>NC_141877.1:507759209-510259209 GCF_056163025.1 Triticum urartu
GTGTGCGCGTGAAGACCACCTCAAGTTCTGCTAGATGGTGGCTGTGTACATAGTTCACCATAGTTCACCAACGTCAACGAGCTCATCAAGGAGGCGTGACCTGTGATGTCTGTAGTGACGAGACGGAGCGGAAGCGCGTGATCCCTGGTGATGGTGTTCGAGCGCTTCCAATGAACATCCTCCTTATGGGCGATGGAGGAGGCCGAGTGATTCCGGACAGAGAGCTCGGTGGCACAAGCACCGGTCTCTCGTTCGGGACCTAGTGGCTAATGCCACTAGTTCAAAATCAAGCTTTGGAGGCAGTTCTCGTACATGGACAAGCAACGGTTTCCAGTTCCGTCTCAAAGCCGATGTGGCTAATACTTCGCATGATGGTTCGGGTTGTGGGAGACGCCTCCAATGTTGGAAATATGCCCTAGAGGCAATAATAAATTGGTTATTATTATATTTCCTTGTTCATGATAATCGTTTATTATCCATGCTATAATTGTATTGATAGGAAACTCAGATACATGTGTGGATACATAGACAACACCATGTCCCTAGTAAGCCTCTAGTTGACTAGCTCGTTGATCAATAGATGGTTACGGTTTCCTAACCATGGATATTGGATGTCGTTGATAACGGGATCACATCATTAGGAGAATGATGTGATGGACAAGACCCAATCCTAAGCCTAGCACAAAGATCGTGTAGTTCGTATGCTAAAGCTTTTCTAATGTCAAGTATCATTTCCTTAGACCATGAGATTGTGCAACTCCCGGATACCGTAGGAATGCTTTGGGTGTATCAAACGTCACAACGTAACTGGGTGACTATAAAGGTGCATTACAGGTATCTCCGAAAGTGTCTGTTGGGTTGGCACGAATCGAGACTGGGATTTGTCACTCCGTGTAAGCGGAGAGGTATCTCTGGGCCCACTCGGTAGGACATCATCATATGCGCAATGTGACCAAAGAGTTGATCACGGGATGATGTGTTACGGAACGAGTAAAGAGACTTGCCGGTAACGAGATTGAACAAGGTATCGGTATACCGACGATCGAATCTCGGGCAAGTAACATACCGATAGACAAAGGGAATTGTATACGGGATTGATTAAGTCCTTGACATCATGGTTCATCCGATGAGATCATCGTGGAACATGTGGGAGCCATCATGGGTATCCAGATCCCGCTGTTGGTTATTGACCGGAGAACGTCTCGGTCATGTCTGCATGTCTCCCGAACCCATAGGGTCTACACACTTAAGGTTCGGTGACGCTAGGGTTATGAAGATATTAGTATGCGGTAACCCGAATGTTGTTCGGAGTCCCGGATGAGATCCCGGACGTCACGAGGAGTTTCGGAATGGTCCGGAGGTAAAGAATTATATATAGGAAGTGCCATTTCGGCCATCGGGACAAGTTTCGGGGTCATCGGTATTGTACCGGGACCAGCGGAAGGGTCCCGGGGGTCCACCGGGTGGGGCCACCTGCCCCGGGGGGGCCACATGGGTTGTAGGGGGTGTGCCTTGGCCTATATGGGCCAAGGGCACCAGCCCCAAGAGGCCCATGCGCCAAGAGATGGGAAAAAGAGGAGAGTCCTAAAAGGGGAAGGCACCTCCGAGGTGCCTTGGGGAGGATGGACTCCTCCCCACCCTTGGCCGCACCCTTCCTTGGAGGAAGGGGCAAGGGCTGCGCCTCCCCCTCTCCCTTGGCCCTATATATAGTGGGGAAAAAGGAGGAACAAACCAATCTAAGGCCTGGCGCCTCCCTCTCCCTCCCGTGACACATCTTCTTCCTCCCGCAGCGCTTAGCGAAGCCCTGTTGGAATCCCGCTACTTCCACCACGCCGTCGTGCTGCTGGATCTCCATCAACCTCTCCCTCCTCCTTGCTGGATCAAGGCATGGGAGACGTCTCCGTTCCGTACGTGTTTTGAACGCGGAGGTGCCGTCCGTTCGGCGCTAGGATCATCGGTGATTTGAATCACGACGAGTACGACTCCATCAACCCCGTTCTCTTGAACGCTTCCGCGCGCGATCTACAAGGGTATGTAGATCCAATCCTCCCTCGTTTCTAGATGACTCCATAGATTGATCTTGGTGACACGTAGGAAAATTTTGAATTTATGCTACGTTCCCCAACAGTGGTATCAGAGCTAGGTCTATTGCGTAGTTTCTATGCATGAGTAGAACACAAAGTAGTTGTGGGCGTTGATTTTGTTCAATATGCTTGCCGTTACTAGTCTTATCTTGATTCAGCGGCATCGTGGGATGAAGCGGCCCGGACCAACCTTACACGTACTCTTACGTGAGACCGGTTCCACCGACAAACATGCACTAGTTGCATAAGGTGGCTGGCGGGTGTCTGTCTCTCCCACTTTAGTCGGATCGGATTCGATGAAAAGGGTCCTTATGAAGGGTAAATAGCAATTGGCATATCACGTTGTGGTCTTTGCATAGGTAAGAAACGTTCTTGCTAGAAACCCATAGCAGCCACGTAAAACATGCAAACAACAATTAGAGGATGTCTAACTTGTTTTGCAGGGTATGCTATGTGATGTGATATGGCCAAAAGGATGTGATGAATGATATATGTAATGTATGAGATTGATCATATTCTTGTAATAGATGCTCTTGGAGCCCCAAGATGGAGATCAAAGGAGCTACATGACATTGGCCATATCATGTCACTATTTGATTGCATGTGATGTTTATCATGTTTATACATCTTATTTGCTTAGAACGACGGTAGTAAATAAGATGATCCCTCATTAAAATTTCAAGAAGTGTTCTCCCCTAACTGTGCACCGTTGCTACAGTTCGTCGTTTCGAAGCATCACGTGTTAATCGGGTGTGATAGATTCTTTCGTTCACATACAACGGGTGTAAGAAGTATAGAAGACATGGCCTAGCATGTGAAGACATGGCCTCGGAACACAGAGACCGAAAGGTCGAGCATGAGTCGTATAGAAGATACGATCAACATGAAGATGTTCACCGACGTTGACTAGTCCGTCTCACGTGTTGATCGGACACGGCCTAGTTCACTCGGATCATGTAATCACTTAGATGACTAGAGGGATGTCTATCTGAGTGGGAGTTCATAAGATGAACTTAATTATTCTGAACATAGTCAAAAGGATTTTTGCAAATTATGTCGTAGCTCACGCTATAGTTCTACTGTTTGGATATGTTCCTAGAGAAAAATTAGTTGAAAGTTGATAGTAGCAATTATGCGGACTAGGTCCGTAAACTGAGGATTGTCCTCATTGCTTCATAGAAGGCTGATGTCCTTAATGCACCGCTCAGTGTGCTGAACCTCGAACGTTGTCTGTGGATGTTGCGAACATCTGACATACACGTTTTGATAACTACGTGATAGTTCAGTTAAACGGTTTAGAGTTGAGGCACCAAAGACGTTTTGAAACGTCACGAAACATATGAGATGTTTTGAGGGCTGAAATTGGAATTTCAGGCTCGTGCCCACGTCAAGAGGTATAAGACCTCCGACGATTTTCTTAACCTGCAAACTAAGGAGAAAAGCTCAATTGTTGAGCTTGTGCTCAGATTGTCTGAGTACAACAATCATTTGAATCAAGTGGGAGTTGATCTTCCAGATGAGATAGTGATGCTTCTCCGAAGTCATTACCACCAAGCTGCTAGAGCTTCGTGATGAACTATAATATATCGAGGACATATATGATGATCCTTGAGATATTCGCGATGTTTGACACCGCAAAAGTAGAAATCAAGAAGGAGCATCAATTGTTGATGGTTGGTGAAACCACTAGTTTCAAGGAGGGCAAGGGCACGAAGGGATACTTCATGAAACGGCAATTCAACTGCTGCTCTAGTGAAGAAACCCAAGGTTGAACCCAAACCCGAGACTAAGTGCTTCTGTAATAAGGGGAACAGCCACTGGAGCATAATTACCCTAGATACTTGGTAGATAAGAAGGCTGGCAAGGTCGATAGAAGTATATTGGATATACATTGTGTTGATGTGTACTTTACTAGTACTCCTAGTAGCACCAGGGTATTAGATACCGGTTCGGTTGCTAAGTGTTAGTAACTCGAAATAAAAGCTACGGAATAAACGGAGACTAGCTAAAGGTGAGCTGACGATATGTGTTGGAAGTATTTCCAATGTTGATATGATAAAGCATCGCACGCTCCCTCTACCATCGAGATTGGTGTTAAACCTAAATAATTGTTATTTGGTGTTTGCGTTGAGCATAGACATGATTGGATTACGTCTATCGCAATACGGTTATTCATTTAAGGAGAATAATGGTTACTCTGTTTATTTGAATGATACCTTCAATGGTCTTACACCTAAAATGAATGGTTCATTGAAATCTCGATCGTAGTGATACACATGTTCATGCCAAAAGATAGTAATGATAGTACCACCTACTTGTGGCACTACCACGTAAGTCATATCGGTATAAAACGCATGAAGAAGCTCCATGTTGATGGATCTTTGGGCTCACTCGTTTTTGAAAAGTTTGAGGCATGCGAACCATGTCTATTGGTAGATATGCATGAAGAAACTCTATACAGATGGATCGTTTGGACTCACTTGATTTTGAATCACTTGAGACATGCAAATCATACCACATGGGCAAGATGACTGAAAGCCTCGGTTTCAGTAAAGTGGAACTAGAAAGCAAATTGTTGGAAGTAATACATTTTGATGTGTGCAGTCCAATGAGTGCTGAGGCATGTAGTGAATATCGTTATGTTCTTTCTTCACAGATGATTTGAGTAGATGTTGAGTACATTTACTTGATGAATCACGAGTCTGAATTATTGAAAGGTTCAAGTAATTTCAGTGTGAAGTTGAAAGATCGTCGTGACAAGAGGATAAAAGATCTATGATATGATCATAGAGATGAATATCTGAATTACGAGTTTGGCACAAAATTAAGACATTTTGGAAATCGTTTCACAACAGATACAGCCTGGAACACCATAGTGTGATGGTGTGTCCGAACATCATAACTGCACCCTATTGGATATGATGCATACCATGATGTCTCTTATCAAATTACCACAATAGTTTATGGGTTAGACATTAGAGACAACCACATTCACTTTAAATAGGGCACCACGTAATTCCGATGAGATGACACCGTATGAACTATGGTTTAGAGAAACTTAAGCTGTCATTACTTAGAAGTTTGGGGCTGCGACGCTTATGTGAAAAAGTTTCAGGCTGATAAGCTCGAACCCAAAGCGGATAAATGCATCTTCATAGGACACCCAAAACAGTTGGGTATACCTCCTGTCTCAGATTCGAAAGCAATAAGGGATTGTTTCTAGAATCGGGTCCTTTCTCGAGGAAAAGTTTCTCTTGAAAAAATTGAGTGGGAGGATGGTGGAGACTTGATGAGGTTATTAAACCGTTACTTCAACTAGTGTATAGCAGGGCACAAAGAGTTGTTCCTGTGGCACCTACACCAATTGAAGTGGAAGCTTATGATATTGATCATGAGACTTCGGATCAAGTCACTCCCAAACCTCGTGGGATGACAAGGATACGTACTACTTCAGAGTGGTACGTAATCATGTCTTGGAAGTCATGTTGCTAGACAACAATGAACCTACGAGCTATGGAGAAGAGATGGTGGGCCTGGATTCCGATAAATGGCTTCAGGCCATATAATCCGAGAGAGGATCCATGTGTGAAAACAAAGTGTAGACTTTGGCAGAACGGCTCGATGGTCGTAAGGCTGTTAGGTACAGATGGATTTTAAAAGGAAGACGGACAATGATGGTAAGTATCACCGTTAAGAAAGCTCGACTTGTCGTTAAGATGTTTTCCCACAAGTTCAAGGAGTTGACTACGATGAGACTTTCTCACTCGTAGCGATGCTAAGAGTCTGTTGGAATTATATTAGCGATTACTGCATTATTTATGAAATCTTGCAGATAGGATGTCAAAACATTGTTTCCTCGACGATTTTCTTGAGGAAAGGTTGTATGTGATACAACCGGAAGGTTTTGTCAATCCTGAAAGATGCTAATAAGTATGCAAAGCTCCAGCAGTCCTTCTAAGGACTGGAGTAAGCATCTCGGAGTTGGAATGTATGCTTTGATGAGATGATCAAAGATTTTGGGTGTATACAAAGTTTATGAGAAACTGGTATTTCCAAAGAAGTGAGTGGGAGCACTATAGAATTTCTGATGAGTATATGTTATGGATCAGAAATGATGTAGAATTTCTGGAAAGCATATAGGGTTATTTGGAAAGTGTTTTTCAATGGAAAGCCTGGATTAAGCTACTTGAGCATTGAGCATCAAGATCTATAAGGATAGATCAAAACGCTTAATGGTGCTTTCAAATGAGCACATACCTTGACATGATCTTGAAGGTGTTCAAGATGGATCAGTCAGAGAAGGAGTTCTTGCCTGAGCTATAAGGTATGAAGTTAAGACTTAAAGCTCGACCACGGCAGAATAGAGAGAAAGGACGAAGGTCGTCCCCTATGCTTAAGACATAGGCTCTGCAGTATGCTATGCTGTGTACCGCACCTGAAGTGTGCCTTACCATGAGTCAGTCAAGGGGTACAAGAGTGATCCAAGAATGGATCACAGGACAGCGGTCAAAGTTATCCTTAGTAACTAGTGGACTAAGGAATTTTCTCGGTTATGGAGGTGGTAAAAAGAGTTCGTCGTAAAGGGTTACGTCGATGCAAGCTTAACACCTATCCGGATAGCTCTGAGTAGAGATACCGGATGCATATAATGGAGCAACAATTTAGAATAGCTCCAAGTAGAACAGTTATTTGGAATAGTTCCAAATAGAGCGTGGTAGCTACATCTAGGAGATGACATAGAGATTTGTAAAGCACACACGGATCTGAAAGGTTCGGACCCGTTGACTAAAACCTCTCTCACAAGCAACATGATCAAACCTAAAACTCATTGAGTGTTAATCACATAGTGATGTGAACTAGACTACTAACTCTAGTAAACTCTTGGGTGTTAGTCACATGGCGATGTGACCTGTGAGTGTTAATCACATGGCGATGTGAACTAGATTATTGACTCTAGTGCAAGTGGGAGACTGTTGGAAATATGCCCTAGAGGCAATAATAAATTGGTTATTATTATATTTCCTTGTTCATGATAATCGTTTATTATCCATGCTATAATTGTATTGATAGGAAACTCAGATACATGTGTGGATACATAGACAACACCATGTCCCTAGTAAGCCTCTAGTTGACTAGCTCGTTGATCAATAGATGGTTACGGTTTCCTAACCATGGATATTGGATGTCGTTGATAACGGGATCACATCATTAGGAGAATGATGTGATGGACAAGACCCAATCCTAAGCCTAGCACAAAGATCGTGTAGTTCGTATGCTAAAGCTTTTCTAATGTCAAGTATCATTTCCTTAGACCATGAGATTGTGCAACTCCCGGATACCGTAGGAATGCTTTGGGTGTATCAAACGTCACAACGTAACTGGGTGACTATAAAGGTGCATTACAGGTATCTCCGAAAGTGTCTGTTGGGTTGGCACGAATCGAGACTGGGATTTGTCACTCCGTGTAAGCGGAGAGGTATCTCTGGGCCCACTCGGTAGGACATCATCATATGCGCAATGTGACCAAAGAGTTGATCACGGGATGATGTGTTACGGAACGAGTAAAGAGACTTGCCGGTAACGAGATTGAACAAGGTATCGGTATACCGACGATCGAATCTCGGGCAAGTAACATACCGATAGACAAAGGGAATTGTATACGGGATTGATTAAGTCCTTGACATCGTGGTTCATCCAATGAGATCATCGTGGAACATGTGGGAGCCATCATGGGTATCCAGATCCCGCTGTTGGTTATTGACCGGAGAACGTCTCGGTCATGTCTGCATGTCTCCCGAACCCGTAGGGTCTACACACTTAAGGTTCGGTGACGCTAGGGTTATGAAGATATTAGTATGCGGTAACCCGAATGTTGTTCGGAGTCCCGGATGAGATCCCGGACGTCACGAGGAGTTCCGGAATGGTCCGGAGGTAAAGAATTATATATAGGAAGTGCCATTTCGGCCATCGGGACAAGTTTCGGGGTCATCGGTATTGTACCGGGACCACCGGAAGGGTCCCGGGGGTCCACCGGGTGGGGCCACCTGCCCCGGGGGGCCACATGGTCTGTAGGGGGTGTGCCTTGGCCTATATGGGCCAAGGGCACCAGCCCCAAGAGGCCCATGCGCCAAGAGATGGGAAAAAGAGGAGAGTCCTAAAAGGGGAAGGCACCTCCGAGGTGCCTTGGGGAGGATGGACTCCTCCCCACCCTTGGCCGCACCCTTCCTTGGAGGAAGGGGCAAGGGCTGCGCCTCCCCCTCTCCCTTGGCCCTATATATAGTGGCGAAAAAGGAGGAACAAACCAATCTAAGGCCTGGCGCCTCCCTCTCCCTCCCGTGACACATCTTCTTCCTCCCGCAGCGCTTAGCGAAGCCCTGTTGGAATCCCGCTACTTCCACCACACCGTCGTGCTGCTGGATCTCCATCAACCTCTCCCTCCTCCTTGCTGGATCAAGGCATGGGAGACGTCTCCGTTCCGTACGTGTGTTGAACGCGGAGGTGCCGTCCGTTCGGCGCTAGGATCATCGGTGATTTGAATCACGACGAGTACGACTCCATCAACCCCGTTCTCTTGAACGCTTCCGCGCGCGATCTATAAGGGTATGTAGATCCAATCCTCCCTCGTTGCTAGATGACTCCATAGATTGATCTTGGTGACACGTAGGAAAATTTTGAATTTATGCTACGTTCCCCAACATCCAATACCACAGACAACGTTCGTACTAATAAACGCCTCCATTTTGAATGCCAGGGGTCTAAATGTTTCCTTTTAGGTATCCGCCCTGCTAATAACAGTCAGATGAAACACTCCTTGATTTCCGTATTTCCTAACTGGTCGCGCGAATGAAAATGAAAGTAGACATTAAAATAAAGATGTACATACAACACTCATTTGCATAGAGCTCAATCTTTCAGAAGTGAACGCGCATCATCAGAATTTCTGAAAAAAATCAAGGATAGTGTGAGTGTGAGAACTTGAAAACTGGTGAGCTGGGGATAACACTGTGCTCGGCCATCTACGGTTGTAATGTGCTTGAAAAAAAATGTGGTACTTGTCTTCGCACAGAAGTACATAACACGAGGAGAAGAGGGAATTGCACAAACCACCACTTATTGGGGCTGGTGTTGCGCAAAACGCTTACTATACGGGTTTGTTGCAGAAAACACCACATATTGGTGTAATACATTGCAGATAGGTCTAATCTAGTATTTGAAGGCATTGACGTAATTACAAACAAATGGGTCTCGCTTGTAAGTGCACACGTGGCAATAAGAACCGGCCACATCAGCCAACATATTAGACTGTCATTATCTTCAAAACATGTGGTCCAGTTGAGCCGAAACTTTCCCAGGTTAGTATTTATTACATGTAGTATTTACTGGAATTATTTCACATTTTTTTGAAAATGTCAAATTTTGAACAAAAAATATGAATGGGGTAAAACTTTCCAGAATGGTACTGTACACATGTGTAATTTACTAGAATTTTTTCACACTTTTCTAAAATTGTTAAATTTTGAACCCAAATTTAAATAAAGCAAGTTCGGCATAAGATCACCAACACAAAAACATGGTAGATATTGTCCCCATTAGATTTTCATCAGGTTTGAACATCCAAATACTTGAAAAGTCGCAACATGACCATTACAAACTACTATACGCCATTCATTCTTGACGAGGTTGATACCCTAGACCTGGAGTGAAGTAGGAAAACAATCTATGGCTTCATATCGGCGCAGAACCTAAGTACTAACAACATAAACGCCCAAAAAAATAGGATCCTAAACAAAAATACGTCGATCGACGGCAAAATTTCTGCCCAAAAATGTAGGGCTTCATGAGGGAGAAGAAGACATGGGCTTTCAGCCCATATATTTTTTTAGTCGGCTTCCAGCCCACTTATTAAACTGTTTTTTTTAACTCTGGTCTTTTCACTTCTTGGTCTAATATATGTTGGCTGATGTGGCCGGTTTTTATTGCCACGCGTGCACTTACAAGCGGGACTCATTTGTTTGTAATTACGTCAATGCATCCAAATACTAAATTAGACCTATCTGCAATGTATTACACCAATATGTGGTGTTTTCCGCAACAAACCTGTATAGTAGGTGTTTTGCGCAACACCAGCCCCAATAAGTGGTGGTTTCTGCAATTCCCTCCGAGGAGAATGCGTTACTTGTCCAAGGCTGGTCCATGCTAGTGGGCCCCATTTATCAGTTTCAAGCAACACCTTTTCACGGTGCCAATCCATGACGCCTCACTTGTCCCCTGCCGCTTGCCCACACCGCGTATAACGAGTCTCCAGCAAGAAGATGCCTTCCTTTTTAAAGCTGCAATTCCCTGACGCGTCACTTGTCCCGTGCCGCTTCCCCACACCGCGTAAACTCCGCAAAGACACTCAATCGCTGGAGAACAACATATAAACGCGGCAGAAAAATGCGTCACTTGTGCCAGCCTGCTGTTTGCTAGATCGTCACACGCAGGGGCCCCAACTGTCAGTCTCATGAAGCAAGAAGGTGCCTTCATTTCAACGCTGCAAATCCCTGACGCGTCTTTCGTCGCTGCCGCTAGTCTGGAGCGCGTCAGGGAGAACTATAAAGCAGCGCACTCCACAAGATACTCAAGCATAACCAACACTCCTCAGCTCAAGCTCAGCCTGCTCTCACACTCCATAGATCGACCTCGGCCCACCGTACGTAAGCTCGAGCCAGCACCGACCACCTGCAGTACCAATGGACATGACCGGCTCCGACCAGCAGCGGAGCTCCCCGTCCTCGCCGTCGTCCTCCTCGCACCTGAAGCGTCCTGCCGGGCGCACCAAGTTCAAGGAGACGCGCCACCCGGTGTACCGCGGCGTGCGGCGCCGCGGCAGCGCCGGCCGGTGGGTGTGCGAGGTGCGCGTCCCCGGCAAGCGCGGCGAGCGGCTCTGGCTCGGCACGCACCTCACTGCCGAGGCGGCCGCGCGAGCGCACGACGCCGCCATGCTCGGCCTGATCGGCTCCTCCACCCCGTGTCTCAACTTCGCCGACTCCGCTTGGCTCCTCGCCGTGCCGTCCGCGCTCTCCGACTTTGCAGACGTCCGGCGCGCGGCTCTCAGCGCTGTCGCGGACTTCCAACGCCGGGAGGCCGCCAGCGGCGCCGCCACCACGTCCCTGGCCGCCACCGTCCCCGTCGATGACGGAAGCTGTAGCCAATCCGCGCAGTCGTCCATGGAAAATACCGGCTCGTCGTGGACGTCGTCGTCGTCGTCCCTACCTTCTGGCGACGGAATGTTTGCGGTGCCGGCCACACTGGGCTGCAACATGTTCGAGCTGGATATGTCCGGGGAAATGGACCTGGACACATACTATGCGTACTTCGCGGAGGGGCTTCTCCTCGAGCCGCCGCAACCGCCGGTCGCCGGCGCGTGCTGGAACACCGAAGGCGGCGGAGCAGACGCCGCGCTCTGGAGCTACTAAAACACTCCAGCCAGCTGCTTTGACTCTATGCATGGAACAAACCGAAGCTGTTCCCTGTCAGCATAATAAAATTGTGGAACTTAAACCCATCAAATCCTGTGACATAACTGCAAACAGACGGAGTTCTAAGCTGCGCAGAAGAACAAAAAAACGACACACGAAAGGACATCGCTGCTTGATGAATAAAAATTCACAGAAGATCCTAGACTGGTGGGAAAAGGATACCAAAAAAGGGTACTATCGCTTCATGTGTCGTGACTATAACTGGTAATCACACGAGAAAAAACATCAATTTGTTAATCAGAGAGACGTGGTCCATGTACGCCAATTGATTCGGAAGATGTGGCCTAGGCAGCGCCCAGGTCAGCTGGTTAAAGCCGCTGGATCCCTGGGATCTTTTTCTAGTCCGCATGGCCACGCGAGCTGACGCGGCGCCGCTGCCCGTGCCAGCTCCGCGCCTCCCTTCCTTTCCGAATCGCGTGGCCAACATGCAAGATGCATATAGGTGATGTGTCACGAACCTTTTTCCTCTTGGAGCATATATTTATAGATCTAGAGTAACTGTGGAAATGACTAGTGTGCTGCAATAATTGTGCAGAACTTGCAATTATTGTGGATACAGTGCAAGGCTTTGTTTTGCCTTTGTGGTGAACTGGTGGTAAATGGGTTGTATCATGTTCCTCGTTACGAACACATATTCATGGGTTGATGTCAAACATAAAAGAAAAAACGCCAAATTTCATGGGTTTCCTGATGCCTTTGTGAAGACTGCTGCATGCAGGCACCTTCATGGTGCATAGTGACGGAGCTAAGACGCGTGTGTGTGGATCTCACTGGTTGTTTAGGCTGGTTGTAGTGGGGTATTATATACTCGTATTATATATATATATATATATATATACATATATATATATATATATAATACTAGTGTATGATATTATATCTTGCATATCATCATAGTATCATAAAGTAGTATTATAATACTATCATAGAGTAGTATCCATAGTACAAATACTAATATGGATAGGAAACAGTAGTTTTTTTAGACGTTTGGTAAACAACTCCTAGTTTTTTGCCCCCTCATCCGATCATGTTTTATGTTGATCAGCGCATAGTTTCTTCTTATTATTTTCGGTGCCTGCCCAGTTTCATTTTGAAATGTGAGAAATCAAGATTTGTTATTTTAACTACCTAGCCCCCTTGGCCGGCCCTTGTTTTTGGCGAAGCTGTGGTGTAATTTACAAAAAAAAAGGAAAACAATTACTGCCGCCCAACATTTTTCCAAGCAAGGCCAAAAAAATGTCTAGATGTGGCCATTTTCGTTTATTTTCCCGTCCAATCTAAGCCCGTGACATTAAAAAAACTAACACACACGTGCGCGCACACACACAACATGACTTTTATTTACATTGTATGGAAGGCGAGTGACAACAAAACGGAGTGGGACGGAGGGAACCCTACAGACGGTGATGCCGGCCACATGGTCAACACACGCACGCACGTGCACACACACACGCACACAAACGCACGCACGCACCCACACGCACGCAACATGACTTCTCTTTACATTGTATGGACGGCGAGGGACAACAAAACGCGTGGGACGGAGGGAACCCTACAGACGGTGATGCTGGCCACATGGTTATTTCTTTAGCGCGCTAAGACGAGAGCGGTAGCGACAGGACCACACTGCATAACTTCATTGCCAGCAGTGATATGGGAGCAAGTTCATGCGGGGAAGCGACACCAATGATGACATGTGACAGCTACTGACATGATCACCCTCAAGGATGTGCAAAGACACCATTTGCAGTGATCTCAATGACAATGAGGGTGAGCCAACACTTCAATATTTTGTTTTTATGCACAATTGGTTGACGATTTTGTCCTTCTGACTATTCATTGGGGTGCAATAGCAAGCTGCCAAGGTTAACCTTTTACTATTTTTACTATTAGGATCAACCACTAGATCGAAAGTTTACCAACGTCCGCAACAGTAGTTGGGATCATCGACCAACGGATCAGAGCTCTGGATGACACTTTGGCCTTGCCGGTGACACGAATCAACACTTGTTTTAGATTAGTGGACGTGGACTTGCTATCTTCTACCAGAATAAATTGTACATGTTGTGATCCATTGAAAAAGGAAACACACATTTCAGAAATTATAGAGCATCAAAGACACAATCTTTTGTTTTGGAGTGCCATTTGTTTGTCATTCACAATGACAATGATCGATTTTTCTTTCATGCTTGTGGAAAGTTACCATAGGGAATGTTGTTGGACACAGATGCACAACTACACCTTCCAACGAAAGATAAAACTCCACTCAGTTCCAGTACTAAATCAACAGCTAGCAAGTAGATACACATCTGATGCCAATTATTTCTTGTCTAATGTTGTTGTATTTTATTGTGATAGCTTTTGGGATTATATGAGTGACTGAATGATTATTTAGTAGTTCCCTATCCGTTAGATATTATATTTTCCTCCTTGTTGTGCCTAGTCTTAGCTTTCTACTGGCTAGCTCGATTATTTTCCCTTGCAGTTGTGGTTCTAGCCTTCTCATGATGTGTAAAGTTGTTGATATTTGAAATGTCGAGAGATGTGTAGGTTTCTTTTATCTTAAACGCCTGTTAAGATATCAAAATCCAATTGCCTTGATTGATGAAAAGGAGATGCCTTCGATTCATGAAAATGACAATGGTGGCTAGTTTTTCAATCATGTGTGCAACTAGAAAACACATATGATCTGCAAAACATATTAACAAACTTGTAGTCATAGAGTCAGCAAACATTTTAGCATATGGCAGAGCAAAGCATGAAGAATATTTCTTGAAAGCGTGTATGTCTTGCCCTTTCTCAAGCTATAACATGGCTAAATACTCTCAAGCTAGAGCAAAGGGTGATTCATTGATGACGTTTGAATTATAATTCCTGTTTCATTTGTTCTTCTAGCGATCATGCCAAATCGGGGGTGGAGACAACAGTCACACTATGTCATGGCCAGGAGCGCAAAGACCACCAGCGGGCTTTCAGAAGCACTATCTAGCATAATGTAGCTATAGTACAGTGTAACCAGCCCGAGGATTGGCCCAACACTGTCCGTCCTGGTGACAATGCAACGTATTGCTAGGAGCTTTTCGTTTGCTTCTTTATTATTTTCGCACCATCTTTTTGCCGAAGGTGTTGTTGTGATTGCTAACAAGCAGTCCCTTTCTTTTGACTGATCTATTCCTCGTGTTTATGCATTCGACGAGTTGGAAATAAATGTCCTCTTATGTTAGCACATCCCGCATATCCTTATCGACTCCCTATATTACAGCCTTATTGATTTTATCGAGTCATCCTTGAAATTTTTTCGTAGTTTTGTTGATCTTGTGGTTCTTGAAATACTTCACCATATATTAATGGATATGTCTAGCAAGTTCCTTGTGTTAGTGTGTCTTTGTATTTGTATGTAAACTGAGCTTGACATGGTGTGGAGTTTGTAGGTCATTTCTGTTTATGTTGCTTGTTTAGATCAAGTTCTCTCTCTCTCTCTCTCTCTTTGCAAAAAGGATCCTGATTTGTTATAAATGGTTCACCAAAAGTACAAAAGCATCACATGCATAATCAAAATTACACCAAGACCCCTAAACAATATACAAGGAAATGCAGTGGTTGGATTGTTTCATTGGTAGCTAGTAAAAATACCATCGTAAAGTGATATACTGATACGTGATTACTTTTTTACATGGATTCCAAGTGGGGCATTAGTAATATTAGCATCGACCACCCCCCTCGAAAGACAGTAAATTTCCAATGTACTAAGATCCAAGATAACATTTTTCACAAATTAGCCGAGCTCAGGACGGTGACCATTCATATTGTGGACTATCATGAAGAATGTGAGCTCTCTTTGTTTTTAGGCTTATTATTTATTAGAATATGAGAAATAATCATTTCTCGGTAGACACAAGAACCAATATAAAAATGAAGGTTCGTATTAATAAATGGGAAAACAATGTTTTACCACTCTACCTTTTTGCCGACTTTGCTTTTTCCACTCTAGAGTTTGACATTTCACTTTTGTCACTCTTACACTACTAGGGAAAACCTTACACACAGAGTCTTACTAGCAACGCAAGAATCTTACTAGCAACGCAGTTTAAAATAAGGCGCTACTGCTACTTAGCAGTAGTGCATCTCAACAAAACACGCTACTGATATACACATAGTAGTAGCGCGTCATAAGTGAACATCGCTACTACTATAATTGCCACGACCTTGCCGCCAAACTAGTTATAGCATTAGCGCATGTTCAGTAAACACGCTACTACTATTGAGCTTAGCAGTAGCGCTTTGCCCTAAAGAGCGCTACTGCTAAAGCCATCCTATCTTCTCCACCCGGCCCGGCCGCCCCTCACTCTCCCCTCTTCACTCCACTCACTCTCACCCTCACCCCGTCGTCCGCCGCCGCCGCATTGCTGCCAGCTGCTGCCGCCGCCTCCCCTCCCTCTCCCTAGCTCCCTAGCTCCCTCCCTCCTCCATCCCGCCGCCATCGCCCCCTCCCTCCCTAGCTCCCTCCTCCATCCCGCCGCCGTCGCCCCCCCCCCCCCCGCGCCGTCACCGCCATCGAGGTAGCTCCTCCTACCTCCCTCCTCCTCCCTCCCCCTCCTTCCCGCCTCCTCCCTCCTTCCTCCCTCCTTCCTACCCCTCCTCCCTCCCTCCCTTGTCTCTGTTCTTGTAGAATGTAGGTAATTTAAATGTAGATTTTAGAATGTAGACATTGTAGAATGTAGGTTTTTTAATAGAATATTTTTTAGACTATTTTAGGTGTTTTGAATAAAATAGAAGTAAGAAAATTCAGGGTAGAACTAGGGTACTAGAATTTTTTAGCAAGTGTTTAATAGAAATAGTTTATTTAGTAAGTGGTTAATATAAATAATTTATTTATAGTAAGTGCTTAATAGAACTAGTTTATTTATAGTAAGTGCTTAATAGAACTAGTTTATTTAGTAAGTAGTTAATAAAACTAGTTTATTTAGTAAGTGCTTAATAGAACTAGTTTAGAGAGAGAGAGACCTATATTGGAAAATTTAGTTATGTTAGGATTATATATAAGATATTTTGAAATATTTTTGTTCATATTTTCAACCATTGAAATGCAATGACCATCAAGTTTGAATGCTAACATGATGTAGATATAAGCATGTATATCTAGTGTTGCTCAAATAGGATATGTGCTTGCCCAACTGGCCATGTTTGTAGGGAACACCTCCGAGTGGCCTATGTTTTGCCGGAGTGTTGATTAATTTCCGTTTCGGCAAATTTCAAGCGCTCGATATGTCGTTTTTTTAGCAAAGGTGATTCCAGATTTTTCCGTGAATTTTGCCCTGGCTTGTGCTATAATATAGGAAATATCGAGTGCGTTGGAAATGCCAAAAAGAGCATTTAATGCCATTTTGGGTTTTGTCGTCGAGTTATAATCTTTGAATTTTGAACACCGAAGATGTCTGATGATGATGGGATCCCGGAGTGCGGGTACTGCTACAATGACTGGGGTTTGTGCGACAGGATTCCTCACCTGCAAAATGATAGGTTTTTCACCGTGAAGCTGGAAGAGACCTTTGATGTTTGTACGGTACGCAACGACAATCATTTCTTCGTAATTAATGTCATCACTTGTGCTTCTTTTGTTCAATGTGTAATTTCTGGATTATTTTCAATTCGATTAGTACATCCCGTGTCATGCTAGACCATATGTATTGGAGGAGCTTGGTTTTGGTTTAGATGACTTTGAGAATGTGGAGGCGAGGAGGGCTCACTTAAGAACTAAACATGGTTATGAGTTTCTGGTTAAGCTGTACAATGCGGTCAATCACTCCCATTTTGGTTGCTCTAAATGGGAAGCTCTTTGCAAGGCATATGGATTTGAGGAGGGAATGCAAATAAGATTTGATATTCGTCCCAAAGATTATGATGATGATGATAATATTGACATCTGGGTGGATGTGGATATGCCTCCAGTTTTGCCTAGATGTGAGTTTGTCAAACTAATTTGTTAACTTTAGTAATTTATATTATTAATATAAAAATATTTGGTGTTCGTCGGTACTAAACTTATTTATTTATAATTGTCAGCTTATTTCTTATCTTCAAGAAATACTCGAAAGATTGTAGATATCACATACTACAGCTATGACTCCGAGCTTAATTGTGAGGAGAAAGGTTGTCTTCTCTCATTCATAGAAGATGTTGAGGCCTTCAAAACCAATCACTCTATCAGCCCAAATTATACTAGATACATGCCACTAGTCCATAAATTGCTTGATGGTAACTTCATTGCCAGAAACTTGGTAAGATTTTGTTAATGATGGTAACTTCATTTCATACATTATTCTTAAGTAAACTACATTGCTAACTATATATGTTGCTATTACGTTTTTGAACAGAGGCTCCCGAAGGAGGTTGTGCCTGACATACTATTTACCGAAGGTGATATGCATATGGTTAGCTTACGACCAACTCCTTCGAAGGCTTACCATACTGCATACTCGATTTCTTCAAATGATGGAAGGCTCAAAATCAAAGAATGAAGCAAAGTGATGAATGCGCACACGCAACTAATTGGAGGCAAAATGAATGTGCACAAGCCACAAGTTGGAGATAGGTTTATGTCCATTCTCCATTTATGGAGATGGACCGGTTTATCTATTTTATGGTATTTTACCTAGGAGAGAGGAGTAGGTCCTAGGTATTAAGAACAATTAGTTAGTGTTGATTATATATGACTACGATGATGATGAGAAGTTTTTATTATAACTAGTGACCAAGTTGTTATATGATGTCTCATGAACGAAAATGATGATGATGAGGAGTTGTTATATGACAATGATATATTATGATGATAAGTTGTTAATGATGATGATGATGATGATAAGTTATTATGTCATTGGGTGAAAGAACCGCACATTAGTTTCAAGTGGATGGATCCAAAGTGACCATTGGTTACTTTGGATCCATGCACTTGAAACTAATCCACGGTTCTTTCACCCAATGATGTAATAATCATTATGATGTAAAAACAATATCTAAATTGCTACTGTATGAAAACTTGTATAATGGTGTATGAATACGACATAAAACAAAAAAGAAATACGTAATAATAGTAGTAGCGCGCGTAGAGAGGCGCACTGCTAGTAATTATTAGTAGCGCTTTCTACCAAAAGCGCTGCTGCTAAGCATGTATAGCAGTAGCGCGGGTAAACACACACTACTACTACACTTTAGCTGTAGTGCCGTAGCAGTAGCGCGGTGCCCCGCGCTATTGCTATACCTAGAACCGACGCTACTGCTAGGTTTTTCCCTAGTAATGTTAACTTTTGACATTACGTCACAATTGCCATTCTGTGGCAAGAGTAAAAAATTTAGAGTGACAATTGTGATACATAGTCAAATGCTAAGAATGGCAAAAGTAAAATGTTCTTTTGCTTTTGCCACATAATGGCATTTGTGATACATCGTCAAAAACTAATACTGGCAAAAATGAGATGTCCTATTTGAGAGTGGCATGAGTAAAGTGGTCAAATGTTAGAGTGGCAAAAACAAAGTTTTCCATGTTAAACATCCATGGCTGAATGGTTAAAGCGCATAGCTCATAATTTGTAGATTTACGGGTTCAATTCCTGCTGGATGCACATGGACCTGAACATTCCATAAGTCTATTGGCCTTAATAAATTGGGCTGAAAATCGTCATCTAAATGGCTGCGAACATAGACCAGAAATCAATAGTAGCTCACCTTTTCCTGGTGCAAATAAAAAGGAAAATGTATGGAAAAACTGCTTGCATTTTTTTGGAGGGGTGGGGGGATGAAAAAAAGATCTGCTTGCATAATAATGGAACTAGAAATATCTAACCAGGGCGGGACCGAACGCGGCCCCTTCACTAGCATCACGTGATTTGGGCGGCGGGCATGTGCACCAGAGCGGACCTGCGGCCACGCGTTACACATATCACATCGTGGCATGTTGCACCCGGTTGGCCATAGGATGCGTAGGAGGGGAGCCCAGAGCGCGACGTGCATGTACGACCATGCAGCTGCTCCCTCAAAGCCACGGTCAGCTGCCCCACCAGTGAGTGATACAGATAGGAGATAGCTTTAACCGCCAGACGGGGATGGTTGGATGGGTCTCTACCACATCCTGTGGAGGCCTCCTGTGGATTGATTAGCGTACCTGGACCACCACCCCCTGCATCTAATCTACACGAGCAAACTAGTGGATGGATGCTGCCCGTTGTGGTGACCGCGCGCCAAGAAATACAGCCTATTCTGGGGCAGGCAGCTTCATGGCACTACCTGCGCTCTAGGAATATCTTTTCCCCACAACGAGCATGAAATATCTCAAGCCGGAGTAGCACTTTTGTGGCAAAACATAATTAATCATCTTGGCATGCATCTTGACCTGCCTCTGCCTTGCTGTGCTCTAGTAGTGGGGGCGAGAGAGTGACGCGGCGGGACCACCGGCGACGGCCCCAGCTGCCTGCTTCCTCGCCCACGGTCACGGACAGCGACCCATCCCCACTGACGCGACAGCTCGGGCACAGCGACAACGATCTCTGGGCACGAAATCGAAATCTCCAAGGAAAAGTCATCATACTATATTCAGTGCTCTCGTGCTTTCACCGGCTGACATGGCCGGGTCTCGGCCACATCTTGTGGGTTAATTGCGGTTTGCCCCCTGGAGGCCGGAGCGGGCAAATATCCAGCTGCAGGAACTAGTGGACGTCGCTCCTTATGGTAACCGCACGTGAACCAACGGCACCTATTTCTGGACCATCTTGTTTACTTATTTTACAGCCGGCATTCGTGTCAGCCGGCCGGTGCTGCCTTTCGCTTTCCCTGTTCATCGTCTTTTATAAGCTCATTTAATAGGAAGCCGACTTCTTTCTCGCTTGCCGGCCTTCATATGTCCAGGAGTATGTGGTTATGTGAGACCGGTTTTGGTGCGCCCAAATGTCCCGCGATTTTATTATGGGTAATGTTTAACACCGGCGCGCTGGCCGAACCCGCGCGCGCGTCGTGTGATTAGAAGAAAAATCCAGCGCCTCTGTTCGCTCCTGTAGCATAGGGCCCATGCACCGCTCTTTGCTCCATCCATCTTATCTCTTTCACACGAGGTGCTCTCAGCCACTCCTTTTCCCCAACACGCGGCACCATTTTTTTTCTCGCATCCTCTCTCCCATCTCCTTCTCCTTCTTCAGCTAACCACCGAAGTGCTGCGAGACCACCACCAGTGGCGGCGACAGCGACCACCGATATGCGAGCAGAAGCTGGCTTGGTGGAGTTGCAACCACGGCGACGGGAAGCTACAACCCCTAGTTGGCAGAGCTGCAACCGATGGTGGGTTGAGTTGCATTCGACGACGCCGCATCGACGGGGCAAGCTACGACTGCTATGGGAGCTGCAGCCACCAGTGGCGGAGCTGCAACCGTCGTCTGGCCAAGCTGCATCCAGCGGGGCGAAGCTACGCCCCGCGGGTTCGCCGGTGCCGGAACCGTTTAGCCATCGGTTGCCTCTGAGGTGTTTTTGCTGGAACCGGCATGTTATTTTAGTGGAACTAGCTTGTTTTTTTTGCTACTATCAACCTTGGAGCTCTTCCTTGCTAAATTTATTTTTGCTGGAACTGGCTCATATTTTTGCTGGAAACTAGTATTTTTTTTGCTACAACCACTGGAGCTTTTTTTCCTATCAAATTTTATTTTGCTGGAACTGGAGCTTTTTTTTGCTGGAACCTAGTAATATTTTGCTTCAACCGACCACTCGAGAATTTTGTCTGTTTTTCATAATTTTCTTTGTTGGACACCAAGATGCAAGCCAACGGCCGCGGCAAGCCAGTGGCGGTGACGTCAGGGCATGCTGCAACCATGGCGAACCGCGAGCTGGAACCAGTCGGGAGGGCTGCAATCCGTCGCTGACCGCGTCCAGAGGGCCCCACTGGCGGTCATGATGCAATCCTGACGGCCACAGGTCAGGACCCAGCCGGAGCTCGTCGACCACGGCCCCGACGACGGCAAGTCGAGGGGAGGGGAGGGGGCGATCCTCTGTGTGCGGAAGCGTGGGGAATTGGGAAGAAGACGATTGTAGGGAGCGTCAAATTTTTTTGAGAGTGGGGGAAGGGGCGTTACATCTAACGGCTGTTAATGGATGAATTGGACGGGTGCGTTGCGACCGGCGCCTATCACTGGCCTTTTATTATGCCCATCATGGGTCCACACCGTGCACGTACGGGGCGCTTTTTCGGAATAAATAATAAAGAAATAAATCAACGGAGCCAAGATAGTTTTGACCCGAGTCCCCGCTCGGTGTCATCAGTGGTTCCATAGCGCCGCATCGTCTCCGTGCTCCGAGCTCGCCCCGCTGGACGGCGGCGGCGGCGGCTCCAGGAGCAGCCCCTGCGCCAGGTCCGCGTAGTACGTGCCCGCGTCCATTTCGCCCGACGTGTGGAGCTCGAACATGTCGTGGCACAATGCGTCCGGCACCTCGTACCCCGCATTGGCGCATGGCGGCTGTGAGTGGGCCGCCGCCGCCGACGAGCTGGCATTGTCTGGCGCCGACGCGGCGGAGGCGATCCCGTCGACGTGGGCCTCCTCAGCGACGGCGCCGGCGCTGGCGCCCGCCTCCTGCCGGCGCAGGAAGTCCACCACGGCCCCGATGGCGGCGCGCCGGACGTCCGCCAGGTCGGAGAGGGAGGAGGGCACGGCGAGCAGCCACGCCGAGTCGGGGTAGTTGAGGCGCGCGGCGGGGGTGCGGCCGTACAGCGCGAGCATGGCGGCGTCGTGCGCGCGCGCGGCCGCCTCGGCGGTGACGTGCGTGCCGAGCCAGAGCCGCTCGCCGCGCTTCCCCGGCACGCGCACCTCGCACACCCACCGGCCGTTGCTGCCCCGGCGGCGCACGCCGTGGAACACCGGGTGGCGCGTCTCCTTGAACTTGGTTCGCCCCGCGGGGCGCTTCGGCGTCGGCGACGCAGGCGACGTCGGCATCCCCTGCTCGAGCGAGGACGGCGGGGATGCCGGCGAGTTCCAGTTGCGCTCCGGGCCCGTGTCCATTGCCGCTCCGCCGAGCAAGCTAGGCGGTGGTACTACGTACTTTTGCTAGGCTAGTTGGCTGGCTGGAGTAAGGAGCCGTGATGGCTGCTGCCTTGGTGGCTATGACCTATGAGACTAGGAGTACTCAGTAAACCAGTGGCTTGCCTAGAGTGTGCTTATTTATAGTTTTGCGGTACGCGGTGAAATGCGACGGCTTTGCCCGTCGGCGCGGGGACAGCTTGTGGTGTGCGGCGCTGGACCGCTCCCCGGTCGACGCGTGTAGCATGACTCCTCGGTGTAGACGTGTAGGGGGTTTGCTGCGTTAAGCAAAGAAAAGGCAGCTTCCCTCCATCACCTCACAGCCCATAGGCATGCATGGAGTATCTTTTTAACCGCGTTTGTGCTCGTCGGCTGGGTGCGAGAAAACGTGGGTGACGGCCAACTTGCTAATTTAGGTGTGTTGGTGTATCCCATTCCCGGCGTTTTCATCTTAGCATCAAATCAGTGTGTTCTTGTGATGTGGAAGTGTATTTACGTTTTGTTTTGCTGGTGAAGTGTATTTAGCTACCATGTGACAACATTTGGCCTTGTTTGAATCAGTTGTACTCCTTCTGTAAACTAATATAACAGCGTTTAGATCATTACTTTAGTTTTCTAAACGCTTTTATATTAGCTTAAGGAGGGAGTAACTTTTATGTGCTTTTCGGGTAGAGTAGCGGGTACCAAACAAAAACCAACCCTGATCTATGAAGGACTTTTGCTTTTCTATTACGAACGCAATTAGTCCCTCAAGCTTGCCAAATCATCTAAAGCAAAGAAAACGACAGAGGCGTGTAGGTACAGTCACTCAGGGATACTGGAGGGGCGAGGTGTGTCATGGTCCACTTAGCCCATCAGTAAATATAATTACTAGCATACCAAGACAACCTTGTATCCGGAGTAGAAGGAATTTCAACAAATTGTATCGGAAACATATAAACAATTCGCATCCATCCCCTTTGAGATGGCAATGGGCGACCTAGCCAACAAGCATAGGTGTAATTTCCGCTCTTTGATTCTTTTCCCAAATTTCACTGGCGTCATCTATTGATCTTGCAACCAATAAGAACCAAAAGTAATTAGTGCTTACCAATGCTTACGGAAGTCATATATGGTTTATAACTTGATTTTTGTTTTGTGCTTTCCTTTAGCTTGGCCTGCCTAGTTTTTTTCGTTGTAGGTATGCCAAGCTAGACTCACATTCTTCCTTGGCGTTTCATCCTCCCATTCCATCATTTGATAAACCATCATCGACAAGGGTTAATCAAGTGAGAGGGGATGGCATCGAGATTACCCACAGCGGGTGCATGTCGAGCACCTGTGCATGAACCCTGTCAGCTTGATCATCTCTCTTCTTAACCCTCCTCATGTCACCATGTTCTCTTCCTCCTCATGACAGGTGATTCACTACTTAAATCTAGGAATTTATGGGTTGCCCGTCATATTCTTATTTTTTTGTTGGTGTTGAAGTCAACAACAAGAGTGACCATGTCAGGCCTCATTTTCGGTTTGGAGAAAACTAAAACGTAGGAATCAGGTGTGGTATAGAAATTTGATGGGAATGCCACTTGTCAACGTAAGGGGTTGTCTTGCCTCGCCCCTAAAAAAAAAGAGCTTTGAGTGGATGTCTAGTTTTCTCCAAAAACACATGAAATGAATAGTATTCCTATAAAATTAATGTACATGTTTCCTATGAATGCATCTATAGAAAATTTTCCTCTGAAATACTTATTCCTACGATTTTTCTATGAAAATCCTCCAAACCAAATGAGGCTTCAAAGTGATGGGAGTGATTTACTCTGTGTGGACGCTGAAAATATGACTCGTGAAGATTAACATTGCGTGTATGTTCTATACTTTCACCGGGGTCATTCCTCGGTACATCGATCGAATGCAGCATCTCACATCGTTGCGAGAAATTTGACAGGAAATTAAAGGAAAAGTCAAGGTTTCGACAGTGCAAGCGAGTCCATGCAATATTACCCTGCATATCGTGTTTTGTGGTGGAACTGGCATACCAAGAACTAAAATCCTTCATAAAGCATCCAAATACGCTAAACATATTTGAATACGTAGACACAACCTACATACTCGAGTTCTGGGCCAATAGTGAATTAGTATAACCTGACCCAAATTTACAGTCCAAATTTGAATCAAAGAACAAAAAACAAGATAAGTAATTTCTTTCCGCGTTACTTAGATTTACCTTTGGCAACCCATTATTTGGTGTAACGCACCTCCGTGTGTCTTTTGCTCGTTCATGTATAATCTTTTTATATATAACAAATAAAATTCATGTAAACTTCTTGTCATAGAATGATTTATTTGGGTTCATGGAGTACGTGCTCACACGAGTTCTGGACCAATAATGGACGCACTATTCACTTTTACGGTAGTAGAGTACTATTCACACTTTATTGGCTATACTGATAAAAGGTGAAGAGCAAATGAGTCCTTCCCAAAAATAGAAACAGGAAACTTTCTCGATAAGTGAATGAACACATTGGGGAAAAATTGCGCTCCATGCCTACTCTGTTTCTTCCCATATTGAGAAGAACAGAATCTATACCAATACTCCATAGAATATTGAAGCAAGCACTGGCTCCATAGAATAATAGCACTAGTTTACACTGCTCTAGTCGAGCAAGTAGCTCCATATCCATAGGGCGTCTCCAGGCCACTCTAGTCTACTCACCGCCGTAGTCCCGCCAATCTCCGTTGGCCGATGGCTCCACGAGCATGCCCTGCGCCAAGCTCGCGAAGTATGACGCGTCCATGCCGCCAAACCAGAGTTCGTCCAACAGTTCGCTGGACATGAAATATGGACAGCGCGCTGTGCCTCGGCTAGCTATGGGCGTGCTCGTCTTAGTCGGCCACCTTCGTCGGAGACACAAGCGGTTGCTTGCGCTGGCCCGCCACGACGGCGATGGCCACTGCGTCCTTGATCACATGTGCGCTGCCGAAGCCGATCAACCCGGCCGCGAGAACTGGCAGCATCCAACAGGCGGGAGTCGGCAAAGTTGAGGCAGGCGCCGCAGCCGGATAGCGCGAGCGCGCGCGCCGCCGTCTCAGCGGCGGCGAAGGTGCTGTGCCAGAGCCTGGAACCCTTCGTCCCGTGCACGCGCAGCTCGCACACCCACCCCCCGGCCAGGCCACGGTATACCGGGTGGCGCGTCTCCTTGAGCTTGGTGCGCCCCGCCGGTCGCTTCGGCGGATCCGACCACACCGTTTGGTGCAGCCCTTGCTCCTGGTCGTCGGACGGGGACGCGGCGTCCATGGATCGATCGAAGTTAGTGGAGGAGCTCATGAAGTGTGACTTGCTGCGTTGGGAGAGACGGTGGCTGGATGAGGCCCGGTGTACTTGTTCGCCGCGGTGCTCCGGTGGAGAGCTCCGGCATATAGCATTAGCGCGAAAGCAGATAAGCGCGGTCACGCGCTCAGTGCCTATCAGTTATTACTGGAAGAAGGCAAAAGCAAGTTTTGCACTGGAGTAGATATTTTTATTCCGAACATCAATAAATATCGAGCTGAGGCGAGACACGGCATCTTTGTGGCCGAAAAAGCAAGTTTTGCACTGGAGTAGATATTGTCTCTCCAGCGCGAACGGCCGTAGCAGTAGCAGCCCTATCTCTGAACTATGCCCGTGGAGCACAACCAAAAATGACACCAAAAGTGAACACCTGGCCGGGATTTTTCGCTGGTCAGATAGTCATTAATGTCGATGCGTCGTTCAGAGAAGGAGAGTACGCAGGATCTTGTGGAGTAGTCATCCGGGACAATCGTGGAAATTTCATGTCTGCAGCAACAGCAACACTCGATCATGTACCCGATGTAGAGACAGCTGAAGCTGCGGCTATATTGGAAGGAATGAAGCTAGCAAAGGAAACAGAGTGCCATAATGTGATAGTAAGATCAGATAATATCACGATGGTGGAGGCACTCAAACTGAATGGAGGCTATTCTATGGTGGCAGCGCTGGTGTTGGATGAATGTCGCAGTTATTTGGAAGATTTCGGGAAGTTTACTATCGAGCATTGTATTAGGGAGTCGAATAATGTAGCTCATGAGTTAGCATGTTGGGGTCGTGCTAATAATCCATCCCGATGGGTTCATGACCCGCCTGGTTTTATTGGAAATCTTTTAGCAGACGATGTTGCTATCTTTTGATTAATAAAGTAAACTTTCCCATCAAAAAAAAGTCGCTACATGTCATTGTTATTTTGAGGTGAGATTTCTCCTTTGCAGAAGGTAACAACAAATTTCTCCTTCTCTGTAAGAAGTAATCTCATATTTCTCTTTCTTTGCAGAAAGTAACCTCCCCGTGGTAAGACTTTGTTTGCTTTTCCTTGACAGAAAAAACAAAACTATTTGGTAATATCGATTTCTTAGTTAACAAAGGTAAACCGTCCGCAACATGCCAAATATGTGGAGATGGCATGGAGTTCAGAAGGGATGTGTGTACGCTGCACATTAAAGGAAAGATGGATTTACGTGTGTGCTGCAAATGAAATGTTGCTACCTATGAAGTAAATCAATTTCTTAGTTTATCAAAGTCGCTACATGTCATTGTTCTTTTGAGGTGAGATTTCTCCTCTGCAGAAAGTAACCACAAATTTCTCCTTCTCTGTAGGAAGTAATCTTATATTTCTCTTTCTTTGCAGAAAGTAACCTCCCCGTGGTAAGACTTTGTTTGCTTTTCCTTGATAGAAAAAATACAACTATTTGGTAATATCAATTTCTTAGTTAACAAAGGTAAACCGTCTGCAACATGCCAAATATGTGGATTTAATTCATGTGAACCAAACTACTGGATGATTTTATTCTGTTTTTGCCAACTTGACATACGGCATCTTCGCAAATCATTTCTGGTAGCTTCAATCGAATAGTTCTCCTAGATTTTAGAGCAATTCATCTCATCGAGTAGTTTGATGGGTATTTTTAGACTGGAGTTCTTTTATCTTATGATATTTATTATTATTCCAAAAAAGTTAATTTGTGTAGCACACTGAAAACAATTGGATGTTGATGTAATGGTGGTCTGAGATTATTAACTGTGAGCACATGTGCATGCGTATGATCTAATGATGGTTTGTAACTGCATCCTTTTTTGGGATGGCAAAAAAGAAATACATCTTACCTATTTGATGATTTGCAAAATCAGCTGAACAATTATTTCCACCAAACACATGTCTTTTCTTGGCTTAGTAGAAAAGATAAGAATAAATTCTAACATACATTTCTTTATTATTGCTTGGGGATTAATATTTAATGTTCCTTATGTTTGTTAGTTATAGAGCATGTATCTTTACTATAATAATGGGCACTCCTCACATATTATCTTTCTTTTTTACGTTGTAATTTTTTTTTCAAAATACAGGTGTCCACAAGAATGATTCTCAGAACCAGCTTTCGTTGTCCAAAATGTTCCTCTGTTTATGTCACATAAGGGCATCTCCAACGCGGACTCTCAAACCGCCCACATATGTCGAAGTTGAAATATCGGCCGTTTGTGTGCATACACATCTCTCTGCCTAAGTAGGCAATCTCCAGTTCTTTCTATCATATTGTTTTTCTAATATTGCGGCAGCTCTATACTCTCTTGTGGAGCAACTAGCATATGCATTTAGTCAATCTTTTGGCCTATCTCCTTTTGTATTACGATTGCCATATTGAGGAAAAAAGTATAATATGTAAAGTTGTATGAGTCTTTTATGTTCGCATTTTATTTATTTTGAGGGGAATTAAATAATCGAGTAGGCTTGCTCTTCCCCATCATAACTGTTTGTCAGGGCTTGTAGAATGTCAAAAGAAAGATGTTTTCTGGATTAAACTTAATATCGACCAGACGGATTTATATAGAGTGAGTTGTGATGGGGAACTTGCATCACGACATAGGCATGCAGTTGAGACCAACACACTGAGTGCAACAGAAAGATATGGTAAAACTATGTACAACGACGATCATTTCTTTAGTTAAGCAATAGATAGGGTGAATTGCGACTAGAAACCATGTACAACTAATGTGCTCGTGTCGCAATCCTCAAGTGGCCCATCTTTTCTTTTCTCATGAGTGACTCCTATGACAGATCTTCCGTTGCAACGCACGGACATTTGTGCTAGTTAGTATACAAAAACAGATAGAAATGGAATTCATTATATATATATATACATATATATATATATATATATAATATCATCACATGATGATACTTAACTACTAGGTGTTGGGGAACGTAGTAATTTCAAAAAAATTCCTACGCACACACAGGATCATGGTGATGCATAGCAACGAGAGGGGAGAGTGTTGTCCACGTACCCTCGTAGACCGTTAAGCGGAAGCGTTATGACAACGCGGTTGATGTAGTCGTACGTCTTCACGATCGACCGATCCTCAGTACCGAACGTACGGCACCTCTGCGTTCAGCACACGTTCAGCTCGGTGACGTCCCACGAACTCACGATCCAGTAGAGCTCGGGGAAGAGTTTCGTCAGCACGACGGCATGGTGACGATGTTGACGAAGTTCCGCATCAGGGCTTCGCCTAAACACCACTACAGTATGACCGAGGTGAATTATGGTGGAGGGGGGCACCGCACACGGCTGGGAGAGATATTTGTGATCAACTTGTGTGTCTAGAGGTGCCCCCCTGCCCCTGTATATAAAGGAGCAAGGGAGAGGCCGGGCAGCCCTTGTTGGCGCGCCTAGGAGGAGGAATCCTCCTCCTAGTAGGAGTAGGATTCCTCCCTTTCCTACTCCTATTAGGAGGGGGAAAGGCAGGGAGAGAAAGAGAAGGAAAGGGGGGGCGCCGTCCCCCCTTCTCCTAGTCCAATTCGGACAGGGGGAAGGGGGCGCACTGCCTGCCCTAGGCCGGCCCCTCTCTCTTTCACTTATGGCCCAACAAGGCCCATTAGTCCCCGGGGGGTTCCGGTAACCCCTCCGGTACTCCGGTAAAATCCCGATTTCACCCGAAACTATTCCAATGTCCAAATGTAAGCTTCCAATATATCAATCTTTACGTCTCAACCATTTCGAGACTCCTCATCATGTCCGTGATCAAATCTGGGACTCCGAACTACCTTTGGTACATGAAAACATATAAATTCATAAAACCGATCGTCACAGAACTTTAAGCGTGCGGACCCTACGGGTTCGAGAACTATGCAGACAGGACCGAGACACGTCTCCGGTCAATAACCAATAGCGGAACCTGAATGCTCATATTGGTTCCTACATATTCTACGAAGATCTTTATCGGTCAAACCGCACAACACTATACGTTGTTCTCTTTGTCATCGGTATGTTACTTGCCCGATATTCGATCGTCGGTATCCCAATACCTAGTTCAATCTCGTTACTGGCAAGTCTCTTTACTCGTTTCGTAATACATCATCCCGTAACTAACTCATTAGTTATCATGCTTGCAAGGCTTATAGTGATGTGTATTACCGAGAGGGCCCAGAGATACCTCTCCGACAATCGGAGTGACAAATCCTAATCTTGATCTATGCCAACTCAACAAGTACCATCGGAGACACCTGTAGAGCACCTTTATAATCACCCAGTTATGTTGTGACGTTTGGTAGCACACAAAGTGTTCCTCCGGTATTCGGGAGTTGTATAATCTCATAGTCATAAGAACATGTATAAGTCATGAAGAAAGCAATAGCAGTAAAACAAACGATCAAGTGCTAAGCTAACGGAATGGGTCAAGTCAATCACATCATTCTCCTAATGATGTGATCCTGTTAATCAAATGACAACTCTTTGTCTATGGCTAGGAAACATAGCCATCTTTGATCAATGAGCTAGTCAAGTAGAGGCACACTAGTGACACTCTGTTTGTCTATGTATTCACACATGTATCATGTTTCCGGTTAATACAGTTCTAGCATGAATAATAAACATTTATCATGATATAAGGAAATAAATAATAACTTTATTATTGCCTCTAGGGCATATTTCCTTCAGTCTCCCACTTGCACTAGAGTCAATAATCTAGTTCACATCTTTATGTGATTAGTTCACATCTCCATGTGACTAATACCCAAAGGGTTTACTAGAGTCTATAATCTAGTTCACATCGCTATGTGATTAACACCCAAAGAGTGATCATGGTTTTCTTGTGAGAGAAGTTTAGTCTACGGGTCTGCAACATTCAGATCCGTATGTATTTCGCAAATTTCTATGTCTACAATGCTCTGCACGGAGCCACTCTAGCTCATTGCTCCCACTTTCAATATGTATCCAGATTGAGACTTAGAGTTATCTAGATCGATGTAAAAAGCTTGCATTGACGTAACTCTTTACGACGAACTCTTTTATCACCTCCATAACCGAGAAATATTTCCTTAGTCCTCTAAGGATAATTTTGACCATTGTCTAGTGATCTACTCCTAGATCACTATTGTACTCCCTTGCCAGAAAGATGCTAAGGTATACAATAGGACTGGTAAACAGCATAGCATACTTTATAGAACCTATGACTGAGGCATAGGGAATGACTTATCATTCTCTTTCTATTTTCTGTTGTGGTCGGGTTTCGAGTCTTTACTCAACTTCACACCTTGCAACACAGGCAAGAACTCCTTCTTTGACTGTTCCATTTTGATCTACTCCAAAATCTTGTCAAGGTATGTACTCATTGAAATAACTTATCAAGCGTCTTGATCTATCTCTATAGATCTTGATGCGCAATGTGTAAGCAGCTTCATCGAGGTATTTCTTTGAAAAACTCCTTTCAAATACTCCTTTATGCTTTCCAGAAAATTCTACATTCTTTCCGATCAACAATATGTCATTCACATATACTTATGAGAAATGTTGTAGTGCTCCCACTCACTTTCTTGTAAATACAGGCTTCACCGCAAGTCTGTATAAAACCATATACTTTGATCACTTTATCAAAGCATATATTCCAACTCCGAGATGCTTGCACCAGTCCATAGATGGATCGCTGGAGCTTGCTCACTTTGTTAGCACCTTTAGGGTCGACAAAACCTTCTGGTTGCATCATATACAACTCTTGTTTTTAAGAAATCCATGAAGGAATACAGTTTTGACATCCATTTGCCAGATTTCATAAAATGCGGCAACTGCTAACATGATTCGGACAGACTTTTAAGCATCGATACGAGTGAGAAAATCTCATCGTAGTCAACACCTTGAACTTGTCGAAAACACTTTGCGACAATTCGAGCTTTGTAGATAGTAACACTACTATCAGCGTCCGCCTTCCTCTTGAAGATCCATTTATTCTTAATGCACCGATCATCGGGCAAGTCAATCAAAGTCCATACTTTGTTCTCATATATGGATCCAATCTCAGATTTCATGGCCTCAATCCATTTAGCGAAATTTGGGCTCATCATCGCTTCCTCATAGTTCGTAGGTTCGTCATGGTCGATTAACATGACCTCCAGAACAGGATTACCGTACCACTCTGGTGCGGATCTCACTTTGGTTGACCTACGAGGTTCGGTAGTAGCTTGATCTGAAGTTACATGATCATCATCATTAGCTTCCTCACTAATTGGTGTAGGAGTCACAGAAACCGATTTCCGTGATGATCTACTTTCCAATAAGGGAGCAGGTACAGTTACCTCATCAAGTTCTACTTTCCTCCCACTCACTTCTTTCGAGAGAAACTCCTTCTCTGGAAAGGATCCATTCTCAGCAACACATGTCTTTCCTTAGGATCTGTGATAGAAGGTGTACCCAACTGTCTTCTTTGGGTATCCTATGAAGACACATTTCTCCGATTTGGGTTTGAACTTATCAGGATGAAACCTTTTCTTATAAGCATCGCAACCCCAAACTTTAAGAAACGACAACTTTGGTTTCTCGCCAAACCACAGTTCATACGGTGTCATTTCAACAGATTTAGATGGTGCCCTTTTTAACGTGAATGCAGCTGTCTCTAATGCATAACCCCAAAACTATAGTGGTTAATCGGTAAGAAACATCATAGATTGCACTATATCCAATAATAGTACGGTTATGACGTTCGGACACACCATTATGTTGTGGTGTTCCAGGTGGCACGATCTTGTGAAACTATTCCACATTATTTTAATTGAAGACCAAACTCGTAACTCAAATATTTGTCTCTGCGATCAGATTGTAGAAACTTTATTTTCTTGTCACGATGATTTTCCACTTCACTCTGAAGTTCTTTGAACTTTTCAAATGTTTCAGACTTATGTTTCATCAAGTAGATATACCCATATCTGCTCAAATCATCTGTGAGGGTCAGAAAATAACGATATCCGCCGCGAGCCTCAACACTCATCAGACTGCATACATCAGTATGTATTAGTTCCAATAAGTCAGTTGCTCGCTCCATTGTTCCGGAGAACGGAGTCTTTAGTCATCTTGCCCATGAGGCATGGTTCGCAAGCATCAAAATGATTCATAATCAAGTGATTCCAAAAGCCCATCAGCATGGAGTTTCTTCATGCGCTTTACACAAATATGTCCTAAACGGCAGTGCCACAAATAAGTTGCACTATCATTATTAACTTTGCATCTTTTGGCTTCAATATTATGAATATGTGTATCACTACGACCGAGATCCAATGAACCATTTTCATTGGGTGTATGACCATAGAAGGTTTTATTCATGTAAACAGAACAACAATTATTCTCTAACTTAAAGGAATAATCGTTTTGCAATACACATGATCAAATCATATTCATGCTCAACGCAAACACCAAATAACATTTATTTAGGTTTAACACTAATCCCGAAAGTATGGGGAGTGTGCGATGATGATCATGTCAATCTTGGAACCACTTCCAACACACATCGTCACTTCACCCTTAACTAGTATCTGTTCATTCTGCAACTCCCGTTTCGAGTTACTACTCTTACCAACTGAACCAGTATCAAATACCGAGGGGTTGCTATAAACACTAGTAAATTACACATCAATAACATGTATATCAAATATAGCATTGTTCACTTTGCCATCCTTCTTATCCGCCAAATACTTGGGGCAGTTCCGCTTCCAGTGACCAGTCCCTTTGAAGTAGAAGCACTTAGTCTTAGGCTTAGGTCCAGACTTGGGCTTCTTCACTTGAGAAGCAACTTGCTTTCTGTTCTTCTTGAAGTTCCCTTTCTTTCCCCTTGCCCTTTTCTTGAAACTAGTGGTCTTGTTAATCATCAACACTTGATGCTCTTTCTTGATTTCTACCTTCATCGATTTCATCATCATAAAAAGCTCGGGAATAGTTTTCGTCATCCCTTGCATACTATAGTTCATCACGATGTTCTACTAACTTGGTTATGGTGACTAGAGAATACTGTCAATCACTATTTTACCCGGAAGATTAACTCCCACTTGATTCAAGCGATTGTAGTATCCAGACAATCTGAACACATGCTCACTGCTTGAGCTATTCTCTTCCATCTTTTAGCTATAGAACTTGTTGGAGACTTCATATCTCTCAACTCGGGAATTTGCTTGAAATATTAACTTCAACTCCTGGAACATCTCATATGATCCATGACATTCAAAACGTCTTTGAAGTCCCGATTCTAAGCTGTTAAGAATGGAGCACTAAACTATCAAGTAGTTATCATATTGAGCTAGCCAAACATTCATGACGTCTGCATCTGCTCCTGCAATAGGTCTGTCACCTAGCGGTGCATCAAGGACATAATTCTTCTGTGCAGCAATGAGGATAATCCTCAGATCACGGATCCAATCCGCATCTTTGCTACTAACATTTTTCAACTTAGTTTTCTCTAGGAACATATCAAAAATAAAACAATGGAGCTAAACGTGAGCTATTGATCTACAACATAGATATGCTAATACTACCAGGACTAAGTTCATGATAAATTAAAGTTTAATTAATCATATTACTCAAGAACTCCCACTTAGATAGACATCCCTCTAATCATCTAAGTGATCACGTGATCTAAATCAACTAAACCATAAACAATCATCACGTGAAATGGAGTAGTTTTCAATGGTGAACATCACTATGTTGACCATATCTACTATATCATTCACGCTCGACCTTTCGGTCTCAGTGTTCCGAGGCCATATCTGCATATGCTAGGCTCATCAAGTTTAACTCGAGTATTTTGCGTGTGCAAAACTGGCTTGCACCCGTTGTAGATGGAAGTAGAACTTATCACACCCGATCATCACGTGGTGTCTCGGCACGGCGAACTTTGGCAACGGTGCATACTCAGCGAGAACACTTTTACCTTGAAATTTAGTGAGAGATCATCTTATAATGCTACCGTCAAACAAAGTAGAATAAGATTCATAAAGGATAAACATCACATGTGTCGGTGTCAAAACCGGCGGATCTTGGGTAGGGGGTCCCGAACTGTGCGTCTAAGGCGGATGGTAACAGGAGGCGGGGGACACGATGTTTACCCAGGTTCGGGCCCTCTCGATGGAGGTAATACCCTACTTCCTGCTTGATTGATCTTGATGATATGCGTATTACAAGAGTTGATCTACCACGAGATCGTAGAGGCTAAACCCTAGAAGCTAGCCTATGGTGTGATTGTTGTCGTCCTATGGACTAAACCCTCCGGTTTATATAGACACTGGAGGGGGCTAGGGTTACATAGAGTCGGTTATAAGGAAGGAGATCTACATATCTGTATTGCCAAGCTTGCCTTCCACGCCAAGGAGAGTCCCATCCGGACACGGGACGAAGTCTTCAATCTTGTATCTTCATAGTCCAACAGTCCAGCCAAAGGATATAGTTCGGCTGTCCGGAGACCCCCTAATCCCGGACTCCCTCAGTAGCCCCCGAACCAGGCTTCAATGACGATGAGTCCGGCGCACAGATTTTCTTCGGCATTGCAAGGCGGGTTCTTCTCCAAATTCTGAATATCTGCTGAGTAGTGTCTGGTCCCCATAAATGTTGCACTTCTTGGCTTCCGCGTCCAATAAGGGCTATCTTCCACGTGTCGATCGAATGCGAGGAGCCAGGGCATTTTACATTCGCCACCCTAGCCATGTAAGTAAACTGTCTATTAAAGAGACGGGGATACTTAGATCCAGACCACACCATCCTCCCACAGCGAGTATCCATCGGAGCACGCTCGGAAAAATCCATTCCAACATGGCCAGCCATCGCAGCTCCTCCTCCCGCTCCCGTAGCCCTAAGCCCGGTGATTGGGAGAAGTGTTCCGTCCCGCACAGCCAATTAGTAGAGTTACAGACCCATGGATTTCTCCCTCCAGTGTATATGGTCCCCGTTCGAGCCGGGCTCGCCACCTATAATGGCGGGAGCAAGCGGAGAGCTTCCCCAATCCCTCCAAGGGGGAGCGGGTATGCCTTGTCCCTTATTTACTAAGGGGACTTGGATTTCCAATCCATCCGTTCCTCCACGGGCTCCTGGAGTTTTATGGCCTCCAGTTGCATAATTTCACCCCCGCTTCCATATTACACATCGATGGTTATGTTGCCCTTTGTGAGCTGTTTCTAGGCTGCGAGGCTCATTTCGAGCTGTGGAAGAGGCTATTATGCCTTGTGCCCCGTACACAGAAGGGGTCAACATATCAAGTGGGTGGAGCCGAAATATGGCGCATCACCGGGACCGGATACCTGTCCGGTACCCCGAAGAAGACGTCCGAAGACTGGCCTTTGGAGTGGTTTTACATGGAGGACGTCCCCCTTCCAGATCCTATTCGGATGGGTCTTCCCGAGTTCGACAATGCCCCTTTGAAGAAACGCCAAAGCTGGCGCCCATGGAACCCTCAGGAGGAAGATAACGGAGAAGTCCTTTACCTGATGGGCCGGATAAAAGTGCTGGCTCAATCAAGACTGACAATAATCGAGGTTATGTCAATTTGTATAATGCGGGGGTGCAACCACTTCAATATGAAGGGAGCCCCATGTGGCGCTTTAACGGGGAAGATGATGCCACCCGCTGCAGGCGTAAGGGACCGGACTCAGTTGCTGCTCTAGCAAAAATTCTGTCCGATTTGTTCAAGGGAGAGGGAGAGGAGTTCATCCGTATTAAGCCACGGGATGGGTTCTCCATGTACAACCTTCCAAGCTGGGTGAGCTGTCACTTTTTACTCCCAACCTTCCCGCACTCTTCGTCATAAATACTCACCTTGCCGTTTCATGGCAGGAATTGCGAAAAGTTGTAAGGGAGGTCAACATCACACCTCCACAACCGGAGGACCCTGACCGGGCCCTTGATCCCGGACTCGAAGAGGATCTGGACATATTTGTGGAGCTGATCGACAAGACATTCTATCAATTGAGCTGTGATGATGCCATGGTGGCCATCATAGCCGACTATCCTGGGCTACTCCCTGCATCGCATGTAAGAAAAACCGGAGTCCCAACTTATGAGAAGGATCCCCTTTTATGCACTTCACCTACCGTACACATATGGTGTTTTACAGGGAAGGCCCTCGGGACACCATGCCGAACCGGAGTGACTCGCCACGAAGCCGGGTAGGCTAAAAAGGAAGGCGGTCAGGACTGAGACGCTGGCGCAGAGGTATGATACAGAACCTTGCTCTATGGTTGTCGTCTTTCTTAAAATATAATGACGTCCATGTTTCCTAGTAGGAAAAACGCTCGCCGGACTATATCCGGAGAGGTTGCTGATCACGCCTCCACCAGTTGGGCTCTAGGGCCGGACATAGAGGCAGAAGCTAACACGAGGCGAACGCCGGATGCTCCTCCTACAGAGGATGCGGATAGACTATCCGCTACAAATTCCGAAGTGGAGAGCGCCATGAATCACAGGCGTCATCGGGCCGTACTCCGTGACGCTTGTTTCTCCCAAGAGGCGTTCGATGCCTTCAACTCAGGAGACGCGTACATCCGTGCTGCTCAAAACGGTCTTGCCAGAGCCACAGACCAGTATGTAAAGGATATACGGGTAAGAAAATCTGACGATTATATATATATATATATATATATATATATCAGTAGCCCCTGAGACTTGAAACAGTTAACACAACTGATTTAAGGATCATTATTTGTGCAGGTTCTTACAGAGAAGAATACCCATTTGTCTCAAGAGCTGGAAGAGTGCAAATTCCCAGCTACGGGCCGCGGTTGCCGCGTTGAAGGAGTCCGAGAAGGCTCCCTCTGGTAACACTTGTTTCCATTGCAAAGAATGACAGGTACCAGATAGTATGTGGCATGCATGCAAATCTAACAATAGATGTTGCAGATGACTCCGGAGTGAATCCGGAGGCCGTGCCGGAGAATGCGCAACGTGCTAATCGACAGCTAAATGCTGGCGAGCGCGTGCTTACGCGGGTCAGGCAGGAGAAAAATAATCTCCAGGACGCCAATATCCAGTTGGGCGTGGAACTGAAAGATGTCCGAGCCCAGCTTCCGGACTCCGTGAAGGAGAATAAGCGGCTTTGACGCGGCATTTTCAGTAAGTGCTTGAACGAACTTTTGAAAGAGTTCGGCGAAGAAGCCGGCTAACAGAGTTATGTCTGCAGGTATGCTGACGGGTCGTTCCGCGGAGGAGATGCCCGGGTCTGCGGGTGATCTTCTACCAGAGCTCTCACAACTGCACGAACAAGTTCGGCAGGTGATGCAGGGTATTGGCCAAGCCTTGTGGCCTTCCGCCTCCCCGCCAGGAGGCATGAGGGAGCTTATAGAGAAGCTCAAGGGAGCGCGGCGGCGCTTCCGATTATGGAAGATATCAGCCTGCCGACAAGCTGCAAGGGAAGCCTGGGCCATGGTGAAGACGCGATATACCAAAGCTGACCCAAACCACATGGTCGAGGTCAGACCTATGGGGCCCGATGGGAAAGAAATCCCCGTCAGTTTGGTGTATGACCAAATAGAATTAGCCGAAAAGTATTCCCAACAGGATTGTAGGCTAGACAGCCTGTTGGATGGTATAGAAGAAGAATTTAGTCAGTCTTAGTGACTGTGTACTTCAAGTGACATATATAATGTCCCTAGCCGGATTGTAAATCATTTTCATGGCAGACCTTTAGCTTCGACCTCTGGACCCGATAGTCCGGAGTGTATCCGAATACCCACTCGGTTATGTAAAAACCGGGGTATGCGTGGAAACCAGGCGTAGGGGTCATAAGTAATTGAACAGACAAGTACCCAACTAGCTATGTTATATTACATGGATAGTAAGAAACATCTTCCAAGGAGAATAGTTCCGTTAAGGCTTCCTTTTCCTGGGTAGGCATGCCCTAATGTGCATGTCCGAACTGCGAAAAGAGACGCTGGCTATAAACATCTGGGGGCATGTATCAAAATAAATAAAAGTCATCTTTTGTTCACCAACCGAATATTCCCTTAAGAACGCTAGCTTTCGGCTTCACCCAGTCTGAGGTACACATCCGGCTGACCCGGCAGTAACAATCGCATAGGTGCTCCCCTTATGCCCTAGCCGAATTAACGGGAACGTAGGGCGTAAATACAAGAGCCAGGAAACCCAGCTTGGCCAAAACTTAAGTCATATCGATGCATATAATGGCGAAAAATGTACATGTGGAAGAATAACACATGTGTGGGGCATAAAGCCCAAAAAAATAGTTATATTAAGCTTCTGTATAAGAAGCCCCCAGGTATAATGAGCGCAGTTAGCGCGTCAAGATTGTGTAGTCAAGACACAAGTTAGCCTTTTAAGGCCTTGAGGAGAAGAAAAAAGAAGAGAGAAAGAGAGAAAAGACAGATAACGGATATGCAAAAAATTGACGGGGGTAAGGAGACGAACATAGAGTCCGGCACTAGGCGTAGAATCTTTGGAGTCTGGTTGCGTTCCATGGGTTGGCTCGAGTCGATTGTCCGATGCATCCCGCAGACGGTACGCTCCACCGGTCAGAACCTGGTCAATAATGAAGGGACCTTCCCATTTGGGCTTGAGCTTGTTCTTTTTCTTCTCCGGCAGGCGTAGAACTAGTTCACCAACATTATAGGTTTTGGCCCGTACTTCTCTGCTTTGATACTTTCGAGCGTGTTGCTGATAGAATGCGCAACGGGCTTTTGCCACGTCGTGCTCCTCCTCCAGGGCGTCCAAACTGTCCTGCCGATCGAGCTCAGCCTCTTTTTCTTTGTACATACGCACTCGAGGCGAGTCATGAATTATGTCGCAAGGCAGAACCGCCTCTGCGCTGTACACCATAAAAAACGGTGTGTATCCGGTAGTGCGATTCGGCGTGGTCCGCAGCCCCCATAGTACGGAGTCGAGCTCCTCTACCCAGTGCATGTTTGATTCCTTTAATGACCGCACTAACCTGGGTTTGATGCCGCTCATGATAAGACCATTTGCTTGCTCGACTTGACCGTTAGTTTGCGGGTGATAGACAAAAGCATAATCGAGCTTGATGCCCATGTTGCTGCACCAAAGTTTTACCTCGTCGGCTGTAAAGTTCATGTCGTTGTTAGTGATGATGCTGTGAAGGATGCCATAACAGTGTACAACCCCAGATATGAAGTATATCACCGGTCCAAATTTAGCCGTTTTAACGGGTTTGGCTTCTATCCATTTGGTGAATTTATCCACCATGACTAGTAAGTATTTTTTTTTCTTATGGGTTCCCCCTTGAGGGGTCCGACCATATCAAGCCCCTAGACCGCAAAGGGCCAAGTAATGGGGATTGTTTGGAGAGAGGTATGCAGCATATGGCTTTGGTTTGCAAAAAGCTGGCAACCGACGCAACGTTGGACCAGATCCTGTGCATTTGCTCGGGCTGTCGACCAATAGAAACTTGTACGGAAGGCCTTGCTTACAAGGGCCTGGGCTGCGGCATGGTGCGGCCAAGTCCAGCATGGATTTCTGCCAAAAGCTTCCGCCCTTCCTCTTCGGAGATGCACCTTTGAAGGTCTCCGGTTGTGCTTTCCTAATAAAGCTCTCCCTCGTGGACCTTGTAGGCTTTAGATCGCCGCACTATGCAGCGTGCCTCATTTTGGTCCTCGAGTAGTTCCTGCCTGGTTAGGTAGGCCAGGAATGGTTCTATCCACAGGGTGATGACAGCCATTCTCACCTGGGTTGAAGGTGTTATTTTGATGGCAGAGCCTCCGATTGTGTCAGAGTGTTCGGTATCTGGTGTTGTGGCCGGGTCCAGACTATTGTTACCGGTGTCCCCTTCCCATACCACGGATGGCTTAAACAACCTTTCCAAGAAGATGTTAGGTGGGACAGGATTGCGTTTAGCACCGATACGGGCGAGGATATCCGCCCCCTGATTGTTTTCCCGAGCCACATGGTGAAATTCAAGCCCCTCGAACTGAGCTGACATTTTGAGGACGGCGTTGCGATATGCCACCATTTTCAGATCCTTGGCATCCAAGTCTCCATTTATTTGAGATATCACGAGCTTCGAGTCCCCACGCACCTCCAGGCGTTGAATGCCCATGGAAACTGCCATCCGGAGACCATGTAATAGGGCCTCGTATTTGGCTGCGTTGTTGGAGTATGTGTATAGTATTTGGAGTACTTATTGGACTGTATCTCCGGTGGGGGACACTAGGACGACGCCAGCCCCCAGACTAGCCAGCATTTTAGAGCCGTCAAAGTGCATGATCCAATTGGAGTACGCGCCGTACTCTTTAGGGAGTTCGGCTTCTGTCCACTCGGTGACGAAATCGGCCAGTACTTGCGACTTAATGGCTCGCGGTGGTCTATATGTTATGTCAAACGGGAGGAGCTCGATAACCCATTTGCCAATCCGGCCCGTGGCATCGCGGTTGTTTATTATGTCGTTGAGTGGTACTTCTGAGGCCACCGTAATTGAACACTCTTGAAAGTAGTGTCGTAATTTCCGGGATGCCATGAATACCGCGTATGCTATCTTTTGATAATGTGGGTACCGTGATTTGCATGGAGTGAGGACAGTGGATACATAATATACCGGCTTCTGAAGTGGGAATTTATGTCCGTCTGTCTCTCGTTCGACGACGAGCACTGCTCTTACAACTTGGTGAGTTGCCGCTATATATAACAGCATTGGTTCGCCGACATTTGGCGCGACCAAGATTGGGTTGGTGGCCAGGATGGCTTTTATTTCTTCCAGTCCGGCCGTGGCTGCGTTCGTCCACTCAAAGTGTTCGGTGCGCCGAAGAAGGCGATAAAGGGGGAGTGCCTTTTCTCCTAATCGGAAGATAAAGCGGCTTAAGGTCGCCACACATCCAGTTAACTTCTGGATTTGCTTGAGGTCAATTGGGATAGCCAACTGCGACAGAGCTAGGATTTTAGCCGGATTTTCTTCAATTCCTCTACTGGAGACGATGAAGCCCAGGAGCTTTCCGGCGGGTACGCCGAAAACGCATTTTTCCGGATTGAGCTTAATGTCGTATGTTCGGAGATTGTCGAACGTGAGCCTCAAGTCGTCTATTTAGGAGTCGACGTGTTTGGTTTTAACGACCACATCGTCTACGTACGCCTCCACTGTTTTGCCGATCTGCTTTTCCAGACATGTCTGAATCATGCGTTGATACGTTGTGCCGGCGTTTTTGAGCCCGAAGGGCATTGTGTTAAAACAGAAGGGGCCGTATGGAGTGATAAATGCCGTTGCGGCTTGATCAGACTCCGCCATCTTAATTTGCTAGTAACCGGAGTATGCGTCGAGGAAGCACAATGAGTCGTGTCCTGCGGTGGCGTCGATAATTTGATCGATGCGAGGGAGGGGGAAGGGATTCTTTGGGCAAGCCTTATTAAGGTCCTTGAAGTCGATGCATAGGCGCCAGGATTTGTCCTTCTTTGGTACCATTACCAGGTTTGCTAGCCAGTCCGGATGGTTTATTTCTCTAATGAATCCGGCCTACAGTAACTTGGCTAGCTCCTCTCCCATGGCTTGTCGCTTAGGTTCGGAGAAACGCGGAAGAGTCTGTTTGACCGGCTTGAATCCCTTTAGAATGTTAATGCTATGCTCAGCCAGCCTGCATGGGATTCCTGGCATTCTGAAGGATGCCAAGCGAATATGTCCCAATTCTCGCGCAGGAACTCACATAGTGCGGCGTCTACAGAGGGGTTTAACTGTGCCCCGATGGATGCTGTTTTTGTGGGGTCCGTTGGATGGATTTGGAATTTGACTATTTCATCCGCTGGTTTAAAATAGGTGGACTTGGATCTTTTGTCGAGTATCACGTCGTCCCTGTCCACTATGGAGCACATCGCAGTTAATTCCTCCGCCGCAAGGGCTTCAGATAATGCCTCGAGGGCCAGTGCGGCTGTTTTGTTCTCGGCGCGGAGTGCTATGTCTGGATCACTAGCTAGAGTGACGATTCCATTGGGCCCGGGCATTTTGAGCTTCATGTACCCGTAATGGGGTATGGCTTGGAAGATCGTGAATGCCTCCCGCCCTAGAAGTGCGTGGTATCCGCTACTGAACGGGGCCACTTGGAATGTAATTTCTTCGGACCTGTAATTCTCCAGAGTGCCGAGTACCACATCTAGTGTGATTTTCCCAGCGCAACGTGCCTCCCAACTGGGGATGATTCCTCGGAAGGTCTTGCTACTTTGCTCAATACGGTTTCTGTCTATTTCCATTTTTTGAAGAGTCTCCTCATAAATGAGGTTTAATCCGCTGCCGCCGTCCATGAGCACTTTAGTAAGCCGAAAGCCGTCCACAATTGGACTGAGGACCAAGGCGATTGGTGCTCGGGCTGTTCAGAATTTAGGTTTGTCACTGGCATTGAAGGTGATATCCGTGTCGCTCCATGGATTTATTGCTGCCACGTGGCAGACTTCGGCAAGGCTGCGGAGTGCTCACTTACGCCTATTATTTGAGGCAAAGGTCTCGAAGACTGTCAATACTGTATTGTTATCCACGGGATGGTGCTCTGCGGTGTTTTGAATGAGGAGATCCTCACTGCTCTTGGCCACCTGCCGGAGTACCCAACATGCTCTAAGGCTGTGTGTTGGTATGGTATCCGTTGTACTATGAATTTTGCAGGGCCCGTTAATCCATCCCTCCAATACGGTTCCACGCCCTGTAGTGGGCTTTTGCTTCTTTGTAATTGAGTCGGGCGACTTATGAGAGTGCACCCTTTTAGTTCGGACTGGGGGTTTTGTCTGAGCCGGATTATCCCAAAATTTTTTTTGCGTTTTCCAGGAGCTTTCCATCGCACAGTACTTCCGTACTATGGCCACCAAGTCAGCGAAGTGTGCTATGTCACGGCGACTTATGGCGTTTAGGATTCCCTTGTCCGTTTAATTGTTGCAAAAGAATGAAATTGCGTCTTCCTCGTGACAGTCCTTGACCTTGTTCATTACAAGGAGGAATCTGGCCCAGTAGTGATGTACTGTCTCTTGGGGCTCTTGCCTAATGTGGGAAAGATCGTTTACATCTAGGTGGGTGGATTTAAGTCCAGAACATGACCCAATCTGAGACCCAGGGGCGGGGGAGTTTTCGATCTTGGAAGTTCGTGCTCCGGGATGTTGCCCCGCAGGTCCAGCATGCTACCTGATTCTAGGTTCAGGGTTAGGGTGATGTCCTCCCCTGGACGGGTATGCGGCTCGGAGAGCTCGGGAATTCGGACATAGTTGGTCCTCAGGATGGAGGAAGAATCGCCGCATTGCTCCTCCACCACCGCTATTTGATGGGTGACCAGCTGAGGGCTAATCTCCCTTTGGTCGGGTTTAAGCCCAATTCGATCGTAGTCTGTAGCGACTCCCAGAGCGGCGATGCGATCCAAGAGCTCATTCAAAGAGGAGAGCTCCATTGGATCCATCTGCTCTGTGAATTTCGAGCCGATGTGGAGGCTATTTTCAATGACCCGAGAAGTCATCGTCGGCGCAGCGGCTGAGCGGGCGGTCATGACGAAGCCTCCTAGTCAGAGAGTTTGGCCTACAGCCAGGGCTCCCCCATAGGTGATGTTGTTCTTGACAACGAGACGAGCCATCCCTCCTTATGATGACGACACAGTGGAACTCTCAATGAAAGCACCAATGTTGGTGTCAAAACCGGCGGATCTCGGGTAGGGGGTCCCGAACTGTGCGTCTAAGGTGGATGGTAACAGGAGGCGGGGGACACGATGTTTACCCAGGTTCGGGCCCTCTCGATGGAGGTAATACCCTACTTCCTGCTTGATTGATCTTGATGATATGAGTATTACAAGAGTTGATCTACCACGAGATCGTAGAGGCTAAACCCTAGAAGCTAGCCTATGGTATGATTGTTGTCGTCCTACGGAAAAAACCCTCCGGTTTATATAGACACCGGAGGGGGCTAGGGTTACACAGAGTCGGTTACAAGGAAGGAGATCTACATATCCGTATCGCCAAGCTTGCCTTCCACGCCAAGGAGAGTCCCATCCGGACACGGGATGAAGTCTTCAATCTTGTATCTTCATAGTCCAACAGTCCGGCCAAAGGATATTGTCCGGCTGTCCGGAGACCCCCTAATCCAGGACTCCCTCAACATGCAATCAATATAAGTGATATGATATGGCGATCATCATCTTGTGCTTGTGATCTCCATCTCCGAAGTACCGTCATGATCACCATCGTCACCGGCGCGACACCTTGATCTCCATCGTAGCATCGTTGTCGTCTCGCCAACTATTGCTTCTACGACTATCGCTACCGCTTAGTGATAAAGTAAAGCAATTACAGGGCAATTGCATTGGATACAATAAAGCGACAACCATATGGCTCCTGCCTGTTGCCGATAACTCGGTTACAAAACATGATCATCTCATACAATAAAATATAGCGTCATGTCTTGACCATATCACATCACAACATGACCTGCAAAAACAAGTTAGACGTCCTCTACTTTGTTTTTGCAAGTTTTACATGGCTACTACAGGCTGAGCAAGAACCGTTCTTACCTACGCATCGAAACCACAACGATAGTTCGTCAAGTTAGTGCTGTTTTAACCTTCTCAAGGACCGGGTGTAGCCACACTCGGTTCAACTAAAGTTGGAGAAACTGACACCCGCCATCCACCTTTGTGCAAAGCATGTCGGTAGAACCAGTCTCACGTAAGCGTACGCATAATGTCGATCCGGGCCGCTTCACCAACAATACCGACCAAAGTATGACATGCTGGTAACCAGTATGACTTGTATCGCCCACAACTCACTTGTGTTCTACTCGTGCATATAACATCTACGCATAAAACCTGGCTCGGATGCCACTGTTGGGGAACGTAGTAATTTAAAAAATTTTCCTACGCACACACAGGATCATGGTGATGCATAGCAACGAGAGGGGAGAGTGTTTTCCACGTACCCTCGTAGACCATTAAGCAGAATCGTTATGACAACGCGGTTGATGTAGTCGTACGTCTTCACGATCGACCGATCCTGAGTACCGAACGTACGACACCTTCGTGTTCAGCACACATTCAGCTCGGTGATGTCCCACGAACTCACGATCCAGTAGAGCTCAGGGAAGAGTTTCGTCAGCACGATGGCGTGGTGACGATATTGATGAAGTTCTGCATCAAGGCTTCGCCTAAACACTACTACAGTATGACCGAGGTGAATTATGGTGGAGGGGGGCACCGCACACGGCTGGGAGAGATCTTTCTGATCAACTTGTGTGTCTAGAGGTGCCCCCTTGCCCCTGTATATAAAGGACCAAGGGGGAGGCCGGCCGGCCCCTGTTGGCGCGCCTAGGAGGAGGAATCCTCCTCCTAGTAGGAGTAGGATTCCTCCCTTTCCTACTCCTACTAGGAGGGGGAAAGGCAGGGAGAGAAAGAGAAGCAAAGGGGGACACCCCCCCTTCTCCTAGTCCAATTCGGACACGGGGAAGGGGGCGCGCTGCCTGCCCTAGGCCGGCCCCTCTCCCTTTCCCTTATGGCCCAACAAGGCCCATTAGTCCTCGGGGGGTTCCGGAACCCCTCCGGTACTCCGGTAAATCCTGATTTCACCCGGAACTATTCCAATGTCCAAATGTAAGCTTCCAATATATCAATCTTTATGTCTCGACCATTTCGAGACTCCTCGTCATGCCTGTGATCAAATCCGGGAGTCCGAACTACCTTCGGTACATCAAAACATATAAACTCATAAAACCGATCATCACAAAACTTTAAGCGTGCGGACCCTACGGGTTCGAGAACTATGTAGACATGACCGAGACACGTCTCCGGTCAATAACCAATAGTGGAACCTGGATGCTCATATTGGTTCCTACATATTCTACGAAGATCTTTATCGGTCAAACCGCACAACACTATACATTGTTCTCTTTGTCATCGGTATGTTACTTGCCCGAGATTCGATCGTTGGTATCCCAATACCTAGTTCAATCTTGTTACCGGCAAGTCTCTTTACTCGTTCCGTAATACATCATCCTGTAACTAACTCATTAGTTATCATGCTTGCAAGGCTTATCGTGATGTGTATTACTGAGAGGGCCCAGAGATACCTCTCCGACAATCGGAGTGACAAATCCTAATCTTGATCTATGCCAACTCAACAAGTACCATCGGAGACACCTGCAGAGAACCTTTATAATCACCCAGTTACGTTGTGACGTTTGGTAGCACACAAAGTGTTCCTTCGGTATTCGGGAGTTGTATAATCTCATAGTCATAAGAACATGTATAAGTCATGAAGAAAGCAATAGCAGTAAACAAACGATCAAGTGCTAAGCTAACGGAATGGGTCAAGTCAATCACATCATTCTCCTAATGATGTGATCCCGTTAATCAAATGCCAACTCTTTGTCTATCGCTAGGAAACATAGCCATCTTTGATCAACGAGCTAGTCAAGTAGAGGCATACTAGTGACACTCTGTTTGTCTATGTATGCACACATGTATCATGTTTCCGGTTAATACAATTCTAGCATGAATAATAAACATTTATCATGATATAAGGAAATAAATAATAACTTTATTATTGCCTCTAGGGCATATTTCCTTCACTAGGTACAATGCATAAAATTGAAAACGAACAATACTAAAACTAATAATCCCTCTTGGGGCTAGTATTTCGGCAGCCCCTCGCCAGTAGCTCCCTGGTGTGCGGCGTCTTCCTAGTGCGGAGGCAGTACTCTGACTCCTCCGCCTCGCAGCGCTTGACGTACTGATCTGCCTCTTGCCGGCGGACGCGCGCAGCCGATCTTGATATTTCATTGGGCACCCACCAGAGCTCCTCGTTGGTGGCACGCCGGAGCTTATCGGCCCACCTCCATGCAACGACGAGGCGCTATGACCTTCGTCACGAAGTACCCGTCTTTGTATACCTCCTCAGCACGGCAACGCGCCCGCCCCCAAAGCTCCGCCGCCTCCTCTTCCGAACGACGTCACAGGCTTCACAGGCCGCTTGGTACCTGGCTTCCTCCTCCGCCATCTCCTTCTTGAATGCCACTTTCCTGGCTTTCTCAGCCGGCGGCAGCGACTTCCATAGACAAAGATTGTACTGGCCCCAAAACCAATCCAAAGTTTGGGGGGGGGGTCCAGCGCAACCTCGTCAGGCGGCGCGTAGGGGTCCTCATCGCTGCTAATTGTGTGAGCGTCCTCGGGGGGCGGCGACTCCTCGTCGACGCGTGGGCAGACTGGCGGCGCCATGGCAGAGATTTGAGAGAGAGAGAGAGGGCGAGCGAGGGGAGGATGTAGATGAGATGCAGGCGGGATGACGTGAGCAAGGTAGTATTTGTTGGCGGCCGGAATCTAGATCGATGGGGATAGTACACATGCCGGTCGCCGGAATTTACAAGTATTGTAGTTTGAATTACACACAATTCCCGCAACAAATCCGTGTGTGAACATAATAGCTGACGGTTTCCAATACATAACCGTGTCTAATTAATGATCCCCGCCAATCACCTACCAAACCTCGAGCCACGAGATAGAGTGCCAATCGTGTGGGGCCGGTTATCTTGCCAGATCTTTACATTTTCTTTTTTGAACACCAGATATTTACATCGTCTGATGATTTTTAAATCGCACACAATTACACAAAAAATATGATTTTTCAAACCGTTTAGGTTAGGCATTGCATGTAGATGTAGTTCAAATTTGAATTACGGTCATTAAATGGTTAGAAAATCACTTAAATGTCTTTAAAAGGTCAAATGACCCCTGAAAATTTCAAAATTTTCACATGACAGTTGTATTAGTGCATGTTAAACGTAGGAAAAAATTTGAAGGCCGTAAGAGGAAGCTATCTCCTGTCTATCAGCAAACATGCATTGTTCCCTCTTGGAACCACGAACCTTCTAGTGAGTTGGTCCAGTTTGTGAGGGGTGTGTGTCCAAACTTTCGTCAAACATGCCAATTTGTTTTACCACATCATCTTGGTGGCATGACATTAAATCAAGCAAGGTTTCATGTTTTTCTGATATTTTTTAATTTTTTGGAATTAAAATGCCATGGCATGCACTCCATGCATGTGTCCATGCCTTGACACCAATATGTTCGAAAATTCATTCGAATTTACTGCACATGGAATTGACTCGCACGCAAGTACACAAAAATATGATTTTTCAAACCGTTTTGGTTAGGCGTTGCATGTAGATGTAGTTCAAATTTAAATTACGGTCGTTAAATGGTTAGAAAATCACTTAAATGTATTTAGAAGGTCAAATGACCCCTGAAATTTACCAAATTTTCACATGACAGTTGTATTAGTGCACGTTAAACATAGGAAAAAATTGAAGGTCGTAAGAGGAAACTATCTCCTATTCGTCATCAAACATGAATTGTTCCCTCTTGGAACCACGAACCTTCTAGCGAGTTGCTTCGGTTTGTGAGGGGTTTGTGTCCAAACGTTCGTCAAACATGCCAATTTCTTTACCACGTCATCTTGGTGGCATGACATTACATCAACCAAGGTTTCATGTGTTTCTGATCATTTTTCTAATTTTTTGAATTAAAATGCCATGTCACTCCATGCATACGTATGCATGTGTCCATGTCGTGAGACCAATATGTCTGGAAATCCTTCTAATTTACTGCACATGGAATTAACTCGCACACAAGTACACAGATATGATTTTCCAAACCATTTTTGTTAGGCGTTGCATGTAAATGTAGTTCAAATTTGAATTACGGTCATTAAATGGTTAGAAAATCACTTAAATCTCTTTGAAAGGTCAAATGACCCTAGAATTTTCCAAAATTTCACATTACAGTTGTAGTAGTGCATGTTAGACGTTGAAAAAATTTCAAGGCCGTAAGAGGAAGCTATCTCCCGTTCGTCATCAAACATGCATTGTTCCCTCTCGGAACCACGAACCTTCTAGCGAGTTGCTCCGGTTTGTGAGGGGTGTGTGTCCAAACTTTTTTCAAACATGCCAATTTCTTTACCACATCATCTTGGTGGCATGGCATTAAATCAAGCAAGGTTTCATGTTTTTATGATCATTTTTTAATTTTTTTGGAATTAAAATGCCATGGCATGCACTCCATGCATGTGCGCATGCCTTGACACCAATATGTTTGAAATTTCTTCGAATTTACTGCACATGGAATTAACTCGCACACAAGTACACAAAAATATGATTTTTCAAACCATTATGGTTAGGCGTTGCATGTAGATGTAATTCAAATTTGAATTACGGTCATTAAATGGTTAGAAAGTCACTTAAATGTCTTTAAAAGGCCAAATGGCCCCAAAAATTTACCAAATTTTCACATGACAGTAGTATTAGTGCACGTTAAATGTAGGAAAAACTTTGAAGGCCGTAAGAGGAAGCTATCTCCCGTTCGTCATCAAACATGCATTGTTCCCTCTTGGAACCACGAACCTTCTAGCGAGTTGCTCCGGTTTGTGATGGGTGTGTGTCCAAACATTCGTCAAACATGCCAATTTCTTTACCACATCATCTTGGTGGCATGACATTACATCAACCAAGGTTTCATGTGTTTCTCATCATTTTTCTATGTTTTGAATTAAAATGCCATGTCACTCCATGCATATGTATGCATGTGTCCATGTCGTGAGACCAATATGTGTGAAAATTCATTCTAATTTAGTCCACATGGAATTAACTCGCACACAAGTACACATATATGATTTTTCAAAACGTTTTAGTTAGGACTTGCATGTAGATGTAGTTAAAATTTTAATTACGGTCATTAAATGGTTAGAAAATCACTTAAATATCTTTAAAAGGTCAAATGACCCCTATAATTTTCCAAAATTTCATATTACAGTTGTAGTAGTGCACGTTAGACGTAGAAAAAAATTGAAGGCCGTAAGAGGATGCTATCTCCCCTTCGTCATCAAACATGCATTGTTCCCTCTCGGAACCACGAAATTTCTAGCGAGTTGCTCTGGTTTGTGAGGGGAGTGTGTCCAAACTTTCGTCAAACATGCCAATTTCTTTACCACATCATCTTGGTGGCATGACATTACATCAACCAAGGTTTCATGTGTTTCTGATTTTTTCGAAATTAAATGCCATCCCACTCCATGCATACGTATTCATGCATGTGTCCATGTCGTGATACAAATATGTTTGAAAATTCCTTCTAGTTTACTGCACATGGAATTAACTCGCACACAAGTACACAAATATGATTTTTCAAACCGTTTCGGTTACGCGTTGCATGTAGATGTAGTTCAAAATTTTATTTTGGTCATTAAATGGCTAGAAAATCACTTAATATCTTTAAAAGGTCAAATGACCCCTAGAATTTTCAAAAATTTCACATTACAGTTGTAGTAGTGCACGATAGACGTAGAATTTTTTTTGAAGGCCGTAAGAGGAAGCTATATCCCGTTTGTCATCAAACATGCATTGTTCTATCTCGGAACTACGAGCCTTCTAGTGAGTTGCTCCGATTTGTGAGGGGTGCGTGTCCAAACTTTGGTCAAACATGCCAATTTTTTACCACATCATCTTGGTGGCATGACATTACATCAACCAAGGTTTCATGTGTTTCTGATTTTTTTAACTTTTTGGAATTAAAATGCCATGTCACACCATGCTTAATTGCGTCTTAGCCATTAGACCAATATGTTTGAAAATTCCTTCCAATTTACTGCACATGGAATTAAATCGCACAGAAGTACATGAAATATGAGTTTTCAAACCGTTATGGTTAGCTGTTGCATGTACATGTAGTTCAATTTTCAATTACAGTCATTAAATGGCTAGAAAATCACTTAAATGTCTTAGAAGGTCAAATGACCCCTGAAAATTTCCAAAATTTGACATGACAGTTGTATTAGTACTACAAAATTTCTCATTTATTTAAAACACCATCCGTTGGCACTTTATTCCAAATTCGTCTTTCACAGCTAATAAAAAATATCTACAACATCACAGACAGTTGTTTTCTAGTCAATTTAAGTCTCCCTTCTTAAGCTTCGCCGGCTCGTCTGCTCTAGTGCCGGCTACCCCCGAACCCATGAATCCCGTCCCCATCCACGCACCCCCTTCTTGCAAAGATGACGCCGTGGAAACGCTTCGTGAAGGCCCGTACGATGGTCGCGTGCCCCCGAGCGCCACCGCCTGCGTCGAGAGCGCGGTCGCCTACGCCGAGAGTGCTACCGCATCCGCATTGAGCGTGACTACTTCCGCTGAGAGGGCATCAGCGGCAGCCGATAGGGCAGCTGCAGCAACCGAGACGGCTGCAGCTGCTGCTGCGATGGCGGCTGCAAACGCCGAGAGTGCTTGAGCTGCCGTCCGTGCCGCTGATGTCATCTTGGCCCGGGTCGAGGCCATCCACGCCAAGATCAAGGATACACACGCCAAGATATTCCAGGCCACCTCATGAGGTCACCGATCAGGAGATGAAGATGCAGGAGGCAACGGAGATCGAGGAGCGCCGAGAGGAGGAGTTGCACGTGGCCGAGGTCGAGGTAGAGAAGAGTCTGTCTGTCAAGGAACTGGCGGTGGAGTACCAACACGAGCTCTGGCGCAGCCACTACTACGAGTAATACAACCTTGAGGGCGGCGCCGAGGACGAGGACGAGGACGCGGCCGACTTCAGCAGGGGGGCGCGGAGTCCACCAACGGCGGCATGTCGCCGGGACAAGTCATCGACATCTCATCTCACACCGGCGATGCATAGGCCGGCGCGGCGGCAGATTTTTAATTATGAGTACTTAGGCTTTGTTTTTAATGCTGGTCTTTTGTTAGAGAAATGTTTACCTCAACTAGCTCTATGTAATTACTGAAATTGCTCGATTCAGTAAGTGTGGTCTGTCTGCTGTACGCTTTTTTGTGTGCCCAAATTAGCAAGCGATGTTAAATTATGCAATGACGTACCCAGGGAAATTTCTACCAAAATTTGAATTATCAAACTCATCCCATGCGCGTAAAGCAGAAGAATCGTTTGCGATGCACACAATCGTTCAATGTGAATGGTCCGGCGGCACCGTGTGCGTTCAAAGTGAACGTGCCCATGTCTTGAGACCAATATTTGAATTATCAAACTCATCCCATGCGCGTAAAGTAGAAGAATCGTTTGCGATGCACACAATCGTTCAAAGTGAATGGTTTGGCGGCACCGCGTGCAAAGTTCCCCTCCACATTTCCAAAATTTTGGCCTGCCGCCAAAATATCTACCCCGCCCCTTCCCCACCCGCTTTTCTCCCCGACCACAAGTCACATTTCCGCTGTTTCCTCCGTCCTTCCTTCCTTCCTTGCTAATCTATAGCCGCTTCCTCGCTCTCGCCGTCTCTCATCCTACCGCCGGGGTCGCCATGGTCTTCTTCAAACACATCTCCAGCGGTTCCTCCTCCGGCGACTACTCCTTCACCACCCGGGTATGCCTCTCTTCTCTCTCTCGGGCTATGACTTGGAATTAAGGATTTTTACCCGGAGATTGATTTGAGTCATTTCTTCCTCTTGTAGCTCCCTAAGACCATCAGTGGCAACGAATGGAGCGGGGTGGCTGAAGATCTATCTGCTCGTTGTCACCATCAATCTCCATGCCTGAAGCTACTTGCGTTTGATTCTGTGGACACTGGGAGGAAGTTTCTGGCGTGTGCGGAGAAGGTTAGACCCTCTTCCTTTGTTACAAATCATTTGTTAGATGTGATTCAGACACTGTCACGGTTCCAAGCCATTCATACCACACCTTCAAACAAACGCAACCTCAGACAGTATCATAGTTTGTAGCTAGTATTTTAAATTGTTGCCATCTCATTAGTGGTGCCATTAGAAAATTATTTGGCACCGCTTCTGCAGTTTGTGCAGCTAACTTTGGGCCACACATTCGAGCAGCCAAGCAGTAAAATACTAAATCTTTATGGCACGAAGGAACTGGGCATCGGAGCAACTACATGCTCCAGAGTCCGGGTCCCTGATTTTTTCCGCCGCATCGGCTCGCCAGTTCAGGGCACCGGTGCGAGATGTAGCAACCGTTGTCTTTACACCAGTTTTGGCATACATAGTGGACGGCCTTAGTGCTATTAGTTCTATGTTACTAAATTTGTGCATGTACACACCTGTTAGCATCAATTTGCTGTCATCCAAACACAGTCTCTATGCTGTTGCAGTTATATTTACCTTCCTCATAAAATGTTCAATTTGTTATTTATTGTACATGAGTAAGAACTTGTAGTGTCGTTGTAGTTAATTATAGCTTTTGATGTTCCATAATTTGGTTGTTGTCTCAGTACCAATTATTTCATTTGCACATTGATCTTTTTGAGAAGATATGTCATAATTAACATGTTTCTTCAGTTTTTCAAAATAAGCATAGGTGATTTTCTATGTTGCTATAAACCCATTTCCCCTACAATTGTTACTAATATAGTTTTAAATATTATAGGATGAACAAAAGTGTTCTTACTTGGAGTGGGTTGATCAAGAGTGGCCACAGTCTTTGACAATGTGCCTAACGAAGCTCTAGAGCATGTATGAGGAAGTGAACACAGCCAGGCTTAGAGAAAGTCTTGTCAACGGTAAAGCATATTCCAAGATGCGAGATAAAAAGTTGAAGGCGGAGAATGAGCTCAAATTTTTTTAAAAAGACTTTGCTAAGATGGTGTTGGCGAAGGAGGAGGCACTTTCCCAGTTGGCCCGTGCAAAATGGGTTCTTACTGAACTGAAAGCAGAGGTGGATAAGACGAACCTGGATGATCTCGATTAGGGAAATGAATATATTGTTCTTATGAAGTTGAACTAGCTATATGTTGTACTGTGTTGTTTTCATGTAGCTACCGTACTGTGATGTTATAATATATTTATGTGCCTGATATGATCTCGATTAGGGAAATGAATATATTGTTCTTATGAAGTTGAACTAGCTATATGTTGTACTGTGTTGTTTTCATGTAGCTACCGTACTGTGATGTTATAATATATTTATGTGCCTGATATGAAATTGATAAACAACCATTCGATATGAAATGTGAATTTGCGTAATACTAGAATTATTAATTGAAAACTAATAAACCTGCTAAGTGTCATGGACCTTTGTGAACGGTTCTAGCAGTAAAAGCGGTTGCGATGAATAGCCCAATGCCACATTGTTTTCTTCATCAAATCATGTGTGATATAGTTGATAAAAGCAAATAGTTAAGCAAGGAAGACTGTGTGTGATAGTTACACCTTTCACACACGAGCCTACACATGAAACTGTGTGGGATTTACGTCCGAACGGAAACATTTTCCCTGGATTGACTGTGTGGGATGTACATAAGAACGGAAACATATTCCTTGGATTGACTATGTGTGATATACATACGAACGGAAATGTTTTTCTGGGATTCACCGTGTGGGATGTACATACCTATGGAAATGATTTTCTCGGATTACCGTGTGGGATGTACATACCTACGGAAATGATTTCTGGGATTCACCGTGTGGGATGTACATACTTACGGAAATGATTTTTGAGATTCACCATGGGGGATGTACATACCTACGGAAATGATTGGGTTTCGATGCCTCGCCTGATCGCACACGGCCCCAGCCTGGGTCCCAGGAGGGCCTATCCCCGACGATTTCTGGGTCGTGTTGGAAGGACACCCTATCGCACACACTCACTAGGCGATGGTTCCAAATGCCGTCGCGGAAAGGGGTAAAAAACCGTTTGTTTAAGACCGACACGCACCAGTGCCACTTGAGGGAAATTTGCTACTGTCCTACAAACCTCTGCACTTGGAGGCCCAACAACGTCTCCAAGAAGAAGGTTGTGTAGTAGACACCAATGAGTTCCGTCAGCACGATGGGGTGGTGACGATGATGGTGAAGTGACCGGAGACGTAAAATGTGGAGGAGGCGCCGCACACAGCTAACAATTGTTGGTGTGTGTTCTAGCGGTCCCCCCATATATATAGGCTGGAGGGGAGGAGAGGCAGCCAAGGGGCACCCCAAGTAGGAGGAATCCTACTTGGAGTCCCTCCCAAGCCGCCTGTGCCCCCTGCCACTTATAACCGAGGAGGAAGGAAAGTGGGGGGGGGGAGGGAAGGAAGTAGGGATCCTAATCCACACTTTCCTGGCCGTCCCCTCTTTCCTTCTCCTCCTCATAGGGCTGGCCTCTGTAGGGGCGCACCAGGGCTGGTGTATTCCCTCGCTTGGCCCATAAGGCCCATATCTTTGCCGGGGGTGCCCGAAACTCCTTTCCGGTGACCCGTTAAGTACCCGGTACCCTCCGGAACACTTCCAGTGTCCGAATACCATTGTCCTATATATCAATCTTTACCTCTCGATCATTTTGAGACTCCTCGTCATCTCCGTGATCTCATCCAGGATTCTGAACAACATTCGCTCACCAAATCACATAACTCATATATTACTATACCGTCAAGGAACGTTAAGTGTGCGGACCCTACGGGTTCGAGAACTATGTAGACATGACCGAGACACCTCTCCGGTCAATAACCAATAGCGGAACCTGGATGCTCATATTGGCTCTTACATATTCTACAAAGATCTTTATCGGTCGAACCGTTATGACGACATACATAATTCCCTTTGTCCAACGGTATGTTACTTACCCGAGATTCGATCATTGGTATCTTCATACCTAGTTCAATCTCATTGCCGGCAAGTCTCTTTACTCGTTCTGTAATACATCACCTCATGACTAACTCCTTAGTCATTTTATTGAAATCTTATGATGTGTATTACTGAGAGGGCCCAGAGATACCTCTCCAATACTCGAAGTGACAAATCCTAATCTTGATCTATGCCAACCCAACAAACACCTTCGGAGATACCTATAGAGCATATTTATAATCACCCAATTATGTTGTGATGTTTGATAGCACACAAGACATTCCTCCAGTATCCGGGAGTTTCATAATCTCATAGTCGAAGGAATATGTATTTGACATGAAGAAAGCAATAACAATAAAACTGAACGATCATTATGCTAAGCTAACGGATGGGTCTTGTCCATCAAATCATTCTCCTAATGATGTGATCCCGTTCATCAAATGATAACACATGTCTATGGTTAGAAAACTTAACCATCTTTGATCAACGAGCTAGTCTAGTAGAGGCTTAATAGGGACACGGTGTTTTGTCTATGTATCCATACATGTATCAGGTTTCCGGTTAATACAATTATAGCATGAATAATAAACATTTATCATGATATAAGGAAATATAAAATATAAAATTTATTATTGCCTCTAGGGCATATTTCCTTCAGTCTCCCACTTGCACTAGACTCAATAATCTAGTTCACATCGCCATGTGATTTAACACCAATAGTTCACATCTTTATGTGATTAACACCCATAGTTCACATCGCCATGTGACCAACACCCAAAGGGTTTACTATAGTCAATAATCTAGTGTGACAACCTGTTTTTTCCCCTCTCTTCTTTTTCTGATTTTATTTGGTTTTGATTTTGAAATTGGAGTTTTGGATCATTTCAGTTGGACTTAACACTTGGGCATCACCTTGATTTTCACCCAAGTGACTCATCCCTCTCCCTAGCCATCATTTCTTCTTTGTTTAGCCTCAGAATAATATTATGAATATTTTTATTAAATGAAAAAATATTCATTTTCTTCTCCAAAACCCTAACCAGCCACTTGTGTTCCAAAGCAACCCCTATTTTTTGTGCCCACAAAAATCTGAGAAAATTCCCAAATATTCTTTGAACCCTAGGGCACCTTTCTGAGCAAAAACATTGCATCACTTTTTGGAATATTTTTGCTACATAAAATATTTCCTGTTCTGACCAGAAATAGTGGTTTCTACAGCAAGTACTGTTTTACTTGCTCCAATGCTGCTGAATTTTCTTGTGCATCACTACCATCCTAGACTAGTAATAATGTACGTGCAATGCATGTTTATATTAGGTAGGATATTAGTTGCATGTTATATTTGGTAAGATATATCTGTTGCACGTTGGTATTTGGTAAGATATCAATTACTTTTTACGTGGGAATGGTAAAATATTAATAACATGGCAGATTTCATGGTATAGCGTTGAGTCAAAACATGTTTATAACCAATGGCAGTGGTCGGTAATTAGAGTGTTAAACATATTTGGTGCTCAACATTGGAGAGATTTGAACCGCTAGATAAAATGATTTGACGGTCGAGATTGTTTGGATCTGTCCCTTTGGATCTTTTATATTGGTATAGATGATTGCTAGCCTCCAAAGTTCAGCTCTCAATTCCTACTGGTTTGACCGCAGTTAAGTCACAAAGTTACTGTCCAGCAACTTTCCAGGAAGTAACACTCCAACTTACAGCACCTGAGCTCGACACAAAGCATTGGCACAACCCTAACCACTAAGGACTACACGCCAAACATGAAATTGGGGCCAGCCGTGGCTCTATGCCGAAGTGCACGCGGTTATCACGCGTGTGCATGGTGCCAGCATGCTAGCCGACGTGCTCTGAGAGCCGCCGAGCGCTCTGTGCGTCGCATGCCCGCTTCCCCGGCTGCTGCACCTCGCCACCATCACCGTCTCTACTCCCTTAACTCCCTCCTGGTGCTCGCCGACGCCGGAGCTCGCCGCAGCGAGCACGGGCGTGGTCCGGCCAACAGAACAGTGCGCCGCGCACTGTGTTCATTGCCACCCCCTTGATCCTATGCTCGTCGCCGCCCACTCACAGTGCCCGCGTGAGCTGCGTCGCCTTCCCCCTCCCTCAGTGACATCGTTCGTCGCCGGGCGCCGTGTCCAGGTGTCCTCCAGCAGAGCCCGAACCCCTAACCTTGCTCGCCTTTAAATCTAGCCCTCTCGAGCATCACAAACCCACCTCACACACTCCACAAGACCGTAGGAAGCCGTAGCCGGTCGGGCAGGCCTCGGGCCGCCAACCCCGAGCTCGAGCTCGCCGGCGATCCCCTCGGTTCACTCCCACCGTTCCAGTCCCTCCCGAGCTCAAGCTACTCTTCCAGAGTCTCCACCGTGCTTCAGTGGTGTCGTCCGACCAGGTTGGAGCCACTGGTGCAGCCTCTGGTCGCCGTCATCTCCAACTCCGGCGACCTCTGCTCTCTGCCACCTCTGGAGAGGCTCGTTCCGACACCGTCCGACCACCCCTAGCTAATCTACAGGTACGGGCAAGTGCACCTCCGTCTCCTCTCTTGATCTATCCCTCTAGCTCCGGCCAAGATGCCCTCCTTGCCGGCGTTTTCTCCGTCGGAGCCTCGCTGTGCTTTGTTTCATTTTCCTCCTCCCTCTCACCTGCCAGCGGGGCCCGCTATTAGCCACTCTGGCCGCACCCGAAGCAGTACGAGTGGTGGCGCCCCGTGGGTTTACGTCTTCGACGTCACCCCCAGATCTGTTTTTATCTAGCAGCTCACCAAGAATGAGTTTTTTCCCTGCTGTCTAGATTTTCTGGTGAATTTCATAGTATTTCTTGATGTTTTCTTTTTATGTTTTTAATTGTTTTCAGAAGGTGAAGCTTGTCTTGAGGATCACCAGGAGGAGTGTGAACCTCATCTACACAAAGGCAAGCCACATCAACATTTTCATGGTGCCATTGCAATATTTATGATTTTTCAACTTGAATGAATGATTTAGTTCATGCATTTAAATAACTAAAATAAATATATATTTATTCTGTTGAATGCTTGTTTATGTTGATATGTTTTTTTACAGAAGGTTAGAGCTAACTAAGTTAGTTTAAGTCATTAGAAGTAATATTTGATTATGAAGAAATAATTTGTTTATGAAAAAGAACTAGTTTGGGTTAATATTTTCTTAAGTGAGACAAGAATTATACTAAGTTATTGTCATGGTTAAGTTTGCTGAATAAACATAACCAGAAAAGTGTGATGAGTTTCTGATAGGTATGGTTAGTGGTTGATATAGTCGATCCATTATTTTTCAATGATAAGTGATGTATGTTATATGATTGCATTTTCATGGAATATCATGACACCGGTCATTTTTACTTTAAGTTGAACCTGATAATAACTTAACTTGAACATATCGTTGATCAGGTCATGGTGCCACTGAATCGAGTTTTTCCCCAGTGCAACCACATTTTCCTTTGTGCGAAGGCCTTTATTCGGACCGTTGTCATGCCTCTGGTCGGTGCCTCCAACTAGGGAAGGTTATGGGCGTGCATTATCCTGGCCCGGTAAGCAGACATAACCTTGTGTGCCCGTTGTTGTGATGGTACCTTGTCCCCGTTTGGGGCTGTTTATGTTTTTACCACGACAGTGGCCGTTGGTCTCTTTGGTAGACATGGGCCCACCCATGACTTAGCCCAGTTGGGAGTTAGTTGGAGTGGCCGGGAGAGTGTCATGGCAATGGAAGGGTTCCGTCAGAATGCCGTTGGTCCACCCGAATGGGAGTACGAGGCCATGGATTCCATGGTGTGGGTACAGTGCGCTACCTCTGCAGAGTGTATTTAATCTATCGATAGCCGAGTCCACGCTTATGGACACACTCGAAAGTAGGTCACACCATGGGTCAACATTTAAATAATCTTGCACACTAAAGCTAAAAACATTGCACTGTTGGGAAGAGGATGGTTGAGAAACCATTCTGATTATGTACCAAGTTGTTGGTCCGTTTGTGATCCAAGAAAGATCACCATTTGGTTATGAGGTAACCCGTTTAAAGACCAAGATGTTGGTCCATTTGTGATCTGAGAAAGATCTCTTCTTGGTTAATTACGAGGTAACCTGTATGGTAAGCAAGTCCGAGGGACTTGAGGCACGAGATTTTATTCACTGCATCACAAGTATGTTCTTGCATTGATGTAACCTGCTTAATATCATGATATTGTTTGTCATTATGTTCATGCTTGTTGTGAGCTTGAAAGTACATTCAATGTACTGACCTGGCGTGTCATGCCGAATTTCAGGAAAGTCTCGTTGGAACGGAGTGCTGTCCGAGTCTAGATCGTGTCCACATCGGTCTCCCTGTGCTATGGAGTTCCGCTACGCCGTCGTTCCGCTGCCGAGTAGTTGTCGTGATCGAGGCCCCCTTTGTGTTCATTAGATAATGTACATATTGTTCAGCCGCACCGTGTGTGCCGTTTGGCCTCGCAACTTGTTGTAATATGAACTATGTTCCGCTAGCATCAATAAAGCGGTTTTTTCTGTACCAAGATGCTGTGTGTTGTCATAAGACACAATCTCTGGGCTGGCAATGCAAGGTAAACCGGTTGCTCTGAGCCGGGGTGCCATAATGCTTGGTATTAGAGCCTGATGTCTACTACACAACTTCTTATTGTAGACGTTGTTTGGCCTCCAAGCGGAGATGTTTGTAGGACAGTAGCAAATTTCCCTCAAGTGGATGACCTAAGGTTTATCAATATGTGGGAGGCGTAGGATGAAGATGGTCTCTCCGAAACAACCCTGCAACCAAATAACAAAGAGTCTCTTGTGTCCCCAACACACCCAATACAATGGTAAATTGTGTAGGTGCACTAGTTTGGCGAAGAGATGGTGATACAAGTGCAATATGGATGGTAGATATAGATTTTTATAATCTAAAAATATAAAAACAGCAAGGTAACAAATGATAAAAAAAGTGAGCGAAAATGGTATTGCAATGCGTTGAAAAAAGGCCTAGGGTTCATACTTTCACTAGTGCAAGTTCTATCAACAACAATAACATAATTGGATCATATAACAATCCCTCAACATGCAACAAAGAGTCACTCCAAAGTCACTAATAGCGGATAACTAACGAAAAGATTATTGTAGGGTACGGAACCACCTCAAAGTTATCCTTTCTGATCGATCTATTCAAGAGTCCTTAGTAAAATAACACGAAGCTATTCTTTCCGTTCAATCTATCATAGAGTTCGTACTAGAATAATACCTTAGGACACAAATCAACCAAAACCATAATGTCACCTAGATACTCCAATGTCACCTCAAGTATCCCTGGGTATGATTATACGATATGCATCACACAATCTCAGATTCACCTATTCAACCAACACAAAGAACTTCAAAGAGTGCCCCAAAGTTTCTACGAGAGAGTCAAGACGAAAACATCTGCCAACCCCTATGCATAAGTTCAAGAGGTCACGGAACTCGCAAGTTGATCACCAAAACATACATCAAGTGGATCACGTGATATCCCATTGTCACCACAGATAAGCACATGCAAAACATACAACAAGTGTTCTCAAATCCTTAAAGACTCAATCCTATAAGATCACTTCAAAGGGAAAACTCAATCCATCAAAATAGAGTAGAGGGGGAGAATCATCATAAGATCCAACTATAATAGCAAAGGTCGCGATACATCAAGATCGCGTCGAATCAAGAACACGAGGGAGAGAGAGATCAAACACATAGCTACTGGTACATACCCACAGCCTCGAGGGTGAACTACACCCTCCTCGTCATGGAGAGCGTTGGGTTGACGAAGATGGCCATCGGAGAGGGATTCCCCCCTCCGTCAGGGTGCCGGAACGGGTCTAGATTGGTTTTCGGTGGCTACGGAGCTTGCGCGGCGGAACTCCCGATTTAGGTTATTTTCTGGAGGTTTATGTATTTATTGGAATTTTTGGCGTAGGTCTCACGTCAGGGGGGTCTCCGAGTCGTCCACCAGATAGGGGCCGGCGCCCAGGGGGGTAGGGCGCGCCCCCTGTCGGTGTCAAAACCGGCGGATCTCGGGTAGGAGTCCTGAACTGTGCGTCTAGGATCGATGGTAACAGGGGACAGGGGACACAATGTTTACCCAGGTTCGGGCCCTCTCTATGGAGTTAATACCCTACTCCCTGCTTGATTGATCTTGATGAATATGAGTATTACAAGAGTTGATCTACCACAAGATCGTAATGGCTAAACCTTAGAAGTCTAGCCTATGCATATGGTAATGAGTATATGTGGTGTCCTTTCCGGACTATCCCCTTCGGTTTATATAGACATCGAGGGGATCTAGGGTTTTCATGGAGTCGGTTACATAAGAAGGAATCTTCGGTCTCCAAGCTTTCCTTCCACGCCAAGTAGAGTCCAATCCGGACACGGTGCAGTCCTCGGCCTTCATGTATTCACAACCCATCAGTCCGGCCCATGGATAACAGGTCGGACGCCCGAGGACCCCTTAGTCCAGGACTCCCTCAATAGCCCCTAAACCTGGCTTTCAAATGACGAGGAGTCCGACGCGCTGATTGTCTTCGGCATTGTAAGGCGGGTTCCCCTTTCTCCGAACTCCAAGATAGTCTTCGGATGCAATTATAGTATATTGACCTGTTACGTACACCATACACAACCGCAGAGAGAATATAATATTTGCACAAATCTAATCTGTTGACAGCTTTTTACCAACACGACATCATGTCTGTCCGGTTATAATTTCGAACCATTTTTCTTCTGCCATCCCACGCTTCGAGACGCGGTTGCTATTGGCACGTCTTGTCGAAACAGAGATCATGCCCCCTTATTGCGGGATTCTCATCAATGCGGGCATGGGTAACTCAACCGCGCTGTTTATACAGTCCTAGGGAACAGGAGAATCCTAAGGCGAGTGAGGAGGCGTTTAATATTTGCTGCCTTTATAAGGGGATAAGGATTCCCTCTTCCTCTCCTCACGCTCTCTCTGTCTCCGCCTTTCCGATCTCAAGCTCCGACGCCCAAGTTCTCATCTCCTCTCCACTCAAGGAACCATGTCCGGATCTGGTGGCTAAGGCAAGTGGATGGTCTCCTCCGTCAAGGAGGAGGACATTACTAAGCTCCAGGCGGCCGGATATTTGGCGAAGGAGATCGCCCATCGTTTGCCAGCCGAGGGACAAGTTATCCCCACGCTGGAGCCCACAGAGAGGGTAGTATTCATCCCCCATTTCCTCCGCGGGCTAGGGTTTCCACTCCACCCTTTCGTCCGCGGGCTGATGTACTACTACGAGATAGATTTCCATGATCTGTCCCCGAATTCCTTCCTCAACATCTCGGCGTTTATCCTCGTGTGCGAGGCCTTCCTCCGCATCCATCCCCACTTCGGGCTGTGGCTCAAAGTCTTCAACATGAAGCTGAAGGTGGTGGATGGCCAGCACGCGGAGTGCGGAGGGGCCATGGTGAGCAAGCTATCCAACGTCTCCTGGCCCAAAGGCACCTTTGTGGAGACAGTAAAGGAATGGCAGAAGCAATGGTTCTACATCTTAGAACCTCGCAGCGCCACCTGGGCCGCAGCTGCCGAATTCCGCTCGAGCGCTCCCATGCGACTCACCTCCTGGGTCAAGAACAGTCCGGACTGGTGTTCATTTGATGAGCTGATAGCGCTGCAGACGCGCATTCAAAGCATGGTGACCAATGACGTCAAGCTCGTTGACGTTATCCAGGTGATGCTAATCCGCCGGATTCTTCCGTGCTAGTGCCAAAAGCCGCCCTTTATGGGAGTTTAATTCGAAGAAGCACCAGACCCTGAAATGGCTCTTCGACACTTCTCATGAAGGGGCCTGGAAGTTGCTCTTTAAGGGCAACGAGAAGCCACCGGCCACGGACTCAGACTGTGGTCACAATTGTAACCACCCCGCCTGCGAGGTATGTTACTTTTAACGTATTCCCAACTTAAATGTTTCGAGGATGATGTTCGAGATCTTAGTATTTCTCTCTCAGGACTGGGTGGAGAGGGCGAAGCGGATCCAGTGTCCGGCTCCGTTGCCCGAAGAACCAGTCATCCCGCACTTGGCGAGGATGCTGGTACCGGCGCCATATACGGCACCGAAGAAGAAGGTTAAGAAGAAAGCCAAGGGGGCAAAGAGTGGCCACCGCTGCAAGGGCACTTCGGACGCGGCGTTCGAAGACGACGAGGCCCATTCCTCTGTCCCCGAGGACAACGACGAGGAAGAGGAGGAGGAGGAAAACAACCCTCCTCCCGAGGAGAAGAAGAAGAGGGTGGCCTCGACACATCTGGAGGCGCAAGCGCCCAAAAAGGGTAAGGGCGCCCCAGCGGTTGACACCGCGCGGGACGTCGACAGTAGTCCGGAATGTCGCCCCCGTACTAGGCCCCAGGCCGCATCGTAAGTGGCATGGCTTATTTATGCGCACATCCAGCCCTTTCTTTTTATTATTCTAACATGGTTAATCCACACTGTTGCAGTCCGGCCCGTGACCTTATGCAGCGATCCTCATCTGGAGGTTCGTTGGCTCCGTCGGAGATGGCGGGCATGTCGCCACCGCCTGCTTACTCCCCCGTGGCCAGGGACGACACCGAAGTGTTATCCCGGAGGACCGCTCCGAAGGGAGGATCCCAGGACGTTGTCCGGGAGGTGCCACAAGGCGGGACCTCCACTGCCGGACACATCGGGGAGTCAATCCCCATGGAGGCTGGCGAAGAGGGCGTATCCAGTTCGGAGCTCAGCCAAATACGATTCCAGAGACCCATGTGGCTCCGAAATTGGGCGAGCAGCCCCCTTTGGAGGAGGGGGGTGCTTCGCTTCCACCGGTGGCTCATGTCCATCCAGGAGCGCCAGATGACCTGATGGGGGCGCTACGAAGCGCCTCCATCATGGACGAGCACCGTATCCTTATGGGTGCGGTGATCGAGAAGGTTCAGTCCGCCAAGAGCGGACTGAATGAAGCCTGCAGCAGCCTGTTAACAGGTTTCGAGGTAAGAAAAGAGAGAAACCCTGTATAGTCCGTAGCCCCTGAGACGATGTACAGTGTTCAGCGAGGAGAACCAGACAGGGGATCGATCCTTAATTATAAGAGGCTGACTAAATATGTATCAATAAGCATGCGTCCCTGTTGGCCGCGACCTCGCATGCTGCGGAGGTCTCCGAGCTGAAGCGAAGGCTGGAGCGGACCGAGAATGAGCTCGGCGAGGTTAAGGTTCGGCTCCAGGAGAAGCAAGGTGAGGAACGACTTGCTATATGTTCGGGAAAGGATAAGCGTTGTATATTGACAGTGGTATTGTGATATGTGCAGAAGCTGCGACCGAGGCCGAGGCCCTGAGGAAGGCCATGGGCGAGGCTGAGGAGCAAGCTATCCAGCAGCAAGCCGCCCGTAAGAAGCTAAAGGCACGGGTCAAAGAAGTCCACCAGGAGCTCCAGGATGCGGTGAAAAAATGCGAGGCCTTGGGGCGTGATGCGTCGATTCGAGGGACCGAACTCGCCAAGGCTCGGCAGAGCGTGGAGACCACACGGAATGAGGCCCAGGCCACCCGTCAGGAGATCCAGGAGGCTAAGAAGTTCACAGCGGGTAAGGCATTTAAGATGCAAAGCAAGTATGCGGAGAAGCAGTACCTTTTACTAACCCGGGTTCGGAGTTCCCCAAGGGCTTTTGCAGATTTTCCATGCAGTCTATCAGACGCCATGGAGTTCTATCGAGCCGAAGGAGGGGGTTATTCGGAGAGGCTCTTCTGGTCACAGTATAAGGTACCAGAGCATCCCGTGTCCTTCACCGATCAGCTGAAACAGTTAGTGGAGCTGCATAGGGTGGCCGAACTTGCCATTAAGGATGTGATGATCTGGCTGTGGCCAGCCGAAGCTATGCCTAGTAGCTAATTCGGACTCATGAGGCAGATGGTGAACGCCTGTCCTTGGCTGGACGTTATCAAGCGCTCCATCTGTATTGAAGGTGCCCGTATGGCCTTCGCTCGCTACAAGATGTGGTGGGCGAAGATGAACGCTGTTGAAGTCGCCGGTGGGCCGCCGGAGGGCAAGGAGCACCGCACACAGAAGCGATATTTTGAGGATGTTGTAGAAGGGTCTCGACTTGTAGCGGCGCAATGTTCGCAGGACATTGTATTTGAATGAATGTATTCATGTTGCCTTTGTCTTGTATTATGGGAAGAAAGCCAGTTTTTGTAAAGTATTTTTATTATGCTTTGAATTGTTTCCTCCTGTGCGACCGTGTTGTGTGTAATCTGAGGGTTGGCTAGTCGTCGGCTTCTGCCCTCATGTAGATAGTACGGAGGTGTTCGGGATGGAATCTAAACAATCTTGATCCAATTACATGGTCCTTGAAGGAGTTGTTTAGCGCAACGAACAAGGCAATCAGACTTTATGGCTTTAACACCCTCACTTAGCCATAGGAGTTTTATAATAAAGCATGGGCGCGGCCCCTGGTTTAATCCAGAGTACTGTCAGCATATGATCGGGAAGTGCCGATCTCTCATGTAACGCGGAAAAAATCTCCAACGATTTGTAACCCTCGAGTAGCTGATAAGCTCTCGCCACATCATGACAGTAAGTTTTCGGCTTTCTCTACTGAGGTGCTCGTCTAGTCAAAGCCAGGGCACAATCGCAGTAGTTCTCCCTTTACTACCCTAGCCGATGGAGCGGAACATAGGGTAGCAAGCACAGGAGCCGGGCAACCCAACTATTGACCAAAGACATGATTCGGAGCAAATGCATATAATGCTAAATTCGGGGTGCCGAACATATATAAGAAGAGTTCGGACTGTGCTGCCGTATTGTGGGGCGACAGGTAGCCCCTGGCGAATATTAATCGTAAAAGAGTGTCGATGCAGCAAATAATTAAGCAGATCAAAATAAAAACGAAGTAAGAAGCGAAAACCACAGGAACTGGGCCACGAACCATTTTTATTATAACTGGATGGGTACATCAAGGCGTATCTTGTACAGATGGTGCGAGAAGTATCCGGCCGTTTAACATGCCGGCATCAATAGGGCGCAGCGTGCGGGTCCTGAGAAATAAGTATGAATACCGTCAAGAAGAACGTATAAAGGTTACCCTACACACCTGTGTTGCTTGCCTCCGTTGTATTTCAGTCCTTCTAAAGGACTTGATACCAGGCCCACGGAAAAACATGCCTGAAACAAGAAAAAGAAGGAAAAGTATGCGTGTCCGGGATCGGTCCGGCCGACTTGTAGACCCCGGGTTATCTCGTACCTCCGTCGATGTCCATGGAATTTTGAGTGTGTAATTGTGTGCGCATGGTACGAATGCCACTACCTCATTGGGGTTGGGACGGAGGCCGAATTGGTAGTCGAGCTCTTGACGAGCCGTGCTGTCCTGTTGTAGTGTAGTCCGGACCCTCTTGATGGTGTCCAGGGGCTCGGCAGCTGGATTATAATGCTGCTTGAGAAGGCCGCTCTGTGCTTCAGCTGCTAGGGCGGCGGTCTGCTCCTCTATTCGGAGGGAGCATTCCGTATTGCCATTGACTGTTATGACGCCGTGTGGACTGGGCATCTTGAGCTTGAGATAAGCATAGTGTGGCACTGCGTTAAATCTAGCAAATGCGATATGTCCGAGCAGTGCATGGTAGCCGCTGCGGAAGGGGACGATATCTAAGAATAACTCTTTGCTTTGGAAGTTGTCCGGAGAACCGAAGACCACCTCCAGCGTGATTGAGCCTGTACAGCGGGCCTCTACACCTGGTATGACTCCTTTAAAGGTAGTCTTTGTGGGTTTGATTCGTGAAGGTTTAATGCCCATCTTCCGTACTGTTTCCTGGTACAACAGGTTGAGGCTGCTTCCACCATCCATCAGGACTCTTGTTAGGTGTCATCTTTCGATGATTGGGTCAAGGACCAGTGCGTCTGAACCGCCATGGCGGATGCTGGTCGGATGATCTCGTCGATCGAAGGTGATCGGAAATGACGACCATGGGTTGAACTTTGGGGCGACTGGATCTACCGCGTAGACGTCCCTGAGTGCTCGTTTGCGCTCCTTTCTGGGGATGTGCATGGCGTATATCATGTTCACCGTTTTGACTGGGGGGGGATTTCTTCTGTCCCCCGGTGTTCTACTGCCAGGGCTCTTCATCCTCGTCCTCACTTTGTGATCCCTTTTCTTTGTTTTTGGCATTTAACTTGCCAGCCTGCTTGAAGACCCAACAATCCATGTTGGTATGATTGGCTTGCTTATCCGGGGTGCCGTGAATTTGGCACGAACGGTCGAGTATGCGGTCCAGGCTGGAAGGTCCTTCGTTGTTTCTTTTGTAGGGTTTCTTCCATTGGATAGAATTGGAGCCACTGAATCTGGCGTTGACTGCCGTGTCCTCGGTGTTGTCGCCATTGCTTCTACGTTTGTGTCTATTGCGTCAGAGCTTGCCAGTGCTGTTCTTGGCCTTTGTAGGGCCTGCCTCGCTAGCTGTGTTTTTGCTATGAGCCAGCCAGCTGTCCTCGCCTGCGCAAAAGCGGGTCATGAGTGCTAAGGGAGTCCTGGATTAGGGGGTATCCGGACAGCCGGACTATATCCTTTGGCCGGACTATTGGACTATGAAGATACAAGATTGAAGACTTCGTCCCGTGTCTGGATGGGACTCTCCTTGGCGTGTAAGGCAAGCTTGGCAGTACAGATATGTAGATCTCCTTCCTTGTAACCGACTCGATGTAACCCTAGCCCCCTCCGGTGTCTATATAAACCGGAGGGTTTAGTCCGTAGGACCAAAAACACACAATCATACCATAGGCTAGCTTCTAGGGTTTAGCCTCTTCGATCTCGTGGTAGATCAACTCTTGTAATACTCATATCATCAAGATCAATCAAGCAGGAGTAGGGTTTTACCTCCATCGAGAGGGCCCGAATCTGGGTAAAAACATCATGTCCCCCATCTCCTGTTACCATCCGCCTAGACGCACAGTTCGGGACCCCCTACCCGAGATCCGCTGGTTTTGACACCGACATTGGTGCTTTCATTGAGAGTTCCACTGTGCCGTCACCGTAAGGAAGGATGCCTTGTCTCGTTGTTAAAAACAACATTACCGCTGGGGGAGCCCTGGCTGTCGGCCAACTCTCCGGCTAGGCAGTTTCATCATGACCGCAGGTTCGGCTGCTGCACCAACGATGACTTCTTGGGTCATTGAAAACAGCCTCCACGTCGGCTCAGAATTTGCCGAGCAGATGGATCCAATGGAGCTCTCATCCCTAAACGAGCTCTTGGATCGCATCACCGCCTTGGGAGTCGCTACGGACTATGATCGGATTGGGCTTAAACCCGATTAGAGGGAGATTAACGCTCCACCGGTCACCCATCATATTGCGGTGGTGGAGGAACAATGCGGCGATTATTCCTCTATCTTGAGGACTAACTATGTACGGATTCCTGAGCTCTCCGAGCCGGATACCCAATTACGGGAGGACATCACCCAAGCCCTAAACCTAGAGTCAGGCGGCGGGCCAGACTTATCGGGCAACATCCCGGAACCCGAACTTCCAAGATTGGAAACTCCTCGGCCCCTGGGTCTCATATTGGGTAAGGGTTCGGACTCAAATCCACCCACCCACCCAAACATAAACAATCTTTCCCACATCAGGCAAGCGCCCCAGGAAACAATACATCATTATTGGGCCAGATTCCTCCTTGTGATAAACAAGGTTAAGGACTGTCGCGAGGAAGACACAGTCTCATTTTTCCGCAATAATTGCACGGACAAGGGAATCCTTAACGCCATAAGTCGCAGTGACATATCACGCTTCGCTGACTTGGCATCCATAGTATGAAAGTACTGTGCGATGGAAAGCGCCTGGAAAACCGAAACGAAATTTTGGGATAATCCGGCTCCAAATATACACCCAGTCCGAAGTAAAAGGGTGCACTATCATAAGACACCCGAGTTAATTACAAAGAAGCAAAAACCCTCTACAGGGCGTGGAACCGTATTGGAGGGATGGCTTAATGTACCCTGCAAAATTCATAGTACAACGGATACCATACCAACACACAACCTTAGAGCATGTTGGGTACTCCGGCAGGTGGCCAAAAGTGGTGAGGATCTTCTCATCCCAGATACCACAGAGCACCATTCCGGGGATAACAATACGGTATTAACAGTCTTCGAGACCTTCGCATCAAATAATAGGCGCAAGCGAACACTCCGCAGCCTTGCCGAAATCTGCCACGTGGCAGCAATAAATCCATGGAGTGACACGGCTATTACCTTGAATGCTAGTGACGAACCTAAATTCTGAACAGCCCGAGCACCAGCCGCACTGGTCCTCAGTCCAATTGTCGACGGCTTTCGACTCACCAAAGTATTCATGGACGACGGCAGTGGATTAAACCTCATCTATGAGGAAACTCTTCAAAAAATGGAAATAGACTGGAACCGCATTGAGCAAAGCAGCACAACCTTCAGAGGAATCATCCCCAGTCGGGAAGCACGATGTGCTGGGAAAATCACACTAGATGTGGTATTCGGCATGCCGGAGAACTATAGGTCCGAAGAAATTACATTCCAAGTGGCCCCGTTCAGTAGCGTTTACCACGCCCTTTTAGGGCGGGAGGCGTTCATGATCTTCCAAGCCATACCCCAATGGGTACATGAAGCTCAAAATGCCCGGGCCCAACGGAATCATCACTCTCGCTAGTGATCCGGACACAACACTCCGCGCCGAAAACAAAACAGCCGCATTGGCCCTTGAGGCATTATCCGAAGCCCTTTCGGCCGAGGAATTAACTGCGCTACGCTCCACAGTGGACAGGGACGACGTGATACTTGACAAGAGATCCAAGTCCACCTCTTTTAAACCAGCGGATGAAATAGTCAAATTCCAAGTCCACCCAACGGACCCTACAAAAATAGCCTCCATCGGGGCATAGTGAAACCCCGCCGTGGATACCGCACTATGAGAGTTCTTGCGCGAGAATTGGGACATATTCGCCTGGCACCCCTCAGACATGCCAGGAATCCCACGCAGGCTGGCCGAGCACAGTCTTAATATTCTAAAGGGATTCAAGCCGGTCAAGCAGACTCTTCGGCGTTTCTATGAACCTAAGAGACAAGCTATGGGAGAGGAACTAGCCAAGTTATTGGAGGCCGGATTCATTAGAGAAATAAAACACCCGGACTGGCTAGCAAACCTTGTGGTGGTACCAAAGAAGGACAAATCCTGGTGCTTATGTGTCGATTTCAAGTACCTCAACAGGGCTTGCCCAAAGGATCCCTTCCCCCTCCCCCGCATTGATCAAATTATCGACGCTACCGCAGGACACGATTCATTGTGTTTCCTTGACGCATACTCCGGCTACCACCAAATCAAGATGGCGGCGTCCGACCAAGCTGCAATGGCATTTATCACACCATACGGCCCCTTCTGTTTCAACACAATGCCTTTTGGGCTAAAAAACGCTGGCACAACATATCAGCGCATGATTCAGACATGTTTGGAGAAACAGATCGGCAAAACAGTAGAGGCATACGTAAATGATGTGGTCGTCAAAACCAAACACGTCGACTCTCTAATAGACAACTTGAGGCTCACATTCGACAACCTCCGAACATACGACATCAAGCTCAATCCGGAAAATGCGTTTTCGGTGTATCAGCCGGAAAGCTCCTGGGTTTCAATGTCTCCGGTAGAGCAATTGAAGCAAATCCGGCCAAAATCCGAGCTCTGTCACAGTTGGCTATCCCAACGGACCTCAAACAAATCCAGAAATTGATCGGATGTGTGGCAGCTCTAAGCCGCTTTATCTCCCACTTAGGAGAAAAGGAATTACCCCTTTATCGCCTCCTTCGGTGCACCGAACACTTCGAGTGGACGGACGCTGCCATAGCCGGATTGGAAGAAATAAAAGCCATACTGGCAACCAACCCAATCCTGGCCGCGCCAAACATCGGCGAACCAATGCTGTTGTACATTGCGGCAACTCATCAGGTTGTAAGCGCAGTGCTCGTCGTCGAACGAGAAACTTACGGACATAAATTCCCCCTTCAAAAGCCGGTATATTATGTATCCACTGTCCTCACTCCATGCAAATCACGGTACCCACATTATCAAAAGATAGCCTATGCGCTATTCATGGCATCCCGGAAGCTGCGACACTACTTTCAAGAGTGTTAAGTTACAGTAGCCTCGGAAGTGCCACTTAATGATATTATAAACAACCGCGACGCCACGGGCCAGATTGCCAAATGGGCCATTGAGCTCCTCCCGTTCGACATAATATATAAACCCCGACGAGCCATTAAATCGCAAGTATTGGCCGACTTTGTCGCCGAATGGACGGAAGCCGAACTCCCTAAAGAGTACGGCGCATACTCCAATTGGATCATGCACTTCGACGGTTCTAAAATGCTGGCTGGTCTAGGGGCTGGCATCATCCTGACGTCCCCAACCGGAGATACCGTTCCGTATGTACTGCAAATATTGTATACAGACTCCAACAACGCAGCCGAATACAAAGCTCTGTTACATGGTCTTCGGATGGCAGTTTCCATGGGCATTCAATGCCTGGAGGTGCGTGGGGATTCGAACCTCGCAATATCCCAAATAAATGGAGACTTCGATGCCAAGGATCTGAAATTGGCGGCCTATCACAACATCGTCCTAAAGATGTCAGCTCGGTTCGAGGGGCTCGAATTTCATCATGTGGCTCGGGAAAACAATCAGGCGGCGGATATCCTCGCCCGCATCGGCGCAAAACGCGATGCGGTCCCCCCAACATCTTTTTGGAGAGGTTGTTTAAGCCATCCGTGGTATGGGAAGGGGACACCGGTAACAATAGTCCAGACCCGGCCAAAATGCCCGATACCGAACACTCTGACATAATCGGAGGCCCTGGCACCGAAATAACACCTTCAGCCCATGTAATAATGGCCATCATCGCCCCATGGACAGAACCAGTCCTGGCCTACCTAACTAGGCAGGAACTTCCCGAGGACCAAAACGAGGCACGCTGCATAGTGCGGCGATCTAAAGCCTATAGGGTCCACGAGGGAGAGCTGTATAAAAAAAGCACTACCGGAGTCCTTCAAAGGTGCATCTCCGAAGAGGAAGGGCGGAAGCTTTTGGCAGAAATTCACGCCGGACTCGGCGGCCACCACGCCGCAGCCCGTGCCCTTGTAAGCAAGGCCTTCCGTACATGTTTTTATTGGCCGACGGCTCGGGTAGATGCACAGGACTTGGTCCAACGTTGCGTCGGTTGCCAGCTTTTTGCAAACCAAAGCCAGATGCCACCCACCGCCCTCCAAACAATCCCCATTACCTGGCCCTTCGTGGTCTGGGGGCTTGACATGGTTGGACCCCTTAAAGGGGGAACCCATAAGAAAAAATACTTACTGGTCATTGTGGATAAATTCACCAAATGGATAGAAGCCAAACGTGTTAAAACGGCCGAATCCGGACCGGTGATAGACTTCATATCCGGGATTGTACACCGTTATGGCGTCCCCCACAGCATCATCACTGACAACGGCACGAACTTCACGGCCGACGAGGTAAAACTCTGCTGCAGCAACATGGGCATCAAGCTCAATTATGCTTCTGTCTATCACCCACAAACCAACTGCCAAGTTGAGCGAGCAAATGGTCTTATCATGAGCGACATCAAACCCAGATTAGTGCGGTCCTTAAAGGAGTCTAACACGCACTGGGTAGAGGAGCTCGACTCTGTACTCTAGGGGCTGCGGACCATGCCGAATCGTACTACCGGATACACACCCTTCTTTATGGTGTACGGCGCAGAGGCGGTTCTGCCCTGCAATTCATGACTCACCTCGAGTGCGCATGTACGAAGAAAGAGAAGCCGAGCTCGATCGGCAGGACAGTCTTCCCTGGAGGAGGAGCGCGACGTGGCAAAACCCCGTTCCGCATTCTATCAGCAACAGGCTCGAAGATACCAAAGCAGAGAAGTACGGGCCAAAACCTATAACGTTGGCGAGCTAGTTCTACGCCTGCCGAAGAAGAAAAAGACCAAGCTCGAGCCCAAATGGGAAGGTCCCTTCATTATTGACCAAGTTCTGACCGGTGGAGCGTGCCGTCTACGGGATGCACCGAATAATCGACTTGAGCCGAACCCATGGAACGCAGCCAGGCTCCGAAGATTCTACGCCTAGTGTCGGACTCTATGTTCGTCTCCTTCCTCTGTCCATTTTTTGCATATACATTATCTGTCTTACACATAAGCTTAATTGTTTATCTGGGCTTCATGCCCCGCACATGTGTTATTCTTTCGCATGTACCTTTTCTTCGCCATTATATACATCGATATGACTTAAGTTCTGGCCAAGCTGGGTTGCCTGGCTCTTGTATTTATGCCCTACGTTCCTGTTAATCCGGCTAGGGAATAAGGGGAGCACCACTGCGATTGTTACTGTCGGGTCAGCCGGATGTGTACCTCAGACTGGGTGAAGCCGAAAGCTAGCGTTCTTAAGGGAATATTCGGTCGGTGAACAAAAGATGATTTTTATTTATTTTCTATATGTGCCCCCAGATGTTTTTGCCTGCGTCTCCTCTTGCAGTCCGGACATGCACTTTAGGGCATGCGTACCCAGGTATAGGAACCCTTAACGGAATTATTCTCCCTGGAAGATGTTTCTTACTACCCATGTAATATAACATAACTAGTTGGGTATTTGTCTGTTCAAGCACTAATGACCCCTACGCTTGGTTTCCACGCATACCCCGGTTCTTATATAACTGAGTGGGTATTCGGATACACTCCAGACTATCGGGTCCTGAGGTTGAAGCGAAAAGGTCTGCCATGACAAATGATTTACAATCCGGCTAGAAGGCATTATACATGTCACTTTAATTACATAGTCATGTAGACTGACTAAATTCCTCTTCTATACCATCCAACAGGCTGTCTAGCCTACAATCCTATTGGGAATACTTTGCGGCTAATTCTACTTGCCCATACACTAAGCTAATGGGGATCTCTTTCCCATCAGGCCCCACAGGTCCGACCTCGGCCATGTGGTTTGGGTCAGCCTTGGTATACCGCGTCTTCACCATGGCCCAGGCTTCCCTGGCACCTTGACGGCAGGCCGATATCTTCCATAATCAGAAGCGCCGCCGTGCTCCCTTTAGCTTCTCTGCAAGCTCTCCAATGCCTACTGGCAGGGAGACGGATGGCCACAAGGCCTGGGCAATACTTTGCATCACCTGCCGAACTTGTTCGTGCAGTTGTGAGAGCTCGGGTAGAAGATCACCCGCAGACCCGGGCATCTCCTCCGTGGGATGACCCGTCAGCATACCTGCAAACATAACTCTGTTAGAGTTAGTCGGCTTCTTTGCCGCACTCTTTTAAGGGTTCGTTCAAGCACTTACTGAAAATGCCGCGTCGAAGCCGCTTATTCTCCTTCACGGAGTCCGCAAGCTGGGCTCGAACATCTTTCAATTCCACGCTCAGCTTGGTATTGGCGTCTTGGAGATTGTTTTTCTCACGCATGACCTTAGTCAGCATGCGTTCGCCAACCTTTAGCTGTCGTACGACAGGCTGGTCCTCCAGATTCTCTCCGGAGTCATCTGCAATATCTATTGTTAGATCTGCAGCCATGCCGCACACTATATGTTACCTATCATTCTTTGAAACAAATATTACCAGCTGGGGACTTTTCAGGTTCCTTCAATGCGGCGAAGGCGGCCCGAAGTTGGGTCTTGCATTCCTCCAGCTCCTGTGACAGTCGAGTATTCTTCTCTGTAAGAACCTACACAATAAATTATCCTTAAATCAGGTGTGCCAACTGTTTCAAGTCTCAGGGGCTACTGATATATATACTCATCAAATTTTCTTACCCGTACATCCTTTACATGCTGGTTCGTGGCTCTGGCTAGACCATTTTGAGAAGCACAGATGTACGCATCTCCTGAGTTGAATGCATCAAATGCCTCTCGGGAGAAACAAGCGTCACGGAGTACGGCTCGGCGACGCCTGTGACTCATGGCGCTCTCCACTTCGGAATTCGTAGCGGATATCTTATCCGCATCCTTTGTAGAAGGAGTATCCAGCGTGTGCCTCGTGTTAGCTTCCGCCTCTGTGTCCGACCCTGGAGCCCGACTGGTAGAGGCGTGATCGGCGACCTCTCCGGATATTGTCCGACAAGCGTTCTTCCTTCTAGGAAACACGGGTGTTATTATGTTTTTAAAGACGACAACCACAGAGTGAGGTGTTGCATCATACCTCTGCGCCGGCGTCTCCGTCCGGACCGCCTTCCTTTTTAGCCTGTCCGGCTTTGAAACCCCTTGTTGGCGAGTTGTCGCGGGCTCGACATGGCGTCCCGAGGGCCTTCCCTATAAAACACCGTTTGTATATGGTAGGTGAAGTGCATAAAAGGAAATCCTTTTCAAAGGTTGGGACTCCGGTCTCATTTACCTGCAAGGCTGGGAGTAGCCCAGGGTAGTCGGCTATAATGGCCACCATGGCGTCATCACAGCTTAGCTGATAGAAAATCCTATCAATCAGCTCCACGAATATGTCCGGATCCTCTTTGAGGCCGGGGTGGAGGACCCATTCAGGATCCTTCGGTTGTGGAGGTGGGCTATTGATCTCCCCTACCGCCTTACGCAGTTCCTGCGATGAAACGGCAAGGTAAATATTTATCACAAAAACAAGGGTAGGATGGAAGTAAAAAGAGCGGAAGCTCACCCAGCTTCGAGGGTTGTTCATGGAGAATCCATCCCGTGGCTTGATGCGGAGGAACTCCTCTTCTTCCCCCTTATACAGATCGGATAGAATTTTTGCTAGAGCAGCAACTGAGTCCGGTCCCTTGCGCCCGCAGCGAGTGGCATCATCTTCCCCATTGAAGTGCCACATGGGGTGGCCTCGATATTGAAGTCGCTGCACCCCCCGCATAATGCATATTGCCATAACCTCGGTTATGGTCAGTCCTGATTTGGCCAGCAACTTTATTCGGCCCATCAGATAAAATACGTCTCTATCATCTTCGTCCTGTGGGCTCCATGGGCGTCAGCTTAGGTGTTTCTTCAAAGGGGCGTTGTCGAACTCAGGAAGACCGATTTGGATAGGATCCGGGAGAGGAACATCCTCCATATAAAACAACTCTGAAGGCCAGTCCTCGGACGTCTTTTCGGGGTACCGGATAGGTATCCGGTCCCGGCGATGCACCATACTTCGGCTCCGCCTACTTCATATATTGATCCCCTCTGTGTACGGGGCACAAGGCAGAACAACTTCTTCCACAGCGTGAAATGAGCTTCGCAACCCAGAAACAGCTCGCAAAGGGCTACGTAACCAGCGATGTGCAGTATGGAGGCAGGGGTGAGGTTGTGCAACTGGAGGCCGTAGAACTCCAGGAGCCCTCGGAGAAATGGATGGATTGGAAATCTGAGTCCCCTTAACAAATAAGGGACAAGGCATACCCGCTCTCCCTTAGAGGGGTTGGGAAAGCTCTCCGCTTGCTCCCCGCCATTATAGGTGGCGAGCCCGGCTCGAACCGGGACCGTATACGCTGGGGGGAGGAATCCCTGGGTCTGTAGCTTCACTAATTAGCTGTGCCGGACGGAACACTTCTCCCAATCTCCGGGCTTGGGGCTGCGGGAGTGAGAGGAGGAGCTGCGCTGGCCGGCCATGTTGGGATGGATTTTTTCGGGCGCGCTCCGATGAATGCTCGCTGAGGGAGGATGGTGTGGTTTGGATCTGAGGATCCTCGTCTCTTTAATAGACAATTCATTGATACGTATCCAACGTATCTATAACAGATATTAGATCAAGAGTTCCGCCGCTAGAAGCCTCCGTAGCCACCAAAAGTCAATCGGAACCCTGTTCTGACACCCTGCCGGAGGGGGGATCCCTCACTGTTGCCATCTTCATCATCCCGGCGCTCTCCATGACGAGGAGGGAGTAGTTCTCCCTCGGGGCTGAGGGTATGTACCAGTAGCTATGTGTTTGATATCTCTCTCTCTCGTGTTCTTGAGATGATACGATCTTGATGTATCACGAGCTTTGCTATTATATTTGGATCCTATGATGTTTCTTCCCCCCTCTTCTCTCTTGTAATGAATTGAGTTTCCCCTTTGAGGTTATCTTATCGGATTGAGTCTTTAAAGACTTGAGAACACTTGATGTATGTCTTGCCGTGCATATGTGTGGTGACAATGGGATATCACGTGCCACTTGATGTATGTTTTGGTGATCAACTTGTGGGTTTCGTGACATTGGGAACCTATGCATAGGGGTTGGCACACATTTTCGTCGTGATTCTCTGGTAGAAACTTTGGGGCACTCTTTGAGGTTCTATGTATTGGTTGAATAGATGAATCTGAGATTGTGTGATGCATATCGTATAATCATGCCCACGGATACTTGAGGTGACATTGGAGTATCTAGGTGACATTAGGGTTTTGGTTGATTTGTGTCTTAAGGTGTTATTCTAGTACGAACTCTAGGGCTGTTTGTGACACTTATAGGAATAGCCCAACGAATTGATTGGAAAGAATAACTTTGAGGTGGTTTCCTACCCTACCATAATCTCTTCGTTCGTTCTCCGCTATTAGTGACTTTGGACTGACTCTTTGTTGCATGTTGAGGGATAGGTATGTGATCCAATTATGTTAGTATTGTTGAGGGAACTTGTGCTAGCGAAAGTATGAACCCTAGGCCTTGTTTTCTATCATTGCAATATCGTTTACGCTCACTTTTATCATTCGTTACCTTGCTGTTTTTATTATTTCAGATTTCAAATACCTTTATCTACCATCCATATTGCACTTGCATCACCATATCTTCGCCGAACTAGTGCACCTATACAATTACCATTGTATTGGGTGTGTTGGGGACACAAGAGACTCTTTGTTATTTGGTTGCACGGTTGCTTGAGAGAGACCATCTTCATCCAACGCCTCCTACGGATTGATAAACCTTAGGTCATCCACTTGAGGGAAATTTGCTACTGTCCTACAAACCTCTGCACTTGGAGGCCCAACAACGTCTACAAGAAGAAGGTTGTGTAGTAGACATCAAGCTCTTTTCTGGCGCCGTTGCCGGGGAGGCGAGGAAATAACACACCCCGTCAACTAAGCTCTTTTCTGGCGCCGTTGCAGGGGAGGTTAGCGCTTGAAGGTATATCTTTAGATCTTGCAATCGAGTCTTTTAGTTTCTTGTTTTATCACTAGTTTAGTTTATAAAAGAAAACTACAAAAATTTGGAATTGAGTTTGTCTCATACGCTTCACCTTTTTAATATCTTTCGTAAGTATGATGGAAAGGAAAATTGTGCTCAAATGCTAGAAGAAGAATTACATAGAATGCTTGGCATAAAATACGTGAATGATGAGCATGATTGCAATGTTGTTAGTACAAATTCTTTGAATATCCATGATACTAATGATGATTGCACTAGTTATGATGCAAATGCCTCCTATAAACATGTCAATTTTTGTGGAGTGCATTGGGTTTGCAAGTACGCACCAAATAGGGAAGATAGATATTGCGAGAGGCATAAGTATTTAGAAACTAAACTGTTACAAGAAAGTCTTGATGTGAGTGCTAAAATTTTAAAATATCTTTACCGTACTTGTGAACTTTGCAATGAACATGGTCATTTAAATATCAAATGCAAATTGTTTCATGATCGAATCGTGTCCAAAAATTGTGATGACTTGATTTCCCTTGCGCATTATAATGAACTAAGTTTGCTTTTGGGTTATGAAGAATTGAAGCGTCAAACTAAGCATATTCCAGAATATAACCTCAAGAAATTCCTCGATATTGATCTCGAAGAGATTTATATGTATTGTGCGATGAATTGCATTGAAAATCCTTATATTGCCAATTACATAAAGAAAAGAATACAAATAGAAGATGAAGAGAATACTAATGAAAGGGAAGAGTCTTCCCCATATCCTCCTATTATTTCTTATGATGAATCAGGTAACGAGGAGGAGCCTCCTATTCAACCAATCTCATTAATAAGGACCTCCAAAAAGAGGATTGAATCCACACATGATGTGGTGAAGAAAAGGAAAAGAAAAAGGAAGAGAGGTAAAAAGATATCTCTCCCAAATAGTGTTGCTCCTATTACTATTGTGCCTTATGAAAATATAATTGTGGAAGATAATGACACTTCTTATGATATTGAAAATCTTTTTGGCACTTGCTTGGAAGAATATGATAATTGCTATACTATTGGTGCTATCTATACTATTAAAGATGAGAGTGATTATGCTTATGATAAGAAAAGGCCCAAGCTTGGGGATGCCATGTTTGATAAAGATGATTTTTTTTAGAATATATTAGCTGCAATTAATGTGTGCCCAAGCTTGGGGATGCTATGCTTAATGAAGATGATATTTTTAGTCTCCCAAGTTTTGATATGCAAATTTATAATGATGATAGCATGCCTCCTACTTATGATAATTATTGTAATAATACATATGCTATAAAAATAGTGTTTATTTTATAAAACTGTTCATAATTACGATTACCCCTTCTCTGAACATTACTCCTTTAATGTGGAAACAACTTATTGTATTCAAGTCTCTTATGATACTCCCACTATTCCGAATGAGAAGAATTTTGCTTATGTGGAGAGTAATAAAATTTCTATGCTTGTAGATCATAAAAAGAATGCCATAGGTGCTGGTTATATTGTTGAATTCATTCATGATGCTACTGAAAAATTATTATGAGGGAGGAATATATGCTTGTAGGAATTGCAATAATATCAAGTTTCCTCTCTATGTGCTTAAAGTTTTGAAGTTATGCTTGTTTTGCCCTCCTATGCTAGTTGATTATTGTTCCCATGAGTTGTTTGCTCACAAAATCCCTATGCATAGGAAGTGGGTTAGGCTTAAATGTGCTCGTAATATTCTTCATGATGCTCTCTTTATGTTTTAGTTCTTATCCTTTATGTGAGCATCTTTGAAATCATCATGCCTAGCTAGGGGCGTTAAACGATAGTGCTTGTTGGGAGGCAACCCAATTTTATTTTTGTTCCTTACTTTTTGATCCTGTTTAGTAATAAATAATCCATCTAGCCTCTGTTTAGATGTGGTTTTATGCTTTTAATTAGTGTTTGTGCCAAGTAGAACCTTTGGGAAGACTTGGGGAAAGTCTTGTTGATCATGCTGTAAAAAAATAGAAACTTTAGCGCTCACGAGAATTGCTGCCATTTTTATTTGGAGAGTGATATTTAGTTAATTATTTTTGCAGATGATTAATAGATAAATTCCTCAGGTCCAGAAATTTATTTGAGAATTTTTTGTTCTCCATAAGTATACGTTTGATTCAGATTACTACAGACTGTTCTGTTTCTGACAGATTCTGTTTTTCATGTGTTGTTTACTTATTTTGATGAATCTATGGCTAGTAAAATAGTTTATAAACCATAGATAAGTTGGAATACACTAGGTTTAAAACCAATATAAATAAATAATGAGTTCATTAAAGTACCTTTAAGTGGTGATTTACTTTCTTATACTAACGGAGCTTACGAGTTTTCTATTAAGTTTTGTGTTGTGAAGTTTTCAAGTTTTGGGTAAAGATTCGATGGACTATGGAATAAGGAGTGGTAAGAGCCTAAGGTTGGGGATTCCCAAGGCACCCCGAGGTAATATTCAAGGATAGCCAAGAGCCTAAGCTTGGGGATGCCCCGGAAGGCATCCCCTCTTTCGTCTTCGTTCATCGGTAACTTTACTTGGAGCTATATTTTTATTCACCACATGATATGTGTTTTGCTTGGAGCGTCAATTTATTTTGTTAGGATTTGCATGCTGCTATTTAGAACAATGTTTTGCATCTTTTATTTCAATAAATGTGGCATTGGTAGCCTTTACTATGCCTATGTTACAAGTATACATGTTGCTGTTTGAAAACAGAAAGTTTACCACTGTTGCAATAATTCCCTAGAAAAGTAAGAATGTGATAAAATGTTGAAACCTTTTGCATATTAAGATCTGATAAATTTACTACACTGGGAATTTTCTTTCATAATTTTTGGAGCTAGGGAAGTATGGATGTTGCCGCATTCTTTACAGACTATCCTGTTTAGGCAGATTGCTGTTATGTTTGCATCGTTTGCATATGTTTGCTCTTTAATGATTCTATTTGAGGATAGGACTATTAAATATGCAGAGGAATTTAGTATGCAATTTTGAATAATAATTTTAGTGATTTGCTACAGTAGATTATGATAAGGTTTTTGCAATGGTTTGTACTAACTTATCTCACGAGTCCTTGTTGAGTTATGTGTGGATGAAGCTTTTGAGATTTAGGGAGACCATGATATGAGAGGAATTAAGGAGACACAAAAGCTCAAGATTGGGGATGCCCAAGGCACCCCAATATAAAATTTCAATAAGCCTCAAGCATCTAAGCTTGGGGATGCCCCGGTTGGCATCCCACCTTCTTCTTCAACAACTATCGGTTAGTATCGGTTGATCCTAAGTTTTTGCTTCTTCACATGATGTTTGCTATTCTTAGATGTCATTTTATTTTGCTTTGCTTGCTGCTTAAATAGAATACCAAGATCTGAAATTAATAAATGTTAGAGAGTCTTCACATGGTTGCATAATTATTCGACTACTCATTGATCTTCACTTATATCTTTCGGAGTAGTTTGTCATTTGCTCTAGTGCTTCACTTATATCTTTTAGAGCATGGTGGTAGTTTTATTTTGAAGAAATATATGAACTCTCATGCTTCACTTAGATTATTTTGAGAGTCTTAAATAGCATGGTAATTTTCTTAAAATCCTAATATGCTAGGTATTCAAGAATAATAAAATTCTCTTATGAGTGTGTTGAATACTAAGAGAAGTTTGATGCTTGATGATTGTTTTGAGATATGGAGATGGTGATATTAGAGTCATGCTAGTTGAGTAATTGTGAATTTTAGAAATACTTGTGTTGAAGTTTGTGATTCCCGTAGCATGCACGTATGGTGAACCGTTATGTGATGAAGTCGGAGCATGATTTATTTATTGATTGTCCTCCTTATGAGTGGCGGTCGGGGAGGAGCGATGGTCTTTTCCTACCAATCTATCCCCCTAGGAGCATGTGCGTAGTACTTTGTTTCGATAACTAATAGATTTTTGCAATAACTATGTGAGTTCTTTATGACTAATGTTGAGTCCATGGATTATACGCACTCTCACCCTTCCACCTTTGCTAGCCTCCCTAGTACCGCGCAAGTTTCTCCGTTACCATAAACGCACCATATACCTTCCTCAAAACAGCCACCATACCTACCTATTATGGCATTTCCATAGCCATTCCGAAATATATTGCCATGCAACTTTCCACCATCCAGTTTATCATGACACACCCATCATTGTCATATTGCTAGCATGATCATGTAGTTGACATCGTATTTGTGGCAAAGCCACAATTCATAATTCTTTCATACATGTAGTTGACATAGTATTTGTGGCAAAGCCACCGTTCATAATTCTTTCATACATGTCACTCATGAGTCATTGCATATCCCGGTACACCGCCGAAGGCATTCATATAGAGTCATATCTTGTTCTAAGTATCAAGTTGTAATTCTTGAGTTGTAAGTAAATAAAAGTGTGATGATCATCATTTAATAGAGCATTGTCTCAAAAAAAAGAGAAAGGCCAAATAAAAAAAGAAAGGCCAAATAAAAAATAAAAAATAAAAAATAAATAAAAGGGGCAATGCTACTATCCTTTTTCCACAATTGTGCTTCAAGGTAGCACCATGATCTTCATAGTAGAGAGTCTCTCATGTTGTCACTTTCATATACTAGTGGGAATCTTGTATTATAGAACTTGGCTTGTATATTCCAATGATGGGCTTCCTCAAAATGCCCTAGGTATTCGTGAGCAAGCAAGTTAGATGCACACCCACTAGTTTCTTTTGTTGAGCTTTCATATATTTATAGCTCTAGTGCATCCGTTGCATGGCAATCCCTACTCACTCACATTGATATCTATTGATGGGCATCTCCATAGCCCGTTGATACGCCTAGTTGATGTGAGACTATCTTCTCCCTTTTTGTCTTCTCCACAACCACCATTCTATTCCACCTATAGTGCTATATCCGTGGCTCATGCTCATATAATGCGTGAAGATTGAAAAAGTTTGAGAAAATCAAAAGTATGAAACAATTGCTTGGCTTGTCATCGGGGTTGTGCATGATTTAAATATTTTGTGTGGTGAAGATGGAGCATAGCCATACTATATGATTTTGTAGGGATAGCTCTCTTTGGCCATGTTATTTTGAGAAGACATGATTGCTTTGTTAGTATGCTTGAAGTATTATTATTTTTATATCAATATGAACTTTTGTCTTGAATCTTATGGATCTGAATATTCATGCCACAATTAAGAAGAATTACATCGAAATTATGCCAACTAGCATTCCACATCAAAAATTATCTTTTTATCATTTACCTACTCGAGGACGAGCAGGAATTGAGCTTGGGGATGCTTGATACGTCTCCAACGTATCTATAATTTTTGATTGCTCCATGCTATATTATCTACTGTTTTTAGCAATATTGGGCTTTTTTATCCACTTTTATATTACTTTCGGGACTAACCTATTAACCGGAGGCCCAACCCAGATTTGCTATTTTATGCCTATTTCAGTGTTTTGAAGAAAAGAAATATCAGACGGAGTCAAAACGGAACGAAATCAACTAGAGAAGTTATTTTTGGAACGAAAAACACCCGATGGACTTGGACCCCACGTCAAGGAAGGAAGGAGGAGCTCACGAGGGTAGGGGGTGTGCCCACCCCCTGGGGTGCGCCCCCTGCCTCGTGGGGCCCTCGTGGCTCCCCTGATGTGCTTCTTCCGCCTATATAACTCCACGTACCCTAAAAATTCCAGAACAAAGATTAGATCGAGAGTTCCGCCACCAGAAGCCTCCGTAGCCACCAAAAGTCAATCGGGACCCTGCTCCGGCACCCTGCCGGAGGGGGGATCCCTCACCAGTGGCCATCTTCATCATCCCGGCGCTCTCCATGACGAGGAGGGAGTAGTTCTCCCTCGGGGCTGAGGGTATGTACCAGTAGCTATGTGTTTTATCTCTCTCTATCGTGTTCTTGAGATGATACGATCTTGATGTATCGCGAGCTTTGCTATTATATTTGGATCCTATGATGTTTCTTCCCCCCTCTTCTCTCTTGTAATGAATTGAGTTTTCCCTTTGAGGTTATCTTATCGGATTGAGTCTTTAAAGACTTGAGAACACTTGATGTATGTCTTGCCGTGCGTATCTGTGGTGACAATGGGATATCTCGTGCCACTTGATGTATGTTTTTGGTGATCAACTTACGGGTTTCGTGACATTGGGAACCTATGCATAGGGGTTGGCACACGTTTTCGTCGTGATTCTCCGGTAGAAAGTTTGGGGCACTCTTTGAGGTTCTATGTATTGGTTGAATAGATGAATCTGAGATTGTGTGATGCATATCGTATAATCATGCCCACGGATACTTGAGGTGACATTGGAGTATCTAGGTGACATTAGGGTTTTGGTTGATTTGTGTCTTAAGGTGTTATTCTAGTACGAATTCTAGGGCTGTTTGTGACACTTATAGGAATAACCCAATGGATTGATTGGAAAGAATAACTTTGAGGTTGTTTCGCACCCTACCATAATCTCTTCGTTCGTTCTCCGCTATTAGTGACTTTGGAGTGACTCTTTGTTGCATGTTGAGGGATGGTTATGTGATCCAATTATGCTAGTATTGTTGAGGGAACTTGCGCTAGCGAAAGTATGAACCCTAGGCCTTGTTTTCTATCATTGCAATACTGTTTATGCTCACTTATATCATTCGTTACCTTGCTGTTTTATTATTTCAGATTTCAAATACCTTTATCTACCATCCATATTGCACTTGTATCACCATCTCTTCGCCGAACTAGTGCACCTATACAATTTACCATTGTATTGGGTGTGTTGGGGACACAAGAGACTCTTTGTTATTTGGTTGCACGGTTGCTTGAGAGAGACCATCTTCATCCGACGCCTACTGCGGATTGATAAACATTAGGTCATCCACTTGAGGGAAATTTGCTACTGTCCTACAAACCTCTACACTTGGAGGCCCAACAACGTCTACAAGAAGAAGGTTGTGTAGTAGACATCATTCATTCACATAGATGGGGTGGTAAATGTAAAAACACCCTGGCTCCTCACATTCGCTTGACACGTGGAAGATAGCCATTATTGGACGCAGAAGCCAAGAAGCGCAACATTTACGAGAAGCCGGACACTATTTAACAGGTGCTCAGATTTTGAAGAAGAAGCCTCCTTGCAATACCGAAGACAATCTGCGTGCCGGACTCATGGTCATTGAAGCCTGGTTCGGGGGCTACTGAGGGAGTCCTGGATTAGGGGATATCCGGACAGCCGGACTATATCCTTTGGTCGGACTGTTGGACTATGAAGACACAAGATTGAAGACTTCGTCCCGTGTCCGGATGGGACTCTCCTTGGCGTGGAAGGCAAGCTTGGCAGTATGGATATGTAGATCTACTTCCTTGTAACCGACTTTGTGTAACCCTAGCCCCCTCCGGTGTCTATATAAACCGGAGGGTTTAGTCCGTAGGACCAAAAACACACAATCATACCATACGCTAGCTTCTAGGGTTTAGCCTCTTCGATCTCGTGGTAGATCAACTCTTGTAATACTCATATCATCAAGATCAATCAAGAAGGAGTAGGGTTTTACCTCCATTAAGAGGGCCCGAACCTGGGTAAAAACATCATGTCCCCCGTCTCCTGTTACCATCCGCCTAGACGCACAGTTCGGGACCCCCTACCCGAGATCCGCCGGTTTTGACACCGACATGTGCCGTAAGGGCTGCCATTGACTTCGGCTTTTCTTGTCCGAGATAGCGTGCTAGCCATTCATCGTAGATGTTGTGTTTGAAGGCTGCTAGGGCCTCGGCGTCCGGACAGTCGACAATCTGGTTCTTTATGGTTAGGAACCTAGTCCAGAATTTTCTGGCCGATTCTCCGGGTTGTTGAACTATGTGGCTTAGGTCATCGGCATTTGGTGGCCGGACATAATTTCCTTGGAAGTTGTCGAGGAAAGCCTCTTCCAAGTCCTCCCAGCTGCCGATTGAGTTCTCAGGCAGGCTATTTAACCAGTGCCGAGCTGGTCCTTTGAGTTTTAATGGGAGGTATTTGATGGCGTGGAGGTCGTCTCCTCGGGCCATGTGGGATGTGGAGAATGAAATCCTCGATCCATACTGTAGGATTGGTTTTGCCGTCATATGATTCGATATTGACGGGCTTGAACCCCTCGGGGAATTCACGATCCAGTACTTTATCTGTGAAGCAGAGCGGGTGTGCGGCGCCTCTATATCGGGCCGCATCGTGGTGGAGCTCTGAAGGAGTCCGTCTGTGGCATTCGGCTCGAGCGTGATTAGGTTTGTCACGGCCGAATAAGTAGCCGTCGTCACGCCTCGAGGCACGTCCTCATGATCCGTAGATCGATCTTGTGTGTCCTGCTCTACTATCCAGGGTCTGTCAGAGGTCGTACGTTTGACTCCAGACTCTTCCGTCCCTATTTTGATGGGGTGTTGGGGCGGTCTGCTGTTCGGCCTGAGTTGCCGCTTTATCTCGACCGCGGGGTGGCCGTTCCGCCGCCTTGTCCCGACCAAGTGGTGGTCGATCCGCTTTACGCGAGGGAGATATATGCTTTGGCGCCTCCTCATCGAATTGAGGTAGCAGACTGTGTTTCGGGTAGCTCTTGGCTGGGCGGTTAAGGACGTATTCCTTGGCTGTCAGGACATCAGTCCATCTATCGATGAGCAGGTGTTTTTCAGCTTGAAGCTGTTGTTGTTACTTTTTCAGGCTCCTTGCAGTGGCTATGAGCTGAAGCTTGAAGCGCTCCTTCTCGAGAGGACCCTCAGGCAGGATGAAGTCTTCGTTGCGAAGGCTTGTCCCCTCCTCAGAGGGCGGACGGTAACTATCATCCTCCGGGTCATCTTCTATGGCCTGTTCGTCAGGGTTGTCTTGCCTGCTGTCGTGTTCCTGTTCGGATGTAGCGTTGCCCGGAGTACTATTTTCTCTGGTGCCAGTGTTGCCGTCCTTTGAGCGGCGGGGCTTGGGCGGCGTTTGAGCCGCCGGCGCTTGGACTGTGTCTCGGAGGTTTTGTTCGCATCCGACTCTTCTTTGTCATCGCCAGATCCTTTAGGTGTATCAACCATGTACACGTCGTATGAAGAGGTGGCCGTCCAACGTCCAGTAAATGGCGGGTCTTAGCCTTGCTCCTTGTCGTCATCGTCGTCCATACCGTCGATGTCTTCGGAGCCATAGTCGAGCACGTCGGTTAAGTCATCGACGGTGGCTATGAAGAGGGTGGCGGGTGGGAATCGAAATTCCTCATCATCCGTCTCTAGCTCGAACCGGACATAGTTCGGCTGTGAGTCCACAAGCAAACTAAGTTCATTATGATGTGCAAGGGAAATCAAGTCATCACAATTTTTGGACACGATTCGATCATGAAACAATTTGCATCGGAGATTTAGATGATCATGTGCATTGAAAAGTTCACAAGGATGGCAAAGAAATTTTAAATTTTCAGCACAAGCATCTCGCCTTTCTTGCAACCATTTAGTTTCTAAATACTTATGCCTCTTGCAAAATCTATCTTCCCTATTTGGTGTGTACTTGCAAACTCTATGCACTCCGGAAAAATTGACATGCTTATAAGAGACATTTTCATCATGACTAGTGCAATCATCATTAGTACTATGGATATTCAAAGAATTCATACTAACAACATTAGAATCATGGTCATCATTCAAAGATTTAGTGCCAAACATTTTAATGCATTCTTCTTCTAGCATTTTGGCACAATTATCGAAATCCTTATTTTCATAAAAGATATTAAAAAGATGAAGCATATGAGGTACCCTTAATTCCATTTTTTGTAGTTTTCTTTTATAGACTAAACTAGTGATAAAACAAGAAACAAAAAGATTCGATTGCAAGATCTAAAGATATACCTTCAAGTGCTAACCTCCCCGGCAACGGCGCCAGAAAAGAGCTTGATGTCTACTACACAACCTTCTTCTTGTAGACGTTGTTGGGCCTCCAAGTGCAGAGGTTTGTAGGATAGTAGCAATTTTCCCTCAAGTGGATGACCTAAGGTTTATCAATCCGTGGGAGGCATAGGATGAAGATGGTCTCTCTCAAACCACCTGCAATCAAATAACAAAGAGTCTCTTGTGTCCCCAACACACCCAGTACAATGGTAAATTATATAGGTGCACTAGTTCGGCGAAGAGATGGTGATACAAGTGCAATATGGATGGTTGACATAGGTTTTTATAATCTGAAAATATAAAAACAGCAAGGTAACTAATGATAAAAGTGAGCGAAAACGGCATTGCAATGCGTTGAAACAAGGCCTAGGGTTCATACTTTCACTAGTGCAAGTTCTCTCAACAATAATAACATAATTGTATCATATAACAATCCCTCAACATGCAACAAAGAGTCACTCCAAAGTCACGAATAGCGGAGAACAAACGAATAGATTATTGTAGGGTACAAAACCTCCTCAAAGTTATCCTTTCTGATCGATCTATTCAAGAGTCTGTAGTAAAATAACACGAAGCTATTCTTTCCGTTCAATCTATCCTAGAGTTCGTACTAGAATAACACCTTAAGACACAAATCAACCAAAACCTTACTGTCACCTAGATACGCCAATGTCACCTCAAGTATCCATGGGTATGATTATACGATATGCATCACACAATCTGAGATTCATCTATTCAACCAACACAAAGAACGTCAAAGTGTGCCCCAGTGTTTCTACTGGAGAGTCAAGACGAAAACGTGTGCCAACCCCTATGCATAAGTTCATGAGGCCACGGAACTCGCAAGTTGATCACCAAAACATACATCAAGTGGATCACGTGATATCCCATTGTCACCACAGATAAGCACATGCAAGACATACATCAAGTGTTCTCAAATCCTTAAAGACTCAATCCGATAAGATAACTTCAAAGGGAAAACTCAATCCATCACAAGAGAGTAGAGGGGGAGAAACATCATAAGATCCAACTATAATAGCAAAGCTCGTGATACATCAAGATCGTGTCGAATCAAGAACACGAGAGAGAGATCAAACACATAGCTACTGGTACATACCCTCAGCCCCGAGGGTGAACTACTCCCCCCTTGTCGTGGAGAGCGCCGAGATGATAAAGATGGCCTCCGGAGAGGGATTCCCCCCTCCGGCAGGGTGCCGGAACGGGTCTAGATTGGATTTCGGTGACTATGGAGGCTTGCGGCGGCGGAACTCCCGATCTAGGTTATTTTTCGGTGGTTTATGTATTTATAGGAATTTTTGGCATAGGTCTCACGTCAGGGGGGTCTCTGAGTCGCCCACGAGATAGGGGCCCACACCCAGGGTGCTAGGGTGCGCCCCCACCCTTGTGGATGGCCCGGGACTCTTCTGGCCCAACTATTTTACTCCGGACGCTTCTTTTGGTCCATAATAAACCATCAAAAATTGGCACGTCAATTGGACTCCGTTTGGTTTTCCTTTTCTGCGATACTCAAAAACAAGGAAAAAACAGAAACTGGCACTGAGCTCTAGGTTAATAGGTTAGTCCCAAAAATCATATAAAATAGCATATAAATGCATATAAAACATCCTAGATGGATAATATAATAGCATGGAACAATCAAAAATTATAGATACGTTGGAGACGTATCAGAGCCGCGCTGACTGTAGGACACGCTAGACTACCGACGTGTTAAATGGACGCTAGTTAGACTAAAAGTTGAGTGCCGATAGTGTTTGTAGTTGATTGTTGCCTTGCATACACTCGTTTTATTGTTATTCTAACCTACTAATGGTTGTGAATGTAGATGGCTCCGGTGCCGTATCTGTGCCAGTTGCAGCTGATGCCGTACACGTCGCCGCATCTCCTTTGTAACGTGTGGCATCAGTTGTACCCTCTCGGTGACGATCCAGCCGATCATGTGTACCGGGAGCTCTAGCGACTCAGTGTATGAGTATCACACAGTGGTTACTCGGCATACCAGTTCATCTTCCAGCACTTACATTCGTACCTCCCGGAAAGGTTTCACTACTACCGCTTCTCATGCTGTCTAGTTTGCCGCATTTGAGGTCCTCGTCAAGTTGCGCTACAACGAGGTCCGGATGTAGAACCACCCTGGTTTCCACTTCTATCCCTCCTTGCATGACAATGGTCGTGTCCGTTTTCCTGTCATTGATCCGGAGTCTGATAGTACTGCCAGCCACCTTTCTCGCTACATCACTGCTAGCTACCTTCTTATTCATGAACTGGCTCGAGAGCTAACTCATGCTCGCACTACTTTAGCCGCCACTAGAGCAGTCTCTACTCCATCGTCTACAGGATTTACCCCTTGTATTCCACCCGGTTCTAGCTCGCCTATTTCACCGGTTACTCCTCCGAGTAACTCGGGCACCTCGACCCTGACTCCTCTCATTGCTCCTGCCGAGTGGGTTTCCCTTCTCGCTACCCCCGTAGCATCGATGCTCCAGCCTCAGCCTGCACCTTCTCCTGAGGGAGAGTCCTCGAGGCAGCATCGTCGTGTTACCTTTAACCCAGAGGTGTCGGTGAACATCGTCAGTTCAGGATCCAAGTCCGCTTCAGGGGAGGACCCCGCAGCACTAGCAGAGCATTAGAGCGACCAAGTATCTGCAGTTGTCATGTTGATGTACGGATGTAGTCGTACGAGTCATGATGTTCCGTTCTATGTATGAGAGTAGTCGAACTTATCATGTCATTTATCTTTCATGTATGAGTCTATGTATAATTATGTTGGAACCCTTCTTATTCACCGTGTTTTCTTCGATATTCCGTTTTCTTTCGGGTTTTGTCGCTGGCTTTTCCCCACTATTCTTGGATGTTGCTCATCTCGGTTGCATTTTCTTGAAAAAAACAAATAATAGGATGACGCGGGGAGGCGGCGGTAGTGCCGCTTGTGAGGATGTCCCTGTTCGTCGTTCCCCGCGATAGGCAGGGCACTCTCCCGAGCCGTACGTTCCACCACCGCCTCCACCACCAAATCCACCCTCCACCGAGCATATTTTACGCATGTATGAGGAAAGAAGGAATAATGATCTGCTTGAAATATTAAGAAGTGTGCAAGCTATGGTTGGGCAGAATGGAGATCAGAATGGTCATCACTCCAAACTGTCAGATTTTCAGCGAACCAAGCCTCCCAGTTTCAGTCAGGTTATTGATCCCTTGGATGCAGACAATTGGTTATGAACTATTGAGAAATAGCTTGAGATTGCCTGTACCAAAGAGGATGACAAGGTTCTGTTTGCAACACATTATATCAAAGGAGCTGCCGCTATATGGTGGGAAAATGCGAAAGCCATGTGGCCTGCTGATGAGGAAATCACTTGGGCAAATCAAAGAACACTTTCGTAAATACCATATTGCTGCTGGTATTATGAAAGTCAAGCAACGTGAATTCCTCGCACTCATCCAAGGAAGGCAGTCTCTGAGTGAATATTTGCATAAGTTCAATCATTTGGCCCGTTACTCCCTCTATGATGTGGCCACAAAAGAAAGAAAGATTGACCGGTTTCTTGGAGGATTAAACCAGCATCTCCGGTGCACACTCAGTATGTTTGATTTTCCAGATTTCCAAACTCTGGTAAACAAGGCCCTCATTGCTGAAAGGGAGCACAAGTTCATACAAGACAACAAACCTTCCACTAACGATCACAAGTGCAAGTTCGAGCCTAGGAAAGGTTTTCAGCCAGTGCACAAGGCTCGTACTTGGCAGCCTACTCAATTAGAGTACAAGCCCAATTGGCAGCAGAATGTTAACAGAACTACTACACAAGTCAAGAATGTGGTGACCAACCCGGTGCGAGAAGAGTGCCAGTGCAACAATTCTTGTTTTAGTTGTGGGCAAAACAGACATTATGCCAGGCAGTGTCCCAAGAACGGCAAGACTAATGCTCCATTCAGTCCGCAGACGAAGCCCAATAGAACCCCTAAGTCATCATTGGTATGTTTTCTGTTAATAGCATACCTGCCATAATTTTATTTGACTCAGGGGCTTCCCACTCTTTTATTTCGCGAAGTTTTGCTGCCCAAAACAAATTTTCTTGTTCGATTTTGAGAAAGAATATGCTGGTACAATCCCTGAGATCTCTGCTCAGAAGCAATCTGGTCTGTCGTAATTTGGAAATTAATATCAACGGAGTCCGATTTCCAGCTTCCTTGATAGTCATTGAATCTGCCAAATTGGACATTATCTTGGGAATGAATTGGTTATCCCAATTCCAACTATGCATTAACTGCGTGACCCGAGAAGTCACCTTGACAAGTCAAGAAGGGCAGACTACAAAATTCTATGCCCGCAGAAGCATACCCAAGAAAGAAATGGTCTTCACCACTATGGCTAGTGAATTGGAATTAATTCCTATGGTCAGTGTGTTTCCCGATGTATTCCCAGAAGAACTGCCAGGCATGCCGCCAGACCGAGAGCTTGAGTTTGCAATAGATCTTGTGCCCGGAACTGCACCGATACACAAGAAATATTATCGGATGCCTTTGTCAGAATTAGTGGAGTTAAAGAAACAACTTGATGAGATGCTCCAAAAAGGTTATATCCGACCCAACTCTTCACCATGGGAATCACCCGCAATATTCGTGGATAAGAAGGATGGCAGTCTCCGGATGTGTGTGGATTACCGATAGCTGAATGATGTCACATCAAAAACAAATATCCGCTGCCCAGGATTGATGACTTATTTGATCAACTCAGTGGCGCAAAGGTATTCTCCAAAATTGATTTAAGGATAGGGTACCACCAACTCAAGATTAGAAAGGAAGATATTCCAAAGACCGCGTTCACTACCCGGTACTGTCTTTACGAATACACCGTTATGTCCTTCGGCCTCACCAATGCCCCTGCTTTCTTCATGCATATGATGAATAAAGTATTCATGGACTTCCTGGATAAATTTGTGGTGGTTTTCATCGATGATATCCTCATATACTCAAAAAATGAAGAAGAGCACAAGGGACACCTCAGAGTTGTCTTACAAAGACTCCGTGACCATCAGCTATACGCCAAATTCAGTAAATGCGAGGTTTGGCTCAAGCAAGTTGGATTTCTTGGATATATACTGTCAGCAGAAGGTATAGCCATGGATCTAAGCAAGGTGAAGGACGTGCTCGATTTGCTGGCACCCACGAAAGTATCCAAAATCCATACTTCCCTTGGATTAGCCGGATACTACCATCGTTTCATTGAAGGTTTCTCTAAGATTGCCAAGCCAATGACAGAGCTTCTCAAGAAAGATAAGAATTTGAATGGACTGAGGATTGTGAGAAAAGTTTCAATAAGCTAAAAACCAGACTGACAACAGCACCTGTGTTGACTCTTCCAGACATCTACCGCAGCTTTGATGTGTACTTTGATGCTTCCAGACAAGGTCTCGGATGCGTACTTATGCAAAAGGCAAGATGGTAGCATTTGCATCTCGACAGCTACGCCCCCACGAAGGGAACTATCCTAGTCATGATCTGGAATTAGCCACGGTGGTTCATGCTCTAAAAATCTGGGGGCACTATCTCATTGGAAAGAGGTGTCAAATATTTACTGACCACAAAAGCCTCAAGTACACCTTTACTCAGCCAGATTTAAACCTCCGCCAATGAAGATGGCTTGAGTTAGTCAAGGATTATGATTTTGGAATTAATTATCACTCGGGTAAGGCCAATGTGGTTGCCGATGCACTCAGCCGAAAGCCTGTCAGTCTGAATGCTAGGATGGAATCCTTGCCTCCCGAACTTCAGGAAGAGATTACCCAGCTCCACCTGGTCATAGTTGATGCGGGTCTTGCTAATATTATGGAAATTACTCCTACCCTCGAGGATGAGATCCGCAAGGCCCAGCCAAATGACCCAGTGCTAGAAAAACATGCCAGGCGTATGTTAGCAGGACAGACCCCATATTTTTCTAAGGATCAGCAAGGTACACTAAAGTTCCACGGAAGGATTTGTGTACCAAATCAAGCCGACTTCAGGAAGAGGACAATGTCAGAAGCACACAAATCTTCGTACTCTATTCACCCCGGAGGCACTAAAATGTACGAAGACCCTTGACATATCTTTTGGTGGGATGGGATGAAGAAGGATATCGCCTATTCTGTGGCCTGTTGCGACATATTCAACAAAGTGAAGGCGGAATACTAGAAACCAGCCGGACTCCTCCAACCGTTGCCCGTTCTGCAATGGAAGTGGGATGATGTCTGCATGGATTTTATCACAGGGCTACCAAAGACTCAGCGAGGCAATGATGCAGTATGGGTCATAGTGAACACCTTAACTAAGATAGCTCATTTTATTCCCATCAAAGCCACATATCGAGGCAATCAGCTCGCACAATTGTATGTGTCCAGAACAGTCAGTCTGCATGGAGGACCTTGAACAATCACTTCCGACCGGGGGTCACTATTTACCTCCGCTTTCTAGTCACGTCTCCATCAAGCTTTGGGGACATCGCTAAAATATAGTACCGCTTATCATCCTTAGACCGATGGACAGACTGAGCGGGTAAACCAAATACTCCGAGATATGCTTCGAGCAGGTGCCTTGGCCCAAAGGCCTAAATGGGAAGACTATCTGCCGTATGTCGAGTCCTCCTACAACAACAGTTTCCAGGACAGTTTAGAGATGTCACCTTATGAGGCTCTGTATGGTCGTTAGTGCCGCACTCCATTGAATTGATCTCAAACTGGAGATGGACGCATTTTTGGAACAGATCTCATGATGGAAGCCGAAAAGCAAGTCAAGGAAATCCGAGGCCGATTGCAATTAGCCAAATACCGACAGAAGAGTTACTATGACGCAAAGCACCGACATATCAGTTTTGAACCCGGAGAACATTTATACCTCCGAGTCACTCCTATGAAAGGAGTCAAGAGGTTTTAGACTCATGGAAAATTGGCACCCATATTTATTGGTCCGTTCCCAGTTATGTCCAGAGTGGGTACTGTTGCATATCAGTTGGAACTGCCCCCAGAATTGTCAGAAGTGCATAATGCGTTCCATGTCTCACAGTTGAGAGATGTATATCGCCGCCCGAGAAAAATCATGCTATGACATAAATAGAGTTGGCTAAGGATTTAACGTATGAAGAGAGACCGTTCAGAATTTTAGATGAGATGGAAAGGGTCGCTCGTAGTAAAACAAGAAAATTTTACAAGGTTCAGTGGGAGCATCACATAGAGGCAGAAGCAACTTGGGAACGAGAAGAATTTCTAAAGGCAAACTATCCATAATTGTTTTCCCGAGAAACCGAATCTCGAGGATGAGATTCATCCTAAGTGGGGGAGGTTTGTGACACCCTAGTTTGTTCCCTCACTTCTTTTTCTGATTTAATTTGGTTTTGATTTTGAATTTGGAGTTTTGGATCATTTCAGTTGGACTTAACACTTGGGCATCACCTTGATTTTCACCCAAGTGACTCATCCCTCACCCTAGCCATCATTTCTTCTCTGTTTAGCCTCAGAACAATATTATGAATATTTTCTTAAATGAAAAATATTCATTTTCTTCTCCAAAACCCTAACCAGCCACTTTGTTCCAAAGCAACCCCTATTTTCCTTGCCCACAAAAATCTGAGAAAATTCCCAAATATTCTTTGAACCCTAGGGCACCTTTCTGAGCAAAAATATTGCATCACTTTTTGGAATATTTTAGCTATAGAAAATATTTCCTGTTCTGACCAGAAATGGTGGTTTCTACAACAACTACCATTTTACTTGCTCCAATGCTACTGAATTTTCTTGTGCATCACTACCTTCCTAGATGATTACTAGCCTCCAAAGTTCAGCTCTCAACTCCTAATGGTTTGACCACAGTTAACTCTCAAAGTTACTATCCAGAAACTTAGCAAGAAGTAACACTCCAACCTATAGCACCTGAGCTTGACTCAAAGCATTGGCACAACCCTAACCAGTAAGGACTACACGCCAGACATGAAATTGGGGCCAGCCGTGGCTCTATGCCAAAGTGCACGTGGTGACCATGCGTGTGCACGGTGCTAGCATGCTAGCCGACGCGCTCTGAGTGCCGCCGAGCGCTCCGTGCGTCGCGTGCCCGCTTCCCCGCCTGCCGCACCTCGCCACCATCACCGTCTTTACTCCCTTAACTACCTCCCGGCGCTCGCCGATGCTAGAGCTCGCCGCAGTGAGCACGGGCGCGGTCCGGCCAACAGAACAGTGCACCGCGCACTGTGTTCGTCGCCACCCCCTTGATCCTATGCTCGTCGCTGCCCACTCACATTGCCCGCGTGAGCTGCGTCACCATCCCCCTCGCTCACTGACGCCGTTCGTCGCCAGGTGCCATGTCTAGGTGACCTATGGCGGAGCCCGAACCCCTCACCTCGCTCGCCTATAAATCCAGCCCTCCCCAGCCCTCTCGACCATCACAAACCCACCTCACACACTCCACAAGACTGTAGGAAGACATAGCCTGGACGGGCAGGCCTCGAGCCACCATCCCCGAGCTCAAGCTCGCCGGTGATCCCCTTGGTTCGCCCCCACCGTTCCAGTCCCTCCCGAGCTCAAGCTACTCTTCTAGAGCCTCCGCTATGCTTCAGTGGTGCCGTCCGAGCCGGTTGGAGTCACTGGTGCAGCCTCTGGTCCCCGTCATCTCCAACTCCAGCGACCTCTGCTCTGTACCGCCGCTGGAGAGGCTTGTTCCAACGCTGTCCGACCACCCCTAGCTAATCTATGGGTACGGGCAGGTGCGCCACGGTCTCCTCTCTCGATCTATCACTCTAGCTCTAGTCAAGATGCCCTCCTCGCCGGCGTGTGCTCCGGCGGAGCCTCGCCGTGCTCTGTTTCATTCTCCCCTCCCACTCACCTGACCAGCGGTGCCCACTGTCAGCCACTCTGGCCGCATCCGAAGCTATACGAGTGGTGGCGCCCCACGGGTTTACGTCTTCGACGTCACCCCCCAGATCTATTTTTATTTAAATCAAATTCAAATTTAAACAGAGAGCTTCAAAAAGCCACAACTTTTTAATCCTAAGTCCAAATGAATTGATTCTTTTTGCATTGGGTTCTTTATGAAAATATCTATCAGCTAACCAAAAATGAGATTTTTCCCTGCTGTCTAGATTTTCTGGTGAATTTCATAGTGTTTCTTGATGTTTTCTTTTTATGTTTTCAATTGTTTTCAGAAGGTGAAGCTTGTCTTGAGGATCACCGGGAGGAGTGTGAACCTCATCTGCACAAAGGCAAGCCACAACAACATTTTCATGGAGCCATTGCAATATTTGTGATTTTTCACCTTGAATGAATGAATTAGTTCATGCATTTAAACCACTAAAATAAATATATATTTATTCTATTGAATGCTTGTTTATGTTGATATGTTTTGTTTACAGAAGGTTAAAGCTAACTAAGTTAGTTTAAGTCACTAGAAGTAATATTTGATTATGAAGAAATAATTTGTTTATGAAAAAGAATTAGTTGGGGTTAATATTTTCTTGAGTGAGACAAGAATTATACTAAGTTATTGTCATGGTTAACTTTGCTGAATAAACATAACCAGAAAAGTGTGATGAATTTCTGATAGGTATGGTTAGTGGTTGATATAGTTGATCCATTATTTTTCAATGATAAGTGATGCATGTGATATGATTGCATTTTCATGGCATATCATGACACCGGTCATTTTTACTTTAAGTTGAACCTGATAATAACTCCACTTAAACATATCGCTGATCAGGTCATGGTGCCACTGAATCGAGTTTTTCCCCAGTGCAACTACATTTGCCTTTCTGGGAAGACCTTTATTCAGTCTGTTGTCATGCCTCTGGTCGGTGTCTCCAACGAGGGAAGGTTATGGGCGTGCGTTACCCTGGCCCGGTAAGCAGACATAACCTTGTGTGCCCGTTGTTGTGATGGTACCTTGTCCTCGTTTGGGACTGTTTATGTTTTTACCACGACGGTGGCCGTTGGTGTCTTTGGTAGAGACGGGGCCACCCATGACTTAGCCCAGTGGGTTGTTAGTCGGAGTGGCTGGGGGAGTGTCATGGCAATGGCAGGGTTCCATCGGAATGTCGTTGGTCCACCAGAATGGGAGTACGAGGTCATGGATTCCGTCGTGTGGGTACAGTGCGCTACCTCTGCAGAGTGTATTTAATCTATCGATAGCCGAGTCCTCAGTTACGGACACACTCGAAGTAGGTCACACCATGGGTCAACATTTAAATGATGTTGCACACTAAAGCTAATAACATTGCACTATTGGGAAGAGGATGGTTGGGAAACCATTCTGATTATGGAGACCAAGTTGTTGGTCAGTTTGTGATCCAAGAAAGATCACCGTGTGGTTACGAGGTAACCCGTTTAAATACCAAGATGTTGGTTCGTTTGTGATCCGAGAAACATCACTGCTTGGTTACGAGGTAACCCGTATGGTAAGCAAGTCCGAGGGACTTGAGGCACGAGATTTTATTCACTGCATCACTAGTATGTTCTTACATTGATGATAACCTGCTTAATATCATGATATTGTTTGTCATTATGGTTATGCTTGTTGTGAGCTTGCAAGTACGTTCAATGTACTGACCTGGCATGTCATGCCAGATTTCAGGAAAGTCTCGTTGGAACGGAGTGCTGTCTGAGTCTAGATCGTGTCCACATCGGTGTCCCTGTGCTATGGAGTTCCGCTACGTCGTCGTTCCGCTGCCGAGTAGTTGTCGTGATCGAGGCCCCTTGGTGTTCATTAAATAATGTACATATTGTTCAGCTGCACCGTGTGTGTCGCTTGGCCTCCCAACTTGCTGTAATATGAACTATGTTCCGCTAGCATCAATAAAGCGGTTGTTTTCTGTACCAAGATGTTGTGTGTTACCAGAAGACATGATCTCTGGGCTGGCAATGCAAGGTAAATCGGTTGCTCTGAACCGGGGTGCCACATCTAGTTCACATAGCTATGTGATTAACACCCAAAGAGTACTAAGGTGCGATCATGTTTTGCTTATGAGAGAAGTTTAGTCAACGGGTCTGCCCCATTCAGATCTGTATGTATTTTGCAAACTTCTATATCTACAATGCTCTGCATGGAGTTACTCTAGCTAATTGCTCCCACGTTCAATATGTATCCAGGACTTAGAGTCATCTAGATTAGTATCAAAGCTTGTATCGACATAACTCTTTATGACGAATTCTTTATCACCTCCATAACCGAGAAACATTTCCTTAGTCCTCTTTAAGGTAACTAAGGATAATTTTGGCCGCTGTCCAGTGATCTAGTCCTGGATTACTATTGTATCCCTTTGCTAAACTCATGGCAAGGTACATAACATGTTTGGTACACTACATGACATACATTATAGAACCTATGGCTGAGGCATAGGGAATGACTTTCATTCTCTCTTTATCTTCTGCCGTGGTTTGGTTTTGAGTCTTTACTCAACTTCAACCTTACAATACATGCAAGAACTCCTTCTTTGACTGATCCATCTTGAACTCTTTCAAAATCTTGCTAAGGTATGTATTCATTGAAAGTCTTATCAAGCGTCTTCATCTATCTCTATAGATCTTGATGCCCAATATGTAAGCAGCTTCACTGAGGTCTTTCATTGAAAAAATCTTATTCAAATATCCTTTTATGTTATTCAGAAATTCTACATCATTTTCAACCAACAATATGCCATCCACATATAATATCAGAAATGCTACAGAGCTCCCACTCACTTTCTTGTAAATACAGGCGTCACCACAATTCTGGATAAAACCATATGCTTTGATCACCTTATCAAACCATATATTCCAACTCCGAGATGCTTGCTCCAGTCCATAGATGGATCGCTGGAGTTTGCACACTTTGTTAGCACCTTTAGGATCGACAAAACCTTTTGGTTGCATCATATACAACTCTTCTTTAAGAAATCGATTAAGGAATGCAGTCTTCACATCCATTCGTCAGATCTCATAAAATGCGGCAATTGCTAACGTGATTCAGACAGACTTAAGCATCGCTATGAGTGAGAAAAACTCATCCTAGTCAACACCTTGAACTTGTCGAAAACTTTTCACGACAAGTCAAGCTTTGTAGATAGTAACACTACCATCAGTGTTCGTCTTCCTCTTGAAGATCCATTTATTCTCAATGGCTTGCCGATCATTGGGCAAGTCCACCAAACCCATACGTTTTTCTCATACATGGATCCTATCTTAGATTTCATGGCGTCAAGCCATCTGTCGGAATCTGGGCTCATCATAGCTTCTTCATAGTTCGTAGGTTCATCATGGTCTACTAACATGACTTCCATAACAGGATTATCGTACCACTCTGGTGCGGAACGTGCTCTGTTTAACCTACGAGGTCCAGTAGAAACTTGATCCAAAGTTGCATGATCATTATCATTAGCTTCCTCTCTAGTTGGTATAGGCATCACGAGAACGGATTTCACTGATGTGCTACTTTCTAGTTCAAGAGAAAGTGCAATTACCTCATCAAGTTCTACTTTCCTCCCACTCACTTCTTTCGAGAGAAACTCCATCTCTAGAAAGGTTCCATTCTTGGAAAAAAAGATTTTGCCTTCGGATTTGTGGTAGAAGGTGTACCCAATTGTTTCATTAGGGTATTCTATGAAGATGCACTTCTCCAATTTGGGTTTGAGCTTATCAGGTTGAAGCCTTTAGACATAATTTTCGCAACCCCAAACTTTAAGAAACGACAGCTTAGGTTTCTTGCCAAACCATAGTTCATGTTGTGTCGTCTCAACGGGTTTAGACAGTGCCCTATTTAACGTGAATGCAGCTATCTCTAATGCATAACCCCAAAACAATAGTGGTAAATCGGTAAGAGACATCATAGATCACGCCATATCTAATATCGTATGGTTACGACATTCAGACAAACCATTACGCTGTGGTGTTCCAGGTGGCGTGAGTTGTGAAACTATTCCACATTGTCTTAAATGAAGGCCAAACTCTTAACTCAAATATTCGCCTCCGCGATCAGATCATAGAAACTTTATTTTCTTGTTACGATGATTCTCCACTTCACTCTTAAATTCTTTGAAGTTTTCAAATGTTTCAGACTTGAGTTTCATTAAGAAAATATACCCATATCTGCTCAAATCATCTATGAAGGTCAGAAAATAACGATACCCGCCGCGTGCCTCAACACTCATTGGACCACACACACCGATATGTATTTTTTTCAATAAGTAATTGGCTTGCCATATTGTTCTGGAGAACGGAGGTTTAGTCATCTTGCCCATGAGGCATGGTTCGCAAGTATCAAATGATTCATAATCAAGTGATTCCAAAAACCCATCTGCATGGAGTTTCTCCAAGTGCTTTACACTAATATGACCTAAATGGCAGTGCCACAAATATGTTGCAATATCATTATCAACTTTGCATCTTTTGGCATCAATATTATGAATATGTGTATCACTACGATCGAGATTCAATAAACCATTTATATTGGGTGTATGACCATAGAAGGTTTTATTCATGTAAATAGAACAGCAATTATTCTCTGACTTAAATGAATAACCGTATCGCTATAAACATGATCCAATCATATTCATGCTCAACACAAACACCAAATAACATTTATTTAAGTCCTATACTAATCCCGAAGGTAGAGGGAGGGTGCGATGGTGATCTTATCAACCTTGGAATCACTTCCAACACACATCGTTACCTCATCCTTAACTAGTCTTTTTTCATTTTGCAACTCCTGTTTTGAGTTACTAATCTTAGCAACTGAACCGATATTTAATACCCCGAGGTTACTATGAAGATTAGTAAAGTACACATCAATAACATGTATATCAAATATACCTTTGTTCCCTTTGACATCCTTCTTATCCGCCAACTATTTGGGGTAGTTCCGCTTCCAGTGACCGTTCCCTTTGCAGTAGAAACACTCTGTTTTAGGCTTAGGTCTAGCTTTGGGCTTCTTCACAGTAGTGGAAACTTGCTTGTCATTCTTCTTGAAGTTCCCGTTCTTTTCCTTTGCCCTTTCTTCTTGAAACTAGTGGTCTTGTCAACCGTCAACACTTGATGCTTTTTCTTGATATCTACCTTCGCCGATTTCAGCATCGCGAAGAGGCCGGGAATCGTTTTCGTCATCCCTTTCATATTATAGTTCATCATGAAGTTCTAGTAGCTTGGTGATGTTCCAAGATCTTATCTGGAAGATTAACTCCCACTTGATTCAAGCGATTCTACTACTCAAACATTCTGAGTACATGCTCACTGGCTGAGCCACTCTCCTCCATCTTGTAGGCAAAATAATTGTTAGAGGTCTCATACCTCTTGATACAGGCATGAGTTTGAAATACCGATTTCAGATCTCGGAACATCTCATATGCTCCGTGGCGTTCAAAACGTTTTTGAAGTCCCGGTTCTAAGCTGTAAAGCATGGTGCACTAAACTATCAAGTATTCATCATACCGAGCTTGTCAAACGTTCATAACATCTGCATCTACTCTTGCAATAGGTCTGTCACCTAGCGGTGCATCAAGGACATAATTCTTCCAAGCAACAACAAGGATAATCCTCAGATCACGGACCCAGTCCGCTGAAGGAAATATGCCCTAGAGGCAATAATAAAGTTATTATTTATTTCCTTATATCATGATAAATGTTTATTATTCATGCTAGAATTGTATTAACCGGAAACATAATACATGTGTGAATACATAGACAAACATAGTGTCACTAGTATGCCTCTACTTGACTAGCTCGTTAATCAAAGATGGTTATGTTTCCTAACCATGAACAAAGTGTTGTCATTTGATTAACGAGGTCACATCATTAGTTGAATGATCTAATTGACATGACCCATTCCATTAGCTTAGCACCCGATCGTTTAGTATGTTGCTATTGCTTTCTTCATGGCTTATACATGTTCCTATGACTATGAGATTATGCAACTCCCGTTTGCCGGAGGAATACTTTGGGTGCTACCAAACGTCACAACGTAACTGGGTGATTATAAAGGAGCATTACAGGTGTCTCCAAAGGTACATGTTGGGTTGGCGTATTTCAAGATTAGGATTTGTCACTCTGATTGTCGGAGAGTTATCTTTGGGCCCTCTCGGTAATGCACATCACATAAGCCTTGCAAGCATTACAACTATGTTAGTTGTGAGATGATGTATTACAAACGAGTAAAGAGACTTGCCGGTAACGAGATTGAACTAGGTATTGGATACCGACGATCGAATCTCGGGAAAGTAACATACCGATGACAAAGGGAACAACGTATGTTGTTATGCGGTCTGACCGATAAAGATCTTCGTAGAATATGTAGGAGCCAATATGGGCATCTAGGTCCCGCTATTGGTTATTGAGCGGAGATGTGTCTCAGTCATGTCTGCATTGTTCTCGAACCGTAGGGTCCGCACGCTTAACGTTACGATGACAGTTATTATGAGTTTATGCATTTTGATGTACCGAAGTTAGTTCGGAGTCCCGGATGTGATCACGGACATGACGAGGAGTCTCGAAATGGTCGAGACATAAAGATTGATATATTGGAAGCCTATATTTGGACATCGGAAGTGTTCCGGGTGAAATCGGGATTTTACCGGAGTACCGGGAGGTTACCGGAACCCCCCGGGAAGCCATATGGGCCTTAATGGGCTTTAGTGGAAAGGAGAAAGGGGCAGCCCAAGGTGGCCGCATGCCTCCCCCCTCCCCTAGTCCTATTAGGACTAGGAAAGGTGGCCGGCCCCCCTCTCTCTCTTTCCCCCTCGGGGAATCCTAGTCCAACTAGGATTGGGGGGGAGTCCTACTCCCGGTAGGAGTAGGACTCCTCCTGCGCCCTCCTCCTGGCCGGCGGCCCCCTCCCCCTTGGCTCCTTTATATACGGAGGTAGGGGGCACCTCTAGACACACAAGTTGATCCTTGAGATCGTTCCTTAGCCATGTGCGGTGCCCCTTGCCACCATATTCCACCTCGATCATATTGTAGCGGTGCTTAGGCGAAGCCCTGCGACGGTAGAACATCAAGATCGTCACCACGCCGTCGTGCTGACGAAATTCCTCCCCGACGCTTTGCTGGATCGGAGCCTGGGGATCGTCATCGAGCTGTACGTGTGCTAAGAACTCGGAGGTGCCGGAGTAACGGTGCTTGGATCGGTCGGATCGGGAAGACGTACGACTACTTCCTCTACGTTGCGTCAACGCTTCCGCAGTCGGTCTGCGTGGGTACGTAGACAACACTCTCCCCTCTCATTGCTATGCATCACCATGATCTTGCGTTTGCATAGGAAATTTTTGAAATTACTGCGTTCCCCAACATCCGCATCATTGCTACTATCATCTTTCAACTTAGTTTTCTCTTGGAATATATCAAAAACATAGGGGAGCTACAACGCGAGCTATTGATCTACAACATAGATATGCAAATACTATCAGGACTAAGTTCATGATAAATTAAGTTCGGTTAATCAAATTACATAAGAACTCCCACTTAGATAGAAATCCCTCGAGTCATATAAATGATTATGTGATGCAAATCAACTAAACCATGTCCGATCATTACGTGAGATGGAGTAGTCTTCACTGGTGAACATCTTTATGTTGATCTTATCTACTATATGATTCACATTCGACCTTTCGGTATCCAGTGTTCCCAGGCCATGTGTGTACATGCTAGGATCATCAAGTTTAACCCGAGTATCCCGCATGTGGGAAACTGTCTTGCACCCGTTGTATGCGACCATAGAGCCTGTCACACCCGATCATCACGTGGTGTCTCAGCATGACGAACTATCGCAACGGTTCATACTCAGGGAGAACACTTATACCTTGAAATTTTATTTAAGGGATCATCTTATAATGCTACTGCCGTACTAAGAAAAATAAGATGCATAAAAGATAAAAAACACATGCAATCAAAATATGTGACATGATATGGCCATCATCATCTTGTGCTTTTCATCTATATCTCCAAAGCATCGTCATGATCTACATCGTCACCGGCTCGACACCTTGATCTCCATCGTAGCGTCGTGGTTGTCTCGCCAACTATTGCTTCTACAACTATTGCCAACGCATAGTGATAAAGTAAAGCAATTACATGGCGTTTGCATTTCATACAACAAAGAGACAACCATAAGGCACCTGCCGGTTGTTAGATATCTTACAAAACATGATCATCTCATACAATAAAGTTTATCACATCATGTCTTGACCATACCACATCACAACATGCCCTGCAAAAACAAGTTAGACGTCCTCTACTTTGTTGTTGCAAGTTTTGCGTGGCTGTTACGGGCTTCTAGCAAGAACCGTTCTTACCTACGCATCAAAACCACAACGATGATTTATCAAATTTGTTGTTTTAACCTTCAACAAGGACCAGCCGCATTCAAATTAGATTCAACTAAAGTTGGAGAAACAGACACCCGCCAGCCACCTTTATGCAAAACTAGTTGCATGTCTGTCCGTGGAACCGGTCTCATGAACGTTGTCATGTAAGGTTGGTCCGGGCCGCTTCATCCAACAATACCGCTGAATCAAAATAAGACGTTGGTGGTAAGCAGTATGACGATCACTGTCCACAACTCTCTGTGTTCTGTTCATGCATATCATCTATGCATAGACCTGGCTCGGATGCCAAAGTTGGGAAACATAGCATGCAATTTAAAAAAAATCCTACACTCATGCAAGATCTATCTAGTATATGCATAGTGATATGTCTCCAACGTATCTACTTTTCCAAAAACTTTTGCCCTTGTTTTGGACTCGAACTTGCATGATTTGAATGGAACTAACCCAGACTGATGCTGTTTTCAGTAGAATTGCCATGGTGTTATTTTTGTGCAGAAATAAAAGTTCTCGGAATGACCTAAAAATCCATGGAGACGCGTTTTGGAATTAATAAAAAAATACTAGCGAAAGAATCAGCATCAGGGGCCCCACACCCTATCCACGAGGGTGCAGGGCGCCCCTCCCGGGACGCGCCCCCTGCCTCGTGGGCCCCCTAAGACTCCACTGACCTCAACCCCAACTCTATACATTCACTTTCGGGGAGAGAAAAATCAGGAAAAAAGGATTGTTAGGGTTGATCTGGAGTCCATTCGGGGCTCCGGAGAGGGGAATCCGTCGCCATCGTCATCATCAACCTTCCTCTATCACCAATTTCATGATGCTCTCCGCCGTGCGTGAGTAATCCCGTCATAGGCTTGCTGGACGATGATGGGTTGGATGAGATTTCCCATGTAATCGAGTTAGTTTTGTTAGGGTTTGATCCCTAGTATCCATTATGTTCTAAGATTGATGTTGCTATGACTTTGCTATGCTTAATGCTTGTCACTATGGCCCGAGTGCCATGATTTTAGATCTGAATCTATTATGTTTTCATGAATATATGTGAGTTCTTGATCCTAAATTGCAAGTCAATAGTCACCTACTATGTGTTATGATCCGGTAACCCCGGAGTGACAATAATCGGGACCACTCCCGGTGATGACTGTAGTTTGAGGAGTTCATGTATTCACTAAGTGTTAATGCTTTGGTGCGGTACGGGTTAATATCCCTTAGTTTCCAATAGGACCCTGCTGCCACGGGAGGGTAGGACAACAGATGTCATGCAAGTTCTTTTCAACAAGCACGTATGACTATATTCGAAATACATGCCTACATTACATTGATGAACTGGAGCTAGTTTTTTGTCACCCTATGTTATAACAGTTGCATGAGGAATTGCATCCGACATAATTATCCATCATTGATCCATTGCCTACGAGATTTTCTCATATTGATCTTTGCTTAGTTACTTTTTCCGTTGCCACTGTTACGATTGCTACAAAAACTACTACTGTTACTTTTGCCACAGTTACCGTTACTTCCGTAGTACTTTGCTACTAAATACTTTTCTGCAGATATTAAGTCTTTCAGGTGTGGTTAAATTGACAACTCAACTGCTAATAATTGAGAATATTCTTTGGCTCCCCTTGTGTCGGATCAATAAATTTGGGTTGAATACTCTACCCTCAAAAATTGTTGCGATCCCCTACACTTGTGGGTTATCACATAACAACGAGATGGGGAGAGTGTGTCCATGTACCCTCGTAGACCGAAAGCGGAAGCATTTGACAACGAAGTTGATGTAGTCGAACTTCTTCTCGTTTCGACCGATCAAGTACCGAACGTACGACACCTCCGAGTTCTGCACACGTTCAGCTCGATGACGTCCCTCGAACTCTTGATCCAGCAAATGTCGAGGAAGTAGAAGAGTTCTGTCAGCACGACAGCGTGGTGACAATGATGGTGAAGTGATCCGCGCAGGGCTTTGCCTAAGCACTACGAAGATATGACCGGAGGCGTAAACTGTGGAGGGGGGCGCCGCACACGGCTAACAATTGTTGGTGTGTGTTCTAGCGGTGCCCCCCCCCATATATATATATATATATATATATATGTTGGAGGGGAGGAGAGGCAGCCAAGGGGGCGCCCCAAATAGGAGGAATCCTACTTGGAGTCCCTCCCAAGCTGCGCGCGCCCCCTGCCATATATAACCGAGGGGGGAAGGAAAGAGGGGGGGAGAGGGAAGTAAGTAGGAATCCTAATCCACCCTTTCCTTGCCCTCCCCTCTTTCCTTCTCCTCCTCATAGGGTTGGCATCTGTAGGGGTGCACCAGGGCTGGTGTGTTCCCTCACTTGGCCTATAAGGCCCATATCTTTGTCGGGGGTGCCTGAAACTCCTTCCCGATGACCCGATAAGTACCCGGTACACTCCGGAACACTTCTGGTGTCCGAATACCATCGTCCTATATATTAATATTTACCTCTTGATCATTCGAGACTCGTTGACAGGTATGTGGTCTCATCCGGGACACTGAACAACATTCGGTCACCAAATCACATAACTCATATAATACTATATCGTCAAGGAACGTTAAGATTGCGGACCCTACGGGTTCGAGAACTATGTAGACATGACCGAGACACCTCTCTGGTCAATAACCAATAGCGGAACCTAGATGCTCATATTGGCTCCTACATATTCTACGAAGATCTTTATCGGTCGAACCATTATGACAACATACATAATTCCCTTTGTCCATCGGTATGTTACTTACCCAAGATTCGATAGTTGTTATCTTCATACCTAGTTCAATCTTGTTACTGGCAAGTCTCTTTACATGTTCTATAATACATCACGTCGTGACTAACTCCTTAGTCGTTTTCTTGCAAGCTTATGATGTGTATTACCAAGATGGCCCAGAGATACCTCTCCGATACTCGGAGTGACAAATCCTACTCTCGATCTATGCCAACCCAACAAACACCTTCGGAAATACCTGTAGAGCATATTTATAATCACCCAGTTACGTTGTGACGTTTGATAGCACACAAGGCATTCCTCCAGTATCCGGGAGTTGCATAATCTCATAGTCGAAGGAATATGTATTTGACATGAAGAAAACAATAGCAATAAAACTGAACGATCATTATGCTAAGCTAACGGATGGGTCTTATCCATCACATCATTCTCCTAATGATGTGATCCCGTTCATAAAATGACAACACATGTCTATGGTTAGGAAACTTAACCATCTTTGATCAACGAGCTAGTCTAGTAGAGGCTTACTCGGGACACAGTGTTTTGTCTATATGTATCCACACATGTATCAAGTTTCCGGTTAATACAATTCTAGCATGAATAATAAACATTTATCATGATATAAGGAAATATAAATAAAAACTTTATTATTGCCTCTAGGGCATATTTCCTTCGGTGTTCTAACCCTAGGGCTAGGTGAATGTAATTGTGATTGGATCCCCTCTACGGGCTAAACCCTCCGGCTTATGTACACGCCAGGCGGGGGAGCTAGGGTTACATAGTCAGGATCCAGGGCGGATATGAAGGTGGTAGGAGAACTCTTGGAGTGTACGTCAAGTCTTCAGCAGGCGCGGCCCTGATCTGGCATGCAGCCTCTGGAGTCCACCTTGAAGAGAATGAGGGCCCATCGTCACATCCGAGGACTACGAGCCGACTGGGTTAGTACCCCCTAGTATGGGACACTGTCAGTAGCCCATGAACTGGTCTTCGACACCCAGCACCATATTCACGAACTTCGGTTCCGGAGTCTTGGCTCGACAGGCAAGTTCCTTCATAGTACCTTTTCAGCTTGGCTTTGATGTCTTCAGTCCTATAGACGGTTTTGCTTGAGGCTCAGCCCCACTACACGTGGTGTAAAATCCCTGACCACGATCCCCGTGTATTTTGGGAAACTGAGTCGCTTTATGGTGAGACGTCGAAGCGTCAGCCTGTTTTTTCCTTTATTTATAACCACATAGTCCAGAGTTACAATAGAACACATCTCGACCCTACCCTCGACAATCCCCGCGTGCTTCTCCTCCTCTCCTCGGTCCAACCCCGTGAGTTTCAACAATGGCGGGCAATGCGAGTTCCTCAAGGCGACCTCATGGTCCCATCAAGGGTGACCGGGGGAGCTACTTTGTCCCATGTCTCCAACTAGAGCGCATGGCCACCCAGAGCTATTTGCGAGACTCGGATCTCGCCTCCACTCACACTGGAGTGACATCAATGAACGAGCAAGCGCATGCCAAAATCCATCCATCCCCACGTGAGGGGGAACGTGTATGGTTCGTTCCCTTCCTTCTCCGTGGCCTGGGATTCCCGATTCACCCCTCCCTCCGAGGTTTACTTGAATTCTATGGGCTAGAACTCCACCACCTCACTCCCAACTCAATTTTACATATCGCTGGGTTTGGAATGTAAAATCTATTGAAGTTTGAAAATCACAATCATACAAGCAATTCATGAAAGATTAGCATAGGAGGAGAACTTTCACATACAAATATATTATCATGGACATATTTTATGCTTGTGAATACCCATAGTTGTATTGTTATGGATCCTCCAACATGTGGTGCTTGTTTATAATCTTTGCTTGCCAAAATTTCTTTACTAAGCAGGAATACTGCTTGTGCATCCACAATCGTTGAGCCAAGTTTCTTCCATGAATGTCCACCATATCTACCTATATGCGGTATTACCTTGCCGTTCCAACTAAATATGCATGCATGTGCCATCTCTAAATCATTCTAATAAACATCTATTTTTTGTGCCCATACCGCTGACAGAGCGATGGGGCGGTCAATATTTTCCATGTTAAGTGGGTTATTCTCACGGGAGAGTTTATTCACTTGTCTTGCACGAGAGAGGCTAGTATTTAGGATGCCCAGTCCCGTTAAACGAAAACAATGAAAACATATAATAAAACAATATCTCCTCGGAAAGTTGATTTTTTCGAGGGAACCCGTAGATTCGGCTAGCCATGACTTGTGATTGTAAGGTTGTGGGGGAGTAAATCTTTTCCTTTTTGCATGGGAACCGCCAATAGTGTGTTCAATGTGAAAGATATTGAAATCCTTTGTCGTGACATTCACACGAAAGAACACCACTAAAAATACATTCATCTCTGCTTTTTGCAATGAGCTCTGGCACCGCTGCAAATCCCTGCTTCCATCTACAAAGGGCTTATCTTTTACTTTTCTATCTATTTTATTTTTGTTGAGTCAACTTCTTATTCCAACCTCAGTTATTCTCTATTTGGCAAGCATCATGTGGTGGGGAAATATCTAGAAAAATATATCCAACCAAATATATTTGATCATGGATTATTATTGTTGAGAATTATCTCTATGACAAGTAAGTTGGGAGGCGAAACATTAAGCCCCTATCTTCCTCTATGTCAGACTGATACTGTCTTTTCTACAAATATGATTTGAGTACTAGCAATCATAGAATACTATATTATAATTGAGTATGTGGAGCTCTTACTTAGACCTATATGAATTGTAATTGTTTGGTGACTAAGAACATAGGTCGTTAAGTTTTAAGAGAATGCATTATTTGAACCATAACATATGAACTGATTCCTACTTTATCATGATGAGTTTTTTGAGAAAAAGTTGTTGTTTATGATGCTAGGAAAAGTGATTAAAATTATCATTCATCAAACTATGCACTATGCTAGCATTCACAATTCATTAATTATTTCTTTTATCATTTACCTACTCGAGGACGAGCAGGAATTAACCTTGGGGATGTTGATACATCTTCAATGTATCTATAATTTATGAATAATTTCATGCCATATTTACAACAATTTTATATGGTTTTTTGGTGCACTCTGTATGATTTTGCGGACTAACCTATTAACCTAGTGCCCAGTGCCAGTTCATGTTTTTGGCAATTTTTTGTTTCACAGAAAACCCATACCAAACGAAGTCCAAATGCCATGAAAATTTACTATGATTTTTTACGGACAAGAACAGGCCCATGAAGCATTGGAGGAGTACTAGACGAAGTCCAGGGGAGACACGAGCTCACCCGACACTCCCCCTAGGGCACGCCATATGAGCTGGTGGGTCCCACGGGACCCCCCTGACGTGAAACCAATGCCAAAAATTCTTATAAATTGGGAAACCTCCTGAAAGAAACCTGGAACTTTCACGTTGCCGCTGCAAGCCTTGATACGTCTCCAACATATCTATAATTTTTGATTGTTTGATGCTATTGTATTACCTTAGATAATTTATATCATTTTCGGGAACTAACCTATTAACTCACTGCCCAGTAACAATTGTTGTTTTCTTTGCTTGTTTTGGGATTTTCAGGAAAACGGTACCAAACAAAGTCCAAACACGATGAAATTTTACAGTGATATTTTTGGACCAGAAGGTACATTAAAACGCTCGGGAGGAGGCTAGAAGATCTACGAGAGAGCGACAATCTTACCAGGCGCGACCCAGGGTGCGCCCCCTAAGCTCACGGGTCCTACGCAACTCTGATTGACCTAATTCCAACACCATAAATTCCCAAATATTCCCTAACTAACAGAGAGCTGCTTGAAACACTTTTTCCGCCGCCGCAAGCTTCTGTTCTTCCGTGATCCCATCTGGAGGCCTTTTCTGGTACTCTGTCGGAGGGGGAATCGATCACGGAGAGATTCTATGACATCCTTGTTGCACCTCTAATCATGTGTGAGTAGTTTACCATAGACCTATAGGTCCATAGCTAGTATCTAGATGGCTTCTTCTTTCTCTCTGATCTTCAATACAAAGTTCTTCGTGATCTCCATGGAGTCGTATCCGATGTAATCTTATTTTTCGATGTGTTTGTTGGGATTCGATGAATTTTGGGTTCATCATCAGATTATTCATTGAAAGTAATTAAGTCTTTACTGAACTTTATGATGCATGATCGTTATAGCTTTGTATTTCTCTCCGGTCTATCTGTTTGGTTTGGCCAACTAGATTGATTTATCTTCAGTGGGAGATGTGCTTTCTAATGGGTTCAATCTTGCGGTGTCCTCACCTTATGATAGAAGCGGTGGCAAGGCACATATTTGTATTCTTGCCATTAAGGGTAAAATGATTGGGTTTATTCATATTGCTTGAGTTTGTTCTATCTACATTATGTCATCTTGCTTAAAGCGTTACTCTGTATGTCATGAACTTAATATCATAGATGCATGCTGGATAGCAGTCGATTGGTGGAGTAATAGTAGTAGATGCAGAAGTGTTTCGGTCTACTTGTCACAGACGTAATGCCTATATACATGATCATCGCCATGAATAACATCTTAACTATGTGCTTTTCTATCAATTGCCCAACAGTGGTTTTTCCACCCATCATATGCTATTTATTCGAGAGAGAAGCCTGTTGTGAAAATTATGGCCCCGGGTCTACTTTTATCATATTACAAAAACCAAAAATCCCTTGCTGCAATTTATTATCTTTTATTTTGTTCTGCAATTTATATATCTACCACTACCAGATTTGATCCTTGCAAGCAAGGAGTTCAAGGGGATTGCAACCCTCTTACCCACGTTGGATGCAATTATTTGCTCTTGTGTGTGAAAGTACTGTTCACTAGGCTTTGCCTGATTCTCCTATTAGTTTGACAATCTAGATTCTCACTGAGGGAAATACTTATCAGCTACTATACTGCTTAACCCTTCCTCTTCAGGAAAAATACCAACGCAGCTCACAAGTAGGAGAAAGAATTTTTGACGCTCTGGCAGAGGAGACATCATCAAAACCGACAAGTACCTTCGTTTACATTATCATTTACTTGCACTACTTTTATTAGTCTTGTTATAAAAATCGAAAAACAAAAAAATATTTTATTTTGCTTGTCTTCTTGGAATAATCATGTTATCACAAAAGAACTGAAGATTCGCTCGCCTCAACGCAGTCCCGTGATACGTCTCCAACGTATCTATAATTTTTTATTGTTCTATGCTATTGTATTATCTATTTTGGATGTTTTATATGCATTACTATTCTATTCTATATCATTTTTGGGGGCTAACCTATTAACCTAGTGCCCAGTGTCAGTTGTTGTTTTTCCTTGTTTTTGTCTTTTGCAGAAAATCAATACCAAACAAAGTCTAAATGGAACGAAATTTTTTGACGATTTTTCTTGGAAAACAAGACACCTAGGAAGCTTCAGGAGGAGGCCAGAAGACCCACGAGGAGGCCACAAGCCCTAGGGGCGCACCCCAGGGGTGGCACGCCCCCTAAGCTTGTGGGCCCCTTGCAGACCTTCTAACCCTAATTCCAGCTCTATAAATACCCAAATATTCCCCTTACGTCAGAGGGCACACAAAAAATACTTTTCCGCCGCCACAAGCTTCTGCTCTCGTGAGATCCCATCTTGGGGCCTTTTTCGGCACTCCGCCGGAGGGGGATTCGATCACAGAGGGCCTCTACACTAACCTTCCTGCCCTTCCGATGATGTGTGAGTAGTTTACCACTGTAACATCCCGATTCTCGGAATGTTTAAGATTTTTTTATTCCAAACTCAGGGCAAGAAAATTTCGTTTGTTTTATTTGGTAACAAAGCTTAAATTGGACTTTTATAATTTGGCGGATTTAATTTGATCTAATGTGAACTTAAATTTAAATTTAAGTTTTGTTCTTCTCTTTTAGTTCCTCCCTTGAGCATACTAAATTATGTGCATATGTATTTTGGAACTTCTTTTGAATTTGTTAGCTTCTATTCATTTTCAAGATTTCCCTAAGAAAGGAAATATATTTAATTTCTTTTCCCAAACTCTGGGCAATATCCAATGCCCAATCTACCTTCTCTATTTTCTCTGTGTTGCTTATTCCTCTCACCCGAATGAACCCAGCCCATATCTTTTATTTTTCCTTTCTCCATCCCTCTTGGACCGTAGCCCAACTTCTCCCTCTCACTTTTTTTTTTCATGCTCCACTTCCTCTCCCATAGGTCTAGGCCAACTCTCCCAACCAAGCGAACCCTTCCCCTCCTTGTGTACGCTCACACATACACGTACAGGAAGAGGAAACCTCAAGAGCCACCTACATGACACATAAGAAACGGCTGCACCCTCCTCCTTTAATTCCCTCTGGAGTTGCGGAGGTGTTTAGAAAATGTGCTTAGAGAAATAAACCAAGCTTTGTTTAAGTACCGGTGCTTATTTGTACAGGGTAGACACTTAACTAAGCGTCTCTTCTATAGAAATAGGCATCGGTGCTTTAGAAAAATTCGATTTATTTTTCTAAGCACCTCTCTAAGCCTCTCTCATTGTACAAGGCCTCGTAGCCCCAGTCTATCTCCTTCCTTTCCTTCACCTACGCACACATACAGGCGCACAACTTATAGAGGAGAGGAAACTTACATGAGAGAAACTGCCCCTCCTCTAATTCCTTCAAATCTTCACCGTTTCCAAATCCGTGATTACCTAGATGTGCGTCCTGATCTCCTCTCTCATATCCCCTTGTTTCTTTGCTCTCTCCCATCCTAATACACCCAAGAACTCTCCGCGAACAGAAGGTGTTTCATGGACGAAGTTGCTCGATCCCGGTGACTTGGATCATCTCCGTACGAACCCTTGCGCCAGAAGATTCTCCTCCATGTCGTAGCTCCATTCAGAGAAGAAAGAACGCGGTCTGTCAACCAAACACGAAGAATTCTGCATGTCCGCGTACACTGTTCATCAAGTTCGTCGACCTTTCCGTCAAACCCGGTGAGCCACTGTTCAATTCCTCACACCTCCTTAATGTCATACATACTATCTCCTAGACATCATGTTTTCATCTATCTATGTCGTCGGACGCGCACACGCAGGAGCAGCCACACCGTCGCCTCTCGGCCTTGTCTATACCGTGCTCCAAGGGTGTGCTCGTGAAGCGACCATGTCATCTTCTTCATCTCGCGTCCAGGACCACACCAACTTCTTCTTCCACGTGGGAGTCGACCACGCACGGACAATTTTTGTGTTTCCTTCAACTTCATTGGTTCGAGTTCATCACATCGTTCCTTCGCACTCGGTGAGCCCTTTTCCATATCCTTTGGTAGACTTGTTCCTTGAAACCACCATCATCTATTTGACATCATGGTTCGCCTTAGTTTTGTACTTGGTCACGTTGACACCGCTATGTGCGTGAAACGAACGACATACAAAGGCATCGGCTTGACTCTCTATTTTCTCCATCGGATGATCTTGTGTTCAACCTGTCAAATATTTCTTATGTCCATAGGAATACTATGGTGGTGCTAGATTGCTAGTTTGGTCGATCATGATTTTGAATAGATTTTTTATATAGTCGTTTCGCCGAGGTCTATGGATTTTTATGTGTAGTGGACTTTGTGTTGAGGTGTTAATTTTCATATGTTGGTGATATGCTTAGGAGTCGCTCCTAATTATTTCATAATCGTGGGAGTTACATATGATTCACTAGATTTGTTTTACTCTTATTAAAAAAGTGGTACCTCTTGTTTTGGCTCGATATTTTGTGTTACTACGAGTCTTATTTTGTGCTTATGTAATGATCTTGCTGAATTTGTTGGCATGTTTGGTATTCGGTATATTTGATATAGAGTTTGTATGAGTGAATGAATATTACATATGTTTTGTTTAATTATTTTAAACATGCGGATATCATAGGTTTGGTCTCTAGAATTATTTTCATCCTTGTTGCATGTGTGTACTATTGTAGTATTCATACCACATTGTAGGTGCTTGTTTATCTAAATTAGATGAGATGTATAGTTTCCTTCTACTAGTTGACAAATGAACATGTCATGTTATATTTTAGAATAGAGCCTATGCTATTTTAGTATTGTTTATAGAGCAAATCTTAATTTAGGCATCTATTGTATGTGTTTTGCATAGTTTTCTTTATGCTAGATGTCTTGTATGATGCCTTGTTGTTTAGAAATGAGTATAGTGTAGTTCGTTGCATGGAGTATTATTGCTTAGTTGTTCATCTTGTTTCGTCGATGTAGTTATCCAAGTTTACATGGTTGGTTGCTTTGTGACATGGGTAGACTTGTGTTGTTACATGGGATTTATTCTTATGGCAAAGAACTATTATCTTGTGTATTCGTTTACCTTAGTTTATTGCCATGCCATGATAGCAATTTCTTAAAATAGGTTGCATGGTTTATTGAACAGTCCTCATGCATGTGCTATATCATTGCTAGTTTTTACTTTATGATCATGTATATGATTAGTACTGCTTGGTAGAGATACATGTTAGTAGATACATGCTAGTAGTGTATGATTATGTCTTGCTTGATCGGTACCACATCATTATGTTGTGATTGTATAACTACACTACATTGTGTGTGTACCAATTTGTGTGTTAGAAGATCATGTCGTGTGACGCATGTTATGTCCTTGCAATTGTAGGTTGTACCAAATAGGAACTCATGTAGTTTAATATATGTTGATTTGGTTTGATGCCATGATCTAGTTGATTACTCGCCAAAATTCTTAGTACGGTACATCCATATGTTTAAATGTCATATGTAACACCCACGATGCGGATATATCTCCCATGTGTCGAAGCACGACTTAGAGGCATAACCGCATAGTAGGCATGTCGCAAAAGGGGTAATCTTTACACATCCTATGTACTGAATAAGAAAGGGATAAAGAGTTGGCTTACAATCGCCACTTCACACAATACATAAATATAGCATTACATCATCCAGATACAATCAAGGTCCTACTACGGAACCAAAAATAAAAGAAGACAACCCCTAATGCTAGATCCCCGATCTCCCCAACTGGGCTCCACTACTGATCGAAAGGAAACGAAACAACACAACGAACATGATCTTCATCGAGCTCCCCTTGAGCTCAGTTGCGTCATCTGCACTGGTATCAACGGCACCTGCAACTGGTTTTGGAAGTAATCTGTGAGTCACGGGGACACAACAATCTCACACCCTCGCGATCAAGACTATTTAAGCTTATGGGTAGCGTAAGGTATTGAGGTGGAGCTGCAGCAAGCACTAAGCATATATGGTGGCTAACTTATGCAAATGAGAGCGAGAAGAGAAGCAAAGCACGATCGTCAACTAGAAGTGATCAAGAAGTGATCCTGAATCTACTTACATTCAAGCATAACACCAAAGCCGTGTTCACTTCCGGGACTCCGCCGAAAAGAGACCATCACGGCTACACACGCAGTTGATTCATTTTAGTTAAGTTAAGTGTCAAGTTTTCTACAACCGGATATTAACAAATTCCCATCTGCCCATAACCGCGGCACGGCTTTCGAAAGTTCAAAACCCCACAGGGGTGTCCCAACTTAGCCCATCACAAGCTCTCACGGTCAACGGAGGATATTCCTTCTCCCAGGAAGACCCGATCAGACTCGGAATCCCGGTTACAAGACATTTCGACAATGGTAAAACAAGACCAGCAAAGCCGCCCGAATGTGCCGACAAATCCCGATAGGACCTGCACATATCTCGTTCTCAGGGCACACCGGATTGTCCAAGATTCCGGTAGGCCAACCCAGAGTTGCCCCTGGTGGGCACCGGCTGCTGACAGGTTGGACCAACACTCAGAGGAGCACTGACCCGGGGGTTTAAAATAAAGATGACCCTTGAGTCTGCAGAACCCAAGGGAAAAAGGCTTAGGTGGCAAATGGTAAAACCAAGGTTGGGTCTTGCTGGAGGAGTTTTATTCAAGGCGAACTGTCAAGGTGTTTCCATTATAACCCAACCGCGTAAGGAACACAAAATCAAGGAACATAACATCGGTATTACGGAAACTAGGGCGACAAGAGTGGAACAAAACACCAGACATAAGGCCGAGCCTTCCACCCTTTACCAAGTATATAGATGCATTAAAGTAAACAAGATATAATAATGATATCCCAACAATATCCATGTTCCAACAAGGAACAAGCTCCATCTTCACCTGCAACTAGCAACGCTGTAAGAGGGGCTGAGGAGAGCGGTAACATAGCCAAACAACGGTTTGCTAGGAAACGTGGGTTAGAGGCTTGACATGGCAATATGGGAGGCATGATATAGCAAGTGGTAGGTATCGCGGCATAGCAATAGAGTGAGCAACTAGAAAGCAAAGATAGAAGTGATTTCGAGGGTATGGTCATCTTTCCTGAGATCCCGCAAAGAAGAAGAATGAGTCCATGAAGAAGACAAACAGACATAGACGAACGGATCCTCAAAAACGCGACGTTATCGGAACTAACCCGAAGAAGCAACACGGAAAAGAAGCAAACAACATGGTAAACAACCATCACATAATGATGGCATGATGCACAACCAAGTATGATGCATGTTCGGTTTAATGATATATGGCATGGCAAAGTGCACAAGCAAAACTACAAGTTAAGTGGAGCTCCATATGCAATGAGTTGCATATTGGCGAAACACTACAACAATTATTTAGTTCTCTCTCATTTAAGTACTCAACAACATTAAATGTTTGTTAACATGGCAACGGGTGAAGCAAAAGAAAACTACCTATCTAGGCAAGTTTAAATGAGGCCGGAAACAACGAACAACAATTCCGGTAAATCCCCATATGCAATTTATGGATTTGGTACTGTTCTGCCCTAAACATATTTTTAGAGTTGTTAAACATGCAAAGTAAGTACACCATGATAAACTAGGCATTTTTCCACCCCATTTACATATAAAGTTTAGTAAATTCCGAGTTACGGTTATTTAGTAATGAATTAAACTGTTTTAGCATGCTATATGACCAATTTAATCAAACCTAATTTTAAGCATTTCAAACATGGATGACAGTGGCATATTATGAAACTAGACAGAAATCTAAGCATTTTTCATATATGAAGTTTTTACAAAAGATGCATTTTTTGTGAGATACTAAAAGCATGTTCTAGAGGGGCTATTCTGCAAAATTGGCAGTCTCAGGAAAAAACAGGAATTCCCAAAGCCTAAAAAAACCTATACGGGCCGAAAGGGAGATCTGGCCCAGGGCATGGAGGAGCTGCTCACATCGACATGTGGATCTTGGCCAAGGGATCTAGACTTGCGGTCAACGGGCCGAGGGGAGGCGCCCAGCTCCTGGAGCGGAAGCGGTCAGCGCAGCGAGCGTGCGTTGTCCTCCCTGCTCGAACGAAGCAGAGGAGGCGAGCAAGGCGACGAGGCGGCGAGGATCCAAGGAAGGAGGCGGCTCGCGGTGGCACTATGCTGGACTTGGTGGCGGGGAACCGCGCGAAGAGGGCCATGGCGCGACGCGGGCGCTGGAACGGGTCTACGCAGGGGGCGGCAACGTTCGCTCGAAGTGGATGAAGCAGAGCGACGGCGAGGGACTTGGTGCAGGGTCGTGGGGCTCCGGCAACAGGGAGGCGCGTCCATGGGGAGGCGGGGCGCGGACGGCGCGGAGACGGCTAGATCCGGGCGGCATCGCTCCCAGCAAGAACTTGGTGGCGGCGGTTCCTTGCTGCGGCAAGTACAGGGAGAGAGAGAGACGTGAGAGAGAGCATTAGGGAAGGGAGAGAGACAGGGAGGAGAGGAGTGGGACGAGGCCGGCCCTGGACGTTGTTGACTACGGCGGGGTCGCCGGAGGGCGCGGCCTGCGGGTTGGTCGCCAGCTCAGGCAGAAGAGCTCGCTGGCTCGCGCGAGGGTTGCGGGCATGGGGCGGCCCGGCCTCGGGAACTAGAGGAGGCGCACAGGGAGGAGCTGCTGGAGGACGAGGAGGCTGTTGGCCCGGTGGATTTTTGGATCGGGAGGTGGCTCGGGATTGGTTCGGTGCTGAAAACGAGGGGAGGTGGTGGATCGGGAGGGATCCCGATGGATAGAGAGGCGGTGGCGAGGGGGGTTGGTGGATTGGACAGGATAGGCTAGGGTTTGACTGGTTATTTAGCATTGGATTTAGGTTAGGGGCTAACTCGTCCCTCCGATCGCAATCGAACGATCGCGAAAAAAATAGCTAGGGAGTCCAAAAAAGAAAACGGTGATGTTTTGTAGATGTTTGGGGATGATCCGGATTCAACGGTGACGACTGCCCGGGTCGGGTACGGGGAAGTTTCGGACGCGTACATGAGGGGTTGGTGCACTATGCAAAGACCGGTTTTCGGACCATGTGATCGCATCGGACGGCTCCAGACGCGAAAAGGGGTAGGTGGATGGACTAGGTGGGCTGTGGCGAGGCTGAGAGGAGAGAAGAGAGAGAGCGGCCCGAAAGCAGTTTTCGGAGACCGAAAATGTCCGACGTTAGACCATCAGCGGTGTCGCTATAGTTATCCGTTGGGGCGTCAAACGGACTCTGAATGCGATGAAACTTGGCAGGCGGCCTATCTACACTATAACAACACCGCATGCCAACTTTCAACCCATTCCAAGAATATTTTCCGGGCACTTATAAAATAATATTTCGGACGTGCCGCGGGCGCGTGCAAGTGTGGTTGGGCTCGTAACGGACAACGTACGGAACTGGGGGAATCCAGAAGGATGCAAGTTTTGAAAACATGATGATGCGATGCACATGATGACATGACAAGATGCAACACGCAAGGGAATGACATGGCAACAACGTACATAACTGGAAGACACCTGGCGCAACGGTCTCTGGGCGTCACAACACTCCACCACTACGAGAGGATCTCGTCCCGACATCTAGGATGGCACCGGAGAGAAAACGGAAGAGGAAGAGGTAAAACAAAGTTGCTTCTTTGGCAAACGAGTGAAACCATGAACCTTGAGAGGTTGGACCAATTGAAAGAATACAATGAAGATTAACAAAGTTGAAAACACTTCATTAGAAAAGAGGAACAAGGAACATTACTAGAACCTTGTAGGATGAAAGACATAAGAAAAGTGTTACAATGGACAAGAGGTACATGCAAGCACTCCGATTGAAACGAAATGTAAAAGGTACGATAAGGATCAATTACGACAACACTCTGGTTAAAACAAAATAGAGAAGTAATAAGAATGATATAATTTGGGCAGCACTCCGACTGTAAATGGAAGGAATCGAACAAGAATTTGACAAGAAGAGAGGATACTTGATGAAATCAACTACACACTACCTCCGGAACTATTGAAAGAATGGCACAATGGGTAAGAAAGATTTCAGACAGCACTCCGGTTGAGAAGAGATGCAAGACTTGACAGAATGGGAAGAATTTGAAAAGAGGGCACGACACTCCGGTTAAAAGGACCAGAAAGGAAAAGAATATGATGATGATATGAAAAAATGATGGTTCGAAGAGAGCAATGTGACAAGGCATTCGATGAAAGAATAGAATATAGATCAATGAAAGAAAATGAACGGAGAAGAAAATGACAACTTCTCCCATGATTGAATTAGACAGAGCATCCTTACAAAGATGGATTGAATAGAGTTGTTGGAAGAATCAACAACGAAAAGAATAAACTTGATGTGGGCTTATGTAAAAACATCTCAAAACTTGAGGTGAAATTCTGCCACTAACTTAAACAATTGATTTGATTGAGAGCACCAAAGAGATGAAAATTTTCTTCCACCAAGATGATAAAAAGATAACTTGGAACATTGGTAAGCACCACAATAGCAACATTCCCAATGGAAGGCTTTAGGTGAAATTTATACCAAGATAACTCGAATGAAGAGATTGATGGATTGAGAAAAGCTCATGCTCGAAGAAATTGATGGGTTTAACTACCTCATTCTTGACAACTGTTGCATCATGATACACGAAAGAAACTATCAAGAATGACATAACACCACCTCAAAAGATAAGGTAGAAAGAATTGCACTTCAGAATGAAAGAAGAAAGAATACTTGAAGTATAGCTTGGTGGATCATAGCTTTGAGAGAACTCTTGATGAACAATTGAAGAATGAAAGGAATCCTTGACGAACCACCATGTAGAGCCTCCGTGAAGAACTCCGGTAACAAAAGAAGGATCAAACGGAAGGAAAGAGAAGTTGAAAACACAAGGTGAAGCCTTGTAATGATTGGATGGATCTTCGCGACGATATAACTGAGAGAGCTTGGAACTCCGAGAAAAGAAAAGATGAAATAATAAAACCGTGAATTTGATGAGCATCCGGAATAAGGAATTAATCACTTGGATGAAACAAGAATAAGAATTACATTATGCTTATCCTTCATCAATTAAATTGATGACAAGCAACGGATTTGGCATACTACTCATTCTCGTAGAAAGGATTAATGAGAGATATAATGCAAACTTGGGATGGTCTTCAACGAACCACTGGTAGAATTGAAACAACGAATAAATTGATATGATAAACGAAGGAAGAAGAATCTTGGAAGAACAACCATAAGAATTGAAAACAATCAAAGGAAAGATAGCGAAACACAGGGAAGAATTAGCAAATGAACGAAGATGCTTGAGAGAATTTGATACAAGAGAACGAAGAGATCATGAAATAATTAGAGGATATTTGAACGATGCACCGGTAAGATTTCGAGAATGAGAGCTGAAAGCTGAGAATGAATAAACCCGAAATGATGGCCTTCGGAGAATCAAACTGAAAAGACTCCTGAATGGCTCCGGATGGGTTAAAAGAATTCTCACAATCGAAAACAATTATGAGAGGATGGCAGCAAGCTAGCACCATGAATCTTTGGGATAACGGGTGAGGATTTAAGGGGAACTCTTCTTCGGTCTTCAAAATTCAAGAATGACGACGAGAAACACCACCATGAATTATTTGGACACTTCGGGAGAATCAAAAGCGAAGAGGTTGAGCCAACTATGAAAGAATTTGAAAGATCCAGGTGAAAGACATTTGACTGATGATAATTCATTCTTACGTCAAACTTGGAAAAGACTTTGGGAGTTAAAACGGCAAAATGGAAGAGGCTGGTAAGATCCTGGGAAAAGACCTGTGGGTTAGGGCCCACTCAAAAGATACACCGTTGAGCGATTTAAAAGATAGATTGCGCCGGTTGAATTAAATGGCTTGAATGAGATAACAACCTCGAGATAGCTTAAACGAATTTGCAATGGAAACGCGAATCTCCTCAGATATCTTCAGCACTACGGATATGAATAGAGAGAGATGAGCGATTAAGAGGTGCACCGATGTGAGAAAGCATTGTGAAATGAGGAAAAGGGATAATATTAACACCGAAATCTTGGATTGAATCCACTGGAGAAGACAAAGAACGAAGAATGACGAACTTGTAGAGCATCTTCATGAGAACCACCGGGTAAGAACATTGATTGAAAAGAATGAAGAGACTTCACATGAATAAAATGGATACTTGATTAATACATCTAATTCCTTGAAGAAAAAAGGGGTGGGTGGGCGGGAAAAACAAATGCAACTTGTGGACAAATGAAATGAACAACATTTGAAAAAAAACCTAGAGGTGATCTTGCGGATGTTGAAATGATCGGATCCACTTGAAGAGGAACACGCCGGTTGAAAAGGATTGACATGACAATCTTGATTATCATGAAGGATTGGTATTCACATAGGAGTGTGAGAACACCGCTTCGGAAAGGTATGGAATCAACACTTGACTTCGAAGCAATTCGAATACCACAACTCAAAACAAAACAAAGGATTGGCTTGCAGAATAAGCCGGAAACAAACATATGATAGATCCCATATCGTATCATGTGTCTGTTGGAAGGATATCCTACGAGCTACTTGAATTCCCACTTATAAACTCCCGAAACTATCTGGTTATGCAATCAGGTGTTGGGGATACAGGGGAAGCATAATATCTACCCAAAACTAAGAAATCCTACATCCAGCTGTATCCATCCTTCAACACATAACCAAGAAACCTTCTGAAATCATTTACCTCAACCTTCGAAAAGCATCCGTTATACAAGTTATGGTAATACTCCCGAACTCCCGCCCCAGTACTGGGTGGCGTCGAGGTTATCTCACCAACAACTGCATAAAAGAGATTTTCGATGTCGGCAAAACTCAGGTATTCCAGAGCTGCAACGACAAAATTGTGACGACAACACCTCGGAGCTCAACTCCTCCGGACACTACCACAACCCCTAAATGTCAGGAGGCACCAAGAACAATGTTCTCGTCACAAAACCATCGGAACGATTCCAAGATACCCGCGTGATCCTAAAAAAAATATTTCATGAAATTTGAGAAGAGAAGAGTCAAAACTCTACGTTAGGAGGCCTCACCAGAGCGACGAAGGGATTGTGGAGTAAAAAGAATCCTACTCTCCGATATATATAATCCTATAAGACTCAAAACATTTTTCTAGACTCAACAACGCCAGCGATTCGATCAAGCAGGGGGCTCCTAACTCGGGGAACGCTCTCATTACCAACTTGTAACACCCACGATGTGGCTATATCTCCCACGTGTCGAAGCACGACTTAGAGGCATAATCGCATAGTAGGCATGTCGCAAAAGGGGTAATCTTTACACATCCCATGTACTGAATAAGAAAGGGATAAAGAGTTGGGTTACAATCGCCACTTCACACAATACATAAATATAGCATTACATCATCTAGATACAATCAAGGTCCAACTACGGAACCAAAAATAAAAGAAGACAACCCCTAATGCTAGATCCCCGATCGCCCCAACTGGGCTCCACTACTGATCGAAAGGAAATGAAACAACACAACGAACACGATCTTCATTGAGCTCCCCTTGAGCTCGGTTGCGTCATCTCCACTGGTATCAACGGCACCCGCAACTGGTTTTGGAAGTAATCTGTGAGTCACGGGGACTCAGCAATCTCACACCCTCGCGATCAAGACTATTTAAGCTTATGGGTAGGGTAAGGTAATGAGGTGGAGCTGCAGCAAGCACTAAGCATATATGGTGGCTAACTTACGCAAATGAGAGCGAGAAGAGAAGCAAAGCACGGTTGTCAACTAGAAGTGATCAAGAAGTGATCCTGAATCTACTTATGTTCAAGCATAACACCAAAGCCGTGTTCACTTCCGGGACTCCGCCGAAAAGAGACCATCACGGCTACACACGCGGTAGATTCATTTTAGTTAAGTTAAGTGTCAAGTTTTCTACAACTGGATATTAACAAATTCCCATCTTCCCATAACCGCGGGCACGGCTTTCAAAAGTTCAAAACCCCACAGGGGTGTCCCAACTTAGCCCATCACAAGCTCTCACGGTCAACGGAGGATATTCCTTCTCCCAGGAAGACCCAATCAGACTCGGAATCCCGGTTACAAGACATTTCGACAATGGTAAAACAAGACCAGCAAAGCCGCCCGAATGTGCCGACAAATCCCGATAGGAGCTGCACATATCTCATTCTCAAGGCACACCGGATTGTCCAAGATTCCGGTAGGCCAACCCAGAGTTGCCCCTGGTGGCCACCAGTTGCTGACAGGTTGGACCAACACTCAGAGGAGCACTGGCCCGGGGGTTTAAAATAAAGATGACCCTTGAGTCTGCAGAACCCAAGGGAAAAAGGCTTAGGTGGCAAATGGTAAAACCAAGGTTGGGTCTGGCTGGAGGAGTTTTATTCAAGGCGAACTGTCAAGGGGTTCCCATTATAACCCAACGGCGTAAAGAAAGCAGAATCAAGGAACATAACATCGGTATTACGGAAACTAGGGCGGCAAGAAGGAACAAAACACCAGACATAAGGCCGAGCCTTCCACCCTTTACCAAGTATGTAGATGCATTAAACTAAACAAGATATAGTAATGATATCCCAATAATATCCATGTTCTAACAGGGAACAAGCTCCATCTTCACCTGCAACTAGCAACGCTGTAAGAGGGGATGAGGAGAGCGGTAACATAGCCAAACAACGGTTTGCTAGGAAAGGTGGGTTAGAGGCTCGACATGGCAATATAGGAGGCATGATATAGCAAGTGGTAGGTATCGCGGCATAGCAATAGAGCGAGCAACTAGCAAGCAAAGATAGAAGTGATTTCGAGGGTATGGTCATCTTGCCTGAGATCCCGCAAAGAAGAAGAACGAGTCCATGAAGAAGACAAACAGACGTAGACGAATGGATCCTCACAAACGCGACGTTATCGGAACTAACCCGAAGAAGCAACAACGAAAAGAAGCAAACAACATGGTAAACAACCATCACATAATCATGGCATGATGCACAACCAAGTATGATGCACGTCCGGTTTAATGATACATGGCATGGCAAAGTGCACAAGCAAAACTACAAGTTAAGTGGAGCTCAATATGCAACGAGTTGCATATTGGAAAAACACCACAACAATTATTTAGTTCTCTCCCGTTTAAGTACTCAACAACATTAAATGTTTGTTAGCATGGCAAGGGGTGAAGCAAAAGAAAACTACCTATCTAGGCAAGTTTAAATGAGGCCGGAAACAACGAACAACAATTCCGGTAAAACCCCATATGCAATTTATGGATTTGGTACTGTTCTGCCCTAAACATAATTTTAGAGTTGTTAAACATGCAAAGTAAGTACACCATGATAAACTAGGCATTTTCCACCCCATTTACATATAAAGTTTATTAAATTCCGAGTTACGGTTATTTAGTTATGAATTAAACCGTTTTAGCATGCTATATGAGCATATTTAATCAAACCTCATTTTCAGCATTTCAAACATGGATGAGAGTGGCATATTATGAAACTAGACACAAATCTAAGCATTTTTCATATATGAAGTTTTTACAAAAGATGCATAGTTTGTGAGATACTAAAAGCATGTTCTAGAGGGGCTATTCTGCAAAACTGGCAGTCTCAGGAAAAAAATAGGAATTCGCGGAGCCTAAAAAAACCTATACGGGCCGAAAGGGAGATCTGGCCCAGGGCGTGGAGGAGCTGCTCACATCGGCATGTGGATCTGGGCCAAGGGATCTGGACTTGCGGTCAACGGGCCGAGGCGAGGTGGCCCAGCTCCTGGAGCAGAAGCGGTCAACGCAGCGAGCGTGCGTCGTCCTCCCTTCTCGAACGAAGCGGAGGAGGCGAGCAGGGTGACGGGGCGGCGAGGATCCAAGGAAGGAGGCGGCTCGCGGCGGCGCTGTGCTGGACTTGGTGGCGGGGAACCAGGCGAAGAGGGCCATGGCGCGACGCAGGCGCTGGAACGGGTCTACGCAGGGGGCGGTAACGTTTGCTCGAACCGGACGAAGCAGAGTGACGGCGAGGGACTTGGTGCAGGGTCGTGGGGCTCCGGCAGCAGGGAGCTGCGTCCATGGCGAGGCAGGGGCGCGGACGACGCGGAGACGGCCAGATCCGGGCGGCGTCGCTCCCAGCAAGAACTTGGCGGCGGCGGTTCCTCGCTGCGGAAAGTACAGGGAGAGAGAGAGAGACGTGAGAGAGTGTTAGGGACGGGAGAGAGACATGGGAGGAGAGGAGCGGGACAAGGCCGGCCCTGGACGTTGTTGCCGACGGCGGGGTCGCCGGAGGGCGCGGCCTGCGGGTTGGTCGCCGGCTCAGGCTGAAGAGCTCGCCGGCTCATGCGAGGGTTGCGGGCACGGGGCGGCCCGGCCTCGGGAACTAGAGGAGGCGCACAAGGAGGAGCTGCTGGAGGACGAGGAGGCTGTTGGCACGATGGATTTTTGGATCGGAGGTGGCTCGGGATTGGTTCCGTGCTGAAAACGAGGGGAGGTGGTGGATCGGGAGGGATCCCGATGGATAGAGAGGCGGCGGCGAGGGGGATTGGTGGATTGGACAGGATAGGCTAGGGTTTGACTGGTTATTTAGCATTGGATTTAGGTTAGGGGCTAACTCGTCCCACCGATCGCAATCGGACGATCGTGAAAAAATAGCTAGGGAGTCCAAAAAAGAAAACGGTGATGTTTTGTAGATGTCTCGGGATAATCCGGATTCAACGGTGACGACTGCCAGGGTCGGGTCCGGGGAAGTTTCGGACGCGCACGTGAGGGGTCGGTGCACTGTGCAAATAGGGGTTTTCGGACCGTGCGATCGCATCGGACGGCTCCGGACGTGAAGAGGGGTAGGTGGATGGACTAGGTGGGCTATGGCGAGGCTGAGAGGAGAGAAGAGAGAGAGGGCCCAGCAGCAGTTTTCGGAGTCCGAAAACGTCCGACGTTAGACCGGCAGCAGTGCCGCTATAGTTATCCGTTGGGGCTTCAAACGGACTCCGAATGCGATGAAACTTGGCAGGCGGCCTATCTACACTATAACAACACCGCATGCCAACTTTCAACCCATTCCGAGAACATTTTCTAGCCACTTATAAAATAATATTTCGGATGTGCCGTAGGCGCGTGCAAGTGTGGTTGGGCTCATAACGGACAACGAATGGAATTGGTGGAATCCAGACGGATGCAAATTTTGAAAACATGATGATGATGCAATGCACATGATGACATGACAAGATGCAACACGCAAGCGAATGACATGGCAACAACGCGCATAACTGGAAGACACTTGGCGCAATGGTCTCGGGGCGTCACATCATAACTAGTCTCCTAGGTTGTGTCCTATTGCTATGCTTGCTACTTATGTTAGTTGTTATAAACTAAGTTATGTTACACTCTTGAGTTCTATTGCATTATTACCATAGCATCATGCTTATGTGATGATCATCTCCATGCTAAGAAATATATCGCAATTTGTGGTATGCCTAAGCCTAGACATAAGTCATGCCAGTGATATTTCATGTCTCTTATTACACTCCATCTATTACAGTTGTGCTTGTGTTGCTTATAGATGTTTAACTTTGTCACATGTTAGCATTATGAGTGATTTATATTTGTTAAGATAGTTCATATCATGCTTAGGATAGTTTACCTTTCATGTTAGATGATTTGTGTTGCGGTGATATTATAACTGCTAGTGGTTATTGATATTAGTTGTTCTTTAGTAGTAAGACCATGTCCTAGTTTAGTATCTTCTCATGATAACTCATATGTGTGATGCTTGTGTTATTAGATAAGACATCTTCGTGATTATATACTCATATGCTTTGCATAAGAGGTGTCTTATTATCTAGTTTTTTAATTAGCTTTCACCATACTATTGGTTGTCTCTTGTTATAGAGTGTTTGCTGGTAGTTGTTGTACTTATGTAGTTAAGATGCATCGGATGGCTCCATGTCATGTGTGTTGATTTCATTATGTTTGTTTATAGTAGTTCTCTTTAGTTAGTCGTGATGTGTACTGGGTACTACTTGTGGTTAGTATCATAGTTCATATTAGAACGTTAATACTGACCGCCAAGCCTTCCTTAGCCACCATCAACCTAAACCCCGTCACTTCGTTCAATCCTATCTCTTACCTCCCTATCATGCAACATCATTCGGAATCTCCATCTTTTTTAATATCTTGTTATCCATCCACTCTTAATTTGTTTTGGATGTTCTTTGGATTTGTTATTGCTTTGGTATTTATTTGTTGGTCTTTCGCTATCGTTACGACGAGTAGAGAGTGACGACGGTGTTGGACATGAACAAAAACAGGTTACCGAAGAAGGACTCTGTAACACCCATGATGCGGCTGTGAAGAAACAATTGCTAGAATCAATCGTCTATTTGATTTTCTGATGATTACAACTTATATATCTCCTGAAGAGACATGTCCAACAGACACAACGCTTTCGAGAGTCGGGAGAGAAGAGACGCGCCGGTTAGTTTGCTAACCGACTCTCTAGTACAACATGGAGATTATTCACATAATTAATTACAATAATTAATTCCTAACACTCCCCCTAATCTCCACTTTGTCTATGTAGAATCATCATCTTGAGAAACGCTCCTCCAAAAACCCTGTGGGAGAAATATGAGGAGATATACATAATATGCCATGAAAAACTCCTTTCAAAAACCCAATGGAAAAATAAGGAATAAATGACATATCATGATATTTGTATTACTATTGACTCATTAAAAACCTTTCATGAGAAACCATATAGGAAAAACTCATAAAGGAAAAGAGTGCAATATCAAGGATCCGAGGATCTCGAACAGGTTATCGTCCAAAAGAGCACTCCCCCTGAACCATGCAAAAGTCATCTCGTACCACGTCATTAACATCTTTCAGGAATGAAGAAGTTGGTAAAGATTTTGTGAACATATCACAAAGATCATATATGACTTTGCTTCCAAAATTTATCTTCCCACTTGTTTTCAACTCATGAGGAAGAAGATATTGTCAGAGTAATATTGCTCTTTATAACCTGTCCGCATCTGCGTAATACAAACAATATTATCATCATAGATAAAGGTGGGTGATTCCTACCAATCAAACCCGTCTGAACTTTCAACAAAGTTCATCTTTCTATGAAGCCAAGCAGATTTAGATGTTGCTTCATACACTCAGAATAAGTAGTGGATGCAGCCACTAAAGTTTTTCCTTCTCGACTTTCAAGAGAAGGCCATACCTCCATTCGAGAAGACAAAACTAGTCTGTGATATGGGATTATGGGGATATGATATATGCCCAACATCATGATATCCAACCATGGCAAGATCTTGATTTTTCTCATAGAATAAACCAAGGTCTACGGTGTCCAGAAGATATGCAAAAATATACTTCACACCAACCCAATACCTTGTATTAGTGATGCATTGTATCTAGCCAATCAATTCACTACAAATAATATACCAGGCCTGGTGCAACTCTCTAGATACATTAGTGTGTCAATTGCATCGTGATATGGAAACTAGGTTCCACTATCTCTTCATCACCATTATTAGGTATAAATGGGTATTTATCTCTATTACTCAAGAGATCTCACACACCATAGTTCTGTGATGGATAAACAAGTATTCTCGAAGGAATACACTCGAGTTCCTAACTCAAGCATAGTATGGTTTCAACCAAATCTTTCACCTCAAACTCCGTCATAAGATGATTTGCTTACCTCATGTATTTCTTGTGTAGTTCCAATGATATTCAGATCATCAACATACACGTAAATTGTACAAATCCTTCTTTGTATTTCTTGATGAGTATACATGAGCAACTATCATTGTTTGAGTAATCCTTATAACGAAGGAACTCACTCAGTCGATTATACCACATCCTTGCCGACTTCAAGTCATAAAATGGCCTTTAAAGCTTTCACAATACATGTTGCGAGCAAATTCAAAATCTTCATTCCATCATGAATTATCACAAAGATATCTGAATCAAGTGACTCATACAACTATGCAGTCACAACATCCATCAGTTTGATAAACAAATTCATTATTAACTGCCAGTGATATTAACTATCGGAACGTTATTCTACTCACAACAGGAGAACATGTTTCATCTTAAACGATGAAGGGTCTCTGCTGAACCCATGTGCTACAAGCCTTGCTTCATGTCTCACCACCTAATTGTTTTCGTTCCTCACATGAACAAAAACCCATTTGCTCCCCTACGGAACAAATTAAGAGGAGTGGGTATTACTGATCAGGTCAATACCCCCTCTTCTTGAGAGCAAGCACATCCTCAGTTGCTGCCTTCCTTTGGATCAACTAGAGTGTTTTAGATACTCAGCCATGCATGGACTTAGCTTCTAGATCCAATCCAAGGTCTTTTGCAATTCACAAGGATAAATAAATGTCGACATAATGTAGTCTTTATTATATGATTCTCACGAATCCATATCCATAGTGGAGATTTCATCATTACCTTTTGACTCTTTGTGATTTGCCACAACAATTGAGTCTATGTCTTCCAATGTCCCAGCGCCAATATTTGTGTGCTGGGTCCTGGATGTGTCCAACATCCTTCAGGTGTCCTTTCAACCCCAGGTTGAATGTCAATACCAAGTTGACTTGCATTTACTGTTTGAGGATTCCTCATTCCCCTTGGACACTTCCTTGAAGATTTGTCCTCTTGTGTCCAGATTCCTCCCCCTCTTCGGTGGCCGAGTGGACCTATGGGTCACATCCACTCTCTCTGGCACATTCACTATGGGAACATTTTACTTTGTGACACCTTTATACTCAATAAATGCAACTGGCAGATTATTTGTGATACTTTGCAAATTCATAATCTTCTGAACCTCAAGTTCAGACTCATTTGTACTTGGACCTAAGGACTAGATGTCTATTCACATCTCATCTATTTTCTAGCATTCAATGTGGTCCATATCCCCCCTAATGCCGGAAAATGTCCTGATCAAAATACAATCAGAGTACCAGGCCATAAACAAGTCCCCTTCTTAGGACTACATGTACTTTATGATTGACGGAGAATTATACCTCACATAGATCCCTAGTTTCTATCAGGGCCCATATATGTACGTTGTGGTGGTGAAATTGGTAGATGCAGTACATGTACTAACCGAGTTATCGCAGATGGGAAATACTTACTCATTTCCATGTACTAACTGCAATGGGGAGACCATATAATATGCAGTCCATCGAATTTGTATATGCAGTACGTAAAACTACAATGTCCCCAACTAGATGCTGGGAGATTACAATTCTGTAGGAGCAATCTTGCTATCAACTTATCCTCTTAATAAGTGATTTCGCAAAATAATCTTGCTATCAACTTATCCTCTTGATAAGTGATTTCGCGAAACCAATCTGGGTACGTACACAAAGTACAAATATGCTCCACAGTTATGCCTCAATCTAGGCAGTAATCATCAAATGTTCACAAAGTAAATTTCGCAGAATTATCCATTCTGATGGATTTTATCCCGTGCTCACGATGATTTGCTCTCAAATTAATGATTTGAGCAATAAGCTTTGTAAAAGCATGGTTCCTTATAGAAGTAAGACGCACATTGGACCATCTCACCGATGCATCCAAAAGTAGTATGAAATATCTCAATATTTCATATAATGGTTGAATTAGATCACATGCATCTCATGTACAAGGAAATCTACTGGCTCATCCTTTATCTTTAGATATGATGGCCTTGTGATCAATTTTCCAGTCTATACTTATCGCGCATACATAATCCAATGAATTTGGAAAATTCACACCATTAGGTCGTGTGTAGTAGAACCATCAATAATTTTCTTATCATCCCAATACCAGGGAGACCCAGGCAACCACATGCCATATCTTGAACTTATCAAGATTCTATAAAATTATCTTGTACGCCAAATGCGTATCCAATTTAATGTATGTATAGTATATTAATCCAAAATATAGAGAAGACCTTTACTCTAGGATTTCATTCAAATCATTTTTGTTGAGTCATGTGTAGGCTTCCAGTCTCACTCACTATACAAGTTTCAACATAGAAACCATTGCAGATATCCTTATAACTTAACAAGGTACGAGTAGAATCTTGATGCATGAATGCATCCAGGATTCTCATATAGTACCCCTAGGGAGTGCAATTAGGGCTTGACCAGAACCAACAATTACCCCATCATGACCAACAATTGTCATGATGTTTTCACTACTCTTCTCAAGAGTTTGGAAATACTTAAACTCCCTTAGTATCATGTTAGTAGACCCAGTTTCTACTAACACATTTTCTTCTCAATTGGATTATTCCAATAGGCTTCTATAGAGAAAGAAACCAATTTCAAGATATGATTAAGCTCATATGAAATACATACATTGTATATCACTGGTAGCGAAGTCCACTAGCATGTCACGGACACTAAGTAGTGGGTCTTCGTTTTGCTGAGTCTGGGCATGGCTTCCCACGTTCTAAGAAACGCCTTGGGAATTTTCAACAATAGGAACATCATTATTATGTCAAGTGAAGCAAGCTGCACACTTGTTTCCATGGGCCTGTTGTCCTTGGCCAATTGATGCATGTATAGTCCACCAAAAGCATGGAAATATCACATTCCCTTGCATTGTGAACAACCACATGTGTAGAATCAATGCTCTCCAATAAATGACTTTTGCCAGTTTGTGCTCCATTCATATCTGCTTCTCATCATGTCTCCACATTCCTTCACCATTGACGAAACTATTCAGTTAATAATCTTCATAAAAGGATTGAAAGTAGAACACATTTCATCGATGAGATTGGCATCTGAAACCACACAATTGCAGAATCTCAACTCTTAGTTGATTCGATGCACATTAGAGTTGTATGTTGCCACTGACTTAAAGTCATGAAATCAGACGAGTGTCTATTTCATATACACTTCATGCATAATTACCACCCCGTGTTGGTCATATCACTCCATTTAAGAAGTTCCAGAGTGTTGGGGAATTCTCCTTCATCACACACTCTATTTTGAGAACCTGGTGCAGGTGGTGTCAGATGAAGTGTAAAACAACATATTTTGCTATATCAACTATAGCACGGAGCCCACTTAACCAATATGATTATGGTGAACCGAGACTCTGGGTCTTCAAGTTAATCTTGACATCCATGGCTAAGTCAAAAATTAGATGCCATTAATGGCAATCTCAACAAATCCTTTCTTGGATATGTTCAACATATCCTGCATGAAAACTTTATGCCCATTAATTTACTCTTAATTATGTTGTAAAAAAACAAAACAAATGCATGTGCACCAATCAACATATAGCAATTTATAAATTGCCGGAACATATATGTTGATACACAATGTGCTTGTGATACAGTAATATACATTAAATTACTGTAAAAAACACATATGAATAAAAATTGCATAGCTAAAAGCTAAACAGAAAATGAGAAACTTTAAAAAATAGCCCTTGGCCAAATCTGCACAACACAAACCATTGGGCACAGCCCAAATTTCTGCATTTGTTTCTCCTTTTTTTTCTGGATAGAGATGGGCCTTCGGCCGTTCAACTATTTGACTGGCCCATAGGCCCGCACCGCCCCCAGATTGGATAAGGGAGAGGCAACGGGACGGCTTTCGTCCCCATCGACCAACCGCCCCCAATCCTGATCCAAACAACGGCCACCCTTGTGCTTCCACCGCCGACCGTGCTGTAGGAAGCCGCGCTTCCTCCGGAACAAGCCCGTCTGCCAGACCGTCGTGTCGTGCGCCGTCGTAGCCGGCCACGTGTGGGAGGAGCGCCGCTGTCGCAATCGTTCTAAGGGGAGCCGCGCTCGGACAAGAGCTGCCATTCGCACTTCCTACTGACCGCAGGCTGTCGGTGCGTTCGGAGTCGAGTGCGTCGATCCACGTTCGACATCATTTATGAGGTAAGAACACAAATTGAAGGATAAAACATGTGCGCTTATAGTTCTTGGTTTGGATTTTGATCCATTGATCGAGAGTGCCAACGCAGCATAGTTTTATGTTCGTCTTTTTCTCCTGATGTCTTGCGGAAGGTTGCAAGTATTGCCTGATTCCTGGTTACTACAAGTGACAAACGAAACAAGGATCAATCCATTGCACTTTCTGTTTCTTACCTTGATTTATGATGGTGGACAATTTCAAGTTTTTGTTGTCCTGCTTGGAGAGTTGGAGTATGACAAATCCATATTTTCTTGAGCGTGCGACTCAATCGGTTGAGTTCTTCCCCTGCGGGAGGGCATGCCGACACATGTCCGTGAGCAGCCTGATAACAGTTGTCGTCGAGGGAGCATCGCAGTGCCTTGCGCCAGAGGAGGAGCACTTCTTGCAGTAGGTACGAGCGGCCGCGCCATTCTTCATTCCTGCCGGCATGCGCCTGACGTTGGCCGCCTCCGCCGCCGATAGGAAGGACGTCACTGCTGTTGTCCATGCCGCCGGGAGGCTCTCCTCGCGCTCTGTGATTCTTGTGCACGTGTACCCGCCTTCTCGAGATGGCCTCTCTCGCTCAATGGAGAGCAAAGCGTCGATAACGTGTGAAGAAACAATTGCTAGAATCAATCATCTATTTGATTCTCTGATGATCACAACTTATATATCTTCTGAAGAGACATGTCCAACAGACACAACGCTTTGGAGAGTCGGGAGAGAAGAAACGCGTCGGTTAGATTGCTAACGACTCTCTAATACAACGTGGAGATTATCCACATAATTAATTACAATAATTAATTCCTAAGAGTGGCTATATCTCCCACGTATCGAGGCACGACTTAGAGGCATAACCGCATGATGGTTTAGTCGCAAGTGAGGTAATCTTCATACAATCTCATGTACAGAATAAGAATGGGATAAAAGAGTTGGCTTACAATCGCCATTGCACACAAATACAAGTTAAACATACATCATCCAGAATACAAACAAGGTCCGACTACGGAACTAAAATAGAAGAAGAAAACCCCACATGCTAGATCCCCAATCGTTCCAACTGGGCTCCAATACTAATCAACAGGAAACGAAAGATAACAACGACCAAGATCTTCATCGAGCTCTCACTTGAGCTCGGTTGCGTCACCTGCATTGGTATCATCAGCACCTGCAACTGTTTGAAAGTATCCGTGAGTCACGAGGACTCGGCAATCTCACACCCACGAGATCAAGACTATTTAAGCTTATGGGTAGGACAGGGTAATGAGGTGGAGCTGCAACAAGCACTAAGCAAATATAGTAGCTAACATACGCAAATAAGAGCGAGAAGAGAAGCAACACAACAGTCATGAAGCTAGAAGTGATCAAGAAGTGATCCTGAAACTACTTACGCATAGTCATAACACAAGAACCGTGTTCACTTCCTGGACTCCGCCGAAAAGAGACCATCATGGCTACACACGCGGTTGATGCATTTTAATTAAGTCAAGTGTCAAGTTCTCTACAATTGGACATTAACAAATTCCCGTCTGCCACATAACCGCGGGCACGGCTCTCAAAAGTTTATACTCTGCAAGGGTGTCCCAACTTAGCCCATTACAAGCTCTCACGGTCTTCTCCCGGGAAGATCCAATCAGTCTCAGAATCCCGGTTACAAGACATTTCGACAATGGTAAAACAAGACCGGCAAAGCCACCCGATGTGCCGACAATCCCGATAGGAGTCGCACGTATCTCGTTCTCAGGGCAACACCAGATGAGACAAGCTACGAGTAAAACCAGACCTCGAGTTTCCCCGAGGTGGCCCCGCAGGCGGCTCGGTTCGGACCAACACTTACAGAAGCACTGGCCGGGGGGGGGGGGGGGTTAAAATAAAGATGACCCTTGGGTTGGCCGACCCAAGGGAAGGGTAATAGGTTGTTAGGCAAATGTAAAACCAAGGTTGGGCCTTGCTGAAGGAGTTTTATTCAAAACGAACTGTCAAGGGGTTCCCATAACACCCAACCACGTAAGGAACGCAAAATCAAGGAACATAACACCGGTATGACGGAAACTAGGGCGGCAAGAGTGGAACAAAACACCAGGCATAAGGACAAGCCTTCCACCATTTACCAAGTATATAGATGCATTAATTAAAATAAAACATATTATGATATCCCAACAAATCCATTTTCCAACATGGAACAAATTTCAGCTTCACTTGCAACTAGCAAAGCTATAAGAGGGGCTGAGCAAAAGTGGTAACATAGCCAAACAACGGTTTTCTAGGAAGGTGGGTTAGAGGCTTGACATGGCAATATGGGAGGCATGATATAACAAGTGGTAGGTAGCGTGACATAGCGATAGAGCGAACAACTAGCAAGTAAAGATAAAAGTGATTTCGAGGGTATGGTCATCTTGCCTGAAATCCTGCAAGGAAGAAGAACGAGTCCATGAAGAAGACAAGCGGACGAAGTCGAACGAATCCTCACAAATCCGGAATGAAACCGACGCTAACGAGAGAAGCAGCCCGGAAAGAAGCAAGCAACATAGTAAACAACCATCACATGAATATGACATGATGCGTAACCAAGTATGATGCATGTCCTATTTAAAGAGGCATGGCATGGCAAAGTGCACAAACAATACTACAAGTTAAGTGGAGCTCAATATGCAACGAGTTGCATATTGACGAAACACCACATGACTTATTTAGTTCTCTCTCAGTTATGTACCCTAGAATAATAATTTTTATCAAACATGGCAAGGGGCGAAGCAAAAGAAAACTACCTATCTAGACAAGTTTAAATGAGGCCAGAACAACAAACAACAATTCTGGAAAATCCCCATGTGCAAATTATCGATTTGGTACTGTTCTGTCATATACACAATTTTAGAGTTATTAAACATGGAAAGTAAAGCCACCATGTTAAACTAGGCATTTTTCTACCCCGTTTACATATAAAGTTCATTAAATTCGGAGCTACAATTATTTAGTTATGAAATTAAACATTTTAGCATGGCATTTGAGCAAAGTAAACACAAACAGCATTTTAAACATTTTTAACATGGATGAAAGTGGCAGATTATGAAACTAGATGAAATTCTAGTCATTTTCATATTAAGTTTGTTTAATTCCGATGCACGGTTATGGAGTTATTAAATGCATGAACATGAGGGGCTTTTCTGCAAAACTGTAAAACACTGGAATAAAAGATAAATTCACAGATCTGGGAAAAAACATGATACTGGCCGAAACTGGAGCGCTGGCCCAACAGGAGGAAAAAATAGAGGGGCGCTGGGGTGAGGGTTCTCACCCTGGGCCAAGATCTGGCCCGCTCAGTTGAAGAGAGGCCGACGGGGCTGGCCGGGCACGCTGGGCCTCTTGTGGATCTGGGCCACGTGCAGGGCAGGGGTCAACGCCGGCGTGAGGCGGCAGCGGCCGAACTCCGGCAAGGGCGGCGCACGGGGAAACGGCGACGGGCGCGGCCGGCGAGGTCGGGATCGCGTCGTAGGGCCCTGGATCCGGCGGAGGAGTGCTTGACGACGTCGGCGCGGAGTTTGGACACGGCGCGAGCGGAGGTTGACTTCGGCGGAACTCCGGTGGAGGCGCACGCCGGCGGGCGATGCGAGATCCAACGAGGTGGGTGGCAGGCGGCTCGCGCGCGAGGATGAGGGAGAAGGTCGGGGCGGATCCGACCGTGGTCGGCTCCTCTGGTGGCCGGCAGCGGGAAGGCAAGCGGCACTCCGCCGACGGAGCGGAGTGGGCTTCAGCGGCGTAACACGGGCTCCCTCCGGGCCCAGGGCGACGTGGCCTCACATGAGTGGCTGCGGGTGGCCTGGTGGGGTGAGGTGGTGCGCACCGGTTGGTCCGGGGTGCGATGGTGGCGGCGCCAAGTGGGGGCGCTTAGGTGGATGGGCGCGGAAATGGAGGAGAAGGTGGGAGGTGGAGGAGGGTGATGATGGGGGGGCGCGGATATCTAGGAGGAAGGGAAGGAATGTCCAGATTTGGAAGGAGGGGTTCTATTTATAGCCGGGGAGGCTAGGGTTTGGTCTAGGGGTGGTTTAGGGCCGTTTCGGAGCCGTTCGATCGCAATCGGACGGTCCAAAGCGGAGAGGGGTAGGTAGGTGGGCTAGATGGACTGTGTAGAGGGGCTTGGGATGAGAGGAGAGGAAAGAAGGCAGCCTGACAACCGTTTCCGGAGACCGAAAACGTTCGACGTTTTGACCGACTATAATGCTGCTATAGTTAACCGTTGGGGTGTCAAACGGACTACGAATGCGATGAAACTTGGCAGGCGACCTACCAACAACATAAAAACACCGCATTGCAACATTCAACCCATTCCGAGAACATTTTTTGGCCACTTATAAAATAATATTTTGGACATGCCGCGGGCGCGTGCGAGTGTGTCTGGGCTCAGAACGGACAACGGACGGAACTGAGGGAACCCGGACGGATGCAAGTTTCGAAAACATGATGATGCAATCCACATGATGACATGGCAAGATGCAACACGCAAGCGAATGACAAGGCAACAACAGCGAATAACTGGAAGACACATGGCGCAACGGTGTCAGGGCATTACAACACTCCACCACTACAAGAGGATCTCATCCCGGGATCTAGGATGGCACCAGAGGGAAATGGAAGAGGAAGAGAAGAGGTAAAACTAAGTTGCTTCTTGGACAAACAAGTGAAACCACGAACCTTGAGAGGTTTGAGCAAATTGAAAGAAAGAACAACAACGAAGATGAACAAAGTTGAAAAACAATCCGTTAGAAAAGAGGAACAAGGAACATTATCAGAACCTTGTAGGTTGAAAGACATAAGAAAAGGGTTGTAATGGACAAGAAGTACATGCAAGCGCTCCGGTTAAAACGAGATGTACAAGAAATGATAAGGATCAATTATGACAACACTCCGGTTAGAAATGGAAGGCATAGAATATATTATTGGCAAAATGAAAGCACTTGGATGAGAGTCCGGTTAAAAGAGGAATGATAGACACAACACTCCGGTTAAAACAAGATAGAGAAAGAATAAGAATGATATAATTCGGTCAGCACTCCCACTGTAAATGGAAGGAATTGAACATGATCTTGACAAAACAAGATGATGGGTCGAAGAGAGAAACATCACAATGCCTCCGGAAGAAAGAATAGAAGATAGATCATTGAAATGCAAGAATGGAGTAGAAAAATGCCAACTTCTGCCACAAATGAACTTGGAAAACACCCTTCCAAGAAGGTTATAACGGAGTTGTTGGAAAAAACCAACAATGAAACGAAAAAGCTTGTAGTGGGCTTATGGAAAACATCACAAAATTATGAGGTGAAATTCTACCACTAACGGAAACAATGGATTGGATTGATATGAACAAGGAGACGAAAAACTTATTTCACCGGGAGGATAAATGAAGAACTTGAGTCATTTATGAGCACCATAATTAGGAACAATCCTAAGGGAAAGCTTTAGGTGAAATATAACCCAAGATAAGTCCAATGAAGAGATTGATGGATTTGAGATACATCATTCCTGACAACTTGTCAAACATGAAACATGAAGGAAACTGTCAAAATGACATAGCACCACCTCAAAAGATAAGATAGAAAGAATTGCACTTCGGAATGAAAGATGAAGAATGCTTGAATACCTCAAAACAAGACATGTGTTGAGCACCATGTTTTGTTGAGAGTATAGCTTGACGGATCATAACTTCAAGAGAAATCTTAAAGAACGAATGAAGAATGAAGAAAAATCCTTGATGAGCCACCATGTTGAGCCATCGTGAGAACTCCGGTAATAAAAGGATGATAAAAAGAAATAGAAGTTGAAAACACGAGGTGAAGCCTTGCGATGATTTAGATGGAGCTTCGCAACGAGATAATCCGGAAAACTTGGAACTCGGGGGAAAAAGATGAACAATTGAAGCCGAGAATTTTGATGAACCTCCGGAATAAGGAGTTGAATTTACTTGATGAAACAAGAATAAGAATTACATTATGCTTATCCTTCGTCAATTTAAATTGATGACAAGCAACGGGTTTGGCATACTACTTATTCTCGTAGAAAGGATTAAGAGAGATATAGCACAAACTTGAGAAGGTCTTCAATGAACCACTGGTAGAATTGAAAATGAACATAGCAAAGGCACAAAGCACTGAGAAGAATTGGAAAATGAACAAAGATACTTGAGAGAATTTAGATACATGAGAATGAGTAGATCACGAGCTGATTAGAGAATACTTGAATGATGCACGGTAAGATTTGGGGAATAATAGCTGAAAGCTGGGAATGCATAAATCTTCTGAAATGATGGTCTTCGGAGAATCAAACTGAAAAGACTCATGAATTGCTCCGGAAGGGTGAAAAGGATTCTCGCAATTGAAAACAATTATGAAAGGATGGCATCAAGCTTGAACTTCGCATCTTTGGAAGAACGGGTAAGAATTTAAGAGGAACTCTTCTTCGGTCTTCACAAACCGGAGAATGACGACGAGAAATACCACCATGAATTGTTGAGATACTCCAGGATGAAAATTAGAAAGGTTGAACCAATGATGAAAAGACTTTGAAAGATCTTGGAGAAAGGCATTTGACTGATGACAATTCATTCTTGCGTTAAACATTGAAATGAATTTGAAAATTACTCCAAAAAATTAGAAGAGTCATGTAAGATCCTGGGAAAGACCTGTGGGTTAGTGAGGGAGTCCTGGACTAAGGGGTCCTCGGGCGTCTGGCCTGTTATCCATGGGCCGGACTGATGGGCTGAGAAGACATGAAGGCCAAAGATTGTACATGTGTCCGGATTGGACTCTCCTTGGCGTGGAAGGCAAGCTTGACGACCGACTATGAAGATTCCTTCTTATGTAACTGACTCTATGTAACCCTAAATCCCCCCTCGGTGTCTATATAAACCGGAGGGGTTAGTCCGGAAATGATATACTCATTACCATAGTCATACAGGCTAGGTTTCTAGGGTTTGGCCATTACGATCTCGCGGTAGATCAACTCTTGTAACTCCCATATTCATCAAGATCAATCAAGGAGGACGTAGGGTATTACCTCCATAGAGAGGGCCCGAACCTGGGTAAACATCGTGTCCCCCGTCTCCTATTACCATCGATCCTAGACGCACAGTTCGGGACCCCCTACCCGAGATCCATCAAGAGGGCCTGAACCTGGGTAAGCATCGTGTCCCCTGCCTCCTGTTACCATCCGCCTTAGATGCACAGTTCGGGACCCCCTACCCGAGATCCGCCGGTTTTGACACCGACATTGGTGCTTTCATTGAGAGTTCCACTGTGCCGTCAACAAAAGGTTCAATGGCCCCTTCAATTGTCTATAGTGACGCTGTCCAAGGAAAAAGCTTCCTCCCGGACAGATTTTCGTGTTCGGCGGCTTCGTACTTCGGGCCAACTCGCTTGGCCATCTGGAGCAGATCGATAGCTACGCCCCTGGCCACCAGGTCAGATTTGAATGCTTGAACTATGTCGCGGATATCCGTGGAGACTTGATCTTTGATGGATTTGAGACTGCAGCGATCGCTCCCCCTCACCCCGATGAACGTGACTTAAATATGTCATCGGATCACATCCAGGAGATGGTCCCTGTTGCTGCAACGGCCTTAGAACCGGAGTAGATCGTGCCATCCGAGGCCACAGAATCCGCGGCATTGGAGCCGCACACAGACCCGGTACCCTGCAATATTTGTGTCAATGGAACCTTGGACTCGTCTCCAGCTATAAGTCCCGAACCGGGTACGCCTGCGGACACCAAGCTGGATCGGTTATCGATTCTCGAATTTAGCGCCACAGACATCTTCCAGCACTCACCTTTGGGTGATGTGCTAAACTCTTTAAAGAACTTGTCCTTGGAGAAGGACTCACAGCCGAACTATGTTTGGTTCGAGCCAGAGGCTGATGATGGAAAATACCGCTTCCCACCCGCCACCCACTTCATAGCCGCTGTCGACGACTTAACCGACATGCTTGATTACGGCTCCGAAGACATCGACGGTATGGACGACGATGCCGACATGGAGCAAGGCCAAGACCCGCCGTTTACTGGACGTTGGACGGCCACCTCTTCGTACGACGTGTATATGGTCGACACACCTAAAAAAACTAGCGACGATGACAAAGGAGATCCAGTTGCGAATAAACCTTCTGAGACATAGTCCAAGCGCCGGCGCCCTAAACGCCGCTCTAAGCCTCGTCGCTCAAATGATGGCAACACTGGCACCGGAGAAAATAGTACTACGGGCGACGCCAAAAACAATGAAGACCCTGTCGAGGTTGCATCCGAACAGGAGGAACAAGATAACGGGCAAGATAACCCTGATAACCAGGCCATGCCCAATGACCCAGACGATGATAGTTATCGTCTAGTCTCCGAGGATGATGAGAGCCTCGGCAATGAGGACTTCATCGTGCCCAAGGCACCCCTCGAGCAGGAGCGCTTCAAACGCCAGCTAATAGCCACTTCAAGAAGCCTGAAGAAGAAGCAGCAGCAACTCCAAGGTCATCAAGACCTGCTCATTGACAGGTGGACTGATGTCCTGGCAGCCGAGGAATACGGCCTCGAGCGCCCAGCCAAGAGTTACGCAAAGCGCAGACTGCTACCTCAGTTCGATGAGGAGGCACCAGATCCCATACATCCATCACGCAATGCAGACCGACCACCACATGGTCGGGATAGTGCGGCGGACCGACCACCCCGCGGTCGGGATAAAATGACAACTCAGGCCGAACAACAGCCCGCCCCACCGCCTCGCAAAAACAGGGACAAAACAGCTCAGGACCATACATACGACCTTCGGCAGGAGCTGGACAGTAGAGCAGGACACACCAGATCAATCTACGGATCGCGAGGACTCTTCCTGACTCGGGATGACGGCTACCTATTCGGACGTGACAAACCTAGTCACACCCGGGCCGATAACCGCAGACGGACTTCATCGGAGGCGCGCCGTGACGCGGCTCGATATAGAGGCTCCGCACACCCTCTCTGCTTCACAGATGAGGTGCTGGATCACGAATTCCCTGAGGGGTTCAAGCCCATCAATATTCAATCATACGACGGAACAACCGATCCCGCAGTATGGATTGAGGACTTTATTCTCCACATCCACATGGCCCGTGGAGTCGACCTCCACGCCATAAAATACCTCCCACTAAAGCTCAAAGGGCCAGCTCGACACTGGCTAAATAGCCTGACCGAGAATTCCATCGACAGCTGGGAGGACTTGGAAGAGGCCTTCCTTGACAACTTCCAAGGTACATATGTCCGGCCACCCGATGCTGATGACTTAAGCCACATAGTTGAACAACCTAGAGAGTCACCAGAAAATTCTGGACTAGGTTCCCAACCAAAAAGAACTAGATCATTGACTATCCGGATGCCGAAGCCCTAGCGGCCTTTAAACACAGCATCCGCGACGAATGACTAGCACGCCACCTTGGCCAAGAAAAGCTGAAGTCCATGGCAGCCATTACGGCACTCATGACGCGCTTTTCCGCGGGTGAGGACAGCTAGCTGGCTCGTAGTTAAAACACAGCCAGCGAGACAGGCCCCTCCGAGGCCAAGAACAGCTCCGGCAAGCTCCGGCGCAACAGACACAAACGCCAAAGCAATGGCGACAACACTAATGACACCACCGTTAACACCGGATTCAGCGGCTCCAAGTCCGGCCAGCGAAAGAAGCCCTACAGAAGTAACTGTGAGGGACCATCCATCCTGGATTGCATACTCGATCGTCCATGCCAGATACATGGTACCCCAAATAAACAAGCCGATCACACCAACAGAGACTGTTGGGTTTTCAAACAGGCTGGCAAGTTAAATGCCGAAAACAAAGAAAAGGGATCACAAAGTGAGAACGAGGACGAAGAGCCCCGGCAGCCGAACACTGGGGGCAAAAGAAATTTCCCCCTCAAGTCAAAATGGTGAACATGATATACGCTGCACACATCCCCAAAAGGGAGCGCAAGCAAGCACTTAGGGACGTCTACGCGATAGAGCCAGTCGCCCCAAAATTCAATATGTGGTCGTCGTTCCCAATCACCTTCGATCATCGATATCACCCAACTAGTATCCGCCATGGCGGTTCAGCCGCACTAGTCCTCAACCCAATTATCGACGGGTTTCACCTAACACGTGTCCTGATGGACGGTGGTAGCAGCCTCAACCTGCTTTATCAGGACACAGTGCGGAAGATGGGCATTAACCCCTCACGAATCAAACCAACAAAGACTACCTTTAAAGGATTCATACCAGGCGTAGAGGCCCACCGTACAGGCTCAATTACGCTGGAGGTGGTCTTCGGTTCTCCGGACAACTCCCAAAGCGAAGAGTTAATCTTCGATATCGTCCCCTTCCGCAGCAGCTACCACGCACTGCTCGGACCGTGTTTGCTAGATTCAACGCAGTGCCACACTATGCTAATCTCAAGCTCAAGATGCCCGGTCCACGCGGCGTCATAACAGTCAATGGCAATACTGAACGCTCCCTCCGAACAGAAGAGCACATCGTCGCCCTAGCAGCAGAGGTACAGAGCGGGCTTCTCAAGCAGCACCATAGTACGCCTGCCGAGCCCCTGGACCTCATTAAGAGGTTCCGGACTACACTGCAACAGGATAGCGCAGCTCATCAAGAACTCGATTAGCAATTCGGCCTCCATCCCAGTCCCGATGAAGTAGCGGCATTCGTACCACGCGTACATAATTACGCACACAAAATTCCATTGACATCGACGGAGGCACAAGCTAGCCCGGGATCTACAGTTCGGCTAGACCGATCCCGGAAAGACATACAACTTTACTATTTTCTTTTTCCCTTTTTCGCAGGTTTCTCTTATGCGGGCCTCTTTCGACGGTCTGATTTATGGTCCTGTCAAAGGACAAATACACCGGATCGACATGGAGCACATGCGTACAGGGGGCAGCCCTAGAGGCCAATCCAACGATTACTCTAACAATTCTCAGGACCCATGTGCAGCTCGCCTCCAGTTGTGGCATGTCAAATAGCCGTGTGCTTATTGCATTATTTTGTACCAATGTGCTTGGACGCATTAACCCAACTATAATGGAAACAGTTCATGATCCAAGTTCAAGGGCCCCAGATCCTATCTCGGTTCTCCCTCTGTTTTCCTTTATATTACTTATTTCCTAGCAACCGTACACTCTGGTACGGTTCACATTTGCCAGGGCCTCCCCATCACCCAATGATACGGCAACAAAGTCCGAACACTCCTTAAAGATAAGTTCGATACCCCAAATTTAGCATTATATGCATTGGCTCCGAATAATGTCTTTGGTCAATAGTTGGGTTGCCTGGCTTCTGTTCTTGCTACCCTACGTTCCGCTAAATCGGCTGGGGTAGTAAAGGGACAACTACTGCGATTGTGCCCTGGCCTTGACCAGATGAGCGCCTCAGTAGAGAAAGCCAAAAATTGATTGTCATGATACGGCGAGAGCCGGTCAGCTGCTCGAGGGTTACAAATCGTTGGAGATTTTTTCCGCATTATGCAAAAGATCGGCACTTCCCGATCAGATGCCGACATCATTCTGGTTCGAACCAGCGGCTACGCCCATGCTTTATTATAAAACTCCTATGGCTAAGTGAGGGTGTTTAAGCCATATAGTTTGATTGTCTTGTTCGTTGCGCTAAACAACTCCTTCAAGGACCATATAATTGGATCAAGATTGGTTAGATTCCATTCCGAACACCTCCGTACTACCTACGTGAGGGCAGAAGCCGGCGACTGGCCAACCCTCAGATTACATACAACACGGCGGCACAAGAGGAAACAATTAAAGCATAACAAAATTACATCACCAAAACAGGCTTTGTTTTTCATAATACAAGGCAAGGGCAACATGAATACATTTATTCAGATACAACGTCCTGCGAACATTGTGCTGCCGCTAGGCGAGACCCCTCTAGGACATCCGCAAAATACTGTTCGGGTGTGCGGTGCTCCTTGCCCTCCGATGGCCCTCTGATCACCTCAACGACGTCCATCTTCGCCCACCACATCTTGCAACGGGCGAAGGCCATGTGTGCACCTTCAATGCAGGCCGAGCGCTTGACGACGTCCAGCCGAGGACATGCGTTCACCATCCGCCTCACGAGTCCGAAGTAGCTGCTTGGCATAGCTTTGGCTGGACATAGCTGGATTATCAAATCCTTCATGGCTAGTTCGGCCACCCTATGAAGCTCCACCAGCTGTTTCAGCTAATCGACGAAGGACACGGGATGCTCTGGCGCCACATACTACGACCAGAATAGCTTCTCCGTAGAACCCCCTCCATCAGCTCGATAGAACTCCGCGGCGTCTGATACACTGTGTGGTAAATCCGCAAAAGCTCTTGGGGAACTCCAAACCCGGGTTAGTAAAAGGTACTGCTTCTCCGCATACTTGCTTTGCATCTTAAATGCCTTACCCGCCGTGATCTTCTTGGCCTCCTGGATCTCCTGGAGGGCGGCCTGGGCCTCATTCCGTGCGGTCTCCGCGCTCTGATGAGCCTTGGCGAGTTCAGCCCTTTGAACCGACGCATCATGCTCCAAGGCCTCGCATTTTTTCACCGCATCCTGGAGCTCCTGCTGGACTTCTTTGACCCGGGCCTTGAGCTTCTTACGGGCGGCTTGCTGCTGGACAGCTTTCTCCTCGGCCTCGCCCAGGTCCTTCTTCAGGGCCTCGACCTCAGTTGCGGCTCCTGGAAATATTACGACACCGCGGTCAATATACAGCGCCTACTTCTTCCGAACACATAGCAAGTCGTCACTCACCTTGCTTCTCCTGGAGCCGAACCTTAACCTCGCCGAGCTCGTTCTCGGTCCGCTCCAGCCTCTGCCTCAGTTCAGAGACTTCGGCAGCATGCGAGGTTGCGGCCAACAACGATGCCTGCTTATACATCCATATTACGTTAGTATCCTATAACAAAAGATTGATCCTCTTTCCGGTTATTCTTGCCGAACACCGGACAGTGTCTCAGGGGCTACTATCTACACGGGGTTTTTCTCTTTCTTACCTCGAAACCTGTCAACAGGCTACTGCAGGCTTCATTCAGTCCACTCTTGGCGGACTGAATCTTCTCGATCACCGCACCCATAAGGACACGGTGCTCGTCCACGGCGGAGGCGCCTCGAAGCGCCTCCATCAGGTTATCTGGCGCCCCTGGATGGACAGGGGCCACCGGTGGAAGCGGCGCACACCTCCTCCTTCAAAGGGGGCTGCTCGCCCGACTCCGGAGCCATATGGGCCTCCGGAATCGTATTCGGCTGAGGGTCGAACTGGATGCGGCCCTCTTCGCCAGTCTCCATGGGGATCGGCTCCTTCATGTGTCCGGGAGTGGAGGTCTCGCCTTGTGGCGCCTCCCGGACAGTGTCCTAGGCTCCTCCCTGGTTCGGCGCGGTTCTCCGGGATAACACTTAGGTGTCGTCCCTGGCCCCGGGGGAATAAGCAGGCGGTGTAGACATGCTTGCCATCTCCGATGGATCCAACGAACCTCTAGATGTGGATCGCTGGATAAGGTCGCGGGCCGGACTGCAATAGTACAGTTAACTATGTCAAGATAATGAAGAGAAAGGGCCGGATGCGCGCATGAGCGAGCCATGTCACTTACGATGCGGCCAAGGGCTTAGTGCGGGGGCGTCGTTTCGGACTGCTGTCAGCGTCCCACACGGTGTGAATCGCTGGGGCGCCCTTCCCCTTCTTAGGCGTCTCCGCCTCCGGATGCGCCGAAGCCGCCCTCTTCTTCTTCCTCTCCTCAGGGGGAGGATTGTTTTCCTCCTCCTCCCCATCTTCCTCGCCATTGTCCTCAGGGACAGAGGAATGAGATTCGTCGTGTTCGGACGTCACCTCCAAAGTGCCCTTGCGACGGGGGCCACTCTTGGCCCCCTTGCCCTTCTTCTTGGCCTTTTTCTCCGGCGCCTTATAAGGCGCCGGCACCAGCATCTTCGCTAGACGCGGGATGACTGGTTCTTCAGGCAGCGGAGCCGGACACTGGATCCGCTTCGCCCTCTCCATCCAGTCCTGAAAAAGCAACAATAAAAGCTCATGCATCATGCTTGAAACAAACAAGTGGAGAATGCATCAAAAAGGCATACCTCGCAAGCGAGGTGTTTAGCGTTGTGCCCGCGATCTGAATCTATGGCCGGCGGTTTCTCGTTGCCCTTAAAGAGCAACTTCCATGCACCTTCATGAGTAGTCTCGAAGAGCCTCACCAGGGTCTTGTGCTTCTTCGGGTTGAACTCCCACAGAGGATTGCTTCGGCGCTGACACGAAAGGATCTGGCGAACTAGCATCACCTGGATCACATCAACGAGCTTGACATTCTTGGTTACCATGCTTTGAACGCGCGTCTACAGCGCTATCAGCTCATCAGGGGAACCCCAGTCTGGACATTTCTCGACCTAGGAGGCGAGTCGCATGGGAGCGCCGGAGCGGAATTCGGTAGCTGCGGCCCAGGTGGTGCCGCGAGGTTTCATGATGTAGAACCACTGCTTCTGCCACTCCTTTACCGTGTCCACAAATGTACCTTTGGGCCAGGAGACGTTGGACAGATTTCTCATCATGGCTCCTCCGCACTCCGCGTGCTGGCCATCCACCACCTTCGGCTTCACGTTAAAGACTTTGAGCCACAGCTTGAAGTGGGGTTGGATGCGGAGGAAAGCCTCACATACGACGATAAATGCCGAGATGTTGAGGAAGGAATTCGGGGACAGATCATGGAAATCTATCCCGTAATAATACATCAGCCCGCGGACGAAAGGCTGGAGTGGAAACCCTAGCCCGTGGAAGAAATGGGGGATGAACACTACCTTCTCGGTGGGCTTCGGCGTGGGGACGACTTGTCCCTCGGTCGGCAGGCGGTGAGTGATCTCCTTCCCCAAGTATCCGGTCGCCCAAAGCTCCGTAATGTTCTCCTCCTTGACGGAGGAGACCATCCACTTGCCTTGACCTCCAGATCCGGACATGGTTGCTTGAGTGGAATGGAGATGAGAACTTGAGCGCTGGAGCTTGAGATTGGAAAGGCGGAGACAGAGAGAGGGCGCGAGAGAGGAAGAGGGAACCTTTATCCCCTTATAAAGGCAACGAATATTAAACGCCTCCTCACTCGCCTTAATATTTGCCTATTCCCAAGGGCTGTATAAACGGCACGATTGGGTTACCCATGCCCGCATTGATGAGAATCCCGCGATAAGGGGACACGATCTCTGCTTTGACATGACGTGCCAATGGCAACCGCGTCTCGGGACGTGGGGCGTCAAAACATGAAAGCGGTTTGGAATTGTGACCGGGCAGACGTGATTCATGTTGTAAAAAGCTGTCAGCAGATTAGACTCGTGTAAAAATATATTCTCTCTGCGGTCATGTATGGTGTATATGTGTGATAGGAACAGATACTATCATCGCATCCGAAGACTATCTTGAAGGTCGGATAGAAGGGAACCTGCCTTGCAATGCTAAAGACAATCTGCACGCCGGACTCCTCGTCATTGAAGCCAGGTTTAGGGGCTACTGCGGGAGTCCTGGACTAAGGGGTCCTCGGGAGTCCGGCCTGTTATCCATGGGCCGGACTGATGGGCTGAGAAGACATGAAGGCCGACGATTGTACCTGTTTCCGGATTGGATTCTCCTTGGCGTGGAAGGCAAGCTTGGCGACCGACTATAAAGATTCCTTCTTATGTAACCGACTCTATGTAACCCTAGATTCCCTCCCCCTCGGTGTCTATATAAACCGGAGGGGTTGGTCCGGAAAGGATATACTCATTACCATTGTCATACAGGCTAGGATTCTAGGGTTTAGCCATTACGATCTCACGGTAGATCAACTCTTGTAACACCCATATTTATCAAGATCAATCAAGCAGGACATAGGGTATTACCTCCATAGAGAAGGCCCGAACCTGGGTAAACATCGTGTCCCACGTCTCCTGTTACCATCGATCCTAGACGCACAGTTCGGGACCCCCTACCCGAGATCTGCCGGTTTTGACACCGATAGTTAGGGCCCACTCAAAAGAAACACCATTGAACGATTTAAAAGAGAGATTGCACCATTTGAATTAATTGGCTTGAAAGAGATAAACACCTCGAGATAGCTTGAACGGATTAGGAATGAAAACACGAATCTTCTGATATATCTTCGTCACTTCGAATATGAATAGAGAGAGATGAACGATTAAGAGGTGCACCGGCATAAGAAAACATTTGAAACGAGGAGAGGATATGCTCGACAAAGCTTGAATTGAATCGACCAGAGAAGAAAAAGAATGAATAATTTTAAACTCGAAGCTTCCTTAGTATCTTCCTGAGAATCACCGGATAAGAACATTGAAGGAAAAGTATGAAGAGACTTCATGTGAATAAAATGGATAGTTGATTTGAATATCTCTGAGTCCTTGAAGAAAAAGGGTGGGAGGGCGGGAAAACAAAGGAAACTTGGGGACGGATGAAACAAACACCGATGTGAAAAACTTAGAGTTGATCTTGCGGATGTTGAAAATGATCGGATCCACTTGAAGAGGAACACGTCGGTTGCAAAGGATTAACATGACAATCTCGACGATCTAGAAGGATTAGCACTCCCATACAAATATGAGAACACCATATAGGAAAAGGTATGGATTCAACACTTGACTTCGAAGCAACTCGAATACCACAATCAAAACAAAAACAAAGGATTTGGCTCGCAGAATATGCCGGAACAAACATATGATAGATCCCATATCGTATCATGTGTTTGTTGAAAAGATATTCTAGGAGCTACTTGAATTCCCACTTATAAACTCCCAAAACTTTCTGGTTATGCAATCAGGTGTTGGGGATATAGGGGAAGCATAATATCTCACCCAAACTAACAATTCCTACATCCAGCTGTATCCATCCTTCAACACATAACCAAGAAACCATCGGAAATCGTGTACGTCAACCTTTAAAAAGCATCCGTTATACGAGTTATGGCAATACGCCCGAACTCCCGCCCCAGTATTGGGTGGCGTCGAGGTTATCTCACCAACAACTGCATAAAAGACATTTTTGATGTCTGCAAACTCAGGTATTCCAGAACTGCAATGATAAAATTGTGACGACAACACCTCGGAGCTCAATTCCCCAGGACCCTGCCACAACCCCTAAATGTCAGGAGGCACCAATAACTATGTTCTCGTCACAAGAATATCGGAACGATTCCAAGATACCTGCATGATTCTAAAAATATTAGTGAAATTTGAGGAGAGAAAAGTCAAAACTTCTACGTCACGAGGCCTCACCAGAGAGACGAAGGGACTGAGGAGTAAAAAGAATCCTACTCTCCGATATATATAATCCTCAGACTCATAACACTTTGTTCTAGACTCAACAACGTCAGCGATTCGATCAAGCAGGGGGCTCCTAAGTCGGGGATGGCTCCGATTACCAACTTGTAACACCCACGATGCGGCCATAACTCCCACGTGTCGAGGCACGACTTAGAGGCATAACCGTATGGTGGTTTAGTCGCAAGTGGGGTAATCTTCACACAATCCCATGTACTGAATAAGAATGGGATAAAGAGTTGGCTTACAATCGCCACTTCACACAAATACAAGTTAAACATACATCATCCAGAATACAAACAAGGTCCGACAATGGAACCAAAATAGAAGAAGAAAACCCCACATGCTAGATCCCCGATCGTCCCAACTGAGCACCACTACTAATCAACGGGAAGCAAAAGATAACAACAACCAAGATTTTCATCGAGCTCCCACTTGAGCTCGGTTGCGTCACCTGCACTGGTATCATCGGCACCTGCAACTGTTTGGAAGTATCCGTGAGTCACGAGGACTCAGCAATCTCACACCCATGGGATCAAGACTATTTAAGATTATGGGTAGGACAGGGTAATGAGGTGGAGCTGCAGCAAGCACTAAGCAAATATGGTGGCTAACATATGCAAATAAGAGCAAGAAGAGAAGCAACGCAACGGTCGTGAAGCTACAAGTGATCAAGAAGTGATCCCGAAACTACTTACGCACAATCATAACACAAGAACAATGTTCACTTCCCGGACTCCGCCGAAAAAAGACCATCATGGCTACACACGCGATTGATGCATTTTAATTAAGTCAAGTGTCAAGTTCTCTACAACCAGATATTAACAAATTCCCATCTGCCACATAACCGCGGGCACGGCTCTCGAAAGTTTATACCCTGCAGGGGTGTCCCAACTTAGCCCATCACAAGCTCTCACGGTCAACGAAGGATATCCCTTCTCCCGGGAAGACCCGATCAGTCTCGGAATCCCGGTTACAAGACATTTCGACAATGGTAAAACAAGACCAGCAAAGCCACCCGATGTGCCGACAATTCTGATAGGAGTCACACGTATCTCATTCTCAGGGCAACACTGGATGAGACAAGCTACGAGTAAAACCAGACCTCGAGTTTCCCCGAGGTGGCCCCGCAGGCGGCTTGGTTCGGACCAACACTTAGAGAAGCACTCGCCCGGGGGGGGTTAAAATAAAGATGACCCTTGGGTTGGCCGACCCAAGGGAAGGGTAATAGGTTGTTAGGCAAATGTAAAACCAAGGTTGGGCCTTGCTGGAGGAGTTTTATTCAAAGCGAACTTTCAAGGGGTTCCCATAACACCCAACCGTGTAAGGAACGCAAAATCAAGGAACATAACACCGGTATGATGGAAACTAGGGCGGCAAGAGTGGAACAAAACACTAGGCATAAGGCCGAGCCTTCCATCCTTTACCAAGTATATAGGTGCATTAATAAAAATAAAAGATATTGTGATATCCCAACAAATCCATGTTCCAACATGGAACAAACTTCAGCTTCACCTGCAACTAGCAACGCTATAAGAGGGGCTGAGCAAAAGTGGTGACATAGCCAAACAACGTTTTGCTAGGAAGGTGGGTTAGAGGCTTGACATGGCAATATGGGAGGCATGATATAACAAGTGGTAGGAAGCGCGACATAGAGATAGAGCGGACAACTAGCAAGCAAAGATAGAAGTGATTTCGAGGGTATGGTCATCTTGCCTGAAATCCCGCAAGGAAGAAGAACGAGTCCATGAAGAAGACAAGCGGACGAAGTTGAACGAATCCTCACAACTCCGGAACGAAACCGACGCTAACGAGAGAAGCAACCCGGAAAGAAGCAAGCAACATATTAAACAACCATCACATGAATATGACATGATGCGCAACCAAGTATGATGCATGTCCGGTTTAAAGAGGCATGGCATGGCAAAGTGCACAAACAATACTACAAGTTAAGTGGAGCTCAATATGCAACGAGTTGCATATTGACGAAACACCACATGACTTATTTAGTTCTCTCTCGGTTATGTACCCAAGAATATTAAATGTTATTAAACATGGCAAGGGGTGAAGCATATGAAAACTACCTATCTAGACAAGTTTAAATGAGGCCGGAACAACAAACGACAATTCGGAAAATCCCCATGTGCAAATTATGGATTTGGTACTGTTCTGCCATATACATAATTTTAGAGTTATTAAACATGCAAAGTAAAGCCACCATGTTAAACTAGGCACTTTTCTACCCCATTTTCATATAAAGTTTATTAAATTCGGAGGTACGGTTATTTAGTTATGAAATAAAACATTTTAGCATGGCATTTCAACAAAGTAAACACAAACAGCATTTTAAACATTTTTAACATGGATGAAAGTGGCATATTATGAAACTAGATGAAATTCTAGTCATTTTCATATTAAGTTTGATTAATTTCGATGCACGGTTGTGGAGTTATTAAATGCATGAACATGAGGGGCTTTTCTGCAAAACTGTAAAACACTGGAATAAAAGATAAATTCGCGGATCTGGGAAAAGACATGATACAGACCGAAACTTGAGGGCTGGCCCAACAGGAGGGAAAAACAAAGGGGCGCTTGGGTGAGGGTTCTCACCCTGGGACAAAATCGGGCCCGCTCGATGGAAGAGAGGCCGATGGGGCTGGCCGGGCGCGCTGGGCCTGCTATGGATCTGGACCACGCGCAGGGCAGCGGTCAACACCGGCGTGTGGCGGCAGCGGCCGAACTCCGGCAACGGCAGCGCGCGGGGAAACGACGACGGGCGTGGCTGGCGAGTTTGGGATCGTGTCGCGGGGCCCTGGATCCGGCGGAGGAGTGCTTGACGACGCCGACACGGAGTTTGGACACGGCGCGGGCGGAGGTTGACTTCGGCAGAACTCCGGCAGAGGCGCGCGCCGGCGGGCGATGCGAGATCCTGCGAGGTGGGTGGCAGGCGGCTCGCGCGCGAGGACGAGGGAGCAGGTCAGGGCGGATCCGAGCGGGTCGGCTCCTCTAGTGGCTGGCAGCGGGAAGGCGAGCGGCACTCCGGCGAAGCACCGGCGAGGAGCAGGTGGCACGCGGCCGACGGAGCGGAGCGGGCTTCGGCGGCGCAACGCGGGCTCCCTCCGGGCCCAGATCTAGCCCGGGGCAGGCCTGCTGCGGGCCGGGAGGGCCGCGGGGAGGTGGGAGGAGGCCAGGGGCGACGTGGCCTCACATGAGTGGCTGCGGGCGGCCTGGCGGGGTGAGGTGGCGCGCACCGGTTGGTCCGGGGTGCGACGGCGGCGCCAATTGGCGACGCGCAGGTGGATGGGCGCAGGAATGGAGGAGAAGGTGGGAGGTGGCGGCGGATGATGATTGGGGGGCATGGAAATCGCGGAGGAAGGTAAGGAATGTCCAGATTTGGAAGGAGGGGGTTCTATTTATAGCCGGGGAAGCTAGGGTTTGGTCTAGGGGTGGTTTGGGGCCGTTTCGGAGCCGTTCAATCGCCATCGGACGGTCCGGAGTGGAGGGGGGTCGGTAGGTGGGATAGATGGACCGTGTAGAGGGGCTTGGGCTGAGAGGAGAGGAGAGGAAAGAAGGCAGCCCGACAACCCTTTCCGGAGACCGAAAACGTCCGACGTTTTGACCGACTATAATGCCGCTATAGTTAACCGTTGGGGCGTCAAACGGACTCTGAATGCGATGAAGCTTGGCAGGCGACCTACCGACAGCATAACAACACCGCATGCCAACTTTCAACCCATTCCGAGAACATTTTCCAGCCACTTATAAAATAATATTTCAGACATGCTGCGGGCGTGTGCGAGTGTGCCTGGGCTCAGAACGGACAACAGACGGAACTGGGGGAACCCGTACGGATGCAAGTTTCGAAAACATGATGATGCAATGCACATGATGACATGTAAAAATGCAACACGCATGCGAATGACAAGGCAACAACAGCGAATAACTGGAAGACACCTGGCACAACGGTCTCGGGATGTTACAGACTCAACAACGAAGGCATGCCTCCTTATTTGATCATACCTATCCTATGTTTTACAAACTTGCATTGTGTTTTACGGTTACTATATGCATGCTATTTTAATTCTTGTAGCTAGCGTGTCGATTGACACATTACCTTGATCCGCTTGTCACCTATTAACTTGACACCTGAGTAGAATTATAGTATTCTGGTAGAGTAGAAATGCTTAGCCATGCTTATCACCCTATAGGTGCTTTGTTGAATGACCTCTGAGTCGTTGATAGTTGAAACTTATCGCTGAGCTAGGCCAGTTGGTTCTTGTTGATCTTATGTATCCTCTTCTACTCTGGGTGAAACTTACCATCTGAATACTGGCGCGGGCGACAGCTGAATCAAGGATTGAAGGAGCGATTGGCTGCCCTTCATAAGCTGAAGGGGGCAATCAGTCGTCCGTGTCGCATGAGGCCTAATAAGTCTTGGATTTGAAGATCGTGATAACAGTACAGCCACGTGCTACATAGGCACTGGCTTGGTTAATTAGTTAGTTCACTCTTATTGTCGTCATCATCGTATCGCATATGGGATAACTGCCTTGCAAGGAGTATCCTCGGTACAAAAGGGGGGCCCGGACTGTGAACTACGGTAACATCCATGTTGAAACCTAGTGGGCTTGGCATAGTAAGTTTTGTCTAATGAAAGACCTCGTCACAATCTCCTTACCGGTATACCAAATGGTGTACTACGCTAGTGACGGATAGTGGCAACAAGTCGAGATTGTGTCGTGTGGGTGATGACCCACAAGTGTAGGGGATCTATCGTAGCTTTTCGATAAGTAAGAGTGACGAAGCCAACGAGGAGCAGGAGTGTAACATCCCAAAATTCTAAATTTTGGAATGTTATAATAAATAGATAGATTTGACTGATTGTTTGTTTGATTGTCTGAAAGTGAGTGAATTCGAAACTTTTTGAAAGTTAAATGAGAGGGAATAAAAGGACTTTCCCAAACTTTCATTTTTGCTTTCTGATCTCCATGAATTCAAATTCTTTTCAAATACAAACCCCTTGAGCGAAGATGATATGACTTCTTCCATTTAATTTAAATGAAAGGGTATTTGAAAATAATTGAATTTCATTTGGAAATCTTTCAATTCAGAAACTTTAAGCAACTCAATGATTTTCACGAGAGGAGATAAAATGACTTCTTCAAATTATGAAATATGAGTTGGGAGTTTCAAGGATCAAATTCAAAGTCCTTTTGAAATTATTTTCAATTTGGAGTTATTTGAGTTTTACTCAAATTATTTTTCTCCAAAAATAAACTATATGGAAATTAGGGTAACATGATTCCCTACAATAGAAAATTGGAGAAAAATTAATTTGAAATCATTTTGGTATTTTTAAAATGATTTTATTGACTTTTTATTAGACCAGTAGCACTGTTTGAATTATTAGAATTTATGTGTATTTTATTTAATGCTAGAAAAATGTCCATGTTGTAGAAAATCTTTTCCTGAAAATTTTGATATATTATATGCCCATATAATATTTTATTTATTTTTCTTTTACTATTTTTATTTGTCTGGAAATGTTTAAAAAAAACTCTCTCCGCCGAACTGGGCCGGCCCAGCTAGCCGCCAGGCCAACCCAGCCCAGCGCGCCGCCCCGTCACCCCGCGCGACCGATTCCAGGCGGGAGTCCGCCGCCGCCACGGCTCGCCGGAGCCGTCTCCCCGCCGGACTCCTCCTCCTCCTGTCCCCTCGCGCACGCCTCCCCTCGCCCCTCCTCATAAAAGGCGCCGCCCTGGCCCTGTTTCCCTCTCTCTCCTCTCGCCGCGCCCCACCGAATCGCGTCGCCTCGCTGGAGATCGCCGCCAATCGCCACTGCCGCCTCGACCCGCCGCCTGCAACGCCGCTCCCCGCCGCGTGGAGCCGCCGCCCACCGCTGCTCGCATCGCCGCTAGCCCGCACCGCCGCCGCCGCTGCTGCCAGCTGCCGCGCCACCACTCGCTGCCGCCGGAGCTCGCCGCTGCCGCTCGATCCAGCGTCTTCGCCGATCTGCTAACCACCGCCGGTGGTCTTTTCGACGAAAACCGCCCGAACCGGTAATTAACCGCCCAGTCCGGTTTATTTTATTTTTTTGGTTTTCTCTGGTTTTCTTCTAAAGCCGGTTTCATTTAATAGTTAGGTTAATTAGTGGATGTTCGCTAGTTTAGGATTTGTAGCAAACAGTTTTCGTCTTATAGGCTTCTGCAGCGAACGTTCGCTACTTAGTTTTTTTTCTTTTTCTGTTTTAATTCCGGCCAGGGACCTATCTGTGATGTTTCTTCAAACAGTCATAACTTTTTACTCGTTAGTCCAAATCCAACGAAACCAACGCCCACTTCTTCGTTATGATGTCCTCTATCCAGTAATCCAACCCAAACATGTTTTTGAAAAGTTTAAAATTTGAATTAGATCAGATTTGAATTCAAACTTCTTTTGATCATATCTTTTTATCCGTAACTCCGTTTGAGTTGATTCTTTTTGCAAATCAAAGCTCTTGACCTAAACATTCTAATAAGGCCAAATTCACATAATTTTGGTACTGTTAGAAATAGTTTTATGTTGCAAGAGCTATTTGCTTGGTTTTGATGTTTCCGAATTGTCTTAATCGATCTTTCTGATCTTTTGAGTGATTGCTTATGTGTGGTTACTATTGCTTGCTTACGATAGATTGACCGGAGTGTGACGAGTAGATCTATCAAGAGTTTTGAGTGTGAATCATCTTCATCAACATTGCAGGCAAGTTCACACTTTGATCATACCTTTTCTACTACCCAGTTTTATTGCATTAGATCAATCCTCACACATTGCATGATTAGGATCTAATTAAATTGTGGGATGGGAAGTATATGAGGTAGTAGCTATTACCTGTTTATTATCAAACCTTTGGGAGTTACTTCTACGTTTGCTTATTATGCCATGCTATGCTAGTAGACGTGGATTTGGTGAGTGAAATCCATGATAGATGTGAGATTGATAATTAATGGTTTATCTAAGGTGGCAATTTAAACACACATCTGGGTGGATTGAGGCACCTGGGGTTTCCAGGACTTGCCTGTTTTCTTTTGGACCGCCACCCAGGCTCAAAGGGATCATGAGATTATTCATACTAGAAACTTCCATGTGCAGCCACAAGCCATTATGGGCTCTGGCATAGTTGATTAAGTTGTGCGAACTCTTAAAGTGGTAGACTAGCAGATGTATGGGATGTAGGTGGTATGGTCTACCTGATCGTAAGGTGCTAGCGCTTCCAAAAGACTATGTCTCGGTCATCCGCTTCTCAAACACCATGTAGTGCGAGAAATCCAACGGAGGCGATCGAGTCTTGTGGGGAAAAGTGCGCAAACCTCTGCAGAGTGTATAAACTAATCATGATTAGCCGTGTCCCCGGTTATGGACATCTTGAGTATCTAGTTCTTGGATTATCCTGTTGATCTCATCACGTTACTTTAAATGAATATTGTTGGGTTTAATGATGTTACTTAATTGGGATTGAGAATGCTGTCAACCATTCTCAATGTTCAACAACCACCATGATAGTTAAATAAATTTATTCCTTTGCAGTAGGGAAAAATTGGCTTTTCGCAAAAACTATAACCATAGAGCTTTCCACCAGCCAAATATGCATGTAGTGATAGCCATTTTTCATCATTCTCTATGGTGTGAATTTGCCAGTACATTCAATGTACTGACCCTCTGTGGCTGCAACGTCTCATGTTGCAGGATTATCTTACGACGAGTAAGTGATACGTTAGGGTTACGATTTCTACACTCAACTTTGCCGTTGGTGTTGATGGGAATCCACAACCTTGTTACTTCTGCTATTTTGGATTTGAGGTAATAGTATTTACGTTACTTTTACATGTGTTTACCTCTGTTATAAATCCTTGAGTACTGTGTGTGTTAGCATACCAATCCAGGGATGAAACTTAAGCACAGAGACTTGACCCATTCGGGTCGGGTCGCTACAAGGAGGAAATGATAAGCAGTTTTCAGTAAGGTATTCTCTGCAAGCACTGAAATTATCGGTAACAGATAGTTTTGTGATAAGGTAATTTGTAATGTGTAGCAAGTAATAAAAGTAAATAAGGTGCAGCAAGATGTCCCAATCCTTTTTGTAGCAAAGGACAAGCCTGGACAAACTCTTATATGAAGGAAAGCGCTCCCGAGGACACATGGGAATTATTGTCAAGCTAGTTTTCATCACATTAATATGATTCGCGTTCTGTACTTTGATAATTTGATATGTGGGTGGACCGGTGCTTGAGTACTGTTCTTACTTGGACAAGCATCCCACTTATGATTAACCCCCATTGCAAGCATCCGCAACTACAATAGAAGTATTATGGTAAACCTAACCATAGCATGAAACATATGGATCCAAATCAGCCCCTTACGAAGCAACGCATAAACTAGGGTTTAAGCTTCTGTCACTCTAGCAACCCATCATCTACTTATTACTTCCCAATGCCTCCCTCTAGGCCCAAACAATGGTGAAGTGTCATGTAGTCGACATTCACATGACACCACTAGAGGGGTGACAACATACATCTCATCAAAATATCGAATGAATACCAAATTCACATGACTACTAATAGCAGGACTTCTCCCATGTCCTCAGGAACAAACGTAACTACTCACAAAGCATAATCATAGGGGTATTAATATGCATAATGGATCTGAACATATGATCTTCCACCAAGTAAACCAACTAGCATCAACCGTCTCCCCTGACCCCGCCTCGCCTCCGCCTCGCCGCCGTCTCCCCCGACCCCGCCTTGCCGCCGTTTCCCCCGACCCCACCTCGCCGCGCCTCGGTGCCGCCGTCTCCCCCGACCCCATCTCTCTCCCCGCCCTCTGTAAGCACTCTCCCCTTCCAATCCCTCTTCTCTGCTTAGTATGAACCCTAGCTATTTAGTGCTAGTTAGTATGAACCCTAGGCTATTTTTAGTGCTAGTTAGTTAGTTACTTATATGGTAATTAGGGCAGTAGTTCCTAGGTACTAATTAGTTAGTAAGAACTAGGTACTAATTAGGTATTAGTTTATTTTTATTTATAGTAAGTTTATTTTTAGTAAGAACTAATTGAATTAATAGAACTCGTTAGTAAGAACTTGTTGCTATTTTTTTAGTTAAAGCAATTTTTTCTCGCATCGACGTGGACGATGCCTATCCCGCATCCTCGTCGTCGAGTCGGCAGAGGACGACACCTGCTTGACCAGATGGGCCATGTCCGGGACTGGGCTCCGCCGGGGTGGTACTGGGAGGCGCTACCTACCGGGGGGCGCAGGTTGGTGAGGAGCCAGCCTGTCGTTTGGTGGCGGTCGCGTGGGCCAGTGACGGTCCAGAGGCTCGAGGACTCCCCGGAGGTGGTGCATCACCGTGTCAGTGAGGAGGACGCGCACGTCCGTCGCTACTTGTTTGCATTGGAGCACATGTTCTCCAATACCTGGAAGGTTCTCCAGCGATCTCACTGGATCTATGATCCCGTGATGGCTCCTTCTCTGTGGGTGTCCACCGCCCGCGCCGATACCCGTCGTGTGCTAGGGTTTTAGTTGTATTAGTGATGTTATATGTATGACACTATTTGGGATGTATTAGTGATAATATTCGACGATGTACGGGCGCATGAGATGATTTACTTTTGCTTATTGAATGCATGCTAATTTGAGTCCTATAAGATATTTTGAAATGTATATCTTGTGTTGCTCAATATCCAAGTGGCCGGTCATGTTTGCAGGTTACACCTCCGAGTGGCCTATGTTTTGCCGGAGTGTTGATTCATTTCAGTTCCGGCAAATTTCAGGCGCTCGATATGTCCTATTTTAGCAAAAGTCATGCCAAATTTTCCCGTGAATTTTGGCATGACTTGTGCCAGAATATGTAGGAAATATCGAGTGCCCCGGATTTGTGTGTTGAGTATCCTGGTAGTTGTCTTCGATCGATTTTCAATTAATGTTTTAACTATGAACATAGGAAATGTCTGATGACAAAAAGGATTTCGGTATTTGCAAATACTACAAAGACAAGCGCGGCCTGTGCGACGGAATCTTCCAAGATGATGATAGGCGCTTCAGCATCATGCTGGACGAGAACTTCGAAGTGGATACAGTAAGTCACAATGACAAGTCTTTTTTCGTAGTTAAGCATGACATCAACCGCTTCAGCATCAGTCGGGCCGTGAAGACATACGAGTACATCAACCGTGTTGTTATAACGCTTCCGCTTTTGGTCTATGAGGGTACGTGGACAACACTCTCCCCTCTCGTTGCTATGCATCACCATGATCTTGCATGTACGTAGGAAAATTTTCGAAATTACTACGTTTCCCAACAGTGGCATCGGAGCCTAGGTTTTATGCGTTGATGTTGTCCACGAGTAGAACACAAGTGAGTTGTGGGCGATATAGGTCATACTGCTTACCAGCATGTCACACTTTGGTTCAGCGGTATTGTTGGATGAAGCGGCCCGGACCGACATTACGCGTACGCTTACGCGAGACTGGTTCTACCGACGTGCTTTGCACACAGGTGGCTGGCGGGTGTCAGTTTCTCCAACTTTAGTTGAACCGAGTGTGGCTACGCCCGGTCCTTGCGAAGGTTAAAACAGCACTAACTTGACAAACTATCGTTGTGGTTTTGATGTGTAGGTAAGAACAGTTCTTGCTCAGCCCGTAGCAGCCACGTAAAACATGCAACAACAAAGTAGAGGACGTCTAACTTGTTTTTGCAGGGCATGTTGTGATGTGATATGGTCAAGACGTGATGAGATATAAGTTGTTGTATGAGATGATCATGTTTTGTTGAATTTATCGGCAACTGGCAAAAGCCTTATGGTTATCTCTCTATTGCATAAGATGCAAGCACCAAATAATTGCTTTACTTTATCGCTATGCGATAGCAATAGTTGCAAGAGCAATTGTTGGCGAGACAACCATGTGACGACACATTGATATAGATCAAGATGATGGAGATCATGGTGTCATGCCGGTGACGATGGAGATCATGACGATGCTTTGGAGATGGAGGTCAGAGGCACAAGATGATGATGGCCATATCATGTCACATATTTTGATTGCATGTGATGTTTATCTTTTATACATCTTATTTTGCTTAGTTCGGCGTTAGCTTTATAAGATGATCTCTCACTAATTATCAAGGTACAAGTGTTCTCCCTGAGTATGCACCATTGCGAAAGTTCTTCGTGCTGAGACACCATGTGATGATCGGGTGTGATAGGCTCTACGTTCAAATACAACGGGTGCAAAACAGTTGCACACGCGGAATACTCAGGTTAAACTTGACGAGCCTAGCAAATAACAGATATGGCCTCAGAACACGGAGACCGAAAGGTCGAGCGTGAATCATATAGTAGATATGATCAACACAGTGATGTTCACCATTGAAACTACTCCATCTCACGTGATGATCGGACATGGTTTAGTTGATTTGGATCACGTGATCACTTAGAGGATTAGAGGGATGTCTATCTAAGTGGGAGTTCTTAAGTAATATGATTAATTGAACTTTAATTTATCATGAACTTAGTCCTGGTAGTATTAGCATATGTATGTTGTAGATCAATATCTCGCGTTTAGCTCCCCTGTTTTATTTTTGATATGTTCCTAGATAAAATTAAGTTGAAAGATGTTAGTAGAAATGATGCGGATTGGATCCGTGATCTGAGGATTATCCTCATTACTGCACAGAAGAATTATGTCCTTAATGCACTGCTAGGTGACAGACCAATTGCAGAAGCAGATGCAGACGTTATGAACGTTTGGCTAGCTCAATATGATGACTACTTGATAGTTTAGTGCACCATGCTTAACGGCTTAGAATCGGGACTTCAAAGACGTTTTGAACGTCATGGACCATATGAGATGTTCTAGGAGTTGAAGTTAAATATTTCAAGCAAATACCCAAGTTGAGAGATATGAAGTCTTCAACAAGTTCTATAGCTAAAAGATGGAGGAGAATAGCTCAAGCAGTGAGCATGTGCTCAGATTGTCTGGGTACTACAATCGCTTGAATCAAGTGGGAGTTAGTCTTCTAGATAAGATAGTGATTGACAGAATTCTCTAGTCACCATCACCAAGTTAGTAGAACTTCGCGATGAACTATGATATGCAAGGGATAACGGAAATGATTCCCAAGCTCTTCGTAATGCTGAAATCAACGAAGGTAGAAATCATGAAAAATATCAAGTGTTGATGGTAGACGAGACCACTAGTTTCAAGAAAAGGGCAAAGGGGAGAAGGGGAGCTTCAAGAAGAACGGCAAGCAAGTTGTTGCTCAAGTGAAGAAGCCCAAGTCTGGTCCTAAGCCTGAGACTAAGTGCTTCTACTGCAAAGGGACTGGTCACTGGAAGCGAAACTGCCCCAAGTATTTGGCGGATAAGAAGGATGGCAAAGTGAACAAAGGTATATTTGATATACAGATTATTGATGTGTATTTTACTAGCATTCGTAGCAACCCCTCGGTATTTGATAATGGTTCAGTTGCTAAGAGTAGTAACTCGAAACGGGAGTTGCAGAATGAACATAGACTAGTTAAGGGTGAAGTGACGATGTGTGTTGGAAGTGGTTCCAAGATTGATATGATCATCATCGCACACTCCCTATACTTTCGGGGTTAGTATTGAACCTAAATAAGTGTTATTTGGTGTTTGCATTGAGCATGAATATGATTTGATTATGTTTATTGCAATACGGTTATTCATTTAAGTAAGAGAATAAATTGTTGTTCTGTTTACATATATGGTTACACACCCAATGAAAATGGTTCGTTGGATCTCGATCGTAGTGATACACATATTCATAATATTGAAACCAAAAGATGCAAAGTTAATAATGATAGTGCAACTTATTTGTGGCACTGCCGTTTAGGTCATATTGGTGTAAAGCGCATGAAGAAACTCCATGCTGATGGATTTTTGGAATCACTTGATTATGAATCAGTTGATGCTGGCGAACCATGCCTCATGAGCAAGATGACTAAGACTCCGTTCTCCAGAACAATGCAGCAAGCAACAAATTTGTTGGAAATCATGCATACTGATGTGTGTGGTCCGATGAATATTGAAGCTCGCGGCAGGTATCATTATTTTCTGATCTTCATAGATGATTTGAGCAGATATGAGTATATCTACTTGATGAAACACAAGTCTGAAACATTTGAAAAGTTCAAAGAATTACAGAGTGAAGTGAAGAATCATCATAACAAAATAAAAGTTTCTACGATATGATCGCAGAAGTAAAATATTTGAGTTACGAGTTTGGCCTTCAGTTAAAACAATGTGAAATAGTTTCACGACTCACGCCACCTGGAACACCACAGTGTAATGGTGTGTCCGAACGTCGTAACCGTGCTTTATTAGATATGGTGCGAACTATGACGTCTCTTACTGATTTACCGCTATCGTTTTGGGGTTATGCATTAGAGACAACTACATTCACATTAAATAGGGCACCATCTAAATCCGTTGAGACGACACCGTATGAACAATGGTTTGGCAAGAAACCTAAGCTGTCGTTTCTTGAAGTTTGAGGTTGCAATGTGAAAGAACATGCGATGCCCCCATGTTTGGTTTTGGTAATTGATGACAATCTCTATGGACTAATGGTTGCCTTGAGTTATATTTGAAGGTTTTGTCCATAGGCTTTTCTTGGAGTACATGTGTTGGTTTCAAGGAGAGTTTGTGTTGACCAAGGTGCTATTAAGGAATTATCCAAAGCTTGGTCATGTGAGAGTTGAGATTATTGCAAGAATGTCTTGAAGAAGAAGATTGTGTGATCATTCATGTTTACCTTCAAGACATCATCCAAATGAAGAGAGTTGGAAAGATTCAAGGTTGATCAAGAGTAAGTCAAGAGTGAATCAAGTTGATCAACTCACAAAGCGTAGAAGATGTACCGAGAGGGATCAAGTGATCCCATGGTTTGGTAAGCATTATACATTGTGCTTTGTGTACTAACCCATGGTCTATGTGAGAGTTCTACGTGGGGTTAGGTACGTGTTCATGGGCTTGTGTCAAGAGGAAGATATCACTCAACCCATGGAGAGGATGACATCAAGTGGTGATCGTCATCAAGATTGTCGTGTGCAAGTTCAAGTGGATCATCGCGAAGAGATCAAGTGCTTGAAGCTTGCCGTCCATTGTGGTGACAATGGACTTGTGAAGATGTGCCGAAGAGTGGCTCACCCATAGTGTACTATGGGGGAGCAATCATCTAGTCTTCATCGAGCCAACGCAATCAAGAAAGCTGGTCCAACTTGAGGGAGTCAAGATCGTCATCATCTAGCTCAAGTGGACCATGTGCAAGGCAAAGGTTTTCCCTTGATAGTTTTTCTATTTTACCGGTCTCATGGTGGTAGTTTAGAGACCGGGTTATAGGATCGTTTGTCGTACTATCAAGGGGGGCTCTCAAGTTGGTAGCTTGATCGTATCGTTAGTAGAGAGCTCAAACCATTGCATCCTTGCACCATCTTTCTTCGTTCTTGTTTGGTTCTCTTTGTGAGTCTTAGAGCTTATGGTCATCTTGATGACAAGCTTGAGTTCATCGAAAACGGAGTTCGCATGCATCTTCTATGATGTTTTCGGTGTTGGAGATTTTACCGGTCTTTCCCGAGGAAGGGTTCTCACCATTTTCTTATGGTTCTTTTCTCATTTGCTTATTATTGATATTTCTTTGAAGATTGTGTTAGCCCTTGTCGCTAGCTTTCCAACAAACTTGGTTTCATCGAATTCGGAGTCCGTTTGCAAAAGTTGTGGTAGTTTTGGTGTTCTGAAAAGGCTGCAGCGGTACTGCCGCAAATTGGAGCGGATGTAATTTTTTACTACCGCTCCAGAGCAGTACTACCGCGGCTCCTACAGCAGTAGTACCGCTCCGGACCAAAAACTCGTCCCAAGTCTTGCGGTGGTAGGCCTGGATGTATTTTTTTAGTACCGCTCGCAAGCAGTAGTACCGCTACCATTTGCGGTAGTACCGTGAGGTCGAGCGGTTGTATCGTGAGGACGAGCGGTAGTACCGCTCTGTGCGGGCTGTGAGCATAACGGTTGGATTTTTTCCCACCTATAAAAGGGGGTCTTCTTCCCCAATGAACCTTATCCTTTTGAGCTCGTGTTCTTCCCCCATTGTTGACCTTCTTCGAGCTTGCTAACTCTCAATCCCTCCAATGATTCTTGCTAGTTTTTGAGGGAAAAGAGAGAGGAGATCTAGATCCACATTTCCACCAATCACTTTCTCCTCTATGTGAGGGAACCCCTTGGATCTAGATCTTGGAGTTCTTGGTGTTCTCCTTCTTGTTCTTTCTCTCATTTTCCTCCCTAGCATTAGTTGCTTCGGTGGGATTTGAGAGAGAAGGACTTGGGCACTCCGTGTGCCCTTGCCATTGCATTTGGTGCATCGGTTTGAGTTCTCCACGGTGATACGTGGAAGTTACAAGTTGAGAAGCTTATTACTCTCGGGTGCCTGGTACCCTTGAGCTTGTTCCTCTTGGGTGCTTGGGCGCCCTAGACGGTTGGTGGTGTTCGAAGCTCAATCATTGTGGTGTAAAGCTCCGAGCAAGCATCGGGGTCTCCAATTAGGTTGTGGAGATCGCCCCGAGCAATTTGACGGGTACCGGTGACCGCCCCCAAGGGTTGCCAAAGTGTATGGGTTCGGTGACCGCCCCCAAGGGTTGCCATTTGTACGGGTTCGGTGACCGCCCTCAAGGGTCCCTTAGTGGAATCACGACATCTTGCATTGTGCGAGGGCGTGAGGAGATTACGGTGGCCCTAGTGGCTTCTTGGGGAGCATTGTGCCTCCACACCGCTCCAAACGGAGATTAGCATCCGCAAGGGTGTGAACTTCGGGATACATCATCGTCTCCACGTGCCTCGGTTATCTCTTACCCAACCTCTTTACTTATGCGCTTTACCTTGTGATAGCCATATTGTTTCTTTTCATATATCTTGCTATCACCTAGTAGTTTATCTTGCTTAGCATAAGTTGTTGGTGCACATAGGTGAGCCTAGTTGTTGTAGGTTTTGTGCTTGACAAATTAACCGCTAGTTTTATTCCGCATTTGGTCAAGCCTAAAATGTAATTATTTTTAAAGCGCCTATTCACCCCCCCTCTAGGCGACATCCACGATCTTTCACAATGCTTATGTGAAAAAGTTTCAACCTGATAAGCTCAAACCCAAATCGGAGAAGTGCGTCTTCATAGGATACCCAAAAGAAAATGTTGGGTACACCTTCTATCACAGATCCGAAGGCAAGATATTTGTTGCTGAGAATGGATCTTTCTAGAGAAGGAGTTTCTCTCGAAAGAAGTGAGTGGGAGGAAAGTAGAACTTGATGAGGTAACTGTACCTGCTCCCTTATTGGAAAGTAGTTCATCACAGAAATCTGTTCCTGTGACTACTACACCAATTAGTGAGGAAGCTAATGATGATGATCATGTAACTTCAGATCAAGTTACTACCGAACCTCGTAGGTAAACCAGAGTGATATCCGCACCAGAGTGGTACGGTAATCCTGTTCTAGAGGTCATGTTACTTGACCATGACGAGCCTACAAACTATGAGGAAGCGATGATGAGCCCAGATTCCGCGAAATGGCTTGAGGCCATGAAATCTGAGATGAGATCCATGTACGAGAACAAAGTATGGACTTTGATTGACTTGCCCATTGATCGGCGAGCCATTGATATTAAATGGATCTTCAAGAGGAAGACGGACGCTGATAGTAGTATCACTATCTACAAAGCTAGAATTTTCGCAAAAAGGTTTTCGACAAGTTCAAGGTGTTGACTACGATGAGAGTTTCTCACTCGTATCTATGCTTAAGTCTGTCTGAATCATGTTAGCAATTGCCGCATTTTATGAAATCTGGCAAATGGATAAACAAAACTGCATTCCTTAATAGATTTATTAAAGAAGAGTTGTATATGATGCAACCAGAAGGTTTTGTCAATCCTAAAGGTACTAACAAAATATGCAAGCTCCAGCGATCCATCTATGGACTGGTGCAAGCATCTCAGAGTTGGAATATACGCTTTGATAAGTTGATCAAAGCATATAGTTTTATACAGACTTGCGGTGAAGCCTGTACTTACAAGAAAGTGAGTGGGAGCATTACAACATTTCTGATAAGTATATGTGAATGACATATTGTTGATCGGAGATAATGTAGAATTATTCTGCAAAGCATAAAGGAATGTTTGAAAGGAGTTTCTCAAAGAAAGACCTCGATGAAGCTGCTTACATATTGAGCATCAAGATCTATAGAGATAGATCAAGACGCTTGATAAGTTTTTCAATGAGTACATACCTTGACAAGATTTTGAAGTAGTTCAAAATGGAACAGTCAAAAAGGAGTTCTTGCCTGTGTTACAAGGTGTGAAGTTGAGTAAGACTCAAAACCCGACCGCGGCAGAAGATAGAGAGAGAATGAAAGTCATTCCCTATGCCTCAGCCATAGGTTCTATAAAGAATGCCATGCTGTGTAGCAGACCTATTGTATACCCTGCCCTGAGTTTGGCAAGGGAGTACAATAGTGATCTAGGAGTAGATCACTGGACATTGGTCGAAATTATCCTTGGTGGAATAAGGATATGTTTCTCGATTATGGAGGTGACAAAAGGTTCGTCGTACAGGGTTACGTCAATGCAAGTTTTGACACTGATCCAGATGACTCAAAGTCTCAATCTGGATACATATTGAAAGTGGGAGCAATTAGCTAGAGTAGCTCTGTGCAGAGCATTGTTGACATAGAAATTTGCAAAATACATATGGATCTGAATGTAGCAGACCCGTTGACTAAACTTCCCTCCCAAGCAAAACATGATCACACCTTAGTACTCTTTGGGTATTAATCACATAGCGATGTGAACTAGATTATTGACTCTAGTAAACCCTTTGGGTGTTGGTCACATGATGATGTGAACTATGGATGTTAATCACATGGTGATGTGAACTATTGATGTTAAATCACATGGCGATGTGAACTAGATTATTGACTCTAGTGCAAGTGGGAGACTGAAGGAAATATGCCCTAGAGGAAATAATAAAGTTATTATTTATTTCCTTATATCATGATAAATGTTTATTATTCATGCTAGAATTGTATTAACCGGAAACATAATACTTGTGTGAATACATAGACAAACTAAACGTCACTAGTATGCGCTTACTTGACTAGCTCATTAATCAAAGATGGTTATGTTTCCTAACCATAGACATGTGTTGTCATTTGATTAACGGGATCACATCATTAAAGAATGATGTGATTGACATGACCCATTCCATTAGCTTAGCACCCGATCGTTTAGTATGTTGCTATTGCTTTCTTCATGACTTATACATGTTCCTATAACTATAAGATTATGCAACTCCCGTTTGTCGGAGGAACACTTTGTGTGCTACCAAACGTCACAACGTAACTGGGTGATTATAAAGGTGCTCTACAGTTGTCTCCGAAGGTATTTGTTGGGTTGGCGTATTTCAAGATTAGGATTTGTCACTCCGATTGTCGGAGAGGTATGTCTGGGCCCTCTCGGTAATGCACATCACTTAAAACCTTGCAAGCATTGCAACTAATGAGTTAGTTGCGGGATGATGTGTTACGGAACGAGTAAAGAGACTTGTCGGTAACGAGATTGAACTAGGTATTGAGATACCGGCGATCGAATCTCGGGCAAGTAACATACCGATGACAAAGGGAACAACGTATGTTGTTATGCGGTTTGACCGATAAAGATCTTCGTAGAATATGTGGGAGCCAATATGAGCATCCAGGTTCCGCTATTGGTTATTGACCGGAGACGTGTCTCGGTCATGTCTACATTGTTCTCGAACCCGTAGGGTCCGCACGCTTAAGGTTTCGATGACAGTTATATTATGAGTTTATGAGTTTTGATGTACCGAAGGAGTTCGGAGTCCCGGATGAGATCGGGGACATGACGAGGAGTCTCGAAATGGTCGAGACATAAAGATCGATATATTGGACGACTATATTCGGATATCGGAAAGGTTCCGAGTGATTCGGGTATTTTTCGGAGTACCGGAGAGTTACGGGAATTCGCCGGGGAGTATATGGGCCTTATTGGGCCATACGGGAATAGAGGAGAGAGGCCAAAAGGAAGGAGGCGCCCCCCCCCCCCCTCTGGTCCGAATTGGACAAGGGGTGCAGCCCCTTCTCCTTGTTCCTCTCCTCCTCTTTCCTTCCCTCCTACTCCAACAAGGGAAGAGGAGTCCTACTCCCGGTGGGAGTAGGATTCCCCCCTTGGCGCGCCCTCCTCCTAGGCCGGCCGCCTCCTCCCTTGCTCCTTTATATACGGGGGCAGGGGGCACCCCGTAGACACAACAATTGATCATTGATCTCTTAGCCGTGTGTGGTGCCCCCCTCCACCATAATCCTCGATAATATTGTAGCGGTGCTTAGGCGAAGCCCTGCGACGGTAGAACATCAAGATCGTTACCACGCCATCGTGCTGACGGAACTCTTCCCCGACATTCTGCTGGATCGGAGTCCAGGGATCATCATCGAGTTGAACGTGTGCTAGAACTCGGAGGTGCCGTAGTTTCGGTGCTTGATCAGTCGGGCCGTGAAGACGTACGACTACATCAACCGTGTTGTTATAACGCTTCCGCTTTCGGTCTACGAGGGTACGTGGACAACACTCTCCCCTCTCGTTGCTATGCATCACCATGATCTTGCATGTACATAGGAAAATTTTCGAAATTACTACGTTTCCCAACAGTACTAGCGTATCCCCTGCCATGCAAGAGTTTTTGTATTGGATAAGATAGGTTTCAGTCATACTATGGAGGTAAAGAAAGTTTACTTGAAGACCGAGCATGGTTATATTTTCCACGCAAAATTATACAATTCAGACGACTACACCTATTTTGGATGCAAAACATGGCGAGCACTATGCAAGACTTATGCATTTGAGCCTGATATGGTTATCACCTTTGATATTCGTCCGGAAGATGATATTGAAGGTAATACTGACATCTGGGTCGATGTGCAGATGCCTCTAGTTATACCATTATGTAAGTTTCTCAACCATATTTATGTCTTTGATATTGTTTATTCAAAAATAGTTGACAACTAATTTGTATTGTCAGCTTATTTCGGTGCAAGCAAACATGTCCAGGGCTTGGTAGACAGGACCTACTACTGTCCCGAGGTTGAACTCAACTACGAGGAGCTAAGTCATTATGTTTCATGGCTTGAGGATCTTGATACTGTCAAGACAAATTTTCTTCCTCCATTTAGAAATGTTAGTACTGAAAACGTGCGACCAATAGTGTTCGTAATGAACTACGGTCACATCTATCCAGGAAGGATGGTAAGATTTTTACTATTTGTCCTCAGTGCATCTTTTCCATACATTATTTTTGAAGATAAACTTCATTGCTAAGTATGTTACCATACGATGTTCTTCAACAAGGACTCCCGTTGAATGTTGTGCCTTATGGGATCGAGACTAAAGGTACCATGAGTATTATTCACTTACGGCCAAGATATCCTACAGATTACTTTAGTGCATTCAAGATTAGCGACGGATTCTTAATAGTGCAAGGCTGGACCAAATGTGTGAGGGAGAAGCGCAGAGAAGTACTAGGGGGCAGCAAACAGATGCGCTACCCACGATTAGGAGACAGGTTCATCTGCATGCTCCAACTTGATCAAGGAGGAGAGCTACAAATGTTTTATGTTATTTTACCTAAGAGAGAGCAACAGGAGTGATTAGCTAGCTAGAAATGAGTTTGAGGATGATGATGTGCTACACTATTACTATGATGATAAAATAGCTAGTGTTGGTGGTAATGACTATGATGATTATTATTAGCTAGTGTTAGTGGTGATTAAATAAATACTGTTGGTGGTAATGACTATGATGATGATTAAATAGCTTGTGTTGGCGGATTAGATTCAAGTGGAGGCAACATGTGGTGCACATCGAAAGTACTACTAGTCCAAACTAGATCAAGTTTGGATTAGTAGTATACTTTTGACATGCACCACATATTGCCTCCACTTGAACCTAATCCACCTTCATTTGACACTGTTATGGACATAATGATGTAAACCTCATAACTGGTATTGTACCAATATTTGTCCTATGGCGCATAAATACACTAAAAATAAAATAATAATAAAAGAATACTAGTAGCGATGGCGAGAAAACACGCTGCGAGTAGTTACATTAGCAGTAGCGCGGGAGTGAACAAACGCTGCAGCTATTTGCCCTAGCAGTAGCGCGTGCGGGCACGCGTTACTGCTAGGCAATAGCTGTAGCGCCTTATTAGTAGCGCGCCTACCCGCGCTACTAGTGAGCACAAAACCCGCGCTGCTGCTAGCCTTTTCCCTACTAGTGGTGATGACTATGACTACTATGGTGATCCGTAGGAGTGAGGTCATGTGGACTACATCGACTGCCTGTGGCTGAGATGGAGTTGCTACACATTTTTACTTGTCACTGTTTTTCTGATGTAATAAATGTCATGAGACATTTCACTAGGTATGTCTTATGAGAATATACTATTTGTAATACCTTTTACGTATTGTGCAATGATATCATTTCGATGTGTTGTCAACAAGGATCCTGGGGTTGATAATTAAACACAAGAGGATCTAGAAGATAATTCCGGGTTCTCACAACCACAGACCTAAGGTTCCATAGCTAGTAGCTAGACAACTTCTTCTCTCTCTTTGATCTTCAATACATTGTTCTTCTCAGTGTTCTTGGAGATCTATTCGATGTAATCTTCTTTTTTGGTGCCTTTGTTGAGATCCGATGAATTGTGGATTTATGATCAAATTATCTATGGATATTATTTGAGTCTTCTCTGAACTCTTTTATGCATGATTAAGATAGCTCTGTATTTCTCTTGGATCTATCGATTTGGTTTGGCCAACTAGATTGGTTTTTCTAGCAATGGGAGAGGTGCTTTGTGATGGGTTCAATCTTACGGTGTCCTCACCCAGTGACAGTAGGGGTAGCGAGGCACGTATTGTATTGTTGCCATTAAGGATAAAAAGATGGGGGTTTTATCATATTGATTGGATATATCCCTCTACATCATGTCATATTGCTTAAGGCGTTATTCCGTTCTTATGAACTTAATACTCCAGATTCTTGCTGGATAGCGGTCGATGTGTGCAGTAATAGTAGTAGATGCAGGCAGGAGTCCGTCTACTTGTCACAGACGTGATGCCTATATTCATGATCATTGCCTTACATATCATCATAACTATGCACTTTTCTATCAATTGCTCAAAAGTAATTTTTTTACCCACCATTTGCTTTCTTCAATAGAGAAGCCTCTAGTGAAACCTATGGGCCCCGGGTCTATTTCTCATCATATATTTTCATATCTACAAAACCAAAACCTGAAAATGCCTTCCTGCAATTTATTTATATTTACTTTATTTTACTTATCTTTTATATCTATATCTATTAGATCTCACTCCTGCTAGTGACCGTGAAGGGATTGACATCCCCTTTTTCGCGTTGTGTGACTCAATCAATGTAAGTGAATATCAATTTTTCACATCTTTCATGATGCAATGGACCTAGAAAGTTGACTGTATTTTACTTGGTAGTCAAGTGATGTTAACTATGAATGAGGTGGCCTTTGTTTGGGCTATGGCTTCCAATTTGCAGCTTCTAGACCTTCTAGCAGCGGGACCATAAACACAGAGCCTGCTTCCAAATGGGATTCCCTTGGAATCAATTTTGCAAATGAATTGTGAGTGACCCCAAAGTTGGAAGCATCAAAATCACTCATTCACAAGCTTTAGAACCCTATCTTCGAGTTTACCCAAACAGCGAATGCACTACAGGAAGTTTGCTTACTTCGAATCATTCAAGATTAGCCTGTTTGCAAATGCATTTGTCATTCCACCACTCCCTCATTTAGTAACTTCCCACTAAACATGCAAGTAGAATGGTCACTTGCTAAAAATGTCTTAACAAATGATTCTTGAATGATAAATCACATGCTCACGATATATTTGTTTCAAAAGCGATAACAAAGACGAGAGATGTGTAAGCCTTATACATACCCATGACTTGGGCTATCATGGTAAGTGTGATATGAGTTGTTTGTGTGTTTAGCTTCAGTCCATCTAACATATTGGAGGAAAACAAAAACGTGAGAGTTAAGGGGGTGAAGGAAAAATGAGCTTATAGCCACCAGCAATGTCTTGTTTCGGTCTACCCACTATTAAAAGTCGGCCTCCCATTTTGTAGGAGCTATCCTAACTTACATCCATCAAGCAGGACGGGCAGGGCCATCGCTGAGCTATGCCATGTCAAAAAATTACTGTTGGGGGATTGGGGTGGTGTCGCTTGTCTACCGCAAATAACACCTCCCCAGGTAATTCCCTCTGTTTTCTTCGCCACAAAGGCAGCACGCGACCTCCCTCTCTCTAGTTTCCTCTCCCACATATCCCTCCGCCTCCACCGCCACAAGCATCTCCAGCGGGACAGGAACTGACCCCACTCTCCCATGGAGCCACACCAATGTCGTGATCTTGAGGGAGGACTGAGTGGGAAGAGAAGACGACGGCGGCGGTTTCGATCTATGATGTGCCTCGATGCGGGAGGGTGCTGCCGCCGGCGAGTGCTCCCCTGGAAGGTGAGGACACATAGGGAACAGAGGCAAGGAGCGCTGCCACTTTTTTCTTCTGATAATAAAGTTGATCTATATGAATAAATGGTTCAGCATTCTCGTACTTGTAATATTTTGAAGTTTTATGGTTCTATTTTAACCATATCTCTGTTTTATTTTGATGTACGTTGGGTTATTTTTTGCAGTCACACGGTCTTTCTAGGAGGACTTAGCCGACATGAGCATGTTGATCACACTAATTGTTCTTGACAGAGGAAATCACACTAATTGTTCTTCATAGATGAAATATTGTGGATAATCATATATCATTTTGTCTGACTGAGACAAAGTTTGCCACTTGTAGAATTTTGATAGGGAAAAAGTTACTATTTATGAATCAAGTTTTGGGTAAAGAAATCTCAAAACCGAAGAAATACATCGAGATGTTACAGGTTATACCATGTTATGTACTCCCTCCAGTCGTTTTTATTCTGCATATAAGTTTTGTCCTAAGTCAAACTATCTTTACTTTGACCAAACTTATAGAAAAAGTATCGACATTCATAATGCTAAATCAAGATTGTTAGATTCATTATGAAATGTAGTTTCATAGGATATATATTTGATATTGCCTAGAGTTGCAGCGGGAGGATGCGGTGGTGGAGCATGACGTTCACCACATCTTCTAGCTGGAGGTCTTTCTAATTTGACCACCACTTGATCTTCTTGATCAGTGTCTCCACCTCCCCTGGGTTCCCCTAGGCGATGCCCTTCTTCTTCCAGGACACGAGCTTCCTTGAGGGCCCGACTGAAAAAGCAGGGACTTCGGCCTGGCCAGCGGCGAGTGGCTCGGTGAGGTAGAACCACTCATGCTACCACTCTTTGATAGTCTCTATGAAGGTTCCCATGAACCAGTTGGCCTTATCATTCTTGCTGATCATGTCCCCTCCACACTTCGCTAGATCGGAGCCCCTAGAGTTCGGCTTGACGCCGAAGATCTTCATCCATAAGCTGAAGTGCGGCTTGATACAAAGGAAGGCCTCACATACCGTGATGAAGGAGGCGAGGTGGAGGATGGAGTTCGGGGCCATCTGGTGGAAGTCCAGCCCATAGTAGAACATTACCCCGCTCATGAAGGGGTGCAGCGGGAACCCGAGACCTCTTACGAGGTGGGAAATGAAGGCCACCCTCTCCCCTGGTTTGGGAGTGGGCACCTGCTGGTTGGGGTCCCGTGGTCGTGTGGCAGTGTTGGCAGGGATGTACCCTGCGCTGCGCAGCTCCAGGATGGTGCCCTCCGTCACAAGGGAACCATACCAGTGCCCCTTGAGGGTATCGACCATCACTGGGAGTGGGAGCTAGGGCGTAGGAAAGGGGGAAGGTGAGATTGGATCTGAGTGCTAGGGCTCAAGAGGCTACTGGCGGGGGAGCATGGTTCTTTCTGTTGCATTACTTTTGCTTTTATAGCCGGTTAAAGGCCAAAAGTCCCCCTACCGCACTGGTGAAATCGCCACCCCTCGTAAAAAATGTCATAATGCAAATGGGGAGAAACAAAACCTTAATGATATCTGTCGGTGGAAAAACCGGCAGACCTCAGGGTAGGGGGTCCCGGACTATGGATCTAGGATCGATGGTAACAGGAGATGAGGGACACGGTATTTACCCAGGTTTGGGTCTTCTCTAAGAGGTAAAAGCCTACTCCTGCTTGATTGTATTCGATATATGTATTACAGGGTTGATCTACCTCGAGATCAGTATGAGCAAACGCTAGGCTAAGGGGGATGAAGATTGTTCTCCCCCTAATGACTACACCCTTCGGTTTATATAGACACCGATAGGAGTAGGGTTACTAAAGTTAGATTACATATTAGGAATAGAAAAGATCTTGTGCCTTCATGACTTGGAGGATACTCCACGGCTTCATAGAATTCCTGCCGTAGTATGGCTCCACCAGTCCAGCCCGTATACAATGGCCCGTCGCCACGATCTCCACTTCGATGGGACATGCCAGTAAAAAGATTGCCTTGGGCCACGATGTGGGTGAGCAGTAACTGCTTGACCAGTCGTGGGTAAGCGCCTCTTCAATGAAGTTGTCAGGCTAGTAAACATCGTTCGCACCTATATGTCCGGCCTTCGAGGCTAAGTTATCACATGACTTCAGGTGATGGGTGAGCTCGGTTGAGCCATGGCTGAGGAATGTTGGTCCAAGGGGAGGAGGTCTACAAAACCTCATAAGGGAGAAGGAATCTCGTATTGCTAATAAAGGGGAACTAGTATGTCATGCCAAGGACTTTGGATTCGTAGTTACTTAATTCTAGGAGGTCATCCTTGGCCTAGAAGACTAGTTCAGGGGCTACTGATGGTGTCTTGGACTAGGGGGTACTAAACTAGATGGCATGCCGTCTTCGGGCTGAGCTAGTGAGCCCGGATTCTCATTATGGAAGACTCCGGAAGCTATACTGCCGAAGACTTGGCATATACTCCAAGATATCCCCAGCTGCCTCCATGCGATCCTTGGGATACCGAGCATGTAACCCTAGATATCCTACCTGGAGTGTGATGTCTACTACGCAACTTTATTCTTGTAGACTCGTGTTGGGCCGCCAAGTGCAGAGTTTTGTAGGACAGTAGAAAATTTCCCACAAGTGGATGACCTAAGGTTTATCAATCCGTGGGAGGCGTAGGATGAAGATCGTCTCTCTCATACAACCCTGCAACCAAATAACAAAGAGTCTCTTGTGTCCCCAACACATCAAATACAATGGTAAATTGTATAGGTGCACTAGTTCAGCGAAGAGATGGCCATACAAGTGTAGTAATGATAGTAGATATTGATTTTTGTAATAGGAACAATAAAAAACAACAAGGTAGCAAGTAACAAAAGTGAGCACAAACAGTATTGCAATGCTTGAAAATGTGGCCTAGGGCCCATACTTTCGCTAGTGCAATCTCTCAACAATGCTAATATAATGGATCATATAACCATCCCTCAACATGCGATGAAGAATCACTCCAAAGTTCTTATCTAGCGGAGAACATGAGAAAAATTGTTTGTAGGGTACGAAACCACATCAAAGCTATTCTTTCCGATCAATCTATCCTAGAGTTCGTACTAAAATAACACCAAGCTATTCTTTCCGATCGATCTAACCACGAGTTCATACTAAAATAACACCATAGGATACACATCAACCAACTCTAACGTCACCTAGATACTCCAATGTCACCGTGAGTATCCGTGAGATGATTATGCGATATGCATCAAACAATTTCAGATTCATAATACTCAATCCAACACAAAGAACCTCAAAGAGTGCCCCAAGATTTCTACCAGAGAAACAAAGACAAGAACGTGCATCAACCCCTATGCATAGATTACCCCAATCTCACATTGGGAATCCGCTAGTTGAGTGACAAAACACACATCAAGTGAATCAGTATGATACCCCATTGTCACCACACGTATTCATAGCAAGACATACATCAAGTGCTCTCAAATCCATAAAAGTATTCAATCCAATAAAACGAAATCTCAAAGGGAAAACTCAATTCACAACAAGATAGAGAGGGGAAAACACCATAGGATCCAACTATATTGACAAAGCCCGCGATACATCAAGATCGTGACATCTCAAGAACATGAGAGAGACAGAGAGAGATTAAACACACAGCTTCTGGTACAAACCCTCGGCCCTAAGGGCGGGCTGCTCCCTCCTCATCATGGTGGCTGCCGGGACGATGAAGATGGCCACCGGTGATGATTTCTCCCTCCAGTAGGGTGCTGGAACGCGGTCTTGATTGTTTTTCGTGGCTACAGAGACTTGTGGAGGCGGAACTTCTGATCTAGGGTTATTTCTAGGGGTTTCTATAGTAATAGGGTTTTTGGCATTGGTTTCACGCGAAGATGGGCCTCAAGATGGGCACAACCCACCTGGGCACGCCTGGGCCTCCTGGCACCCAGGTGTCTTGTGCTCACCTTCTGGTTCTGCCATGAAGCTTCTAGTGCCTCTTTTGTTCCAAAAAAAATCGTCAAAAAGTTTAGTTGCATTTGGAGAACTTTTATTTCTGCACAAAAAACAACACCACGGTAGTTCTGCTGAAAACAACGTCAGTACGGGTTAGTTCCATGCAAATCATACCAAAACCATATAAAATTGTTGTAAACATGGCATGAATACTTCATAAATTATAGATACGTTGGAGATGTATCAGCATCCCCAAGCTTAATTCCTACTCATCTTCGAGTAGGTAAATGATAAAAGAAATAATTTATGAAGTGTGAATGCTAGCAAAGTGCATAAGTTTGATCAATAATAATTGCAATCTCTTTTCCTAGCATCATAACAACAACTCTTTCTCATAAAAATCATCATGTTAAAGTAGCAACCAATTCACATGTTAAGGTTCAAACAATGAATTCTCTTGAAACTTAAGAAATCATGTTCTCAGTCATCAAGCAATTGCAATTCAACTTATTCAACAAAGTTTAAGTAAGAGCTCCACATAGTCAATCATCATCTAGTTTTCTATGATTGCTAGTACTCAAAGCCTATTCTTAGAACAGATGGCACCATCGATCACAGAGAAAGATAGGGGCTTAATGTTTCGCCTCCCAACTCATTTATCATAGAGATAATTATCAATAATAATAATTCGTGATCAAATATATTTGACTGGTCATATGTTCCTAGATCTTTCCCCACCACATGATGGTTGCCAACTAGAGAATAATTGAGGTTGAAATGAGAATCCATACTATTGACTCTTGCATAAAAATAAATACTGAGAAGTAAAGGATATATAGGCCCTTCGCAGAGGGAGGCAGAGGTTGTCACAATTTTTATTTGTATGCCCAAGCTCTTAATGCAAAGGAACGTCACGTTATATTGCCCCTTATGATAGAAACCTTTATTATGCACTCCATCGCTTTATTACTTTGCCATAACAAGTTCATACAACGCTCAATTTTCCATACAATAAAAGATCAAACATATTTAGGAGCAATTTTTATTGCTTTATGCAATGATTATAACTTACTTGAAAGATCTTATTCAATCCATAGGTAGGTATGGTGGAAACATATGGCAATAAACCAGGTTTAAGGGTTTTTGGATGCACAAGTAGTATCTCTACTTAGCACTAATTTTTGTCTAGCAAAAGATCCTAGGCAAACACCACATGTTAGAGGATCCATGACAATATAATGTCTATGCAAATATACACAACCATAACTCATTACGTTGTCTTCCTTGTGCAACTTGAACTAATTTTCTCAAGTTCGAAAATAATTAATGGACATTCACAATCATAGAAGATGTCCAAGATAATATATTTGTATGTGAAAGTTCTCTTCCTTAGCACTAATTAATATATTTGTATGACCAATATTGTGATTGTCAAGCTTCACAAGATTTCATTTTCTAAACCCAATGTGAAGCTACTTCTAGGCAAGAACATATAATTTCAACTTCGTGATATTCAATTCATGTAACAATTTACTCATATGATATAAGTGAAGCACAAGAGTAAATGACAAAGTACTCCAAAAAGATATAAGTGAAGATCGAGCGAGTAGTTAAGTAAAGGGGTAGCTAACTAAGGACTATCTCTTATTAACAACTTTGAGATCTAAGTACTTTATTAAAAGAGCAAGCAAAATAAAATAAAATGACATTCCAAGAATATCACAACTCATGTGAAGAAGCCAAAACTTAGGCTCAACGGATACTAACTGATAATTGTTGATGAAGAAAGGTGGGATGCCTACCGGGGCATCCCCAATATTAGATGCTTGAGAATTCTTGTAATGTTATCTTGGGATGCCTTGGGCATCCCCAAGCTTGAGATTTTGTGTCTGCTTAATTCCTTTTATATCATGGTTTTCCTAAATCTTAACAATTTCATCCACACAACTCAACAAGAACTCGTGAGATAAGTTAGTATAAATCAATGCAAAACCTTATCATTCTCTACTGTAGAAAATCACTAAAATTATTATTCAACATTGCATACTAAATGCCTCTGCATATTTAATACTCCTATCCTCAAATAGAATCATTAAACAAGCAAACATATGCACACAATGCAAACATAACAGCAATTTGTCAAACAGGACAATCTGTAAAGAATGCAAGGAGATTCATACTTCTCTAAATCCAAAAATTCTGAAAAATTACGACATTATGGAAAATTTATCATAGATTATTTTTCAAAAAAATCAACACTTCACCACATTCTGACTTTTTTCAAGAATTCACGCACTAGCGTGCAACTTTCAGTGTTCAAACTGACACATATAGACTTGCAAAATAACCATGGTAAAGGCTATACTTGACATTTTTATTGAAGTAAGAGATGCAAAACATTATTCTAAATGACAGCAAGAAAATCCTAACAAAAGAAAATGACGCTCCATGCAAAACACATATCATGTGATGAATGAAAATATAGCTCCAAGTGAGGTTACCGATAATATTGGAGACAAAAGAGGGGATGCCTTCCGGGGCATTCCCAAGCTTAGTTGCTTGGATCTTCCTTGAATATTACCTTGCGGTGCCTTGGGAATCCCCAAGCTTAGGGTCTTGCCACTCCTTATTCTCCTCATATTGATATCTTACCCAAAACTTAATGGAACTTTGTGAGATAGGTTAGTATGATAAAGAGCAAACCATTCACTTTGGTACTATCAAAGACATGATTCATGATTGTTATCACACAGTGCATATTGTACCTTATGATTTACACAATTTGTATTGAGCAATATAAGCCATAGAAACTAGGAAGCAAGCAAACTATGAATTCAAAAAAGAATCTATCAAAAACAGAACAGTCTGTAATGATCTGGACAACGACCATACTTCTGCTACTTCAAAAATTCTGAAAAATTAGGACAACGTGGGAAATTTGTTTATAAATCTTGTGTAAAAAATAAGAAGCTTTCGTAACTTCTGTGATTTTTGAAAATTATGTTACTGGACGAAAACTTTTCTGTTTTCCAACAAGATCAAATCAACTATCAGCAAACATGGTCCCAAAGGCTTTACTTGGCACTTTATTGAAACAAAAGCTATAAAAGATGACTAATACAATAGAATAATCATGTGGACACACAAAAAACAGTAGGTAAAAGTGTTGGGTTGTCTCCCAACAAGCGCTTTTCTTTAATGCCTTTTTAGCTAGGCATGATGATGCTCGCATAAAAGGTAAGAATTGAAACATAACGGGAGCACCATGAAGCATATGACTAGCACATTTAAGCATAACCCACTTCCTATGCATAGGGATTTTGTGCGCAGACAATTCATGGCAACAAGAATCAACTAGCATAGGAAGGTAAAACAAGTGCAACTTCAATATTTTCGACACATAGAGAGGAAACTTGGTATTATTGAGATATGCAAAAGCATATGTTCCTCTCTCATAATAATTTTCAGTAGCATCATGAATGAATTCAACAATATAACTATCACATAAAGCATTCTTTTCATGATACATAAGCATGGAAATTTCATTACTCTCCACATAAACAAATTTATTCTCATGAATAGTGGTGGGGGCAAATTCAAGAAAATAACTATCATCTGATATTTGATTTACATAATCAACTTGAGCATTAAAATGATGATGACATGTTTCATGGCTATCATTATTCTTTATATCATAAGTGTCATCACAATAATCATCATAGATAGCAACTTTGTTCTCATAATAATCAATTGAAACCTCTTCCAAAATAGTGGATTCATCATTAAATAAAGTCATGACCTCTCCAAATCCACACTTTCATAATCATCATAAATAGGAGGCATGAAATGATCATAATAAATTTTCTCCTCAAAACTTGGGGGACTAAAAATACCATCTTTATCAAATATAGCATCCCCAAGCTTATGACTTTGCATATCATTAACATTATGGACATTCAAAACGTTTATACCAACAACATTGCAATCATGCTCATCATTCAAAGATTGTTTGTCAAACATTTTATAGAATTCTTCTTCTATCAATTGAGCACTATTTTCCTTACTATCATTATCAAGAAAGACATTATAAAGACGAATAATATGAGGCCACCTCAATTCCATTTTTTGTAGTTCTATTTTATAAACCAAACTAGTGATAAAACAAGAAATTAAAATATTCAATTGCAAGATCTAAAGATATACCTTCATGCACTCACCTCCCCATCAATGGCGCCAGAAAAGAGCTTGATGTCTACTACACAACTTTATTCTTGTAGACTCGTGTTGGGCCTTCAAGCGCAGAGTTTTGTAGGACAGTAACAATTTTCCCTCAAGTGGATGACCTAAGGTTTATCAACTCGTGGGAGGCGTAGGATGAAGATGGTCTCTCTCAAACAACCCTGCAGAACCAAATAACAAAGAGTCTCTTGTGTCCCCAACCACCAAATACAATGGTAAATTGTATAGATGCACTAGTTCGGCAAAGAGATGGCGATACAAGTGTAGTAATGATAGTAGATTTTGATTTTTGTAATAGGAATAATAAAAAACAACAAGGTAACAAGTAACAAAAGTGACCACAAACGGTATTGCAATGCTTGAAAATGAGGCCCAGTGTAGCGACCAGACCTCAAACAGTCTGATCTCTGTGCTCCGGTGTCATCCCTGGATCAGTAATGCTGACACCACACAGTACTCGGAAGATTTATAGCAGAGTAGCAATCACACACTTATTACATCGAGTGTCTCAAAAGAGAACTTATTACAATAAATATGGCTTAAGGCCATCTAATAATGATAACAGCGGAAGACTTGGAAGATAAGTGAGTCCATCAACTCCAACGGCATCACTGAGTATAGAACCACGACCTAAAAACTCCTTAATCATCGTCTGAAAAGTCTGCAACATTAACGTTGCAGCCCGAAAACGGGTCAGCACATGGAATATGCTGGCAAGGTAACACATAGAAAGTAATGGAATGCAACAACTATACTATATGCATATTTGGCTGGTGGAAAGCTCTATGGTTACAGTTTTTGCGTAAAGACAATTTTTCCCTACTTCAAAGGAATAAATTTAATTACTATCATGGTGGTTGTTAAACATTGAGAATGGTTGACGGCATTCTCAATCCCAATTAAGTAACATCATTAAAACCCAACAAAATTAATTTAGAGTAACATGTTGAGATTCACATGAAAATCCAGGTACTAGATCCTCAAGATGTCCATAACCGGGGACACGGGTAACCATGATTAGTTTGTTACACTCTGCAGAGGTTTGCGCACTTTTCCCCACAAGACTCGATCGCCTCCGTTTGGTTTCTCGCACTACAGGGTGTTTGAGAAACGGATGACCGAGACATAGTCTTTCAAAAGCGCTAACACCTTACGATCGGGTAGACCGTACCACCTACATCCCCTACATCTGCTAGTCTACCACTGTAAGAGTTCGCACAACTTAGTCAACTATGCCAGAGCCCATAATGGCTTGTGGCTGCACATGGAAGTTTCTAGTATGAATAATCTCATGATCCCTTTGAGCCTGGGTGGCGGTCCAAAAGAAAAACAGGCAAGTCCTGGAAACCCCAGGTGCCTCAATCCACCCAGATGTGTGTTAGGTTGCCACCTTAGATAAACCATTAATTAACAATCTCACATCTGTCATGGATATCACTCACCCAATCCACGTCTACTAGCATAGCATGGCATAATAAGCAAACGTAGAAGTAACTCCCAAAGGTTTGATAATAAACAGGTAATAGGTACTACCTCATCTACTTCCCATCCCACAATTTAATTAGATCCTAATCATGCAACGTGTGAGGATTGATCTAATGCAATAAAACTGGGTTGTAGAAAAGGTATGATCAAAGTGTTACTTGCCTTGCTGATGATCCGCGAAACCTAGAGATTCGAAGTAACAGGCGGCGCACTCCGGGTATTCTATCGCAGACAAACAACAAGCATACAATAAGTACTCATCTAATGCACAGGTAAAACTCAAATAGAAGATCTAACCAGAAAGTTCAACTTAAGAACCCTGGTTTGCAAAAAGAATCAAATCAAACGAAGCAAAAGAAATCAAACGGCGAAAGAAACAACTTCGTTCTAGTAATCTGGATCTAAGGCAAATTTTACAGTAGCAAAAACATGTTAAAGTTGATTATTCGGAAAGAGGGTTTCGAGACGAAACTCTAGGCGCTTGAATCGCCTGATTCCGATAAACGAGCGAAAAGTTATACTAAAACGAAAATCAGATCAGAAATCGGGATCAGAAAATAACCGCGAAAAATCCGACGAAAAAGAAAAACGATGAACATAAATTTTTCTTTTTTAAAAAAACAGAACGGAAAACGAGGCGGCGGCGAAGGGCGGCGCGCAACTCCGGCGGCGGCGGGCGGCTAGCTAGGGTTAGGGTTAGGGTGGCTGGGCGGCTGGGCTTTCGGGCCCCGGGGCGGCGGCTTATAAAGCCTCGGCCGGCGGTGTCCTGGCGGAGTACGGCCCAAAGTCGGTTCCACGTTTTTTTTAAATAATTCCGCTCGGAAGAAAAATAAAAAGAAATACTAACCGGACTCCAAAAATCACGAAATAAATTTTCCCGGGTTTCTAAAATCAAGCCCGATAAAGTGAACATTTATCTGGGCCCAAACTACAACTTTGAAAAACACGCATTTTTCCTAAATTCAAATAAAAATACCGAAAAACTCCGAAATAAATCTTATTTGATTTTTTATTAAATCCTCAATATTTCTATATTTTTGGGAAAGTCATTTTATTCCCTTTCTCATATTTTTGTAATAGAAATAATTGATGATAAAATAAATAAAATCAAATGATCCTGTTTACATAATTTGAGAAAACTCAAATATGTAAATAACGAAATCCCCAACTCTCTCCGTGGGTCCTTGAGTTGCTTAGGATTTTCTAGGATCAAAACCAAAAGCAAAATAAAATATGATATGCATGATGATCTAATGTATAACATTCCAAATTGAAAATTTGGGATGTTACAAACCTACCCCCCTTAAGATGAATCTCGCCCTCGAGATTCGGGTTGGCTAGAAAATAGGTGAGGGTGGTCTTTGAGCAAATCTTCCTCTCGCTCCCAGGTGGCTTCATCCTCCGTGTGGTGGCTCCACTGAACTTTGCAAAACTTGATAACCTTGCTACGAGTAACTCGGCTGGCAAACTCAAGAATCTTGACTGGTTTCTCCTCATAGGTCAAATTGTTATCCAACTGAATTGCTTCCAGTGGCACTGTGTCTCTCAAAGGTATGTCAGCTATCTCCGTGTGACACTTCTTCAACTGAGAAACGTGAAACACATCATGAACTCCTGTTAATCCTTCTGGCAATTCCAACTTGTAAGCCACTTCTCCCATACGCTCCAAAACTCGATATGATCCTAGAAATCGTGGCGCTAACTTCCCCTTAACTCCAAAGCGCTTAATCCCTCGAAGTGGGGATACTCGAAGATAAGCTCTATCTCCGACTTCGTAAACTGTCTCCTTGCGTTTAGAATCTGCGTAGCTCTTCTGTCTGGACTGGGCTACCTTGAGCCTATCGCGAATCAACTTCACCTTCTGTTCAGACTCCTTAATCAAATCTGGTCCAAACAACTGGCGGTCTCCAACTTTGTCCCATGACAACGGTGTCCTGCACCTCCTTCCATACAAAGCCTTGAAAGGGGCCATCTTCAAACTGGTCTGATAGCTATTATTGTAAGAGAACTCTGCATATGGCAAATTATCGTCCCAACTAGATCCATAATCTAGCACACAAGCTCTCAGCATATCCTCCAAAATCTGATTGACTCTCTCAGTCTGTCCATCTGTCTGCGGATGAAAAGCTGTACTAAATTCTAACCTAGTACCCAAAGTCTCATGCAACTGCTTCTAGAACTTTGAGGTAAACTGGGTTCCTCTATCTGACACTATGCTCCTCGGAACTCCATGCAAACATACGATCCTGGTCATGTATATCTTTGCCAACTTAGCACTGGTGTAAGTGGTCTTTACTGGGATGAAATGAGCTACCTTCGTCAATCGATCAACTACGACCCAAATCGAGTCATAGCCTGAACGAGTCCTTGGTAATCCCGTGATAAAATCCATGCCTAGCTTATCCCATTTCCATTCGGGTATCGGCAATGGTTGCAACAATCCTGCTGGCTTCTGATGCTCTGCCTTTACTCTCTGACATACGTCACAAACTGCTACATACTCTGCAATATCCTTTTTCATTCCGGTCCACCAGAAAATATCCTTCAAATCCAAATACATCTTGGTATTTCCTGGGTGAATCGAATACGGTGAATCATGTGCCTCCTGCAGAATCAACTTTCTGATCTCCGGGTCATTGGGCACGTAAACACGGTCTTCAAACCATAGGGTGTCGTGCTCATCCTCACGAAATCCTTTAGCTTTTCCCTTGCTCAGTTTCTCCTTTATAGAGGCAATCTCTTTGTCAGTTTTCTGAGCTTCTCTGATTCTGTCCATCAAAGTTGACTGAATTTCCAACGCTGCTACATAGCCTCTCGGAACTATTTCTAAACATAGCTCATGAAGATTTTCTGCTAACTCATTGGGTATTTCTCCCGTCATTAACATATTGACATGGCTCTTGTGGCTTAATGCATCAGCTACTACATTAGCTTTTCCGGGATGGTAATGTAATTTCATATCATAATCCTTGATGAGCTCCAACCATCTCCTTTGTCTGAGGTTCAACTCCTTCTGCGTGAAAATGTACTTCAGACTCTTATGATCCGTGTACACCTCACAATGATTTCCAATGAGGAAATGTCTCCATGTCTTCAATGCATGCACTACGGCTGCTAACTCCAAATCATGTGTAGCATAATTCAATTCGTGAGGCTTCAGTTGTCGTGAAGCATACGAAACAACTCTCCCTTCCTGCATAAGCACTGCTCCAAGTCCTCGACGTGAAGCGTCGCAATACACCTCATAGTCCTTGGTTTGATCTGGCAAAATCAACACTGGCGAGGTAACCAAACGTTTCTTCAATTCCTGAAAACTTGCCTCACACTCATCAGTCCATTTGAACTTAGTATCCTTCTTCAACAACTCCGTCATAGGCTTCGCAATCCTTGAGAAATTCTCAATAAACCTCCGATAGTATCCTGCGGGTCCAAGAAAACTCCGGATCTCTCCAATGGTAGTTGGGGCTTCCCACTTGGTCACGGTTTCAAATTTAGCGGGATCTACTGCTATACCTTCTCCAGCTATAACATGTCCGAGGAATCCTACTTCCTTCCACCAAAATTCACATTTGCTGAACTTGGCATATAATTGATGTTCTCTGAGCTTTCCAAGTACCAAACGCAAATGCTCCTTATGCTCCTCTTCATTCTTCGAATATACCAGGATATCATCAATGAACATTATGACGAACTTATCCAAAAACTCCATAAACACTTTGTTCATCATGTTCATAAAATAGGCAGGCGCGTTAGTCAGTCCAAATGACATAACGGTATACTCATACAGCCCATACCTGGTGGTAAAAGCTGTCTTCGGAATATCCTGTTCTCGAATCTTCAACTGATGGTATCCTGATCGCAAATCGATCTTGGAAAACACTTTAGCTCCTTGCAATCGATCAAACAGATCATTGATCATTGGTAGCGGGTACTTGTTCTTGATTGTTACTTCATTCAATCCTCGATAGTCAACAACCATCCTTAACGATCCATCCTTCTTCTCTACTAGAAGTACTGGTGATCCCCAAGGCGAAGAACTTGGGCGAATGTAACCTTTATCTAGTAACTCCTTAATCTGCTTCTTAATTTCCACCAAATCTTTTGCTGGCATCCTATATGGTCTCTTCGATATTGGCCCAGTGCCTGGCAAAAGCTCAATCAAAAACTCAATGTCTCTATCCGGTGGCATGCCTGGCAACTCTTCGGGAAATACATCGGGAAAATCCTTTACCACTGGTACTTCCTCCTGCACAACTCCTGATAAGGAATTTACTTGTGTCCTCTTTGGTATATGCCGGGATACATACTTGATCCTTCTCCCTTCTGGTGTGGTAAGCAAAATTGACTTACTAGCACACTCAATATTCCCTTCATACTTTGATAACCAATCCATGCCTAATATCACATCCAATCCTTGAGATTCCAATACTATTAGGTCTGAGGGAAAAACATAGTTACCAATCCTTAATGGTAACCGATCACACCATAGGCTAGCCACATACTCTGCTCCTGGCGAGGTTACTAACATGGGTGACCTAAGGGCTTGGGTTGGTAGGTTATACTTATCCACAAATCCCCTTGATATGTATGAATGTGATGCACCAGTATCAAAAAGAACGAGTGCAGTAAATGACTTAACCAAAAACTTACCTATTACTGCATCGGGCTGAGCTTCAACCTCCTCCACATTAACGTGGTTCACCTGTCCCCTGTTGAAAGGGTTCGGCTTCTTTCCAGAGCTTCCATTGCCGTTTTGGCCTTCAGGACATTCATTTGCATAATGTCCTGGCTTCGAACACTTATAGCAAGTGACATGGCTCAAATCCTTCTTGGCTGGGGTTGATGGGGTGTTGCGGTTCTGTCCGTTGCTTCCTCCATTCCCATTACCATTCTTGTTGCCATTGTGATTGTGCGAGCTACCTACTCCATGGGTATGCTGAAAATGTCCTCCTGGCCTAGGGGTAAAACGAGGCTTCTGCTGAGCTCCTGAATTATACTTTCCTTGTCCATACTTCCTCTTGCGGTTCTCAATTTGCTGCTGCTTCCCTTCAATCATAAGAGCACGATCTACCAACTCCTGGTAGTTGTTGAAGGTGGCTACCATCAACTGCATACTCAACTCATCATTCAATCCTTCCAGGAATTTCTCCTGCTTAGCTGCATCTGTAGCAACGTCATCTGGGGCATATCGTGCTAGCTTACTAAACTCCTCCACATACTGGCCAACTGTCCGTCCTCCTTGGCGCAAGTTACGAAACTCACGCTTCTTCATGGCCATTGCTCCTACTGAAACATGGGCAGTACGAAAAGCCTGCTGAAACTGGTCCCATGTGACAGTGTTGACTGGGAAGGTGGCTGTGAAATTCTCCCACCAAGATGATGCGGGTCCTTCTAACTGATGTGCGGCAAACTTCACCTTCTCCGCATCTGTGCATCCTGCTGTGGTCAACTCCCTTGCTATCTTGCGGAGCCAATCATCTGCTACTATCGGCTCGGTGCTACTGGAAAACACCGGCGGATTCAGCCTAAGAAAACGGGCTAAGTGGTCAACAGGTGGTGGTGGTGGTGGTGTGTTGTTGTTGTTCCCCTGATTCTGATTCTGAACTAGCAACTGCATCAAGGTGTTCTGTTGCTGGATCAACTGGGTGAGCTCCGGCGGAAAGGCAAATCCGGGGTCACGTCTCGGAGGCATCTGAGGGTTTAGAAAAGATGAGATATAAGAATAGAGGGGGTCTAAAGAGAAAACACTACCCATATGCACATGAGGCAAAAAGAAACAATTCACTTCAATCAATCAAACAAGGATATACAATCGATCTAGCTATCGCAAAAGTGCTCGGACTACTATATTTACATGGTGGACTACAACTACTGATGAGGTGGTCTACTAGAAATATTCTACGGTTGTAGACTCCATGATATCTGCTCCTGCTTCATCCACATAGTCATCATCGCTACTATCTTGTTCCGAGTCGGTGCCGTCAATGATGATGTAGTCTTTCGGGCTAATCTCCTTGGGTTCTTCGTCTTCATCTACTGGTGTCGGGCCTCCCATAAATATTCCAATCTTCATAGTTAGGTCGGCATTCTTATCCACCAATACTTCAATTTCTTCTTCATAATCTTCACGTGTAGCCTTGAGTTCTTCCTCTAGTTCCTTGATTCTAGTGTTAGCCTTCTTCAGATCTATCATGTCGGCGCACATCTGATTCTCCTATCGTCGAATGTGCTGGTTTAACTCCTGGATAAAAGCTGCAATTGATCTATCTTTCCTGGTGCTGATCATCTCCCAGTGTTCATCTCGGCGCCCACAAATCTGGTAGATAGTATCCTTGAGATCCTTGCGGTAGACTTCTCCAATGCGTCCCATGGCGATGTGAGCTGCCATGCTCTTTCCTAGACTCCAAGTTGGTGCATCAAAAGAAAACTCTATGGGCTCAGTGACTGGCATGAACGTCCTACCTGGAACTTGAACTTGAATCATCCAGCACTCTTCTTCAGGTAAAGTGGCGTTGTAGGTTCCCGTGAAGCTTGGTACTCCTATGTTCAGGTATCTAGTGACTTCCTTCAAGTGGCGTCCAAAGGGTGTATCTTCGTCCGGTTGGGTGAACTTGTTCCTTGCATCCGCCATCCTAAAGAGTAGAAAAGATGAGAAGTCAGAAGAGAGGAGAGTGAGTAGTGATCTAGGTCTTTAGCTTAGTGGTCGTGTCCTACAGTCAGCGTGTGCTCTGATACCATCTCTGTAGCGACCAGACCTCAAACAGTCTGATCTCTGTGCTCCGGTGTCATCCCTGGATCAGTAATGCTGACACCACACAGTACTCGGAGGATTTATAGCAGAGTAGCAATCACACACTTATTACATCGAGTGTCTCAAAAGAGAACTTATTACAATAAATATGGCTTAAGGCCATCTAATAACGATAACAGCGGAAGGCTTGGAAGATAAGTGAGTCCATCAACTCCAACGGCATCACTGAGTATAGAACCACGACCTAAAAACTCCTTAATCGTCGTCTGAAAAGTCCGCAACATTAATGTTGCAGCCCGAAAACGGGCCAGCACGTAGAATATGCTGGCAAGGTAACACATAGAAAGTAATGGAATGCAACAGCTATACTATATGCATATTTGGCTAGTGGAAAGCTCTATGGTTACAGTTTTTGCATAAAGCCAATTTTTCCCTACTTCAAAGGAATAAATTTAATTACTATCATGGTGGTTGTTAAACATTGAGAATGGTTGACGGCATTCTCAATCCCAATTAAGTAACATCATTAAAACCCAACAAAATTAATTTAGAGTAACATGTTGAGATTCACATGAAAATCCAGGTACTAGATCCTCAAGATGTCCATAACCGGGGACACGGCTAACCATGATTAGTTTGTTACACTCTGCAGAGGTTTGCGCACTTTTCCCCACAAGACTCGATAGCCTCCGTTTGGTTTCTCGCACTACAGGGTGTTTGAGAAACGGATGACCGAGACATAGTCTTTCAGAAGCGCTAACACCTTACGATCGGGTAGACCGTACCACCTACATCCCCTACATCTGCTAGTCTACCACTGTAAGAGTTCGCACAACTTAGTCAACTATGCCAGAGCCCATAATGGCTTGTGGCTGCACACGGAAGTTTCTAGTATGAATAATCTCATGATCCCTTTGAGCCTGGGTGGCGGTCCAAAAGAAAAACAGGCAAGTCCTGGAAACCCCAGGTGCCTCAATCCACCCAGATGTGTGTTAGGTTGCCACCTTAGATAAACCATTAATTAACAATCTCACATCTGTCATGGATATCACTCACCCAATCCACGTCTACTAGCATAGCATGGCATAATAAGCAAACGTAGAAGTAACTCCCAAAGGTTTGATAATAACAGGTAATAGGTACTACCTCATCTACTTCCCATCCCACAATTTAATTAGATCCTAATCATGCAACGTGTGAGGATTGATCTAATGCAATAAAACTGGGTTGTAGAAAAGGTATGATCAAAGTGTTACTTGCCTTGCTGATGATCCGCGAAACCTAGAGATTCGAAGTAATAGGCGGCGCACTCCGGGTATTCTATCGCAGATAAACAACAAGCATACAATAAGTACTCATCTAATGCACAGGTAAAACTCAAATAGAAGATCTAACCAGAAAGTTCAACTTAAGAACCCTGGTTTGCAAAAAGAATCAAATCGAACGAAGCAAAAGAAATCAAACGGCGAAAGAAACAACTTCGTTCTAGTAATCTGGATCTAAGGCAAATTTTACAGTAGCAAAAACATGTTTAAGTTGATTATTCAGAAAGAGGGTTTCGAGACGAAACTCTAGGCGCTTGAATCGCCTGATTCCGATAAACGAGCGAAAAGTTATACTAAAACGAAAATCGGATGAGAAATCGCGATCAGAAAATAACCGCGAAAAATCCGACGAAAAAGAAAAACGACGAACAGAATTTTTTTCTAAACAGCACGGAGAACGAGGCAGCGGCGAACCTCGGGCGGCGCGCAACTCCGGCGGCGGCGTCGGCGGCGGCGGGCGGCTAGCTAGGGTTAGGGTTAGGGTGGCTGGGCGGCTGGGCTTTCGGGCCCCGGGGCGGCGGCTTATAAAGCCTCGGCCGGCGGTGTCCTGGCCGAGTACAGCCCAAAGTCGGTTCCGCGTTCTTTTTTAAATAATTCCGCTCGGAAGAAAAATAAAAAGAAATACTAAACGGACTCCAAAAATCACAAAATAAATTTTCTCGGGTTTCTAAAATCAAGCCCGATGAAGTGAACATTTATCTGGGCCCAAACTACAACTTTGAAAAACACGCAGTTTTCCTAAATTCAAATAAAAATATCTCTCAACAATGCTAATATTGATCATATAACCATCCCTCAACGTCCGATGAACAATCACTCCAAAGTTCTTATTTAGCAGAGAACATAAGAAGAAATTGTTTGTAGGGTATGAAACCACATCAAAGCTATTCTTTCCGATCAATCTATCCTAGAGTTCGTACTAAAATAACACAAAGCTATTCTTTTTGATCGATCTAACCAAGAGTTCATACTAAAAATAACACCATATGATACACATCAACCAACTCTAATGTCACCTAGATACTACAATGTCACCGCGAGTATTCGTGAGTTGATTCTGCGATATGCATCAAACAATTTCAGATTCATAATACTCAATCCAACATAAAGAACCTGTGAGAGTGCCCCAAGAGTTCTACCAGAGAAACAAAGACGATAACATGCATCAACCCCTATGCATAGATTACCCCAATGTTACCTCGGGAATTCGTGAGTTGAGTGCCAAAACACACATCAAGTGAATCAGTATGATACCCCATTGTCACCACGGGTATTCATAGCAAGACATACATCAAGTGCTCTCAAATCCACAAAAGTATTCAATCCTAAAACAAAATCTCAAAGGGAAAATTAAATTCACAACAAGGTAGAAAGGGGAAAACACTATATGATCCAACTATATTAACAAAACCTGCGATACATCAAGATCATGACATCTCAAGAACACAAGAGAGAGAGAGAGAGGAAGATTAAACACAATGCTACTAGTACAAATCCTCACGCCCGAGGGTGGGCTACTCCCTCCTTATCATGGTGGCTGCCGGGATTATGAAGATGGCCACCGGTGATGATTACCCCCTCCGACAGGGTGTCGGAACGGGGTCTAGATTGGTTTTTCATGGATACAGAGGCTTGCGGCGGCGAAACTTCTGATCTATGGTTATTTCTGGGGGTTTCTGTATTTGTAGGATTTTTTTTGCGTTGGTTTCATGCGAAGATGGGCCTCGAGGTGGGCACAACCCACCTGGGCGCGCCTGGGCCTCCTGGCGCGCCCAGGTGTCTTGTGCTCACCTCCTTCACCTTCTAGTCCTCCCACAAAGCTTCTAGTGCCTCTTTTCTTCCAAAAAAATCATCAAAAATTTCGTTGCATTTGGAGAACTTTTATTTCTGCACAAAAAATAACACCACGGTAGTTCTCCTGAAAACATCATCAGTCTGGGTTAGTTCCATGCAAATCATACCAAAACCATATAAATTGTTGTAAACATAGCATGAATACTTCATGAATTATAGATACATTGGAGACGTATCAGTGTGTATATAAGCCAAGGGGTTTAGCCCGTAGAGGGGACCGAACCACAATTACATTCATCTAGCCCGTAGAGGGGACCGAATCACAATTACATTCATCTAGCCCTAGAGGTAGAACACAACTTACGATCTCAGCGTAGGTCACCTATGTACTTGATACATCTCCATCAATATGAACAAGAGCAGGACGTAGTGTCTTACCTCCATCAAGAGGGCCTGAACCTAGGTAAACATTGTCTCCCTCGTTCCTCTTACCATCGATCCAAGATCCACAGCTTGGGACCCTGTACCCTGAGGTTTGTAGGATTTCACACCGACACCGGTGAACTGATGCTATTGGACTCTAGGTTGAGGACTCTCTCTATCGAAGTTCAACTTCTAGACGTCGATGTGGTATCTAGGTCAAAACAACGTGACGAGTGTTGCACGGCAAGGTTATAGAGGGTGTTCATTTCATCGATGACTGCCCTGCCGATAAACTTTTTCTACACTTTAATCCATGCAAATGTCTTCTATGTCAGTATAGTCTCCCCGACCTTAATGAGGCTTTGGGCACATGATTAAGATTTAGATCCCTAACTCCAACATAGTATTCTAGCATTACTTGATCCTTATCACATGCACTGGTACAACATTGAAACTAGAGATGGCCAGAAACACATTGCGGACTACCTCTTCTGGTGCATGATTGTGAACCATCCGCAGAAGGACACCTAACTCGTGCCATATTTCGAAACATAGGTCATTCACTCTTATGCTAAAACATATACATGACTTTGTGATTTGATCTCATGCATGTTAATTTCTTCAATTCTCTCCATGCAACCAACACTGAAACGTAATCGCACCATTGTGTACGCAGGGTCAGGCTTATTTCTTTAATTCGAAGAGAGACTCTTCGTGGAACTGTACTGTCAATTCATGAGCTACTATCTGGTTGACGGTATCTATCCTCCATGGGCGACCTTCGTCAAGACCATCTCTAAGACAATTGGTCAGAAAAGAGTTCACTTTGTCAAAAGATGAGAAGGAGCTAGAAAGGATGTGGAGAGGGCATTTGGAGTGCTCCGAGCCCGTTTTTCTTTGTTCGAGAACCTGCGAAAACATGGGATCCGGAGACATGTTGTGTGATCATGCCCAACATGATCATGGAGGATGGAGGTGAAGATGTTGCCGAAGGTCTGGAATTTGAGAACATGGGTGATCCTATTCAACTTCCACATCGGAATCTGGCCAATTTTGATGAGTTTTTCCAAATATATCAATAAATTCGACACTGAGTAACTCATGAGCAGCTTAAGGACGATCTTGCTGGACATCAGTGGGCGCTTAAAAGGGACAACTAGAACATAGGTGCAAGTTGAATTCAAGTTTGAATTGTTTTATTTCAAAATTTAGTTGGATTGTAATATATTCTTTTTGCAGGGGTAAAAGAGTTTTATTCCATAGATGTAGAGTTACAGTCAGTTGTCAAAAGCTCAGCAATACAAGGTGGTCAATTCTATAGCCAGCAAGCTGTGCTACACTCTACTCTCCCATGGTTTGCCAGGCGGTCCGCTACTCTGTTTTGATCTCTAGAAATTATCATAGGAAGAAACTCTCTACCAACTAAGAGGTGCTTAATCTCTGTGACTAAATGGCTGTAAGCCGATCGATCAAGATTATCCAAGGACAATGAAGAGAGTGTCGTCGAAGAGTCAGATTGGATTACCACAGGAAGGTCTAATCACTCGAAAGCTAGCGCTAGACCCTTCCTAATTGCATGTAGTTCTGCTTCCGAGGGCATCGTTGCAGAAGAAGAGGTGTCGATAAGCAGAAAAGATCAAGATTCCATCTGGATTCCCGAGGACCATCCCTGAACCCGCAGTCCCGTCTGAGGAGAACAAACCATCGACCGAAAGGGCGAACCGTCCCGTAGCAGGAGCAGGCATGGTTTGGCCGATGCAGTATCCTTGTTCGTAGGTTCCGACCACCCCTCTCACTCCACCATTTTACATTTGAACATCTCCTCTGTGTTGTAATATTTACATCTGAACGAGTATCACACTTGAATATTTTCACTCATCGAAGATTTGATATGCTATTATTTTGAGTGATGTGGACCTTTAGAAAGAACCGAGAAGATGTTTGGCAGATAGGGTTGGATGATCGGCTTCCATATCCAGGTTCTTAGACAAGTTCTGACCAATCAGCGGATAATTTTTTTTCAAGGGTACGCCAATGGCGTACCTTAGCTTTATAGAAGGGAGAAAATATGTACAAGAGATTACAAATGCGCTAGTTAGCTGTCACAAGTCGACCCTAACCAAGCCTCCACACCAGTCCCTCACTCTACTCGACTACTCTGATACAAGTTGTCCTCCAAACGCTGTGCCGGGGTACTGATCCACGGGCACCTATGGGACCGGCGGACCGGATCCCTTTCGGTTCGGCAGGGGCGGAGGTCATGCAAAGAGCAAATCGAGGCGATGCACGCGAGCGATTTACCCAGGTTCGGGCCACACGGATGCGTAAAACCCTACTCCTGCTTTGTGGTTTGTATTGATTTCTTGCTCGGGAGCGCTGAGTGCTACAGTACACACCAGCAGCTAGCGAGACCGAGCGTGAGTGTTCGAACCCCCCTCTACGTTGCACACAGGCCTCCTTTTATATGCTCAAGGGGTCACCGACAGGTGGCAACGGAGGCAAAGGGTAAAAATGGAAAGGTGCTGTGGTAGGTACAACTACCTGCTACAGTGTATCATACCTAACCCTGACGGCAGGGGACAAGGGCAATAAATGCCCGTCTGTGTCGTCTAAACAGTGCAAAAAGAGACCGCCAGGGACGCCACCGTTCGCCACGATGGCGATCTTGTCAGCGCCGCTTGCCACCGCACGCCGCTGGTTGCACAGCCTCCCGCCACGTACGCCTGGAAGGGCTCCAGAGCGACACGTTGGTGGATGTGCTGGAGCACGGGCCCAGAGAGGTGGCTCGCCGCGGCAAGCGCCTTGCCGTTGTCGTTGTCTTGTCGCGTCCGGGAGCTTGTCGCTCACCGGGCCTTGCCGGGACGCGTGGTGCGCCGCGGCAAGTTCCTTGAAATGCCTTGGGTGGCCTTCCCGGCAAGCTCCTCTTGCCGGGGTCTTGGGATACTTTTGTTAGCCTTCTCGGCAAGCTCCTCTTGCCGGGGTCTTGTCTCCTTGACTTGGATACTTTGTTCTTGAACGGCTCCAAAGGAACCACGGAGGACCTTGGCGGTCACCTGGCAAGCCTTGCCGCGGGATGCTGCGACTGCCCGTGCACAAGTTCGGGATACTAGGGTACCCTTACTCTAGTACACCGATAGGAGCCCCCGGGCCTGGGCCATACACAGTGCCGAGCGTTGTTGGGCCAGGCCCAAAACAGGGCACGGGCAAACGCGGCCTAGGTTACGCCGTATCTCACTCCGTATCCACCGCGCCCTCCCCGAACGGCACGCGTTGAATGCGGCGTCGTGGGAGAGATCGTGGGTGGTTTCTTTATTCGGAAATGCGGAACGTCCGCCCCCTCCCTCTTTATAAGCAGGGGAAACAGGGGCAGTTCGCCCACTTGCCCGTTGCCGTTCCCAATCTCAGAAATCTCCGCCGCTCCCTCGCCTTCCCAAAGCAGAGAGAGAAAGCAGCGCTCCGCCCCCCATCGCCACCAGCACCACCAGCGCCGTCAACCTCCTCCACTGCTTCCGCCATGGCCCCAAAAGCCGACAAGGGGAAGGTCGTGAAGTCGACCGAGGCGCAGCGGCTCGTGGCGCTGCGGAAGGAACGGTCCGTCTTCCCCCCCAAGCTTGGCGCAAAGGAGCTGAGGGAGAACTACTACCTTTTCTGGTCGGCGGAGACGCGCGCGCATCCGCGCACAAAGGTACTCCCCGCCGCCGCTTGGAAGAAGGCTCCGAACGGATACCCCTTTTTTGCTCTGTTCTTCTACTGCGGGCTCTGCCCGCCTTTCTCTGATTTCTTCTGCGACATCATGAATACCTATGGATTCCACCTCCTTGACTTCACCCCCAATGCTGTCCTGACAATGGCAGTTTTCGCACATCTCTGCGAAAACTTTGTCGGAGTCCTTCCCAACATAGCCCTCTTCCGCCACTTCTTCATCCCCCGAGTAGAGAGAGGAGAGGCTCTATCCGGCGGAATCGCCTGGATTTCAAGGGCCGGAAAGAAGGAAACCTATCTGGAGGGAGAATTCCGCGGCAAGTGGGAGGAGTGGAGAGCTGATTGGTGCTGGATTGACGAGGAGAGCCCGCAGCCATTCACCACTCGGCGCCGAACCCCAGTAACCCGCGGCAACGATTGGAGTGACGTGGCCCCGGAGGACGACAAGCTGAAGATTGCTGTCACCAGGATCCTGCGCCTGAGGCTTGCCGGGCTTACTGTTGGCGCTGTTGGCGCAGACTTCCTTCGCCGCCGCATCGCCCCCCTGTAGGAACGGGGGAGGCCCACTTGGGAGTTCAAGAACGCGGCAGATATCATGAGGCTGCGGCCGGGCCTCAACTACAACTTCACAGTCCTGGAGCTCAACGCGATGCTGCAGGAACTGTTCAAGTATGACCCCCAACATCCCGAGGTGTTCAGGTTGCCGGGGGGCGTCGTGCCGTTGTGCAACAATTCCTCGCTCGACCGCATCCGCGCAATGATGCCGGAGTGCGACTCGCATGGAATTGTGCCAACTTGGCAGGAGCCTGCAGACGAGGTCGTGCAGCAGTTCTTCGACGACTTGGTAGAAGTGCCAATCCGCTCCGACGAGAAGGATGGCCTCACCCGCGACACCACCAAGAAGGCGTCTTCGCAAGGCCGGTGACGTGGCGGAGCGGCAAGCGGGTCAACAGTCGCCACGCCGCGTGACACGCTCCACCGCGGCAAACACCGTTGCCGCGGGAGCGCCTCATGCTGCGACGGCAACTGGAGCGGAGTCTAGCCAGACCATCGCTTCAGTTCCTGCCACTGCTCACGCCGCGCCGGTAGCCGGAGCGGGGTCGTCTCAGACCGCCGCCACTGCTCCCGCCAAGCGGCCAAGGGAAGCTTCTCCTCCGCCTCCTCGCGCCGGGCGCGCGCCGGGCTTCGACTTCTTCGCGTTAAGCTCCGACGAGGAAGAAGAAGAAGAGTAAGCTTCTCTTGCTGTACTTGCATTTCTTTAGTCCTTGATGTTTGTCTTGTATCTGACTTGCTTTTCCCTGAACTTGTTCCTCTTTAGGACTCTAGCCCAGAGAGCGGCAAAGAGAGCTAAGGTCCCGGTGATCGTCATCGAGGACGAGCCCACTGCGACAGCAGGTGGCGCGCCCGAGACAACCTTGCCGGACCCGGCGACTTTCCTCCAGGGCAGCCCCCAGCGTAAGTGTATGAATTACTTTCCGCGGCGAGGCGCGCATGGGTACTTGTCTTTGCTGATATCTGCTTGTTGACTTGTGTAGGAGCCGAGCAGCCCCACCAGGAGCCAAGGGAGAATTCCCCGACAAGGGAGAACTCTCCGGCAAGGGAGGGCTACCCGGTAAGGGAGAAGTCTCCGGCAAGGGAGGGTTCTCCGGCAAGGGACAGCACCAGCGGCCCCCCGACGGCGGAGACCACTACTGCAGAGCCTGGTGCAGGTACTCCTATTGCTTCAAAACTTCCCTTGGGTTCTTCTTCTTTTGATCTTCTTGAGTTTTTGCTGGATTTTGCTTGACTCTTTTCCCCTTGCCGACTGTCAGACCCATCTGCTGCGGAGCGGATGGAGACCGAGGTCGCCACCGAAGACGTAGCCGGCGCTGGTGATCCCGCCGGCGCCGAGGCCGCCAAGGCTGGCGCCGCGGCGACTGGCGAGGGATCTGGCGATCGTACTGACGGCCCAGAGGCCGCAAGAGCGCCAGGCGCTACACCGACCGCCGACCCATCTGCCGAAGCCGCAGCGCCAAGCACCGAGGAGCCCCAGCTGGGCGTTTACTTGAAGGCCGGCGAAGGCGTCTTCATCAACCTCCCCTGGGCGTCAAGCTCCAGGGCGCCGGTCGAGCGGGAGATCTTCGACGGAGAAGTGCTTGCCTCCGCGGGGTTGACGCTGGTCGACGCGCCAAGCAGCAGCAGCAACGAGCCCGAAGAAGAGCGGCTGCTGCGGAAGCTGATGTCGCTCTACCACGCGCGGCAAGCCAAGCTGGAGTCCCGCGAGGCGCTTGTCGCGAAGGCGGGAGCAGACAATGAAAAGCGCGCGGAGGAGCTCGGGGGTTCCCATCGGGAAGCCCTCCGAAATCTGGCGGAGGAGCGGGAGCAGCTCGCTGAAGCGCAGAAAGCCTTCCTCCTCGAGAAGGCCGAAGCCGAAGAGCGGCAGCGACTTGCCGCTGTGAAGCTAGCCGCGGAGGAGGACGAGCTGGCGCAGCGGAAGGTCAATCTCGACGCCCACGAGGAGGAGCTTGCCGCGCGCGAGGGAAAACTCAGTGGAGCCCTCAAACAAGCAGAGGACGCCGCCGCCGCCGCCGAAGCCGCCAAGGAGGAGTTGAAGACGAAGGTGGCGCGGCTGGAGGCCGATCTCTCCGAGAAGGGCAAAGAGCTCAGCGCCGCCAAGGTCTCCAACGTGGATCTTGAGTTGAAGCTAACCACTTTGACCAAGACTCTGGACAGCGCCAAGAAGCGGGAGGCGGCCTTGAAGGAGGAAATCAAGGCCGACAAGGCGCTGCTGGAGAGTGCTACCGCCGCCCAGAACGCCTTCAGGGAGACTGTGACGCACTGGACGAAGAGTCTTGTGAATACCGCCACAGATATCGACAAGGAGCTGGCGCAGCTGGGGATGGAGGATCTCGGGTATCCCTCCGACGAAAACCTCCAACCCAGCGCCAAGCTCGTCCTGTTCTTCAAGGGCGTGGCGACGGCCCTCCAGCGACTCCGGGAAAGGATCCCGAAGCAGCTGGCTGACGAATCACGCAAGATCTGCGCGGGAGCTCTTCAGAAAGTGTTGATGAAGGTGGCCTTCCGCAATCCAGGCCTCCGCCTCACCAACATCCTCAGGACCTTGCCGCCGGAAGCTGATCTGGAGGAGCTCAAGGCCCTTGTCGCACCCATTGTGGACAAGGTGAGCGGGATCAAGAGGGTCGAAGGGGATCGCGTAGATTAGGCCGCCCATTTCTTCTTTCCTTGTCGCTGTTTATTATGTTATGAAAACAATCTATTAGAGCTGCGACAAGCTATCTTTCTAATATAACTCTATTCTGGGCAATGATCGCGACGTTATTCCCTTTACTTGATTCCTCCCTTTGTATGTTTTTTTACCCTACGCTTTTAGGGAACTTGCCGGTGCAGGCACCTGAGCCGCGAGCGCTGAGTGCGGGACGTCAGCAGCCTGCTGGCGGTGCCGCTACCGGCAAGAAACCTTGTCGCAACTAGTTGCAGATCACTTAAGTTGCTGAGCGGACTCGAAACAAAGTAAGGGCGCTAGCAGCTCACTTAAGTTGCTGAGCGGACTCGAAACAAAGTAAGGGCGCTAGCAGCTCACTTAAGTTGTTGAGCGGACTCGAAACAAAGTAAGGGCGCAACTAGCTACGAGTTGGTTCCTCCGCGCACAGGTTTTCCATACAAAGTGCGGTCGTTCAAGGGAGATAACTTAAAATTTAAAAAATTTGATTGCTCAAACTTTGGCAACTTAGCTTTTCTGTTGTTTGCTTCCCGGCAAGGCAAAACTTTCTTGAACAACGCCTAGTCCATACCATCATCCTCTCCCTTCACCCCGGCAAACTTGTGGGCGAGTGGAACCTTGCTTTCAAAAAGAAAGAAGAGACAATACAGATATGGGCCTTTACAGCTCGTTATTGCTTACCGGGGTTAAGGTGCTGCACAAAGTGTCAGATCATATATGCCAAAAAATAATAAGCATGAAATCGACAAAATGTGCGGAGCACATGAGCTTTACTTATGCACGGGGTCTGCGCCCGGCTTTGTACGAAGGATTACATGCAACAGCGGCAAGACTTGTACAAAAGGTGGTTGCCGGAACAGGTTCCGACAACCGCGCCTTACGGGTAAAACTTACGAAAATGCTCAATGTTCCACGAGTTGCTCACCGGAATGCCATCTTCGGTCTCAAGGCGGACAGTGCCAGGCCTAGTGACTCGTTTCACCCGGTAAGGGCCTTCCCACTTCGGCGTCAACTTGTTGGAATTCTTGGCGGTCTGAACTCGCCGAAGAACAAGGTCGCCTTCCTCGAGACTTCTGGCGTTAACTTTGCGGCTATGGTAGCGGCGCAAAGCTTGCTGGTAGCGAGCAGCTCGCACAGCAGCCTGAAGACGATCTTCCTCAAGGAGCAGCGCGTCATCTTGTCGCAGCTGCTCTTGCTCAAGCTCATCATAAGCGAGCACTCGAGGTGACCCGTATACGAGTTCCGTGGGGATAACTGCCTCTGCTCCATAGACTAGAGCGAAAGGTGTCTGACCAGTGGCTCGATTTGGCGTCATTCTGATCGACCAAAGAACCACCGGCAGCTCCTCGATCCAGTTTCTTCCGCACTTGTGCAGCCTGTCGAAAGTTCTGGTCTTGAGCCCGCGCAGCACTTCAGCATTTGCCCTCTCCGCTTGACCGTTGCTTCTCGGGTGAGCAACAGAAGCGAAGCAGACCTTGGTGCCAAGATCTTGGACGTACTGCATGAAGGTGCGGCTCGTAAATTGTGTACCGTTGTTGGTGATTATCCTGTTAGGGATCCCGAAGCGGCAAACAATCGACCTGAAGAACTTGACTGCTGACTGTGCTGTCACCTTCCTCACTGGTTCCACTTCCGGCCACTTTGTGAACTTGTCGATTGCAACGTACAAGTACTCAAAGCCCCCGACAGCTCGGGGAAAGGGGCCGAGGATGTCGAGCCCCCAGACCGAAAATGGCCAGGATAAAGGGATCGTCTGGAGAGCTTGAGCTGGTTGGTGTATCTGCTTGGAATGGAACTGGCACGCTTCACACTTGGTTACTTGTGCAGTTGCATCCTGGAGGGCTGTTGGCCAGAAGAAACCTTGCCGAAATGCTTTGCCGACAAGTGCTCTTGCGCCAATGTGGTGACCACATATGCCTCCATGTATCTCTGCCAACAGCTTTTGTCCATCTTCCCGGTGAATACACTTCAATTTCACGCCGTTGAGTCTTCTTCTGTACAGTGTCTTGTCGACAAACTGGTACATACTTGACTGCCGGGCTACTCTTTCCGCTTCTTCTTGCTCTTCGGGAAGTTCACCTGTCTGAAGGAAACGGACAATCTGCTGCGCCCATGCCAGAGCCTGTGGCTCGACAACAAGGACTAAAGGCAAATCTGCGGCTGCGGGAACGTCCGCTTCTACGGCAAGAACCTGCAGGCCTGCCGGAGCTTGACGTTCCCCGGCAAGCTTGCCGGAGCAAAACTTGTCGGGAGCTTCTGCTTCAACGGAACAAACACTGGGGTTCGCCGGAGCAGACTGCTCCTCAGCGCTCTTGGCGTTGATCTTGGGGACTGCTGCGAGAACATCCGCTTCTACGGCGAGAACTTGCGGCTCTGCCGGAGCGTGACGTTCCCCGGCAAGCTTGTCGGAGCAAAACTTGTCGAGAGCTTTTGCTTCAACGGAACAACCCCTAGGGCTTGCCGGAGCAGATTGCTCCGCAGCACTCTTGGCATTGATCTTGGGGACCTTCTTGGCGGCGGCTTTGGGGAGCTCTGCCGGCAAATAGTCACCAGGAACCAACTTCCTCTTCTTGTTCTGTCCAGTTGATGGTGTTACGGACGGCTGAGTCAGCTTGAGCACAAAGATCCCTGGTTCCACAGGTAACTTAAGTGCGGCGCACTTTGACAGGCCATCTGCAATGGTGTTCTGAGCTCTTGGAACATATTCCATTTGTAGGCCGTCAAAGTGCTCTTCTAGCTTTCTCACTTCGTCGACGTAAGCTTCCATCAACGGACTCTGATAATTCTTGTTTACTTGACGGACGACAAGCTGTGAGTCGCCCCTGACAATGAGCTTCTTGATCCCAAGGTCTGCCGCGATCCTGAGACCGGCAAGCAAGCCCTCATACTCTGCAGTATTGTTTGTTGCTTGCTCCTTGGGAAAGTGCATCTGGACTACGTACTTGAGGTGCTCTCCGGTGGGTGCGACAAGCAGCACACCAGCGCCGACGCCTTGCAGCGAAAAGGCACCATCAAAGTACATCAGCCACTCTTTGCTTACTTCCTTGTCGGGGATGCTCGTTTCTGGAATTCCTTCATCTGGCGTTGGCGTCCATTCTGCTATGAATTCTGCCAATGCTCTGCTCTGGATAGTTGAAGTGCTCTCAAACTTGAGGCCAAAGCTTGACAGTTCCAGTGCCCACTCAACAATCCTGCCTGTCGCTTCTGGATTCTGTAGTATCCTCTTCAGCGGAAAGCGAGTGACAACTGTGATCTCATGTGCTTGGAAGTAATGGCGCAGCTTTCTCGAGGCCATGAGAAGGCCGAAAAGCAATTTCTGCACACCAGAGTACCTTGACCTAGCCCCCTGCAGAAGGGAGCTGACAAAGTAAACTGGGCGCTGCACCATTTTCTTCTGTATCTCCTCTCGCATCTGCGCAGATTCATCTTTGTCGGGACCAGAGCTTGTTGGGGGAGCGCCTTGCTTGTCGCTGGATGTGCTTGCCGTGGTTGCGGGCTCGTCATCTGCCTCCCTCTCTGCTACTAACGCAGCACTAACCACTTGATTGGTTGCCGCTATGTACAGCAGCAACTTCTCTTGTGGCTTAGGTGCGACAAGTATTGGAGGGGAGGACAGGTATCTCTTCAAGTCTTGCAGCGCAGCCTCCGCTTCCGGAGTCTATCTCATTGGACTTGCCTTTTTCAATAATTTGAAAAAGGGCAGGGCGCGCTCAGCAGACCTAGAGATAAACCTGCTGAGAGCAGCCACGCAACCGGCAAGTCTTTGTACATCCTTGACGCGCTTTGGTGCTTCAATCTGCTCAATGGCCTTGATCTTGTCGGGATTGGCTTCAATTCCCCGTTGAGACACAAAGAACCCGAGAAGCTTGCCGGAGGGAACTCCAAACACACACTTCTCTGGGTTGAGCTTGAGGCTGATCTTGCGCAGATTTGCAAAGGTCTCGTCTAAATCTTGTATCAGGGTTGCTCTGTCCTTGCTCTTGACTACTATATCATCCATGTAGGCTTCCACATTTCTGTGTATTTGCGGCTCAAGAGCGACATGGACTATTCTTGCAAATGTTGAACCAGCATTTTTTAATCCGAAAGGCATCCGTACGAAACAGTACGTGCCACATGGAGTAATAAATGCGGTCTTCTCCTCATCCTCTTCTGCCATGAAGATCTGATGATATCCTGAATATGCGTCAAGAAATGAAAGCAAATCACATCTGGCTGTGGAGTCAACAATCTGGTCAATGCGCGGCAAAGGAAATGGGTCTTTGGGACAAGCTTTGTTAACATCGGTAAAATCGATACAAAGTCTCCATTTCCCGTTTGCCTTGCGCACGACTACAGGATTGGCCAACCACGTAGGATGGAGCACTCCTCTGACAAGGCCTGCTGCTTCCAGTTTCTTGATTTCTTCTGCAATGAATTCTTGGCGCTCCACTGCCTGCTTCCTGACCTTCTGCCTGACGGGCCGCGCATGAGGACAAACGGCAAGATGGTGCTCAATCACTTTCCTGGGAACACCGGGGATGTCAGACGGTTGCCACGCAAACACGTCGACATTCGCCCGCAGGAAAGCAACGCGCGCGCTTTCCTATTTAGGTCCGAGAGTGGCACTGATGGTGAAGGTACCACCAGTGCCGTCCTCCTTGGCGGACACCTTTTTCGTCTCTGGCGGAGCTGCCATCGTCTTCTTACACTTGCCGGTGGAGCTCGATGGTGCGTCCTCGACGGCAGCGCAGCACTGCGAAGAGGTGCACTTGCCGGAGTGGGCATCAGAACTCTTGCCGGGCTTGGTCTTCTTCCCCCCGGGAGCTTCAGCGGCAAGTGACTTGTGATCTGTTGCGGCTGCTGCTTCCCGGTAGATCTTGTCGGCACAGATAAGGGCATCTTTCTTGTCGCCGGGGACAGAGATGACGCTTATCGGGCCTGGCATCTTCAGCATGTTATATGCGTAGTGAGAGGCCGCCATGAACTTGGCGAGTGCTGGACGGCCAAGTATCCCATTGTAAGACAATGGAATATCGGCAACGTCGAATGTGACCCTCTCAGTCCTGAAGTTTAGCTCGCTGCCAAATGTTACCGGCAACGTGACTTTTCCCTTCGGCTTGCTCCTTCCCGGGTTGATTCCTTGGAATGTGCCGGTTTCTTCGAGCTCGCTGTCGAGGATCTGGAGTTTTTGGAGTACAGCGGAGGAGATCAGGTTCAAGCCGGCCCCGCCGTCAACTAGCATCTTGGTGACCTTGAGGTTGCGGATAGTTGGTGAAACCAATATCGGCAAACACCCGACCGCAGTTGTGCAATCAGGGTGGTCCTCAATGTCGAAGATGATAGGCGTGCTGGACCATTTCAGAAGTTTGCGCGATTCGACAGGTGGCTCCGCTGCGTTGACTTCCCGCACCCACTGCTTGAGTTGGCGGTGTGAAGTATGCAGAGAAGCACCGCCGTCAACGCACAAAACCTCTGTGGCTTTCTGAAACTCCTGCTCACTGGTCTCAACATCATCCATGTCTTCGTCGTCGTCGTCTTCATCGTTGTCGCGGCCGCGGGGAGGTCTGTCTCCTTGCCGCTGCTTGGCCTTGCCGCGGCGTCCTCCCCGGCCAGCGCGCTTCTTGCCGGATTCTCCAGCACCTCCTTGGGCCCTCTCCTTGTCGCGTCGCTCGTACTCAGCTTTTTGCTGCTGGACAAGCTGCTCGACCTTTTTGCAGCTCTGGAGGTCATGGCCCTTGGTGCGGTGAATCTTGCAGTATTGCTTGTCGGAGCCGTCCTGCTTGTCGGCGACCGCCACAGCCTGGCAGTTGGCGCACGCGGCAATCTCCTTGCCGGAGCTGCCAACCTTGGCTTTGTTGGCACCACCTTCGTTGCCGGACTGCTCAACGACTAGCACCTCTTTGCCTTTCTTCTTCCTGTTCCGCCGCCGGTTCTTCTTTGCCGGGGCAGCATCTTCGCTGTCAGATCCTTCCGCTCCTGCATTCTCTCCGGGGAGTCTCCTCCCTTCCTCAGCACGTGCACACTTGTCTGCCAAGGCGTATAGCTCACTGACGTCCCTGATCCTACGCATCGCCATCTCCTCCCGCATCCTGCGGTTACGCACGTTCTGATGAAATGCGCTGATGACCGCGGCGGGGTGGACGTCTGGGATGTTGTACTGTACACGGCTGAACCTCTGAATGTACTTGCGCAGGGGCTCTCCTTCCTTCTGGACGAGCAGATGAAGGTCACTCTCTTGGCCGTGAGGTTTGTGGCCGCCTGTAAAGGCGCCGACAAACTGATGGCATAGGTCTGCCCAGGAGGACATGGAGTTGTCCGGCAAGTGCATGAGCCAGGACCTGACGTTGGGCTTGAGCACCAACGGGAAGTAGTTGGCAAGGATCTTGTCGTCCCGCCCCCCAGCAGCCTGCACCGCGATGGTGTAGATGCTGAGGAACTCCGACGGATGCGACTTGTCGTCGTACTTCTCTGGCACATCTGGTTTGAAATTCTTCGTGCTGGTCCACTCGACTTGCCGCAGCTCACGAGTGAACGCAGGGCAACCTACCACGTACGGCAAGTCGCCTGGTTCCGCTGGCGCATGCATGTCGACAGAGGGCCCAACGCGCTGGTCTGATTGACGTCGCGCTTCTCTTCGGCGCTCGATGCGGGTACGAGCTTCTTCTTGTTGTCATTCTTGAAGAACTTGGCGCTGATCGCGATGAGCTCGCGGATCTGATGACGCGGTGGAGTCGCTGTCGAGGTGGATCCGGCGAGTCGGCGATCTTGGCCTTCGGGGTGGAGAGTGCACAGAGGTTGCACCCCCACCGGTCTTGTCGCCACCGGCTCGTGCCTGGCTGGCTTGCCGCGGCTGCGACGTTCTCGGCTACCGTGGAGAGCCGCCGTTGGCGAAGCCGATGAGACTCTGGATGGTGGCCCTCCAATCGTCGATCTTCTCCGCCATTGGAGGGTAATCTAGGAGCAGCTGAGCTCGCGCCAAAGCTTCTACTACAGTGGCGGGTGGCGGTGGCGAACGTTGCGAGGAGCGGGATATGCTCAGACTTCTAACCACGTTAGAAGGAGCAGTATCCCGTCCAAGCGACCGTGTCTCGCTCGCGCCAGCATGTTGGCGTGCATGGTGGTCTTGAGCACTTCGAGATCCACCAGCTCGATCTTGATCCAGCAAGCGCATGGTACCGTGAGTACCATGACGCTGCCGGTCCCGCGCCTCCTGAGACGGGCGCGGTGCATGTACGGACGCCGAGGTCTTGGAGTGCGCCCGGTCATTGTGGGAGCCGGCTACGCCGCCGACGGGCAGCGCAGCCTCGCACTTGGACCTGGCAGCACCGTGAGCTCCCTCGTCGATGTGCGTTCTTCCGCCGGCGTCTGCCCCACCAACCGTTTGCTCCGGCGGTGGTTGGCTCGGCGTGGACGGAGCAGCTGCCTCCGAAACCTTCTTCTTCGGCGGCATGTTGATGAAGATGATGAAGATCTAGCTCGCGAGAACGCCGGATCTGGTTCACACAACTTTGACGCCCCCTACCTGGCGCGCCAAAGATGCCGGGGTACTGATCCACGGGCACCTATGGGACCGGCGGACCGGATCCCTTTCGGTTCGGCAGGGGCGGAGGTCATGCAAAGAGCAAATCGAGGCGATGCACGCGAGCGATTTACCCAGGTTCGGGCCACACGGATGCGTAAAACCCTACTCCTGCTTTGTGGTTTGTATTGATTTCTTGCTCGGGAGCGCTGAGTGCTACAGTACACACCAGCAGCTAGCGAGACCGAGCGTGAGTGTTCGAACCCCCCTCTACGTTGCACACAGGCCTCCTTTTATATGCTCAAGGGGTCACCGACAGGTGGCAACGGAGGCAAAGGGTAAAAATGGAAAGGTACTGTGGTAGGTACAACTACCTGCTACAGTGTATCATACCTAACCCTGACGGCAGGGGACAAGGGCAATAAAAGCCCGTCTGTGTCGTCTAAACAGTGCAAAAAGAGACCGCCAGGGACGCCACCGTTCGCCATGATGGCGATCTTGTCAGCGCCGCTTGCCACCGCACGCCGCTGGCTGCACAGCCTCCCGCCACGTACGCCTGGAAGGGCCCCAGAGCGACACGTTGGTGGATGTGCTGGAGCGCGGGCCCAGAGAGGTGGCTCACCGCGGCAAGCGCCTTGCCGTTGTCGTTGTCTTGTCGCGTCCGGGAGCTTGTCGCTCACCGGGCCTTGCCGGGACGCGTGGTGCGCCGCGGCAAGTTCCTTGAAATGCCTTGGGTGGCCTTCCCGGCAAGCTCCTCTTGCCGGGGTCTTGGGATACTTTTGTTAGCCTTCCCGGCAAGCTCCTCTTGCCGGGGTCTTGTCTCCTTGACTTGGATACTTTGTTCTTGAACGGCTCCAAAGGAACCACGGAGGACTTTGGCGGTCACCCGGCAAGCCTTGCCGCGGGATGCTGCGACTGCCCATGCACAAGTTCGGGATACTAGGGTACCCTTACTCTAGTACACCGACACGCTGCTGTTGTGGCCTAGGTCCTCACATCGTCAAAGATCATGTCCACCGTATCCCACTCGTTCTTGATCGGGCCCGAGCCAAACACCCTCGCGTTCCGTTGCTTCCATGGTGTCCAACAGATTAGCATCACGAATGTGTCAAAGCCTTGCCGAGTTTGCTTATATATTCGTTTCCTAGCTTCCGTCCACCATTGCACCAACCTTGAGTCATTTGTTGGGCATAGCTCCGTCCTCAAACCCATCCTGGCAATGCAACAGTACCACACTTGCCGCGAGAACACACACTGCTGGAATATGCGGTCAATCGTGTCCTCCTCCTGGTCACATAGGTAGCATCTTGATGTCTGGTCTTGCAGTTCGTGTCTATCCCTCCTATCTGACGTCCATAGTCGGTATTGCACTGCAAGCCACATGAATATCTAACACGCAAGTGGCGCCCAACATTTCCAGATGGCCCCGAAGGAGTGGAATCTAACTCCTCCCTCACACATCATCTTGTATGCTGCTGACGCCGACACGTTCCAAGCCCAAATGGGGCAGTCCTCTATCTCAGCATCCAATTGAACTTGCGAGAGGATCTCCCAAAATTTGATGAACTGGATTAAACCCTCCGTGCATAGGTCACCCACTATGTCGTTCATCCATGCATGCATACACATAGCATCACGTACCAGTCTCCTGTTTGCCACTTGAATACGTACTGTCACCACAACCAATGGTGCTATATCTATGATGGTTGCGCCCTGTAGCCATCGGTCTTTCCAAAAAAAGGTCTTGTCTCCCAATCCTACCTTCCATTTAACCAGGCTCCCAAAAGCTTTGGTCCACCTTTTTGTCCGCGGTCAAGTTGAGACCTTGCCAAGGCCTAGATTCATCTGTGAGTCGAAGCTCCTTAAAGCAATGTCGTTCTTAAACAGGTTAATGACGCCCAACCCTCCCATGTGCTTTGGCCTACATACCCTAGTCCAGGATACAACACATTTGCCCCCATGCACCTCCTCTGTCCTAGCCTAGAAGAAGGCCCGATAGCCTTTATCCACTCTCTCTAGTGCCCATTTTGGTGCCTCTGCTATCATGAGGTGATGGGTAGCATGCGCCCTCATGACTTGGTTGACAAGGATAAGTCTCACAGGTCTAGTCACTAGGCCCCTTTGCCATCCTAGCAAAATGTGCAGTGTCGCATCTACTATCGGCTACCACTCGGATCTTTTCAGATATCTTATGCTTAGCTGAAGCCCAAGGTATTTGCATGAAAAGGTGCCAATCTTCCATGGCAGCGTAGATTTGACAAGCTCCTCATCCTCAATCTCGGCCTAGATCATGATTGCTGCCGATTTGTGATACGTATCCAACGTATCTATAATTTTTATTGTTCCGTCCTGTTATATTATCATTCTTGGATGTTTTATAATCATTTTATAGTCATTTTATATCATTTTTTGGTACTAACCTATTGACATGGTGTCAAGTGTCAGTTGTTCGTTTTTGCATGTCTTTTACATCGCAGGAAATCAATACCAAACGGAGTCCAAGCGCAGCAAAATTTTTGTTGATTTTTTTGGACAAGAAGACAACCAATGGGCCGAAGAAGCACCTGGGGGTGCTCCGAGGGGAGCACAACCCACCAGGGCATGCCTGGAGGCCCAGGCTCTCCTCGGTTGGTTGTGCCCACCTCAGGTGCCCCCTGGACCACCTGTTTACTCTATAAATACCCCAAATATTCTGGAAACCCTAGGGGATTCAATGAAAATTAATTTCAGCCGCCGCAAAGTCCAGAACCACCATATCATATCTAGACACCATCACGGAGGGGTTCACCACTTCCATTGGTGCCTCTCCGATGATGCGTGAGTAGTTCTTTGTATACCTTCGGGTCCGTAGTTAGTAGCTAGATGGGTTCCTCTCTCTCATTTGATTCTCAATACAATGGTCTCTTGGAGATCCATATGATGTAACTCTTTTTGCGGTGTGTTTGTTGGGATCGGATGAACTTTGAGTTTATGATCAGATCTATCTTTTTATATCCATGAAAGTATTTGAGTTTCTTTGATCTCTTATATGCATGATTGCTTATAGCCTCGTATTTCTTCTACGATATTTGGGTTTTGATTGGCCAACTTTATCTATTTATCTTTCAATGGGAAGAGGTGCTTTGTAGTGGGTTCGACCTTATGGTGCTTGATCCCAGTGATAGAAGGGGAACCGACACGTATGTATCGTTGCTACTAAGGATAAAATGATGGGGTCTATTTCTACATAAATAGATCTTATCTACATCATGTCATCGTTCTTATTGCATTACTCTGTTTATCCATGAACTTAATACACTAGATGCATGCTGGATAGGTCGATGTGTGGAGTAATAGTAGTAGATGCAGGTAGGAGTTGGTCTACTAATCATGGATGTGATGCCTATATAATGATCATTGCCTGGATATCGTCATGATTATTTGAAGTTCTATCAATTTCCCAATAGTAATTTGTTTACCCACAATTTGCTATTTTTCTCGAGAGAAACCACTAGTGAAATGTACGGGCCCCGGGTCTCTTTCTCATATTATTTGCCTTTGCGATCTATTTTCCTTTGCATTTATTTTTAGATCTATTAAACCAAAAATACAAAAATATCTTGCGGCACTTTATTTTATTTGACCTTCGATCTATCAATATTCACTACTCTCTCACGTCCGTTTGCCTATTTCTGGCGCTGCTACCCGAAAGGGATTGACAACCCCTTTTACACGTCGGGTTGCGAGTATTTGTTATTTGTGTGCAAGTGTTGTTTACGTAGTGTTGCTTGGTTCTCCTACTAGTTCGATAACCTTGGTTTCATCATTGAGGGAAATACCTACCGCCTTTGTGTTGCATCATCCTTTCCTCTTTGGGGAAATACCGACGTAGCTTCAAACCGCATCAATAGGAATTTCCGGCGCCATTGCCTAGGAGGATCATCTACATCTACCAAGTTCCTAATCACAAATCTCATCTCCTCGCAATTTACGTTATTTGCCATTTGCCTCTTGTTTTCCTCTCCCCCACTTCACAAAAATTTGCCATTTTATTCGCCCTCTTTTTTGTTCGTCGTTCTCTTGGTTTCTAGGCCTGATGGCTAGCGTGTCTACTCCTCCTTTATCACCAGATTTTGAAGTTCTATACTTCAAGCGGAGACAAGGAGAAAATTTGAAAGATGCTTGGTATAGGATTATGGAATCTTATCTTATTTGCAATTTAAAGGGGGGGCGCTAAGATCTTGCTACGTAATTTTTACATAGGATTGGCTTTGCATCATAGACAACTCCTAGATTTTGCCGCTAAAGGGAATTTTGTTGAGTTTGATGCCAATGCTGCCTATGTAATTTTAGACGAAATTTTTGGGGTTCCACCTCAAAAGAAGGGGTTTCTTTCACACCAGCAGGAGTTCAAATGTGAGACAAACTTGGTGATTTGCATAAACATATGGTTGAATTATAGAAATATAATGAACCCCTCAAACACCTCAATGGTAGTATCAATCGTATGAATACCTTGATTACTCTTTGCAACAAACAATTGGATATTTTAGATCTAAAGATGGTTTCTTTTCATGAAAATTTAGGGAAGCATAAAGAGCCTCTCGGGTTTGAGAAAACCCTTACCAAAGTAGCCAAAACTAAGATCCTTGATTTATGCCTATCTAAGGGCGTTAAACATTAGTGCTTGTTGGGAGGCAATCCAATGAATAAAATTTAGTTTTTCTTTTTGCTTTCTGTTCTTGAGTGTTAGCACAATTATGCTATTGTTATGATTGTGTTTTTTATGTTTTAATTTGTGTTTGTGCCAAGTAAAGCCTTTAGGATCTTCTTGGGTGATAGTTGTTTGATCTTGCTGAAAAACATAAACTATCATCCTCGCGAAAATAATTCTCATTTCTAAGAAGAGAGCGATAAAATACCAATTATTTTTACAGAAGATTAAAATACAAATTGCCCAACCCGTCCTAATTTTTCAGACTTTATGGAGTTACAGAAGTATTCGAAATATCCAGATTGCTACAGACTGTTCAGTTTTTGACAGATTCTGTTTTCCTTGCGTTGTGTGCTTGTTTTAATGATTCTATGGTTTTCTTTGATGAGTTTTTGCCATAGGAAAGTTGGAATACAGTAGATATAATGCAAGAATAAAATATGAATTGGTTTGCTATAGTACTTATAGTAGTGATTTGTTTTCTTATACTAACGGATCTCATGAAGGTTTTGTTGAGTTTTGTGTGATTGAAGTTTTCAAGGTTTGGGTTATCTTACGATGGATGGAGGAATAAGGAGCAAGAAGAGCCTAAGCTTGGGGATGCCCCGACATCCCAAGCTATTATCCAAAGAGAGCAAGCAACTAAGCTTGGGGATACCCCGAGTGGCATCCCCTCTTTCTTCTAACGACCATCGGTATTTTACTCGAAGCTATATTTTTATTTGTCACATACTATGTGTTTTGCTTGGAGCGTCTTGTATGATATGAGTCTTTGCTTGTTTTATTTTGTGTTTTAAGTCTTGATTCCTTGTTGGACACACCTATTTGAGAGAGCCAAAATTATGCCATGACTTGTTAGATTGCTCTCTATGCTTCACTTAAAAATTTTATGAGCTATGCATTTGCTCTAGTGCTTCACTTATATCTTTTTTTAGCATGGTGTGCTTTAGTATTTTTGAAGAAATGCTCTCTTGCTTCACTTAGATTTATTTGTGAGTTAGTAAATTTTCAAGAAATTCTCTCTTGCTTCACTTAAATTAATTTGAGAGAAAGAAACTTTATGCTCATGATCTTCACTTATATTTGTTTGAGCTTGTCAAAAGCAACACATGAAAATTTGTTCCAAAGTGATAGATATCCAAGAATTATATAATAAGAACTTTCACGAAGATCATTGGACAAAATAAACTTGATTTTTAGTAATAGTTTTGAGATATGATGATGTGATATGTGAGTCACCTTGATGAGTAATTATGCTTTAGTAAGAATATTGGTGTTAATATTTGTGATTCCCTATGCAAGCACGAAAGTCAATAATTATGCAATGAAATTATATCCTACTTGTGGTGCATTATTTAGTGTTAATTATGCTCAATGCTTGCTTATGATATTATCCGTTTCTTGGTTGGTCGCTTCTCAATCTTTTGCTAGCCTTCATTTTGCATTAAGTATGATCACTACTTGTGCATCCAAAATCCTTTTAAATAGTTTTGCCACATGAGCCCACTATACGTAACTATATGCGGTATTCTTTTGCTATTCTAAGCAAATTTGTATGTGCCATCTCTAATATTCAAAATAAATTTCTCTTTTGTGCGCTCGTACCGCTCGCGAGGCGATGAGGGGTAGCTAATATTTTCCATGCTAGATGTGTTTTTATCACGATGACTGTTTATTCACTTGTCATTGCAAGAGAGTAAGGCAATGGTATTAGGGATGCCCGGTCCCAAAATGAAAAATGAATTTACTTTCTGTCGTCAAATAATAAATTCCTTGAGAAATGTTGGCATGGAAGGCACGCATGGATACAGTTAGCCATGGAAAGTGAAAGTATGGTGGAAAAAGGAATAAACTTTAATTCCTGTTTGGGAACCGCCTATGATATATCTAGCGTGGAAAGTGTTGGGAACTCTAAATCGTTGTCGTCGATGGGAAAAGTATGCCTCTCAAAATGTGTTTATCTCTAAATTTTCACTTTGAGCTCTGGCACCTCTACAAATCCCTACTTCCCTCCGTGAAGGGCCTTTCTTTTACTTTATGCAATTTTTATTTTTGAATTTGAGTCTCCATCTTCTCTTATAAAAGCACCAACTAGAGGGCACTATGATCGTACTGGAGCATCGGGTGTAGTTAATATGCGAGTGTGTTTCATGAATGGATCAATGATTGAGCATATGATGGGCTAGGGATAGCTTATTTTAGCGTTGATATTTTGAAAGACATGGTTGCTTGTTGGTATGCTTGAGTATTTAAGTTATCATGTCAAAACTAGACTATTGCTTTGAACAATATAAAAGTCCAAATTTCCAAGCTATAAAGAAAATAATATGAGATGACATGTTAGGCAGCATTCCACATCAAAAATTCTGTTTTGATCATTTACCTACTCGAGGATGAGCAGGAATTAAGCTTGGGGATGCTGATATGTCTCCAACGTATCTATAATTTTTTATTGTTCCATGTTGTTATATTATCATTCTTGGATGTTTCATAATCATTTTATATCATTTTTTGGTACTAACCTATTGACATAATGCCAAGTGCCAGTTGTTGTTTTTTGCATGTCTTTTACATCGCAGGAAATCAATACCAAACGGAGTCCAAACTCAACGAAACTTTTTGTGAATTTTGTTTGGACCAGAAGACCAATGGGCCGAAGACACGCCTAGGGGTGCTCCGAGGGGAGCACAACCCACCAGGGTGCGCCGGGAGGCCCAGGCGCGTCCCGGTGGGTTGTGCCCACCTCGGGTGCCCCCTGGACCGCCTCTTTACTCTATAAATACCCAAATATTCCAGAAACCCTAGGGGAGTCGACGAAAATCAATTTCAGCCGGCGCAGAGTCCAGAACCACCAGATCCAATCTAGACACCATCACGGAGGGGTTCACCACTTCCATTGGTGCCTCTCCGATGATGCGTGAGTAGTTCTTTGTAGACCTTCGGGTTCGTAGTTAGTAGCTAGATGGCTTCCTCTCTCTCGTTTGATTCTCAATGAATGGTCTCTTGGAGATCCATATGATGTAACTCTTTTTGCGGTGTATTTGTTGGGATCGGATGAACTTGGATTTTATGATCAGATCTATCTTTTCATCCATGAAAGTTATTTGAGTTTCTTTGATCTCTTATATGCATGATTTCTTATAGCCTCGTATTTCTTCTCTGGTATTTTGGTTTTGTTTGGCCAACTTGATCTATTTATCTTACAATGGGAAGAGGTGCTTTGTACTGGGTTCGATCTTACGGTGCTTGATCCCAGTGACAAAAGGGGAACCAACCCGTATGTATCGTGGCTACTAAGGATAAAATGATGGGGTCTATTTCTACATAAATAGATCTTGTCTACATCATGTCATCGTTCTTATTGCATTACTCCGTTTCTCCATAAAATTAATACACTAGATGCATGCTGGATAGGGGTCGATGTGTGGAGTAATAGTAGTAGATGCAGGCAGGAGTCGGTCTACTAATATTGGACGTGATGCCTATATAATGATCATTGCCTGGATATCGTCATGATTATTTGAAGTTCTATCAATTGCCCAACAGTAATTTGTTTACCCACCGTTTGCTATTTTTCTCGAGAGAAACCACTAGTGAAATCTACGGCCCCAGGTCTCTTTCTCATATTATTTTCCTTTGCGATCTATTTTCCTTTGGTTTTATTTTCGGATCTATTAAACCAAAAATACAAAAATACCTTGCTACACTTTATTTTATTTGGTGTTCGATCTATCAATATTTACTACTGTCTCACGTTCGTTTGCCAATTTCTGGCGCCGCTACCCAAAAGGGATTGACAGCCCCTTTTACACGTCGGGTTGCGAGTATTTTTGTGTGTGCAGGTAATGTTTACGTAGTGTTGCTTGGTTCTCCTACTGGTTCGATAACCTTGGTTTCATCACTGGGGGAAATACCTACTGCCACTGTGTTGCATCATCCCTTCCTCTTTGGGAAAATAACGGCATAGCTTCAAGCCGCATCAATTTGGCAAAGTTCACTTTAAGCCCTGATGACACTCCAAAGATGGTGAGAGTTTCCTTAACGAACTGGAGATCTGGCCTTGTTGGTTTTACGAAGGTACGACATCATCAGCGTACAAGGACAGGCGCTGCATCGGGCTACATCCATTGATGGTACTCAGCACTCGGGCCTCATGCACCTTGATGATAATTGCCGTTAGCACGTCCATGGAAATAATGAAAAGCAAAGGGGAGATCGGGTCCCCTAGCCTAAGGCCTTTGGCGTGCATGAACTTGTCACCTACACAACCATTCACTAGAACTCTCGAGCTGGCATGGTTAGGAGGGTACGGATCCAAGAGATCCAACGCACCGAGAATCCTTTAGCCCGTAGCACCTCAAACAGAAATGTCCACGCCAGGGAATCGAAAGCTTTAGATATGTCTAGCTTGAGCGACACTCCTTTAGCTTTCCTCCGGTGCATCAAGCGTGCCATTTGCAAACCAAGAGAAAGTTGTCGTGTAAGCATCGGCCCTTTAGGAATGCGGACTGGTTTGTCTGTACTAGCTCTCCCATGCGTGGGCTGAGACATGTGGTCATTAGTTTAGATGATATCTTGGGCATGCTATGCACAAGGCATATAGGACGGAAATCGAATACGCTGCACGCTTCCGATGACTTCGGTATAAGGGTGATCAATGCTTGGTTTAGCCTTCCAAAGCCCCGTCCATTTTCAAAGAAAAGCTTGTGAACCACAGCTACTAAATCCACCTTGATAATCTCCCAGGCATTTTGAAAAAAAAGGCCTATGAACCCATCCGGCCTTGGTGCCTTGTCCGAGGGCAAGTCCTCGGCTCGTCATGTCTGGTGGAGAGCCTGGTGCCAGAAATTGAGAATAGAGAATATCTCTCCCTCTTCAAGCTTCGGGCATGGTGTGTTGACCCTGACAAGGTGCCGGTGGACAAGCGTCTCTGGGTGCCGGAGCCGGAGGTGAATGACGGCCCGGCGGTGCGGCAGCCCACGTCTCAGGCTTTGCTGGAGTACAAGACTCTCATACACATAGGGAGATCGAATTCGTGATCACGAGGGTCCGAAGCGCTGGATGCGGCCGCCTAGTTCAGATGGAAGCGGGCAAAGCGGGCTTCCGGAGGACTACGGGGACTATTCTGGTCGGGGAGAATGGCGCGTCCTGCCTTGGACTAGGGGCGTCCATGATCACCGCGGCGGGACGCTGGCCAACGGAGCGCCAGGTGGTTTCTACCGACAGGCTTTTCTTGGGCGCATCAGGCCATCCAACTGGAGGATCTCGCCAATGGCCATCGGCATGGTGGCGACGGCATGCGTGCCCGTGGGCATCACCACAGCGGCAGCGACGGGTTCGAGACAGGTGGCCGTGGATGCTGCTGCACATGAGCCACCGGCGCAGCAGCCGCAGCTGGCGATAGAAGATCTAGGACGGAGCATGGGGGCCACGCCAACTCGACGCACCTACGGTGGCCAACACGACGCAGCTAGCAACACTGGGACCGGAAGATGCCATTTTTGACCAGGAGGAGATAAGGGATCAGACCAACAGCCCCACCAATGTCGACATAGACAGCTCAGAACCGGTGATCGAGAAAGCGATCCTCGTTGATCCCGAGGAGGCAGATAAAGTGCAGGGTGACGCCAGCTCGGACGCGGCCTTGGGGGATTCGAATTTGGCCAATCCAAGCACGACGGGGGAGAAAACGGAACTGATGCATCTAGATGTTGACCGGTCAGTTGGGGCCATCATAGCACAACCCCACGCTGGATCTGAGGAGGAGTTAAGTAGCCGGAAATACCATTGGTACAGCTGCTAGACAAAACAACAGACGGTGGGCCCTGGTGTCGGATGTGCTACAACAAACGACGACTGAGGGGACGGTTTGTCCAGGAGGGGTTATGGCAAACCTGGGATCCACTCTACAGGAGATGGGGACATGCAGCATGGACGCCGATGGGACTACGATGGTTGCATGCATGCAGGATCCGTTGCATGCGACAATGCTACTGCTGCCAGCGTGCTTGCTACGCGACACCGCGAGGAAAACTTATCAGCCAAGGAAATTGCTGCACTTGGCAACATCAAGTCGTTTTGTGCTGGTTTACTTAAGAAGCTAGCGCCGCCTTGATACGTTTCCAACGTATCTATAATTTTTTATTGTTCCATGCTATTATATTATCAACTTTGGATGTTTTATATGCATTTATATGCTATTTTATATGATATTTTGGACTAACCTATTAACCCAGAGCCCAGTGCCAGTTTCTGTTTTTTCCTTATTTTAGAGTATCACAGAAAAGGAAAATCAAACGGAGTCCAATTGACCTGAAACTTCACAGAACTTATTTTTGGAACAGAAGCAATCCAGAAGACTTGAAGTGTACGTAAGGGAAGCAATGAGGAAGTCACGAGGTAGGGGGCGCGCCCTCCACCCTCATGGCTCCCCTGATGTATTTCTTCCGCCTATATATATCCACTAGTTAAATGCTCGTGCGTTGCCACGGGACAACATAACAATGTTGATTTGGTTATATTTGTCCCGGCTGTTAACCAACAAGACAAACTTTGCTCTTCCTTCGCCCTCTTTAATCTCGGTTCACTCCTTGCTCTAGCTTTGATGTCATCATTATACTTCAATCCATACATTTTCACAACGACATGATAAGCTAGATCTTATGCTTGTCATTCGTTGTTTTTATGGATTGGTAACGCTCATAGGTAGGTTCGTGTTTCCCGACTATTTGGATTTCAGACTACCAGACTATTCAAATAAATGCTTTGTGCGATTTTCTTAAGCTGAACTTATTGACATTGTCTGGTCAAAGCAAGCGTATCAAAACATATTGGTGTTGGAAGATTAAAACAAAAGATGCTCGAAATCTTAATGAAATCTGATGATGATACATAGAAACTGAAGTTAGTTCCATCAGTGCATGCTTGCCTACCAAATGGAATTTGAACCACAAAGACATGTGAAAAATAATCTAAGTGCACATTGGATGACATATCATTTATTTACAAAATCATAGAGTGAAGTTTGCAGACCAAGTATTGAACCAATTGGTCTTTCTATCGAAAATTTAAAATTCGTTCACAAACTCCAATGTATTTCTCCCACTTTACTCCATTCTTGGAGACCATCATGTCCATTTCTCCGCATGTAAGTCCCACCCGAAACATAAATACGTAAAGTTTGATGACGATCTACAATTCTATTTTCTGAGGAAAAAATGGTCTTCATCTTCCGTCACTACTTCTCTATCCGTTCTTCATATGTGCATCTGGCTCGCAATACCTTCTTTCTGATGTGTGCATTTCTTTCGACTGCAAAGAATTGTTACAAAGCTCTTGTTGTTTGCTATGAGAAATGGTACACGTGAAGGGTAAACATTAATATAGGTAATTAAGGATGACTTGTGACAATCGCAATATCCCTGCAACCCACACTAATGAATTTGAACAAATGTGGAAACAAAGATGCCTCATGCTTCACATCAACCAATGCCTCAGCCAGGGTGAAGGGTTTAGGAAAAAGTTTAGAATGTAAACATAAGTATATCAAGCATGCTACGAGATTTCAAGACAAAGTTATGAACATGCTTATTAACAAAAAGTTTTAAACATGTTAGAGAGGCAGCCTGATGCCTTCCTACATGCCAATTTGGGAACCTTTAGCCAAATTACTACAGGGCAGCACCGGCAATGAAGGCAAATTTGATCCCTAAAATATGGAACGAGCTAGTAACTCACTTTCTTTTCTTTACACCTAAATAGTCCTTCGATAAAAATGACACGTGCAACAATGATAAATATGCTAAAACAAAATGACCGATCTATCAGGTGTCATGTATTAATGCCTAGGAATACTTTGTAAGCCATGTATTAATGCCTAGGAATGCTTTGTACTATGTTGTATTCCTAGACTAAAGATATAATGATTGTATACACTTCCATAGGACAACATATAATTAGTGGGAATGTTTCTAGGCTAAAGATATAATTATTGTATTCACTTCCATAAGCGCCCCTTATAATAAATGTGAATGGAAGAGAAATGTTTTATGGTTTCTTACCTGCGTTAAGTCACTACAACTTGAGCTTGCTCATGTACACAAACGACACGTCAATAACAAAACCCGATCTACAATTCTAAGAAATAAAATAATTCTCTAATGAGATAAATATTACTCAAACCCGTTAAGACCAAAAGTTATTATTGCCCACCCCCACACGGCTGCTAGGTCCATGCTGTTGAATAGACACCGAGGAACATCCACACGGTGGCGCGCTGCAGACATTTGGCAAGGCAACACATTTTTTCTTTTAATTTGCTCCATATCATAATCCGTCACTTTCTGTAGGTTGTACAGCTCCTTGTAATCTACAATATGAGAGCATATAGTGACATGAGAATTAGTGGTATTGCCTATCTCCTCCTTCAGGAAGCTTGATACTATTATCTCACCAAAACACCTAGAGAACAATGATCATTAATAATTGTTATTCTTCTTGTACCTTCCACAAGGATGGGAGTATACCTACAATCAAAGAACAAAGGAGCTGCTCAGTCGAGTATCTTCCAAGCCCAATTCTTACCAACAATGTTCAATGGTTGTGCACCTCTGAAATTGGTCAGAACCATCTTCAATCACCTGATGGCAGAAGAACACAAGCATTAGTACTATGATATGGGGGCTATAGATCTTAAAAGTTACGTGTAGCCAAATTTAAGGCATAACAAGCTGAACCAATCATCTCCACTCCATTGCCAACTACAAATGGATGACGACTCCGGTCTATACGAATCTCACCTCTCCCTGCTAAAAAGTCATTGAAATCATGGTAATGGTAGCAGAAAAAATGCATTCTCGATCGCACTAAGCCTATGATTAAATCTACTGGTTGATAGCAACCACTGATGGTGGCCTAACAAAATCTTGTCCCAAGCAATCTATTGAACTTGTATAGAGAAGATCCGCCGTCTTAGTGACACTGCTAGCAGGGAAACTAATGCATAATTCAGTTTGCACGCATTTACCAAACGTGAATTGTTTAACACACGAACATTCCTAGTGGCGCTACTTACAGAGAAGCTAATGCAGGATTCATTATTCAGACTAATCAGCCATGATCAGTATTTTGGCTAATTCTAATTAGTGCCAGAAAAAATGTATCTTCAGAGAAATCTATACCCTATCTGCAGGTTATGTTGATCACGCCAGAAAGAACGCGAGATAGTTCTGGATCCGATTGTGCTCGGTACTCGGTGATCCGGTTGCCACCGAGCACATATCTCTCCTCCTCCTTCTCGACCTCCCCTGCCACAGCTCCCGTACCTTTCCTCCTCCTCAACATCTTTCTCCGCCTCTACTACCATGACATTGGGCCATGGGCATACCACCCGTGTACTCTCTCAGTCCTTTCTGCTCTCTCACGCTACAAACACATCACCAAGATCTCCGACCAAATCAAAGGACAAATATAATAAAAAGAGTGGCATATACCTAGTGGTTGGGTGTCTGATGGTTGTAGAACTAGGTGGATGGATCTCGCGGCTCGCAGGTGGATGGGCTGGGCGGCGATGGTGGCTACCGGCTTGATGCAGCAGCACACATGTGACGGACTGCCATCCTTGGACCAGGCTCGGCGGCGGACGCTGTCAGCCCGTGCAGCCTGGGCTATGACGTGTACTTGGCGAAGGGCACTGGGAAACGGCACCGCGGTGCACGAGAAAAGGAAGGTGGGGGCCGCTCCGGTTGGGTCTCGACACTGGCGGCCAGCCTGGATCTGAGAGAGATGGGGTTGTGCAGAGGAGATGAATGGATGGTGGCACCCAACCATGGCATGCGATAGGGCCTTGACCATCATGATGGAAATGTCCTTGGGTGGTCGAGAATCGATGGTGGCGGCGGTGGCGGCCGTCTAGGACGAGCGGCGTGCGCGTACGTAGAGAGGGCTATGACAAGGGTGGGACAGGCGGAAAAGGAGGTGGGTTTAGTTGAAAAAAAATCAAGGAATGAGGTTTTCCTTCCATCCCGAAGGGACGTGTGTCCATGGTCGTGGGTGGTGGGTCTATTTTTCTTTTTTGGGTTGTTTTCTCGAGCGGGGATGGTCGGTGGTTTTCTTTTTTTAATCGTGCGTGCAGGGAGAGATCGAGGAGGTCGAACCATTGCACGAGGTTGAACCATCACAACGTTCGATCCCCCTTTAATAGTAAAGATATACCCTAAAAACTTCGGGGAGCAGAATAGATCGGGAGCTCCGCCGCCAGAAGCCTCCGTAGCCACCGAAAGCCAATCTAGACCCATTCCGGCACCATGCCGGAGGGGAAATCCCTCTCCGGTGGCCATCTTCATCATCCCGGTGCTCTCCATGACGAGGAGGGAGTAGTTCTCCCTCGGGGCTGAGGGTATGTACAAGTAGCTATGTGTTTGATCTCTCTCTCTCTCTCTCTCGTGTTCTTGAGGTGGCACGATCTTGATGTATCGCGAGCTTTTCTATTATAGTTGGATCCTATGATGTTTTCCCCCTCTACTCTCTTGTAATGGATTGAGTTTTCCCTTTGAAGTTATCTTATTAGATTGAGTCTTTAAGAATTTGAGAACACTTGATGTATGTCTTGCGTGGGATACCTATGGTGACAATGGGGTATTCTATGATCCACTTGATGTATGTTTTGGTGATCAACTTGCGGGTTCCGTGACCTTGGGAATCTCTGCATAGGGGTTGGCACACGTTTTCGTCTTGACACTCCGGTAGAAACTTTGGGGCACTCTTTGAGGTTCTATGTGTTGGTTGAATAGATGAATCTGAGATTTTGTGATGCATATCGTATAATCATACCCATGGATACTTGAGGTGACATTGGAGTATCTAGGTGACATTAGTGTTTTGGTTGATTTGTGTCTTAAGGTGTTATTCTAGTACGAAGTCTAGGGTTGTTTGTGACACTTATAGGAATAGCCCATGCGGATTGATTGGAAAGAATAACTTTGAGGTGGTTTCGTACCCTACCATAATCTCTTGGTTTGTTCTCCGCTATTAGTGACTTTGGAGTGACTCTTTGTTGCATGTTGAGGGATAGCTATATGATCCAACTATGTTATTATTGTTGAGAGAACTTGCACTAGGGAAAGTATGAACCCTAGGCCTTGTTTCAACGCATTGCAATACCGTTTACACTCACTTTTATCATTAGTTACCTTGCTGTTTTTATATTTTCAGATTACAAAAACTTATATCTACTATCCATATACCACTTGTATCACCATCTCTTCGCCGAACTAGTGCACCTATACAATTTACCATTGTATTGGGTGTGTTGGGGACACAAGAGACTCTTTGTTATTTGGTTGCAGGGTTGCTTGAGAGAGACCATCTTCATCCTACGCCTCCTACGGATTGATAAACCTTAGGTCATCCACTTGAGGGAAATTTGCTACTGTCCTACAAATCTCTGCACTTGGAGGCCCAACAACGTCTACAAGAAGAAGGTTGTGTAGTAGACATCACGCCTCTTCTCAAGGAGTTTGAGGGCCTGCGTGGGGTTAAAGCTGGACATGATCCATTCACGCCGCGCCGCGCAACCCGGTCTGTGTGTGTGTTCAGGTGGCACTAGGAATACGAAGGCATCGGCAGCCGAAATGGTGCTGCTAAGAGCCGTGAGCTTTGACTGTGATGATCTGGCGGTCTCTGAAGACGCGCGAGGTCAACTACGTACAGTCTTTGAGTCGCCACTATAGGAGCCGAAACCGAGGGCCATCACGGCCATCTTCAGGAAAGTGATGCCGCTCAATCTAGCGGGGGAGACAGGGATGGCTAAGTCGCTATTGGCGTAGTAGGTGCATCGGCACCGACGGTGTTGGAGGCATCACAGCCAGATTACATACAACGCATTGGAGTTGGTGTGTTGGAACGTTAGAGGCCTTAACAATTCGGCCAAGAGGAAGGCGCTTAGAGGTTTTGTAGATTCCGTGCATGCGGTGATTGTTTGTATCTTAGAAACAAAATTAAAGGTGGTGGACATTTTTGTAATCTTGCAATGCATCGGGTCGAACTATGATGGTTTCACCTATTTGCGGGCGTCGGACATAGAGGTGGTATCTTCATGGCTTGGGACACCACGCGGGTACTTTTGACAAATTTTGTCAACGATTCTCATTGCATCACCGGGTACATGTGATGTCTACTACACAACCTTATTCTTGTAGACACGTGTTGGGACTCGAAGCACAGAGTTTTGTAGGACAGTAGCAATTTTCCCTCAAGTGTATTACCTAAGGTTTATCAATCCGTGGGAGGCGTAGGATGAAGGTGGTCTCTCTCAAACAACCCTGCAACCAAATAACAAAGAGTCTCTTGTGTCCCCAACACACCAAATACAATGGTAAATTGTATAGATGCACTAGTTCGGCAAAGAGATGGCGATACAAGTGTAGTAATGATAGTAGATTTTGATTTTTGTAATAGGAATAATAAAAAACAACAAGGTCGCAAGTAACAAAAGTGAGCACAAACGGTATTGCAATGCTTGAAAATGAGGCCCAGGGTCCATACTTTCGCTAGTGCTATCTCTCAACAATGCTAATATAATTGGATCATATAACCACCCCTCACGTGCAATGAAGAATCACTGCAAAGTTCTTATCTAGCGGAGAACATAAGAAAAAAATTGTTTGTAGGGTACGAAACCGCCTCGAAGCTATTCTTTCCAATCGATCTATCAAGAGTTCGTACTAATATAACACCAAAACAAATTCAGATTCATAATGCTCAATCCAACACAAAGAACTTCGAAGAGTGCCCCAACATTTCTACCAGAGAAACAAAAGATGAGAACGTGCATCAACCCCTATGCATAGATTACCCCAATGTCACCTCGGGAATCCACGAGTTGAGTGCCAAAACACATATCAAGTGAATCAATATGATACCCCATTGTCACCACGGGTATTCATAGCAAGACATACATCAAGTGTTCTCAAATCCATAAAAGTATTCAATCCGATAAAACGGAATCTCAAAGGGAAAACTCAATTCACAACAAGATGGAGAGGGGAAAACACCATATGGTCCGACTATATTAACAAAGCCCGCGATACATCAAGATCATGACATCTCAAGAGAAAAAGAGAAAGAGAGATTAAACACATAGCTACTAGTACAAACCCTCAACCCCGAGGGTGGACTACTCCCTTGTGATGCCCTCGATTCAATCGTACACTAATCATTCACGCAATTGTGTACGATCAAGATCAAGGACTCACGGGAAGATATCACAACACAACTCTAGACACAAATGAAAATAATACAAAATTTATTTTACAAGCCAGTGGCCTCGAGGGCTCAAATACATAAGCTCGAATACACAAGAGTCAGCAGAAGCAACAATATCTGAGTACAGACATAAGTTAGACAAGTGTGCTTTAAGAAGGCTAGCACAAAAGCAACAACAATCGAAAAGGCAAGGCCTCATGCCTGGGAGCCTCCTAACTACTCCTAGTCGTCTGCGGTCTTCACGTAGTAGTAGGCATCCTCCGGGTAGTAGTAGTCATCAGTGGTGTCGTCTGGCTCCTGGGATCCGTCATCTGGTCGCAACAACCGGGTATAGGGGAAAAAGAGGTAGCAAAGCAACCGTGAGTACTCATCCAAAGTACTCGCAAGACTTACATTAGATCTAAACCAAGTATGCATCTGTATCAAAGGAAATGGGCTGTATCTGTGGACTAAACTGCAGAATGCCAGAAGGGAAGGGGAAAGCCTAGCCTATCGAAGACTAGCATCTTCTGGAAACCACCATCTTGCAGCAACAGGAGGGAGTAGAGTAGCATAAACTAAAGTAGCAGTAATGTTATCAAGCTCGGCTAGAGATGCTTTCTCGACTCCCAGCAAGAAAGCAATCCCAGAGCCATACTATCCAAGTGTCAACACATTCCAATTCTCATCACCATCCAGTTCTCATCACAAGTATCCAGTTCTAGTTGTATCGATCGGGATACAACTCCAAGTGTCTGTTACCGTAGGACAGGCTATCGATAGATGTTTTCTTCCCTGCAGGGGTGCACCAACTTACCCACCACGCTCAATTAACTCCGGTCGGACACACTTTCCTGGGTCATGCTCGGCATCGGTCAAACAATACGCCGCAACCCGACCTAGGCTTAATAGAGAGGCCAGCACGCCGGACTAAACCTATGCCCCCAGGGTTCATGGGCCATCTCCCCGGGAACTCCTGCATGTTGCGAACGCGGCCGGTGAGCAAACCTAGCTACCTCCTTCAACAAGGCAGGTGCTTACGCAGTCCAACCCAGCGCACGCCGCTCAGCCGCTGACGTCTATTAAGCTTCGGCTGATGCATACGACGCAGAACGCCCATACTATGCCCACGTGATGGTTAGTGCTATCAGGCCAGAGGCCCCTCGGATCAAATATCCAAATCATAGTGGATTAGGAACGCGCAGTAACAAGCAGAGACTCACGAAAGATGTGACCCCGTTGCCCCATCTCAAGGACTTGCGGCAAGGGCTAGGAATGCCCGGCCACGCCTCGTAATTATCTCGTGGGCACCTTCCAGGTCAACCCGACTCCACATCACTCGCAATTAAGCTCGCGCGGGTACCCCTCAGGGTCGACCCGTCTTTCCAAGTAACAGTGGTAAGGTCCAAGTATCCGTGTGTCCAAACATCAAGGGGAAAACCCGAGGAATCACCCCCGATGAATTCAACTCGATGTAATCATCAAGGTGAACGTAAGAGGATCCACCCTCGAGGTTCACACTTGAGGGGTTGCACGACAGAGCCGTATCAGAAGTGGTTAAGGAGGAAATCACCCTCTATGACCACGACCGAATAGCTACACTACAGGTTAACAACAGAAGTGCTAAAGAGGTCTCACCCTCGGCACTCGATAGTAACCCAGTAGTGTCGAGCAACTAAGGGGAAAGTGATGTGCGGTGTCGGGGCCTGGTCTTCGATCCCGTTGATCGGGTCTTCGATGATGAAGCAGGGGCAATAGGGACAAGGTGGGGGTCACTGATGTATCACTAACCAACCTATACTAAGAAGTTTAGGATAAGCAGGTAAGGTACAACAGCGGATACAAAAGCAGGCTATGCATCAGAATAGGAGCAAACAATAACAGTAGCAAAATCTAATGCAAGCATGAGAGAATGGAATGGGCGATATCGGGATGATCAAAGGGGGGGCTTGCTTGGTTGCTCTGGCAAGGAGGGGTCGTCGTCAACGTAGTCGATCACAGGGGCGGCATCGGTCTCGGGGTCTACCGGAGAGAAGAGGGGGAAGAAACAGTAAATATAAAGCAACATAGCACCACAAAGCATAACATGGCAATAAGATGTGCCGGATGTGACCTAACGTATGGCTACGCAATAAAGGTGAAGGGGAAAACAACCGGGAATATTTTCCCGGTTCCAGACCTGTGTTAGATAGATGACCGGAGGGGGAAAGTTCCATGTCCAGATAGTTAGGGGCATCTGACAAGTATGTGGGTAGTGTATTCAGGTTCGTCTCGTCGTTCTGAGCAACTCTCATATATAAGGTTTTTCGATCCGAGCTACGGTTAATTTTCTATGATTTTTCAAAGTGTTAAACATATTATGGAATTATTTAAAATAACAGAAAAGAAAATACGACATCAGCATGACGTGTCGATGATGTCAGCAGTCAACAGACTCGCTGACCAGGTCAAACCTGACCTGTGGGTCCAATGGGACCCACATGTCAGCCTCTGTTAGTCTAACAGTATATTAAACTAACTAATCTAGGTTAATTAGCTACTGGACCCCACCTGTCATTGACTAATTAACTAAACTAATTAGTTTTAATTTTTAAAACATTTTAGTTAGTGGAATAAGTGGTGGGGCCCACGTGTCAGTGGCTGGGGCCTGCCCAGTCAGCGTTGACCTTGGTCAACTGGTAAAAGTGGGGCACCTGGGCCCACCAGTCAGTGGCCGAGGCGGTGCCACGCGGGTGCCACGTCGGTGACGTCACCGGAATCACGTCGGCGACCATTCCCGCGGCAGAAGTTCGCCGGAGTTGCTCGGGTTTCCCGCATAGTGCACCATTCCGCGCGTTTTCGGTGGCGTTCGAACGAGCGGATCGTCCCACGTCGATCTAGAGTGATCCCAGGTGCGGGGGTGGCCGGAGTGGAGCTCAACGACGACCGTGGGTGGCGCCGGAATACGGGCATCTCCGAAAACCACGCTACGGGCAGCGTTCTAGCTAACTAATGGCGCTAGCGGGATCTATGGACCTCCAGCAACTCTACAAAGGCCACGGCTTGGATCGGAGATGGACGGGGTAAGCGCAACGAGCTCGCGGACGAGGCCGCATGCGGCAATGGCGACGGAGGCGCCGCAAGCCATCTACGGTGCATGAGGAGGAACCAGAGGAAGGAGGAGGGTGCGGAGGCTTACGGCACGGCACACGGAGGCCCTCGGGTGAACGGGAGCGCAGAGGGGAGGCGGAATCGATCGCGGCAGACGGCGGTGACCGAGGTTGGGGAAAAGCTTGACCCGGCCACTGCAGGGTACTCCAGCTCGTCCTGAAGCGTGGGGTTGACGAGGACGACGTAGCGGGAGCTCGGGGACTCGGCGAACGGTGGTCGGGGCCACGCCTACGGCGAGGCTTCGGCGGTGATCTCGCTCGGGCGAGGGGTGAGCAGAGAGAGAGCGACCGAGATGGAGTGGGGAGTAGGTGGAGGTAGGTGGGGGATATCTGGGGGGGCTCGGTGGAGGCCTTATCCACCCAGTAGCGCTGCCGGCGAGCTGGCTTGGCGGCGACGGTGGGTGCGCCTCGGTCGGTTGAACAGAGAAAGGGGGAGAAGGAGGAGGCCGTGGTGGGCTGGGCTCTAGGCACTGTGCACTTACGCCAGTGCACAGTGGCCTTTTTTATTTTCTTTTTACAGAAAGGGGGTTAGTAATATTTTGTGCTTCCATAAGATTTTGCAAAAATGTGAAACTTGGTCACATAATTACTTTGCAATATCCAGCACTGCCACAAAAAGTTTGGGCATTTTTGGAGTTCATTTGAATTTACACAATAAAGAAAAGGGCATTTTAAAGGCTATTTTTGCTCTGTTAAAATGCATTAGGCCCATTTAGAGTTGATGATGATGTTGTGTTCCTTAACAGTAAATAGTTTTGGATTATTTGCTAAAAGGTGAACATTTTTCCAACAAGTTTTGATCAACTTCATTTTGCATTTTTTGAATGGAATTCAGAGAAGGAATTAGAGATGAGATATTATCCCAACATGGTTAAGCTTCATAAGTCAAGATGACTTGGCACTGATCATAAGGGATTACAGTAGTGTGATGATGGGGATGTTACATCCCTCCTCATCGTGGTGGCCATCGGGATGATGAAGATGGCCACCGGTGATGATTTCCCCCTCCGGCGGAGTGCTGGAACGGGGTCTGGATTGGTTTTCGGTGGCTACAGAGGCTTGTGGCGCGGAACATCTCATCTAGGGTTATCCCGGGTTTTTTCGAATATTTGACTATTTATAGGGCGAAGAGGGGGTACGGGAGGCCACGAAGGTGGGCACAACGCACCTGGGCGCGCCTGGGCCCCTAGGCGTGCCCTGGTGGGTTGTGCCCCCCTCTGGGCACCCCCAGGTGCTGCTCTGGCCCAATGGATGTCTTCTGGTCCATCAAAAATCCACAAGAAGTTTCTCGGTGTTTGGACTCCATTTGATATTGATTTCCTGCAATGTAAAAAACAAGAAAAAAACAACAGCTGGCACTGGGCACTGGGTCAATATGTTAGTCCCAAAAAATGATATAAAGTTGCTATAAAATGATTGTAAAACATCCAAGATTGATAATATAACAGCATGAATACTTCATAAAGTATAGATACATTGGAGACGTGTATTAGCATCCCCAAGCTTAATTCCTACTCGTCCTCGAGTAGGTAAATGATAAAAGAAATAATTTATGAAGTGTGAATGCTAGAAAAGTGCGCAAGTTTGATCAATGACAATTTCAATCACTTTTCCTAGCATCATAACAGAAAAATCTTTCTTATAAAACTTTCATGTTAAAGTAGCAACCAATTCACATGTTAAGGTCCAAGCAATGAATTCTCTTGAAACTTAGCAACATATGTTCTCAGTCACCAAGCAATTGTAATTCAACTTATTCAATAAAGTTTTAGTAAGAGCTCCACATACTCAACCATTTTTTTGTAGTTTTCTTTTTATAAACCAAACTAGTGATAAAACAAGAAACTAAAAGACTCAATTGAAAGATCTAAAGATATACCTTCAAGCACTCACCTCCCTGGCAATGGCGCCAAAAAAGAGCTTGATGTATACTACGCAACCTTAGTCTTGTAGACACGTGTTGGGCCTCCAAGCGCAGAGTTTTGTAGGACAATAGTAATTTTCCCTCAAGTGGATGACCTAAGATTTATCAATCCATGGGAGGCGTAGGATGAAGATGGTCTCTCTCAAACAACCCTCCAACCAAATAATAAAAAGTCTCTTGTGTCCCCAACACACCCAATACAATGGCAAATTGTATAGGTGCACTAGTTCAGCGAAGAGATGGTAATAAAACTGTAGTATGGATAGTAGATATTGATTTTTGTAATAGGAACATCAAAAAAATAGCAAGGTGGCAATTGATAAAACGGAGCACAAACGGTATTGCAATGCTTGAAAATGAGGCCTAGGTTCTGTACTTTCGCTAGTGCAATTTCTCAACAATGCTAATATAATTGGATCATATAACCATCCCTCACGTGCGATTAATAATCACTCCAAAGTTCTTATCTAGCAGAGAACATAATAAGAAATTGTTTGTAGGATACGAAACCATCTCGAAGCTATTCTTTTCGATCGATCTATTAAGAGTTCATACTAAAATAACACCAAAACAAATTCAGATTCATGATACTCAATCCAACACAAAGAACTTCAAAGAGTGCCCCAAGATTTCTACTAGAGAAACAAAAGACGAGAACGTGCAACAACCCCTATGCATAGATTACCACAACGTCACCTCAGGAATCCGTGAGTTGAGTGCCAAAACGCATATCAAGTGAATCAATATGATACCCCATTATCACCACGGGTATTCATAGCAAGACATACATCAAGTGTTCTCATATCCATAAAAGTACTCAATCCGATAAAACAAAATCTCAAAGGGAAAACTCAATTCACAACAAGATAGAGAGGGGAAAACACCATATGGTCTGACTATATTAACAAAGCCCGCGATACAACAAGATCGTGACATCTCAAGAACACAAGAGAGAGAGAGATATTAAACACATAGCTACTGGTACAAACCCTCAGCCCCGAGGGTGGACTACTCCCTCCTCATCGTGGTGGCCACCGGGATGATGAAGATGCCCACCGGTGATGATATCCCACTCCGGCGGAGTGCCGGAACAGGGTCTAGATTGGTTTTCGATGGCTACAGAGGCTTGCGGCAGCGGAACATCTCATCTAGGGTTACCCCGAGGTTTTTGGGATATTTGACTATTTAGAGGGCAAAGAGGGCAAAGAGGTGACTGAGGTGGGTGCAACCCACCTGGGCGCGCCTGGCCCCCCAGGCGCGCCCTGGTGGGTTGTGCCCTCCTCAGGGCACTAATACGTCTCCAACGTATCTATAATTTTTTATTGTTCCATGATATTATATTATCCATCTTGGATGTTTTTTATGCATTTGTATGCTATTTATGATTTTTGGGACTAACCTATTAACCTAGAGCCCGGTGCCAGTTTCTGTTTTTTCCTTGTTTTTGAGTTTTACAGAAAAGGAATACCAAACGGAGTCCAATTGACGTGCCAATTTTTGATGATTTTTTATGGACCAAAAGAAGCCCCCGGAGTAAAAGAGTTGGGCCAGAAGAGTCCCGAGCCTTCCACGAGGGTGGGCGGCGCGCCCTACCCCCTGGGTGCGTCCCCCTATATCGTGGACGACTCGGAGACCCCCCCTGACGTGAGACCTACGCCAAAAATTCCTATAAATACAGAAACCTCCAGAAAATAACCTAGATCGGGAGTTCTACCACCGCAAGCCTCTGTAGCCACCAAAACCAATCGGGACCCTGTTCCGGCACCCTGCCGGAGGGGGAATCCATCACCGGTGGCCATCTTCATCATCCCGGCGCTCTCCATGACGAGGAGGGAGTAGTTCACCCTCGGGGCTGAGGGTATGTACCAGTAGCTATGTGTTTGTTCTCTCTCTCTCTCTCTCTCGTGTTCTTGATTCGGCACGATCTTGATGTATCGCGAGCTTTGCTATTATAGTTGGATCTTATGATGTTTCTCCCCCTCTACTCTCTTGTAATGGATTGAGTTTTCCCTTTGAAGTTATCTTTTCGGATTGAGTCTTTAAGGATTTGAGAACACTTGATGTATGTCTTGCATGTGCTTATTTATGGTGACAATGGGATATTCACGTGATCCACTTCATGTATGTTTTGGTGATCTACTTGTGAGTTCCGAGACCTTGTGAACTTATGCATAGGGGTTGGCACACGTTTTCGTCTTGACTCTCCGGTAGAAACTTTGGGGCACTCTTTGAATTTCTTTGTGTTGGTTGAATAGATGAATCTGAGATTGTGTGATGCATATCATATAATCATACCCACGGATACTTGAGGTGAGATTGGAGTATCTAGGTGACATTAGGGTTTGTTTGATTTGCATCTTAAGGTGTTATTCTAGTACGAACTCTAGGATAGATCGAACAGAAAGAATAGCTTCGTGTTATTTTACTACGGACTTTTGAATAGATCGATCAGAAAGGATAACTTTGAGGTGGTTTTGTACCCTACAATAATCTTTGTTTGTTCTCCTCTATTAGTGACTTTGGAGTGACTCTTTGTTGCATGTTGAGGGATAGTTATATGATCCAATTATGTTAGTATTGTTGAGAGAACTTGCACTAGTGAAAGTATGAACCCTAGGCCTTGTTGTTGGGTTTCGTAGTAATTTCAAAAAAATTCCTACGCACACGCAAGATCATGGTGATGCATAGCAACGAGAGGGGGAGAGTGTGATCTACGTACCCTTGTAGATCGACAACGGAAGCGTTAACTTGGTTGATGTAGTTGTACGTCTTCACGGGCCGACCGATCAAGCACCAAAACTACGGCACCTCCGAGTTCTAGCACACGTTTAGCTCGATGATGATCCCCGGACTCCGATCCAGCAAAGTGTCGGGGAAGAGTTCCGTCAGCACGACGGCGTGGTGACGATCTTGATGTATTACCGTCGCAGGGCTTCGCCTAAGCACCGCTACAATATTATCGAGGACTATGGTGGAAGGGGGCACCGCACACGGCTAAGAATATGATCACGTGGATCAACTTGTGTCTCTAGGGGTGCCCCCTGCCCCCGTATATAAAGGAGCAAGGGGAGGAGTCCTCCTCCTAGTAGGAGTAGGACTCCTACTAGGAGGGGGAAAGAAGTGGGGAGGGAGAGGGAAAGGGGGGCGCCGCCCCCCCCCCCCTCTCCTAGTCCAATTCGGACCAAGGGGGGAGGAGGCGCGCGGCCCACCTTTTGCTGCCCCTCTCTCTTTCCACTAAGGCCCATATGGCCCATTGCTTCTCCCGGGGGGGTTCCGGTAACCCTCCGGCTCTCCGGTTTTCTCCGAAATCACCCGGAACACTTCCGGTGTCCGAATATAGCCGTCCAATATATCAATCTTTATGTCTCGACCATTTCGAGACTCCTCGTTAAGTCCATGATCACATCCGGGACTCCGAACTAACTTCGGTACATCAAAACTCATAAACTCATAATATAACTGTCATCGAAACCTTAAGCGTGTGGACCCTACGGGTTCGAGAACAATGTAGACATGAACGAGACACGTCTCCGGTCAATAACCAATAGCGGAACCTGGATGCTCATATTGGCTCCTACATATTCTACGAAGATCTTTATCGGTCAGACCGCATAACAACATACGTTGTTCCCTTTGTCATCGGTATGTTACTTGCCCGAGATTCGATCGTCGGTATCCAATACCTAGTTCAATCTCGTTACCGGCAAGTCTCTTTACTCGTTCCGTAATACATCATCTCACAACTAACTCATTAGTTGCAATGCTTGCAAGGCTTATGTGATGTGCATTACCGAGAGGGCCCAGAGATACCTGTCCGACAATCGGAGTGACAAATCCTAATCTCGAAATACGCCAACCCAACATGTACCTTTGGAGACACCTGTAGAGATCCTTTATAATCACCCAGTTACGTTGTGACGTTTGGTAGCACACAAAGTGTTCCTCCGGCAAACGGGAGTTGCATAATCTCATAGTCATAGGAACATGTATAAGTCATGAAGAAAGCAATAGCAACATACTAAACGATCGGGTGCTAAGCTAATGGAATGGGTCATGTCAATCAGATCATTCATCTAATGATGTGATCCTGTTAATCAAATGACAACTCTTTGTCCATGGTTAGGAAACATAACCATCTTTGATTAACAAGCTAGTCTAGTAGAGGCATACTAGTGACACTCTGTTTGTCTATGTATTCACACATGTATTATGTTTTTGGTTAATACAATTCTAGCATGAATAATAAAATTTTATCATGATATATAAGGAAATAAATAATAACTTTATTATTGCCTCTAGGGCATATTTCCTTCACTCATTTCAACGCATTGCAATACCGTTTTTGCTCACTTTTATCATTAGTTACCTTTCTGTTTTTATATTTTCATATTACAAAAACCTATATCTACCATCCATATTGCACTTGTATCACCATCTCTTCGCCGAACTAGTGCACCTGTACAATTTACCATTGTATTGGGTTTGTTGGGGGACACAAGAGACTCTTTGTTATTTGGTTGCAGGGTTGCTTGAGAGAGACCATCTTCATCCTATGCCTCCCACGGATTAATAAACCTTAGGTCATCCACTTGAGGGAAATTTGCTACTGTCCTACAAACCACTGCACTTGGAGGCCCTACAACGTCTACAAGTTGAAGGTTGTGTTGTAGACAACAAGCTCTTTTCTGGCGCCGTTGCCGAGGAGGTTAGCGCTTGAAGGTATATCTTTAGATCTTGCAATCGAATCTTTTAGCTTCTTGTTTTATCACTAGTTTAGTCTATAAAATAAAACTACAAAAAATGGAATTGATGGTGCCTCATATGCTTCATAATTTTAATATCTTTCGTGAAAATAAGGGTTCCAATAATTGTGCAAAAACGCTAGAAGAAGAATGCATTAAAATGGTTGGCACTAAATCTTTGAATGATGAGCATGATTGGAATGTTGTTAGTACGTACTCTTTGAATATCCATAGTACTAATGATGATTGCATTAGTCATGATGAAAATGTCTCTTATAAGCATGTCAATTTTTGTGGACTGCATAGAGTTTGCAAGTACACACCAAATAGGGAAGATAGATTTTGCAAGAGGCATAAGTATTTAGAAACTAAATGGTTGCAAGAAAGGCTAGATGTTTGTGCTGAAAAACTAAATTTTCTTAGCCATCCTTGTGAACTTTGCAATGAACGTGGTCATTTAAATATCCAATGCAAATTGTTTCATGATCGAACCGTGTCTAAAAATTTTGATGACTTAATTTCCCTTGCGCATCATAATGAACTTAGTTTGCTTGTGGGTTATGAAGAAATGAAACATAAAACTAAGGATATTCCAGAATTTTCCCTTGATAAGGTTCTTGATTTTGATCTAGAGGAAATTTATATGTATTGTGCGGTGAATTGAATTGAAAATCCTTATATTGCCAATTACATAAAGACAAGAAAACAAATAGAAGATGAAGAGAATACTAATGAAAGGGAAGAGATTTCCCAATATCCTCCTATTCTTTCTTATGATGAATCAGGTAACAAGGAGGAGCCTTCTATTCAACCAATCTCATTAATAAGGAACTCAAAAAAGAGGGTTAAACCCATACTTAATGTGAAGAAGAAAAAGAAAAGATGGAGAAGCAGAGGTAAAAAGGTATCCCTCCCAAATGATGTTGCTCCTATTACTCATTGTGATGATGATAATTGCTATACTATTGGTGCTATCCATACTATTAATGATGAGAGTGATTATGCTTATGATATGTGAAGGCCCAAGCTTGGGGATGCTATGTTTGATGAGAATGACATGTTTGAAAATTTATTTGCTGCAATTGATGTTTGTCCCAAGCTTGGGGATGCTATGTTTAATGAAGATGATATTTTTAGTCTCCCAAGTTTTGATGAGTAAATTTATTATGATGATAGCATGCCTCCTATTTATGATGATTATATTGATGAAATTGGGTTTGGAAGAGTGTCAACTTTAGGAAGTAATGATCCCACTATTTTGGAGGATGTTGAATCTTATTGTGATAATTATAAAAGTGGATTTGGAGAGGTCATGACTTTATTTAGTAATGATTCCACTATCTTGGAAGAGGTTTCAATTGATTATGATGAGAACAAAGTTGCTACTTGTGATGATTATTGTGATGATACTTATGTTAGAAAAAGTAGTGATGATTATATTTACAAAACTTGTCATGATCATGATTACCCTTTTCCTTAACGTTACTCTTTTAATGTGGAAACAATTTATAGTATTCGAGTTTCTTATGATACTCCCACTATTTCGAATGAGAAGAATTTTGCTTATGTGGAGAGTAATAAAAATTCTATGCTTGTGGCTCATGAAAAGAATGCTTTATGTGATAGTTATATTGTTGAATCCATTCATGATGCTACTAAAAATTATTATGAGGGAGGAATATATGCTTGTAGGAATTGCAATAATACCAAGTTTCCTCTCTATGTGCTTAAAGTTTTGAAGTTATGCTTGTTTTGCTTTCCTATGCTAGTTGATTCTTGTTCCCATAAATTGTTTGCTCGCAAAATCCGTATGCATAGGAAGTGGGTTGGACTTAAATGTGCTAGTCATATTCTTCATGATGCTCTCTTTATGTTTCAATTCTCATCTTTTATGTGAGCATCATTGAAATCATCATGCCTAGCTAGGGGCATTAAACGATAGCGCTTGTTGGGAGGCAACCCAATTTTATTTTTGTTCTTTGCCTTTTGCTCCTGTTTAGTAATAAATAATCCATCTAGCCTCTGGTTAGATGTGGTTTTATGTTTTAGTTAGTGTTTGTGCCAAGTAGAGCCTTTAGGATCTTCTTGGGTGATTGTTGTTTGATCTTGCTGATAAAAACAGAAAGTATGCACTCACGAAAATAATTATCATTTTTTACTAGAGAGCGATAAAATACCAATTCCAACTGTAGTAGATCGATATAATTTTTATCCTGATCATCCTAATTTTTTAGAACTTTTGGAGTCACAGAAGTATTCGAAATCTCCAGATTACTACACACTTTCTGTTTTTGACAGATTCTGTTTTCATTGTGTTGTTTGCTTATTTTGATGAATCTATGAGTAGTATCGGAGGTATGAACCATAGAGAAGTTGGAATACAGTAGATATTACACCAATATGAATTTGGAATGAGTTCACAACAGTACCTGAGTGGTGATTTATTTTCTTATACTAACGGAGCTTACGAGTTTTCTGTTAAGTTTTGTGTTGTTAAGTTTTCAAGTTTTGGGTAAAGATTCGATGGGCTATGGAATAAGGATTGGCAAGGGCCAAATCTTGGGGATGCCCAAGGAACCCCAAGATAATATTCAAGGACAACTAAGAGCCTAAACTTGGGGATGCCCCAGATGGCATCCCCTCTTTCGTCTTTGTTCATCGGTAACTTTACTTGGAGCTATATTTTTATTCACCACATGATATGTGTTTTGCTTGGAGTGTTAATTTATTTTATTAGGATTTGCTTGCTGTTTGTATAAAATACCAAGATCTGAAATTATTAAATGTTAGAGAGTCTTGACATAGTTACATAATTATTCGACTACTCATTGATCTTCACTTATATCTTTTGGAGTAGTTTCTCATTTGCTCTAGTGCTTCACTTATATCTTCTTAGAGAATGGCGGTAGTTTTATTTTGAAGAAATTGTTGAACTCTAATGCTTCACTTTATATTACTTTTAGAGTCTTAAACAACATGGTAATTTTCTTTGGTTATAAAACTAGTCCTAATATGATGGGCATCCAAGATGGGTATAATAAAAACTTTCATATAAAGTGCGTTGAATAGTATGAGAAGTTTGATACTTGATGATGGTTTTGAGACATGAGGATGGTGATATTAGAGTCATGCTAGTTGAGTAACTGTGAAATTGAGAAATACTTGTGTTGAGGTTTGCAAGTCCCTAGCATGCATGTATGGTAACCGTTGCGTGACAAAATTGAAGCATGAGGTGTTTCTTTGATTGCCTTCCTTATGAGTGGTGGTCGGGGATGAGCAATGGTCTTTTCCTACCAATCTACCCCCCTAGGAGCATGCGCGTAGTGCTTGGTTTTGATGACTTGTAGATTTTTGCAATAAGTATGTGAGTTCTTTATGACTAATGTTGAGTCCATGGATTATACGCACTCTCACCCTTTCACCTTTGCTAGCCTCTCTTGTGCCGCGCAATTTTCGCAAGTACCATAAACCCATTATTTACCTTACTCGAAATAGCCACCATACCTACCTATTATGGCATTTCCATAGGTATTCCGAGATATATTGCCATGCAACTTTCCACCGTTCCGTTTATTATGACACGCTTCATCATAGTCATATTGCTTTGCATGATCATGTAGTTGACATCGTATTTGTGGCATGGCCACCATTCATAATTTTTCATACATGTCACTCTTTATTCATTGCACATCCCGGTACACCGCCGGAGGCATTCACATAGAGTCATATTTTGTTCTAAGTATCGAGTTGTAATTCTTGAGTTGTAAGTAAATAAAAGTGTGATGATCTTCATTATTAGAGCATTGTCCCATGTGAGCAAAGGATGATGGAGGCTATGATTCCCCCACAAGTCGGGATGAGATTTACGACGAAAAAAAGAGAAAAGGAGAAGGCCCAAACAAAAAATGAGAGAAAAAGAGAGAGAAGGGGCAATGTTACTATCCTTTTTCCACACTTGTGCTTCAAAGTAGCACCATGATCTTCATGATAGAGAGTCTCTTATGTTGTCACTTTCATATACTAGTGGGAATTTTTTATTATAGAACTTGGCTTGTATATTCCAATAATGGGCTTCCTCAAATTGCCCTAGGTCTTCGTGAGCAAGCAAGTTGGATGCACACCCACTTAGTTTATTTTGTTGAGATTTCATACACTTATAGCTCTAGTGCATCCGTTGCATGGAAATCCCTGCTCACTCACATTGATATCTATTGATAGGCATCCCCATAGCCCATTCATATGCCTAGTTGATGTGAGACTATCTTCCTCTTTTTTGTCTTCTCCACAACCATCATTCTATTCCACCTATAGTGCTATGTCCATGGCTCGCGCTCATATATTGCTGAAAGTTGAAAAAGTTTGAGAATACTAAAGTATGAAACAATTGCTTGGCTTGTCATCGGGGTTGTGCATGATTGGAGCATTTTGTGTGACGAAAATGAAGCATAGCCAAACTATATGATTTTGTAGGGATGAGCTTTCTTTGGCTATGTTATTTTGAGAAGACATAATTGCTTGGTTAGTATGCTTGAAGTATTATTATTTTTATGTCTATTAAACTTTTGTCTTGAATCTTTTGGATCTGAACATTCATGCCACAATAAAGAAAATTACATTGAAAAATATGTTAGGTACCATTCCACATCAAAAATTCTGTTTTTATCATTTACCTACTCGAGGACGAGCAGGAATTAAGCTTGGGGATGCTTGATATGTCTCCAACGTATCTATAATTTTTAATTGTTCCATGCTATTATATTATCCATCTTGGATGTTTTATATGCATTTATATGTTATTTTATATGATTTCCGGGACTAACCTATTAACCTAGAGCCCAGTGCCAGTTTCTGTTTTTCCTTGTTTTTGAGTTCTACAAAAAAGAAATACCAAATGGAGTCCAATTGACGTGCCAATTTTTGATGATTTTTTATGGACCAAAAGAAGCCCTCGGAGTAAAAGAGTTGGGCCAGAAGAGTCCCGAGCCTTCCACGAGGGTAGGGGCGCGCCCTACCCCCCTGGGCGCGTCCCCCTATCTCGTGGACGACCGGGGGATCCCCCCTGACGTGAGACCTACGCCAAAAATTCCTATAAATACAGAAACCTCCAGAAAATAACCTAGATTGGGAGTTCCGCCGCCGCAAGCCTTTGTAGCCACCAAAAACCAATCGGAACCCTGTTCCGGCACCCTGCCGAAGGGGGGATCCATCACCGGTGGCCATCTTCATCATCCCGGCGCTCTCCATGACGAGGAGGGAGTAGTTCACCCTCGAGGCTGAGAGTATGTACTAGTAGCTATGTGTTTGTTCTCTCTCTCTCTCTCTCGTGTTCTTGATTCGGCACGATCTTGATATATCGTGAGCTTTGCTATTATAGTTGGATCTTATGATGTTTCTCCCCCTCTACTCTCTTGTAATGGATTGAGTTTTCCCTTTGAAGTTATCTTATCGGATTGAGTCTTTAAGGATTTGAGAACACTTGATGTATGTCTTGGATGTGCTTATCTGTGGCGACAATGGGATATTCACGTGATCCACTTGATGCATGTTTTGGTGATCATTATGAGTTCCGTGACCTTGTGAACTTATGCATAGGGGTTGGCACACGTTTTCGTCTTGACTCTCCGGTAGAAACTTTGGGGCACTCTTTGAAGTTCTTTGTGTTGGTTGAATAGATGAATCTGATATTGTGTGATGCATATCGTATAATCATACCCACGGATACTTCAGGTGACATTGGAGTATCTAGGTGACATTAGGGTTTTGGTTGATTTGTGTCTTAAGGTGTTATTCTAGCACGAACTCTAGGATAGATTGAACGGAAAGAATAGCTTCGTGTTATTTTACTACGGACTCTTGAATAGATCGATCAGAAAGGATAACTTTGAGGTGGTTTCGTACCCTACAATAATCTCTTCGTTTGTTCTCCGCTATTAGTGACTTTGGAGTGACTCTTTGTTTCATGTTGATGGATAGTTATATGATCCAATTATGTTATTATTGTTGAGAAAACTTGCACTAGTGAAAATATGAACCCTAGGCCTTGTTTCAACGCATTGCAATACCGTTTTCGCTCAATTTTATCATTAGTTACCTTGCTGTTTTTATATTTTCATATTACAAAAACCTATATCTACCATCCATATTGCACTTGTATCACCATCTCTTCGCCGAACTAGTGCACATATACAATTTACCATTGTATTGAGTGTGTTGGGGACACAAGAGACTCTTTGTTATTTGGTTGCAGGGTTGCTTGAGAGAGACCATCTTCATCCTACGCCTCCCATGGATTGATAAATCTTAGGTCATCCACTTGAGGGAAATTTGCTACTGTCCTACAAACCTCTGCACTTGGAGGCCCTACAACGTCTACAAGAAGAAGGTTGTGTAGTAGACATCACGCACCCCCAGGTGCTGCTCTGGACCAATGGATGTCTTCTAGTCCATAAAAAATCCGCAAAAAGTTTCAAGGTGTTTGGACTCTGTTTGATATTGATTTCCTGCAATGTAAAAACAAGCAAAAAAGCAGCAACTGGCATTGGGCACTGGGTCAATAGGTTAGTCCCAAAAAATGATATAAATTTTCTATAAAATGATTGTAAAACATCCAAGAATGGTAATATAATAGCATGAATACTTCATAAATTATAGATACGTTGGAGACGTATCAACGTCTCGCCTAAGGAGGGGACGCCATGATGGCTAACAGTAGTATATGGGCCGCAGGAGGATGAACACAAGATTAACTTCCTGAACGAGTTATCGGAGCGTAGATCGCTATGCCCAGGACTGTGGCTAGTCATTGGAGATTTTAACCTAATCCTATATGCGGCAGACAAAAATAACTCCAACTTGGATCGGAGAATGATGGGGAAATTCAAAAATTTTGTGGATAATAACACACTCAAGGAGCTCTTCTTGCTTGGGCGCAAATTCACGTGGAGCAACGAAAGGGAGACTCCACGCTCACAAAGATAGACCGCGCTTTTGTCTTCGTGGATTGGGAGCTAGAACACCCAGAATGCATGTCGCAAGCTTTATCGACCGAGTACTCGGACCATTGTCCGCTACACCTCGCGCTCCAAGAGCACATGCGGCTAGGAGGAGGTTTCGTTTCGAGAAGTTCTGGGTCAAAATGGACGGGTTTTTGGACGTCGTCAAGGAGGCATGGGTTTGCGCTCTGGATATTACAGATCCTTTGATGCGTCTAGATATCATGCTTTGGGACACGGCCCGAGCGGTTGCCACATGGGGACAAGAGGAGATGGGATATATCAAGCTGCAAATTGCTATCGCAAATATGGTCATCCTGCGGTTTGACTACGCCCAGAAAAACCGTATACTTACAGAGGAGAAGAGATGGCTTAGAAAAACCCTAAAACAGCTTGTACTAGGGCTGGCATCCCTAGAGAGGACCATCGCTAGACAAAGGTCGAGAATAACATGGCTTCAGGAAGGTGACGCAAACACGCAGTTGTTTCACTTGATGGAGAATGGGAGGCGTATGAAGAACTACATACATTCTTTGACCATGGAAGGGCGTATTATCACAGATCAGAAAGGCAAGGAGGAAACCTTCTACAAGGCTTACAAGGACCTGTTAGACAAGGATGGAGCCCGAGACTACACACTCGATTTGGAGGGCCTTGGTGTCATGCGTGTAGACCTCTCTGAGCGGGATTGCGTGTTCATTGAGAACGAGATTTGGGCGGCAATCGGCGGATAAATAATGTGTGTGTTTTGAAGGTTGGCGTCGAAGATTCCCTTCCAACCATTATAATGCTTGGACGCCGCGTTGAGGGCATGTACAATGGTACTATCTTAGTAGTGTCACGTAGGATAAAAGATGGGGTGGATGAGAGAACTCATAAGAGAAGGCTTGTCTTCTCTTATTTAAGAGAAGACAAGAGATGATCTCTTAACACAATATGTCTCACCATGTTTTTAGGAAGAGCTAGTTATTGACAATAAGGCTAAGAAATGATCCATTTTAGACTTTTTTCATCTCTAAATTACATGCATGACTTAAGATGAGACTATCTTATTAACCATTGTACATGCCTTGAGGGATCCGATCCTAGTTAGTAGACATGGCACTCTTGGCCGACCTGGACGCCGTGTTGATGGGACGAGACTTGCCTACTCCCCCGGCGTGTGCCCATCGGTGCTCCTGCGTACGTGGCTTAATTTGATTGGAACAAAATAAGATCCGGCCCCACCCCCTTAAAATCAAGAGGAAGATGATTAGATTAGAAAGAAAAAAGAAAAAAAAAAGACAACCGTAGGATGAAGTGAGAGTACGGATGGAAGTATGGGGAGGGAACAGGCAAGCCGGATCCGTGTTGATGGGCAGGATGCCGCATGGTGCGTCCAACGTGGACAGGGGAGATGGACCACTGCCACATTTTGTTTGGCTAGCAATGCTTATAGGAAGGCACAAAGCAACGTCACGCTATAGTAGCACACGGGTCACTTGCTAGCGCTACTGAAATATCTAAGCTCGGGTGACATGTCACGGCATCTAAGGCATATTAATTGCATCACTTCTTGGCCATACGATACGATCTAGGAAGAAGGCAAGAGCGCGACTCCGAGATCACGGGACCACCGCACGAGACAGCGGCTGCACGCTGCCCCTTCGCTAGAGAAGGCGACATCTCGCATATGTAGCTAATTAACATGATGAAAACCCAACGCTCCCGTCGCTATACACAACCAGATTGATAGCTCCACCGAGCTAGGCCACATGAACGCGCATAAGCTGGCGAAATTGAGCTACCAATCGTACTCTGGTTCCGGTCATGCTCATGCATGATACACGAGAGAATATATACAAAACACCTTTCCGGTCCTTATTTATCAACAGTGATCCATCCATGTCCTCTGATGCGTTGTTTCCTTGTTCCATTTTTAGCTCCAAAAGACGCTCTTGCTCGACCGATCGAATGTGTGTGTCCTTTTCTTATTCCGTTTTGTAACCGCTTTTAATCGATCGATCGCATACAGATTTTGTTGCCATAAGATCTGATGCTTTCAAGCGATGCACGGTTTCCTCTGATAATAATACAATTGATCTTCTTTGCTCTTCCGAAGATTATCTAATCACAAGGATTAGATGGATGAAACAGAAGCTTATCCATCATGGAACGTTCACCTCTTTGATGAGCCTAATATGATTCACTGGATATTATCCTTGAATCGGGTATTCTCTGTGAAATCTATGTACTTAGACTTAATACACTCTGATCTAATTCCGAAATCAACTATAAAACACCAGATATTCAATTCGGTGTCCAGGCTCATCTCTATCCGGTGAACAATAAAACTAAAAGAAATACTAAAAAAATTAAAACTTCAGAAAAAAAAATTAGGTGAAAGATGTTCCAATACGTGATGTTCGTGTCAAATTTTAGCTTGTTCGGACATCTAAGGAGCTCGTGACAAAACACCGTGGATAAAAAAATAGGTGAAAGATGTTCCAATACGTGATGTTCGTGTCAAATTATGCACCCGAGAGCCAAAACACCGTGTCCGGACGCGGGCGTCCTATAAAACACCTCTTACTGCAAGTTACTTTGTGCTATATGAAATTCAGAAATGACATGATCTTTAACACACAAACTCTTATACATTTTCTGCAGGTTATATACATAACCACCGCTTGGATCCATACGTGATCATCACTCAACCATGCAGTAGGCAAGGAGCATATGGCTATTGGATGCAACCGTTGGGAGATGGTAGCATGAGATACTTACAACCGGTTTGGATGACGATCCAATAATAGGCTAGGTGTTTTAGGGGTTGTTTGGATAGCTAGATTATAGAGAACTAGTTTCCCTTAAACCCGATTTCTGATGTAACTACCTAAAACATAGTTTGGATTATCTAACAAACTCGCATATATACTAAACTGAGTTTTTCAAAAGCCCAAAAAACGAGTTTATACAAAAACGACTAATAGATGTTTTTATATAAACGTGTTTTCTATATGCACCAGGAGATCAACGAAGTCCCACGTGCAGATCATGGTAAACTCCACTGGCCGTGACAGCAGCTCGCCGATCTCGGCCAGGTACCCGTGCGATGCTCCACCGCCTCGATGGCCGTAGACTTTGGCCGCGGCTGCCGCCTCCATGGTGGAGGTGAACTTCACAACCACCGCCGTCCATATGCAGATATGCTCCAGCTTGTAGGTCATATGTGAGTTGCATGTACGTGAAGATCCACGGCGGAAAGAATTTGTCACCGGAGGGACGTTCGACGGGGACCTGGACCGACATGCATGACACCGGCGAAGGAAGCAGAGCACGATCAGGTGATAAGCGCGACCACCCTGGCGACCATGCTGACAACCGCGCACCTCCGCCGGAGAGTTGTTTACGGTGTGGTCGTCCTCCACTGTGCGTGTAGGTGCCAAGAGCGAGCGGAAGCACTGCACCTCCATGAATTTTTCTCTCCCCAAAACGAAGAACTCAAAATCGTGCTTTTCTGTTTTCCCATCCAAACAAGGTATTGTATGTACTTACCTTAACAGAATAACTAACAAAAACTGGTTTTTCTAAAAATCCTCCAAAAACTCGTTTTCTAAAATCTTACATCTAATTCCCCATATCCAAACAACCACGTTATTTTGACATGTTTTCGCCGGTTGTGGCAATTTTTATCTTCAATTTACTTTGGCTCTTTTTGTGAGCTTGTACTGAATCACAGAATTTTTGGACAATTTGCTTAATGATATGGCTGCATGCATCATTCTGATGCAGAGGCTGAAGTGACCCTTTTTCAGAAAAATCCATAATGCGACTAGCACCGTCCATTTTCTTAACATGTTATTAGGACAGTGGTGCTCACCATCAAGGCCGTGGAGATCTCTGTCTCACAGATAAAGAACACGGAATAGAGTTTTTTAGGGCACGTGAAAAAGAGATTTTTTTTAGACAAATGCGGAAAAGAAACAAAAACGCCTGTTCAGGGCTACATGAGATTTTTTTTTGTAGAGCCCGACTAGAAAGCTACTATTAGAAACATGCGGATTATGCTTCCCACGCTGGTCGTGGAATAGGAAAACAAACGCATAGCCCTGCCCGTTAGTCTGGTTCTACCTTTTTTTCTGATCATTTCCTTTTTTTGGTTTTCCTTTTCTAATCGGTCAATTCATGCACTTTTTTGAAATCATAAATGATTTTCAAATTCATAAAATTCTTAAAATTGGGAGTAACATTGAAATTCATGAATTTTCTAAATATGCAAGCATTTTAAAAATTGGTGGACAACTTTCACACAGCTGTACATTTTTTGCAATTTGTGGAAAAAATAGAAATTCGTGAACTTTTTTCAAACTCACAATTGTTTCTAGAAAATATGATTTTTTTTCAAACTCATGAACATATTTTGAAATTATGAACATTATTGAATTTATGGAACAATTTTAAATTCGTGAATTTTTGAATCTGTGTAGAATTTTTTGACTCGCTTAACATGTTGAAATCAGTGAACATTTTTTGAATTGATGAACAGGTTTTGCAAATTGGGAACAATATTTTTATTCATGAACATGTTTTGAATCGGAGAATGTTTTCTGAAATTCAGAAAAAAAATATTAAATTCATCAACATCTTTTTGAGCTCATGAACATTTTTCAAAATTTTGCACATTTGTTTTCCAAAATTCGTGAATATTTCGAAAATTTACTTTTTTTACTGTCAAAAATATTTGTTGGAATGCGGGAATATTTTTCCATTCACGATTTTGTTTTGAAATATTATCAAATAAAATAGAATCATGAACTTTTTTAATGTTCAAAACTTTTTTTAATACCCAAACATATTTTAAAGAAGCGAGAGAGAGAGAGAGAGAGAGAGAGAGAGAGAAGGAGAGAAGGAGGGGGGGGGGGCGCCCGCGCCACACATGGCCTGGCAGAAGCGCGCGCAGGGGCTGGGCGTTTGTGCGTCACCCAACACCCTGTCCATTAAATAGGAGGTTCCTTTGCAATGCAGCAAGGGAAAAAGCTAGGGAGTAAATTCAAAGGGGTACCCGACATTTGCTTTTGGGGAAACTTACGTCCGGTTTTTATGTGTTTCTTGATCAATTTTACTGGTATGTTTATAGAACTATTTTTGTTATTTTTCATTTTTACTATTTTCTTAGTTTATTTTATTTTTTTTCATGTTTTCCCTTTTCCTTTTTAAAAATGATAAATGTTTTAAAATTCCATGGAAACTTTTAAAGACCGAAGCTATGCGTCAATGAATTATCCTAGGTAGAGTTTAGTCATCGCTGGCCGTTGAATCTGTCGCGTACCTGTCGGATCAACGCATGAAACAGTCAACGCAAAAGACCCCCCCCCCCCGGCCACCACCCACCCACACAACATACTCCTTCCCAAAACACAACACTCTGCACCTGCTTCATCATCACACACGTCGTTTCCCTTACATGGCTCGCGGGCCGTCTCTCGCAATCGTATCTCCCCATGCCTAATCACTCTCACTGCAGAACAATGGCGACGATGTGGGAGGGGTTTGCAGCATGGCATCATCATCACTTCATCGCTTAAGGATCAACGGCGTTGCAACGAGGGGGCTTGCAGTAGTGGTGGTTCTAGTTCTCACGTAGCCAACTTCCTCTTGTGGTCCGGCCACAATTGCTAAAGCACGAGATATGTTGCTTATGTTGCGCTGGTTCCTATCGTTTGTGTGTTATCTGGACCCGTACGAACTCTTAAGTCCATCAAACATGGAACTTGGTAAGATTACAAGTGACTCCCAACCATTTGGGATGCACTCACGGTCCAAGAGTAACAAGCATAAGCAAAGTCACTTAATAAGACTCCTTAAAATATCTTCAATCAGGCATTCTCCCAAGAATCCAAAATAACACTCTCTCACAAGAATAGGATTGTGATGAAGGAGATGAACTTGATTAGTAGGGATGCAAGAAAGAGATGTCCAAAAACCAAGAAATGAACATGGAGTTACCCAACACTTCTATTTTCTTTTCTTGCCATGGATATCTTCATCTATATATGGTGATGATTCATGGAGTGGAGTGCAGTGGGATGTGGTGGTGTTGAATGGCTTTCAATGAGTGAAATGACTGAGCGCAATGGTATGAAATGATTATGATTTTTTGCACCCACAAAGGGATATGGTAGAGAAGATATAGCGAGAGTCCAAAATCTTACAGTTACTGAAAAGTATTAAGGGGTCGAATCCACTGGTAGGAAACTAGGGGAACCGTTGAACCTATTCAAATAAGTTTGAACGAGCAGGGCAATGTTCAGGGATAAGGGGAAATACAATACTTGAAAGTACTGATGACAAAGTGAGCAGTGGTCCCAAAAACAAAAGGCAACCCCTTTTGCGAAGATAGAACAACTCAAAAGTACCAGTAAAACCATCGATCAATAGTGTCGTTCAAAACAGAGCAGTTCTTAGAACCAGAAATTGCAAAAAAGCGCTAATCCACATCTTATGAAGTATTAGTCGAAGAAACAATGGATGTACCAGGCTTAGAGAATTAGACCGAGAAGGCACGGAAGTTTGCATGAAAAATGTTTTCTCAGAATTGGTGTAGCAAACATACAAAGTTTCAAATTGGATTGGCTAGGTAATCCCAGAACAAACTGGATAATGGTTTTGAACTATTGAAATGGGGTTTGACATCTGAGTATGAATAGCCCCAGTGGCAGTGCCACACATAAGTTGTGGGGTCAGTTTTACCCCACATCTTTTGTGAAAAACATATTCTTGAGGCTGGCTTCACCGCTTGGTAGCCCTAAGTTGTTTAGTAGTATTGGAAGGAAAACTTTTGAAGTATCAGATCTTAGAGAAACTCATACAAAGATTATTTATGAAGTGGGTCTTTGGATGAATTTGTCTTATGATCTTCTCTTGGAGTTTGTACCAAAGTATTTGCTTGTACTCCTTGACGGCACCGAAATCTTTCTGTAGCCTCAGTAGGGTGGTGAGCATGATCAGATGTTCTAGGTGGGATCACACATGGGGGTTTTTACCCGGTTTCAGTCCCTCGTGGTCGAGGTAAAGCCCTACTCATGGTTTGCTTTGATTGGTTGTGGGGGAAATACCTCATGTGAGGGGTTTACAATATGCATGGATTGTTACTACCAGGACGATGACAAAGTGTCAAATGATCTCGAACTACCCCCTAGTCTCAGCTCATAAAGAGGTATGAGATCTAGGGTTATATGTTCCTAACCGACCTAGAGCCATGATCTTGAACAAGAGCCATGATCGATAGAGGGTCCTTGGCTTGCATGCCAAGATGAAGAACCTCCAAGAATTCAGACTCCCTGTTGGGCCGATGGCCCTCGTCACACCCTGTTTTGTTAGGCCCTGGGCCCAGCCCTTTCCGGCTGTTGAGACACCCCCGAGCTTGTCTGGAGTTGGCTATTATTCCTCTTAAACTTCCCAAGGATGAAATCAAGGAGGGTTCCTCTCCTATGAAATGAGAGGATTAGTCCGAAATTCCCATGCCCTAGATCCACACGACGGCCGATTCTAGTGCGATTTTCACGGCAACAACTCTCGCGTGGCATCTCGTGCTTGGTTAGCTGGTCATAGTGGGGAGTAACTTAGACTAGTAACATGCATATATTACTAGCCTATGTTATAACCTCTAGTTTATTTATTAGGTTGTAGACTCGTGTTGTCTTGATATGTGTGATGTTACGGTAACATATTATGTTACCATAAGTTTCTCTTTCCTCGTTAATTACTTGCCACATCATTTATTTTGCGTAGATATGTGTGACATTATCACTTATGTTATTCTTACTATGACTAGCCTTATAAAAGGGCAGGGGCATGCGCCACCGGATAGCCTTCCTCATTGTTATTATTTTTTTCCTCCTCGTGCTCGCCCTCCATCATTAATGATAGGGGAGATCCATATTTATCCGTCCACGATCACATCCGTGGACACATGTACTGGAGCCGTCCATCCAACGTGTGTCCTAAACACACGCCTTTGGGGTTTTTCTATGTCCGGAGCACTCAAATAATATAGCAATACACAATTCGTCCATAAATAATATGCAAATATCCTAGTATAACAACAGTTCAAATATAACAAATATGAGATCCGAAATATAATTGGATCTAAAACAAAATTTTCAAATTCGTCGATCTAAATTCGACGGTAATCGAGTTGGCAAAAGTTGGTCATCCAGATGATGCGCTTTCCGAGTTTCATCCAACAATGCATGAACTTGAATAGCCTACTCTCCACTGTTTGGTAAAGCGAAGCGGCAAGGCAAGGCCTAGGTGGCGACCGAAGGGGGAGAGAGGCGACGTCGGGCTAAGAGGATGCAGACATAGAGCAAGGGGGAAGGGGCGGAGTAGGAGAAAACGGTTGTGGGAGAGGAATTTGAATGGACCAACGTGTCCGGACTCCGGCAAACTTCGTCCAGTTTGTAGCCGGTTGGTGAGAATTCGGACACATGGACCCGTCCATAGACGTTTACGATGCCGTTTTGAATAGCAAAAATAACACCCGGATATATTGGTCCAGACGTTTTGGGGACGACGTGGGGATGCCTTTATGCTGCCCTGCGGAACTAGTGGCATCGTAAATCTCCCGCGGCTATACTATTAGAGCATTGTTAATAATACAGCCAGCAGCTGGCTATATGATGTTGACACGTCATCTATAGCCAAGCTTATAGCCGGCAAGTATAATCGTTAGATGTAAATATAGATGTAGATAAGTACTACTTTGTTGATACATAGCCACCACCTTCCTCTCTCACAAAATGTCTAGAAACACGTGCTAAAGCTGGCTGTTAGTTAGTAGTCCGCTTCTTCTCTCTCTCTTCTTCTTCTTTCTTTTTCAAGTGAGCACAAATATACTATTTCAAGTCTTTCTCCCCGCCTACATCATCCTATTACACTTGTTCTTATGGCTATTGAACAAATGGAAGTTGAATACTCTAGCAATGATAAAATCTTAGGGCACTCGAAAGCATCAGAACAGAACTTATGACGATTAAGAACCGAACGCACTCGTACATGCAAAGCAAGAACAGTTTGAAGTTGCAAAAAAGAACAAGAAAAGTCGCACAAATGGACACCGCTTTTGTCTGAAAATGATGGATCCAGTCGGCTTGCGAGGGGTCCCATTGTCTCGTAGCAAGGGGCCACTCGTTCATGGGTGGGGAGCGGTGGCCAAAGCACTAATCAATCCCGAAGACGTGGCCGATACAGCTCCTGTCAAAATCGCTTGTGTAGTAGTAGGAGTAGTAGCTAAAGGCAGCGCGTGTGCAGTCGCCGTCGCACTGCTCGCTCAATGAGACAATGAGTGTGCCGTGTGGCAGAGTGTGGTGGGGGGAGTGACGGAGCGCGCCGCACCAGGGTAGGTACCAGTAGTAGTACTACAGTACTAGCAAATCACGCGGTGGTACAGTCACGCCATATACGTGCCTCCGATCGTCCTAGATCCTCTGGCCAATAAGGGCGCGGTCGATGTGACGCGTCGCCCAAATCCTGTGGCGGAGAGAGCACGATGCGACTTGTCGACTTGATTATGCTAGATATTTAGGCGCAGCAGCGCTGGCTAGTGAGGGACTGGATACTGTGCTAGTACTATTGTCGTCTTAATTATTTTCTTGGCTTTCCTTTTAGCAATGATGGTACCCCTTGTAGGCAAGGCTGTGGATTGTACCATATGTCATTGATCGTATGCCGTAGCATATATAGGGTACAAAGGGCAATGATATCTCAACCATATCCTCTATACAAGGGAAGGATCGGGAGATATCCGTAGACTAGGAAAACAAATAAAGGAGAATCCTAGCTGCCTAAATACCTACCCCCCCCCTCCCCCGCTGTCGATACATCGCTAGTGACGCAGAGACGGGACCGGAACTCCTCGAAGGTAGACGTCGGTAACCCCTTGGTCATAACATCGGCAAACTGAAGAGCGGTGGGAACATGTAGCACACGAATGCGGCCGAGAGCCACCTGCTCACGCACGAAGTGGATGTCCAGCTCGATGTGCTTCGTGCGCCGATGATGAACGGGGTTGGCGGAGAGGTAAACAGCCGAGACGTTGTCACAGTATACAAGAGTGGCACGTGAAACGTCATGATGAAGCTCCTGAAGAAGTTGCCGTAACCAAGAACACTCGGCAACGGCGTTGGCAACAGCCCGGTACTCTGCCTCAGCACTGGAAACGGGAGACCGTAGGCTGTCGTTTCGACGACCAGGAGATGAGAGACGGCCCCAAGTAAATGCAGTAGCCGGAGGTGGAACGCCGAGTGTCCGGACAGCCAGCCCAGTCAGCATCAGAATAGGCAACCATGTCGGTGGAGGAGGATGCTGTCAAAGTGAGCCCAAGAGACATAGTGCCGCGGATATAACGGAGAATCCGCTTCACCAAGTTCCAATGGCTGTCACGAGGAGCATGCATGTGTAGACACACCTGCTGAACGGCGTACTGCAAATCCGGTCGTGTGAGGGTCAAGTACTGAAGGGCGCCGACAATAGACTGGTAAAACGAGCCATCTGGCGCTGGGGATCCATCAAGTGTGGAGAGCTTGGCCTTCGTGTCAACAGGAGTGGCAGCGGGCTTGCAGTTAAGCATGCCGGCGCGCTCAAGAAGCTCATGGGCGTACTTCTGTTGATGAAGGAAAAAACCGTCGGAGCGCCTAGTGACCTCAATGCCGAGAAAGTAATGAAGCGGCCCCAAATCCTTCAAGGCGAACTCGGTGCTTAGATGAGCAGTGAGCTGGTCGAGGAGCTGTACCGAAGAGGCCGTGAAGATGATGTCATCGACGTAGAGCAGGAGATAAGCGATCACAGGTCCGTGATGGTACACGAACAGAGAGGCGTCGGAGCGAGTAGCTCGGAAGCCTAGCTGCTGAAGGAAGGTGGCGATGCGCTGGTACCAAGCTCTCGGCGCCTGCTTTAGTCCATAGAGGGACCGAGAGAGCAGGCACACGTGATCAGGATGATCGGCGTTGAAGAAACCGGTGGGTTGCTGGCAATACACCTGTTCGGCGAGATGGCCGTGAAGAAATGCGTTGGAGACGTCCAGTTGATGAACCGGCCAGGCACGTGACACCGCAAGCTGAAGGACGGTGCGGATCGTGCCGGGCTTGACGACCGGGGCGAAGGTGTCGGTGAAGTCAACTCCGGCGCGCTGCCGGAAGCCGCGAACTACCCAGCGAGCTTTGTAATGCTCAAGGGTGCCGTCGGGACGCGTCTTATGCCTGAAGACCCACTTCCCGCTAATGATGTTGGCATGGAGGGGAGGTGGAACGAGCTGCCAGGTGCGATTGCGTTGCAACGCATCGAACTCGTCCTTCATGGCGGCAAACCAGTTGGGATCGCGTAGAGCGGCCCGAACGGAAGACGGAACCGGCGACGGTGAAGAGGTCGAGGCCGCGCATAAGTACTCCTCCGACGGATAACGCGTGCTGGGCCGAAGGGCACCTGTAAGCGATCGCGTGGTGATGTGGAGCGGCAGGGCGGCACCGTCGGGCTGGTCGGTAGGCACAGCAGAGGCCGCAGGTGGCAAGACCGGCGGGGCGATGGTCGAAGCCGCGGGTGGCAGACCCGCAGACCGGTCCGGAGTGACCGCGGAGGGCGCAGCAGAGAGGCCCTGGCCGGCTGCGGGCAAGGCCGCATGAGGCAGGCCCGGGGCGGCTGCGGACGGAGCCGCAGGTGGCGGGCCCAGGGCGGCCACGGACGAGGCCGCAGGTGGCGGGCCCGGGGCGGCTGCTGATGAGGCCGCGGGTGGCGATCCCGGGGCGGCTGAGGCCAGAGGGGGCCGACGCGAGCCAGACGAGGAAGCCGAAGCGCCCCATGCAGAAGCGCGGGATCCCGAGGCCGAAGAGGAGCCCGATGCCACGGAGTTGCCCGGTGCCCAGACATCCGAGGCACTCTGTACGCCTACAGAGTCGCCAAAATCGGATAGGGTCGGACCAGGGCGGCCGCTACAAGAGGGCGGCGGCGCGGTAGGAGGCCCGCCGAGAAGAGGCGGGGCGGACGAAGTCGGTGCATCCGAGGGAGGTACCTGCTGAAACGGAAACACTTTTTCGTCAAAGTAAACATGCCTCGATGTGATAACCCGATGAGAGACGGGGTCGTAGCACCGGTAGCCCTTTGTGTTAGAGGGATACCCAAGAAAGATGCAAGCGAGGGAGCGAGGAGCAAGCTTATGTGGAGCGGTGGAGGCGGTGCTAGGGTAGCAGAGGCATCCTAAGATGCGAAGATCATCGTATGATGGAGGAGTCCCATAGAGCAACTGATGCGGCGCATAGTTCCAGCGGACACGACATGGCCGAAGGATAACAAGAAGAGTCGCGGTGGCGAGTGCATCGGGCCAAAACCGAGGTGGGATGTTGGCATGGAACAAGAGGGTACGGACGCAATCGTTAAGAGTGCGGAGTACATGTTCTGCCCGCCCATTTTGCCACGAGGTGTAAGGACATGTTAGACGAAAAACAGTACCATGTGTGGTGAGGAGGTTGCGAACGGCAAGACTATCGAACTCTTTCCCATTGTCTGTTTGAAACCCAAGAATGGGTCTACCAAAGTGCGTAGAGACAAAGGAGTAGAAAGATGTAAGTGTGGAAAGGACATCTAATTTCTGCCGAAGAGGAAAAGTCCACACAAAGTGCGTGAAATCGTCTAAGATGACAAGATAATAAAGATAGCCAGAGTTGCTCGCAATGGGCGATGTCCAAACATCGCAATGTATCAACTGAAACGGATATGCCGCAATAGTGGTGGAGTTGCTAAAGGGTAGACGCACGTGTTTGCCAACACGGCAAGCATGACAAGTATGGTCATCGACCTTATTACAAGTGAAAGAAAAACTACGAAGAATATGACGGAGCGTGGCGTGATTGGTGTGACCCAAACGAGCGTGCCAGAGGTCCACACCGGCGGAGAGGGCGACGGGGGCGGTGTCGGTGGAGGATGGTGGGTGGACCGGGTAGAGCTCATCCGGGCTGTCACATCGGTGAAGAACCATCCGGGAACGTGCGTCCTTCACAGAAAAACCACAACCGTCAAATTCAACCGTAATTGGATTTTCACGAGTAAGACGGCGAACAGAGACAAGATTTTTGATTAGCCCAGGAGAAACTAAGATATCATACATATTGATAGGTGTACTAGCAGACGGAAAAGAAGTGGAACCAATATGTGTGATGGGAAGGGAAGAACCATCGCCAAGAGTAATGCGAGTGGCGGTGTTTGTGGGAAAGAAAGAGTGTAAGTTATCTAGGTTGGAGGACATGTGTGCGGTAGCCCCGGAGTCCATGAACCAGTCACCGCCACCGGTATAAGTGTTGGGGGTGGGGGCGGACTGCAGCGCGGCTAGGAGAGATGGGTCCCAAGGCAGCGCGGCGGGTGCCGCGTTGTAGTAGCTGGCGCCGGGCTGCGGCGGCGCAAGGGCCGGCAGCGGTGGGTAGGCCGGGTATGCACCGGGCTGCTGGAACGCCGCGAAGGCCGCAGGTTGCTGCGGGACGGCGGTGTAGGCCTGGTGCTGCGCGGGGCGGGGACCCAGGATGCCGGGAGCGGAGGGGCGGGGGACCGGCATAGAATATGCGTGGACGACGCCGGTCCAAGGATTGTGCCCGTAAGCCCACGGCGCCACGGGCTGCTGCTGCTGCTGACCACAGGGAAGCCCGGCGGGGTTGGCGGCCCGCTGTTGGCCCTTGCGCCCCCCCCCCCTTTTCGCGGCGGCCGCCGCACTCGCTGGGGGCAGCGGGCGGTGGCGTCCCCTATTGAGGGAACGGGAAGGGCGGCGGGACCTGCTGGGGTGGCGGGAAGGGAGCCGCCGGCTGCTGGTGAGGAGCCGCGCCACGGGACGTGCCGGCGGCGAGGGCAGTGTGAGCCGCCCGTGCCCTCATCTTCTTCATCCTACGTTCCTCCAAACGCAGGTAGGCGACGACCTTGGGAAAGGTCGGGTTGGGGATGAGCGTGAGGTTGGCAGCCGCGTGGGTGAACTCCTCGTTGAGGCCGGTGACGAGGGTGCTGAGGAGGAGGTCGTTGGAGACTTTCTCGCCGATGTCGCGAAGCTCGTCACAGAGTCGCTTTAGGCGCATGCAAAACTCATCCACCGAGGAATTGTTTTGGTGGCACCCGAAGAACTCCTGCTGAAGGAAGACGAGCCGCTGGAGCCGATTGTCGGTGAAGAGGCCGTTGAGCTTCGTCCAGACGGCGTGTGCATCATCGTCATCCTGCACCACCGTGTAGAACAAGTCCTTGGAGACGGTGAGGAAGAACCAGCGAATGATCGTTGCCTCAACGGCTGACCACTCGGCGTCGAACGCCATGGCCGCGGCGTCAACGGTGCCGTTGATGTGCTCCTGGAGATGAAACTCACGAAAAACGAGGTGAAAGTAAGTCTTCCATGCATAGTAAGATGAGTCCTCCTGGGAGAGACGGGTGGGCACACGGGCTAGGATGTCGACGTTGCGGATGACGTTGGCGGGGATGGGGGCAGGGCCGGCGAAGGGGTTGGAGGGTTGGGTGGTGCCGGACATGGGAGAGGAGGAGGAGTCGTCGGCGAGTGGATCATAGGAGGTGAACGACATGGCGATGGGTTAGGGTTCGGGTGGGGATGGAGAAGTAGCGGCGGCTGCTAAGGAGGGCGGCGGTCGGGAGGGATGCGGCGGCAGAGGGGACTGGGGCGGCAGGGAGGCGGCGGCGGCAGCTGGCGGCGGCGGCGGCGGAAGCGTTAGGAAAGAAACGCGGTGTATGATACCATGTGGATTGTACGATATGTCATTGATCGTATGCCGTAGCATATATAGGGTACAAAGGGCAAGGATATCTCAACCATATCCTCTATACAAGGGAAGGATCGGGAGATATCCGTAGACTAGGAAAACAAATAAAGGAGAATCCTAGCTGCCTAAATACATACGATCATGAGTATCTCAACAAAGGCAACATTAGCAATGTTCTTAATGTTTGAGAAAAGAGATGTGATAACATCTGATCATACTCCTTCCTTGTAGATTTTATTAGGCTTGCGTAAACCTCACTTAATAATTTGATCAAAAAATAGTACTCCCTCCGTATCTTAATATAAGTCTTTTTAAAGATTTCAATATGAACTATATATGGAACAAAATGAGTGAATCTACAGTCTAAATTATGTCTATATACATCTATATGCAGTTCATATTGAAATCTCTAAAAAGACTTAGATTTTGAAACGGAGGTATGGAGTATCATTATTAGAAACTTCAAATGGTATCTACGCGAAAAAAACTTCAGATGGTATATTTTTTATGATAATGTTGGGACATAATACAACACGAATGTATCAATGTTGTCCATGTACCCCTTCGTCCTCAAGCACCAACGCTAGGGTTAGGCTGCCTCCTACCGCCCAGCCGCCGGCATACCTCGTCTTCTCTGGCCTTAGGGCCATGGGGGCGCGGTGGATCCTGGTAATTGCCGACAGGAGGGCTTCGTTGTTAGGTTTATTTTTTGAGTTTTGTAGGGTTTGGTTCTGCTCAGAAATACGAGTCGGCGACGGCTTCCTGAAAATGGAATAAGGTTCTTCCCGCCTAGCCCCTGTCCCGATGGTGCTTCTAGCATCGTCGGAGGGCGTGTTTCGGCGAATATCGTGAGATTAGGTCGGTGTTTGTCTTCGCTGGATTCGCTTGGTTCCGGTCTTCGCTCGTCCATGTTCGTGTGTCTATTAATTGGATCCTTCCGATCCATACTTCTCTTCATCGACGACGGTTCCAGTTCTGATGTGTTGGTCCTTTGAGGTCTTACCACGACGACTTTCCGACTATCTGCTATAATAAGATTTGTCCGGCTCTCATGATGGAGGGGCGATGACGGCGGCACATCTTAGGCTCGCTCCAATGTTTGTAGTCACCGCTAGGTGCTCTATGGATCTGGATGTAATTTTTTTTCTTCTGATCTTTGTACTACCTTGACAGTTGATGAATAGATCGGAAGTTTTACCCGAAAAATAAATAAATAGATAAATAAATAAAGGAGTGCAAACCATGCATACCGATGGATTTGGGAAATTCTCGTCCGACGGCTACTCCCTTATTCCAGTTTACACACTAGACTTAGGGCATCTCCAAGGGCAACCCTCAAATTTACTTCTGTATCCGTCCGCGGATAGGGGGGCTAATCTGTGGATACAGATGCGGGAGGACGACATCCAACGCTAGCAGCAGACATTTCAAAACTCTTTTTCAGCAAACCGGATGAAATTCATGCAAACACAACAGGATTTCATACAAACATGGCGGATTTCATATAAACTGGATGAAAACGGTTACATTTCGGACATATTTTTAACTAAAAAGGTAAAACTATGTGCATGTACGGTCGTGAGGAGCTCCGCTCCCACGGCCCGGATACACTACACTACTCTACTGACCGCAGCGGGTCCCCTTGTCTTCCCCATGTCCGGCAACCTGCTCACCGGACTGCTGAGAGTCCCGGAGGCATATTCTTCCCCGTATCTTCCCTATGTTCGGCTGCGCTGCTCATCGGAGTGGCGAAGCGGTGCTACCAGAGAGGAAGGGATCCTTCCATGAAGCTCAGGTGCGTGCCCAGAAGTCTAAGATAAAGAAGAACCTGACTGGTCACTGGCTATACAAGTCGTCAACGCGCCGACAGTGGCCTTCCTGCGATCCAAGCGGCGGCGGCCTCCCCTGTTCTACTTCTCATCGATGATGGCGGCGGGCGTGGACATGCAGGCCGCCACCTCGTCGAGATCCGCGTACGCAGCTTCTTTCTCTGTGTGCATGGCGTGGCTACGCGCGTGTCAACGGCGGATGGCACGGTCACAGGCACTGGATGCGGAGATGCCCATGCCACCGTGCTCCCCGCTGTGCTGGCGTGTAGCGACTCGTTACTCTTTATGGAGCTAGCCTAGAGCGGTGAGTTGTTGAACCACGCGCCGACTTGGGGGTGGCAATTGCTCCGTCGGGGTAGGCGGGGGAGGTGGAGCAACGAGTTGCCTCGCTCGTATGCGGCGGGCCACCCAGCCGGCTTGTATGCCAGAGAAATGCTCTTCGGAAGCCATCGGAAGAGTGAAGGAAATGGTGAAGGAGGAGATGGGAAGCGGCGAAGGGGTGCGATTCTTGCCCGACGTCTATCCTTGTTTAAATAGAGGGCGGGTGGAGGAGCTCGGTTGGTGTTGCGTTTAATGTCGGACCTCTCATGAACGGACGTGTGCCCGGGGTAGGTTTCTCTGTTTCCATGCAGGTTGAGCGGAGGCGTATGAATGCGGCGAGGAGACATGTTTAGTCGGGCATGCAACGGGCGGCGCCCTCGGCTGGCGCACCGCTTCAATCGCAGAGGCAGTGAGAGGTCACGTCCGCTCTGAGCCGCTTTCAATATGGAGCGGTGTGCTCTACAACGGCAATGAATGCGGGCAGCTGACGTCGGGTGGGAAGCGCGCGGGAGGGGGCGTTTGGTGGGCCAGGGCAGTCAGAAAGCAGACTTGGGATCGGTCCGGACTCCCGCAAACTTCCCTCAATTTTGTCTTCGATTTACAGGAGAAAACGCGTCTAGACCACGCCGCGGACCGATATAGGTTAGCGTTGGATGGCTTCCATGGTCCAAACAGTGTGGTCCAAACAGTTGCGGAAGATTTAAAGGTCGGTGTTGAAGATACCCTTAGGCTCTAATCACCATGGCAGCACCTGCACGAGGAGCCTTGAAGGCACCAGCATTCTGATAGGGGATGTACTCCTACAACACAAGGATGGACCAGTGGCCATAAATGCAGCAGTTTTGCTAAAGTATATTTAGATGTATCTTAAATATTCCACATCTAAGTCCTACGTTATCTATTTTACACGAAGATTCGTCCAAGCATTTGTTTGTCTTCTTTATTTTTATTTTAAATTTGATTGAGTTACTTATATGTGTGATAACTACATCACATCTAGATGTGCCCTTAACAAACCTAAAATATACACCCTCACTATAAACATGCCGGATGTACATACCTCTGCAAAGATGATCAACAAGAAGTTGCACACACTCACATGCTGCATGCACACGAAAAATTGTGATAATGAAAATTTGCAAATTTTGCATATCATCTTCTCCCTCCTCCACCTCCTTCCTCATCTTCTTGTATTTTTTTTGGAAAAGGAGGTCAAAGCCCCCGGCCTTTGCATCAATCAATGCATACAATCATCTTTGTTAGTTATTTAGCAAATGTCTAACATAAACATACATTAAGCCACACGAAGACACCACTCACACATACAAATTCGATAATATGGAGTGCTCTCACTCCCATATCTAAAACCGATGTCATCGCAGATCCATTCACATAACGTATCGGAACCTACATCCGATGCACCAAACCTAAAGCGTACACCACATGCACACGTTTTTGAGCCGCCATCATCATTGAACGCAGACCCATCTTCAGTAAAGAGACCCGCATCATCGTTACCAGTCCGGCCATCCGTCGACGCCACCATTGCGCCCAACGACACCATCTCCCTGTGCATAAACTGCTGAGCACATCGCGGTTGCCGCCGATACACCGCAGCACATGCCGCCAAGTACCACCAGCCGACACAGCTTGAAATCCCTAGAAGATCCGTCGTGCGTAGCACCTGCCAAACAAGACATGATACATCGTAGCACCTGCCGGCCATGCATGACTTGACATCTCCACCGAATCTCCGTGCAAGACAAAGTCGCTCCATCTCCTGCCTCTGTCTTCCGGCACTGCTCCACAAACGATGCTCCCAAGAGAGAAACGGCACCGCAGTGTTTCCATGTCCGATCTGGAAAACCAGATCCTAGAGTATCCCCCGAAGCAGCACGAGTGGGACGACCGTAGTTACACGACGATGCATTCATCAAGGTAACGACACAGAATGCCACCATCGCCCGCCACCGGCTCCGTTTTCACCGCAATTATGTCTCCCCGACTTGCAGTCGGGACTAGATGACGGATCTCGAGATCCGACCAACGAGACTCGGGCCGACCACCTCCAACGGAGGAGAAGACCACCATCACCAAGCACTGCCTCGTCTTCTTCTCGGAGTCATACAACATGCATGCATCCGGCTGCTTGTAGTCCTAGGTCCATCTATAAACTACCAAACTAGATTCAGTACCACCACTGCAGCCCCATACAAGTGTTTTCAGTAAGTTGTACTAGACGCCCCCCGATTTGAACACAAACATGCAACAACACGCCAAACAATATGATCTACATCCGTCCAAGGCTCGGAGGGAACCAAAACTTGACTCTCGAAGAAAAATATAATAAACACATAAAAAAGTTTATTGCTCAGTCAAAAATGATTTTCATAGCGCCCTTGTAATTACATGGGCATCCATTACTTTGAATACCCCGCGCGTTGCTGCCGGAATCGATTGCAATATATTTCAGTGATTTGATTGTATGAAACTTGTACTGAATTAATCATATATGACCTAAGCTAAATATAAATATTATACATATAATTGATTATTGTGTACTCAAAAAATATTTTGGATATAAGTGGAATGATATAATGGAAAACTTTTTTTCATGCATGTTGAATGGACCTTTGATGAGTTGGCATGTGTTCGTGAGTGGACAACTTTTTTTCATGCATGTTATGGTGGACCTTTGATGAAATGGCATGTGTGCATGTTAGAATAACAGAGGTGGTGAGGATGAACTATTTAGATATATAGGATATGCCACAGTTAATATCGATGAGTACACTTATTTTAGAGCACTAGCTTTAAATATTAGTCAATACCATGATTTAAGGGTAAGACTGTAGCCAGAGAACTTTCTAAATTAATAGTGATAGTATTATCGTAAAATTTGCATAGCCACAAGTTTAATTGGTTCGCATGCATTTTCTCCAATCTTGATAAATTTCATCAATCCGATTGGCGGCGACAATAGACACCATGGGTTTTTGTATGAGATGACGGCTCGCAACAATGCTCCACATAGGACACAACATGATCGGTGACAGGAAGCTTGTAGCAAGAGGCAAGAAAGTTCTTAGGATGGCCACTTATACAAGACGAGAGATAAATGATCATTATTATCTTTTGTGAGTTAATCTTGTAGCATGTCGTGTTTGTACCTACAATTCTTCATATGTGAATATTTGAGTTCTTCTATGTATGTGTTGCAATACCTTACATCAAATCAACTGGAACAAGTCGGCAATGGCAAGCGCATAAGCATGGTGATTGAATCTAAATCTGAAAAGGTATATTTATTTTGTAACCATGCAAGAGAGTTGCATGTATTGAACTATTGATTATATAGAAAGAGAATTAAAATAGAAAAGAAGGCATTGATGCAACACCAAATATGGCACGACCAAAATGCAAAAAAACACACGACCTAATTCTACGATGAGCGACATAAGGTCCCAACACAAGCGCCGAGGATCAACAACTTAGATAAAACACAAGAAGCCAGGGAAGAACAAGTGAGGACAAGAAGCATGCATGGAAGCCTCAACCACACATTAGACAAGCTTGCAACATCCGAGAGCAACGACCATGACAAGAAAAGTGCAAGACCTCCAGAATGACATCCTCCACCAGCTCAAGGTAAACCCAACTTGCTCGCATGGGTTCCAAGACGTCGCACTACCCTCCAAAGCACGCACTGCCGACTCTACCACCGCCCAGCAAGCCAGGGCAAGATCAAATGAGATATATCAACCTGACGACATGGGGCGAAAGCCAAGGATCATAGTTAGAATCAGGCATGTTGCAAAATGACCAAATGGATGACTATCTTGACCAACCGCTTGCCATGAGGAAGGGTGTCTAGAGGGAAGGCAGAGAGCCAAAACTAACGGTGGAACCATATCCATCCAATGAGGAGAACTACAACCCAATGATGTGGACGCCAACCATTGGTGACCGAGGATGACCGGGAGGGGTCACTGCTCCAAATCTAGCAGCAGGATAACATGCTAGAGGCAAGGAACAACTAAGTGTGGATGCTGATGAGGACGATCGCTAGATGTTGGATCCGGTGGAGAGGTAAGCCGAAATGACCATGTGAATGGTGTGGTGACCATGGCAAGGCCAAAACGCCACCAACTAGGGACAAGGGGATATGTGAGGGGCAGGGAAGGGGCGACCGATAGAAGCTAAGTCGCTGGTTTCCACAACGGGGTGACCATATAATGATCGGGACGACTAAGGGAAGGGGTTCGCGAACATGGCAAGGCTAAATCTCTGCTAGCTGTTGGCGACTAAGGAAGGAAGGCTATTCGCAAAAAAAAAGACTAGGAAAGGAAGGCACACTTGACAGGGTTTGAAAAGTGGATTTAATATGGAAGATATTTAGTAGGTGTATAGGTTTCGTAAGACTAGACATTAGCAAAGTCAACTAACATCTTTTGTGAGTCAGGCCCGGCCCGCATGGGTGTGGACTGTGGAACATGTGCGGGCCGTACAGAGCCAAAAATTCTTAGGGGCCCCGATTTTTTCCAGCCCCGTCAATCTCACCTAGACTTAGCTCAGCCCTTAGAACCCAGCGAGGCCCACACACACCCAGTTCCGTCTCAACCATAGTGGAAAAACGGAAAATATGGTGAATACATGAGAATTCAAAGCTTGGTTTAACGCTACCTTTCAAAAATGCACTAATCATCAGGTCTGAACTTGACCTATGTCTAAACAATGTAAATTATCTTGATTGAGCACTGTATCACATTATTACAATATTAAAAACGCCTTTTTCAAGAGATGCGCCCCATTTTATGATTTCGCACAGGACCCCGTATTTTGTCGGCCCGGCCCTGTTGTGAGTCATCTACTTAAGTTATTATCTTAGAACATATACGGTTTTGCTAAAGCACAACTAGATGTGCCCTAAGTATTGCGCAGCTAAGTCTTGTGACATTGATTTTACGCGAAGATTCATGTGAGTATTTTCTTCTATTTATGTTTGATTGAGTCACTTAGATGTGTTTTTAGGACACCTCTAGATATGTCCTAGACATACTCTAGAACATATACTCCAGTTCGGCCGTCATAAAAGGGCCACTCCAAACGAGTGTGTGGAGGCGACTGATGAGGCAATTAAAACATTGAGGGCTCCTTTGATTAAAAGAAATTCTATAGGATTTCTGGAGGATTAAAATTCTTAAGAGTTCTTTCTACGTTGGTCATTTGATTCATATGACTGAATCTCATAGGAAATTTCCTATGAAATCTTTTGTGTTACATTTCATAGAAAAACTAACATTCACTCGAATCTCTTTTACAATTTCTTTGTTTTTTCTGTGACAACAAAACACTCATTGCTAGTTTCATAGGATCCAAGTGGGCATGTAACTCCAATCCTATTTTTTTTTATTCCCACATTTTCAAAATCCTGCCAATCAAAGAGGCCCATAGTGTTTTTTTGCTTGTGTACGCTCAATCTGGCCGCTTGTGATTGCAAAAGTAGGTGGCATATTATGTACAGTAACATTCTTGTTTGGGGGGGGGGGGGGGGGGTTCTACCCTCGTGAAAATCAGAGGGATGGTTAGCTAGAATGAAAAAATTGTAGCCAATGTAATTACGTGTAACTCTTTGTATGTCTAGCATTATTGCATTAACAATTATCCATCTTGGTCAGGGAGCTAAACCTGGGGTTTAAACCGGTAATAACCAACTTCACCTGCGCTCCTTGTCCAATGTCCTTGGAGCTTTCTTGCCTCTGCTAGAGGACAAGATAACGCGGGAAAAAGGTCTGTCTCCCTGAGCCTCCATGGGCCAAGCTAGTGGAGCCCAATCATCGCCCTTGAGCACGAGAAGGATCCACCACTAAAAAAGGAGCACGAGAAGGATCCTTTGGATTATCTCCGCAGACCCCTCACGCGTCACTTGTCGATGCCGCTTGTCCAGACCGCGTCAGGCAAAACTATAAAGCAGTGCACTCCACAAGACACTAAAATCCTAACACTCCCATCTCAAGCTCAACCTGATCTCACACTCCACAGACCACCGTCCACCGTACGAAGCTCATCAAGCCAGCACCGACCACCTTCAGCGATGGACATGACCGGCTCGGACCAGCAATGGAGCTCCTCTTCCTCGCCGTCGTCGACCTCCTCGCACCCGAAGCGCCCCGCCGGGCGCACCAAGTTCAAGGAGACGCGCCACCCGGTGTACCGCGGCGTGCGGCGCCGGGGCAACGCCGGCCGCTGGGTGTGCGAGGTGCGCGTCCCCGGGCAGCGCGGCGAGCGGCTCTGGCTCGGAACGTACCTCACAGCCGACGCGGCCGCGCGTGCGCACGACGCCGCCATGCTCGGCCTGCTCGGTCGCTCCGCCGCGTGCCTCAATTTCGCCGACTCCGCTTGGCTCCTTGCCGTGCCGCCCGCGCTCGCCGACCTCGCGGCCGTCAGGCGCGCGGCCCTCGCCGCCGTGGCGGACTTCCAGCGCCGGCATGCCTCCAACAGCGCAGCCACCGTCCCCGCTGATGAGGAGACCTCCGGCGCGTCCGCTCTGTCGTCTGCGGACAATGCGAGCGGTTCGTCAGCGACGTCGCAACCTTGGGCCGAGGGAACGTTCGAGGTGCCGTCCGCGCTGGGCAGCGACATGTTCGAGCTGGACTTGTCCGGGGAGATGGACCTGGGCACGTACTACGCGGACCTCGCGGACGGGCTGCTCCTGGAGCCGCCCCCGTCGCTGGACAGCGGGGCGTGCTGGGACACCGGAGACGGCGGAGCTGACTCCGGGCTCTGGAGCTACTGAACCAGCTGGAGCTGCTGAACCAGCTGCTTTGACTCTATCGCAGTTGATTCCAGCATAATAAAATCTGCGGAATCTGTAAACGCACAAAAAAATTGCCAAAAAAAGCATGAAATTCTTTGGTATACATGCAATCAGATGCGGTTCTGAAGCATCAGAAAGGACAAAAAAAAAGACACGTGAAAAAAAGACATGATTTGCTGGATGAATAGTCGTGGTGGTCCCGGACAAACGGCAACAATATTCGAAAGGAGGGTACTATCACTTCATGTGTGAATGACTATAACTGGCAACCAGACGAGGAAGAAAGATCAACGCTTGCTAATCAGGGAGAGAGGTGGGCCAAGTACGCTAATTCACAAGATGTGGCCTGGACACCAGCCAGGTCAGCTGGTTGAAGCTCCTGGTAGCAACAGATCCCTGGGATCTTTTCCCCCATTTTCCTCCTGTCCTCGTAGCCACGCGAGCTGACGCGGCGACGCAGGCGCGCTCCGCGCCTCCCTTCCTATATCGCATGGCCAGGAAGCGAGATGCCTAGAGCTGATGTGTCACGTAGTACCTCTTTCTTTCTTTTGAAGATGACATGTGAACCTAGATTTGTTTTCAGATTTAGTGTGACTGTGCTAGTGACTAGTACTTGATAGTGTCGTACAATAATTGGGCAGAATTGATTTGGGTGTATAGGGTGCAAAAGCTGCATTCTTCGAGTGAACAGTCAAAATCACATGAAATTATTGGACTAGTAGGTAAACATTGTTGTATTTATTCTTCTCCCTCCTTTGGCAAACATTGTATTTATTCTTGTACTGCTGGAATCGTCTTGTACATAAGTATATTTTAAGCTGTCCTTTCCTCCCGCGCAAACAAGAAAGAAAGAAAAAACTATCCTTCCCTTGGTATTACTCCCTTCGATCAACCACTTAGCTACTCCAACTCCCAGCTAGTGGCCTTCCACGGCTCCGCTTCCCGGGTCGCACGCGCGTGTGGCTCCAAAAGCCCCCCAAACCCTAGGTCCAACAGCACCCAGAGTAGCTACCCCGGTCGCTGCCGCCGCCGGCACCGGTGGTGGCGGCCACCCCGGCCGACGAAGACTGCAGGTGCTGGATGAGCCCCTCGACGGGCTCCCTTTGCGCGGAGTGGAACGTGCCCAGGGTAGCCATGGTGGTGGGGTGGTCGGCGGCGTGTCCGGAGGTGATGGTTGCCGGAGCACGGCGGGAGCGCGGCAGGACGGTGGATCCGGGCGAGGTGCGCTGCAGGGTGGTGCTCCCGACATTGGCGGCGGCGGCGCGAGCCCAGCCATAGAGGCGGCGACGCAAGGAGGCCCTGCCAGGAAGGATCCTGGCAGGTAGTGGGCTGCTGGCTGCCTTTGTGTGAGGGGTGCGGTGTTGCCTCGGGAGATCTAGCGCTGGGGTGTGCTCGTTGGTGATGGTCGGATCCGATCCGGTGGTAGTCCCTGGTGTGGGTGATAGCCGACACAGTGGATCTGGCTGCTACACGGCATGGTTGGTTGCGGCGGCTCCTTGTCCGAGTTATTGGTGGTGGTTTGGGTCGCGTTCTCTTGGCAACGTGGTTGGGGGAGGTCCATTACCGCGCGGGTTCGACGGATATTGTTGCGGTGACAGCGGTGTGAGGCATCTTGGACAGTGCTGCCCGAAACCTTGGAAGAGTGGAGATGAGCGCCATTACGGATGAAAATCATGTTCGGTTTAGGCCGGGCCAGCGGCGATGTCACCCGTGGGTGTCGTTCCCCTCCCTGGAGGCGTCGCCGACTATGCCGCCATTTCCCTCGCTTGCTTGGTGTTGGCGGTTGTGTCCGGGTGAAAGCCTCGATTCAGTGCTGGATCGATACGATGGCGGCGTCTTTCACGTCGTCCCTCTGTTGGAAGCATCGTGCCAGGAGAAACAGAGTTCCTAAACTATGCTCATTCGGCGTTCCCCGTTGCCTTGATCATTCTTCTCTGGTGCTACGTGCGTTCGTCGCTAGTGACTCCAAGACGGTGTCTTCCTTGGATCGGATTGAGTCTTGTCATCCTCTTGCCACCTCCATTAGGCATCAAGGAGGAATGATACGTCGACAAGAGATGCTTGGCGGGAGATGATGTTCTTTGCAGGTAGCCGACGTTGATGGAGACGCAACAAGGTTCTCGATTTTGGGTAGGCTCTTTTGTGTTGTAGTTGTGTTGTAGTGGGTGGTTGTCCTTGGACTAGCTGGATGCGGAGTTGTGCTATTCTTGTTGTTCGCGGCGAGTGGTGGTCGTCTTGTACTTGCAATTCTCTTCTTCTATAAAGCTAAGGTAAGCAATTTGCGTACTCTAAAAAAATTACTCCTTTCGATCCATATTACTTGTCGCTGAAACGGATGTATCTAATCGTATTTTGGTGCTAAATACATCCATTTGAGCGGCAAGTAATATGAATCAGAGAGAGTACTATATTTTCTAAACAAAGAATATGTTTGAAAACTAGATAAATGTTTTACGTAATTGACGTTGGTACTTTTACCCTCTCAACCGAAGCAGTGTCTGGCGGACCAAGCTTCAATGAGACTTTCCACCTATTACATTGTAAGTTACCACATGACACCGGATCAAGCGACATAGTGGGTGAGAAGTCCACAACCTAAGGGGGTTCTCCAAGCTCCCCTTCGCCATCCTCGCACACAAAGCGCCCCGATGAGCACACCAAGTTCATGGGAACACATCTCCCGGTGTACCTCAGCATGCGGCACCGGGGCAACGCCAGCCAATGGGTGTGTGGGTGTCTGTAGTACCATGAAACAAATCAAAGATTTGCCAAAATCTAATAAATGTAGCATGAATCACAAAGCGAGGATGGACGGTGGTTATGTCCAAGATATGTCAGGTGCATGCTAGAAAAACCATTTTTCATGCTAGAATTCCATGATTGTGTAATCCAAATTATGATAAAAAAATATGACCACATTCCCTGCTAATACCGGACGTGCGAGGATGGGTGGTGTTCCACTAACATGTTATGTAATACGGTAATACTGGACATGGAGTATTTGAACCCGAGCTCACATGATCTTTAATAAACAGTAAAATTATTAAGGAAATAGTAAAATTTTCTGATTTTTTATGATAAACATTGATGAATGTTTCAACAACGTGCAATACTTTGTGATGAATTACATTCGTGTAGGTATGGGCAAAAAAGAAAAATTCGATGCTTCGAAAAGATTATTGTTGGAAGCATTTTGGAGCATTGATTTTTTTTTTGGCCTGGCCCTCCATGAATGTTATTTCGTCACAGTTGAAACATTGACACCCAATTGAAACATTCATCAATGTTGATCATAGAAAAAGTTAGAATTATTTTGAACTCTTTTACTATTTTTAGATTTTACTATTCATCAGAGGGCATGTGAGCTCGGGATCAAAACAACACTCTCAGGTAATACCTGTTACCACCTTTCTTTTTTAGAAACATATGTAATAGTCCCTTCGTTTCATGAACAAGATGTGCACACGCTTTAAAATTGGACTTTACTGTAAATTAAACCAACAAAATATGAACTATGTGTGACAAAAAATATTTCATTGAATTTCATATTTGAAAAATGTATCTGTCAGTGTATTGGTCTCATTGTACGAGTCCGATATCATTAATAAAGAAAATGTGCATCTTTTTTTGGCGGGTGAGAAAATGTGCATCATTTGATGCAGAGGCTGTGGTCACGCATTATTTTCTCAAAAAAAAAAAGCTACTTCAACGTGTTTACACTGCACTCAACAGCACAATGGTTTTTTAGTGGGTGGAGCCAAATGATGAGGCAACTGTCGCTAGTCTTGTCCTACCCACCGATTACTCCGTGAATGTGGCACATCACATCTTGCCCTCTTGGACGGATGTACTCTTGACAACGCGTGACAGCGTTGTGAATGTGTGAAGCAACAGCATGCTTGCCTACAGCGCCATCTCTAGGATGGTTGTGTCGACGGTCGACCACATCTTCTACGGTTCTACCGGCACGTGATAACGAAAGTTGCCCTTGGTGGTCTTCTGGCCGGTTCTGGTTGTCTGATCTGGTTACCACTCATGCACCAAGAGTATCCATTTTTGGGATCCTTTTGCAACTCTGCAAGCCGTGTCAAACCATCATTTTCACGCAAAAGTAACGTCCTTCGCTGTGTCTTCCCTTATTGCTTTTTTTGAGTAGTTGTTTTTCTGTAGAATGGTAAATAGTTCTTCATTCAATTGACTGTCATGAGAGCAACTCCAACGCATCGACCCAAATAAACGCGTGTTTTGTCTTTTTTTGTCTGTTTGGGTCGCCGTTAGCTGGTCGTCCGCCCGCTTTTACGTTTAGGTCGGCAGTGTGTCCAACGTGCAGACCCATTTTCGTCCTCGCGGCTGGCTTGCCCTGGTTTTTCAAACAAAATACAAACATTTTAGATATTTTCACAAACAAACAAATATATCATAGTTCACAAGCCAAATAAATATATCATAGTTTACAAGTCAAATAAAAATTAAATTGTCTCAAAAACATTTAAAAAAGATACATCTATTAGTTGTCAGTGTGAGCCCACATATACTCAAACAAATCATTTTGTAGCTCAATCTGAGTTTGTCAATCACGCATTTGATGATGAAATTGGGTGAACTGCGCAAACGTTGCCGCTCCTCCATGCTCAGACACAACATTGTTACCCTAAAACTGAAGCCCTTGGTCGTACATACGTTCCAGGAGCTCATCCTCTACGATCATATTGTGCATGATCACACAAGCAGTCATCACCTCCCACAACTTCTTGGTGCTCCAAATTCTACAGGATACCGAACGATGCACCATCGAGATTGAACACCAAAGGCACGCTCCACATCCTTCCTAGCACTCTCTTGCTCTTGTGAAAATCTCATCCTCTTCTCTCCTACAGGGTTGGAGATTGTCTTCACAAGAGTAGTCCACTGAGAATAGATACCATCGGCTAGGTAGTATCTTTTGTTGTAGTTGTGTCCGTTGATGTTAACATTCACTGGCGGGCAGTTGCCTTCGGCAAGCTTTACAAACACCGGCGAGCGTTGAAACACATTGATATCATTGTGAGATCCGGCCATGCCAAACAAAGAGTGCCAAATCCAAAAATCTTATGAAGCCACGGCCTTGACTATGACGGTGCAAGCTTTGACATGGCCCCTATATTGCCCCTGCCAAGCAGAAGGGCGGTTCTTCCACTCCAAGTGCATACAGTATATGCTACCAAACATCCCCTGGAAGCCCCTGCTGGCATTCATCGCCAACAAGTGGGTTGTATCTACAACATTTGGCTCTCTCAAGTACTTGGGGCCAAACATTGCAATCACAGCCTTGCAGAACTTGTACATGAAGTCTAGGCATGTAGACTCGCTCATACGGACGTACTCATCAATAAGATCATCGGGAACTCCGTATGCAAGCATCCGGATAGCTGCAGTGCATTTCTAATAAGAGGAGAAGCCAATCTTTCCAAGGGCATCCTTCTTGCACTCGAAATACTTACCGTATCTGACCACCCCCTCCCGAATACGGTTGAAAACATGCCTAGCCATATGGAAACGACGCCGGAATTGGTGATGTTTGAAGAGTGGGTTGGGTGTCTCAAAGTAGTCCTTCCAAAGAAGGAAATGGCCGCTCTCTCGTTTGTGATTCAACACCGGAGTGTGCCCCGAGATCGAGCCCAGGAACAACAGCCGCTGCCTACTAAGGTGGTCATGGATGACCAACACAATAGCCACCATCTCCTCATCGTCGGATGTAGAATCATCTGAGTCGCAAAGGAAATTGTGGAAAAAGAATTCATCGGTGGAGTCCATTTGTACCTTGCGGGCAAACTGTCGCATAGCTTGCGGGCGTCATCGAAGAAGCACGCCGGTGAAGAGACGTGCACCTCCCATGGACCAGGTAGCTGGCCTGGCGGCGTTAGACGAGCATGCCGACGTTGATGAAGGATCTGGCCGGGGGAGCGGGGGCTGAGGTGGTACTCACGAAGACGTCAGGGGGGGAGGGGGCTGCAGTGGCTCGGCGCGAGGCAGTGATGGCGGCGACGTGGGAAGGTGGCATGCTACGGGGGAGGTATGTGGGTGCAGACTGCAGGCGAGGGCACCGAAACTGAGCAGCGACGGTCGGGGGCTTGCTGTCGAAGGGAGGAAGAGAATGGTATGTCTGCCACCGAGTGGCAGGCTTGAGGGAGGAGTAGGCGGGCGTCGCGCGTCCGCCTTGTGTCTGGGCTGACACAAATGAGGCCCAAATTTGGGCCAGGAATGGGTCGCCCCGCGGACGAAAAGTGGACGCGCGTCTCGTTTGCATCGGCGCGATGGGTCGACTTTTGTGTCTATTTTAACCCAAACGGACATGTGTGGATGAAACAGGTCGGCGCGTTGGAGTTTCTTTAAGAGCATCTCCAACGCTAACCCGCAAATATGGTTCAACATCTATCTATGGACAGGAGGAACGGTCCATGCACACTGATGCCAGAGACCACCATCCAATGCTGCCCTCATACATTTCATCAACTATTTGAACAACATGTACGAAATTCATACAAATATGGCGGATCTCATTAAAGTTTTGATATAATTTACATAAATGAATGATTTTTGAACGTTTTACTAAAAATATATTAAAAAACAAAACTCTATACTGGACGACCACCTCGTACGCGTGGCCGCCCTATCCTGCTGCACCACCAATGTTGTCCATGCCGTCGTCGTCCCTCCAGCGGCGCAAGGATGGCGGAGGGCCATGACAGCCTTGTCCTGCGGCTATCTGCTGCTCGTGAAGGAGCCGTTCCGCCTTCTATTGCGCTACACGGAGGGCCACCTTGGCCATTGCCGATAGAGCCGGCAGAGCCCTGGCGGTGGCCTTGCCCCTGCCGGCTTTGGCGGAGCAGTCACTAAGCGACCACTCCTCGTTGATCTTGGCTAGCTCACCGTCAAGGTGGTGGCGGCGCCTGACGGCCGTCTCCGCGGTGGTGGTGGAGCAGGTGAGCGCCCACGCGGCGGCAATGTCACGTCGCTGACCCATTTCGATGCCACATCCATCTTGACGAGGCCACTGCTGCGGCTGCTGGTCCACCCCGTCATCGGATAAGATGACTATCTCCTCATTGCCGGAGGAGCCCGCCGTCGCGGATGCAGATGGGCTCAGAGAGTGAGGGCGTTGGCGCCACGATCTCCTGAAGAGGAACTTCCACCGGCTCTGCCTGCCAGTGCGGAAAACCAGGACTTCAGCACTGCCGCAAGGCCCGAGGAGGACGAGGGCTTGGGAGATGACGGGGAGGCGGAGGGGGACGGTGCTCGGGGAGGGGGAGTATGGCTCTGTGCATCATTGGCGCATGGCTTAAATAGCCGCGGCCAGGCCAAGGGAAGGGGCGGTCAGCCTGCTTCAACGCGGCATAGTGGCCGGAGTTGGTTTCTGGGGACGCGACGTCCGCGTTGAAGCGACAACACGCGAGAGCCGCATCCGTCTGCGCCGCCGTCCTGTCCGGTCAAGTTGCGGGCGTCAATGCCGGCCACTGCATGCTCTGGGTCGGTATGAATACGGACGTTCGATGAAAAGCATGGTAGAGGCGGGTGAGACTTTTATTGGCCAGGGCGGTCAAGAGCGAACGTGGCAGCGGTGTGGACGCCGAAAAGTCCCCTTTGTTTGTCTCTACTAGTTTGTGGAGAAAAACACGCCTGAACCATTTGGTGGACCAATACATGCCCGCGTTGTATGTTACTACTCATCCGGACCACATAGTTCGAACGTATGCAACCGATTTGAGGGGAGATGCCCTAAGCTTTGAGCTCGAGTGAGGGTCAGGCCAATATAGGCTACTAATGGAGTATATATATATGCGTTGACGCGGCAACAATTCATACATACCGGCGTGGTGACCGTTGCCTTAAGACGAAGGTAACAACCACAGTAGTACTTTCTCCGTTTCTATTTACTCTATATATTAGGTTTAACTAAAATTAAACTCTATAAAATTTGATCAAGTTCATAGAAAAATATGTAAACATTTATCATAACAAATTAATATAAAGTACATTCAATAATGAATCTAATAATATTAATTTGTTATTGTATATGTTAATATTTTTGTTTATAAATTTTGTTAAAGTTTACGAAGCTTGACTTTAACTAAAGCTGATACACTGACTAAATAAAAATGAAGGAAGTATGTGGCAACGGGTATCAATGGATTATAGAGTGTGTGCTGCCTTTTGTCACGTGCCTCCATTGAGGTCGACGCGCGGGAGAATGAAGCGTCAAGCAAAGACAGCTTGCAGCATTTTTCTAGAGGAAAGGCATCTCTACCTTGTTGGTTGGTGGTAATTTGGGCTATGTCGAGCGGATCAGCCCATGGAGGAGTTTGGACTTTTGGTGACCGAGCTTCATGGAAGTCGGTATTTAAAAAATAATCGAAAAACTTATTTAAAAGTTTTAAAAAATGAGGAAAAATCCATGGAAACCTATATATGTTTAGCATGAACGTGGAAAAAATCTTTTGAAAATATTGTGATTTGTATACAAAAAACACAAAATTCAACAAAAAAATCAGCCCAATTTGGAAATACATATTTGTCCTTTTTTTTGTATGTCACATGTGAAAAATATAATGTTATGATCTCGCAAAAAGAAACTATAATGTTATGAAATATTTCATATACATAGTATACATGTGTGTGTGCGTGTTCACAAAAAAATTGTTTTGTTTTGGCTCCATAGAAAATGGTATTTTATAAACGAGCTCCAAGGTGCTCGAACAACATTGGCATTTTTTGCCTATATAGGCATTTTTTTCTCTTCCATGTGTTTCTCTTTTTGAGATGCAGGTTGATACTTTTTTGCGAACACGATATAATCGTAGATGCTCACCAATACGTATATACGCTCACTTCTATGAACGCCCACACGCATAATCTACTCCTATGAGCACCTTGAGATACTCAGACTGCACAATACCTTGAGATGACGATGTCACAACAGGAGCCTCGTAGTCTCCCACTGAAGACCGAACGAACATTGCAGAAAGTCAGCAATAAATCCAGGTAAAATGCGGGCACCTGTGTCAACTCTAAGACTTGAACCCTGGCGGGCTGGTTCTACCACAAGAAATCTAACCATCTGAATTACACTCAGTTCGCTCATACCACCCCTCAGCACATGCCTATACGGGTCGGACCAATCATTCTTTTCTATTCTCTTTCCCCTTGGTATTGGGAAGGTTTTATTTTTTCTGTATTTTTCTTTACTGGTTGTATCGGTTTTATTTCGAACTTTTTCTCATTATTTTTTTCTATTTGTTTCTATATTTTCAAATTCATAACTTTTATTTTGAAATTTGCAACATTTTTCAAATTCATCTATATTTTCGGGATTTTGGAATATATTTATAATGCAGAAACATTTTAAAGATTCTGAAAAAAAATTAAATTCACAAACTTATTTTAATTTTTTGGACATTTTCTAATTTATCTGTGAATTTTCATGAAATTCATAAAGATGTCAGGAACACTTTAAAAATATTCCAAACAGTTTTAAATTTGAGAATATTTTTAAAAATTAATGAATAGTTTTAAATTCTTGAAATTTTAAATTTAGACAATATTTTATCATAAACCTGGCAGAAGTAAAAAAATCGTTAGGTTACGCTTACGCTGGCGCGGGGCACAAGTAAGCATTTCCTGGGCCAGACCATATACGCTAGCGCAGGGAAGGGTGAGTGTTTGCTCACGTCCCACGGCGTAGCCCGCAGACTAGGAGATTCCAGATGGAGGCATGAAAGCGCCATGTAGCTTGAAAATTGTAAGGGCGTGTTTGGTTGCAGTTTGCAACAGTAGTTGTATTGCATGTCCATTTACAGTCAGTCTGGTTGATAAAATGCAGTCTCATATGCAGCAGATGTAACCTGTTTGGTTGCCTGCATTGCATGGAGAGGAACTTACCCCCTGCTGTTTGGTTGTCGTTTTTGTGCTTAGGATGTGAGCAGATGCAAACTTCACCTGTTTGGTTCCAAACAGCGTTTGTGTTCTGCTCACCCCATTCAAATGTGGTGGCCTTACCACCACATGATCAGCACAACAGCAACAACACAACAACAGGCAACCAAATGAAATCAAACACAGCAAGCAAGGAAATGACAGCAAACTATTTAACTACATAGCATAAGTCTAGATTAACAGCAGGGGCATCCTCCTTCCCTGCTCCATGCCAGGGTGCTGCTCCTGGCCAGAATATGAACAAGTTCCTAGCACAAGTCTCGCCACACACCATAAAAATTCTCCACTAACACCTTACTTAACTTAACTACATAGCCTGCTCGATGTTACCAACGCAATTGTGCCCGCTGCAACAAAACCTGCACATGACCGAGGAGTCATGGTTGTAGATCTGAACCTTCAGTCCGAGTCCTGAGATGCGCACAACGACAAGGTCGCCGGGGACGATCCGGTGGCGGCAGCGGAAGTAGTTCCAGCCCCGGCCAAGCACCATGTGCCCCTCGAAGTTCTGGACCTGCACCCAGAACACGCACTTCTTGTTCGTCGACAGCCTGACCATGCACGGGAGCTGCTTGATGACCAGCCAGGTGTTCATCACCTCCACGAACTTGGGAGGGACGATGAGCATGGCGAGGTCCTCATTGTCCTTGATCTGCTGGTAGAAGCGCATCGGCTCCCTGGCCCCCTGCTCGTGGCCCTGCCTCGGAGATCGTCCCCTTGAACGAGGCACACTCATGAAGGCGATCCTGCCAGGCAAGTCCACCGTCCTGAGCCACCTGTTCGTGGGGATGAAATCCTCGGCGTGCTCAGCTCCGGCCACCACCTGAGCTCCTGCTCCCGGCACATCCCAGTCAGTATTTAATATCTTGTCAGGTAAGATGACAAGTATAAGTGCACAAACTCTTTGCAAAATGGCACTGATCAAAGACATTTGCCCAAGAGCAAATGCCACTGATCAGTGCACAAACTCTTTGAGCAAATGCCACTTATCAAGGGCACTTGCTGTTAGGAAAATGGCACTAATCAGTGGACTTGCCCAATAGCAAGTGCCATTAATAAGTGGCATTTGGCCCAACAGTAAGTGCCATTGATAAGTGGCATTTGCCTTGAACAATGCCATTGATGAGTTGACTTGCTGTTGGGCAAGTCCACTGATCAGTGGCATCTGCTTTGCTGCAACTGGCACTCATCACTGCATTATCCTAACCATGGAAACATCTAAAAATAGCAACAGCAAGTGCCAATAGCATCCATCTGCAGCCATGCAGATTTGCCACCATCATAAAATGGTCCTACTACATGCATGTATAACATTCAACACAAACCCTAGCTTGAACATGAACATGCCATCAGTCAACATGATTCTAGCATTCATCAGTCAACATGAACATGCGATCAGTATAACATTCATCAGTCAACATGAACATGATTCTAGCATTAACACAGCGACATCATGAACACAGATCATAGGACACACTAGCAGTAGCACAAGAAAATTATCCTAGCACACACACTGTACAAAACAAGAACAGCTCGGTCCGATTGGATTCGATTGGGATCGCATCCAATCGGATCTGCTAGAATCCTATCTAATCCTATCGAATCCACTAAGTACTACCACATGCCTAAGAAATATACCCCTAATCTACATATACGAGCAAGCATTGAGAGGGTTTGACTCACCGGAGCACGCGCAGTTGCGGTGAACCGAGGCCGGGGTGAAAACCCCGGTGGGAAGGAGAGAGGTGGCGGAGCAGAGGAGGAGCCAGCCCTGGCGACGGCCTGCAGCATCGGCCCCATGCTCAAAGCCACGCCGGAGGTTGAGGAGAACAACCCGCCGACATGAGAAAACCCTTGGACGGGGGTCAAGAAAACCCCCGTGCCCAATGGGGTCCCAAGAAGGGGTGGCTCCGTGGACGGCGTCGGCGCCGAGCCCAGGACCACGAGGTCCAGAATCGACGGCGGAGCAGGAGCGGCCGGCACCTCATTGGCCGGCGCTCGTGGTGGCCGACAGCAGATGGAGGACAGCACTTGCAGCGCCGACACTAGGTCGCGGCCCGAGTTCTGGAGCCGGGCTAGCCAGCGCTCCTGGATGCTGGCGATGCGCTCGTCGACGAGGGTCAGAGGGCGGCGTGGCGGTGGGTGATACGTCTCCAACGTATCTATAATTTTTTTATTGTTCCATGCTATATTATATTCTGTTTTGGACATTATTGGGCTTTATTATACACTTTTATATTATTTTTGGGACTAACCTATTAACCGGAGGCCCAGCCCAGAATTGTTGTTTTTTTGCCTATTTCAGAGTTTCGCAGAAAAAGAATATCAAATGGAGTCCAAACGGAATGAAACCTTTGGGAACGTGATTTTCGGAACGAACGTGATCCAGAGGACTTGGACCCTACGTCAAGACATCAACCAGGAGGCCACGAGGTAGGGGGGCACGCCTACCCCCCTGGGCGCGCCCTCCACCCTCGTGGGCCCCCTATTGTTCCACCTACGTACTCCTTCATCATATATATATCTACGAACCCCAAAACTACCAGATACGGAGCCAAAACCCTAATTCCACCGCCGTAACTTTCTGTATCCACGAGATCCCATCTTGGGGCCTTTTCCGGAGCTCCGCCGGAGGGGGCATCAATCATGGAGGGCTTCTACATCAACACCATAGCCCTTACGATGAAGTGTGAGTAGTTTACCTCAGACCTTCGGGTCCATAGTTATTAGCTAGATGGCTTCTTCTCTCTTTTTGGATCTCAATACAAAGTTCTCCCCCTCTCTTGTGGAGATCTATTCGATGTAATTTTCTTTTGCGGTGTGTTTGTTGAGACCGATGAATTGTGGGTTTATGATCAAGTTTATCTATGAACAATATTTGAATCTTCTCGGAATTCGTTTATGTATGATTGGTTATCTTTGCAAGTCTCTTCGAATTATCAGTTTGGTTTGGCCTACTAGATTGATATTTCTTGCAATGGGAGAAGTGCTTAGCTTTGGGTTCAATCTTGCGGTGTCCTTTCCCAGTGACAGTAGGGGTAGCAAGGCACGTATTGTATTGTTGCCATCGAGGATAACAAGATGGGGTTTATATCATATTGCATGAGTTTATCCCTCTACATCATGTCATCTTGCTTAAAGCGTTACTCTGTTCTTATGAACTTAATACTCTAGATGCATGCTGGATAGCGGTCAATGTGTGGAGTAATAGTAGTAGATGCAGGCAGGAGTCGGTCTACTTGTCTCGGACGTGATGCCTATATACATGATCATACCTAGATATTCTCATAACTATGGTCAATTATGTCAATTGCTTAACAGTAATTTGTTTACCCACCGTAAATACTTATGCTCTTGAGAGAAGCCACTAGTGAAACCTATGGCCCCCGGGTCTATTTTCCATCATATTATTCTTCCAACACTTAGTTATTTTTATTGCCTTTTATTTTACTTTGCATCTTTATCATAAAAAATACCAAAAATAGTATCTTATCATATCTATTAGATCTCACTCTTGTAAGTGACCGTGTAGGGATTGACAACCCCTTATCGCGTTGGTTGCGATGATTTATTTGTTTGTGTAGGTGCGGGGGAGTCGTGCGTGGCCTCCTACTGGATTGATACCTTGGTTCTCAAAAACTGAGGGAAATACTTACGCTACTTTGCTGCATCACCCTTTTCTCTTCAAGGGAAAACCAACGCAGTGCTCAAGAGGTAGCAAGAAGGATTTCTGGCGCCGTTGCCGAGGAGGTTCGCGGAAGTCAAGTCAAGATTTGACTCCCGACAACGAGTCACTTGTGGCGCCGTTGCAAGTCAAGACATACCAAGTACCCATCACAAACCCTTATCTCTCGCATTACATTATTTGCCATTTGCCTCTCATTTGCCTCTCCCCCACTTCACCCTTGCCGTTTTATTCGCCCTCTCTCTCTCTCCATCCTCCCTCTCTTTTTCTATTTGCCTCTTTTTGCCCGTGTCTTGTTCGCTTGTGTGTTGGATTGCTTGCTTGTCACGATGGATCAAGATAATACTAAATTGTGTGACTTCACCAATACCAACAACAATGATTTCCTTAGCACTCCGATTGCTCCTCTTACCGATACCGAATCTTGTGAAATCAATACTGCTTTATTGAATCTTGTCATGAAAGATCAATTCGCCGACCTTCCTAGTGAAGATGCTGCTACCCATCTAAATAGCTTCATTGATTTATGTGATATGCAAAAGAAGAAAGATGTGGATAATGATATTGTTAAATTGAAGCTATACCCTTTTTCACTTAGAGATCGTGCTAAAGCTTGGTTTTCGTCTTTTTCCTAAAAATAGTATTGATTCATGAAATAAGTGCAAAGATGCTTTTATCTCTAAGTATTTTCCTACCGCTAAGATCATCTCTCTTAGAAATGATATTATGAATTTTAAGCAATTTGATCATGAACATGTTGCACAAGCTTGGGAGAGGATGAAATTAATGATACGTAATTGCCCTACGCATGGTTTGAATTTGTGGATGATTATACAAAAATTTTATGCCGGATTGAATTTTGCTTCTAGAAATCTTTTAGATTCGGCCGCGGGAGGCACTTTTATGAAAATCACTTTAGGAGAAGCTACTAAACTCCTAGATAATATTATGGTTAATTATTCTCAATGGCACACTGAAAGATCTACTAATAAGAAAGTGCATGCGATAGAAGAAATTAATGTTTTGAGTGGAAAGATGGATGAACTTATGAAATTATTTGTTAATAAAAGTGTTTCTTCTGATCCTGATGATATGCCTTTGTCTACTTTTATTGAGAATCATAATGAATCTATGTATGTGAATTTTTTTGGTAGGAATAATTTTGGTAACAACGCGTATAGAGGAAACTTTAATCCTAGGCTGTATCCTAGTAATTCCTATAATAATTATGGTAATTCCTGCAACAATTCTTATGGAAATTATAATAAGATGCCCTCTGATTTTGAATCTAATATTAAAGAATTTATTACTTCACAAAATAATTTCAATGCTTTGATTGAAGAAAATTTGCTTAAGATTGATGAGTTGGCTAGGAACGTTGATAGAATTTCTCTTGATGTTGATTCTTTGAAACTTAGATCTATTCCACCTAAGCATGATATCAATGAGTCTCTCAAAGCCATGAGAATTTCCATTGATGAGTGCAAAGAAAGAACCGCTAGGATGCGTGCTAAGAAAGATTGCTTTATAAAAGCATGTTCTTCTAGTTTCCATGATAATAAAGATGAAGATCTAAAAGTTATTGATGTGTCCCCTATTAAATCTTTGTTTTGCAATATGAATCTTGATAATGATGGGACTGAATATGATCCACCTTTACCTAGACGGCGTTCCAAAAATTCGGAGTCTTTAGATCTTGATGCTAAAATTGTTAAAAGTGGGATTGAAGAAGTCAAAACTTTAAATATTAATGAACCCACTATTTTGGATTTCAAGGAATTTAATTATGATAATTGCTCTTTGATAGATTGTATTTCCTTGTTGCAATCCGTGCAAAATTTTCCTCATGCTTATAGTCAAAATAAAGCTTTTACTAAACATATCGTTGATGCTTTGATGCAATCTTATGAAGAAAAACTTGAGTTGGAAGTTTCTATCCCTAGAAAACTTTATGATGAGTGGGAACCCACTATTAAAATTAAAATTAAAGATCATGAATGCTATGCTTTGTGTGATTTGGGTGCTAGTGTTTAGACGATTCCAAAGACTTTGTGTGATTTGCTAGGTTTCCGTGATTTTGATGATTGCTCTTTAAACTTGCACCTTGCGGATTCCACTATTAAGAAACCTATGAGAATAATTAATAATGTTCTTATTGTTGCAAATAGGAATTATGTTCCCGTAGATTTTATTGTTCTTGACATAGATTGCAATCCTTCATGTCCTATTATTCTTGGTAGACCTTTCCTTAGAACGATTGGTGCAATTATTGATATGAAGGAAGGGAATATTAGATTCCAATTTCCGTTAAGGAAAGGCATGGAACACTTCCCTAGAAATAAAATTAAATTACCTTATGAATCTATTATGAGAGCCACTTATGGATTGCCTACGAAAGATGGCAATACCTAGATCTATCCTTGCTTTTATGCCTAGCTAGGGGCGTTAAACGATAGCACTTGTTGGGAGGCAACCCAATTTTATTTTTATTACTTGCTTTTTGCTCCTGTTTAGTAATAAATAATTTATCTAGCCTCTGTTTTGGTTGTGTTTTTTGTGTTTAATTAGTGTTTGTGCCAAGTAGAACCATTGGAAAGACTTGGGGAAAGTCTTTTTAATCTTGCTGTAAAAAACAGAAACTTTAGCGCTCACGAGAATTGCTGCCATTTTTATTTGTAAAGTGATATTTAGTTAATTATTTTTTAATATGATTAATAGATAAATTCCTCACGTCCAGAAATTTATTTTAGAATTTTTGGGGTTCCAGATCTTGCGTTAGCTACAGATTACTACAGACTGTTCTGTTTTTGACAGATTCTGTTTTTCGTGTGTTGTTTGCTTATTTTAATGAATCTATGGATAGTAAAATAGTTTATAAACCGTAGAGAAGTTGGAATACAGTAGGTTTAGCACCAAAATAAATAAATAATGAGTTCATTACAGTACCTTCAAGTGGTGTTTTGTTTTCTTTCGCTAACGGAGCTCACGAGATTTTCTACTTTAAGTTTTGTGTTGTGAAGTTTTCAAGTTTTGGGTGAAAGATTTGATGGGTTATGGAACAAGGAGTGGCAAGAGCCTAAGCTTGGGGATGCCCATGGCACCCCAAGATAATCTAAGGACACCAAAAAGCCAAAGCTTGGGGATGCCCCGAAAGGCATCTTCTCTTTCGTCTACTTCCATCGGTAACTTTACTTGGAGCTATATTTTTATTCACCACATGATATGTGTTTTGCTTGGAGCGTCTTGTATGATTTGAGTCTTTGCTTTTTAGTTTACCACAATCATCCTTGCTGTACACACCTTTTGAGAGAGACACACATGATTCGTAAATTATTAGAGTACTCTATGTGCTTCACTTATATCTTTTGAGTTATATAGTTTTGCTCTAGTACTTCACTTATATCTTGTAGAGCACGGTGGTGGTTTTGTTTTATAGAAACTATTATTCTCTCATGCTTCACTTAGATTATTTTTAGAGTCTTAAATAGCATGGTAATTTACTTAAATAATCCTAATATGCTAGGTATTCAAGACTAGTAAAAACTTTCTTATGAGTGTGTTGAATACTAAGAGAAGTTTGATGCTTGATGATTGTTTTGAGACATGGAGATAGTGATATCAAAGTTGTGCTAGTTGAGTAGTTGTGAATTTGAAAAATACTTGTGTTGAAGTTTGCAAGTCCCGTAGCATGCACGTATGGTAAATGTTATGTAACAAATTTGAAACATGAGGTGTTCTTTGATTGTCCTCCTTATGAGTGGCGGTCGGGGACGAGCGATGGTCTTTTCCTACCAATCTACCCCCCCTAGGAGCATGCGCGTAGTGCTTGGTTTTTGATGACTTGTATATTTTTGCAATAAGTATGTGAGTTCTTTATGACTAATGTTGAGTCCATGGATTATACACACTCTCACCTTTCCATCATTGCTAGCCTCTTCGGTACCGTGCATTGCCCTTTCTCACATTGAGAGTTGGTGCAAACTTCGCCGGTGCATCCAAACCCCGTGATATGATACACTCTTTCACACATAAACCTCCTTATATCTTCCTCAAAATATCCACCATACCTACCTATTATGGCATTCCCATAGCCATTCCGAGATATATTGCCATGCAACTTTCCATCGTTCCGTTTATCATGGCACGTTCATCATTGTCATATTGCTTTGCATGATCATGTAGTTGACATAGTATTTTTGGCAAAGCCACCATTCATAATCCTTTCATACATGCCACTCTTGGTTCATTGCATATCAAGGTACACCGCCGGAGGCATTCATATAGAGTCATACTTTGTTCTAGTATCGAGTTGTAATCATTGAGTTGTAAATAAATAGAAGTGAGATGATCATCATTTTCTAGAGCATTGTCCCAAGTGAGGAAAAAAATAAAAAAGGAGAAAGGCCATAAAAAAGGAGAAGGCCCAAAAAAATGAGAGAAAAAGAGAGAAGGGACAATGTTACTATCCTTTTTACCACACTTGTGCTTCAAAGTAGTACCATAATCTTCATGATAGAGAGTCTTTTGTTTTGTCACTTTCATATACTAGTGGGAACTTTTCATTATAGAACTTGGCTTGTATATTCCAATGATGGGCTTCCTCAAATTGCCCTAGGTCTTCGTGTGCAAGCAAGTTGGATGCACACCCACTTAGTTTCTTTTGTTGAGCTTTCATATATTTATAGCTCTAGTGCATCCGTTGCATGGAAATCCCTACTCCTTGCATTAACATCAATTTATGGGCATCTCTATAGCTCATTGATTAGCCTCGTTGATGTGAGACTTTCTCCCTTTTTTGTCTTCTCCACATAACCCCCATCATTATATTCTATTCCACCCATAGTGCTATACCCATGGCTCACGCTCATGTATTGCGTGAAGGTTGAAAAAGTTTGAGATTACTAAAGTATGAAACAATTGCCTGGCTTGTCATCGGGGTTGTGCATGATGAGAGCATTCTTGTGTGACGAAAATGGAGCATGACTAAACTATATGATTTTGTAGGGATGAACTTTCTTTGGCCATGTTATTTTGAGAGGACATAATTGCTTAGTTAGTATGCTTCAAGTATTATTATTTTTATGTCAATATTGAACTTTTATCTTGAATCTTTCGGATCTGAATATTCATACCACAATTAAGAAGAATTACATTGAAATTATGCCAAGTAGCATTCCACATCAAAAATTCTGTTTTTATCATTTACCTACTCAAGGACGAGCAGGAATTAAGCTTGGGGATGCTTGATACGTCTCCAACGTATCTATAATTTTGGATTATTCCATGCTATATTATATTCTGTTTTGGACATTATTGGGCTTTATTATACACTTTTATATTATTTTTGGGACTAAACTATTAACCGGAGGCCCAACCCAGAATTGCTGTTTTTTTTGCCTATTTCAGCGTTTCACAGAAAAAGAATATCAAACGGAGTCCAAACGGAATGAAACCTTCGGGAACGTGATTTTCGGAACGAACGTGATCCAGAGGACTTGGACCCTACGTCAAGACACCAACCAGGAGGCCACGAGGTAGGGGGTGTGCCTACCCCCTGGGCGCGCCCTCCACCCTCGTGGGCCCCTGTTGCTCCACCGACGTACTCCTTCCTCCTATATATATCTACGTACCCCCAAACTACCATATACGGAGCCAAAACCCTAATTCCACCGCCGTAACTTTCTGTATCCACGAGATCTCATCTTGGGGCCTTTTCTGGAGCTCCGCTGGAGGGGGCATCGATCACGGAGGGCTTCTACATCAACACCATAGCCCTTCCGATGAAGTGTGAGTAGTTTACCTCAGACCATCAGGTCCATAGTTATTAGCTAGATGGCTTCTTCTCTCTTTTTGGATCTCAATACAAAGTTCTCCCCCTCTCTCGTGGAGATCTATTCGATGTAATCTTCTTTTTGCGGTGTGTTTGTTGAGACCGATGAATTGTGGGTTTATGATCAAGTTTATCTATGAACAATATTTGAATCTTCTCTGAATTCTTTTATGTATGTTTGGTTATCTTTGCAAGTCTCTTCGAATTATCAATTTGGTTTGGCCTACTAGATTGATCTTTCTTGCAATGGGAGAAGTGCTTAGCTTTGGGTTCAATCTTGCGGTGTCCTTTCCCAGTGACAGTAGGGGCAGCAAGGCACGTATTGTATTGTTGCCATCGAGGATAACAAGATGGGGTTTATATCATATTGCATGAGTTTATCCCTCTACATCATGTCATCTTGCTTAAAGCGTTACTCTGTTCTTATGAACTTAATACTCTAGATGCATGCTGGATAGCGGTCAATGTGTGGAGTAATAGTAGTAGATGCAGGCAGGAGTCGGTCTACTTGTCTCGGACGTGATGCCTATATACATGATCATACCTAGATATTCTCATAACTATGCTCAATTCTGTCAATTGCTCAACAGTAGTTTGTTTACCCACCATGAATACTTATGCTCTTGAGAGAAGCCACTAGTGAAACCTATGGCCCCCAGGTCTATTTTCCATCATATTAATCTTCCAACACTTAATTATTTTTATTGCCTTTTATTTTACTTTGCATCTTTGTCATAAAAAATACCAAAAATATTATCTTATCATATCTATCAGATCTCACTCTCGTAAGTGACCGTGTAGGGATTGACAACCCCTTATCGCGTTGGTTGGGAGGATTTATTTATTTGTGTAGGTGCGAGGGACTCGTGCGTGGCCTCCTACTGGATTGATACCTTGGTTCTAAAAAACTGAGGGAAATACTTATGCTACTTTGCTGCATCACCCATTCCTCTTCAAGGGAAAACCAACGCAGTGCTCAAGAGGTAGCAGTGGGCGTGGCGGAGCCATCGAAGGAGAGGAGAGGGAGGGGCGGTGAGGGAGAGAGAGGGAGCGATGGGAACAGTGCGTCTGGGCGGTGACAGGAGAGTGGGGGGCGAGTTATGAGACATCCCCTCCGTCTCCCGCGCTGTCCGAGGTGTGCAACTACCTCGTACGCGTGGTCGCGCCCAGCCAGGCTCGCGAGAAATTGCCAATTCGGCAGTTTCCACCGGGCCAGGCTGCGGGCTGTTTAAGCTCCGTGCGGGCCACAAACCACATGCAGCCCAGCCAACCAAACAGGCCACGCACATCCCACGCGGGCCTGGTTGGGCTGCATGCGGGCAACCAAACACGCCCTAAGTGTAGAAATAGCTTGGAAAGTGTTAGCGTAAAATTCATATCATAGACTACGAGCATGCCTTGTAATATACATCAGGAGTATATATGAAATATCTTTCATCATTGGGATCAATCACCCCTTCTCCTCTTTTGATTATTCCTCCGGCATCGTGGGTAGAGGGGAAGGGATTATTTTCTATTGTTATCATGTAGTTATACTACAACGGCGATGACTTTTTATCTTGAATAAACTTTATCTGGCTCCAATCTCGTCTCATTGATGCTTAGCCCGGCATTAACAAGGTGATTGGAAGTGTTTGTCCCTTCATTTTTCATGGATGACAGTTTGCTCTTTTGTGTTGCCTGTCGGGATAGCTCCATAACCACTATCGGTGACAACATCATTTTTTTGGAAATACATTTTTCAAGCCTTTGCAGGTAACATTGTCGACCTGCTCAAGTGATTCTAGCACGATCGATGCCTAGATTGGGTGGTGCCCCACCAATATTAGCAAGATTGACAATATCTGCCTTATCTTATGATGTTCTACTCTATGTCGATTCAGTGAAATTTGGTCATTTGAAAATCTTTATATGTATTTTAACGCGTGAATATATTGTTGTTGTCCCATGATAGTGAGAGCTATGATGGTGCAAAACTGAGTATGACTACAACTTCGGCACTCTTTTGAGGCGTAAGAGTTTGGTTGTACTCCTTCGATTAGGGTCGCTATGTTGGTGGATTCAGTTACCCCGTTACAGATTATATCCGATGTTTTATTGATTCTATATATCATATTTTACTTTGAGAAGAGAACAATGTGTACCACATAGTATGGAATTTTGTTAGTCCACAACATAAGCGAGGAGTACAAAAAACGGTTGGATTATAGTTACTATCCTACATTTCAAATACATATGATTTGAAAATGGTATTTGATTGTGCTATATGGAGGAGACGTTCCAAATGGTATGGTTCAATGGACATTTTCTAGAGTTGTTTTGCATAAACCACTACAAAGGAAATTACAATAATTCAAAACTCCTAGATCAATCAAAACTTAAAGTCAAAAATGATGGAAATATGCCCTAGAGGCAATAATAAAATGATTATTATTATATTTCCTAAATCATGATAAAGGTTTATTATTCATGCTAGAATTGTATTGTCCAGAAACATAAATACATGTGTGGATACATAAAAAAATACCGTGTACCTAGTGAGCCTCTACTAGACTAGCTCGTTGATCAAAGATGGTTAAGGTTTCCTAACCATAGACATGAGTTGTCATTTGATAACGGGATCACATCATTAGGAGAATGATGTGATGGACAAGACCCAACCGTTAGCATAGCATATGATCGTTCAGTTTATTGCTACTGCTTTCTTAATGTCAAATACATGTTTCTTTAACCAGGAGATCATGAAACTCCCGGATACCGGAGGAATACCTTGTGTGCTATCAAACGTCACAACGTAACTGGGTGATCATAAAGATGCTCTACAGGTATCTCCGAAGGTGTCTGTTGAGTTGGCGTGAATCGAGATTGGGATTTGCCACTCCATGTAACGAAGAGGTATCTCTAGGCCGTCTCGGTAATACAGCATCACAACAAACTTGCAAGCAAAGTGACTAAGGAGTTAGTTACAAGATGATGTATTATGGAACGAGTAAAGAGACTAGCCAGTAACGAGATTGAACTAGGTATAGAGATACCGACGATCGAATCTCGGGCAGGTAACATACCGACAGACAAAGGGAATTACATATGTTGTCATAAAGGTTCAAGCGATAAAAGATCATCATGGAATATGAAGGAATCAATATGGGCATCCAGGTCCCGCTATTGGTTATTAACCAAAGAGGTGTCTTGGTCATGACTACATAATTCCCGAACCCGCAGGGTCGCACGCTTAACGTTCGTTGATGCTAGAGTAGTATGGGGATATTTGATGAGTTGTAACCAAATGTTGTTCAGAGTCCCGGATGAGATCCCGGATGTCACGAGGAGAATCGGAATGGTCGAGAGGTAAAGATTTATATATGGGAAGTCATATTTTGGGTTCCGAAAAAGGTGCAGTTTTTTCTGTATTTTTACCGGGAAGCTTCCAGAAGGTTTTGGGGGATTCCAGAGGGGTCCAGAAGTCCACAAGTGGGTCCACCATGACCCGACGGCTAGCATGGGCTGCGGGGAGGCGCCTTGGCCTTATTGTGCCAGGTGCACCAAGTCCTCAAAAGCCCATGTGGCTAGGGAAGGCAAAAAAGGAAGGAGTCCTAGTAGGAATAGGATTGGATTTGGAGTCCAAGTCCTCTCGCCCTTAGCTGCGCCCTAGAGTTTGGAGGGGCTGTTTCCCATGCCCTTCCACCTATGTATAGAGGGGAGGGGGCGCCCCAAGAGGAGACGCCAAGCCCTTGGCGCCCCTCTCTCTCCCGTTACTCCGTAGTTCCACCGCCTCATCCCGGCGACGCTTAGCGAAGCGCTGTCGGTGCTCCACCACCACCATCACCACCACACCATCGTGTTGGTTGTGATCCCATCTACTTCTCCTCTCTCGATTTCTGGATGAAGAAGGAGGATACTTCATCGAGCCACACGTGTGCTAAACTCGGAGGTGTGGTCCGTTCAGCACTAGATCAGTTGGATCATGATCGGATCGCGAAGTGTACGATTACATCAACCGCGTTCATAAACGCTTCCGCTTAGCAATCTACAAGGGTATGTATATGCTCTCCCCCACCCTCTCGTAGCTATGCATCTCCATAGATAGATCTTGCATGTGCGTAGAATTTTTTTGTTTTCCATGCAATGTTCCCCAACAGTGGCATCATGAGCCAGGTCTCTCATAGATGATATGCACGAGTACAACACAAAGGAGTTGTGGGCGATGATGTTCATACTGCTTATCACCAACGTCTTATTTCGATTCGGCAGTATTGTGAGATGAAGTGGTCTAGATGAACCTTACATGTCCATGTTGGGGAACGTAGCATGCAATTTCAAAAAAATTCATACGATCACGCAAGATCTATCTAGGAGACTGCTACCTCTTGAGCACTGCGTTGGTTTTCCCTTGAAGAGAAAAGGGTGGTGTAGTAAAGCAACGTAAGTATTTCCCTCAGTTTTTGAGAACCAAGGTATCAATCCAGTAGGAGACCACGCGCGAGTCACCTCGTACCTACAGAAACAAATAAGAACCTCGCAACCAACGCGATAAAGGGGTTGTCAATCCCTTCACGGCCACTTGCAAGAGTGAGATCTGATAGAGATGATGATAATAATAAGATAAGTATTTTTGGTATTTTTATGATATAGATTGTAAGTAAAGATTTCAAAATAAAATAGATTGGAAACTTGTATGATGGAAAATAGACCCGGGGGCCATAGGTTTCACCAGTGGCTTCTCTCACGATAACATAAGTATTACGGTGGGTCAACAAATTACTGTCGAGCAATTGATAGAAAAGCGAATAATTTTGAGAATATCTAGGTATGATCATGTATATAAGAATCACGTCCGTGACAAGTAGACCGACTCCTGCCTGCATATACTACTAATACTCCACACATCGACCGCTATCCAGCATGCATCTAGAGTATTAAGTTCACAAGAACAGAGTAACGCCTTAAGCAAGATGACATGATGTAGAGGGATAAACTCATGCAATATGATATAAACCCCATCTTTTTATCCTCGATGGCAACAATACAATACGTGTCGTTTCCCTTTCTGTCACTGGGATCGAGCACGGCAAGATTGAACCCAAAGCTAAGCACTTCTCCCATTGCAAGAAAGATCAATCTAGTAGGCCAAACCAAACTGATAATTCGAAGAGACTTGCAAAGATAAACAAATCATACATAAAAGAATTCAGAGAAGATTCAAATATTGTTCATAGATAATTTGGATCATAAACCCACCATTCATCGGATCTCAACAAACACACCGCAAAAAGAAGAGTTACATCGAATAGATCTCCAAGAGAATCGAGGAGAACTTTGTATTGAGATCCAAAGAGAGAGAAAAAGCCATCTAGCTACTAGCTATGGACCCAAAGGTCTGAGGTAAACTACTTACACATCATCGGAGGAGCCATGGAGTTGATGTAGAGGCCCTCCGTGATCAATGCCCCCTCCGGCGGAGCTCCGGAAAAGGCCCCAAGATGGGATCTCTTGGGTACAAAAGGTTACGGCGGTGGAAATAGAATTTTGTGGTGCTCCTGGATGTTTGGGGTATATGGATATATATAGGAGGAAGAAGTACGTCGATGGAGTAACGAGGGGCCCACGAGGGTGGAGGGCGCGCCCAGGGGGTGGGCGCGCCCCCTGCCTCATGGCCGCCTCGTTGATTGCTTACGTCCACTCCAAGTCTCCTAGATCACGTTTGTTCCAAAAATAATGCCCCCGAAGGTTTCATTCTGTTTGGACTCCGTTTGATATTCCTTTTCGGCGAAACTCTAAAATAGGCAAAAAAACAGTAATTTGGGTTGGGCCTCCGGTTAATAGGTTAGTCCCAAAAATAATATAGAAGTGTAAAAATAAGCCCATTAACTTCCAAAATAGATAATATAATAGCACGGAGCAATCAAAAATTATAGATACGTTGGAGACGTATCAAGCATCCCCAAGCTTAATTCCTGCTCGTCCTCGAGTAGGTAAATGATAATAACAGAATTTTTGATGTGGAATGCTTCCTAACATATTTCTCAATGTAATTTTTCTTTATTGTGGCATGAATTTTCAGATCCGAAAGATTCAAGATAAAAGTTTAATATTGACATAGAAATAATAATACTTCAAGCATACTAACTAAGCAATCATGTCTTCTCAAAATAACATGGCCAAAGAAAGTTATCCCTACAAAATCATATAGTCTGGCTATGCTCTATCTTCATCACACAAAATATTAAATCATGCACAACCCCGATGACAAGCCAAGCAATTATTTCATACTTTTGATGTTCTCAAACTTTTTCAATCTTCACGCAATATATGAGCGTGAGCCATGGATATAGCACTATGGTGGAATAGAATGGTGGTTGTGGAGAAGACAAAAAAAGGAGAAGATAGTCTCACATCAACTAGGCGTATCAACGGGCTATGGAGACGCCCGTTAATAGATATCAATGTGAGTGAGTAGGGATTGCCATACAACAGATGCACTAGAGCTATAAGTGTATGAAAGCTCAACAAAAGAAACTAAGTGGGTGTGCATCCAACTTGCTTTCTCACGAAGACCTAGGGCAATTTGACGAAGCCCATCATTGGAATATACAAGCCAAGTTCTATAATGTAAAATTCCCACTAGTTTATGAAAGTGACAACATAGGAGACTCTCTATCATGAAGATCATGGTGCTACTTTGAAGCACAAGTGTGGAAAAAGTATAGCAACATTGTCCCTTCTCTCTTATTCTCTCTTTTTTTATTTGGGCCTTCTTCTTTTTTTGGCCTTTTTTTCTTTTTTTCGTCCGGAGTCTCATCCCGACTTGTGGGGGAATCATAGTCTCCATCATCCTTTCCTCACTGGGACAATGCTCTAATAATGATGATCATCACACTTATTTTTACTTACAACTCAATACTTAGAACAAAATATGACTCTATGTGAATGCCTCCGGCGGTGTACCGGGATATGCAATGAATCAAGAGTGACATGTATGAAAGAATTATGAACGGTGGCTTTGCCACAAATACGATGTCAACTACATGATCATGCAAAGCAATATGATAATGATGAAGCGTGTCATAGCGAACAGAGCGGTGGAAAGTTGCATGGCAATATATTTCGGAATGGCTATGGAAATGCCATAATAGGTAGGTATGGTGGCTGTTTTGAGGAAGGTATATGGTGGGTTTATGGTACCAGCGAAAGTTGCGCGGTACTAGAGAGGCTAGCAATTGTGGAAGGATGAGGGTGCGTATAATCCATGGACTCAATATTAGTCATAAAGAACTCACATACTTATTACAAAAATCTATTAGTTATCAAAACAAAGTACTACGCGCATGCTCCTAGGGGGATAGATTGGTAGGAAAAGACCATCGCTCGTCCCCGACCGCCACTCATAAGGAAGGCAATCAATAAATAAATCATGTTCTGACTTCATCACATAACGGTTCACCATACGTGCATGCTACGGGAATCACAAACTTCAATACAAGTATTTCTCAAATTCACAACTACTCAACTAGCATGACTCTAATATCACCATCTCCATATCTCAAAACAATCATCAAGTATCAAACTTCTCTTAGTATTCAATGCACTTATATGAAACTTTTTATTATGCCTAAAAGCAAATTGCCATGTTGTTCTAAAGGAATATCAAAATAATATAAGTTAAGCATGAGAGATAAATTATTTATATAAAATAGAACCACCGCCGTGCTCTAAAAGATATAAGTGAAACACTAGAGCAAAAACTATATAGCTCAAAAGATATAAGTGAAGCACATAGAGTATTCTAATAAATTCTAATTCATGTGTGTCTCTCTCAAAAGGTGTGTACATAAAGGATGATTGTTGTAAACTAAAAATCAAAGACTCAAACCATACAAAACGCTCCAAGCAAAACACATATCATGTGGCGAATAAAAATATAGCTCCAAGTAAAGTTACCGATGAACGAAGACAAAAGAGGGGATGCCTTCCGGGGCATCCCCAAGCTTATGATTTTTGGTGTCCTTGTATTTTACCTTGGGGTGCCATGGGAATCCCCAAGCTTAGGCTCTTGCCACTCCTTGTTCCATAATCCATCAAATCTTTACCCAAAACTTGGAAACTTCACAACACAAAACTTAACAAGAGAATCTCGTGAGCTCTGTTAGCGAAAGAAAACAAAACACCACTTCAAGGTACTGTAATGAACTCATTATTTATTTATATTGGTGTTAAACCTACTGTATTCCAACTTCTCTATGGTTTATAAACTCTTTTACTACACATAGATTCATTAAAATAAGCAAACAACACACGAAAAACAGAATCTGTCAAAAACAGAACAGTCAGTAGTAATATGTAACTAACGCAAACTTTTGGAACCCCAAAAATTATAAAATAAATTGATGGACGTGAGGAATTTATCTATTAATCATCTGCAAAAAGAATTAACTAAATATCATTCCCCAATAAAAAATGTCAGCAATTCTCGTGAGCGCTAAAGTTTCTGTTTTTTACAGCAGGATCAAAAAGACTTTCCCCAAGTCTTCCCAACGGTTCTACTTGGCACAAACACTAATTAAACACAAAAAACACAACCAAAACAGAGGCTAGATAAATTATTTATTGAATAACAGCAAGGAAAAACATTGGGTTATCTCCCAACAAGCGCTTTTCTTTAAAGCCTTTTAGCTAGGCAAAAAATTTCAACGATGCTCACATGAAAGACAAGAATTGAAGCACAAAGAGAGCATCATAAAACACGTGACAAACACATCTAAGTCTAACATACTTCCTATGCATAGGCATCTTATAGGAAAACAAATTATCAAGGCAAGCAAAAACTAGCATATGCAAGGAAGCGGAAAGAAATAGTAGCAATCTCAACATAACGAGAGGTAATTTGGTAACATGAAAATTTCTACAACCATATTTTCCTCCCTCATAATAATTAAATGTGGGATCATAAACAAATTCAACAAAATAGCTATCACATAAAATTTTCTCAACATGATCCACATGCATGCAAAGTTGACACTCTTCCGAAATAGTGGGATCTAAAGTTGACACTCTTCCAAACCCACTTTCAATATTATTGCAAACATTATAATCAATCTCATATTCATCATGGGGCTTAAATAAATTTTCAAGATCATAAGAAGAATCACCCCAATCATGATCATTGCAACAAGTAGTATACATAGCAAAATGAGCATCCCCAAGCTTAGGGTTTTGCATATTATAAGCACAATTGACATTAATAGAATTTACACTATCATCATTGCAATCATGCTTTCTGTTCAAAGATCCATCGTGAATCACTCCATAAAGTACTTCATCACAATTTTCAGATTCATGAATTTCAAGCAAAATTTCATAAAGATAATCTAGTGCACAAAACTTACTAGCAATTGGTTCATCATAATTGGATCTCTTAAAAAGATTAGCAAGCGGATGAGGATCCATAGATCTGAGGTTCTCTGTTTAGCAGTAAATAAAGAATTGTTCCAACCAAACGAGCCAAGTAGGACATCAAAGCAAATGGAAAGACAAATAGAAGAAGGGTGAATAAAACGGCAAAGGTGAAGTGGGGGAGAGGAAAACGAGAGGCAAATGTCAAATAATGTAATGCGAGGTATAAGAGTTGTGATGGGTACTTGGTATGTCTTGACTTGGCGTAGATCTCCCTGGCAACGGCGCTAGAAATCCTTCTTGCTACCTCTTGAGCACTGTGTTGGTTTTCCCTTGAAGAGGAAAGGGTGGTGCAGTAAAGCAGCGTAAGTATTTCCCTCAGTTTTTGAGAACCAAGGTATCAATCCAGTAGGAGACCACGCGCGAGTCACCTCGTACCTACACAAACAAATAAGAACCTCGCAACCAACGCCATAAAGGGGTTGTCAATCCCTTCACGGCCACTTGCAAGAGTGAGATCTGATAGAGATGATAATAATAAGATAAGTATTTTTGGTATTTTTATGATATAGATTGAAAGTAAAGATTGCGAAATGAAATAGATTGGAAACTTGTATGATGGAAAATAGACCCGAGGGCCATAGGTTTCACTAGTGGCTTCTCTCAAGATAGCATAAGTATTACAGTGGGTGAACAAATTACTGTCGAGCAATTGATAGAAAAGCGAATAATTATGAGAATATCTAGGTATGATCATGTATATAGGCATCACGTCTGTGACAAGTAGACCTACTCCTGCCTGCATCTACTACTATTACTCCACACATCGACTGCTATCCAGCATGCATCTAGAGTATTAAGTTCATAAGAACAGAGTAACGCCTTAAGCAAGATGGCATGATGTAGAGGGATAAACTCATGCAATATGATATAAACCCCATATTTTTATCCTCGATGGCAACAATACAATACGTGTCATTTCCCTTTCTGTCACTGGGATCGAGCACCGCAAGATTGAACCCAAAGCTAAGCACTTCTCCCATTGCAAGAAAGATCAATCTAGTAGGCCAAACCAAACTGATAATTTGAAGAGACTTGCAAAGATAAACCAATCATACATAAAAGAATTCAGAGAAGATTCAAATATTGTTCATAGATAATCTGGATCATAAACCCACAATTCATCGGATCTCGACAAACACACGGCAAAAAGAAGAGTTACATCGAATAGATCTCCAAGAGAATCGAGGAAAACTTTGTATTGAGATCCAAAGAGAGAGAAAAAGCTATCTAGCTACTAGCTATGGACCCGAATGTCCGAGGTAAAATACTCACACATCATCGGAGGGGCCATGGAGTTGATGTAGAGGCCCTCCGTGATCAATTCCCCCTCCGGCGGAGCTCCGGAAAAGGCCCCAAGATGGGATCTCTTAGGTACAGAAGGTTGCGGTGGTGGAAATAGGGTTTCGTGGTGCTCCTGGATGTTTGGGGGTATATGGATATATATATATATATATATATATATATATATATATATATATGAGGAAGAAGTACGTCGGTGGAGCAACGAGGGCCCCACGAGGGTGGAGGGCGTGCCCGCGGGGGTGGGCGCGCCCCCCTGCCTCGTGGCCGCCTCATTGATTGCTTCATGTCCACTCCAAGTCTCCTGGATCACGTTTGTTCCAAAAATAACGCTCCCGAAGGTTTCGTTCCATTTGGACTCCGTTTGATATTCCTTTTCGACAAAACTCTAAAATAGGCAAAAAACAGCAATTTGGGCTGGGCCTCTGGTTAATAGGTTAGTCCCAAAAATAATATAAAAGTGTAAAAATAAGCCCATTAACATCCAAAATAGATAATATAATAGCATGGAGCAATCAAAAATTATAGATACATTGGAGACGTATCAGAGATGCATAGCAACGAGAAGGGAAGAGTGTGTCCACGTACCCTCGTAGAACGAAAGCGGAAGCGTTTGACAACGCGGTTGATTTAGTCGAACTTCTTTTCGTTCTGACGGATCAAGCACCGAACGTACGACACCTCTGAGTTCTGCACATGTTCAGCTTGATGACGTCCCTCGAACTCTTGATCCAGCAAAGTGTTGAGGGAGAGTTCCGTCAGCACGACGGCGTGGTGAGAGTGATGGTGAAGTGATCCGCGCAGGGCTTCACCTAAGCACTACGTGAATATGACCGGAGGCGTAAACTGTGGAGGGGGCGCCACACACGGCTAACAATGTTTGTTGTGTGTTCTAGGCGCCCCCTCCCCACATATATATAGGTGGGAGGGGGAGGGGACAACCATGGGGCGCCCCAAGTAGGAGGAATCCTACTTGGGGCCTCCTCCAATTCGGCCTCCCCCTTTCCTTATCTCCGAAAGGGGGAAGGAAAGAGGGGAGAGGGGAAAGGAAGGGGGAATCCTATTCCCTCTATTTCCTTTCCTCATCCCCTTTTCCTTTCTCCACTTAGGCCGGCCCATATGGGGGCGCACCAGCCCCTTGGAGCTGGTTTGTCCCGCCCTTGGCCCAATAAGGCCCGTATCTTTGCTGTGGGGTGCCCGGAAGCCCTTCCGGTGACCCGATACGTACTCGGTACCCTCGAAACACTTCTGGTGTCCGAATACTATCGTGCTATATATGAATCTTTACATCTCGACCATTTTGAGACTCCTCATCATATCCGTGATCTCATCCGGGACTCTGAACAACATTCGGTCACCAAATCACATAACTCATATAATACAAAATCGTCATCGAACGTTAAGCGTGCGGACCCTATGGGTTCGAGAACTATGTAGACATGACCGAGACACCTCTCTGGTCAATAACCAATAGCAGAACCTGGATGCTCATATTGGTTCCTACATATTCTATGAACATCTTTATCGGTCGTACCGCAAAGACAACATACGTAAGTCCCTTTGTCATCGGTATGTTACTTGCCCGAGATTCGATCATCGGTATCTTCATACCTAGTTCAATATCGTTACTGGCAAGTCTCTTTACTCGTTCCGTAATGCATCATCCCGTAACTAACTCATTAGTCACATTGCTTGCAAGCCTTATCATGATGTGCATTACCGAGAGGGCCCAAAGATACCTCTTCGATACTCGGAGTGACAAATCCTAATCTCGATCCATGCCAACCCAACAAACACCTTCTGAGATACCTATAGAGCATCTTTATAATCACCCAGTTACGTTGTGACGTTTGATAGCACACAAGGTATTCCTCCGGTATCCGGGAGTTGCATAATCTCATAGTCAAAGGAATATGTATAGTCATGAAGAAAGAAATAGCAATAAAACTTAACGATCATTATGCTAAGCTAATGGATGGGTCTTGTCCATAACATCATTCTCCTAATGATGTGATCCCGTTCATCAAATGACAACACGTGTCTATGGTTAGGAAACTTAACCATCTTTGATTAACGAGCTAGTCTAGTAGAGGCTTACTAGGGACACTGTGTTTTGTCTATGTATCCACACATGTATCAAGTTTCTGGTTAATACAATTCTAGCATGAATAATAAACATTTATCATGATATAAGGAAATATAAATAACAACTTTATTATTGCCTCTAGGGCATATTTCCTCCAGTCTCCCACTTGCACTAGAGTCAATGATCTAGTTCACATCATCATGTGATTTAACACCAATAGTTCATGTCTTTATGTGATTAGTTCACATCGCCATGTGATACGTCCATTTTGCATCATGCTTTTATATCGATATTTATTGCATTATGGGCTGTTATTACACATTATGTCACAATACTTATGCCTATTCTCTCTTATTTTACAAGGTTTACATGAAGAGGGAGAATACCGGCAGCTGGGATGCTGGGCTGGAAAAGGAGCAAATATTAGAGACCTATTCTGCACAGCTCCAAAAGTCCTGAAACTTCACGGAAGACGTTTTCAGAATATATAAAAAATACTCAGCAGAAGAGATTCACCAGGGGGGGCACACCCTGCCCACGAAGAGATTCTCCAACGTATCTATAATTTTTGATTGTTTCATGCTATTATATTATCTGTTTTGGATGTTTAATGGGCTTTATTATGCAATTTTATATTATTTTTGGGACTAACCTATTAACCGAAGGCCCAGTGCAAATTGTTTTGTTTTGCCTATTTCAGTGTTTCGCAGAAAAGGAATATCAAACAGAATCCAAACGGAATAAAACCTTCGCAAGGATCGTTTTTGGAACAAACGTGATCCAGGAGACTTGGAGTGGACGTCAAGAAAGCAGCGAGGAAGCCACGAGGCAGGAGGGTGCCTAGGGGGGCCAGGCGCGCCCCCACCCTTGTGAGACCCTCGTAGCTCCACCGACCTACTTCTTTTGCCTATATATATATATTCATATACCCTGAGAACATTCAGGAGCACCACGGAACCCTATTTCCACTGCCACAACCTTCTGTACCCGTGAGATCCCATCTTGGGGCCTTTTTCGGTGCTTCGCCAGAGGGGCAATCGATCACGGAGGGCTTCTACAACAACACCATAGCCTCTCTGATGATGTGTGAGTAGTTTACCACAGACCTTCGGGTCCATAGTTATTAGCTACATGGCTTCTTCTCTCTCTTTGGGTCTCAGTACAAAGTTCTCCTATAAATTGTGGTTTGTTTGTCGAGATCCGATGAATTGTGGGTTTATGATCAAGTTCATCTATGAACAATATTTGATTCTTCTCTGAATTCTTATATGCATGATTTGATATGTTTGCAAGTCTCTTCGAATTATCAGTTTGGTTTGGCCTACTAGATTGATCTTTCTTGCAATGGGAGAAGTGCTTAGCTTTGGGTTCAATCTTGCGGTGCTCGGTCCCAGTGATAGAAACGGAAATGACACGTATTGTATTGTTGCCATCGAGGATAAAAATATGGGGTTTATATCATATTGCTTGAGTTTATCCCTCTACATCATGTCATCTTGCCTAATGTGTTACCCGGTTCTTATGAACTTAATACTCTAGATGCATGCTGGGTAGCGGTCGATGTGTGGAGTAATAGTAGTAGATGCAGAATCGTTTCGGTCTACTTGTCATGGACGTGATGCCTATATACATGATCATGCCTAGATATTCTCATAATTATGCGCTTTTCTATCAATTGCTCGACAGTAATTTGTTCACCCACCGTAGATTATGCTATCTTGATAGAAGCCACTAGTAAAACCTATGGCCCCCGGGTATATTCTCCATTATATTATTTTTCCCGTCAACTAGCTATTTCTGTCACCATTTATTTTGCAACCTTTACTTTTCAATCTATACAACAAAAATACCAAAAATATTTATCTTATTATCTTTATCAGATCTCACTTTTGACAACCCCTTTATTGCGTTGGCTGCAAGGTTCTTGATTGTTTGTGCAGGTACGAGGGACTTGCGTGTAGTCTCCTACTTCATTGATACCTTGGTTCTCAAAAGCTGAGGGAAATACTTATGCTACTTTGCTGCATCACCCTTTCCTCTTCAAGGGAAAACCAACACATGCTCAAGAGGCAGCAAGAAGGATTTCTGGCACCGTTGCCGGGGAGATCTATGCCAAGTCAAGACATACCAAGTACCCATACAAAATCTTATCGCTCACATTACATTATTTGCCATTTGCCTCTCGTTTTCCTCTCCCCCACTTCACTTTTGCCCTTTTCTTTCGCCCTTCTTCCGTTTGATCTTGTGTTACCATGTACCTTATTTTTGCTTGCATCTTCGGTTGCTAAAAGTTTATGGATCCTCATCCACTTGTTAATCTCTTTAAGAGATCCAATTATGATGAACCTATTGCTAGTGAGTTGAGTGCACTAGATTATCTTTATGAGGTTTTGCTTGAAATTCGTGAATCTGAAAAGTGTGACGAATTACTTTATGAAGTGATTCACGATAGATCTTTGAATAAAAAGCATGATTTCAATGATTTTATTATAAATTATATTGATGTAAATTGTGCTAATAATATGCAAAACCCTAAGCTTGGGGATGCTAGTTTTGCTATGTCATCTACTTGTTGCAATGATCATGATTGTGGTGATTCTTCTTATGATCTTGAAAATTTATTTAAGCCCCATGATGAATATGAGATTGATAATGTTTGCAATAATATTGAAAGTGGGTTTGGAAGAGTGTCAACTTGAGATCCCACATATTTGGAGAATGTTCGATCTTATGATGTTTTTGATAAAAGTGGGTTTGGAGAGGTCATGACTTTAGTTAATGTTAATCCCACTATTTTGGAAGAGTGTCAACTTTGCATACATGTGGATCTTGTTAAGAATATGTTTTGGGATACCTATATTGTTGAATTTTCTTATGATCCTACATGTAATTATTATGAGAGAGGAAAATATGGTTGTAGAAATTTTCATGTTACTAAATTACCTCTCGTTATGTTGAGATTGCTATTGTTTCTTTCCGCTTCCTTGCATATGCTAGTTTTTGCTTGCCTTGATAATTTGTTTGCCTATAAGATGCCTATGCATAGGAAGTATGTTAGACTTATATGTGTTTGTCACATGTTTTATGATGCTCTCTTTGTGCTTCAATTCTTGTCTTTCATGTGAGCATCATTGAAATCTCTTCGCCTAGCTAGGGGCTTTAAAGAATAACGCTTGTTGGGAGGCAACCCAATTTTATTTTTATTCCTTGATTTTTTTCCTGTTTAGTAATAAATAAATAATCTATCCTCTGTTATGATTGTGTTTTATGTTTTAATTAGTGTTTGTGCCAAGTAAAGCCTTTAGGATCTTCTTGGATGATTGTTATTTGATCTTGCTGGAAAAAAACAAAGTATGCGCTCACAAGAATAATTTTCATTTTTTACCAGAGAGCGATAAAATACCAATTCTAGCTGCAGTAGATTAATATACAAATAATCCAGATCTTCCTAATTTGGTAGAATTTGTGGAGTTATAGAAGTATTCAAACCTACAGATTGCTACAGACTGTTCTGTTTTTGACAGATTCTGTTTTTCGTGTGTTGTTTGCTTATTTTGACGAATCTATGGCTAGTATCGGGGGGTATGAACCATAGAGAAGTTGGAATACAGTAGGGTTAACACCAATATAAAGAAAGAATGAGTTCATTATGGTACCTTAAAGTGGTGATTTGTTTTCTTATACTAACGGAGCTCATGAGATTTTCCGTTTGAGTTTTCAAGTTTTGGGTAAAGATTTGATGGATTTTGAAATAAGGAGTGGCAAGAGCCTAAGCTTGGGGATGCCCATGGCACCCCAAGGTAAAATTCAAGGACAACCAAAAGCCTAAGCTTGCTCTTTCGTCTTCGTCCATCGGTAACTTTACTTGAGGCTATATTTTTATTCATCACATGATATGTGTTTTGCTTGGAGTGTCTTGTATGATTTGAGTCTTTTCTTATTAGTTTACCACAATCATCCTTGATGTACACACCTTTTGGAGAGACACACATGAATCGAAATTTATTAGAATACTCTTTGTGCTTCACTTATATCTTTTGAGCTAAATAATTTTGCTCTAGCGCTTCACTTATATCTTTTAGAGCACGGTGGTGGTTTTATTTTATAGAAATTATTGATCTCTCATGCTTCACTTATATCATTTTGAGAGTCTTTCAGAACAGCATGGTAATTTGCTTTGGCTATAAAATCAGTCCTAATATGATTGGCATCCAAGGTGGGTATAATAAAAACCTTCATAAAAGTGCATTGAATACTATGAGAAGTTTGATACTTGATGATTGTTTTGAGATATGAAGATGGTAATATTAGAGTCGTGCTAGTTGAGTGGTTGTGAATTTGAGAAATACTTGTGTTTAAGTTTGCAAGTCCCGTAGCATGCACGTATGGTGACCGTTGTGTGACAAATTTCAAACATGAGGTGTTCTTTGATTGTCATCCTTATGAGTGGTTGTCGGGGACGAGCGATGGTCTTTTCCTACCAATCTATCCCCCTAGGAGCATGCGCGTAATGCTTGGTTTTTGATGACTTGTAGATTTTTGAAATAAGTATGCGAGTTCTTTATGACTAATGTTGAGTCCATGGACTATACGCACTCTCACCTTTCCATTATTGCTAGTCTCTTCGGTACCGTGCATTGCCCTTTCTCACCTTGAGAGTTGGTGCAAACTTCGCCGGTGTATCCAACCCCCGTGATATGATATGCTCTATCACACATAAACCTCCTTATATCTTCCTCAAAATAGCCACCATACCTACTTATTATGACATTTCCATAGCCATTCCGAGATATATTGCCATGCAACTTTCCACCATTTCATTTATTATGACACGCTTCATCATTGTCATATTGCCTTGCATGATCATGTAGTTGACATCGTATTTGTGGCAAAGCCACCATGCATAATTTATCATACATGTCACTCTTGATTCATTGCACATCCCGATACACTGCCGGGGGCACTCATATAGAGTCATATTTTGTTCTAGTATCGAGTTGTAATCATTGAGTTGTAAATGAATAGACGTGTGATGATCATCATTAATAGAGCATTGTCCCAAAAAAGTGAAAAAAGGAGAAAAGAAATAAAAGGGACAGTGCTACTATCCTTTTTTCCACACTTGTGCTTCAAAGTAGCACCATGATCTTTATGATAGAGAGTCTCTTATTTTGTCACTTTCATATACTAGTGGGAATTTTTCATTATAGAACTTGGCTTGTATATTCCAACAATGGGCTTCCTCAAATGCCCTAGGTCTTCGTGAGCAAGCAAGTTGGATGCACACCCACTTAGTTTCTTTTGTTGAGCTTTCATACATTTATAGCTCTAGTGCATCCGTTGCATGGCAATCCCTACTCCTTGCATTGACATCAATTGATGGGCATCTCCCTAGCCCGTTGATTAGCCGCGTCAATGTGAGACTTTCTCCTTTTTTGTCTTCTCCACACAACCCCCATCATTATATTCTATTCCACCCATAGTGCTATCTCCATGGCTCACGCTCATGTATTGCGTGAAAGTTGAAAAAAGATTGAGATTACTAAAGTATGAAACAATTGCTTGGCTTGTCGTCGGGGTTGTGCATGATGAGAGCATTTTTGTGTGATAAAAATGAAGCATACCCAAACTATATGATTTTGTAGGGATAAGGTTTCTTTGGCCATGTTATTTTGAGAAGACATAATTGCTTAGTTAGTATGCTTGAAGTATTATTATTTTTATGTCAATACTAAACTTTTATCTTGAATCTTTCGGATCTGAACATTCATGCCACAATAAATACAATTACTTTGAAAATTATGTTAGGTAGCATTCCACATCAAAAATTATGTTTTTATCATTTACGTACTCGAGGACGAGCAGGAATTAAGTTTGGGGATGCTTGATACGTCTCCAACGTATCTATAATTTTTGTTTGTTCCATTCTATTATATTATCTGTTTTGGATGTTTAATGGGCTTTATTATGCACTTTTATATTATTTTTGGGACTAACCTATTAACCGAAGGCCCAATGCAAATTGCTGTTTTTTGCCTATTTCAGTGTTTCGCAGAAAAGGAATATCAAATGGAATCCAAATGGAATAAAACCTTCGCGAGGATCGTTTTTGGAACAAACGTGATCCACGAGACTTGGAGTGGATGTCAAGAAAGCAACGAGGAAGCCACGAGGCAGGAGGGCGCGCCCAGGGGGGGCCAGGCGCGCCCCCCACTATCGTGGGCCCCTCGTAGCTCCACTGACCTATTTCTTTCGCCTATATATACGCATATACCCTGAAAACATCCAGGAGCACCACGAAACCCTATTTCCACCGCCGCAACCTTCTGTACCCGTGAGATCCCATCTTGGGGCCTTTTCGGCGCTCCGCCGGAGGGGGAATCGATCACGGAGGGCTTCGACATCAACACCATAGCCTCTCTGATGATGTTTGAGTAGTTTACCACAGACCTTCGGGTCCATAGTTATTAGCTACATGGCTTCTTCTCTCTCTTTGGATCTCAATACAAAGTTGTCCTCGATTCTCTTGGAGATCTATTCGATGTAATTGTTTTTGAAGTGTGTTTGTCGAGATCCGATGAATTGTGGGTTTATGATCAAGTTTATCTATGAACAATATTTGATTCTTCTCTGAATTCTTATATGCATGATTTGATATCTTTGCAAGTCTATTCGAATTATCAGTTTGGTTTGGCCTACTAGATTGATCTTTCTTGCAATGGGAGAAGTGCTTAGCGTTGGGTTCAATCTTGCGGTGCTCGATCCCAGTGACAGAAAGGGAAACAACACGTATTGTATTGTTACCATTGAGGATAAAAAGATGGGTCTTATATCATATTGCTTGAGTTTATCCCTCTACATCATGTCATCTTGCCTAATGTGTTACTCTGTTCTTATGAACTTAATACTCTAGATGCATGCTGGATAGCGGGCGATGTGTGGAGTAATAGTAGTAGATGCAGAATCGTTTCGGTCTACTTGTCACGGACGTGATGCCTATATACATGATCATGCCTAGATATTCTCATAACTATGCGCTTTTCTATCAATTGCTCGACAGTAATTTGTTCACCCATCGTAGATTATGCTATTTTGAGAGAAGCCACTAGTGAAACCTATGGCCCCGGGGTCTATTCTCCATTATATTATTTTCCCGTCAACTAGCTATTTCTGTCGCCGTTTATCTTGCAATATTTACTTTTCAATCTATACAACAAAAATACCAAAAATATTTATCTTATTATCTTTATCAGATCTCACTTTTGCAAGTGGCCGTGAAGGGATTGACAACCCCTTTATCGCGTTGGTTGCAAGGTTCTTGATTGTTTGTGCAGGTACGAGGGACTTGCGTGTAGTCTCCTACTGGATTGATACCTTGGTTCTCAAAAACTGAGGGGAATACTTACGCTACTTTGCCGCATCACTCTTTCCTCTTCAAGGGAAAACCAACGCATGCTCAAGAGGTAGCAACACCCAAACAATACTAAGGTGTGATAATGTTTTGCTTGTGAGAGAAGTTTAGTCAATGAGTTTGGCACATTCAGAGTTGTATGTATTTTGAAAATTTTCTATGTCTACAATGCTCTGCATGGAGCTACTCTAGCTAATTGCTCCCACTTTCAATATGTATCCAGATTGAGACTCAGAGTCATCCGGATCGGTGTAAAAGCTTGCATCGACGTAACTCTTTACGACGAACTCTTTATCACCTTCATAACCGAGAAATATTTCCTTAGTTCTCTTAGGTAACTAAGGATAACTTTGACCGCTATCTAGTGATCCACTCCTGGATCACTATCGTACCCCCTTGCCAAACTCATGGCAAGGTACACAATAGGTCTGGTCATAGCATAGCATTTATAGAACCTATGGCTGAGGCATAGGGAATGACTTTCATTCTCTTTCTATTTTATGCCGTGATCGGGTTTTGAGTCTTACTCAACTTTACACCTTGCAATACTGGCAAGAACTTTTTCTTTGACTGTTCCATTTTGAACTACTTCAAAATCTTGTCAAGGTATGTACTCATTGAAAAAATCTTATCAGGCATCTTGATCTATCTCTATAGATCTGGATGCCCAATATGTAAGCAGCTTCATCAAGGTCTTTCTTTGAAAAACTCCTTTCAAACACTCCTTTATGCTTTGCAGAAAATTCTGCATCATTCTGATCAACAATATGTCATTCACATATACTTATCAAAAAGGCTGTAGTGCTCCCACTCACTTTCTTGTAAATACAGGCTTCACCATAAGTCTGTATAAAACCATATACTTTGATCACCTTATCAAAGCGTATATTCCAACTCCAAGATGCTTGCACCAGTCCATAGATGGATCGCTGGAGTTTGCACACTTTGTTAGCACCTTTAGGATCGACAAAACCTTCTAGTTGCATCATATACAACTCTTGTTTAAGAAATCCATTAAGAAATGCAATTTTGACATCCATTAGCCGGATTTCATAAAATATGACAATTGCCAACATGATTCAGACAGACTTAAGCATTGCTATGAGTGAGAAACTCTCATCGTAGTCAACACCTTGAACTTCTCAAAAACCTTTTGCGACAAGTCGAGCTTTGTAGACAGTAACACTACCATCAAGGTCCGTCTTCCTCTTCAAGATCCATTTATTATCAATGGTTTTCCAATCATCGGGCAAGTCCACCAAAGTCCACACTTTGTTCTCATACATGGATCCTATCTCAGATTTCATGGCCTCAAGCCATTTTTCGGAATCTGGGCTCATAATCGCTTCCTCATAGTTTGTAGGTTCGTCATGGTCTAGTAACATGACTTCCAGAACCGGATTACCGTACCACTCTAGTGCGGAACATGCTATGGTTGACCTACGAGGTTCGGTAGTAACTTGATCTAAAGTTTCATGATCATTTATCATTAGCTTCCTCTCTAGTTGGTGTAGGCATCACGGGAACGGTTTCCTATGATGAGCTACTTTCCAATTTGAGAGAAGGTACAATTAAATCATCAAGTTCTACTTTCCTCCCACTCACTTCTTTCGAGAGAAACTCCTTCTCTAGAAAGAATCCATTCTTAGCAACAAAGAACTTGCCTTCGGATTTGTGATAGAAGGTGTACCCAACAATTTCTTTTGGGTATCCTACGCACTTCTCCGATTTGGGTTCTAGCTTATCAGGCTGAAGATTTTTCACATAAGCATTGCAACCCCAATGTCGGTGTCAAAACCGGCGGATCTCGGGTAGGGGGTCCCGAACTGTGCGTCTAGGCGGATGGTAACAGGAGGCAGGGGACACGAAGTTTTACCTAGGTTTGGGCCCTCTTGATGGAGGTAAAACCCTACGTCCTGCTTGATTAATATTGATGATATGGGTAGTACAAGAGTAGATCTACCATGAGATCAGAGAGGCCAAACCCTAGAAGCTAGCCTATGGTATGATTGTCTGTTGTCCTACGGACTAAAACCCTCCGGTTTATATAGACACCGGAGAGGGCTAGCATTACACAAGGTCGGGTACAAAGGAGGAGATATGCATATCCGTATTGCCTAGCTTGCCTTCCACGCCAAGTAGAGTCCCATCTGGACACGAGACGAAGTCTTCAATCTTGTATCTTCATAGTCTAACAGTACGGCCAAAGAATATAGTCCGGCTGTCCGGAGACCCCCTAATACAGGACTCCCTCAGTAGCCCCTAAACCAGGCTTCAATGACGATGAGTCCGGCGCGCAGTATTGTCTTCGGCATTGCAAGACGGGTTCCTCCTCCGAATACATCACGGAAGAATTTGAATACAACGATAGTGTCCGACCTTGCAAAATAAGTTCCACATATCACCGTAGAGAGAATAATATTTTCACAAATCTAATTTGCTGACTTGTTTGGGCAACATGACCTTATGCCATGGCCCGGTGATTATTCGAACCGTTTCCTTTAACTAGCACCGCACATAACGCGAGGCAGTTTTTTGACACGTCTTGTCAAAGCAGAGATCTTGTCCCCTTATCACGACATTCTCATCAATACGGGCGTGGGTAACCCAACCGCGCCATCGATTCCGGCGCTTGGGGGATAAGCGAGTTTTACCAGGCTAGTGGGGGCGCATAGTTTCGGCCGCCCATATAAAGGGATAAGGATTCACCTTTTCATCCATGCCTTCTTCCTCCTTTGCTCATCCACTTTCGCACACTCGAGCTCCAGCGCCAAAGTCCGCATTTCCCACCTCGACCTTCTCCAACCATGTCCAGAGCGGGAGGCAGGTGGATGGTCTCCTCCGTCACGGAGGGTGATACATATCCGTCGTATCTACTTTTCCAAACACTTTTGCCCTTGTTTTGGACTCTAACTTGTATGATTTGAATGGAACTAACCCGGACTGACGCTGTTTTCAGCAGAATTGCCATGGTGTTGTTTTATGTGCAGAAAACAAAAGTTCTCGGAATGACCTGAAACTCCACGGAATATCTTAGAATAAATAATAAAAAATCCTCGCCAAAGATGAAGACCAGGGGGCCCACACCCTGTCCACGAGGGTGGGGGGCGCGCCCCCCAACCTTGTGGGCCCCCTGGTGGCCCTCCGACGCCAACTCCAACTCCATATATTGGCTTTCGAGGAGAAAAAAATCAGAGAGAAAGTTTCATCGCGTTTTACGATACGGAGCCGCCGCCAAGATCTCTCTCAGGAGGGCTGATCTGGAGTCCGTTCGGGGCTCCGAAGAGGGGGATTCGTCGCCGTCGTCATCATCAACCATCCTCCATCACCAATTTCATGATGCTCACCGCCGTGCGTGAGTAATTGCATCGTAGGCTTGCTGGACGATGATGGGTTGGATGAGATTTATCATGTAATCGAGTTAGTTTTGTTAGGGTTTGATCCCTAGTATCCACTATGTTCTGAGATTGATGTTGCTATGACTTTGCTATGCTTAATGCTTGTCACTAGGGCCCGAGTGCCATGATTTCAGATCTGAACCTATTATGTTTTCATGAATATATGTGAGTTCTAGATCCTATCTTGCAAGTCTATAGTCACCTACTATGTGTTATGATCCGGCAACCCCGAAGTGACAATAATCGGGACCACTCCCGGTGATGACCATAGTTTGAGGAGTTCATGTATTCACTATGTGTTAATGCGTTGTTCCGTTTCTCTATTAAAAGGAGGCCTTAATATCCCTTAGTTTCCAATAGGACCCCGCTGCCACGGGAGGGTAGGACAAAAGATGTCATGCAAGTTCTTTTCCATAAGCACGTATGACTATTTACGGAATACATGCCTACATTATATTGATGAACTGGAGCTAGTTCTGTGTCACCCTATGTTATGACTGTTACATGATGAACCACATCCGGCATAATTATCCATCATTGATCCGGTGCCTACGAGTTTTCCATATACTGGTTTACGCTTATTTACTTTTCCGTTGCTACTGTTACAATCACTACAAAAATACCAAAAACATTACTTTTGCTGTCTTTACTTTGTTACCGTTATCACCACTATCATATTACTTTGCTACTAAACACTTTGCTGCAGATACTAAGTTTCCAGGTGTGGTTGAATTGACAACTCAGCTGCTAATACTTGAGAATATTCTTTGGCTCCCCTTGTGTCGAATCAACAAATTTGGGTTGAATACTCTACCCTTGAAAACTGTTGCGATCCCCTATACTTGTGGGTTATCAAGACCTTTTTCTGGCGCCGTTGCCGGGGAACATAGCTCTATTCTTTGAGTCACTTGGGATTTATATCTGCTGGACACTATGAAGAACTTGAAAGACGCTAAGACAAAAATTTATCCCTCAACTACGAGGGGAGGTAAGGAACTGCCATCTAGCTCTGTACTTGATTCACCTTCTGTTATGAGTAAGCTAGCGACACCTAAACCTACTACTGCTATGAATTCTGATATGTCGCATGTTATTGATGATGCCACTTCTGCTATGCATGATACTTATGATGAAACTACTTCTATGCTTGATACTACTGTGCCACTTGGTGAATTTCTAGATGAGCAAATTTCTAAGTCTAGAGAAAGAGAAATTAGTGAGCCTGAAAACGATGATGTTAGTGATGATGAACCTATGCCTGTTATTCCTGAGGGTTATCTTTTTAATAAAGAATCTTATGAAGCTATTCTTGCTTGTCCGGATAAACCTGAACGTAAGAGGTTACTGATTAAGTGGAGTAAGGAATCTTTTAGAGGTAGGATGAGACCCGACCCTGCTTTTGCTACTTCACCTATCTGTGTTCCTGATCAGGATTATTATGATATTACTGTTGATCCAGATATAATTACTTTGGTTGAATCTGATCCTTTTTATGGCTATGAATCTAAAACTGTTGTGGCACATCTTCGTAAGTTAGATGAAATAGCTGCCCTGTTTACTAATAATCTGAGATCATGCCACTTTTATATACTCAAAATATTTCCGTTCTCATTAAAGGGTGATGCTAAGAAATGGTTTAATTCTCTTGATCCTGCCTGTGTGCAAAATCCCCAGGATATGATTTATTACTTCTCTGCTAAATATTTCCCTGCTCATAAGAAACAAGCTGCTTTGAGAGAAATATACAATTTTGTGCAAATTGAAGAAGAGAGTCTCCCACAAGCTTGGGGGAGGCTTCTCAAGTTACTTAATGCTTTGCCTGATCATCCTCTTAAGAAACCTGAAATATTTGATATCTTTTATAATGGACTAACTGATGCTTCCAGAGATTACCTGGATAGTTGTGCTGGTTCTCTTTTCAGGGAAAGAACACCGGATGACGCTGAAATTTTATTGAATAATATGTTGGCAAATGAAAATAATTGGGCACCTCCTGAGCCAGCTCCTGAGCCAATTACTGAGCCTATTCCTAAACCAACTCCGAAGAAGAGAGGTGTTCTATTTCTCAGTCCCGAAGATATGCAAAAGGCAAAGAAATCTATGAAAGAAAAAGGTATTAAAGCTGAAGATGTTAAGAATTTACCTCCTATTGAAGAAATACATGGTCTTAATTTACCGCCTGTTGAAGAAGTATATGATCTCAATTACTTATTTACTGAAGAACCTCCCGATATCCCGACACAGGTAGTAAAGGTAAATTCTCTCTATAGATATGATAAAGTTGAAGTCCCTCCTACTAAAATTGCTAGTCAGTGCTTGGATGAGTTTGATGACTTTATGTTTAAGCAAGATGACTTTAATGCTTATTTTGGTAGACAATTAAAGCAGAATACCTTTATGATTAAATGCTTGAGTGATTATATGGATAATATTAGAGGTGAACTTAAACTTGTTAGCAAACATGCTTCTATGGTTACCACTCAAGTAGAACAAGTACTTAAAGCTCAGAAAGAAATGCTTGATGAAATGAATAGTAAGAAAAATGATTATGTTGTTAGAGTGGCTACTAGAACTGGTAGAATGACTCAGGAACCTTTGTATCCTGAAGGCCACCCTAAGAGAATGGAGCAAGATTCTCAAAGAAATAATATTGATGCACCTAGTTCTTCTAAACGGAAGAAAAAGAAAAATGATAGAACTGTGCAAACTTCTAGTGAGCCTATTGCTGAACCACCTGATAATCCAAATGATATCTCTATGTCTGATGCTAAAACACAATCTGGTAATGAACATGAACCTAGTGAAAATGTTAATGATGATGTTCATGATGATGCTCAACCTAGTAATGATAATGATGTAGAAGTTGAACCTGCTGTTGATCTTGATAACCCGCAATCAAAGAATCAATGTTATGATAAAAGAGACTTCGTTGCTAGGAAACATGGTAAAGAAAGAGAACCATGGGTTCAGAAACCTATGCCTTTTCCTCCGAAACCATACAAGAAAAAGGATGATGAGGATTTTGAGCGCTTTGCTGAAATGATTAGACCTATCTTTTTGCGTATGCGATTGACTGATGTGCTCAAAACAAATCCTTATGCTAAGTATATGAAGGATATCATTACTAATAAAAGAAAGATACCGGAGGCTGAAATTTCCACCATGCTTGCTAATTACACTTTTAAGGGTGGAATACCAAAGAAACTTGGAGATCCAGGAGTACCTACTATACCATGCTCCATTAAAAGAAATTATGTTAAAACTGCTTTATGTGATCTTGGAGCCGGTGTTAGTGTTATGCCTCTCTCTTTATATCGTAGACTTGACTTGAATAAGTTGACACCTACTGAAATATCTTTGCAAATGGCTGATAAATCAACTGCTATACCTGTCGGTATTTGTGAGGATGTACCTGTTGTGGTTGCAAACATTACTATTTTAACGGACTTTGTTATTCTTGATATTCCCGAGGATGATAGTATGTCTATTATTCTTGGAAGACCTTTCCTTAATACTGCAGGGGCTGTTATTGATTGCAACAAAGGCAATGTCACTTTTCATGTTAATGGTAATGAGCATACGGTGCACTTTCCGAGGAAACAACCTCAAGTTTATAGTATCAACTCTATTGGAAAAATTCCATCGATTATATTTGGAGGTTTTGAATTTCCTCTTCCTACTGTCAAAAAGAAATATGATATACTTATTGTTGGGGATGTCCATATCCCTGTTGAGGTAACATAGTGTTATTCGAAATTTCTCCGGTTCCATGATTATCGGAATGAGTTTGTTAACAAGACTTGATCAACCTTGTTAGTGGATTCTTTTTGATGAGCACGAGATGGATGAAACTAGAAGCACAACCTTCTGTACCCTCTTTATATTTTCTGTTCTTTAGTAGAAATAGAGTAAAATAGTATTTTTCTGTCTGTTTCCTGACTTATCCGTGCAATATAAAAATATCCCGAAAATAAAAGTCCTCAGAATGCCATGCCAATTTAATATGATTTTTTCGGGAATATTTAAGGATTTTTAGTGCAAAAATTACCGCGGGGGGAGCTGCCACCTGGTCACGAGGGTGGAGGGCGCGCCCTACTCCCCTGGGCACGCCCCCTGCCTCGTGGGCCCACGGTGGCCCTCCTCCACTTATTCCTGCACCCATCTTCTTCCCCTATCTCGCACAAACCCGAAAAACCAACTCAAGCTCGTGTTCCAGCAACTTTTGCTGCGATTTTCGATCTCCTTGCTCAAAGCACCTCTCGCAAAACTGCTTGGGGAGATTGTTCCTTGGTATGTGACTCCTCCATTGGTCCAATTAGTTTTTGTTCTAGTGCTTTATTCATTGCAAATTTGTGCTTCATAGGTGAGCATGTTCTTGAGCTTGCATGTCAAATATATATGGTTCCAAGTAGTTCTAATGCTTGATATATGCTCTAGGCACTTGTATGAGTAGTTGCTATCAATCTTATTGAAGTTGGTTCACTTTGTTTGAAGTTACTAAAAATTTCAGATTGTTTCAGAAATAATGAAGAAACTTTTGAGGGGCCCGTCGAGCCGAAGTTCTAAGGAGAAACAAAACTAAGAAGAACAGAAGCCCAAATTTAATCTGCCTCGTATCGCGGAGGTCCGGCCGTGTGAATGGCCTTCCGATGACTTCTTGAGGAGTGCCGGGATTTATGAAGATTTCTATCTATTGATTGAGAACGCCGGCCTCACCAACTTCCTCCGCGACCAACGTCATCAGTATCTCTTACTCACAAATACTTTTGTGCAGAACTTCTACTTTTTCCCTAAGAAATCACCTCCAACAGTAGAGTCTCATTTATATGATGTTGCTAGGGAGATGACATTAGCTGCATTTTGCGAGGTTTGCAAAATACCTTTCGAGGGTTCTTTAGATGAACCACACCGTAATGAAGTGGGAGCTTATATTGACACTATCACTATGGGAGAAACCAGGAAGGTTTCTGATGCAAGAATTACTAGCATACATTTCCCTGTTTTACGCTACTTTGCCTTATTTGCTAGTCGTTGCTTGATTGGTCGCGGGAACTGTGGGAACCTTAGTATTCCTGATATTATTATTTTGCTCCATGGTTTATACCGCAATAACTCTGTTAGTATGGGTGGAATTGTTGCTAGACGGTTGAGTATGAACCGTACTAAGGTCCCCATCTTTGGAGGCATTTATGCTTCACGCCTAGCTGAACATTTTGAAATACCTATTAGGCATGAGGAGAAAGAAGAAACAGCGCTGCCCCGTGCTTATTTAGATTATAAGAGTATGGTAGCGCATGATTTTCTTGTTAAGAATCGCGAAAGGGCGCTTAAATATAAATTGTACTTTGATAAACATCACCCTGAGACTATTACTTTGCTTGCTCCCTCTTTGTTTAACTTGTCTGCAGGTACTTACATTGTTCCGTGGGCGGCTGTTCAAGCCTATCGGAATCCTGCACCAGCCTCGGAACCGGAGCCTCCACGAATGTCTGTTTATTCTTGGGATCCTGAGGCGGTTGCCAGCCAGTGGCAGTCAGAGTCCTCTTCATCACATTATGATCCCAACTATTCTTCATCGCAGTACGACCCTAGCTTCACCTACGGATATCAGCCAGGTTATCCCTGGCAATAGACCAACTTAGGCCAAAAGCCTAAGCTTGGGGAAGTACGTATTTCCCACCGACATTACATTCATGTTCACACCCATTGCTAGATGTCGGTGCTCATACTCTTTCACTGTAATATCCATGCTAGTTTATTTTCCTTTATCCTGCTTTCCTCTTGTATGTTTAATAAACCTTAAGAAAAAAACAAAAACAAAATTTAGTTAGTCTACTTTCCATGCTTGTAGTAGAATTAAAAAGAAAACCCAAAAATATTTCCCGTCCTTCTTTTGCTTGTTGGGAGCTTTCCCGTGTAAATAGTTTTATTTTTCTTTTCCTTTCTTTGGGGGTCGAGAAGACTATATTGAAAATGCTTAGTGGCTCTTATATGCATGATTGTTTATTTAACTTAGAGCCCATATTACTTGTCTTCTCTCTTGAGTTGAATGCTTGCAGATTCCAGCTTAGTCCAATGCACGTGCACTCTTATTATTATACACACCGTTCGGTCGTGCAAGGGAAAGGCAATAATGATGATATATGATGGACTCATTAGGATGAGAAAAGCTGGTATGAACTCGACCTCTCTTGTTTTTGTAAATATGATGATTCATCGTTCCTGATTTAGCTATTATGAAGTAAACATATTTGCAATGACATTTAGGGATTATAGTTGCTTGTGCCATGCTTGATTAGCTATGAGTTATAATGGTTAACCTTGCGTGCCAACATGCTATTGAGATGATTATGATGTGGTATGATAGAATGGTATCCTCCTTTAAATGAATTGAGTGACTCGACTTGGCACATGTTCACGCATGTAGTTGAATCAAATCAACCTAGCCTTCATGATATTTATGTTCATGGTGGATTATATCCTACTCATGCTTATATTCGGTGTGAATTAATTTTAATGCATGTTTACGACTGTTGTCGCTCTCTCAGTTGGTCACTTCCCAGTCTTACCTGTACTAAGCGGGAATACTGCTTGTGCATCCAAACTCCTTAAACCCCAAAGTTGTTCCATATGAGTCCACTATACCTTCCTATATGCGGTATCTACCTGCCGTTCCAAGTAAATTTGTATGTGCCAAACTCCAAACCTTCCAATGAAATTCTGTTTTGTATGCTCGAGCAGCTCATGTGCAACTATGGCTGCCTATATCTTCCATGCTAGGTGGGTTATTCTCAAGAGGAGTGGACTCCGCTCCTCATTCACGAGAAAGGGCCGGTAACCGGGATGCCCAGTCCCATGATCCAAAAAGATCAAAGCAAATCAAAATAATTAAACAAAACTCCCCCTGGGACCCGTTGAATGTTGGAGGCACTCGTTGTTTCGAGCAAGCCATGGATTGATGCTTGTGGAGGGGGGGGGGTATAAACCTTTACCATTCTGTTTGGGAACTGCCTATAATGCATGTAGTATGGAAGATATAGCCATCTCATAGTTGTTACGTTGACAGTGAAAGTATGCCGCTCAAAATATTATTTATCTCTATTTCAAAAATCGAGCTCTGGCACCTCTACAAATCCCCGCTTCCCTCTGCGAAGGGCCTATCTATTTACTTTTATGTTGAGTCATCACCCTTCTTATTAAAAAGCACCCGCTGGAGAGCACACTGTCGTTTGCATTCATTATGATTGGTTTATATTGGGTATGACTTGACTGGATCTCTTTTACCATGAATTACAATGTTTAGTCAGTCTTTGATCTTTAAAGGTGCTCTGCATTTATGTTTTGCGGTCTCAGAAAGGGCTAGCGAGATACCATTTTGTTATATCATGTTATGATTATTTTGAGAAAGTGTTGTCATCCGAGTTTTATTATTATGGCTCGCTAGCTGATTATGATATTGATATGAGTAATTGTGAGACCTATGTGTTATTGTGAGTATGGTTAGTTCATAATAATTGCTGAAACTTGAATGCTGGCTTTTCATGTTTACAACAACAAGAGCAAACAGAGTTTGTAAAAGTTTTTCTTTTTCTCTTTTAGTTTGTCAACTGAATTTCTTGAGGACAAGCAAGGGTTTAAGCTTGGGGGAGTTGATACGTCTCCGTCATATCTACTTTTCCAAACACTTTTGCCCTTGTTTTGGACTCTAACTTGTATGATTTGAATGGAACTAACCCGGACTGACGCTGTTTTCAGCAGAATTGCCATGGTGTTGTTTTATGTGCAGAAAACAAAAGTTCTCGGAATGACCCTGAAACTCCACGGAATATCTTAGAATAAATAATAAAAAATCCTCGCCAAAGATGAAGACCAGGGGGCCCACACCCTGTCCACGAGGGTGGGGGCGCGCCCCTCCCCCCTGGGCACGCCCCCCAACCTCGTGGGCCCCCTGGTGGCCCTCCGATGCCAACTCCAACTCCATATATTGGCTTTCGAGGAGAAAAAAATCAGAGAGAAAGTTTCATCGCATTTTACGATACGGAGCCGCCGCCAAGATCTCTCTTGGGAGGGCTGATCTGGAGTCCGTTCGGGGCTCCAGAGAGGGGGATTCGTCGCCGTCGTCATCATCAACCATCCTCCATCACCAATTTCATGATGCTCACCGCCGTGCGTGAGTAATTGCATCGTAGGCTTGCTGGACGGTGATGGGTTGGATGAGATTTATCATGTAATCGAGTTAGTTTTGTTAGGGTTTGATCCCTAGTATCCACTATGTTCTGAGATTGATGTTGCTATGACTTTGCTATGCTTAATGCTTGTCACTAGGGCCCGAGTGCCATGATTTCAGATCTGAACCTATTATGTTTTCATGAATATATGTGAGTTCTAGATCCTATCTTGCAAGTCTATAGTCACCTACTATGTGTTATGATCCGGCAACCCCGAAGTGACAATAATCGGGACCACTCCCGGTGATGACCATAGTTTGAGGAGTTCATGTATTCACTATGTGTTAATGCTTTGTTCCGGTTCTCTATTAAAAGGAGGCCTTAATATCCCTTAGTTTCCAATAGGACCCCGCTGCCACGGGAGGGTAGGACAAAAGATGTCATGCAAGTTCTTTTCCATAAGCACGTATGACTATTTACGGAATACGTGCCTACATTATATTGATGAACTGGAGCTAGTTCTGTGTCACCCTATGTTATGACTGTTACATGATGAACCACATCCGGCATAATTATCCATCATTGATCCGGTGCCTATGAGTTTTCCATATACTGGTTTACGCTTATTTACTTTTCCGTTGCTACTGTTACAATCACTACAAAAATACCAAAAACATTACTTTTGTTGTCTTTACTTTGTTACCGTTATCACCACTATCATATTACTTTGCTACTAAACACTTTGCTGCAGATACTAAGTTTCCAGGTGTGGTTGAATTGACAACTCAGCTGCTAATACTTGAGAATATTCTTTGGCTTCCCTTGGGTCGAATCAACAAATTTGGGTTGAATACTCTACCCTCGAAAACTGTTGCGATCCCCTATACTTGTGGGTTATCAGAGGGACACATCAAGAAGCTGAGGAGAGCCGGATACCTGCCCGACGACATCGCGCACCGGCTCCCAGATGAGGGGCAGCTCATCCCCACCCCCAGGCCCCATGAGAGGGTAGTGTTCCTTACCCACTTCCTCCACGGACTGGGATTCCCTCTCCACCCATTCGTCCGAGGGCTCATGTTCTACTACGGCCTGGATTTCCATGATCTGGCCCCGAACTTCATCCTCAACATCTCGGCGTTTATCGTCGTTTGCGAGGCCTTCCTCCGCATCAAGCCCCACTTCGGCTTATGGCTGAAGACCTTCAACGTCAAGCCGAAGGTAGTGAGCGGCCGCCAGGCGGAGTGCGGAGGCGCCATGGTGGGCAAGATGCCCAACGTCACATGTCTCGAGGGCTCCATCATGGAGACCATAAAGGGGTGGCAATCGGGGTGGTTCTACACCACCGAGCCGCGTGACCCTAAATGGGCAGCGGCCCCCGAGTTCCGATCTGGCTTCCCCACGCGGCTCACCTCCTGGCAAGAGAAGGGCCTGTCCTGGGGTAGTTCGGGAGAGCTGACTGGACTCCAAACATGTATTCAAAACATGGTGAACAAGAAGCTCAAACTCGTCAACGTAGTCCAGGTCATGCTCATCCGCCGGATCCTCCCGTGCCAACAACGGGCTTTCTACTTGTGGGAGTTCGACTCAGCCCAGCACCGAACTCTGAACAGGCTCTTCGACACAACTCACGAAGAAGCCTGGAAGGTGCTATTCAAGAGTGCCGAGGTTCCGCCTCCCACTACCGAGGACCGCAGATTCTGCGCAAAGCGCCAAGCCTGCGCGGTAAGCTGTTTTACCTCTCACAGGATACTTGTTTTTCATAGTTTGACTCTATGCGGGATCTAAGCTCCCGTACCTTTGACAGGACTAGCAGGAGACGGCCAAACAGATCGACTGTCCGGCTCCTTTGCCCGAAGGCCCAGCAGACGCTCTCCTGGCGAAGATGCTGACTCCGGCTCCTTACACGGTGCCGGAGAAGACCAAGAAGGCCAAGGGAACCCGAAAGAGTTCCCGACGCCAGGCGTCATCGGACTCACCGTACGATGACTCCGCGGCACACTCCTCCCCCGAAGATGAGGAGGAAGAATAAGATGCTCCCCCTCCAGGTGGGGGAGACAAGAAAAGGAGGGCCGCCCCAACTGGGGGGCCGAAGGGTCCAAGAAGGGAAGGACTCTCCTTCCGGACAGTTCCACCGCCGCCACCGAAGGAGAAGACGAGTGGTTGCCCAGGGCCAAGCCCCTGGGGAGGTCATAAGTATTTGGATACCAGAGTAACTCATAGCATTTCTTTGTCGCACTGCTTTCCCTAACGCCGAATATGATTATGCAGGTCGCCACAAGCCCGTATCGATGTATCGTCGGACGGATCCCTGGGCTCGTCGGATATGGATAGCGATCCACTTCCGACCGCCACCTCCCCTTGCCCTGCGGACGACGCCGATGTATTGTCTCAAGAGGCACCGGGTCGAGGGGAGACAGTCTCGGAGGTGCCTCAAGGCGACCTTCTGGACTCCAGGAGCAGAGGGGACAAGGCCCCTGAGGGCTCCGAGTTCGGCCCTCAGCCGAACACCGTGCCGGAACCTCCAGTAGTTCCGGACTTGGGCAGGCGGCCTCCTTCCAAGAGGGGCGAGACGCCTGTGCCGGTGACCTCTGTCCATCCAGAGGCGCCGGACAATCTGCTGGGAGCGCTTCGCAGCGCTTCCATCGATGAGGAGCACCATACTGTTATGAGTGCGGTGGTCCAGAAGGTTCAGTCTGCCAAGAGCGGAATGACTAAAGCCTATGCCAGCCTTCTAACAGGCTTTGAGGTAATTGTTTAAAATATAGGAAAAATATTACCGCATAGATAGTAGCCCCTGATGCTCTATTCGGTGTTCACAAAGAAAAGCCGAACAGAGGATCAAACAACATCGCAGGAGTCTAATATAAGTATGTCAATATGCATATGCAGGCTTCACTGCTGGCATCTACCGCACTGATTGCGGAGGTCGCCGCACTGAAGCATGACCTTAAAGTGTCCAAGGACAAGCTCGGCCTTGCCAAGAGGCAGCTCGAGGAGAACAAAGGTAAGTAATACCTAGTTTATGGATATGTATAAAAAGAATGCGATTGCAAAATGACAGGATCATCATGAATTTACCAGGGGCCACGACCGAAGTGGCGACCCTAAGGCAACCGCTGTCCGAGGCCGAAGATAAAGCGGCCAAGGAGCGCACCGAGCGGGAAAGGAAAGAGGCTCGGGTGGGCGAGGTGCAGCAAGAGCTCGAGGCTCTTGTGACGAAGACGCGAGAGTCTGGGCTTGCTGCGGCCCTCGAGAGTGCAAAAAGTGCCAAGGCCGAAGCCCAAAAGGCCCTCCAGGAGATTGACGCGATGAGGAAAATAGCGGCGGGTAAGGCATTCTATATGCAAAGCAAGCATGTGAAAGTAAATTACCTATTACTTACCCGAATCCGGAGCTCTCCAGGAGCATTCGCAGATTTGCCCCGTAGCGTGTCGGATGCCGCATAGTTTTACCAGGCCGAGGAGGGAAGCTCAATGGAGAAGCTGTTCTGGTCTCAGTATACTTGGACCGAACACCCGGTGCCTATGAGCGACCAGCTGAAGCAGCTGGTCGAGCTACACAAAGCGGCCGAACAGGCCATGAAGGGCTTTATAGTCCGGCTGTGGCCTGGCGACGCCCTTCCGAACAGCTACTTCGGCCTGGTGAGGCGGCTTGTGGACGCCTGCCCACGGCTGGAGGTCGTCAAGCGGTCTGTCTGCATCGAAGGTGCACGCCGGGCTTTCGTCCGCGTGAAGGTGCAATGGGCCAAGCTAGACGCCGTGAAGCTGATCAAGGAGGGACCGCCGCAGGGCAAGGAGCATTGCACCCCCGAAATTTATTATGAGGGTGTCCTGAAGGGTGCCCGTCTTGTAGCGGGCAGATGTTCAAAGGATGTAATATTTGAGTAAACTTGCTCGTGTGATCCTGTATGATGAAAACTTGTTTCATATGCGCTATGCAACGCTTGTTTGAATTTAAAATATTACCTTCTGTTTGGCTGTTTATCCAATCTGAGAGATGGCTAGTCCTCGGCTTCTGCCCCCATGCCGCGAGTGCTGGGGTGTTCGGGATAAACATGAGCACTCTTGTTCCCATTTTTGGGTCCTTCGAGGGAGGTGCTCAGCACAGCGAACAAGGCAACCAGACTAATAATGCTTTATCACTCTCACTTAGCCATAGAATTCTATAATTTTAAATTTCGGCGAAGCCCCTGGTATTCGGAAGGCCGAATTCGGGGCGCGATACACGCCTTTAAGCCGGACAGGACCGGCTCCTCGCTCTAAGCGGCATAAGTCTTTAGGGACTCGAAACCTCGCCGAACAGCGACCAATCTCTCGCCTTATCATGACAGTCAGTTTTAGCTTTCTCTACTGAGGTGCTTAGCCCAGCAGAACCGGGGCACAATCGCAGTAGTTCTCCTAGCGCTACCTTAGCCAATAGAGCGGAACGTAAGGTACCAAAACATAGGAGCCGGACAAACCCAACATTTGACCACAGACATGATTCGGAGCTGATGCATATAATGCTATAAGTTCGGGGTGCCACACTTGTCAAAGTGTTCGAACTTCTCACACCATATTGTGGGGTACTTTAAGCCCCTGGTGTGTTGGCCGTACCAAAGTGTACGGTTGCAAGGCGTCATTAATGAACACACACACACACACACACACACATATATAACAAGAATGCAATAATAGTTGTAATGTTATGCGTTGTTTATTCAAAGAGGTGCGTTAAAGCAGAATGATACAGATAGTGCGATAAGCAAAAAGTAGGACTATGTCCCTTCCAAGGGCAAGCTTAGGAATAGTATTAAAGCAAATATTTCACTCGTTATCGTAATCCACTTGGGAGTTCCGTGGTATGACGTAGCTTTCTGCCTCTCTTGGTTGCTGCATCATGTGTTCGGCAATCATGCTGCCGGACAAGGTTTCCAGAGATTAAAGTCCTGAAAGAGAAAAATAACAAAGCGGGAAGCCCCTAGTGCGGTTTAGGCCGCGTCTTGGAGCGTGCCATAGTTGTGCCCCCTCCCCACCTGTGACCATGGTATTTTTAATGCGTAATTATGTATGCGTGGCACGAATTTCGCCATTTGGCTTGGGCCGGGGTGGGGGCCGCATTGCTACGCGAGCTCAGACCGTGCCAGGCGGTCTAGTTGCCGATTACTCTGAGCGCGTTTGAAGGTGTCCGGGTCTTGAAATGCCGAACTGGTGGATTGCCTTGAGAGGCTGCTTTGCGCTTTTGCTGCGAGGGCCGCAGTGTGCTCCTCCGTGCGGAGAGAGCGCTCTGTGTTTCCGTTAACTGTGATGACCCCCCGGGGTCCTGGCATCTTGAGCTTGAGGTATTCATAATGCGGTACCGCATTGAATCTCGCAAATGCGGTTCGCCCGAGCAGTGCATGATAGCCACTGCGGAACGGGACTATATCGAAGATTAATTCTTCGCTTCGGAAGTTATTCGGGGATCCGAAGACCACTTCCAGTGTAATTGAGCCTGTGCAATGGGCCTCTACACCTGGAATGATGCCTTTAAAGGTCATTTTTGTGGGTTTGATCCTTGAGGGGTCTATACCCATTTTGCGCACTGTGTCCTGGTAAAGCAGGTTCAGGCTGCTGCCGCCATCCATAAGGACTCGAGTGAGGTGAAATCCGTCAATGATTGGGTCTAAGACCAGTGCGGCGAATCCGCTATGATGGATACTAGTGGGGTGGTCCCTGCGATCGAAGGTGATCGGGCAGGAGGACCATGGGTTGAACTTTGGGGCGACTGGCTCCAACGCATATATGTCCCTGAGCGCACGCTTCCGCTCCCTCTTGGGGATGTGGGTTGCGTATATCATGTTCACCGTCCACACTTGTGGGGGGGGGACCTCTTCTGTCCTCCGGTGTTCAGCTGCCGGGGCTCCTCTTCGTCATCGCTGTGTGACCCCTTATCTTTGTCTTCGGCAATTAACTTGCCGGCCTACTTGAACACCCAGCATTCCCTGTTGGTGTGGTTGGCTGGCTTGTCAGGGGTACCGTGTATTTGACACGAGCGATCGAGTATGCGGTCCAAACTGGACGGGCCCGGAGCGCTTCTTTTAAATGGCTTTTTCCGCTAACTGGGTTTAGAGCCTTTGAATCTGGCATTGACTGACGTATCCTCAGTATTATCGTTGTTAATGCGGCGCTTATGTTTGTTGCGACGTGACCTGCTGTTGCCGTCCTTGGTATCCGAAGTACCATGGTTTTTTGATATGTTATTACTGCGAGCCAGCCAGCTGTCTTCTCCCGCACAAAAGCGGGTCATGAGTGTCGTGAGGGCTGCCATAGATTTCGGTTTTTCCTGTCCAAGGTGCCGGGCAAGCCACTCGTCGTGGATGTTATGCTTGAAAGCTGCTAGGGCCTCTGCATCCGGACAGTCGACGATTTGATTTTTCTTTGTTAGGAACCATGTCCAGAATTGTCTGGCCGATACTTCTGGCTGCTGAATTATGTGGCTCAAGTCCTCGGCGTCTGGTGGTCGCACATAAGTGCCCTGAAAGTTGTCGAGGAATGCGGCTTCCAGATCTTCCCAACAGCTAATGGACTCTGCTGGCAAGCTGTTAAGCCAATGCCGCGCTGGTCCTTTGAGCTTTAGTGGGAGGTATTTGATGGCGTGTAAGTCATCGCCGCGGGCCATGTGGATGTGGAGGAGGAAATCCTCGATCCATACCGTAGGATCTGTTGTGCCGTCGTATGATTCAATATTTACGGGTTTGAAACCCTCTGGGATTTGATGATCCATTACTTCGTCTGTGAAGCATAGGGGGTGTGCGGCGCCTCTATATTGGGCTATATCGCGACACAGCTCGAATGGGTCTTGCCCGCTGTGTTCGGCCCAGCCGGATTGGCTTTTACTGTATCCGACGTGACGTTTATCGTCTTGTATAGTGGCGCGCCGTCGTGATCCGTAGATCGATCTTGCATGTTTTGCTTTGTCCTCCAATACGTCTCGCATGTCTGGCGTATTTCCCCGTGCCTTTTTATTTGAATGGCGTCGGGGTGCAGGCTGAGTTGTTGGTTGGAATGCCTCTCTATCGCGGCCACCAGGTGGCCGATCAGCCGCGTCATACGCTTCTTCCTCCAGTCGGGGTAGCAACCTGCATTTTGGGTAACTCTTGGAGGGGCTCTCGGGTTTATATTCCTCGGCCGCGAGGACTTCAGTCCATCTGTCAGCTAGCAGATCTTGATCAGCTTGAAACTGCTGCTGCTTTTTCTTAAGGCTATTTGCCGTGGCTATAAGCCGGCGCTTGAAGCGCTCTTGTTCGACGGGATCCTCTGGCACGGCGAATTCGTCATCGCCGAGGCTTGCCTCGTCTTAGGAGGGGGGCATGTAATTATCATCCTCCGCTTCTCCATCTACCGCTCTCTCAGGAGGGCTGGCTCCTCCATCCTCCTGCTCTAAATCTTGCTAGAGGGGATTGTTGTTGTCTTCGGCACTATCCGGAGTGTTATTATCTCCTGTGCTGGTATCACCACTTTTGCTTTGGCGGGATTTAAAGCGGCGCCGCTGACGTTGGCGCTTGGGTTGCTTCTTGGAGGGGTCATCCTCCACTGTCTCATCGCCATTGCCTTCTTTGGGTGTGTCCACCATGTATATATCGTATGATGAGGTGGCTATCCAGTGCCCTGTGATCAGTGGTTCATCTTCGTCTCCCGCATCGTCATTCATACCGCCGATGTCTTCGGAGTCAAAGTCGAGCATGTCGGTTAAGTCATCGACAGTGGCTACTAAGTGGGTGGTGGGCGGGCCGCGAATTTCTTTGTCGTCCGCATCCCAATCCTGCCGGACATAGTTCGGCTAGGATCCTCCTGACAAGGAGAGAGACCTTAACGAGTTTAGTATGTCGCCAAAGGGCGAGTGCTGAAAAATATCCATGGAGGTAAACTCCATGATCGGAGCCCAATCAGATTCGCTAGGAACGGGCGCAGGCGGTTCGGAGTCCGTGGCCGGAGAGAGATCCGGCAGTTTGTCAACACGGCTCTTGTGCAGAGTAAGGTCGATGTTCGGCTCGATCGCCGATGAGGGTAAGGCCTCCGTGGCAAGGTCCATCCACCTGTCCATGGACGGCGCCACTGGCTCCGAATTGAGGGTCGGAGCGGCTGCCGGTGCGATCTCCTGAACACTGTCTGATGGTAGAACTAAATCGTACTCATCATGACCACGTGACGCACAAGGCAGAGGCTCGAATCCGTCGAAGATCAAGTCTCCACGGATATCGGCCGTGTAGTTTAAGCTTCCAAACCTGACCTGCTGGCCAGGGGTGTAGCTTTCAATCTGCTCCAGATGGCCAAGCGAATTGGCCCGTAGTGCAAAGCCACCAAATACAAAAATCTGTCCAGGGAAAAACGTCTCACCCTGGACTACATCGCTATCGATGATCATAGGAGCCATCAAGCCTAACAGCGACAACACAGAGGAACTCTCAATGAAAGCACCAATGTTGGTGTCAAAACCAGCGGATCTCGGGTAGGGGGCCCGAACTGTGCGTCTAGGCGGATGGTAACAGGAGGCAGGGGACATGAAGTTTTACCCAGGTTCGGGCCCTCTTGATGGAGATAAAACCCTACGTCCTGCTTGATTAATATTGATGATATGGGTAGTACAAGAGTAGATCTACCACGAGATCAGAGAGGCTAAACCCTAGAAGCTAGCCTATGGTATGATTGTCTATTGTCCTACGGACTAAAACCCTCCGGTTTATATAGACACCGGAGAGGGCTAGGATTACACAAGGTCGGTTACAAAGGAGGAGATATGCATATCCGTATTTCCTAGCTTGCCTTCCACGCCAAGTAGAGTCCCATCCGGACACGAGACGAAGTCTTCAGTCTTGTATCTTCATAGTCTAACAGTCCGGCCAAAGAATATAGTCCGGCTGTCCGGACACCCCCTAATCCAGGACTCCCTCACCCAAACTTTAAGAAACGACAGCTTAGGTTTCTTGCCAAACCAAAGTTCATATGGTGTCGTCTCAACGAATTTAGATGGTGCCTTATTTAACGTGAATGCAGTTGTCTCTAATGCAGAACCCCAAGACGATGGTGGTAAATCGGTAAGAGACATCATAGATCGCACCATATCTAATAAAGTATGGTTACGATGTTCGGACACACCATTACTGTTGGGGATATAGTTACTGGAGGTAAACCGGTTAGGTATAGCCGGATTATCTCCATGAAGATTGAAGCCCATGAAGATGGCAAGACACTGGCGCTTTAAGAAGGCTCAAGGCCCAAAGACGGATTAAAGCCTGTAGTTGTGAACCGACTTTATCATGTAAACTTGTATTGTAAGTTAGAGGAATAGAGACCGAGCCGTACACCACTATGATCCGACCTCGGGACTCTGTAAACCGGCGGGCGTCAACCTGTGTATATAAAGGGATGACCTGGCCACGGTTTGAGGACAGGAAACAACAACTCGAGGGCCAGTCAAAGCGGATTCGCTCCCTGGTCATCGAAACCCTAGAAATACCAATCACAACTAGACGTAGGCTTTTACCTTCATCGAAGGGGCCGAACTAGTATAAACTCCCCGTGTCCCCTTGTCCAGTTTAAGCCCTTTAAGCTAACCCATTGTGATGGCTCCGCGACTAAGTCCTTTCACAAGGACATCTGCCGTGACAAACCCACGACAGTTGGCGCCCAGCGTGGGGCTATCGCACGATGGTTTCGAGTTCTTAAAGGGAAGCTTTGATGGACTCAAGGGATACACTGTGGGCCGGATGACGAAGAGTCGTCGCGGCAAGCTCTACATCGACAACGCAGGATGGGGCCCCGAGTCCAATTCAATCAAATACGGGTACCGGGTCCCCTTTGGTGGGATTCATGTCTTCATCGGCAAGATTGGCGAACCAGGCCCTGAGCCGGACACCTGCACCGACATCATCGAGACGGCTCAGCGTGCAAGCCCTTCCCCGGTTCAGCCCATGGCAAAGCATGTTTTCGTAGGTGTCATCCATGGAGCAGAATATGAGGACGGACCGGCATCCAATGGAGAAACCGTTGTCTGCTCCGACGACGAGTCTTCTAGAGAGACCGAATTGCTCTATTAGTTGTAGGATGGTCGGATTAGTGGAGGTTCCGAGGGAAACAGTATTCTGGCCTCCCCAGATCTGCCAAGCCGGGCCGCTATCTTCATGGCCGGTACACAATCAGCGCCCCACTCATCAACCGCCGCAGCAATGCTCTCCGATTCAACAACAGCCATGCCGGCGGGGGCAGGGAGCTCTGCGCCACCTCCGGCTCAAGTTCTGTCTGACTTGTTCGACGCTTTGGCAACATTAATGGCCGCAGAGGTGGATGCAGCAGCCCGGGATCAGCACAACGCGGAGATCGCAAAGGTAAAGGATCAGATAACTCAGGCTAAAGCGGACCTAGCAGCGGAGAACGCTAGGATGGCTACAGAACGGGCCGAGTTGGAAGCTCAGGCCTACCGGCTTAGGCTGGATCAGAATGCTTCAGAAGAAGTCATGAGAAGAAGATACCGATCGCATCTCCCGCCGAGTTATGAGCCAAGAAATCTCTTCAATATGCCAGGAGCAGGAATGAGTAACCAGCCAATATTAAACCGGACAGAGGCGCCAGGAACAGGAGCGCCGGTGCAGCCACGCACGACGGACCCGCCTCGTTAGAACAACATTGTGCCACAGTATGTTCCAACACCTCCCGGGCATTACTCCAACCCATTGGACAACATTGTGGCCGCCGCTTCACGGTTGGCAGCCCTCCCAACCGACGGCGAATCACCAGTTGCGATTGAGGCACGATGGGCCAGATATCTCCTTCAAACAGCTCTAAACCAGCAGCAGGCATATTCGCACAGTCGTGAGAGGATTCATTCCACCCCCCATCCAAGCCGGAGCTACAGCAGGCACGTTGATGATGAACCGGTTGTGTCAAGCAGTGCACGTCACCGTAATTCACCGCGAGGGCACAACTCGGCAGGGGGAGGTGCTAATGCGTAGGACGTGGTCGATCATGGTCGCACACGTCGAGAGGCCGAGTTAGCAGCTCTGCACGTAGCCCGTCAACCTACTCCGGTTCACCCTACCACTTTGGTAGAGCCAGGTTTCGTATTCAGTTCCTTAGGGGTGCCGTGTCTCACCCCCGCTGAGGGAGTCCTGGATTAGGGGGTGTCCGGGTAGCCGGACTATACCTTTAGCCGGACTCCAGGACTATGAAGATACAAGATTGAAGACTTCGTCCCGTGTCCGGATGGGACTTTCCTTGGCATGGAAGGCAAGCTTGGCGATGCGGATATTTAGATCTCCTACCATTGTAACCAACTTTGTGTAACCCTAACCCTCTCCGGTGTCTATATAAACCGGAGGGTTTTAGTCCGTAGGAGAACTTCATCATACAACAATCATACCATAGGCTAGCTTTTAGGGTTTAGCCTCCTCGATCTCGTGGTAGATCTACTCTTGTACTACCCATATCATCAATATTAATCAAGCAGGACGTAGGGTTTTACCTCCATCAAGAGGGCCCGAACCTGGGTAAAACATCATGTTCCTTGCCTCCTGTTACCATCCGGCCTAGACGCACAGTTCGGGACCCCCTACCCGAGATCCGCCGGTTTTGACACCGACATTGGTGCTTTCATTGAGAGTTCCTCTGTGTCGTCGCAATAAGGAAGGATGCCTCTTCCTGTCTTTAAAGACGGCGCCGTTACTAAGGGAGCCTTGGCTGTCGGCCAAACTCTCCGGCTAGGCGGTTTTCTCATGACCGCCTGTTCGGCCGTTGCGCCAAGGGTGACCTCTCGGGTCATCAAAAGCAATCTTCACGTCAGCTCGGAACTCGTTGAGCAGTTAGATCCAATAGAGCTCTCTTCCGTAAACGAGCTCTTGGATCGCATCGCCGCCTTGGGGGTCACTACGGATTATGACCAGGTTGGGCTTAAACCCGATCTAAGAGAAATTAATTCTCCCCAAGTCACCCATCACGTTGCCGTGGTAGAGGCACAGTGCGGCGACTCTTCATCTATCTTAAGGACTAGCTACGTCCGGATTCCCGATCCCTCCAAGCCGGATACCCGCGGAAGGGAGGATGTAACTCAAGACCTGAACTTAGAATCAGGCAACGGGCTAGATTCACTGGACAACATCCAAGAATCCAAACTTCAGAGTTCGGAAACTCCTTGGCCTCCGAGTCTTAGATTGGGTGAAGTTCCGGATTTAATTCCACCCACCCACCCAAACATAAGCGATCTATCCCAAATCAGGCAAAAGCCCGAAGAAACAGTACATCATTACTGGGCAAGGTTCCTCCTGGTTATGAACAGGATAAAGGACTGCCGCGAGGAAGACGCAATCTCAATCTTTTGCAATAATTGCACAGACAAGGGAATCCTCAACGCCACAGGTCGTCGTGATATTACACGCTTCTCTGACTTGGCGTCCATAGTACAAAAGTACTGTGCGATGGAAAGCGCCCGAAAAACCGAAACTAAATTTTGGGACAATCCGGCCCTGAATAGAAACCTCGTCTGAAATAAAAGGGTGCATCATCATCAGACACCCGGGTTAAAAACCAAAAAACCAAAACCCTCTACAGGGCATGGAACTGTAATAGAGGGATGGCTTAATGGACCCTGTAAAATTCATAGTACAGAGGACGCCACACCAACTCATAGCCTTAGAGCATGTTGGATACTCCGGCAGGTGGCCAAAAGGGGCGAAGATCTCCTAATCCTGGAGGCCGCAGAAAGCCACCTCAGGGACTCCAGTACAGTCTTAACAGTCTTCGAGACTTTCGCATCAAATAATATGTGAAAAACAACACTCCGCAGCCTCGCCGAAGTCTATCAAGTAGCAACAATAAACCCATGGAGTGACACGGCTATTACTTTTAATGCCAGTGACGAACCTAAATTCCGAACAACTCGAGCACCAGCCGCATTGGTACTCAGTCCTATAGTGGACAGCTTTCGCCTCACCAAGGTACTCATGGACGGAGGCAGCGGATTGAACCTCACTTATGAGGAAACCCTTCAAAAAATGGAAATAGACTGGAACCGCATTGAGTGAAGCAGCACAACCTTTAGAGGAATAATCCCCAGTCGGGAAGCGCCCTGTGCAGGAAAAATCACACTAGATGTGGTGTTCGGCACGCCGGATAATTATAGGTCCGAAGAGGTCACATTCCAAGTGGCCCCGTTCAGTAGCGGATACCATGCTCTGCTGGGGCGGGAAGCGTTTACAATCTTACAAGCAATACCCCATTACGGGTACATGAAGCCCAAGATGCCCGGGCCGAACGGAATCATCACTCTCGCTAGTGATCCGGACATAGCACTCCGTGCCGAAAACAAGACAGCCGCATTGGCCCTTGAGGCACTGTCCGAAGCCCTAGCGGCTGAGGAACTGACTACGCTGCGCTCCACGGTAAACAGGGATGATGTGATACTCGACAGAAGATCCAAGTCCACCTCTTTTAAACCAGCGGATGAAATAGTCAAATTCCAGGTCCATCCAATAGACCCCAATAAAACAGCTTCCACCGGGGCACGATTAAACCCCGATGTAGACGCCGCACTGCGAGAATTCCTACGGGAGAACTGGGACATCTTTGCCTGGCACCCTTCAGACATGCCAGGAATCCCACGCAGGCTGGCCGAACACAGCTTAAATATCCTAAAAGGATTCAAACCTGTCAAACAAGCCCTTCGGCGTTTCTCTGAGCCCAAGAGACAGGCAATGGGAGAGGAGCTAGCCAAACTATTGGAGGCCGAATTCATCAGAGATATAAAACATCCGGACTGGCTAGAAAACTTGGTGATGGTACCAAAGAAGGACAAATCCTGGCGCCTGTGCGTTGACTTCAAAGACCTTAACAAGGCTTGCCCAAAGGATCCCTTCCCCCTCCCCCGCATTGATCAAATTATCGACGCCACTGCAGGACACGATTCGTTGTGCTTCCTCGACGCATACTCCGGTTACCATCAAATCAAGATGGCCGAGTCAGACCAAGCCGCAATAGCATTCATCACCCCATACGGCCCATTCTGCTTCAACACAATGCCTTTCGAGCTCAAAAACGCTGGCGCAACATATCAGTGCATGATTCAGACATGTCTGGCAAACCAGATCGGCAAAACAGTAGAGGCATACGTGGATGATGTGGTCGTAAAAACAAAACATGTCGAATCTCTAGTAGACGACTTGAGGCTTACATTTGACAACCTCCGAGCATATGACATCAAGCTAAATCCGGAAAAATGCGTTTTCGGCGTTCCAGCCGGAAAGCTCTTGGGCTTCATTGTATCCAGTAGAGGAATTGAAGCAAATCCAGCCAAGATCCGAGCTTTGTCACAATTGGATATCCCAAAGGACCTCAAACAAATACAAAAATTAACCGGATGCGTGGCGGCTCTAAGCCGCTTTATCTCCCGGTTGGGAGAAAAGGCGCTACCCCTCTATCGCCTCCTTCGGCGCACCGAACACTTCGAGTGGACGGATGCCGCCACGGCCGGACTCGAGGAAATAAAAGCCATATTGGCAACAAACCCCGTCCTAGCCGTGCCAAACATCGGCGAACCAATGCTATTGTACATTGCAGCAACCCATCAAGTTGTCAGCGCAGTACTCGTCGTCGAGCGGGAAACGGACGGACACAAATTCCCCCTTCAAAAGCCAGTTTACTATGTGTCCACTGTCCTCACCCCATGCAAATCACGTTACCCACATTATCAAAAGATTGCATATGCGGTATTCATGGCATCCCGGAAGCTATGATACTACTTTCAAGAGTGTTCAATCACAGTAGCATCGGAAGTACCACTCAACGATATTATAAACAACCGTGACGCAACAGGCCGGATTGCAAAATGGGCCATCGAGCTCCTCCCATTCGACATAACTTATAGGCCACGGCGAGCTATCAAGTCGCAAGTTTTGGCCGACTTCGTCGCAGAATGGACGGAGGCCGAACTCCCTAAAGAGTACGACACATATTCAAACTGGATCATGCACTTCGACGGTTCCAAAATGTTGGCCGGACTTGGGGCCGGCGTCGTTTTGACGTCCCCCACAGGAGACACAGTTCAATATGTACTCCAGATTATGTACATGGACTCCAACAATGCAGCCGAATACGAAGCCCTTTTACATGGTCTCCGGATGGCAGTATCCATGGGCATTCAACGCCTAGAGGTGCGTGGGGATTCGAACCTCGCGATATCCCAAATAAATGGAGACTTCGATGCCAAGGATCCAAAAATGGCAGCTTACCGCAACGCCGTCCTCAAAATGTCAGCTCGGTTTGAGGGGCTCGAATTTCACCATATAGCCCGAGAAAACAATCAGGCGGCAGACGTCCTGGCACGCATCGGCGCAAAACGCGATGCGATCCCCCCCCCCAACATCTTCCTGGAAAGGTTGTTTAAGCCATCCGTAGTATGGGAAGGGGAACATGGCAATATTAGCCCGGACCCAACCGCACTGTCCGACGCCGAACAATCTGACATAATCGGAGGCTCTGCCAATGAAATCACAACCTCAGCCCACGTACCAATGGCCGTTATCGCCCCGTGGACAGAGCCATTCCTAGCCTAACTTACTAGGCAGGAACTCCCAGAGGACCAAAACAAGGCACGCTGTATAGTGCGGCGATCTAAAGCCTATAAAGTCCATGAGGGAGAACTTTATAAGAAAAGCACTACCGGAGTCCTTCAAAGGTGCATCTCCGAAGAGGAAGGGCGGAACCTACAGGCTGAAATTCATGTCGGACTCGGTGGCCATCACGCCGCAGCCCGGTCCCTTGTAAGCAAGGCTTTCCGTACAGGCTTTTATTGGCCGACGGCCCGGGCGGACGCTCAGGACTTGGTCCAACGATGCGCCGGTTGCCAGCTTTTTGCAAACCAAAGGCATATGCCACCCACCGCCCTCCAAACTATCCCCATCACTTGGCCTTTCGCGGTCTGGGGGCTTGACATGGTGGGACCCCTTAAAGGCGGAACCCACAAGAAAAAATACTTACTGGTCATGGTGGATAAGTTCACCAAATGGATAGAAGCCAAGCCTGTTAAGACGGCCGAATCCGGACCTGTGATAGACTTTATATCCGGGGTCGTACGCCGTTATGGCGTCCCCCACAGCATCATCACCGATAACGGCACGAACTTTACGGCCGATGAGGTAAAGCTCTGGTGCAAAAACATGGGCATCAAGCGTGATTATGCTTCCGTCTATCACCCACAAACTAACGGTCAGGTCGAACGTGCAAATGGTCTCATCATGAGCGGCATCAAACCTAGATTAGTGCGGTCCCTCAAGGAATCTAACACGCACTGGGTAGAGGAGCTCGACTCCGTACTCTGGGGCTGCGGACCACGCCGAATCGCACCACCGGATACACACCATTTTTTATGGTGTACGGCGCAGAGGCAATCTTGCCCTGTGACATAATTCATGACTCACCTCGAGTGCGCATGTACGAAGAAAGGGAAGACAAGCTCGATCTGCAGGACAGTTTGGACGCCTTAGAGGAGGAGCGCGACGTGGCAAAAGCCCGTTCCTCATTCTATCAACAGCAGGCTCGAAGATATCAAAGCAGAGAAGTGCGGGCCAAAAACTACAACGTTGGCGAGTTAGTTCTACGACTGCCAGACAAGAAAAAGGACAAGCTGAAGCCCAAGTGGGAAGGTCCCTTCATAATCGACCAAGTCCTGACTGGTGGAGCATACCGCCTGCGAGATGCATCGGATAACCGACTCGAGCCGAACCCATGGAACGCAGCCCGTCTCCGAAGATTCTATGCCTAGCGCCGGACTCTGTGTTTGTCTCTTTCCTCTGTCCATTTTTTACATTTTTTGTCTTACATTTCTCTCCTTCCCCCCCTTTTCTTTTATAGCCCTTAAAGGCTCCTCAAGTGACGTGCTACTCGTGCTCCTTAAACCTGGGGGCTTCTTTAACAGAAGCTTATTTATACGGGCTTCATGCCCACCACATGTGTCAAACTTCCGCATGTACCTTTTCTTCACCATTATGCATCGATATGACTTAAGTTTTGGCCAAGCTGGGTTGCCTGGCTCCTGTGCTTACCCCTACGTTCCCGATTGTTCGGCTAGGTGGTAAAGGGAGCACCTCTGTGATTGTTACTGCCGTATCAGCCGGATGTGTACCTCGGACTGGGTGAAGCCGAAAGCTAGCGTTCTTAAGGGAATATTTGGTCGGTGAACTAAAAGATGACCTTTTTACTTATTTATATATATGCCCCCAGATGATTTTCCTGCGTTTGCAGTCTGGACATGCACTTTAGGACATGCCTCCCAGAGAAAGGAACCCCTAACGGAACTATTCTCTCTGGAAGATGTTTCTTACTAACCATGTAATATAACATAACTAGTTGGGCACTTGTCTGATAAAGCACTAATGACCCCTACGCCTGGTCTCCATGCATACCCCGGTTCTTACATAACCGGTAGGGTATTCGGACACACTCTGGACCGTCAGGTCCTGAGGTTGAAGCGAAAAGGTCGGCAACGACAAACGATCTACAATCCGGCTAGAAGGCATTACACATGTCAATTAAAAGATTACATAGTCACTCCGACTGATTGCATTCCTCTTCAATACCATCTAACAGGCTGTCTAACTTACAGTCCTGCTGGGAATACTTTGTGGCCAATTCTACTTGGCCGTACACTAAGCTTACAGGGATCTCCTTCCCTTCAGGCCCCACAGGTCCGACCTCGGCCATGTGGTTTGGGTCAGACTTCGTGTACCGCGTCTTCACCATGGCCCAGACCTCCCTAGCGCCTTGTCGGCAGGCCGATATCTTCCACAACCGGAAGCGCCGCCGAGCTCCCTTAAGCTTCTCCGAGAGCTCTCCAAGGCCCTCGGGCATGGAGTGGGAAGGCCATGGGCAACGCCTCGCATCGCCTGCCGAACTTGCTCGTGCAGTTGCAAGAGCTCGGGAAGAAGGTCACCCGTAGAACCGGGCATCTCCTCTGCGGGACGACCCGTTAGCATACCTACAGACATTACTCTATTAGTCGACTTCCTCGCCGAACTCTTTTCTTTCAAAGATTCGCTTAAGCACTTACTAAATATGCCGCGTCGAAGCCGCTGATTCTCCTTAGTAGAGTCCGACAGCTGGCCACGAACATCTTTAAGTTCAATGTCCAGCTTGGTGTTGGCATCCTGAAGATCATTCTTCTCCCGCCTCACCCTTGTCAACATACTCTCACCGGCCTTTAGACGGCGCAAGAGTTGTTGCCTCTCCGGATCTAGTCCGGCGCCATCTGCAATATGATTTGTCAGATTTACACCCACGCCGCACTTCGCAATATACTAATCTTTCGAAGCGTATCTTACCAGAGGGGGTCTCTTTGGGCTCCCCTGCCATGGCTAGTGCGGCCTCCAGTTGGGCTTTGCACTCTTCCAGCTCCTGGGACAGTACGGTATTCTTCTCTGTAAGAACCTGCATAACAAATGATCCTTAAATCAGTTACCCTAACTGTTTCAAGTCTCGGGGGCTACTGGTATATATATTTACCAAAATTTTCTTACCCGTATGTCTTTTACATATTGCTCCGTGGCTCTGGCTAAACCATTTTGAGCGGCACGGAGATACGCATCTCCCGAATTGAAGGCATCTAATGCCTCTTGGGAGAAACAAGCGTCGTGAAGAACTGTCCGGTGACGCCTGTGGTTCATGGCACTCTCCACCTCGGAATTGGTGGCAGACAGCCTGTCCGCATCCTCTGTCGGAGGAGTGTCCGGTGCACGCCTTGTGTTCGCTTCCGCTTCCGGGCCAGGCGCTGGAGCCTGGCTGGTGGAGGCGCGATTGGCAACCTCTCCGGATGTAGTCTGGCGAGGTCTCTTCGTCCTGAAGACAGCACGAACGTTAATATGCCCTGAAGGAATAACACCAGGGAAAAAGAGGGTACGCTATACCTTTGCGCCGGCGTCTCAGTCCGGACTACATTCCTTTTTACCCCACGGGGCCCTGCGGCCCCTCGTTAGCTAGCCGCCGCAGGTTTGGCCTCCCGCCTCAGAAACCTCCCCTGCAAAACACGGTCGTTTTCAGAAAAACTGAAATGTGTGAGAATGGATTCCTTCTCAAGGGGATGAGACTCTGCTCTCTGTTACCTGGGAGGCCGGGATTAACCCTGGGTAATCAGCCGTAATGGCCACCAAGGTATTGTCCTTGCTTAGCTGATAAAACACCCCGTCAATCAGCTCCACCGATATATCCAGATCCTCTTCAGAGTCCAGATCGAGGGACCGTTCTGGATCCTCGAGCTGTGGGGGACGGCTGTTTATATCCTTTACTTCCTGACGCAGTTCCTGCGTTGAAATCGGAAGACCACATATTTAATCATGGGAATATAAAATGGATGCGCAAGCACAATTGTCCACTTACCCAACTCGGAGGGTTGTACATAGAAAATCCGCCTTGCGGGTTAACGTGGAGGAATTCCTCCTCTTCTCCCTTGTACAAAGAGGATAAGATCTTTACTAGAGCGGCAGTTGAGGCTGGCCCCTTACGACCGTAACGGGTGGCGTCATCCTCCCCGTTAAAATCCCACATGGGGTGGCCTCTATATTGAAGCGGCTGCACCCCCCGCATAATGCATGCGGCCATGACCTCAATCATGGTTAGTCCGGAATGAGCCAATAGTCTTATCCGATGCATCAGGTGAAGGACGTCCCTGTCGCGTTCTCTCTGAGAGCTCCGCGGACGCCATCTTAGGCGTTTCTTTAAGGGAGCACTGTTGAATTCGGGGAGACCAGCCCGGATAGGATCCGGCAGCAGAACATCATCTATATAAAACCATTCCGAAGGCCAGTTCTCGGACGCCTTCTTTGGGGTTCCGGATAGATATCTGGTCCCGGCGATACGCCACACTTCGGCTCCGCCCACTTGATATATAGACCCCTCTTGAGAGTGGGGCACCCGGCAGAATAACCTCTTCCACAGCGCGAAATGAGCCTCAACACCCAAGAATAGCTCGCAAAGGGCGACGAAGCCCGCGATATGCAATATAGAGGCGGGCGTGAGATTGTGCAGCTAGAGGCCGTAGAACTCCAGAAGCCCACGGAGGAATGGATGAATTGGAAATCCAAGTCCTCTTACTAGATAAGGGACGAGGCACACCCGCTCTCCTTTGGAGGGATTGGGGGTGCTCTCCGCTTGCTCTCCGCCATTATAGGTGGCGAGTCCGGCTCGGACCGAGACCATATAGGCCTGAGGGAGAAATCCTTTGGCCTGAAGCGATACTAGCTCGCTGTGCAAGATGGAGCACCTCTCCCAGTCTCCAGGTTTAGGACTAGAAGGGCGAGAGGAGGAGCTGCGACGGCTGGCCATGTTGGAATGGACCTTTGCTGGAGGCGCTCTGATGATTACTCGCGGAGAGGAGAAGGTGTGGTTTGGATCTGAATCCCCATCCCATTAAATAGGCGGCTCGTTTATGCGGCTAGGGGTGTGAATGTAAAAACACCCCGACTTTTCGCATTCGTTTAACATGTGGAACACGGCCATTATTGGTATGGAAGCCAAGGTGCGCTACATTATGAAAATCGGACACTATTCAGCAGGTACACGGAATTTGGAGAAGAACCCGCCTTGCAATACCGAAGGCAATCTGCGCGCCGGACTCGTCGTCATTGAAGCCTGGTTCGGGGGCTACTGAGGGAGTCCTGGATTAGGGGGTGTCCGGGTAGCTGGACTATACCTTCAGCCGGACTCCAGGACTATGAAGATACAAGATTGAAGACTTCGTCCCGTGTCCGGATGGGACTTTCCTTGGCGATGCGGATATTTAGATCTCCTACCATTGTAACCGACTTTGTGTAACCCTAACCCTCTCCGGTGTCTATATAAACCGGAGGGTTTTAGTCCGTAGGACAACTTCATCATACAACAATCATACCATAGGCTAGCTTTTAGGGTTTAGCCTCCTCGATCTCGTGGTAGATCTACTCTTGTACTACCCATATCATCAATATTAATCAAGCAGGACGTAGGGTTTTACCTCCATCAAGAGGGCCCGAACCTGGGTAAAACATCGTGTTCCTTGCCTCCTGTTACCATTCGGCCTAGAGGCACAGTTCGGGACCCCCTACCCGAGATCCGCTGGTTTTGACACCGACACCCGCTTTGCGTAATGTGAGACTGCCCAAGGACTTCCAAGGACCTCGTAAGGTACCCAATTACACCGCCGATCTGCAACCAGAGGCATGGGTTGAAAGCTACGAGATGGCAATGGAGATGTTAGATGTGGATGAAGCAGTATGTGCTAAATACTTCACCATGATGTTGGAAGGAACAACTCATACTTGGTTGAAGAGCTTACCAACTAACTCTATCGGATCATGGGCCGAACTGAAGCACCGGTTTATCCAGAACTTCAAAGATACTTGTAAGCAGCCCATGTCAATTGTGGATCTGGCCGCTTGTGTCCAAGAGGATGGAGAGTCCACGACCCATTGGGTAAAGCGGGTCTCAGCTATTTTGCATTCATCGGATCGTATCAATGCAGATACCGCAGTGCTAACGTTGGAGGGCAATTGCCGTTTCCTGCCGCTCAAACAGAAGTTAGGAAGGCTCAAACGTCACTTCAATGATATGTCAACGCTTATGGCCGCTTTGGTTAAGTACACCGATTCAGATAATACCAAAGACCCTGACTCAGAGGAGGACAAACCGGGGAAAGGGAAAAAGAACGGCAACACCAAGGGTCAGCAACATAATCCGGCAGGCCATGGGAACAATGGTAAGCGCAAGGCCGACGACAGTTTGGACTTTGTGGCTAACACCAATGCTCAGGAGAACGGTCAGCGCCGTAAGGGCAAACAGCCCCAGAGGGGCGGAGGTTCAGGCCCCAATTTGGAGCGCCTGTTAAATCAACCCCGTCCAAAGCATGGATCAAAGGAGAAGCCAGCATCGCATCTTTGGAAGGATTGTTATATCATGCGAGATTTCAAGAACTCCAATATGTTTCAGTACGATAATGGCCCGCCCGGCGGTTCAGGAGGTGGTTTCCACGGGCCGGGTTACGGAGGCGGCAGCTCCGGTTCAGGATTTCAGGGCAATCAAACTGGACACAGCAATCAAGGGAACCAGGGCAACCAGGGAGGTTACAACCATCAGGGGAACCAGCAGCAGCAGTCAGGTTATCAGAGTAATCCTAAGCAGTTAAATAGTGGGCAATATCATGTCTTCACCACTAGCTTGTGTAAGCGTGATCAGAAGCTTCACAAGAGGGCGGTAAACCCTATTGAACCATCGGTGCCTCAGTATTTGCGCTGGTCTGAGCAACCCATTTTGTGGAGTAGAGAGGATCACCCGCCCCGTGTTGACAATTCGGGTCATCTGGCCTTAGTGGTGGCCCCTCAAGTTGGGGGATATAAGTTCACTAAGGTACTCATGGATGGAGGAAGTAGTATCAACATTCTATATTATGATACCTTCCGTCGTATGGGGTTGACAGATAAGAATCTTAAACCGTCAAACACCGTTTTCCATGGTGTGGTGCCTGGTAAGTCTGCATATCCAGTGGGCAAGATAGCCTTAGAGGTGGCTTTTGGAGATGATCATGATTCAAGATCAGAAACGTTGACTTTTGAGGTGGTAAAAATCAAAAGTCCATATCATGCTTTGTTTGGGCGACCGGCTTACGCTAAGTTCATGGCGAGGCCGTATTATGTTTATCTACAGCTTAAAATGCCAGGTCATAAGGGGACCATCACAGTACACGGGAGCAGGAAGATCACTTTGGAATGTGAGGAAGGTGATGTGGCTTATGCTGAGTCGATTTGTGCCACGGAGGAGCTGAAGTTTTATAAAGACCAAGTTGATCCGGCAGATATGACTTCTTTGAAAAAGCCAACTACGGAACACGATCCGGCGTTGAAATTTAAATCGGTCACGGATACTAAGATGGTTGATTTTGTTCCTGGCGATTCATCCAAGCAGTTCAGCATCAGCGCTAACCTGGATCCCAAATAGGAAAGCACGCTCATCGAGTTCATCCGTGAGAACCGGGACATCTTTGCATGGAAACCTTCTGACATGCTAGGTGTACTGAGGGAACTCGCTGAGCACACACTTAACATTGATCCTAAGTTTAAGCCGGTCCGACAGTTTCTCCGCCGCTTCAATGAAGAAAGGCGCAAGGCTATTGGTGAAGAGGTAGCTCGGTTGTTGGCCGCAGGGTTTATCGTGGAGGTCTTTCACCCGGAGTGGTTGGCTAATCCGGTGCTCGTTCTTAAGAAAAACGGCACTTGGCGTATGTGTGTAGATTACATAGACTTGAACAAGGCTTGTCCTGCAGATCCCTTTGCCCTCCCCCGTATTGATCAGATTATTGATGCTACGGCGGGTTGTGACCGTTTGTGTTTTCTGGACGCTTATTCTGGTTATCATCAGATCAAAATGGCAGTTAAGGACCAGGAGAAGACGGCTTTTATAACTCCTTTTGGAGCCTTCTACTATGTCTCCATGCCCTTTGGGCTCAAGAGTGCCCAGGCGACTTATCAATGTTGTGTTCAAAATTGTCATCATAAGCAGATTGGGCGTAATGTTCATGCATATGTGGATGATATTGTGATCAAATCCAGGAAGGAGGAAACATTGATAGATGATTTGAGAGAAACCTTTGACAACCTCCGGGTTTACAAGATGATGCTCAATCCGGAAAAGTGTATTTTTGGTGTCCCGGCAGGCAAACTCTTGGGTTTTCTGGTGTCAAACAAAGGCATTGAGGCTAATCCGAAAAAAATCTCAGCAATTACATCTTTGACTAAACCGGCGTGTATCAATGACGTTCAACGTTTGGCCGGCCGGATTGCGGCTTTGAGCCGGTTTATCAGTCATCTTGGGGAGAAGGCTATCCCTTTATATCAGATGCTAAAGAAAACAGATGATTTTGTCTAGAGTGAGGCGGCTGATAAAGCGTTTAATGATCTGAAGAGGCAGCTAGCTGAACCACCTATGCTTGCAGCCCCGATCAATAAAGAGCCATTATTGCTGTATGTGGCTGCTAATGCCCGAGCTGTTAGTGTGGCTATTGTGGTGGAGCGCAAGGAGGCTGGAAAGGAGTATCCGGTTCAACGGCCGGTTTATTATATCAGTGAGGTACTCATTGAATCAAAGCAGAGGTATCCACATTGGCAGAAGCTGGTGTATGGAGTGTTTATGGCAAGCTGGAAGCTCAAACATTATTTTTAGGATCATCCTATCACAGTGGTCAGTTCAGCCCCTCTGGGAGATATCATTCAAAATAGAGAAGCAATTGGCCGGATTGCCAAGTGGGCTATTGAGCTTGGACCTCACGGTCTCAAATACATACCTCGCATAGTGATTAAATCCCAAGCACTCATGGACTTCATCAATGATTGGACGGAATTCCAGGCACCAGAGGAAAAGCCAGATAACACGTATTGGACTATTCACTTTGATGGATCCAGACAGTTGGAGGGCTCGGGGGCTGGAGTCATACAAACTTCCCCACGAGGTGACATGTTTTGTTATGTCCTCCGTTTAATGTTCCCTTGTACTAACAATGTAGCTGAGTATGAGGCCTTACTCCACTGTCTTCGGATGGCTAAGGAGATGAACTTAAGCCGGGTTAAGTGCTTTGGGGATTCAGATCTGGTGGGTCAACAGGTGTCTGGCACTTGGGATTCTAAAGACCCACTCATGGCTGCATATCGATGAGAGGTGGACACAGTGGATGGTCACTTCAAGGGTTATCAGGTAGACCATATAGACCAGCGAAAGAACGAAGCGGCGGACGCTTTAAGCCGCCTTGGTTCTCAGCGTAAACCGGTCCCACCAAATGTTTTTCTTGACGTGCTGCATAATCCGTCGGGTCAAGGTACCAACAGAGGAGGAGTTGGCTATTCTTGACCCGGAGGCTCAATTGGTGGCAGCTTTGCATGTCATACCGGATTGGACAATCCCATACTTGGCTTACATGAACCGGGGCGAGTTACTGAAGGATGAAACATCGGCCTGACAGATAATCCGGCATTCCAAGTCAATGACCATACTCAACGGAGAATTACATCGTTACAACGTCTCAGGGGAAATTCAGCATTGTGTGTCTCCTCAAGAGGGTTGTGAGATTTTGCGAGAAATCCATGAAGGGGATTGTGGTCACCATGCCAGTTCAACGTCTTTGGTAGGTAAAGCTTTTCGCCACGGTTTTTATTGGTTAACAGCTCACGCTGATGCGGAGGATTTAGTCAAAAGATGTGACGGTTGTCAAAAATTCGCACGCCATGCTCATATTCCGGCTCAGGAGTTGAGGATGATTCCAATAACTTGGCTATTTGCAACCTGGGGGCTTGATATGGTTGGACCCTTCAAGCGATCCAAGGATAAAAAGACCCACTTATTAGTGGCAGTTGACAAGTTCACCAAATGGGTGGAAGCAGAGCCAGTCAGTAAGTGTGATGTGGCCACGGGGGTTCAGTTCATCAAAAAGGTGATATTCCGGTTTGGCTTTCCACACAGTATTATAACTGATAATGGTACTAATCTGTCAAAGGGAGAGATGGAGGAATTTTGCCAACGTGAGCACATCCGGCTTGATATAGCACCGGTGGCTCACCCCCAATCTAATGGTCAAGCGGAGAGGGCAAATCAAGAAATTTTGCGATGTATTAAACCCCGGCTTATGGTTCCTTTGAAACGGACACCGGGTTGTTGGGTTGAGGAGTTACCTTCTGTGTTATGGAGCATCAACACCACACCCAACAGATCTACGGGTTACACACCTTTCTTCATGGTTTATGGAGCGGAGGCAGTTCTTCCTAGTGACATCCGTCACGACTCGCCCCGTGTGGCAGCTTATGTTGAAGCTGATAATGATAAGGCACATCAGGATTCCCTGGACCTGTTAGATGAGGAGCGTGATCTTGCAGCAGCACGTTCAGCGATTTATCAACAAGATCTCCGACGTTATCACAGCCGCTGGGTTAAGACCAGAACTTTTCAAGAGGGCGATCTGGTGCTCCTGCTCATCCAGGATCAGACTGATATGCACAAATTATCCCCACCTTGGGAAGGACCTTTTGTGGTTAGCAAGAATCTGCACAACGGGTCATACTACCTCATTGATGTTCGAGAGCACAAAGACTCACGTAAGTCGGAGGAGGAGACCAAGCGGCCGTGGAATATAGCTCTTCTTCGGCCTTACTGTACTTGAGCCACAAGCTCTTCGTATGTAGATATTTATGACAATGTATATATTATATAATAAACCAGAGCCTCGAATAAAGCGGGGTCTCTATTCTTTTTACGTCATGTGTGAGCTTACAAGAGTTTCTATTGACAAAGCGGAGTTTTTGTTAAACCGGTCTCTGCGGCCACACGGATATAAAGAAAATCACTAGGGGGCTTGGTCATATCTGAACCATAGCTACACCTCTTGATCGGTTTGTAACCACAAAGGGATATCACTAGGGGGCTTGGTTGTTGTCACACCATAGCTACACCTCTTGATCGGTTTAACACCACAAAGGGATATCACTAGGGGGCTTGGTTGTTGTCACACCATAGCTACACCTCTTGATAGGCGTTAAGCCAAAAGGAAATTATGTGGAGCCAAAGAGAATTTGTTGCATTCAGCACAACTCAAACATAGGTAACCACCGAGCACAGCTCACATATTACCTGGGGGCTCTTTGCTTCTCAAAGAACAATGAGTTTTGAACCCTTGTAATAGGATATCAAGCCAGGCTTGGAAGCCAGGTGTATTCACCTAAAACCCCAGGTTATCCTGCCTCTTTAAGTAAGTCACTCCATCCAGGTAAACCTGGTATGACCCATCGAACATTTGGCAAGTCAATCCCATGGACCCTGAACTTGTCACAGTTAAATCGGTGATTGGTTAAAGATTGAGGTCCATCTAAAAAAGGCTTTGTAAAATGGTTTAACTCAGTGGCCTGGCAGCCCATGAAAAGCCTCGATTTGGAGCCTGGCAGCTCGTAAAAAGCCTCGCATGTTCTTTTTGAGTTCTATTTGCCAAGTTTTTCGCCTTTGTTGAGGTTCATTATATCTTTTGATAAACCGGTGTCCTTGACCCGGGTTTGCTTTCAACTACAAGTTGTCAGTACATGATCAGTTATAATCTGGCGTTCATTAACCCGATCTGGTTTTGACTAACAAGTCGCCAGTGTTATAAGGAAAACCCGGTGTTTATTATATCCCGGTATGATTTATTATCATAATCCGGCAAATTAAGGATGGAGTTATCAATGCTCCGGATTGGTGTTTACACCTTTACCATACAAGCAGTTGGTCAGCCAACGAGGTATGTTGCAGATCTTATTTTTTATATAAACTTTGATTATCCATCCAAGTATTGTCTATTCTTGGGCATCATGACCCGTCCAGTGGTAAACCACTAGGACACTTTCAAGTTTTTGTATCCAGGAACACAAATTATCATGGGCTATGCATAAATAGATCCCACAAAAAAGTGAAACAAGTTTTCACAATGTCAAGGCACCACAAAACATGCTGGATGGCATGACAAATAAAGGGTTTTTTTGCTATCCTATTACAAGAAGCTTCAAAACGGCTCCAATTGAATAATTGTTTCTAAGCAGTGGCACACAATAGCTGGTAAACCGGCTGCCAGTTTAAGATGCTTCGTCTGGACGGCTTGGCAGTTGAGGATCATTTTGTGCAATCACTTCTTCTTCATCCCTCCCCAGACGCTGGAAATCAACCGTTGACTAATCGATTCCGGTTAAAGCTTGAAACACGGCTTCTTCATGGATAAGGTTGGAGGGGTTAATGTCAGGAGCGTAAGTATGCTTACGGATTGGAGGCACAAGTTCTTCGACTTCATGGATTTCGGCAGGCTGTCTCTTCCCTTCAGTGTCGTAAGCCGGCTGGAAATGACATAAGTGTGTGTCTTCTGCCAGTTTGCTGGCTATGGGCCGCATCTCCTTTGTCAGCCTTTGGAGATCCTCATTGTCGAAGTTTGAACCGGCCTCCTTCACACCTGGATATCCTTTAATGATGTCATCCGCTTCAAGATCCGGAATCCATGCTTTGGCCCGGATTAGTGCGGTCAGCGCTCCTGCTCTTGCGGCTACCTTCTTCAGTTCAGTAATCTAGGCTGGTAGCATCGCCAGCTTCTCAAGGGTTTCTTTTATCAGTGTTGGTGTCGGTTTATTGTAGGCTGCAGTGCATATAGCACGCTGGGATCCAAAGTAAAGCTGTTCTATTAAGGTGTAAGCCGCTTTAAGCTTCATCCGCATATCAGCGCCCAGATGAGTAATGCGAGTGCCTGTCATGGTTTAATATCAGCCAGACTGGTAAACAATAAGATCTCATGAATTGGACAAACGGCATAAGGAGATACTTACCAAATACAGCGGACGTCATGGCGTTGATTTGCCGCTTCAAACCAGTTAGTTCATCTACAACTGGCTTCAGGGCTGCTTCGGCATCCTCGGCTCTTTTGGTTAAACCGGCCTTTTCAGTTTCCCAGTCAGCACGTTCCTTATTAAAAGACTCCTTTAGCTTTTCCATAGCTGTCAGGGCTTTGGTCAGCTCCTCCTTGGCTTTTGCAGCCTCTACTTGTTGGGACTTCACGTTCTCTTGCAAATCAGCGGTTCGGGCATCTCTATTGCTTAGCTCGGTCTATCACAGTGAAGATATGTCAACAACAGGATATGTATTTTCTAAGTACTAAGCGTATAACAAGTTATGCACTTTGTACTTGGGGGCTAATGCCTATTTGCTCTATTATCAATACATCTTTTATAAGTCTCCAGAACAATGCAAGCATTATCCTTGACACTTGGGGGCTAATGTACGTTTGTTCAAAACAGACGCATGGATTCAAGACCTGGATTACCTCGCAAAGCTAAACCGGCCCTTGGGGGCTACACTGAGGAAAGCTACATAATTACATTGGTAAAGTATCGGTTTTGTTTTCACTAAGGACCTGACATTTTGAGGGTCAGCGGGAGAGGATTAAAGTATTACTAAGTCCCGGTTTAAGATTAACATCATAAAACGGCCCTTGGGGGCTACTTGGGCTAGTGTTTCAACTTTGGAATCAAGAAATAAAGGGAGATGAAAATACCTCATAGCGTTCCTTCATCAGGTTCACCAAACCGGCTTCATAGTCACGGTTTGAGTGCAGACGGTTTAAAAAACTGGAGTGAAGTTCTTCAGCACTAAGATGAGCATAGCTTGATAAGTCAGTGCTCCATTTACCCTTTTCCCTGGCAGCACGCTCCTCTTTGGCACTATGTTGGGCCAAGATTACAGGATGGCCAGGAGAGCTGTGGCCCATGCCAGTAATGATAACATCATCTCCTTGGCCTTCAGTAGTTTTTGCGGGTGATGATGGAGTATCAGTACCTCTCACCGGACCAGCCCGGTTTGGTGCTTCCGGTTCAGTGTCAGGAATAGCAGGATCAGCTTCTGGTTGTTCATCAATATTCTGGTCTTGAAGGGGCAGTTCATCAAAGGTAGCTTCAGGATGAGGACCCTCCGGTTCACGAGTTTGGTTCGGTTCACCTATTTGCTCTTCTCCAAAAACCGCCTGGTCTTCTGACGGAGTGTTGACCCGAGATTTCTTGCTGGGTCTGGCTTTGGCTCTGCAAACAAAATTAAAAGAGGTTTAGCATCTTATTCAAGATTTGCAACGCATTTGAAGAAAGGGTTTGAATGCTTACCCAGCTACAGTTTTAAGAGGAGGGAGTTGGGTTGCTGTTGATTTGCCAGAGGATGAGGGAGGTGTCACCTAATAATTTGAATCGGACGGATTAAGAGGTTGTCTGAAATAACCTTCCTTGGGATAAGAATTGTCAGAAGTGGGAGAGACCTCAGATCGGCGCTTCTGAACCAGGGTATCAGGTAAACCGGCCAAAGTGACCTGTTGGCCACTGTGCCGGGTTGTCCGGCGAGCTTCATGCTGCTGCGTCTTCAAAATAAATGTTGGATCCAAGTAAGCAAGAGGATGAGAAAAGCTTACTTTCCGGACTGCTTGACGGGTTTTTTGTGTTGGTATTGTAAGTGCATCTCGTGCCACCCCTAGTTGGTTTTGGAGTATTGACGACAAACCTGGTTGAGGGACTAATGTGTTTGTGAGAATTGTAGGATAACACAGGTAGAAGTCCCTCATTGATTCGGTTTTCCTACCAGAGATGACCCCTAAAAATGTATGAAGACATTGAAGTTAAAGGTGGTATGTGAAGACATTCACATTGAAGACTATGACAAGAGAAGACATTGCGTGAAGACTATGGAGTGCGAAGACTTAGTTGTTTCGTTGTTCTTTTTCTTCTTTGTTGAGTCATAGGAACCACCCTACTGTTAAGTGGGGTCGAAGTGAACCAGTCAGAATGACTGAAGTGATGCTTAACCAAAATCCTATGTCTTCAAGCGAAGACAATGAGAGCAAATCTTATCCAGAGTTGGATAAGTCGGCGTTGCTTGTAGCTCAAGTAAAGTTGTTGTGTGTGTCTGAAATCTGACCGTTGGAACACGTGTCAGTTCCTTAGTGACCCAGGGTCACTTCGGACAAATCAGGTCGGGTTGCCTTGTGTCTATAAATAGCCCACCCCCTACAACCATAAACGGTTGGCTGCTCAGAGTTAGTGTACGGCTTTTGTCGTTTGAGAGCAACCCATCTCGAAGCCTTTGAGAGATAATTCCTTGCAAGGACAAAGCCCTAAACACCCAGAGCCAAAGTGTGTTAGGCATCACTTAAGTCTTCCTGTCTGTGTGATCTGAAGACTTATTACACTTGAGGACTGTGAATCCTCCAGCCGGTTAGGTGTCGCGTTCTGATCATCCTAGAGTTATTGTGGATCGCCGGTGAACGAAGTCTGTGAAGGTTTGCAAGTCTACCTTGAAGACTTACCAGAGTGATTGGGCGAGGACTGGGTGTCCTTAGCTCAAGGGGAATAAGGTGAAGACATGGTCTTCTGAGTTGAATCTCAGCCTCCCTAACCAGACGTACAGTTGTCACAGCAACTGGAACTGGTCCAACAAATCATTGTCTTCAACGAGCCATTGGTTCCATCCTTCCCATCTCTTTACTTGCAGATTGATCCTTGTGAAGTCATTGCCTGTTTGCATTATATATTTGTCTTCACTGTGTGACTGCTTGTTCTAATTGGCTTCATACTATCTTCCATCCTGATCTATACTGCCTAGCTGCTATTAGTCGTTGTGCTTTCATTTCATTGAATACTTGACTATGGCTTGCTTAGTGTAGTCTACCTTCCGCTGCATGGTAATAGGTTAACTTCTATCGTTTGTCTTTGAAACTTCCATGTTTTGAAGACTTTCATAAAAATCGCCTATTCACCCCCCCCCCCTCTAGTCGATCACTAGCACTTTCAATTGGTATCAGACCAAGGTACTCCCTTGTTCTGTGTGATTTGGTTTTACCACCTGGAGTTTTAGCTATGTCGACTGCAAGGATAATCAAAGTCTCCGCCGCGTGCCTAGTCTTCCATGGAACTGAATATCCCTACTGGAAGAATAAGATGTGCATGCATCTTGAAGCCATTGATGTCGACCTCTGGTATGTCGTCAAGAATGGCGTTCCCAAGGCTGGTGAAGGTGTCACTGCTGCTGATGTCAAGAAGTTCGTTCAACTGGACTCCATTGCCAAGAACATCATCTGTGGTCATCTGACCAAAGGGCAGTATGGTCGTGTGAGTGCTCTGGAAACATCTAAGCTAGTCTAGGACTAGCTCTCCAAGGTCAACGAAGGCGTCTCAACCCAGAGAGATCAAAGAATCAGTGTCCTTCGTTACCTCTTCAACCGCTTCAAGAGAAACGGCAATGAGAATGTTCAGCTTACGTTCGATCGACTCACTGACATCACAAAATGAGCTTCAAGCCCTCGGCGCTACTGAGATCACCAAGCATGAAGTCGTCAAGACACTCCTGAGATCACTTGACAGCTTGTTTGACACCCTAGCCCTGATGATTCAAGAACGCCCTGACTTCAAGACACTCGATCTGTCTGACATACTTGAAAGGCTCAACACACATGAGTTTCAGCTATCTGAGAAAAGAGACATCTACGGTCCCAACTATGGGCGAACTCGTGCTTTGAAGGCAAAAGCTATTTCCTCATCTGAAGAAGAATCTGATTGCAGTTCTGATGATCCTGAAGACATTGGAAAGGAGCTTGCTATGCTTGTGAAGAAGTTCCATAAATTCACCAAGAAGAAAGGCTTCAGAAAGTCCTCACGATCTAGCTCAAGGAATGATGAAGCCTCTGCTCATGACTACAAGAAGAGAACATGTCACAAGTGCAAGAAACCTGGCCACTACATCTCTGAGTGTACGCAGTGGGACAATGAGAACAACAAGAAGAAGAAGAGCAAGGAATATGATTTTGACGACAAGAAGAAGAAGAAATACTCAAAGTCTTCTTCCAAGTCTTCATCAAAGTCATCATCACACAAGAAGAGCTCATCTGGCAAGGCTCGTGTGTTTGTTGGCAAGGAAATGGATTCAGAGGAGGAGTCTGCTTCTAAGGAGGCGGAGGTGGAGTCTGAGGAGGAGTCCGATTCTGGCATTGCAAGTCTGGCTACAGCCTACGTTGCCAAGTCCATGTTCAACATTGAAGACAATGACTTCATCACCGACGCCAATGCTAATGACCAGGACACCTCCGCTCCCACCTACTGCTTCATGGCACGCGGTGCCAAGGTAAACTCACGCACTACTCACTATCAAACATCCAGCGAAGATGACTCTGATTGTGGTTCCAAACCCAGCTACAAAACACTTGCTAAAATTGCAACTGAACAACAGAAAGCTATGGAGCATATTCAAAAACTATTAGACAAAAGCGATGACCTGTTAGACGCTGAAATGACTCGATCTCAGTCCTTAATTGAAGACATAAAAAATCTTCATGTTAAGTATGAGGAACTTGAAAGTCGTCATGAAACGCTCTCAACAACTCATGAAAAGCTTTCCTATGATTATCTTCAAAGGAAGCAAGATATTGAGAAATTGAGAGCGGCTCATGAAGATCTTCAAAAGGAAAACGAGTCACTTCACGCCAAACAGATCAGTCCCGCTCAGGAAGGATTTGAACCACCATGTCTTAAATGCATTGAGCATGATAACGCTACTTCTGTTGCTGGATGTTCTACTGCTGCTACTGTTGCAATATCTTCAAATGTTGATGTGGTAACTAACCCCTCTGTTGAGGATGCCACTGCTATTGCTGATGAAGATGCTAGGTTGAAGACATTGTTTGAAACAGGGATGTACAAAAGTCTCAAAGGGCATTAGACACTATGTGATGTCCTCAAAAGGCAGATCCTGAACCGAAACCCTAAGAAAGAGGGTGTTGGGTTCGAAAGGAAAATGAATGCTGATGGCTCTTACTGGAAACCTGAGCAGTACCCCAAAACCACATGGGTTGCTGCAAAGGAACCTTCAGTGGATCCATCCACCCTATCTGCCTTCACTTGTGCTAATCCCATTGTTATTGATGAATCCTTTGATGCAAACTATAAACTGTTTAAGAATCAGAATGGTGAAGTGTTTGCCAGGTATAATGGTACTAAATGCAGGAATGGGCCACCTATGAAGAAAGTCTGGGTGCCGAAAAAGTGTTTGAAGAATCTTCCTGTGAATGTCGTCATGACACCACAAGTGAGGAAGACAAACCCCAGACCACAGGCTTCATATGGTCCAAAGGCTTCATACAGACAAAGGACTCACATGAGTCACACTAACGCAAATGTTTTGCAGGGAAACCATACTCAGGCCTATGAATATGAGCTCGTTTCATCAAACCGCCATGTTCATAAGACCAAGAACTACTCTGCTTATGCTTATGAGTACTATTGTCCACCTGCAAGACTATTTGCTAGGGCTCCAAAGCCAAAGTTCTCAGATGCTGCACTTAGACTCATTGCTTCGAAGCCTCCCTTGAATATGTGGGTGGCTAAGAAAGCTTAACTCTCTTTTGCAGGGAAAGGTCTCCAGCCGAAAATCAAATGCGTTTGAAGCTATTGCTGGGGACCTTAAACATCTTGTAGGGCACAAGATCAAATGCCCAAATGGTCTTATTATGTATTTTGTTCCTGAGTCGCTTGTTACTTGCACTATCAGTCCTAACCTCGATCTAAGCTGTCATAATCCACTTGCTCGTCAAATGTTTATGCTTCACAATTCTCTTCGTGAAGCCTATCCCCCTAACTGCACTGTAGGGTATGACACTAGCTGCTTCAGAATGGATTATTGATAGTGGGTGTACTAATCACATGACTGGCAAGCGAAGTCTTCTCATGGACTCAACCTTACGTCCATCTGACAAGAGTCACATCACATTTGCTGATACTGGTAAAAGCAAGGTATTGGGTCTAGGTAGAGTTGCAATCTCAAGGGATCAGCACATGGATAAAGTGATGCTTGTTGAATCCCTTGGTTTCAACTTAATGTCTGTCTCAATGCTTTGCGATTTAAACATGATTGTGATATTTGGAAAATATCGTTGCCTTGTTCTAATGGAATCTGACAAGTCTCTAGTCTTTGAAGGGTATCGGAAAGATGATTTGTATGTGGTAGATTTCTCAACAGGACCACAGCTTGCCGTATGTCTTCTAGCAAAAGCTTCAGAATGCTGGCTCTGGCATCGGAGACTACGGCATGCTGGCATGAGGAACTTGCACACTCTTGCAAAGAAGAAGCATGTCATAGGCATCGAGGGCGTCAAGTTCAAGAAGGATCATCTATGCGGTGCCTGTGAAGCTAGAAAGATGACAAGGGCCAAGCATCCCTCAAAGACAATCATGACAACGACTCAACCCTTCGAACTGCTACACATGGACCTCTTCGGTCCCACTCACTACTCAACTCTTACTACTACTGCTTGTCTCTATGGCTTCGTCATTGTTGATGATTTTTCAAGATATACTTGGGTGCATATAATCCTCTACAAGACTGAAGTGCAGGATGTCTTCAGACGCTTTGCCAATCGAGCCATGAACAACTATGGGGTCAATCAAGCACATCAGAAGTGACAATGGCACTGAATTCAAGAACACTGGCCTCGACACTTATCTTGATACTTTGGGGATCACTCATGAATTCTCAGCTCCGTACACGCCGCAGCAGAATGGTGTCGTGGAACGCAAGAACAGAACACTTATTGAGATGGCCCGGACGATGCTCGATGAATACAAGACTCCAAGAAAGTTCTGGCCTGAAGCCATTGATACTGCATGCCATATCATCAACCGTGTTTATCTTCACAAGCTTCTGAACAAAATATCCTATGAGCTCCTCACTGGTAAGAAGCCAAATGTCAGTTACTTCAGAGTATTTGGTGCCAAGTGCTGGATCAAGGATCCACATCACACTTCAAATTTTGCACCGAAAGCACATGAAGGTTTTATGCTTGGATACGGAAAGGATTCGCACTCGTACAGAGTCTTCAACCTCTTTCACTATAAAGTGGTTGAAACTGTGGATGTGCGTTTCGATGAGACTAACGGCTCGCAAAGAGAGCACCTACCAAATGTGCTAGATGAAGTTCCATCCAGTGAAACCATCAAGCTTATGGGAACTGGAGAAATCATACCGTCTGAAGCTCATCCTGAAGAGGAACTCATCATCTCTGCGCCTGATCAACCTGAAGACAATGCTCAGCCTGAAGACAATCCTTCTAACGATGACAATGATCAGCAAGAGCAAAATCTTCGTCCTGTTCATCCTCGTGTTGCAAATGAAGTACAGATTGAGAGAATAATTGATAGCATCAATGCACCTGGTCCACTCACTCGTTCAAGGGCAACACAACTAGCAAATTTCTATGGGCACTTCGCATTCGTCTCAATATCGGAACCCAATAAAGTTGATTAAGCCTTCATGGAACCTGAATGGATTCAAGCTATGCAAGAAGAGCTTCAACAATTTGAACTGAATAATGTATGGGAACTGGTCAAGCGTCCTGATCCTCGTAAGCACAATATCATAGGCACTAAATGGATATATCGCAACAAGCAAGATGAGCATGGTCAAGTTGTCAGAAACAAAGCTCGTCTCGTTGCTCAAGGATACACTCAAGTTTAAGGAATTGACTTTGATGAGACATTTGCTCCTGTGGCTAGGCTTGAAGCTATACGCATAATGCTAGCCTATGCAAATCATCATAACATTCTTCTGTATCAAATGATGTGAAGAGCGCTTTTCTCAACGGCAAGATTGAAGAAGAAGTGTATGTTGCACAACCGCCTGGCTTTGAGATCCAAAACATCCTGACATGGTTTACAAGCTCAACAAGGCACTGTATGGCCTTAAACAAGCCCCTCGAGCTTGGTATGACACACTCAAAGACTTCCTGAAGAGCAAAGGCTTCAAACCTGGTTCCCTGGATCCCACTCTCTTCACGAAGACATATGATGGTGAACTGTTTGTATGCCAAATATATGTGGATGACATTATTTTCGGTTGCACTAATCAGAAATACAGTGATGAGTTTGGATACATGATGCAAGAGCAATATCAGATGTCCATGATGGGAGAGTTGAAATTCTTCCTTGGTCTTCAAATACGACAGCAACGCAACGACATCTTCATATCTCAAGAGAAATACCTCAAAGATTGCCTGAAGAAGTTTGGAATGCAAGACTTCAAAGGTTACACGACGCCAATGCCAGCTAAACACCATCTGGGTCCTAACAACGATGGTAAAGAGTTCGATCAAAAGGTATACTGCTCCATGATTGGTTCTTTGCTTTATTTATGTGCATCTAGGCCAGATATCATGCTTAGTGTTTGCATGTGTGCCCGATTCCAAGCGGCACCAAAAGAATCGCATCACTTAGCTGTGAAGCGAATTCTTCGATATTTGGCTCACACCTCAACACTAGGATTATGGTATCCAAAGGGCTCAGAGTTTGATCTAGTTGGATTGTCGGATGCTGATTATGCTGGTGACAAGGTGGATCGCAAGTCTACATCAGGCACATGTCACTTTCTGGGATGATCACTTGTATGTTTGTCTTCAAAGAAGCAGAACTGTGTATCTCTCTCCACTACTGAATCTGAATACATTACTGCTGGATCTTGCTGCGCTCAGCTTCTATGGATGAAGCAAACTCTCAAGGACTATGGCATTCATCTGAAGCAAGTGCCACACTACTGCGACAACGAGAGCGCCATCAAGATTGCTAACAACCCAGTTCAGCACTCGAAGACAAAGCACATTGTAATTCGTCATCACTTTCTCAGAGATCATGTCATGAAGGAAGATATTGATATCATACACGTCAACACTGAAGAGCAACTAGCAGATATCTTCACAAAGCCCTTGGATGAGAAGAGATTTTGCAAGTTACGGTGTGAGATAAATATCTTGGAATCCTCAAATGTCCTGTGAACAGGCACACATCCTAACACTTATGCATGTTGATGACTTAGATGTGCAACACACGAAGTAACGTATGTCTTCAATCAATGAAGACTTGCATTATGAGTGTGAATACATTAACATGGAATTTGACTTCAGAGCACCATGATAATTGTGTGATGTGTCTGGGTCTAATACTTCCTATACGGTGGGTAACACCACCACCAAATTCTTCTCTTGGAAGCATTTTTCACATAGCGTTACATTTGCAAAGTCTTCACCTTCTGTTTGTCTTCAATTTTTAGATGGACTCATGTTTATCTTCAATTTGGTTTCTGTCCTCTACAGCATTCACTTATAGCTATGTCTTCACGTTTAATCATTTGAACTAAGTGAATGTGATCGGACCCTAACCCCTCTATGCTTCTATCTTAAGTCTATCTATCCAAATCATATGCATTCTATTGAAACTGTCAAAATGTCTTCTTTGCGTCCTTGTCAGCAGAAGACACAGAGACAAACATTAATCTGTTTTCAATGCTAAATCCTTCAACCTAAAACCCAGAGAAGTGGGAACGACCACCCGACAATCCACGCGTGCATGGGAACGTGGAACAACCTCCAATGTGTTGCATGATCGCCACATGTCCTTCAGATGTGAACCGCCAGGGGCACCTGTGTAATAACAATGTGCCGTCCCTGTCCCTATAAATACACGACTCACCCCAGTCATTATTTCTTCTTCCACTCTCGCACAAACCCTAGCGCCACCGCTAGCCCTCGACGACGCCGACGACGAAGCGCTTAGCTGACGCGACCTCAGCGACGCCGTCCTCACGCCGGCTGCGGACATCGTCTTCTCCGCCGTCGCCGTAGGTGTCCTCCATCGCCAAGTTAGGGCACGGAAGATCGAACTGCTCGGCCTCCTCTCCCACTCCGTCTAGCAGTTCCTCGTGTGGTAAATAAAACCTCCTTTTTATAGTCTTTTTGATCCAATAGATTCATCCTTTTCTACCACAAGTAGTTTCTGTTCACACAAGTTGGATCTATCTCATACTGCATCTCATAACATGCCTAGTATATTCACTTATGCTTCACAAAGTAGTTAGATTCCTCACTTGTACTTATTCGTGGATTCGTACAAATATGGAACCAACTCTCTACCTCTGAGTGAATGTCTTCGCACTGTGAGGTCAATGTCTTCTAAACTGATTTATCTTCAAAATCTTCTGAGAATGCATATGACCTCTTCCCCTTCCCTCGCACCTTAATGCTGTCACAGGTACATTTCCATGGGAGAATCCCTTGGTTCCCATAGTCTGCATTCATTTGCAGAGTTCTTACAGCATCATATAAATTCTCCTGAAGCCAGTTCTTGTTTGACCAGTAGACGGAAAACTTTGACAGTGTTGAAGCCTTTCAGTCTAAACTTCATGGCAACAGAGAAATCTGCAAGGAAGGGTGGCAGACAGCGTCGTGGCAACACCTCAAGAGATTTGCCTCCTAACCTCTATGAGTTGTACAAGACAGATCCAGAGGAGGACTACAATCAGCGAAAAACCCGAATCCAATGGATTCGAAGATATTGGGCGGAACAATGGTTTAAGTACAGGTTTGTGACCCAGGAATATGCTGAGAAAAATGCCATCAAGTGACCGTGGGGAGACATCTTGTACAGAAATCTTCAACCCAGATCTAGAGCTGAAGCCATTGAACAAGGCTTCTATCCTTGCATGGTCCGTGGACCATAGCCTGCCGATGCAGACTCATCTTCATTGCTATGGTGTCGTGACAATAATCTGTTCAAGCGCAACTTCCAGTTTGCCAAGAACTCGGCCAAAGAAAACAAGAAGTCATGGGGATTAGACTTCAATCTAGACCCCTCTGCTCCTCGTGATGACGGCACATGCGAAGCTGAACCCAATCTGGTTGGGCCCTTCTATAACTTAGAAGGTCTCATTACTCACATAAAGGTTCAAGGGGCAGTCGTGGATCAACCTACAGACGTCGTTGATTCTGACGAAGTGCCTGCACCACCAAAGCCAAAGAAGCTGAAGAAACCTAAAGCTTCGAAGCCTGCCCTGCACCAAAGGTTTCACGGGCGAAGCCTCTGGCCACTGCACCTCCTGAACATAGTGTGCAGTCTGAAGATCTGTCACGCATCTCCAACCCCTCCAAAGTGAAGATGTCCATGCAACCCTCCAGCCAAGCACTGACCCCTGTTGTTGTTCTGCACAACGAGAATGACGCCATTGATCTAGCCAGCGACGACGATCTTGGCGATAACGCTCTTGAGCAGTTGATCAAGAGCAAGCAAGAGGCAGAAATCTTCAATGACCTTCCTCTATTTGACATGGAAATCTTAAACAAGTTCATTGATGAGTGGTTTGACAGCCCAAACGTCAGCTTTGATGATCTTCAGCTTCCCATTGGCCTCAGCATCGCCTTCCATGGAGACATTGCTGCTGAACTAGCTCTAGCTCAGAAAATTGTTGAGCTGAAGCATAAGATAGATTATGAAAAGGCTCAATTCAAGAAGCATATGGCCAAGCTCAATGTTGAAGACATTCAAAACTTCCAGGTCATGATGCATGAACTCAAGGAAGCATTCTAAACCAAACACGAAGAAGCCAAAGGTTCTTGTGAGCGCATGAAGGATCGTGCTGCTAAATGTGTTCAGGGATACAATGAATCTGAAAAGCACAAGGCTTTGGGGCGACCAGGCATCGACCCTAGAATGGCGGCCAAGAAGAAGAAGCCAGCTGTGGCAGAACCCAAAGCACCAAGGCAGGAAGTACATCCAATTGTCTTCCCAGCTAGTATGACAGGATCGAAGCCTAAGGTCCCCACAGTGGCTTCAGAACTGAAGAAAACAAGGGCAGCTGAAGCCGAAGCCAGGAAACGCAAAACCAAGGCCACCACTGATGATGCACCTCCAACCAAGAAACGAAAAACCAAGAAGAGAGACCGGGCTGCTCCTACAGAGCCCCTTGAGGTCGAGCCAATCTCAGTGGCTCGTCCTGCGTCTGAACATCAAGAATGTCAAATGATAGCTCATGAGCCTGCTTCCACAGAGGCTCCTGAAGCTGAAGACAATCCAGCTGTTGACCCCACCGCAGCTGAAGACATTGGTCCTCATGACAATGTTGAAGATGATGAAGTCCTTCCTCAGATCGAGCACCAGTTGGTATCATCGCCTGTGCTCACGCACAGCGAACTCATCAGCATTGGTCGTCCTTTGACGCCAACTGCTCAGGATGCATCGTGGGCTGATCACCCACAATGACAAGACACTCCAAGTTCTCCCCAACCACAAGTCACCTCACCCGTGCAAGATGATGATGACTTTGAGGCCCAGCACACTCCATCTCCGCAAGCATCGCCAGCATTACGCAGGCTTCGCAAAGGACCGAGGCCCCAAGTCACTCCCATTGTGCATGTGTCAGAATCTGAAGCCAAAACCGCTGAAGATATTCCAGCTGCATCAGCCGATGAAAGAGAAGAACCAAGAGTTGAAGTAGAAAGAGTTGCTACACCCCCGTCCCACCAAGATGTTGTTCTCGAGGAGAATGTGTCCGACCCTCTAGCTTCTGAAGTGGAGGTTAACAATCCTGAGGCGGCCACCAACATCAACACTGAAGCCAATGACGTTGTCATGGCTGAAGCTAATGTGGTGCCTAACGCTCATGCGGTGCCAGAAGTGCAAGCACCTGAAGCCACTGCAGCGCCCGAAGCCAATACTAAAGCACCTCAAGCCAATGTGGTCCCTAAAGTCCATATCAACGACAATGTCAATGCTCTTGTACCCCCTCCAAGACCTCATACAATTGAGCTGGCATTTGATCGTGGTCAGCCTGTTATGGTCCGATGGCCCATTCTGGTTCCTCCACCTGCTGCGGGTCCATAATTTGACTATCATGTCGAGCAAAGACCTCCCGTCCAGAAGCCCAAGCCAAGACTTCCATGATTCCCAGGCACTGCAACTTCACCTGGGGTCTTCAATGTGAATGGCTTCGTGGCACACAACACCTTATTCAATAGCGCCAAGAACCCTTACACCAAACCTCGCATTTCATCAGATCGGTTCTGGAGCTATCAGCAGCGCAGCTACTATTCCCGCGTCTTATACAATCAAGGGCGCATATTTCCACATATGCGTCTCGACACTGAAGCTATAGCTGGCCTGCCCTGCCTTGAAGAAGCGTTGGATTGCTTCAGAGATGCTGGACTCCTGCAGTTTGTCACAGATAAGGAACACTGGAATGAAGAGCTTCTGCTCCAGTTCTATGCAACTCTTCACATTCGAGGCTACAACAGGGATCCAAAGACTTGGGTCCTTGAGTGGATGACAGGCAATGTCCATCATGAAGCCAAAGCTCTTGACATCATTGAGCTCACAGGCCTGCCCACTCCTGGTGAATACTATGAGCCAGGTTGTCAACAACACCAGAATGCTTTGGAGAGCATTTTTCATAAGCCAGAACCAAACATGAGCCAAATGTTGAGCATGATGAAGCCTTTGCCTCACGACGCTGACTACCCATCTGAATTCTTTGTTGAAGACCTAGAGTATCTTCCTCGCACCATTTATCACATCCTCAGAAAAACTCTATGGCCTATCAAAGGACATTCATCTGCAGCGAAGCTTGAAGGAGCAATGAAGACTTTGGTTTTCTACATCTTCAATGGCATCAGCTTCAATGCTCAAGACTTCTTCATTAGGCAGTTGGCTGCATCTGGCTCCGACATTTTTTGTCTAAAGTTCTATGCTCCATGGGTAATTTGCCTTATCAAGCTTCACTCTGCCATCAACTATCAGCCGTCTACGCACAATCATCTTGTCTTCTTGCCAGAGGTTGATCTGTCTATTGAAGCTATTTACCCAGAGCCTGCTAAGGATCCCATTTATCTTCACAATGTTGATCACCAAAGATTCACCCAGCCCATTGAAGGAGTTCAGGCAGTCTCGCGTGTTTATCCCTTGGCTGGCAACACACGTGCCCCTCGCGCTCAAACTGATGCCACTGGTAGCACCATTGCGCAAAGGCCTCGAAGGCGATCTCGAGTTCTCAATGACCGAGAGCTTATCGTCACGCTACACCAGAAATAGGACAAACATCACGACTGGCTCAAGCGTCAGATGCAAAGCCTCTTGGTGGATGTCAACCACATACGCAATCTTGCCACCAAGAATGCCTTTGTCACTCATGAAACCTGTCGGAGGTCGTGGAAGAGTTTGACTTTGCTTAGTGCTGAAGCTGATCTGCGGGACGATGGCTTCACCGAAAGATTCAAGTTTGACTCAACTCCTCCACGGAATGCTCACTTGCGTCGGACTCCCTCACTTGAAGACTCTGACTATTCGTCCTCGGCTGCGACAGTGAATGCCAGAGTCATCGATGACCAAGATGATGCAACTTCACCTCCTCCAACTTCAGCGCGTGTTGACACTGCACCAAATTCTTCTGCACCACCGGACCTCAACGACGACCCTGCTACCTCGCCTGCACCTCATGGGAACGAGTAGGCGCTCTATGACTTCAAACCTTTTTGGTCCTTACTGACAAAAGGGGGAGAAGCATATGAGTTGATAGTCTTCAAGCGGGTCCATATGGGTGGTTGCTTTACCTTTTGTTACTTTTGCCAAGTGCTTACAACTCTTGCTTTTCGATACATTTGGTTCTTCGAGTTGTAACGCTTAAACTCCATGGTCGTCTGCTACTTATTTGCTATTCTATGATGCTATGATAAATTCCGCATGTGCGATGATAATTTCCGCACTTAGGTCATTTTGCAGATGTCCATTTTTCATTATGCATGTCATTATTTTCGTTACATCAAATCATGCATGATGAATTGGCATCATAAGTTGAAGAGGATCTCCACAAGTACAACCTGCCATGTGCATTTGCATTCCAAGAGCAAATTACTTGTATGCACATCTTCAGGGGGAGCCTTTGCCACTTATGAAGACAATACCCTATCCTTTACAATTTCACATATTTTATTCCCCATTGAAAACTTCAACTAGTTTGTCATCAATCACCAAAAAGGGGGAGATTGTAAGTGCATCTAGTGCCACCCCTAGTTGGTTTTGGAGTATTGACGACAAACCTGGTTGAGGGACTAATGTATTTGTGAGAATTGCAGGATAACAGAGGTAGAAGTCCCTCATTGATTCGGTTTTCCTACCAAAGATGACCCCTAAAAATGTATGAAGACATTGAAGTCAAAGGTGGTATGTGAAGACATTCACATTGAAGACTATGACAAGAGAAGACATTGCGTGAAGACTATGGAGTGCGAAGACTTAGTTGTTTCGTCGTTCTTTTTCTTCTTTGTTGAGTCAGAGAACCACCGTACTGTTAAGTGGGGTCCAAATGTACCAGACAGAATGACTGAAGTGATGCTTAACCAAAATCCTATGTCTTCGAGCGAAGACAATGAGAGCAAATCTTATCCAGAGCTGGATAAGTCAGCTTTGCTTGTAGCCCAAGTAATGTTGCCGTGTGTGTTTGAAATCTGACCGTTGCAACACGTGTCAGTTCCTTAGTGACCCAGGGTCATTTCGGACAAATCAGGTCGGGTTGCCTAGTGGCTATAAATAGCCCACCCCCTACAACCATAAACGGTTGGCTGCTCAGAGTTAGTGTACAACTTTTGTCGTTTGAGAGCAACCCACCTCGAAGCCTTTGAGAGAGAATTCCTTGCGAGGAAAAGCCCTAAACACCCAGAGCCAAAGTGTGTTAGGCATCACTTAAGTCTTCCTGTCTGTGTGATCTGAAGACTTATTACACTTGAGGACTGTGAATCCTCCAGCCGGTTAGGCGTTGCGTTCTGAGCATCCAAGAGTTATTATGGATCGCCGGTGAACGAAGTCTGTGAAGGTTTGGAAGTCTAACTTGAAGACTTACCAGAGTGATTGGGCGAGGACTGGGTGTCCTTAGCTCAAGGGGAATAAGGTGAAGACACGGTCTTCTGAGTTGAATCTCAGCCTCCCTAACCAGACGTACAGTTGTCATAGCAACTGGAACTAGTCCACCAAATCATTGTCTTCAACGAGCCATTGGTTCCATCCTTCCCATCTCTTTACTTGCAGATTGATCCTTGTGAAGTCATTGCCTATTTGCATTATCTATTTGTCTTCACTGTGTGACTGCTTGTTCTGATTGGCTTCATACTATCTTCCATCCTGATCTATACTGCCTAGCTGCTATTAGTCTTTGTGCTTTCATTTCATTGAATACTTGACTATGGCTTGCTTAGTGTAGTCTACCTTCCGTTGCATGGTAATAGGTTTACTTCTATCGTTTGTCTTCAAAACTTCCATGTTTTGAAGACTTCCATAAAAATCGCCTATTCACCCCCCCCCCTCTAGTCGATCACTAGCACTTTCAGGCATAGAGTCTGAACCGAAGGAAAGGGTAATTACCTCTACATCATTAGCCTGGCTTCCTTCTACGTCCTCCTAATAAAGATCATTGTTAATGAGGTGCATGAAAAGGGGGCCAAGTGAGTCAAGTTCTACCTCAACTTCTGGATCATCTGCATCTTCATGAAGTTCCATGTTGATCCAGTCAGCTATTTTCCGCTTTGAGGTATGCTTGACGGCTTTGGTTTTGGGACGGGATGGCTTTGCCGCTTTATCTGCGGATTTCCGCTTCCAGAAGGGATCATCACCCTGTTTATACACAAATAGAAGAAAGTTTACAAGTTAAACAATTTAAAGATATCAAAGATAAAAAAGGAAGCATAATGCTTACAGCAGGCGGTTTATTTTGAGTGTAGAAGGGGTTCAAGCCGGTTTGGCGACAGACTGATTCCGGTTCATTCAAAATTTTCTTAACGCCTTTAGTGACCTCTTCATCGGTTATCTGAATGTTGATGTAGCGTTGGGGGTCTTCTAATTCACCGGTATACTCACACACTAAACCGGGGCGGTGGCTTAGTGGCAAGACGCTCCAAGATATCCAGCAACGCACAAAATCAACGCCTGATAAACCGTTGGCCATAAAGGCCCGGAGCTTGGCGATTTGAGGGGCATATTTGGCCCGTTCTGTAGAACTTAAACGTTGCGGCATTGGATGAGTGTTGGAAAGATGGTGATCACGGTAGCCTGGAAGAGGGTTCTCATCTTCAGGAGAGGTATCTATGCAGTAGAACCAAGTCTGGTTCCATTCCTTAGGGTGACTCTGCAGTTTGGCATGAGGGAATTCAACTTCCTCCTCTTTTGAATAGAGACACCGGCAAGTTTAGTGTTGGGACCATTTACAAATTTTGTATGCCGGTTCAGATGAAAAAAATCCCGGAACAGCTCAGCAGTTGGTTCTTCTTGTAAGTACACTTCACAGAAGACTTGGAAGTTGCATAGATTGGACATCGAGTTGGGTCCAATATCTTGAGGATGGAGTTGGAAACTGGCAAGAACATCTCAGAAAAACTTCGACTCGGGTGGTTTGAAACCACGGCCTATGTGGTCGACAAAGACCACTACCTCACCCTGCCTTGGGGTAGGAGGATTCTCTGTTCCTGGAACTCGCCACCGAATTTCCATTTTCTTGGGAAAGGTGTCGATACTGACCATTCCGTTCAACTGTTCTTCGGTGATCCGGGAAGGAGCCCAGTTGCAAGCGGCAAACTGTTTGGCCATTGTGAAACGAAAAGTTGGAAAAGAAATGCCGGTTTACAAATCATTCATGATGATACGCAAGATGCAATGGGATAAAGATATATAGATATGTGAAATTGCGTAAACCAGAGACTGATACAATAATGAATGACAAGGTCATATCAAGGGTATACATGTGTTGTTAAATTGGACCGTTACAGTGAATGTAAAGGAGGTTTTCCGGTTTACCAGGGGACTAATGGTATGAGATAGATTGTTTTTACAAGGGTAAACCGCCTACATGGTAAAGAGGATACAGATCTAAGGCGAAAAGGGGCTAAGTAAGGTAAAATAGATTTCACAGTTTGGCATGGGAATTTCAGATCTGCCGTGCGTTAGATAATCAAAATATATCTAATTTCAAGTGCTCAAAAGGTTCAGTAAGTTCAGATGAGTTTGATATCAAGCGGGTGCCTTAACAAGAAGAAAGGAGTTTAAACTACAAAGGGCGCTGAAAACGATCAGATCTAACTGGCCATTGGTGTTACTAAAGGAGGAACAACTTCAGGTTATGAAGAACACCGAACCCTAATGGCGGATCTGGGGTGAGGAGAAGAGAAACTTACTGGTACATGAGGAAGCAGCGGAGGATCACCGTGTGTCTCTGGTAACGGTCAGGTTGATGCAGCGGCCTTTGTCGAAGCAGAGGTGAAGCTCGGTGACGGCGGCGGTGCTCAGGAGCAGAGATGTCACGAGGAGGAAGAAGAAGTGAAGGAGACGAAGGGGAAATAGGAGAAGGACCCGTGGTCCTATTTATAAGGCGAAGCGATAAAGCGACAAGTGCAAAAATCGAGGAGCTGGAAATGGATAAGTATTAAAGATGACGCCTCGAGGGTTGAAACGATCATTAATGAAGGGCATCTTCGGCTTCAACGGGTAGATGACATCATAACAATTGGCTGCGGATTTAAAGGATGACATCACGTTGATTTACCAGATTTGTACAAAGATGCCAGAGCAAGAATTTTTCTAAGTATTGGAGATTGACATGAACAAGTTCAAATCAATCTGGGGCCTAATGTTGGGGGTATAGTTACTGGAGGTAAACCGGTTAGGTATAGCCGGATTAGCTCCATGAAGATTGAAGCCCATGAAGATGGCAAGATATTGGCGCTTTAAGAAGGCCCAAGGCCCAAAGGCGGATTAAAGCCTGTAGTTGTGAACCGACTTTATCATGTAAACTTGTATTGTAAGTTAGAGGAATAGAGACCGAGCCGGACACCTCTATGATCCAGCCTCGGGACTCTGTAAACCGGCGGGTGTCAACCTATGTATATAAAGGGATGACCCGGCCACGGTTTGAGGACAGGAAACAACAACTCGAGGGCCAGTCAAAGCGGATTCGCTCACTGGTCATCGAAACCCTAGCAATACCAATCACAACTAGACGTAGGCTTTTACCTTCATCGAAGGGGCCGAACTAGTATAAACTCCCCGTGTCCCCTTGTCCGGTTTAACCCCTTTAAGCTAACCCGTTGAGATGGCTCCGCGACTAAGTCCTTTCACAAGGACATCTTCCATGACAAACCCATGACAATTACGCTGTGGTGTTCCAGGTGGCGTGTGTTGTGAAACTATTTTACATTGTTTTAAATGAAGACCAAACTTGTAACTCAAATATTCGCCTCCGTGATCTGATTGTAGAAACTTTATTTTCTTATTACGATGATTTTCCACTTCACTTTGGAATTCTTTGAACTTTTCAAATGTTTCGGACTTTTGTTTCATTAAGTAGATATACCCATATCTGCTCAAATCATCTGTGAAGGTCAGAAAGTAACGATACCCGCCGCGAGCCTCAACACTCATCGGACCGCATACATCAGTATGTATTATTTCCAATAAGTCAATGGCTCGCTTCATTGTTCCAGAGAACGGAGTCTTAGTCATCTTGCCCATGATGCATGGTTCGCAAGCATCAAGTGATTCATAATCAAGTGATTCCAAAAGTCCATCCGCATGGAGTTTCTTCATGTGCTTTACACCAATTTGACCTAAACGGCAGTGCCACAAGTATGTTGCATTATCATTATCAAGTTTGCATCTTTTGGCATCTATATTATGAATATGTGTATCACTACGATCGAGATTCAATAAACCATTTATATTAAGTGTATGACCATAGAAGGTTTTATTCATGTAAATAGAACAATAATTATCCTTTGACTTAAATGAATAACCATATTGCAATAAACAAGATCCAACCATATTCATGCTCAACGCAAACACCAAATAACATTTATTTTAGGACACCTGAATAAGAATTTTTCAATGAAAGACCTCGGTGAAGCTGCTTATATATTGGGCATCAAGATCTATAGAGATAGATCAAGACGCTTAATTGGACTTTCACAAAGCACATACCTTGATAAAGTTTTGAAGAAGTTCAAAATGGATCAAGCAAATAAAGAGTTTTTGCGTTTATTACAAGGTGTGAAGTTGAGTCTGACTCAATGTCCGACCACTGCAGAAGATAGAGAGAAAATGAAAGTCATTCCCTATGCTTCAGCCATAGGTTCTATCATGTATGCAATGTTGTGTACCAGACCTGATGTGTGCCTTGCTATTAGTTTAGCAGGGAGGTACGAAAGTAATCAAGGAGTGGATCACTGGACAGCGGTCAAGAACATCCTGAAATACCTGAAAAGGACTAAGGATATGTTTCTCATTTATGGAGGTGATAAAGAGCTCGTCATAAACGGTTACGTTGATGCAACTTTTGACACTGATCCGGATGACTCTAAGTCACAAACCGTATACGTATTTTTATTGAATGGTGGAGCTATCAGTTGGTGCGGTTCCAAGTAGAGCGTCGTGGTGGGATCTACGTGTGAAGCGGAGTACATAGCTGCTTCAGAAGTAGCAAATGAAGGAGTCTGGATGAAGGAGTTCATATCCTATCTAGGTGTCATACCTAGTGCATCGGGTCCAATGAAAATCTTTTGTAACAATACTGGTGCAATTACCTTGACAAAGGAATCCAGATTTCACAAGAGAACCAAGCACATCAAGAGACGCTTCAATTCCATCCGTGATCAAGTCAAGGAGGGAGACATAGAGATTTGCAAGATACACACGGATCTGAATGTTGCAAGCCCGTTGACTAAGCCTCTCTCACGAGCAAAACATGATCAACACCAAGACTCCATGGGTGTTAGAATCATTACAATGTAATCTAGATTATTGACTCTAGTGCAAGTGGGAGACTGGAGGAAATATGCCCTAGAGGCAATAATAAAGTTGTTATTTATATTTCCTTATATCATGATAAATGTTTATTATTCATGCTAGAATTGTATTAACCGGAAACTTAGTACATGTGTTAATACATAGACAAACAGAATGTCACTAGTATGCCTCTACTTGACTAGCTTGTTAATCAAAGATGGTTAAGTTTCCTAACCATAGACATGAGTTGTCATTTCATGAACGGGATCACATCATTAGAGAATGATGTGATTGACTTGACCCATCCGTTAGCCTAGCACTATGATCGTTTAGTTTATTGCTATTGCTTTCTCCATGACTTATACATGTTCCTATGACTATGAGATTATGCAACTCCCGAATACCGGAGGAACACTTAGTGTGCTATCAAATGTCACAACGTAACTAGGTGACTATAAAGATGCTCTACAGGTGTCTCTGATGGTGTTTGTTGAGTTGGCATAGATCGAGATTAGGATTTGTCACTCCGATTGTCTGCGAGGTATCTCTAGTCCCTCTCGGTAATGCACATCACTATAAGCCTTGCAAGAAATGTGACTAATGAGTTGGTTGCGGGATGTTGCATTACGGAACGAGTAAAGAGACTTGCCGGTAACGAGATTGAACTAGGTACTGAGATACCGACGATCGAATCTCGGGCAAGTAACATACCGATGACAAAGGGAACAACGTATGTTGTTATGCGGTTTGACCGATAAAGATCTTCGTAGAATATGTAGGAACCAATATGAGCATCCAGGTTTCGCTATTGGTTATTGACCGGAAGTGAGTCTAGCAGTCATGTCTACATAGTTCTTGAACCCGTAGGGTCCGCACGCTTAGCACTCGATGACAATCGGTATTATGAGTTTATGTGTTTTGATGTACTGAAGGTAGTTCGGAGCCCCGGATGTGATCACGGACATGACGAGGAGTCTCGAAATGGTCGAGACATAAAGATCGATATATTGGAAGGCTATGTTTGGACATCGGAATGGTTCCAGATGAGTTCGGGCATTTACCGGAGTGCCGGGGGGTTACCGGAACCCCCCGGCTAGTCAATGGGCCTTATTGGGCCTTAGTGGGAGAGATGAGGAGGCGGCCAGGTGGATGGCGCCCCCCCCCAAGCCCAATCCTAATTGGGTAGGGGGTTGCCCCCCCTTCCTTCCCTCTCTCTCCCTCTTCCTTCTTCTCCTACTCCAACTAGGGAAGGGGGGAAACCTACTCCTACTAGGAGTAGGACTCCCCCTTGGGCGCGCCATAGAGAGGGCCAGCCCTTCCCTCCTCCACTCCTTTATATACGGGGGAGGGGGCACCCCATAGACATACAAGTTGATTGTTTAGCCATGTGCGGTGCCCCCCTCCACAGAATTCCACATCGGTCATATCGTTGTAGTGCTTAGGCGAAGCCCTGCGTCGGTAACTTCATCATCACCATCATCACGCCGTGGTGCTGACGAAACTCTCCTTCGGCCTCAGCTGGATCAAGAGTATGAGGGACTCACCGAGCTGACCGTGTGCAGATCGCGGAGGTGTTGTGTGTTCGGTACTTGATCGGTTGGATCGCGAAGACGTTCGACTACATCAACTATGTTTCATAATGCTTACGCTTTCGGTATACGAGGGTACATAGACATACTCTCCCCCTCTCGTTGCTATGCATCTCCTAGATAGATCTTGCATGATCATAGGAATTTTTTTTGAAATACTGCGTTTCCTAACACATCCACTTGAGGGAGAATTGCTATTGTCCTACAAAACTCTGCGCTTGGAGGCCCGACATGAGTCTACAAGAATAAAGTTGTGTAGTAGACATCATATGTGAACGTAGAGCTTATCACACCCGATCATCACGTGGTCTCTCGGCACGACGAACTGTAGCAATGGTGCATACTCAGGGAGAACACTTTGTACCTTGAAATTTAGTGAGGGACCATCTTATAATGCTACCGCCGTACTAAGAAAATAAGATGCATAAAATATAAACATCACATGCAATCAAAATATGTGACATGATATGGCCATCATCATCTTGTGCCTTTGATCTCCATCTCCAAAGCAGCGTCAAGATCTCCATCGTCACCGGCTTGACACCTTGATCTCCATCATAGCGTCGTTGTCATCTCGCGAACTATTGCTTCTACGACTATCGCTACTGCTTAGTGATAAAGTAAAGTAATTACATGGCGATTGCATTTCATACAATAAAGCTACAACCATAAGGCTCCTGCCAGTTGCCGATAACTTTTACAAAACATGATCATCTCATACAACAATTTATATCTCATCACGTTTTGACCATATCACATCACAACATGCCCTGCAAAAACAAGTTAGACGTCCTCTACTTTGTTGTTGCAAGTTTTACGTGGCTGCTATAGGCTTGTAGCAAGAACCGTTCTTACCCACGCATCAAAACCACAATGATTTTTCGTCAAGTCTATTGTTTTAAACTTCAACAAGGACCGGCCATAGTCAAATTCGATTCAACTAAAGTTGGAGAAACAGACACCCGCCAGCCACCTGTGTGCAAAAGCACGTCGGTAGAACCGGTATCATGAACGTGGTCATGTAATGTTGGTCCAGGCCGCGTCATCCAACAATATCGTCGAATCAAAATAAGACGTCGGTGGTAAGAAGTATGACTATTATCGCCCACAACTCTTTGTGTTCTACTCGTGCATATCATCTACGCATAGACCTGGCTCAGATGTCACTGTTGGGAACGTAACATGCAATTTCATGAATTTTCCTACGATCACACAAGATCTATTTAGGAGATGCATAGCAATGAGAGGGGGAGAGTATGTCCATGTACCCTCGTAGACCGAAAACAGAAGCGTTTGGTTAACGCGGTTGATGTAGTCGAACGTCTTCGTGATCCAACTGATCTTAGTACCAAACGTACGACACCTCCGTGTTCAGCACACGTTCAGCTCGATGACATCCCTCGAACTCTTGATCTAGTAGAGGGTCGAGGGAGAGTTCTGTCAGCACGACGACGTGGTGACGGTGATGGTGATGTGAGCCGCGCAAGGCTTCTCCTAAGCACTACAACGCTATGACCGGAGGAGTAAACTGTGGAGGGGTGCACCGCACACGGCTAAGAGAACTATGTTGTGCCTTTGGGGTGGCCCCCGCCCCGTATATAAAGGAGGGGAGGAGGAGGTGACCGACCCAAGGGGTGGCACGCCATGGGGGGGATTCCTACTAGGACTCCACTCCTAGTAGGATTCGCCACCCCCTTCCTTCGAACGAAGAAGGGAAAGGGGAAAGAGGGGAGAGGGAGAAGGAAAGGGGGGCGCGCCCCCACCCCTTGTCCAATTCGGATTGGGCAGGGGGGAGGCGCGCACCTCCTCTTATGGCCTTCCTCCCTCTCTCCAATATAGCCCATGAGGCCCATTAACTTTCCCAGGGGGTTCCGATAGCCTCCCGGTACTCCGATAAATCCCCGAACCTCTTCGGAACCATTCCGGTGTCCGTATACAACCTTCCAATATATGAATCTTTACCTCTCAACCATTTTGAGACTCCTCGTCATGTCCGTGATCTCATACGGGACTCCAAACAAACTTCGGTCACCAAAACACATAACTCATAATACAAATCGCCATCGAACGTTAAGCGTGCAGACCCTATGGGTTCGAGAACTATGTAGACATGACCGAGACATATCTCCGGTCAATGACCAATAGCGGAACCTGAATGCTCATATTGGTTCCTACATATTCTAAGAAGATCTTTATCGGTCAAACCACATAACAACATAGGTCATTCCCTTTGTCATCGGTATGTCACTTGCCCGAGATTCGATCGTCGGTATCATCATACCTAGTTCAATCTCGTTATCGGCAAGTCTCTTTACTCGTTCATAATACATCATCCTGCAACTAACTCATTAGTCACATTGCTCGCAAGGCTTATAGTGATGTGCATTACCGAGAGGGCCCAGAGATACCTCTCTGATACATGGAGTGACAAATACTAATCTCGATCTATGACAACCCAACAAACACCCTCGTAGACACATGTAGAGCATCTTTATAATCACCCAGTTATGTTGTGATGTTTGATAGCACGCAAGTTATTCCTTCGGTATTCGGGAGTTGCATAATCTTATAGTCAAAGGAATATGTATAAGCCATGAAGAAAGCAATAGCAATAAAACTTAACGATCATTATGCTAAGCTAACGGATGGGTCTTGTCCATTACATCATTCTCCTAATGATGTGATCCCGTTCATCAAATGACAACACATGTCTATGGTTAGGAAACTTAACCATCTTTGATTAACAAGCTAGTCTAGTAGAGGCTTACTAGGGACACTGTGTTTTGTCTATGTATCCACACATGTATCAAGTTTCCGGTTAATACAATTCTAGCATGAATAATAAACATTTATCATGATATAAGAAAATATAAATAACAACTTTATTATTGGCTCTAGGGCATATTTCCTTCACTTTTTCCCTCTCCCAGTTGCAAGTACACCCTTGACACGCAACCGAGGTCCAATCCGTTTTTGTCCAAGTTGCAAGTCCAATTACACGTGTGAAATGCAATTGAGGGGACGCCTTTTTTATCCAGTTGCAAGTCTACCCTCAGTATGCAACTGGGGTTGACCAATTTTATCCCAGTTGCAACTCCACCCTTGATACGCAACTAGGGCCCAACCCATTTATGTCCTAGTTGCAAGTCCACCCTTCCTTTTTTTCAACACAATGCTTTTCCTCTTTCATCTTGTTCATTTCTTCCATGTCTATAAAATTTTCTTTTCCTCTATGATGGCATGTTTAACACACAAAGAGAGAAGCCTACAACCAACATCTTTTTCGGGAGAAGCCCATATCTAGCCCATGAGACAACAACAACCACCATAGTCAGTGGAAAGATTTTTTTAGGCTTTTGTCTGGCTTTATTTTAATGTGCAACAACAACAATAATTATTGTAAAGGCCCAAGTCAACAACGACCACAAGGCCCATGAATTGTATAAGGGATCGGGTTTTTTTGGCACACTCCTCTACATATGTCTTTTTAGAGTGAAATTTTGCAAGATGTTAGAACAGTTGATATTCACCCCCTCCAAAATCAGCTTTTTTAATTTGTTTACTATTTTTCATAATTTAATGTTCATGCGGGTGCATTTGTGCTTTGGATTAGAGTAACACTTTTGGTTTTCTAGTGGTATATCTTGGCGTTCAACAATCTGACAACGAAGTTAATTTAATCTGCCACCTAAGTGGTAGTAATATGGCAACTGCTGCTGAAACAAGTTGACGAAACATTTCGACATTGAATCTAGTTTCGACGACCTCGTCGCGAGGAAGCTCTTGATGAAAGCAAATCACCGAACGGATTAACGGTTTGGGAGATAAAGCTTCTTTTAAAATTTCAAAATTAAAGAAATCTTTGTAAAACAGAGGGGTACAAGCCACCGCATGGAAGACGATAGTGCGACGCTTCTACATAGTGAACTCCAATTATTAAAATTAATGACGCAGATAACCCAGGGAACATCGGCTACGGGGTGTGCCTTCAGGGAACTATTCATTTGCTCATGGACGAACCCTCCAATGAACATTTCACCCTTCCTCGAGCGTTCGCTCTAGTGGGTCTCCAGCCCAACCCCGGTTGACCCAGAGGCCTAGTTAACTATTTTATTTTGCAAAAAGATGCCATCAACAAATCATATATTTTCTTATAAAAAGGCAGAGAAACATAAATTTACAATTGACATGATCTAAATTATGAAATTGTCATGCTATAATTTGTAAAACTATCCTTCTCTAATCTAGAAATTTAGAATGGTATAAACAAAATAAATGTGTCGTGTTCTCTAAAAATTAAATTTGGCATGTCCTAATTAATAAACAAAATGAAATAGTCTGATGGCAACTTTAATAGAAAAAATATTATCAATATAATGTAAAAATATATAAATTGGGGTGTTTAACATGGCATACGAAAAAAATTGGTTTCTATACAAAAATCATGGGAAACTTAAAAAAATTCTTTAGAGTTCACATGGGAAATTCTGTGTTGTAAAAAAAAACTTGTGCTTGTGAGATGGCATAACTTTGCCAAGTCAATAAATCTGATAGTGTATAATACAAAATTTACGATGGTATGTTAAATAATTTTTTCATGGGAAATCCAGTAAATTTTCCATGGCCCAAAAAACAAAAAATAGTTGTAAGATAAAAAAGTGATGGTCAAACTAATAAAATTGACATGGTCTAAATAATAAAATTTTGATACTACCTACAATACAAATACCAAGGTCTAATTTAAAAAACTGCCATGCTCGAAATAATACAATGATCATGCTCCCTATAAAAAATTGCCATGGTAAGTCTAATAGATTTGTCATGGTACAAATAGAAAAAGTTGCAAGATAAGAAAATTGCCATGATCTAAATAATCTATACCTAATAATAAATAGACTATTTCTTTTGGCGGTATGTCATCAAAATTGCCCCCAAAGTTGTAAAGCATTACCCACCGGTGCCACATATAATATAAGTGCTAAGAAAAACCTTTCACACAGAGGAATCCACTCCTGGGCCATACCATGGAGTAGGACCATCTATACGGCGCTCTGCTCGATGGGAAAAGACAGATCGCGCCTGTTTGGGCCAGCCCATGTCCGGACGGCTGTTTTTCAATTTCCTATTTTATTTTTATTTTTATTTTCCGTCTTTGGTTTTTTCTACTTTAATAATTTAGGACTTCAAAAAAGTTCCAAAAATTAGAAAAACAAGAATTTTGCATTAAAATGTACAATAATTCATATATTTTGTTGGATTCAGCAATTGGTTGTGATTTTTAAAAAATATTCACATATTCATAAAATATTTTCAATTTTGAAAAAATGTTAGAGAAATAAAAAATCATGAATTTTTTAAAATTCCGTGTATTAAAAAAATGTTAATCAAATTGAACAAAAATTCGCCAACTCAAAAAATATTCATGAATGGAAAAATATCCTAAAAACTCTAAAACTGTTGTGAACTACAAAATAGTTTATTTATTCATAAATTATTCGCTGATTCAAAAAATGATCATGCACTTAAAAAATGTTAATGAATTTAAAAATTGTTCCACTAATTTCCAAAGAATATTCGTCGATTCTAGAAATTTTCTCCGATTAGAGAAAAACGTTTAGAAAATAGTCACAATTTTAGAAAAATGTTTGCAAATAGTATAAAACGTTCATGAATTCAAAAATGTTCTTGATTGTGGAAAATGTTCGAAAATTTGTAGACGTGTTCACGAATTTGAAAAATGTTCATGATTTCAGATATGTGCACGAGTTGAAAAATATGTTTACTATTTCACGAAATTTAGAGTGATGGTGTATCTCGGTGATGCAGCAAAATGTAGTCATGGCCATTGGAGATTTTGATATTATTTTTCTACCGCTGCAACGCATGGGCCCTTTGGATAGTATAATTTAAATGGTCTAAGTAATAAAATGTCCATGCTATCTATAACAAAACTACAATGATTAATATTTAAAAATGACATGCCTAATTTGAATAATTGCCATGGCTTAAAAATTAAATTGTGATGCTACCCAAAAAAAATTCGCGGTCCAATGAATAAAATTGCCATGGTCTAAATAGTACAATTGCAAGGATAGTTAATGGTTAACTTAGGAATTTTGTTCTCTAAAAAATGTGGCAACTTTTTGAATTCATGGGGCAAATTCTCTCGCCTGACCATGTCCTCCTGCTCCTCCTCACGGTCGGGACGATGCTAAGCAGATCCAATTGAGTCATGGTACTCGGAAGAGTAGAAATGAAGCGACAACATAACACATCGGGGCAGAGGGCTGATTGTGAGGGAGTTGGGAAGAGACTTGGGGCTGCGATCGATCAGTCGAGAGCTCAGGAGATCAACCTCGGCCGGAATGCCCAAAAATGTGCAAAAACAACCTGATAAGAAATATAAGGTACGCCCAAAACTAGGGCCCTGAGATCTGGGGGCCGTGCGGTCGCACCTCTCGCACAGACCCTCAGATGTTGAGGTGGGCCTTATCGCATCCATAATTGTATAACGATGTGGCAATGCTTGTACATTGAGATAAATAAGTCTGTGGGGATCATTCTTTTAGGTATATATGTAGGATATAGGATATGCCATGACAACACAGCTTGATTATCAAACAATGACTAAATGGAAACTTTAAGTTGCATTGGTGGCATGTGCTTTAAGACCAGAGGGTGAATGTATTCACAATCCTATGCATGTTCCAATTACACACGGGAAGCACCTAGAGATAATTGATGCATGTGGACTCTGAAATTTTATACTTGAAGGGCCTGACGCTAGACATGTTCTTTTTTTTAAGGAACACAACGCATTTCATTAATATACTAAAACGCTGGACATATCACCAGCTGCAGCATCTGATACAAACTTGGGAAATTGGCCAACCTCCATACAAACACCCTGTGCTGCTAATGTGTGAGCCGCTACATTACATTCCCGCTTACAATGTATTATAGACACATCACTTAAACCAACATGTAGGAGAAATTTAACCTCTTTAAACAATGTGCCCAGAGTTGATAGGTCATATTCATCACTAAGCATAGCTTACATCAACACCATGCAGTCTGTTTCAAACATTATCTTTGGCAACCCATTTGAATAGCAGCATGCACAACTTGTTGAAAAGCTAAGAATTCGGCGTGTAATGGTTCTGAAACATGCTCCAGGTTACCTGCTCCTGCTGCCAGTAGCAGGCCTTGGTCATTCCAGAGTGTGAAGCCCCATCCGCCTGATTGTGTTGCTTCAATGAAGACCCCATCAGTATTTATTTTCAGGATTCCTGCTGGGGGCGCCTTCCACTTTTGGATTTCTTCCTTTTCTTGGTGATTGCTCTCCTTTTTTACCTTCAAGCAATATGACAAATGGTAATCAGTAGAGGAAACTATGTCTGATATATTTCTCATCGTATCCCCATTATTTACTTTGTTCCGTTCGTGCCACCATAACCATAGAAGAAGGCACACTTTTAGACGCTAGACATGTTCTTACACATAGAGGACAAGTGGTGTTCCCACTTCTACACAAAAACCACACAATCTGTTTATGTTTGCTCATCCCAACTACAATTATACGCCCAATTATCTGAATGCAGCTCAAACCAACAAAGGGAACGGAATATGCAGAGCGGAACATGCATAGGATTGTGAATACATCGTGTGAATCCTATGCTTTAAGACCAGAGTGCTCTGCAGTTACCTTAGAAGAGTACACACGATGGATTCCGAGAAGGAAAGTGGAAATACACTCCACGGCATGGTTGTCGCTGCTCCTCCGCGACCGCCACGCTGCCGTGAGTTGGAGGTCTAGGGGCTACCGTCACTTGGGAGCACCAGGGAGGCGGAGGAGGTCAGACGTGGGGGTGGGAAGCGCGCAGGCGCCGTGAGCAGCCGCCGCTGCAAGCCCGCCATGGCTGTCATCTGTTGGAACCAACCTATCCACCTGCTTCTCCTCCTCTTCCGGCACCGCGACGAAGGGGAGCACCGCCAGCGAGCATCAAGATTCAACGGCCCTGGATGCGTTCTGGAAAAACGTTCCAAGGGAACGTTAGCCAGATAACATTCTCCAAAATTATAAAAGATGAAAAGGGCCTCAGAGTGATTTTGGTAAAAGAAAATCTCCAGACCTCAATAACCTAGTGACGGATTGTCCTTCGAGAAGATACACTAGAAATTACTATGCACGCGTGCTACTCACCAAGTAGCATTACACGTCAAAATATGTAGCTGAAGGGAAGCATCATATCGTGCTCTCTTGGACACAAGATTCAGGAAGGCGGTGTGGAGCCCGACCGCAGCACTCGACGCGTCAGAGTGTGCGGCAGCCTCTTCACCGCAATCCCGGCCGTTGAAAATGACTGCTTACTCAACTACAAAGATCTTTGGCAAGAAGATTCAGAACTCTCTACACCACATCTTGTAGACGTAACGGAAGGCATCAGAGTCAGACCACATCTTCTGGATTGCTCGTTGCAGTTTGAGTCACCTCATCGATCACGACATCGCTTTCTCTGTTGAAGGCATGGCACGTGAAGGTATATTTCCTTTTTGTGGAACTCTTCGCAAGCCGTCTCAACCAATCGGGTATCAGTGTTTTTTTTCTCTTTGAAGGTGCAGAGTATCAGTTTTGATTTTGTCATTTTCGTGTTCCTCTTTACAGCATGAAACTGCATGTACTACGTTTCAGGAAGGGAAGAAATCAGTCGCATAAAATTGTTTCATTATTGAGTGCTGGATTGGAAACAGGTTCAATTTGTTTGCTACAGATACAGAGTCATCTCCCAAAAAAGTAAAAAATTGCAAAGGGGAAAATATAATCTACAGAGTCAAAACAGAGCAGAATCAGATGGGCAATCATTTATCGACACTAGCTAGCTAGTAGCTCCAGAGCGCGACATCAGCACCGCCGTCGCGGTTGTCCCGGTACGCGTCTATGATGGTGGCCGTCGACGGCGGGTCCATGAGCAGCGCCTCCGCGAGGCTCACGTAGTACGAGCCCAGGTCCATTTCCGGGAACAGGTCAAGCCTGAACATGTCGATGTCCATTGTAGCCAGCACCTCGAACTCTCCATCGGCGGAAGCTTCCGACGTCTCCGACGAATCGGCGCTGTCGGACTCAGACGACGATTGTGCAGGAGCGCTAGATGGGGCCTCCTCAGCGGCGGTCCTGGTTACCAGGCCATTGGCAGCCTCCCATCGCTGGAACGTCGGCGAGGTCGGAGAGCGCGGACGGCACGGCGAGCAGCCACGCCGAGTCCGCGAAGTTGAGGCACCTGGCGGAGCGGCCGCCGAGTGCGAGCATGGCGGCGTCGTTCGCGCGGGCGGCGGCCTCGGCCGTCAGGTACGTCCCGAGCCAGAGCCGAGAACCACGCTTGCCAGGGACGCGCACCTCGCACACCCACCGCCCCGCGTTGCCACTGCGCTGCACGCCGCGGTACACCGGGTGCCGCGTCTCCCGGAACTTGGTGCGCCCCGCGGGGCGCTTGGCCGGCGACGCCCGCCCCGACGCGTGCTCGGGCGAGGATGACGCCGACGCGGACGGGAAGGAGCTGGAAAGATCCATGGCGAACGCCGGAGTGCTTGGTGACGGGCTGGTGGCGTCCTTCATAAGCAGACGAGCTTGGTGCTTGAGCTTATCGAGGAGTGTGAGCTTAGCCGTGGGATGCTTGAGCTTGATTGAGAGCGTCGGGTGATCGGTGTTACTAACATCTGTGGAGTGTGTGGGGACGTATTTATAGGTATGTGTCGCGTTGGAGCTTCAAGCGTGTATGAACGCGCTTTGGACAGCAGCTGGTACTACGTGGCCTTATTCTAGTCGATTAAGGCGTTGTACAATGAGAGATGTTTAGAGGGGGTGCTTAAAAAAATAAACTGAGATTTTCTGAAGTATCGATGTCTATTTTTACAGGAGAGACGCTTAATTAGGCGTCTATCCTGTACAAATAAGTACCAATGCTTAAGAAAAATCTGATTTATTTAAACATCTCCCTTAAGCACCTCCTATTGTACAAGGCCTAAGGGCCTTTTGTACTGCGACTTCATGTGAGATTGACGCGTGGCGAATTGCAGCGTGTTTTTTTAAGGGGGCGAATTGCAGCGTGTTAAGCAAAGTCAGCTTGCAGCATTTTTTTCTAGACTAGAGGAAGGCAGCTTCCTTCTTTGGGCAGCGGTAAATTGGGCTCCACCGACCGGATCAGCCCGTGGAGGCCCAGCCACGCATATTGCCTTATTCTTTCCGGTTTTCATGGTTCCAGGACGCAGTCAAAATGAATAAAAACTGGAGGCAAGAAAGCGCCACCTAGCCTGGAAAATGTAACGGCGGAAAGAAGACAGTGGACTAAAAACACGCATGTTGTTGTTGTTTGAAAAAGGCTAAAGGATATATAAAATAGCAGAAATTGAAAACTACATCTAAATTCGCCCTCTGTTCACTAATGCAAATTATCCGTCAACAGAAGCAGGAATAGTACCCTGCAAAAAAAGAAGAAGCAGGAATAGTAGTATACAGTACACCACAAAGACAAATTACAACGTTCTGAAACTACTCCAAATTTATTTCAAAATTAAAAGGTGAAAAGATTCCGTTTCGAAAAAAAAGGTGAGAAGGCCTGAGAGTGAGTTTGGCAAAGAGATTCTCCACACCTCAATAATCTGGTCAAGGACTGCCCTTCGAGAAGATTTAAGAATTATCGAGCACACGTACTAGTTAGGAGTACTCAACAAGTGGAATTGCACGTCTAATCATCTGGCTAAGGACGGCGCAGAAGATGAAATTAAAGTCTATCCATGAGAGTGAAAGGTATTTTGATACCCACAAATATAGGACATCAATTATATATTTTGCTAAGTAAGAATATCAAACACATAGGGGGCAGGGGCGAATCTACGTGCAGGGTCACCCCCACTCGATTTTTTTGCCCACTTATACCTGGCTTCCGATACGTGGCTTTGCCTCCGCTTGGCCCAGGATATTTGCCCCCACTGGCCTGACCACTTCTTTATTGTTCTGTCATATAAAGCCTAGCCCATTTTCTCTTGTGTGAAAAAGGCAGCAGTGGAGCAGCCCATCTAATAGAGATTGCTTGGATCTCAAAAAAAAATCTAAGAGATTGAGGCCCCTCAACAAAAAAAAAAACTAAGAAGGATTGAGGAGAACCCACGAGTCGCTAGAAACTAAGTGTTCTCTAAAAAAAGAAGCATAAGAGTTCGTCCGTCGCCTGGCTTCTGATTCGAAACGAAGCTGCCGTCGTCGCCCTACCTGCAACTCTAAGGGCATCTCCAATGGGCGGCGCTAGCTGGAGGCGCTAGGATTGAATTCCTGGCCAGAGCGGCAGTTGCGCCAGATAATCCTCGAGTCCAGCGCTTGTATTCTGGCATCGGCGCAAGAGTAGGAGTCGAGTGCTTAGGTAATTTGCTTGCCATGCGAGATAAAATTTGAGTGCAACAGCCACGTTTGTTGGAGTTTGTTAGCGCCAATACTAGCTGCTAGCGTTGGAACAGAGAATGCTTACGTGAATTTTTAATTTTAGAATATTTATTTTATTTGCCTAAGCGCCTTTATAGGCGCCCTGCATTGAAAATGTCCTAAGGGCATCTTCAACAGAAGGCGCTCATCTAGACGCTTAAGCGCATAAAAAAAATACTAGAAAAATAAAAACAACAACAAGGCGCTATGTGATACAACGGTGGATGCTAATTATAGGCACTTAACCGGCCGCTGGGTAGACAATGTTTTATCTGACCGAGGTAGAAAAAGAGGCAAGCGCTCGGCTCCTGTTGTTGCGTCGACGCCACGGGCGACGCCAGGATTCGCGGGCCTAACTGCCAATCAAGCAGGAAATTGACCCTGGCGTCCCCTGTTAGCGCGCATTGGTCATGCCCTAATATACGCCTACAGGTTGCTAGCCGCTTCTCCGACTATCAGCCTCGATTTGCACCTACACGTCGAACGGGCGGCCGGGTTGCCGTCACTATCCACGATGAAAGTAACATAGATGGTAACATCATACTTATTTAGACAAAATAGATAATGTAACATTTAATTAATGAAGAAAGAGAGGCATATGGTAACATGGCTAGTTACAATAACATCACACATATTAAAAAAAGATGAGTCTACAACCTAATAAATGAAGTAATGCATGACACAACACATATGTTACTACCCACTGTGGAGGTAGAAAACATAGACTAGTAACATTTGCATGTTACTACTCTAAATTACTCCCCACCGTGACTAAAAAGATGCGCCCCACCCCCACTCATCAAGCCGTAGGTTCAGTTCTGATCTTTCCCTTTCCAATTTTCAAATTATTAGTCTATTCCGATTTCATGTTTAAAAGGTACAAACTGGTAACTAGGTTGATTCAATCTAGTTTGATATAACAATTTCGTATGACTAAGTTTAACCACTCATCAAGCCCTAGGTTCGGTTCTGATGGGAGTAGAATAAAATATATACTCCCTTCATTCCTAAATATAAGTCTTTGTAGAGATTTTAAGTATATAGATGCATTTTAAGTATAGATTCACTCATTTTGCTTCATATGTGGTTCATAGTAGAATTACTCCAAAGACTTATATTTAGGAAGGGAGGGAGTAGACTATAGTAATATTCTGACTTCATGTAGTCAACTTAATTGTCGTTTATTTGTAAAAATATATTATTTGACTATTTGACATTGCTAGGAAAGCTAATGGAGAGATATTTTGCGAAATCCACAAATGGTAGTATTCCTAATGAGGGGATAGTTAAACGCTTTCATGTGAAAAATCATCGTGGGATGAAACAGAAGGAGGTAATGTGCTCAAGCTTACATTTTTATCTGTAAATATTTACTTTAAAAATGGTTTTTTCATGCAGCTTGAAGGCTATAAATTTGGGACAGACCAACAAAAAGGAACGACATATCATATTTCTCAAGTTATTCTGTCTTAAGTGGTTAGTTTACTTTTATTTTGGCAATGAACTTGTCATAGTTATGTCTGTGATGACATTATCTTATAAGAAAATATATGATTTTGCTTCTTCCACACTATATGTTTGCAAATGCTAAAAAAGTGCAATTTTGCTCAATTTTTTCTTGAATTTAACCATGATATTCTATAGACTTATCTCACACTATGCCATCAACTGGTACTCCCTCTATAAACTAACACTACTAAGGAAAAACCTATATACAGAATCTTATCAGCAGCGCGCTTTAAAATAAGACGCTGCTGCTAATTAGCAGTAGCGAGCTCAAAAATAACTCGTTGCTGAAATAAATATAGCAGTAGCGCGCCCGCTCAAAGACGCGCTACTGCTATAATTTCCACGAGGCCGCCGCGAGGCTGGTTATAGCAGCAACGCGTTATAACGACGGGCGCTACTGCTACGTAGCATAGTAGCAACGCATTTCGCCAATAAGCGCTACTGCTAAGTTTACTACAAAAATTTAGTCCCACCTCGCTCCGTGAAGAGAGTTTCTACCACCTTAAATATGTTACTTCTCAAACTTTGACAAGCACTTGGTCTTCATTGAACTCTACGTGTAGAATTTGTGGCTGCAATATGAGTCTTCACCTGTTCCTAAACCGGTAGGACTCATATTAACAAATCAGATTGTACACAAAAAGATCGTTGATGATCAATGTATTTTTGATACATTGAACTAAGTCTATTTTTACATGCTGACACATAGCAGTAGTGCTTCTTTGTGAAAGGTGTTGCTGCTAGGTAGTTTAGCAGTAGCGTCTTTCTCTATAGCGCGCTACTGCTAAGCCATTCCATCTCCCACCCCCCATCTCCTCTATCCGATCCACTCACAGTCACACACTCACTGGATCCCCTCTCAATCCCCCACGTCGGTCCTCCCCCGTCGCCCCTCCCCCGTCTGCGCCGCCGTCACCTCCTCCTCCTTACTGGGCTCGGTACCGGCCTCCTCCTCCGTCCTCCCTCTCCACTCGTCGCTGGCCGGCCCCTCCTCGCTCCGCCTTCCTCCTCCGTCCTACTCTCTTCTCCCTCCTCGAGTCGCCCCTCCTTCTCCCTCCTGCCTGCTACATTTTTATTTAGTAGGCTAGTCCATATGCAACATTTTGATTTAGTTGATATGAATTAGTTGACTTAGTAGGCTAGTTGATTTAGAACATTTTGATTTAGTTGATTTAGTAGGCTAGTTGATTTAGTTGATTTAGAACATTTTGATTTAGTTGATTTAGTAGGCTAGTTGATTTAGAACATTTCGATTTAGTTGATTTAGTAGGCTAGTTCATTTAGTTGATTTAGAACATTTTGATTTAGTTGATTTAGTAGGCTAGTTCATTTAGTTGATTTAGTATGCACCATTTTATTGTTATTTTTTCTGTACATGGATAGGTACGTAGTTGCTTTTGTTTTTTTTAATAAGTTATTTTTTGGCAAAATGTAGGTGGTACCTTGTCATCTAATATGTTACTAGATCTTAGGATTATAATTGTCCATCAAATTGCTTCTCGCGGAAGAATCAAAAATGGCGCCACCACCATCGCCACTATGTCGACTGTGCAAGTCAAGGTGCGCCAGCAGTCTTGCAACTGGCAAGCTGTTCGGCATCTACTTCCAGCCGAGTTTTCGTCATGCAGCGGTAAGAAATTAGATGAAATGTAATAATTATTTTATTTTCAGTGTTGGCATTACTGCATTGTGTCATTTTGCTTATTTTACACAGATCGTCCCATGCAATGTGAGGTTGAAATTCAACAAGCTGACAGGAGACACTGTGACATTTGAGGCTCCTGGGGGTCCGTACACTATGGAGGTCGAGAAAGGACGCAATATGTCGCAGATTGGAGGAGATGGATGGGCCCGTTTCGTCGCTCGCATGCGTCTTACTGGTGGTGAGTTGATCAACTTCTCCTTCAGAGCAGAAAGACCCAAGCTGATTGTCATTTATCTCAACCTGGTGGAAGATGATGAAGATGACGAAGATGATGAAGATAATGACGACCCACTCGATAAGATGATGAGGACCCACTTCATGAAGCCATCATAGCTCAAAGAACAAGGCTGAGCGAGGAGGAGGTGTCCAACCTGTGGGACATAATTCCGCCACGTGCTGACTTTGTCGGGGTGCCATTCGTGACCCGCCTCACAAATACCATGGTTGATCGACATGATATGGTATGTTATACTTACAAATGCAAATTATCCGATGAAATACTTAGTGTACAGTCCAATGATATGGTATGTTGTGTGGAATTTAGTGGATGATATGTTTTAGTATAGAGTTCGATCACATGCTTATTAGTGTAGAATCTAAGGAAACTATTTATAGTGTAGATAATCCATATGTACTTATTTGCGAGGCTATTTATTAATTGAAATGTTTTTCTTATTCAGAAATTGGCAAAGAGCATATTTGTGAGTTATGGTATCGAGCCTGATGAAGAAGGCTCGGCTGGACTACGCCTTACTACAAGGGGCCCCGTCACAACCTGTACTTATCGCATGGACACGGACGGTCGCACACACTTAAACTCGGTTGGGTGAAAGAAATTCCTCGATGGCAAGAATCTTCGTATTGGACAAGCCATCCTAATTACTATCAGGAACACAAACCGCCCAGGCTTGAGGATGATGATTGTCTTCGATATCATCTAGAACTACATATGTGTGTGTGGCTATATCATCTAGAACTACATATGATGATCATCGTCGATATCATCTAGAACTACATATGATGATCGCCGTTGATATGACCTTGTACTGCTTGAGGATGCATGTTGACTATGCATGAAATTGTTATCTAGTACTCCTTTCGTTCCAAATTACTCGTCGTGGTTTGAACTAAAACCACGACGAGTAATTTGGAACAAAGGGAGTACTACCCAGTAATGGTTTATGAATTTGATATCTACTAGCAGTACCTAGTATCTAGTATCTGAAAGGGAAAGTGAAAGGGAAAGGGGTACGGGGGGAATGATGAAAGATATAGCAGTAGCGAGGGACTGCGAAATCGCTAAAGCTAAGTAATAGTAGCGCGTTCATAAAAAGCGCTGTTGATATCGTCAACAGTAGTAGCGCGGGTACGGACCGCGCTACTACTATAAGTTAACTGTAGCGCCTTATTAGTAGCGTGGCCACCCGCGCTGCTGCTAGCCCAAAACCCGCGCTGATACTAGGGTTTTCCCTAGTAGTGTAATATACGCTCTTATATTAGTTTACAGAGGGAGTACCTTTTAGTTTGTTTCATTATTATTTTTGTTTCGTACTGTTATTAGGTGAACAGTTCATCTCATCGACTTGTCGTGGTGAACAGAATCAATTTGAGGACATTTTTCGAAAGTTATGAACGCTCGATAGAAGGATGTGGGAGCATTTTGTAAATGGAGTTCCAAATGAAGATCCGAGATTTAGATTTTGTGGCTTGACCATCCAACGAGCCCAAAATCATTTCAATTGAAATCATTATAAAGAAATGGCAGTCGATTTACTAAACATTATCAGACTCGAGGCTGGGCCAACCACTAATACGACCTTGCAGACAGGAAAAAAATTATATGAGACTAGGTCTCACGGTTAGCAGGTGAGACCCGTCCTGATGAATGACACGTGGCATTCACAAATCACAAAGTATCTAATCTCCCCCCTGATTTTAAGTAGGGGATGGGGGATGTTTTGTGGTTTGTGAATGTCACGTGAGACCTGATCTTATAGAATTATTTCCCTTGCAGACATATTGATGTTCGTACCAACAAATCCAAGATAGAAATACTTGCATAACTTCTCCATTTCAACATCAATTTTGGCCCAATTTGTTTTCGTAGATTCTTGAGAAGATAAGAAACGTATTGGGAAGGTCTATTGAGCATATTAGCCCTAGAATCAAAAGGAGTATAAGATCTATAATGGAGAATGGACTAGTTGATGTTATATATATACATGAGATTTCAAGAGGGAGGTGACCCTTATTTGGCCCAATCCGCACAAGGGCAGGGGTTGCACGCCTCACTCCATGAAGAATAGCTAGAGCAACAACCTCTTTTTTTAAGTGGAGAGCATCATCCTCAACACCATCACCACGACACCGAAGCAACATGGAAGAGAAGAAGGTGCCACACCGTCGTTCGACGCAGGCCCTAGGCCGTGCGCAGCGGCCATCACCGCCACCCCCATCTCGCCTTTTTGCCACGTGTTTCTAAGATTGAACATGATGAGGATTTAGGGCCTGTTTGGATTGCTACCAAAGCTGACCCTGCCAAAAAATTGGCTAGCCCATGCAATTTGGTAGCTGTTTGGATCTGCACCAAAAAATTGGCTCGCCCGACTTGCCCAGCGCCTATGCATTCATGATTGTGCACACGTACTATCTAGCTAAAGAAACGCATCGCATTTCGTTTGTCTTTATTCTCTTTTGCGGAAAGAACAGATCTATTATAAAGATTCATCGAAAGTACAAGACATCTTAAATATAATAAAAATTACATCAAGGTTCATGGACTACCGAACGACCATTGCAGCCGCCAGAACGAGCCGCCGACGCGCCGTTGTCGCCGCTCCCATACCGGAGCCAGCCAAACCTTGTCTTCATGCACGTGCCTCTAAGGACCAGAGTCCCGGAGCCGGAGCCGTCGCCGTTGAATCTTTGAATCAATCTGAAGAATTTGATGTCAAATATCCCCGTTGCGTATGCACTGTGAAAAACCATGACCTCGCCGCCCCGAGGAGCTTGCAGGAATCTATACCGGAACTCCGTCTAATCCATCCCAACAGACTAGCTTAAGTAGGATCGGAGTCCGAAATACTGACTCGAAGAAGAAGCGTCTCCATCCATCCAAACGCCGCCGTTGCTAGAACTAAAATCCTATAGTACCTCGCATTTTGTTGTCCTCGACAGATAAGATTTAGGAAGGAGGCAAGGAGCGTAACAGTCGACGCGATTGCAGCACTCGCCGCGTGAGAGTGTGCAACTGCTTCTTCACCTCCGAAAACGCCAGGCTACAACAGGAAGCGCCAAGAGCTGCTCTCGATGCTTTAACCTGCTGGGTCCATGAACAGATCGACCCGAGACCACACGTTAGAAGGATTGGAACGCTTCAGGCGACATTTTATGTTTAAAGCAGATCGGCACCGCCTGATCCCTTCTGAAAGTTACCTCCCTCTTTCTCCCTTTTTTCTGGAGTCCTTTGCAACTGTCCCAACTAACAAAGTATCTGCTGTGGAGCACAACAAAAATGACACCAAAAGTGAATATATGGCCGGGGTTTTGGGCTGGTCAGACGGTCCTTAACGTCGATGTGTCGTTTAGTGAAGGAGATTATGCAGGATCTTCTGGAGTGGTCATCCGTGACTATCGTGGAAATTTTATGGCTGCAGCCACAACAACACTAGAACATGTAGCTGATGTTGAGACAGCAGAAGCTGCGGCTATGCTCGAAGGACTGAAGCTAGCAAAGGAAACAGGATGCCATAATGTGATACTAAGATCAGATAATATCATGGTGGTGGAGGCACTTAAACTAAATGGAGGCTACTCTATGGTGGCAGCACCGTTGTTGGATGAATGTCGCAGTTATCTCAAAGATTTCGGAAAGTTTTTTGGTGGTTTTCACCCACCCCCACCCCCCGCGTCGTCCGCTCCGGGCGACTCGGGGGGCGAAACCCTAGCCGCCCGCCGGTTTCCCCCCGCCTCCCCTCCTCCTCCCCCGCCGCCCGCAAGGCGGTAAGCGGCGGCGGGGTTTCCCCGCGCACCCGCCTCGACGTTGGAGGCACTCCCACCCCGCATCAGACGCCGCCGCCCGCCTCCCCAGCTCTTGGTGGCCGCCGACGCAGGCCCTCTGTGGCGGCCGTCGGTCGTCAAAGCTGTCGCTAGCCCTCCTCCCGATCCGGTGTGGGGGTCTCCTAGGAAGGTCCGACTGCCAGATCAGGCCGGCTCGGCCCTGGATCGGGGCTGGCTCCTCTCTGGCGGCTGGTGGGCCGGGGATCGCCGGATCCGCCCGGATCTGGCCGGCGCGGCCCTGCCTCATCGCCCAGCTTGGGTGCTCGCGGTGTGGTCTTCCTGGTGGCGGCGGTGTGGGTCGTTCTCCGTGTTTTGACGGGATGTGCGCGGTGGGTGGATGCCAGGGCCACGGCCTCGGGCGGTGTGGACGGCGTGGCCTCTCGACGGGCGACGGCCGTGGGAGCTGGTGGTCCGTGACTTCGGCTGTGCGGGTGGCGAGGTCTCGGTGGACGTCTACTACGGTGGGTCAGGGTGCCCCGTCACCCGGCGTGCTAGCTTCGATGAAGTCCAACGCCTTCTCCGGCTGCGTGCGCTCCCCTGGCCAGGTCTTTGGCCGGGTGGATGGGACGGGGGCGGGATCGGTGGAAACCCTTGGCCGTCGGCGGCGGCCACGACAATGGCGGCGCCTTGTGGGCGTCGGTTTCCTTCGTGGAGGCCTTGTCGAGGTCCTATCCCGTTTCTCACTGTGCTCTTTGTCAGTGTCAAAACCGGCGGATCTCGGGTAGGGGTCCCGAACTATGCGTCTAGGCGGATGGTAACAGGAGGCAGGGGACACGATGTTTACCCAGGTTCGGGCCCTCTTGATGGAGGTAAAACCCTACGTCCTACTTGATTGTTCTTGATAATATGAGTAGTACAAGAGTTGATCTACCACGAGATCAGAGAGGCTAAACCCTAAAAGCTAGCCTATGGTATGATTGTTGTTCGTCCTACGGACTAAACCCTCCGGTTTATATAGACACCGGAGGGGACTAGGGTTACACAGAGTCGGTTACAAGGAAGGAGATCTACATATCCGTACTGCCAAGCTTGCCTTCCACGCCAATGAGAGTCCCATCCAGACACGGGACGAAGTCTTCAATCTTGTATCTTCATAGTCCAACAGTCCGGCCAAAGGATATAATCCGGCTATCCGGATACCCCCTAATCCAAGACTCCCTCAGTAGCCCCTGAACCAGGCTTCAATGACGATGAGTCCGGCGCGCAGATTGTTTTTGGCATTGCAAGGCGGGTTCCTCCTCCAAATACTTCATAGAAGATTTTGAACACGAGGATCGTGTCCGGCTCTGCAAAATAAGTTCCACATACAACCGTAGAGAGAATAATATTTTCACAAATCTAATCTGCCGACGCATTCCGTAGTGTGACATCACACCACAGCCAGGTTACCATTCGAATCATTTTTCACAACCAACCTCAGCGTGTTTCGTGAGGCGGTTTCCTTGGCACGTCTTGTCAAAACAGAGATCGTGTCCCCAGATCTTAGGCAAGTCCCAAACGGCTACGAGGAGGACGCTTGATATTCACCCTCTTTATAAAGGGGACAAGGCCTTTTCTTTTTCCCCTCTCGTGCTCAAACGAATCCTTCCCCCGCATCGAGTTCTAACACCCAAAACGTAGGTCAGGTGCTTCGGACCTTCAATTATGTCCGGATCCAACCTTCAAGGTTGGTGGATGCCTTCCTTCATCACGGAGGAGGACATCGAGAATTTGAGAGAGGCCAGATATCTGACCGCCAAAATTTCGCATCGGCTGCCTGCCCGAGGGCAGGCCGTCCCTCCTCCCGAACCCAACGAGAGTGTCATGTTTGTCTCCCACTTTCTCCGAGGACTAGGCCTCGCTCTGGATCCCTTTGTTAGGGGTCTTATGTTCTATTACGGACTAGATTTTCACGATCTGGCCCCGGATTCCCTTCTTCACATCTCAACATTTATTGTCGTATGTGAGGCCTTCCTCCGCATTACCCCTCACTTCGGCCTGTGGCTCAAGACCTTCGATGTGAAGCCGAAGATGATCGAGGGGAAGCACGCAGCGTGCGGAGGCGCTTCAATAAGCAAAATCGCTAACGCTCCATGGCCTAAGGGTTGCTTCCTAGAGGTGTCCGTATTGTGGCAGCGGGAGTGGTTCTACGTCACAGCTCCCCGAAGTGCCAAGTGGGTAGCTGCCCCCACCTTTCGCTCCGCCCCCCCACCGCAACTGATGTCATGGATCAGCAGGGGGCTGAGATGGGGGTCCAGCCAAGGATGTGCCCATACTGCAAAGCCGTATCCGAGATCTCTTTGAGAGAGATTTCAGTCTGGTTATGGTAGTGCAAATTATGCTAGTTCGTCAAGTCCAGCCTTGCAAACGCCGGCCCCTTCACATGTTGGAATTTAACCCGAAAGGACCGCAAGCTGTTCAACATTTCCTCGGCATGACGCACGAAGATATGTACAAATTGTTCTTCGGACCACAAATAATGTGTCCGGACATCACCGAGGATGCAGGTCTGAGCTGCAATCGCCCGGATACCCAAGTAAGTAGCCCCGCATCCGAACACACTGTTCGTTTATTTATCGCAACGTTGCCCTGAAAAATGCGCTCTTTGACCATGATTGGATAGCGAAGGCTAAGTTGATCAGGTGTTCGGACCCCCTCCCTGAGACCTCACCAAATCCCGTGCTAACCAGGATGCTGGAGATCGCGCCTTATCAAGCGCCCTCAGGAGAAGATAAAGGGGGGAACAAGGAGGCTAGCGCCTCCGCGAAGGAGGTTAGCCGGGGAGGAGGGATTGAAACTTCCTCTCCCCAGAGAAGGAAGAGGACCGCCTGCGAGGACCCGGAGACAATGGTCTCCAAACGGTGGAAGAAATCTTCGCCGGAGGGTCCTGCCCCGGGGGCTACCCCGGCCGCACTATGCCCTCAAGGGGATCAGTCCTCCACCGAGCTGTAAGTAAAAGGGTACTTAATAAAAAATACCTTGCTTTACTTCTGAGGAAAATAACCGAAGCATTTATCTCACAGTTCGGATCTTAGCCCTTCTCAGCAGAGCTCGTCTTCAGGGGATCTTCTTCCAGAGATGATGGAGAGCAAAACGCCCCCTGCCATACCGCCTCATGAGGCGGGTGACCCCGAGGTGTCGTCGCGGAGGGTTTCTCCTGATCCGGTAAAGCCTGAAGGCAATCCTATGGCCACCCGAAGTCCTCAGTATCCGGCTCTTGAAGAGAGCAATCGAAAGAGTCTGGCACCGTCTGGTGTGCGGTCGGACGTACTGAGGGATCTGCTAGAGCAAGCGGCTATCTCAGAAGAGCACCGCAGGTTGATGGGTACGGTGATTGAAAGGATTTCGTCCGCCGAAAGTGGGTTGCATGAAGCCTTTATGAGTCTACTGACGGGTTTTGAGTTACGTGAAATGATGTACATTTTTGACAGTACCGCACATTTTTAGATGTGCCCTGTGTAGATAGTAGCCCCTGAGACTCTGGTTGTCGTCTAAAACGGCGGCAAACAGAGGATCATAGTCCCAGGTAATAACCAGACCGCCTTTATGTGCAGGTGGTTGAAGCTCCGATGGCTAGCTGGACTGATGGGTTTGCCGAACTAAGGCGACAACTGGATGCGGCAGATGCCGACATCGTGCTTGTTAACAAGCGGCTTGATGAGACACAGGGTAAGTGATCTTTCTGGTGATTGTCACATAATAAGAGCAGCATGATGCCAGTATCTTTAATATGTTGTGACTGCAGATGGAGCTGCCACCGTGGAGACCCTTCGGGCGGAGTTTGCCGGAGCCAAGGAGCAAGCCATGAGTAGCAATGCGACCGCTTTAAAGGCGGCCGAAGAGTTAAGGACTGAACAGGCCGCGCATTGCGAGAGTAAAGAAAAAATAGCCAAGATGGCTGTAGAGTTAAAAGATGCTGCTGAACGTTACCAGCTTCTTGAAGAAGAAAACCGGGCGAAGGCGGCGGACCTGGAGAAGGCCCGGGTGGATGCCAAGGAAGCCCGCTCCAAAATTAGAGCGACGAAGGAGGAGCTGCATCAAGCTGCGGATATTGTATCTGGGAAGCCCTTCTTGTTGCGGACTAAGTTTGGGGATCCGAAATATGCACCTCTGGACCGGGTATGGAGTTCTGCGGACGCCTACGTGGATTTGGCTGCAAGTACTCCTGATGCGGCCGAGTACTTCAAGGATCGGGAAGATCACGAAGTGGAAAAACTGTTTTGGTCACAGTTTCATGCTCCTGCCCGTCTGCTGCTGTTGAATGAGCAAATGGCCGAGTGGGCCGAGCTCCATAGATTATCCGGACTTGCCATGAGGTCCGTTGTGGATCATCTGTGGCCGGGGGGGCCAAGGCCGAATAGCTACTTTAGCTTAGTGCAACAGTTCCTTGGTGCTATGCCACGCATCGATGTTGTAAAGAGGTCGGTGTGCATAGAAGGCTCACAGATGGCCCTTTCCCGTGTCAAAACATACTGGGCGGAGATGGATGCCACCACTGTTGCGGCACCGGGTTCGGCCATAGGCCGAGTGGCTGCCAAGCACTACTTTGAAAAAGTTCTTGAAGGCGCTCGTTCGATAGAGGCTCAGTGCTCGAAGAATATTATGTTTAAGTGACATGTATTCCCATTGTAAAAACAATGTTTTATTGAGTTTATCAAGGCTGTATTTATACTTTTGCCCGAAAGTACTATGATGCCTCCTGTGCGGCCGTTTATGTATATATGTATATAACCTGAAAGATGGCAGTCGTCGGCTTCAGCCCCCACGCATATAATGCGGGGGTGTTCGCAGAAGATGCATGTTCACACTTGATCCAACGTCTTGGTCCATTAAGGAGGTGATAGCGCAGCGAACTAGGCAATCGGACTATAATGCTTTAACACTTTCACTTAGCCAGAGGAGTTTGACAGTGGGGCTACTATATAGCCCCTGGTGGCTCCGCGCTCATCCGAATTCGGGGCGCGTACATGCCTGGCCGGGAAACGGCCCTTCGTTAAGGCGGAGGAATCCCGAAGATTCCGCTAGGTGATCGAGTGGTTGACCAGTCTCACGCTATATCATGACAGTCAGTTTTCGGCTTTCTTACTCAGGTGCTCGTCCAGATGAACCAGGGCACAATCGCAGTAGTTCTCCTAGTGCCGTCTTAGCCGATAGAGCGGAACGTAAGGCAGCAAAACACAGGAGCCGGGCAAACCCAACATTTGACCAAAGACATGATTCGGAGCTGATGCATATAAGGCCAAACTCGCGACGCCGAACACTCCCTAAGGTATTCGGTCTTTATGGTGTAAACCAGGCTAAACAGTGCCCTTTGTAATAAGCCCCTAGTGTCCATGTACGTGCAATATTTTGACGTGGGCACATGCCAATATGTAAGCATCCTTCTCAATTGTACTGAGAATCCGGGGGATGTGTATCAACAAGAGACAGTAAAAAAGGTTTACGCAGGGTCTTAATCTAAAAAGAATCCTTGGAACGGGTCCCTGCTGCACGTCTGCGCCTGTGCCTCCGTTGTGCCGTATCCTAGACGGGTGTAGCACGATGGTCATCTGTAAAAGAGAGGAACTTAGTTGAAAAGTTGTCGTGCAAAAGGTAGGTTATACTAAATAAACCGTGTACAGTTCAAGATGAGTAAAGTTGAGCCTAATTGTCCCTTGTTTACATGCGTTGAGCCCCTTGTATTGTTATAGAGGTATGGCTATCAAACCTGTGTCAATTATATATAGCTACACCGGACTCGTCTAACCGCGTCCGTAGTCTTGACGACCCGTCAGATGCTCTAGTTGGTGAGGCCATCTAGTGTGCGGCTGCCAAGGTAGCCGCACGGTCTTCCGCACGCAAGGAGCGTTCAATATTTCCATTTACTGTAATGATGCCGCGTGGACCGGGCATCTTAAGCATGAGAGAAGCGTAATGCGGTATTGCGTTAGAGCAAGCGAAAGCTTCGCGTCCGAGTAGTGCTTGATAGCCACTTTGGAACGGAGCGACATGAAAGATTAACTTTTCGCTCCGGAAGTTATCGGGAAAGCCGAATATAACCTCTAGTAGCAGGGAGCCCGTGCAATGGCCTTCTAGGCCTGGCATTACTCCTTTAAAGGTAGTATTGCTATGACTGATTTTTGTTGGGTCTATCCCCATCTTGCGGACTGTGTCCTGATATATCAGGTTTAAACTACTGCCGCCGTCCATCAGGACTCGTGTGAAGTGGTATCCGTCAATTATCGGGTCTAACACCAAGGCAGCCCATCCTGCATGCCGGATACTTGCCGAGTAATCCCGATGATCAAAGGTGATCGGTTTGGACGACCAGTGGCAGAACTCCGCGGTGATAGGCCCTGGGGCATGTGTCTCTAGGAGTGCCGCTTTATTTCTTCCCTTCGTCACGTGTAACACGTTTACTGTTTTGACTTCTGGTGGGAATTTCTTCTATTCCCCAGTGCTTTGCTTGCGAGGCTCGTCCTCGTCTTCGCTTGGTGTATCCTACCCCTTGTGTTCAGCGTTGAGCTTGCCGGACTGCTTGAAGACCCAACATTCTCTATGGGTATGATTTGCAGGTTTATCGGGGGTGCTGTGGATCTGACATATTTTGTCCAGAATTTTGTTTAGACTGGACAGTTCGTCTCTATTGCCTTTGGAGGGCAGCTTTTGCTGACCTGGCCGAGAGCTTCTGAATCCGGCGTTTACCGCCGTGCTCTTCGGGCTGTCTTCTTTATTCCGGCGCTTGTTTTTGCTGCGTCGTGGCTCTCCATTTCCGTCCCTGACTTCGGATGTACTTGGGTCGCTGGTGTTGCATCGGGCTAACCAGCTGTTCTCGCCCGCGCAAAAGCGGGTCATGAGGCTTGTTAATGCTGCCATTGTTCTCGGCTTTTCTTGGCCAAGGTGTCTGGCAAGCCATTCATCTCGAACGATGTGCTTGAAAGCTGCTAAGGTTTCAGCGTCCGGATAGTCGACTATTTGGTTCTTTTTAGTGAGAAACCTGTTCCAAATCTTTCGGGCTGACTCTCCGGGCTGTTGAGTTATATGACTTAAATCGTCTGCATCCGGTGGTCGGACATAGGTCCCTTGAAAATTTTCCTGAAAAGCATCTTCGAGCTCTTCCCAGCTTCCAATTAAGTTTTCGGGGAGGCTTTTAAGCCAGTGTCGAGCTGGCCCTTTGAGCTTGAGGGGTAAGTACTTGATGGCGTGGAGATCGTCTCCTCGAGCCATGTGGATATGAAGGATGTAGTCCTCAATCCAGACCCCAGGGTCTGTCGTTCTGTCGTACGCCTCTATGTTTACGGGTTTGAATCCCTCTCGAAATTCATGGTCCAGCACCTCATCGGTGAAACATAAGGGGTGTGCGGCACCCCTGTATTTGGGTGTACCGTGGTGTTCAAATTTTTGTTGTGTTGCCTTGTGTGCTGGAGCGCGCTTGCTTGGCCCGTAGATGGATCTGGTTGCGTCGTCCTTTTGATGCGACCCCTCACGTGGGTCGCGTACTGGCTTGTGTGTGGCGTCGTTTGCCGCTCTATGTTGGCCACGAGGTTGTCTATCTGACCGGATGGCTGTTTTGTTTTTTTGATTGCGGGGGATCTAAGGCCTCCTCATCGAATTCAGGTAGCAGCTTTCGCTTCGGGTAGCTCTTTGTGTGGCGACTACCGCCGTACTTTGCTGCAGTGTTGAGTACTTCACTCCATCTGATTCTAAGTGTGTCTTGTGCAGCCCTGAACCTTTGCTTCTTCTTTTTCAGACTCCTCGCAGTGGCAGCAAACCTTTGATGGGTATTCTGTTGCTCCGGGTGCCTGTCCGGTGTGATGTCGTCCGGACTGTTATCTTCGGCAGAGTCGGGTTGTTCGGTTTGATTCTCCGTGTTGCCATGGTCGGACGATGGTTCAATGTCGTGTTTGTCGTCCGCTGGCTCACCCTGCTCTATCGCTGGGTTTATATGATCGTTGTTTCTGCCGAGGCGGGATTTGGAGCGGCACTTATGCCGCCGCTTTGACTGCTTCTCGAGGGAACAACCCTTCGCTGCGTCCTTCTGTTCCTCGTCGTCGTTTTCTTTGGATGTGTCCACCATGTATACATCATATGATGAAGTGGGCCTCCAGTGCCCTGTGGGCAGTGGTTCCTGTTCGTCTCCTGCATTGTCGTCCATACCGTCGATGTCTTCGGAGTCGAAGTCGAGCATGTCGGTCAAATTGTCGACAGTGGCTACTAAGTGGGTGGTGGGTGGGGGCGAATTTCTTCGTCATCCGCATCCCAATCCTACCGGACATAGCTCGGCCAGGACTCTCCTGACAGGGAGAGAGATCTTAATGAGTTCAGTATGTCGCCGAAGGGCGAGTGCTGAAAGATATCCGCGGAGGTGAACTCCATGATCGGCGCCTAGTCGGATTCGACAGGCACGGGCGTAGGCGGTTCGGAGTCCGTGGCCGGGAAAGAATCCGGCAGTTTGGCGTCACGGCTCTCGTGAAGGTAAGGTCAATACTCGGCTCGATCGCCGATGAGAATGCGGCCTCCGTGGCGGGGTCTATCCACCCGTCCCTGGATGGCGCAATTGGCTCCGAATTGAGGGTCGGAGCGGTGGCCGGTGCGATCTCCCGAACACTGTCCGATGGTAGAGCTAAATCATGCTCATCGTGACCGTGCGGTGCACTCGGCGAGGGCTTGAATCCGTCGAAGATCAAGTCTCCGTGGATGTCGGCTGTGTAGTTCAAGTTTCCAAATCTGACCTGATGGCCAGGGGCGTAGCTCTCGATTTGCTCCAGATGGCCAAGCAAGTTGGCCCGCAGTGCGGAGCCGCCGAATGCAAAGATCCGTCCGGGGAGAAAAGTCTCACCCTGGACTGCATCGCTATCGATGATTGAAGGATCCATCAAGCCTAACGATGACGACACAGAGAAACTCTCGATGAAAGCACCAATGTCGGTGTCAAAACCGGCGGAGCTCGGGTAGGGGGTCCCGAACTGTGCGTCTAGGCGAATGGTAACAGGAGGCAGGGGACACGATGTTTATCCAGGTTTGGCCCTCTTGATGGAGGTAAAACCCTACGTCCTGCTTGATTGTTCTTGATAATATAAGTAGTACAAGAGTTGATCTACCACGAGATCAGAGAGGCTAAACCCTAGAAGCTAGCCTATGGTATGATTGTTGTTCGTCCTACGGACTAAATCCTCCGGTTTATATAGACACCGGAGGGGGCTAGGGTTACACAGAGTCGGTTATAAGGAAGGAAATCTATATATCCGTACTGCCAAGCTTGCCTTCCACGCCAAGGAGAGTCCCATCCGGACACGGGGCGAAGTCTTCCATCTTGTATCTTCATAGTCCAACAGTCCGGCCAAAGGATATAATCCGGTAGTCCGGATACCCCCTAATCCAGGACTCCCTCACTCTTCATTTGGGCGAAAGCTCTAGTTCCCCTTGCGGGCGACGGCGTCGTGCCTTCGTCGCGTTCCTTATTGAAGGCGTCGCCTGGGGTTCCCGGAAGCATGGTGGGCGCTTTGTGGTGCGTGTGAGGTGTTTGGCGGCGGCAATGTGTGCGGCGTTTTATCTATTCTACCGCTGATCTTCATCTTGTGGTAGCGCTCCTTTTGTTGGGCGATGTTCTAGCGTAGGTGGTGTTCGTCACTTGGCGTCATGGTGGCGTTGATGGCGGAGGAGCCTGCCAAGGTTGGCACCTCAATCTGCTTGGAGATGGACCAGTGGAAGATGGTGGAGACGACACGTGTGAGTGCGTCAGACCGGTTTATGCCCCAGACCCAGTATGTGGCTAGGCTGGGGATTCCGGCTTGTGATGTTAGGATTAGGTGAGTGGTCTGGGTAGTGGCCCAGCTAGCACCTCTTCATCATATAGATGCAGAGGCCGGGGGTCATCCTCCTTTTCTAAAAAAAACTATTGAGCATTGTATTAGAAAGTTAAATAATGTAGCTCATGAGTTAGCATGTTGGGGTCGTGCTAATAATCCATCTCGCTGGGTTGATGACCCGCCTGATTTCATTGTAAACCTGTTGGCAGACGATGTTGCTATCCTTTGATTAATAAAGTAAACTTTCCTTTAAAAAGAACAAAGTATCTGCTGTGAGTTGCCGTTTTTGTGTTCCTTTTTATTGTTTGAAACTGCATGTATGTACATTTCAGGGAGACAAGGGCCGGCGTGGGAATAGTGACCTATCAGTTGCAAAAGATTTTATACGAGTAAAACCGTTTCACAGTTAAGTATTGAATTAGGAGCAGCTTCACCTTATTAGCTAGGAGTACTACGTACATAGTCTTTTCCCACAAGGGGAAAACTTTGTAACAGGGGAAAATAGCTACAGAGCTGGGAATTATCGGCACTACTTTTTTTTTGCGAGGGGAATTATCGACTGTACTAGCTAGTAGCTCCAGAGCGCGACATCAGCTCCGCCGTCGCCGTTGTCCCAGTACGCGTAGGTGGTGGTCACCGGTGCCGGCGGGTCCACGAGCAGCGCCTCCGCGAGGCTCGCGTAGTACGAGCTCAGGTCCAGTTCCGGGAACAAGTCAAGCCTGAACATATCGGTGTCCACCGCGACCGGCACCTCGAACTCTCCATCGGCAGAAGGTTCCGACGTCTCCGACGAACCGACACTGTCAGACTCAGACGACGATTCTTCAGGAGCGCCACAGGAGGCCTCTTCGGTGACGGTGGCGGTGACTGTGAGGGAGCCGTTGGCAGCCTCTCGTCTCTGGAAATCAGCGACGGCCTCGACCGCCGCGCGCCGGACGTCGCCGAGGTCGGCGAGTGCGGGCGGCACGGCGAGCAGCCACGCGGAGTCCGCGAAGTTGAGGCACGCGGCGGAGCGGCCGCCCAGGGCGAGCATGGCGGCGTCGTTCGCGCGCGCTGCGATCTCAGCCGTGGCGTACGTCCCGAGCCAGAGCCTCGCGCCGCGCTTGCCGGGGACGCGCACCTCGCAGACCCACCGCTCGGCGTTGCCCCGGCGCCGCACGCCGCGGTACACCGGGTGCCGCGTCTCCCGGAACTTGGTGCGCCCCGCGGGGCGCTTGGCCAGCGACGCCCGCCCCGCCGCGTGCTCGGGCGAGGACGACGCCGACGAGGAGGACGGGGAGGAGCTCGAGACCTCAAGGCCCATGTCCATGGCTGCCGGCTGAGTGCTGGGTGATTGGCTGGTGGATTCCTGCTTGAGCAGTCGAGCTTGGTGCTTGAGCTTACTGAGGACTGAGGAGTGTGAGCTAGCTTGTCGAGCTTGAGCGAGAGTGTGGGATACTTCTTATATATAGGTATGCGTGATGCTGGAGGTTCAAGTGTATGAACGCGCTTGGGACGGCGGTAGGGATGCGGTGTCCGGACAGCTGGTGACAAAGGGAATGTGGGGTGATAGCGTCGTGTGACTTCTCTCCTGGTGGGCGTGTGGGGGCTTTTGGCTTCGCAGTGTTAAGCAAAAATAGGCAGCTTCCTGCTGGCTTAACAGCATTGATGCAGCGGTGATTGCCTTGCCTGATTGGTCCGCCGGCTGTTCGGCTGCAAAGAGAAGACAGCAGTCACTGCTGAATGGAGGATAGAGATCAGGTGACATGCAGCGTTTGCATGTCACCGTGTGCCTTGCGGCCGGAATTCAAATTTAAACATTGCGAAAATATCTAAAAAAAATCATGCATCTTCACAGCACATATTAAGATAATCCTTAAAAAATTCAGATTCAAATTCCAAACATCCATCAAGAAACGAAAAAGAGAAATCTGTCATGAATAGTTCATGAATGGTTCTGTGTAGACTATTCACATCTGAGTTTCTCTTTTTCGTTTCTCGATGTATGTTTTGAATTTTGATTTGTATTTTTTAGGGGTTATCTTAATATGTGCTGTGAAGATGCATGATTTTTTTAAGATTTTTTCGCAATGTTTAAATTTGAATTCCGGCCGCAAGGCACACGGTGACATGCAAATGTGCATGTCACCTGATCTCTGTCCGCTGAATGGGTCGTCTGGTTCCCCGAGTACTAGGGAGACGGAAGGCACAAAGGGGCACCACTTAGAGCATCTTCGATAGACTGTTCATATGCAAAAATAACTAACTTTTCAAGCTTCGAGAGTAAAAGAAGCTGCTCCAGCAGACGGTCCATCTATAAGAAAAGTTGAACTACCGCCTTCCGGAGATGTTAAGATTGAAAACTTTCTGATGCAAATTTACATCACGAGATACAAGCGATGTAAAACCGCGGCCGCCCACAAAACGATCAACCACCAGTTCATTTGCCTTCCCGCTCGAGACCGCATGCCCGCGGACCGCCCCTCAGCCCCCCCTCCTCCCCCGCCTTAAGCCGCCGTCGTCACCGGTAGGCTGACCCACGTCGTCGCCTCCGCTGCCGCCGCGGCGAACTCACCCTCCGCCGCCGCGTCCTTGCCACCGCCCCCCGCCCGCAGGCCTCGCGTGGCCCGGCCAGTCGCTACTGCGCCGACCGTTCCTACGAAGGCGACGAAGCCACGAGGCGGAGGCAAAACGGCCGACGAATCGCGTCGGAACTCGGCCGAATGTGCGGATCGGCCGACCAAAATCTCGAAGGCAACCACGGCGGCTCGGGCCGCCGACTCGCAACCACGGCCGGCGGCGTCCTTCGGCAGCCAAGGAGCCGTTCCTCCACCTCCACTGCCGCCACCGTCGGCCGTACAGTGGCTGAACAGCAGTCGCGCGGCCGTCGGCCGGTTTACATCTTCGTTTTGGACCATCTATTGGAGCTGCTCTTTTATTTACATCTCCGTTTTGGAGCATTTGTTAAAGTTGAGCCTTTTTCGAAGATGTAAAAAGAATTTTTTGGCGCTTCAAATTTGGATCATCACGGGATTGGACCATCAAAATATACAAAATCTATTGGATATGCTCTTGAACAGACATGGTGCGATGAGTATTCCAGCAGTCCACATATAGGGGCAACTCCAACACGGTTTATTAATTGTTTGGACGAGATGATGCTTTTAACATGGATGTGGCTAGGTCTCAGTCTATTAAGTGACATAGTATATGAAAAGGAAAAAAACTAGATTTTTTTACACGAATCTCCATGTAAAATGAAAAGAAGCAAACTAGGGTTTATGGAGAAGCCTTGGGAGGAACCCTAGGTGAGGTGCTGGAGGTGGATATTCCGCAGACGGGCCATGGGACTCAGGAATTTCTAAGGGTGAGGGTGAAGCTGCCGTATAATAGGAGATTGCAGAAGGAGGTGACGCTGGAGTTTAATGCAAAGGGCACCACTAAACGTTTGAAATTCCAGTTAAAGTATGAACAGGTACCGCATTTTTGCTTTCATTGTGGGTTCATGGGACATGATAAGGAGGCGTGCGAGAAGAAGAGGGTGGGGTTACCCACCAAGGCCTATGATTCTACGCTGAGATGCTCCCCGTTCAAAAAATTTGATCATAGAGCTGTATTCACGCCATCACCAGGACAACCACGAGCAAGACGGAATATGGACTTCTCTTTGGGGAGTGCGTCGTCGGCTACGCGCTCACATGCATCGGGGAATGCCAGGGAAAGAGGCCAGGGCTCACATGAAATACCAACCAGCGAAAGAAGAAGATAACATCACAGCCAAAAAAATCTGCTGCAGTTAAGAAGGATGGGGCACTTGTGATCCGTGACAAGCCAAGGGGTGAGGATATGATACCAGCTTTATGGGGGCTGGATACGCTCCAGGTCTCCTTTGGCAGCGCGGTGGACTCCATGGATTACAATGACTCCATCTTGGGGAAATGGCATCTAATCGGGGGCCTTCCAGTCCAGGTTATGGTGCCCGATGGCAAGGGAATGGTGCCGTATGAAGAAGGGACAGAGGGGGGCAAGCAGAAGAAAGGAAAAAAGGAACAGCAGGAAACGGAGGATGATGCATGCAGTGCGGGAAGGGGAGGAAATCTGGAGGCAACTAGCCATGGGGCCGCTAGTAAACTGACGGGGCCAGCTGTGGCGCCTCGTCGGGAACAATGAATTGCCTAGTATGGAACTGTCGGGGGGGCGGGGAACCCTCGTACAGTTTGTGATTTACAGGCTCTTTGTAGAGCCAATTCCCCGAGGATGGTGTTTCTGTGTGAGACTAGGAATCAGCTGCAAAAGATGAAAAGGTTGCGCAGTAGGCTTGGGCTCCATGGTTTTGAGGGCATAAGCAGTCAAGGAAAGAGTGGTGGCCTAGCTTTGTTTTGGGATGAGTCCATGTATGTCAGCATTCAGGACGTTAATGAGAGGTGGATTGATGTTTTTGTCAGGGTGGCTCCCTCGGAACCTCTCTGGCGAGTGACCTTTGTGTATGGTGAACCTAGGGTGGAAAACAGACATCTTATGTGGGAGAGCTTGTGTAGATTAAGGAATACTTCTGAGCTGCCTTGGTTAGTTGCTGGAGATTTCAATGAGGCGTTATGGGAGTGTGAACATATGTCCATGACGGCGAGGCCGCAGGCCCAGATGATAGCCTTTCGGGATTGCTTTGAGATGTGCCAGTTGGTGGATCTAGGCTTTTCAGGCTATCCGTTCACATACGATAACAAACGGAGTGGCCGGGCTAATGTGCAGGTGCGTCTGGACAGAGCGGCAGCGGACAATGCTTGGCGAGATATGTTTCCGGAGGCGACGGTGCTCCACCTGACGTCACCCCGGTCGGACCATCGCCCGCTTCTCCTGCGGTGTGGACAAGATACGCAGGTGAAGATGGCAAAGGCGAGGCGCTATGAGGTTATGTGGGAGCGTGAGGCCTCCCTGGCGGAAGTGGTAGAGGCGGCCTGGGCTGCTTCGGGCGCGAAAACTGACTTGGGAGGCGTGAGCAAAGCCCTCAAATCAACAATGTTGAGATTACATGAGTGGAGCAATAAGAAGATTGGCAATGTGACAAGAGAGATTGAGAAGTCCAGAACGAGGCTGGAGGAACTGCACAATATGAATGCCAACCGTAGCGAGATACGGAAAGAGTCTGATCATATGGATGAACTCTTGTACAAGGAGGAGATGATGTGGCTGCAACGATCTAGAATGGAGTGGCTAAAACATGGAGATCGGAACACAAAGTTCTTCCATAGGAAAGCAAGATGGAGGGCCCAGAAAAACAAGATCAAGGGACTGCGGGATGACTTGGGAGCCCTTCATTCGGAGCAGGCTGTAATGTCAGGTATGGCTATGAGTTACTTTCAGAATCTGTTTGAAGCTGATCCTAGTTTACTCCCTCATACAGTGGTAAACCTTTTTGATCCGGTCATTACGGAGGAGATGAATGCCAAATTGTGTGAAGCTTTCTCGGAGAAGGAGATTAGTGATGCACTATTTCAGATTGGGCCTCTAAAGGCACCTGGTCCGGACGGTTTCCGGTGAGGTTTTTTCAGCGTCATTGGGGCATAGTGAAAGATGGCATCATTGCTGCAGTCAGACAGTTTTTCTTGTCGGGGGTAATGCCGGAGGGGGTAAACACCACCACCATCGTGCTCATTCCAAAGGTTGAAGACCCCCAACGTTTATATGAGTTCCGGCCCATTAGCTTGTGTAACGTGATTTACAAGATCATCTCCAAGTGTTTGGTGAACCGGTTGCGACCACTACTTGGCGATATCATCTCTGAGGAACAGAGCACTTTCGTCCCTGGAAGACTCATTACGGATAATGCGTTCATTGCTTTTGAGTGCACTCACTATATTAAACAGGAGAAGGACCCTGATAAAGCTTATTGTGCTTACAAGCTAGATCTGTCCAAGGCGTATGATCGTGTAGATTGGATCTTCCTTGAGCAAATGATGAGATGATTGGGCTTCGCGGATCAGTGGGTGAGATTGATAATGACTTGTGTCACCTCAGTCCGTTATTGTTGCAATGTTAATGGAGCTCTATCAGATTCATTTGCACCGTCGTGTGGGCTGCGGCAAGGAGATCCCCTCTCCCCGTTCTTGTTCCTTTTCGTGGCAGAAGGGTTAGCGGAAATCTTGAAACAACGGGTCACTTCTCAGCAGCTGACACCGTTACGGGTCTGTCCACGTGCACCTGGCATCTCACATCTCATGTTTGCAGACGATACCTTGCTGTTTTTCGGAGCAACCGAGCAGGAAGCTTCTCATGTCAAAGGCGCACTTGCCACCTTTGCTCAAGCCACAGGTCAGCTTATCAACCCGCAAAAATGCTCCATTCTCTTTGGTGAGCACTATCGGAGAACAGACCAGGATGCAGTGGTATTAACACTGGAGGTGCAGCAGCATAGCTTCGAGGAATGCTACTTGGGTCTGCCCACGCCAAACGGGCGCATGTCCAAGGGCATGTTCCAAAACCTCCAGCAGAAATATATGAAGCGTATGGTGGAATGGGATGGCAATCAACTTGCGCAAAGCGGAAGAGAGGTCCTCATTAAATCCATTGCACAGTCTATTCCAACCTACATCATGAGCGTTTTTAAGCTACCGGCAGCCACCTGTGAAGATCTTATGCGGATGATCCGTAACTTCTTTTGGGGACTGGAAAAGGGGAAGAGGAAGATGCACTGGCGGGCATGGATTCATCTGATCAAGCCCAAGGCGCAAGGTGGACTGGGCTTCTGAGATCTACGACTCTTTAACCAGGCACTTCTAGCACGCCAAGCTTGGAGGCTACTTACAAACCCTGATAGCTTGTGTGCCCGGTTACTGAAAGCACGCTACTACCCGTTTGGTAACTTGGAGGATACGGTTTTCTCGACAGCGGCCTCAGTTACTTGGCAAGCAATTCAGCACGGGCTTGAACTCCTGAAGAAGGGATTGATCTGGCGCGTAGGAGATGGACGAGCGATCAGGATATGGCGCGATAGCTGGATTCCCAGGAATGGGAGCGGGAGGCCTACTACCCCCCATGGAAGATGCCGGGTGCGGCGTGTATGTGACTTGCTGGATGACCATGGAGCATGGAATATGGACTTGGTTCGGAGCATTTTTTTGCCGGTCGACGCGGAGGTGATTACAACAATTAAAACCTTTCCTGGGTTGGGTCCAGACATGCTTGCATGGGAGTCGGAACGCAGCGGGAACTTCACCGTGAGGAGTGCTTATCGGCTTGCTCTTGAGGATCATCTCCGGTTCTCTTCAGTCGCGGCGAGCGGGGCACCGGACGGGCGACGGGCCGTCTGGGCTTTTATTTGGAGGTGCCCTGCTCCTCCTAAGGTTCGAATCTTCATATGGCGGTTGCTCACAGACTGTCTACCCACTTGGGTGAATAAACGCCGCCGGGGTTTGGAGGTCTCTGACAAGTGCCCTCTCTGTGCCTTGGAGCCGGGGGACACGTACCATGTTTTTTGCAGGTGCCCAATGGCGGTCGCACTCTGGCAGGCTATGGCGGACCAATGGAGAATACCTGCGGGTACATCCTTCCGTCGGACTGGAACGGAATGGCTTGCCCAAGCTCTCTGTGAGCTGCCGGACACGGAGAGGATGGAGCTCATGATGACATTATGGCGCTGCTGGTATGTTCGAAATGAGATGGTGCACCACAAGAAGCCACCACCAATCGAAGCATCCAAAAATTTCCTCATCAGCTACGTTGATTCATTGGTGGGCGTCCAGAACTCTCCTCAGGCGGATCCAATCAAGGGGAAGCAGGTGGTGGACGCTGTTAGCCACCCCCGGCCCATGCAGCATGAGTCTCCTGCTCCAACCACGGTGCTACGCTGGTCTCGACCGGCGACGGGGTGGGTGAAGCTCAACGTCGACGGCTCCTACAATGCCACCAGCGGACACTACTAGGAAAAGGGCTATAGATAGGATTGATACTAATGGCGCACCATAGAAGCAGTGCGCCACTACTATATACTAATGGCGCACCGGTTGGTGATGCGCCATTAGTGTGGAAGACACTAATGGCGCACCAGAAACAGGGTGCGCCACTAGTATTAAATTTTTTTTCCATTTTTCCATACAAACTAATGGCGCATCAGGTCGAAGTGTGCCATTACTAGTTCTAACTAGTAATGGCGCACCAGGCAAATAGTGCGCCATTACTGTAAAAAAAATTATTCTTTTTTTTGCAAAACTACTAATGACGCGCCGTTTCACAATGCGCCATTACTAGTTTAAACTAGTAATGGCGCACTATTACCCGGTGCGCCATTAGTATATATATTTATTTTTTTACTTTTTTGCAAAACTACTAATGGCGCACCACCTGCAGGTGCGCCATTAGTAACCAGGTACTAATGGCGCATTTGCTGGTGGTGCGCCATTAGTAACCTGGGACCCCAACAAGATATTTTGGACAGCCCCACATCTACCCACTCACTTTCCCCACTTCATTCCCTCCACCTCCTTCTCCAAGCTTTCGGCTGGCTCCTCCTCCTCACCTCATTTCCACCATAGATTCATCAAAATTAAGTGGTGAAATTACCTTTTTTTGATAGGTAAGTAAGGGGAAAGCTATCTTCATGATGTAGATCTACTTTTTTTCTCCCTAACTCGCTCCAACAACGTGCACATGCACTTTTTGTGGCCTAGCTAGATCTATGTATGTTTGTGGTGTTGCATGTGTTTGTGGTGTTGCATATATGTTTGTGTTTGAAGGTACTGCTATTTGAAATGCGATAGTTGCCAATATTTTGCCGGAATGTTTTGATTCATTTCCGTTTCAGCGAGAATTTTGGCACTATGCATTCTTTTTGGTCCTATTTTTAGGGAAGGTCATGCCAAAAAATTTCTTGGTTCTAAAATATTGTTTTGCTCTACCCCGCAGGCGACCATGGTCCGCACGATGACTGAAGGCATCGTGAATAGGTTTTTGAGCTCCGCGAAGGCCGAGATGCTTCAAAAGAACGAGACGGAGATAAGATGTCCGTGTCGAAGATGCAAGCTGAAGAGCCTTATTGCGGACCCGGATTCCGGGCAGGTGCGGGACCACCTGCTCTTGCGTGGTTTCATGGATGGCTATCGGTGGCAAGGTGATGAAGATGACTATGAAGTCGTCCATGGGGGCCGGGCAAGAAATGAGGAAGGGCAACAAGACAAGTACCATCGCGGCGAGGGCGGGCGAGAAGACGAAGAATCTCCAGGACATGATCACGACAGTGATGCTGTACACAGTCATCATGTAGAAGATGTCATACATGATGATGAGAAAGATCAAGACGAAGGGCATGATCATGAAGATGAAGATGCCGGAGCAGACGACGATGGAGGCTGGGTGCAGGACCCTCATATTCAAATGCTGCTTCTCAAGCAGACGGATAACGCAAGAGCTGCCGCCCGAGAGAAAGCCAAGCTGGATCAATTAGAGATAGACGCGGTTACTCCATTGTATGAAGGATGCAGGCCCGAGGATACTCGCCTGAAAGTAACGCTCATGGCTCTGGAGATGAAGGTAAAACACAAAATGACCGACGCATGCTTCGACGAGAACATGTCATTCTGGCACGAACGTCTTCCCAAGGGGAACAAGTGCCCGACCAATTTCGAGGAGGCGAAGAAAATTGTGTGTCCTCTGGATTTACCGCACGTGAAATACCATGTGTGCATGAACAATTGTATCATTTATCGGGACGAGCACGCGGAGTCTACCATATGTCCGGTGTGCGGCGTCACTCGATACAAGAAGAGGAAGAAAGCTCCTCGAAAATCGGTGTGGTACTTTTCGATCACTCCTCGTCTGCAGCGGTATTTCGCGGACCCTAAGGTAGCAAAGCTCTTGCGTTGGCACGCGGATAGGGAGGAGAAGAAGCGGGAAGATGATGGAAATGATCCGGAGATAAATAAAAAAAACAAGATGCTGAGTCACCCTAAGGATGCGAGCTAGTGGCAAGCGTTGAACTTCGAATACCCAGAATTTGGGAAGGATCCAAGGAACATCGTGCTGGGCGCGAGCACCGATGGAGTCAATCCGTTTGGCAGCCAGAGAAGCACACATAGCACCTGGCCTGTGTTTGTGTGGATGTACAACCTTCCCCCCTGGTTGTGCATGAAGAGGAAGTACATTCACATGAGTATGCTAATTGAAGGGCCGAAACAACCAGGGAACGACATCAATCTGTATCTGGGGCTGCTGAAGGAGGAGCTAGACACGTTGTGGAAAACGCCAGCCAATACATGGGACGCCGCAGAGAAAGAATATTTCCCTATGAGAGCCCGCACTGCTCACGACGGTGCACGACTATCTCGGTTACGGATATCTCGCGGGGCAGGTAGTCCATGGATTTTCTGGATGTGTAAGGCGCATGGATGACACAACGTATCGCCAGCTAGATAGAGATCCCGGGTCTTCGAAAACCGTGTTCATGGGACATCGAAGGTGGCTTCACGACGATGACCCGTGGAGGAAACGCAAGGATCTGTTCGATGGTGAAACTGAACCCCGAAAACGCCCGTGTACGAGGAGCAGCGAGGAAATAGACGAGCTGTTGAAAAATTGGAAAGACTGTCCACTGCCGGGAAAGAAGCAAAAGGCGCCAGAGCCGGGAAAGAAGCGAAAGGCGCCAGAGCCGCTGCTGAAGGTATGGAAAACGAGGTCTGTTTTTTGGGACTTGCCGTACTGGAAGATCCACCGTGTGCCTCACAGCCTTGATGTCATGCATATCACGAAGAACGTGTGCGAGAGTCTGCTTGATACCCTGCTCAACATGCCAGAGAGGACCAAAGATGGGCCGAAAGTAAGGGCAGACTTGAAATCAATGGGCATCAGGCAGGAGCTTCACGCTAATGATGATGATGATGATGATGATGATGATGATGATGATGAGGCGAAGCAGGACACAGAAATTCGTCGCAAAGGCAAAAAGGCCAAGAAGACCGGAAATGACTACCCTCCCGCGTGCTTCACTCTAAGTCAGGAGGAGATCGAGCAGTTTTTCACCTGCCTCCTAGGAGTAAAACTTCCTTACGGTTACGCGGGGAAGATAAGAAGATACCTAGACCCAGCGAAGCAGAAGTTCAGCGGGATGAAGTCTCACGACTGTCACGTGCTGATGACGCAGATACTTCCAGTTGCAATCCGTGGGATCATGGACGCGCACGTCCGTGAAACGCTATTTGGCCTATGAAACTTTTTCGACGTCATCTCTCGGAAGTCGATTGGCGTGAGGCAACTCAGAAGGCTACAGGAAGAGATCGTGGTGATACTATGCGAGCTTGAGATGTACTTCCCGCCCGCATTCTTCGACGTTATGGTGCATCTGCTGGTCCATATCGTGGAGGATATCATCCAACTCGGGCCGACGTTCCTGCACAGCATGATGCCGTTCGAAAGGATGAATGGTGTCATCAAAGGATACGTTCGCAACATGTCACGTCCAGAGGGAAGTATAGCCAGGGGCTTTCTGACCGAAGAGTGCATCTCCTACTGCACGAATTATCTAGGCATCGAGAACCCCGTTGGTCTGCCCGTCAACAGGCACCTCGGCAGGCTCGCTGGATGGGGTCACCGTGAGGGTCGCCGCGAAATGCATGTCGACTTCGAGGGTCGACTCGCCGACTTTGAAAGAGCAAACCTAGTCGCGCTACAACACATAGACGTGGTCGATCCTTGGGTGGTAGAGCACAAAACCTTTATTGAGAAGACGTACAATGACCGAGGCCAACAGAGGACGGGCGGAGATATACTCAAAGAGCACAACTCATGTTTCACGCGTTGGTTCAAGCAGAAGCTTCTGTCGTACCCTTTACATGAGGATTCTTCCGCGGAAGAACAACTCATATTCGCCTTGTCACAGGGCGCCGAGCACAACCTGATGACCTATGAGGCGTACGATATCAACGGCTACACATTCTACACCGAGGACAAGGACATGAAGAGCGATGGTTATCAGAACTCCGGGGTAACGATGGAATTCTACACCGGTAACGACAAGGACAGATACTACGGAAGGATCGAGGAGATCTGGGAGCTGAGCTACGCTGGAGAGAAGGTCCCGATGTTCCGTGTCAGATGGGCCAAGAGCGTCCTAAAAGAAGACCGGTATTTCACCACCATGGTTATACGCGAAGCCAAATCCAAGACCGCGGGCGCAAACGTCACCGCGAAAAATGAGCCATGGGTACTGGCTTCCCAAGTGGACCAATGCTTCTTCATTACCGACCCGTCAAAGCCCAGTCGTGTTGTCGTGAGGAGAGGCAAAAGGAAGATCATCGGAATGGATGGAGTAGCCAATGAGCAAGACTTCGACAAGTACGGCGACCCGAAGATCGAACATGACGACGACGATAAAGTAGCAACACACACCACAAGAAGAAGCAGGACCACCCTACCTAAAGGACGTTCGTTCCATAGAAGAACTCCATTTGCGAAAAAGAAGGGCAAGAAGATTGTGAACAGATAGCTAGCTAAGATCGATTGTATTTAAATCGTAGTCTTCATTTCTCGATTGTATTTCATGGGCACTTTTTGATATCATGAATATTTTTAAATTTAATGGGCACTTTTTGAATTCATGAGGACACTTGATCTCGATCCCCCTCCATCTCGATCTCGATTCCCCCTCCATCTCGATCTCGATCCCCCTCCATCTCGATCCTACCCGCACCCTCCCCCGCTAGCTCCACCGCCGCCGACGACCCACCGCAACCCTCCCCCGCTCCACCGCCGCCGACGAGCACCCGGCCTCCCACACCCTCCCCCGCTCCACCGCCGCCAATGGGCACCCCCCGCACCCTCCCCCGCTCCACCGTCGCCGCCGATGGTATTTTCAAGTAACAAATTTGAACATATTTTTTAAAAAATTATTACTGTTTTTATAAAAAAATATTACTATTATGATTTAAACAAGTTTGAACCTATTTAAACATAAATAAATATAAAAACAGTATTTAAAATGCATAAAAAATATTGGGGAGCCTGGGAATCGAACCCAGGACCTCTTGGTGTGTGTGCTACGTGCTAACCAGTCAGGCTAGTGGGTGGGTTCTATTGTAGATAGGGTTAGGTTGTAGATATGGCTAGTGGGCTAGATTAAAACAAAATTCTAATGGCGCACCGAGGGGTGGTGCGCCATTAGAATAGTCGTACTTAAGGCGCACGAGGGGGTGGTGCGCCATTAGAAAGCTTTCCCCCATACTAAATCTCCAATCTCTCTAATCTCTCCCCTGCCTCATCGATCTCACCCACTGCCCCCCGTGTTCGCCGCCCCCCTCGCCTCCTTCGCCGTCCCCGAGCAGCATGGCCAGTCCGGACCAGGGAGGAGTGCCCTGACGGGCTGGGAAGCTGCTGCTGCCAAGTGACTCTCGAGGAGGACCGCCGCCGCAGATCCAGGAGGACCGCCACCGTAGATCGAGGACCGCCGCACCGACCAACCTCCTTGCTCACGCCACCCGAACCCTCCCGCCTCTCCCCGACACCGGCGCGCTAGCCAGCAGGTGAGTGAGGCGACCCTACCCCAATCTCATCTCCTAGTTGCCGCAGCCTCGCCTGGCACTCCGAGCAATCCGTAAGCGCCGCCCGCCCCAACACTCCCCCCTCCCTCCTTCTTCCCCAGCCCGCCCTGCTGCGTATTCGTGCCGAATCCGTCCCCTGCTCCTCCGGGCCTGCGAAATCAGAGCAGATTTATATTGGTCGTGTGTTGATTGAATGCCATGGCTGCGCTCTAACGCGATGCGTAGGTGGGTGGGCTGGCGCGTGAGAGGGCGGATGCGGCCGTGTGATTAGTTGCCGTGTTGATGCGCAGGTGCCAGGGCATGATCGGTGCAGCACGTAGCTGGGGGCAGGGTGCGATCCATGGATCTCTATGTGTGTTCTTCCATGTTTATAGTGGGAAAACCTGAGACCTAGCCATGTCATTTTGGACTAAGTTAGGGCTCCCTGTGGCTGTTGGTGTTACCTGCAGTGGTGGAGGATCTTGTATTCACAATGTTGGTTCAGTACTCTGTATTATGCTGTCGAAGCCGGAGTCTGTGTTTTTCTAGAACAAAAACATGTGAGGCATGCCTGCTATTTACTTGAGCAACAAATGGGAACTGAGTTTGCTTTTGGACAGCCCTTTGATGTCTAGTGCAGTGAGTATCCTTGTTATAGTTAGAATTTAGTATAGCATGGCTACAGATTGACTTGGTTTGCTTCATTAAATAAAACATTATTGGCAAGTGCAGTCTTGTTACTCCTAGGTATCTACAAATGAGTAGATGAATATTTGTTACTCCAAGAATGTGAACACTTGGTCCATATTCATTTGCAGTGAACATACATTTTCACTGTTCTTATATTATTTGCTTGATGTCAGATTATGCTATGAGGATATTAGTCTAAGCCCAGTCTTGGATGCATTGTTTTATCCTGCGGTGGTTAAACTGGTTCTGAAAATTATCTAGTTTGACCTGTACTTGTCCAGCTATCATAATCTATTCTTTGACCATGGCAGCAGCTGGCATTTTGTTATGGATGTGGATGATTTTTTTATCCTGTGAACTTGAATGTTGCAATGCTGTTTTCTTCAGAGGCTACTGTCAAAAACTTGAGCTACTGTCTTGCAAAGATGATGATCATCTTGCTAGTTTGCTGGGTTTTGTCTCCGACCATTGTGTCGTGATGAATTTGCAGGTACCCCGAGTTGCCCTTGAGTTTGCCGGAATGTCGATTAACTTCCGTTCCGGCAAATCCAGGTACTCCATATGTCCTATTTTCAGCAAAGGTCATGCTAAAATTTTCCGTGAATTTTAGCATGACTTTGCTAAAAATAGGACATATGGGGTACTTGCGACTAATGCATGGGCCGGGGTATCTTAGTACTTAGTTAAGTAGGATCAACTGCCCTGCCATTCTTGCTGCATTAAACCATAGGTGGCAATAGAGCCAAGTTATTAGGCCCAACTTAGAATTCTCCTTAGCATCGATAAACCCTAGATGATAAACCCAATATAGGTGGCAATAGAGCCAAGTGATTAGTGCCAAGTGATTAGGCCCAACCTAGGGTGCCTCGGCATCGATAAACCCTAAATGATGAAAACTTAACTTGGCTGCCCCGGATGACTCGGTGTCGATGAGAACCTAAATGATGTACGCTTAGGCTTTTAGGGTGCCTCGGCGTCGACAAACCCTAAATGATGAAAGCTTAGGCTTTTAGGGTGCCTCGGTGTCGACAAACCCTAAATGATGAGACCATGATCTTGTTCCTTGACAATAACCAACTTTTTGACCAAACTTTTTTCCTATTTAGAGCGAAACATGGCCCACAAGGATGAGGCCGGTGGTTCGGGCGGCAAGCAATTCTGGGAGCTATCCCAGGAGATGGAGGAACAACCTCACCGCTATGAGGACGCCGCGGAAGACACCGATCCTGATTACACAACCCCTAGTGGCGTCGGGGATGACACCACTGATGGTGCCGCCGAGGATGCCACCACTGATGATGGCGGCGCACACACAGATGGCAGCCAACCGAAGAAGCAAAGGAAGGACCGGCGCCCGAATGCGCTCCGCACCCTCAAGGAGGAATTCACTCAAGTGGACTCTGACGGGAATCCAACGGAGCCCAAACATATAGTCAAGGGGTACTCGTTTCAGCTCGGGTGCATTCTCCGGAGCACCGTATCGATCAACACCGAGAACCTTAGGCATAAGGACCGAGGGAATTTGCGCAACCTCCTCTTCACGAAGCTGCACGAACGATACAAGTTCCCCGCCGAATTTGAAAACACACACCTCTCAGGGAATAAAGTAAACAGTGCCGCCCTCACGAAGATGAGCACGGCCCTGTCTACTTGGAAAAGCGTGGTGAAGAGAATGATTGATAAAGGTGATAGTTATGAGAAGATCAAGGCGAAATATCCTTTGATGAGCGAAGATGAGTACAAGGAGTTCAAGATCAAGTGCGAGAGCTGTGCAACCTCCGAATCAAGTCAGTGGGGGAAAGAAATGCGGGAGTTGAACTTAGGGGAACACAAACTCGGTCCCGGTGGTTACAGAGTGGCGGAGCCTATATGGGACAAGGAGGACGCGGAGCGTGCCGAGCAAGGCCTACCGCCCCGCTTCGAGAAATACAGCGGTGACAAGCAGACCAGGAACTATGTCAGGGCCCGGTACAAGGAGGACCCGATAACAAAGGAGCTTACCACGGATCCGAAGACCAGGGCGCTTGAGTTTCTTCTGGTAAGGAATACACCCCCGCGTAATTAGCTCCATATGGTTGCACTCTAATTAATCCCCAATATTTCTAAATGGTTCACGTTCCTTTCGCAGGACACTGAAAGTAGTAGCACGGGGTCGTCTAAGAGCTCCCCTTTCGACACCCCTTTAAATAGGGCGTTGAACGTAATGAAAAACAAGGATAAGCTCACTAAGCCGACGTCAGCTGGTCGTGTGGCCGGCAAAGGCTTGTCCACAAAATGGGGGTCATACTATACAGCTGGTGTGCGGAAGGAGAAAAAGACCAGCTCGAAAAGCCAGACGCGCGAGGTTGAAGAACTCAAGGCACAAGTGGCGCGGATTCCGGAGCTTGTCCAAGAGCAAGTGCAACAACAACTTGGAACGACGCTCAACACCATGGTGCCTACGTTGATTCATGGGCTGACGATGTGGATTGCGGGCGGCCAACAGGGGCCTCCCCCGGTTCCCAGCTTCACGGCCAGCAACTCGCACAGCGCGCAGGCGGCGCCATTGGTGTCTCCGGCGGCGCCATTGGTATCTCCGGCGGCGGCGCCATTGGTGTCTCCGGCGGAGGCGATATTCGTGTCTCCGGCGCCGGCACGGGCATTGGAGCTTAATGCACCCGAGTGTACGCCGGCCGGCACCTCGCCAACAAGCGCCCCCTCCGTCAGTTGCACGCCCGCCGTTGGCGGTGCCTCGACATTAGCCGAGCTCGACGGCATCACGGTAACTAAGCCTCTCGGCCGATGACTTCATCTCCTTGCCTTTGACTGGGCATCCCTGACGCCCTGTACATGTTTTCGCAGGGCACCGCCGACGTTCCTTGCACTCTTCTGCACTTCGTGGGCGCCGAGTTGGTCGATGTCGCCAAGGGCAGAATCGTTCAACCGGGCAACCCCATGTTCCACGGTAATCCGATGCCACCCACAATGTATAGGGTTGAAGTGGTTCGGGTGCTGCCAGGCTGCGACGAGCTGTTACTTCCGATTCGACCCGCTGGGGCCGACAAAGAAGATGAGATGACCCTCAGCGCCTGCGTAAACTGGCCCCTGCTTTGGCCGAAGAGCCAGATTCGTTTGGGGACGGGGGACACCACCCCACAGACAAGACCGCCAGTCGTGCCGGCGCCAAGCCATGGCAAGAACGCCGCAACACTACCGGACCTGCCGGACATCCCTATGGCACAGGATCCGGACGGCGACGACAACGACGATGGTACATTTACCAACGTTGATAAGTACTTTGTCGAACAGGGGTACGCTGACGAGTTCTGCGGGCCTCTTTCTCAAGAACCCAACCAAGACCACCGCGATCTAGCTGGTACGGCGGAGAATTCCAATTGCAACAGGCGTCGTCTGGCGTTCAGTTCTCAAGACACGCCTCCAGCTCCCGCCTTCACCGAGCCTCAGATAGCTGAGGTGCGAAATATTATCAGCCCCAACATGCTCAAGAAGGCGGTCTGTGAGCAGAACTCGGTCCAATTATAGGAGATCAAGAAGAAGGGACGGAAACGAAAGACTAACAAGGGCGCCGGTGCGAGCCAGCCGGCACTGAGTTCGATCCGTGCTCAGGACGGGCCACCTTCACCTAAGGATATCTCGAGGAGGGTGCATGTGGCGGGTAGGGCGATGCTACCGCCAAATATGCTGAATGCTGCAACCGGTGCTATGCGGAGTCTGCATGACAGTGTTCTTTCTTTGGAGAAGCGGCGTCTCAGGGAGAAGGATGTGGCATACCTGGTTTTCATGGCCAAGGTGCCAGAGGGCAAGGGCTTTGTGGATGGCGACATCGAGGGTACGATCGTCCTGCGGTTTGATGACATCTTTGCTATGTTTAACCTTCATCCGCTGCACTACACCTTCGTTCGGCTGTTTTCGCTGAGTATGGAGATGCGGATCATTAGAGACAAGACCCCGGACATCGTGATAGTCGACCCCTTCTACATGTGTGCCAAGCACTTGAGCAGCGCTGGGGACCGCCAAGTTGCGAGTTCACACCTCGAAGGCGTCATTCTGGCAAACCCAGATAAGGATAACTTCCTTGTGGCTTACTTTCCCGAGTAAGTCATCCCTTAACCGCCCCGTAACATATGATTTCTTAGATTTCGATCGTTCTTTTTTTTCTAACATTCCGTGTTCTGTGCAGTTACACACATTGCACACTCATCCTCTTAAGCCCGAAATATTCCATGGCCACGTATTTCAACCCGAACCGTAACTCCAACATAGACTACACAAATGTCAAGAAAGTTCTTAATGATGTTCTCCCCGGCTACACCAAATCTGGAGGCACCTTCACCAGGGCAGTTCGTAAGTACGGCAAGCACATGTTCTCACACAATACGAAGTTCTGCTGCGTCAAGCAGCCGCCTGGCGGTCAGAAGGATGCCTACTACGCCCTCCATCACATGCGGGCGATCGTAAGGGACCATCATCAACTTCTGCTACCAGATAATCTCAAAGATTGGGCCGCGAGCTTGTCGGCAGTCCAGGACGCGGACCTCAGACAAGAATTCTTTCGCATCCAGTCGGAGTTTGCGGACATCATCCATCAAGATGTCCTTCATACCTCGGGGCAGTTCTTCCTCAGATATCAACCGTCCAACAGTGAGATAGATGAAACGCTACAAATGCAGGGTGACAACGACCGTGATTTCATGACCATCACGACAGACGACGGCTTCATCCACGTTCCTGTCCGATGAGTCGAGTCGAAAATAGTGATGTGTAGTTCTGAAACATTGATTGGCTCATGTTGTAATTATACTTTAATGAATTCGTATGTCTCTTTGGTTTGGACAGTCGTTCAACTTAGATGTAATCCATGCTATTTATTAGTAGGACCATGAATCGTGCTATTAATATCTTACTTTTCTCTTCCGATCCTTTTGTTGCATACTTACATATTGCTTATGTATTGTCTGTTGTTTGGCTTGTGCATAGAGATGCCGTCGTATGTCGTGTACAAGGGTAAGGTTCCCGGAGTCTATGACGACTGGGAGGAGTGTCGGAGACAGGTTCACCGTTTCAGCGGTAACAGTTACAAAGGGTACACCACTAGGGCGGAGGCCGAATGTAGATACGCCCGCTATCTAGCGGGAGAGAGGAGGGAGCGTTGGAGGAACCGGATGAAGACCAGTTTGATCGCGATGATGCTCATCGTGATGACCACAGCTCTCTTCTATGTGATGGTAGTTTAGATGATCGATATCGACTTGTAATGTGAAGGCAAACTCGATACTCGCGGTCTTGAGACTTGTAATGTTTTATCTTTGTTCGGTCTTTTGAATTCGGAGACTAATATGATGAATTGTATTCGGAGACTAATCTTCTATTGTATTCGATGAATCTGATGTTGTTGTGTGCTGCTGTCTATATTCTGTCCAATAATATATTTTGTAACCTGTGCAAAAATCAGAAAAGCAAAAAAAACCTAATATTCATACTAATGGCGCACCACACAAGACACTAATGGCGCACTGTGATCATCACACTAATGGCGCATTTACTGCTGGTGCGCCATTAGAATGCCAAAGCACATGGGTACATATGCCCCCCTGGGAGGCATTTTAATGGCGCACTGCACGCTATACTAATGGCGTGGTGCGCCATTAGAATTTAATTCTAATGGCGTGATGCCAGTGGCGCACCGGTAGTGCGCCATTAGAAGGCAAATTCGGTGCGCCACTAACATGCCTTTTCCTAGTAGTGGGAGAGGCTGGTATAGGCATGGTCCTCCGGAGCGACACGGGCGACATCATTTTTTCTTTATGCAGAAAACTCCGGACGTGTTCGGATCCTCTGGAAGCCGAACTGCAGGCCTGCATGGACGGGCTCAACTTGGCACTTCAATGGACCCCTTTGCCTATTGAGATGGAGACAGACTGCGGGGCGGCGGTACATGCGCTACTAGCACCGACGAGGGATAGATCTCGTTTTGCCTTGCTTGTTGATCGGGTTAGGCGTTTGATGCTAGCAGGAAGGGAGGTTAAGCTAGTTCATATTCGTAGAGAACAGAACGGTGTGAGTCATTTTCTTGCAAACTTTGGTAGAGTTCATAAACGTACGGTGGTGTGGTTGGGATCTGGACCGGATAAGGTACCTGACTTATGTAATGCCGAGGCACTTTATGTGTGAGAAATAAATTTTCTTTCACCCGCAAAAAAAATGAAAAGAAGATAGTATCGATTAAAACATAAAGAAGTCTCAGTGTGCTGAGACTTAGCAGAACTGTTGATGTAGTTTGGACAGCAATATCCGGGGAACATTCCCGGGGAGCGTTTTTTCAGCATACGTCAAACTTACAATGCCAAACCTACTAATAAATTTGTCATGTCAACTTTGTAGGGTTTGCCATGATCGGAGGCGAAAATGGTCATGTAGCGGGGAAAAAAACAAAAAACTGTCACGCTTCACAGAAAAATTGCTGTTGTTCTACCATGATCAGACGGCTTTGAGGGCGTTCACTCAGAGCGCCAAAAAATCTGGTGTTTGCTAGTTATCATTTTCCTATAGTTTTTCCTTCAAAATAGTACTACGAAAGAAATTATAGTGTTATACAAATCCTGTGAAATCCTTTACACCGAATGGAAACAAGTTCGGAATTACGTATTGTGCACACGCGCTAGTCACTACTCAGCAAGTATCACTACACGTCTAAATATCTGGCTACAAGGACAAGTCACATCCTACAAAAGATATCGGAAGAACACCCGCCGGCTCCCCGCCCCGCGTGAGAGTGTGCTACTGCCTCATCATCTTAGTCCCGCTGAAAGCGAGTCTGTGAGTGAAGGTGACGGCAGGCTCAGCTGCAAAGATTTCCACAGGAGACACACCGAGAAGATTCAGAGCTCTCGTCGCTCAAACCTGCTGGGCCCGTGACCAGATCAACCCGAGAGACCACATGTTATAGACAGACGGATGGGAGACATGACATCGGACCACATCTTGTGGATTGCTCGTTGCGAACAAGGGTTAACATCGACTGAAAGCTGCCTCCCTCTCGTCGGGTTCTGCTTTGCCTGTTGAGCTCATGCTGCATGAAGGAATATTTCCTTTTTCTGGAGCCCATTGCAAAGCCGTCTCGCCTCTCGTTCTACTACTGTATCTGCTTCGATTTGTGTTTTTTTTGTGTGCTCCTTTTTACAGCTTGAAACTGCGTGTAGTTCGTCTCAGCTAGAGAAGAACCGGAGTATAAACAGTGGAATAAAACTGTGTTATAATGAATTCTCAACTGGAAAAAATAAAGACTACAGAGTCAAAACATAGCAGAATCGGCTACAAGCTCCAGAGCGCGAACTCAGTTGCCACCTCGCCGAACTCTCCGTCATCCCAGTACGCGCCGGTGCCGGTCGCCACCGGCGGTGGGTCCATGAGCAGCGCCTCCGCGAGGCTCGCGTAGTACGAGCCCAAGTCCGTTTCCGGGAACAAGTCAAGCCTACTGAACATTTCTACGTCCATTCCGCCCGGCAGCGCAAAGTCCCCATGGGCAGAAGGTTTCGACGTCTCCGACGAACTGGCATCGTCAGACTCCGACGACGACTCCGCAGGAGCGCCACAGGAGGCCTCCTCGTTGACGGTGGCGGTGATGGACCCACCGGCAGCCTCCCGTCGCTGCAAATCCGCGACGGCCTCGACCGCCGCGCGCCGGACGTCGGCGAGATCGGAGTGCGCGGACGGCACGGCGAGCAGCCACGCGGAGTCCGGGAAGTTAAGGCGCGCGGCGGAGCGGCCGCCCAGGGCGAGCATGGCGGCGTCGTTGGCGCGCGCTGCGATCTCGGCCGTGGCATACGTCCCGAGCCAGAGCCTCGCGCCGCGCTTGCCGGGGACGCGCACCTCGCAGACCCACCGCTCGCCGTTGCCCCGGCGCCGCACGCCGCGGTACACCGGGTGCCTTGTCTCCCGGAACTTGGTGCGCCCCGCCGGGCGCTTGGCCACCAACGCGTTCTCGTTGGAAGAGGAGGGGGAGGAGCTCAGGATCTCAAGGCCCATGCCCATGGCAACCGGCAGAGTGGTCGGCGCTTCCTTTCTGAGCAGTCGAGCTTGGTGCTTGAGCTTAGTGAGGAGTGTGAGCTACTCCGGTGCGAGATACTTGAGCTTGAGTGGGAGTGTTCGCTGTTGGCATCTGTGGAGTGTGTGAGATGTATTTATAGTTATGTGCTGTGCTGGAGCTTCGAATGTATGAACGCGCTGAAGACAGCGGTCGGGATGCCGGCGTACAAACAGCTGGTGACGATGGGACCGTGTAGGATTAAATTAAGTGGCGTTAATAGCCTCATGTGACTTTTCTCCTGCTGGGCGTGTGGGGGCTTTCGGCTTTGCAGTGTTAAACAAGAGGCAACTTCCTGCTTGCTTAACACAGTGAACTAGTGAAGGCTGGGGTTGGACGGCTGGTAGGCGCGTGACGAAGTGAACTAGTGAAGGCTCGAAGGGACAGACAGTTGTTACTCGCTCCGTCCCCTAATATAACAACGTTTTTGACATTATTATAGTGTTCAAAATGTTTTTATAGTTTGGGATAGAGGGAGTACTATTGAATGAGTCTCGTGTTTCTCCAAGTTATCTGGACACGGAAGGCACGAGAGGCACCGGTGACCGTGAACCGCGATGGCGCCAAATTACCTACATCTGGTCCGAAGCAATTGGGACTCAAGGAAGCAGAGGGCGTTTTCATTGAATTGTAGTGTCTCAAGGAGCTAAACGCACACCTGACCTTTGCATGGATAGGACGTGCACAACCACTAAAGCAATGAGAAGAAAGAATTAGGCAAGGTGTGCGACTCGTTATAATAAAACATCAATAACTACCACCGTGTTGACAACACTCAAACTATTAGAAGTTTCCCTAACGTTGTCTTTTATTGGGAAACCGGGACGAGAGCTCTTCAGAACGAAAAAATAAGATAAGTTTCCTTAATAGTGGTGCCTTTTAAATGAAAATGTGCATGAAGGGTGTCGTCCTTGGACTCGGATCCAAGCACATAGATCATATAATGGGTTTTAGGAGAGGAAGTCCAACCAGACAACGCATTCAACAAGGGAGCAAAACCACCACTATCAAGAACAACTACTCAAGGTTAGGCCTAATAATTTCACCCGGAACATGGAATTTGATACTCGAAGTTGCCGACACCAACATGCCAAGAAAGAAGTCTCAGAGTCCTTCCCTCGAGCATACTCCTACACCACCGTCGAGGACGCCTCTGTCAAGGAATTCCTCCTTGCCACTTACTTGCATGCCGTCTTTCAACACCCTTTATCTGTGCAAGCCCACGACGAAGTAAAACAAATGCAAAATGAAGTGATCAATGTTGACATCTCTAGTCGATCACATGATATCTGGACTTATATCTGGGGAGTTGCAGTCTTTCGGACCACTGCATATTACAACTTCTATTTTAGAGATGTACTTGCACATAAAGCGTTTAAATGGTTGTGGAAATCCAAGAGCATACCCAAGATTAAAGTATTTGGTTGGCTTGTTATCTGACCGTGTTAACACGAGAGACATGCTCAACAGGAGGCATTATAATGTTGGTGATAAGCCTAATGTCAAGAACAACTAGTGAAGGTTAGGCCTAAAGATTCAACAAAAGAGACTGCCTGCTGTGTGGGGAGCATAGAGAAGAAACTGTGGAGCACTTATATGTTGGCGAATCCTGAACATTCATTGGACTACGCACGATAATAGATTCAAGCTCATTAGACAGCTAAAGGCGCTACACCCTTGAAAAATGCTGATGGACATTTTCCTAGTAGCTGCCTTGAGCCTTTGGAAAGAGCGCAACAACTACTACTTCACGAGTGTAACCCCTTCATTCTCATCCTGGAAACAAATATTCAAAGTTGATTTTGCTAACTTGAGCTTTAGGGTACACACAAATAAAAGGCAGTTTATTACTGCCTCTGTTGCCTCCATTACATAACTAGTACTTTTAGTGTGACTGCTTTGCCTCCCCCCACCTCACACTCACAGAAGTGTGCCCAATTTTGTATGTATGTAACATATTTGTTTTTTTAATATATATGCAGTAGGAGCCTGTTCTATTGTTTCCATGGTAAAAAAATTGTGAGTAAAGTTACCAAAGTGATCAAAGTGTTGATCATAGGACAGCAGTGAAAATGTCGTTAAATATAAAGCAAGATGTTTCTCGCATAAGGAGAAAATAAAGAGAACGTTGTAAGGAGTTACATCAATACAGGCTCGCTGTAAGTAGTCACATTGATAGAATCTTAAATCGGTGCTCCAAGTGATTTTTGATTTCAATTAAGTGATTTGTGTTATGCAATAATTGTTGGCACAGTAAGTTGGAATTGGTCCCAAAAAATTACTTTGGTGAATTCTATAACAATTGGCTGAGTATGTTGGCGCTTTAGAAGCAACATTGGAGGGTGATGAATCAAAAGTTCGTTTATGAACTTGGTATGATTTCTAGGTACTTTGTGCCAATGGAACAATGTTTTGAATAGTGGTTTCATGGCTCAGTCTAAGGAATAAAAGGGCCTATGAGTGATTCAATATATACAAAGTTAGTTTCATAAAAATTATGCAAAGATACACTCGGATCTGAACTTGTCAGGTTCGATAGGACAAAGACTATACCACAAGCAAAAGCAAGGACAAATACCATATTACCATTGTTGTAAAATAAAAAATTGTTGAATAGATTACTGACTCCAGTGCAAGTGGGAGCCTGCTGGAAATATGCCCTAGAGGCAATAATACATGGTACCGAAAGGTTCACTCAAATATTATCTGTGTATTCATAAGGATCAATATGGATGTCCATGGTTTGACTACTGGTCCCTTTCGTTCATGTCTATGTTTTACCGAACATACATGGTCATAAACTTAAGAAAATCACGATCTGTTGAGTGTTAGTGGAGTGAGAATCATGATAAAATATTTTTGGAATAGTTTCAGGAATATAATAAATTGTTTCGAGAGATTTCCGTAAGAGTTTCAGATGTTTCAAAAATGTTCTGAGAGGTCTCAGGGAAGTCCTAAAATTTTTGGTGATGTCTAGAAGGTTAAGGAGCCTTTTGGATAAATCCAAAGGGTCTCTGATGCGAGGACACCTTGGTTGGGCCAAGATGTAAGGCTCACCAATACCGTAGGTCGGTGCACCAAGGAGTTGCTTGAGGGTAGGGGCTAGACCTTGGCGTTTACCCCTGGACTAGATGCCACGGTTTGCCGCATTTACCCTGGGCCAGACGCTAGAGTCCGCGGCGTTTACGGATACACGAAGGTTCATGGTGTTTGGTACTGGAGTCCGAGAAGGAATCTTCCTCGTGGTTAAAACCGAGGCCCCCTTCCCAAGTTGCGATCCAGGGCTGGGCTCAGTATATAAATAGACGGGCAGGGGCAGCTCCTAGAAGTAGAACATAGGTATTGAAGTCTCCTTTAGTTCTATCTCGTTCTAATTGTCATTTGGTTTGATCTCTAGTGTAGGAAAGAAGCACACCACCTCCCAGAGATACAAAGTCCAACCAGCTTCAAGCAAACTGTTTGGGGGGAGTTGGAGCTAGGGAATGGGAATTTAATGTGACTGGGACTAAAAATCTCTTGATTGGTTCATGGACTTGGGAATTAATAAGAGAAAGGGAAGGGGAATTAGGAGGCCCAATTCCCATCGATCTCTTTCTTGGGGGGACCCTGGTAATTCCGCGAAGGAAATGGAGTTGGCGCCTGAAAGAAAATTGTTACAGATTTATTGGCCCACCTCCCACAAAGAAAGGAAAAAACTCCACGGAAATCCTACTTGCAGCGACATTATTTTTCCTCCAAATAAATCGGCCAGCTCTAACTGTTTACTAATCTGCAGATGCAATGCCAAGCACGAGCACATCTCATGCAAGAGGGGCAGCCAGTAGCGTGTAGCCCATCTAATTTTGCTATGTAACAAAGTTTGATTCGTTTATCTTTCCTTCACAGACCGATGCAGATCTATTTTCCTTTTCTACTCTTTTTTTTGCCTTCACATGTTACGATTTTGTTTCAATATTTGTGTGTCCTCTTCTTTCTCCATTGTTCATTAGAATTATTCCCACATATACTTCCCACCCCACACCAAACATGGGATTAGGACTAATAGTCCACTTGCCAAGTCTAATCCCTCAGGCAACTCCTTCTCATAAATTCCCAATCCCTTTCCCTTAAACAACCAAACGCGCTGATAGAGTGAGGCGCGAGCCTAAACTAACACACGCCCATCACTTCCCAAAAAGAAAAAAAAAACCAACACATGCTCGAGATCCTAAATCCATGCCCCTGGTTACGGAAAACCAGTGAGCGCAGCGTGCCAGCCTGTTTCCTTAGCCGCACACCCCAGCCCGGCAGATGCGGATACGACGAGAATATACTCGTCACCGGCCCATTATCGGCCGGGGAGAAGGATGGTCACGCGCGCCCACACGGCCCGCCCAGTTCCACGGTGACGCCCGCACGCCAGAGCGACGCGGGGCCACGCACAAAAAAAAAAGCAGAGCCGCAAATATCTGGGGGTGCTGGAATATGATAAGATCGGACGGACGGATCGCCTGTTTGTTTATTCGCGGCCGCTGCTTCTTTTTGCCTCTCGGGTCGGGTGCGTGTGTGGTGCCGCGGCAGTCGCGGTCACGCAGCTTCGGCCTCTCGCTCTCGGTTGCGGCGTTGTTTCACGGCTGTGTACAGACAGCTACAGCCTACAGCCAGCCCTCCCTCCCGTTGCTTCTTCACCGCGGAGCTTGCAGCAGCACCGGTATTCAATTCCAGCCCCTCGTGGGCTTTTGGAGAGAGATCTACACGAGCACGACACAGAACTGCGTGTGGAAATGGTTCATGTTAATGTGTCAAAGCGAGCGAGGTTTTTACCTTCCGTCTTTGTAGTACTACTGTACCACACAGGTTTGACTGCGAGTCCATCGCTTGGGGTGAATTTAGCACATGGGAGAGGACTAATAGTGGTCAGCAAGTGATTTGGTTACCAAGCTAGTCAGCACCGCCCTCAGGCTCACCAGCGAACAACTCGAAGGCGCTTTGACTTTGACTTGCTTTACTTTTGCTATGCCAGTTCGAAATGGAAGTCATGGTTCATGAAGGCTGGTGAGAACGGAGGTGGCCAAAACAGAACGACTCGACGCAGTTCGAAAACGAAGCGTATCTATTTCCTCCTCCCTCCATAAGAAAAGCCTCTTCTCCTTCTATCGGTGCAGCCGCCGGCCTGCCCCATCTTTGATAGCCTTTCGGTCATGAATATGCGGAGGATCTTATGGTCGTGGGATTCGGTTGGCTCGGTGCATCTGTTTAGATTCAATCTTTGTTCATCTTCGTTTGAATGTTTATAGATTTGATTTTTTTGATCTATAATTTTATCCATCAACGATGGTTGCTGCTATGCTGCGCTGGTCCTATGAGGCTTTAACACAACGACATTTCGACTGTCAACTACAACAAGATTTGCCCAGCTTTTGTGAGGGAGAGCGATGATGGCTGCGCGGGCTCGCTTCAGTGCTTGTAGTCGTCGCTAGGTGATCCACGAACATGGTTGTAATTTTTATTATCTCTGTTGTTCTTTATACTGTCATGATTGAAGATGAATAAATTGTAAATTTTTCCAAAAAAAAGAAAGAGGAGTACCAGTTTGCATGCCGCTTATTACACTACTAACTGCCAATTTCCATGAAATCATGTCATTTGTGCATTTTTTTTGCGCGGTGGGTAGCATTGCTGGGTACAGAAACAGTTCCCCGTTTGCGGCACTAACGATGGAGTTTGATCTACACCGTCACATACCCATCCAACGGCCCACGGAATTTGGAGGGGGGAAAGATTGTCACGTGCGCCGCCGATTGCCTAAAGCATTTCTCGACGGAAGCCAAAAAGCAGTTTCTCAGTTTTTTTTCACGTTAGTTGAACTGATGCCCAAAGATACCCCGGTGCTCAGGTCGTTCTATACAGCGTGAAATCGCTGGTTGTGGAAAGTCAAGAGTCAAAAGCCATGCTCTGTTTCCCCAATTCGCACCATCACATTACCAGAAACCGCAAGCAGTGACCCTACAGCAGCACCAAAATTTTGGCATCGATCGGAAGCCAAGACGACGACAGAAAGGAAAGCTAAAACTCGAAGCAGCGCGAACTAGCCGGCTAGCTCTGGTAGCTCCAGAGTGGCACGTCGGCGAGGTGAGCCTCCCCGCAATCGCCGAGCGCCGCAGCCGCGGCGGGCGGCGCCATGAGCATCGCCTGCGCCAGGCTCGCGTAGTACAGGTCCCAGCCCATCTCGCTCAGCACGTCCTGCTCGAACGGCGAGTCCTCCTCGGGCAGCGGCGAAGAGGACGACTCGTCGTCGGTGAGGGAGGAGGGCGCGGACGAGGTGCCCGAGAGCGCGTCCTCCTCGGCGAGCGCCTCGCGCCGCAGCAAGTCCTCCACGGCCTCCACGACGGCGTGGCGGACCTCGTCCAGGCTGCGGTAGGAGGAGGCCACCGGCACGGAGAGCAGCTCGGCCGAGTCGGCGAAGTTGAGGCAGGCGGCGCCTCCGGCGGCGAGCATGAGCATGGCGGCGTCGTTGGCGCGCGCGGCGGCCTCGGCGGTGTCGAAGGTGCCGAGCCAGAGCCTGCTCCCGCGCCTGCCGGGCACGCGCACCTCGCACACCCACCGCCCGGCATTGCCCCTGCGCCGCACGCCGCGGTACACCGGGTGCCGCGTCTCCCTGAACTTGGTCCGCCCCGCCGGCCGCTTCGCCGGCGCCGACGTCCACCCCGCCTGCCTCGCCTGCTGGCGCTCCGGCGACGCCGAGGGCGAGCAGAAGTTCTCCCCGCTGCACGGCGACGGCGAGCCCGACTCCCCGCTCATCTCCCTCTTGATCGGACACATCTTGCTGTCCAACGGAAGCTCTGTTTCTTGGCCGGCTAGGAGGTTCTTGTTGCTGAGGATGCTTTTGGGTTGCTCGAGTGTGAAGTGGTTTCGCTCTGCGATGAGAAATTTGAGCAGGGTGGTCTCGGGAGCGGCGTACTTATAGGTGGCGGTGGCTCGCGGCTGAAACCAGGGGGCAAAGCGCGGCGAGCGAGAGGGGAGGACACAGGCTGGATACGGCCGGCGAAGGGGGATGCACCGTACGAAGCCGCGCGCAAGTGGGGGGCAACTGAGAGACTTCGAGAGTGACCCCAGGATATCTTTTCTTTATTTTACCTTCCTGCTTTCGCTTTGCCCTTATCGTTTTCCGCCTTGCTCCTGCTCACTTGCGCCCTTGCGCCCCGTCTTGCGGCCGTTTTACTTTGCCTCGTCCTTGTTAATGGTTTCTTTGGAGCCGCAGTTTGCGAGTTCGGGTTTTGGTTTAGCTGAGGGCATCTGGTGCCTGTGTAGTACGATTCCTTTTTGGATGGGGTCTAGATGGTCAGTGCTGCTTGACGTCCGAGTCTTAACGTCGAAGCTGATCATTTTTTCGCCATCGGGGCTGGCGCGCTGCAGAGCAAAAATCAGAATTCGCATTCCTTCGTTGGAGACCAAGAGTGGAAGCGGAGTTCTTGCTCCTCGGTGACGCACGTGGGCTGGGGCTCGTGGTGACCGACTTCAATTGTCATTTCTGACGTGGATGAGCAGATGCGACCTGGAATCAGTGTCACCATCTCCTTTGTTTCGTACAGTACTCGGGTTTTAGACGGGTTTTTCACTTTGCCTGCAGTATTTTCCTTTGAGAAAGGGCTAGTTTGTGTATGGCTCTCCAAGGCTGACCTTGAAACCACCCGCTTTATCTCGATCAAGTGGTTCAGACTCATTTTGTCATTCAACGCGATGCCATAGTTAATTCGTGCGGACGTCTATTCTTTCCTAAATTGGACGTAAATTAAGGGGGCTTCGCGGACGTTTAGATCGCTGTGATGAACATGATGGACACCCAGAACTATACCTGGCCATCCGCCGTGCCGAGTCGGGCTTCGGGTCGGGCCCGACTAAGCCTGAGGTAGAAAACTCAGGCTCGAGCCCGGCCCAGCCCGACTGTTAGGCTTACTTTTCAAGCCCAAGCCTGGCCCGCCACTACAAAAGCCCGGCCTGTCTCGGGCCTCAGGCCAGGTCTCTTCAGTAAAGTGCAAAAACAGCAGACCCGACCCGGCCATCGGGCTCAAAACCAAGGCCCAGGCCCGGCCCGGGAGCTGCGTCGGGCCGGTTTGCCCATGGCCAGGACTACCCCGAACCCACCCAAAACTCCTCCTCCTCGCTCGTGACCTTTCCAACGCGAAGTTATTTGCCGCGCATCATGTCGGTCCACAGTGCAAGCACCCCCGCTTCTTGCCAGTTCAGAGTAGAATCGAATCATCTATGAACACATCATGTATGGCTAGCACATGAACGAGTATACAAGGGGTGAACAGATCATACCCTCTGGCTGGCCAGACCAACGCGGCAGCAGCAGCAGCAACAGCCTCGGCGTCGTTTGTGGCCTTCTTCTTGGCGGCAGTGTCTTCGACCATGGTGTCAATGCATGGGAAATAGTGGAAACAGAGGCGGATGGAGACAAGAACGGATCGGGAGCGGTCGCGTCGAGACGCTCTCAAAAAACCTTACTGTCGTTCTCCCGGACAGGATCTCAAGCGACGGGGTTCTGGAGGCACCTGCTCTCCCGACAAACCGTGCACGCGCTTGCCGGGACGGGATCACAGGAAGCAGCACAAAGAAAGGACAGTAGATTACGGCTAGGGTTGTGCAAGAGGGAGTGAGTGAATTGAGTTAGGGTTCACTCTACTAGCACATTGGCACGCGCCTCCTTATACAGGCCCACGGTCCAACGTCTTTGACAATGGTACTACTGTAGCGACTCGTCAAGTAATCTGAAATTAATTAACCATTTCTGACCGACAAAAATAAGCTTCGGCTCGGTTCAAACTCGCGACGCGCGTGAGGCGAGGCAGACGGCAAAGGAGGTGGAGCGCGTGTGTAAGCTCCCAATAGTATGTGATAGAGCATCCCTTATAAATGGTTCTCACTCTCACTCCATTAGCAGCATGGTACTAAACTTTTCTCCACTTGTCATGCACCTAAATGGCCTTAGAGATTAATTAGGCATTATTGTTTTATATTCCCACAGAAATACTACTAAGGTTAGCAGCAGCGGTAATTTGTGACTTCAAAAGAAGTATACTAGATTGATTAGAGCGACATAGTATAATTTTACTTGTAAGAATGGTGTGAGTATACAAAATATACTACAAGACGTTGCCCGTGCATCCGCACTTTGCCCGTTTTGACTAAAAGAATTGGCAACTGAAGAACAGTCAAATCACTGTTGGTACTACCTCCCATATGTTTTCTCCCACTTGATCGCCCTTATAATAAATAGAAAAAGGTACGGTTTGGAAAGGTATCCACGCTCGTACTACCTTGAGTCAGCTACAGCAACAGCAACAGCAGACTCCCATCCACCCAATTCATTCACTGCATGTACCGGTGTGACGTCGAGGTTGCTGCGAGCCGATACAATACAAAACCGAGACCGCTCGCCATCCCGATCCCGACGCCCACCCCGGTATGCGGTATCGCATCGGGCGGAAAAGGTGAGCGGCGGCAGGCAGCACCGCAGCAGGGACGCTGCACCGGAACCGCGTGCCGGTGCGGCGAATCCGTCGCGCCCCATCCCTATCCCGCACCACCACTTGCGCTGGATGACAAAACCCCGCTTTTCCAGTCCCCCTACCCCATGCCCCGCCCGCGTGCCCAACTTGTGGGAGATGCGTCCCGCCGCGGCCCCTTCATCCTGGATCAAAATCACTGTTCTGACCTTGTCAGTGTTTATAGTCACAAACTAAACTCGACAAAAAACTATTTCGCGATTTGACCCTTTTAGAAACGCCAGGGTCCGTGGCGTTTTCACCCAACATAGAAACGCCGAGCAAGCTAGCGTTTCAAGCCAACACGCAAACGCCGAGGCGGCTAGCGTTTCTGACCTGGCCCACAGTCAGTCTGAACCCGCTGTTTTCGCTGACGTGGCATGCTTGAAACGCCAAGGTCCTTGGCGTTTCTGACCAGGATTAAGTAACGCCGCGGGCCGCGGGGGCCTAACCCAGCCCACTCCCCCGGTCGAGCAGTTCCTTCTCGATGACGAACTGGCGGCCGCCCCCTCCCTCTTCTTCACCAAATCTTCTCCAGATCTGCTATTTTGATTATCAAAACAAGGAGATCGGAGCATCCCCGAGTTGCTTGAGGTATTCTCCTCCCAATCCTCCATTTATTTTCAGTCAAGATTGGCTATTGTAGATGTATTTTTTCAAACATGATGGAACCCTAAGATGAGTTATTAGTGATTTGTTTGATGAATATTTTGGTTACATTATGTTTAGAAAGAAGACATATACTCCTTGTGTTTAAGTATTCTTAGTTAAGTTGTTTATTATTGGATTTAGAGAGAGACCATTTTTTTGGATTAGGTTGAGCCTATTATTTGTTAATAATTAGTTGTGATAGATTCTTTAGGATAAAATAGGTTGAAAAGAATTGGTGTTGGTAATGTATCTTTGGGATAATTTGTAGTAGTTCTCACGCGATTTTGTATATGATGCGGTCATAATTTCAAGCATATATTATAACAAATCCATTGACCTTATTTTGTAGGATGTTTGAGCCGGATAAATATCCCGGCCTTGATGATTATTACGAGGAGAAGCATCGTGTTGTGCTAGTGGAAAGAGGAGAGGTAATTATGTATCTACATTGTTGATTCTCATATTGTGAGTAGTTTAGAGAAGTATATAAATTGTGCGTGTGTTATTTGTAGGTTCCTCCAGTACTTCATTTGAGAGGCCACAACCCACGTGAGTCCTTGAGGTATGACCGTCGCTACGAGCCTTATTTTAGAAGAATGGATCTTCTCCAGTTTGTGCTCAACTTTAAAGGCACACCACCATGGCTGAACTCGACGGCCATTACTGCCCTTACGGACCGTTAGAGACCGGAGACGCACTCTTTTCACCTTGCTCTTGGTGAGATGACCGTTGTTGGAAATATGCCCTAGAGGCAATAATAAAAGTATTATTATTATATTTCTTTGATCATGATAATTGTCTTTATTCATGCTATAACTGTATTATCCGGAAATCGTAATACACGTGTGAATACATAGACCATAATATGTCCCTAGTAAGCCTCTAGTTGACTAACTCGTTGATCAACAGATAGTCATGGTTTCCTGGCTATGGACATTGGATGTCATTGATAACGGGATCACATCATTAGGAGAATGATGTGATGGACAAGACCTAATCCTAAGCATAGCACAAGATCGTGTAGTTCATTTGCTAGAGCTTTTCCAATGTCAAGTATCTTTTCCTTTGACCATGAGATCGTGTAACTCCCGGATACCGTAAGAGTGCTTTGGGTGTATCAAACGTCACAACGTAACTGGGTGACTATAAAGGTGCACTACAGGTATTTCCGAAAGTGTCTGTTGGGTTGACACGGATCGAGACTGGGATTTGTCACTCCATATAACGGAGAGGTATCACTGGGCCCACTCGGTAATGCATCATCATTATGAGCTCAAGGTGACCAAGTGGTTGATCACGGGATCATCCTTTACAGTACGAGTAAAGTGACTTGCCGGTAACGAGACTGAACAAGGTATTGGGATACCAACGATCGAGTCTCGGGCAAGTAACATACCGATTGACAAAGGGAATTGTATACGGGGTTGATTAAATCCTCGACATCGTGGTTCATCCGATGAGATCATCGTGGAGCATGTGGGAGCCAACATGGGTATCCAGATCCTGCTGTTGGTTATTGACCGGAGAGTCGTCTCGGTCATGTCTGCTTGTCTCCCGAACCCGTAGGGTCTACACACTTAAGGTTCGGTGACGCTAGGGTTGTGAAGATATGTATATGCAGTAACCCGAATGTTGTTCGGAGTTCCGGATGAGATCCCGGACATCACGAGGAGTTCCGGAATGGTCCGGAGGTAAAGAATTATATAGAGGAAGTGCTGTTTCGGCCATCGGGACAAGTTTCGGGGTTATCGGTATTGTACCGGGACCACCGGAGGGGTCCCGGGGGCCCACCGGGTGGGGCCACCTGTCCCGGGGGGCCACATGGGCTGTAGGGGGTGCGCCTTGGCCTAGATGGGCCAAGGGCACCAGCCCCAAAAGCCCATGCGCCTAGGGTTCCACTTAAGGGAAGAGTCCCAATGGTGGAAGGCACCTCTAGGTGCCTTGGGGGGGAGGGAAACCTCCCCTTGGCCGCCGCACCTAGGAGATTGGATCTCCTAGGCTGGCGCACCCCCCTTGGCCCTCCTATATATAGTTGAGGAGAGGAAGGACTTCACACCTCAGCCTTGGCGCCTCCCTCTCTCCCCGTTACGTCTCTCTCTTGTAGTATAGGCGAAGCCCTGCTACTGTGACGCCCTGCATCCACCACCACGCCGTCGTGCTGCTGGATCTTCATCAACCTCTTCCCCCCCTTGCTGGATCAAGAAAGGAGGAGACGTCATCCGTTCCGTACGTGTGTTGAACGCGGAGGCACCGTCCATTCGGTGCTAGGATCTCCGGTGATTTGATTCACGTCGTGTTCAACTACATCATCCCCGTTCTTTGAACGCTTCCGCTCGCGATCTACAAGGTACGCAGATGCATCTAATCACTCGTTGCTAGATGAACTCATAGATAGATCTTGGTGAAACCGTAGGAAAATTTTTGTTTTCTGCAACGTTCCCCAACAGTGGCATCATGAGCTAGGTCTATGCGTAGTTCTCTTGCACGAGTAGAACACAATTTGTTGTGGGCGTTGATGTTGTCAATTTTCTTGCCGCTACTAGTCTTATCTTGCTTCAACGGAATTGTGGGATGAAGCGGCCCGGACCAACCTTACACGTATGCTTACGTGAGACCGGTTCCACCGACAAATATGCACAAGTTGCATAAGGTGGCTGGCGGGTGTCTGTCTCTCCTACTTTAGTTGGAGCAGATTCGATGAACAGGGTCCTTATGAAGGGTAAATAGAAGTTGACAAGTCACGTTGTGGCTTTCACGTAGGTAAAAAAAACGTTCTTGTTAGAACCCTACTTCAGCCACGTAAAACCTGCAGCAACAATTAGAGGACGTCTAACTTGTTTTTGCAGCAAGTGCTTTGTGATATGATATGGCCAAAGTTGTGATGAATGATGAATGATCGATATGTGATGTATGAGATGTTCATGCTATTATACAAGGAATCACAACTTACATGTCAATGAGTATGACGGCTACAAGGATGATCATGGACCCCAAGATGGAGATCAAAGGAGCTATGTGATATTGGCCATATCATGTCACTATTATTATTTGATTGCATGTGATGTTTATCATGTTTTGCATCTTGTTTACTTAAGAACGACGGTAGTAAATAAGATGATCCCTTACAACAATTTCAAGAAGTGTTCTCCCCTAACTGTGCACCGTTGCTACAGTTCGCCGTTTCGAAGCACCACGTGTTAATCGGGTGTGATAGATCCTTACGTTCACATACAACGGGTGTAAGACAGTTTTACACATGAAAAAGCACTTAGGGTTAACTTGACGAGCCTAGCATGTACAGACATGGCCTCGGAACACAGAGACCGAAAGGTCGAACACGAGTCGTATGGAAGATACGATCAACATGAAGATGTTCATCGATGATGACTAGTCCGTCTCACGTGTTAATCGGACACGGCTTAGTCGACTCGGATCGTGTAACACTTAGATGACTAGAGGGATGTCTAATCTGAGTGGGAGTTCATTAATAATTTGATTAGATGAACTTAATTATCATGAACTTAGTCTAAAATCTTTACAATACGTCTTGTAGATCAAATGGCCAACGTTGTATTCATTTTCAACGCGTTCCTAGAGAAAACCAAGTTGAAAGACGATGGCAGCAACTATACAGACTGGGTCCGGAACCTGAGGATCATCCTCATAGCTGCCAAGAAAGATTATGTCCTACAAGCACCGCTAGGTGATCCACCCGTCCCACAGAACCAAGACGCTATGAACGCTTGGCAGACACGTACTGATGACTACTCCCTCGTTCAGTGCGGCATGCTTTACAGCTTAGAGCCGGGGCTCCAAAAGCGTTTTGAGAGACATGGAGCATATGAGATGTTCGAAGAGCTAAAAATGGTTTTTCAAGCTCATGCCCGAATCGAGAGATATGAAGTCTCCGATAAGTTCTTCAGCTGTAAGATGGAGGAAAATAGTTCTGTCAGTGAGCACATACTCACTATGTCTGGGTTACATAACCGCTTGACTCAGCTGGGAGTTAATCTCCCGGATGACGCGGTCATTGACAGAATCCTCCAGTCGCTTCCACCAAGCTACAAGAGCTTTGTGATGAACTTCAATATGCAGGGGATAGTAAAGACCATTCCTGAAGTATTTGCTATGCTGAAATCAGCAGAGGTAGAAGTCAAGAAGGAACATCAAGTGTTGATGATGAATAAAACCACTAAGTTCAAGAAGGGCAAGGGTAAAAAGAACTTCAAGAAGGACGGCAAGGAAGTTGCTGCGCCCGGCAAGCAAGCTGTCGGGAAGAAGTCAAAGAATGGACCCAAGCCTGAGACAGAGTGCTTTTATTGCAAAGGGAAGGGTCACTGGAAGCGGAACTGCCCCAAATACTTAGCGGACAAGAAGGCCGGCAACACCAAAGGTATATTTGATATACATGTAATTGATGTGTACCTTACCAGTACTCGTAGTAACTCCTGGGTATTTGATACCGGTGCCGTTGCTCATATTTGTAACTCACAGCAGGAGCTGCGGAATAAACGGAAACTGGCGAAGGACGAGGTGACGATGCGCGTCGGGAATGGTTCCAAGGTCGATGTGATCGCCGTCGGCACGCTACCTCTACATTTACCTACGGGATTAGTTATAAACCTTAATAATTGTTATTTAGTGCCATGTTTGAGCATGAACATTGTATCAGGATCTCGTTTAATACGAGATGACTACTCATTTAAATCCGAGAATAATGGTTGTTCTATTTATATGAGAGATATGTTTTATGGTCATGCTCTGATAGTCAATGGTTTATTCTTAATGAATCTCGAGCGTATTACTACACATGTTCATAGTGTGAGTACCAAAAGATGTAAGGTTGATAATGATAGTCCCACATACTTGTGGCACTGCCGCCTTGGTCACATAGGTGTCAAACGCATGAAGAAGCTCCATGCAGATGGACTTTTAGAGTCTCTTGATTATGAATCATTTGACACGTGCGAACCATGCCTCATGGGAAAAATGACCAAGACTCCGTTCTCAGGAACAATGGAGCGAGCAACCAACTTATTGGAAATCATACATACTGATGTGTGCGGTCCAATGAGTGTTGAGGCTCGCGGTGGCTATCGTTATATTCTCACCCTCACTGATGACTTGAGTAGATATGGGTATGTCTACTTAATGAAACACAAGTCTGAAACCTTTAAAAAGTTCAAGGAATTTCAGAGTGAGGTTGAAAATCAACGTGACAGGAAAATCAAGTTTCTACGATCAGATCATGGAGGAGAATACTTGAGTCACGAATTTGGCACACACTTAAGAAAATGTGGAATAGTTTCACAACTCACGCCGCCTGGAACACCTCAGCGTAACGGTGTGTCCGAACGTCGTAATCGCACTCTATTAGATATGGTGCGATCTATGATGTCTCTTACCGATTTACCGCTATCTTTTTGGGGCTATGCTTTAGAGACTGCCGCATTCACTTTAAATAGGGCTCCGTCGAAATCCGTTGAGACGACACCGTATGAATTATGGTTTGGGAAGAAACCTAAGCTATCGTTTCTAAAAGTTTGGGGATGCGATGCTTATGTCAAGAAACTTCAACCTGAAAAGCTCGAACCCAAGTCGGAAAAATGCTTCTTCATAGGATACCCTAAAGAAACTGCTGGGTATACCTTCTACCTCAGATCCGAAGGCAAGATCTTTGTTGCTAGGAATGGATCCTTTCTAGAGAAAGAGTTTCTCTCGAAAGAAGTAAGTGGGAGGAAAGTAGAACTTGATGAAGTATTGCCTCTTGAACCGGTAAATGACGCAACTCAAGAAAATGTTCCTGAGGTGCCTGCACCGACTAGAGAGGAAGTTATTCATGATGATCAAGATACTTCTGATCAAGCTCCTACTGAAATTCGAAGGTCCACAAGGACACGTTCCGCACCAGAGTGGTACGGCAACCCTGTCTTGGAAATCATGTTGTTAGACAACGGTGAACCTTCGAACTATGAAGAAGCGATGGCGGGCCCGGATTCCAACAAATGGCTAGAAGCCATGAAATCCGAGATAGGATCCATGTATGAAAACGAAGTGTGGACTTTGACTGACTTGCCCGTTGAACGGCGAGCCATAGAAAATAAACGGATCTTTAAGAAGAAGACAGACGCGGATGGTAATGTGACCATCTATAAAGCTCGACTGGTCGCTAAGGGTTATCGACAAGTTCAAGGGGTTGACTACGATGAGACTTTCTCACCGGTAGCGAAGCTAAAGTCCGTCCGAATCATGTTAGCAATTGCCGCATTCTACGATTATGAGATATGGCAAATGGACGTCAAAACGGCATTCCTTAATGGCTTTCTTAAGGAAGAATTGTATATGATGCAGCCAGAAGGTTTTGTCGATCCTAAGAATGCTGACAAGGTGTGCAAGCTCCAACGCTCGATTTATGGGCTGGTGCAAGCATCTCGGAGTTGGAACATTCGCTTTGATGAGATGTTCAAAGCGTTTGGGTTTACGCAGACCTATGGAGAAGCCTGCGTTTACAAGAAAGTGAGTGGGAGCTCTGTAGCATTTCTCATATTATATGTAGATGACATACTATTGATGGGAAATGATATAGAACTCTTGGACAGCATCAAGGCCTACTTGAATAAGAGTTTTTCAATGAAGGACCTTGGAGAAGCTGCTTATATATTAGGCATCAAGATCTATAGAGATAGATCAAGACGCCTCATAGGTCTTTCACAAAGCACATACCTTGATAAGATTTTGAAGAGGTTCAAAATGGATCAGTCCAAGAAAGGGTTCTTGCCTGTTTTGCAAGGTGTGAGATTGAGCTCGGCTCAATGCCCGACCACGGCAGAAGATATAGAAGAGATGAGTGTCATCCCCTATGCCTCAGCCATAGGTTCTATTATGTATGCCATGCTGTGTACCAGACCTGATGTAAACCTTGCCGTAAGTTTGGTAGGAAGGTACCAAAGTAATCCCGGCAAGGAACACTGGACAGCGGTCAAGAATATCCTGAAGTACCTGAAAAGGACTAAGGAAATGTTTCTCGTTTATGGAGGTGACGAAGAGCTCGTCGTAAAGGGTTACGTCGATGCTAGCTTCGACACAGATCTGGATGACTCTAAGTCACAAACCGGATACGTGTATATGTTGAATGGTGGAGCAGTGAGCTGGTGCAGCTGCAAACAGAGCGTCGTGGCGGGATCTACATGTGAAGCGGAGTACATGGCAGCCTCGGAGGCAGCACATGAAGCAATATGGGTGAAGGAGTTCATCACCGACCTAGGAGTCATACCCAGTGCGTCGGGGCCAATCAAACTCTTTTGTGACAACACTGGAGCTATTGCACTTGCCAAGGAGCCCAGGTTTCACAAGAAGACAAGGCACATCAAGTGTCGCTTCAACTCCATTCGTGAAAATGTTCAAGATGGTGACATAGAGATTTGTAAAGTACATACGGACCTGAATATAGCAGATCCGTTGACTAAACCTCTCCCTAGGGCAAAACATGATCAACACCAGAATTCCATGGGTGTTCGATTCATCACAATGTAACTAGATTATTGACTCTAGTGCAAGTGGGAGACTGTTGGAAATATGCCCTAGAGGCAATAATAAAAGTATTATTATTATATTTCTTTGATCATGATAATTGTCTTTGTTCATGCTATAACTGTATTATCCGGAAATCGTAATACACGTGTGAATACATAGACCATAATATGTCCCTAGTAAGCCTCTAGTTGACTAGCTCGTTGATCAACAGATAGTCATGGTTTCCTGGCTATGGACATTGGATGTCATTGATAACGGGATCACATCATTAGGAGAATGATGTGATGGACAAGACCTAATCCTAAGCATAGCACAAGATCGTGTAGTTCGTTTGCTAGATCTTTCCAATTTCAAGTATCTTTTCCTTTGACCATGAGATCGTGTAACTCCCGGATACCGTAAGAGTGCTTTGGGTGTATCAAACATCACAACGTAACTGGGTGACTATAAAGGTGCACTACAGGTATTTCCGAAAGTGTCTGTTGGGTTGACACGGATCAAGACTGGGATTTGTCACTCCATATAACGGAGAGGTATCACTGGGCCCACTCGGTAATGCATCATCATTATGAGCTCAAGGTGACCAAGTGGTTGATCACGGGATCATGCATTACAGTACGAGTAAAGTGACTTGCCGGTAACGAGACTGAACAAGGTATTGGGATACCAACGATCGAGTCTCGGGCAAGTAACATACCGATTGACAAAGGGAATTGTATACGGGGTTGATTAAATCCTCGACATCGTGGTTCATCCGATGAGATCATCGTGGAGCATGTGGGAGCCAACATGGGTATCCAGATCCCGTTGTTGGTTATTGACCGGAGCGTCGTCTCGGTCATGTCTACTTGTCTCCCGAACCCGTAGGGTCTACACACTTAAGGTTCGGTGACGCTAGGGTTGTGAAGATATGTATATGCAGTAACCCGAATGTTGTTCGGAGTCCCGGATGAGATCCCGGACATCACGAGGAGTTCCGGAATGGTCCGGAGGTAAAGAATTATATATAGGAAGTGCTGTTTCGGCCATCGGGACAAGTTTCGGGGTTATCGGTATTGTACCGGGACCACCGGAGGGGTCCCGGGGGCCCACCGGGTGGGGCCACCTTTCCCGGGGGGCCACATGGGCTGTAGGGGGTGCGCCTTGGCCTAGATGGGCCAAGGGCACCAGCCCCAAAAGCCCATGCGCCTAGGGTTCCACTTAAGGGAAGAGTCCCAATGGTGGAAGGCACCTCTAGGTGCCTTGGGGGGGAGGGAAACCTCCCCTTGGCCGCCGCACCTAGGAGATTGGATCTCCTAGGCTGGCGCACCCCCCCCCCTTGGCTAGATGAACTCATAGATAGATCTTGGTGAAACCGTAGGAAAATTTTTGTTTTCTGCAACGTTCCCCAACAACCGTTACTTTGGAGGATATTGCGATGATCTCCGGTCTTCCGATCGAGGGCAGGGCTCTTACCGGGAAGGTGAGGTCTGAGGGGTGGCGACAAAGGGTTGCAGGTTTGGTTGGTGTTGAACCTCCCCCGTGGATTCATGAAACAAAGAAGGATCCTAGGCCATCTGGTGTTTTGTTCTCGTGGCTACAAGAACATTTTTACGAGTGCCCAGAGAATGCCAGTCCGGCTGTTGTGGAGAGGTTTGCCAGGGCTTACTTATGGAATCTTTTGACCCAAGTGGTGTTTCCTGACGGCACGGGAGACACAGCCTCGTGGATGTTCTTGGACCCTCTTCGTATATGGGATGTCAAGTGGAGTTGGGGGTTGGCGGCACTAGCCTTCTTGTACCGTCAGGTAATGATAATTTGATGCATTCTCATTATATGAAAGAAATTTTTTCCTGTGATTGTTTAATGTGTGTACAAATGTGCAGTTGGACGGAGCATGTATGAGGAGTAAGCCGAAATCTTGTCTTGGTGGTTTTGTTTGGGCCCTATAGATTTGGATGTGGGAGCGTATCCCTGTGGGCCGTAACTTCACCATTGCTCCAGAAGAACCTTGGGAGTGGCCTTTTGACGGGGATGAGGAGCGATATCCCACTATCGCATACACTTGGGCTAATGTCCAAGTGTTGAGTATCGCCGCCATCGGGCGGTATAAGGCATACATAAGCGAGCTTGACATGCTTACTTACAACCAGGTAATTATCAAATCCCTTGCTATCATTATAGATTTATTTTGTTGTGCATGAGCTAGTGACATGTTGTGATGTAGGTTAATTGGAGGCCGTACATGGTACTTAGGCAGCTCCCTTTGAGCAATATGTGCCTTCGTGCCGATTGCTTGGAAGTAATGCCAAGTGAGGCATATTTAAGGCATTTGGAGTGGCTTCGCAAAGAGTACAGAGTTATCCTTAAGGGTGCTTGGACTCGTGTCGATTGCTTGGAAGTAATGCCAAGTGAGGCTGCTGATGGTGCATTCAACAACTCTATTGGGGAGACCATTGGAGCGCACCTAGATTATGGCCCTCTACATGACTGAGTGGTATGTCTTTTTGTCTCTTTTTTGAACATGTGACATTTCTTCATGAGCGGTGTGTCACTTAAGTTTTATTCAGGGCACGGAGCTATGGAGATGTATCAATGATAGTAATGTGGTGCTTGGCCGCGCACCTGGTAGAGAAACAGACGTTCTCGTTAGGAGTACTCTACAGGTTAGAGGCCCTCTTAATATGAACATGTGTCATGTGAACTATTTTTGCATATTTACATGTCAATGTCTTTGCCTCTGCAGAAGGTTGTGAATCGTTGTCGAACACTAGTCGCTTTACTTTCTTGCCATGGCGGTTCATCCACGGATGTGCGTGCACGTGCTCAGTATAGAATGGATGTGCTGTCTTCCGCTCGTCCATCTTCGAGCCAAGCACGCGCTTCTTCCGCTCGTCCATCTTCCAGCCGAGCAGGTGCTTCTTCGAGCCGAGCACGGATTGATGAACAGGAAGATGAAGAGGAGGAGACAGACTACGATGCGGATCCGGACTATGTGGAGCTTGCGGCTTTGCAGATGGAATATGCTCCACCGCCAACTCAACCTTCTCAGCCTTCTGAAGAAGCACGCCGAGTTAGCTCAAGAACCATCCGACGTCCTGGATGGCAGAACACTCCAGAGGGCTACGTCAATAGGGGGAAGATGGCTGCAAAAAGAGGCAAGAAGTGAAGTGATGACTAATGCGAACTTGTTAGTTCTATATGTGGTGCACTAGAAATGTAGTGAGCGTTTGAGATGGAGCAAACTTGTTAGTTCTATATGTGATGAACTTCTTATGTTTTATGTCTGATGGACTTCTTAGTTCTATGTTAGCAAGACTTGGTAATTATTATGTAAGCTGGATCATGTTAAGTTCGTTGCCGAAAAATATGTCTCATTGCTATACTGTTGCTGTACTTGGCATTATATTGTGAAAACTGTTGTTGTACCTTTGCTATCTGTGATGGAATGGACATGGGCAGCCGGGTTTGTTGTGTTCTGCATAACAGGGAAGAAACGCCAAGGACAACGGCGTTTAACTGTGGCTTAGAAACGCCAAGGACAATGGCATTTCAGGTGTGAGCGGCAACGTTTAGTGAACATGTCCCAGCCAGCCTCTGTCTTAAAGAAACGCCAACCTATGGAGGGCGTTTTGTTGTAGGATGGAAACGCCAAGGATATTGGCATTTCTGGGGTGAGCGGCAATGTTTAGTAAACATGTCTCGGCCAGCTTCTGTCTTCCAGAAACGCCAAGCCAGGCAGAGCGTTTTGTTGTGGGGTGGAAACGCCAGGGTAGTTGGCATAGAAATGCCCATTTGTTTGGCGTTGCTGTCATAACAGGGTGTCAAAACAAACTCCAAAGCCTTTTGTTGAGTAAACATAGAGGAGTCCAAAGCAATTGTGACATCACATAAAGGAGTATACATAGAGAAGTCCAAAGCAATTATGACTTCACATAGTTCAACACATAAAGGAGTACACATAAAGGAGTACACATAGAGAAGTCCAAAGCAATTTAGAGTACACATAGTTCACCACATAAAGGAGTCTAGGCAAAAAGAAGGTTTAAGATGAAATGCACACGAAGGTCCAAAGCATGGCACAGTTCACAGCATTGCTCTATTGTGTAGAGCAAGGCCCCTTTCCCTTCTTCTTCTTCATCTCTTCTTCTTCTTCTTCCTCCTCCCTTTTCCTTATGAGGTGAGCCTCCTTGACCACCCTCTCTATGAATATCTGATTCTCCCTCTCTTTTTTTATCTGCAATTGCCCAAAGCTTCAAGGTTTTTTCTACAAAATCCTTTTGACGCCTTTTCTGTGCCTCCTCACATTTCTTCACCAACGCTTGCTCCCTAGCATACATTGCATTTCTCGCTCTCTCTAATTCTTTCCTCTTCTTCTCAAGTTCCTCTTCCTTCTTCTTCTTTAGCTTGGCTGCATCCTCCTCTCTAAGCTTCTTCGCAGCCTTCTCCCACCATCCCGCCATCTCACCTTCGCCATCCTCAAGCCCCTTCATTGTTGCCTTGTTGGGTTGAGAAGCCGACATACCTATGAAAAATTGCAAGACATTAGTTAGTAAGGACAAAAACAACATGAAAGTAATATTGGGAGACATGAAAATAATTATGAAATGTAGCCACGTATGAAAATGGTCCATCTAGGTATCCAAACATTCCTCTAGCATTACCACGGCGTCTACCCATGAAACCTCCTCTACCACCACCCGAACCTCTACCCCTACCACGAGCACCATCACCAGTAATTCGTCCTCGACCACGACCACCCCTGGATCCTCGGCCACCACCAGAACCTCGGCCACCGGAACCTCGTCCACCACCAAGGCCACCACCGGAACCTCGGCCACCACCAAGGCCACCACCGGAACCTCAGCCACCACCAAGGCCATCACCGGAACCTCGGCCACCACCAAGGCCACCACCGGAACCTCGGCCACCACCAAGGCCACCACCGGAACCTCGGCCACCACCAAGTCCATCACCGGAACCTCGGCCACCACCAAGGCCACCACCGGAACCTCGGCCACCACCGGAACCTCGGCCACCACTGGAACCTCGGCCACCACCAAGTCCATCACCGGAACCTCGGCCACCACCGGAACCTCGGCCACCACCAAGGCCATCACCGGAACCTCGGCCACCACTTGAAGAAGCATTGTGCCCTTTTGAAGTTTTGTTTGTTTTGCAAGTCCTTTTGTTGTGTGTCGTTTCATTGCAACCACCGCATTGGTTCCTATCACGTGGCTCCATGAAATGTCCACTACCAAATTCTCTGGTGCTCATGAGGTCATCCATATCATTCCTGTATCGCTTTGTTCTCCTTCTACCCTTGGGTTGTACCATCATCTTCGGATCGGGCCTAATATTAGGACCGTGATACTCTGGCCACTGCGATGCGTCCAGAAAAGGGTGGAATCTAGACGTCCATGTTAACTTATGAGTTTGCAAATTGAATTCATGCAACCTCACAACTACTCCATCGGAGATATCCACATTCCTGATGCGGGCCGCCGACATCATGTGCGAGCATGGCCAGTGGTACTTACTAGGCCGCTCACAAGTGCAATGTCTTGTCCTGAGAGCCACCGTAAATGAGCGAGCACCATATGATTGTCCATCTCTAGTTTTCCCACCTGGCTCATTCACTTGGTATTTCATTTCTACATTATCGAAACAAGTGACTCGCTGGATGGCTGACTTGTCTCTCTGAAACTCCAGCCACTCGGCAACCTTCTTCGGATAAATTTCATTGGGAGGTTTCTCACTATCAGCAATCAACTTGTCGATTTCGTCGGAGTGCTTCAAAAAATACTCATTCAGCTTGTAAAAGGTATATTCTGCTATTGCCGTCACCGGTAACTGACGTGCACCCTTCAAGACAAAGTTGAAGCACTCAACTAGATTGCTTGTCATGTCACCATATCTCATGCCTCCTTCGTCACATGCCCGTGACCACTTGTGTCTCTCATCAATATTCCTTTCTAAGAAATCTTTCCCACCTTCGTTTGCCTTCTCATAGATTTTGTTCAAGCGTGTCGTGAATGACTAAACGGAGAAGGCTACACATGCGGAGTTAAGATCCTTGCAAAGATCCTTGTTCTTACAAGCCCTATAAAAGTTTGCAACGAAGTGCCTCATACACCATCGGTGGTGAAGCCTCGCATGACCTGGAATATGAATATCCATGGCCTTCAATATGCCTTGGTGCCGATCGGATATGATGCATACCTCCCTATTCGGAGGAATGGCCGTGCTCCTAACAAGTCTCATGAACCATTCCCAGTTGTCTTGGTTCTCCACGGAGACCAAAGCAAATGCCACAGGCAACACCTGATCGTTAGCATCATGTGCCATTGCTATCATGAGTGTGCCCTTGTATTTCCCTGTCAAGAATGTTCCATCTATAGACAAAACCGGTCGACAATGCTCAAAAGCTGCAATGCATGGGCCAAACGTCCAAAAGGCACGACGGAGCACTCCTTCAATATCTTGGACATAGTGGTACATTCCTGGGTTTCTGTACGACATCGCTCCCAGCAACCTGGGTAGCATGTTGTAAGCCTCTTCCCATCCACCATACAACATTCTGAGAGCGACTTGCTTAGCCTTCCATGTCTTTCCGTACTTGACCTTATATCTGAATTTATATTCAATCCAACTCATCAACAACTTCACTTTAATGGTTGGATACTCGGCTATATGTTTCTGGTATTTATAACCAATGAATTCTGATGTTAGTTGACGGTGTGTCTTCTGTGCTTCTACGGCCGGCGGTGTGCATTGGTGAGTGGCTTTGCAACTAGTTATATTCCACCAACCATCTTTCATGAGTCTTCCATTGACTTTCCATTTGCATCTTTCTACCTCACATTTCACGGTGTATCGCTTGTTGCAGTCCGAGTGAACAACTATGAAAGGCCTGTGGTGTTTGACAGCATACTCACACAACCACATCCTGAATTCTAGCATGTGCTCGAACATCAAACCTTTCCTCACGTATGATATCGAAATCGCGTCGGGTGTACTACTTGGGAACTGTCTAGCCTCAATTGTCTTGCTCATGCCACCGTCGACTATAGCCTTATCTGGAAGGCTAACATCACAAAACAAGGGAACTTTGTGATCCCTACCGGTGATTTTTGTGTACCACTCTGCTTTTTTCGCAGTCAAGCCATCCTCGTCCAACTCATTCACCGGGCCTTCATCATCTGAGTCATCCACACAAGCACGCTGATAGATAATGTCAGGATCCATGTCCTGATGCCTTACTTCAGCCTCTACATCACTAACAATGTTGTGGTGCCTCTCATACTCTTCGTCGGAGTCATCGCCATCATCTTTCATCGGTGCACTACCTCCAAACTCATCTTGGGGATACTCATTGGCTTCCGCTTCAACTTTATACTCAACAATAGGCGGCACACTACTAACCGGGTTCACATCATCTACTAAGGTTTGGTTCAAGTCAACATGAAAGAGAGGAGCCTTGACCACCTTACTTGCAAAGACTTCGAGTGACTTGACTTCTAAGGATGCAACAACCTCCTTATATGCAGCCCAATGCAAATTGGACTTGATAGGCATTGTCTTCGTTCGACACTTGTGTGCCGACCCAACATCATATCTTCCTACTAATTCAACTTGATCACTTGCATCCACCCACTTTAATCTTATCCGTGTTTCTTCCACAACCTCTTCATAACTAGGGGTCTCAAGAAATATCAACACTTCCTCATACTTGTCAACAATATCCACATTAATGAATGCCTCTTTGTCAACATAATGAATATTCACAATCTTATCCATCTAAAAAAATGGTAACATAAGTATAGGAAATGTACAATGCTAAATATACCACATTGCTAACAAAACACCTAACCCTAACCCTAAATCTTAACATTGGCCATAACCCTAACCCTAAATCTTAACATTAGCCATAACCCACAATAAGGTATGCTCAACAACATCAAAATGCAACACTATTGGAACAACAATACTCAAAACATCACATTATAGATCCATGCTCAAAACTAGGGTTAGGAACAACAAGAACAAATCAATCCAAATGGACAAATCCAACCAATACAAATTTGTGAGATGAAGGAGGTTACCTCAACGAATGGAAATGACACCGGATCCACGGACCAACCCAATCGATTTGCAAGGATTTGTGAGGGGCTAAGTGAGGGACACAGAGGGGGAAAAGGGCAAGAGCTCGGGATAGGCCAATGGAGGAGAAGAGAGTGAGTGGTGAGTGGTGGGTGAAAGCCCCACGGCCACCTAAAATATCTGCATCAGAAACGCCACTGATTATGGCGTTTCCAGAAACGCTAGCTGGGTCGGCGTTTCCAGCCTGCCACGTCAGCAGCCAACGCGTCCTCGGCCTGGCAGTGGGCTAGGGCAGAAACGCTAGCTTGCTCGGCGTTTCTATGTTGGGTGGAAACGCCGCGGACCCTGGCGTTTCTAAAAGGGTCAAATTACGAAATACTTTTTCATCAAGTTCAGTTTGTGACTATAAACGCTAACAAGGTCAGAACAGAACAGTGATTTCGGCCTCCATCCCGCTTCTTTTTAATCCCAAAAGTTGGCCATCCTTCGGAGGCGCGGTGCCGGTGCGCGCCCGTTCGGACCCTCGCTGGCCGTGACCGTGGGCGCCCGCTGCAACGCACCCGGCTCCCTCCGCTCATCTCTCTCTGTTGCCTGCGAGGCGAGCAATATTTTACTAGTGGTTGCCGCTTGAGGGCCGGGAAGGGGCCGCGGTGAGGGCGACGGCGACGGCCTACACCGCGGCAGTGACGCGGGCCGGCGGTCTAGCCTTATCCGTCCGGTCTCTCTGTCAGTGCGCAGTTGCACACGACACGCTTTTGGCAAGGCTTGTGGTTATCTTACAGTTGGTGACTGCTGGTGGTGGTGATGTAGGTAGATTATAAAATACTCCAGGGTTTGGCAATCAGGAGTTCATTCAGGTCTGGGTCCAGCTGCGTATTACTGCTGGCCCCGGATGACGGAAGATTCTTACTTAGCATGTGGAGTAAACCATTCTTTCCATTCTCTTATTGCTCATGCTACTCGCAACTCGCTGCTGGTCTGGCGGCAGGCAGCTTGAAGTGGGAGGTACGAGCACTGGTTCTCTCGGTAACCTTTTGGTTTTCTCAAGGATCAACTAGACTTTCGGTCCGACCCACTTGATTTTTAATCACAAAGTGATTCGCGATGGATAGACTGCAGTCTGTTTTCTGCGGATTCCCGAATTATATTGATACCAAACCTAGTATTCGAATACTATATGCTCGCGAGTTGCAGCCTGCCTGACAAGAAAACCAGATGCAGACTAATTGGTTTTGTTACTACGTCACTATGCACTCCCTCCATCGAAAAAACACTTATTTTGAGAAGCTGGGAGCATTTATGTTTTCGTTCGAATCTGACTCCGATATCCAATTTGTACAATCTCGCTTGACCTGGGCAAATTTTCGTGTTTTGACCCTTTTTTGAAACCCATTCAAGATTTGATCCTAGTTTAAATTTTTTTCAAGATCTGACCCTTTTGCTACCGTGGGAGTCCATGGCTGTAGGGTCTAACAGCCTACCGTTAAGGACTTTGGCGGTAGGAAACATCGCTACCGCCAACCGGGCTGACGGTAGCCTGCACAACCCTACCGCCAAGGTGCTTGACGGTAGGCACGAGCACGCACTGTATTTAATACTTAGGAGATTTTTGGCGGTAGGGCATGCAACCCTACCGCCAGGGACCTTGGCGATAGGCTGTTATACCCTACCGCCATGGTCCCTCGCGGTAGCAAAATGGTCAAATCTTGAAAAAAAAATCAAACTAGGATCAAATCTCGAATAGGTTTCAGAAAAGGGTCAAAACACGAAATTTAGCCACCAGCTTGCCGCTACCCGCATTCAAAGTGGCGTGTCGCCTGAAAAGCCTTTTTCGGCTCTTAAAACCGCCGACCGAACGCCTCAAAACTCTATCTGCCCACTCCTCTCTCCCAAAGTTGCCGCACACAAACCACCCCATCATCGGCCGCTGCGATGGGCAATAAGGTGGAAGCCGAGAAAATCATATATGGTGCCTACTCCCCAACTTCCGCTTCGCCCTGTCGTTGCCACACCAGGACTTTTTTTGTATCCGAGGGGAGCTCCGGATCCAGTTACCGTTAGTGTGCATCATTGAGTTTGTAACTTCACATGAAGTGAAATGTTGATCGAAGGGATCCAACCTATAGACACACGAACGGAGACCGGATGCACCAAAGACAAACACGGACCAAATCCCTAGAGATCCACCGGGAACACACCTGCACACGCCCACCGACGGTACTAGACGCACCGTCAAGACGGAGGCCGGATGGGGAGAACCTTATTACATCTTCAAAGAGTCGATGCCGCCTCGCCTATCTAAGCATGGCACAAACTCTAAACAAACTAAAAAAACTAAAGATGAAGTAGGAACACTTCCGCGGGCAAGGGCCAAGATCTAGCGCACCTCCATGGTCCTATGGTGGGCAAGCCCTAATTGCGCGGGAGTCACTCGTGGATAGGAGAAAAATGTTTCGAGCATTGCACTTTTCTTCATGTTAGGTGAATGGCTTTGTGGGTAGCGTCGTTCCATCACATAGATACCAAGAGTATCAATCTTCATGGACACAACTGTTTTGATCCCAAACTCACATGAGCTCGGGCGAACAGAAAAAAATATCCATTTTTTGTGTGAAACTTTGGTAAATGCTTTCATAGCTTGCAAAATTTCATCACCAGATGATATTCGTGAAAAACATGGAAAAAAAATCAAAATCGATGCTCCAGGATGTTATTTTCAAATGCATTTTGGAGTATCGATTTTGATTTTTTTTACCAAATTTTACACGAATGTGAGAATGTCATCTGGTGATAAAATTCTACAAGTTATGAAATTTTTTTATCAAAATTTCACACCAAAAGAAGTTAGATTTTTTTATTTCACTATTACTGAAAAAGGATTTGCCCGTGCTTTGTATCACAAAGCAACCAACACCGATCACATAGCAATGCTCGGACGAGAAGCACAACAAGCCCAAAAGAAAAGAGAAAGAACAAAGAAGAAGAAAGAAATGCCAACAACGGCAGCTCGACAAAGCACGGATGACCCGCCACCACCGCACCCTCCGAAATCGACCCACCACAGACCAAGGCTCCGATCCGCCGCATACCAAGCATCACCTCCAAGAAGGGATGTGATGCCGACGACGCTGCAGCCCAGACGTGTCCTAGGGTTCCCCCTGCACGCGGAAGGGAATGGGGGATGGGTACCTTCGACACCCACCAAGAAGGGATGGCAGCACCCACAGGTGTCACCGCATCGGAGCCCGAAGAGCCGGCAAAGGATTTCTCCCGCACTCTAAACTCCACTGCCCAACCGGGCCGGAGCCAACCAGCCACCTCGCCGCCCACCAGCATGCGCCACCATGGTCTTGACGCCACCCACAGGTGTCACCACATCGGAGCCTGAAGAGCCGGCAAGGGATTTATCCCGCACTCCAAACCCCACTGCCCAATCGGGCCGGAGCCAACCAGCCACCTCGCCGCCCACTAGCATGCGCCACAACGGTCTTGACGCCACCCACGCCGCCTCATTGAGATCACTACCACGAGGTCAAGAGAATGGAGAGACGCACCAGGTGACGGGAGCAGCAGCACCGGAGCCGCGCGGGAAGGAACTACCTCCACTGCAGTTGTGCGGGAAGACCGTGCCTCCGACACCATCGCGATCGCTGTTCGGACAGAGCAGCAAGGCATACCAGGTCACCCTCGGCCCGGCCAGGCCCAAATCGGGCCTACAAAGCCCCCCGGCCACACTGCAACAGGGCGGCACCAACGCCGCCAGCATCCACCTGCCCATCGCCGCTCCCCCGCCTTCAAGAAGCCATGCCCACGACCCTCCCCGCCGCCGGCCCGCCCAGACCCAGATGGGCCCAAGGGGCCAAGATTTGGCTCGAGCGGGCTCCGCCAGATCATGTCGCCACCCAGTAGATCGCTCACCACCATGCCGGAGAGCCCCACCGCCGCGCCGGATCGCTGCTGCCTAGGAGCACCCCGCGGTGCCTCATCGTCCCGCATTAGTGCGAGCTGAGGAGGGGAATGGCTACCGTCCGCTGCCGCTACCGCCGTCCGGGCCAGGCCCGACGCCGGATGCCACCGATGGCGGCAAGGAGGGAGGGAAGGGGGAGGACTCGGGGAGGAGGCGCCGGGGACGCAGCCGGTCGCCTGCGGGGGAAACACGGTCGCGAGGGGGAGGGGAGTGCCCAAGTTTATATGCTCACGTTTCGCAAACCTCGGGATCAAAACATCACTTTGGCAATCTTCATCTCGTCTTGAATTACCCGGCCACATTAGTTATTTGTGGCTAGCATCGTTCCTTTATTAATTATATATTTTTTCCTACGGTGCATCAGATATACTTTGATGCTAAAATAATGCATCTAGTTGTGTAGTGCGTGGCATCCCAATTCTGCAATTTTCTTATGACCCTGTTATAGGAATCCTGCAACTAATTTGCAACACTCGGCGCCCCGGTCCCCAGCGTTGTAGGATGGCGACGGACGTGGTGAATGAACCCAGTCAGAAGCGTGAAGCATCTGACCAATCCCATTCACAGCGGTTGTAGTACGATTAAATTTTGTTCCGCGCAAGTGGGGTGACAAACTACTATCATCATCACGAAATAGCACACTTGCACCGAAAACGTTAGTGTTTGCGCAAGTTGTCTCCGGATAACAGAATAACCTCCCCTCCTCTGAATCTGGCGATACACTCAGACGTACTGTACGTACCTGGTTTGTGCAGAGGCTTACTTGGTCAACAGTCCACGGCTGACGGGACGGTCCGGCATGGGACCGAAGATGTGTGCGTCGCTGTTACGTACTCCCTTCATTCCACAATGTAGTGCTTTCTTTATCCCCGTGCTTCAACTTTGACCGTAAATTTAACTACCAAGACCGATTGCAGCGGGAGAAAAAATTATATCAGTGAATTCGTATTCGAAAGAAGTTTTCAATTATATAATTTTTTCTCCTGCCGCAGTTGGTCTTGTTGGTTAAAATTATGGTCAAAGTTGGACCTCGGGAAGCGCGGGCGCACTATATTTTGAAATAGAGGGAGTATTACCATCAGCGATGACCTCACGGCGTCCACATCGGCTGCCAACAAAACAGGGGCAAGGCAAGCAGTCAGGGTCGCCTGTTTCAACTCTCGACCACAGGCGGCCTTTGGTGGCCTTCACAACGCCCAAGTGGTAGTAGTGTGGCAGTGTGGAACACCTTGACCGGCGGGACCTGACCTCAGAGCGAACGCACGCTTTTGAGTTTTGACCGGCAGTATAAAGTATGAACGCTGACCTTGAGTTTCCGAGAATAAAGTAGGGTCTGACTTTGCATGGCTTGGCTGAGCTTATTGTTTTCTATTGCGAGGGAGCCGCTGACTCTGCGGAAAGTCAGAATTTTCTCTGGTCAGAGCCTGCATGGCCTCTCGGTCTCGGGCGGTGCAGGGGGGACGGAGGGATGTGGATGTCAACGGGCCATATCATATGCGAACGTCACGCCTGACAATAGAGGCTGGGTGTTTGGTGTGCCTGGTCGCGGCGGCGCCAGAGCTCAGGGGGGACGGCTGGAGTACTGGGAGGAGGGAGACCCCGTCGGTGTGAGTGACGAGCGTGCGGTGAGGTCACCTTTGATGTCTCGCTCTCTGGCCTGTTCACTGGAAATACTGAATTGGTCCATCGTCGGCTCATCTATTTTTTTTATTTTTTTGATTTGATGAGAGGAAATCGTCAGTTCATCTCACCCATCATGGATGGCGTGCTGATTTATGAGTTTGGGCATTCCAACGCGCCGACGTAAACCGGCACGAACTTGGTCTGTTTGGGTCGACGTTTTGGGTGATGTCTTACCCCGCTTGTATTTTGCTGGTCAATGCGTCCAACGCGCCAAAGCATTTTCGTTCGCGTGGTCGGTATGCGGTTATATTTTGTACATTTTTTTTCGCATACATATCTAAATACCGCCCAACGGATTATTTGGGAGTTTTGAGACTTTAGTTTTTCGTTGAGGATTGGTAGTGTAGGGGGTTTCTGGTTGCAAGAAAATGATTGTAATCGTGGTTCCTTTCGGGGTCAGCACCTTTCATTGAGCAAACTAGCCCTCTTCTCTCCTACCGGATTGAAGATTATCTTCACAAGAGTTGTCCACTGAGGATAAATACTACTCCCTCCGTTCCAGATTGTAATGCGCATAGTTTGCATCGCAGATACCAATGCGTGTGCTGGCGCTGGAGTTTGGACGAGAAAGCCCCCACTCCCCCGCTGGCTAGGATGACAAGAGTACTAGTACTACTAGTACACCCCATCTCCTCAACTCTCCGTTTATGCAGTTAGCAAGCTGGACACCGCGAGCGTGTGCTCAAGTCGGAGAAGTGCAGCATGCCGTCACGGCTTGGTCTTGCCGGCTGCGTGCCCTCGCGATTTGCTGTCGCTGGCCATGGACGCGGTGGTGCCGGAGACGCCGGGCCTGAGCGTGGAGAAGCCGGCCGTGGACGCGGGGCACAGCTATGGCGGCACGACGGCAGGGTGCCAGGGACGGCCACGAGCGCTGCTGGCAAAACTCGAGGCGTGGCTGCTGGGTGCGTTGGCGGCTGGTGGACGAGCTCCACGTGTGCGCCGAACTCCCGCGGCTGGTGGCCCTGCTCCCCGGCGTCTGCGCGCTCGTGCTGGAGCCATTCTCCGGGATGAGGCCAGGGTAACAGTGGCGCCAGAGACGCCGACAAGTGACACCAGTTGTGAGATTCCGGCCGTGGACGCGGAGCCGCCGGATGCGGTCGCGACGAGGCCGGAGGCCGGCCGTGGACGTGGAGCCGTCAGATGCGGTCGCGATGACACCGGAGGCCGGCGGTGGACGCGCAGGTGCCGGATGCGGTCGCAACAACGCCGGAGCCCGGCCGTGGACGCGGAGGCGCTGGATGCGGTCGCGTCGACACCGGAGGCCGGCAGTGGACGCGGAGGCGCCGGATGCGGAAGCGACGACGTCGGAGACGCCGGCTGTGGACACGACTACGCCGGAGGCGGACGCAGAGATGCCGGACACGCCGGCCTCCCATCTCCTCAAGTTTCCGCCGCCGCGTGCATTCGTTGGTGCTGGAGGAAGGGGATAAAGACAAGCGCTGCCGCGGGGCTAGTTTCGTCCAGAAGTGCCTAAAGTAGCTAATACGCACTACATATCGGAATATCGCCAAAAAAATTATACGCACTATATAGAGGAACGGAGGGAGTATCAGTTAGGTAGTATCCCTTATTATAGTGGTGGTAATTGGTGTCAACGTTGACCTCTGGTCAGTTGCCTTCTGCAAGTCTTCCGAACACCAAAGAACGCTGAAGCATGCTGATGTCATTGTGAGAGCCAGCCATGCCGAAAAAAGAGTGCCAATTTCAGAGATCACGTGAAGCTGCGACCTCAAGTATGACGGTGCAAGCTTTGATATGCCCCCTATATTGCCCCTGCCAAGAGGATGGATAGCTCTTCCACTTCTAGTGCATACAATCTATGTTACCAAGCATCCTGGGAAAGCGACGCGGATTTTTAGGACATGGTGGCGCGTGAGGATGGAATCTGGGCAGTGCATCCATGCTATGAGATTAGCAACTAATATAGTGCAGTCAATCCATGCTATGAGGCTAGCAACTAATATAGTGATTGAATGGATACCCAAACAATACGAGAGATTAATTCAGCAAATACGTGTAAATGGTTTGCTGGCTAGCCATCTTAAATGGAGTTGAATACAAGCGATTACACATGCAAAATACAGTCCTTACCGTTCTGCCATGTTAATGTGATGCATGCCATTTAAAACACCGGTCAACACTATTTAAATATGTCTGTCTCAAAATTGTATGCCTTGGATGACAGTTAACAAGTGTGGGCCTGCCGTCTTCGTTTTCATTTGTTTTGCCCAAGTTCATTTTGCTCGTTTACTATTGAAGGTACTGCTATATCAGTTCATGAGAGCTCTTCGTTCATTTTAATGCTTCGTGGATGATAGGATATCCCCCTAAGAATTAATGTATATAACATAAACGCGTTGCGGTAATAAAAAATTTCACGGGAAGGTAATAGTAATACTCCTACACTGTACAACCTTCTTCAACCTGCCCGCTGAGAAGGTGACCATGGCATCAAGCTCAAGCTACGGCGGAAGGTTAGCCATTCGTTAATGTGCACTACTATGGCAAGACCTTTTCTACGCTCAAAATATGTGCACAGGTGAGTTTTTGTTATTCTTTTCCAATGCTCGTTGGTAACCTAGTACAAGAACTTGCAATATCCACCAGCCAATTTTGCACAGGTTGCATACCCATGATGGATTAGATCATAAGAAGGTGTGTTAAAGGGAACTGATGAACAAATCCATTCAGGCCATTGGATGAGCGGATGGAGAGCTACCTGCTCTGAATGTGATGAATGGATATTTGTTGAAGGAGATATAGTGAACTAGACTTGAACATGGAGGGCAGTGGAGCATATGATAGAATACATAGCATGGAAGGCCAGCAGTTGAACAATCAGAGTCTAGGAGAAGGATGAATGCGAGGGAGTGATCGTTGGCTGGTGTGAGGATGAGTAAAAGTAGAAAGTTTGGTGCATGTTACCGTTGGTAGCAGCTGTCCATGGGGTAGAGCTTATGAACTAATGTGAGACATGCGAGAGGAAGAGATTGCAATAATCAAGGGAAGATAAGGGAGGAGCTGCAGGATGGAGAGGGCTGGAAATAAATAGTGTTGGGTGTCTTTATGTATCTGCTCCAAATAAATGTCTGAGATGGGAGCGGCCCTGTGACGCTTGGATAATTAAGCTACAGTAATTCCCCGTTAATAGTGCCATGTCATCATATTATCGTTGCTAATCCTCATTTGATCTAAGGCCTAATTCAAAATCAAATTCAAATACTAAGTGAAATCCAAAAGTTCACAAATATGAAAACTAAAATGTTGATCATGCGACAAATATTCACTTAATATTGGTGGTGAACCAACTTTTTGTAAAGTGGCTTAGTGGCCTAGAATAAAACAAAATAGAGGCAATAAAATGAAAAAGGAATTTGCGAAAGAAAAGAAAAGGCCCCTGAACCCTTGGGCCTCGGTCCATCTCACCGAGCCAGCCCAGCTTTTCCACCTCCCAGATCGCCCTCCTCCTTCCCTGTTCATCCGACCGTGTCTCCTCCCGTGCGTCCCCGCCACACCACATCGCCGGCAATGCCCTGGAGGGGATAAGAACGCCGTGACCCTCCCCCTCTGCCTCGTCAGCCCCCCTCGCCCAGATCCACTCCTCCCTGTCCCCTCGCCCTTCTCCACCCGAGCACTTCCGCTGCCGCACCATCGTCGTAGCAATGGCCACCAGCCTCCCCCAGCCTCACAAGAATGTCTAGGAGGAGCGCCATCGTCGTCTTTGTCAACTACGGGCTCGGGTTTGAGCTGCCCGCACCACACCGTCGCCATCGGCTCTTCTTCAACCTCGGATCCGTCGAACGCCGTCGTCGATTCCGTCGGCATCAAGCCTTCCCCAACCTCGCCTTCCTCTCCGTGAAACCCATCGTGAACTCCTCATTCTTTCCCCTCTCTTTCTGCCGTGGCGCGCGTCCCCTAGCTTCCATTGCCACCATGACCGAAGCTCCGTCGCCGCCACACTTGTCGCTACCATGGTCAGGGCTCCCACCTTCGATGCCAAGCACGACGTCGTGCTCCTGGCCTTCTAGGAGGCCAACGACCCCCCACTAGCCAGCTCGCTAGCGCCTCGCGGGCTGGCGCCCATCCCCGCTTGCTTCCTGCCACCACATCGGCACCGGCGCCGTTCCCGACCACCCCGCACCACCCCGTACCGCACGCGTCGCTCCTGCACGACCTGCTGCTGCTGCCGCGGCCCCGCACAGCCGCGTGCGTGCCCTGCCATCGCCCGGTGCCCGCACGTCAGCCCCGCACCGGCGGCCGCCCTCGCTGCTCTGCGCTGCTGCAGCTCGCGTTGCTGCCGCTGTCGCCGGACTGCTGCTGCTCTACTGCCGCCACACTTGCTGCTGCCTGCTGCTTCTTGCGCTACTTGCCGCTGCCGCTTACTCTGCCTGGCACTGGCTCTGCTTGATGCTGCTCGCGCCGCTACCTTCGTCGCGTCCGTGCTAGCCATGCTCCGGTCGCCGCTCAAGCTCGTCACCGCCGACGCCACATGCCGTCCCGCGCCTCATGCTGCCACTACCCATCGCTCGCGCATCGCCCGGGCCGCGTCCGCCACCGCTCGGACCCGCTTCCCCTGCCCCGACCTTGCTGCTGCCGGGCACAGCTCCGGCCGGCCGGCGAGCCCTGCCGTGGCCACGGCCTTCCCCAGCCCCCGCACCCGGGCGGGTTTGGCCACGCTGGACGCCCACGCCCATTGCCCGATAGCCCAGTGCGCACTGTGGCCTATGGGCCTTTGACAGATGGGGCCCGCCCCCTTTAAGAATAAAAAAATGTGTGTTTAAATATATATATAATAATTATAATTAACTTAATTAATTAACTTAATTAAAATTTGCTTAATTAACTTAAAGTAGTTAACCTGCTAATTAGCAACTTAATCTGTAATTAGTTAAAAACAGTCAATGACAGGGGGCCCACCCCCTGTTGACCAGTCAAACGTTGATTGGTGAACTGGGACTCCCTAGCCCACTTGTCAGTCACTGGGTGCATTTTGTGTACCCCGTACTGGGTGCCTCTAGCATTTAAGCATTATTTCCAAATTATAAATAAATTCAGAAAATGTACTAAAACTTTAGAAATCGGTAGAAATTAATCCGTAACTCGGATGAAAAAGTTTTCTACATGAAAGTTGCTCAGAACGACGAGACGAATCCGAATATGCAACCCGTTCGTCCGCCACACATCCATAGCATAGCGAACACACAACTTTCCCCCTCATGTTCGTCTGTCCGAAAACGCAAAACACTGGGAATACTTTCCCGGATGTTTCCCCCTTTGCCGGTATCACCTAGTACTGCATTAGGTCACCTCTAGCACCGCGTATTGCCATGTTATGCTTTGTGATGCTTTGATTGCTCTGTTATTTATTGTCTTCCCCTCCATTACTTCTTTCCGGTAGACCCTGAGATCGCCGTCGGTACCCCTGTGATCGACTACATCGACGACGAACCCTTCTTGCGAGAGCAACCAGGCAAGCCCCCCTGATCACCAGATATCGCCTATTCTACTCTCTACTGCTTGCACTAGAGTAGTGTAGCATGTTGTTGCTTTCCGTTAATCCTATCCTGATGCATAGCCTGTCTTTGCTACTACTGTTGTTACCTTTACCTGCAATCCTAAATGCTTAGTATAGGATGCTAGTATTTCATCAGTGGCCCTACATTCTTGTCCGTCTGCCATGCTATACTATCAGGCCGTGATCACTCGGGAGGTGATCACGGGTATATACTTATACATAATATATAATACTTGTGGTGACTAAAGTCGGGTTGGCTCGTAGAGTACCCGCAAGTGATTCCGATGTGGGGGGCTGAAGGGACATGTGGTTCCATCCAGGTAGTGGTGGGCCTGGGTTCCCGACGGCCCCCGACTGTTACTTGTGGCGGAGCGACAGGGCAGGTTGAGATCACCTAGGAGAGAGGTGGGCCTGGCCCTGGTCGGCGTCCGCGGTTACTTCAAAATAACACACTTAATGATATCTTGGTATTTGATCTGAGTCTGGCCACTGGCCTATACGCACTAACCAACTACGCGGGAACAGTTATGGGCACTCGACATCGTGGTATCAGCCAAAGCCTTTGTGACGTCAGCGACTGAGCGGCACACGCCGGATTGGACTGGAACGCCTGCTCTTGTATTAGGGAGGCTAGGTCTGCTTAATGGCCGTGTTCGCAACGTGCAGGTGTGCAACGGGCAATGGGCCCAGACCCTTGCGCCATAGGATTTAGACCGGCGTGCTGACCTCTCTGTTGTGCCTAGGTGGGGCTGCGACGTGTTGATCTTCTGAGGCCGGGCATGACCCAGGAAAGTGTGTCCGGCCAAAGGGGATCGAGCGTGTTGGGAAATGTGGTGCACCTCTGCAGGGAAGTTTATCTATTCGCATAGCCGTGTCTCTCGGTAAAAGGACGACCCGGAGTTGTACCTTGACCTTATGACAACTAGAACCGGATACTTAATAAAACACACACTTCCAAGTGTTAGATACAACCCAGTGATCGCTCTGTCACGGGGCGACGAGGGGAGGATCACCAGGTAGGATTATGCTATGCGATGATACTTGGTTAACTTACCATCTACTATCTTCTACTGCTTCAAGATGGAGGCTGCCAGAAGCGTAGTCTTCGATAGGACTAGCTATCCCCCTCTTATTCTGGCATTCTGCAGTTCAGTCCACATATACTACCCCTTTCATTGATACCAATGCATATGTAGTGTAGTTCCTTGCTTGCGAGTACTTTGGATGAGTACTCACGGTTGCTTTGCTTCCCCCTTTTCCCCTTTCTATACCTGGTTGTTGCGACCAGATGTTGGATCCCAGGAGCCAGACGCCACCGTCGACGACGACTCCAACTACACTAGAGGTGCCTACTACTACGTGTAGGTCGCCGACGACGACCATGAGTAGTTTAGAACAATGCTAGGCAGGAGGCCTGCGCCTCTTTCGATATGTATCCCGGTTTGTGCTAGCCATCTTATGGCAACTTGTTTAACTTATGTCTGTACTCAGATATTGTTGCTTTCGCTGACTTGTCTATGATCGAGCTCTTGTATTCGAGCCCTCGAGGCCCCTGGCTTGTAATATGATGCTTGTATGACTTATTTTATTTTTAGAGTTGTGTTGATATCTGAAGGAAATATGCCCTAGAGGCAATAATAAAGTTGCTATTTATATTTCCTTATATCATGATAAATGTTTATTATTCATGCTACAATTGTATTAACCGGAAAGTTAGTACATGTGTGAATACATAGACAAAACAGAATGTCACTAGTTTGCCTCTACTTGACTAGCTAGTTGAATCAAAGATGGTTAAGTTTCCTAGCCATAGACATGAGTTGTCATTTGATTAACGAGATCACATCATTATAGAATGATGTGATTGACTTGACCCATTCCGTTAGCTTAGCACGATGATCGTTTAGATTGTTGTTACTGCTTTCTTCATGACTTATACATGTTCCTCTGACTATGAGATTATGCAACTCCCGAATACCGGAGGAACACTTTGTGTGCTACCAAACGTCACAACGTAACTGGGTGATTATAAAGGTGCTCTACAGGTGTCTCCGATGGTACTTGTTGAGTTGGCATAGATCAAGATTAGGGTTTGTCACTACGGTTGTCGGAGAGGTATCTCTGGGCCCTCTCGGTAATGCACATCACTATAAGCCTTGCAAGCAATGTGACTAATGAGTTAGTTGCGGGATGATGCATTACGGAATGAGTAAAAAGAATTGCCGGCAATGAGATTGAACTAGGTATTGAGATACTGACGATCGAATCTCGGTCAAGTAACATACCAATGACAAAAGGAACAACGTATGTTGTTATGCGGTTTGACCGATAAAGATCTTCGTAGAATATGTAGGAGCCAATATGAGCATCCAGGTTCCGCTATTGGTTATTGACCGCTTGTGTCTACATAGTTCTTGACCCGTCGTGATTACGCGGGACAAGACAGAACAACTTCCTCCACAGCTCGAAGTGAGCCTCGATACCCAGGAATAGTTCGCATAAAGCGACGTAACCCGCAATGTGCAGAACAGAAGCAGGGGTGAAGTTGTGCAACTGGAGGCTATAGTATTCCAGAAGCCCTCGGAGGAACGGATGAATGGGAAATCCAATGCCCCTTAGCAGGTAGGGGACGAAACATACTCGCTCTCCCCCGGATGGATTAGGGAAGTCCTCTGCCCGAATCTCACTGTTGAAGGAATCTAGCCCCGCTTGAACAAGAACTAGATCTGCGGGGGAAAGAAATCCCTGCGTCTGCAGCTCCGTCAATTGACTGTGGGACACTGAACACCTCTCCCACTGGCCTTTCTCTGGGCCGGAACGGGTGGAGGAGCTGGGGGTGCTAGCCATGCTGGAATGGTCTCTTCCAAGCAGTTTCCGGGGATTTCCTCTGTGGCGCCGAATGGATCTAAGATCCGATCTCTTTAATAGGCGCTCTTCCTTGCATGGGTGGGGTGTTATCTGCAAAAATACCCTGACCTTCCGCCTTTGCTTCACACGTGGGAGGCGAAGTTATTTAATGCACAGAAGCCGAGGGGATCGGCATGGAACCAATGGCCGAATACATCACTTGGAGATCATTAAAGGAGGAACCCGTCTTGCAATGCCGAAGACAATTTGTGTGTCGAACACCTCGCTATTGAAGACTGGTTCGGGGGCTACTCAGGGAGTCCTGGAGTAAGGGGTCCTTGGGCGTCTGGCCTGTTATCTATTGGGCCAGACTGATGGGCTGTGAAGACATGAAGGCCGAAGACTGTACCTGTGTCCGGATTCGACTCTCCTTGGCGTGGAAGGCAAGCTGGGCGACCGACTATGAAGATTCCTTCTTATGTAACCGAATCTATGTAAACCCTAGACCCCCCGGTGTCTATATAAACCGGAGGGGTAGTCCGGAAAGGAGATATTCATTACCATAGTCATACAGGCTAGGCTTCTAGGGTTTAGCCATTACGATCTCGTGGTAGATCAACTCTTGTAACACTCATATTCATCAATATCAATCAAGTAGGACGTAGGGTATTACCTCCATAGAGAGGGCCTGAACCTGGGTAAACATTGTGTCCCCTGTCTCCTGTTACCATCGATCCTAAACGCACAGTTCGGGACCCCCTACCCGAGAGCCGCCAGTTTTGACACCGACACCTAGCATATGCAGATATGGCCTCAGAACACTGGAGACCGAAAGGTCGAGCGTGAATCATATAGTAGATATGATCAACATAGTGATGTTCACCATTGAAAACTACTCCATCTCACATGATGATCGAACATGGTTTAGTTGATTTGGATCACGTGATCATTTAGATGACTAGAGGGATGTCTATCTAAGTGGGAGTTCTTAAGTAATATGATTAATTGAACTTTAATTTATTATGAACTTAGTCCTGATAGTATTTGCATAACTATGTTGTAGATCAATAGCTCGCGATGTAGCTCCCCGTTTATTTTGATATGTTCCTAGAGAAAAACTAAGTTGAAAGATGTTAGTAGCAATGATGCAGATTGGATTCGTGATCTAAGGATTATCCTCATTGCTGCACAAAAGAATTATATCCTTGATGCACCGCTAGGTGACAGACCGATTGCAGGAGCAGATACAGACGTTATGAATGTTTGGCGAGCTCGACATGATGACTACTTGATAGTTTAGTGCACCATGCTTTACGGCTTAGAATCGGGGCTTCAAAGACATTTTGAATGCCACGGAGCATATGAGATGTTCCAAGAGTTGAAATTAGTATTTCAGACTCATGTCCATGTCGAAAGGTATGAGACCTTTGACAAGCACTTTCCCTACAAGATGGAGGAGAATAGCTCAGCTAGTGAGCATGTGCTCAAAATGTTTGAGTACTACAATCACTTGAATCAAGTGGGAGTTAATCTTCCAGATAAGATAGTGATTGACAGAGTTCTCTAGTCACTATCACCAATTTACTGGAACTTCGTGATGAACTATAATATGCAAGGGATAATGAAAATGATTCCCAAGCTCTTCGTGATGCTCAAATCGACGAAGGTAAAAATCAAGAAAAGCATCAAGTGTTGATGGTTGACAAGACCACTAGTTTCAAGAAAAGGGCAAAGGGAAGAAGGGGAACTTCAAGAAGAACGGCAAGCAAGTTGCTGCTCAAGTGAAGAAGCCCATGTCTAGACCTAAGCCTGAGACTAAGTGCTTCTACTGCAAAGGGACTGGTCACTCGAAGCAAAACTGCCCCAAGTATTTGGCGGATAAGAAGGATGGCAAAGTGAACCAAGGTATATTTGATATACATGTTATTGATGTGTACTTTACTAGTGTTTATAGCAACCCCTCAGTATTTGATACTAGTTCAGTTGCTGAGAATAGTAACTCGAAACGGGAGTTGCAGAATGAACAGAGACTAGTTAAGGGTGAAGTGACGATGTGTGTTGGAAGTGGTTCCAAGATTGATATGATCGTCATCGCACACTCCCTATACTTTTGGGATTAGTGTTGAACCTAAATAAATGTTATTTGGTGTTTGGGTTAAGCATGAATATGATTTGATCATGTTTATTGCAATACGGTTGTTCATTTAAAGTCCGAGAATAATTGTTGTTCTGTTTACATGAATAAAACCTTCAATGGTCATACGCCCAAGGTGAATGGTTTATTGAATCTCGATCGTAGTGATACACATATTCATAATCTTGAAGCCAAAAGATGCAAGGTTAATAATGATAGTGCAACTTATTTGTGGCACTGCCGTTTAGGTCATATTGGTGTAAATCACATGAAGAAAATCCATGCTAATAGGCTTTTGGAATCACTTGATTATGAAGATGCTTGCGAACCAGGCCTCATGGGCAAGATGACTAAGACTCCGTTCTCCGGAACAATGGAGCGAGCAACAGACTTGTTGGAAATAATACATACTAATGTATGCAGTCCGATGAGTGTTGAGGCTCGCGGAAGGTATCATTATTTTCTGACCTTCACAGATGATTTGAGTAAGATATGGGTATATCTTCTTGATGAAACATAAATCTGAAACATTTGAAAAGTTCAAATAATTTCATAGTGAACTGGAAAATCATCATAACAAGAAAATAAAGTTTCTACGATCTGATCGTGGAGGAGAATATTCGAGTTATGAGTTTGGACTTCATTTGAAACAATGCGGAATAGTTTCGCAACTCACGCCACCTGGGACACCACAACGTAATGGTGTGTCCAAACATCGTAACCGTACTTTATTAGATATGGTGCAATCTATAATGTCTCTTACCGATTTACCACTATCGTTTTGGGGTTATGGATTAGAGACAACTGAATTCACATTAAATAGGGCACCATCTAAATCCGTTGAGACGACGCCTTATGAACTGTGGTTTGGCAAGAAACCAAAGTTGTCGTTTCTTAAAGTTTGGGGCTGCGATGCTTATGTGAAAAAGCTTCAACCTGATAAGCTCGAACCCAAATCGGAGAAATGTGTCTTCATAGGATACCCAAAGGAGACTGTTGGGTACACCTTCTATCACAAATCCGAAGGCAAGACATTCGTTGCTAAGAATGGATCCTTTCTAGAGAAGGAGTTTCTCTCGAAAGAAGTGAGTGGGAGGAAAGTAGAACTTGATGAGGTAACTGTACCTGCTCCCTTATTGTAAAGTAGTTCATCACAGAAATCTGTTCATGTGACTCCTACACCAATTAGTGAGGAAGCTAATGATGATGATCATGTAACTTCAAATCAAGTTACTACCGAACCTCGTAGGTCAACCAGAGTGACATACACACCAGAGTGGTACGGTAATCCTGTTCTGGATGTCATGTTACTTGACCATGACGAACCTACGAACTATGAGGAAGCGATGATGAGCCCAGATTCTGCGAAATGGCTTGAGGCCATGAAATATGAGATGGGATCCATGTATGAGAACGAAGTATGGACTTTGATTGACTTGCCTGATCATCGGTGAGTCATTAAGAATAAATGGATCTTCAAGAGGAAGACGGATGCTGATAGTAGTGTTACTGTCTACAAAGGTCGAATTGTCGCAAAATGTTTTCGACAAGTTCAAGGTGTTGACTACGATGAGATTTTCTCACTCGTATCAATGCTTAAAAGTCTGTCTGAATCATGTTAGCAGTTGCCGCATTTTATGAAATCTGGCAAATGGATGTCAAAACTGTATTCCTTCATGGATTTCTTAAAAGAAGAGTTGTATATGATGCAACCAGAAGGTTTTGTTGATCCTAAAGGTGCTAACAAAGTGAGCAAGATCCAGCGATCCATCTATGGACTGGTGCAAGCATCTCGGAGTTGGAATATATGCTTTCATAAAGTGATCAAAGCATATGGTTTTATATAGACTTGCGGTGAAGCCTGTATTTATAAGAAAGTGAGTGGGAGCACTACAACATTTCTGATATGTATATCTGAATGACATATTGTTGATCGGAAATAATGTAGAATTTTCTCGAAAGCATAAAGGAGTGTTTGAAAAGAGTTTTTCAAAGAAAGACCTCGATGAAGCTGCTTACACATTGAGCATCAAGATCTATAGAGATAGATCAAGACGCTTGATAAGTTTTTTCAATGAGTACATATCTTGACAAGATTTTGAAGTAGTTCAAAATGGAACAGTCAAAGAAGGAGTTCTTACCTGTGTTGCAAGGTGTGAAGTTGAGTAAAGACTCAAAACCCGACCACAACAGAAAATAGAAAGAGAATGAAAAGTCACTCCCTATGCCTCAGTCATAGGTTCTATAAAGTATGCTATGCTGTTTACCAGTCCTATTGTATACCTTAGCATCTTTCTGGCAAGGGAGTACAATAGTGATCTAGGAGTAGATCACTGGACAGCGATCAAAATTATTCTTAGAAGACTAAGGAAATATTTCTCGGTTATGGAGGTGATAAAAGAGTTCGTCGTAAAGAGTTACGTCGATGCAAACTTTTTACATCGATCTAGATGACTCTAAGTCTCGATCTGGATACATATTGAAAGTGGGAGCAATTAGCTAGAGTAGCTCCGTGCAGAGCATTGTAGACATAGAAATTTGCGAAATACATACAGATCTGAATGTTGCAGACCCGTAGGCTAAACTTCTCTCACAAGAAAACATGATCACTCTTTGGGTGTTAATCACATAGCGATGTGAACTAGAATATTGACTCTAGTAAACCCCTTGGGTATTAATCACATGGAGATGTGAACTAATCACATAAAGATGTGAACTAGATTATTAACTCTAGTGCAAGTGGGAGACTGAAGGAAATATGCCTAGAGGCAATAATAAAGTTGTTATTTATATTTCCTTATATCATGATAAATGTTTATTATTCATGCTACAATTGTATTAACCGAAAACTTAGTACATGTGTGAATACATAGACAAAACAGAATGTCACTAGTTTGCCTCTACTTGACTAGCTCGTTGAATCAAAGATGGTTAAGTTTCCTAGCCATAGACATGAGTTGTCATTTGATTAACGCGATCACATCATTATAGAATGATGTGATTGACTTGACCTATTTCGTTAGCTTAGCACGATGATCGTTTAGTTTGTTGTTACTGCTTTCTTCATAATTTATACATGTTCCTCTGACTATGAGATTATGCAACTCCCGAATACCGGAGGAACACTTTGTGTGCTACCAAACGTCACAACGTAACTGGGTGATTATAAAGGTGCTCTACAGGTGTCTCCGATGGTACTTGTTGAGTTGGCATAGATCAAGATTAGGATTTGTCACTCCGATTGTCGGAGAGGTATCTCTGGGCCCTCTCGGTAATGCACATCACTATAATCCTTGCAAGCAATGTGACTAATGAGTTAGTTGCGGGATGATGCATTACGGAACGAGTAAAGAGACTTGCCGGTAATGAGATTGAACTAGGTATTGAGATATCGGCGATCGAATCTCGGGCAAGTAACATACCGATGACAAAAGGAATAATGTATGTTGTTATGCGGTTTGACCGATAAAGATCTTCGTAGAATATGTAGGAGCCAATATGAGCATCCAGGTCCCGCTATTGGTTATTGACCGAAGATGAGTCTCAGTCATGTCTACATAGTTCTCGAACCTGTAGGGTCCGCACACTTAACGTTCAGTGACGATCGGTATTATGAGTTTATGTGATTTGATGTACCAAAGGTAGTTCGGAGTCCCGTATGAGATTGGGGACATGACTAGGAGTCTCGAAATGGTCGAGACATAAAGATCGATATATTGGACGACTATATTCGGACATCGGAAAGTTTCCGAGTGATTCGGGTATTTTTCGGAGTACCGGGGAGTTACGGGAATACGGGGAAGAAGTATTGGGCCTCATGGGCCAAGTGGTGGAAGAGAGGAGGTAGGGCGCGCGGCCCCCCTAGCCCAAACCGAATTGGACTAGGGGGCCGGCCCCCCTTTCCTCCTTTCCTCCCTCTCCTTCCTTCTCCCCTTCCCCCTTCCTTTCCTCCTCCTAGTAGGAGTAGGATAGGGGAGTCCTACTCCTACTAGGAGGAGGACTCCTCCTCCTGGCGAGCTCTACAGGGGCCGGCCGGCCTCCCCCCTTGCTCCTTTATATACGGGGGCAGGGGGCACCCTAGGACACACAAGTTGATTGTTCCAAGCCGTGTGCGGTGCCCCCCTCCACCATAATCCACCTCGATCATATCGTAGCAGTGCTTAGGCGAAGCCCTGCGTCAGTAGCAACATCATCACCGTCATCACGCTGTCGTGCTGACGGAACTCTCCTGTGAAGCTCTGCTGGATCGGAGTTCGTGGGACGTCATCGAGCTGAACGTGTGCTGAACTCGGAGGTGCCGTGCGTTTGGTACTTGGATCGGTCGGATCGTGAAGACGTACGACTACATCAACCGCATTCTCATAACGCTTCCGCTTATGGTCTACGAGGGTACATAGACCATACTCTCCCCTCTCGTTGCTATGCATCACCATGATCTTGCGTGTGCGTAGGATTTTTTTTGAAATTACTACGTTCCCCAACAATATCTTCCCATGAGTCCCTGATCTTGATCGTACACATTTGCGTGTATGATTAGTGTACGGTCAAATCGGGGGCGTCACAGGCCCACACCTCAGATCAATGCCCCGCGCTGCCTTGCAGGCCATCTACTGCGCATGTCAGTTGTAAAAATACGCGGCTATACAGACTGTTATATGGGGGTTGAAATCATTATACGACTCACGCGTATTGAAGTTGCACGAATCAACGCGAGGACATGCGGTGTGGATATCAGCCGCGCGTGGCCACATGTCCACTCATGATTATTCGCCTAGGAAAGCCCCTATCTACATTGATCGCAAACAATCAAGTTGTATCTGCAACAGTTCGCTCTCTCAAGTACTCCTGGCCAAACACTGCTACCACAACCTTGCAATGCATGTACATGGATTCAAGGCACGTGGACTCACTCATGCGGACATACTCATCAACTAGATCACCTGGTATTCCATATGCAAGCATCAGAATGGTTGCAATGCATTTCTGATAAAGGAGAAGCCAACCTTTCCCACAACATCCTCCTAGCATACCAAATAACCAATGTACGCCATCACCCCCCTCGAATACGATTGAACACATGTCAAGCCATCTGGAAGCAGTGCCAGAATAGCTTGGGTTTGAAGAGTGGGGACGTGCACTGAAAGTAGTCTTCCCAAAGTAGGCAATGGCCGCTCTATCTATTGTGATTCAATGCCCGAGCATGCCCTGGGATCGATCCCCTATACCTCGGCCGCCAGCTAGCATTTTGGTCATTGACAACCAAAGTAGCAACCACAAACTCCTCATCGTCCGACGATGAATTTTCTGAATCACAATTCATTTGTACCTTGCAGGCGAAACATCAAACAACTTGCGGGCATGGTGGAAGAAACTGGCCGATGAAGAGCCCCGCACCTCTCCCAGTCCAGGTAGCATACTTGTTGATGTGGAGGCGACCGTGGAGCAAGGACACCAGGCTTAGAGAGATGCCAGCGACGACAGAGGCGAGGGGGTGGCATGGCCATGAAGGTGCTACGACGGCAGCGAAAACAGGCTACCAACGCCGGGAAGAGCGGCCATTGGGTGTGATGTGTAGTTGGCGGGACGTGTATGGGTGTGGGCGGCGGCCTGTTCAGCGTCCAACTAGCCGGAAGTGGTTGGCGGAAGGGTGGCAGGGGTGTGTCAACTATGGATGGGGAAGGGGAGAATGGACGATGTGCCACTATATGGCGGGCTAGGGGAAGGACAAGGGCGGGTGCCGCGCGTGTCCATGTTGTGTATGGTGGGCCAAGGGGAGGATAAGGGTGGGCGTCGGTGCGTTGATGCAATCTCGACCCAATTTTGGACCGAAAATGAGCCACCGACGGACAAAAAGCGGACGCTCATCCGTTTGCGTCGACGCATTGGGCCGCGTTTTGTGTCCATTCCGACCCAAATGGACGCGCATGGACAAAATGCATCGGCGCGTTGGAGTTGCCCTTATGACCTCGGAATAGGCTGGCCATTTCTTTTTGGAATATGCTCACTACTAATTGTTTTCTTCTCCGAAAACATATGCCTAGTTTTCTTCAGAAGAAATAGGATGGGGCGATCACAAGAGTGACTGAGGGAGTCCTGGATTAGGGGGTCTCCGGACAGCCGAACTATATCCTTTGGCCGAACTGTTGGACTATGAAGATACGAGATTGAAGACTTCATCCCGCGTCCGGATGGGACTCTACTTGGCGTGGAAGGCAAGCTAGGCAATACGGATATGTATATCTCCTCCTTTGTAACCGACCTTGTGTAACCCTAGCCCCCTCTGGTGTCTATATAAACCGGAGGGTTTAGTCCATAGGACAACAGACAATCATACCATAGGCTAGCTTCTAGGGTTTAGCCTCTTTGATCTCGTGGTAGATCAACTCTTGTAATACTCATATCATCAAGAACAATCAAGCAGGACGTAGTGTATTACCTCCATCAAGAGGGCCCGAACCTGGGTAAGCATCGTGTCCCCTGCCTCCTGTTACCATTTGCCTTAGACGCACAGTTCGGGACCCCCTACCCGAGATCCACCGGTTTTGATACCGACATTGGTGCTTTCATTGAGAGTTCCACTGTGTCATCACAATAAGGCTTGATAGATCCTTCAATCATCTCTAGCGATGCAGTCCAGGGTGAGGCTTTCCTCCCCGAACAGATCTTCGTATTCGACGGCTTCGCACCGTGGGCCAATTCGCTTGGCTATCTGGAGCAGATCAAAAGTTACGCCCCTGGCCATCAGGCCAGATTTGGAAACTTGAACTACACGGCCGACATCCGCGGAAACTTGATCTTCGATGGATTCGAGCCCATGCCGGACACTCCGCACAGTCGCGACGAGCAAGACGTAACTCTGTTGTCGGATAGTGTTCGGGAGATCGCATCCGCAGCTACTCCGGCCGTTAATCCGGAGCAAATCGCGCCAACCGAGAGCGGAGGGATAGACCCCGCCATGGAGGCCGCACTCTCAGTGGCGATAGAGCCAGATACTGACTTCACCCCTTTCGAGAGCCGCATCGCCGAACCACTGGATTTATCCCCGGCCACGGACTCCGAGCCGCTCACATCCGTGCCCGTCGAATCCGAATGGGCGCCGATCATGGAGTTCACCTCCGCAGATATCTTTCAGCACTCACCTTTCGGAGATGTGCTAAATTCATTAAGGTCTCTCTCCCTGTCAGGAGAACCTTGGCCGAACTATGTCCGGCTAGAATGGGATGCAGACGACGAAGAAATTCGCTGCCCACCCACCACCCACTTAGTAGCCACTGTCGATGACTTAACCGACATGCTCAACTTCGACTCTGAAGACATCGACGGTATGGACGGCGATGCAGGAGACGAACAGGAACCACCGCCCACAGGGCGCTGGACCGCTACTTCATCACATGACGTATACATGGTGGATGCACCCAGAGAGGGCAATGGCGAAGAGACAGCGGAGGATGCACCCTCCAAGCAACCCAAGCGCCGACGTTAGCGGCGTCGCTCTAAGTCCCGCCATAGCAAAGACAACGATAAGAGGGCAAGAGGAAATAATAGTCCACACGACTCTGGAAGAAACGACAACTGCACCACCCCGGTGGTAGAACACGATCAAGATGCAAACTACAAACATAGTACGGATCCGACGTCCGAACACGATGACGCCAAAGATAAGCCTCATCAATCCCCGTCTAGGGAAGGAAACAGCCCGGACGAAGATGCACACATCATCCCGGAAACACACTTGGAGCAAGAGAACCTCCGCAGAAGGCTTATTGCCACAGCGAGGAGCCTGAAGAAACAGAAGCAAAGGCTCAAGGTCGCACAAGCAGATGGAACAAAGTAACAAAGTATGGTGGAAGCTACCATAAAAATAGCTATCCAAAGCGCAAGTTATTACCGGAATTCGACGATGAGGCCTTAGAGCCCACACAGCCGAAGAATGATACGGCCAACCGGCCGGATCCACCACCTTGTGAGCACGATACAGCGGCTAACAAGGTCGCACAAGTCAACACACGATCTATGTTTGAACTTGCGTCAAAAATCCGGCATGACCAGATCTATCTATGGATCTAGGAAGCGCGCTACGGTACACAACCAACACCGAATACTACAACCGTCCGAACACCATGGCGCATCCCAATACAAGGGTGCCGCATACTCCTTATGTTTCACTGATGAGGTGCTGGATCACGAATTCCCAGAGGGATTCAAACCGGTGAACATAGAGGCGTACGACGGAACGACAGACCCTGGAGTCTAGATAGAGGACTTCATCCTCCATATTCATATGGCTCGTGGAGACGACCTCCATGCCATTAAATACTTGCCCCTCAAGCTTAAAGGGCCAGCTCGACACTGGCTGAAAAGACTCCCCAAAAACTCAATTGGAAGTTGGGAGGAGCTTGAGGACGCTTTTCGGGCCAATTTTCAAGGGACTTATGTCCGACCTCGGGATGCAAATGATTTAAGTTATATAATCGAATAGTCCAGAGAGTCCGCCCGAAAGCTTTGGAACAGGTTCCTCACCAAGAAGAACCAAATCGTCGATTGTCCAGACGCCGAAGCCTTAGCAGCTTTTAGACACAGCGTCCGAGACGAATGGCTCGCCAGACACCTTGGTCAAGAAAAACCGAGAACAATGGCAGCCCTAACAAGCCTCATGACCCGCTTTTGTGCGGGCGAGGACAGCTGGTTGTCCTGTAGCAGCACCAGCGACCCAAGCACATCCGAAGTCAGGGATGGCAATGGTAAACCACGATGCAACAAAAAACAAGCGTCGAAATAAAGAAGGTAGCCCAGATAACACGGCGGTAAACGCCAGATTCAGGGGCTCCCGACCAGGTCAGCGGAAAAAGCCTTTCAAAGGCAGCAGAGAAGGACAATCTAGCCTAAACAAAATTCTTGACAAACTCTGTCAGATTCACGGCACCCCAGACAAACCTGCAACTCATACCCACAAAGAATGTTGGGTCTTCAAGCAGGCCGGTAAGCTAAACGCCAAACACAAAGGGGAAGAGACACCAAGCGAAGACGAGGATGAACCTCGCCAGCAAAACACCGGCGGACAGAAAAAGTTCCCACCAGAGGTCAAAACAGTAAACGTGATCCATGTGACAAAGAGGAGAAGCAATCATGCACTCCGATGCACACGCGCCATAGAGCCCGTCACCCTAGGTTCAACCCCTGGTTGGCCTGCCCGATCACTTTTGATCGTAGGGATCACGATACAAATATCCGGCGCGAAGGACTGACGGCCTTGGTGTTAGACCCAATAATAAATGGGTACCATTTCACAAGGGTCCTCATGGATGGCGGCAGTGATCTAAATCTAATATATCAGGACACAGTCCGCAAACTGGGGATAGACCCGACACAAATAAGCCACAGTGATACTACCTTCAAGGGAGTAATGCCAGGCCAAGAGGCCCACTGTACGGGCTCTCTACTACTAGAGGTAGTATTCGGTTCTCCCGATAACTTCCGAAGCGAAAGGTTAACTTTTCACATTGCCCCATTCCAAAGTGGCTATCAAGCACTACTCGGAAGAATGGCTTTCGCTCGTTTTAACGCAATACCGCATTATGCTTTTCTCAAGCTTAAGATGCCCGGTCCACGTGGCATCATCTCGGTTAGCGAAAATACCGAATGCTTCCCTCGTACGGAAGAGGATGCGGCGACTCTAGCAGCCGCAAACTAGACGACTTCACCAACCAGAAAAATGGCAGGTCATCAAGACCACAGACACAGTCAAACGAATCCGGCGTTCCATCATATATGCATGAGATTGGTTTTAGAACCCTCATAAACGATACCAGGGGCTTCCCGCGTGTAACCAGGGCCAGCCCGACTCAACTAGGCTTCTCTTGAATTTTGATAGTTCATGGACAATAACCAATTCTTCTTTTTGGCACGGCAACTTTCACCTAAGTTCTTTCCTTTTGCAGATGACAATCATGCTACACCCGTCTAGGACACGGCACAACGGAGACACAGGCGCAGACGTGCAGCAGGGACCCACCCAAAGGTTTCTTTTTAGATTAAGACCCTGCGTAAACCTTTTTTACTGTCTCTTGTTGCTCACATCCTCCGGATACTCCACACAACCGAGAAGGATGCTGGCATTATTGGCATGTGGCCACGCTAAAACTTTGCACGTACCTGGACACATGGGGTTTCTTATTAAGGGCATTGTTTAGCCCGGTATATGTTATAAAGACCGAACACCTTAGGGAGTGTTCGGCGTCGCGAGCTTGGCCCTATATGCATCAGCTCCGAATCATGTCTTTGGTCAAATGTTGGGTTTGCTCGGCTCCCACGTTTTGGTACCTTATGTTCCGTTATATCGGCTAAGGTAGCACTGGGAGAACTACTGCGATTGTGCCCTGGTTCATCCGGATGAGCACCTCAGTAGAGAAAGCCGAAAACTGACTGTCATGATATAGTGAGAGACTGGTCAACCACTCGATGACTCATCAGAATCTTCGGAATTCCTCCGCATTAACGAAGGGCCGTTTCCCGGTCATGTACGTACGCGCCCCATATTCGGATGAACACAGAAGTACCAGGGGCTATATAGTAGCCCCACTATCAAACTCCTATGGCTAAGTGAAAGTGTTAAAGCAATATAGTCCGATTGCCTCGTTCGCTGCGCTATCACCTCCTTAACGGACCAAGATGTTGGATCAAGTGTGGATATGCATCTTTTGCGAACACCCCCGCATTATATGCGTGGGGGCGGAAGCCGATGACTGCAAACTTTCAGGTTATACACATATATACATAAACGGCCGCACATGAGGCATCATAGTACTTTCGGGCAAAAGTATAAATATAGCCTTGATAATTCAGTAAAACATTGTTTGTACAATGGGAATACATGTCACTGGAAAATAATATTTTTCGAGCACTGAGCCTCTATCGAACGAGCGCCTTCAAGAACTTCTTCAAAGTTGTGCTCGGCAGCCACTCGGCCTACTGCCGAACCCTGTGTCGCAATAGTGGTGGCCTCCATCTCTGCCCAGTATGTCTTGACACGGGCAAGGGCCATCCGCACACCTTCTATGCACGCTGATCTCTTCACAGCATCGATGCGTGGCACAACACCAAGTAATTGTTGCACTAAGCTAAAGTAGCTATTCGGCCATGGCCCTACCGGCCACAGGTGATCCACAACGGACCTCATGGCGAGTCCGGACAACCTATGGAGCTTGGCCCACTCGGCCAATCACTCATTCAACGGCAGCGGACGGATTGGAGTGTGAAACTGTGACCAGAACAACTTTTCCACTTCGGGACCTTTCTGATCCTTGAAGTACTCGGCCGCATCAGCAGCACTTGCAACCAAATCCATGTACGCGTCCGCAGAAGTCCATAGCCGGTCCATAGGAGCATAGTTCGGATCTCCGAACTTAGTCCGCAACAAGAAGGGCTTCCCAGACACGATATCTGCAGCTTGATTCAGCTCCTCCTTCGTCGCTCTAATTTTGGAGCGGGCTTCCTTGGCAGCCACCAGGGCCTTCTCCAGGTCCGTCGCCTTCGCCCGGTTTTCTTCTTCAAGAAGCTGGTAACGGTCAGCGGCATCTTTTAACTCTACAACCATCTTGGCTATTTTTTCCTTGCTCTCGCAATGCGCGGCCTGTTCGGCCCTTAACTCTTCGGCCGCCTTTAAAGCGGCCGCATTGCTACTCCTTGCTTGCTCCTTGGCCTGGGCAAGCTCCGCTCGAAGGGTCTCCATGGTGGCAGCTCCATCTGCAGTCACAACATATTAAAGATACTGGCATCATGCTACTCTTATTATGTGACGATCACCAGAAAAATCACTCACCCTGTGCCTCGTCAAGCCGCTTGTTGACAAGCACGATGTCGGCATCTGCCGCATCAAGTTGCCGCTTTAGCTCGGCAAACTCATCAGTCCGGTTAGCCACCGGAGCTTCAGCCACCTGCACATAAAGGCGGTCTGGTTATTACTTGGGACTATGATCCTCTGTTTGCCGCCGTTTTCGATGACAACCAGAGTCTCAGGGGCTACTATCTGCATAGGGCATACCTAACGTATGCAGTACTGTTAAAAACATACATTATTTCACGTACCTCGAAGCCTTTCAGCAGACTCATAAAGGCTTCATGCAAACCGCTTTCAGCGGATGAAATCCTTTCAATTACCATACCCATTAGCGTACGATGCGCTTCCGAGACGGCCGCTTTCCCCAGAAGATCCTTCAGTGCGTCCGACCGCACACTGTACGGACCCTTGCTGTCGCTCTCCTTAGGAGCCGGATACTGGGGATTCCGGGCAGCCAAAGGGTTATCCTCTGGCCCTAGTGGATCCAGAGATACCCTTCGCGACGACACTTCAAGGTCGCCCGCTTCTTGAGGCGGGGTGTATGGGGGAGGCGTCTCGCTCTCCATCATCTCTAGAAGAAGATCCCCCAAAGATGAATTATGTCGAGAAGGGCTACGATCCGGAATGCAATTTATAAGCATCGTCTATTGTCTTCGGAAGTAAGGTAGGATGTTTTCACTATTAAGTACTTTTCGATTACTTACAGCTCGGTAGAGGGATGATCCCCGCACAGACATTGTGCGGCAAGAATACCCTCCGAGGTAGGACCCTCTGATGAAGATCTCTTCTCCCGTTTGGAAAGCTTAGTTTCCGGATCTTCAGAGGTAGTCCTCTTCCTTCCCCGGGGAGAGAGAATGTCAGATTCTTCCCTTTGATTGTCCTCCCTCGCGGAGGTGCTCATTCCCCCGGCTGGAATAAGTAGCGAGTGAGGCTCGCTTTCGCCCTCTTTATTCCCCCCATCATCTTCCTTTGAGGACACTAGATAAGGCGCCGGCTCGAGCATATTGTCCAGTACCGGATTGTCCAAGCCCTCAGGCAGGGGGCCGAACACCTGATCATCATCGCCTTTGTTATCCAGTCCTGGTCAAAAGGTGGCTCTTTAGAATGGTGCCATGATAAATAAAAGGACAACATGTTCGGCATGGGATTACTTACTTGGGCAGCGGGGCTATTGCAGCTCAGGCCCACGTCCTCGGTGGTGTCCGGATATACCTGGCCATACCTCGGGCCGGGCCTAGCCAAGCCTGAAGCAAAAAACCCAGGCCCAAGCCCGGCCCGGGCCTGTTTTCTTGGCCCGAGCCCGGCCCGAACACGTAAAAGCCTATCGGGCTTCGGGCCGGCCCGACCCGTCCTTCAGGAAAACATGAAAACGATGGGCCCGGGCCTGGCCCGGCCTTCGGGCTCAAAATCTAGGCCCGAGCCCGGCCCGGGAGCGGCGTCGGGCCGGGCCGGGTCGGACTTTTTCGGGCCGGGCCGTTCGGGCCGGGCCGGGCCGTTCAGGCCGGGCTGCCCATGGCCAGGACTATGTCCGGACACTCTATTTGGGGTCCGAAGAACGATTTGTACATCTCTTCGTGCGTCATGTCGAGGAAATGCTGAATAGCACGCGGTCCTTCTAGGTTGAATTCCCACATGCGGAGGGGCCAGCGTTTGCAAGGTTGGACTCAATGAACCAGCATAACTTGCATTACCATAACCAGACTGAAATCTCCCTCGAAGAGATCTCGGATACGGCTCTGCAGTATTGGCACGTCCTTGGCTGGACCCCAGCTCAGCCCCCTGCTGATCCATGACATCAGTTGTGGTGGGGGCCCGAGCGAAAGGTAGGGGCAGCTACCCACTTGGCACTTCAGGGAGCTGTGATGTAAAACCACTCCCGCTGCCACAATCCGGACACCTCTCAGAAGGAACCCTCTGGCCATGGAGCGTCAGCGATTTTGCTTATTAAAGCACCTCCGCACGCTGCGTGCTGCCCCTCGATCATCTTCAGCTTCACATCGAAGGTCTTGAGCCACAGGCCGAAGTGAGGGGTAATGCGGAGGAAGGCCTCACATACGACAATAAATGACGATATGTGAAGAAGGGAATCCGGGGCCAGATCATGAAAATCCAGCCTGTAATTAAACATAAGACCCCTACCAAAGGGATCCAGAGCGAGGCCTAGTCCTCGGAGGAAGTGGGAGATGAACACAACGCTCTCGTTGGGTTCGAGAGTAGGGACGACCTACCCTCAGGCGGGCAGCCTATGCGAAATTTCGGCGGTCAGATATCTGTCCTCTCTCAACTTCTTGATGTCCTCCTCTGTGACGGAGGAAGGCATCCACCGACCTTAAAGGTTGGATCCGGACATAGTTGAAGGTCCGAAGCACCTGACCTGAGCTTCGGGTGTTAGAACTCAAGGCGGGGGAAGGATTCGATTGAGTGCGGGAGGGAAAAAAAGAAAAAGCCTTCTCCCCTTTATAAAGAGGGTGAATATCAAGCGTCCTCCTCGTGGCCGTTTGAGACTTACCTAAGATCTAGGAGTCATACCAACATGCACGGTTGGGTTACCCACGTTTGTATTGATGAGAAACCCGTGATAAGGGGAGCACGATCTATGCTTTGACAAGACGTGTCAGGGAAACCGCCTCGCGTTGTGTGCGGAGCTGGTTAAGAAAAACGGTTCGAATAATGACCGGGCCGTGGCATGATGTCATGCTGTCAAAACGTGTCAGCATATTAGATTTGTGGAAATATTATTCTCTCTACGGTGGTATGTGGAACTTATTTTGCAGGGTCGGACACTATCCTCATATTCAAACTCTTCCGTGGTGTATTCGGAGGAGGAACCCGCCTTGCAATGTCGAAGACAACACTGCGCGCCGGACTCATCGTCATTGAAGCCTGGTTCAGGGGCTACTGGGGAAGTCCTGGATTAGGGGGTCTTCGAACAGCCGAACTATATCCTTTGGCCGGACTGTTGGACTATGAAGATTCGAGATTGAAGACTTTATCCCGTGTATGGATGGGACTCTACTTGGCGTGGAAGGCAAGCTAGGCAATACGGATATGTATATCTCCTCCTTTGTAACCGACCTTGTGTAACCCTAGCCCCCTCCGGTGTCTATATAAACCGGAGGGTTTAGTCCGTAGGACAACAGACAATCATACCATAGGCTAGCTTCTAGGGTTTAGCCTCTTTGATCTCATGGTAGATTGTCGGTGTCAAAACCGGCGGATCTCGGGTAGGAGGTCCCGAACTGTGCGTCTAGGCCAGATGGTAACAGGAGGCAAGGAACACGATGTTTTACCCAGGTTCGGGCCCTCTTGATGGAGGTAAGACCCTACGTCCTGCTTGATTAATATTGATGATATGGGTAGTACAAGAGTAGATCTACCACGAGATCAAGGAGGCTAAACCCTAAAAGCTAGCCTATGGTATGGTTGTTGTATGATGAAGTTGTCCTACGGACTAAAACCCTCCGGTTGATATAGACACCGGAGAGGGTTAGGCTTACACAAAGTCGGTTACAATGGTAGGAGATCTTGAATATCCGTATCGCCAAGCTTGCCTTCCACGCCAAGGAAAGTCCCATCTGGACACGGGACGAAGTCTTCAATCTTGTATCTTCATAGTCCTGGAGTCTGGCTGAAGGTATAGTCCGGCTACCCGAACACCCCCTAATCCAGGACTCCCTCAGTAGCCCCTGAACCAGGCTTCAATGACGGCGAGTCCGGCGCGTAGATTGTCTTCGGCATTGCAAGGCGGGTTCCTCCTCCAAATTCTTCATAAAAGTTTGTAAACACCAAGAGTAGTGTCCGGCTCTGCATAATAAGTTTCCATGTATTGCCACAGAGAGAATAATATTAACACAAATCTAATCTGCTGACGTATTCCGCAGTGTGACATCACACTACGGCCAAGCCTTTATTCGAATCGTTTTCACTTTTCCACCTCAGCGTGTTTGGCGAGGCGGTTTCCTTTGCACGTCTTGTCAAAGCAGAGATCGTGTCCCCCATTTACGGGATTCTCATCAATACGGACGTGGGTAACCCAACCGCGCCATTTATCACGGCGCTTGGGAGGCAAGCGAGTTTTACTAGGCTGGTGTGGACGCATAGTCGCATCCGCTCATATAAGGGGATAAGGATACACCATTTTACCTACGCCTTCTTCCTCCTTTGCCTATCCATCTTCTGCGCACCCGAGATCCAGCATCCAAGCTCGCACTTCCTACCTCAACCTTCTCCAACAATGTCCGGAGCGGGAGGCAAGTGGATGGTCTCCACCGTCACGGAGGGCCATGTCAAAAGGCTAAGGAAGGCCGAATACCTGTCCAAAGACATCGCGCACCGGCTTCCTGAGGAGGGGCAGCTTCTCCCCACCCCAAGGCCCCATGAGAGGGTAGTATTTCTTCCCCACTTCCTCCGCGAACTGGGTTTTCCTCTCCACCCATTTGTCCGTGGGCTCATGTTCTACTATGGCCTAGATTTCCATGATCTGGCCCCGAACTTCATCCTCAACATCTTGGCGTTTATCGTCGTGTGCGAGGCTTTCCTCTGCATCCGCCCCCATTTCGGCCTCTGGCTCAAGACCTTCAACGTCAAGCCAAAGGTTGTGCGCGGCAACCAGGCGGAGTGCGGAGGTGCCATGGCGGGCAAAATAGCCAACGTCCTATGGCTCGAGGGCTCCTTTGTGGAGACCTTGAAGGGGTGGCAGTCAGGGTGGTTTTACATCACCGAGCCACGCGATCCGAAGTGGATCGCAACCCCTGAATTCCGATCCGGACCCCCTACGTGGCTCACGTCCTGGAAGGAGACGGGCTTGTCGTGGGGCGACGAAGAAGAGGTGACCGAACTGCAAAAATGCATCCAGTCCCTGGTGAACAAGCAGCTCAAGCTTGTCAGCGTAGTCCAGGTCATGCTCGTCTGTCGGATCCTTCTGTGTCAAGAACGGGACTTCAATTTGTGGGAGTTCAACCTAGCGCAACACCGAACTCTGAGCAGGCTCTTCGACACGACGTACGAAGATGTCTGGAAGAGGCTAACCAAAGGCGCCGAGGCTCCCACATCCGCCTCCGAAGACCGCGGATTCAGCTCGCAGCGTCCTGCTGGCGAGGTAAAATATTTTCATCTTTTACAGGATGTTAAGTTTTCTTCATAGTTTGACTCTGCGGGATCTAAACTCCCTCACCTTTGACAGGATTGGCAGGCGAAGTCCGGACTGATTAACTGTCCGACTCCCTTGCCCGAAGACCCAGCCCCTGCTCTCCTAGTGAAGCTGCGGGTTCTGGCACCTTATGTGGTGCCGGAGAAGAAGGCCAAGAAGAAGAAGGCCACGGGGACTCGAAAGAGTTCCCGGCATATGGTGGTGTCGGACTCATCGTCCGACGAGTCCGAGACGCACTCCTCCCATGAAGACGAGGAGGAGGAAGAAGAAACCTCTCCCCCTCCAGTGAGGGGAGGAAAGAAGAGGAAGGCCACCCCAGTAGGGGAGGCCGAGGGGTCCAAGAAGAGGAAAACCCCTCCGCCGGACTACGCCCTCGACGCCGACGAGGACGAAGAGGAGTGGCCGGACAGGGTCAAGCGTCCGGCGAAATCGTAAGTGTTCGGATACCAGAGTAACTCATGGTATTCCTTTTGTTGCACAGCTTTCCCTAATGTCGAATATAATCATGCAGCCCGCCCAAGGACGGGCTCGACGAGTCGTCGAGCGGCTCCCTGGACTCATCGGGCGTGAATTCAGTTCCGCCCGCTGCCTCCCCCTGTGCTGTGGATGACGCCGAAGTGGCTTCGCGATACGCTCCGGGGCAAGAGGAGGTGGTCCAGGAGGAGCCGCGAGGCGACCTCCCGGACTCCAGGAGTAAAGGGGACAAGACCCCCCAGGGCTCCAAGTCCGGCTTTAAGACGGACACCGCGCCGGAATCATCAACGGTTCCGGACCGCGGCAGGCGAACTCCTGCCAAGAGGAGCAAGCCTATTGAGCCGGCGTCCTCCGTCCAACCGGAGGCGCCGGACAAACTGCTGGAGGTGCTTAAGGGTGCCTCCATCGACGAGGAGCACCGTACCATCATGAGTACGGTGATCCAGAAGGTTCGGTCCTCCAAAAGCGGACTTACTGAAGCTTGTGCTAGCCTTCTAACAGGCTTCGAGGTAAGTAATAATATGTAAAAATATTACTGCATAGACAGTAGCCCCTGATGCTCTGTTTGGCGTTCGGAAAGAAAAGCCAAATAGAGGATCTATTAAATATCGCAGGAGTCTAACTAGAAAGAGTCAATATACGTATGCAGGCTTCGCTGCTGGCCACCGCCGCACTGACTGCGGAGGTGGGTGCCCTGAAGCAGGGCCTCGAGCGGACCGAGCAAGAGCTCGGCCTTGCCAAACGGCAGCTCGAGGAGAAAGAAGGTAAGAGATACCTTATAGAAAAAATGCCTATAAGACGCAATTGCAAAAAATGACAGGAGTATACTTCTTATTGTAGGGGCCACAACTGAAGTGGCGACCCTTAAGCAGGCGCTATCCGAGGCCAAGAAGAGAGCGGCCACGGAGCGCACCGAGCGGGAGAAATTTGAGGCGCAGGTCGGCGAGGTGCAGCAAGAGCTTCAGGCTCTCATGAAAAAGCATGAGAGTTTGGAGCTCGACTCGAAGACGCGAGCGTCCGAGCTTGCTGCGGCCCATAAAACTGCCAAATCTGCCAAGGCCGAAACCCAGAAGGCCCTCCAGGAATTGGATGCGGTGAAGAAGATAGCGGCGGGTAAGGCATTCTCTATGCAAAGCAGACATATAAAAGTAAACTACTTGTTACTTACCCGAATCCGGAGCTCTCCAGGGGCATTCGTAGATCTTCCCCGCAGCGTATCCGATGCCGCTGCATTCTACCGAGCCGAGGAAGGCAGCTCGACGGAGAAGGTGTTCTGGTCTTAGTACGCTGTGCCCTTGAGCGACCCTGTGCCCTTGAGCGACCAGCTGAAGCAGCTGGTCGAGCTCCACAAGGCGGCCGAACAGGCCCTGAAGGGCTTCATAGTTCGGCTGTGGCCTGGAGAGGCCCTGCCTGGGAGCTACTTCGGACTGGTGCGGCAGCTGGTGGAAGCTTGTCCAAGGCTCGAGGTCGTCAAGCGCTCCGTCTGCATCGAAGGTGCCCGTAGGGCCCTTGCCCGTGCAAAGGTGCACTGGGGTAAGCTGGACGGTGAGAAGTTTGTGAGGGACGGGCCACCGCCGGGAAGGAGCATCGCAAGCCCGAGAACTATTACAAGGATGTTCTGGCCGGTGCCCGCCTTATGGCGGATGAATGCACCAAGGATGTAATTTTTGAATGAACTCGCTCGTGTTATCCTGTGCGCTGAAAACTTGTTCATATGCGCTAAGCAATGCTTGAATTTAAAATATTACTTTCTGTGCGGCCGTTTATCAAAAAATTGAGAGATGGCCAGTCATCGGCTTCTGCCCCCATGCCACTAGTGCTGGGGTGTTCAGGATAAACCTGAGCACTCTTTTCCCCATGATTGGGTCCGTCGAGGGAGGCGCTCAGCACAACGAACAAGGCAATCGGACTATAATGCTTGAACACTCTCACTTAGCCATAGAACTCTATAATTTTAAATTTCGGCGAAGCCCCTAGTATTCGGAAGACCGAGTTCGGGGCGCTATCCACGCCTTGGCCGGACAAAGCCGGTTCCTCACTTGAAGCGGCATAAGTCTTTAAGGACTCGAAAAACCTCTCGAACAACGACCGGTCTCTCGCCTCATCATGATAGTCAGTTTTAGCTTTCTCTACTGAGGTGCTCAGCCCAGCTCAACCGGGGCACAATCGCAGTAGTTCTCCTAGTGCTACCTTAGCCGATATAGCGGAACGTAAGGCACCAAAACATAGGAGCCGGGCAAACCCAACTATTGACCCAAATCATGATTCGGAGCCGATGCATATAGTGCTATAAGTTCGGGGTGCCGCACTTGTGAAAGTGTACGGACTTCTCACGCCATATTGATGGGTACTGAAGCCCCTGGCATATTTTTGCCGTACCACAGTGTACGGATGCAACATGTTATTGATAAACATATATATAAAAAGAGGATAATGCAAAAAATAGACAAAAAGCTATGCATTGTTTATAGAAAGGCTGCTATGAAAGCGGAACGATACAAATAGTGCGATAAGCAAAAGGAATTGGACTATTTAACATGTTCAGGCCAGGGGCAGGCCGCGGAATTGTATTAAAAACAGGTATACTGCTCGCAATAGAGGCCACCTGGGAGTTCCATAATGCGGCGTGGCTTGTCTGCTTTCCTGGATCTTGCATCGTTTGTGCGGCAGTCGAGTTGCCGAACGGGTCATCCGAAGTATGGAGTCCTGAGAGTAAGAGAAAAAAAGAAAAAAAGGAATCCGGCAGCCCCTGGTGCGGTTTAAGTTGTATTTCGGGTGTGCCGTGATAGTGCCCCTTCCCCTGTGCCCATGGTATTTCAAGAGCGTAGTTATGTACGCGAAGCACTGGTTTCGCTGTATCGCGAGGGCTAGGGTTGGGGCCGCATTGCTACACTAGCTCGGAACGTGCTAGGCGGTCTAGTTGTAGGGTACTCCGGGCGCGCTTGACAGTGTCCGGCCTTTTGAAGGCCGAACTGGAGAACTGCCTAGAGAGGCTGCTTTGTACTTCTGCTGCGAGCGCTGCCGTGTGCTCCTCCATTCGGAGGGATCGTTCGGTGTTCCCATTGACCGTGATTACTCCTCTAGGGCCTGGCATCTTGAGCTTGAGGTATGCATAGTGCGGTACCGCGTTGAATTTTGTGAATGCGATTCACCCGAGCAGTGCGTGATAGCCACTACGGAACGGGACTATGTCGAAGATTAACTCCTCGCTTCGGAAGTTATCCGGAGATCCGAAGACCACTTCCAGTGTGACTGAGCCTGTACAGTTGGCTTCTACACCTGGTATGATGCCTTTAAAGGTCGTTTTGGTGGGCTTGATCCTCGAGGGATCTATGCCCATTTTTCGCACTATATCCTGGTAAAGCAGGTTCAAGCTGCTGCCGCCGTCCATGAGGACTCTTGTGAGATGAGATCCGTCAATGATTGGGTCTAGAACCAATGCGGCGAAGCCGCCGTGGCGGATGCTAGTGGGGTGGTCCCTTCGATCAAAGGTGATCGGGCAGGAGGACCATGGGTTGAACTTTGGGGCGACTGGCTATATCGCATATACGTCCCGTAACGCACGCTTCCGCTCCCTCTTGGGGATGTGGGTTGCGTATATCATGTTCACCGCCCGCACTTGCGGGAGAAATCCCTTCTGTCCCCTGTTGTTCGGCGGCCTGGGCTCCTCCTCGTCGTCGCTATGCAGCCCCTTGTCTTTGTTTTTGGCTCTTATCTTGCCTGCCTACTTGAACACCCAACAGTCCCTGTTGGTGTGATTGGCTGGCTTTTCGGGGGTGCCATGTATCTGGCACAAGCGGTCGAGTATTCGGTCCTAACTGGACGGGCCCTGAGTATTTTTTTGAATGGCTTTTTCCGTTGACCGGATTTGTAGCCTCGGAATCCGGCATTAACTGCCGTATCCTCGTTGATGTCGCTGTTAACGCGGCGCTTTTGTTTGTTCCGACGTGACCTATCACTTTTGTCCTTGGTATTCGAATTACTAGGGTTCTTGGTTAAATTGTTGCTGTGAGCTAGCCAGCTGTCTTCTCCCGCGCAAAAGCGGGTCATGAGTGTCGTGAGGGCTGCCATAGATTTCGGCTTTTCCTGTCCCAGGTGCCGGGCAAGCCACTCGTCACGAATGTTATGCTCGAAGGCCGCTAAGACCTCTGCGTCCGGACAGTCGACTATCTGGTTTTTCTTTGTTAGGAACCATGTCCAGAATTGCCTGGCCGATTCCTCTGGCTGCTGAATTATGTGGCTTAGGTCATCGGCATCCGGTGGTCGCACATAAGTGCCCTGGAAGTTGTCCAGGAATGCGGCTTCCAGGTCCTCCCAAGAACCGATTGAGTCTGCTGGCAAGCTGTTAAGCCAATGCCGGGCCGGTCCCTTAAGTTTGAGTGGGAGGTATTTGATGGCGTGTAGATCATCACCGTGGGCCATGTGGATATGAAGGAGATAATCCTCGATCCATACCGCAGGATCTGTTGTGCCATCGTACGATTCGATGTTTACGGGTTTGAAGCCCTCAGGGATTTTATGATCCATTACTTCATCTGTGAAGCATAGTGGGTGTGCGGCGCCTCTGTATTGGTATATATCACGACGCAGCTCGAAGGAGCTTTGTCTGTTGAGTTCGGCCCGGCCGGATTCATTGCGTTCGGAGTGACGATCACCGTCACGTGCCGTGGGGCGCCAGCACGATCCGTAGATCGATCTTGTTTGCCTTGCCTTGTCCTCGAGTATGTCGCGCAGGTCGGGCGCATTTTCCCGTGCCTTAGTATGCTTGACGCGGCGCTGGGGCATGGCTTGAGTGGAGGGCCGAGAGGCCTCTCTATCGCGGCCACGAGGTGGTCGGTCGGCCATGTCATGCGTTGGTGATCTAGGTGCTTCCTCCTCTAGTCGGGGTAGCAGCCTGCGCTTTGGGTAACTCTTGGAGGGGCGTTCGAGTTCATACTCTTCGGCCGCAAGGACTTCAGTCCATCTGTCAGCTAGCAAATCCTGATCAGCTCTAAGTTGTTGCTGCCTTTTCTTGAGGCTGCTTGCCGTGGCCATAAGCCTGCGTTTAAAACGCTCTTGTTCGGCGAGATCCTCTGGCATGACGAACTCGTCGTCGTCGAGGCTTGCCTCGTCTTCGGAGGAAGGCGTATAATTATCGTCCTCAACCTCTTGGTCCGCCGCCCTCTCATGAGGGCTGGCTTCTCTGTCCTCCTGTGCTGAATCTTGCTGGAGGGGGTGTTCTTCGACGCTATCCGGAGTAGTATTATCTCCCGTGCTGGAATCACCGTTTTTGCTTTGGCGGGATTTAGAGCGGCGCCGCTGACGCCGGCGTTTGGGCTGTTTCTTAGAGGTATCGTCCCCCGCTGTTCCATCGCCATCTCCATCCTTTGGAGTGTCCACCATATATATGTCATATGACGAGGTGGCCTTCGAGCGCCCTACAGGTGCTGGTTCTTGTTCGTCTCCTGCATCGTCGTCCATGCCGTCGATGTCTTCGGAGTCGAAGTCAAGCATGTTGGTTAAGTCGTCGACAGTGGCTACGAAGTGGGTGGTGGGTGGGTTTTGAATTTCTTCATCGTCCGTATCCCAACCTTGCTGACCGTAGTCCGGCCAGGGCTCTCCTGATAAAGAGAGAGACTTTAGAGAAATCAGGATGTCGCCGAAGGGTGAGTGCTGAAAGATGTCCGCGACGGTGAACTCCATTATTGGCGCCCAATCGGATTCGATCGGCAGGGGCGCGGGGGGCTCGGAGTTCGGAGAGGAATCCGTCTCCTCGGAGTCACGGGCCATGCGGAGTACGGGGCTGGAGTTCGGCTCGATCGCCTCTGAGATCGTAGCCCCTGAGGCAGCGTCCAACCGCTGATCCTCGATCGGCGCAGTAGGCTCCGAATCAATGGTCGGAACCGATGCGTGTGTGGCCTCCAAGGCGTTGTTCGGCGGCAGAGCTATATCATGCCCATCGAAACAGTGCGGCGTGCTTGGCTGTGGCTCGAATCCGTCGAAGATCAAGTCCCCGCGGATGTCAGCCGTGTAGTTTAGGCTTCCAAACCTGACCAGATGCCCAGGGGCGTAGCTTTCGATCTGCTCAAGGTGGCCAAGCGAATTGGCCCGCAGTGCGAAGCCGCCGAAGACGAAGATCTGTCCGGGGAGAAAAGTCTCACCCTGGACTGCATCGTTGTTGATGATCGAAGGAGCCATCGGGCCTAAAAGCGACGACACAGAGGAACTCTTAATGAAAGCACCAGTGTCGGTGTCAAAACCGGCGGATCTCGGGTAGGGGGTCCCGAACTGTGCGTCTAGGCCGGATGGTAACAGGAGGCAAGGAACACAATGTTTTACCCAGGTTCGGGCCCTCTTGATGGAGGTAAAACCCTACGTCCTGCTTGATTAATATTGATGATATGGGTAGTACAAGAGTAGATCTACCACGAGATCAAGGAGGCTAAACCCTAAAAGCTAGCCTATGGTATGGTTGTTGTATGATGAAGTTGTCCTACGGACTAAAACCCTCCGGTTTATATAGACACCAGAGAGGGTTAGGGTTACACAAAGTCGGTTACAATGGTAGGAGATCTTGAATATCCGTATCGCCAAGCTTGTCTTCGACGCCAAGGAAAGTCCCATCCGGACACGGGACGAAGTCTTCAATCTTATATCTTCATAGTCCTGGAGTCTGGCTGAAGGTATAGTCCGGCTACTCGAACACCCCCTAATCCAGGACTCCCTCATAGATCAACTCTTGTAATACTCATATCATCAAGAACAATCAAGCAGGACGTAGGGTATTACCTCCATCAAGAGGGCCCAAACCTGGGTAAACGTCGTGTCCCCTTCCTCCTGTTACCATCCGCCTTTGACGCACAGTTCGGGACCCCCTACCCGAGATCCGCCGGTTTTGACACCGACAGCGACCTTGCTAGGGTTTCTGCCATCACCGCCGCCAGTGGCATGGGTGGAGATAAATCCGGCACTAATGCAGGCATCGCCTGCTCTTCTTCTCCTGCTCCTGTGTTGAGTTTTCGCAGGCTATGGAAAGTGCAGGCGTAACGGGCATGTCTGTTGACTAGACTGGCAGGTGATCTTGGATACGAACTCATCAAAGTTTGTCTGCAATCCCAGCGTGTGATTGCACGGTGCTAGTTTTTGTCCTAGCATGGATCTCTGTTGTGCGAGGCTCTGTGATTGGTTTCTTCGTCTCTTGCTTTGTCAAGATTTCTGTCTTTGCTACATGGACTTAGAAAACTGATTGCAATTCGGCGACTGTCGTGAGTATGATTTCCGAGAGCAACGGAAATACTATGTTGGAATTGCCTGGGTATGGACAAAGCTGTGGCAATTCGCTAGCTCCTGGTTTTCTAGGAGCGAGTCTACACATATGTGTGTTTTCTCTCTGAGGCACACCTAAAAAAGCTAAGGAAGAAACTTTGATGGCGAGGTTGGGTTTTAGTAAAATTTTGATTTCTGAAAGTGATGGAAGGAGTGGTGGATTAATCATGTTTTATCAGGACAACCTTAACATTACTTCAAGTGAGATGTGAGGTAATTTTATTGATATCTATATAGATGAACATAGTGTAGTGGGATGGTGCTTCACTGGATTCTATGGGGAACCAAGTACTGGTCGGAAGCACCTATCATCGGATTGCATGAGGGAGTTAAAACCTATGGCTTGCCTCCCATGGCTATTGGCAGGAGTCTTCAGTCAGATTTGTATTGCTATGAAAAAGAAGGAGGTAACCAACGTCCCAGAGGTGTATGCAACTCTTTTGGGATATTCTAACATAATGTGATTTAGACGACCTAGGATTTTCCGGTGATATGTTTACATGAATACATGGCAGAACCCGGGATAGACTAGATCAAGCCATTAGAAACTAGAGTTGGATTGATATGTTCCAACACTTTGGGGTGTTTAATGAAGAGTTTGGTAATTCAGATCGCCGCCATGTACTGATTGGTATTGAATTTCAGGTGGGAGCTATACATAAAAGTTTGAGAGATGCAAAACAATTTGAGGCCCGATGGTTATGCGAGGAATAAGTGGAGACTATTATCCAAACAGCTTGGACCGCACCCAACTCCTTGGTTCTTCCCTGGTTAACAAAACTGTTGATGTACATGCGACTTTATATAGCTGGGACAAAGAAATACTCAAGGGACCGATACAAAGGCTGAGAGAACTTCAGAAATAATTCAACAAAGTTATGTCGGGGCCCTTGATTGATGAAGCGATTTCAAAACAACATGACATACATAATAAGATGGAGAACTTATTGGAACAAGAGGAAATTTATTGCGTTCAACATGGGAGAGCGAACTGGCTACACCATGGAGACCAAAATACAACTTTTTCCATGGTTTTGTTTCGGCTAGGAGAAAGAGGAACTTCACTAAGAGACTGATAAGTGATACATGCGCTCGGCTAGAGGACCATGACCAAATACAGAAACTAGTAGTTGAATATTTCACGTCGTTATTTACGTCTAAGTATCAGTTTCCGGACGAGGAGGTTATTGGAAAGGTTAAACCCCGGGTGAACCTAGTGATGAATGACATGTTGACTGCAACCTATAGAAACAGTTTGGGACCAGGCCAGCTCCTTACTTCTTCACTGGCTAACAAAACTGCTGACATACATGTGGCGTTACATAGTTGGGACAAAGAAACACTCAAGGGACGGTGAGTCGGTGACAAAGGCTGAGAGAACTTCAGAAAGAATTAAACAAAGTTATGTCAGGGCCCTTGACTGATGAAGCGATTTCAAAACAACATGAGACCTAGATTAAGATGGAGAACTTGTTTGAACAAGAGAAAATTTATTGGGTTCAATGTAGGTGAGTGAACTGGCTATGCCATGGAGACCAAAACACCGCTTTGTCCATGGTTTTGCTTCGGCTAGGAGAAAGAGGGACTTAATCAAGAGACTAAGAAGTGATATAGGCGCCTGGCTGGAGGATCATGACCAAATCCAGAAACTAGCAGTCGAATATTTTATGTCGTTATTTATGTCCAAGGCTCAGATTCTGGATTAGGAGGTTATTGGAAAGGTTAAACCCCTGGTGAACAAACTGATCGATGAGATGTTGGCTGTAGCCTATACAAATATCTTGGGATTGTGCCCAACTCCTTAAATCTTCCCTGGCTAACAAAACTATTTATGTACATGCGACCTTACATAGTTGGGACAAAGAAACACTCAAATGACCGAGACAAAGGCTGAGAGAACTTCAGAAAGAATTAAACAAAGTTATGTCGGGCCCTTGACTAATGAAGCAATTCCAAAATAACATGAGATACATATTAAGATGGAGAACTTGTTGGAAGAAGAGGAAATTTATTGGGTTCAATGTGGGCGAATGAACTGGCTACGTCATGGAGACCAAAACACCACTTTTTCCATGGTTTTCTTCGGCCAGGAGAAAGAGAAACTTCATCAAGAGACTAAGAAGTGATAGAGGCGCTTGACTAGAGGATCATGACCATATCCAGAAACTAGCAGTCAAATATTTCACGCCATTATTTATGTCCAAGACTCAAATTTCAGACGATGAGGTTATTGGAAAGGTTAAACCCCGAGTGAAGCAAGTGATAAAATGCATGTTGACTGCAGCATATACACGAGATGAACTTAATAAATCCCTTTTCAATATTGGTCATCCTAGAGCTCCGAGTCCTGAAGGTTTGCACGCTATTTTCTATAAGTGTTTTTGGCATATCATTGGGTAGGACTTGACGGATGAAGTTCTCCTTGTGGTTAATATGAGGAAATTCCCATAAGGGTGGAACAACACTATAATCATTCTCACTCCAAAGGTAGAGAACCCATGATCTATATCTTAGTTCCGCCCTGTAAGTTTGTGTAATTTGGTGTATAAAGTAATATCAAAGCTCATTGCAAATTGACTGAAGACGATATTACTTGAGATAATTCTTCCACGCAAAGTGATTTTGTCCAGGGCACTTGATCACCGATAACTTTTTGATTGCGTATGAATGCTATCATTATATAAAGAAGAAGAATCAGGGGAAGATTGGCACATGTGCAGTGAAGCTAGATATGCATAAAGTATACGACTGAGTTGAATGGTATTTTTTGGAGAAATCATGCTCAAATTGGGTTTTCATGAGACTTGGACTAATCTGATCATGCACTGTGTTTCAACTGTTAAATATCATGTTCGGCTGAATGGTTGAAACTCTAAATTGTTTGCTCCCACACGGGGTCTACGACAGGTGACCCCCTCTCACCATATTTGTTTTTACTTTGCGCCAAAGGATTGTCTAGCCTTTTATCCTATAAAGAGGAGGTAGGGAACTTGGTGGGGGTGAAGGTGTGTAGGGCGGTTTTGGGTATTTCACATTTACTTTTTGTAGATGACTCACTTATTTTAATGAGAGCGGATGCTCAAAATGCAAACTGCTTGAGAAGGGTCCTTCACGATTATTTCCAAGCTTTTGGGAAGTTGGTCAGTGAGAATTATTCCAACATTTTCTTTGCTCCTTGCACTAATGTGGAAAGAAAGCCAGAGGTATGCACTATATTGAATATCCTTACTTAATCTATTACTGAAAAGTATCTTGGGCTACCTCCGATTGTAGGGGCCGATAGATCGTAATGTTTGCAATATTTTTTTGACAAAGTTTGTGCTCGACTCAGAGGTTGGAAGGAAAAACACTTTCTTTTGGTGGGAAGGAGGTGTTGCCAAGGCTGTCATCCAAGCACTACCATCTTATGCAATGTTTGTTTTCAATCTACCCATGGAATTATGTAAAGGGATAACATCTGCTATGTCCTGGTACAGGTGGGGGGATAAGGACCAACAGAAGCATATGCATTAGTTTTCATGGAGGAAGATGTGTGTTCTGAAAATGAAAGTTGGCATGGGGTTTAGAGACTTGCATTTTTTTAATCTAGTTTTGCTTTCTAAGTAATATTGGAGGTTGCTTTCTGACTCTGACTCCCTTTCTGCAAAACTCCTCAAAGCAAAGTACTTTCCTTCAGGAGATTTTCTAAACTGTGAATTGAAGAAGGGAAACTCTTATACCGACAATGTATTTGGGCGGGCATCCAAACTTTTAGACGGGGAGACATTTGGCGGGTTCGTAATAGATCAAGATTAATATATGGGATGACCCCGGGATCCCACCCAGCCCTTTAAGGACTATTACGACTACAAGTACCAATATTGTGGTGATGGTAGTTTCTGATCTAATGGTGGAGGGTGACCGTGCATGGGACAGTGAGCTCATAAACGAGCTATTTTGGCCAATGGATGCTGATGACCCACAAGTATATGGGATCAATTGTAGCCTTTTCAATAAGTAAGTGTGTGGAACCCAACGAGGAGCAGAAGGAAATGACAAGTGGTTTTTAGCAAGGTAATGTCTGCAAGTGCTGAAATTGTAAGTAATAGAGTAGTTTGATAACAAGATAATTTGTAACGAGTAAGTAACGGTAATAGTAAAAAAAGTGCAGCAAGGTATCCCAATCCTTTTGAGGCAAAGGACGGGCCAAGCGGTCTCTTATAATAAGCAAAGCGTTCTTGAGGGTACACAAGAATTTCATCTAATCACTTTCATCATGTTTATTTGATTCGCATTCGCTACTTTGATAATTTGGTATGTGGGTGGACCGGTGCTTAGGTGATGTTCTTACTTGAACAAACCTCCTACTTATGATTAACCCCCTCACAAGCATCCGCAACTACGAGAAAAGTATTAAGAATAAATTCTAACCATAACATTAAACTTTTGGATCATCTGTCCCTTACAGAGTAGCGCATAAACTAGGGTTTAAGCTTCTGTCACTCTCACAACCCATCATTTAATAACTACTCCACAATGCATTCCCTTAGGCCCAAATATGGTGAAGTGCCATGTAGTCGACGTTCACATGACACCACTAAGGGAATCACAACATACATACTATCAAAATATCAAACACATATCAAGTTCACATGATTACTTGCAACATGATTTCTCCCGTGACCTCCAGAATAAAAGTAATTACTCACAAGTGATAAACATGCTCAAGATCATAGGGGTATTAAATAGCATAATGGATCTGAACATATAATCTTCCACCAAATAAACCATATAGTAATCAACCACAAGATGTAATCAACACTACTAATCACCCACAAGCACCAATCTATAGTTCTGGTATAAAGATTGAACACAAGAGATGAACTAGGGTTTGAGAGGAGATGGTGCTCTTGAAGATGTTGATGGAGATTGCTCTCCCCAAGATGGGAGAGTTGTTGGTGATGATGATGACGATGATTTTCCCCTTCGGAAGGGAAGTTACCTCGGCGGAATCGCTTCGCCATAGGGCAAAAGTGCTCCTGCCCAAGTTCCGCCTCGAGACGGCGGCGCTCCGTCCCGAAAGTCCTCTCCTTATTTTTTCTAGGTCAAAATGACTTATATACCAGAAGATGGTCACCGGAGGTGGGCCGAGGGGAGCACAACCCACCAGGACGTGCCTGGGCTCCCTGGCGCGCCCAGGTGGGTTGTGCCCACCTGGTGGGCCCCCTCTGGTACTTATTGGCTCCAATATTTGTTATATATTCCATAAAATCCCTGTAAAGTTTTAGCTTGTTTGGAGTTGTGCAGAATAGGTGGCCTGGCGTAGCTTTTCCAGGTCTAGATTTCGAGCTACCGGAATTCTCCCTCTTTGTGTGTACCTTGCATATTATGAGAGAAAAGGCATTAGAATTACTCCAAAAACATTATTATGCATAAAAACATCATAAATAATAGTAGGAAAACATGATGCAAAATGGACGTATCAACTCCCCCAAGCTTAGACCTCGCTTGTCCTCAAGCCAAAACCGAAATCGAGAAACATGTCCACATGCTTAGAGAGAGAGAGAGAGAGAGGTGTCGATAAAAGCAAAATACGGACATAGAAGCATCATGTGAATTATTACAACAACAATAAACTTTAACATAAAACTTTTATTATAGAACTTTCATCATAGACTTCTCATGAATAAGTAAAAATTCATCACACTATCGAAGTATAAAGCATAACTCTATTAGAAACCAACAAACTATGTTCTCAATCAACTTTGCAACTACAATTCATCATCTTTTCAGGAAGGGTCACGTATCGGAGCCTTTACGCAAGTCCACATACTCAACCATCATATAGTCTTCTATGATTGCTAACATTCACCGCATACACATGAGCAAAAGGTTTCAACCGGACACACAGAAAGATAGGGGCTTATAGTTTTTGCCTCCCAACGTATTCACCTCAAGGGTGATGTCAACAATAATAACTCATGCTACCCATATTCAACTGGACATATGTGCCTAGATCTTTCCCCACCACATGATGCTTGCCAAAGGAGAAAAATAAAAAGGAATAAAGAGAAAAACTTTGACTCTTGCATAAAAGTAAATACATAAAAGGAAAAGATAGGCCCTTCGAAGAGGGAAGCAGAGGTTGTCATGCGCTTATTTGTTTGTATTCTCAATCCCTTAGTGCAAAAGAATGTCACGTTCTATTGCCCCTTGCGATAGCAACCTTTATTATGCAGTCTGTCGCTTTTATTCTTTGCTATCACAAGTCCGTACAACGCTCGATTTTATCTTACACTAAATGATCTCACACCTTTAGAAGCAATTTTTATTGCCTTATTGCACCGATGACAACTTACTTGAAGGATCTGACTCAATCCTTAGGTAGGTATGGTGGACTCTTGAAAATAAGATTTGGGTTTAAGGGGGTTTGGATGCACAAGTAGTATTTGACTCAACTGACTCGACACGATGCAGTAGGGACCAAAACCCATGTAAGAAGTTCGCCGATGTTTATTTCTACTTATGTGTATGGTTGTCTGATTTTGCTATTATTGCAATACAAAGAACCTAGGTATGCAGCGGTAAAAGAAACGACACTAGGTCATTCCTATGCAATTCCGTTTTTAATCTATTATAATTATGTTTTTCCCTAGCCTTTTCACTACTCAAGCTACATAAATGTTGTGACACATATAACACTCTTTTTTGCTTCTACACTTTAGGGATAAGGTAAATTTTCCACATTTTATTGGGTCATGAGATATAAATAGCTTCCATTGATAGGTACTGCAATTTGTGCAATTGTTCCCTGAAAGTACTTTCAAAAATATGTGATGCATTCAGGTTTGCTATGTTATGTTGAGAGCTACTATTCTTTCTGTTTTTCATAAGGTCTAATTTTTTTTCTCCCCGAACGTGAATATATGGAGTTGGAGTTGAGGTCGGTGGAGGTCCAGGAGACCCACAAGGCAGGGGGCACGCCCAAGGGGGTGGGCGCGCCCTCCACCTGAAGGAAATATGCCCTAGAGGCAATAATAAATTTGTTATTTATATTTCCTTATATCATGATAAATGTTTATTATTCATGCTAGAATTGTATTAACCGGAAACTTAGTACATGTGTGAATACATAGACAAACAGAGTGTCACTAGTATGCCTCTACTTGACTAGCTCGTTGAATCAATGATGGTTATGTTTCCTAACAATAGACATGAATTGTCATTTGATTAACGGGATCACATCATTAGAGAATGATGTGATTGACTTGACCCATCCATTAGGTTAGCACGATGATCGTTTAGTTTGTAACTATTGCTTTCTCCATAACTTATACATCTTCATATGACTATGAGATAATGCAACTCCCGAATACCGGAGGACCACTTAGTGTGCTATCAAACGTCACAACATAACTGGGTGACTACAAAGATGCTCTATATGTGTCTCCGATGGTGTTTGTTGAGTTGGCATAGATCGAGATTAGGATTTGTCACTCTGAGTATCGGAGAGGTGTCTCTGGGCCCTCTCGGTAATGCACATCACTATAAGCCTTGCAAGCAATGTGAGTAATGAGTTTGTTATGGGATGATGCATTACGGAACGAGTAAAGAGACTTGCCGGTAATGAGATTGAACTAGGTATTGAAATACCGAAGATCGAATCTCGGGCAAGTAACATACCGATGACAAAGGGAACAACGTACATCGTTATGCGGTTTGACCGATAAAGATCTTCGTAGAATATGTGGGAACTAATATGAACATCCAGGTTCCGCTATCGGTTATTGACCGGAGACGTGTGTCGGTCATGTCTACATAGTTCTCGAACCTGTGGGGTCCGCACGCTTAATGTTTGGCGACGGTCAGTATTATGAGTTTATGTGTTTTGATGTACCTAAGGTAGTTCGGAGTCCCGGATATGGTCACAGACATGACGAGGAGTCTCAAAATGGTTGAGACATAAATATTTATATATTGGATGACTATATTCGGACACCGGATGAGTTCCGGGGGTCACCGGATAATTATCACAGTGCCGGGGGGTTATCGGAACCTCCGGGGGGATTAATGGGCCAACATGGGCCTTAGTGGAGAGAGAGAGGGCCGGCCCAAGGCAGGGCTGCGCGTCCCTCCCCTCTAGTCCGAATTGGACTAGGGAAGGGAGGCGGCGCCCCCTTTCCTTCTCTCCTCTCCCTCTCCTTCCTTCCCCCTTCCTCCTCCTAGTTGGACCAGGAAAGGGGGAGTCCTACTCCTACTAGGAGAGGACTCCTCCCCTCCTTGGCACGCCTCCAAGGGCCGGCCGGCCTCCCCCCTTGCTCCTTTATATACGGGGGTAGGGGGCACCCTAGAACACACAAATTGATCATTGACCCCTTAGCCGTGTGCGGTGCTCCCTCCACCATAATCCACCTCGGTCATATCATTGTAGTGCTTAGGCGAAGCCCTGTGATAGTAGCTTCATCATCACCGTCATCATGCCATCATGCTGACGAAGCTCTCCCTCGACACTCAGCTGGATCAAGAGTTCGTGAGACGTCACCGATCCGAACGTGTGCAGATCGCGGAGGTGCCGTATTTTCGGTACTAGGATCGGTCGAATCGTGAAGACGTACAACTACATCAACCACGTAAAACTTGCAACAACAAAGTATAGGACGTCTAACTTGTTTTTGCAGGGCATATTGTGATGTGATATGGTCAAGACATGATACTAAATTTTATTGTATGATATGATCATGTTTTGTAACACAGTTATCGGCAACTGGCAGGAGCCATATGGTTGTCGCTTTATTGTATGAAATGCAATCGCCATGTAATTGCTTTACTTTATCTCTAAGCGGTAGCGATAGTCGTAGAAGCAATAGTTGGCGAGATGACAACGATGCTTCGATGGAGATCAAGGTGTCAAGCCGGTGACGATGGTGATCATGACGGTGCTTTGGAGATGGAGATCAAAGGCACAAGATGATGATGGCCATATCATATCACTTATATTGATTGCATGTGATGTTTATCCTTTATGCATCTTATTTTGCTTAGTTCGGCGGTAGCATTATAAGATGATCTCTCACTAAATTTCAAGGTATAAGTGTTCTCCCTGAGTATGCACCGTTGCTACAGTTCGTCGTGCCGAGACGCCACGTGATGATCGGGTGTGATAAGCTCTACGTTCACATACAATGGGTGCAAGCCTATTTTGCACACGCAGAATACTCGGGTTAAACTTGACGAGCCTAGCATATGCAGATATGGCCTCGGAACACTGAGACCGAAAGGTCGAGCGTCAATCATATAGTAGATATGATCAACATAGTGATGTTCACCATTGAAAACTACTCCATCTCACGTGATGATCGGACACGGTTTAGTTGATTTGGATCACGTGATCACTTAGATGATTAGAGAGATGTCTATCTAAGTGGGATTTCTTAAGTAATTTGATTAATTGAACTTTAATTTATCATGAACTTAGTACCTGATAGTATTTTGCATGTCTATGTTGTCGTAGATAGATGGCCCGTGATGTTTTCCGTTGAATTTTAATGCGTTCCTAGAGAAAGCTAAGTTGAAAGATGGTAGCAACTACACGGACTGGATCCGTAACTTGAGGATTATCCTCATTGCTGCACAGAAGAATTACGTCCTGGAAGCACCGCTAGGTGACAAACCCGCTGCAGGAGCAACGCCAGATGTTGTGAACACCTGGCAGAGCAAAGCTGATGACTACTCGATAGTTCAGTGTGCCATGCTTTACGGCTTAGAACCCGGACTTCAACGATGTTTTGAACGTCATGGAGCATATGAGATGTTCCAGGAGTTGAAGTTAATATTTCAAGCAAATGCCCGGATTGAGAGATATGAAGTGTCCAATAAGTTCTATAGCTGCAAAATGGAGGAGAATAGTTCTGTCAGTGGACATATACTCAGAATGTCTGGGTACCACAACCACTTGACTCAGCTGGGAGTTAATCTTCCTGATGATAGTGTCATTGACAGAGTTCTTCAATCACTGCCACCAAGCTACAAGAGTTTCGTGATGAACTATAATATGCAAGGGATGGATAAGACTATTCCCGAGCTCTTCGCAATGCTAATGGCTGCGGAGGTAGAAAGCAAGAAGGAGCATAAAGTGTTGATGGTCAACAAGACCACTAGTTTCAAGAAAAAGGGTGAAGGGAAGAAGGGGAACTTCAAGAAGAACAGCAGCATGGCAATTACAGGTTAAGCGGGAATTAACATGAGACCATCAGAATAACATGGCATGAACAACATGAACATAATACTGCTAGAACAATATGATCATGGCAAGAACATATAAATCTGATGATACTGGCATGCAACATGATAACACTACATGCACCAATTATTCTGCTCGGGTTACCTCGTAACCATCACATGCATCACTTACCAACCTCGGACATTACACGATCATCTCAGGATCAAATCAAGCTTGGTATAATCAATACCGTAGTAATCATCAAATGATCACAAGGAGCTTGATCTTTACCCACGATTCTCGCACAACATCACAAATATCCAACAACTCGGTATCCTTGATACCACAGTGATCATTCTGGCGATCACAACCATGACCAACACTTGGTCTCAAACCATGATCCTTCCGGCGATCACAACCAACTTATCTCAAACAGTGATCCTTCCGGCGATCACAACCAACTTATCTCCTCATCGAGCACATTACTATTATTATTATTATTATTATTATTATTATTATTACTGTTGACTCATAGTGTGACCAACTACGAACTGGGCCCTTATCCGTGGGCGTGGCTATCGATAGATTTAATATACACTCTGCAGAGGTAGCACACTATACCCACACCACGGAACCCATGGCCTCACACTCCCATTCGGGTGGACCAAAGGCATTCCGACAAAACCGATCTATTGCCATGACACTCTCCCGGCCACTCCGACCAACTCCCCTTTGGGCTAAGTCCTGGGTGGCCCCGTGTCTACCAAAGACACAACGACCACCATCGTGGTCCGTCCCAAATAGGGACAAAAGCGCTTATCATTCAACTACGGGCACACAAGGTTATGTCTGCTTACCGGGCCAGGGTACGCACGCCCATAACCTTCCCTAGTCGGAGGCACCGGTGAGAGGCATGACAATAGACCCAGTTAGGACCCTCCCATAAAGGTAAGCATGGTTGCACTGGTCAGTTCGATATGGTGGCACCATGACTCATCCAACAGGTGTTCAAGTTCAATTTAATCCGGTTAACTGGAATGCAATATGCTGAGTCATGATAAAATAACATGATGCAATTACAATGCAGAAACATGATATCAACATAAGCATGAGAGGACCACATAACTATCCACCATATCAACAATGAATCATATCCAACTAAGCATGGCATACTGACTAGCATGAACATCATAAGTACATACTTCTCCGAAACATAGCATGACCACTAGCATCAACAATAAATATCATGCAAGAACATATCAACAATGCCATCATGCAAGCATTTAACCAACTGGATGCAATGGAACATGCATAACAACGGTACCCGGGACAGACGGCAGTCATGCACCGAAGACCATTACCCACATCAACATATAATACTAGCAAGCATAAGCATATGAAAAGAATACTAGCAACTAGCAGGGCATGGCAACTAGGTGCATAACAACATAGCAAGAAAGTAAGCACGAATCCATAAGCATTATCGAAACAACTATAACCATATTTTAAACAAGCAAACATTTAATAAATATTCAAGTTGAAAACCATGGTTACTGCATGACTATCATGCAAGTGGGTATTGTGGCTTGCCTGAGGTGACAGAGACTCCAGGAAGAAGTGCGATGAGGTCGCGGAACGAAACGTCGGACGGTTTTCTCTCGGAGGGGGCTGATTAGAGGCAAGGGCAAAATGGTCATTTTCACTGTGAGAACACCTAGTGAAAATGTTACCAGAAGATAGAGCTCGATGATACGAAGAAGTGAGCGTTGGTTTCACCTCAATCGGAGTTACGGTTGCGGAGTTATGAGGTGTAGAAGATCAGGGACCTATCGGTGAAATGTTTTCAGCAAACAGGCCCCTGGAGGAAAAACTGAACGCGCCTTTTGTTCGAATATGTTTTCTGCGTAGGGAAACGTATTTCGAGCCGAAGTGCAAAGTGAACACGCTTTCATCACGGAGAAAGCATGTTTCAGATAAAAGGGGAAGGTAATACGCTTTCATAAAATGAAAACGTATTTCAAGAAAACGTTTCCACTTACAGACGCGGGCCCGGGACGAAGTCCACGCTGAGACACTGCCAAGTGGGGTCGGGGAAGGCGCGGGGCCCACTTGGCCTCGTCTTCTTCCTCCTCTCCCTGCCCCCGATGGAAACAGAGGAGGGAGCAGGGGAGGGCGCTGCCGGCGATGGGTTGGCCGGCTCAGGCCAACTCCGGCCAAGGGGAGGGCACGGGCAGCTGCAGCGGGGCCTGCCTCGCCCGTTCCCACGGTCAACCGGCGCCGGGGCGGCCTGGAACTGCGGCGGACAGCGGCGACCCGAGGAGGACAGAGAGGCGGACGGGCGGTGGCGGCAGGGGGCTTCCGGCGATGGGGAGGTGAGGGAGAGAGGGCAGGGAGACTCGCCGGAAGGAGGGGGAGGCTGTGGTGAGGTAGGGAAAGCACGAGGATGCTCGGGATGGCCGGACGAGGAGATGGCCGAATGGTGGAGGCGGCGGCCGGACTAGGGAGACGCGGCCACGGGGCTCTCCGGCGAGGGTAAAGGGGTTGGGGCGAACTGCAGGGACGAGGGGAAGCTCGTGGACATGGTAGGAGGAGGAGAGGAGGCTCGGGTTGGTCGGAACCAAGCCGAGGCCGAGGTGGCTATGGAGGACGGAGGTGATCCGAGGCAAGGTGGGGGGATTCCAGAGAGCAAGTGAGGCGAGGAATGGAGCGATGAGGAGCGGGGCACCTCGGGCATGCCTTATATAGCCGCGGGGAGGCTTCTCGAGCTCACGGGCGAGCTCCGCCTTGCAAACAATGGAGGCCAGAGCCGGTCTGTGGCACGGGCATGGCCTTTGCGGCTTATTTAAGGCGAACCACGACGAGCCAGCGATGCAGGGCGACGCAGGGCATCACGGGGGACTACTAGACATGAATGGAGGTCGAGACGAGGAGGGAGGAGACGAGCATAGTGGTCGGAACAAGCCAGAGCACGCCTGCAGCCATGACGCAAGCGTGATCACCACACGCACTGACGCAAACGATGCTTTTTGGCGTGGCCAACTATGTCCAGTGGATGGACCGTCGTGTCCTTAGTCAAAATGAGGAAGTAATTCGGTCCAGGGGCAAAGAAGTGATTTGCACTTAGCTCCAAAAATAAATCAGTAAGAAGATGCTTGTAACTTGTTGTGGTTAAACCAGCTAGGTAACGTGGTAAAGAGTTTGTCTGGTGATGATCACATACTAAGGTGATGCTGATCACCAAAAATAAGACTAAGAGGATGAGGTTAGATGGTGGTTGCAGTAGAAAGTGCAAAACTGGTCAGAATTGGGGATTTGGATGATGCACGCACATACTTGATCTATGTGAGCTGAAATTTGGCAGAGAGGGTCTATATGATGATTTGAAGCTTCTGTAAAAATTGCATGCCATTTGGAAATACCAAAGTGACACTTACTTCACAAAGCTTCATTCTGGGAAGAAATTTGGAAAAAATACTCAGGGTAATTGGATTAACCAATTGAGGTAAAACTTGGTGGAAGGAGTTTATATAGGTAGAAGCATGTCCTGGTAAAGTTTCAGATCAATTTAAGCAATATAAAATATATTTGCTTCACAAACTGAAAATCTGACCAGAAACTAAGATTTGGGGCTGGACTCACATAAATGAGTTATATGAGCTCATATTAGGTGAAGAGTCATTATTTGATCATAGGAAGGACCTTGAAAAATTACAACTCATTTGGGTATGTCTAGCTTGTACTTCCTTCACAATCACTTCCTTCAGACTGGAAATTTGAAAAATTGCTCAGGAATATTTACTAGGCACATTGAGTTGAATTTTGGCATGAGCCAATTATATGGACAGGAAAATATTTCCAAGATGTTTGGGGTCAATCAAGCAAATATAAATAGCACTTCCTTTGCAAAGTGTCATTTAGGACAGAATAGGAAAATAATTATTGGAGGATTATTTTTTAGCATGGCAATGAAATATTTTGCCATACTTGAGCAAGATAGGACCAAAAAAATTATGAGAATTATTTGGGAATTTTAGGAGTGACAGAAATATAGGTTGCTTCACAACCTAGGGTTTTAAGGGTTATTCCTTTATCAGAAAAGGAATATTCCCAACAAAAAGCCAGCAACTGGCTGCCGGATTTCGTCCCGTCCGTAGCGCTTCGGAAGTCACTCTGGCGTGGAGAATTTTGGGTTAGGTCAAGGATGGAAATGACATGATATTAGGATGATGAAGATGGTGACAAGCCACTATAAAACCTAGAAAGACATGATCTTTCCAAGTTTCAGACCCATATAGCCACGGAAAAGCAAAACAAAACCGGAAATCCAAGAAAATCAAAGGAAAAGAAAAGGGCAAAAATCCAGGTTGTTACATATTATCTTGTCTTCTCCCTTAAATTGAATGCTTGCAGATTCCAGCTTAGTCCAATGCACGTGCACTATTATTATTATCCACATCATTCAGTCGTGCAAGTGAAAGGCAGTAATGATGATTATATGATGAACTTATTGAGATGAGGAAAGCTGATATGAACTCGACCTCTCTTGTTTTTGTAAATATGATTAGTTCATCGTTCTTGATTCATCCTATTATGAAAGAAACATATTTGCAATGACAATTAGAGATTATAGTTGCTTATGCCATGCTTAATTAGCTAGGAGCTTATAATGGTTTACCTTGCGTGCCAACATGCTATTAAAATGGTTGTGATGTGGTATGATAGGGTGGTATCCTCCTTTGAACGATTCGAGTGGCTTGACTTGGCGCATGTTCACGCATGTAGTTGAAACAAAATCGACATAGCCTCCACGATATTTATGTTCATGGTGCATTATATCCTACTCATGCTTGCATTCGATGTTCATTAATTTTAATGCATGTTCATGACTATCGTCGCTCTCTAGCTAGTCGCTTTTCAGTCTTTTTTCTAGCCTTCACTTGTACTAAGCAGGAATACTGCTTGTGCATCCAACTCCATAAACCCCAAAATTGTTCAATATGAGTCCACCATACCTACCTATATATGGTATCTACCTGCCATTCCAAGTAAATTTGTATGTGCCAAACTCTAAACCTTCGAATAAACATTCTGTTTTGTATGCTCGAATAGCTCATGTATCAACTAGGGCTGTCTGTATCCTCCATGCTAGGCGGGTTATTCTCAAGAGGAGTGGACTCCGCTCCTCACTCATGAGAAAATGGCTGGTCACCGGGATGCCCAGTCCCATGCTCAAATCAAATCAAAATAACTTTAAACAAAACTCCCCCGGGACTCTTGTTAGTTGGAGGCACTCGTTGTTTCAAGCAAGCCATGGATTGATGCTTGTTGGTGGAGGGGGAGTATAAACTTTACCATTCTGTTTGGGAACCGTCTATAATGTGTGTAGCATGGAGGATATCGAGATCTCTCGGTTGTTATGTTGACAATGAAAGTATACCGTTCAAAATATTATTCATATATATATATATATATATATATATTTCAAAACCGTGCTCTGGCACCTCTGCAAATCCCTGCTTCCCTCTGCGAAGGGCTTATCCATTTACTTTTATGCTGAGTCATCATCCTCTTATTAAAAAGCACCAGTTGGAGAGCGCCTCTATCATTTGCATCCATTACTGTTAGTTTACATTGAGTATGACTGTGACTGGATCTCTTTTACCATGAATTACAATGTCTAGTCGGTCCTTGATCCTTAAAGGTGCTCTGCAATTATGTTTTGCGGTCTCAGAAAGGGCTAGCGAGATACCATCTTGTTATATCATATCATGATTGTTTTGAGAAAGTGTTGTCATCCAAGATTTGTTAGTATTGCTCGCTAGCTGATTGTGCCATTGATATGAGTAAACATGAGACCTAAATGTTATTGTGAATATGGTTAGTTCATAATCTTTGTTGAAAACCAGAATGCTGGCTTTACATATTTACAACAACAAAAGCAAACAAAGTTTGTAAAAGGTTTTCTTTATCACTTTCAGTTTATCAACTGAATTGCTTGAGGACAAGCAAAGTTTAAGCTTGGGGGAGTTGATACGTCTCCGACGTATCTACTTTTCCAAACACTTTTGCCCTTGTTTTGGACTCTAACTTGCATGATTTAAATGGAACGAACCCGGACTAACGTTGTTTTCAACAGAATTGCCATGGTGTTATTTTTGTGCAGAAATAAAAGTTCTTGAAATGACCTGAAAATCAACGGAGATTATTTTTGGAATATATAAAAAATACTAGAAGAAGAATCCATGTCAGGGGGCCCACACCCTGTCCACGAGGGTGGGGGCGCGCCTACCCCCTTGGGCACGCCCCCTGCCTCGTGGGCCCCCTGACGCTCCACCGACCTCAACTCCAACTCTATATATTCGTGTTCGGGGAGAAAAAATCAGAGAGAAGGATTCATCGCGTTTTACGATATGGAGCCGCCGCCAAGCCCTAAACTCTCCCGGGAGGGTTGATCTGGAGTCCGTTCGGGGCTCCGGAGAGGGAAATCCGTCGCCATCGTCATCATCAACCTTCCTACATCACCAATTTCATGATGCTCACCGCCGTGCGTGAGTAATTCCATCGTAGGCTTGCTGGACGGTGATGGGTTGGTTGAGATTTATCATGTAATCGAGTTAGTTTTGTTTGGGTTTGATCCCTAGTATCCACTATGTTCTGAGATTGATGTTGCTATGACTTTGCTATGCTTAATGCTTGTCACTAGGGCCTGAGTGCCATGATTTCAGATCTGAACCTATTATGTTTTCATGAATATATGTGAGTTATTGATCCTATCTTGCAAGTCTATAGTCACCTACTATGTGTTATGATCCGGCAACCCCAAAGTGACAATAATCGGGACCACTCCCGGTGATGACCGTAGTTTGAGGAGTTCATGTATTCACCATGTGTTAATGCTTTGGTCCGGTACTCTATTAAAAGGAGGCCTTAATATCCCTTAGTTTCCAATAGGACCCGCTGCCACGGGAGGCTAGGACAAAAGATGTCATGCAAGTTCTTTTCCATAAGCACGTATGACTATATTAGGAATACATGCCTACATACATCGATGAACTGGAGCTAGTTTTGTGTCACCCTATGTTATGACTGTTACATGATCGATCGCATCCGACATAATTCTCCATCACCGATCCAATGCCTACGAGCTTTCCATATATTGTTCTTTGCTTATCTACTTTTCCGTTGCTATTGTTACAATCACTACAAAACCCAAAAATATTACTTTTGCTACCGTTACTACTACTATCATATTACTTTGCTACTAAATACTTTGCTGCAGATATTAAGTTTCCAGGTGTGGTTGAATTAACAACTCAGCTGCTAATACTTGAGAATATTCTTTGGCTCCCCTTGTGTCGAATCAATAAATTTGGGTTGAATACTTTACCCTCAAAAACTGTTGCGATCCCCTATACTTGTGGGTTATCAAGGCGGCTCACACCTTCCCCATAAAAAGAGGGAGGCACAGAGGCGCGGCTCATTTACTTGGGCGGACTCGGGCCGTGGTCTTCAAGGCGTCAGTCCCCCACGATCACAGGGTGGGGAACGGTCGCCTCACCTGTCCCCTCAATTCTGCTTGCTCGTCACGTGTCCCCCATGCGGATGGCAGGCGATGGAGGCGGGAAACCAAGCCGTCGCTGATTGGGCAGCGGGTCGGTCCTGATTCCCTACGCCTCCGGTGGCTGGATTGGTTGAGTGGGGCGGCCGAGCCTCGACCTCGCACCTTTATAAGGAGGGGAGGGGGATTTCATCCCACATTCTCTCAGCATCCATCCTCTTCCACCTCCACTCCTTTCTTCCACCCGTCATGGCGAGAGGGGGTGCTGGCCCTTCAACGGTGGCAGCGAGGGTCGCTGCTCGACAGCGCGTCCCTCCTTCCCAAGAGCTCGTCGCGGCGGAGCTGGCCACGAGAACAAGGGGGAGGGGGCGATGCCGAGGTTGCCGTGGCACTCGGGGGAGAGGGGGACGGGGCGGTGCATCAGCCTCGCCTCCGCCAGCGATGCCTCCCCCAATGGAGGGCCACGTCGGGGACCAGCCCCGCGAGTTCTTCATCAGGCTACGCCGACGACCGCGTCGCCGCCTCCGTCTCCCTACCCCATTTGCTCGGGAGATGGATCTTGACCCTCAGGTTGCACATGAGGGGCTGCGGGAACGGCGGCACGCGGGTCGACGTCGACTTCCCCGCTCCTCATGTCATGTACCTCCATCGCGGATGGAAGACGTTTGCTCGTGTCCACAGCCTGGCGGTGGGGCTTGTCCTCTACTTCAAGTTAATGGAGGGCGGCCTGCTCTCCGTCAAGGTCTTTGGAGATCTTGGAACTCGCCTGAAGTGCTGCGTGGAGAGCTCCTCTGACGATGAAGATTCCTCTTCAAGCGGGAGCGATGAGGAGGGTAGCGACAGCGACGATGAGAGCGTCGAGCGGTGTCACGTCGACCTCGTCTCCGACTGACTGCGTCGCCCCGCCCTACGTCGTGCGGCCTGCCGAGGGCCTTCCTCGTCAATCTCTCCATCGGGGCGCTCCCCGTCGTCTCCTTGGGCGGCTGGCTTAGGTGGGTCGGAGAAGGCGGGTGGCGGCCGTCAAGTCAGAGTACGCGGGCACCGACACCTTCGTCGCGTATTGCGGGCCCGCTGCCTCATCTTCCAGCTCCCCTCCCGGCACCGGGACGTTCTCTTGGTGCCTTCTTCTCCTCGCACCTCGCCTAGGCGCTCTTTCTGTCCTCTTGCTATCTTGTTCCACCTTTTGAGGAGAGGGACAAGAAAGGGATTACGGGCATCTTATCTCTTTTTAGTTTGTAAGCCTATGGGCACTTGTTAGATTTAAAATTTGTAATCCCCTCGCTCATGTTTTTAATTCCGTACGAACTGTACATGTATGGGATGTTTTTAATGAAAAAAGTTGCTTGCCGGGTTCTCTGTGCGTGAGCGAGGCCCATGCCAAGGAACGAATCGTTGTTATTTTTAAGATAAACATTGTCGCCAGGCAACAGGCCTTGTCGTCCCCTGACTTCAGTCGACCATTCTCACGCTTTTGGCGGAGGCAGGGGCGAAGTAGAGTTAGGCCCTTCGTTTATTTCCTTGTCACCGCGTCTACGACCCGGTTCTGTCCCAGGGACTTGGGTACAAAAAAGGGGGAGCATGGTGGTCTTGTAGCAAAACGAGGTTTCATTTGTCCCGGTTCTATACGGAAATGCACAACAGGGGATGGAGGATTTATCTGAATCCGTAGCCCCCGGCAACTTTGGCTTGCCGTGGTTAGATCCTTGTGTCTTCAGCCCCGGACAGTCTTGGCTTGCCGGGGCCGGAGCGCCGGTTCATTTTCTTTCTCCCGAGCGGCTCAGCAGAAGTGTCCATGTGCCATGTGAACCAAAGAAGACAGAAAGACGCATACTCGACCTCTAGGCTAGGGTTTAATTGCCGCTATGCACTACCAGCCCTAACCGAGGGAGAGACTTAACCTAGCATGCATGCTAAAACTTAGGGCGCCAGCGCTTCATTTATTTGTGCTCAGGGTCTGTGCCTGGCTTTGTACAAAGGGTTACATGCCTCGCCGGTAAGGCTTGTACAAAAGGTGGGTTGCCGGGAGGCCCGGCAACCGCGCCTTATGGGTAAAACTTGCGAAGATGTTCAATGTTTCAGGAGTTGCTCACTGGAACAGCATCTTCGGTCTCCAGGTGGACTACGCCAGGCCTGGTGACTCGTATTACCCGATAAGGGCCTTCCAACTTCGGCGTCAACTTGTTGGAATTCTTGGCCGACTGAACATGCCGAAGAACAAGGTCGCCTTCCTCAAAGCTTCGGGCATGAACCTTGTGGCTATGGTAGCGGTGCAAGGCTTGCTGGTAGTGTGCTGCTCTCACAGCCGCCCGAAGACGATCTTCCTCAAGGAGCGTTGTGTCATCTTGCCGCAATTGCTCTTGCTCAAGCTCGTCGTAAGCGAGCACTCGAGGTGACCCATATATGAGTTCTGTGGGGAGAACTGCTTCTGCCCCGTATACTAGGGCAATGGGTGTCTGGCCGGTGGCTTGATTTGGCATCGTTCTGATCGACCAAAGAACCGCCGGTAACTCATCAATCCAGCGCTTTCCGCTCTTGTGCAGCCTGGCAAAAGTCCTTGTCCTCAGGCCTCGCAACACTTCAGTATTTGCCCTCTCCACCTGGCCGTTGCTCCGTGGGTGTGCCATGGAAGCGAAACAGACCCTGCTACTAAGGTCTTGGGTGTATTGCATGAAGGTGTGGCTTGTGAACTGCGTGCCGTTATCGGTGATGAATCTGCTTGGCACACCAAAATGGCACACTAGCCCCTTGAAGAACTTGACGGCTGACTGTGTTGTCACCTTCCTCACTGCTTCCACCTCTGGACACTTTGTGAACTTGTCGATCGCAACGTACAAGTACTCAAAACCCCCGACAGCGCGGGGGAAAGGGCCCGGGATGTCGAGCCCCCAGACCGAGAATGGCCAGGAAATAGGAATTGTTTGAAGGGCTTGAGCTGGTTGATGAAGCTTCTTCAAATGGAACTGACACGCTTCACACTTGGTTACTAGTGTCGTTGCATCCTGGAGGGCAGTGGGCCAGAAGAAACCTTGCCAGAATGCCTTGCCGGCAAGGGCCCTCGACCCTATGTGGGAGCCACATATGCCTCCGTGTATCTCCGCCAATAGCTCCAGTCCTTCCTCCTGGGGAATGCACTTCAATTTCACACCATTCGATCTCTTCCTGTACAGGATGTCATCGACGAACTGATACATGGCAGACCGACGGGCTACTTTCTCCACTTGTTCCCGCTCCTCAGGAAGCTCCCATGTTTGGAGGAATCGGGCAGTATGCTGTGCCCATGCCGGAGCCTGGGGATCGATAGCAAGGACCAAAGGCATTTCTTCTTCCATGGGAGCGGTCGTCTCTACGGCCAAGGCTTGACGGCCCGCCGGAATCAGTCACTCCTCGGCAGGCTCAGAATCCGCGGCAACACCCTTGCCGGCGGCCCCTGGGGGCTCAGCAGGAAAGTACTTGTCAGGGCCTGATTTCCCCCGTTTGTTCTGCTCCATTGATGGTTCAATGGATGGTTGAGTTAACCTAAGCAAAAAGGTACCTGGTTCCACAGTTAGCTTGAATGCAGCACGCTTTGACAGGTAATCAGCGATGTCGTTCTCCGCTCGGCGAACGTGCCCCGCTTGTATACTGTCAAAGTGCTCCTCCAACTTCCTCACCTCATCTACGTAGGCCTCCATCAACGGGCTCTGATAATCTTTGTTAACTTGTCTGACGACAAGCTGTGAATCACCCCTGACGATGAGCTTCTTGACCCCGAGGTCCGCCGCGATCCTGAGGCCGGCAAGCAACCCCTTGTACTCAGCAGGGTTGTTGGTGGACATCTCCTTGGGAAAGTGCATCTGGATTACATACTTGAGGTGCTCTCCGGTGGGTGCGACGAGCAGCACACCAGCACCGGCGCCTTGCAGCGAGAAAGCCCCATCAAAGTACATGATCCAGTTGTGACTTGCCTCCTTATCGGGGAGGGTGGTCTTCTGGATTTCCTCGTCAGGTGTTGAGGTCCATTCTGCAATGAACTCTGCCAAGACTCTGCTCTGGATTGTCGAAGTACTTTCAAACTTCAAACCAAAGCTCGAAAGCTCCAAGGCCCACTCCACAATCCTTCCGGTTGTGTCTGGGTTGTGCAGTATCCGTTGTAATGGGAGGCGGGTGACGACGGTGATTTCGTGTGCTTAGAAGTAGTGACGCAGCTTCCTCGAGGCCATAAGGAGGCCGAAGAGAAATTTCTGCACACCAGAGTACCTTGACCTAGCCCCCTGCAGGAGGGAGCTGACAAAGTAAACCAGATGTTGCATCATCTTCTTCTGCACCACCTCATTTGATTGCATGGGGCCTGTCCTGATGGCGTCAGACTCCGCCGGGGGCCTTGCCTTGCCGGCATCGTGCCCTGCCGGGGGAACCTCTGTCTTGCCATCCGCCAGTCCCGCCGTTTCCACTGCCTCTTTACCGACCTCCCTCTGCACCACTAGCGCGACACTGACCACTTGGTTCGTCCCTGCTAGATACAGCAGCAACGGCTCTTGTGGTTTAGGCGCAACTAGTATTGGTGTAGAGGAAAGGTATTTTTTCAGATCCTGTAACGCTGGCTCGGCCTCTGGGGTCCACTCCATTGGGCCCGCCTTCTTCAAGATCTTGAAAAAGGGAAGGGCATGCTCAGCGGACTTGGAGATGAATCTGCTCATGGCGGCAACGCAGCCAGTGAGCCGACGCACATCCTTGATCCGCTTGGGTGCCTCAATCTGCTCAATAGCCTTGATTTTGTCCGAGTTTGCCTCGATCCCACACTGTGACACAAAGAACACGAGAAGTTTGTCGGACGGAACGCTGAAGACACACTTCTCAGGGTTCAGCTTGAGGTTGATCTTGCGTAGGTTGGCAAACGTCTCTTCTAAGTCTTACAAGGGTTGCCTTGTCCTTGGTTTTGACCACTATGTCATCCATATAAGCTTCCATATTTCTATGTAGCTGAGGCTCAAAACCAATTTGAACCGCCCTTGCGAATGTCGAGCTAGCACTCTTCAACATGAAAGGCATCCATAAAAAGCAATACATGCCACATGGGGTGATGAATGTTGTCTTCTCTTTGTCTTCCTTTGCCATGAAGTTCTGGTGGTAGCCCGAGTAAGCATCGAGGAATGATAACTGATTGCACCGGGCCGTGGAGTCAACAATCTGGTCAATGCGCGGCAACGGGAAGGGGTCCTTAGGACAAGCCTTATTGATATCTGTGTAATCAATACACAACCTCCACTTCCCGTTCACCTTGCGCACCACCACCGGATTGGCCAACCACTTTGGATGAAGCACTCCTCTCACCAAGCCTGCCGCTTCCAACTTCCTGATCTCCTCTGTGATGAATTCTTGTCGTTCCAAAGCTTGCTTCCTGACCTTCTGCTTGACGGGTCGCGCATGGGGACAGATAGCAAGATGGTGCTCAATCACTTCCCTGGAAACGTCGGGGATGTCGGATGCTTGCCATGCAAACACATCGACATCTCCCACAGGAAAGTGACGAGCGCGCCTTCCTATTTGCTGTCAAGGGTGGAGCTTACGATGAAATCCCCTCCCGTGCCATCCTCCTTGATGGACACCCTCTTGGTCTCTGGTGGTGCAGCTCTGGATTTCTTGCTTTTGCCGGTGGAGCTCTCTAGCACGTCCTCGACGGTAGCACAACATTCCAAAGAAGTGCGCTTGCCGGAGTGGGTGCGAGAGGTCTCGCCGGTCTTCTTATTCCCTCCCGGGCTTCAGCGGCAGTTGCAGCAACTACTTCTCGGTAGAGTTGGTCAGTGTAGATCAGCGCATCCTTCTTATCGCAGGGAACGGTGATCATGGTCATCGGCCCAGGCATCTTCAGCATGTTGTAGGCGTAATGTGATGCCGCCATGAACTTGGCTAGTGCCGGGCGGCCGAGAATCCCGTTGTAGGGCAAGGGAATCTCGGCTACATCAAAGACAATCTTCTCCGTCCTGTAGTTCAGCTCGCCTCCAAACGTCACCGGCAGCGTGACCTTCCCCTTCGGCTGGCTCCTTCCTGGGTTAACCCCTTGAAATGTGCCCATTTTCCCGAGGTCTCCATCAGGAATTTGCAGCCTTTTGATCACAACGGGTGAGATCAAGTTCAGACCGGCCCCGCCGTCAACCAGCATCTTGTTCACCTTGAGGTTGCGTATCGTTGGTGAAACCAACAATGGCAAACACCCGACCGCAGTTGTGCGATCAGGGTGGTCCTCGGCGTCGAAGATGATGGGCGTGCTGGACCACTTCAGCGGCTTCTGAGCGTCGAACGACGGCTCTGCTCCTGTGATCTCACGCGCCCACTGCTTGAGCTGGCGATGAGAAGTATGCAGCGAGGCGCCACCATCAACGCACATGGCCTCCGTAGCCTTCTGGAACTCATGCTCGCCGGACTCATCATCCTCGTCATGATCATCGTCTTCCTGCTTCTTGTCGCGGCCCCGAGCGGGCCTCTCTTGCTGATTTGTCTTGCCGCGGTGGCCCCCTTGGCCGCCACGCTTCTTGCCGGATCCTTCGGCACCATCCTGACCCTTCTCCTTGTCCCGCCTCTCATATTCGGCTTTTTGCTTTTTAGCAAGCAACTCAACTTGTCGACAGTTCTAGAGGTCGTGGCCCTTGGTGCGGTGGATCTTGCAATACTGCTTGTCGGAGCCCCCTGGCTTGTCGGCAACCGCCAAGGCCCGGCAAGCGGCGCACCTGACAATCTCCTTGCCGGGGTCGTCTAACTTGGCCTTCTTGGTGGCGCCGGTGTCGTCATATCCCTCGACGGCAAGCACAGCCTTGCCCTTGCGTTTCCTGTTGCGACGCCGACCCATCTTCGTCGGGGCGGCGGTGTCTTTGTCGGTAGAGTCAGTTTCCGCACCAGCGTCTTCGCCGGGGTACTTCCTTCCCTCTTCAGCCCGGGCACATCTACCGGCCAGAACGTAAAGTTCGGCCACGTCCTTGACCTTGTTCATTGCCAGCTCTTCGCGCATCTTGCGGTTACGTACATTCTGATGGAATGCGCTGATCACGGCGGCAGGATGAACATGTGGGATGTTGTATTGCACTCGGCTGAACCTCTGTATGTACTTGCGCAGGTTTTCACCTTCCTTCTGGGGAATGATATGCAAATCACTCGCCTAGCCATGAGCTTGGTGGCCTCCAGTGAAGGCACCAACGAACTCATGACACAGGTCCAACCAAGAAGAAATGGAATCCGACGACAAGTACATCAACCAAGACATGACATTGGGTTTCAGGGCCAACGGGAAGTAGTTGGCAAGCACCTTGTCGTTAGGAGCTCCAGCGGCTTGCATCGCGATGGTGTAGATGCTGAGGAACTCTGATGGATGGGTCTTGTCGTTGTACTTCTTGCCGACGCCAGGCTTGAACGTGCAGTGGGACGGCCACTGGAACTGCCGCAGCTCACGGGTAAAGGCTGGGCAACCCACCTCGTAAGGTAGGCCGCCGGAGCCTCCCGGTGCTGGGTGGTCCATAGCGGGCCCCGCCCGCCTGTCTGACTGGTGGCGCGTATCATGCTGGCGCTCGATGGTGGTTCGAGCGTCTTCATGGGCTCGCTCCCGAAGGACCTGGCGTTGGTCGCGGTGGGTCTGTGGGTCGAACAACGCTATGGAAATGTTATCACAAGCGTCATCACGACGGACCGACATCCGCGGTGGCTGGCATGGAGAAGGAGAGTGCACCATGGCGACGGCGCCTCCGGCCCCTCCACCGCTGGCGTGCAGTGGCACGATGGAGCGCCGGCCTGAGGGCCCCGCCGGCTGTGGCTCATCTTTGTTGGCGACGCCGACGAGGCTCCAGATAGTGGCTCTCCACTTGTCGAGCTTCTCTGAAGCAGGAGGGAAGTCGAGGAGCTGTTGCGCACGTGCCAAACCTTCTGCTGGCGTGGGTGGCGGCGAAAGCTGCATGGACCGTGGCGCGCTTCGACTTCTAACCACGTTAGAAGGAGCTCTGTCACGGCCCAACGGTTGTCTGCCATTTTCGCCAGCACTTCGGCGGGCATGCTGACCTCCTTCGTCCTGCAAATGACGCACATGACTCACCCCACGGCGGTGTCCAGGGTCACCGGCGTGGTGACACTACTCGTCGCGCACAACTTGGGAAGAACACACTGTGGGCGCCGGAGTGGGCGTCTTGGAGGTCGCCGCGCCGCCCGTGGGTGGTACGGCGACGCCCCCGAAGGGTCCCGCACCGCCTGCGGGGGGCGCAGTTCCGTCTTTGGATTTCACGGCATGCGGCTCGTCGCCTTGCACACGAACGACGCCGCAAGCCAAGCTCTGACTGCTAGAGCGATGTTGGTGCTCGCGGGTCGCGCCTCGGGTCCTGTCCGCGACTGGCCCGCTGCTCGCCCGCACCGGTACGGGCCGTCCGGCTCCCAATGAACCGACTGCTGAGGCCGCCTTCTTCTTGGGAGCCATGACGATGAAGAACCGCTAGGCTGACTGCCAGACCGGATTTTCACAACTGCGCCCCCTACCTGGCGCGCCAGAGATGTCGATGGAAACGACACCTATGGGATCGCTAGGATCCCTTCTACGGTTGGCGAGTGCGAGGTTGTGCAAAGAGCAGGTCTGACAGGAAGCACACGGATCGTTTACCTAGGTTCGGGCCGCGAAGATGCGTAATACCCTAGTCCTGCTTTGGTGGATGTATTTGAGAGTGTTTTTGTGTTCTTGAGCTAGCTATGGGGTGCAACTTGCCCAAAAGAGCCGAATCCCTCTCCTGGTCACCTCGGGCCTCCTTTTATAGGAAAAAGGGGTTGCGACAGTGGCACACATGAGGTGGAAAGGTCTACAGTGGATGAGTCTATCCTCTGGCCCCGTCGGACAAACACATTTAATGCGCTGTCGACGTGCCCCCTCACTTTATCGAGGGTGGTAAGGAAGCACGTCCCACCTGTCGCCGCCACGCCTGGCTTCGACACGCGTCCAAGCTAACGAGGCGTCGCGGTGCCATTTTGGCTGGCTGCTGAGCTGGCACGGTGGTGGAGCCTTCATGAAGGGTCGCACGCCGCCACACAGGTGCTTGCTGAGTCGGTGTAGAGGCCGCCCGTCACCACGCAGGTGCCTGCCCAGCTGGTTGAGCTAGCTGCTGCTTGGGGACGATGGTGGAGTCTTGGCTGGCATGGGCCTGGCAGTGGCCCTGCTGATGCCCTCGGCAAGGGTCTTGCCGGGGGCCCGGCAAGGGCGCTGCTGTGGCGTTGCAGTCGTCCCCGGCAAGGGTCTTGCCGGTTCTTGTGGATTTCCTCGGCTAGGATCCCGCTGAGGGTCGACATCTTCTGGTCCTCATCTGGTCTCACATGTTTATGATCTTGACGAAGATTTGCATGCCACCACACAGGCGCCTTGGTTCCAATGTAGTTGGTTGGGTTGGAGCTTGTGGGCTCAAGGGTGGCTCACTCCACTGGCATCGGGTAAGTTGCCCCGGCAAGGCTCTTACCGGGGCTGCGGAGGCTGCCTCGGCAAGGTTCTTGCCGAGGGAGTCCACCTCGCCCTCTTGCTCTCCTGCGCTTCTGGTCTTGGTGTTGCCTTGGTTGCCTCGTGTTTCGGCTCCTCTCCGGCCTTCGTCCTCTGCCCTACTAAGTGTGGTCGTGGCGCGCGGCTCTGACTGCCCGTGCACAAGTAAAGGGGTCAAAAGAAGAGTCCCTACTTTTGTACACCGACACTAATGATGATGATCATGAAACTTCTGATCAAGTTACTACCAAACCTCGTAGGTCAATGATACGTCTCCAACGTATCTATAATTTTTGATTGTTCCATGCTATATTATATCCTGTTTTGGACATTATTGGGCTTTATTATACACTTTTTTATTATTTTTGGGACTAACCTATTAACCGGAGGCCCAGCCCAGAATTGTTGTTTTTTGCCTATTTTAGGGTTTCACAGAAAAAGAATATCAAACGGAGTCCAAACGGAATGAAACCTTCGGGAACGTGATTTTCGGAACAAACATGATCCAGAGGACTTGGACCCTACGTCAAGCAATCAACGAGGAATGCACGAGGTAGGGGGCGCGCCTACCCCCCCCCCTCCTAGGCGCGCCCTCCACCCTCGTGGGGCCCATGTTGCTCCACCGACGTACTCCTTCCTCCTATATATACCTACGTACCCCCAAACTACCAGATACGGAGCCAAAGCCCTAATTCCACCGCCGCAACTTTCTGTATCCAAGAGATCCCATCTTGGGGCCTTTTCCGGAGCTCCGCCGGAGGGTGTATCGATCACGGAGGGCTTCTACATCAACACCATAGCCTCTCCGATGAAGTGTGAGTAGTTTACTTCAGACCTACGGGTCCATAGTTATTAGCTGGATGGCTTCTTCTCTCTTTTTGGATCTCAATTCAAAGTTCTCCCACTCTCTTGTGGATATCTATTCGATGTAATCTTCTTTTGCGGTGTGTTTGTTAAGACCGATGAATTGTGGGTTTATGATCAAGTTTATCTATGAACAATATTTGAATCTTTTCTGAATTATTTTATGTGTGATTGGTTATCTTTGCAAGTCTCTTCGAATTATCAGTTTGGTTTGGCCTACTAGATTGATCTTTCTTGCAATGGGAGAAGTGCTTAGCTTTGGGTTCAATCTTGCAGTGTCCTTTCCCAGTGACAGTAGTGGCAGCAAGGCACGTATTGTATTGTTGCCATCGAAGATAACAAGATGGGGTTTATATCATATTGCATGAGTTTATCCCTCGACATCATGTCATCTTGCTTAAAGCGTTACTCTGTTCTCTTGAACTAATACTCTAGATGCATGCTGGATAGCGGTCGATGTGTGGAGTAATAGTAGTAGATGCAGGCAGGAGTCGGTCTACTTGTCTTGGACGTGATGCCTATATACATGATCATACCTAGATATTCTCATAACTATGCTCAATTCTTTCAATTGCTCAACGGTAATTTATTCACCCACCGTAATACTTATGCTCTCGAGAGAAGCCTCTAGTGAAACCTATGGCCCCCGGATCTATTCTCCATCATATTAATCTTCCAATACTTAGTTATTTCCTTTTACATTTATTTCACTTGCATCTTTATTTCTCTTTATCTTAAAAATACCAAAAATATTATCTTATCATATCTATCAGATCTCACTCTCGTAGGTGACCGTGAAGGGATTGACAACCCCTTTATCGCGTTGGTTGCGAGGAGTTTATTTGTTTGTGTAGGTGCGAGGGACTCGTGCATGGCCTCCTAGTAGATTGATACCTTGGTTCTCAAAAACTGAGGGAAATACTTACGCTGCTCTACTGCATCACCCTTTCCTCTTCAAGGGAAAACCAATGCAGTGCTCAAGAGGTAGCAGTCAACCAGAGTAAGATCCGCACCAGAGTGGTACGGTAATCCAGTTCTGGAGGTCATGTTACTTGACCATGACGAACCTATGAATTACGAGGAAGCGATGATGAGCCCAGATTCCACAAAATGGCTTGAGGCCATGAAATCTGAGAAGGGATCCATGTATGAGAACAAAGTATGGACTTTGGTTGATGTCGGTGTCAAAACCGGAGGATCTCGGGTAGGGGGCCCCGAACTGTGCGTCTAGGCTGGATGGTAACAGGAGGCAAGGGACACGAAGTTTTACCCAGGTTCGGGCCCTCTCGGTGGAGGTAAAACCCTACGTCCTGCTTGATTAATATTGATGATATGGGTAGTACAAGAGTAGATCTACCACGAGATCAGAGAGGCTAAACCCTAGAAGCTAGCCTATGGTATGATTGTTGTTGTGTATCTTGTCCTACGGACTAAAACCCTCCAGTTTATATAGACACCGGAGAGGGTTAGGGTTACACAAAGTCGGTTACAATGGTAGGAGATCTGCATATCCGTATCGCCAATTTTGCCTTCCACGCCAAGGAAAGTCCCTTCCGGACACGGGACGAAGTCTTCAATCTTGTATCTTCATAGTCCAGGAGTCCGGCTGAAGGTATAGTCTGGCCATCCAGACACCCCCTAATTCAGGACTCCCTCAGTAGCCCCTGAACTAGGCTTCAATGACGACGAGTCCGGCGCGCAGATTGTCTTCAGCATTGCAAGGCAGGTTCCTCCCCCAAGTACTTCATAGAAGATTTTGAACACAAAGATAGTGTCCGGCTCTGCAAAATAAGTTTCCACATATTGCCATAGAGAGAATAATATTTACACAAATCTAATCTGCTGACGTATTCCGTAGTGTGACACACCATGACCAAGCCTTTATCCGAGTCGTTTCATTATCCCACCTCAGCGCGTCATGCGAGGCGGTTTCCTTGGCACGTCTTGTTAAAGCAGAGATCGTGTCCCCTTATTCCGGGATTCTCATCAATACGGGCGTGGGTAACCCAACCGCGCCATTGATTACGACGCTTGGAGATAAGCGAGTTTTACCAGGCTGGTGGGGACACGTAGTTGCGTCCACCCATATAAGGGGATAAGGATCCACCTTTTCACCTACGCTTTCTTCCTCCCTTGCTTATCCATTCTCGCGCACTCGAGCTCCAGCGCCCAAGTCTGCACTCCCCACCTCAACCTTCTCCAGCCATGTCCGGAGCGGGAGGCAAGTGGATGGTCTCCTCCATCACGGAGGGACACATCAAAAAACTGAGGAAGGCCGGATACTTGTCTAACGACATTGCGTACCGGCTTCCCGAAAAGGGGCAGCTCATCCCCACCCCTAGGCCCCATGAGAGGGTGGTGTTCCTCCCCCATTTCCTCCGCGGACTGGGCTTCCCTCTTCACCCATTTGTCCGGGGGCTCATGTTCTACTATGGCCTGGATTTCCACGATCTGGCCCCAAACTTTGTCCTCAACATCTCGGCATTTATCGTCGTGTGCGAGGCTTTCCTCCGCATCCGCCCCCATTTCGGCCTATGGCTCAAGACTTTCAATGTCAAGCCGAAGGTGGTGCGCGGCAACACGGCGGAGCGCGGAGGCGCCATGGTGGGCAAGATGGCCAACGTCTTATGGCTCGAGGGCTCCTTTGTGGAGACCCTGAAGGGGTGGCAATCGGGGTGGTTTTACATCACCGAGCCGCGCGACCCCGAATGGGTCACAGCCCCTGAGTTTTGATTCGGACCCCCTACGCGGCTCACCTCCTGGAAGGAGACGGGCCTGTCGTGGGGTAAAAAAGGAGAGCTGACCGGACTCCAAACATGCGTCCAAACCCTGGTGGACAAGAAGCTCAAACTTGTCAACGTAGTCCAGGTTATGCTCATCCACCTGATCCTCCCGTGTCAACAACGGGCTTTCAACCTGTGGGAGTTCGACCCGGCGCGGCACCGAACTCTGAGCAGGCTCTTCGACACGACGTACGAAGATGCCTAGAAGGTGCTTTTCAAGGGCGCTGAGGCCCCCGCATCCGCTACCGAGGATCGCGGATTCAGTACGTAGCGTCACGCTCATGCGGTAAGCTGTTTTTTCCTTTTACAGGGTATTGGTTTTTCATAGTTTGACTCCATGCGGGATCTAAGCTCCCTTACCTTTGACAGGATTGGCAGGAGACGTCCGGACAGATCAACTGTCCGGCTCCTTTGCCCGAAGGCCCAGCGGACGCTCGCTTGGCGAAGCTGTTGGTTCCGGCACCCTATGTGGTGCCAGAGAAGAAGGCCGCGAAAAAGGCCACGGGGACTCGAAAGAGTGCCCGGCGCCAGGAGGTGTCGGATCCATCATCCGACGGTTCCGAGGCGCATTCCTCCCGTGAAGACGAGGAGGAAGACGAAGAGACCTCTCCCCCTCCAGCGGGAGGAGAGAAGAAATGGAAGGTCGCCCTCTCTGGGGAGGCCGGAGGGTCCAAGAAGGGGAAAACCCTTCCTCTGGACTACTCCACCGACACCGACGGCGGTGGAGAGGAGTGGCCGCCCAGGGCCAAGCCCCTGGCAAAATCGTAAGTATCCAGATACCAGAGTAATTCATAGTATTCGTTTATTGCACAGCTTTCCCTTATGTCGAATATGTTTATGCAGCCCACCCAAAAACCGGCTCGACGCGTCGTCGAGCGGCTCACTGGACTCGTCGGATGTGAACTCGCTTCCGACGGCTTCCTCCCCCCGCCCTACGGACGACACCGAAGTGTTATCCCAACAGGTTCCAAGCCGGGAGGAGGTGGTCCTGGAGGCGCCACAAGGCGACATCCCGGACTCCAGGAGTAAAGGGGATGAAAACCCCCAGGGCTCCAAGTCCGGCTCTAGGCCGAACACCGCTCCGGAACCTTCAAAGGTTCCAGAGTCCGGCAGGGGACCTCCTTCCAAGAGGAGCAAGCCCACCGTGCCGGTGACCCCCGTCCAACCGGAGGCGCCGGACAATCTGTTGGAGGCGCTCCAAGGCGCCTCCATCGACGAGGAGCACCGCACCATTATGAGTGCGGTGGTCCAGAAGGTTCAGTCCGCCAAGAGCGGACTGACTGAAGCTTGTACTAGCCTTTTAACAGGCTTTGAGGCAAGTAAAGAATGTGTAAATAATATTACCGCATAGACAGTAGCCCCTGATGCTTTGTTTGGCGTTCGGGAAGAAAAGCCGAATAGAGGATCAAATAAACTTCGCAGGAGTCTAACAAAAAGGAGTCAATATGCATATGCAGGCTTCTCTGCTTGCGTCCGCCGCACTGACTGCGGAAGTGGACACGCTAAAATAGAACCTCGAGCGGTCCGAGCAAGAGCTCGGGCGTGCCAAGAAGCAGCTCGAGGACAATGAAGGTAAGAAATACCTTGTTTAAATATATATATAAAGGTGCAATTGCAAAAAATGACAGGATTATCGTGGCTATTGTAGGGGCCACGTCTGAGGTGGTGACCCTTAAGCAAGCGCTGGTCGAGGCCGAGAAGAGGGCGGCCACGGAGCGCACCGAGCGGGAGAAGTATGAGGCCGAGGTTGGCAAGGTGCGGCAAGAGCTCCAAGCTCTCATGGAAAAACATGAGAGTTTGGAGCTCGACTCAAAGACGTGAGCGTCCGAGCTCACGGTGGCTATTGAAAATGCCAAGTCTGCCAAGGCTGAATCCCAGAAGACCCTCCAGGAGTTGGATGAGGTGAAGAAGATAGCGGCGGGTAAGGCATTCTTTATGCAAAGCAAACACATAAACATGAGTTACTTGTTACTTACCCGAATCCGGAGCTCTCCAGGAGCGTTCGCAGATCTTCCCCGGAGTGTGTCCGATACCGCCGCATTCTATCGAGCCGAGGAGGGCAGCTCGATAGAGAAGGTGTTCTGGTCTCAGTATGCTGAGGCCGGACACCCCGTGCCCCTGAGCGACCAGCTGAAGCAACTGGTCGAGCTCCACAAGGCGGCCGAACAGGCCATGAAGGGCCTCATAGTTCGGCTGTGGCCTGGAGAGGCTCTGCCTGGGAGCTATTTCGGGCAGGTGCGGCGGCTAGTGGAGGCCTGTCCAAGGCTCGAAGTCATCAAGCGCTCCGTCTGCATTGAAGGTGCCCGTAGGGCCCTTGCCCGTGCTAAGGTGCACTGGGGCAAGCTGGATGCTGAGAAGCTTGTGAAGGACGGGCCACCACCGGGGAAAGAGCATCGCAAGCCCGAGAATTATTATAAGGATGTTCTGAAGGGTGCCTGCCTTGTGGCGGATGAATGTTCTAGGGATGTAATTTTTTAGTGAAACTTGCTCGTTTTGTCCTGTGTGCTGAAAACTTGTTCATATGCGCTAAGCAATGCTGTTGGAATTTAAAATATTACCTTCTGTGCGGCTGTTTATCAATTCTGAGAGATGGCAAGTCGTTGGCTTCTGCCCCCGTGCCGCTAGTGCTGGGGTGTTCGGGGATAAACCTGAGCGCTCTTTTTCCCATGTGTGGGTCCTTCGAGGGAGGCGCTCAGCCCAACGAATAAGGCAATCGGACTATAATGCGTGAACACTCTCACTTAGCCATAGAATTCTATAATTTTAAATTTCGGCGAAGCCCCTGGTATTCGGAAGACCGAGTTCGGGGCGCTATCCATGCCTTGGCCGGACAGAGCCGGCTCCTCGCTCTAAGCGGCATAAGTCGTTAGGGACTCAAAAAACCTCTCGAACAGCGACCAGCTCGCGCTTCATCATGACAGTCAGTTTTAGCTTTCTCCACTGAGGTGCTCGACCCAGCTCAACTGGGGCACAATCGCAGTGGTTCTCCTAGTGCTACCTTAGCCGATATAGCGGAACGTAAGGCACCAAAACATAGGAGCCGGGCAAACCCAACTATTGACCCAATGATTCGGAGCCGATGCATATAATGCTATAAGTTTGGGGTGCCGCACTTGTTAAAGTGTTTGGACTTCTCACACCATATTGAGGGGTACTAAAGCCCCTGGCGTATTTAGGCCGTACCAAAGTGTACGGGTGCAATATGTCGTTAAGGAACACACACACACACACACACACACACATATAAAGAGTAATGCAAAAATAGACAAAAGCTATGCACTATTTATTAAAGAAGGCTGCGATCAAAGCAGAACGATACAAATAATGCAATAAGCAAAAGGTTGGACTATGTAACATGTCCGTTCCAGGGGCAAGCTGCGGAATAATATGCAAAACAGGTATACTGCTCGTGATAGAGACCACCTGGGAGTTCCGTAATGCGGCATGGCTTGTCTGTTTCCCTGGTTCTTGCATCGTTTGTGCGGCAATTGAACTACCGAACAAGCCTTCCGAAGAGTGGAGTCCTGAAAGTAAGAGAAAATTAAAAAATCGGCAGCCCCTGGTGCGGTTTAAGCCATGTTTCGGGCGTGTCGTGATGGTGCCCCTCCCCCTGTACCCATGGTATTTCTAGAGCGTAGTTATGTACACGAAGTACTGGTGTCGCATTTTTGCGAGGGCTGGGGTTGGGGCCGCATTGCTACGCCTGCTCGGATCGTGCCAGGCGGTCTTGTTGTAGGTTACTCTGGGCGCGCTTGACGGTGTCCGGTCGTTTAATGGCCGGACTGGAGAACTGCCTAGAGAGGCTGCTTTGTACTTCCGCTGCAAGGGCCGCCATGTGCTCCTCCGTTCGGAGGGAGCGTTCGGTGTTTCCATTGACCGTAATTACCCCTCGAGGGCCTGGCATCTTGAGCTTAAGGTATGCGTAGTGCGGTACCGCATTGAACTTGGCGAATGCGGTTCGCCCGAGCAGTGCGTGATAGCCATTGCGGAATGGGACTATGTCGAAGATTAACTCCTCGCTTCGCAAATTATCCGGAGATCCAAAGACCACTTCAAGTGTGACTGAGCCTGTATAGTTGGCCTCTACACCTGGTATTATGCCTTTAAAGGTCGTTTTGGTGGGCTTAATCCTCGAGGGATCTATGCCCATTTTCCGCACTGTATCCTGGTAAAGCAGGTTCAGGCTACTGCCGCCGTCCATAAGGACTCTAGTGAGATGAAATCCGTCAATAATTGGTTCTAGAACCAATGCGGCGAATCCGCCATGACGGATGCTAGTGGGATGGTCCCTTCGATCAAAGGTGATCGGGCAGGAGGACCATGGGTTGAACTTTGGGGCGACTGGCTCTACCGCGTATACGTCCCTTAATGCGCGCTTCCGCTCCCTTTTGGGGACGTGGGTTGCGTATATCATGTTCACCGTCTGCACTTGTGGGGGGAAACCCTTCTGTCCACTGTTATTCGGCGGCCGGGGCTCCTCGTCGTCATTGTTATGCAGCCCCTTGTCTTCATTTTTGGCATTTATCTTGCTTGCCTTCTTGAACACCCAACAATCCCTGTTGGTGTGATTGGCCAGCTTTTCAGGGGTGCCATGTATCTGGCACAAGCGGTCGAGTATACGGTCCAAACTGGACGGGCCCCTAGGATGCCTTTTGAATGACTTTTTCCGCTGACCGGATTTAGAGCCTCTGAATCCGGCATTAACTACTGTATCCTCAGCATTGTCGCCGTTAATGCGGCGCTTCTCCTTGTTGCGACGCGGCCTGCCACTACTGTCCCTGGTATCCGAATTACCAGGGTTCTTGGTCATATTGTTGCTACGAGCAAGCCAGCTGTCTTCTCCCGCGCAAAAGCGGGTCATGAGTGTCGTGAGTGCTGCCATAGACTTCGGCTTTTCCTGTCCAAGGTGCCGGGCAAGCCACTCGTCACGGATATTGTGCTTGAAGGCTGCTAGGGCCTCAGCGTCCGGACAGTCGACTATTTGATTTTTCTTTGTTAGGAACCGTGTCCAGAATTGCCTGGCCGATTCCTCTGGCTGCTGAATTACGTGACTTAGGTCATCGACGTCTGGGGGTCACACATAAGTTCCCTGGAAATTGTCGAGGAATGCGGCTTCCAGGTCCTCCCAACAACTGATTGATCATGTTGGCAAGCTGTTAAGCCAATGCCGAGCTGGTCCTTTAAGCTTGAGTGGGAGGTATTTGATGGCGTGGAAATCATCGCCGCGGGCCATGTGGATATCAAGGAGATAATCCTCGACCCATACCGCAGGATCTGTTGTGCCATCATATGATTCGATATTTACGGGTTTGAAACCCTCGGGGATTTGATGATCCATTATTTCGTCTGTGAAGCATAGTGGGTGTGCAGCGCCTCTGTACTGGGCTATATCACGACGTAGCTCCAATGAGCTTTGTCTACTGTGTTCGGCCCTGCCGAATTTGTGGCCGGCGTGACGGTTACCGTCTCGAGCTGTGGGGCGCCCACGCGATCCGTAGATCGATCTTGTTTGCCTTGCCTTGTCCTCCAACATATCTCGTAAGTCCGGCGCATATTCCCGTGCCTTGGTACGGGGTGCGGCTTGAATGGAGGGCCGAGAGGCCTCTCTGTCGCGGCCACGAGGTGTCCGGTCGGCCGCATCAAGTGCTTCCTCCTCTAATCGGGGTAGCAACCTGCGCTTTGGGTAGCTCTTGGAGGGGCGTTCGAGTTGTTGTTCTTCGGCCGCAAGGACTTCAGTCCATCTGTCGACTAGCAAATCTTGATCAGCTCTAAGCTGTTGCTATTTTTTCTTGAGGCTTCTTGCCGTGGCCATAAGCCTGAGTTGAAAACACTCTTGCTCGACGGTATCCTCTGGCACGATGAATTCGTCGTCGTCGAGGCTTGCCTCGTCTTCGGAGCGAGGCATATAATTATCGTCCTCGACCTCTTTGTCTGCCACTCTCTCATGAGGGTTGGTTTCTCCATCCTCTTGTGCTAAATCTTGCTGGAGGGGGTTTTCTTCGGCACTTTCCGGAGTGTTATTATCTCCCGTGCTGGAATCACCGTATTTGTTTTGGCGGGATTTTGAGCGGCGCCGCTGACGCCGGCGCTTAGGCTGTTTCTTGGAGGGGTCATCCTCCGCTGTTCCATTGCCATCTCCTTCTTTTGGGGTGTCCACCATGTATATGTCATATGACGAGGTGGCTTTCCAGGGCCTGATAGGCGCTGGTTCTTCATCGTCTCCTTCATCGGCGTCCATACCGTCGATGTCTTCGGAGTTGAAGTCGAGCATGTTGGTTAAGTCGTCGACAGTGGCTACAAAGTGGATGGTGGGTGGGCTTTGAATTTCTTCATCGTCCGAATCCCAACCTTGCTGACCGTAGCCCGGCCAGGGCTCTCCTGATAAAGAGAGAGACTTCAGTGTCTTCAGAATATCGCCGAAAGGCGAGTGCTGAAAGATGTCCGCGGCAGTAAACTCCATGATCGGCGCCCAATCGGATTCGATCGGCAGGGGCGCGAAGGGTTCGGAGTCCGGCTCCTTGGAGTCACGAGTCTCACAGAGTGCGGGGCTGGTGTTCGGCTCGATCGCCGTTGGGATCGCAGCCCTCGAGGCGGCGTCCAACCACCCATCCTTGATCGGCGCAGTTGGCTCCGAATTAAGGGTCGAAGCCGATGCGGGTGCGGCCTCCAGGGCACTGTTCGGCGGCAGAGCTAGATCATGCTCGTCGTGATAGTGCGGCACGCTCGGCAGTGGCTCGAATCCGTCGAAGATCAAGTCCCCACGGATGTCAGCCGTGTAGTTTAAACTTCCAAATCTGACCTGATGGCCAGGGGCATAGCTTTCGATCTGCTCCAGATGGCCAAGTGAATTGTCCCGCAGTGCGAAGCCGCCGAAGACGAAGATCTGTCCGGGGAGGAAGGTCTCACCCTGGACTGCATCGCCATTGATGATCGTAGGAGCCATCAAGCCTGACGGCGACGACACAAAGGAACTCTCAATGAAAGCACCAATGTCGGTGTCAAAACCGGCGGATCTCAGTTAGGGGGTCCCGAACTGTGCATCTAGGCCGGATGGTAACAGGAGGCAAGGGACAAGAAGTTTTACCCAGGTTCGGGCCCTCTCGGTGGAGGTAAAACCCTACGTCCTGCTTGATTAATATTGATGATATGGGTAGTACAAGAGTAGATCTACCACGAGATCAGAGAGGCTAAACCCTAGAAGCTAGCCTATGGTATGATTGTTGTTGTGTATCTTGTCCTACGGACTGAAACCCTCCGGTTTATATAGACACCGGAGAGGGTTAGGGTTACACAAAGTCGGTTACAATGGTAGGAGATCTGCATATCTGTATCGCCAACCTTGCCTTCCACGCTAAGGAAAGTCCCTTCCGGACACGGGACGAAGTCTTCAATCTTGTATCTTCATAGTCCAGGAGTCCGGCTGAAGGTATAGTCCGGCCATCCGGACACCCCCTAATCCAGGACTCCCTCAATTGACTTGCCCGATGATCGGCAGGCCATAGAGAATAAATGGATCTTCAAGAAGAAGACTGACGCTGACGGTAATGTTACTGTCTACAAAGCTTGACATGTTGCAAAAGGTTTTTGACAAGTTCAAGGAGTTGACTACGATGAGACCTTCTCACCCGTAGCGATGCTTAAGTCCGTCAGAATCATGTTAGTAATTGCCGCATTTTATAATTAAGAAATTTGGCAAATGGATGTCAAAACTGCATTCCTTAATGGATATCTTAAAGAAGAGTTGTATATGATGCAATCAGAAGGTTTTGTCGATCCAAAAGGTGCTAACAAAGTGTGCAAGCTCCAGCGATCCATTTATGGACTAGTGCAAGCCTCTCGGAGTTGGAATATACACTTTGATAGTGTGATCAAAGCATATGGTTTTATACAAACTTTTTGAGAAGCCTGTATTTACAAGAAAGTGAGTGGGAGCTCCATAGCATTTCTGATATTATATGTAGATGACATATTGTTGATCGGAAATGATACTGAATTTCTGAATAGCATAAAAGGATACTTGAATAAGAATTTTTCAATGAAAGACCTCGGTGAAGCTGCTTATATATTGGGCATCAAGATCTATAGAGATAAATCAAGACGCTTAATTGGACTTTCACAAAGCACATACCTTGATAACGTTTTGAAGAAGTTCAAAATGGATCAGGCAAAGAAAGGGTTCTTGCCTGTGTTACAAGGTGTGAAGTTGAGTCAGACTCAATGCCCGACCACTTCAGAAGATAGAGAGAAAATGGAAGTCGTTCCCTATGCTTCAGCCATAGGTTCTATCATGTATGCAATGCTGTGTACCAGACCCGATGTGTGCCTTGCTATTAGTTTAGCAGGGAGGTACCAAAGTAATCCAGGAGTGGATCACTGGACAACGGTCAAGAACATCCTAAAATACCTGAAAAGGACTAAGGATATGTTTCTCGTTTATGGAGGTGACAAAGAGCTCATCGTAAACGGTTACGTCGATGCAAGCTTTGACACTAATCCGGATGACTCTAATTCACAAACCGGATACATGTTTTTATTGAATGGTGGAGCTGTCAGTTGGTGCAATTCCAAGCAGAGCGTCGTGGCGGGATCTACGTGTGAAGCGGAATACATAGCTGCTTCGAAAGCAGCGAATGAAGGAGTCTAGATGAAGGAGTTCATATCCAATCTAGGTGTCATACCTAGTGCATCGGGTCCAATGAAAATCTGTTGTGACAATACTGGTGCAATTGCCTTGGCAAAGGAATCCAGATTTCACAAGAGAACCAAGCACATCAAGAGACGCTTCAATTCCATCCGCGATCAAGTCAAGGAGGGAGACATGGAGATTTGCAAGATACATACGGATCTGAATGTTGCAGACCCGTTAACTAAACCTCTCTCATGAGCAAAACATGATCAGCACCAAGACTCCATGGGCGTTAGAATCATCACAATGTAATCTAGATTATTGACTCTAGTGCAAGTGGGAGACTGAAGGAATATGCCCTAGAGGCAATAATAAAGTTGTTGTTTATATTTCCTTATATCATGATAAATGTTTATTATTCATGCTAGAATTGTATTAACCGGAAACTTAGTACATGTATGAATACATAGAGAAACAGAGTGTCACTAGTATGCCTCTACTTGACTAGATCGTTGAATCAATGATGGTTATGTTTCCTAACCATAGACATGAATTGTCATTTGATTAATGGGATCACATCATTAGAGAATGATGTGATTGACTTGACCCATCCGTTAGCTTAGCACGATGATCGTTTAGTTTGTTGCTATTTCTTTCTCCATAACTTATACATGTTCCTATGACTATGAGATCATGCAACTCCCGAATAGCGGAGGAACACTTAGTGTGCTATCAAACGTCACAACGTAACTGGGTTACTATAAAGATGCTCTACAGGTGTCTCCGATGGTGTTTGTTGAGTTGGCATAGATCGAGATTAGGATTTGTCACTCCGAGTATCGGAGAGCTATCTCTGGGCCCTCTCGGTAATGCACATCACTATAAGCCTTGCAAGCAATGTGACTAATGAGTTAGTTACGGGGTGATGCATTACGGAACGAGTAAAGAGACTTGCCGGTAACGAGATTGAACTAGGTATTGAGATACCGACGATCGAATCTCGGGCAAGTAACATGCCGATGACAAAGGGAACAATGTATATCGTTATGCGGTTTGATCGATAAAGATCTTCGTAGAATATGTGGGAGCCATTATGAACATCTAGGTTCCGCTATCGGTTATTGACCGGAGACGTGTCTCGGTCATGTCTACATAGTTCTCGAACCCGTAGGGTCCGCACGCTTAACGTTTGGTGACGATCGGTATTATGAGTTTATGTGTTTTGATGTACCGAAGGTAGTTCGGAGTCCCGGATATGATCACGGACATGACGAGGAGTCTCGAAATGGTCGAGACATAAATATTGATATATTGGATGACTATATTCGGACACCGAATGAGTTCCAGGGGTCACCGGATAATTATCTGAGTGTCGGGGGGTTATCGGATCCTCCGGGGGACTAATGGGCCAACATGGGCCTTTGTGGAGAGAGAGAGGGCCAGCCAAGGCAGGGTCGCGCGCCCCTCCCCCTCTAGTCTGAATTGGACTAGGGAAGGGGGCGGTGCCCCCCTTTCCTTCTCTTCTCTCCCTCTTCTTCCTCCCCCCTTCCTCCTCCTAGTTGGACTAGGAAAGGGGGAGTCCTACTCCTACTAGGAGGAGGACTCCTCCCCTCCTTGGCGCGCCTCCAAGGGCCGGCCGGCCTCCCCCCTTGCTCCTTTATATAGGGGGCAAGGGGGCACCCTAGAACACACAAGTTGATCATTGATCCCTTAGCCGTGTGCGGTGCCCCCCTCCATCATAATCCGCCTCGGTCATATCATCGTAGTGCTTAGGCGAAGCCCTGCGACTGTAGCTTCATCATCACCGTCATCACGCCGTCATGCTGACGAAGCTCTCCCTTGACACTCAGCTCGATCAAGAGTTCGTGGGACGTCATCGAGTCGAACGTGTGCGGATCACGGAGGTGCCGTACTTTCGGTACTAGGATCGGTCGGATCGTGAAGATGTACGACTACATCAACCGCGTTGTCATAACGCTTCATCTTACGGTCTACGAGGGTACGTGAACAATACTCTTCCCCTCTCGTTGCTATGCATCACCATGATAGATCTTGCGTGTGCATAGGATTTTTTTTTTTGAAATTACTACGTTCCCCAACACCACCCTTGTGGACAGCAGGTGGGTCCCCCTCTGTTGATTCTTTCGCCAATATTTTGTGTATATTCCAAAAATATTCTCCATGTATTTTCAGGTCATTCCGAGAACTTTTATTTCTGCACAAAAATAACACCAAGTCAATTCTGCTGAAAACATCGTCGGTTCAAGTTAGTTCCATTCAAATCATGCAAATTAGAGTCCAAAACAAGGGCAAAAAAGTTTGGTAAAGTAGATATGATGAAGACGTATCAGTGACTGAGCGGCGCGCGCCCGGGTGGCCCACGTAAGCACCTGCCTTGTATAAGGAGGTAGCCAGGGCTGACCTCTATTCTGGCATTTCTGTAGTTCAGTCCACAGATACAGCTCATTCCTTTGATACAGATACATATTTATTTAGTTCTGATGTAAGTCTTGCGAGTACTTTAGATGAGTACTCACGGTTTCTTTGCTACCTCTTTTCCCTCATACCCGATTACTCGATCAGATGACGGAGTACAGGAGCCAGATACCATCATCGACGACTACTGCTACCCTAAGGGTATTTACTACTACATGAACACCGCCGACGACCAGGAGTAGATAGGAGGCTCCCGGGTAGGAGGCCTTGCCTTTTCGATTCTGTTGCTTTTGTGCTAGCCTTCTTAAAGCAAACCTGTTTAAATAATTTATGTACTCAGATATTGTTGCTTCCGCTGATTCGTTTGTATTCGAACATATGTATTCGAGCCCTCGCGGCCCTGGTTTGTAATATAAAACTTGTATAACTTTAATTTGTGTCTAGAGTTGTGTTGTGATATCTTCTCGTGAGTGTCTGATCTTGGTCGTACACATTTATGTGTATGATTAGTGTACGATTGAATCAGAGGCGTCACATGCTCCTATTTAACACTTAAATCATCTAAATGCCTCCTAAATGCACATTCGGCTAGCCCAGAAAGCACCCATTGCTTGCTCGGCTCGACCCGCTAGTTCTTTCTCCATTATGCTCAGCTCTCATGCGAGGCTGGGAATAAAATTTCAACGTTTTTTTATTATTTTAAAAAATAAAATAAAAAAATGTTGATGGATTTAAAACTAATGTTCATGAATCTATAAAACATGTTCATAATTTGGAAAAATATTCCAAAATAGAAATAAAACATGGACATCCACGAGTTTGAGGATGCACGAGAATTAAAAAACGCCACAAATTAAACAAAAAAAATTCATGAAAACAAAAAAATCATGAATTAAGAAAATATTTATGATATTAAGAGAATTCATATAATTAAAATATCATGAATTTACAATAAAATAAAAATTAATTTGTAAATAAATAAAAATTAATTTATAAATAAATAAAAATTAACAAATCAGAAAATACAAGAGATAAAAAACCAAACAAAAAGCCGAGTAACACCGGATGAAAAGGATAAGGAAAAATTAAATAAAACAGAAGAGTGATTCCCAAAACCGGTGTAAAACCAGAAAACAGTGGGCCTGTATGGGTCAGGCCACTACCGAATATCTCGTGAATGCATGCACATTCCTGTATGTTTTGCTATAAGCACAAATAGAGAATACCACGAGAGCTATGTCTCGGAATCTCCTATTGGACGCACATTGCATCAAAGTGTCGGTGTTTTGCACAGACATAACGATCGAGCAATGACCTGGCCCAGGCCCATTAGGCTTTGTACAATGGTAGATGTTTAGGGAGGTGCTTAGAAAGATAAACCAATTTTTTTTAAAGCATCAGTGCTTATTTCTAAGCGTCTATCCTGCACAAATAGGCACTGATGCTTAAAAAAAGTCTGGTTTATTTCTCTAAACACCTCCCCTAAGCACCTATCATTGTACAAGGCTTTAACATGCTGCGGGCGTTTTCCGGTTTTGGAAACCTTCTACAGTTTCCCTTCCGGTTTTTCTAGTTTTCGTGAACCGGTTTTCCTGTTTCTTTCTGGTATTTGTTTTCTTTCTTTTTTCGTTTTTCTGTTTATTTTTTCTTTTCTTTTCCGTTTTCTTTTCTGCTTTTTATCTTTTTTTTTCTTTTTTATGTTTCAAGTTTATTTTTCTTTCTTTAAGGAGTTCTTGTTTTGAAAATTATTCGGAAACTTAAAAAATGTTCGCGCTTATAAATAATTTCAAAATTTATAAAAATGGTCGTGTTTTTCAAAATTTGTTCCTAAATTCAAAAATTGTTTCCATTTTTTGAATTTGTTTCGGAATTTCAAGAAATATTCCTGTTTTTCCGAAAATGTTTGCATGTTTTTGTTCTTGTATTGAAAATTGATCATAAATTCAAAAAATGTTCTTGTTTTCAAATTGTTGGTCATGTATTCAAAATATGTTCGTGTTTCAATCTTGTTGGGGTTTTCATAATTGTTCTCCCTTTCAAATTTGTTCTAAAAATTCAAAATATGTTCGTGATTTAAATAATTGTTCCCGTTTAAAAAAATCATAATGCAAAAAAAGTTCTTGTTTATAAATAATGTTCTCATTTAAAAAAAATTGGGAATTTCAAAAAATGTTCGTGCTTCTCAAAAATTGTTCAACAATTCAAAGAATGTTTCCATTGTCAAAAACTGTTCAGAATATCAAAATTGTCTCACAAATTCATAAAATGTTAGGGAATTTTGAAAAAAGTTCAACAATTCAAAACGAGTTTGCATTATCAATTTTTTTTCTCAAAATTCTATAACTGTTTGAGTTTTTCAAAAAGGTCAGGAATTTCAGAAAATGTTTGCACTTTTCGAAAGTTGTTCCCATTACCGATTTTTTGTTCTCAAAATTCAATAAATGTTCGCGTTTCCATCAAATATTCTGGAATTTCAAAATTCTTTCTGTCGAAAAATGTTCACGTTTTTATTTTACTTTTTCAAAATTTGAAAAAAATATGAGTTCTTCAATAAATGATCGGATTTTCAAACATTGTTCTTTGTATAGAAAAATCACAAATTCTATATGAAGTTCGAAACCATTCGAAAACCTGTCCGGATTCTGCTTTGCAATTAGGAATCGCCTACTATCGGGCCGGCCAATTAGCGCAGAAATGCTCGTGTGCACTATAGGACCGCTCTCCGGTTTTTTTCCTTTTGTTTTTCTTTGCTTTTTCATCTCTTTTTTTCTTTGCTATACTTTGGTTCTCTTACTTGTTTCAATGGTTTCTTTTTTTATCGTTCCTTCATTAATTTCTGGTTTTCTGTGGATTTTTTCACAGGTTTTCTTTGGGTTTTTTCTTGCTTTCTTTCTTATACAATGGTTTTCTTCTACTTCTTTCTTGTTTTCTTGCTGGTTATCATCGCTCTTATTTTTTAACACATGTCTACTTTTTCTCAGAACAATTTACATTTTTAGCACAGATGTGCAACATTTTTTTGATAAACATTGTACATTTTTCGAATATTCGATGTACATTGTTTCAAAATACATGTTTTGAATGAATACACGGTATCATTTTCCAAATACATGTTGTACATTTATTTAAGGAAAAAACATTTTATCAACCAACTTGTCGACAGGAAAAAAAAACTTCACAAACATTATTTTTACATTGTATACTTTTTCGAATAAACGGTAATATTTTGCAAATACACTTTGAAATTTTTTAACCCTAATAAGCATTTTTAAATACACAAAGTTCTTTAACATTGTACAAACATTTCGAAAATTTGACGGACATTGTTTGGAGACATGTCAATATTTGTTTAAAATGTGATATACAATTGTTTCATTGTAAATAAAATTTAACTACATGCACATTTCTTTCATTGTATAATATTTTTTCAATAGAATTTATGCTATTCACTTGAGGTTGTTTCTTCGAAAATTGTCGCATTCACGAACATTTATTTTAGATGCGGGAATATTTCTTTAAATTGTCGCATTCATTTCTTTAATTTTACTAAGCATTTTCTTATATTACACAGACATTATTTTTACATTGCATTCAAATTTTAACAAAGTTTACATACATTATTTTGAAACTCGGAACTTTTTTAGATGGTCACAAAAAGAATTAAATTGCGCTTATACTATGTTAATATTTTTCAAATTCGCAGCTTCAATTCTAAGTAAATTGGTTTGGTAATATATGCATTTTCGATTCCTTTCAAAAATATGAACAAAACAAAAATTTAAAAGAACCAAACGATGGAAAAACAGAGGAGAAAAACTAACAAGCCTGTGCTTGAACCTGGGCTGCCAGCCCTACAGTCTCGTGCGAAAGAAGTCCATATTTCACCCCAAAATGTTGTGAGATGGATGAATACCCCCCTAAACTCCAATTTGGTATGATTTTGACCCTCAAATCTCCAAAACCGGGTAAATGTCCCCCTTGAATGGTTTTGGTGCTGATTTTAGGCGGTTTTTCCCATTAAAGGGTGCTGACATAGCATGGTTGGGTGTGTCGATTCACCCTCGTCGCCAAGTCGAATCTCCTGGTCGTTTCATCTCCTCGGGCCGCTTTTCGCCAGTCGCCGTCGCCGCCGGCACAGCTCATGATCGGGGCCACTGATTCGTGATCCGATTGAAGCCATGGACGGAGGTACGTGATGCGAACCTAGTGCCCCATATTTTTTGTCCTTCCTCCTCTGTTTTGTAGGGCTATCAGGGCACGCAATATAGGGTTTTCGTCGAGCCTTTTTTCCATGACACGTCATGTTCATCGGGCGGAGAGGACGCCCGTTTGTTTCATTGAGGGATGCCTCGACGAGTGTGTTAGCGATGCCATGAGCTGTTGTATAGTACTAGAGAGCAAATCGTGTTCCTTTTACTGCATTTTCTATATTACAGGGACTCAATTCTCTGCAGGCTGAGGACAGAGTTTCAGACTTTCAAATGTTTGAACTGAAATGGTCCGCTGATGATGACCCGATGATGTGTGAATTCTGTCAAGATGGTACATTCGTTGTCGCTTAGTCACATTCTGTTCTGCTTATGTTAGCATTGTGCATCTTGATGGAAATGGATATTGGTATAAGCTGAGGACTTGATATTCAGGTCAGGTCTTGACTACATTTAGACTGAGTCGTGAAAACAGAGCAAGACAAGTTGGTTATATTCATATTTTCCTTCCAAGCAATCTGAAGTTTAGCAAAAGAAATAGACATTAGATTTTGATTTCTTTCAACACTTTGTCTGGATCTTATTTCAGTTAACTCATACGTTGTCTGAATGATGCTAGGCTTCAGCCTGATCCGTGCCAAGCGTCCTAATTTTACTGTATTTTGTATACCATACTATTTTGCTCACACAAACTCTGCTACTATATCTACGAAAACAGTGACCCAAGGACACGGCAGCGACGGCGGTGTGCCTGTGCAGCACATGGAGGTGGGCTGCGTCAAGGGCGCCTGTAGTGGTGCTCGGGGCGCTTTGCCAGCAGCCACCGACCATGACCGTCCAATGCGGTGCTCCCGCCGGCAAGACTCGCTGAGGGGCCGGCGGCGAGATACGATGGGCGCGCACGCGTCCTGATGGAGCGACTGTGCTGGTCCGATGGAACCAAGAACAGGCTGTCGGTGCCACGTCAAAAGTGCCAATGACTACTCATCTTCTAAAACCAGCTAAAATCCGTAAAACCAGCTGCAAAACCACTTTGGGGGCATTTATCCGGTTTTGAAGATTTTAGGGTTAAAATCATACCAAATTAGAGTTCAAGGTGGTATTCGTCCATCAGGCCACATTTGGAGATGAAATATGGACTTCTTTCGTCTCGTGCTTGAGGACGCTCCCATCATGTGGCTTGTTACAGCCAGATATAGCTTGGCTTGGCCCTAGAGACTGGCTCCCTCACACTTTCCCCGGCTTCCCGATGGCTGGGACCTCCTATCTACCGCTCTTTGCGGCAAATTGCCGGCCGCATGCACATGCGGATATCCAACCGGGCCGGCCAATGTTGCGACTGTAGAACTAAAAAAAAGTCACGTTCTGTAGGGATCAAGCGCAGGTGCTCCAGTTCCAAAACACCTGCTATTACTAGGTCTGGGCGTTCGGTAGAAACCGAAAGTTATTTTATGAATTCGGTTAGCAAAAGTGAAAACCGAAATTAACAAAAAAATCAACTAACCGAAAATTTAGTTAACCGATTTTTTCGGTTCGGTATTCGGTTTTAACCGATTAGGGACCATATACAGAAAACATATTTTTACACCATGTGTTTTCCTGGCCCAAGCTAACTGCTTTGCGCGTTATTCCTACCTGAGCCTGCCTTCTTAAGTAACCAATTTCACCGTTTCATCCCCCAATCTTTCCCTAATAATAATAATAATAATAATAATAATAATAATAAAGCACGGATTGACTTTGTCGGATTCACCGTCACAATACGCTTCTTCTCGTGAATTTAAGCTTTCAGTTTCTTTTTCTTCAACACGTCTCTCTCCCTAATCTTTCCCTAGGCGCTTAGGGAAAAAGATTCTTGCCTTATTTGGTTTTCCGTATGTTCCATCCAGGCTATGCGTGGTTGTTCTATTTTTTTGGTATGTTTCCTGATCCATCGCTGTCCATTATTAGTCCATTGTGCATACAACTCTAACTCCAAAACCAATCTGCTGCAATAAATAGAACGTCACGGTTAGCTTATTCCATCGATTTGCTTCTCAAATCAAACCAGGAGAATAGAAACTGGAGTAGTTCATAACCAACCTGGGCACTGAGACGTTTCGTCCGGTCTCTCCCGCGAGAGACAGGGCGAAACCTAACGCGCCGCCAACCCAGCCCCCTCACTTCACCACCTTCCCCTCGCCGCCGCCAGGGCGCGCCGCCGGGCGAAGCCCGGCCGGCGTCGGCGGCGGCGAGGATCTCCTTCCTCCTCGCCTGATCTGTTGCGGCGCGGGCGCGGCACCTTGGCGGGGACGCCTCGTTCTGACGCAGGGCGTGGTGGTGGGGCTGCGTACGGTCGCGCTGGTGGCGGGATTGGACGGCGGCTGCGTGGCGGCGTGGTGCGGGGCGGGGCGGCCAGGCCCAGCAAGCAGGCGGCGGCGTACGGCGGGATGTCCAGCGGCGGCGGCATCCGATCTGGGCTCAGATGGGCTTCGGCGGGCCGTGCATGCTGCTGGCTTGTCTTCCATGCTCCGTCAATGGCAAACTGCTCCTGGGCTTGACCCGCAACACGAGTACGTCGGGGACTCCGGCCCTCGGCGTGGCGGTGGTGGCTACTTCCTTCGCCGGAGGTGGTCGGCCAGCTGGTTGTGGCATCACACATCCAGTCCCAGCGCCGAGTGGGAGACGATGCTGCCGGTGAAAACCGTGCTATGACTTCGGTCAGGGTGGGCGATGGCGGCGTTTTCGCGTCGTTATCTTGATGAACACATCGCCACTGTAGCTACCGTCGACTCGCTTGCGCTGCTCCGGGTGAAAACCTAGACCCGGGGTTCCCGGATCGAACGATGGCGACACTTTAGGCGTCGTTCTCCCTCATGGGGGCATTGTTTTTGGAGCAGCGGCTGGATGGAGGAGACAAGTGGTGGAGCGGTTTTTCATTTACCACATCAAAGATGGCGGATCTCGGCGGCGTGGTGCAATGGGGATTCGGTGTCCGATGCAAGGAGATGGACTCGCGCAGGAGGAGGACGCTGTCTGGCGTCATGGTGGCGTCGATGGCAGAGAGGCCTAGCAAGGTCGGTGCGTTAGTTTTTGCTCTGAAGATGGATTGGTGGAAGATGGCGGCGACAGCACATGAGAGTGCGTCAGACCGGTGTATACCCCAAACCCAGTATGTGGCTTGGTTGGGGCCTCCGGCATTAGATGTTAGGCATTTGTGCGATGTCTGTTTGGTATTAGGCTCGGACTATCGGCACACCTTCATCAGATGGATAGAAATAGTGACATATGTTGCTAGGATGGTGACTTCAGACTATCTGATGTACTACTTTATAAGGTCTTTGTGAATAATTAATAAAATGGCTGCATGCATCGCTCAGATGTAGAGGCCGGGGGTAATCCTCCTTTTCTAAAAAAAAAGAGAATAAAAACTAATCGTTTGGGACGCATCCTCAGCCGCGGACCCAAGGCTCGCCGCCGGCGTGTTAGAAGAGTACGGGCTCTTGCTACTAAGCCTCGCCTGCCATGGCGCCGGTGGGAGACGGATCCCCGGGACCGTCGATGGTCCACACGAGGCTTGCCGACCAGCGATTGCGAGGAGTTGCTGCTGGGCCAACGCCAGATGCCAGGTGCGGCAATGGCAATGACCGTCGCACCCGATGGTCGTTCCTTACGCTGCCCGTGGAGCTGTCCACATCCGACCACGTCACCGCCATCCGCTGCATGACCTCCTTGCCTCCTTCACGGGCTACCCACTCAACGAGGTGCTCGGATGCAACATGCGGGTCTTCCAGGGAGCCGCTGCCGAGCGCGCCGCTGTTGCCGAGGTGCACGATACTTATAATTTGGGTGTTGTTGGCACAGCCTGACCTCGCCGATGAGACATATGGAGTTTTTTCCTAGCGATCACACACCTCTGGAGGTTAACTGGACTACTTTCCGAACTGACCTTACGCGGCAAGATGTGCAAGTGTAGAGGAGCTAGCTGATGGATTCACCATATACAAGGCATGCAGGTATACAAATCGTTTTGTTCCCTTGACCATAGATTGATTCTGGCATGATGTACTTTGCGCGTGCTATTGGCGCGTTGCAGCTGGATTGATCTGGTTGCACAAGCTAGCTTTGTACTTTCAGATTGGTTCCCGCGGCATTGCATCAGGGAGCAAACGGAGCCTGGTTTTGCAGATCGCTTTTACCGGAAAGTACGACACAACTGGACAGAACATCTCAGTGAAGGTAAAGCACAGTCCGGATCAAAACGTGAGTCATTATCTATGTTCTTCCCGATGGATCAACAGTCGCCTTTTGGGAGAACCATGAGTACAGGCGCCTACGCTTTAAGAGAGAAACAACGCAAGTCCGCCCGGTCCCTTCTCTCGAATTCTGCCCAAATGCCTCCAAATTTCTCCTTGTTTGCTTATTTTTTTATTTTTCTTACTGCTTGAGGTTCTTAAATAATTATACAGTACTCGGTCTGGTTATGATAATTGATTGTATGCTAGAAGGTTGGCACAGACCTTTCAGTCGTCAATTGTACAAATTGTTTGTGTTCAATCTTATTGACAAAAAGACTATTCCCATTTTCACGACATTGAAGAACAGAGGGTTTCATGTGTAAGATGAGAGAGGCAACTGATATGGTTCTTTATCACGTTGCGACTTTCGTAACCACGTGTTAATTAAAGTTCAAGTGTAGGTATTGCAGTGAGTCGGATATGCTAATTATTAAGTGACATCATTTTTTTACTAAATGTTAGTACAATGGATTGACAGATGATATTACTTTTTTTGAGAAAGGGAATATATTAATATCGTGAAGATACCAATCAGATGATATTACTTGGGCCTGACACTCATGATTTCCTTTTTGCACTTCTCAAAAATATATGTGCACCAAGAGCTCTATAAATGCGGAAATGAAGAACCTTGGCGTGATGGCAACGTATTCATCTACCTTTTTTTGCGAGGACATATTCATGTACCTTGACAACCTTTAAGTACCAATAGTTGAATAATTATATGTTTTCTTTAGAAAACAATTTTTTATGTAACCCAATATTTGTAAATGAAAAGGAGAGATACGCTGCTTTTACATTATAGGTGGTCCCCTTAATCTGTTTCAAGCTAGAGAATAGTGTGCATCTATAGTCTGATATGTAATTCACATACTGGAATCAAATATTAAACACCGAGCAGCCTTAAATATCCCTGGATTACATAGGTTATGTATTGTAACCCCCTTACATCCATATTGCACTAAACTACTCCAATTTCCATCTTATGAAAGAATTTCGAGCTAAAGTCCTGCTAGCATCAGATTTTGTCTCCTAGGTAATGGATATCATACTGCATGTAGTCACGATCGTGGTGTAGCCTAATGATACTTCCAAACTATAGGTCTGTGTACTTTTTTCACACGTTGCAACGCACGGACTTTTTTGCTAGTAATGCTAAACATACAAAGAGTTACGCGCAATTACATGCTGACTAGAATTTTTTTCATCTACTAACCAATCACAAATTTGCCCCCTCCCTGATTTTTAGGGAGGGTGGGCCGCCTCCCCATCTATTAATCAATCAAATTAACTCTCTTTGTAAAACCTTGTAACTTGTTTGTACGTGTAGTATTACTCTTCATCCCCTGTAGCTGGACGAGGTGGGACAAACCCACGTGAAGTGATATATATAGGTAAAACTTAGTTTGCCACAGAACTAGTTAAGTTTCCCTAAACTTCTAACGGTTCAAAAGTTATCAAAAAATATGAAATAAATATGGGAGCATCTCTCTAATGTAATAAGATGATCCAACGGAGGGATTGTCAAAATATGCATCTATGTGTCCTCGATAAAAATAATAAGCATTTCAGCTCACTGCGATATAAATATATACTGAACTATTTGTTTTTTTGTTCAGGACACATACAGTCATATTTTTTTAATCCCTCCGTTGGATCATGTTATATTACAGGTGTGTTAGTTCAGTATTTTTTTCAGAATTTTTAAGAACTTTTGCACCGTTGAAACATCACCACCTCCGCCATGACGTGAGGGGAACTTGGCGTCTGCTGCCACTCTGATGGACGAACGCGCATGGCAGGTGTGATATGCGCACAATCGTCAACTCTCGAAGTCAACGCAACACATGTGTCCTTCCTCCCGTCGCCAACGTCATGAGCATAGCAAGGGTGGCCAAGCTCGACGGAGCAGCACGCGAGATCTCTCTGCTCCGGCTAGCAGAGGCACCGGGCTGACAATCAAGATCTTGGAGAAACATGGCTACAATCATAAGGTAAATATACGTTGTAGGTTGTACTTCTTGATAGCAGATGTGATATTCCAACTTGAGATACGTAAGAACTAATTGGCGCACGCAGCTGCAAACCAGCCGATGGATGGATGGTTGCATATGGATCTTGCGTTGTGTACTGCATATCTCTTGACAAGTCTAGAGATTTTACGGGAAGGGCTGGAGTTGCAAAGCGTGACGCTAGCTACAAGGTAGACATTTTTTTTAAAAGCCTATACGGCCCGGCCGGTCTGCTATTTTTGTGTTACACGTGTCAACTCTGCATAGTTATGATCTGATTTTTGCAGTTCTGGCCAAGTGCATGCATTGGGATGAAATAGCTTACTCAAAGTCGAATTCTACTGTTCTTATTGAAGCGTTGTCTGTACTTGTAATTCTTTGGGGGGATTGCAATATTAGGGGTGAAAAGAATGTATGTCGTGCATCTTTTTTGTTTTGCATAAATAATTTCTTTATATGCTACCATTTTTCAATTCCAGTTTTGATGAATGTTTACTCTCGTAAACGCTACATATGTCCCATCTCGAACTTAAGTGCTAATGGGGAGTAACGAGGTTCACGCAACACAAAGTACTAAGTTAGTACTAATCCAGTAGCAGGTTTGGCTCTATTTGTGGTTGGGTGGAGGAGGGATATATTGTGATGCATGATGCTGAAAGCCTTTTGATATATGATTTATATTTTGAAATAGGATTTTTCACTTTGTAACCTACTAACTCAGATATTTTAATAGCTTACATCAGGAAAATCCATTTCTGCACCCGAGCTCATCTGCACCCGCGCTAACGAAAAAAAATGAAAACAAATAGTAGAAAAATTAAAAAACTTCCAATTTTTTTTTGTGCGGATAATTTGGTGCGTGAGGTTCGCTGCAATTTTCAAATAATTTGGACATCTGACAAGCTCTCAGCAAAAAAGATAAATTGAGGGTCTGTAAAAATGTTTACTGTTCATGTACTGTTTTGGTTCAATTTGTCTATTTTGCTGAGAGCTGCTCAGATGTCCAAATGACTTGAAATTTGGAGCGGGTCTCACGCATCAAATTTTCTACCGCACAACTTTTTTGTATTTTTTTGTTTTTTATCTAACAAGATGCAGATGAGCCTGGGCACCAAAACGCCCTACTCTCATTATTTGTTCATATTCAATCTACAGAACCCGTATGATAGCTCACAATTTAAAGTAATAAGTTAATATTGTTGTGTTCAATTATATTCTAGGTCCATGTTCTCAACATCTTAGTAGCACCATTTTTGGATTGTTTTTTCTAATTTCGCTCACAAATAGTACAAAATGGGTGTGGGATACTGTTTCTCCTAAGATTTTTTAACACAGTATAGACGCATACCCTCATATATGCCACAGGGGGATGCCTTCTCCCATTGTTTTTCTCGTAGCAACGCACGGGCATTTGTGCTAGTATATATATAATAAAATAATAAAGCATGGATTGACTCCGTGGGTTCACCGTCACAATATGTTTTCCCCGTTAATTTACGCTTTCAGTTAAAAATCAAAATATATTCAAGGTGGTACTAAATTTTGTCTATGCAATACTGTCGACTCGATTGACTGCTACGTTCTTTCTTGGTCGCTTAGCTGGGCTGCGATCCAGTTGGGCCTTGGCCCGAGTAGCCAGGGAAAAACGTTTCATTTTAGCAAACAACACCCTGTACTTTAGTATATTCAGCCCGCTGTCCTTTTTAAAGTGACGGATGGCTTCCTTCGATGTATGCTCTCCTCGCCGCCTCTACCCGCCGCCGCCCTCGGTCTTCTTCTCCGACCGTCCGCCGCCGCCCGCCAGTCTTCTTCTCCAGCCGTCCGCCGCCCGTCCTCCTTCCCCTCCGAATCTGCCCCTAATCTTCTCCGGCGCCGCCCATAGCCTCCTCAATCTCCAACCTATTGTTCTCGTGCTTCTCTGATTTGGATCGAGATAGGAGTCTTGGATCGAGTTAGGGTCCGTGTTCTTCTCCAACATAAAGCTACGGAGTGTCCTCAATGGAGGGTCCTGTAATAAGAAGGAAGGATCCTCGACCGGAATCTGCCCCAGGCAGGACCTCAATGGCGACTTGCAGGCCCGGCCTCTCTCTCTCTCTCTCTCTTTCGACTCCCTCTTTTTGCGACCTCAAGAAGCTACGGCGGCTCATCCTCGAGGCCAAGCTCGTGCAATTCCGACGACTCCAGGCCTAATTTGTTTCCTGGTCAGTTCCCTTTCCTCTGAGTTTTTTCTTGTTCCTCCAATGGACCTGTCGATAAATGCAGAATTGTGACTAGCACTTCTCCCCCCTTTGTCTTATTGCAGCTCTATCTGGTCCAAGTGATGCGCCAAGGGGATTTGCACCAGTAAGTTAGTTAGTTCCCTTGAGAATTTCACATGGATTCGGCTATTGATTCACATGGTGTTTGACTGCTTGTTTCATCCAGAATTCACACTATCTTGCATAAATTCAGTTCTAATTTTGTACGTAATTATTCACGTTTCAGGCCTTCAGGATTGTTCAGTTTCATGCTAAGAAAAAAATAGGGTTGAGGGGAACCACTTCTTTGGCGTGTTGTTCCAATAGTTCATGATGATGAGGTCCGACTCCATAATATACTAGCATTTTATTTAAATGCCAATGGGTGCACCAACATTTAAGCAAGCAGTTTTTATGCATTTTCCTTTTTAGCACATAGTGAGCAAATTGTTCTGACTGTGCAATTTGATAGAGTCCATGCCAGCGCAACTCTCGCAATTCTCTGAACTCTTTCTGAAGTATACTGCAAGATTCGATTATAGTGTGGCCTTCAAATCAGAGCTACAATATTGCCTTTGTAGCTGCATGGTGGGTATCAATTTTTGTTATCACTGATCTTCCCAAACTGAAGCTTAGAGAGATCAAAATGTTACATGCTGTAGGGCCAGGAGTGAACTAAACTCGTCCGACAGTGTTCTACGGTTCGCCGCAACTTCGTAGGCCGGTTTTCCACTTGAGGTATGTAGACAAGGAGGATTGAAATCATGGTATTTGGTTCTCTGCAATCTATAGTAATATGTCTTTGGTCTTATTTTCCTACTGCTAGTTGTGTTTGTGGTACATAACACTCTGATGTTGAAAGGGTGGATCAGGTCATGGAGTACCTATGCCCCCATCGAGTAGCTTATGCATCCTATATTTAGCTTTTCAAGATTATTAGATGTTTTATGTCAAGATGAATACATGGATAGTCCGCTATTTGCAGTATTGTTATAATTGCTCCCTGCTTCCGATAAAATGATTTCTTTTGTTCATTAGAGTTACAGTATTACAATGCAATGGTTGTTATAATATGGGGAACTGGTTAATTATAAGAGAGTGTCACATATGAGGATGAAAGCATGGATCAGCTCCTGTAGTAGTTATCTTTGATTTACGATAGAGTTTACTTATGGTTATAGAATGGAACTTTGTATTATTTTGCCATCCTATTTCCTTTTTGAAAATAGCTACAGCAACTGTCAGTTTAAATTGATGCGAGCAAGTAAATAACGCAATTTTCTTAATAACTTTTGCCGCACATATTGTAACTGTAAGCCGCTATTCAGGATCAAGGTAACTCTCTATGTAATTCCAGAGCAGAGGTTTATAAGGTAACTCTCTATGAAACAGATGTTTTGTGAACGAGCAGATTTGATGTTTGATTTGCATAAACATGGGAAATTCATAGTTATTTACTATTCAAATTTGAAGCTAATATGGTATTTGATTCATGCATAGGGCTGAAGGTTTTACTCAAATTCGTGTTATACTAGAGTTAGCGCCTAAAAAAATGTCTGTATCTCTTGGGGGAGGAGGTGGGAGAGATGTAGCAGGTAGAAGATGGACCGTGGATAAGAAAGAGGAAGGGATAAAGTGTCAATCGGCAATGAAAACTTTAGTATTTGTGATGTAAATTTGAATGCTAAAGTTTGAATTTTTTTCCTGGTCTTAATTTTTTCTTTCAAATGCAAGTGGATTAATCTGCATAAAATTTAATAATATGTTGTATTCAACTTTATTTGGATTTGCCTTCCACTCATAGGTTGGAGTCTAGAGTTTACGCATACCGTTGCATCAGTATTGTTGCATCATGGTCAATTCTCTTGGACAGATAGCTGAGGCCATTGCATAATTTCAGAGGTACTTATAAATATAAAATGGCTTTCTTTAGCAAAAATGCAAAAGTTACGATGTTTATTTTGATAACCTTGACAATGTCAAGTACATAGAATTGGAATGGAGCCGAGCAACCCTGGTTCATTGTAACTGGTGTTTGCTTCACATCGAATCATTGAAGGAGTATGATGCTGCTTTGGAAGGAGGCTTTTCTCAATCTGTGCTGCTTTCGGAGCGAGGCTGGGCCACATCCACACTATTGTCGCTCGCCTGCCTGGGCCTGGGACGTGTTATTGAAGCCTTCACCATGCTACAGAGGACAGTCATGAAGCTCAGGTTTTTATGCTCTAACTATGTATTGAAAGTGTCAAGGCAAGATCAACCTAATGATATGTTCGTGGAGTCATAATTTTTTTGTTTCTTTCTATTAGTGTTAGAAGACAAGTTGGCTTCGTATATTGGCGAAATCTCAACCCATGTTCTTCAGTTGGCTTCATATATTGGTGAAATATCAACCCATGTTCTTCAGTTTGCATTAAGTGCAGACAATCTACTGTTGTTTATTTACCTTGCCTTGAGTACAGATTCTACTTTGGCTGCAGGATGTTGACACTTCGCTTGCTTCTGATAAGAATGCTTGGAAAGTTATAATGAAAAATGGAAAACTTGTGTAGTTTTACAAGACAAGTAAGCGCCTATGACTTGCAGTCATCTCCTTTCCTATCCAACACAACGCAAGTGCGCACGACAGCTAGCACAACAAACAAACACCAAGCAAGCACACGTACACAACAGTAGCATGTAGCAAGCTATCACCCACGCGCCCGACACAACAGCCGACTCGGGACTGGATGACCACGACGTGCGTGGGTTGAGGCCTCACCGAAGGAGCGGCGCTTGCGGTGTCTGCATGTTCGGCCTCGCTACACTCCAGAATTGTCACATCACGGAGCGCTGCAGTAGGGCAACGATTCTGCTAGAGGTAAATAGGGGTTTGGGGTGCTATTGTCCAAGATTGTGCTACCAAGGATTGTGGATCTTAACTATTAGACTATTCATTTGTAATCTTAATCTATAAAAAGAAAGTAAGGTTGTATTGTATTTAGCACTCTTGTGATAAGAATGCTTTTTTTGTTGTTCTTATTAAAACATTGGCGTGCAGCATCCATAGACAATGTGATTACTATATGCTTTAGTTCAAAACTTTATGTTGTTGTACATTGTCATCACTTACAGAGGTACGATGCATATAATTTATTTGTAAGTTTCATTAAAAAAAACCGTTGCTGTTGATATATCTATATGCATGTCAATACCTCCAAGCTATAGCTACCCTTGTGAGAAGGTGTAACCAAAGTTGTCAAAACCCGGAACCGAATTGATCGGTTGAGTTAGAACCGAATGCCCATGCCTATCTGTATATAACACTTCGGTTCATGTGTCTCCATCCAGACCTCACGACCGCGCATGGTCGGTTGTGGCCGTTGCCACTGCGTGTCTCTGACATGGACTTGCTCTGGTCCGGCTCCACCATGCTGGATGTCGTGAAGGCTGTAGTCCAGGAGTTGGGGACGGGCCCCTATTTCAACTTTAGCATGGCTCTCCATTAGCAATATATTCGAAGTGCCAAGGTTGCAAAAGCCATATCCGTGGCAATGATGTGTTTATTGTGATTTGAGATGCGTATTTTCTGCCTTATTGCTTTTTCCTATGTATGCGATTGATTGGGTTAGATCTATATAGGGTCTTGATATTGCTATAGAGAAGTTATAATAGTTCTTCATCATGATTTGTATTTGACCATAACAATCGTAAGACAACTATGAATGCTTGACATTTTCTCCTGAACAAATGCGGCTATTAGTTGGTATTTCATCTAAGTGCAGTGCAATCAATTGAAGTTATTTTGGAAGAACATACATCTGATTATCTTTGGTTTTACTATAGTCTGTAGTAGAGTTAAAATTGTACATTTTGTGAACTATTCTGTTCCAATATCTCTTTCTATACATTCTATAAGGTTATCTACTATGTGCATTTGCTTTCGCCATTATTGTTCATGCCCTACTCTCTGTGCTAAGAAACATAGTTTCATCTTACCCCTAAGATCAGTACAAGTTGGGAATGGCCTTGGGTGTATTGTAATCAGGTGGACACTATTGCCACTATCAACAATGCAGGAAGAAGAATAGGCAGGCGACACGGGTGGAGCTTCTCGAGCCATATTTGTTGTGTTTAATGCATGTGATTTTTTAACCCGTTGCAATGCACGGGCCCTTTTGCTAGTTATACAAAAGTGTGGACCTTGGAGAGTTGCATGTAACATGTGGCAGGCCTTCCCCGACTCGCATGTCGACTGTACGTAGTGCTAGGCCCAAATAGTTGCATCTTGTACGTGGGCGCTAGGATTTTGTGTGTTCTTTTTTTTGCGGAAGAGGATTTTGTGTGTTCGACCAGGTTACTTCGGTTTCTTTATTATAAAACCGAACCGGCCGAACTTAATTCGGTTAGTATAAGTGAAAACCGCATTTTACTGTAGCAGCAAGAAAACCCGAAATTTCGGTGTCTTCAGTTACGGTGTCGGTTCCGTCTTCGGTCCATCAGTTTTTGTGCCCACCCCTAGCTATTACCACTTCAGCTAGCGAGGGTATCTGATTATTGAGTTGTGCGAAAAATATAAGAACCAAAACAATCGCACATCCGAGTTTTCTTTTTTGAAATTTTGAACATAAAACATTTGTTTGAAAAAAAGGGGAATGTCCTATGAAATATGTGAACAATATTTTGAAAAACTCAAACAGCTTTGAAAATCGGGAACAATTTCCTAAAATACTTAACAATATTTCTAAACTCTAGGGAAAAAATGAACATTTTTTTCGAAAGGGAACTTTAAAATTAGAAATATTTTTAGAAAACACAACATTTTTTAAACACTGGACACAAAATTTTGAAATACAATTTTTTTTGCAATTCCAAACAAAATTCATAACATGAACGTTTTTTTTAAACTCAGGAACAAAATTCGAAAACATGAACATTTTTTGAAATATGCAAACAATTATTGAAATAGGAACATTTTTTGAAACGGCATAAAAAATTAAAACATGACATTCTTGAAATTTTGAACAATATTTTATAATGAGAAATTTTTTTGAATCTTCCAAACAAATTTGGAAACATGAGCATTCTTTGAAATCAGCGAACAAGTGTTTAAATGGAAATATTTTTTAAGTCCCTGATTTTTGGAAAAACTTATGAAGATTTTGAACAAAAACATAAAGAAAAGAAAAGAAACAGGAAAAAAATGAACAAGGGAAACCATCAGAAAGCAAAAAAACGAGTAAGATTCGGTTCATGAAATTTCTGAAGTGTTCCCAAACCCCCAAAAAAAAAACAGCCTGGAACCTTCCAAGCTCCCAAAACCGGATACGATACTCGTTAGCTGCTGATAATATGGGCTGGCCCAATTTGATCCCTAGCTTGGTCAGGTCTATGCGAATGATTGACTATTTGTGCACACTGCGTCAAATAGAAAAAGTGCCGAACGGGAGCTCCCCAGAAAATACTAGAGCAACAAGTTAGCGAGCGCTCCTTGGGCACCCTCCCAACCATCACTTGAGGGCGGGCTGAGAGCACGCCAAGTGGGGAGTCTCAGCCGCCGTCACGTGTCACGTGCTAGGCGCTCCGATTTTTTTTCCACACGCGTTTTCGGTATTTAAAACGGTTTTTCGACCTTTTGGTTTTCCACGGTCTTCCTTAGCTTTCGGATCAAAAATTAGAAAAAAATGCGCGAAAACACTTTTTTCCCGCGAGAGATACGGCCATGGCTCTCGAAAACGGGAAAAAAAACTTAAGTTTTTTTCTTCCGCGGGAGCCATGGTTATGCTTTCGCGAGAGGCACAGCCGTGTCTATTAGAAACGATAAAACACGTTTTCTGTTTTTTCTTTTGCGAGAGGCACGGTTTTGCTTCCGCGAGATGCACGGTTGTGCTTTCGTAAGAGGCATAACTGAGAAACAAGAAAAACGTGTTTCTGTTTATTTTTCCTTTCGCAAGAGGCATGATTTTGGTTTCATGAGAGGCATTATTGTGCTTTCGCAAGAGGCACGGCCATGCCTCTCATAAACAAAAAAAAATGTGTTATCAGTGTTTTTCCTTCCACGAGAGGGACAATTTTGCTTCCGGAATAGGAACGGTTGTGCTTTCGCGAGAGGAACGGCCGTGCCTCTTTCGGAATAGAAAAAATGCTCACGGTTTGGTTTTTTTGTCAGGTTTTTTTGTCCGACTTTTTCATAAAAAATAAAATTCATCAAAACCTATTAACATGAGATCTAGATTTGAAGATCTCGATGCGATGAATCTATGGGTGAAAACAGTTTGAGATTTCGACGCAAGATTTAAACAATAAAACATTTTGAACAAACGTATATACGAAAAAAGTGAAAACTCCCCGCTACGACGAATGGCGTGCAGTTGGAAGTGAACTTTGAAAGCCGTACCCTTTAATTAGTGATTTCACAGAAATACACATGCAAATTAGGTCAACTACCTCATCATTGTCCAAACTGGGCCGCTCCCCTGCCCGTGCTTTCGGAACATCCCATGTGGTGGGTAGGCGCGCCCCAAGATATTTCTTTTCTTTTTTCCTTTCTTGTCTCTTTTCCTTTTTGATTTCTTTTTTCTTCTTTAAAAATTATTGTAATTCAAAAATCGTTTTGAACTTGAAAAAATGTTCACAAATTTTAAGAACTATTTCTATTCTCTGTTTTAAGATTATCAAGAACGTTTAAAAATATTTACAAAGTTGATTTTTTTTCAAACCAAAGAAAATGCTCGTGAATTTGAAATATGTTCGTCTATACGAAACAACTTTCATGAATTCGAAAAATGTACCCAAATTGGAAAAACATGATCATTGATTTAAAACATGTCCACGAATACAAAATTTTTGAAAAATGTTCAAGAATACAGTGCAAAAAGTTCTCATAGTTCATAAAAACATTTCATACCATGAAAACGTTTCAATGTGTTGAAATATGTTTAACATATATTCTAAAAATATTCAAAATGCGTATTAGAAAACCCGGTGAAATCCAGAGAGAATAACATCGAGAAAAAAGGAAAAAGAAACAGACCAGCAGTTAGATAAAAGATAAATCTGTCCAACGACCCGAGCGAATAATGCGTTCCGAACCTGATTTCTTTTTTGAACACAGTACAGACGCAATCGCTCCGAATCTGAGTCGGCATATCAACTTGAGATTTACGAAGTTATCGTAGGCGGCTCGTCGTCGACAGGAATGTCTCCTCCCACTGAAAGCGCGTCGCTGGAAATTCTGAAATAAATCCAAGAATAATGCGAGCATCAGGATTTGAACCCCGATAGGCTGGGAATATCACTGTCCCTCTAACCATCCAACCACAGGTTGGATTACGTGAGAACCTGATTTTTGTGCAGCCCAAATGCACGAACAAAAGAGGTGAAACGAAATAGTGTTCATGGAAATGGGTCAACCTGCTTCGGTCCGAGCATGGCACTCTATGGTCCAATATCAGGCAATCTCTTGGGTCTATATGGCGTGTGGGGCGCCCTAGTCGTGGCAACGCGCAACCCCCCCCCCCCCCCCCCAGACATATTGGGCCGGCCCATGCGTGGGGCGGGGCCCCCATTTTTTCCTTTTTATTTTCTTTTTTTGTTTTATTCTATATTCAAATAATTCAGAACTGATTCTAAAATTCAAAACATTGTGATTTGTCATAAAAACAGTTCTTGAATCAAAAAATGTTTGCGATTCAAAAGAATGAACTTTTTAATGTTTTTTTGTTTTTGAGAAAAACTTTTATGAGAATTTTATAATAATGATGACAATTTTAATATTTCATGAACAAATTTTGAATTCGATGAACAATTTTTGAACTTGATGAGCAAAATTTGTATTCAAGAACACTTTTTGTTTGAAAAAATAAATGAAGAAATTTTTGAAATAAATGAATAAAGTTAATGCATGATGAACATTTGTTGAAAATGATGACCAAAATTTGAATTTAATGGACATTTTTTGGGTTGGTGAACAAATTTTGAATTTTGGTGAACATTTTTTAAATGCCATGAACAAAAGGTCGATTCGTTGAATATTTTCTGAATTCTTCGTTTTTTATGGTTATGAACATTTGTCGAATTCGATGAACAATTTTTGAATTCGATGAACGAAAAAGTGTTCGTGAATTTGAAAAGAAAATTTGCAAAAACCCTGAAAAAGTAAAGATGAAAAAAGAGGAAAGAAAAGGGAAAACAGAAAAAAAGGAGTGAAGAAAACAGAAAACAGAAAACAGGAAAAACAAAAAAAACTTGGGGGGGGGGGGGGGGCTCGCGACCCACATGGGCTACCGGTTCACCGGACGCCATAGAATATTTTGTACTACTCTTATAAAAAACTGAGTTGGTGATGATGTTATGCCTGCCATCCTACAGTATCGATTGCCCGATCTATAACTGACGGATAGAAAGCAAATTATGATAACTTTGCAAATAGATACCCGACCCCTCTCCATATTTGCATATAAGGCCTTCTCTTGTTCATTTTTGTCTCCCATAAGAGAAACAATTCGTATAAATGCATCTTGATATTCCGTTCAACGCATGAGCCTCTTAGTAGTATTTTATAAAATCTGAAAAAAATAAATCTAGCACGTTAACGCAACAACAATGTATGATGTTACAAAATTCCGTATAAAAATTGAAATAGTTTTTAACATACAAAAATGACAACCTACATTGATGAGTCTGATAATGGGCCGAATGTAAAGCCGAAGTTATATTTCAAATTTGACATCAATGTATTATTCAGTGTTGAATTTCTTTTTTTCGATTTTTGAGTTATATTTCAAATTTTGACTTGAAATTTTGTGACAACCTACATTGATGTACTGTGAGTGTGCTAATTTTTGTTCATATTTTTATGAACACTTTAAAAGCACAATGTGAATTCAGTGCCCTACGCGCCATATAGAATCTGCCGAAATCCTGTTTTTATGTTTATTACTCACCCGGTTTTTCTTTTTATTTTTCCCTTTTCCTTATTTTCTATTTTTTTCTTTCAATTTATTTTTTTGTTTTCCTTTTTCTCTTTCATTTTCTTCTTCTCTAGTTTTTCACTTTTACCCTTTTTTCTTTTAAATTCTTGAACATGTTTTTGTTCACCAGATTCAAAAACAATGTTCAAAAATATAAAACAATATTAAAAAATACATTTTTTAATCAAAATTATGAATTGATCATCAAGATTAAAAATTTCTTCACCGAACTAAACAATGTTAATCAAATTCTGTTTTTCATACATCATTTTCATAAAATGTTCATCAAATTCAGATATTGTTAATTGGTTCGTCATTCTTTTTCAAAAAAAATTTCTTGAATACAAATTTTGTTCATCAAATTTGGGATATGTTCATCAAATTGAAAATTTGTTCACCCAATAGAAAAATGTTCATCATTATTAAAAATGCTCAAACATTGCTTGAATTTGTGATTTTTTTTTGTTCATCGACTTCACAAAGTGTTCAACCATGTAAAACAATGTTCAACAATTCAAAAAATGTCATCGAATGTGGAAATTGTTTAGAAAAAAATAAAAAATTGTTTATCAAACTAAAAATATGTTCATCAAATACAATATATTCTCGATTGTTTTAAAACAATGTTCATCAAAGATTTTCTTCATTGAATGCATAACTTGTTCATCATTGTTTTTCAAAAAGAATGTTCTTGAATTCATATTTTGTTCGTCAAATTCACAATTTGATCATCAAATACAAAAAATTGTTTGTCATCATTAACAATGCTGAAACATTGTTTGAATTTGTGAACATTTTCAAGAATCCAGGCATATTTTTTGCAAAATCGAGAACTTTCTTTTGCTGAATATGCGAAAAATTTCTCAAAATCAAGAACATTTTTTAATCAGAAGCATTTTCTAATTTCTTTAAAATATTGTCAAAATTTTCTGATGTATTTATATTTTTTAAATGTTGTGTTTATATTGTAAAGAAGAAGAAACCGAAACAGAAAATATAGGGCAGGAAAAAGAAATAAAAACACGTGGGCATCTAGTGCCGCTCACGGGCCGTCCCAATAGGGCGTGCGGGAGGGGAGTGGTGCGCACTGACTTTATACAATTTGAGAGCTCCTATTTGCCGCGCGCAGGCGGCAAATTGTCGAGCCTTCGCTGAACGAAGAGCGTATGAGCCGGCCGATTAGGAGGAAAGGACCTCAAAAGTAAAAAAAGAAACAAAAATTCATGTACCCAAAACAGTTCGAACTCACGAATTCCCTTTCTATTGCTAGCGTTGCTTACCCGCAAAACTTCGAACTCTGTTCATTTATTTTAACGCACACATCAATTATTTTGTAATATCTGCTGAACATTTTCTTAAAATATGCTGAATATTTAAATAATACACAATGGAGTTATTTTAATATACGATGAACATTTTTGAAGAAAAATATGAATACACGCGCTTAACAATTTTCGGACACGTACTGAACATTTGTGAAAATACATTGGACAATTTACGAATACAAATTGAGCATTGTGTAATATACACTGAACAAAATTAAGAAACTTAGTGAACTTTTGTATATTCGTTGAAAAACTAAAACCAAAATAGAAAAATTCCAAAATATATAAACTGAATTTCTTTTTATATCGATTGAACATTTAAAATAATACACATTTTTTTATATCAATTGAACTAATTCATAAAATACGATGCACATTTTTGTAATACACAATGAATTTTTTTATATGCAATGCTGTGCAATTTTCGTAATATACAATGAACATTTTTCTTGATAAAATAAAATTTCTTGTAACACACGGTGAAAATTATATATAATGCGCAAATAAAAAGAAAAGAACAGAAAAAGAATCAAAACATAAAAATAAAAAAAGTAAAAGAAAGTGAAAAGAAAAGGAACCAAAACAGAAAAATAAAAAAAACCCAAACAAAACAACGGAAAACTGGACAAAAGAGTGAAAAACTGAAAGCAAAAAACCGCAGAAGATAATAAAAAAAAACCCTGCAGAAGCAGCGAAGGAAAACGCCACAGGAAATCGTACGTGGGCCGGACCAAGTGGGAAGTCGCTTCAGCCGAGGTGCAGCTCCTAAACGCTCACGCCAAAATCACTAATTAAGGAGTACTCGTTGCAAAGAACACTACACTTTCCCAGGTCGCGACAAGTGGCGCACATGCAGCACGCCACTTGTCGCAACCTGAAAGTTTTCTTTTTTTCATTGATCTATTTATTCAAAACGTTTTATCTCTTAAACCGTGCGTCCAAATCTCGAACCGTTTTCACCGTTGGATTCCTCACGTCGAGATCTTCAAAACTAAATCCCATGTTGATAGATTTTGACGAACTTTTTCACTTGTTCCAAGAAAATGTACCTGACATTAAAAAAATGCTATACAATGTAAAATCCAACATTGTACCATTCATAAAAAAAAATGAAGATTACATTTATAAAAATGTTCATGCTTTGAAAACAAAATGTTTCTGACATTTCAAAAAAATGCAGTGTATAAAAAATGTTGACATAGTTTAAAATAATAATTAATATTATACAAAAAAGATTCAAATTACATATGAAAAATACTTAGCACATATGAGAAATAATGTTCAAAACAAGTATTTAAAATATATTAATCATGTATTTAGAAAAATTTATGTATGCGAAAATTAGACCACCCACTCTTCCTTCCCCTCTCCCCTCGTCTTCACCAGAGGCGGCTGCCGAGAAAGCCTATACTCCATCGGTGAAGGGGGCAGCAGGGATCCGGTGTCCCGGGACCTTTGTGCGGCTGGAGTGGCAGTGCACGGCAGCACCAGATCTTCCTCCTACGACCGCCCCTCCGGGCACCACAGCGACGCCATAGTGGGGACGACGGGCTCGGTAGGGGGCAATCGAGCGATGGCGCAAGGACCCCGGAGCAGTGGCTCCGGACACGGCGGGGGCGGGATGGGGTCATCCCCTCTACGTTAGGGATAACATGCGAGAAGGCGGCTTCATGTTGCAGTGCTAGGGGGCGGCAGAGCAGGGGATCCAATACCTAGGTTTTTCTCAGGAGGCGCGTGGTTGGCAAAGCTATCTCTGAGGTCGATGGCGGAAGATGCCAGATTAGCTGCCGTCTAGTGTTTGCAGATCAGAAGCCAGGGCGACGACATTAACCTCATGATTGGTGGTAATCTAGCCGGCTACGGTTCCAGGAGGTGCGGTTGCTAGTGAAAACCATGTTGACTTCGGTCCTAACAAACAATGGCGGCGTATTTGCGTTATTATCTTCATGAAGGCATCCTTGCTGCAACTATTGTTAGGTTTTTATTTTCTCTTATTGGTTTTAACCGATTTACCACGGTTTTCTTTTATATATATTTTTTATTCCCTTTTTTTTAACACATGACATAATTTTTCGTAAATTTTTAGATTCTTTGTATACAACATGAACATTTGTTATACATATTTAAAAACTACCAAATATGTCGTTAACACTTTTGAAAATATATGTTTTAATATCTTTTTTCATACGCATTGTACAAATTTTATATACATAAGGAGCATTTTCTTTATATGGGGTTAAACATTTTCTAAGTAAATGTTTCTCATTTTTGCTAATATATGTTTTTGGTGTCTGCTTTTTTCAAACACATTTGTACAGTTTTTGCATAATCATAAGCGGCTAACATTTCTTCTATAATAAAACACATAAATTTATTAAAATTCGTGAACATATTTAGTACATAATGTACATATTTTATACTACTGCATTTTTATACACATAAGGAACATTTTTGTACAGGTTTTAAAAACTAAATACATGTTTAACTTTTTTTCAAATATATCTTTTCGATGTCTACTTTTCTATACAGGTTTGTTCATTTTTTTTGTATAAATCAAGAACATTCATATACACTTTTAACATTTTTTGCTAATGTCACAATTATTAAAACTTGTGAACATTTTTATATAGTAAGATACATTTTTAACACAAGGAAATTTTTGTATACAAGTTTCACTTTTTTTAATACGTGATTAATATATTTTTCAAGTATATTTTTTGATGTATACTGTTTATTCACATTTCAACGTTATTTATGTAAATAATGAACATTTTTATACATTTTAAATAATTTTTCAAATACATAATGAACATGCTTCAATAATATCACATCAATTTTTTAAACACGTGAGCATAATTTAAATTGACACAAACATTTTTTTGTATACTGTCAACATTTTAACTAAGCTAACAATTGGTTTTGCATAACCAAACATTTTTCTAAAATCACGATTTTAATTAATTTTATGTTCTGGAAAATATGTTTTTACATTTTTTTCGAAATAAAAACTAAAGGGGAATAACAAAGGAAAATAACCATGGAAAAGGATGAACTAACCAAGAACCTACCCGAGCGAGCCCATTTATAGCGACAGCTTGAGGCGAGCATGCGCACCGTCTTGCATCTTGCGACCCATAGTAGGCCCCTGCTTTAATATAACTCAATACGGGCGGCATATACCTCCTGCACCAAGCGCTCTTTATTTACACCAAAAAAAGACTGACGTATGCTCTCTCTCTCTCTCTCTCTCTCTCTCTCTCTCTCTCTCTACATACCAGATGCAGGCGCGCGTCTCTTTTATTGTCTCTTACAAAATAAAAAATACACACTGTGAGAGGGATAATACCGATTGGAGCTGAATGTGAGAATAACCGTAGGTGGATTCTACTAGTGTGTGATATTTTCGTAGAAGTGTTGCATAAGAATATCATTGCTCGAAAGGAACCACATTCTCTTTAGACCGACGGTTAACATATCCCTCTCCTAGCTCGGCAGCTCAAGGCGACCCCATGTTGAAATAGAAAAAGAAAAATTCATCAGAGGTCACTGAACTTGCTCTGGAACTCAGTTTTGTCCCTCTAATTCAAAATGCCCAAAACGCAGTCACCGAACTTGCCCTAAGGGTTCAAATACGGTCGCTCATATGGTTCTGTGTACGTATTTTGTTTACCTGGAATATGATTGACCGGTTAACCGCCACGTGGCGACAACGGCGTGGACAGCATGGCATCATATTTACAAAATGATCCCTGCACGAGAGGCCCGTCTGTCCGTTGGGTGGGAGAAATAAAAAGATGAAGCAATATATACGCGCCTGTGGGGATTGAATCGTGCGCCCCCAGGGCAAAGGGCAGGTGGTTACACGGTTTGCGATTCCCGGCCTTGACGCATGCGATCTCATCATCTCAACGGAAAGCAGGAAAAAAAGGAGTGACGCCGAAACAGGCTCGTACCCCGGCCGGCCGGACATCCCGATCGCGTGGTGCGGCCGGCCAATCAGAGTCCAGGGGCTAGCAGCTACCGCTTTGCTTTGCTTCAGGAAAGGCGACATGCACGTACCAAATTAGGCGCCAGATCTGAGCGACCCAGCCCAGACCAGACCCCATGATTGAGATCGATCCCGGCCCCCGTCGGCCATGCAAAAGGTGGCTGTACTTTTACTGTTGGCGCAACGTGCGACATATACAAATTTCCTTCTGGCACGCACGTACTTTCTGCCTTCTCGCTAGCTGGTGCGGCGTGTGCAACAAATCACGGTCTCGTCGCTCTCTCGCGCATGCGTGCTCTCATCAACCTCCACGCCATGCCAGGCCCGGGCGGCCGGATCGATCGACGGATAAAGCCTAACCTCTCGCGCTCCGGGGGGCATGCAGGGGCCATGATTGATCCATCCATCCATGGATGAATGGGGCCTGGTGCTGGTGGTCATGCATGCATGCACGCATCGATCTTGGAAGGTCTCCGAGTGTGTGAATTTCACTTGGCATTATATTCCACTCGGCTTGCGTACGAGTGGCCTTAGAAAAGTAGCCCTTCTAGACTTGCTCCGAAACTGGACAGATAGATCACATTGCCACTCACTCACCCATTCGCTCATGGGGGCGTGTTCTCTGTACCCCTCCCATCCCTCGATGTGATATTTGGTCACGTACATTCTGTCCTTTTCTTTTCCTGCCTCCATTTTCCACGACATGTAACATGCAGCACCAAACTACTGGCCAAATATAGTGCCTATGCTGCTAGCTGGTTCCATCATGCCTTATAGTATATTTTTTGCTTCTATCAAACCATTGAGTGGTAATGCAGGAAATGGAACACAAAGTTCCTCCACTCCCCATCGCCGCTTCTGGTCTTGCTCCAATCATCCGGTCCAAGAAGAATTGTATATACACAGCTGATAAGCTAGCTAGCGTGCACAGGAGAAATTCAAAGTCTACACATTGTCATCCGGCCAATTCATGCCAGGCCTCGTGGCTGTAGTCAGCATGCTGGTTTTGCCCATAACGGGCGCATACAGTAACCCTATGGTTCAGTGGTTATACCAAACCACTGGCTTCTGTCTAGCTAGGATTTAGTTTGCATCCCACCAACCGTAGTCCCAGTTTTTCTGAAGAATCCCTGCCAACCGGGAAAACTTTGATACCTAGCACAGTTGCATGGACCAAATGATCAAAGGATGGAAGTTGCAATGGCTATGTGCGTCACAATGATGCAGAGGCCGAGGGTTTCAACCTCGTTTTCAACAAAAAAGGATGGATGCCATTGATACTAAAAAAACCCTGCTAAAACAAATATAAACGGTCGGCGGAAATTAATTGCATGCCTGTCATGAAATGATCTCTGATATGTACCTGCTGCTTCATACACTTGGAACAATCCAACAGAGCAACTGTTCCTCTCTCCATCCTCTCGGCCTACATACATAGTATCCTGCTCCATCGACGACGTGGAGCGTCCGCATTGGCCGAGCGGCTGTCCAGCATTATCCAAAGTAAATGGAGACACAGAGCTCGACCAGACCTTTTCTGTGCTGGCTGCAGCTTCGTGCGAGAAGCGAGATATTTGTTGAGTGCAAGCCAGTGCGAGCTGAAAGGTATGCATGCATGGTTCTTGAAAGTTGAAAACGGCATGGACAGTAAAATTGACCACTCGTATCGTTTGTTGCGTCTTAATTGGGGTATGCATGGGCATGGCATCCAGGTTCCTGCTAAATCCTTCCTGAATGCAGAAAGTCTACTGTGCTTAGGTCAGAAAGCCGCCCATGATCTGACCCCGAGTGCAGTAAAAAGGACTTATCAGACAGCATGATTGGGCGCAAGTCTCTTGACGGATCCGTGTCATGCCAACTGCTGAACGATCGACGCCTAGACCCCTAATTATTCGCGAGCAGCTAGCAGTCCCAATTGAGGTATATGTCGCGAGAATTGTGTAGACATATCGAGCCTATCAATCAGTAGTATTTCGTTCGTAACAAGGATGGATACTATTGCGTGACGGAAGATCCGAGTGTACGCCGAGAGGCCGGCACAGCAGCTGCCGCTGTTGGGCGTCGTTTGGACGCGTACGTACGTGGTGTACCGCGCTGCTCCTCACAGATGCATGGCTAGGAAGCATGCAGATCCACAACGCGTAGTATGATACGTACGTCCCTGGAAAGCGGCGGCGGCGGCATGGGCGCGCGAGCCGACCTGTGCTGTGCTGATCCAAATGTCGGCGATCGCCGGCCCGAAAACGTGCGGTTTCTCGCAGCGGCGGCAGGCATGAATGCGTGCATGCATCTGGCAGCAGGCATTTGCGTGCGTGTCTATGGCCAGGGGCAATGATCGTGGCGCGGCGGGCTCCAAGTCTCTGCCGCCCGAGACTTTCGCGCCTCGCCGCTGCGTGCTCTGCCAGGACAAGCGCTGCGGTACAAGCAAGCCAGGCCAAGATCCAGATGGCGCGATCCATTGGCAGGCACGATTACGAACATGTGTATATCCGGCATGGATAATTGACGGGCGTCGCCAGAGATCCCAGCGTGTCACCAGGGTGGCCGCGCCGATGATGGACCGATTTGGCACCGGATTACGCCTCAAGCGTACTCTTACTCGGGTGGACAGGAAGACGAACACGACATGCACATGCACGTCGTCCAAATCAGAGCCAGAGGGCTTGGGTAGCTAGCTGCCGTGGGCACCGAAAGGAAGGCAACGCATGCAGCACGACGACCAGCCGAGGGCGGGCGAGCTACCGGCCGGCCGGGCACGGCCAATGGGGGCCGGGGAGAGGGCGCGTCGACGCGAGTGCATGTGACCTCAGATGTTGGCGTCAAGGTGGTTGCGATCGGATCCATGGACCACCGGGGCGGGTACGAGCTAGCTAGCTAGCTAGCCTTTCCCTCTCCGTCGATCTCTCCCCTACCGGCCGGTCGTTCCGCTCCCATGCATGCACGCACGCACGCACGCGCAGTAGCTTTGCTTGGAACCAGCTATAGCCTGTACTGTCTCACTTCAAGTGGGCTGCTGCGTCTGGACACGACAGCAAGATCCCTGGTCCTCTTTCCCCCTTGATCTCTAGCTAGGGATCGATGAAACGACCTTTCAATTCCCCGGCTGGTAGTAGGAGTAGTACTCTGTATATGGAAAAAGGAAAAGACAGGGATAGACAGGCTAGCTAGGCGGTGAACATCCATGCATGCATGCATCTATCTTACTCTGCACATTGGATTTGCCGAAAAGTCAAACTTTGCTAAGTTTGACCAAATTTATATTAGAAATTATTAGCATCTATAATATCTAATAAATATAATATAAAAATATATTTCAAGATGAATCTAATGATATTGGTGTTGTTATGTGAATGTCTATAATTTTTTATATAAACTTGGTCAAAATTGGATGAGATTGATTTCGGACAAACCTAATATGCAGAGTAAAAAGGACCGGAGGTAGTAGTAATCTTGCATGGCCTTAACCAATTTAGCTTTAAAAAGTGTGCATTTCTTGTTGGTGAGTTGCCTGAAAAACAAATTGGTGTAAGTTGATTTTCTAGGAGAAACAATAGAGGTGAGGGCGAGCCGGGAGCGACCCAGAACCGAGGACGACGCGGCAGTGGCGGCGACGGTGGAAAAAAATATATCAGAAGTTGACGGGTTGTGGGGTGGGTCGCCGGTCCTCAAGAAGAATAGTTGGGGCGGTGGCGGCGCGCTGTAGCCAGGGATCCTTGCTTTCTTGCGTGGCGCAGTGCATGGGCCATGCATGTTGCCGCGCGCGCGCCGTGGGATCGGTGGATGGATCGGACGGTGCCATGATTAATCGCCCGAGCTTCACGGCCTTAATGGTTGGATCGGCGTTAGGTCGCCCGCTGCCGGGTCTGAAATGACAAGACCAAGGCGGGGAAAGGGAAAACCACGCACCGGCCGGCAGCACGCACGCAGTAGTAAGTGTATCTAGATTGGGTCTGATTGGCCGGCGCCACCAGCTATGGCTATTGGCTAGGCTAGCGATCGGGTACTATGTCGCGTAGCCGGGGCTCACCTAGCTTTTCTCTGTACCAGCACAGTAGTGCGCGGTCGTCGCGGGCAACAGCAAGTTGAGCCCGCTCGATCACCTCCTCCACAGAGAAACATGGCACGAGGGGGTAGATCCCGCGCCTTTGCATCACGATGAGGGAGGTTGATGAGGCGATTATCCGAAGCCTATGCACACATTGACACATGTGTGTCGACGTTTGCTGTTGCGCTGAAATCGGAATAGTGCTTCCTCTCTTCCCTCGCTTGCATGCCACCAACCGAACGTGCATATGATATCAACTTCCCGCCTGCATGCATGGACCAGTGTGTGCTGTACGTAGTAGCTGCTTGCTGCTTGGGCGTCACTGTAATCGTGTTTAATTCCCTCTCCCTCCCTCTCTCTCTGTGTGTGTGTGTGTGTGTGTGTGTGTGTGCACACCTGGGAATTATCGGGTTTATTCCAAGGTGTCTCCAGTTTTTTAAAAGAAAAAAAAATCCGTGGTATTTAGCATGTAAGTACTCCGTACATATCACAGGATATGTAGGTCTCTCACACCGGTCTCACACTAGGAATGATGCGATCTTGGTAGCTGAAAAGAACACTAGGTTCCAAAGAAACAGCACATGCTTGTGAGGACAATGATAATCAATCAGTGGGAAGTAACAAAATAATGTTTTGGCAAAGTTACAGGACTTGGGCATGAATCCAATCCGGTGTCCGGCCTTCCAAGCTCCCGGGAGGCGAGCTGTCTCCTCCCAGCGCCAAGTGCTCTTGATCCTCTGATCTTATCCAGACTCCTGGCTACAAGCATGTACGTACACATCCTATCCTCTCGCATTCACACATGGACTCACAGGCTCAGGCTCATATATGCCAACCTCAGTTTCTGCGCACCAACATATCCCGACGAGAATGAGTACCGAAAGTGCCGCGCAAAAAAAGGACAATTCATTTCAGAAGGCCTGTGCTTCGGAAGAGGAAAACATGGTCACAGATGGATGCACATGCATGCACACAGATACGTACGTAGTACTGTACTTGTCCGTGTGGATCGTAGCTGGTAAGGCATGATATGATCTCCATGGATGAGAGAGGGAGTGAGAGAGAGAGGACAGAGGGGAGGAAAAGACCAAGGCGATGGATGGCGATGATGATGACAAGGGATCTCCAGCCCATGTGTGCCCTGCCCCTGCCTGGACGGCTGGACCTGCGAATTCGTCCTGCCCGGCCTTGGAGTTGAAGGCATGAAATCCGCCCCACCACCATGTTCTGTGGGCGCCGTTCGATTTCGAGCCCTCCCCAGGCCTCAGACTGCCACAATAAAAAGTAACATACACATATCCCTATACTATGTTACTATCTTCATAATGGATAGCAACATAAGCGTGGTAACATGCAAATCTTCATTTATTAGGTTATAGACTCATATTGCATTGGGACATGTAATGTTACAGTAACTAGCTAAGTTACTACGACTACCTTTCTCCTCATTAACTCATTGCCACATAAGCAAATTTGCTGAGTTGAACTTGACGTTACTCCTGAAGTTACTCTCACTATGGCTAGTCTCAGCTCAGCTGCAGCCTGTAGGGGAGGGCAGAAGCCACCTTATCACCAAGCCCAAGCCCTGCGCTGCGCCGCTGTCCGGTTAAAAGAGGCCAGTCCGGCCGGACGGACGGTTGAACATGCATTGCATTGCATGCCAGCAGGCAGCAGCAAGAGGCTTGGACAGATGCTATGCCCACCCAGCATGCATTGCCCTTTCGGTGCAAATCAACTTCATCATTCCCGTCAGACATTGATGCTCCCTGCCTTGCGCCTTTTGGCAACTTTTGCAGTTATTGCCCGGTTTAAACTTGGCCTCTACTAGTTCCCTGTCCGTGCCCGCATTATCTACGGCGTCAGGGGGGCCTGGGGCACACGGTCGCACGGATAGCCTGTTGGGGTAGGCCGTTGTGTGGCGGCTCGCGGTTGGCTGCCTTATGAATATAGTACTCCATTTCCTATGCAAATCTCTGTTCTTCTTCTTTTTGCGGGGGATTCCGCTTGCAACCTTTGATGATAGAAAAGCGAGCGTTCACGTTTGTATCATGTTAAAAAAAATCTGATTACTGTTCCACAAACCTCGAGTATATATCTACGCTAGATACGGGAAATGACCTGGGTTGAAGAAAGAATCTATGTTCTTGGAAGCAAAGAAAGAACTCTGGTATTCCGACCTTATCTTTTTGCTCAAAGACTTTGGTCCTCGGGGCTATGTACACCTGATATGAAAAAAAATACGTGTAGATGATTTGACATGTATTTTCTGTAGTGATCCAGAATCTATACGACACCTGTTCGTTGATTGCATTGTTGTGAAGAAAACCTAGGAAACTATTGCCAAAATGTTTAACATTGTTGTACCTTGGTCATTCTGTGACGTTGCTGTTTTTTAGAAGCAAAAAAGAGCTAGCTGAAGTTGTTTACATTTTCTCAGCTACTAGCCTACTACATTGTGGGGTTTATGGCTTCTGCGAAATGAAATTCTTTTACAGGGTCGAAGGTGGCGGAACTTGAAGTGCATCCTTCCTTCTGTAGGTTCTCTGGTTAGAATGTGGAAGGTCCTGTGCGTCGGTGCTCAAGCTACACGGCTTCTCGAGTGTCTTCGACTTCTTGATCGTCACTATGCAGAGCTACTTAGAATAGTCTGGCACTGATTTCCCTTTATTCTCTCAATGCAAAAACGCTTGTTAAGCGTGTTACCTATAATAATTTTGTCACGACTACTTTTGGTTGTGTCTAAGAGTTGTGAAACGTTTTAGGTTGTGGATGCTTGCCTTGGCATTTTGAAAAAAAAGTTGGGGTGGGGGAAACCCCTTTGATTTAAAAAATCATACTAGTAATAATTGTGAAAAAAGTCAAAAAAAAAACCACAAACATTTTCTGAAATAAACTTGAGCTACTGTTGTACTTGTATAAAAGAATTCATGAAGGAAAAACTCCCGTTCACTTAAGGGCAAATAACACAAAATTTCAAGGACAAAAAGTGTATAGTAGTACATACTATTGTTTTTTCTCACCCAAAATACCATGAAAGTCATTCCTTGGCCAGACTTTTTATACTACTAAAACAGGAAGTCAAGTTTAATTCGAAAAGAAGTTTCAGAATTTGTTGACTTGTATGTATATTCTCATATATGGTACAGTATATACACCTAAGAGCCAAACGTGATTTTCCTGTTAAATATCGGTAATCCACGTACGAGCCCAGGCTCATCTGCACGTGATGAATGGTAAATTCAAAGAAAATGGCAACACAATAAAAAAACTAACTAAAATTTTGTTTCTTACACACCCAAATATTTCTTTTTCTAAGAGCTCCTCGAATGTCCTTTGGCCACCAAATTTTACACGCATCTAGCCCACTAGAGCATCTACGATGCCAAAAGAAACCGTTTTTTTTTCTTCTTTTTTTCTTTTGTTCGAACGGTTGATATGGGCGGGAGCAGATAGCCCGGGCTCCGAGACGCGGATCTCTCTACGTATACGTGCTCGACCAAATCAATTAGTTTAGGTGTATATCTAACACCGGCCGGTCTATACCGGTGGCTTCCAAGATAAGATAAGAAATACGTGCTCCCAACTTGCAAGGTGCATGATCATTTGACGCAATGTGATTTGATCGACAAGCCGATCCACCATCCACGTAGCATGTCGCAACGTAATCATCCAAAACCTCCGGCTTGCTACACTACACATGCAGAGGTCGGTTGATCGATCACCCACGCTCTATCAACAAGATACACAAGAACATGAGCACAACGACCTAGCTAGCTAGCTAGCTAGGTAAAGTACCTACAATACTACATGGCAAATTATCGCCGGTTGGCTAGGTAGCAAGGTCACTCGAGTTGCTTCCACTAACGTCAGGAGGATTAGACCCGAGCCAACTCCCGTTCGACAGGCCAGGGCAGCTCCATCAGTTCGATCGAGGACCAGTATACGCAGCAGGGGGTGCTGGCCTTTCAGCTCACCACTCGATCACTTGCTCAATCATGCCTGGCTGAGGACGAATGAATAATAATTGGAGATTAGAAACTGCATCCCAGTACGAGGTCTACGTGGCCGTGGATTAAACTAGATGATCGCTATCTTGGCTCAGGTAGCCTCACATGGCGATCTCATCACCAAGTTCGTAGTTGTTAACGACATGCATGCGTTTCGATCGTCTCAACTAGCAGCACATACAACTAGACCAGTACCATACTGTTAATCAACTATTTGACCAAATGGTATTATGAGTAGCCGGGCATTAGTATACGTGATCTCGTGTTGATCTTGATCACGTCGCCGCTGACCTTGCGCTGTTTCCGAAGCGTGCCAGGGGGACGCGCGCAAAGTCAAGGCCGCAAGCATGCAGGCTGACTAGGACACGTGCGGTGGCAGCCAGATTGTCAATGTGGGACGGAGATCTGTTGCGATCTTGCCAGCTTAATTACTAAGCGCACACGGAATAATTAAAGTCGTTGTTAGCTGGGGTCAACCTTAATGCTGTTCATCAGTAAACACCTGCAGCTGATCCTCGCGGTCGCGGGGGATTTGTTTTTGCCGGTGCATGCGCTGTGGCGGAGATCCTCCGTGATCTTGCCGGTTTGGCGGCATCGAAAGATTGGCGTCTCTTACACCGACTAAACAGTCAACCAAACAAACATACAAACAAGTGATAGATAGAAGATTCAAAAGGAAGACAGAGCGATTTAGGTCACGCCTGCAGGTGCTCATCGATCGCCCGGGGAATCTGCGGCGCTGTGCTGCGCAGGCCTGGTACTACGTAGCATGATCGTATCTGAATATTCTACGGGCGAGAGAGCCTTGGCCTTTCAAGAACGGTGAAAGGTGCCGGTAGTAGAGCAGAAAGGAGAGGACGGTAGTACTGGATTCAGATAACGTTTTGGAGAGAGGGGGAAGCGATGAGGCTGCATGCTCGGCCGTAGGAGGAGTGGGACTGAACCGGCCTGTTAGTTACACGCGCGCGGCGCCAACGGTCGTCACCTGGATGACGAAACGGCCTTTTCCCCCCTTCTCGCCCGTGCGCCCGCAGCAGAGATTTGCCCTTAAAGCCGCCCCCGGCCGAACCGTCCCCGAACGAGTTCTGCCCAACCCACCGTTCGGCTCTCTCCTCTTCTGTTCTCTTCTGTTCCGAAAAGAAAAAGGCAGGGCCGGTTTTACCTTAATTGCGCGCTCGGCGTGGGCGTGATTGAGACATGGAGTGCCTTTTGGAACAAGGGAACATGATTAAATTGCATAGTTAGCAAAGCTAGGTGTTGCCTCCCCTCCCTCTCACCACCCACAGATCCCCACCCCACCCCCAACTATATCAGCGGCACTATAATCCCACCATAATACACCCCACGAGAATACTTCCTAGTAGACGCTCTTGTCTTTATTTATGTAGACACTCTTCTCTTTATTTAAGATAGATACTACTCCCTCTGTTTCTAAATAGTATAAGATCTTTTAGAGATTTCGCTATAGGCTACTCCTACGGCCAAGCAAAAATGAGTGAATCTATACCTTAAAATATGATTACATACATCTGTATATAGCACATAGTAGGATCTCTAAAAGGTCTTTTATTTAGGAACGGAGGCAGTAGATCATTTTGAATTATTATTTTTCTTCGCCTATTCCTTTCATGGTTATGGTGGGAAGTTTCTCGCCCTTGAAGTGGTGATACATCTAATGATTTTATTTTTATATATATAGTTATGGCGGCCTCCATGGGTCGGGGTAGCACAGGTGGCGACGACGGCCTCTGTTCACCACAGCCACACGGGCTGCGATTACCGGAACCCGTTAGGACAAGTTATGGCGGTGGCGGTGGACTTCGCTAATCATTGCTGCGAGAGTGGCGGCCCTCGACGACAGTGACAATGAGATCAAGTAGCGCAATGACGTGTCTGCAAGCGCATCGGTATATTTGCGGACATTATGGCGATGATCGTGTGCGGTGCTATGGGCAATCGTTTGCGGCACAAGAGGGATTTTCCTCTGCTGCGAGGACAATGGCAATCTCACGGGGTGGCTTTGTGACGCCATCAATAGCGTCCAATGCTAATGAGTAAGGGATGCATTGGTGGTTGTCCGACGACATCTAGCACCTGGGTATCGACCCGAAGTTGGCACAGGGTGATACGACCAGCGACGAGCTTGTGTTATTACCTTATTGAAGACGTTGTCTGCTTGCTATATTTCTAGTATCTATTGGCTAGTCTCGGCAACCGGGATGAAAAACCTTATCCAACCCATTTTCAACTATATGTGGCGACAAAAGCCGACTATCACAATATATAGCATAAAGCTGCAAAATACAACTTGAAAGCTAACTAACACAACATGTGCAAAATCGATCGGCCGATCAGTAATATTAACCATAAAGATTGCCTGTGTAAAACAAAAGACTTTTTGATAAGCCACAAAGTCTGCTTTCATAAAGGTGCTCGGTTAGTCCGATGTCACTAATAGATATAGCAGTTCAACAGTCTTTAAAAGAAACTGTGAATTCTAACCTTGAGTTTTTTTGTATAAAACACTTTGGAACCATAAAAGAGTCTAATAAACCATACCGAGGGCTCCTTAAGGCACCTCGGCATGATTACATCGAGACTCTTGGAGAGCCCAACATATCATCAATGTTTGTATACAATATACGAGCGTTGCCTTTCGTAATTATCGCGTTAAAGCCATAAATATGCGTCAATTTGACTTAAGATTTTGGACAAATTGGGTTGACTGGTTCTTGTGCTTACCCTCTATGTTCCCGGTTGTTCGGCTAGGGTAAATAGAGCACCTCTATGATTGTTACTACCGGGTCAACCGGGTTCTTACCTCAGACGGGTGAAGCAGAAAGCTCGATGTGTTAAGAATATAATTGGTCGGCAACGAAGGAAATGAAAATTTAGGTTCATTAAAGACCACGGAGTTTGGCAAATTTCCCCAAACTAAATCCTTAATATTTTCCTCACACATTGATCGAAGGTGAGGTTTCAAGATTATGGTCAACATGATAGTTAGAAAAGGAACTTATAAAGGACTATTTTTTCCAGAAAATATTTCATACGTTAAATAGTAATATAACATATTTCTTCGCGTACATTTTGTTTATAAAACCGTATGACCGGATTGCTTTGTTTTCCATAAATCTTTGCCCTCATAAAGGCTTTATTAAGTAGGAAAACACTCTCCGGCTACTGGCTGAGGAGGTTGAAGGCGATGATCGGTCAACAAAGTTTGTACAACGTAGATCCGAGCGTTAATGATGCAAAGTACTTGGATACATAGAATCATTACATATAAATTATGATTAAAGTCAAGTTCCTCTAGTCGATCTATTAAAGAGTCAAGGGCACAGTCTCGCAAAGACAACTGAGCAGCTGGCATAACGCTTTCATAATTTCTGTTGGCTTTGATTTCCTTTCTATTAAGTCCCTTGGGGCCGACCTTGGCAAGCTCGGTTTTCGCTAGCTCCAACTCTTTTAAGATATCTTTATTATTTTACCGAGAAATCCGTGTCAAATGTAACAAAAATTTGTGTCAAACATATGTCGATCCTTAGTTCGGCCACCCGTGCCCAAATTAAGGATCAGGAGCTACTTGGCTTCGAGCTTATCAATTGAAAGCAATTAAAGGGGTACATCGATCCCCTGATCAGGTGTTGCTACCCGACCAGTGGCTTGGGGCTACTGCATTGATGATCCAATGCAGAAAATTCAAAGTGTCAATTGGTTTCCGAGAGATTACGATCTTCAGGATGGTCGGCAGCACCCAACCTGAGTCGGGAGCTATTGCGCACCATGCTTTCATTCATAAGTATGTTGTTGAGCAAGGATTTGATCCTTAGTCCTATTTCGCGAATTGACCTGAGTCTTAGGGGGTACTAGGATCAACATTTTTATTTTATCCTTCTAGTGCATCCCGAATTTTAGGCCGACACGCACCTTGAAGGCTATTGGCTATACATCTCGGCAGTAAATAAATTGCATCGATCGAAAATAAATCCCGCAAAAAACTGCCCAAGACCGAGGTGGTGCACCACTGATACGTCTCCGTCGTATCTACTTTTCCAAACGCTTTTGCCCTTATTTTGGACTCTAACTTGCATGATTTGAATGGAACTAACCCGGACTGACGCTGTTTTCAGCAGAATTACCATCGTGTTATTTATGTGCATAAACAAAAGTTCTCGAAATGACCTGAAACTTCATGGAACAACTTTTCAGAAATAATAAAAAATCCTTGCAAAAGATGAAGGCCAGGGGGGCCACCACCTATCCACGAGGGTGGGGGGCGCGCCTGCCCCCTAGGGCGCGCCCCCTACCTCGTGGGCCCCCTGGAGCTCCTCCGACCTCAACTCCAACTCTATATATTTGGTTTCGGGGAGAAAAAAATTAGGGAGAAGAATTCATCGCGTTTTATGATATGGAGCAGCCGCTAAGCCCTAAAACCTCTCGGGAGGGCTGATCTGGAGTCCGTTAGGGGCTCCGGAGAGAGGAATCCGTCGCCATCATCATCATCAACCATCCTCCATCACCAATTTCATGATGCTCACCGCCGTGCGTGAGTAATTTCATCGTAGGCTTGCTGGACGGTGATGGGTTGGATGAGATTTATCATGTAATCGAGTTAGTTTTGTTAGGGTTTGATCCCTAGTATCCAAATGTTCTCAGATTGATGTTGCTATGACTTTGCTATGCTTAATGCTTGTCACTAGGGCCCGAGTGCCATGATTTCAGATCTGAACCTATTATGTTTTCATCAATATATGAGAGTTCTTTATCCTATCTTGCAAGTCTATAGTCACCTATTATGTGTTATGATCCGTTAACCCCGAAGTGACAATAATCGGGATACTTACCGGTGATGACCGTAGTTTGAGGAGTTCATGTATTCACTATGTGTTAATGCTTTGTTCCGATACTCTATTAAAAGGCGGCCTTAATTAATATCCCTTAGTTTCCATTAGGACCCCTGTCGGTGCCAAAACCGGCGGATCTCGGGTAGGGGGTCCCAAACTGTGCGTCTAAGATCGATGGTAACAGGAGGCAGGGGACACGATGTTTACCCAGGTTCGGGCCCTCTTGATGGAGGTAATACCCTACGTCCTGCTTGATTGATATTGATGATATGAGTGTTACAAGAGTTGATCTACCATGAGATCATAGAGGCTAAAACCCTAGAAGCTAGCCTATGGTATGATTGTTGTATATGATCTATCGACTAGCCCGGCCTCGGTTTATATAATGCACCCGAGGCCTAGGATTAACAAGAGTCCTAGCCGAATACGCCGGTGGGGTGGAGTCCTTGTCTTGATCGCCAAGTCTTGTGGAATCTTCCTTGTATGCGGCAGCTGTCCGAACTGGCCCATGAGTATGCGGCCATGGGGGTCCTCGGCCCAATCCAACTGATCGGGAGATGATGTGATGAGTACCCCCTAGTCCAGGACACCGTCAGTAGCCCCCTGAACCGGTCTTCAAGTTAGGGGCGCTCCTCGATTCTTCCGAACTATTCTTCATCTTCGGTTGACGGTCTTGAAAACTGGTTCAACAAATCTTCTCATCTTCGATCTTGAGGATCGCCGAAATGCATTCGGCGAGTTTACACGTCGGGTATCCGAGGAGCCCCTTTAAGTTTCCGGCCTTTATCAATGCCTTGTTATTTTTATGCCACACCTCGGGTTTGAAGTTGTTCCTGGGAGGCAGTGCCCTCTTGCATCCGAGCTTTAACGCCGGACTGCATTCGTGATATCTTTTGCGGCCGAGCACCAATGCCGGACCGCTTCCGAGCTCTAACGCCGGAATGTATCCGAGCTCCAATGTCGGACTATGTCCAAGCTCCAACGCCGGACTGTATCCGAGCTCCAACGTCGCACTATATCCGAGCTCCAACGTCGGACAGTGTCCCAGCTCCAACGCCGGACTATATCCGAGGTGTCATATCACCTTGGTTCAAAAAAGTTGAAGGAGTTTAGCCGAGCTTAATGCCGAAAATGCCCTCTATGGAGCCAGCCACTAGCGCCCGAGCTTTATGCCGGACTGCTTCCGAGGTGGTGCACCACCCCGACTGTGGGCCGATTTTTTGTCAATATTTTTTATTATTGCAATTTATTCTCTGCCGAGATATATGGCGAGTAGCCCTCAAGGTGTGTATCGGTTTAAAACCCGAGATGCACCTGCAGGATGACGTAAGACCGCTGATCCTAGTAGCCGCTGAGAGTCAGGTTGATTTGTAAAATCGGCCTGAGGATCAAGTCCTAGCTCGGCAGGATACTTCGGGACACAAAAAACGGCGTGCTTAGTCCTCGAGACACAGGTTGGGTGCGGCCGACCAACTTGAGGATCAAAATCTCCTCGGAAACTGTATTGCACTTAAAATTTTCTGCATTGGATAGGCAGTGCGGTAGCCCCCGAGACACTGGTCGGGTGGCAACACCAGATCAGGGGATCGATGTGCCCCTTTAATATTTGTAGATAATAAGCCAAAGCCCAGTAGCCCCTGAGCCTTAATGCGGGCATGGGTGGCCGAATTAAGGATCAATATCCATGGTAAAATCACAAATTATGTGTAATGACTCTATGTATCCAAGTACTTTACGTCATTAATGCTCGGATCCGCATTGTACAAACTTTGTTGACCGACCATCGGCTTCCACCTCCTTGGCCAGTAGCCGAGGAGTGTTTGTCCTACTTTATAAAGCCTTTACGACAAACAAGGCAATCTGGCCATACGGTTTTATAAACAAAGGTATGCAGAGAGATATGTTATATTACGGTTTAACATAAAAAATGTCTTCCAAAGAAAATAGTCCCGCTATCGGTTTCTTTCTTTGGGTTGTCATGCTAAGCATGATCATGAAACCTCAGCTCTAATGTAAGAGAAAAGTATCGAGGATTTAGTTTGGGAGGCCAGTTAATAGCCCCCGGTAGTGTTCAGCGACAGTCGAGGTCAAGTCGTAAACACTTCGGCCATTGTTATGAGTGGCCCATCATTTAACATAGTCATCAGATCGCTGACCAGTTTACGCTTATTGTGACAGTCAGTTCTCGACTTTCTCCACTGAGGTGCTTAATCGTGTGAGCTGGAAGCACAATCGCAGTGGTTCTCCCTTTGCACGCCTAGCCGAACAAAGCGAAACGTAAGAAGCAAGTGCAGGAGCCGGGCAACCCAACTATTGACCGAAGACACAATTCGAAACAGATGCATATATAGCAACATCCGAGAATATTTTTGCCGAATCTATAAAGGTGTCCGGCATTGCACTGCGAGACTTGTGCTGAAAACACACAAATAGTTTAAAAGTTCCATAAGCTTGGAAAACCAAAAAACGTCAGTAAAAAATTGACGTCCGAACAAGATCAAGTGTTCGGTGCCAGTCCAAAAATTGGTCTTAGAAAAAAAGAGTGCTTCTGTCATGCTTTAACATTACACATCCGATCTCAAGACTTCAAGCGGGTCAGCCTACGGCAGCAAGCTCCTATCCCGAAGACGGAGTGCTTATCGTTAGACCAGTTTAGCGAACTAAACTCGAGCGGTCACTAGAGAGAAAATGGGTTATCTGGCTATTGACCACACACTCACGTCGAAAAAGGAGCGATAGAAAAATACTTTGCAACAACCAAGAAGAAACCACATTTACTACAAAATAGCTCATATAAATTTCAAGAGCCCCCAAGTGACTTGGGTAAAGGATTTTATGTATAATGATTGTATGTACCGAAGTACTTATATCATATCTTTGTTCAACCGAACTTTAAACACGTCTTAACCGACCGTCGGATTCTCCCTCTTCGGTCAAGGACCGAAAAGTGTTATGTACTCCACCTGTCGAGAATATCGATAGTGTTTCCGATAACCAGGCAACCGGGCCATAAGGCTGTAACAGACAAAGCGCGCTCAGGGAACTTATGCTATATTATAGACGAAGTGTAAGAAGCATCTTCGAAGAAAATAGTACCCACACCGATACCTTTCTTCGGAGCTCATTATTACTATGAGACTTGTGCAATAGATTTTTTGTACTCATGAGTTCCGTTGTGTGCCGACCATGATTCAAAACAATAAGAGCGCTAGCTTTCGGCTTCACCCAATCTGAGGTCAGAGCTCGGAGGACCCGGTCGTGACAATGCAGAGGTGCTCGCTTTACTCCCTAGCCGAACAATCGGGAACGTAGGGGTAAGCACAGGAGCCAGGCAACCCAGCTTGCAAATCGCTTAAGTCAATATGGTGCATATTATGGCGTAATACACGAACAAGGAACGAAGCTGTACAAGTATAATCATATGCAAGAGGAAAAGCTTCATAAAGGAAGCCCCCAAATAAACGGGGTATTTGAATATGTGTGTCACAAACAAAGTTTGTACAAGGAAATTTTTACAAGCAACTTTTTCCCAAAAAAGTATAATGCTTGGTCGAACCGAACACAAGTTAAAAATTAAAACTTTGAGCATGAAAGCGACTTAGCTGGTTAATATGTTCGGCATTGATGACGCGGTCCGAGCTTGATGCGGGACAAGGTTCCATCCCCCAAGCCGGTCCCGAGGTGGCGGAGCGGAGAGCTCGACAAGCCGAAGTGGTGACATAGCACGGTCAATGCAGACCGGCAGAGTGATGCCGAAGTCCCCGGATCATTTTCCTGGTGCCGAAGTCAATGTCGATGCAGGGCTCGGCGTGATGCGGTAAAGGCGTGGCAAAGCCTGAATTCACAGGTCGGTCCGAGTTCCGGATGCGGCGTTCGCCGGACTATGTACGGAAACTAACCGAACCACCACGTGACCGTCGTTAATGCGGCCATCATTTGATAGACCTGTGTACAGATGATGGACAAACCAGAATAATAATTCCTTGGGAAAAATAAACGCAAACAAGCAAAAAATACTAGGATTAATAGCACCTGGTTTATTTGTTGTAGCAATCCGAAGAAAGGTGATTCCCAAAATTGGGACTCGGTCCGCACACCCACTACCTGAATGGCGATAAAGCGACGGTATGGCGATGCTGGAAAAGGTTGGCTCGCCGAGGCAAAGCCCTCGGTCCAGCTAACATGATGGAGCTGGTCGGCTAGTGACGCTGAAGTCTCCGGAGTAGGTTGATGAAGAGATGGCGAAGCCCCCGGTCCAGCCGAGATGTCGAAGCCTCGATGTCAGCCGATGAGTCGAAGTAGGTCGGCGTGATGGACACCAGCTTGAATAAGCAATAGTGCGGTCCTGCTGATGCAGGTCGTGACGTGGTCGATGCCGTCTTGATGAAGTGACCGTGCGGCGATGCCGGTATGCCCGCTCCGTGTAATCCATGGGGCGGCAACGAGCTTTCCATACATTGTTCTTCGATTATTTACTTTTCCATTGCTATTGCTATCATCACTACAAAATACCAAAAACATTACTTTTGCTACTGTTACCACTACTATCATATTACTTTGCTACTAAATACTTTGCTGCAGATATTAAGTTTCCAGGTGTGGTTGAATTGACAACTCAGCTGCTAATACTTGAGAATATTCTTTGGCTCCCCTTGTGTCGAATCAATAAATTTGGGTTGAATACTCTATCCTAGAAAATTGTTGTGATCCCCTATACTTGTGGGTTATCAAGACTATTTTCTGGCACCATTGCCGGGGAGCATATCTCTATTATTTGAGTCACTTGGGATTTATAACTACTTATCATTATGAAGAACTTGAAAGATCCAAGAACCAAGATTTATCCCTCAACTACGAGGGGAGGTAAGGAACTGCCATGTAGCTCTGCACTTGATTCACCTTCTGTTTTGAGTAAGCTTGCGGCACCTAAACCTGCTTCTGCTATTCGTTCTGATATGTCGCATGTTATTGATGATGCCACTTCTGCTATACATGATACTTATGATGAAACTACTTCTATGCTTGATACTACTATGCCACTTAGTGAATTTCTTGATGAACAACTTGCTAGGGTTAGAGAGAATGAAAATATTGAATCTGATAATATTGATGAAAGTGATGATGAAGACTCACCTCTTATTCCTGAGGGTTATGTTTTTGATAAAGAAGCTTCTTTAGCTATTTTAGCTTGCAAAGGTAGATACGAGATCAAGAGGTTATTAGCTAAATGGAAGCAGCAATCTCTAAATGCTACAATGAAACCTGACCCTGCTTTTGCTACTTCACCTATCTTTGTTACTCATAAGGATTATGAATTCTCTGTTGATCCTGATATAATTACTTTGGTTGAATCTGATCCTTTTCATGGCTATGAATCTGAAACTGTTGTGGCACATCTTACTAAATTAAATGTTATAGCTACCCTGTTCACTACTGATGAGAGAACTCGTTACTTTTATACCCTTAAAATATTTCTGTTCTCGTTAAAGGGTAATGCTAAGATATGGTTTAATTCTCTTGATCCTGGTTGTGTGCGTAATCCCCAGGATATGATTTATTACTTCTCTACTAAATATTTCCCTGCTCATAAGAAACAAGCTGCTTTAAGGGATATATATAATTTTGTGCAAATTGAAGAAGAGAGTCTCCCACAAGCTTGGGGGAAGCTTCTCAAGCTACTTAATGCTTTGCTGATCATCCTCTTAAGAAAAATGAAATACTTGATATCTTCTATAATGGACTAACCGGTGCTTCCAGAGATTACCTGGATAGTTGTGCTGGTTCTATTCTCAGGGAAAGAACGCCGGATGAAGCTGAAATTCTATTGAATAATATGTTGACAAATGAAAATAATTGGACACTTCCTGAGCCAGCTCCTGAGCCTATTCCTAAACCAACTCCGAAGAAGAGGGGTATTCTATTTCTCAGTCCTGAAGATATGCAAGAGGCAAAGAACCTATGAAAGAAAAAGGTATTAAAGCTGAAGACATTAAGAATTTACCTCCTATTGAAGAAATACACGGTCTTAATTTACCGCTTGTTGAAGAAACATATGATCTTAATCCTTCACCTATTGAAGAAACTCGTGGTCTTGATAACCCGACGTAGGTAGTAAAGGTAAATTTTCTCTATGGATTTGATGAAGGTGATATCCCTCGTTATAAGTCTGCTAGACAATGCTTAGATGAGTTTGACAATTTCATTGTTAAACAAGAAAACTTTAATGCTTATTTTGGTAGACAATTGAAATACAATTCAAATATTCTTGAACACTTGGGTGATTATATGGCTACTATCAAAGGTGAACTTAAACTTATTAGTAAACATGCTTCTATGGTTACCACTCAAGTAGAACAAGTACATAAAGCTCAAAATGATTTTCTCAATGAATTGAATAGTAAGAATAATGATGATGTTGTTAGAGTTATGACTAGAGGTGGAAAAATGACTCAGGAACCTTTGTATCCTGAAGGCCACCCTAAGAGAATTGAGCAAGATTCTCAGAGAAATAATGTGGATGCACCTAGTCCTTCTAATAAGTAGAAAAAGAAAAATGATAGGACTTTGCATGCTTCTAGTGAACCTATTACTAAAACACCTGAGAATTCAAATGATATCTCTATTTCTGATGCTGAAACACAATCTGGTAATGAACCTGAATATAGTGATAATGTTAATGATAATGTTCATGATGATGCTCAACCTAGTAATGATAATGATATAGAAATTGAACCTGTTGTTGATCTTGATAACCCACAATCAAAGAATCAACGTTATGATAAGAAAGACTTTGTTGCTAGGAAACACGGTAAAGAAAGAGAACCATGGGTTCAGAAACCCATGCCTTTTCCTCCCAAACCATCCAAGAAAAAGGATGGTGAGGATTTTGAGCGCTTTGCTGAAATGATTAGACCTATCTTTTTGCGTATGCGATTAACTGATATGCTCAAAACCAATCCTTATGCTAAGTATATGAAAGATATTATTACAAATAATAGAAAGATACCGGAAGCTGAAATTTCCACCATGCTTGCTAATTATACTTTTAAGTGTGGAATACCAAAGAAACTTGGAGATCCAGGAGTACCCACTATACCATGCTCCATTAAAAGAAACTATGTTAAAACTGCATTGTGTGATCTTGGAGCCGGTGTTAGTGTTATGCCTCTCTCTTTATATCGTAGACTTGATTTGAATAAGTTGACACCTACTAAAATATCTTTGCAAATGGCTGATAAATCAACTGCTATACCTGTCGGTATTTGTGAGGATGTGCCTGTTGTAGTTGCAAACGTTACTATTTTAACGGACTTTGTTATTCTTGATATTCCCGAGGACGTTAGTATGCCTATTATTCTTGGAAGACCCTTTTCGAATACTGCAGGGGCTGTTATTGACTGCACTAAAGGCAATGTCACTTTTCATGTTAATGGTAATGAGCATACGATACACTTTCCGAGGAAACAACCTCAAGTTCATAGTATCAACTCTATTGGAAAAATCCCATCGATTATATTTGGAGGTTTTGAATTTCCTCTTCCTACTGTCAAGAAGAAATATGATATTCCTATTATTGGGGATGTGCATATCCCTGTTGAGGTAACATAGTGTTATTCGAAATTTCTCCGGTTCCATGTTATTCGGAATGAGTTCGTTAACAAGACTTGATCAACCTTGTTAGTGGATTCCTTTTGATGATCATGAGATGGATGAAACTAGAAGGCACAACCTTCTGTACCCTCCTTTTACTTGCTGTTATTTATATTAAATAAAATAAAAATAATTATTTTCCATCTGTTATCTGAACTATCCATGCAATATAAAAATACCTCGAAAATAATAGTTCTCCAAATGCCCTAAAATTTAAATATGATTTTTTTCTGAAATACTTGAGAATATTTGGCACCAAGAACACAGCACGGGGGGCATCCACCTGACCACGGGGGTGGAGGGCGCGCCCCCTGCCTCGTGGGCCCACGGTGGCCCTCCTCCACTTATTCCTGCACCCACACACTTCTTCTTCCTCCCACAAACACGAATATCCAGCTCAAGCACGAGTTCTAGCTCATTTTGCTACCATTTTTGATCTCCTTGCTCAAAGCAGCTCTCACAAAACTGCTTGGGGAGATTGGTCCTTGGTATGTGACTCCTCCATTGGCCCAATTAGTTTTTGTTCTAGTGCTTTATTCATTGCAAATTTGTGCTGCTTAGGTGACCCAGTTCTTGAGCTTGCATATCAAATTTATATGGTCAAAAGTAGTTTTGATGCATGATATAGGCTCTAGGCACTTGTACGAGTTGTTGCTATCAATTTTGTTGATTTGGTTCACTTTTATTTTTGAAGTTACTAAAAATTTCAGAAATTTTTCAGAGGAAGAAATATGTTTACGAAAATGTACCAAGGTGGCTCTTCAAGGAAACAAGAGCCCAGGCTTGCAATGCGTGATGCTGATGAAGAGCCACCAAGAGACGCTCCAGTGCGTCCTTGTGAATGGCCTTCGGAAAACTTTATGGATCGAGCGGGAATTAAGGAAGAATTTAACGCATATCTGCGTAACGCTGATCTTGTGAGCTTCGAGGAAGACAAGTGCCGCCAGTATCACTATCTCAGTAGTTCCTTTGTGAGGAGGTTTGAATTTTCATCTTCACGTAATTCTCCAACTGTCCTGTTTGATCTTTATGAAAAAATTTACACTATGGACTTAGAGGATTTTACCACTGCTTGCAAACTTCCACAATGGGGTAGTATCAGGGATCCTCGCAAATCTGAATTTAGAGATTTTCTTGCAAGTATAACCGTGGGTGAATCTAGAGGTATAACACAAGCTACCATAGGGAGCATTCACTTTCCTGCTATACATTTTTTGCTCTCTTCATAGGTAGATGCATTAATGGTAAAGATGAGGCATTGCTACCTCTTGAGCACTGCGTTGGATTTCCTCGAAGAGGAGAGGATGATGCAGCAAAGTAGCGTAAGTATTTCCCTCAGTTTTTGAGAACCAAGGTATCAATCCAGTAGGAGGCTACGCGCGAGTCCCTCGTACCTACACAAAAACAATAGCTCAACGCAACCAACGTGCTTAGGGGTTGTCAATCCCTTCACGGTCACTTACGAAAGTGAGATCTAATAGAGATGATAAATAATATTTTTGGTATAGAGATGCAAAGTGAAAAGTAAAAGGCAAAGTAAAACAGCAAAGCAATAATAAAGTGATGAAGATTGATATGATGAGAAAGAGACACGGGGGCCATAGGGTTCACTAGTGGCTTCTCTCAAGAGCATAAGTATTCTACGGTGGGTGAACAAATTACTGTTGAGCAATTGACAGAATTGAGCATAGTTATGAGAATATCTAGGTATGATCATGTATATAGGCATCACGTCCGAGACAAGTAAACCGACTCCTGCCTGCATCTACTACTATTACTCCACTCATCGACCGTTATCCAGCATGCATCTAGAGTATTAAGTTAAAAATAGAGTAACGCCTTAAGCAAGATGACATGATGTAGAGGGATAGTTTCATGCAATATGATAAAAAACCCATCTTGTTATCCTCGATGGCAACAATACAATACGTGCCTTGATGCCCCTTCTGTCACTGGGAAAGGACACCGCAAGATCGAACCCAAAGCTAAGCACTTCTCCCATGGCAAGAAAAACCAATCTAGTAGGCCAAACCAAACTGATAATTCGAAGAGACTTGCAAAGATAACCAATCACACATAAAAGAATTTAGAGAAGATTCAAATATTATTCATAGATAGACTGGATCATAAACCCACAATTCATCGGTCTCAACAAACACACCGCAAAATTAAGATTACATCGAATAGATCTCCACAAGAGAGGGGGAGAACATTGTATTGAGATCCAAAAAGAGAGAAGAAGCCATCTAGCTACTAACTATGGACCCGTAGCTATGAAGTAAACTACTCACACTTCATCGGAGGGGCTTGGATGATGATGTAGAAGCCCTCCGTGATCGATGCCCCCTCCGGCGGAGCTCCGGAACAGGCCCCAAGATGGGATCTCGTGGATGCAGAATGTTGCGGCGGTGGAATTAGGTTTTTGGCTTCGTCCCTGATCGTTTGGGGGTACGTGGGTATATATAGGAGGAAGAAGTACGTCGGTGGAGCAACAGGGGGCCCACGAGGGTGGAGGGCGCGCCTGGGGGGGGGGGGGCAGGCGCGCCCCCTACCTCGTGGCCTCCTGTTAATTGGCTTGACGTAGGGTCCAAGTCTCCTGAGTTGTATTCGGTGAGAAAATCACATTCCCGAAGGTTTCATTCCGTTTGGGCTCCGTTTGATATTCCTTTTCTTCGAAACCCTAAAACAGGGAAAAAACAACAATTCTAGGCCGGGCCTCCGGTTAATAGGTTAGTCCCAAAAATAATATAAAAGTGGATAATAAAGCCCAATAATGTCCAAAACAGTAGGTAATATAGCATCGAGCAATCAAAAATTATAGATACGTTGGAGACGTATCAAGCATCCCCAAGCTTAATTCCTGCTCGTCCTCAAGTAGGTAAATGATAAAAACAGAATTTTTGATGCGGAGTGCTACTTGGCACAATTTTAATGTAATTCTTCTTAATTGTGGGAGGAATATTCAGATCCGAAAGATTCAAGACAAAAGTTCATATTGACATAAAAATGATAATACTTCAAGCATACTAACTAAGCAATTATGTCTTCTCAAAATAACATGGCAAAGAAAGTTCATCTCTACAAAATCATATGGTTTAGTCATGTTTCATTTTCGTCACACGAGAATGCTCTCATCATGCACAATCCCGATGACAAGCCAAGCAATTGTTTCATACTTTAGTAATCTCAAACCTATAAACTTTCACGCAATATATGAGCGCGAGCCATGGACATAGCACTATGGGTGGAATAGAATATAATGAAGGGGGTTATGGGGAGAAGACAAAAAAGGAGAAAGTCTCACATCAACGAGGCTAATCAATGGGCTATGGAGATGCCCACCGATTGATGTTAATGCAAGGAGTAGGGATTGCCATGCAACGGATGCACTAGAGCTATAAATGTATGAAAGCTCAACAAAAGAAACTAGTGGGTGTGCATCCAACTTGCTTGCTCACGAAGACCTAGGGCACTTGAGGAGGCCCATTGTTGGAATATACAAGCCAAGTTCTATAATGAAAAATTCCCACTAGTATATGAAAGTGATAACATGAGAGACTCTCTACTATGAAGATCATGGTGCTACTTTGAAGCACAAGTGTGGTAAAAGGATAGTAACATTGTCCCTTCTCTCATTTTCTCTCATTTTTTGGGGGCCTTCTCTTTTTTTATGGCCTTTCTCTTTTTTGGGGGCCTTCTCTTTTTTATGGCCTTTCTCTTTTTTTATTTATTTATTCCTCACTTGGGACAAATAATGATGATCATCACACTTCTATTTATTTACAACTCAATGATTACAACTCGATACTAGAACAAAGATGACTCTATATGAATGCCTCCGGCGGTGTACCGGGATATGCAATGAATCAAGAGTGACATGTATGAAAGAATTATGAACGGTGGCTTTACCACAAATACTATGTCAACTACATGATCATGCTAAGCAATATGACAATGATGAATGTGTCATGATGTACGGAATGATCGAAAGTTGCATGGCAATATATCTCGGAATGGCTATGGAAATGCCATAATAGGTATGTATGGTGGCTGTTTTGAGGAAGATATAAGGAGGTTTATGTGTGAAAGAGCGTATCATATCACGGGGTTTGGATGAACCGGCGAAGTTTGCGCCAACTCGCAATGTGAGAAAGGGCAATGCACGGTACCGAAGAGGCTAGCAAGGATGGAAGGGTGAGAGTGCGTATAATCCATGGACTCGACATTAGTCATAAAGAACTCACATACTTATTGCAAAAATCTACAAGTCATCAAAAACCTCGGTACTACGCGCATGCTCCTAGGGGGGTAGATTGGTAGGAAAAGACCATCGCTCGTCCCCGACCACCACTCATAAGGAAGACAATCATATAACACCTCATGTTTCAAATTTGTTGCATAACGTTTACCATACGTGCATGCTACGGGACTTGCAAACCTCAACACAAGTATTTCTCAATTTCACAACTACTCAACTAGCACGCCTTTGATATTATTACCTCATGTCTCAAAACAATCATCAAGCATCAAACTTCTCTTAGTATTCAACACACTCATAAGAAAGTTTTATTATTAATCTTGCATACCAAGCATATTAGGATTTTAAGCAAATTACCATGCTATTAAGACTCTCAAAATAATCTAAGTGAAGCATGGGAGATCAATAGTTTCTATAAAACAAATCCACCACCGTGCTCTAAAAGATATAAGTGAAGCACTAGAGCAAAACTATAAAACTCAAAAGATATAAGTGAAGCACTAGAGTAAAACTATAGAGCTCAAAAGATATAAGTGAAGCACATAGAGTATTCTATCAAATTCCAAATTATGTATGGATCTCTCAAAAGGTGTGTACAGCAAGGATGATTGTGGTAGACTAAAAAGCAAAGACTGAAATCATAAAAGACGTTCCAAGCAAAACACATATCATGTGGTGAATAAAAATATAGCTCCAAGTAAAGTTACCGATAGAAGTAGACGAAAGAGGGGATGCCTTCCGGGGCATCCCCAAGCTTTGGCTTTTAGCTGTCCTTAGATTATCTTGGAGGTGGCATGGGCATCCCCAAGCTTAGTCTCTTTCCACTCCTTGTTCATAATCCATCAAATCTTTACCCAAAACTTAAAAACTTCACAACACAAAACTTAAAGTAGAAAATCTCGTGAGCTCCGTTAGCGAAAGAAAAAAAAAGACCACTTCAAGGTACTGTAATGAACTCATTCTTTATTTATATTGGTGTTAAACCTACTGTATTCCAACTTCTCTATGGTTTATAAACTATTTTACGAGCCATAGGTTCATCAAAACAAGCAAACAACACACAAAAAACAGAATCTGTCAAAAACAGAACAGTCTGTAGTAATCTGTAGCTAGCGCAAGATCTGGAACCCCAAACATTCTAAAATAAATTTCTGTACGTGAGGCATTTATCTATTAATCATCTTCAAAAATAATTAACTAAATAGCACGCTCCAAATAAAAATGACAGCAGTTCTCGTGAGTGCTAAAGTTTCTGTTTTTTACAGCAAGTTCAACAAGACTCTCCCCAAGTCTTCCCAACGGTTCTACTTGGCACAAACACTAATTAAACACAAAAAACACAACCAAAATAGAGGCTAGATAAATTATTTATTTAATAGCATCAAGGATAAATATTGGGTTGACTCCCAACAAGCGCTTTTCTTTAAAGCCTTATAGCTAGGCATTGATAATTTCAATGATGCTCACATGAAAGACAAGAATTGAAGCACAAAGAGAGCATCATAAAACAAGTGACAAACACATCTAAGTCTAACATACTTCCTATGCATAGGAATTTTATAGGCAAACAAATTGTCAAGGCAGGCAAAAACTAGCATATGCAAGGAAGCGGAAAGAAACAATAGCAATCTCAACATAAGAGAGGTAATTTAGTAACATGAAAATTTCTACCACCATATTTTCCTCTCTCATTATAATTGCATGAGGGATCATAAGCAAATTCAACAAAATAGCTATCACACAAAAAAATTTCAACACGATCCATATGCATGCAAAGTTAACACTCTTCCAAAATAGTGGGATTAACATTAACTAAAGTCATGACCTTTCGAGACCCACTTTTATCAAAAATTTCATAAGATTGAACATTCTCCAAATATGTGGGATCTAAAGTTGACACTCTTCCAAACCCACTTTCAATAATATTTCAAACAATATTATCAATCTCATATTCATCATGGGGCTTAAATAAATTTTCAATACCATAAGAAGAATCACCCTAATCATGATCATTACAACAAGTAGTAGGCATAGCAAAACTAGCATCCCCAAGCTTAGGGTTTTGCATATTATTAGCACAATTGACATCAAGAGAATTTATAGTAAAATCATTGCAATCATGCTTTCTATTCAAAGATCTATCGTGAATCGCTTCATAAAGTAATTCATCACACTTTTCAGATTCACGAATTTCAAACGAAACTTCATAAAGATAATCTAGTGCACAAAACTCACTAGCAATTGGTTCATCATAATTGGATCTCTTAAAAAGATTAGCAAGTGGATGAGGATCCATAGATCTTAGGTTCTCTGTTTAGTAATAAATAAACAACTATCCAACCATACGAGCAAACAAGAAACGGCAAAAAGAGGCAAACGGGAAAGAGAGGGATGATAGAGAGAGACAGAGAGGGCGAATAAAACGGCAAGGGTGGAGTGGGGGGAGAGGAAAATGAGAGGCAAATGGCAAATAATGTAATGCAGGAGATAAGGGTATGTGATGGGTACTGGGTATGTTGACTTTTTCGTGGACCTCCCCGGCAACGGCGCCAGAAATTCTTCTTGCTACCTCTTGAGCACTGAGTTGGATTTCCCCGAAGAGGAGAGGATGATGCAGCAAAGTAGTGTAAGTATTTCCCTCAGTTTTTGAGAACCAAGGTATCAATCCAGTAGGAGGCTACGCGCGAGTCCCTCGTACCTACACAAAAACAATAGCTCAACGCAACCAACGCGCTTAGTGGTTGTCAATTCCTTCACGGTCACTTACGAAAGTGAGATCTGATAGAGATGATAAATAATATTTTTGGTATTTTTGGTGTAGAGATGCAAAGCGAAAAGTAAAAGGCAAAGTAAAAAAGCAAAGCAATAATAAAGTGATGAAGATTGATATGATGAGAAAGAGACCCGGGGGCCATAGGGTTCACTAGTGGCTTCTCTCAAGAGCATAAGTATTCTACGGTGGGTGAACAAATTACTGTTGAGCAATTGACAGAAATGAGCATAGTTATGAGAATATCTAGGTATGATCATGTATATAGGCATCACGTCCGAGAAAAGTAGACCGACTCATGCCTGCATCTACTACTATTACTCCACTCATCGACCGCTATCCAGCATGCATCTAGAGTATTAAGTTAAAAACAGAGTAACGCCTTAAGCAAGATGACATGATGTAGAGGGATAGTTTCATGCAATATGATAAAAAAAAACATCTTGTTATCCTCGATGGCAACAATACAATACGTGCCTTGCTGCCCCTTATGTCACTGGGAAAGGACACCGCAAGATCGAACCCAAAGCTAAGCACTTCTCCCATGTCAAGAAAAACCAATCTAGTAGGCCAAACCAAACTGATAATTCGAAGAGACTTGCAAAGATAACCAATCATACATAAAAGAATTCAGAGAAGATTCAAATATTATTCATAGATAGACTGGATCATAAACCCACAATTCATCGATCTCAACAAACACACCGCAAAAAGAAGATTACATCGAATAGATCTCCACGAGAGAGGGGGAGAACATTGTATTGAGATCTAAAAAGAGAGAAGAAGCCATCTAGCTACTAACTATGGACCCGTAGGTGTGAAGTAAACTACTCACACTTCATCGGAGGGGATTGGATGATGATGTAGAAGCCCTCCGTGATCGATGCCCCCTCCGGCGGAGCTCTGGAACAGGCCCCAAGATGGGATCTCGTGGATGCAGAAAGTTGCGGCGGTGGAATTAGGTTTTTGGCTCCGTCCCTGATCGTTTGGGGGTACGTGGGTATATATAGGAGGAAGAAGTATGTCGGTGGAGCAACAGGGGCCCCACGAGGGTGGAGGGCGCGCCTGGGGGGGGGGGGCAGGCGTGCCCCCCCTACCTCGTGGCCTCCTGTTAATTGGCTTGACGTATGGTCCAAGTCTCCTGAGTTGTATTCGGTGAGAAAATCATGTTCCCGAAGGTTTCATTCCGTTTGGGCTCCGTTTGATATTCCTTTTCTTCGAAACCCTAAAACAGGCAAGAAACAACAATTCTGGGCTGGGCCTCCGGTTAATAGGTTAGTCCCAAAAATAATATAAAAGTGGATAATAAAGCCCAATAATGTCCAGAACAGTAGATAATATAGCATGGAGCAATCAAAAATTATAGATACGTTGGAGACGTATCAGGCATGTCACATGTGTGTCCCTGACCTCAGTATTCTTAGGAGTGCTGTATTAGGAGACAAATATTATAATTTGGGGGCCATGATTGCACGTAGGTTGCATCTTAATAGATTTAATGAAGAATTCTTTGGTGGAATTTATGCAACCCGCATAGCTAATTTTCTTGGTGTAACCCTACGTGAAGATGATATTGAGTTGCCTCCTGCTTATTTAGATTATGAGGCGATGGTTCGTCATCAGTTTGTTGAGAGGAACGATCGGTTCCTCCAGTACTGACTAATCTTTGACAAACGACACACCTATCACGTCGCTCTTCCTGCTTCTACTTTCTTTGACTTTCAGGCAAAAGGGAGATATTTTATAACCAGAGAGGAGGCGGAGGAGTATAAGAGGAGAGCTAAGATAGCTCGCCTCCAAGCTGCAGCCCACGATGCAATGACTGTTGCATCGCAGTACGACCCCAACTATTATTATGGATATCCGCCAGGCCAACCGTGGTCATAGACCAACTTAGGCCAAAACCCTAAGCTTGGGGGAGTAGGTATTTCTCATTGACATTACATTTATGTTCACACACTCATTGCTAGATGTCGGTGCTCATACTTTTTCATTGTATCATCCATACTAGTTTATTTTCCTTTTTATACTTTCTTCTTGTGTGTTTAATAAACCTTAAGAAAAACAAAAAAATAGTTGTAGCTTTTAGTTAGTTTACTTTCCATGCCTGTAGTAGTAATTAAAAAGAAAACCCAAAAAGATTTCCTGTTCTTCTTTTACTTCTTGGGAGCTTTCCCATGTAAATAGTTTTATTTCTTTTCTTCTCTTTGGGGGTCCATACGAGAAGACCATAATTAAATTGTTGAAGTAGCTCTTGTATGCATTATTGTTGATCTAACAAAAGAGCCCATATTGCCTTGTCTTCTCCTGTTTATTAAATGCTTGCAGATTTTCCAGCTTAGTCCAATGCACGTGCACTATTATTATTATTCACATCGTTCGGTCGTGCAAGTGAAAGGCAATTATGATGATATATGATGGGCTGCCTGATATGAGAAAACCTGGTATGAACTCGACCTCTTTTGTTTTTGTAAATATGATTAGTTCATCGTTCCTGATTCAGCATATTATGAATAAACATGTTTGCAATGACAACTAGAGATCATAGTTTCTTGTGCCATGTTTGATTAGCTAGGAGCTTATAATGATTTACCTTGCCTGCCAACATGCTATTAAAATGGTTGTGATGTGGTATGATAGGGTGGTATCCTCCTCAGAATGATTTAAATGACTTGACTTGGCGCATGTTCACGCATGTATTTGAAACAAAATCAACATAGCCTTCACGATATTTATGTTCATGGTGGATTATATCATACTCATGCTTGCATTCGGTGTTGATTAATTTTAATGCATGTTCATGACTGTTGTCGCTATCTAGCTGGTCGCTTCCCAGTCTTTTGCTAGCCTTCACCTGTACTAAGCGGGAATACTGCTTGTGCATCCAACTCCATAATCCCCAAAGTCATTCCATATGAGTCCACCATACCTACCTATATACGGTATCTACCTGCCGTTCCAAGTAAATTTGTATGTGCCAAACTCTAAACCTTCAAATAAATATCCTGTTTTGTATGCTCGAATAGCTCATGTATCAACAAGGGCTGTCTGTATCTTCCATGTTAGGCGGGTTATTCTCAAGAGGAGTGGACTCCGCTCCTCACTCACGAGAAAGTGGCTGGTCACCGGGATTCCCAGTCCCATGCTTTATGCAAATCAAATCAAAGTAATTGCAAACAAAACTCCCCCTGGGACTCTTGTTAGTTGGAGGCACTCGTTATTTCGAGCAAGCCATGGATTGATGCTTGTTTGTGGAGGGGGAGTATAAACTTTACCATTCTGTTTGGAAACCGCCTATAATGTGTGTAGCATGGAAGATATTGCCATCTCTTGGTTGTTATGTTAACAATGAAAGTATATCGCTCAAAATATTGTTCATCTCTATTTCAAAACCGAGCTCTGGCACCTCTACAAATCAATGCTTCCCTCTATGAAGGGCCTATCTATTTACTTTCATGCCGAGTCATCATCCTCTTATTAAAAGGCACCAGTTGGAGAGCACCACTGTCATTTGCATTCATTATTGTTAGTTTACATTGAGTATGACTTGACTAGATCTCTTTTACCATGAATTACAATGTCTAGTCAGTCCTTGATCTTTAAAGATGCTCTGCATTTATGTTTTGCGGTCTCAGAAAGGGCTAGCGAGATACCATCTTGTTATATCATATTATGATTGTTTTGAGAAAGTGTTGTCATCCGAGATTTATTTTTATTGCTCGCTAGTTGATTATGCCATTGATATGAGTAAACATGAGACCTGTGCGTTATTGTGAATGTGGTTAGTTCATAATCTTTGCTGAAAACTTGAATGCTGACTTTACATATTTACAACAACAAGAGCAAACAGAGTTTGTAAAAGTTTTTCTTTATCACTTTCAGTTTATCAACTGAATTGCTTGAGGATAAGCAAGGGTTTAAGCTTGGGGGAGTTGATACGTCTCCGTCGTATCTACTTTTCCAAACACTTTTGCCCTTGTTTTGGACTCTAACTTGCATGATTTGAATGGAACTAACCCGGACTGACGCTGTTTTCAGCAGAATTACCATGGTGTTATTTATGTGCAGAAACGAAAGTTCTCGGAATGACCTGAAACTTCATGGAACAAATTTTCGGACATAATAAAAAATCCTTGCAAAAGATGAAGGCCATGTTGGGGAATGTAGTAATTTCAAAATTTTCCTACGCACACGCAAGATCATGGTGATGCATAGCAATGAGAGGGGAGAATGTTGTCTACATACCCTTGTAGACCGAAAGCGGAAGCGTTAGCACAACGCGGTTGATGTAGTCGTACGTCTTCACGATCCGACCGATCCAAGTACCGAACGCACGACACCTCCGAGTTCAGCACACGTTCAGCTCGATGACGTCCCGCGAACTCCGATCCAGCAGAGCTTCACGGGAGAGTTCCGTCAGCACGATGGCCTGGTGACGGTGATGATGTTGCTACCGACGCAGGGCTTTGCCTAAGCACCGCTACGATATGACCGAGGTGGAATATGGTGGAGGGGGGCACCGCACACGGCTGGGAAAGATCAACTGATCAACTTGTGTGTCTAGAGGTGCCCCTGCCCCTATATATAAAGGAGCAAGGGGGGAGGCCGGCCGGCCCTCTATGGGCGCGCCAGGAGGAGAAGTCCTCCTCCTAGTAGGAGTAGGACTCCCCTTTCCTACTCCTACTAGGAGGAGGAAAGGAAGGAGGAGAAGGAGAAGGAAGGAGAGGGAGGAAAAGGAGGAAAGGGGGGGCCGGCCCCCTAGTCCAATTCGGTTTGGGCTAGGGGGGCCGCGCGCCCTGCCTCCTCTCTTCCACCACTTGGCCCATGAGGCCCATTACTTCTTCCTCGTATTCTCGTAACTCCCCGGTACCCCCGAAAATACCCGAATCACTTGGAACCTTTCTGATGTCCGAATATAGTCATCCAATATATCGATCTTTACGTCTCAACCATTTCGAGACTCCTCGTCATGTCCCGATCTCATCCGGGACTCCGAAGTACCTTCGGTACATCAAATCACATAAACTCATAACACAATCGTCACCGAAACTTTAAGCGTGCGGACCCTACGGGTTCGAGAACTATGTAGACATGACCAAGACATGTCTCCGGCCAATAACCAATAGCGGAACCTGGATGCTCATATTGGCTCCCACATATTCTACAAAGATCTTTATCGGTCAGACCGCATAACAACATACGTTGTTCCCTTTGTCATCGGTATGTTACTTGCCCGAGATTTGATCGTCGGTATCTCAATACCTAGTTCAATCTCGTTACCGGCAAGTCTCTTTACTCGTTCCATAATACATCATTCCGCAACTAACTCATTAGTTGCAATGCTTGCAAGGTTTAAGTGATGTGCATTACCGAGAGGGCCCAGAGATACCTCTCCGACAATCGGAGTGACAAATCCTAATCTCGAAATACGCCAACCCAACAAATACCTTTGGAGACACCTGTAGAGCACCTTTATAATCACCCAGTTACGTTGTGACGTTTGGTAGCACACAAAGTGTTCCTCCGGTAAACAGGACTTGCATAATCTCATAGTCATAGGAACATGTATAAGTCATGAAGAAATCAATAGCAACAAACTAAACGATCAAGTGCTAAGCTAACGGAATGGGTCAAGTCAATCACATCATTCTCCTAATGATGTGATCCCGTTAATCAAATGACAACTCATGTCTATGGTTAGGAAACATAACCATCTTTGATCAAGGAGCTAGTCAAGTAGAGGCATACTAGTGACACTCTGTTTGTCTATGTATTCACACATGTATTATGTTTCCGGTTAATACAATTCTAGCATGAATAATAAACATTTATCATGATACAAGGAAATAAATAATATCTTTATTATTGCCTCTAGGGCATATTTCCTTCAGTCTCCCACTTGCACTAGAGTCAATAATCTAGTTCACATCGCCATGTGATTTAATACCAAAGTTCACATCACCATGTGATTAACACCCATAGTTCACATCGACATGTGACCAACACCCAAAGTGTTTACTAGAGTCAATAATCTAGTTCACATCGCTATGTGATTAACACCCAAAGAGTACTAAGGTGTGATCATGTTTTGCTTGTGAGAGAAGTTTAGTCAACGAGTTTGCCACATTCAGATCCGTACGTATTTTGCAAATTTCTATGTCAACAATGCTATGCACAGAGCTACTCTAGCTAATTTCTCCCACTTTCAATATGTATCCAGATTGAGACTTAGAGTCATCTGGATCAGTGTCAAAACTTGTATCGACGTAACCCTTTACGATGAACCTTTTGTCACCTCCATAATCGAGAAATATATCCTTATTCCACTAAGGATAATTTTGACCAATGTCCAGTGATCTACTCCAAGATCACTATTGTACTCCCTTGCCAAACTCGGGGCAGGGTATACAATAGGTCTGGTACACAACATGGCATACTTTATAGAACCTATGGCTGAGGCATAGGGAATGCCTTTCATTCTCTCTCTATCTTCTGTCATGGTCGAGTTTTGAGTCTTACTCAACTTCACACCATGTAACACAGGCAAGAACTCCTTTCTGACTGTTCCATTTTGAACTACTTCAAAATCTTGTCAAGGTATGTACTCATTGAAAAACTTATCAAGTGTCTTGATCTATCTCTATAGATCTTGATGCTCAATATGTAAGCAGCTTCACCGAGGTCTTTCTTTGAAAAGATTCTTTCAAAAATTCCTTTATGCTTTGCAGAATAATTCTACATTATCTCCGATCAACAATATGTCATTCACATATACTTATCAGAAATGTTGTAATGCTCCCACTCACTTTCTTGTAAATACAGGCTTCACCGCAAGTCTGTATAAAACTATATGCTTTGATCAACTTATCAAAGCGTATATTCCAACTCTGAGATGCTTGCACCAGTCCATAGATGGATCGCTAGAGCTTGCATATTTTGTTAGTACCTTTAGGATTGACAAAACCTTCTGGTTGCATCATATACAACTCTTCTTTAATAAATCCATTAAAGAATGCAGTTTTGTTTATCCATTTGCCAGATTTCATAAAATGCGGCAAATGCTAACATGATTCAGACAGACTTAAGCATAGATACGAGTGAGAAACTCTCATCGTAGTCAACACCTTGAACTTGTCGAAAACCTTTTTGCGACAATTCTAGCTTTGTAGATAGTAACACTACTATCAGCGTCCGTCTTCCTCTTGAAGATCCATTTAATCTCAATGGCTCACCGATCATTGGGCAAGTCAATCAAAGTCCATACTTTGTTCTCATACATGGATCTCATCTCAGATTTCATGGCCTCAAGCCATTTCGCGGAATCTGGGCTCATCATCGCTTCCTCATAGTTCGTAGGCTCGTCATGGTCAAGTAACATGACCTCCAGAACAGGATTACCGTACCACTCTGGTGCGGATCTCACTCTGATTTACCTACGAGGTTCGGTAGTAACTTGATCTGAAGTTACATGATCATCATCATTAGCTTCCTCACTAATTGGTGTAGTAGTCACAGGAATAGATTTCTGTGATGAACTACTTTCCAATAAGGGAGCAGGTACAGTTACCTCATCAAGTTCTACTTTCCTCCCACTCACTTCTTTCGAGAGAAACTCCTTCTCTAGAAAGGATCCATTCTCAGCATTGTATATCTTGCCTTCGGATCTGTGATAGAAGGTGTACCCAACATTTTCTTTTGGGTATCCTATGAAGACGCACTTCTCCGATTTGGGTTTGAGCTTATCAGGTTGAAACTTTTTCACATAAGCATTGCAACCTCAAACTTTAAGAAACGACAACTTAGGTTTCTTGCCAAACCATAGTTCATACGGTGTCGTCTCAACGGATTTAGATGGTGCCCTATTTAACGTGAATGTAGCTGTCTCTAATGCATAACCTCAAAACTATAGTGGTTAATCGGTAAGAAACATCATACTTTGCACTATATCTAATAATAGTACGGTTATGACGTTCGGACACACCATTATGCTGTGGTGTTCCAGGTGGCACGATTTTGTGAAACTATTCCACATTGTTTTAATTGAAGACCAAACTCATAACTCAAATATTTGTCTCTGTGATCAGATCATAGAAAACTTTATTTTCTTGTTACGGTGATTTTCCACTTCACTCTGAAGTTTTTGAACTTTTCAAATGTTTCAGACTTATGTTTGATGAAGCAGATATACCCATATCTGCTCAAATCATCTGTGAAGGTCAGAAAATAACGATACCCGCCGCGAGCCTCAACATTCATCGGACTGCATACATCAGTATGTATTATTTCCAATAAGTCAGTTGCTTGCTCCATTGTTCCGGAGAACGAAGTCTTAGTCATCTTGCCCATGAGGCACGGTTCGCAAGCAACAACTGATTCATAATCAAGTGATTCCAAAAGCCCATCAGCATGAATTTTCTTCATGCGCTTTACACCTATATGACCTAAACGACAGTGCCACAAATAAGTTGCACTATCATTATTAACTTTGCATCTTTTGGCTTAAATATTATGAAAATGTGTATCACCATGATCGAGATCTAACAAACCATTTTCATTGGGTGTATGACCATAGAAGGTTTTATTCATGTAAACAGAACAACAATTATTCTCTAACTTACATGAATAATCGTATTGCAATAAACATGATCCAATCATATTTATGCTCAACGCAAACACCAAATAATATTTATTTAGGTTCAAAACTAATCCCGAAAGTATAGGGAGTGTGCGATGATGATCATATCAATCTTGGAACCACTTCCAACACACATCGTCACTTCACCCTTAACTAGTCTTTGTTTATTTTGCAACTCCTGTTTCGAGTTACTACTCTTAGCAACTGAACCAGTATCAAATACCGAGGGGTTGCTACAAACACTAGTAAAATACACATCAACAATCTGTATATCAAATATACCTTTGTTCACTTTGCCATCCTTCTTATTCGCCAAATACTTGGGGCGGTTCCGCTTCCAGTGACCAGCCCCTTTGCAGTAGAAACACTTAGTCTCAGGCTTAGGATCATCACGTGAAATGGAGTAGTTTTCAATGGTGAACATCACTATGTTGATCATATCTACTATATGATTCACGCTCGACCTTTCGGTCTCAGTGTTCCGAGGCCATATCTGCATATGCTAGGTTCGTCAAGTTTAACCTGAGTATTCTGCGTGTGCAAAACTGGCTTGCACCCGTTGTAGATGGACGTAGAGCTTATCACACCCGATCATCACGTGGTGTCTGGGCACGACGAACTTTGGCAACAGTGGTACTCCGGGAGAACACTTTTATCTTGAAATTTAGTGAGAGATCATCTTATAATGCTACCGTCAATCAAAGCAAGATAAGGTGCATAAAAGATAAACATCACATGCAATCAATATAAGTGATATGATATGGTCATCATCATCTTGTGCTTGTGATCTCCATCTCCGAAGCACCTTCATGATCACCATCATCACCGGCGCGACACCTTGATCTCCATCGTAGCATCGTTGTCGTCTCGCCAATCTTATGCTTCCACGACTATCGCTACCGCTTAGTGATAAAGTAAAGCATTATAGGGCGATTGCATTGCATACAATAAAGCGACAACCATATGGCTCCTGCCAGTTGCCGATAACTGTGTTACAAAACATGATCATCTCATACAATAAAATTTAGCATCATGTCTTGACCATATCACATCACAACATGCCCTGCAAAAACAAGTTAGACATCCTCTACTTTGTTGTTACAAGTTTTACGTGGCTGCTACGGGCTTAGCAAGAACCGTTCTTACCTACGCATCAAAACCACAACGATAGTTTGTCAAGTTGGTGTTGTTTTAACCTTTGCAAGGACCGGGCGTAGCCACACTCGGTTCAACTAAAGTTGGAGAAACTGACACCCGCCACCACCTGTGTGCAAAGCACATCAGTAGAACAAGTCTCGCGTAAGCGTACGCGTAATGTCGGTCCGGGCCGCTTCATCCAACAATACCGCCGAACCAAAGTATGACATGCTGGTAAGCAGTATGACTTATATCGCCCACAACTCACTTGTGTTCTACTCGTGCATATAACATCAACGCATAAAACCTGGCTCGGATGCCATTGTTGGGTAACGTAGTAATTTCAAAATTTTCCTACGCACACGCAAGATCATGGTGATGCATAGCAACAAGAGGGGAGAGTGTTGTCTACGTACCCTTGTAGACCGAAAGCGGAAGCGTTAGCACAACGCGGTTGATGTAGTCGTACGTCTTCACGATCCGACCGATCCAAGTAGTGAACGCACGACACCTCCGAGTTCAGCACACGTTCAGCTCGATGACGTCCCGCAAACTCCGATCCAGCAGAGCTTCACGGGAGAGTTCCGTCAGCACGACGACGTGGTGACGGTGATGATGTTGCTACCGACGCAGGGCTTCACCTAAGCATGACTACGATATGACCGAGGTGGAATATGGTGGAGGGGGCACCGCACACGGCTGGGAGAGATCAACTGATCAACTTGTGTGTCTAGAGGTGCCCCCCTGCCCCTCTATATAAAGGAGCAAGGGGGAGGCCGGCCGGCCCTCTATGGGCGCGCCAGGAGGAGGAGTCCTCCTCCTAGTAGGAGTAGGACTCCCCTTTCCTACTCCTACTAGGAGGAGGAAAGGAAGGAGGAGAAGGAGAAGGAAGGAGAGGGAGGAAAAGGAGGAAAGGGGGGCCGACCCCCTAGTCCAATTCGGTTTGGGCTAGGGGGCCGCGCGCCCTACCTCCTCTCTTCCACCACTTGGCCCATGAGGCCCATTACTTCTTCCTCGTATTCCCGTAACTCCCCGGTACCCTCGAAAATACCCGAATCACTCGGAACCTTTCCGATGTCCGAATATAGTCGTCCAATATATCGATCTTTACGTCTCGACCATTTCGAGACTCCTTGTCATGTCCCCGATCTCATCCGGGACTCCCAACTACCTTCGGTACATCAAATCACATAAACTCATAATACAATCGTCACCGAAACTTTAAGCGTGCGGACCCTACGGGTTCGAGAACTATGTAGACATGACCGAGACATGTCTCTGGCCAATAACCAATAGCGGAACCTGGATGCTCATATTAGCTCCCACACATTCTACGAAGATCTTTATCGGTCAGACCGCATAACAACATACGTTGTTCCCTTTGTCATCGGTATGTTACTTGACCGAGATTTGATCGTCGGTATCTCAATACCTAGTTCAATCTCTACCGGCAAGTCTCTTTACTCGTTCTGTAATACATCATTCCGCAACTAACTCATTAGTTGCAATGCTTGCAAGGTTTAAGTGATGTGCATTATCAAGAGGGCCCAGAGATACCTCTCCGACAATCGGAGTGACAAATCCTAATCTCGAAATACGCCAACCCAACAAATACCTTTGGAGACACATGTAGAGCACCTTTATAATCACCCAGTTACGTTGTGACGTTTGGTAGCACACAAAGTGTTCCTCCGGTAAAAGGGAGTTGCATAATCTCATAGTCATAGGAACATGTATAAGGGCCAGTTCTTTTGGGCGATTCTCCCAGAATCGCCCCCTCCCTAGCTTCTTTCAGAATCGCCACTTCATATATTTTTTACAATCCTATTTAGTTAAGGTCTAATTATCTAGGATTGTAAAAAATATATAGAGTGGTGATTCTGGGAGAAGCTGGGGAGGGGGACGATTCTGGGAGAATCGCCGAAAAGAACTGGCCCTAAGTCATGAAGAAAGCAATAGCAACAAACCAAATGATCAAGTGCTAAGCTAACGGAATGGGTCAAGTAAATCACATCATTCTCCTAATGATGTGATCCCGTTAATCAAATGACAACTCATGTCTATGGTTAGGAAACATAACCATCTTTAATCAACGAGCTAGTCAAGTAGAGGCATACTAGTGACACTTTGTTTGTCTATGTATTCACACATGTATCATGTTTCCGGTTAATACAATTCTAGCATGAATAATAAACATTTATCATGATATAAGGAAATAAATAATATATTTATTATTGCCTCTAGGGCATATTTCCTTCAGGCCAGGGGGCCCACGACCTGTCCACAAGGGTGGGGGCGCGCCCCCTACCTCGTGGGCCCCCTGGAGCTCCTCCGACCTCAACTCCAACTCTATATATTTGTTTTCGGGGAGAGAAAAATCAGGGAGAAGAATTCATCATGTTTTATGATACGGAGCCACCGCCAAGCCCTAAAACCTCTCGGGAGGGCTGATCTGGAGCCCGTTCGGAGCTCCGGAGAGGGGAATCCGTCGCCATCGTCATCATCAACCATCCCCCATCACCAATTTCATGATGCTCACCGCCGTGCGTGAGTAATTCCATCGTAGGCTTGCTGGATGGTGATGGGTTGGATGGGATCTATCATGTAATCGAGTTAGTTTTGTTAGGGTTTGATCCCTAGTATCCACTATGTTCTGAGATTGATGTTGCTATGACTTTGCTATGCTTAATGCTTGTCACTAGGGCCCGAGTGCCATGATTTCAGATCTGAACCTATTATGTTTTCATCAATATATGAGAGTTCTTGATCCTATCTTTCAAGTCTATAGTCACCTATTATGTGTTATGATCCGTTAACACCGAAGTGACAATAATCGGGATACTTACCGGTGATGACCGTAGTTTGAGGAGTTCATCTATTCACTATGTGTTAATGCTTTGTTCCGGTACTCTATTAAAAGGAGGCCTTAATATCCCTTAGTTTCCATTAGGACCCTGCTGCCACAGGTGGGTAGGACAAAAGATGTCATGCAAGTTCTTTTCCATAAGCACGTATGACTATATTCGGAATACATGCCTACATTACATTGATGAAGTGGAGCTAGTTCTGTGTCACCCTATGTTACGATTGTTACATGATGAACCGCATCCGGCATAATTCACCATCACCGATCCATTGCCTACGAGCTTTCCATATATTGTTCTTCGCTTATTTACTTTTCCGTTGCTATTGCTATCATCCCTACAAAATACCAAAAACATTACTTTTGCTACCGTTACCTTTTGCTACCGTTACCACTACTATCATATTACTTTGCTACTAAATACTTTGCTGCAGATATTAAGTTTCCAGGTGTGGTTGAATTGACAACTCAGCTGCTAATACTTGAGAATATTCTTTGGCTCCCCTTGTGTCGAATCATTAAATTTGGGTTGAATACTCTACCCTTGAAAACTGTTGCGATCCCTATACTTGTGGGTTATCAACCACCTCGGAAGCAGTCCGGCATAAAGCTCGGACGCTAGTGGATGGCTCCATAGAGGGCATTTCCAGCATTAAGCTCAGCCGAGCGCCTTCAACTTTGACAAACGAGGTGGTCTATGACACCTCATATGCAAACGGGATGTTGGAGCTTGGCTTCGAAAAGACACCTCGAATGCAGTCACGGATAGGAGATCGGCTGTAAGAGGACTGCTACTTCTTGAGTGTGCGTTGATTTTTCTCTTCAAAAGGAAAGGGTGATGCAGCAAAGTAGAGATCAGTATTTCCCTCGGTTAAGAAGTATCAATCCAGTAGGAGGCACAAGCAAGTCTCTAATCTATGCACATAGAGTATTAAGTTCATAAAAACGGAGTAACGCCTTAAGTAAGATGACACGATGTAGCGGGATAAACTCAAGCAATATGATGAAAACCCTATTTTTTTACCCTTGATGGCAACAATACAATACATGCCTCGCTACCCCTACTATGTCACTGGGTGAGGACACCGCAATATTGAACCCAAAACTAAGCACCTCTCCCATTGCAAGAAAAACCAATCTAGTTGACCAAACCAAACCGATAATTCGAAGAGAAATACAAACATATTTGATCATGCATAAAAGAGTTCAGAAAAGACTCAAATAATATTCATAGATAATCTGATCATAAATCCATAATTCATCGGATCTCGACAAACACACTGCAAAAGAATATTACATCAGATAGAACTCCAAGAACATCGAGGAGAGCATGGTATTGAAGATCATAGAGAGAGAGAGAAGAAGCCATCTAGCTACTAGCTATGGACCCTTAGGTCCGTGGTAAACTTCTCACGCTTCATCAAAAGAGCAGCAAGGTTGATGTACATGCCCTCCATGATCGAAACCCCCTCGGGTAGGGTGCCAGAAAAGGCCCCAAGATGGTATCTCAAGGGAACAGAGGCTTGCGGCGGTGGAAAAGTATTATGGTGGATCCTTCTAATGGTTTGGGAATATTTGGGAATCTATAGTGCAAGAATTAGGGTTAGAGGACACCCAAGGGACCCACAAACCCTCAGCCCCCCTGGGTGCACCTAGGAGGCTTGTGGCCTCCTCGGGACTCCTCTGGACCCCTCTCCAAGTCTTCTGGTCCAAGAAAAATCATCGCGAAAGTTTTATTCCGTTTGGACTCTGTTTGATATTCCTTTTCAGTAAAACTCAAAAAAAAGGAAAAAACAGAAACTGGCACTAGGATCTAGGTTAATAGGTTAATCCCAAAAATAATATAAAATAGCATATTAATGCATATAAAACATCCAAAATAGATGATATAATAAATGGAACATTCAAATAGATACGTTGGGGACGTATCAAGGACACCGTCGCTTGGGAAAAACTTCAAACCCAAGGTGCGGCGTAAAAATAATAAGGCACTGATAAAGGCCGAGAACTTAAAGGGGCTCATCAGATGCCCGACATGTGAACTCCTTGGATACACCTCGGCGATCCTCAAGATCGGAGATGGGAAGATTTATTGAATCAGCTTTCACGACTGAAGACGAATAGCAGTTCGGAAGAACCGATGAGCGTCCCCAACTTGAAGACTGATTCAAGGGGCTACAGATGGAGCCCTGGACTAGGGGGCACTCACCACGTCGTCTCCAGACCAAGTGGATCACGACAAGGTCCCCCATGGCGGTTCACTAATGGGCCACTTCAGGGAGCCCATGACGAATACAAGTAAGATTCCACAAGGCTTGGCGCCCAAGACGAGGATTCCCCCAAACCCTAGGCCTCCCGTGAATTATATAAACCGAGGCCAGGCCAGTCAATAGATGATCATATTATAACTTAGATCAATAATCTTGTGGTAGATACATGTACTATGTACTATCCCCATATGAATACAATCCAAAGCAGGACGTAGGGTATTACCTCTTCGAGAGGTCCCGAACCAGGATAAAATCATGTGTCCATGTTACCATCGCTCCAAGGCGCCTAGCTTAGGACTCCTACCTCGAGATACGTCGGATTTAGCACCAACAGATGGCGAGAAGATGTTTATCCCTTCTTGAAGGTGTTGCTCGGGAGAAGTAGACTTGGTCATATCTGTTTAATTCATATCTTGTAATGTAGAGGCCGGGGAATTTAACCTCCTTTAAATAAATCATCCTTCACTGATCGGGAGAGGACATCAATAGAATCCATGATAGGGCTTCCAATCATTGTTGGGTGCTCACATTTGCGCCTAGGTAGATAGATGAAAGAGTTGTGCCTCTTTGGTCATTCTCACAGCTTACTAGTTGTTGCGTGCTCACATTTGCGCCTAGGTAGATAGATGAAAGAGTTGTGCCTCTTTGGTCATTCTCACAGCTTACTAGTTGTTGCGTGCTCACATGCGCACCCAGATAGATGAAAGAGTTATGCCTCTCTCCAGTCATTCTTAGGGGTTATTAGTTTTTTAAACGACAAAATAACAACACATACAACGTCGGTGGGATAAATTTCCGTAGATGGATTTAAAGCAAGGTAAAAGAGATGGGTTTGTTACCTTCTAAACTAACACATTTTTGTTGTATGCATTGCTGGGCATTCAACTACTTTATTCTTTTCATACATAATGCTAATCAAACCCCCTCGCCCACTAAATCTATTGCGCAATGTTTTTACTATTGTCCCCCCACCGTAATCGTGCCAATGAAAAGAGTCAACTATTTATCATAATATAGATCTACAAATAATCATCAAAATTAATTAAGATCAATACATGTGAGAGTTCAATTAAAAACTAGTTGATAACCATCAATAACATAGTTGACCATAATCGTGTATGATAGAGGCGATTTGTGGCACACATGTGCGGGGGCAACCAGTTTGCCCGTGCGTTGTGGACCACACGATTGCATCAAAGTTTACAAACGCATTTGGTCCCTTGCATGTGTTTAGGCCTTAGTTACCTTAAATGGGGTCCATGGATGCAGCTTTTGGCAGAGGCTACATGCGCTTCCCACCCCATCTCCCATGTTTTTTCATTTGACTTCCAAATTGAAATCTATTATATATTTTATACTGAAAGTATTAATGTTTTCACCTGCAAAAGAAGTCTTAATGTATCGTAGGCATATTCAAGTTCCTTGTTGCGAGGGCTTTGAAACAAGATAACTCTTGAATACGTTTTGACTAGTTTTAGAAACTTCACCAAGTTTCAACTACTAAAACTTGATAGAAACAAATGAAAAATTCACTAAGTTTGAGAAACTAAATTTAAACCCTAAACAATAAGCCCAAAGCCCCTAAACCGTAAAAGAACATGAAACTTGGTAAAAAAACTTGATATTACAACTATCAAGTTTTAATATCTGAAACTTAATATAATTTTAAAATTTATCAAATTGTACTCAAGAGTGATCTTGTTTGAAAGTTCTGGTTGCAAAGAACACAAATATTCATACGAAACTTAATTGGAACGAACAGTTCAAAAGATATAATAGATCCAAAATTGAGATGAAACGAAAAAGTATATGATGTGTGGTGGGTGGAGCATCCAACTTTGCCACAACTCTGCCCAAAGTTGTCAAATTTTGCATGCATGGACCTTTCCTAAAGCTGCTTATGGACTAAACACAAGCAGAGAATCAAACAACTTTGCGGATCGCAAAGCAATTGCATACCCTTGCGAATTTTTGTCATATATGACAACTCATATGAGCATACACACTAAAGTACAATGAAAGATATTACTGCATAGCATAGTCCTCGGTGAACTACTCACATTTCATCATGGGAGTGGCACAATCACGAATTTAGTGGAGTTGACCAATATTTGCTAAAATCCACAAATGGGTCAGTTTACGTTCTTTTTTCTTCTATTTGTCAACTTGTTCTCGTTAGCGGTGCATGTGGACCCCGTGTGCCAGAGTGGGGTGTGTAAGATGGAGCATGCCAAGGTGCCTCTTCTTGTTCTTACTTTCCCAAGCCTTTTCAGATCACCCCTCCTATTTTCTCCTGATTTTTACTAAATTGTTACCTTTTCAATAGAACCCCAAAAGGTACCAAAGTTTACATACAAGTACATTTTTGTTGATTAGTCATATAAAGTAATCAGCTTATTGATGACCCACAAGTATAGGAGATCAATCGTAGTCATTTCAATAAGTAAGAGTGTCGAACCCAACGAGGAGCAGAAGGAAATGACAATCGGTTTTCAGCAAGGTATTTTCTGCAAGCACTGAAATTGTCGGTAACAAATAGTTTGGTAGCAAGATAATTCGTAACGGGTAACAAGTAACAAGTATAACAAAAGTGCAGAAAGGTGGCACAATCCTTTTTGTAGCAAGGGATAAGCCTGGACAAACTCTTATATAAAGCAAAGCGCTCCTGAGGACACATGAGAATTATCTTCAAATTAGTTTTCATCATGCTCATATGATTTGCGTTCGTTACTTTGATAATTTGATATGTGGGTGGACCGGTGCTTGGGTGTTATACTTACTTGGACAAGTCACCCACTTATGATTAGACCCTCTTGCAAGCATCCGCAACTATGAAAGAAGAAATAAGATAAATCTGACCATAGCATGAAACATGTGGATCCAAATCATCCCCTTACGAAGCAACACACAAACTAGGGTTTAACCTTCTGTCACTCTAGCAACCCATCATCTAGTTGCAACCTCCCAATGCCTCCCCCTGGGCCCAAATCATGGTGAAGTGTCATGTAGTCAACGTTCACATAACACCACTAGAGGAAAGACAACATACATCTCATCAAAATATCGAACATATACCAAATTCACGTGATTACATATAACAAGACTTCTCCCATGTCCTCGGGAACAAAAGTAACTACTCAAAAAGCATGTTCATGATCAAGATCAGATGGGTATTGAATATCATTAAGGATATGAACATATGACCATTCACCAAATAAACCAACTAGCATCAACTACAAGGAGTAATCAACACTACTAGCAACCCACGGGTACCAATCTGAGGTTTTGAGACAAAGATTGAATAAAAGAGATAAACTAGGGTTGGAGAGGAGATGGTGCTGGTGAAGATGTTGATGAAGATTGGTCCTCCTACGATGAGAGGATCGTTGGTGATGACGATGGCTTCGATTTCCCCCTCTGGGAGGGAAGTTTCTCCGGCGGAATCACTCCGCCGGAGCCCTGGATTTTTTCTGCCCAGGTTCTGCCTCGAGATGGCGGCGCTTCGTCCCGAAAGCCTCCTTATGATTTTTTTCTAGGTCAAAACCCTTCATATAGCAGAAGATGGGCACCGGAGCCTGGCCAGGGGGCCACAAGCTCAGGGGCCTACCCTGGGGGGTAAGTCACGCCCCCAGGCTTGTGGCCACCTGGTGGGTCCCCTTCTGGTCTTTCTTTGCCCAATATTTTTTATATATTCCAAAACAATTCTCCGTAAAGTTTTAGGACATTTGGAGTTGTGCAGAATAGGTATATCAGATTTGCTCCTTTCCGGTCCAGAATTACAGTTGCCAACATTCTTCCTCTTCATATAATTCTTGCAAAATAAGAGAGAAAATGCATTAGAATTGTATCATAAAGTGAAATAGCTGTCCATAATGAAATAAATACCAACATAAAAACATGATGCAAAATGGACGTATCACTTATTAAGAGAAAAATGAAAGTAGACTTTAAATAAGAAATAGATACATCCATATCGTGGTTTTCGCAACTAGTGATAAAAGAAAACTTATCCTCGTGCGTAGATACTTGATGGATTAATCATGATGGATTGTAGAAGTTAAGGGAATCCCCTTTACACAATTGGGTGACAAAACAGAAAATTCTTCATGAAATATCCGAGCCATGGGATCTCCATCCAGCATACCAAAGTTCTCCTTTTCACAACATACCCCAAGAACTCTGACCTCTTCATCTTTGGTTGCACCATTCTTGTCTCACCGAGACATATCCTACATATGTGCCCATCGTTAATATTCTTGCTCGCTTTGGGGCCCTATCCTATTCTAGATATGGCTACCGCCAGTCATATATTTATTCCCACCCATCTCTTTAGCCGTGCCCTATTTCAATGATGACCATGGTTGAACCCCTCTGGTCATAGGAAACATAGTTTCTTCTTGTGCTAGGTGCCCCCCTCCCCCCTAAGCCAACGCACCGTGAACCCCCCCCCCCTCCCCCCAATCTTGCTTTTGTTAGCTCTACACACCTCCAGCTCGTCTCCCATAGCTAGAGGCAATTAATCTAATTGTAATAGTGGATATGAGCATATAAGAAATCGAACTTCTCTATGCAATCCTTTCTTCTGTCAATTTTCACGAGGTAAGTGAAAATATAGGTGGTGCACAATCTTGTTTGAAACGATATTCAATATGTGATACCGTGCCACATCGAGTCCATGGTAACGTCATGTATGCATGTTAGTGTGACATCAGCAGAACTTTGGCTTGACAAACATCCAACAACCAATTTGTATTGACTAGCAAGCTTGTATGTGGAGCAAATAACTTTTGGTGTCGATTTTGTGTAGCATAATTTTTGTATCATTGCAATTATTGATGGAGCTAAATTGATTTTGTTGAATATATTTGAGAATATTGCATTTATAGACAAAGTTAATGTACATATGGCACAACCAATACGTGATCTAATTTATTGGATTGGGAGAATCCCACACTCATGCTATTGTGGGATTTCTTCCCCTCACGGCAAAGAAGTCATTCTCAATAGCTATTCTTCATATTTATTTCGACCAATTTTAGCTAACACTGATGAATATAAGATATTGAAAGAATATTGCACCATAGGTCCATTTTCATTTTATGGTTGTTATATGGTCTAGACTCTAGATGATGCCTTAGTACAACGAACATGTGTTGCAATATCTTGATGGGATGAATCCAACATTCTTACAATTCCTGGATTTCTCGCCCTAACAAGCGATATAGCAGACACATGTTGAAATGTTTTGGACAGGGGAGATCCCACATTAGTATCACCATGGGATTTTCTGCCCTTACCACTCACATAATGAACACCTCTGATGTGTTGGACTGGGTGAATCTCGTGTTCGAATCGTTGTGGGATTTCTTGTCCTCAAACCAAAGAACTTGTTCTCCGTCTCTTCATACTAGTATCAATTTACTAGGAGTAATAAAAGTGCAGATCATTCCCACAGTAAAATCAGTGATCTCTCCCGCAAGAGACGATCTTGTTACGTGGACCAAATACAACATTACTCCCTCTGTCTCGGTGCATTAGTAGGCATCTAACGAAAATCAAATAATCCCAAACGGAAGAGCTGCACGGACGACACTAGTCCAGCCGAAACATGCACGACATGCCCATCGCACCATCCATTTGCTAGCCTAGACAGCAGCATGCGGTGGGATTAGCTGTCGTGCATGTGTCGTTCAGTAAAACGTCGTCCGCGAAGTACTTCCGAATCCCAAAAGGCTAACGAAAATCAAAGTAGAGAGTTTGTGTGGTACGATCCAAATTAGCTTTGAACGCATTGATTTTCCACGCTTTTTGTGCGGCGACACTCTAAGCCTTCTTTCACTGAGCACCATACGTTTCAGCTCATACGAGGACAAGTGCCGCTCAGTCCCTCGTTGTGCGCTCGGTGTTCATCGTGAACTGCTCCCTTTTCCTCGCGGCCTAGTTGGATCTCTCTCCCCTTCGAATTTGCCAATTTCCCTCCGTGGCCCACAGGAAATTCGACGGCCAGCCGTTATATATAGCGTCAACTCCCCGCAGCCAACATCACCCCCACCAAGCCGGCTGCCTCTCTGCTGCGAACAGGCGGATTAACCAGCCAGAGGCCCGGCACAAACGCTTGGCGCGGCAGACCATCCCGGGCAGCCATGGCCATCTGCTACTGCTCGGAGCCGGCGCAATGCCTCCACCGGGCCCTGCTCGCGCCGGAGAGGCCGTACCCCAGGCTGCAGGACCGCAAGAGGACCAAGGTGCCCGCCGGCGACGGCCTTCTGGCCGAGGTGGCCTCCATCCTCTGCCTCACGGCGCCGATTGTCGGCGCGGGGATCCTCCTCTACCTGCGCTCCCTCGTGTCCATGGTGTTTCTTGGCCGCCTCGGCCAGCTCCCGCTCGCCGGCGGCTCCCTCGCGCTCGGCTTCGCCAACATCACCGGCTACTCCGTGCTCTCCGGCCTCGCCGGCGGCATGGACCCCGTCTGCGGCCAGGCCTTCGGCGCCGGCCGGACGGACCTCCTCCGCGCGGCGCTCCGCCGCACCGTCGTGCTGCTCCTGCTCGCGTCCGTCCCCATCAGCGTGCTCTGGGTCGCCATGCACCGCGTCCTCGTCGCCACGGGCCAGGACCCGGACATCGCCTCCACGGCGTACGCCTACATCCTCTGCTCCCTCCCCGACCTCGTCGTGCAGTCATTCCTCCACCCGCTCCGCATTTACCTCCGCGCGCAGTCCGTCACGCTCCCACTCACCTACGCGGCGGCGGCGGCCGTGCTCCTCCACGTGCCCATCAACTTCGTCCTCGTGGACGTCCTCGGTCTCGGCATCCGCGGCGTCGCGCTCGGCGCCGTCTGCACCAACCTGAATTTCCTGCTGTTCATCGTGGCGTACGTGTGCTTCTTCGGAATGTACGGCCACGACGAGGGCGAGACGAAAGCGTCCGTGACGGCGGCCGAGGAGGAGGGCGCCAAGGAGTGGTGGAGCTTGGTGAGGTTGTCCGTGCACAGCTGCATGTCGGTCTGCTTGGAGTGGTGGTGGTACGAGATCATGGTGCTCCTCTGCGGCGTGCTCGCTGACCCAAAGGCGGCGGTGGCGGCCATGGGGGTGCTGATCCAGACCACGTCGCTCATATACATCTTCCCGCACTCCCTCGGCTGCGCGGTGTCCACGCGCGTCGGCCACGAGCTCGGCGCCCGCCGGCCAGAGCGTGCGCGCCTCGTGGCGCGCGTCGGGCTCGGTCTGGGCGCGGTGCTAGGCGTCGTGGCATGCGCATTCGCGGTGTCCGTGCGGGGCGTGTGGGCGCGGATGTTCACCGCGGACGATGCCATCCTGCGGCTCACGGCCGCGGCGCTGCCGCTGCTGGGCTTGGCGGAGCTGGGCAATTGCCCGCAGACGACGGGGTGCGGCGTGCTGCGCGGCAGCGCGCGCCCCGAGAAGGCGGCGAGGATCAACGTCTCGGCGTTCTACGGCGTGGGCATGCCCGTGGCGCTGCTGCTGGCATTCCGGCCAGGGCGGCTGGACTTCCGCGGAATGTGGGGCGGCATGCTGGCCGCGCAGCTGGTGTGCGCCGCGCTGATGCTGCGCGCCGTGGTGGCGACGGACTGGGAGGAGCAGACGGAGCGCGCGCGCGAGCTCACCGGCGGCAATGCCGGCGAAGCTGTGGACGGTGGCAAGAGAAAGCATGCAGAAGCGGCCAAAGCAGATGCCGACAACTCATCGCTCGTGCTGGCCGACTGTGTGTAGCGGACGACGGGCATCGATTCTTGGATCATTTGAATCCTCGATTGATTCTTTTAGCTATAGGAAATTTTTTCTCTCTAGTTTTGTAATTTACTCAACTTTTTTGGGGGATTCCAGGCAATGACAAGCTGCGATCTCCTTACATCTTAGCTTCTTTTCCCCCTCTTTGGGTCGAGGGCTTGAAGAGCCGAGAGTGTTTACAGTGAAGAGAGGAGCCGGTGTACAAATTAAACGTAGCCACTGGCCAGCGTTGCCTGCAGATTTGACAGCAACGCCAAACAATCTCTTTTAATTTCCCCTTTTCTCTTTTCCCGCGGTGATCTCTAATAGCAGGAATTCTTTAATTTTTAGTTATTAATGGATTTTTTTCCATGGTGGAAGCCGAAATTCTTTAATTTTGGGATTTACTAGTTACTAATGACTTAGGATCAAACTTTCATCATCTGGCATGTGCAAAGGTTTGTTATTGTGGGGTAGGTTTTTTTTTTTGTGAGCAGGAGGCTCATAAGTGTTGTACTGGCCTCTGCCTCAGCTTATTTATCCTGGTCAAGCCCTCTGTGTCCCTAACAGCAGAAACAAGGCGCATTGCTTCTCTGTTGGCACCTTCAATCACCACTTTCTTTGGACAATGCTGTCCCTGTCCTTCATGGTGTGCACTCTCCTTGTTGCTGTACAGATAAACTTCCAAATATGCAATGCCACTCCCCTGGGGTGCGGTGGCAGTGATGATGGAGTGGTGGTATGGTATCGGCACACAGATAGCATCTTGCATCCCATGCTCTATGGAGTTTGGTGAAGTCTGCTCCACGCGCCTAATTCGCACGGATTACAATTAGCACGCACTGCCAGTTTTCAAGGCGTGGTATTCGGGGGTTCTGGGAACCAGTACTACTAGTAAGTACTACTGTACTCCATCAGACTCACCATCCCACTCTACCAGTACAGGCAACCGAGAGATGGTTCTACACTTGATCCCAGTAAATCCTTGGCACTGAAATACTTGCACGGCCCTGGTAAATTCTGTGCAGCTGAGCCATAACTTGATTTTCTGATGTGACTTGGCACGCCCTTAGTAATTATTTTTCTGAAAAGGTAGGTGGCACTTTTGCCATTTGGAAGTAGTATACTTTAGTACTGAAAGTTGTGTGCATCATAGGGCTATCCTTTTGGTAATAAAAATGACATCCTCTCAATAATAAAAATGCCGACCTATTACTAATAAAAAATGGCATGCTTTTCATCCTAATAGAATTATCATGCTCTTAAAAATAAAAATGACATGTTATTAATAAAAAATGCCATGCTATAAATAATAAATTTGTCAAGTGAGAAAGCTAAGAAAAGGATTTTTTAACAAATGTAAAAACAAATCAGTATCAAATATATATAGCGGTTTAAACACAAATTTCACAACACCCCCCCCCCCCTCCTCAGACCAATGGCAATGGGTGTCTGCACCTCTGCACAAGGTCGCGAGTTCGGACCCTCCCTGACGCACATTGGTTGGGCACTTTCTGGATAAAGCAAAGCGAATGTTGGCTGTTGGGGGACGTAGCAGAATTTTAAAATTTTCTATGCATCACCAAGATCAATCTATGGAGTCATCTAGCAACGAGAGAGAGGAGTGCATCTACATACCCTTGTAGATCGCGAGCGGAAGCGTTCAAGAGAACGGGGTTGATGGAGTCGTACTCGTCGTGATCCAAATCACCGATGATCCTAGTGCCGAACGGACGGCACCTCCGTGTTCAACACACGTACAGCCCGGTGACGTCTCCCATGCCTTGATCCAGCAAGGAGAGAGGGAGAGGTTGAGGAAGACTCCATCCAGTAGCAGCACAACGGCGTGGTGGTGGTGGAGGAGCGTGGTACTCCAGCAGGGCTTCGCCAAGCACCGCAAGAGACGAGGAGGAGAGAGGTAGGGCTGCGCCAGGGAGAGATCAAATCGTGTGTGTTGCAGCCCCCTAACCTCAAGTATATATAGGGGAAGGGGAGGGGCTGCGCCCCCATCTAGGGTTCCCTCCCTAGGGGGGGCGGCAGCCCCCAAAACCCATCTAGGGTGCGGCCAAGGGGGGAGAGAGGGGGGCGCACCTAGGGTGGGCCTTAAGGCCCATCTGGACCTAGGGTTTGCCCCCTCCCACTCTCCCTGCGCCTTGGGCCTTGGTGGGGGGGCGCACCAGCCCACCTGGGGCTGGTCCCCTCCCACACTTGGCCCATGCAGCCCTCCGAGGCTGGTGGCCTACTTGGTGGACCCCCGGGACCCTCCCGGTGGTCCCGGTACGTTACCGATAAACCCCAAAACTTTTCCGGCAACCAAAATAGGACTTCCCATATATAAATCTTTACCTCCGGACCATTCCGGAACTCCTCGTGACGTCCGGGATCTCATTCGGGACTCCGAACAACATTCGGTAACCACGTATATCTATTCCCTATAACCCTAGCGTCATCGAACCTTAAGTGTGTAGACCCTACGGGTTCGGGAACCATGCAGACATGACCGAGACGTTCTCCGGTCAATAACCAACAGCGGGATCTGGATACCCATGTTGGTTCCTACATGTTCCACGATAATCTCATCGGATGAACCACGATGTCGAGGATTCGATCAATCCCGTATTCAATTCCCTTTGTCTAGCGGTACGATACTCGCCCGAGATTCGATCGTCGGTATCCCGATACCTTGTTTAATCTCGTTACTGGCAAGTCTCTTTACTCGTTCCGTAACACATCATCCCGTGATCAACTCCTTGGTCACATTGTGCACATTAGGATGATGTCCTACCGAGTGGGCCCAGAGATACCTCTCCGTTTACACGGAGTGACAAATCTCAGTCTCGATTCGTGCCAACCCAACAGACACTTTTGGAGATACCCGTAGTGCACCTTTATAGCCACCCAGTTACGTTGTGACGTTTGGCACACCCAAAGTATTCCTACGGTATCCGGGAGTTGCACAATCTCATGGTCTAAGGAAATGATACTTGACATTAGAAAAGCTTTAGCATGCGAACTACACGATCTTGTGCTATGCTTAGGATTGGGTCTTGTCCATCACATCATTCTCCTAATGATGTGATCCCGTCATCAACGACATCCAATGTCCATGGTCAGGAAACCGTAACCATCTATTGATCAACGAGCTAGTCAACTAGAGGCTTACTAGGGACATGGTGTTGTCTATGTATCCACACATGTAACTGAGTTTCCTATCAATACAATTCTAGCATGGATAATAAACGATTATCATGAACAAGGAAATATAATAATAATCAATTTATTATTGCCTCTAGGGCATATTTCCAACAGTCTCCCACTTGCACTAGAGTCAATAATCTAGTTCACATCGCCATGTGATTAACACTCACAGGTCACATCGCCATGTGACCAACATCCAAGAGTTTACTAGTGTCACTAAACTAGTTCACACCATCATGTGATTAAGACTCAATGAGTTCTGGGTTTGATCATGTTTTGCTTGTGAGAGAGGTTTTAGTCAATGGATCTGCAACATTCAGATCCGTATGTACTTCGCAAATCTCTAGGTCATATTATAAATGCTGCTTCCACGCTCCACTTGGAGCTATTCCAAATGGTTGCTCCACTATACGTATCCGGTTTGCTACTCAGAGTCATTCGGATAGGTGTTAAAGCTTGCATCGATGTAACCCTTTACGCCGAACTCTTTATCACCTCCATAATCGAGAAACATGTCCTTATTACTCCAAGGACAATTTTGACCGCTATCTAGTGATCCACTCCTGGATCACCTTTGTACCCTCTTGCCAGACATGTGGCAAGGCACACATCAGGTGCGGTACTCAGCATGGCATACCGTAGAGAGCCTATGACAAAAGCATAGGGGACGACATTCGTCCTTTCTCTTTCTTCTGCCGTGGTCGAGCTTTAAGTCTTAACTTCATACCTTACAACTCAGGCAAGAACTCCTTCCTTGACTGATCCATCTTGAACACCTTCAAGATCATGTCAAGGTATGTGCTCATTTGAAAGTACCATTTAGCGTTTTTGATCTATCCTCATAGATCTAGATGCTCAATGTTCAAGTAGCCTAATCCAGGTTTTCTATTGAAAAACACTTTTCAAATAACCCTATATGCTTTCCAGAAATTCTACATCATTTCTGATCCACAATATGTCAACAACATATACTTATCAGAAATTCTATAGTGCTCCCACTCACTTCTTTGGAAATACAAGTTTCTCATAAACTTTGTATACACCCAAAATCTTTGATCATCTCATCAAAGCATACATTTCAACTCCGAGATGCTTACTCCAGTCCTTAGAAGGATTGCTGGAGCTTTGCATACTTATTAGCATCTTTCAGGATTGACAAAACCTTCCGGTTGTATCACATACAACCTTTCCTCAAGAAAATCGTCGAGGAAACAATGTTTTGACATCCTATCTGCAAGATTTCATAAATAATGCAGTAATCGCTAATATAATTCCAACAGACTCTTAGCATCGCTACGAGTGAGAGTCTCATCATAGTCAACTCCTTGAACTTGTCGGAAAAATCTTAACGACAAGTCGAGCTTTCTTAATGGTGATACTAACCATCATTGTCCGTCTTCCTTTTAAAAAATCTATCTGTACTCAACAGCCTTACGACCATCGAGCCGTTCTGCCAAAGTCTACACTTTGTTTTCATACATGGATCCTCTCTCGGATTTGTTGGGGAACGTTGCAGAAAACAAAAAATTTCCTACTCGTTTCACCAAGATCCATCTAGGAGTTCATCTAGCAACGAGTCATCGGATGCATCTACATACCTTTGTAGATCACGCGCGGAAGCGTTCAAAGAACGGGGATGAGGAAGGCGTACTCGACGTGATCCAAATCACCGATGACCAAGCGCCGAACGGACGGCACCTCCGCGTTCAACACACGTACGGGACGGGAGACGTCTCCTCCTTCTTGATCCAGCAAGGGGGAAGGAGAGGTTGATGAAGATCCAGCAGCACGACGGCGTGGTGGTGGATGCATGGCGTCACAGTAGCAGGGCTTCGCCTATGCTACAAGAGGGAGACGTAGCAGGGAGAGAGGGAGGCGCCAGGGGCTGGTGTATCAAGTCCCTCCTCTCCCCCACTATATATAGGAGGGCCAAGGGGGGGTGGTGCACAGCCTAGGAGATCTGATCTCCTAGGTGCGGCGGCCAGGGGAGGATTCCCTCCCCCCCAAGGCACCCAGAGGTGCCTTCCACCACTTGGACTCCTCCCCCATGGAAACCCTAGGCGCATGGGCCTAGTGGGGCTGGTGCCCTTGGCCCATGTAGGCCAAGGCGCACCCCCTACAGCCCATGTGGCCCCCCGGGACAGGTGGTCCCGGTACAATACCGATCACCCCGAAACTTGTCCCGATGGCCGAAACAGCATTTCCTATATATAATTCTTTACCTCCGGACCATTCCGGAACTCCTCGTGACGTCCGGGATCTCATCCGGGACTCCGAACAACATTCGGGTTTCTGCATATACATATCTTCACAACCCTAGCGTCACCGAACCTTAAGTGTGTAGACCCTACGGGTTCGGGAGACAAGCAGACATGACCGAGACGACTCTCCGGTCAATAACCAACAGCGGGATCTGGATACCCATGTTGGCTCCCACATGCTCCACGATGATTTCATCGGATGAACCACGATGTCGAGGATTCAATCAACCCCGTATGCAATTCCCTTTGTCAATCGATATGTTACTTGCCCGAGATTCGATCGTCGGTATCCCAATACCTCGTTCAATCTCGTTACCGGCAAGTCACTTTACTCGTACCGTAATGCATGATCCCGTGACCAGACACTTGGTCACTTTGAGCTCATTATGATGATGCATTACCGAGTGGGCCCGGTGATACCTCTCCGTCATACGGAGTGACAAATCCCAGTCTTGATCCGTGTCAACCCAACAGACACTTTCGGAGATACCCGTAGTATACCTTTATAGTCACCCAGTTACGTTGTGACGTTTGGTATACCCAAAGCACTCCTACGGTATCCGGGAGTTACACGATCTCATGGTCTAAGGAAAGGATACTTTGACATTGGAAAACTCTAGCAAACGAACTATACGATCTTGTGCTATGTTTAGGATTGGGTCTTGTCCATCACATCATTCTCCTAATGATGTGATCTCGTTATCAATGACATCCAATGTCCATAGTCAGGAAACCATGACTATCTGTTGATCAACGAGCTAGTCAACTAGAGGCTTACTAGGGACATGTTGGTGTCTGTTATTCACACATGTATTACGATTTCTGGATAACACAATTATAGCATGAATAAAGACAATTATCATGAACAAGGAAATATAATAATAACGTTTTTATTATTGCCTCTAGGGCATATTTCCAACAGGATTTTATGGCCTCGAGCCATTTATCGGAATTCGGGCCCACCATCGCTTCTCCATAGCTCGTAGGTTCATTGTTGTCTAGCAACATGTCTTCCAAGACAGGATTACGTACCACTCTGAAGTAGTACGCATCCTTGTTGTCCTACGAGGTTTGGGAGTGACTTGATCCGAAGTCTTATGATCAATATCATAAGCTTCCACTTCAATTGGTGTGGGTGCCACAGGAACAACTTCCTGTGCCCTGCCACACACTAGTTGAAGAGACGGTTCAATAACCTTATCAAGTCTCCACCATCCTCCCACTCAATTCTTTCGAGAGAAACTTTTCCTCGAGAAAGGACCCGATTCTAGAAACAATCCCTTATTGCTTTCGGATCTGAGACAGGAGGTATACCCAACTGTTTTTGGTGTCCTTTGAAGATGCATTTATCCGCTTTGGGTTCGAGCTTATGAGCCTGAAACTTTTTCACATAAGCGTCGCAGCCCCAAACTTTTAAGAAATGACAGCTTAGGTTTCTCTAAACCATAGTTCATACGGTGTCATCTCATCGGAATTACGTGGTGCCCTATTTAAAGTGAATGCGGTTGTCTCTAATGCCTAACCCATAAACTATCGTGGTAATTCGATAAGAGACATCATGGTATGCATCATATCTAATAGGGTGCAGTTATGATGTTCGGACACACCATCACACTATGGTGTTCCGGGCTGTATTAGTTGTGAAACAATTTCCACAATGTCTTAATTCTGTGCCAAACTCGTAATTCAGATATTCATCTCTATGATCATATCATAGATCTTTTATCCTCTTGTCACGACGATCTTTCAACTTCACCCTGAAATTACTTGAACCTTTCAATAATTCAGACTCGTGATTCATCAAGTAAATATACTCAACATCTACTCAAATCTTCTGTGAAGTAAGAACATAACGATATCCACTACATGCCTCAGCACTCATTGGACTGCACACATCAAAATGTATTACTCCCAATAAGTTGCTTTCTAGTTCCATTTTACTGAAAACGAGGCTTTCAGTCATCTTGCCCATGTGGTATGATTTGCATGTCTCAAGTGATTCAAAATCAAGTGAGTCCAAACGGTCCATTTGCATGGAGTTTCTTCATGCATATACACCAATAGACATGGTTCGCATGTCTCAAACTTTTCAAAAATGAGTGAGCCCAAAGATCCATCAACATGGAGCTTCTTCATGCGTTTTATACCGATATGACTTATGTGGCAGTGCCACAAGTAGGTTGTACTATCATTACTATCTTTTGGCATGAACATGTGTATCACTACGATCGAGATTCAATAAACCATTCATTTTAGGTGCAAGACCATTGAAGGTATTATTCAAATAAACAGAGTAACCATTATTCTCCTTAAATGAATAACCGTATTGCGATAGACATAATCCAATCATGTCTATGCTCAACGCAAACACCAATCTTGATGGTAGAGGGAGCGTACGATATTTGATCAACCTTGGAAATACTTCCAACACATATCGTCATCTCACCTTTAGCTAGTCTCCGTTTATTCCGTAGCTTTTATTTCGAGTTACTAACACTTAGCAACCGAACCGATATCTAATACCCTGGTGCTACTAGGAGTACTAGTAAAGTACACATTAACATAATGTATATCCAATATACTTCTACCGACCTTGCCAGCCTTCTCATCTACCAAGTATCTAGGGTAATTCTGCTCCAGTGGCTGTTCCCCTTATTACAGAAGCACTTAGTCTCGGGTTTGGGTTCAACTTTGGGTTTCTTCACTAGAGCAGCAGCTGATTTGCTGTTTCATGAAGTATCCCTTCTTGTCCTTGCCCTTCTTGAAACTAGTGGTTTCACCAACCATCAAAAATTGATGCTCCTTCTTGATTTCTACTTTTGTGGTGTCAAACATCGCGAATATCTCAAGGATCATCATATATGTCCCCGATACATTATAGTTCATCACGAAGCTCTAGCAGCTTGGTGGTAATGACTTCGGAGAAACATCACTATCTCATCTGGAAGATCAACTCCCACTCGATTCAAATGATTGTTGTACTCAGACAATCTGAGCACAAGTTCAACAATTGAGCTTTTCTCCTTAGTTTGCAGGCTAAGAAAATCGTCGGAGGTCTCATACCTCTTGACGTGGGCACGAGCCTGAAATCCCAATTTCAGCCCTCGAAACATCTCATATGTTTCATGACGTTTCAAAACGTCTTCGGTGCCTCAACTCTAAACAGTTTAACTGAACTATCACGTAGTTATCAAAATGTGTATGTCAGATGTTCGCAACATCCACAGACGACGTTCGAGGTTCAGCACACTGAGCGGTGCATTAAGGACATAAGCCTTCTATGAAGCAATGAGGACAATCCTTAGTTTACGGACCTAGTCCGCATAATTGCTACTATCAACTTTCAACTAAATTTTCTCTAGGAACATATCTAAACAGTAGAACTGAAGCGCGAGCTACGTCATAATTTGCGAAGACCTTTTGACTATGTTCAGGATAATTAAGTTCATCTTATGAACTCCCACTCAGATAGACATCCCTCTAGTCATCTAAGTGATTACATGATCCGAGTCAACTAGGCCGTGTCCGATCATCACGTGAGACGGACTAGTCAACATCGGTGAACATCTTCATGTTGATCGTATCTACCATACGACTCATGCTCGACCTTTTGGTCTCTTGTGTTCCGAGGCCATGTCTGTACATGCTAGGCTCGTCAAGTCAACCTAAGTGTTTCGCGTGTGTAAATATGTCTTACACCCGTTGTATGTGAACGTTAGAATCTATCACACCCGATCATCACGTGGTGCTTCGAAACAACGAACTGTCGCAACGGTGCATAGTTAGGGGGTACACTTTCTTGAAATTATTATGAGGGATCATCTTATTTACTACCGTCGTTCTAAGTAAACAAGATGCAATAAACATCACATGCAATCAAATAATAGTGACATGATATGGCCAATATCATATAGCTCCTTTGATCTCCATCTTGGGGCTCCATGATCATCTTGTCACCGGCATGACACCATGATCTCCATCATCATGATCTCCATCATCGTGTCTCCATGAAGTTGCTCGCCAACTATTACTTCTACTACTATGGCTACCGGTTAGCAATAAAGTAAAGCAATTACATGGCGTTGTTCAATGACACGCAGGTCATACAATAAATAAAGACAACTCCTATGGCTCCTGCCGGTTGTCATACTCATCGACATGCAAGTCGTGATTCCTATTACAAGAACATGATCAATCTCATACATCACATATATCATTCATCACATCCTTTTGGCCATATCACATCACGTGGCATACCCTGCAAAAACAAGTTAGACGTCCTCTAATTATTGTTTGCATGTTTTACGTGGCTGCTATGGGTTTCTAGCAAGAACGCTTCTTACCTACGCAAAAACCACAACGTGATATGCCAATTGCTATTTACCCTTCATAAGGACCCTTTTCATCGAATCCGATCCGACTAAAGTGGGAGAGACAGACACCCGCTAGCCACCTTATGCAACTAGTGCATGTCAGTCGGTGGAACCAGTCTCACGTAAGAGTACGTGTAAGGTCGGTCCGGGCCGCTTCATCCCACAATGCCGCCGAATCAAGATTGGACTAGTAACGGTAAGCATATTGAACAAAATCAACGCCCACAACTACTTTGTGTTCTACTCGTGCATAGAATCTACGCAATCGACCTAGCTCATGATGCCACTGTTGGGGAATGTAGCAGAATTTTAAAATTTTCTACGCATCACCAAGATCAATCTATGGAGTCATCTAGCAACGAGAGAGAGGAGTGCATCTACATACCCTTGTAGATCGCGAGCGGAAGCGTTCAAGAGAACGGGGTTGATGGAGTCGTACTCGTCGTGATCCAAATCACCGATGATCCTAGTGCCGAACGGACGACACCTCCGTGTTCAACACACGTACAGCCCGGTGACGTCTCCCATGCCTTGATCCAGCAAGGAGAGAGGGAGAGGTTGAGGAAGACTCCATCCAGCAGCAGCACAACGGCGTGGTGGTGGTGGAGGAGCGTGGTACTCCAGCAGGGCTTCGCCAAGCACCGCAAGAGACGAGGAGGAGAGAGGTAGGGCTGCGCCAGGGAGAGATCAAATCGTGTGTGTTGCAGCCCCCTAACCTCAAGTATATATAGGGGAAGGGGGGGCTGCGCCCCCATCTAAGGTTCCCTCCCTAGGGGGGGCGGCAGCCCCCAAAACCCATCTAGGGTGCGGCCAAGGGGGGAGAGAGGGGGGGCGCACCTAGGGTGGGCCTTAAGGCCCATCTGGACATAGGGTTTGCCCCCTCCCACTCTCCCTGCGCCTTGGGCCTTGGTGGGGGGGGGCGCACCAGCCCACCTAGGGCTGGTCCCCTCCCACACTTGGCCCATGCAGCCCTCCGGGGATGGTGGCCCACTTGGTGGATCCCCGGGACCCTCCCGGTGGTCCCGGTACGTTACCGATAAACCCTGAAACTTTTCCGGCGACCAAAACAGGACTTCCCATATACAAATCTTTACCTCCGGACCATTTCGGAACTCCTCGTGACGTCCGGGATCTCATCCGGGACTCCGAACAACATTCGGTAACCACATATATCTATTCCCTATAACCCTAGCGTCATCGAACCTTAAGTGTGTAGACCCTACGGGTTCGGGAACCATGCAGACATGACCGAGACGTTCTTCGGTCAATAACCAACAGTGGGATCTGGATACCCATGTTGGTTCCTACATGTTCCACGATGATCTCATCGGATGAACCACGATGTCGAGGATTCGATCAATCCTGTATTCAATTCCCTTTGTCTAGCGGTACGATACTCGCCCGAGATTCGATCGCCGGTATCCCGATACCTTGTTTAATCTCATTAGTGCCAAGTCTCTTTACTCGTTCCGTAACACATCATCCCGTGATCAACTCCTTGGTCACATTGTGCACATTATGATGATGTCCTACCGAGTGGGCCCAGAGATACCTCTCCGTTTACACGGAGTGACAAATCCCAGTCTCGATTCGTGCCAACCCAACAGACACTTTCGGAGATACCCGTAGTGCACCTTTATAGCCACCCAGTTACGTTGTGACGTTTGGCACACCCAAAGTATTCCTACGGTATCCGGGAGTTGCACAATCTCATGGTCTAAGGAAATGATACTTGACATTAGAAAAGCTTTAGCATGCGAACTACACGATCTTGTGCTATGCTTTGGATTGGGTCTTGTCCATCACATCATTCTCCTAATGATGTGATCCCGTCATCAACGACATCCAATGTCCATGGTCAGGAAACCATAACCATCTATTGATCAACGAGCTAGTCAACTAGAGGCTTACTAGGGACATGGTGTTGTCTATGTATCCACACATGTAACTGAGTTTCCTATCAATACAATTCTAGCATGGATAATAAACGATTATCATGAACAAGGAAATATAATAATAATCAATTTATTATTGCCTCTAGGGCATATTTCCAACATTGGCTAGGAAGAGGCTTATAGTGAATGCCTCCAGAGAATCTTCATGGCATCAGTCTCATGCAAGATACGTGAAATGGCGGGGAAAGTCTCCGCTAGGGTTGGCCTCCTAGTTGTTGTTTGCCAGATAAAATTTCCGGAGAGAAAAACAAGCTAGCTGGAGTGGACATATTTCCTAGCATTATATATGATCTAGATAAGACCGTAATGAAAATTGACATGATCCTACCAGATTCTACCGACACCACTCATTATCTTCACTCTTAAAGGGGAGTTGGCACGTTCGCCTTCCTCTCCTCCAAGGTTTCCCTTCCTCGTATGATTGTCCCCTCCCTCTCACTCATGCAGGTTTGAGGGAAAAACCGAGAAGCAATCCATCATTCTCAGTGCATGTCTCTCCCAAAAATCTCAGAACACACCATGTTTTGATTCATCTATTACGGCAACCGCCAGCACCTCCCGCCTGTGCTACTCGGCAAGCTCCTCATCATGCTCCTGTCACGATTGCTCCTTCTCCTCGGGCCTGAGAGTGACCACGGCAATAAGTCACATGAGCATCGGGACGATGTAGGCTGCCTGCTAAGGCTGCGGTGAATGGTGGTGGCATGGAGGGTGTGGCACAAGCATATTTATGCAAGGAGTGTTGTCTTCATAATTAGCGAAGGATTGAATTTGTCTAGAATAAAGACTAGAGCAGAAGTGAGCATTGCTTCTCTTTTATTTATGAGGGTTTTATTTAAGTAAATTTGAAAGGATGGATTGGACGAAGTGTGGGTGATGGATGGGTCTATGTGTGACATGTGCTTTTCTATGCATATGATATATGTTTGTGACTTCAAATTGCTTATCTAGCCAGATATTGTAATTGATTGATTTATTTATTTATTTATTTATTTTTGAGATATTTAACATGGATGCAATTTGATCTTGTTTCAAAACAAAACAAGATTGTTGATTCGGGCTGATTGTGGTAGTTACATGGTGGTGGACAAAGACAAAGATGTTCATCCTTCCTATGAGGTGGTAAAAGAATTAGTTGCTAGCTTTCTGATGCTCATAACATAAGTACCTCTACATCGATACCTCAACATATATATTTTCACTCTGCGGCAACACATATGTATTTAGCTAGTAAACAATTATGTGATATATTGTCATAGTTGACTCCATGGTGTTTTAGAAAATATGTTTATGATTTCTCTTTAGTTGAAAACTATATTTATTAAGTGAATGTTGCAAGATATAGTTTTGATATTATTATCTTGTTGAAATACATGGAAGAAAAACAATAAAAAGAACCCAACTAACGCGTGAAGGGCTCGTCGCATGACAACCGCAATCACTGATCACGTGTTTCGTGCTCTCACTATCAGGTTGAGTTGATGCCATGCGGTGTGATCAAACGGCGGAGGTCGGCGTCTTACATGCGAATGTTCGCAATATTTGCTGTAAAATAATATGTATGAATCGTAGAAAGTCAAGCTGCATCAATCCCATGATTTGCACTCCTACCGTGTACAATCTCATGTCCAATTCAATGACCGGATTAACTCTGGTAACCTTGCTGCAAGTATCTACTATAAACAAAACAACGTCAACATGAGTCGAATCAACCGCTTCAGGAACACTCTCAATAGTTGCAAGTTGCAAGAAATTCACCTCAAAATGGTAGATTCACCTGGAGCAATGAAAGGATGAACCCCATGATGAGCAAGCTTGGCTCTTTCTTTTGCAACGCCGAATAGGGCATACATTTCAACACACATGTCATCCACACACTCTCAACTTCACTCTCCGACTAGTGTCTCCTCTTGCTTGCTAATGATAGAGGACCCACAAGGGCAAGGGTGTTCAAGTTCAAGATTTTTTGGGCCTCAATGTCGGGTTTCACCAAGGTTAGGAGCATCTAAGAGTTCTAGCAAAGATCCATCAAAGATAAAGCATAATCATGGTATGCAGAGGCGCGCGGGGGGGGGGGGGGCAGCTTGTCCCCTACTTCAACACGGTTGGGTCCTGTCAACTAGCCGTCTTGATGTTGGCATTGGATGCAGACCAACTCTCGGCGGAGCTTGATGCTAATGATCAAGCTCTACCACCTCTGCACCTTTGGTGGGGTGGTCGCCCCATCCATGATTTTGTATGGAAGAGCAAGGCGTCAACTCGGGTTCGCTTCTTCCCATGGTTGTTGGTTCAAGACCATACCCACACCAGGAATTCGCTGCTGAGGAAGCGCATAATCTCCGCTACCAAGGATGGTTGCCCAATCTTGTGCGGCAACGTCGGAGACTGGGGATCACTTGATCTTCCGATGTCGTTTCGTCTGGAGATTTCGATCCTCTATTGGGGTCTCAACGAAGTGTGGAGCTTATGTTCAAACCTTGCAGGACGTCAATCTCCCTTCCACTGCCCTGTGGTGCTCAACGTTCATGTTCATTCTCCTTTGTTGCTGGTGGCCAACGAAGCACCACAACAAGGTTGTCTTCAGCGGTGACACCTCTCTCTCTCTCATGCCTTCGGACCTTGAACCATGAGGACGCCTTCCTCTAGAAGTGTCGATTATGTCTATCTGATAGGGATGATGTGGGAACCTGGCTCGATTGCTTAACTGTTAGGCTAGGATATCTCCTCCTCCCCCCTCTTCCATACACGCCCTTCTTGTAAAAACTTGCCCCCCCCCGGGGAACTTCCAAAAGAAAAATATGGATGATCGCGCAAAGTTTTTTTGTGTGTAGGTCGATGAGCAAGCTTGCCTTTTTCTTTTGCACGAATGGGACATCCATTTCAAGACCCATGTCATTCACGCACTACCAACTTCACTCCCTGTCCATAGTCCCCTCTTGCTTATTGATGATAGAGGACCCATACGGGCAAGGTTGTTCAAGTTTGAATATGGGTGCCATGAGGACGCAATCCTCTCGCAGTGTCGATTACCTTGTGGCTCGGTTACTTCACTGCTAGGCCAGGCTAGCTCCACCTTCCCCCTTTTTTAGAGGCCCCTTCTTGTAAAAAGTTGGGTTTGTGCCCTTTGTACTTAATATACTAGAATGAGGCCCCGCGCATTGCTGCGGGACGCATGCTTAACTCAATGGTATTTTTCATAGTTCACAAATATATTTTCATCGTGTGCTAAACATTTATAGAAATGGTCTGATGACCCCACCAACTCCAATCGTACAATATAATATGGTTGCAAATATTGAGCAATGTAAAATGCTTAAAACCAAATAGTGACAAAATCTATAGAAAGACACAGTAACATCATGAACAATATGGTGATATTGCTGGCTAATTTTATTTTCACCAGCGAAGAACCATTGGCTGAAAGATGATGTGCGCACCCATATTCAAAATAGTTGATATGCATCCGAGTCGATGACCCTTCCACATGCAGCCCTAATCTCTTACTACTGCAATTTGTGGTTTAGAACATTAGATGCAAAACACATGACATTTCGTTACTCCGGTGGTATTGGCAACAAATACACAGAATTAGTTGAACTGAACCATGCCGCTCTACATCAAATCATTCGTGTCGTGATAGGAGGAGGTATCACACGAGAGAAATCTACAAATAGTTCATGGAAACGTTCAGGTTGCCACCGTGCGCTGCAGACTACCCAAGTCTGCAACAAACGATTACTCCTGAATTTGCGGTATGTCTGGCCCATCCTCGTTGTTGCGTTCCGTGTGACCTCCATCGTGGTGACCGAGGCGCCACGCTCATCGCGGAGGCCAACACCGTCCTCAGCCTTCAGGGGCACGTGCAAACAACATCGATGCGACATGCTGAATCTTCACATCTGGCAGGTTAGGCTTAGACCGGTTGTGATGGAGTGTGCACCGTCAGTGCTCAGGCAGGCAGTTATTCGTGTGTTGCCGATGGGGATGTCGTCAGCAACACGTGCGTCTCCGTCTGATGTCGTACGATGCCAGATCGTGCTCGGCCAGCTTCGACTTCTATGTCTAGCCGTGAAGGAGTGCGCACCGTCGGAACTCAGGCGGCCGATCGATCGTGTGCCGCTGATGAGGATGTTCGTCAATGGCAAGTGCCCCTCTATCTGATGTCTTACAATGCCAGATCGTCCTCGGCCAGCTTCTACTTCTATGTGAGGCATACGTCGATGACATAGCATTAGAATTGAAGCCTTGGAAGGCTGGAAGTATCAGATCTACCCAGGCACGGTTCACAAGGAGGAATAGAAGCTCTTTTTTTAAAAAAAAATGCTCATTATATAGAAGCTCATTTAAAAAAGAAGAAGGAATAGAAGCTCCTTATATACTGCAGACAACGCGAAAGAGGAGTAGTGGAAATGAAGGTGAAGGGAATGGAAAGGAATTTAGCACGGATCAATAGGATTGAGAGGGAAATCAATCGGTGGGGGTAACTGAAAAGATAAAAAGAAAATCTGCACAGTAAATAAAAGAGAAAATGCTGATGTGGCATGTTGGTGATGTGGCGGGCCGCATGTTGAGAGAATTTGTATAAGTGGGGATCAACTTCTTATTTCTTAAGAATGTAAGAAATGAAAACAGGAATGATTCGGGCGGGGTTTTATTTTTTGCGTGGGTCAGCCAGTGCATTGAAGTAGCAGAATCAATTGCGGTAAATTTGAAGAATTGGCTGCGTGCAGTTAGATTCGAAATTCGGTTGTATGATGACCCCTTTTTTGTTTTGACGCGGGGATGCATGTGGTGCTACTCCAAATGTAGGGCACTCACAGTGCTGGCACGAGCGTAACTCACGTAACGCCAATGTAATTACTGTGCTGAAACCCCTGGGGCGGCCTGCTGGCTCGCTGCATCGTCTGCACCGGCAACTGCAAGTACAGGGCTGGCTTGAATGCCGTTCCCGAGACGAGAGGCGAGCCTGTCCCCGCCCGCCGGGGCGCCCGCCTCTTTACCGCCAGCCAGCCAGCGCAGCACGGGGGCGCATGCGGTGCGAGGGAATTCCGCCTCGCCGAGCAGGGAATGCGATGCATGTAGGAGTAGGAGTATGCCAGGGTTTCACGTGCATGCATGCCCCCGCCCCGCCCGCGGACGGATACATTCCCCATCATTTCTTTGCCTTGCAGTGCAGCAGATCCCGCACGTGCTGCCAGGCATAGGCATGCGAGGGAGGGCGGGAGGGAGCAGGCCAGCCGCCAGCGAGCGCGACGCTTTCCCCCTGGCCCGGCGACAGCGCGGCGCGGCCGTGTGACGAGTGACGGCGACTCTCCGGTGGTGATGCGTCGACCTAGTACCTAACATGACACCATCCGCTTCAAGTGTGCATCCGCTGGACATTCCTATATGTTCACGCTACCATGCGCGTATGTAGCTAGCTAGCTAGCATGTCACGTACGTACTCTGCTCTACCAGCAAAGATCGAGCGGGCAGAAACAAACGCAACCGTACGTACTTTACGAGCCAAAGTCAGCCGTCTCGCCATCGGCTTGCATTTGCATTTGCACGACGACGACGATGCATGCGGGCGAACTGGCGATCGCTGTAGCGCGTGCCAAAAAAGTCCGGCGAGCCGGACAGGCGATGGATGTAGCTAGCTCCACACCCTCTCTGCTCCTACCTGCCGCGTCGCCGGTGACCGCACCGAACCGGATGGATGGGGACAGCAGCCTCGTCTCCCCATGACCTTCAAGCGTACGTAAGATCCAAGCTCCCGTGGCTGCAACCCGTTACTGTAGCCTGATCTGTACCCGGCATCTACATCCACTGGCTAATGCTCTGCATGCCATCGTGCCGTGACTCGGTTACACGTACGTAATAAGTGTACCTATATGCGATGCGATCGACCACCCTGGACTGGACAAGAAACAATTTGCCATGCATGTCGGCCTAATTAGGCTCACCTGTTTAACTACCCCCCACTTGAGAGTACGTGCACGAATCATCAGCTTAAAAAAAACCTTGGAATTGGAAAAGTACGTGCGCACCAGCTGATCGACCTGCAACTACAAGTATAGCCATGTATATATACGACTAAACAAATAAACATGGGAGCATCTGATTAGCCACAGCCGTTGCAGTCTGCACCACATGAGATGAGCCCAAAAACCGGGTGAGATTCTGAGGCCTCATGATCGTTCCCAAGAGGCGAAGGGTCGCTTTAACACCACAAAAATCCCCAGGGTTTACATATAACTAATGGGAACGTACCCATATATTAAAGTGCGAGTACGTACCTTTGCTCTGATTGTGCAGGAATATTCAGACTGCCTGTAAAGGCCACGCCACCACCTCCCGCCCTGCAAGCTAGCTAGCTGCATGCAGGACAAAGAGAATATAGAAGACTGGATGAGCTGATTAGCCGGTAGTTTAATCCAACCCGCTCAGCTTAAAAGCACATATGAGAGGCTGAGAACACATGGTGAAGCTTATTTTAGTGTCGGCACTGAGCTGGCAGTCAAAGAATATTGGCCATAAATCCGTCGATCCGTACGCGCACGCTCCGCTAGCTCCCCGGCCCCTGTTAACCGACTTGTTAATTGTTAATCATGCATGCATGCATGGGAACTTGCACATGCATGTTCTAGCTAGTTCCACCCGGTTTTACTATGAACCACACATAGATGTATATACATATATTTTAAAGTGTAGATTCACTCATTTTACTTCGTATGTGGTCCATAATGAAATCTCTCAAGCATGGTTAATAATATAGTCTATTGTTGGATATAACATCTTGTCATGTCATCTATAGTCAATATAATAGCCAACACGTATAATAGTGGACTACAAAGAAAGTACTACTTACTATCATATGGCTCATCATACACTCTCACATAGCTTCTTGGAGCACGTGCTACAGCCAGCTGCAAGTCTACAACCCGTTTCTCTTATCTTTCCTCTTCTCTCTCTTCCAAGTCAGCAAAGATATAGTATTTAAATCCTTATTGCCTGCTTACGTCACCTTATTGTCCTTGCTCTAAAGACTTATACTACCTCTGTCCTCGTTTATAAGTCTCCTTTGTATTTTATGTCAAATTTTGTTTATAGATTTAACTAACAAAATATTAATGCATGTCATAAAAAATTACTCCCTCCGTCGTAGTTTACACAACGTGTTTCAATTCTCATGCATTTGCACCACAAGAGGTATTTTAGGCATGTTTGATTTAATGTCCAATTAATTAGGGTGTGGTAATCGTAATCAAGCCCACAATTTTCTCTCCATGTAGGTGTGTATGAAGAGTGGAGTAACTGCATGCATGTGTGTACGCATTAATTTCTATAGTAATAGGCGCCGTGCTATAACTACCGATACTATTTTTCAGTTTAATCACTAATCCCCTTGGTCCTAGAGATTGTTGAAGCACACCCTGTAAACTGTGACAGGGGGAGTATTTGACTGGTTTTGTATTTGAACGTTGTTTCCAATTATATTAATTTTTATGACATACATTAACATTTTGTTAGTAAAATTTAAGGTCAAACTTTGGCACAGAATAAAGGGGGCTAATAAAAAACCAGGACGGATGTAGTAGTATTGTTTAAGAACGGGGGAGTAGTAGTAGCTAGCTAATCCAAGATGCTCATGCTCCCCGATCAGCCACGGGTAGGGTGGCTGCGTCCGCCCCAAAGGACCCTAGCCCTCGAATAATTAGTCGGCCCATTGGCAGCCTAACGGGCCGGTAAAGCACGTAGAGGCCGTAGGTACTCGCAAGAAGGTGTGACTGCAATGATCATGGTGATGATCTATGTACAAATTAATCTGGGGCGGCTTGCACTTTAATCAGACAGCGGCTAATTAAGCTCGCTAGATGGCACTTGAATGCTGCGTACTGTACTAGTTAGTGGTACTGGAGATACTGGTTAGTAGTCTGTTAGCGGGCAGTACTATGTGCTGGGTTGGTGCATGGCATGGCATGATGCATGTTACCAGGAGCTGGAGGGAGCTCGCGTATAGTACAACGAATATGTGCGGTTAGCGCGCTCTAAGCTGGCGGCAGCCAGTTGAGTGGATGCCGACGCACATGCCATGCATGCATGCAAAGTCCTCGTGCGTGTGTTTTGGAGTTAGACAGGCCGTCTCTGTCGGGAGCGCGAGCGAGCGAGCTAGCTAGCTACCAAGCAATGCCGGCCGTCCGTCCGTGGATCGGCGCCCGCCACCGCTAGCCAGTGCACGCTAGCGATGTGCGCGCCCTCCCGTCCCGTGGGCGGTGCATGGATGGACCGGACCGGCCACTCCTAACGGACGCGTGCTCATGCGCAGCTAGATCAGTGTGGTGTGGTGTGGTGGCTGCCAGCTACGGGCGGCGTCGTGCTGGCCCAACCCAAGACAACCCAGCCCCAACGGAACAGAACAGCTCAACGACGCTACGGAGGAGGACCATGCGTGCGCGTGCGTGCAAGCATGGCCGGACGTAGGCGAGCGGCCAATGGCGCGGCGACAGGCGCGGCGGCACCGGGCGCGCGACGTACCGACCGGCGGATGGTCGGTCGCTCGATGATAAAGGCCATGCATGCACGGGCGCCCGCTCGGGCAGGCCAGTGATGCATCTGCCTGCCTGCCTGCGTGCAGTGGGCGTGGGGTGGGGATCCGCTTGCACATGCACCGAAAGATCGCCTAGTGGCGGACTACGAGAGTGACGCAGCGTCTAACACATGCATGGTGGCCTGCCCTGCCCTGCATCCATTGGTCGATCGACAACCTGTAACGCGAGGACGATACCTAGACACGCACGCATCATGCCGCTGTACCAATAAGCTCCTACGTACGTACGCACGCACGCACGCCTGGGGTGTGTCTTATCGCGATCCATGGACGCCCTCCGTGCTGAACTAGAGTGGTGATGGCTTGACATGGACGAATCGAGGTTCCAGTATGTTTCGGTTTCACGAGAACCAGCCCAGCCCAGGGATGATCAGTACGCACGCACGTACGTCGTCGTGGCGTTTCCAGCAGGGGCAGGGCGATGGAACAGGCACACTTATTACCACCGCTAACCCAGTGCAAAGTAAGTAAAGTTTGTCCTTTTTTTTGTGGTGGAAAAAGAAACGCAAAGTAAAGTTTGTCGCACGCCAATGATGAGCGAGGTGTGAGCCCGGCCGGGGTGATGGCATCAATGCGACAGGCCCGCACGAGCGGGCCGGTGCGCTGCGCCTCAGACCACACACACACTTACGTGTCGGCGTCCGCCAGGCCGACCGACCGCGTCCTGCCCTCCCCGCTCTAGCCAGGCCACTTTCCACTGCATCCCCCACCGCCCACGCGCGCACCAGAAGAGCCGAGCACATCAACGAACTAGCGACCGATGAATTACCCAAACGGGCGCGACGCAGCAGGCTGGATCTATCCCTCCCCCACCCCCGGCGAGGCCGGGCATGGATTGGAGTACGTACGTACCAGCGGACGGTGGTGGCTCCGGTGGAGGGACCATGCATGACAGGACGCATCAGTGCCACTGGCGGTGGTTACGCTATAGGGGAGGGTTGCTTAAGGCCTGGGTTGGGTAGCTAGGCTAGCCAGGGACCCGTCGATCCACCCATGGATTTGGAGTTAATGTCATTGGCAGCTAACTATGCTGCTACTGCTAGCTGTGCCTGATTAGCAGCACGGCGGCACTGTTGGGCAGAGGCCCCAGCTCAGCCGTGTCGTGCCCTGGGGGAGAGGCGCAGATCGAGCACCCGGGGGCCGTGTCGCCTGCGCCCCGGCTAGACTATTGCTCCTCCTCCTCCTCCGCTACTGTTCCCAGGGCATCCCCGTCCGACGGTGCCTTGTTGGCTCTCTCAACACTGTAACGGTGTGCGCCAACTTTACTTGCCCCTTGCAGCTCCTCATAAGTTGGATGGCTAGATTATTGCTCACTCCCATGGTGTTGAGTTGACCCAGGTAGGTAGGTAGGTAGGTACGTGCCAACATCTCGAGCCAACCGAAGCGCCTAGTTATTGATCGCTTGCAGTTTCGAGCGTCTCACTCGGCCTGGCTTGGCCCTTCGTCGCCCCATGCATCCACCCAGTTTGAGATTGAATTCCCAAGAGGATCTCCTGAATCCAATATATTCAGGCCGCTGCCAGTGATCTTGGAGCACCTCAGGAGCTAACCCATTACATTATTGATCCCGTGATCTCGTAAACAAGTCTTCCTCCCGTTGAAAAACTTTGCCAGTCCCCGGCCCCGGGCTATCATCTCTTGCTTCAATGCAGGTTTTTGCTTGTTGCTGCTTTTGTCAATTGTACGCTCATCGATGACTGATTGACTATCGTAGTAGTGCAGCTAATGACTCAAATTTGGACGCTTCCTCCTCGAGAGTAAACCAGGGTGCAGGTTTGATGAGACGGGACAGGAGAGTCTCCTGTCATTGTTAATGCCAGAGTGACCCGCGATCGTGCGGGATCCTCTCTCATAAATCGCTCCAGTAAGTTGGCGTCAACTCTGACGCGACTCAAGTGGGCTGCACTCCTTCTGCATCCCAAGATCTTAGTGTCATGCAGTTTCTTTTCGTACGCGTTCGTGCTTGACTGTACTGTGCGTACGGTGCATGCTTCGTTTTAGTCTCGGTACAGTCGTTTCTACGCGTTCGTGCTTGATTGTTTTGTTTCGTAAAGTAAGCTGCTGCCTCTCCATATCGTACGTCGTCCCACGAATTTGGCGTCTCGCTGCCCAATGTAATAGCTACAGGTCGCAGATTGGACGTGATCGTGTTGGTTGTTCAGGCGACACACCGTGAGGCCGTTTGACAGGTGAATTACTACTGAATACGTAATTACTATTTTATTTAGAAATTTGTGATGATGCTGTAGCGTGCTCTCTGCAATGTGGGGCTGTAGCCGTAGAAATGGTGGACCTACTATGAGTGTTTCATTGACCCTGTTTCTTTGGTTTTTACTTCTAGTTTGCACGAATCTTCATGTAAGATCCCATGGATATAACATCCATTGAGACTTGGTTAAATCTCAGTCACTGAGATTTAGCAATCCCGATAACAATATTGATTCATAAGCCAAAAGCCAAAGCAAAAAGTCCCTGTTTAGAAGGTTTTTCTGGACAACCCTGTTTAGGAGCTTTTGTGTTTTTTTTTTGCCAAAATGAAAAAACTGCAAAAGATGAAGCAAAAATCTAAACAAACATGGCCATTGTACCGTCCGTGCTTTAGTACTTCTTTTTTTAAGAGAGAAGCTTTTGATGCTATATGCACGAGATCTTACATTAAGATTCGTGCAAAAAAAATTGACTGGGACTTTGTTAAGTCCCAATCGACTGAGAGCACACCTTTTCCAGTTTTATGCCATGTTTTGTGCAGGCAAAGATATTTCAACACCAGAGCTATTTATCGCCTATAGCGAGGCAGGGCTCTGGCACGCCTCTGGCACGACGAACTAGGCCGGATTAGCATTGTAGCTGCGGGCCTCTGTGGTTTCTTGTTGGGGTTTTTTCATTATTTGCAGCGGTTTTCTTTGGGTTTTTTGTTTTCTTTATTTCTTTCTTCGGTTTTAACCGGTGTCTTTGGTTTTCTTTGTTTTTCATATTTTTTTAACAGATGTCTACATTTTTTCATACACAATGTATATTTTGTGTATACATCAGGTATATTTTTTATACATGTTTAACTTTTTCAAATATATGATTAAAAAAAGTCCATATGCATGTTTTGATACCTATTTATTTACACACACATTGTACATTTTTTGTATACATATAGAACATTTTTATACATGTCTAATATTTGACAAAAACTCCCTCCGATCCATATTACTTGCTGTTCAAACAGAAGTAGCTGAAATACATCTAGCTACATTCGTTTGAGCGAAAAGTAATATGGATGGAGTATATGATGTTGACCATGTTTCCGAATACATGCCAAACATTTTCAAATACACGTTGAAACATTTTTTTGAATGATACAAACATTTTCTAAACCATGCAAATACTTATTTACAATAAAAATGTTACAAATATATTTTCAAAACTTGTGAATGTTTTAAGAAATGTACTTCCTCTGTTCCTAATTGTAAGTCTTTTTAGAGATTCAAATGTAGACTACATATGGAGCAAAATGAGTGGTTCTGCACTCTAAAATACATCTATATATATCTGTATGTAGTCTATATTGAAATCTCTAAAAATATTTATATGTAAAAAATGGAGGGTGTAGTGCATATATTTATGAATGCTACTAAATACCTTTACAAAATTTCAGGTGTATTTTTTAAATGTATGAATATTTTAAAATATGAAGAGCTTGTTTTTAATGGTATCGACATTTCTAAGTTACACTAACAAAATAATTACACTGTGATAACATTTTTAAAATGTGCAATGAACGATTTTGAAATTTTTAATTAAAGTAATTTGGAATATGTATATATTTCCCGACTACCATGTCCGGCAGAGGCGAGACAGATGGTGTACATATTTCACGCCTAGACCACAGCGGGCGCTCTGGTTAGAGGAAGTCCAATTGGGCTAGTTCGGTTGTTTATCAAACCCAGTTGTAAGTGAACCGGCCACCATGAGTCCCACTTACCGCTCAAAAAACAAAAAACAAAAATGAGTCCTAGTTAGGTATCTTTTTAAAAAAATTGGACCATTTCTCGATTTGTGCGTGATGCCAACAGCTCCCTATATCAGCCGCCCACAGCGAAGTCCAATAACCACATGTCTTTTAAAAAATGTATTAGAAATTCAGAAAATGTTCTTTTAATAAAATAAGTTGACAAATGCCAACAGCCCCCTATATCAGCAGCACACAGCGAATTCCAATAAACATAGACCTTTAAAAATGTATTAGAAATTCAGAAAATGTTTTTAAAATGTGTTAACATAAATATTAAATCAAATATAGAAATTACTGACCAATATCGGTAAAATGTCCATTCTTTAATTAAAAAAATGCTCACCGTGCATTTAAAAAATATTCCACATGTCTTTAAAAATTCTACATTATATATAAAATTAGTGAATCATGGATTTTAAATTCTTTGTCCTATCTTTTAAGTTTATTATCGATTTTTTTAAATAAACATAATGTTCTAAAAGCAATCGTCATGTATTTCAAAAATATGCATCATGTATTTAAAAATATATTCTATTTTAAGAAACTAATCATGTATTTAAACAATGGTCATCAGGAATTTGAAAAACATTCATGTATGAATCTATACTTGAAAATTAAAACGAAAGTAAACTAGAAAGCAATACGAAACCTGAGAGAGAAAAACAACAGAGAAAAGAACCAAAAGCAAAAAAAGTACTAAAAGCCGTAAAAAATGAAAAGGAAAGAGTGATGAAACAAGATGAAACGCGAACAAGAAATAACCTATCGGAACAAACAAGCACAGAAAAACCGGAAATTGGAAACATCTATATACCTGTTGGGTAACGTCGTAATTTCAAAATTTTCCTACGCACACGCAAGATCATGGTGATGCATAGCAACAAGAGGGAAGAGTGTTGTCTACGTACCCTCGTAGACCGACAGCGAAAGCGTTATGACAACGCGGTTGATGTAGTCGTACGTCTTCACGGCCCGACCGATCAAGCACCGAAACTACGGCACCTCCGAGTTTTAGCACACGTTCAGCTCGATGACGATCCCCGGACTCCGATCCAGCAAAGTGTCGGGGAAGAGTTCCGTCAGCACGACGGCGTGGTGACGATCTTGATGTTCTACCGTCGCAGGGCTTCGCCTAAGCACCGCTACAATATTATCGAGGAGTATGGTGGAGGGGGGCACCGCACATGGCTAGGAAAACGATCACGAGGATCAACTTGTGTGTCTAGAGGTGCCCCCTGCCCCCGTATATAAAGGAGGAAGGGGGGAGGCCGGCCGGCCCTTGGGCGCGCAAAGGAGGTGGAGTCCTCCTCCTAGTAGGAGTAGGACTCTGTCCTACTCCTACTAGGAGGGGGAAAGGAAGTGGGAGAGGGAGAAGGAAAGGGGGGCGCCGCCCCCCCCCCTCTCCTAGTGCAATTCGGACCAGAGGGGGAGGGGGCGTGCGGCCCACCCTGGCCGCCCCTCTCTCCCTCCACTAGGGCCCATAAGGCCCATTACTTCTCCGGGGGGGGGGGGGGTTCCGGTAACCCTCCGGCACTCCGGTTTTCTCCGAAATCACCCGAAACACTTCCGGTGTCCGAATATAGCCGTCCAATATATCAATCTTTATGTCTCGACCATTTCGAGACTCCTCATCATGTCCGTGATCACATCCGGAACTCCGAACAAACTTCGGTACATCAAAATATATAAACTCATAATGAAACTGTCATCGTAACGTTAAGCGTGCGGACCCTATGGGTTCGAGAACAATGTAGACACGACCGAGACATGTCTCCGGTCAATAACCAATAGCGGAACCTGGATGCTCATATTGGCTCCCACATATTCTATGAAGATCTTTATCGGTCAGACTACATAACAACATACTTTGTTCCCTTTGTCATCGGTATGTTACTTGCCCGAGATTCGATCGTCGGTATCTCAATACCTAGTTCAATCTCGTTACCGGCAAGTCTCTTTACTCGTTTCGTAATACATCATCTCGCAACTAACTCATTAGTTGCAATGCTTGCAAGGCTTATGTGATGTGCATTACCGAGAGGGCCCAGAGATACCTCTCCGACAATCGGAGTGACAAATCCTAATCTCGAAATACGCCAACCCAACATGTACCTTTGGAGACACCTGTAGAGCTCCTTTATAATCACCCAGTTACGTTGTGACGTTTGGTAGCACACAAAGTGTTCCTCCGGCAAACGGGGGTTACATAATCTCATAGTCATAGGAACATGTATAAGTCATGAAGAAAGCAATAGCAACATACTAAACGATCGGGTGCTAAGCTAATGGAATGGGTCATGTCAATCACATCATTCTCCTAATGATGTGATCCCGTTAATCAAATGACAACACATGTCTATGATTAGGAAACATAACCATCTTCGATTAACGAGCTAGTCAAGTAGAGGCACACTAGTGACGTTTAGTTTGTCTATGTATTCACACAAGTATTATATTTCCGTATAATACAATTCTAGCATGAATAATAAACTTTTATCATGATATAAGGAAATAAATAATAACTTTATTATTGCCTCTAGGGCATATTTCCTTCAGTCTCCCACTTGCACTAGAGTCAATAATCTAGATTACACAGTAATGGTTCTAACACCCATGGAGATTTGGTGATGATCATGTTTTGCTCGTGGAAGAGGCTTAGTCAACGGGTCTGCTACATTCAGATCCGTATGTATCTTGCAAATCTCTATGTCTCCCACCTGGACTAGATCCCGGATGGAATTGAAGCGTCTCTTGATGTGCTTGGTTCTCTTGTGAAATCTGGATTCCTTTGCCAAGGCAATTGCACCAGTATTGTCACAAAATATTTTCATTGGACCCGATGCACTAGGTATGACACCTAGATCGGATATGAACTCCTTCATCCAGACTCCTTCGTTTGCTGCTTCCGAAGCAGCTATGTACTCCGCTTCACATGTAGATCTCGCCACAACGCTTTGTTTAGAACTGCACCAACTGACAGCTCCACCGTTTAATGTAAACACGTATCCGGCTTGCGATTTAGAATCGTCCGGATCAGTGTCAAAGCTTGCATCAACGTAACCATTTACGATGAGCTCTTTGTCACCTCCATATATGAGAAACATATCCTTAGTCCTTTTCAGGTATTTCAGGATGTTCTTGACCGCTGTCCAGTGATCCACTCCTGGATTACTTTGGTACCTCCCTGCTAGACTTATAGCAAGACATACATCAGGTCTGGTACACAACATTGCATACATGATAGAGCCTATGGCTGAAGTATAGGGAACATCTTTCATTTTCTCTCTATCTTCTAAAGTGGTCGGGCATTGAGTCTTACTCAATTTCACACCTTGTAACACAGGCAAGAATCTTTTCTTTGCTTGATCCATTTTGAACTTCTTCAAAACTTTGTCAAGGTATGTGCTTTGTGAAAGTCCAATTAAGCGTCTTGATCTATCTCTATAGATCTTAATGCCCAATATGTAAGCAGCTTCACCGAGGTCTTTCATTGAAAAACTCTTATTCAAGTATCCCTTTATGCTATCCAGAAATTCTATATCATTTCCGATTAGTAATATGTCATCTACATATAATATCAGAAATGCTACAGAGCTCCCACTCACTTTCTTGTAAATACAGGCTTCTCCAAAAGTCTGTACAAAACCAAATGCTTTGATCACATTATCAAAGCGTTTATTCCAACTCCGAGAGGCTTGCACCAGTCCATAAATGGATCGCTGGAGCTTGCACACTTTGTTAGCTCCCTTTGGATCGACAAAACCTTCTGGCTGCATCATATACAACTCTTCTTCCATGAATCCATTCAGGAATGCAGTTTTGACATCCATCTGCCAAATTTCATAATCATAAAATGCGACAATTGCTAGCATGATTCGGATAGACTTAAGCATCGCTACGGGTGAGAAGGTCTCATCATAGTCAATCCCTTGAACTTGTCGAAAACCTTTTGCGACAAGTTGAGCTTTGTAGACAGTAACATTACCGTCAGCGTCGGTCTTCTTCTTGAAGATCCATTTATTCTCAATTGCTTGCCGATCTTTGGGCAAGTAAACCAAAGTCCACACTTTGTTCTCATACATGGATCCCATCTCAGATTTCATGGCTTCAAGCCATTTTGCGGAATCTGGGCTCACCATCGCTTCTCCATAGTTTGTAGGTTCATCATGATCTAGTAGCATGACTTCCAGAACAGGATTACCGTACCACTCTGGTGCGGATCTTACTCTGGTTGATCTACGAGGTTCAGTAGTATCTTGTTCTGAAGTTTCATGATCATCATCATTAGCTTCCTCACTAATTGGTGTAGGTGTCACAGAAAACCGGTTTCTGTGATGTACTACTTTCCAATAAGGGAGCAGGTACAGTTACCTCATCAAGTTCTACTTTCCTCCCACTCACTTCTTTCGAGAGAAACTCCTTCTCTAGAAAGTTTCCGAATTTAGCAACAAAAGTCTTGCCTTCGGATCTGTGATAGAAGGTGTATCCAATAGTTTCCTTTGGATATCCTATGAAGACACATTTCTCCGATTTGGGTTCGAGCTTATGAGGTTGAAACTTTTTCATATAAGCATCGCAGCCCCAAACTTTCAGAAACGACAACTTTGGTTTCTTACTAAACCACAGTTCATAAGGCGTCGTCTCAACGGATTTTGATGGTGCCCTATTTAACGTGAATGCGGCCCTCTCTAAAGCATAACCCCAAAATGATAGCGGTAAATCAGTAAGAGACATCATAGATCACACCATATCTAGTAAAGTATGATTACGACGTTCGGACACACCATTACGCTGTGGTGTTTCGGGTGGCGTGAGTTGCGAAACTATTCCGCATTGTTTCAAATGTACACCAAACTCGTAACTCAAATATTCTCCTCCACGATCAGATCGTAGGAATTTTATTTTCTTGTTACGATGATTTTCAACTTCACTATGAAATTCTTTGAACTTTTCAAATGTTTCAGACTTATGTTTCATTAAGTAGATATACCCATATCTGCTTAAGTCATCTGTGAAGGTGAGAAAATAACGATATCTGCCACGAGCCTCAACATTCATCGAACCACATACATCTGTATGTATGATTCCCAACAAATCTGTTGCTCTCTCCATAGTACCGGAGAACGGTGTTTTGGTCATCTTGCTCATAAGGCACGGTTCGCAAGTACCAAGTGATTCATAATCAAGTGGTTCCAAAAGTCCATCAGTATGGAGTTTCTTCATGCGCTTTACACCGATATGACCTAAACGGCAGTGCCACAAATAAGTTGCACTATCATTATGAATATGTGTGTCACTACTATCGAGATTTAATAAGAATAGGCCACTCTTCAAGGGTGCATGACCATAAAAGATATTACTCATATAAATAGAACAACCATTATTCTCTGATTTAAATGAATAACCGTCTCGCATCAAACAAGATCCAGATATAATGTTCATGCTCAACGCTGGCACCAAATAACAATTATTTAGGTCTAATACTAATCCCGAAGGTAGATGTAGAGGTAGCGTGCCGACTGCGATCATATCGACTTTGGAACCATTTCCCACGCGCATCGTCACCTCGTCCTTAGCCAATCTTCGCTTAATCCGTAGTCCCTGTTTCGAGTTGCAAATATTAGCAACAGAACCAGTATCAAATACCCAGGTGCTACTGCGAGCATTATTAAGGTACACATCAATAACATGTATATCATATATAACTTTGTTCACCTTGCCATCCTTCTTATCCGCCAAATACTTGGGGCAGTTCCGCTTCCAGTGACCAGTCTACTTGCAGTAGAAGCACTCAGTTTCAGGCTTAGGTCCAGATTTGGGTTTCTTCTCCTGAGCAGCAACTTGCTTGCTGTTCTTTTTGAAGTTCCCCTTCTTCTTCCCTTTGCCCTTTTTCTTGAAACTAGTGGTCTTGTTGACCATCAACACTTGATGCTCCTTCTTGATTTCTACCTCCGCAACATTTCAGCATTGCGAAGAGCTCGGGAATTGTCTTATTCATCCCTTGCATATTATAGTTCATCACGAAGCTCTTGTAGCTAGGTGGAAGTGATTGGAGAATTCTGTCAATGACGCAATCATCTGGAAGATTAACTCCCAATTGAATCAAGTGATTATTATACCCAGACATTTTGAGTATATGCTCACTGACAGAACTGTTCTCCTCCATCTTGCAGCTATAGAACTTATTGGAGACTTCATATCTCTCAATCCGGGCATTTGCTTGAAATATTAACTTCAACTCCTGGAACATCTCATATGCTCCATGACGTTCAAAACGTCGTTGAAGTCCCGATTCTAAGCCGTAAAGCATGGCACACTGAACTATCGAGTAGTCATCAGCTTTGCTCTGCCACACGTTCATAACATCTGGTGTTGCTCCAGCAGCAGGCCTGGCACCCAGCGGTGCTTCCAGGACGTAATTCTTCTGTGCAACAATGAGGATAATCCTCAAGTTACGGACCCAGTCTGTGTAATTGCTACCATCATCTTTCAACTTTGCTTTCTCAAGAAACGCATTAAAATTCAACGGAACAACAACACGGGCCATCTATCTACAATCAAACATAAACAAGCAAGATACTATCAGGTACTAAGTTCATGATAAATTTAAGTTCAATTAATCATATTACTAAAGAACTCACACTTAGATAGACATCCCTCTAATCCTCTAAGTGATCACGTGATCCAAATCAACTAAACCATGTCCGATCATCACGTGAGATGGAGTAGCTTCATTGGTGAACATCACTATGTTGATCATATCTACTATATGATTCACGCTCAACCTTTCGGTCTCCGTGTTCCGAGGCCATATCTGTATATGCTTGGCTCGTCAAGTATAACCTGAGTATTCCGCGTGTGCAACTGTTTTGCACCCGTTGTATTTGAACGTAGAGCCTATCACACCCGATCATCACGTGGTGTCTCAGCACGAAGAACTTTCGCAACGGTGCATACTCAGGGAGAACACTTCTTGATAATTAGCGAGAGATCATCTTAAAATGCTACCGTCAATCAAAGCAAGATAAGATGCATAAAAGATAAACATCACATGCAATCAATATAAGTGATATGATATGGCCATCATCATCTTGTGCTTGCGATCTCCATCTTCAAAGCACCGTCATGATCACCATCGTCACCGGCCCGACACCTTGATCTCCATCGTAGCATCGTTGTCGTCTCGCCAATCTTATGCTTCTACGACTATCGCTACCGCTTAGTGATAAAGTAAAGCATTACAGGGCGATTGCATTGCATACAATAAAGCGACAACCATATGGCTCCTGCCAGTTGCCGATAACTTGGTTACAAAACATGATCATCTCATACAATAAAATTTATCATCATGTCTTGACCATATCACATCACAACATGCCCTGCAAAAACAAGTTAGACGTCCTCTACTTTGTTGACGTGGCTGCTACGGGCTTAAGCAAGAACGAATCTTACATACGCATCAAAAACCACAATGATAGTTTATCAAGTTGGTGATGTTTTAACCTTCGCAAGGACCGGGCGTAGCCACACTCGGTTCAACTAAAGTTGGAGAAACTGACACCCGCCTGCCACCTGTGTGCAAAGCACGTCGGTAGAACCAGTCTCGCGTAAGCGTACGAAAAATGTCGGTCCGGGCCGCTTCATCCAACAATACCGCCGAACCAAAGTATGACATGCTGGTAAGCAGTATGACTTATATCGCCCACAACTCACTTGTGTTCTACTCGTGCACAACATCAACGCATAAAACCTAGGGTCGGATGCCACTGATGGGTAACGTAGTAATTTCAAAATTTTCCTACGCACACGCAAGATCATGGTGATGCATAGCAACGAGAGGGGAGAGTGTTGTCTACGTACCCTCGTAGACCGATAGCGGAAGCGTTATGACAACGCGGTTGATGTAGTCGTACGTCTTCACGGCCCGACCGATCAAGCACCGAAACTACGGCACCTCCGAGTTTTAGCACACGTTCGGCTCGATGACGATCCCCGGACTCCGATCTAGCAAAGTGTCGGGCAAGAGTTCCGTCAGCACGACGGCGTGGTGAAGATCTTGATGTTCTACCGTCGCAGGGCTTCGCCTAAGCACCGCTACAATATTATCGAGGAGTATGGTGGAGGGGGGCACCGCACACGGCTAAGAAAACGATCACGAGGATCAACTTGTGTGTCTAGAGGTGCCCCCTGCCCCCGTATATAAAGGAGCAAGGGGGAGGCCGGCATGCCCTTGGGCGCGCCAAGGAGGAGGAGTCCTCCTCCTAGTAGGAGTAGGACTCCCCTCTTTCCTACTCCTACTAGGAGGGGGAAAGGAAGGGGGAGAGGGAGAAGGAAAGGGGGGCGCCGCCCCCTCTCTCCTAGTCCAATTCGGACCAGAGGGGGATGGGGCGCGCGGCCCACCCTGGCCGCCCCTCTCTCTCTCCACTAGGGCCCATAAGGCCCATTACTTCTCCCGGGAGGGTTCCGGTAACCCTCCGGCACTCCGGTTTTCTACGAAATCACCCGGAACACTTCCGGTGTCCGAATATAGCCGTCCAATATATCAATCTTTATGTCTCGACCATTTTGAGACTCCTCGTCATGTCTGTGATCACATCCGGGACTCCGAACAAACTTCGGTACATCAAAATATATAAACTCATAATGAAACTGTCATCGTAACGTTAAGCGTGCGGACCCTACGGGTTCCAGAACAATGTAGACACGACCGAGACATGTCTCCGGTCAATAACCAATAGCGGAACCTGGATGCTCATATTGGCTCCCACATATTCTACGAAGATCTTTATTGGTCAGACCGCATAACAACATACTTTGTTCCCTTTGTCATCGGTATGTTACTTGCCCGAGATTCGATCGTCGGTATCTCAATACCTAGTTCAATCTCGTTACCGGCAAGTCTCTTTACTCGTTTCGTAATACATCATCTCGCAACTAACTCATTAGTTGCAATGCTTGCAAGGCTTATGTGATGTGCATTACCGAGAGGGCTCAGAGATACCTCTCCGACAATCGGAGTGACAAATCCTAATCTCGAAATACGCCAACCCAACATGTACCTTTGGAGACACCTGTAGAGCTCCTTTATAATCACCCAGTTACATTATGACGTTTGGTAGCACACAAAGTGTTCCTTCGGCAAACGGGAGTTGCATAATCTCATAGTCATAGGAACATGTATAAGTCATGAAGAAAGCAATAGCAACATACTAAACGATCGGGTGCTAAGCTAATGGAATGGGTCATGTCAATCACATCATTCTCCTAATGATGTGATCCCGTTAATCAAATGACAACACATGTCTATGGTTAGGAAACATAACCATCTTCGATTAACGAGCTAGTCAAGTAGAGGCACACTAGTGACGTTTAGTTTGTCTATGTATTCACACAAGTATTATGTTTCCATATAATACAATTCTAGCATGAATAATAAACTTTTATCATGATATAAAGAAATAAATAATAACTTTATTATTGCCTCTAGGGCATATTTCCTTCAATACCAATATAAGAAACCGAATGGGTAGATCCAATAAATCTCCGCCATCAAAACAAGGTCCATCGAATGACATATACTGCTTCAATGATGAGTTCTCAACATGTTTAATGTGCAATTAATATTATACCAAATATACTCTGTAATTGCATAATTAACATGCAAATAATATCATACCTAATATTCGCGTGCAATTAATATACTGCCTACTAATATTAATGTGCAATGCATGTACACATTTACTAGTGACAGAAAAAACCAACAAGCAGACAAGAAATTGTTTGATGGGGTGGCCCATAAACGTGGTCCCTATTTTTTTTTGACAAACTGGTCCCTGTGCGTTTGATTGACTATTGGACACCACAAGCGTCTGGTGTCACTATGTACTCCCTCCGTTCCAAAATAGATGTCCCAACTTCATACTAACTTTAATACAAAGTTGGGTCACCTATTTTGGAACGGAGGGAGTAGGTTATAACGTACAGTGGGTCGGCATTATCTTTAACGAATATAATTTATAATTTCTCAATTTTTTTGTAAAGAACATTGTACTCACTAATTTTATATTGGTAATTTAAATAGTAGCCGAATAAACACACATATTGCAGAAATAAATGTTCATGTATTTTTATGTCAAAAACATTATTTTATGTGATACTAGACTAATAGTTGTTCAGTTGGTGCAACAAAAAAACTCCAATATATGAAAAGAAATGTTTTTAACTTTAATAATCGTTTTTCTAAAAATGTTTAGATTTGGTAAAAAAAATACATCTTCCATATTCTCGAGGAGATGTATGAAAAACAATGTTCATGTATACCAAAAATATCTGCAGATGTAACAAATGTTTATTTATTTTTTTAAGTTTTTTGTATGTGCACTTTTTTACATATATTTAAAAAATAAATTAAATTTTAAAAAATCTTTCATTTTGTTGTATGATGTAACAAATGTAAAAAAAATGCACAAGAGGTCCACTCGGTGTGGGGACGAGGTTGGCTTGATGAGGAAATGACTCAATGTGGTTGACGTTGGCAAAACGATGACATCGACGTGCCAAGGTGGCAGTGTAGCACGGTCGTTGTCAATTTACCTGCACTAGTAAGCATGCACGTGCAACGCACGTCTCAAATAAAACAAGTTTATATGCTTTTTTACAAAATTTTCAGATTGATCCGAAATGTTGTTTTATCTTTCAAATTGTATTTTCAAAAAATTTGACATATTTCTGATCCAACACGTGCTAATTTTTATTTTAGTGAGTTCTTTTACCAAGCCATTTAAATGTGTCTTATGCACAACGATATGAGCGTGTGTGTAACACATGATCCAGAAACATGCTTTCGCATAAAATTCACTGTCACATAATAATTGTATTATAACTATTACAAAAATATATTTTAAAAACCGCAACTAAGCATGTCTTGAAGGTCCACCTTTTGAAGCAATGAAGGTCCATCTATAGATGCGATCAATGATGCTTCGTTCAATGTATGGGATATTGTTTTGAGCTTCGTTCTCTTCATACTTTAAAAGATGCACCAAAAATTGCTTCCTCAACTGAAAACCATCCTACATATGCATTATACAACATTGTTGTAACAAGTTGCATGTGCAATGTGTATACAAATAAGCATAGTGTCAATACTTACGTTGGGTATGGGAAAATATAGTTTTCCATCGCACAATGAGTGCATGTAATTAAAAACCAAATAACCGGACAGGGCACTGCATGTATGAAATAAACACATAATGTGAGTCGAATGAATCAATTAATATTGTAATGCGTTTAAAAGATTCATACCAATGTGAATTTGTTGGAGCAACAGGAACTATGCATTCCCATTTAGAGATATCATCCTTGAATGCAGGGTTTGCAACTTCAAGCGCAAGGTTTAGGTTGTCGACCACAATTTTAAGTACATTATTCCCCAAAGTAGGTATTGGTATCGGATCAAAAATTGAGACAACTTTTTTGTTTTGATCCAACACAAACAATAGAAATAGCCCAAACATATACCAAGGCAATAAAATCTGCAATGATGAGATAGTTTAGAAATAAATGGAATATTAATTAAGACCAAACAAAGCACTGTTAGAGATGAAAAATTAAAATCTTACCGTATTACATTGTGAGATATGATAATCATTACTGTCAGGCCAACTATGAAACAACCGTTTCAATGTAGCAATTTCCACATTTTCACGATGACTTGAGTCTCGTGCATAGTGGAACATCGACTAAAATAAGAATGAGAAAATATTAGTGCAATGAGAAAAAATGTAATACATGATTATAGTAACTTACACAAAAGTTCAGATCCATATAGTGAGATGGAATGTCTCTGAGAAGCTGGACTTCGTGGCGCGCTAGTATCCGCACAGCCATATTAAAGCAATGTATATCCATGTATTCATCATTGTTCAATATGTTTTTTATTTGTCTCAAATTTAAGCTAATAGGGTACGGATCAGAGCTTTTCACCCATTCGCTCCTGTAAAGTTGAAATACTTTCAATTATAATGACATCAGAGTAATTTATTGGAATAATACAAAATGAATTAAAAAAATATGGCTTACTCTAGTACAGCGACATCATCAACCATGCTGATGAACAAGCATAGTTCATCGATTAAATCATTGTTTGTTGGTTTGACAGACGATGAAAGTATAAATGATTGCGAGATTAGCTCGACTTCTCCTGATGTATTTGATGTTTAGAAATTCTCAGGAGGTGTATCCAGAATCATACATTCCGTGGGATCTGTGTTGTTGTCGTCATCTTCCATGTCTCGATTTCTTATGTTATCATCATTCAATTCCGAGTCCACTAAAATGACAGCTAGTTTTGTTCTAAAATCTGTCATATGTTTCTATTAAAATAGTAATAAGAGTTAAATAGTGATACAACATAGAATAAGTATAATGATACAGAGTGAAAAATACTTGTGTTGGAATGTCAGACAAAATATTTCCTGTGAAGTACTCCATAAAATTTATCATCCACAGACCACAAGATGACCTGCATGATTACAAAACTCAAATTTATCATCCACTTTTATCATTTTCAAAGGGATTCATATTATTTTTTTAAATCATCAAATGATCATGATTATAACAAGCCGCGATGAAAACAAAAATTTCACCCACGCAGCATGTGAACCGGACATGCCCTTTGAAATCTAAAGACATTTGGATTTTGTTTGGAAAAAATGCCACACTCACTTACAATGGGTCACTGGCTTAGTAGAGATTAAAAAAAAACTGAGTCAACCTACCACCGCCCCCTCCCCTCACGCTTATCTTTTCCCCATTCTTCACTCAGTCCTCCAAATCCACAGCCTGGCCGCCCCTCCCCTTCCCAATCCCCATCCACAGCCGCCGGAGCTCTCTGCTGGCCGCAACCATAAGTAAGAATAATAAAAATAGTAATGACGACCTATACCATCAAGTAAATCCTTGGGTGGGTCTTCATGCTGTGCGTCATGACCAACTTGTTCTCTAATCATGTTATCATCTGAAAGATGGATGACTATAAGTTTTAATTTAAAGAACAATAGAAGTAGTAATGACGACCTATACCTTTGGGTAAATCAGTGGGTTGGTCTTCATGCTGTGTGTTATGACCAACTTGTTCTCTAAGCATGTTATCATCTGAAAGATGGATGACTGCATAAGTTTTAATTTAGAGAATAATAGAAGTAGTAATGACGACCTATACCTTCAGGTAAATCAGTGGGTTGCTCTTCATGCTGTGCGTTATGACCAACTTGTTCTCTAATCACGTTATCATCTGAAAGATGGATGCCTGCATAAGTTTTAATTTAAATAATAGAGAGTGATATATACCAATTTTGAACATCATACCTGAAGGAAAACCATAGGCTGGGTTCTGTTGTGCAAACTCATCTACTGGAACTTGGTTTGTGTCATCGACTAACTGAATATATGGCATCAAACGATTCCAACCGATCTCCCCACGTGGGAAGAACAGTGGATATGACAAAGGGTCGTAGCAGCCATGGTATGCTCTAATATACAGGGGACGGTCTCCTTTACCATATACGACAACACTCTTATCAAAGGTTTTATGTGGGTCGCTTCCTTCAACCCATATTGCTGCAACCTGAGAAGTAGTTGGCGCATTGTACCTTCATTGATCGAGGTTGATATCTGTGTTTAGTGAGATCCTATATTCATCCAGATTCGGAACAGCACCAAGGCTCTTCAAAACCTGAGCATAAGGGTTATGTTCTAGTATTGTTAGAATCTTCCGTATGAGATCCAGCCTAAGATCCGGAGACCTCTTAACTCTGTGAAGCAAGTTTTCATCCGTATCATAAATATATAGCTGCAAATGCCGAGGGTCATTATCACCAGACGACAAATCATCAAGAGCGTGGTACAATCCCCCACAGGCACGAAATGTATATACACCTGTTCCTGCCGCAGTGCTGACTCGACGATCAAGGGTGACTCCAAGACTGGTGAATGAGAAGTGGGAGTTGAAATACCGTATATTCTCTCTGAAATATTTTGCATCCTCATCATCCTGACTTGTGAACAATCGTTTCAACTCTTCATCAACCTCTGGAGTAAATACACCAACTTTTCCCTTCCTGCAACAAAATGCAGGCCCCTCGTATTGGAACCGCAAAGCTCCACAGTGGCAGCAGTCGTTAACTTTTCTAAGTACATGGTGATTTTTGGGCAGGTTCATGTAAACTCTGTCATGATGCTCATTAGTGATAGTTCCATCACCATGATGCCGTGCCACTCGGTAGGATTCAAAATCAACATCTGGAAAAGAATGGACAATTGCATTATTTAAAGTTTGTGCATGAACCATATAACTATCTTATGTCGTATTCATAACTCATGATAGCAATAATCTACCTGGTCTAGCAAACATCCTAGCTTCTTCATCAGGGTCAACATCACCAGTTTCTCCAAGGTTCTGGTCTCCCAAGCAGTCTAGTAAATCATGATTAGGACAGAGTTATGATGCACAAGGTCACGTAAATTACGCATATGACACATATTATCGAGGTAGAGGAATCTTAAACTACCATTTTGCATACCATCAAGTATTACGGTCTGGACATCGGGCTCCAGTATTCCATACACATCTTCGCCGTGGTCGTTGCCTGATAACATTGGTTGACCCCAATGAGTAAGTAGCAGGGATGAACCGAAGATATGAACCAAATGCTAGTCTCAATCGAATGAAGAACAGAGTGCTCAATTAAAGGAGAAACAAACACTATTGATAATTTAGCAACTTAATTAAATCGATGAACTAACCCTGATCATGAAAAGTTACCCCTAGGGTACGTAGATTGACGACTGTATTGAGTTGGGGGTTGTCAACCCCTGACAGTTGTGTGAGTGTCATTCTTCTTGAACATGGATGCATCTGGTACGCATCATTTCTGTGCAGCCAATCGGATTCATCATTGTCAGAAATATTCTCCTTGTCAGTTTGTATGAATCCATTGTATGGTCTTAAAGTTGGTAATGCACCATCTGGGCCTGTGATGTTCTGCATCTGGGTGACCGCCTCTTGTCCAGTAGCTGGCACATGTGACACGATGTTACTGGCATTGAAAGCAGCAATAATGTTCTGCAGTTGGGTGACCGCCTCTTGTCCAGTAGCTGGCATATGCGACACAAGGTTACTGCCATCGAAAGCAGCAGTAATATTTCTATGTAGCTCACGGGTTTGGCGTTGTCTCTTTAATATTTCCTCTCTATTCTGTGCATAACGCTCCCTTTCCCTTCGATTCTTAGTCTCATTAGTGTCTGAACAGATGAAGAAAAAATAATTACATGCCAATTCAATTGGGGCATAGATAATGAAATTTGATCATCATTACCTTGTGATACAGCTAGCTGTGCCAGTGTTCCGTTTTGTAGGCCATCTATTTCCTCAATGGATTTTTTTTCTTTTGTAGGCTTCACGCCTTCTCTTATTAATCTCATCTTTATTTTTTGCATACCGCTCTCTATCCCTCTGCCTTTTTAGTTCCTTTGGGTCTGCAAATCATGAGACAGTTCAGCAGTTGTAATACTGTATCGAACTTGAGTGACTGGGTTATGATCAATACCTGATGTTTGGTTGTTGCTTATATCCTGGAAGGGGGTACGCGTCCTGACTGGGTTATGATCAATACCTGATGTTTGGTTGTTGCTTATATCCTGGAAAGGGGTGCGCGTCCTGCTTGAAGTGGGGGTCGTGTTGGGAGTGGTAGGGCCCATACGAACTCCTGTAAAAAGATGTGAGATCAATATATTTAATGGAGCGCAAGACCATCATTTAGAATATGGAACCAACAACCTCGAAATGTAATGTTGTACTTTGTAGTAGATTCAATCGCAATTGTGAGTTTCAAGAGGCCTCATGCATAGGGTGTATTTTCTTATGGTCATATGATTTTGAGGGGACATCTTTGTAATAGATTCAATCGCAATTGTCGCTTTCGATCACGAGGCCTCATGCATAGGGTGTATTTTCTTATGGTCATATGATTTTGAGGGAACATTGGCGGTAAACATGTAGCTCTGTAGTTTGTAATAATATTCATATAGATTAATGTTCGGAACCAACAGGTCACAATCAGTGTGATTTTTATATATACATATTAATTTGACAGAACATTGTGGCAAACTACAAAGATTTGTTTCAGTCATAGGTTAGGTCAGTGGTATCAAATTTTCAGTACCATGGTATGATTTCACTTGCTCATGCACTTTATGATTGGTTTTCATAATATATGCTCACGGCATATGGTTCATCTCTTGCATCGATTACATGGACAATCATAGATCCTAGTATGTGGATTAATCATGGTTTCACTATTTATGCAGAACTATGCAGAACAGAAACAGGAGCAATGAACGGATGTCATTGTTAACATCTTCACATGCGTGCAAATCAGCCTGCCGAGGAGTTTGCCGCCGCCGATGCGCAGTCCGGAGACAGTCGCGACAGTGTGGGCGACGGCGTCTGAAAGATTGAAGAGAAAGCATGCACCTGTCTTGGCGAGGAGGTCGTCGGCGGCGGCGTCGGCGGTGCGGTCGTCGTCTGGCGTCGTCGGTGCGGGCGTCCTCGGCGCGGGCGTTTCGGTGGAGGGCAAATCTGAAGAGCGACAGGAGGATTGGTCGCCGCTAATTTTGGAGCGGATGTGGCTGTTTCGGTGTGTTTTTTTCTTTTCTTTTTGTTGGCGTTGGCTGAAGGACGGCAGAGTTTCGTCCGCCCACCTAAATTGCTTAGCATACATCGTCAGGGGTAATTTTGTGTATTCATGGTTAGATCCCATTGAGCAGGCTTATCTTGACCCTCCAATTGATGTGTTTTCTTCTGTGTACAGTAAGCGGGATGCGTTTAGGGGAGTTAACGTTTGCTTATTTTATAGTAGTAGAGATACATAAAGCAATGCGAGCCGAAGTAAAAAAAATATATTTGCATAATTAAATTACACAAAATAAATAATTAAAAATATAAGGACTGGGCGCCGAGGGTGGCTTGGCATTGTGGTGGCGCGGAGATGTTGAAGGAGGTAAAAAATTCACGGGACGATGGTGTCGGCGCATGAGGCGGTGTTGTCAGCTTGGAGCCATGTGGTCAGAACCTGCAAAGCGATGAGCTCGACCCGGTGTGAAAACGGCACGACAGTGGTTAGCACTCGGATTATAGCACATCACCCAACAAAAAATCTCCATAATAAGAGGTCGTTTGATAGGCCGCTCATGGACAAAGATGAACTCGGATCGGATTTGTTTCGCACAGAAAACAAATTGGCAAATTGAAGCACTTCTCGGGTGTTTCCTGGAGTTAACAGTCCGATCAAATTGAAATTGTGAGGGGTTGTAGCCAGGAGAATTCTCCATAAATCTGAATGATTTGGTCTTCCAAAGGGTGTCGTCAGCTAGACTCCTTCCAAACTCGCGAGGATTTCCGTCCAGATTCGACAACGCCCCGCCTTCCCGAAGGTAGGTGGAAATCCCACCATCAGATCATGATGAAATTTGACATTGTGGTTGTAGACTTAATTTCGCATAATCCCGTCGAAGGGATCACCCAAACAATGCTCGAGGAGGCGTGGCCGGTGTAAACGAATCCACTGTTCATGTCACTCTGCACAGTCGAGCGAGTGCAACATTGATGTTGAGCTCCCGAGATTCATGGACAAATTTTTCCATGAACTTGATCAAGGTCGAACTTGATTTTGGTGAAGAAGTCCGTCTATCTTGAGTTCACCGCGCAGGGCATGTATGGCCACCACTTTAGGAGATGATTCCGGCACATGCCTCAGTAGGATATCCCGGCGTGGTGACTAGGTCGAAGGGGAAATAAGGATGCGTGTTTACCCAGGTTCAGGCCCTCCGATGGAGGTAAAATCCTACACCTGCTCTGTGTATATGTGATTGGGGTGTACAAAGTATATGTATAAACCAGGGGTTGTAATGTCTAAGATGTTTTATCGACTAGCCCGGCCACGACTTATATAAGAAACCGAGGCCCTAATAAGGTTATAAAATTCCTAGTCGGCTACATCGGTGGAGAGGAGTCCTCCACGAACCCGATTTCCTTATCTTGAACGACAAGTCTTTCAGAGTCTTTGTCCTAGAAGGCCCATGGGCTGGCATGATGGCCTGGGCAGAACCCTGACCTAGTGAGCCTTGAGCCGGTCTGCTTTACCGACAAGGTGAGGCACCCCTCGGCCTTAACACCGTCATATTAGCAACCCAGTCATGTTTGAGTTGTAGCTCTGGATTCTATTTTCTTGGTGAGTTTTGTTGATGATGGTTTGGAGGATATTTGCTAGTGCTTTTGTTCGTGAGGGCTGAAGCATGTAGGTGCTTTTGTTGATGACCGTTGGACCTTTGGTGAGGATGTTGTGCTTTCGATGATGTTTGCTCGAGCTTATTTCTCCAGGAACAGGTAATATATCTAGGTATTATTCAATACAACTCTCGGGGAAAGTGTTGACACCTGATTTTAGCAAGTTACAGATTGCAATGAAGATGGTCTCGAGTGAATGAGTTTTCAGCATAAGAATATTCACGTCACCGAGTGGAACCACTTTGATGTTTCGGTTATATTCATTCGACTTTATCTTACGGACCGAAACTATACTTCGAGTGGCATAGTTCAATGTTCCGAGTGAAAGTTTGCTGACCGGATGAACTTATTATTATCCAAGTGGAAATGTAGTCATCCGAGTGAAAATATGATCATCCAAGTGAAATTGTCGTCCAGGTGAAAATATTCCGAGTGAAAAGATTACCATCGGGACAAAAACTTGCCGATTGAATAAGATAGTGCCTTCCGAGTGGAAATATAGTCATCTGAGTGAATAAGATAGTGCCTTCCGAGTGGAAATATAGTCATCCGAGTGGAAATATATTCATCCGAGTGAAAGATTGTCTTCCGAGTGAAAAAGTCCAATCGGACGATCCGAGTGAAAGTATCTAATATCCGAGTGGATGAGCTCAAGTCCGAGTGAAATTGAACATGTGCTCAAAAGTTTATCAAAATGACCTTGGATGAAGAAGTGTTCAATACAGAAGTTGTGCGTATCATCAAGACGGTAAATTTTGATTTTGGAGTCATCATCATCAGAGATAATATATAGTCTACAAATTCACTACGAGACTCAGATAATCCAGTCTACTGCAAAACCGAGTCCGACTGGAAGATAAAGGTGACCTCGAAAAGTATTCAAGATGGCCTTATTTGAAAAAATGATCAACATGAGAGTTGTTCGTATCGTCGAGGCACACAAGTTTGATATTTGGGCCGTCCCGATTGGAGATCATATGCAAGCCCGGCGGCCCGCGCAAGAAGGAAGACATAGTTTGGGCCAGATTCAAACTGAATCCGAGTTGGAATAGAATTAGGACTCTAGGACGTGAATTGATGTAATTTTTCTTGTAAGGAAAGCCTAGATGAATCCTTTACTTGTACGGAAAGTCCAGCCGCCTCTTATATATGTTGGGGGTGACGGCCGATTGAACAACACACAATCGAACAAATCAATATACTACTTTTTCATCTACGTTTTATCTCTCCACCGTTTTCTATCTCATTCTTCGCTGTTCTTCGTGTTTGAGAGCTGCGAATCCCGAGGCTCTAGGGGCGAACGAATCGACCTAGGGCAGCCCATAGCCGCCGCACTCCCTGACGGGGTCCCTCCCGGGGGTGTGGGGTTTTCAGGTCTGCAAAAGCGCCCGTCGACTGTCTTGCGTATCGCGCTGTCGGTTGGGTCTCCTTCGACGTGAGCTGCGGTGCATCACCCCCAGCGTCGAGGGTACATGTGACGTGTTCGTGTGTCAACACACTTTTTGGCGACTCCGCTGAGGACCGAAGATCAATCATCATCATCCACCATGTCCGATCTTCCCAAGCCATTTGAGGTAGACGCCGATAACATCATTAAGCCTAGTCTTGATGAGATATCGGCCGATCATCGCCAAGTCTATGAGGAGTACAAGAAGGCGCGTGAGGAGAAGGACCTGCAGGAGTTCCTTGCAAAATTCAAGAAAGATCGCCAAGGCAACATCACTCCGATTGAAGAAATCAAGTTCCCTCCTCTTCAAGCCGAGCAGGTTAAACCCTTTGTGAGTACTACTTTTTCATCTGAGCAGTGGGCTGAGATTGAGAGTCGTATTGCTGATGGTAACAATCTAGTCTATCAAACTTTCATAGAAAATACTAATGCTCAGAAGAATATATCTCAATCGGCTAGTGGTAATGACGGTGTAGCTGCTAGTGTGCAAAACCCTAATCTAGCTTTACCTATTTCATCGGCGCCTCCCGTGCCGATGGCTTATTATCCTACCCAAACAAATCAGATTGTGGCTGCACCCATTAATCCTATTATGAGCATGCCAGGCTCGGTGGCAACGCCGAACCAAACCCTACCTACAGCTACAACCACTCGACCACTACCAAATTATGGGTCGACATACATGCCACAATTCCTACCCACAACTAGCAACCCTACTCCTTCTATGCCACTGCCACAAGCTGCATCGTCCACTATGGATGATGGTCTAGCTAATCTTAGAGAGGAGATGGCTAAGATGCTTCGAGAAAATTTTGGAGTTGAGTTACCTCGGAATCGGATTTACCAAAAGCCATACCCCGAGTACTTTGATGCCATCCAGTGCCCTCCGGGATATAAGATTCCAGATTTTGTTAAGTTCAATGGAGAGGGCACAAAAACCACATGGGAGCATGTTAGTCAATACTTAGCACAACTAGGTGAAGCAGGCTCACTAAATGAGTTGAAAGTGCGTTTGTTTCCTTTATCTTTAACTGGTACTGCATTCTCATGGTTTTCTTCTTTACCACATGGTTCCATTCGGGTTTGGTCACAGCTAGAGCAGAAATTTCATGATCACTTTTATAGCGGCGACAATGAACTCAAGTTATCACATCTAACATCGGTTAAACAGAAGCATGATGAATCGGTCTCCGATTACGTCAAGAGATTCAGAGAAACAAAAAACCGGTGTTTTAGTTTGGTGATAACCGAGAGAGACTTGGCAGACCTAATGCTGAGTGGTTTGAGAACTCCCATTAGAGAAAAGCTAGAAGGTTATGAGTTCTTAAATATCAACCAAGTCTTACAAAGGGCTTTGGCTCAGGAAAGCCGAAGCAAAGATCTCAAATAAGTGCATACATACAAAGCCGATCGTCCAAAGATGAATATGGTGGAATATGATAGTGATCACTCGGACCATGAGGGTGATGTTTTTGCTACTGAATTTGTTTGGCCATCTAAGGCCAAACCCTTTACTTGCAATGATCTGAAACCGATTCATAAGAATCGTGATGAAGAGATGAAGTTTACTTTTAACATTGCTAAGTGTGATAGAATATTTGATGCTTTGCTGCAGGCTAAGATTATTAGAATATCTCATACTTTACCGCCGTTTGAAGAGCTAAAACGGCGTGCTTATTGCAAGTATCCTAATTCTTTTTCTCATGCTACTAACGATTGCAATGTTTTTCGACGACAGATACAATCAGCCATTAATGACGGACTATTGAACTTTTCTGAGATGCAAGTTGATAAACAACCTTTTCCAATGAATACCATGGATTTGGAAGGGAAGAAGCTACTCATTCGGTCGGAGGTAGCCGAATCTGCTAATAAAGCTAATGTCATTGTTGGTGAGCCCAGGAAAGACAAGGAGGACAACAAGGTCTTGGGGAGACAGGTTGTGCTTGGTAAGCAACCCGATGGCAAGGAAGTGATCAAAATCACTATCAAGAATCCTACACTCGGGGGGCAACTGCAAGTGCAAGAAAATGCTTGTGTGAGATTTGTCAAGCCCAAGAGTCCAGAAATTGGCAAGTGGAAAAGGAATGAAGTTAAAGTACAACGCAAGCGGATCAAGCCAACTTTTGATATGTTGCTGTCCAAGTACACCAACCAGTCAGCCGGTTCCAGCTTTAATCGGGCGACTCATCTGAAGCGACCAAGGTCACCATCAGTTGATATGTTCAGTCAGTATATGAAACCGAGTGGACCGAGGGTGCCGTTTCCAGAAGAGCATACGCAATCTATTTGGGATCGACTTAACTATTCATATAGAGGCCGACTGAACATCGGTAACTATCGGTCGGCTGGTCAAAACATGCGACCGGATGGAAATTATCCGAGTGTAAGAATGCACCCAGGTGGAAGCTATCCGAGTGAAAATATGTGGCCGAGTAGATTCCATCCGACTGAATTCCATTCGAGTGATATTCATCCGAGTGGATTCCATCAGAGTAAAAAGGTGCGCCCGAGTGGAAATTTCATGCATCTGGAAAGTCGAAAAGAATGGCGTGTTAAATCACCAAGTGTTGCAGCGGTTGAGTCGGGAAAAGGCAAGGAGAAAATGGATGCCGACTCAGTTATCTTGGGCACCGAAACATTCGCCATACAGCAGCCGATTGTGCATAGCAATCCGACTGAGCCGATACTTGCTATCGCGCCAAAGCACTCGGCTAATGACCATGAAGCAAGCACCAGCCGAGTAAAAACGAGAGATCCTAAATACACTCAGCCAAAGTGGTGTCCTCCAGGGCTAACAAAGACACAAAAGAGGAAACTACAGAGGTTAAGGAGTCGAGAGATGGCAGAACAGGAGGCCGAGAAACAAAGGGATAAGTTGTTCAATGACACTCGACCCATGGTTCCACCAAAACAAGTGTGGAGGCCTAAACAAATACAAGATACAACAGCTTCTACATCTATCACAGCAATACCTACATCACCAAAGGAGGACGATGCAACAGATATGACATCGTCTGCGACACTTCTTACTTATCCATCACTCGGACAAATTTCAGAATCGGTGGATGCACTCGAGGAGGAGGCTGATATGTTGGACTATGAGTCTTTGCCGGTTCATGAAGGTATGGATATCAATATGGTGTACTACTTACCTGCTGAGTTTCGTGCTGTAGATGAAGAAGGGGAGGTGGCTCAGCTGGATTTTGGCCCTAAAAACGCAATATTCAAGAAGCCAAAAGAACCAGTAACGCATCTTAAACCATTATATCACAGAGGTCATATCAATGGGTCGCCGCTCACTCGGATGCTTGTTGATGGTGGTGCTGTGGTAAATCTTATGCCCTGTTCGGTCTTCAAGAGATTGGGTTTGCCTGATGAAGAATTGATCAAGACCAATATGGTGCTCAATGGATTTGAAGGCAAAGAGAAAACTGAAGGCAAAGGTGTGATGTATGTGGAGCTTACAGTCGGAAGCAAAACTTTGGCTACTGCTTTCTTTGTCGCTGAGGTGCAAGGTAACTACAACGTCATACTAGGCCGTGATTGGGTTCATGCAAACCAGTGCGTGCCATCCACTATGCACCAGTTTTTGATTCAGTGGGTTGATAATGAAGTGGAAGTTATTCACGCGGATAACTCGGCCTGTGTTGCTTTGGCCGATGCATCGGTGGATTGGCAACATCCCAATTCTACTTGCTTGACGGGACGTGACTTATTAGAATTTGATTTTCTCAGCGCAACCAAGAATGGTTTTGTGCCCGTCTCTTTAAAGCCGAGTGAATGCAATCGGCTCCAAGGTATGATATGTTTAAATGGATCCTAATTCCGAGTGGTTACAAAAACGTCTTGTAAAGTGTCGGTCCAATGAGAACGATATGTATGAGTCTATAGAGGAGTTGGATGACATGGATAAACTTGGACAAGGTTTTACATCAGCCGATCCGTTAGAAGAGGTAGATATTGGAGATGGTTCAGTCACTCGACCGACATTTATAAACAAAAATTTGAAAGCCAATTGTAAGGCTAAGTTAATCGAGCTACTGAAAGAATATGTTTGTTGCTTTGCATGGGAATATCATGAGATGCCAGGGTTAAGCCGAGAGCTAGTGGAACATCGGTTGCCTATAAAGGCCGGTTTTAGACCTTATAAACAGTCGGCCAGAAAATTTAATCCAAAAACATATGACCGGATCAAGGAAGAGATCGGTCGACTGCTTGAAGCTAATTTCATTCGACCTTGTAGGTATGCCGAGTGGATTTCTAACATTGTCCCAGCAGAGAAGAAAGGATCTGGCAAGTTGAGGGTGTGCATTGATTTCAGAGATTTGAATAGGGCTACACCCAAAGATGAGTATCCTATGCCAATAGCCGATATGCTTATTAATGATGCTTCTGGACATAAGGTTATTAGCTTTCTAGATGGTAATGCCGGGTACAATCAAATTTTTATGGCCGAAGAGGACATGTACAAAACGGCTTTCCGATGTCCTGGTTTCCTTGGTTTATTCGAGTGGATAGTGATGACATTCGGATTAAAAAATGCTGGCGCCACGTATCAAAGGGCTATGAATTTGATTTTTCATGATTTACTCGGTGTCATACTTGAGGTTTATATTGATGATATTGTTGTCAAATCGGATGCTTTTGAATCTCACTTGGCCGATTTGCGTTTAGCTTTTGAAAGAATGAAAAAGTATGGATTGAAAATGAATCCTTTGAAGTGTGCTTTCGGCGTGTCAGCTGGCAAGTTTTTGGGTTTCATTATTCATGAAGATGGTATAGAGATTGATCCCAAAAAGATAGAGGCTATACAGAAGGTGGAGGCTCCAACATGCAAGAGAGATATGCAAAAGTTCCTTGGCAAGGTCAATTATTTGAGAAGGTTCATAGCTAATCTATCAGGGAAAGTTGATGCATTTACTCCTATCCTTCGGTTAAAGAATGATGCCGATTTCACTTGGGGGGCAAAATAGCAAGAAGCATTTGATATGATCAAGAATTATTTGTGCACTCCTCCGGTGATGAAAGCACCCAAGCATAGGGAACCCTTCAGACTTTATATTGCAGCAGAGGAAGGAGTTATTGGTGTTGTTCTAACTCAAGAGACCGAAGGAAAAGAGCATGCCATCACTTATTTGAGCCGCCGCTTATTGGACGCAGAGACAAGGTATACATTTATTGAGAAATTATGTCTATGCTTATATTATGCTTGCACAAAACTGAGACATTATTTAGTGCCAAGTGTTTGTGTAGTAGCTTGTCAAACCGATGTCATTAAATACATGTTGCATAGGCCAATTCTTAGTGGTAGAATTGGCAAGTGGGCTTATGCTTTGATTGAATATGATTTGGCTTATGAATCTCTAAAATCCATGAAAGGCCAAATTATTGCTAATTTCATTGTTGAACATCGGGTTAATAACAAGCATGATGTTGATATGAACCTTGTTTCATTAGTACCATGGAGATTATACTTTGATGGTTCAGTTTGTAGCAATGGGCAAGGTGTTGGTATTGTTTATGTATCTCCTCATGGTGCTGTTTTTGAAGCCTCATGCCGCTTAGAATATTTTTGCACAAACAATCAAGCCGAATATGAAGCATTGTTATTCGTCCTAGAGATGTTACTTGCTATAGGTGCTACACACATTGAGGCTTATGGTGATTCGTTACTAGTGGTGCAGCAAATATCCAAAGTCTTTCAGTGTTTGGACGAATCACTTAATGTTTATCTTGATAGATGTCTAGATATAATTTCTACTTTGGATTGCTTTAGCATTGCTCATATATCTAGACATGACAATTGGAAAGCAAATGAATTGGCACAACAAGCATCCGGATATCATGTTGATCATGGCATGTTTCATATCTCTCAAAGACCGATGTCTTGTCTTGCCAATATGGGAGAGGCCGAACCTGAACCCACTGATTCGGCCATTAACAAAAAGTCTAGTGCAGGTGACAATCCCGACTGGAGGAAGCCCATTGTTGATTACTTGTGCAATCCGAGTGAAAGGGTGGACAGGGTTGTTCGGCGTATGGCTTTCAAGTATACAATAAGAGATGATGGTCTTTATCGCCGAACCGTCGATGATGTTCTTCTAAAGTGTTTGGACGAGGACCAGGCAAGAGTTGCTATGGGAGAAGTACATGAAGGTATTTGTGGCACTCACCAGTCGGCTCCCAAGATGAAATGGTTATTGCGACGTGCTGGGTTTTATTGGCCGACTATGATTAATGATTGCTTCAGATATTATAAGGGGTGTGAAGCTTGTCAAAAGTTTGGTGATATTCAATTGGCTCCTGCTGCTATGTTACATCCTATTATCAAACCGTGGCCTTTCAGAGGTTGGGGTTTAGATTTCATTGGACAAATCCATCCGTCTTCCTCAAAAGGGCATCGGTTTGTATTGGTGGCAACTGATTATTTCACTAAATGGTCTTAAGCAGTACCTCTCAAGAACATGACGCATACGGAGGTAATTCAATTCATAACCGAGCACATTATTCATAGATTCGGTATTCCTCAAACGTTAACTACAGATCAAGGTTCATCTGTCATGTCACACCAAGTCAGAGAGTTTGCCGAATCTTATAACATAAAGTTGCTCAATTCCTCTCCATATTATGCCCAAGCTAATGGACAAGCTGAGTCTAGCAATAAAATTTTAATCAAGCTCATCAAGAAGAATATTGAGGATAATCCAAGGAGATGGCATGACTTGTTGTCTGAGGCATTATGGGCACATAGAATCTCAAGGCATGGTGCTACGAAAGTGACTCCATATGAGCTAGTATATGGTCAGGAGGCTGTTTTACCGGTGGAAGTGAATTTGAATGCTTTGAGAATAGCCAAACAAAATGATTTATCGGCAATAGACTTCTATAACTTGATGATGGACAACATTGATGAGGTTGCTGATAAACGTTTGGCTGCTTTGAATGCCATAGAGAGAGATAAGTTGAGGGTGGCAAGGGCTTACAATAAGAAAGTCAAGTTGAAGAATTTTCAAGTTGGTGATCTTGTTTGGAAAGTGATTCTGCCGATTGGTTCAAGAGATAGAAAATTTGGGAAGTGGTCTCCAAGTTGGGAAGGTCCTTTTAGAATTACAAGAGTTGTTCCCGGAAATTCATATTTGGTGGAATCAATACAAGGGGCATTGTTACCTCGAGCTCTCAATGGCAAATATTTGAAGAAGTACCACCCGAGTGTGTGGCAGGAAGCCTAAGTGGGCAATGGCCGATATACGATTATCGCCCTTAGCACAAACATGGCCGATACATAATTATCTCCCTGAGAAAAATAAATGGCCGATGGAGTGTTGATATCGTCCTTAGAACAAACACTATGCATATTATTTTTCGACGTGCAAGCTTTGCCGAAAAACAGGGGGGCATGTGTTGACACCTGATTTTGGCAAGATACAGATTGCAATGAAGATGGTCTCGAGTGAATGAGTTTTCAGCATAAAAATATTCACGTCACCGAGTGGAACCACTTTGATGTTTCGGTTATATTCATTCGACTTTATCTTACGGACCGAAACTATACTCCGAGTGGCATAGTTCAATGTTCCGAGTGAAAGTTTACGGTCGAGTGAAAGTTTGCTGACCGGATGAACTTATTATTATCCAAGTGGAAATGTAGTCATCCGAGTGAAAATATGATCATCCAAGTGAAATTTTCGTCCAGGTGAAAATATTCCGAGTGAAAAGATTACCATCGGGACAAAAACTTGCCGATTGAATAAGATAGTGCCATCCGAGTGGAAATATAGTCATCCGAGTGAATAAGATAGTGCCTTCCGAGTGGAAATATAGTCATCCGAATGGAAATATAGTCATCCGAGTGAAAGATTGTCTTCCGAGTGAAAAAGTCCAATCGGACGATCCGAGTGAAAGTATCTAATATCCGAGTGGATGAGCTCAAGTCCGAGTGAAATTGAACATGTGCTCGAAAGTTTATCAAAATGACCTTGGATGAAGAAGTGTTCAATACAGAAGTTGTGCGTATCATCAAGACGGTAAATTTTGATTTTGGAGTCATCATCATCAGAGATAATATATGGCCTACAAATTCACTACGAGACTCGGATAATCCAGTCTACTGCAAAACCAAGTCCGACTGGAAGATAAAGATGACCTCGAAAAGTATTCAAGATGGCCTTATTTGAAAAAAATGATCAACATGAGAGTTGTTCGTATCGTCGAGGCGCACAAGTTTGATATTCGGGCCGTCTCGACCGGAGATCATATGCAAGCCCGGCGGCCCGCGCAAGAAGGAAGACAGAGTTTGGGCCAGATTCAGACTGAATCCGAGTTGGAATAGAATTAGGACTCTAGGACGTGAATTGATGTAATTTTTCTTGTAAGGAAAGCCTAGATGAATCCTTTACTTGTACGGGAAGTCCAGCCGCCTCTTATATATGTTGGGGGTGACGGCCGATTGAACAACACACAATCGAACAAATCAATATACTACTTTTTCATCTACGTTTTATCTCTCCACCGTTTTTCTATCTCGTTCTTCGCTGTTCTTCGTGTTTGAGAGCTGCGAATCCCGAGGCTCTAGGGGCGAGCGAATCGACCTAGGGCAGCCCATAGCCGCCGCACTCCCTGACGGGGTCCCTCCTGGGGGTGTGGGGTTTTCGGGTCTGCAAAAGCGCCCGTCGACTGTCTTGCGTATCGCGCTGTCGCTCGGGTCTCCTTCGACGTGAGCTGCGGTGCATCACCCCCGGCGTCGAGGGTACACGTGACGTGTTCGTGTGTCAACAGAAAGTAGCATTTCATTTTGACCCATATTTAGTTAAACTAATTACCGATCTAAGATCGTTGTTAACTTGAGTTGTTACTCTCTTTTTTGTGGGGTGATGATGGCAAAAGAATATCTTGGTCGTTGGAACCTACTGTGGTGCTTTTGGTGACGATGATGGATGCTGACCCCTGTGTCGATGTAGTTGCACAGATGTACAACATCAATCTTTTGGTAGATTGTTGGACTTTTAGGACTGAGGACTGCTGACGCTAGACTTTGATGTAACGTTTACTTCGTTGCTCTATGTTCTCTTTGAACTTTTGAGATCATGAAAAATGTTACGTTGAGGCTGAACCATGTTGATTTTGGTTCAAAACTGTACTCTTAGGGTGTGCTCAGTTTGAGGAACGAACCGGAACGTAATGGGTCGGACCTGCCCTTACAAGTAGTTCTCGTGTTTGGAATTGTATTGTTATGTTGCCATTTGTTTGGCACATTTAACCTGATATATGTTTATGTCGAACTATGTTGATCTTAGTTTTTCCATTATTGCTACCTGTTAAAGTTCAACGAAATTCAGTCAAATTTTGTTTAAAAATTCAAATCCTTTTTGGTTCACTCGAATGGTTTTCGTTCCAAATTCTCCGAAATTCAGGGTCGATTCGTTTTGCAAACCGAAATCCAAAACCCTATTCAGGACTTCAGGTCAACTAGTAGTACAAACTTGGCATCTTCCATGGGAACAAATTTTTGTTGTTGCAAAGTAGGACTTCATTTCACTGCTCGCGCGATATCTACACTGTTCACCTCGCGCGAGCACACCGTGCATGCAAACGACGTTCCTCGCTAGAAACCGTCGAGGCCAAACGACTCCGGCGCTGCACCGAACTTGGACGGCACGATCACGGACGACGACACCTTGAACGCCTTCTCTGCGCTCGTCTCCCCGCCGCCGTCCAACTCCAAGACGTCCGCGGCCCAAGCATCGTCGCCAGCTCCTCCGGCGGTATCCGACGGCGGCGGCGCCTCCGTCCGCCTCGGCACGACGAAGCTCGGCTGCACCGCGCTGGCCGCCACGTGCGCGGTCTCCGCCTCGGCGCGGCAGCCCAGGGGCAGCTGCGGTGAGACCGCCGGCTGCTGCCAGTCCCGGAACACCGCGGCGAGCGCGAACTGGTCGCCCACCCCGGCGCCGCGCGCCGACGGCGACCTGCCGGCGGCCGCCCTGGCCATGACATGCTGCAGGTTCTTGCTCAGCCTGGCCCTCGCCGCGGCGCCGTGCCGGGCGGCGAAGTTGGTGCGCGTGTTGTCCCCGCGCAGCGCGCGTGCCGCCTCGTCGTAGGCGCACGCCGCGTCCTCGGCGGTGTCGAAGGTGCCGAGCCACAGGCGTACCCGCTGCACCGAGTCCTTGATCTCGGCCACCCAGCGGCCCGACGGCCTCTGCCGGACGCCGAGGAAGCGGCGGCCACGGCACACCGTCATGGTGGCGGTGGCCGAGGCTGCACTCCTGCCGCTCTCTTGTGCCGCCATGACACCGTGTCGACGCTGGTTTTATAACCTGGAGTTATAATTAGCTTAAGCACCTAGCCAGCCAGACCCAATACGTTCACACATACACCGGAAAGTTTCGCCACTCCATACGTACATATATACGCACACAGAGAGAACACAGGCCTCCACTCCACCAAAGAGGATGGAAAGCATCTGGCGCTTGCTAAATTCTCCATGGCCCCTTTGTCTTTTCCCTAGTTCTTTTGCACATGACGCCTTGCTGGGAGCGGGAGCTACTACCCGGCTTGGTCGGATTGCCGTGACATGGACACGCCGGTTCTTGATTAGTTTAAGAGTTAACACCATGCAATCATTAGGCATTTGGATGCGAACATACAAGTTCATTATTGCGCTGCAATCTTCTTGTTTAGTGCCCACATGATCGCCCACTCGTGCTCTCCACTTTTGTTTAACGCAGTCACTTACCGTGCTGGCGACGAAGTGATCAAGACCTCTGTCATTTCCGAGGCACGAGATGCTCCTCACGAGGACTGAAACCTTGACCGTTTTGCGTCAGGTTGGCCCATCCACCACGGTCGCCTCGTCAGCGCCACAATTGTCCTACGTGTTTGTCGCCGCCTGACACTTCAGCTCGCGCTGCCAAGTGTGCGACCAACACGTACGACGGACATCATTTTCAGAAGAAAATGAGCACCGTAATAGCGAATAATAATCGTGGTGAGATCATTGGCCGCGGGGAATATACGGGTGATGTACGCCGATTGAATACTGCGTATTGCGGCAAATGGATGGCGACTAGTATGGCGTAGTGCCCATAGGGCCTTGTTTGTTTACCAGTAAACATTCCGTGCCCAGAAAGCTGTGGTTCGGCGCCTTCCTCGCCGTCGCCGTCGCGGCTGCTCGCTGCGACGGGCGGCGACAAGAGAGATGAGATCGAACGGATTTTGGCGCGCCGCGGAGATGGTCACAGTATACTCAATGGGAGCGGCCTGTGCGTCGAGACAAGTGAGTGAGTGATCATCGTCATTTCCGTGGTTTTCGACTCTGTCAGACAGTCGGCTCTATCCATGAGCCCTACTAGAACGGTTGGTTACGTTACATGGCTTCCAATGTTTTTCTGAGCGCATGTTTCATTGGTAGCTTACTTTGTCATGATTTACCACACTATTTTTTTAGAGGTAAATACACTAGAAGTCTTAGAACTTGCGTGTGACAATCAGTTTGGTGCAAAAGCTTGTAAAATACGTGTTTTTGGTCCGCTAACTTGCATGGACGTGCAAATACGATCACATTTTACGTACGTGGATGTATCTATAACCTGCATGGTACGCCAACATCGCTAGGGCCCCGTGTCAGCCACTATAACATTTCTCATATGGTAGATTTGCAGAAAACATTCACGTAAAGTAAAAAACATAAGAGAAAAAGTGTTGGGTTTCGTACACATGACCTGCTGCTAATAGTCTCGCGTGAACAACAACTGGACCAGATAGCCTATCATGATTGAACAGTAGGACTACCGTTTACATCCTATAAACACGGACTGGAAAAATTAAAGAATTACAGTTTGAACCTGTGACCTCCTGGAGTCCTGGACGCTACTCAAAAAAATAATGTTCCAAAGAGCTAAACATTTTATATCTTGTCATCTCTTTTGTTCGACGTAAGAAATACTACTTATATTCTAGTGTTTGTGACCTCACAAAAATGTTCATGCGTTATAAAAAAGGTACGCGGCATTTTAAATAATATTTAAACATTTTTTGAGTTGGATAATATTTAAATATTATAACTACATACAGGCTCATACGTACTGCTCCCTCTGTCCACGTCTTATATAAGGGGACACAGGGAGTACTATATAGCCATATATGCATAGCCAGCTACATTCATGATACATCCCCGCAAAAAACAAATGCATGGTAACATACTAAACACCATTCTTTATATATGTTTAGCATTTTCAAATACGTAATTAATATTTTTTCAAATATATATTTTGATATATACTTTTACATACATATTTTAGATTTTTATATACAACAGAAATATTTCTATACACTTTCCAAATACATTATTAACATTTTTTCAATTATATGTTTTGATGTCAATTTTTTTCATACTTTCAGGTATACATCTAAATTCTAAAGACATTTATATATTTGTTTAATATTTCTAAACATATAATTTACATTTTTTCAAATACAAGTTTTTAACCTATTTCAAATACATGTTAAACATTTTTGGATGATTATTTGTTAAACATTTTTGGATGATAGAAAATATTTTTAAACTATGCGAACATTTTTTACATTGTATTAATTTTTTTAAATGTCATGAACATTTTCTTAAATGCATGAACATTTCTAAATGCAACGTATGTTTGTAATTATACAAATATATATTTTACAATGTTGGAATATTATCTAATATTTAACGTACCTTTTTTTGTAACACATGGACATTTTTGGAAGGTCACAACACTAGAATATAAGTTTTTTTTTGTATTTCTTACATTGAACAAAAGACATAACAACATAAACAGTGTTTATATAATTATAACATCCTGTGCCATTGTAGCCCGGTGGTTAGCTTAGTCACGGGGGACCACAATTTCACAGGTTTGAATTGTGGGATCCTTTTTTTCGGGTTTGATTTCTTCTTTAAGTTTTTGGTCCCCGTCGATAAAATATACGATAGTCGTGCGATATGAATGTGTATTGTTGTCGATCTGCTGGTTGTACACATGATATGTTTAGCTGCTGGTCATTCATTTGAAACCCACCTCAGCCCTTGTTTTATTTATTTTATTTGAGTGGCCCAATGTATTAACAAAAAATATGTGGGCTTTTCTGCAAATCTACCATGCAAGAACTATTACAGTGGCTGACAGCGGGCCCTTGCCACGCTGGCCTACCAACTAGGGAGTAGATATGTTCGCATACGTAAAATGTGACCGTATTTGCACCTTCATGCAAGTTCGTGGACCAGAAACACGTATTTTACAAGTTTGTGCACCAAACTGACCGCCGCGCGCAAGTTGTAAGACTCCTAGTGTATTTTACAGTTTTTTTTACCAAACTTGTCCAGTTTTAGATGCTCAAGTTCAGTTAAGTTTTCCGGCTTACACCGTAATTTTTCCTCAAATAAACACTTAGATCTATTAATTGTATCATCAGTACAAACAGTTCTAAAGAATGGAAAACTATATCAAAAGTGTTGGGGCCGGACCTTCTTCTTCTTCCCGAACGGGTCGCGTGCCGCCACATGTTGATCCATGTTGTGAGTCACCCTGTAGGTGTTAATCACTGATGGAGAGTGATGAAAGCCACGAACCGGCTGGACTGGCGCGCCCTAGAGAAGAAGTCGTGACAATCAAAGAATTATGGGTCTAAGAGTCAAATCTCAATTATTTTTCCACAGATTGCATGCCTATACCGAAGTAACCACAAAGATGAGGTTGTAGGACCAAACTGTGGAGCAAAGTCGTTGTTGCGCCGAGATGCCTTATAAACCCTAGTCCCATCGTCCACAAAAGGCGCCTATGAGCCATCGTACCTCCGTAGACAGCAACACTGAGAGATCGCGGTTGTTCGGTCTAGCGGTTGGTCGATATTGTACGGAGAGACACACAATGACGACACCGCAATCGCATGCTTGCAAGTCAAGTGAGGATGAACAAAGAGAGAAAGAGGGGCGGTACTTCCTATTTGACAGCTGAAGAAATACATAGCCCCTATGATACCTCCTAAAGGGTAGCTAGATGGGCCTGACCCATCTTCACATTGTTTTTCGCAACTATTTCTGCCCACTGTTTCTTTTCCTTCGTTTTTCTTTTACTTGTTTCTGTTAATCATATTTCTTTTTTTCCTTACTATTTATTTTCATGGGGGTCAAGTACATGATTTTTTAAAGAAGTGTTGTGCATGATTTTCATTAAAAATATATAAAGTTAATGAAAGACTTTCTCTATTCACACAAAAACGTACGACTTTCTCTAGAGATTATCATCTTTTTTAAATACTGTTCTGTTCAAAAATACCTTAACTTTTTTTGGCACATGAGCATTTTATATGAATATAATCATTTTATATACCAGACAAATAGTTTTGGCAAACGTATATAAAAATCAAGGTATCTAAAATAAAAAAATTGTGAAGGTATTCAACCAGTCCATATATCCAGCCTTGAACGTCAAGGATTTATTTTATTTTTTGAGAAAATTGAACGTTGCAGGAAGTCCCTGCATAATGAGCGGGGCATCCTATTTCGCGCGTAAGGGCACGTAAAATGCAGTACGGCTATTTAGCCCCCAAGCTCATCTGCTCCCGTGGTGAATAGTAAAATAAAAAAACTAGAAAAAAAGAAATCCTTTTTTTCTTGAAAGATGCTTAGGTGTGTGATATGTCTGCTCCAAATTTCAGCTCATTTGGACATCTGAGTAGCTCTTGGTAAAAAATAAAAAATATGGGGTCCGTGAAACTGTTTACCGTTCTGAGGCAATTTGTCTTTTTTTGCAGTGGACCTCACAAATCATATTCCATGCAAAAAAATCGTATTTTTTTGAATTTTGTAAGCATTTTTTTATTTTCTCTTAACCGGATGTAGATGAGTCTGGGCTCAGAAATGCATATGCGATGTACCTTAGAGCGTCACATAGGAAAAATGTTGAGGTGGGGGAGAGGGAAATCATAAGAAAAGACTTGTCTTGTTTTATTGAAGAGATGAAATGATCACTTAACACAATATGTCTCACCATATTTTTATGAATAGCTAGTTATTAAACATAAGGCTAAGAAATAACCCATTGTAGATATGCTTTATTATCATCTCTAAACTATATGCAAGACTTGAGATAAAATTGTATTATCAATCACTATACATACCCTAATGAAGCGAACTAATTTGCCAATCGCGCGCGGCAATGCCCATAGCCGAGCCAGTTGGGCTGGCCCACTACGGGTTCGCATGATTGTTTCGTTTGCTGCTGTTTCTTTTGTTGGGGTTTTTCTTCTTCCAAAATTACTTTTTTTCTCTTGTTTTTTTCTTCTGATTTTTTCATTGTTTTGTCCGGTTTTGTAGTGTTTTTTATTTCTGTTCTAGTTCTTTCTTTCCTATTTTTGTTTTGTTATTTTTCTTTTTCTATTTTTACCTTCAATTTTTTGTGTATTATACAAAACCTTCACATGTATTAGAAAAAATGTTCAGAAGAAAAATGTTCACCAAGGACATCTCTAGCTAGCGTTTTCTTTCCTCTCTCCAAAGGCGACTTGGGAAAAGCCTTCATCCCCTTGATGCTCGTCGGCGAGCCCGTGAATTCGCCTCCTCTCCGTCTGCCACTTCGGCTGCCGGTGGCAGGGAGAAGATTTCTGATTCCTCGGCTCCGGCTAGTAGATAGGTAGGGTTTTAGTCCTCGCAAGGGCGGCGTTTGGATGGATGGCGAAGCTCCTTCTTTGAGTCAGTCTTCAGGTTTCAATTCTCCTCAAGTTCGACTGATGGGACATATTAGACTGAGCTCCAGTATAGATTCCTGCCAGCTGCTTGAGGCAGCGAGGTTAGGGTTTCTCGTTGTGCGTACAAGATAACGGATTTTGGCGCCCCGCGGGGATGCTCACAGTATACTCAATGGGAGCGGCGTGTGCGTCGAGACAAGTGAGTGAGTGATCGTGATCATTTCCCTGGTTTCCGACTCTGTCAGTCAGTCGGCTCTATCCATGAGCCCTACTAGAACGGTTGGTTACGTTACATGGCTTCCAGTGTTTTTCTAAGCACATGTTTCACTGCTAGCTTATTTTGTCGTAATTTACTACACTAATTTTTTACCGAACTTGTCCAGTTTTAGATGCTCAAGTTCAGTTAAGTTTTCCGGCTTACACCGTAATTTTTCCTCGAATAAACACTTACATCTATTAATTGTATCAACAGTACAAACAGCTCTAAAGAATGGAAAAACTATATCAAAGTGTTGGGGCCGGACCATATTCTTCTTCCCAAACGGGTCGCGTGCCGCCGCATGTTGATCCATGTTGAGAGTCACCCTTTAGGTGTTAATCACAGAGGGAAAGTCATGAAAGCCACGAACCTGCTGGACTGGCGCGCCCTAGAGAACAAGTCATGACAATCAAAAGAATCATGGGTCTAAGAATCAAAACTCAATTATTTTTCCACAGATTACACGCCTATATCGAAGTAACCACAAAGATGAGGTTGTAGGACCAAACTGTGGAGCAAAGTCGTTGTTGCGCCGAGATGCCTTATAAACCCTAGTCCCATCGTCCACAAAAGGCGCCTACGAGCAATCGTGCCTCCGTAGACAGCAACACTGAGAGATCACGGTTGTTCGGTCCAGCAGTTGGTCGATATTGTACGGAGAGACACACCATGACGAAACCGCAATCGCATGCTTGCAAGTCAAGTGAGGATGAACAAAGAGAGAAAGAGGGGCGGTACTTACTATTTGACAGCTGAAGAAATACATAGCCCCTATGATACCTCCTAAAGGGTAGCTAGATGGGCCTGACCCATCTTCACATTGTTTTTCGCAACTATTTCTGCCCACTGTTTCTTTTCCTTCGTTTTTCTTTTACTTGTTTATGTTAATCTTATTTCTTTTTTTCCTTACTATTTATTTTCATGGTGGTCAAGTACATGATTTTTTTAAGAAGTGTTGTGCATGATTTTCATTAAAAAATATATAAAGTTAATGAAAGACTTTCTCTATTCACACAAAAAATGTACGACTTTCTCTAGAGATTATCATCTTTTTTAAATACTATTCTTTTCAAAAATACCTTAACTTTTTTTGGCACATGAGCATTTTATATGAATATAATCATTTTATATACCAGACAAATAGTTTTGGCAAATGTATATAAAAATTAAGGTATCTAAAATAAAAAATTGTGAAGGTATTCAACCAGTCCATATATCCAGCCTTGAACGTCAAGGATTTATTTTATTTTTTGAGAAAATTGAACGTTACAGGAAGTCCCTGCATAATGAGCGGGGCATCCTATTTCGTGCGTAAGGGCACGTAAAATGCAGTACGGCTATTTAGCCCCTGAGCTCATCTGCTCCCGTGGTGCACAGTAAAATAAAAAAATAGATTTTTTTTAAAAAAACCTTTTTTCATGAAAGATGCTTAGGTGCGTGATGTCTGCTCCAGATTTCAGCTCATTTGGACATCTGAGTAGCTCTCGGTAAAAAAGAAAAATGTGGGGTCCATGAAACTGTTTACTGTTCTAAGCCAATTTGTCTTTTTTGCAGTGGACCTCACAAATTATATTTCATGCAAAAAATCAGATTTTTTTGAAATTTGTAAGCATTTTTTTGAAGGAAATATGCCCTAGAGGCAATAATAAAGTTGTTATTTATATTTCCTTATATCATGATAAATGTTTATTATTCAATATAGAGTTGTATTAACCGGAAACTTAATATATGTGTGAATACATAGACAAACATAGTGTCACTAGTATGCCTCTATTTGACTAGCTCGTTGAATCAAAGATGGTTAAGTTTCCTAGTCATAGACATGAGTTGTCATTTGATTAACGGGATCACATCATTAGAGAATGATGTGATTGACTTGACCCATTCCGTTAGCTTAGCACTTGATCGTTTAGTATATTGCTATTGCTTTCTTCATGAGTTATACATGTTCCTATGACTATGAGATTATGCAACTCCCGAATACCGGAGGAACACTTTGTGTGCTACCAAATGTCACAACGTAACTGGATGATTATAAATGTGCTCTACAGGTGTCTCCGATGGTGTTTGTTGGGTTGGCATAGATCGAGATTATGATTTGTCACTCCGAGTATCGGAATGTATCTCTGGGCCCTCTCGGTAATGCACATCACTATAAGCCTTGCAAGCAACATGACTAATGAGTTAGTTGCGGGATGATGCATTACGGAACGAGTAAAGAGACTTGCCGGTAACGAGATTGAACTAGGTATTGAGATATCGACGATCAAATCTCGGGCAAGTAACATACCGATGACAAAGGGAACAACGTATGTTGTTATGCGGTTTGACCGATAAAGATCTTCGTAGAATATGTAGGAGCCAATATGAGCATCCAGGTTCCGCTATTGGTTATTGACCGGAGATGTGTCTCGGTCATGTCTACATAGTTCTCGAACCCGTAGAGTCCGCACACTTAACGTTCTGTGACGATTGTATTATGAGTTATGTGATTTGATGACCGAAGTTTGTTCGGAGTCCCAGATGAGATCGGGGACATGACGAGGAGTCTCGAAATGGTCGAGACATAAATATCGATATATTGTAAGGCTATATTCGGACATCGGAAAGGTTCCGAGTGATTCGGGTATTTTTTGGAGTACCGGAGAGTTACGGGAATTCGTATTGGGCCTTAATGGGCCATACAGGAAAGGAGAGAAAGGCCTCATGGGTGACCGCGCCCCTTCCCCATGGACTGGTCTGAATTGGACTAGAGAAAGGGGGCACCCCCTTCCTTCCTTCTGCTTCTCCCTTCCATTTTTCCTATTCCATGAAGGAGGTGGAATCCTACTAGGACTAGGGAGTCCTAGTAGGACTCCACACTTTGGGCGCGCCCTATGAGAGACGGCCTCCTCCTCCCTCCATCATTTATATACGTGGCCAGGGGCATCCATAGACATACAAGTTGATCATTGATCTCTTAGCCGTGTGCGGTGCCCCTCTCCATCATAATCCACCTCGGTCATATCGTAGCGGTGCTTAGGCGAAGCCCTGTTCCGGTAGCATCATCATCACCGTCATCACACCGTCGTGCTGGCGAAGCTCTCCCTCGACACTCTGCTAGATCGTGAGTTCATGGGACGTCACCGAGCCGAACATGTGCAAATCACGGAGGTGCCGTACTTTCGGTACTAGGATCGGTCGATCGTGAAGACGTACGACTACATCAACAACGTTGTCATAACGCTTCCGCTTATGGTCTACGAGGGTACATAGACAACACTCTTCCCCTCTCGTTGCTATGTGATAACCCACAAGTATAGGGGATCGCAACAGTTTTCGATAAGTAAGAGTGTCGAACCCAACGAGGAGCTAAAGGTAGAACAAATATTCCCTCAAGTTCTATCACCACTGATACAACTCTACGCACGCTTGACGTTCGCTTTACCTAGAACAATTATGAAACTAGAAGTACTTTGTAGGTGTTGTTGGATAGGTTTGGAAGATAATAAAGAGTACGTAAATAAAAAGTATGGGCTGTTTAGATAAAGAAACAATAAATTAAATATAGCGAGTGTGGAAAAGTGATGGTAGGACTTGCGAAATTGCCCCTAAGCAATTGACTACTTTACTAGACCGATAGCAAGTATTATTTGGGAGAGGTCACTGCTAGCATGTCATCCCTGACTTGGAATTCTATGCACTTATGATTGGAACTATTAGCAAGCATCCGCAACTACTAATGTTCATTAAGGTAAAACCCAACCATAGCATTAAGGTATATTGGTCCCCCTTCAATCCAGTATGCATCAATTTCTATGCTAGGTTGAAGCTTCTGTCACTCTTGCCCTCCAATACATAGTCCTATCAACATACAACTAACCCTAGGGTGTGATCCAAGCGCGCAATCATATGATGGGCACCAAAGGACAGCAACATAACCACAAGCAAATTAAATCAATCATAGCAATTCATCAACCACCGATAGGACAACAAAAATCTACTCAGACATCATAGGATGGCAACACATCATTGGATAATAATATGAAGCATAAAGCACCATGTTCAAGTAGAGGGTACAGTGGGTTGCGGGAGAGTGGACCGCTGTAGATAGATGGGGGAAGGTGATGGAGATGTTGGTGAATATGGCGGAGGTGTTGGTGTAGATCGCGGTGATGATGATGGCCCCCGGTGGCACTCCGGTGCCACCGGAAGCGAGGGGGAGAGAGCCCCCTCCTCCTTCTTATTCCTTGACCTCCTCCCTAGATGGGAGAAGGGTTTACCCTCTGGTCCATGGCCTCCATGGCACGAGAGGGGCGAGAGCACCTCCGAGATTGGATCTGTCTCTCCGTCTCTCTCTGTTTCCGCGTTCTCAGATTCTTCCCTTTCACCGTTTCTTATATTCCCGGAGATCCGTAACTCCGATTGGGCTGAAATTTTAACACGATCTCTATCCGGATATTAGCTTTCTTGCGGCGAAATAAGGGCATCAACCGCATTACGGGTGGCCCACGAGGGTCAGGGGCGCGCCCAGGGGGGCAGGCGCGCCCCCCTGCCTCGTGGCCACCTCAGGCACCCTCTCGCGTGGATTTTTCTTCCCAAAAATCATATATATTCCAAAAAAAACTCCGTTAGTTTTTATTCCGTTTGGACTCCGTTTGATATCGATATTCTACGAAACAAAAAACATGCAACAAACAGGAACTGGCAGTGGGCACTGGATCAATATGTTAGTCCCAAAAATAGTATAAAAAGTTGCCAAAAGTATATGAAAGTTGTAGAATATTGGCATGGAACAATCAAAAATTATAGATACGACGGAGACGTATCAGCATCCCCAAGATTAATTCCTGCTCATCCTCGAGTAGGTAAATGATAAAAAAGATAATTTTTGATGTGGAATGCTACCTAGCATAATCTTGATCATACGTCTAATCATGGCATGAATATTAAGATACGAGTGATTCAAAGCAATAGTCTATCATTTGACATAAAAACAATAATACTTCAAGCCTACTAATAAAGCAATCATGTCTTTTCAAAATAACAAGGCCAAAGAAAGTTATCCCTACAAAATCATATAGTCTGGCTATGCTCCATCTTCACCACACAAAATACTCACATCATGCACAACCCCGATGACAAGCCAAGCAATTGTTTCATACTTTTGATGTTCTCAAACCTTTTCAACTCTCATGCAATACATGAGCGTGAGCCATGGAGATAGTACTATAGGTGGAATAGAATGGTGGTTGTGGAGAAGACAAAAAGGAGAAGATAGTCTCACATCAACTAGGCGTATCAACGGGCTATGGAGATGCCCATCAATAGATATCAATGTGAGTGAGTAGGGATTGCCATGCAACGGATGCACTAGAGCTATAAGTATATGAAAGCTCTAACTGAAACTAAGTGGGTGTGCATCCAACTTGCTTGCTCATGAAGACCTAGGGCATTTGAGGAAGCCCATCGTTGGTGAAGGAAATATGCCCTAGAGGCAATAATAAAGTTATTATTTATTTCCTTATATCATGATAAATGTTTATTATTCATGCTAGAATTGTATTAACCGGAAACATAATACATGTGTGAATACATAGACAAACAGAGTGTCACTAGTATGCCTCTACTTGACTAGCTCGTTAATCAAAGATGGTTATGTTTCCTAACCATGAACAATGAGTTGTTATTTGATTAACGGGATCACATCATTAAGTGAATGATCTGATTGACATGACCCATTCCATTAGCTTAGCACCCGATCGTTTAGTATGTTGCTATTGCTTTCTTCATGACTTATACATGTTCCTATAACTATGAGATTATGAAACTCCCGTTTACCGGAGGAACACTTTGGGTACTACCAAACGTCACAACGTAACTGGGTGATTATAAAGGAGTACTACAGGTGTCTCCAAAGGTACATGTTGGGTTGGCGTATTTCGAGATTAGGTTTTGTCACTCCGATTGTCGGAGAGGTATCTCTGGGCCCTCTCGGTAATGCACATCACATAAGCCTTGCAAGCATTGCAACTAATGAGTTAGTTGCGGGATGATGTATTACGGAACGAGTAAAGAGACTTGCCGGTAACGAGATTGAACTAGGTATTGGAATACCGACGATCGAATCTCGGGCAAGTAACATACCGATGACAAAGGGAACAACGTATGTTGTTATGCAGTCTGACCGATAAAGATCTTCGTAGAATATGTAGGAGCCAATATGGGCATCCAGGTCCCGCTATTGGTTATTGACCGGAGACGTGTCTCGGCCATGTCTACATTGTTCTCGAACCCGTAGGGTCCGCACGCTTAAGGTTACGATGACAGTTATATTATGAGTTTATGCATTTTGATGTACCGAAGGTTGTTCAGAGTCCTGGATGTGATCACAGACATGACGAGGAGTCTCGAAATGGTCGAGACATAAAGATTGATATATTGGAAGCCTATGTTTGGATATCGGAAGTGTTGCGGGTGAAATCGGGATTTTACCGGAGTACCGGGAAGGTTACCGGAACCCCTCGGGAGCTAAATGGGCCATGATGGGCCTTAGTGGAAAAGAGAAGAGGCAGCCCTACATGGGCTGTGCGCCTCCCCCTTCCCCTAGTCCTATTAGGACTAGGAGAGGTGGCCGGCCCCCCCTCTCTCTTTTCCCCCTCCGCGAATCCTATTCCAACTAGGATTGGGAGGGGAATCCTACTCCCAGAGGGAGTAGGACTCTCCTGGCGCGCCTCCTATGGCCGGCCAGCCTCCCCCCTCTAGTCCTTTATATACTGAGGCAGAGGCACCCCAGAAAGACACAAGCTGATCCACGTGATCTATTCCTTAGCCGTGTGCGGTGCCCCCTGCCACCATATTCCTCGATAATACTGTAGTGGAGTTTAGGCGAAGCCCTGCTGCTGTAGTGCATCAAGATCGTCACCACGCCGTCGTGCCGACGGAACTCTTCCCCGACACTTTGCTGGATCGGAGTCCGGGGATCGTCATCGAGCTGAACGTGTGCTCGAACTCGGAGGTGCCGTAGTTCGGTGCTTGTTCGGTTGGATCGTGAAGACATACGACTACTTCCTCTACGTTGTGTCAGCGCTTCCGCAGTCGGTCTGCGTTGGGTACGTAGACAACACTCTCCCCTCCCATTGCTATGCATCACATGATCTTGCGTGTGCGTAGGAATTTTTTTGAAATTACTACGAAACCCAACAGTGGTATCAGAGCCTAGGTTATTTATGTTGATGTTATATGCACGAGTAGAACACAAGTGAGTTGTGGGTGATATAAGTCATACTGCCTACCAGCATGTCATACTTTGGTTTGGCGGCATTGTTGGACGAGACGACCCGGACCAACATTACGCGTACGCTTACGCGAGACCGGTTCCCCCGACGTGCTTTGCACATAGGTGGCTTGCGGGCGACTGTCTCTCCAACTTTAGTTGAACCAAGTATGGCTACGCCCGGTCCTTGCGAAGGTTAAAACGGAGTCTATTTGACAAACTATCATTGTGGTTTTGATGCGTAGGTGAGATTGGTTCTTGCTTAAGCCCGTAGCAGCCACGTAAAACTTGCAACAACAAACTAGAGGACGTCTAACTTGTTTTTGTAGGGCATGTTGTGATGTGATATGGTCAAGACATGATGCTGAATTTTATTGTATGAGATGATCATGTTTTGTAACCGAGTTATCGGCAATTGGCAGGAGCCTTATGGTTGTCGTTTTATTGTATGTAATGAAATCGTGATGTAATGCTTTACTTTATTACTAAGCGGTAGTGATAGTCGTGGAAGCATAAGCTTGGTGAGACGACAACGATACTACGATGGAGATCAAGGTGTCACGCCGGTGACGATGGTGATCACGACGGTGCTTCGGAGATGGAGATCACAAGCACAAGATGATGATGGCCATGTCATATCACTTATATTGATTGCATGTGATGTTTATCCTTTTATGCATCTTATCTTGCTTTGATTGACGGTAGCATTATAAGATGATCTCTCACTAAATTATCAAGAAGTGTTCTCCCTGAGTATGCACCGTTGCGAAAGTTCTTCGTGCTGAGACACCACGTGATGATCGGGTGTGATAGGTTCTACGTTCAAATACAACGGGTGCAAAACAGTTGCACACGCGGAATACTCAGGTTATACTTGACGAGCCAAGCATATACAGATATGGCCTCGGAACACGGAGACCGAAAGGTCGAGCGTGAATCATATAGTAGATATGATCAACATAGTGATGTTCACCAATGAAACTACTCCATCTCACGTGATGATCGGACATGGTTTAGTTGATTTGGATCACGTGATCACTTAGAGGATTAGAGGGATGTCTATCTAAGTGGGAGTTCTTAAGTAATATGATTAATTGAACTTAAATTTATCATGAACTTAGTCCTGGTAGTATTTTGCAAATCATGTTGTAGATCAATAGCTCGCGTTGTTGCTTCCCTGTGATTATTTTGATATGTTCCTAGAGAAAATTGTGTTGAAAGATGTTAGTAGCAAAGATACGGATTTGATCCGTGATCTGAGGTATATCCTCATTGCTGCACAGAAGAATTATGTCCTTGATGCACCGCTAGGTGACGGACCTATTGCAGGAGCAGATGCAGACGTTATGAACGTTTGGCTAGCTCAATATGATGACTACTTGATAGTTTAGTGCACCATGCTTAAATGCTTAGAATCGGGACTTCAAAGACGTTTTGAACGTCATGGAGCATATGAGATGTTCCAGGAGTTGAAGTTAATATTTCAAGCAAATACCCGAGTTGAGAGATATGAAAGTCTCCAACAAGTTCTATAGCTAAAAGATGGAGGAGAATCGCTCAACTAGTGAGCATGTGCCCAGATTGTCTGAGTACAACAATCGCTTGAATCAAGTGGGAGTTAATCTTCCAGATAAGATAGTGATTGACAGAATTCTCTAGTCACCATCACCAAGTTAGTAGAAATTTTGTGATGAACTATGATATGCAAGGGATAACGGAAACGATTCCCAAGCTCTTCGTAATGCGGAAATTGACGAAGGTAGAAATCGAGAAAAACATCAAGTGTTGATGGTAGACAAGACCACTAGTTTCAAGAAAAGGGCAGAGGGAAGAAGGGGAACTTCAAGAAGAACAGCAAGCAAGTTGCTGCTCAAGTGAAGAAGCCCAAGTCTGGTCCTAAGCCTGAGACTAAGTGTTTCTACTGCAAAGGGACTGGTCACTGGAAGCGGAACTACCCCAAGTGATTGGCAGATAAGAAGGATGGCAAAGTGAACATAAGTATATTTGATATACATGTTATTGATGTGTACTAGTGTTTATAGCAACCCCTCAGTATTTGATACTAGTTCAGTTGCTAAGATTAGTAACTCGAAACGGGAGTTGCAGAATAAACAGAGACTAGTTAAGGGTGAAGTGACGATGTGTGTTGGAAGTGGTTCCAAGATTGATATGATCATCATCGTACACTCCCTATACTTTCGGGATTAGTGTTGAACCTGAAGAAGTGTTATTTGGTGTTTGCGTTAAGCATGAATATGATTTGATCATGTTTATTGTAATACGGTTATTCATTTAAGTAAGAGAATAAATTGTTGTTCTGTTTACATGAATAAAACCTTATATGGTTACACACCCAATGAAAATAGTTCGTTGGATCTCGATCGTAGTGATACACATAATCATAATATTGAAACCAAAATATGCAAAGTTAATAATGATAGTGCAACTTATTTGTGGCACTACCGTTTAGGTCATATTGGTGTAAAGCGCATGAAGAAACTCCATGCTGATGGGCTTTTGGAATCACTTGATTATGAATCAGTTGATGCTTGCGAACCATGCCTCTTGGGCAAGATGACTAAGACTCTGTTCTTCAGAACAATGGAGCGAGCAACAGATTTGTTGGAAATCATACATACTGATGTATGTGGTCCGATGAATATTGAGGCTCGCGACAAGTATCATTATTTTCTGATCTTCATAGATGATTTGAGCAGATATGAGTATATCTACTTGATGAAACATAAGTCTGAAACATTTGAAAAGTTCAAAGAATTTTAGAGTGAAGTGAAAAATCATCATAACAAGAAAATAAAGTTTCTACGATCTGATCGTAGAGAAGAGTATTTGAGTTACGAGTTTGGCCTTCAGTTAAAAACAATGTGAAATAGTTTCACTACTCACGCCACCTGGAACACCACAATGTAATGGTGTGTCCGAACGTCATAACCGTACTTTATTAGATATGGTGCGATCTATGATGTATCTTATAGATCTACCACCATCGTTTTGGGGTTATGCATTAGAGACAGTTGCATTCACATTAAATAGGGCACCATCTAAATCCGTTGAGACGACACCGTATGAACTATGGTTTGGCAAGAAACCTAAGCTGTCGTTTCTTAAAGTTTGGGACTGCGATGCTTATGTGAAAAAGTTTTAACATGATAAGCTCGAACCCAAATCGGAGAAGTAAATCTTCATAGGATATCCAAAGGAAACTATTGGATACACCTTCTATCGCAGATCCAAAGGCAAGACTTTTGTTGCTAAATTTGGAAACTTTCTAGAGAAGGAGTTTCTCTCAAAAAAAGTGAGTGGGAGGAAAGTAGAAAACTTGATAAGGTAATTGTACCTTCTCCCTTATTGGAAAGAAGTTCATCACAGAAATCTGTTCCTGTGACTACTACACCAATTAGTGAGGAAGCTAATGATGATGATCATGTAACTTCAGATCAAGTTACTACAGAATCTCGTAGGTAAACCAGAGTGAGATCCGCACCAGAGTGGTACGGTAATCCTGTTCTAGAGGTCATGCTACTTGACCATAACGAACCTACGAACTATGAAGAAGCGATGGTGAGCCCAGATTCCGCAAAATGGCTTGAGGCCATGAAATCTGAGATGGGATCCATGTATGAGAACAAAGTATGGACTTTGGTTGACTTGCCCGATGATCGGCAAGCAATTGAGAATAAATGGATCTTCAAGAGGAAGACGGACGCTGATAGTAGTGTTACTATCTACAAAGCTAGAATTGTCGCAAAAGGTTTTCGACAAGTTCAAGGTGTTGACTACGATGAGAGTTTCTCACTCGTATCTATGCTTAAGTCTGTCCGAATCATGTTAGCAATTGCCGCATTTTATGAAAACTGGCAAATGGATAAACAAAACTACATTCCTTAATATATTTATTAAAGAAGAGTTGTATATGATACAACCAGAAGGTTTGGTCAATCCTAAAGGTGCTAACTAAATATGCAAGCTCCAGCGATCCATCTATGGACTGGTGCAAGCATCTCGGAGTTGGAATATACGCTTTGATAAATTGATCAAAGCATATAGTTTTATACAGACTTGCGATGAAGCCTGTATTTACAAGAAAGTGAGTGGGAGCACTACAAAATTTCTGATAAGTATATGACATATTATTGATCGGAAATAATGTAGAATTATTCTGCAAAGCATAAAGGAGTGTTTGAAAGGATTTTTTCAAAGAAAGACCTCGGTAAAGCTGCTTACATATTGAGTATCAAGATCTATAGAGATAGATCAAGACGCTTGATAAGTTTTTCAATGAGTACATACCTTAACAAGATTTTGAAGTAGTTCAAAATGAAACAGTCAAAGAAAAAGTTTCTTGCCTGTGTTACAAGGTGTGAAGTTGAGTAAGACTCAAAGCCCGACCATGGCAGAAGATAGAAAGAGAATGAAAGTCATTCCCTATGCCTCAGCCATAAGTTCTATAAAGTATGCCATGCTGTGTACCAGATCTATTGTATACCCTACACTGTGTTAAGCAAGGGAGTGCAATAGTGATCTAAGAGTAGATCACTGGACAGCGGTCAAAATTATCCTTAGTGGAATAAGGAAATATTTCTCAATTATGGAGGTGACAAAAAGGTTCGTCGTAAAAAGTTACGTCGATGCAAGTTTTTGACACAGATCTGGATGACTCTAAGTCTCGATCTAGATACATATTGAAAGTGGGAGCAATAAGCTAGAGTAGCTCCGTGCAGAGCATTGTTGACATAGAAATTCGCAAAATACTTACGGATCTGAATGTGACAGACCCGTTGACTAAAATTATCTCACAAGCAAAATATGATCACACCTTAGTACTCTTTGGATGTTAATCACATAGCGATGTGAACTAGATTATTGACTCTAGTAAACCCTTTGGGTGTTTATCACATATCAATGTGAACTATGGGTGTTAATCACATGGTGATGTGAACTATTGCTGTTAAATCACATGGCGATGTGAACTAGATTATTGACTCTAGTGCAAGTGGGAGACTGAAGGAAATATGCCCTAGAGGCAATAATAAAGTTATTATTTATTTCCTTATATCATGATAAATGTTTATTATTCATGCTAGAATTGTATTAACCGGAAACATAATACATGTGTGAATACATAGACAAACAGAGTGTCACTAGTATGCCTCTACTTGACTAGCTCGTTAATCAAAGATGGTTATGTTTCCTAACCATGAACAATGAGTTGTTATTTGATTAACGAGATCACATCATTAAGTGAATGATCTGATTGACATGACCCATTCCATTAGCTTAGCACCCGATCGTTTAGTATGTTGCTATTGCTTTCTTCATGACTTATACATGTTCCTATAACTATGAGATTATGCAACTCCCGTTTACCGGAGGAACACTTTGGGTACTACCAAACGTCACAACGTAACTGGGTGATTATAAAGGAGTACTACAGGTGTCTCCAAAGGTACATGTTGGGTTGGCGTATTTCGAGATTAGGTTTTGTCACTCCGATTGTCGGAGAGGTATCTCTGGGCCCTCTCGGTAATGCACATCACATAAGCCTTGCAAGCATTGCAACTAATGAGTTAGTTGCGGGATGATGTATTACGAAATGAGTAAAGAGACTTGCCGGTAACGAGATTGAACTAGGTATTGGAATACCGATGATCGAATCTCGGGAAAGTAACATACCGATGACAAAGGGAACAACGTATGTTGTTATGCGGTCTGACCGATAAAGATCTTCGTAGAATATGTAGGAGCCAATATGGGCATCCAGGTCCCGCTATTGGTTATTGACCGGAGACGTGTCTCGGCCATGTCTACATTGTTCTCGAACCCGTAGGGTCCGCACGCTTAAGGTTACGATGACAGTTATATTATGAGTTTATGCATTTTGATGTACCGAAGGTTGTTCAGAGTCCTGGATGTGATCACGGACATGACGAGGAGTCTCGAAATGGTCGAGACATAAATATTGATATATTGGAAGCCTATGTTTGGATATCGGAAGTGTTCCGGGTGAAATCGAGATTTTACCGGAGTACCGGGAAGGTTACCGGAACCCCTCGGGAGCTAAATGGGCCATGATGGGCCTTAGTGGAAAAGAGAAGAGGCAGCCCTACATGGGCTATGCGCCTCCCCCTTCCCCTAGTCCTATTAGGACTAGGAGAGGTGGTCGGCCCCCTCTCTCTCTTTTCCCCCTCCGCGAATCCTATTCCAACTAGGATTGGGAGGGGAATCCTACTCCCAGAGGGAGTAGGACTCTCCTGGCGCGCCTCCTATGGCCGGACAGCCTCCCCCCTCTAGTCCTTTATATACTGAGGCAGAGGCACCCCAGAAAGACACAAGTTGATCCACGTGATCTATTCCTTAGCCGTGTGCGGTGCCCCCTGCCACCATATTCCTCGATAATACCGTAGCGGAGTTTAGGCGAAGCCCTGCTGTTGTAGTGCATCAAGATCATCACCACGCCGTCGTGCTGACAGAACTCTTCCCCGACACTTTGCTGGATCGGAGTCCGGGGATCGTCATCGAGCTGAACGTGTGCTCGAACTCGGAGGTGCCATAGTTTCGGTGCTTGTTCGGTTGGATCGTGAAGACGTACGACTACTTCCTCTACGTTGTGTCAGCGCTTCCGCAGTCGGTCTGCGTTGGGTACGTAGACAACACTCTCCCCTCTCATTGCTATGCATCACATGATCTTGCGTGTGCGTAGGAATTTTTTTGAAATTACTACGAAACCCAACAGTTGGAATATACAAGCCAAATTCTATAATGAAAATTCCCACTAGTATATGAAAGTCATAGCTCAAGAGACTCTCTATATGAAGAACATGGTGCTACTTTGAAGCACAAGTGTGGAAAAAAGATAGTAACATTGCCCCTTCTCTCTTTTTCTCTCATTTTTTTCTTTTTTTTTCTTTTTAGGCTTATTTGGCCTCTCTCTTTTTTTGGGCTTCTTTGGTCACTTTTATTTTGATAACCTCACATGGGACAATGCTCTAATAATGATGATCATCACACTTTTATTTACTTACAACTCAATATTACAACTAGATATCTAGAACAAGGATATGACTCTATATGAATGCCTCCGGTGGTGTACCGGGATGTGCAATGATCTAGCGTAGCAATGACGTCAAAAAAAGAATAGGCCATGAAAACATCATGCTAGCCATCTTACGATCATGCAAAGCAATATGACAATGAATGCTCAAGTCATGTATATGATGATGATGAAAGTTGCATGGCAATATATCTCGGAATGGCTATGGAAATGCCATGATAGGTAGGTATGGTGGCTGTTTTGAGGAAGGTATATGGTGGGTTTATGGTACCAGCGAAAGTTGCGCGGTACTAGAGAGGCTAGCAATGATGGAAGGGTGAGAGTGCGTATAATCCATGGACTCAACATTAGTCATAAAGAACTCACATACTTATTGCAAAAATCTATTATCCATCGAGACAAAGTACTACGCGCATGCTCCTAGGGGGATAGATTGGTAGGAAAAGACCATCGCTCGTCCCCGACCACCACTCATAAGGAAGGCAATCATTAAATACCTCATGCTTCAACTTCGTTACATAACAGTTCACCATACGTGCATGCTACGGGAATCACAAACATCAACACAAGTATTTCTACAATTCACAACCACCCACTAGCATGACTCTAATATCACCATCTTTATATCGCAAAACTATTGCAAGGAATCAAACACATCATATTCACTGATCTACAAGTTTTATGTAGGATTTTATGACTAACCATGTGAATGACCAGTTCCTGTTATCTCTCTAAATAGATATAAGTGAAGCAAGAGAGTTTAATTCTTTCTACAAAAGATATGCCCACACTCTAACAAATCTAAGTGAAGCAAAAGAGCATTCTACAAATGACGGTTTTCTATGTAAAGAGAAAAGGCAATCCAAACTTCATTAGATATAAGTGAAGCACATGAAGCATTCTATAAGGCCATACTCAAAAGATATAAGTGAAGTGCAATGAGAATTATATAAATCAACCAAGGACTATCTCATACCATCATGGTGCAAAAAATAAATTTAAAAACTAAATGCAAAAGACGCTCCAAGTTTGCACATATCGCATGAACGAAACGAATCCAAAAACATACCGATACTTGTTGAAGAAAGAGGTGATGCCTTCCGGGGCATCCCCAAGCTTAGACGCTTGAGTCTCCTTGAATATTTACTTGGGGTGCCTCAGGCATCCCCAAGCTTGAGCTCTTGCCTCTCTTCCTTCTTCTCACATCGAGACCTTCTCGATCATCGAACACTTCATCCACATAAAACTTCAACAGAAAACTCGGTAAGATCCATTAGTATAATAAAGCAAATCACTACTCTAAGTACTGTTGCAAACCAATTAATATTTTATTTTTGCATTCTGTCTACTGTAATATAACTTTTTCATGGCTTAATCCACTGATATAAATTGATATTTTCATCAAAACAAGCAAACTATGCATCAAAAACAGAATCTGTCTAAAACAGAACAGTCTGTAATAATCTGAATATTAACCATACTTATGATACTTTAAAAATTCTACCAAAATTAGGAAAAATAAACAATTTTTATAGGAAGACAGTGCAAAAAGAATCAGAACCATTTGACGTTCCAGCTAAAAATGTAAAATCGCGCACTACAGCCAAAGTTTCTGTCCTGCACCGTACAAACCATCAAGCAAATGTAAACATCCTAAAGGAAAACCTTGGCACATTATTTTTATTTCTAAACTTTATAAAAGAACACAACAGAAATAAATGACTCTCTAAAACTTCCGGGTTGTCTCCCTGGCAGCGCTTTCTTTAAAACCATTAAGCTAGGCATATAGTGCTCAAGTAATGGATCCACCCGGATCCCAAGGTATATCAAAACCAATTTTAATTAACAATGATTTGTAATTTAGTGGTGAGCACATGGTAACATATATCATGTAATGACGAAGTCTAACTCTCTTCCTATGCATCAGCATGTCATAAAAGAACAATTCATGCACACAAAGTAAAGGCCAATGCAGAGTATAAACAGTTTCTTGCAATTTTATCGTATTGGAAACATAGAGAGGTGGAGATATAGTTCCTCTCTCATAATAATTGAAAGTAGGAGCAGCAAGGACATGCATATTATATTCATCAAAATCATCATGTGCAACGGTAAAAGGCAACCCATCAATATAATCCTTAATAAGTGCAAACTTCTCCGATATAGTGTAGTCGGGAGAATTCAAAAAGATAGTAGGACTATCATGCGTGGGTGCAATAGCAACAATTTCATGTTTAACATAAGGAACTATAGCAAGTTCATCTCCATAAGCATAATTCATATTGGCATCTTGGCCACAAGCATAGCAAGCATCATCAAAAAGGGATATTTCAAAAGAATCGACGAGATCATAGCAATTATCATAATATTCATCCTTCGGTAAGCATGAAGGGGAATTAAACAATGTATGAGTTGAAGAGTTACTCTCATTAGAAGGTGGGCATGGGTGATCAATCCGCTCTTCCTCCTTTTGTTCTTCGCTCTCCTCCTCATCTTTTTCATCCAATGAGCTCACAGTTTCATCAACTTCTTCTTCCATAGACTCCTGCAAAATATTAGACTCCTGCATTAATATCATAATTGTATTCATAATTCTCATAGCAATATTTAAGGATAGCTAAATTTTCAGGTCTATAAACCAAATCATCAAAATCTTCAAACTCTTTAAACATAGATTCAATTTCATAAGCACCCATAAAAGCAACAAATTCTTCTATTTGTTCCACATCATAGTAATCATATATACCTCTAGCATAAGAAGCTAAAGTTTTATTATCATTAAATTTGCATAAAAAGGGAAGGTATGGAGCCTTCATCCTCAAGCAACAAGTATAATCATATCTCAAGCATAATTGCCTAGCATACCAATTCAATATATGAATTTGATCCCATAATAGTTTCCATTTTTGTGTCAAGCGGTAATCCCTAAAATATTCATGTTGATCCAACGTTACTCCCATTACATAATTGAATGGGGTTTTCTCAGGATTATTAAAGTAGTACATAATATTTTTCACATAATCAGCATCGAGGATTTTAGGAGGTTCCCCATCTCCATGAGTAGCAAGTACACCTAATTTTTTTGGTATTTCGTGTTCCATATCCATCACTAAAGATAAAGAACAACTAAGAACAGCAAATAAAAATTACTTAGTGATAAAGCAAACAAGCACACACGAGAATATTCACCCCACGCTATTGCTCCCCGGCAACGGCGCCAGAAAAAGGTCTTGATAACCCACAAGTATAGGGGATCGCAACAGTTTTCGATAAGTAAGAGTGTCAAACCCAACGAGGAGCTAAAGGTAGAACAAATATTCCCTCAAGTTCTATCGACCACCGATACAACTCTACGCACGCTTGACGTTCGCTTTACCTAGAACAAGTATGAAACTAGAAGTACTTTGTAGGTGCTGTTGGATAGGTTTGCAAGATAATAAAGAGTACATAAATAAAAAGTAGGGGTTGTTTAGATAAAGAAACAATAAAGTAAATATAGCGAGTGTGGAAAATTGGTGGTAGGAGTTGCGAAATTGCCCCTAAGCAATTGACTACTTTACTAGACCGATAGCAAGTATTATGTGGGAGAGGCCACTGCTAGCATGTCATCCCTAACTTGGAATTCTATGCACTTATGATTGGAACTATTAGCAAGCATCTGCAACTACTAATGTTCATTAAGGTAAAACCCAACCATAGCATTAAGGTATATTGGTCCCCCTTCAATCCCGTATGCATCAATTTCTATGCTAGGTCGAAGCTTTTGTCACTCTTGCCCTCCAATACATAGTCCTATCAACATACAACTAACCCTAGGGTGTGATCCATGCGCGCAATCATATGATGGGCACCAAAGGACAGCAACATAACCACAAGCAAATTAAATCAATCATAGCAATTCATCAACCACCGATAGGACAACGAAAATCTATTCAGACATCATAGGATGGCAACACATCATTGGATAATAATATGAAGCATAAAGCACCATGTTCAAGTAGAGGATACAGCGGGTTGCGGGAGAGTGGACCGCTGTAGATAGATGGGGGAAGGTGATGGAGATGTTGGTGAAGATGGTGGAGGTGTTGGTGTAGATCGCGGTGATGATGATGGCCCCCGGTGGCACTCCGGTGCCACCGGAAGCGAGGGGGAGAGAGGCCCCTTCCTTCTTCTTCTTCCTTGACCTCCTCCCTAGATGGGTGAAGGGTTTACCCTCTGGTCCATGGCCTCCATGGCACGGGAGGGGCGAGAGCCCCTCCGAGATTGGATCTGTCTCTCCGTCTCTCTCTGTTTCTTTGTTCTCAGATTCTTCCCTTTCACCGTTTCTTATATTCCCGGAGATCCGTAACTCCGATTGGGCTGAAATTTTAACACGGTCTCTATTCGGGATATTAGATTTTTTGCGGTGAAAGAAGGGCATCAATCGCCTTACGGGTGGCCCACGATGGTCAAGGGCGCGCCCCCTGCCTCGTGGCCACCTCGGGCACCGTCTCGTGTGGATTTTTCTTCCCAAAAACCATATATATTCCAAAAAAAATCTCTGTCAGTTTTTATTCCGTTTGGACTCCGTTTGATATGGATATTCTGCGAAACAAAAAACATGCAACAAACAGGAACTGGCACTGGGCACTGGATCAATATGTTAGTCCCAAAAATAGTATAAAAAGTTGCCAAACGTATATGAAAGTTGTAGAATATTGGCATGGAACAATCAAAAATTATGGATACGACAGAGACGTATCACTATGCATCACCATGATCTTGCGTGTGCGTAGGAAATTTTTGAAATTACTGCGTTCCCCAATAGTGGCATCCGAGCCAGGTTTATGTGTAGATGTTATATGCACGAGTAGAACACAAAGGAGTTGTGGGCGTGGGTATATACATATTGCTTGCCGTCACTAGTTGTTTCTTGATTCGGCGGTATTGTTGGATGAAGCGGCCCAGACCGACATTACGCATACGCTTACGCGAGACTGGTTCTACCAACGTGCTTCGCACATAGGTGGCTGATGGGCGTCAGTTTCTCCAACTTTAGTTGAATCGGATTCAAAGAACAGGGTTCTTTCTGAAGATCAAAAAGCAATCACTATACCACGTTGTGGTTTTTGATGCGTAGGTAAGAACGGTTCTTGCTCAGCCCATAGCAGCCACGTAAAACTTGCAACAACAAAGTAGAGGATGTCTAACTTGTTTTTGCAGGACATGTTGTGATGTGATATGGTCAAGACATGATGCTAAATTTTATTGTATGAGATGATCATGTTTTGTAACACAGTTATCGGCAACTGGTAGGAGCCATATGGTTGTCGCTTTATTGCATGAAATGCAATCACCATGTAATTGCTTTACTTTATCACTAAGCGGTAGCGATAGTCGTAGAAGCAATAGTTGGCGAAACGACAACGATGCTTCGATGGAGATCAAGGTGTCAAGCCGGTGACGATGGTGATCATGACGGTGCTTTGGAGATGGAGATCAAAGGCACAAGATGATGATGGCCATCATATCACTTATATTGATTGCATGTGATGTTTAGCCTTTATGCATCTTATTTTTCTTAGTTCGGCGATAGCATTATAAGATGATCTCTCACTAAATTTCAAAGTATAAGTGTTCTCCCTGAGTATGCACCGTTGCTACAGTTCGTCGTGCCGAGACACCATGTGATGATCGGGTGTGATAAGCTCTGCGTTCACATACAATGGGTGCAAGCCAGTTTTGCACACACAGAATACTCGGGTTAAACTTGACGAGCCTAGCATATGCAGATATGGCCTCGGAACACTGAGACCGAAAGATCGAGCGTGAATCATATAGTTGATATGATCAACATAGTGATGTTCATCATTGAAAACTACTCCATCTCACGTGATGATCGGACATGGTTTAGTTGATATGGATCACGTGGTCACTTAGATGATTAGAGAGATATCTATCTAAGTGGGAGTTCTTAAGTAATATGATTAATTGAACTTTAATTTATCATGAACTTAGTCCTGATAGTATTTGCATAACTATGTTGTAGATCAATAGCTCGCGATGTAGCTCCCCGTTTATTTTTTGATATGTTCCTAGAGAAAAATATGTTGAAAGATGATAGTAGCAATGATGCGAACTAGGTCCGTGATCTGAGAATTATCCTCATTGCTGCACAGAAGAATTATGTCCTTGATGCACCGCTAGGTGACAGACCTATTGCAGGAGCAGATGCAGACATTATGAACGTTTGACAAGCTCGGTATGATGACTACTTGATAGTTTAGTGCACCATGCTTTACGGCTTAGAATCGGGACTTCAAAAATGTTTTGAACGCCATGGAGCATATAAGATGTTCCAAGAGTTGAAATTGGTATCTCATAATCATGCCCGTGTCAAGAGGTATGAGACCTCTGACAGTACTTTGCCTACAAGATGGAGGAGAATAGCTCAACGAGTGAGCATGTGCTCCGAATGTCTGAGTACTACAATCACCTGAATCAAGTGGGAGTTAATCTTCCCGATAAGATAGTGATTGACAGAGTTCTCTAGTCACTATCACCAAGTTACTAGAACTTCGCGATGAACTATAATATGCAAGGGATAACGGAAACGATTCCCAAATCTCTTCGCGATGCTGAAATCGGCGAAGGTAGAAATCAAGAAAAAGCATCAAGTGTTGATGGTTGACAAGACCACTAGTTTCAAGTAAAAGGACAAGGGAAAGAAAGGGAATTTCAAGAAGAATGGCAAGTAAGTTGCCACTCCCATGAAGAAGCCCAAAGCTAGACCCAAGCCTGAAACTGAGTGCTTCTACTGCAAAGGAGATGGTCACTGGAAGTGGAACTGCCCTAGATACTTGGCGGATAATAAGGATGATGCGGAGCATCCTATGGACATCACCATGTCAAGAGTTCATTTGGAAAGTGACACGTGCGACATATACTTCACATACGCAAAGGTGAATCATCTCCTTTACACGTGCGCACTTGACCCCTTCGAGGATGGTATACTACTTGACACTTCTCCCGTGTGCATGCATAGGTATTGTCGGAGCTTCATGGATGTCGAGGAGGAGTGCGAGCGCCAAGGAACAACTACACCATCCGCGAGGGAAGCCTGGAAGCGACGACGGAAGAAGACGGAGCTGCTGAAGCTACAGCGGCCGGACATCCGGGCCAGAGGCCGGACATCCGGCGCCTGTGCAGCCGCCCAACAGCTGCACCAACAGTCGGCCGAAGAAGCTTCAGTGGCTGGACATCCGGCGCCTCCCGACAGCCCGGACATCCGGCACCCCTCCCGGAAATCCGGCGCACCGCACTAGAACCTACAGAAACCTGCACCGCCAGCCCGGACATCCGCCCCCCTAGCCCGGACATCCGGCCTCTCCCGAAGCCCCGGACATCCGGCCCGACACCCGGACATCCGGCTCCGCCTGTCTGCGCATAGTAAAGGGCCGAAGCCCATGTACCTCTTCGCCCCCCTAGACTATAAATACTCCATCCCCTTCCTCTTTCTAGGGTTAGCAAAGGATTAGCTCATATGTGAGATAGAGCTTTGCTCATCCATTACGGATCTACTCCACGAGAGAGACCGCAACCCCTCTACGGAGAAGATCCCCTTGGATTCAAGACCACCTCTTGGGTGGCCCCATCAAGACCTCCTCACGGAGAAGAACCGGTTACCGTGTATCATCCGTTGTTGACTTTGGATCTTGTATCTTACCTTTGTGTTCATCGATCTAGCGCATGTGTGATCTATTCTTGTTGGTTGAGTGATTTCTCTCGTGTTCCCCTCGTGTTTCCCCTCGTGTTCATCGCGTTCTTTGTAGGGATCCGCTCCTTTCGTGAAAGATCGGCCATCTAGGGTTCCACCCTACATCAAAGGATGGCAAAGTGAACAAAGGTATATTTGATATACATGTTATTGATGTGTACTTTACTAGTGTTTACAGCAAACCCCTCGGTATTTGATACTAGTTCAGTTGCTAAGAATAGTAACTCGAAACGGGAGTTGCAAAATAAACAAAGACTAGTTGAGGACGAGGTGACGATGTGTGTTGGAAATGATTCCAAGGTTGATAAGATCACCATCGCACACTCCCTTTACCTTCAGGATTAGTGTTGAACCTAAAATAAATGTTATTTGGTGTTTGCGTTGAGCATAATATGATTGGATCATGTTTATTGCAATACGGTTATTCATTTAAGTCAAAGAATAATTGTTATTCTATTTACGTGAATAAAACCTTCTGTGGTCATACACCCAAGGTGAATGGTTTATTGAATCTCGATCGTAGTGATACACATATTCATAATATTGAAGCCAAAAGATGAAAAGTTAATAATGATAGTGCAACCTATTTGTGGCACTACCGTTTAGGTCATATTGGTGTAAAGCGCATGAAGAAACTCCATGCTAATGGACTTTTAGAATCACTTGATTATGAATCACTTGCTGCTTGCGAACCATGCCTCATGGGCAAGATGACTAAGACTCCATTCTACGGAACAATGGAGAGAACAACAAACTTATTGGAAATAATACATACTGATGTATGCGATCCGATAAGTGTTGGCTCGCAACGGGTATCGTTATTTTCTGACCTTCACAGATGATTTGAGCAGATACGGGTATATCTACTTAATGAAACATACGTCTGAAACATTTGAAAAGTTCAAAGAATTTCAGAGTGAAGTGGAAAATCATCGTAATAAGAAAAATAAAGTTTCTACGATCTGATCGCGGAGGCGAATATTTGAGTTACGAGTTTGGTCTTCATTTGAAACAATGTAGAATAGTTTCGCAACTCATGCCACCTGGAACACCACAACATAATGGTGTGTCTGAACGTTGTAATCGTACTTCATTGGATATGGTGTGATCTATGATGTCTCTTACCGATTTACCACTATCGTTTTGGGGTTATGCATTAGAGACAACTGCATTCACGTTAAATAGGGCACCATCTAAATCCGTTGAGGTGACACCGTATGAACTATGGTTTGGCAAGAAACCAAAGCTGTCGTTTCTTAAAGTTTGAGGTTGCGATGCTTATGTGAAAAAGTTTCAAACTGTTAAGCTCAAACCCAAATCGGAGTAGTGCGTCCTCATAGGATACCCAAAAGAAACTATTGGGTACACCTTCTATCACAGATCCAAAGGCAAGATATTTTGTTGCTAAGAATGGATCCTTTCTAGAGAAGGAGTTTCTCTCGAAAGAAGTGAGTGTGAGTAAAGTAGAACTTGATGAGGTAATTATACCTTCTCCCGAATTGGAAAGTAGTTCATCACAGAAATCAGTTCCAGTGATGCCTACACCAATTAGTGAGGAAGTTAATGATGATGATCATGAAACTTCAGATCGAGTTACTACTGGACCTCGTAGGTCAACCAAAGTACGTTCCGCACCAGAGTGGTACAGTAATCCTGTTTTGGAAGTCATGTTACTAGACCATGACGAACCTACGAATTATGAGGAAGCGATGATGAGCCCAGATTCCGCGAAATGGTTTAAGGCCATGAAATCTGAGATGGGATCCATGCATGAGAACAAAGTATGGACTTTGATTGACTCACCCGTTGATCAGTGAGCCTTTCATAATAAATGGATCTTCAAGAGGAAGACATACACTGATAGTAGTGTTACTATCTACAAAGCTTGAATTGTCGCAAAAAGGTTTTCGACAAGTTCAAGGTGTTGACTACGATGAGAATTTATCACTTGTATCGATGCTTAAAAGTCTGTCCGAATCATGTTAGCAATTGCCGCATTTTATGAAATTTGGCAAATGGATATCAAAACTACATTCCTTAATGGATTTATTAAATAAGAGTTGTATATGATGCAACCCGAAGGTTTTGTCAATCCTAAAGGTGCTAACAAAGTGTGCAAGCTCCAGCGATCCATCTATGGACTGGTGCAAGCATCTCGGAGTTGGAATATATGCTTTGATAAAGTGGTCAAAGCATATGGTTTTATACAGACTTGCGGTAAAGCCTGTATTTACAAGAAAGTGAGTGGGAGCACTACAACCTTTCTGATAAGTATATGTGAGTGACATATTGTTGATCGGAAATGATGTAGAATTTTCTGGAAAGCATAAAGGAGTGTTTGAAAGTTGTTTTGCAAAGAAAGACCTCGATGAAGCTGCTTACACATTGAGCATCAAGATCTATAGAGATAGATCAAGATGCTTGATAAGATTTTTCAATGAGTACATACCTTGACAAGATTTTTGAATTAGTTCAAAATGGAACAGTCAAAGAAGGAGTTCTTTCCTGTGTTGCAAGGTGTGTAGTTGAGTAAAGACTCAAAACCCGACCACGGCAGAAAATAGAAAGAGAATGAAAAGTCATTCCCTATGTCTCACTCATAGGTTCTATAAAATATGCTATGTTGTGTACCATACCTATTGTGTACCTCACCATAAGTTTGGCAAGAGGGTACAATAGTGATCCAGGAGTGGATCACTGGATAGCGGTCAAAAATATCCTTAGTGGAATAAGGAAATGTTTCTCGACTATGGAGGTGACAAAGAGTTCGTCGTAAAGAGTTATGTCGATGCAAGCTTTGACACCGATCTGGATGACTCTAAGTCTCGATCTAGATACATATTGAAAGTGGGAGCAATTAGCTAGAGTAGCTCCGTTCAAAGCATTGTAGACATAGAAAATTTGCAAAATACATACGGCTCTGAATGTGGCAGACCCATTGAGTAAATTTCTCTCACAAGCAAAACATGATCACTCTTTGGATGTTAATCACATAGCGATGTGAACTAAATTATCCACTCTAGTAAACCTTTTGGGCGTTAGTCACATGGAGATGTGAACTATTGTGTTAAATCACATGACGATATGAACTAGATTATTGACTCTAGTGCAAGTGGGAGACTGAAGGAAATATGCTCTAAAGGTAATAATAAAGTTGTTATTTGTATTTCCTTATATCATGATAAATGTTTATTATTCATGCTAGAATTGTATTAACCGGAAACTTAGTACATGTGTGAATACATAGACAAACATAGTGTCACTAGTATGCCTCTATTTGACTAGCTCGTTGAATCAAAGATAGTTAAGTTTCCTAGCCATGGACATGAGTTATCATTTGATTAACTAGATCACATCATTAGAGAATGATGTGATTGACTTGACCCATTCCGTTAGCTTAGCACTTGATCGTTTAGTATATTGCCATTGCTTTCTTCATGACTTATACATGTTCCTATGACTATGAGATTATGCAACTCCCAAATACCGGAGGAACACTTTGTGTGCTACCAAATGTCACAACATAGCTGGGTGATTATAAAGGTGCTCTATAGGTGTCTTCGATGGTGTTTGTTGGGTTGGCATAGATCGAGATTAGCATTTGTCACTCTGAGTATCGGAGAGGTATCTCTGGGTCCTCTCGGTAATGCACATCACTATAAGCCTTGCAAGCAATGTGACTAATGAGTTAGTTGCGGGATGATGCATTACGGAATGAGTAAAGAGACTTACCGGTAACGAGATTGAACTAGGTATTGAGATACCGATGATCAAATCTCGGGCAAGTAACATACCGATGACAAAGGGAACAGCGTATGTTGTTATGCGGTTTGACCGATAAAGATCTTCGTAGAATATGTAGGAGCCAATATGAGCATCCAGGTTCCGCTATTGATTATTGACCGGAGATGTGTCTCGATCATGTCTACATAGTTCTCGAACCCGTAGGGTCTGCACGCTTAACGTTCTGTGACAATTTATATTATGAGTTAAGTGATTTGATGACCGAAGTTTGTTTGGAGTCCCGGATAAGATCGGAGACATGACGAGGAGTCTCAAAATGGTCGAGACGTAAAGATCGATATATTGGAAGGCTATATTCGGACATCGGAAAGGTTCCGAGTGATTCGGGTATTTTTCAGAGTACCGGAGAGTTATGGGAATTCGTATTGGGCCTTAATGGGCCATACGGGAAAGGAGAGAAAGGCCTCAAGGGTGGCCGCGGCCCTTCCCCATGGACTGGTCCGAATTGGACTAGGGAAAGGGGGCGCCCCTTCCTTCCTTCCTTCTCCTTCTCCCTTCCCTTTTTCCTATTCCATGAAGGAGGTGAAATCCTACTAGGACTCCACACTTCGAGCGCGCCCTATGAGAGCCGGCCTCTGATGTCTACTACACAACCTTCTTCTTGTAGACGTTGTTGGGCCTCCAAGTGCAGAGGTTTGTAGGACAGTAGCAAATTTCCCTCAAGTGGATGGCCTAAGGTTTATCAATCCGTAGGAGGCGTAGGATGAAGATGGTCTCTCTCAAGCAACCCTGCAACCAAATAACAAAGAGTCTCTTGCGTCCCCAACACACCCAATACAATGGTAAATTGTATAGGTGCACTAGTTCTGTTAAGAGATGGTGATATAAGTGGTATATGGATAGTAGATTGTAAGTGCATCTAGTGCCCCTTAGCGATTTTGGTGTATTGAAGACTTATAGGTTAAGGGACTAATGCATGTGTGAGTGTACACATGTCTATAAGTCTATGAGGAGTTTGATATTTACAGGAAAAGTCGACCCCTAAAAATGAATATCTTCGGCTGAAGATTTTGGTATTTCTGAAGACTTTCATGAAGACTTTGAAAGTGAAGAAATTGGTGTGTCCATGAAGACTTGATATTCATGCGAGAAATATGAAGCTTGAAGACTTTCGTTTTCATAGTTTTGTTTTTCTCTTTCTTGAGTCATAGGAAACACCGTACTGTTAAAGGGGGTCGAGGAAATACTAAGGAAAAATTTCCATGTGATGCTCAACTCAAATCCTACACCTACCAATCCCTTCGAGTGAAGCCATTGGAAATCTCATATAGTTCAGTCAATTTCTTCAGTGACAGAGACGAAGTTCTTCTGGTCTCTGAGGAATTTGTCCTGACTGAGGAGTTAGGAATTCACCAATGTGGATTGCCTACACAGTGAGGAACATGATAGCCCTGAGGATTTTGCTACTCAAAATTCCGACCGTTGCTGTGCTATGCGCCAGCTGTCCCAAAATATCTATCCACCTAACGGTCATATCATTGAAGTGCATTTATGTCTTATCATGTCGGGCTGCTCCCTAGGCTATAAATAGCCGCCCCCTACAACCACTAGCTGGTTGGCTGCTCCGAGAGAAACTGACACTTGTCATTTGAGAGCAACCCATCCTCCGAGGACTTTGAGCGAAAATCATCAAGTGAGGAAAAACCAAAAACCCAAACACCTACAAACCCCAAGTGATTGAGCATCGCTGAAGAGATTGATCCTGAGTGGATCCGACGCTTGTTACCTTTGAAGACTGTGCTTCTTCCAGACGGTTAGGCGTCATGGTCTAGAGCATCCAAGAGGAATAGTGGATCACCGAGTGACCAAGTTTGTGAATGTTTGGAAGTCGCCTGAAGACTTACCACGAGTGATTGGACAAGGTCTATGTGACCTTAGTTCAAGGAGAATACGGTGAGGACTGGGTGTCTTGGACTAAGTGTCCTTGACTAGGTGTCCGGGACTGTGCGTCCTCGAGTTTAAATACTCAGCCGCTCCAACCAGACGTGCAACTGAGACAGCAGTTGGAACTGGTCTACCAAATCATTGTCTTCACCGAGCTTACTGGTTTTATTTCCTCATCTCTTTCATTTCCTCATAACTGTGTTGTATATTTGTTCATATCTGTGTTTGAAGACTTTGACTGAAGACTTTCTCAATTTCCTCAGTTCAATTTCTTCAGTCTGTTTGTCTTCATCTTGAGTTATCCTGTGATTACGCTTCCTGTACTCTGTGCCTGTCTTCATTTCATCATGATGACTATGCTTGTATTCTGTTGTGTTTACTTTTGAGTACTTATTCCGCTGCTAGTAGTTCTTCGCTGAGGAATTTGCTCACCAGCAAATTCCTCAGTGAAGAATTTCATAAAAATCGCCTATTCACCCCCCCTCTAGTCGATATAACGCACTTTCATAGATAAAGGTTTTTGTAATCTGAAAATATAAAAATAGCAAGGTAACTAATGATAAAAGTGAGCGTAAACGGTATTGCAATGCGTTGAAACAAGGCCTAGGGTTCATACTTTCGCTAGTGTAAGTTCTCTCAACAATAATAACATAATTGGATCATATAACTATCCCTCAACATGCACCAAAGAGTCACTCCAAAGTCACTAATAGCGGAGAGCAAACGAAGAGATTATGGTAGGGTACGAAACCACCTCAAAGTTATTTTTTCCAATCAATCCGTTGGGCTATTCCTATAAGTATCACAAACAGCCCTAGAGTTCGTACTAGAATAACAACTTAAGACACAAATCAACCAAAACCCTAATGTCACCTAGATACTCCAATGTCACCTCAAGTATCCGTGGGTATGATTATACGATATGCATCACACAATCTCAGATTCATCTATTCAACCAACACATAGAACCTCAAAGAGTGCCCCGAAGTTTCTACCGGAGAATCACGACAAAAATGTGTGCCAACCCCTACACATAGGTTCATGGGCGGAACCCGCAAGTTGATCACCAAAACATACATCAAGTGAATCACGTGGTATCCCATTGTCAACACAAATACGCACGGCAAGACATACATCAAGTGTTCTCAAATCTTTAAAGACTCAATCCGATAAGATAACTTCAAAGGGGAAACTCAATCCATTATAAGAGAGTAGAGGGGGAGAAACATCATAAGATCCAACTATAATAGCAAAGCTCGCGATACATCAAGATCGTACCACCTCAAGAACACGAGAGAGAGAGAGAGAGATCAAACACATAGCTACTGGTACATACCCTCAGCCCCGAGGGAGAACTACTCCCTCCTCGTCATGGAGAGCACCGGGATGATGAAGATGGCCACCGGAGAGGGATTGCCCCCTCCGGCAGGGTGCTGGAACGGGTCTAGATTGGCTTTCGGTGGCTACGGAGGCTTCTGGCGGCGGAACTCCTGATCTATTGTGTTCCCCGATCATTTTAGGGTATATGGAAATATATAGGAGGAAGAAGTGCATCAGGGGGGCCACGAGGGGCCCACGAGGGTGGAGGGCGTGCCCAGGGGGTGGGCGCGCCCCCCTGCCTCGTGGCCTCCTCGTAGATCCCCTAACGTGCACTCCAAGTCTTCTGGGCTTCTTCTGATCCAAAAATAAGTTCCGTGAAGTTTCAGGTCAATTGGACTCCGTTTGGTTTTCCTTTTCCGCGATATTCCAAAACAAGGTAAAAAACAGAAACTGGCACTGGGCTCTGGGTTAATAGGTTAGTCCCAAAAATAATATAAAAGTGCATAATAAAGCCCATAAACATCCAAAGTTGATAATATAATAGTATGGAACAATCAAAAATTATAGATACGTTGGAGACGTATCAGCCTCCTCCTCCCTTCATCCTTTATATACGTGGCAAGGGGGCACCTCATAGACACACAAGTTGATTATTGATCTCTTAGCCGTGTGCGGTGCCCCCTCCACCATAATCCACCTCGATCATATCGTAGCGATGCTTAGGCGAAGCCCTGTTCCGGTAGCATCATCATCACCGTCATCACGCCGTCGTGCTGACGAAACTCTTCCTCGACACTCTGCTGGATCGTGAGTTCGTGGGACGTCACCGAGCCGAACGTGTGTAGATCGCGGAGGTGCCGTACTTTCGGTATTAGGATCGGTCTATCATGAAGACGTACGACTACATCAACCGTGTTGTCATAACGCTTTCGCTTACGGTCTACGAGGGTACGTAGACAACACTCTTCCCCTCTCGTTGCTATGCATCACCATGATCTTGCGTATGCGTAGGAAATTTTTAAAATTACTGCGTTCCTCAACATTTTTTATTTTCTCTTAATCGGGTGTAGATGAGTCTGGGCTCAGAAATGCATATGCGATGTACCTTAGAGCATTGCATAGGAAAAATGTTATGGTGGAGGAAAGGGAAATTATAAGAAAAGAATTGTCTTGTTTTATGAAGAGATGAAATGATCTCTTAACACAGTATGTCTCATCATATTTTTATGAATAGCTAGTTATTAAACATAAGGCTAAGAAATAACCCATTATAGATATGCTTTATTGTCATCTCTAAACTATATGCAAGACTTTGATAAAATTGTATTATCAGTCACTATACATGCCCTAATGAAGCGAACCTATTTGCCAATCGCGCGCGGCAGTGGCCATAGCCGAGCCAGTTGGGCTGGCCTACTACGGGGTTCGCATGATTGTTTCGTTTGCTGCTGTTTCTTTTGTTCGGTTTTTTCTTCTTCCAAATTTACCTTTATTCTCCTGTTTTTTCTTTTGATTTTTTATTTATTTGTACAGTTTTTTAGTGTTTTTATTTATGTTTTCGTTCTTTTTTCCTATTTTGGTTTTGTTATTTTTCTTTTTCTGTTTTTACCTTCAATTTTTTGTGTATTATACAAAACGTTCACATGTATTAGACAAATATGTTCAGAAGAAAAATGTTCACCAAGGACATATCTAGCTAACTTTTGTTCCTCTCTCCAAAGGCGACTTGGGGAAAAGCCTTCCTTCCCTTGATCCCTGTCGGCGAGCCCATGGATTCGCCTCATCTCTGTCTGCCGCTTCAGCTGCCGGTGGCAGGGAGAAGATTTGTGATTCCTCGGCTCCGGCTAGTAGATAGGTAGGGTTTTAGTCCTTGCAAGGGCGACATTTGGATGGATGGCGGAGCTCCTTCTTCGAGTCAGTCTTCGGGTTCTGATCCTCCTCAAGTTTGACCGATGGGACATATTAGACTGAGCTCTAGCATAGATTCCTGCCAGCTGCTTGGGGCAGCAAGGTTATGCTTTCTCGCTGTGCGTACAAGATGGCGATATTTGGTGTCAATTCTTTAGATCGATTTAAGGATTCAACGGTGTCGACTGCAGCTCCACGGTGGTGGTCCTTAGAGCCACGTGGACGAAGAATTCTCAGCTGTTATCGATAAGGTCATGCCGGCTCTGGCATGCGAGCGGCGACAACGACGCGTCCACAGCTCATTCTGGCAGCGGCAAATGTCGTTCCGTAGTCTATGGACCTCAATGTAATTTTCATTATGGTTGACGTGTTTTGTACAATCTTTATAATATATCTAATATGTTTCTCAGAAAAAGAAATGAAAAATGTTCACTGTATATTATGAAAAGTTTTACCACGCACCACATATGACAATTTTTTATTATATATTAAGACTTTTTTACTATATATTCCAAAAAGTGCACTGCACATTATACAAAATGTTCACCACGTATTAAAAAAATTGATCATATCTTTAGAAAATGCTCACCATATATTATGGAAACTTCGCCGTGTATTACAACAAAGTTCATCGTATATTTGAAATGAGTTCAGTTTGTATATTTAAAAATGTTCAACGTATATTACAAAAAAGTTAAATGTATTCAAAGAATTCACCATATGTTTAAAACTGTTTAGTGTATATTTTGAAAAATGTTCACCATATATTATAAACAAAAATAACTATATAATAATAAAACAGAAGATTTTTTAGAAAGAACAAAATAAAAACCCTATTCAAGCATCTTCCTAAATGAGTCAATTAAACATGTGGTGCTAGAACATAACGCAAACGGTCATTGTAGTGGTAGAAGTTGCGACATACATTCAAATGGTGCAAAAACTTAGCTTTGATGTGCAAATACAGTGCTTATCTACTTTGTATACGGAATCGGCCTGGATGGCACATGGGGACTGTTGTCAGCCACTAGACAAGGGAGAAGGGGTCGTGTGACCTGGTTTTCTGAAAACACCCTCGAAAAAATATAATTGTTTTTGCAAAAAAGCCCTTGTTGATGTGGCATTTTTTTCACCTCTAAGACCAATGGGTCCCGCTTGTCAGGAGAGTTAAAATAAAACCATGTTCAGGACTTCAGGTCAAATATTTATACACACGGATTACAAAACTGTTCGTTGTGTATATTTAAAAATGTTCGACATATATTACGAAAAAGTTAAATGTATTAAAAAATCTTCACCATATATTAAATATTGTTCGGTGTGTATATTTAAAAATGTTCACCACGTATTATAAAGTAAAAAATATATGAAAATAAAAAACAAAATGAATAATAAATTTTTTAGAAAGTACAATAAAAAACCATTCGAAGCCGGCTCACCATAGTAAATAGTCTGCTACATTACCTTTTAGCTAAATGAAGCAAAGGGATAAAATTCCGTGGACCGACACCATTGCTCCACCCATTAGGAACTACGAGATTACCACAAGGACGCCTTTCGCAGACTTGACATCATCCCCACATTCATCCAGTATCTCCTCGTGAGTGCGCAGACATCTTTTTCTTTGTTTTAGAGAGGGGCGTGCTGATCTGCTACAGTATGTTGGTCGCTACTTCTTCGTTCGCTGAAGTGCCCGTTTACAGGGCCGGCCCATTCGCGCTCACCCTATGTGACACTGGCCAACCCACTTTTACGAACGTTTCTTTTCCTGATTTGCTTTGCTTTCCTGGTTTTTCCAATTTTCATTTCATGTTTTTTTGTTTTCTTTTTTCTGCTAATTTTTTTCCTTTCCTTCCCTTTCCTTTTGCCTTTTTTCTTCTTCATTTTTTGGCATTTCCAAAAATTCTACCTTTTAAAATATGTTTAGAATTTCAAATTTTGTTTAAGTTTTCAGAAACAATGTTCAAATTTCCAAATTTTCTTCACATTTCCAGAATTTGTTCAGATTATAAAAAAAATTATATGTGTTAAAAAAATCGTCATACATTAAAAAGATGTTCAGTGTGTACAAAAAAATGTTCATCACATATAAAAAAATGTTCAACATGCTTTTGAAAAAGAAGCTCAACGTATTTTTAATAAATGTTCAGTGTGTATTTTAAATTCATTATTGGTAAAAATGTTCACAGTTCAAAACATTGTTTGGATTTACTTTGTTCACAATTTTATAAAATGTTCATATTTTTTTCAAATTATTTGTTAACGGTTTCAAAAGTTGGTCATGTTTTGAAAATTTGTTCCAGTTTCGAAAGTTGGTCAGGATTTCAAACATTTGTTCACATTTAAAAATGGTTAACATCCCTTAAACAAAATGGTTAATAATTTTCAAAGAAATTTTATGTGTTTTGGATATGACGCTGCATTTAGTTCTATGTGCTTGTGTTGTCTATACAATCACCAACACATAGCAGTACTAGTGGTATTGAATACCTGATCTCTAGCTTCCGGTTGCGAGCTTGACTCCCGAATAGAGTGCAAGATTATTTTGTTGGCATTTTAGTAGTCACACAACGCGGCGGTTGGGCCGGCCATTTAGAACACGTCATGCACGAATGTGCTGGTGTTTGAACCACTCCAGCATTCGCTGGTACTCGTATTCGGTGCTGCAAGCGCCGATTGAAGCCGTTGGCGCCCGCAGGGGGCGTTGTAGCAGGCCGGAGAAAAATTTGTACGATAATATCAGGAGACCTGGGACTCGAACTCTTCCCGACAACGACAATAGGAAAGCGCAATGACCACTAGGCCGAAATCGCGTTGACGACAATTACGAGGAAAAAAGTTTACTTGAGCTTCTTCTAGTACAACATTAAGATATAATATTGTATACCTAATATAATTATATGAAAAGAAACGTAAACTTTGAAAAGAAATTCAAAAACTAAAAAAATGAATTTTGAAATACTAGTAAAATATTTGTACAAATTGGAAAAAGTTCGTGAATGTAACAAAACTTCATACAATTGAAAAAAGTTCATGAAATTTCGAAAATAAGTCCACAACTTTGAAAAATAGTTTATTCAATTTAAAAACAATTCATCATAATTGAAAAAGGTTCATTGATTTTGAATAAAAGTTCATTGAATCTGAAATAAGTTCATCAATTTTGAAAAATGTTCATCCATTTTAAAGAAAAGTTCATCGATTTTGAAAAAAGTTCATCGAATCTGAAATAAGTTCATGATTTTGAAAAATGTTCACCGATTTTAAAGAGAATTTCGTCAATTTTGAAAAATGTTCATCCATTTTAAAGAAAAAATCATCGATTTTGAAAAAAGTTCATCGAATCGGCAATAAGTTCATCGATTTTAAAGAAAAGTTCATCAATTTTGAAAATGTTCATCCATTTGAAAGAAAAGTTCATCGAATCTGAAATAAGTTCTTGGATTTTGAAAAATGTTCATCGAATTTAAAGTAAAGTCCATCGAATCTGAAATAAGTTCATTGATTATGAAAAATGTTAATCGATTTTAAAAAAAGGTCATTGATTTTGAAAAAAGGTCATTGATTTTGAAATAAGTTCATCGATTTTGAAAACACTCCATTGGTTTTGAAAAGATTTCATCGATTTCAAAAAAGTTCATCGACTTTAAAAAAGATCATTGACTTGGAAAAAAATTATTGATTTTGAAAAATGTTCATCGATTTTGAAAAAACAATCATTCAAATGAGCAAAAGAAAAAACAGAGAAAAATATTTTTAAAAGAATAAAAAAAGGAAAAAAAGAAAAGGTCATAAAAAGAAAAGAGTGTAGAAACGCACATGAGGTGAGGCAGGTGTGGTGGCTAGAGTAGGGATTGAACAACTAGAAGGTCTTCGGTTCGAGTACCAGCAGACAGGCTTGCTTAGGCTTGCACGAGGCTGCCTGTGAAAAAGGGGTGAGATTCCGAGTGAGAGGTAGCAATTATTTTGTGTTCTTCCACATTGTGTTTATTTTGAATATTTTTAGTTTAGTAAAGAAAATCAATAATTTGAAAAGGCCAAAATCTAAAAAAATTGTTCACGAATAAAAAAATTAATTCAAAAATTTTCCGTGAACTTGAAAGTTTCTCATGAAGTCAAAGAGGTTTGAGATTTTCAAAAATAATCAGGAATTCAGAAAAATTGTTCAAAAGACGCGCTTGCTTTTTTTCTTTTACGAAATCACTAATTAAGGAGTACTCGTTGTAAAGAGCACTCCACTTTGCCAAGTCACACATGCAGCGCGCCACTTGTCGCAACCTGGAAGTTTTCCCTTTTTTCGTAGATCCGTTTATTCAAAACGTTTTATCTCTTAAACCGTGTTTCCAAATCTCGAACCGTTTTCACCGTTGGATTCCTCACGTCGAGATCTTCAAAACTAGATCCCATGTTGATAGGTTTTAACGAACTTTTTTTTTCACAAAAAAACCGGACGAAAAAACCGGGCGAAAAAACCGGACCGGGAGCATGGATTTTTCCCTTTCCGAAAGAGGCACGTCCGTGCCTCTCGCGAAATCACAACCATACCTCTAGATTCCGAGTGAGAGGTAGCAATTATTTTGTGTTCTTCCACATTGTGTTTATTTTGAATTTTTTTTAGTTTAGTAAAGAAAATCAATAATTTGAAAAGGCCAAAATCTAAAAAAATTGTTCATGAATAAAAAAATTAATTCAAAAAATTTCCGTGAACTTGAAAGTTTTTCATGAAGTCAAAAAGGTTCGAGATTTCAAAAATAATCAGGAATTCAGAAAAATTGTTCAAAAGACGCGCTTGCTTTTTTTTCTTTTACGAAATCACTAATTAAGGAGTACTCGTTGCAAAGAGCACTCCACTTTCCCAGGTCGCGACAAGTGGTGCACATGTAGCGCGCCACTTGTCGCAACCTGGGAGTTTTCCCTTTTTTCGTAGATCCGTTTATTCAAAACGTTTTATCTCTTAAACCGTGCATCCAAATCTCGAACCGCTTTCACCGTTGGATTCCTTGCGTCGAGATCTTCAAAACTAGATCCCATGTTGATAGGTTTTGACGAACTTTGTTTTTCACAAAAAAACCGGGCGAAAAAACCGGACCGGGAGCATGGATTTTTTCGCGAAATCACAACCGTACCTCTCGTGGAAGCAAAACCGTGACTCTTGTGGAAGGAAAAAACAGAAAACATATTTTTTTTTCAGTTTCCGAGAGGCGCGACCGTGACTCTCGCGAAAGCACAACCGTGCCTCTCGCGAAAGCAAATACGTGACTCTCGCGAAAGAAAAAAAACAGAAAACGCGTATTTTTTTCTTTTTCCGAGAGGCACGACCGTGACTTTCGCGAAAGCACAACCGTGCCTCTCGCGGAAGCAAAACCGTGAGTCTCCCGAAAGAAAAAAAAACAAAAAACGTGTTTTGTTTTTCCCTTTCCGAGAGGCACGACCATGACTCTCGCGAAAGTACAACCGTGCCTCTCGCGGAATCAAAACTGTAACTCTCGCGAAAGAAAAAAAAAATAGAAAACACGTTTTTTTTCGTTTCTGAAAGGCACGGCCGTGACTCTTGCTAAAACACAACCGTACCTCTCGTGGAAGAAAAACCGTGATTTTCGTGAAAGGAAAAAAAAGAAAACACGTTTTTTCGCGAAAAAAAATTTCTATTTTTTTTGATCAAAAACTAAGAAAGACCAGCGGAAAACCAAAATGTCGAAAAAACCCGGAAAAAAACCGTTTAAAAAGCCGAAAACACGTGCGGGAAAATTAAAAAAAAACAAAATTCGAAGGGAGCGTCCAGAGCGCGACATGTGGCAAATGGCTGAGAGCGCGTCTAGTGGCGCTGATCGTTGCGTAGCTTCCGAAGAAGCACTCGTTAACTAGTTGCTCCCTTTCTTTTAATACAAAGCGGAAGAACAAAAATAAGATGGGCCGAGCCCAAATAAAAATGCCTACAGGCGCCCGTTCACAAACGGGCGCATAAGGGCAAAATAGGGTACCCCTGTTGATACGTTTCGTTTATTGCGAGCAACAACGACGTGTCCCTCAAGGGCTGGAGTGCGTGTGCCAGGCTCGCACGAGGCTGCCTGTGAAAAAGGGGTGAGATTCCGATTGAGAGGTAGCAATTATTTTGTTTTCTTCCACATTGTGTTTATTTTGAATATTTTAATTTTAGTAAAGAAAACCAATAATTTGAAAAGGCTGAAATCTAAAAAATTGTTCATGAATAAAAAAACATTAATTCAAAAAATTCCCGTGAACTTGAAAGTTTTTCATCAAGTCAAAAAAGGTTCATGATTTCAAAAAATAATCAGGAATTCTGGAAAATTCTTCGAAATTTGAAATATGTTTGTGGCAAATTCAAAAGTTTTTATGAATTAAAAATTGTTTCCAAAACTGAGAAAGTGCGCGAATTCTAAAAATCTTTGTAATTTAAAAAATCAGCACGAATTTGAATTACATTCGCAAATTTGAAATGTTTGTGGTTTGATACATTGTTCACAAATTCAAAAAATCATAATCTGAAAAATTGTTCATGATTTCAAAAATATGTTCATGGATTAAAAAATTATTCACAAAAAATGAGAAAGTTCATTCATTCAAACAATCTTCATGAATTCAAAAAATGTTTGTGAATTTCAGAACTATTCATGTGTTTGGAAAGATGTTTTTGAATTAAAAAAATTATGTGGATTTGAGAAGATGTTTGTGAATTCAAATAATATTCGCAAATTTAAAGTATGTTCAGGAATTAAAATAAATACAAACTTTAAAATGTCCTTTAATTAAAAACAGAATGAAACAAAAAACCATGTGCAAAACAGAAGAAAAAACTGACTTTAGCAGACTTTCTAATTCCTAAATAGGCTTTCCGAAGAAACTACACAAAAATACCAGCATTTCTCCTTAAAGACGGCTATGGGAAAGTGTATGTAGTAAGCACTACTTGGCCGGGCCATGTCGAAACGCGTGTAGGCGATCCGCCTGTAGCGCTTGTTACGGGCGATACATAGCCAAAATCACTAATTAGGGAATACTCCTTCCAAAGATCACTTTCATCTTTTTAGATTGCAACAAGTGGCTCACGCGCGTCGCTTGTTGTAACCTATGAGTTTTTCTTTTTTTTTTCATACATTCGTTTATTTAAAATGTTTTTATCTCTTAAATCATGCGTCCAAATCTCGAATTATTTTTACTATTGAGTTCCTCACGTCGAGATCTTCAAATCTAGATCTCATATTGATAGGTTTTGACAATAAAAATCACAAAAAACCCGTACGAAAAAACCATGCCTCTCGCCAAAGTAAAACCATGCCTCTTGCGGAAGGATAAAAAATACATTTTTTTTCGTTTCTGAGAGGCACGCGTGAAAGCACAACCGGGTCTCTAGCGGAAGCAAAATCGTGCCTCCTCTCGCAGAAGGAAAAAAATAAGAAATTTTTTTTCCTTTCCAAGAGGCACGGCCATGCCTCTCGCGAAAATACAACCGTGCCTCTTGCAAAAGAAAAAATAATAGAAAATATGTTTTTTTTCGTTTCAAAGAGGTCGTGCCTCGCGCGAAAGTAAAACCATGCCTCTTGCGGAAACGCTTTATTCATTCCTGAGAGGTATGGTTGTGCCTTTCGCAAAAGCAAAAAGTGTCTCTCACGGAAGCAAAAATCACGCAAAATGTTTTTTGTTCCAAAATTGAAGGAAGACTGATGAAAACCAAAAAATAAAAAAACTGTTTAAATGACCAAAAACCCATGTGAAAAAAGAAAAATAAATAAAATCTAAAGGAAGTGTGCAGAGCGCGACATGTGGTGGCGGCTGAGAGTGCGACATGTGGCGGCAGCTGAGAGCGCGCCAAGTGGCACACTCTCAGCCCATCCTCAAGTGGCGCGCTCTGTGCCCATCCCTACATAATCGTTGTGATGCTTTCAAAAGAGTACTCGTCAACTAATTGCTCTTATACATGGCAGTTGCTTATCTATAGCAGACAAATCCCCATCATCATGGCTGAATGGATGTTAGTTAGTCCTACAGGCTGCAGCTGTGTAATAAACTTGTTTGTCTAAATATAGATAAAAAAACTTGTTTGTCTAAATAAATGTTTAAAGAATGGTGCTATGTAAGAAATCTTGATAACCACACGACAGGTGTGGTCAGCTATTCCCAACAGAATGTCTCCAAAAATGTGTAAGAAATCTAGGTTACTAAAAAAGAAATTGGCTCCTTTTTCTGAAAATCGGAGACGTGGCGGTTGAGTCGCAGGGCATTTCTAATTGGTTCCCAAAAAGTTAAGGGAGTATTCGGCGAAGTAAAGTTATGGAGGAAAATTTTTACTCCACTAATGATGGCCACACCTAGCCGATCCCCTATACTCAGTGGAGTAAATAAAATTGTGTAAGTTTTGTGTCCTAACCGCATAAATTTTAAACACTACACACTATATATCTTGAAAACATTAAAATTAAAATATGCATAGAATAACCGTCAAAACAGAAAGTTTTATCATCGTGTTTTTCGAATTAAAACATGCAAAGTTCACCCAAAAGACATCACTTCAAACATAATGTTTGATTCAAAATCTCCACAAGCATAGCATGTATATGTTGTGGATCGAGCTAACTAATGTTTGATCCAAAATCAGCACAAACATAGCATGTATATGTTGTATTGGTCCATAATTCTCTCTCAAAACATAGTTTTGGTCTGATCCGTTCCAATCGTTGCTTCCATGGAGATGTGCATGCAAGCATCGCAAAGAACACCATCGTCTCTGTGATTGTAGTTGGTAGTGCATGACCTTGATGGCCGCGTGCTTGATTCGGTTACCTCCACAACCTCCTCTTCATCGCCCACCTCCTCATCAGCCACCTCCTCCTCTTGCTCCATGTCTTGGGCCGCATCCTAATGATGCCAAATGGAGTCATAGTTGAGACCATCAAGTCCCATCATGGCCAAGGATTCCAAAGACGCTGGAACTCGCGCGGTTTCATCTCCGCACGACGACAAGGAAACATAAAAACTACATCATGATCGGCTACAAACAATCACCGATCGGGTACAAACAATCGCCGTGACCAAGGATTTTTTTACCTTGTTGGCATTTCGTCGAGCACTTGGCGTCCGCGATGCTTGTTGCCGGCTGCGGCCACTGCTCGCACCGGAAGAGTGGCCGTAGGAGGTGCCAGAGTAGCTGCACGAAGCGTCGTTGTGGTCTTCTTCATCTTCTTCTTTGCGGCCGCCTCGGCAAGCGCCGCCGCCGTCGGCTTTCGAGCTCATTTGGCTCCAACGGGAGCAGCGGGCCGTTGCCAGAGAGGCGATGGCCACCCTGAGGCCATTACCGCGCTTGGAGGAGGAGCTTGAACTTGGTGGGTTTTTTTCATCCCCAAACTCTTCTTCGATGCGGGCTGCTGTGCGTGGATGATTTCCGGCGGCGGTGGCCGGCAGGGTGACGGAAGGGTCCGGACTATCCATTCAGGCTAGAGGGATGGTCATCGGTGGTGGCGGCGGGGCATGGTGGCTATGGCGGCGGGAGGCAAGGCGCCAAGAGAGGCTGCCACTTTTACTCAGTCCGCGTCCGGATGGAGTAAATTTAGGAAAACTGGGAGGAATTTTCAGGGTAGGAGCATAATTTTTTCTCCTTTATGGCGGATTGGGATTCGGCTAGGTGCGCCATAAAGGAGAATAAACGAATTTATCCTCCCTTACTGCCTTACCGGGGATCGGTTAGAAATGCTCTAAAAGCTTAAAAAACAGCTCATAATCGAAATCTTTGCACTAGTATACTGTACTCTGTCACGCGCAAAAAAGAAAAGTGTACTGTACTCTGCAGCCCACACGTATACATACATATAGCTTGGCGACACGGTTTCCTGGATTCGTTCGTTGCCTCGCGCAGGTCGCAACGCACGAGCAACATGACCCCCGTCCCCGCTGTGCTCGCTTTAAGAAGGCAGTACCACTACCAGCAGCTGGAGCCCGTCCAATGCCCCAACTGCCGGCCAATTCATCGCACCAAAAAGCTGGTTGGTACCTTCAACAGCAGATCCAAGAGGAGAGGACCAACGCGTACAGCATCACAGCAAGCCAGCAATGCGGCGGATCTCCTCTCCATGCAACCAGCAACTGCATGCACAAATCCCATCCGTTGGCTGGACGCAAGGCCCCGTGCACGCCCTCATCATCTCGTCTCGTCTCGCACAGGATAGGAGTATCTCATACGGAAACACCGCACTGTACGCTGTTGGTTCATACAGTGCAGTACCGCAGTTGCTTGCTTGTTCCTCTTCACGCCTGAGACGGCCAGCTTCAGCCCGGGCACTGTTTGTACCGGTGCTGCAACCACTACGGCTGGATCGATGGATCGATCTCCAGCCGCTCGCCCTCCGGTGATTGACATTAGTGGCTCGCCATGTGGCCTGTTCCCCTCGCCGGGCTCCAGCGAGCTAACACGTACTAGTACCATGGCCGGTACGAACACAGTGCGCGCTGCTGCCAATACCGGCGGCACGGCGTGAATGCCCCAGCTACACACGCACATAGACAGGCGTCGTCGGTCTCGGACGGACGCGCCGCTCAAGCTAGAGAAACCCGTGCGCCTTGTCGCGTCCTGTCCTCCCCATTTCTCCTCATCTCCTCGGCCTCGGCGGGCGAACTGCTCCTACCTACTCCATTTAGGCAGGCAGCAGCATCGTCTGGCCAGAGCTACACGTAGCGCCTGCGGATTCATGCCCACGGCGGTGGCTGCAGGTGGATGGATGTCGGTCGGGGTTTGGAACATGGGGGCGTTGTGGCACATGTGTGCACGCATGTTCGCCTCCCTTTTGGTTGGTCATGTGGGAGCAGAGCATCTGCATCTCTCCTCTTGCGAGTGATCGGTCGACCTGCTACACTGCTACTAGTAGGGGTGTGCTGGTGTGGTGGCGGGTCGGTTGCGCGCGGCGCTAGCTGCTGGTGGTGTGGTGGTGGTGGCCACGCACGTACGCGCGCTCCGGCTGGATCGATATATCGATCCATGGATGGAATCTAAGGAGAGCGTAGCTCGCACTACTTCGTCGGTTGGAGAGGAGGACGTACGACGATCCAAAGGAGAGCACAATATATATAGTCCGTGTGATCCCAAACGTGCCCCTATCAACTTGTCACATGGCGCCGTGGATCCATCTGGACCAGTCAGAGGCCCTGATATGCATGGAAACTTCCTGAAGGAAGAAGAAGAAGATACGCATGGAAACTTTCAGTATCTGATCGTCAAGCTAGCTAGCCGTGCAAACCAAAGCATTCTTTGTACAAGCAACTAGGAATGTAGGAAGTGTGGGGCTGTTTGGTTTCAAGCCACAACTTGCTACTTTTTGCAACACTTTAACTTTGGCAAGTTTAACTAAGTTAGGGGCGTGTTTGGTTCAAGCAACATCTAAAGCAATATTTTTTTATATGAGCAGTAAGCTCCATATGTCATGCATATGGAAAGTGTGGCAAAATTCTTTAAAGCACGCCAAAATGTGTTTGAGCACATCAAGCAAGACATATGTGGCAAAATAGTGTGGCAATATGTGACAAAGTTTAGCACAATTCAAACGGGTCGGGGTACAAGATAAAAGCTAATAGCATCTACAGTCGGACCCCACAAATCATCTGTAGGCGTGCTCGGACACATCTGCAAACAGCGTCTGGTTACCCCTCAAATATCCGGTCTACAGTCATGTCCCTCATTAGCAAATCCTCAAATTCACACACTCTAAAAAAGCCAAAAAGAGCCTAAGAAAAAAGGCAGAAAAGGCGAGAATAAAAAGAGAGGGGCACACTACTATCATTTATACACATTTATGCTTCAAACTAGCACCATATACTTCATGTAGAGAGTTTTCATACATATCACTGTCATACTAGTGGGAATTTTTCACATTATAGAACTTGGCTTGTATATTTCCATGACGAGTTTCCACGAAATGCTCGAGGTCTTCATCAACAAGCAAGTTGGATGGCATCCCATTTTAGTTCATCTAGAGAGCTTGTATACATTCATAGATGTAGTGTATCCATTGCATGGCAATCACTACTCCTCACATTAATATTGACTGAAAGGCCTCTCCATTGCCTAATAGTCAGCTGCTTTAGTGTCAGGCTTTCTTAATAATTGTGTCTTCTTTATTTTTACCAGTGAATAAAAATATAGCCTCAAGTAAAGTTACCGATAGACGGAGACAAAAGAGGAGATGCCTTCCCGGGGCATCCCCAAGCTTAGGCTCTTGGCGTCCTTGAATATTACCTTGGGGTGCCTTGGGCATCCTGATACGTCCATTTTGCATCATGCTTTTATATCGATATTTATTGCATTATGGGGTGTTATTACACACTATGTCACAATACTTATACCTTTTCTCTTTTATTTTACAAGGTTTACATGAAGAGGGAGAATGCCGACAGCTGGAATTCTGGGTTGGAAAAGGAGCAAATATTAGAGACCTATTATGCACAACTTCAAAAGTCCTGAAACTTCACGAAAGTCAGTTTTGGAATATATTAAAGATATTGGACGAAGAAAGCACCAGAGGGGGCCCAGCCACCGTCCACGAGGGTGGGGGGCACGCCCCCTGCCTCATGGGCCACCTGGCAGGCCCCCGATGCCCATCTTTCTGGTATAAGGTGTCTTTTGCCCTGGAAAAAATTAGAAGGAAGCTTTCGGGACGAAGCACCGCCGTCTCGAGGCGGAACTTTGGCGGAACCAATCTAGGGCTCCGGCGGAGTTGTTCTACCGAGAAAACATCCCTCCGGGAGGGGGAAATCGTCACCATCGTCATCATCATCGATCCTCTCATCTGGAGGGGGTCAATCTCCATCAACATCTTCAGCAGCACCATATCCTCTCAAACCCTAGTTCATCTCTTGTATCTGATCTTTGTCTCAAAACCTCAGATTGGTACCTGTGGGTTGCTAGTAGTGTTGATTACTCCTTGTAGTTGATGCTAGATGGTTTATTCGGTGGAAGATTATATATTTAGATCCTTTATGCATATTAATACCCCTCTGATTATGAACATGAATATGATTTATGAGTAGTTACGTTTGTTCCTGGGGACATGGGAGAAGTCTTGTTATAAGTAATCATGTGAAATTTGGTATTCGTTCGATATTTTGATGAGATGTATGTTGTTTTTCCTCTAGTGGTGTTATGCGAACGTCGACTACATGACACTTCACCATTGTTTGGGCTTAGGGGAAGGCTTGGGAAGTAATAAGTAGATGATGGGTTGCTCGAGTGACAGAAGCTTAAACCCTAGTTTCTGCATTGCTTCGTAAGGGGCTGATTTGGATTCATATGTTTCATGCTATGGTTAAGTTTACCTTAATTCTTCTTCCATAGTTGCAGATGCTTGCGAGGGGGGTTAATCATAAGTGAGATGCTTGTCCAAGGAAGCGCAGTACCCAGGCACTGGTCCACCCACATATCAAATTATCAAAGTAACGAACGCGAATCATATGAGCATGATGAAAACTAGCTTGACGATAATTCCCATGTGTCCTCGGGAGCGCTTTCCTTTATATAAGAGTTTGTCTAGGCTTGTCCTTCGCTACAAAAAGGGTTGGGCCACCTTGCTGCACCTTCTTTACTTTTGTTACTTGTTACCCATTATGAATTACCTTATCACAAAACTATCTGTTACCGACAATTTCAGTGCTTGCAGAGAATACCTTACTGAAAACCGCTTGTCATTTCCTTCTGCTTCTCGTTGGGTTCGACACTCTTACTTATCGAAAGGACTATGATAGATCCCCTATACTTGTGGGCCATCAAGACTCTTTTCTGGCACCATTGCCGGGGAGTGAAGCGCCTTTGGTAAGTGGAATTTGGTAAGGAAAAATTTATATAGTGTGCTGAAATTTACTATCACTTGTTACTATGGAAAACAATCCTTTGAGGGGCTTGTTCGGGGTATCTCCACCCCGACCAGTAGAGCAAAGAGTTGCTCCTTAACCTACTGAACCTACTGAAAATGTTTACTTTCAAATTCCTTCGGGTATGATAGAGAAACTGCTAGCTAATCCTTTTACAGGAGATGGAACATTACATCCTGATATGCACATAATCTATGGGATGAAGTTTGTGGATTATTTAAGCTTGCAGGTATGCCCGAGGATGTTATCAAGAAGAAGGTCTTCCCTTTATATTTGAAGGGAAAGGTATTGACATGGTTTAGGCTATGTGATGATATTGGATCATGGAACTACAACCGATTGAAATTGGAATTTCATAAGAAGTTTTATCATACGCATCTGGTTCATCGTGATCATAATTATATATATAATTTTTGGCCTCACGAAGGAGAAAGTATCGCTCAAGCTTGGGGGAGACTTAATTCAATGTTATATTCATGCCTCAATCATGAGCTCTCAAGAGAAATTATTATTCAAAAATTTTATGCTCGGCTTTCTCTCAATAATCGCTCCATGCTCGATACTTCTTGTACTGGTTCTTTTATGATGAAGACTACCGAATTCAAATGGGATTTATTGGAAAGAATTAAACGCAAATATGAATATTGGGAACTCGGCGAAGGTAAGGAGTCAGGTATAACACCTAAGTTTGATTGTGTTAAATCTTTTATGGATACTGATGCTTTTCGCAAATTTAGCACTAAATATGGACTTGACTCTGAGATAGTAGCTTCTTTCTGTGAATCATTTGCTACTCATGTTGATCTCCCTAAGGATAAGTGTTTTAAATGTCATCCTCCGATTGAAGTAAAAGTAGTTGAACCTATTAAAGTTGAAGAAAAGACTATCACTTATAATGTTGATCCTATTATTCCTACCGCTTATATTGAGCAACCACCTTTCCCTGTTACAATTAAGCTCGCCAATAGAGATACTATTTCACCAGTTGGGATTGTTAGAGATGTTGAAGTCTTTTGTGGGAAAGTTAAATATCCTACTAATTTTCTTGTTCTTGGTTCCTCACAAGATGACTTTTGTCCCATTATATTTGGTAGACCCTTCTTGAATATTGTTAATGCTAAGATAGACTGCAAAAAGGATATTGTTTCTGTTGGTTTAGGGGATATGTCTCATGATATTAATTTTGCTAAATTTCGTAGACAACCCCATGATAAAGAATTGCCTAGTAAAGATGAAATTATTGGTCTTGCTTATATTGTCGTGCCTCCTAATGACCCTTTAGAGCAATATTTGCTAGACCATGAAAATGATATGTTTATGAATGAAAGAAGGGAAATAGACAAAATATTCTTTAAACAGGGACCTATTTTGAAACACAACTTGCCTATTTAAATCCTAGGGGATCCTCCTCCACCCAAGGGTGATCCCGTGTTTGAGCTTAAACCATTACCTGATACACTTAAATATGCTTATCTTGATGAAAAGAAGATATATCCTGTTATTATAAGTGCTAACCTTTCAGAGCAGGAAGAAGAGAAATTATTGAAAACTCTGAAGAAGCACCGTGCTGCTATTGGATATACTCTTGATGATCTTAAGGGCATTAGTCCCACTCTATGCCAACATAAAATAAAATTGGAGAAAGATGCTAAACCGGTTGTTGATCACCAACGACGGTTAAATCCTAAGATGAAAGAAGTGGTAAGAAATGAAATACTAAAGCTTCTGGAGGCAGGTATAATTTATCATGTTGCTGATAGTCAGTGGGTAAGTCCTGTCCATTGTGTCCCTAAGAAGGGAGGCATTGCTGTTGTTCCTAATGGTAAAGATGAATTGATCCCACAAAGAATTTTTACAGGTTATATAATGGTAATTGATTTCCGCAAATTAAATAAAGCTACCAGAAAGGATCATTACACTTTACCTTTTATTGATCAAATGCTAGAAACATTATCCAAACATACACATTTTTGCTTTCTAGACGGTTATTCTGGTTTCTCTCAAATATCTGTGTCGAAAGAGGATCAGGAAAAGACCACTTTTACTTGCCCTTTCGGTACCTTTGCTTATAGATGAATGCCTTTTGGTTGTAGAGATGTGAAGAAACTAATCTGGTTTTGAATTGGGAGAAGTTCCACTTTATGGTTAATGAAGGTATTGTCTTGGGGCATAAAGTTTCTGAAAGAGGTATTGAAGTTGATAAAGCTAAAGTTGATGCTATTGAAAAGATGTTGTGTCCTAAGGACATTAAAGGTATAAGAAGTTTCCTTGGTCATGCTGGTTTTTATAGGAGGTTCATTAAAGACTTCTCAAAAAATTCTAGGCCTCTGACTAATCTCTTACAAAAAGATGTTCCTTTTGTCTTTGATGATGATTGTGTAGAAGCATTTGAAATACTTAAGAAAGCCTTGATTTCTGCACCTATTGTTCAGCTACCTGATTGGAATTTACCCTTTGAAATTATGTGTGATGCTAGTGATTATGTTGTAGGTGCTGTTCTAGGACAAAGAGTTGATAATAAATTAAATGTTATCCAATATGCTAGTAAAACTCTAGACAATGCCCAGAGAAATTATGCTACTACTGAAAAAGAATTTTTAGTGGTTGTATTTGCTTCTGATAAGTTCAGACCTTATATTGTTGATTCTAAAGTTACTATTCACACTGATCATGCTGCTATTAAATATCTTATGGAAAAGAAAGATGCTAAACCTAGACTTATTAGATGGGTTCTCTTGCTACAAGAATTTGATTTGCATATTATTGATAGAAAGGGAGCTGAGAACAACATTGCAGACAACTTGTCTAGGTTAGAGAATATTCTTGATGACCCGCTACCTATTCATGATAGCTTTCCTGATGAACAATTAGCTGTCATAAATGCTTCTCGTACTGCTCCATGGTGTGCTGATTATGCTAATTACATTGTTGCTAAATTTATACCACCTAGTTTCACATACCAGCAAAAGAAAAAGTTTTTCTATGATTTAAGACATTACTTCTGGGATGACCCACACCTTTATAAAGAAGGAGTAGATGGTGTTATTAGACGTTGTGTACCTGAGCATGAACAGGAACAAATCCTACGCAAGTGTCACTCCGAGGCTTATGGAGGACACCACGCTGGAGATAGAACTGCCCATAAGGTATTGCAATCCAGTTTTTATTGGCCTACTCTTTTCAGAGATGCCCGTAAGTTTGTCTTGTCTTGTGATGAATGTCAAAGAATTGGTAATATCAATAGATGTCAAGAAATGCCTATGAACTATTCACTTGTTATTGAACCATTTGATGTTTGGGGCTTTGATTATATGGGACCGTTTCCTTCCTCTAATGGGTATACACATATTTTAGTTGTCGTTGATTAGTTACTAAGTGGGTAGAAGCTATTCCAACTAGTAGTGCTATTCATAACACCTCTATTAAGATGCTTAGAGAAGTTATTTTTCCGAGGTTTGGAGTCCCTAGATACTTAATGACTGATGGTGGTTCACATTTTATTCATGGTGCCTTTCATAAAATGCTTGCTAAGTATGATGTTAATCATAGAATTGCATCTCCATACCACCCACAGTCTAGTGGTCAAGTAGAACTGAGTAATAGAGAGATTAAATTAATTTTGCAAAAGACTGCTAATAGATCTAGAAATAATTGATTCAAGAAACTTGATGATGCATTATGGGCCTATAGAAATGCATATAAAAATCCTATGGATATATCTCCATATAAAATGGTTTATGGAAAAGCATGTCACTTACCTTCGAACTAGAACATAAGGCATATTGGGCCATTAAAGAGCTCAATTATGATTTCAAACTTGCTGGTGAGAAGAGACTATTTGACATTAGCTCACTTGATGAGTGGAGAACCCAGGCCTATGAGAAGGCCAAACTGTTTAAAGAAAAAGTTAAAAGATGGCATGACAAAAGGATACAAAAGTGTGAGTTTAATGTAGGTGATTATGTTCTATTATACAACTCTCATTTAAGATTTTTTGCAGGAAAACTCCTCTCTAAATGGGAAGGTCCTTACGTTATTGAGGAGGTCTACTGTTCCGGTGCCATAAAAATCAACAACTTCGAAGGCACAAATCCGAAGGTGGTGAACGGTCAAAGAATCAAACATTATATCTCAGGTAACCCTATAAATGTTGAAACCAATGTTATTAATACCGTAACCCCGGAGGAGTACATAAGGGACACTTTCCAGAATGTTTCAGACTCCGAAAAGGAATAGGTATGTGGTATGGCAAGTAATCCGACTCCAAAACAATTCTAATGGCAATTTCTCTCCATTTTGTAATATTTAAGAAAATAGGAAAATAAGAAGCAGTCCGGAAAGGACATGAGGCATCCACGAGGGTGGAGGGCACGCCCTACCCCCTATGGGCGCGCCCCTGCCTCGTGGGCACCTCGTGTGCCCTCCGGACTCTGTTTTCTTGCACGATACTTCTTTTGATCGGTAAAAATTCATTATATAATCTCCCTAAGGTTTTGACCACTGTACCACGCAAATATCTCCTGTTTTTGTTTCGAGTTGTCTCTGCTGCAGATTTAGATCAAGATGTCTTCTCAAGAGTCAGTCGGGGAGAGTCGGGTGTCTCATACGACACCGGGGCCAGGAGAAAACAGTGGTGCTGACCACTTTTTGCCATCAATGGAGGAAGAGATGGAGGCCGACTTGAAAAGGATAGATGCCATGGAGGAGGATCAAAAAGTTACCTCTCGTCTCCAAGACAAATTCATGATGGAGGAACTTTAGAGCTCGGCAATTCCAAACTCGGTCATCCCTCCCAATGTTAGATTTCTTTCTTATGAAAATATGAAAAGAGTGTTACTGTTGGGGAACGTAGCAATAATTCAAAATTTTCCTACGTGTCACCAAGATCAATCTAGGATATGCTAGCAATGAGAGAGAGGGAGTGCATCTTCATACCCTTGAAGATCGCTAAGCGGAAGCGTTACAAGAACGCGGTTGATGGAGTCGTACTTGCGGCGATTCAAATCGCGGAAGATCCGATCTAGCGCCGAACGGACGGCGCCTCCGCGTTCAACACACGTATAGCCTGGGGATGTCTCCTCCTTCTTGATCCAGCAAGGGGAGAGGAGAAGTTGAGGGAGGACTCCAGCAGCACGACGGCGTGGTGCTGGAGCTTGTGGTGTTCCTGCAGGGCTTCGCCAAGCTCTACGGAGGAGAAGGAAGAGTTGAAGGAGGGAGGGGCTGTGCCAGGGAAGGGGGTGCGGCTGCCCTCTCTCTCCCTCACTATATATAGGGGGAAGGGGGGTGGAGGAGGCGCCCTAGGGTTCCCTAGGGGAGGGGCGGCGGCCACAGGGAAAACCCTAGATGGGTTTGGGCGCTCCCACCCCTAGGAAACTTGCCCCCAAGCCGGGAGGGGTGGCTGCCCTAGGGGAGGAGCCCCCACCTCTCCAAGTTACGTGATATGGGGTGGGAGGGGCGCACAGCCCCTTAGTGGGCTGGTGTGCCCCTTCCCCTTGGCCCATAAGGCCCCCCAACGCTTGCCGGGGCCTCCGAAACCACTTTCGGACACGCTGGTCGTCACCCGGTACCCCCGGAACAATTCCGGACTCCAATACCCTTCGTCCAATATATCGATCTTCACCTCCGGACCATTCCGGAACTCCTCGTCACATCCGGGATCTCATCCGGGACTCCGAACAACCTTCGGTAACCACATACAATTTCCCATAACAACTCTAGCGTCACCGAACCTTAAGTGTGTAGACCCTACGGGTTCGGGAACCATGCAGACATGACCGAGACATCTCTCCGGCCAATAACCAATAGCGGGATCTGGATACCCATATTGGCTCCCACATGTTCCACGATGATCTCATCGGATGAACCACGATGTCGGGGATTCAATCAATCCCGTATACAATTCCCTTTGTCTATCGGTATGTTACTTGCCCGAGATTCGATCGTCGATATCCCCATACCTTGTTCAATCTCGTTACCGGCAAGTCTCTTTACTCGTTCCGTAACGCATGATCCTGTGGCTAACTCATTAGTCACATTGAGCTCATTATGATGATGCATTACCGAGTGGGCCCAGAGATACCTCTCCGTCACACGGAGTGACAAATCCCAGTCTCGATTCGTGCCAACTCAACAGACACTTTTGGAGATACCCATAGTGTGCCTTTATAGCCACCCAGTTACGTTGTGATGTTTGGCACACCCAAAGCATTCCTACGGTATCCGGGAGTTCCACAATCTCATGGTCTAAGGAAATGATACTTGACATTAGAAAAGCTTTAGCAGACGAACTATACGATCTTGTGCTATGCTTAGGATTGGGTCTTGTCCATCACATCATTCTCCTAATGATGTGATCCCGTTATCAACGACATCCAATGTCCATGGTCAGGAAACCATAACCATCTATTGATCAACGAGCTAGTCAACTAGAGGCTTACTAGGGACATGTTGTGGTCTATGTATTCACACATGTATTACGGTTTCCAGTTAATACAATTATAGCATGAACAATAGACAATTATCATGAACAAGGAAATACAATAATAACCATTTTATTATTGCCTCTAGGGCATATTTCCAACAGTTACTTGTTCTCCCGCAGCTATGCAACATCCATGGGTGCAAGGAGCTTTAGCCGTCACGGGTAAGCTCCATAGGGAAATAATGGATCTCAAGAAGCAAGCCAATAAGCTCGAGGAAGAGAATCATATCCTAAGGGGCATCATCACCAAAAATATTACATCACCACCTCCTAAGAAAGAGACATAAATACATGGGTATGGGCACTCCCCTTGGTAGCTACCAAGCTTGGGGGAGTGCCCCGGTATCGTATCACCATCACACTTATATAGTTACCATTTTTCTAAGTTCGATCCTTTTGATTATATCTTGATCTAGTAGAATAAAGTTTAGTATGATCTAGCTTTGAGTTTTGTGTTGATCCTTATCTATGTAATCAAGTCCGTGAGATATATATAATAAAGATTAGTCTTGAGTCAAGGGCTTGGTTATCTTGCAAGGATCTTAAGGGAATAAAAGAGAGAATAAAAAGAAATAAAGAGATCATATTGATCTTATGGAGAGTAATGACTTCACATATAAAGAGTATGATGAATAAAAGTTGTTGAGGGTTGAGAAATATAGTTTTGGTCATCGCTGCAATTAATAGGAAGTAATAAAGAAAGTGAGGTTTTCACATATAAATATACTATCTTGGACATCTTTTATGATTGTGAGCACTCATTAAAATATGACATGCCAAGAAGTTGAGGTTGGACAAGGAAGACAACGTAATGTCTTATGTTTTCTTGTATCCGAAATAAATTATATTGTCATGGATCATCCAACATGTTGAGCTTGCCTTTCCCCCTCATGCTAGCCAAATTCTTTGCACCAAGTAGAGATACTACTTGTGCCTCCAAATATCCTTAACCCAGTTTTGCCATGAGAGTCCACCATATCTACCTGTGGATTGAGTAAGATCCTTCAAGTAAGTTGTCATTGTTGCAAGCAATAAAAATTGCTCTCTGAATATGTATGATCTATTAGTGTGGAGAAAATAAGCTTTATACAATCTTGTGATATGGAAGAAATAAAAGCGATGGACTGCATAATAAAGGTCCCTATCACAAATGGCAATATAAAGTGACGTTCTTTTGCATTAAGATTTTTTTGCATCCAACCATAAAATCACATGACAACCTCCGCTTCCCTCTACGAAGGGCTTATCTTTTATTTTTGTCTTATACTTTATACAAGAGTCATGGTGATCTTCACCTTTCCTTTTTACATTTTATCCTTTCGCAAGCACTATGTGTTGGAAAGATCCTGATATATATAGCTAATTGGATGTGGGTTTTCATAAAGCATTATTGTTGACATTACCCTTGAGGTAAAAGATTGGGAGGCAAAACTATAAGCCCCTATCTTTCTCTGTGTCCGATTGAAACTTCATACCCACAAGTATTGCGTGAGTGTTAGCAATTGTGAATGACTAAATGATAGTTCAGTATGTGGACTTGCTGAAATGCTCTTATATTGACACTTTTTGATGTTATGATAAATTGCAATTGCTTCAATGACTTAGATTATAGTTTGCTAGTTTTCAATGAAGTTTATGATTCATACTTTACATTGTGAATAGATTGTTACTTTAGTATAAGAAATCATATGACTATATATATGTTGCTGTTCTAAGAATGATCATGATGCCCTCATGTTTGTATTTTATTTTATCGACACCTCTATCTCTAAACATGTGGACATATTTTTTTGATATCGGCTTCCGCTTGAGGACAAGTGAGGTCTAAGCTTGGGGGAGTTGATACGTCCATTTTGCATCATGCTTTTATATCGATATTTATTGCATTATGGGCTGTTATTACACACTATGTCACAATACTTATGCCTTTTCTCTCTTATTTTACAAGGTTTACATGAAGAGGGAGAATGCCGGTAGCTGGAATTCTGGGCTGGAAAAGGAGAAAATATTAGAGACCTATTCTGCACAATGCCAAAAGTCCTGACACTCCACGAAAGTCAGTTTTGTAATATATTAAAAATATTGGGCGAAGAAAGCACCAGAGGGGGCCCAGCCACTTCTACCTCTTGAGCACTGTGTTGGTTTTCCCTTGAAGAGGAAAGGGTGGTGCAGTAAAGCAGCATAAGTAGTTCCCTCAATTTTTGAGAACCAAGGTATCAATCCAGTAGGAGACTGTCGGTGTCAAAACTGGCGGATCTCGGGTAGGGGGTCCCGAACTGTGCGTCTAGGATCGATGGTAACAGGAGACAGGGGACACAATGTTTACCCAGGTTTGGGCCCTCTCTATGGAGGTAATACCCTACGTCTTGCTCGATTGATATTGATGAATATGGGTGTTACAAGAGTTGATCTACCATGAGATCGTGATGGCTAAACCCTAGAAGCCTAGCCTATATGACTATGGTAATGAATGTGTCCTTTCCGGACTATCCCCTCCGATTTATATAGACATCGAGGGGATCTATGGTTTACATAGAGTCGGTTACATAAGAAGGAATCTTCATAGTCGGTCGCCAAGCTTGCCTTCCACGCCAAGGAGAGTCCAATCCGGACACAGGTATGGTCTTCGGTCTACATGTCTTCACAACCCATCAATCCGGCCCAATAGATAACAAGTCGGACGCCCGAAGACCCCTTAGTCCAAGACTCCCTCAGTAGCCCCTGAACCTGGCTTCAATGACGAGGAGTTCGGCGCGCGGATTGTCTTCGGCATTGCAAGGCGGGTTCCTTGTTATCCGAACTTCAAGATAGCGATTGTATCCGGACTTGTATGCACAACCGTAGAGGATATAATATTTCATGGGTTCAACCCACTAACCACCTTTTGGTAATATAACACCACGCCCAGCCTTTACTTGCGAACCATTTTAGCCGGCCCGTCGCCGCACGTCCCAGGACGTGGCATTATTGGCGTATTTTATCCAAACGGAGATCGTGCCTCCCTTTTTTTAAGGGATTCCTATCGACCCGAACCTGGGTAACCCAACCGTCGCTTTGGTACAATTCCTTGGAAACAAGCAAGTTTTTGAGGCCTGAGAGGAGACGTTTGATATTTGCAGCCTCTATATAGGGGTACAAACCCGTCTTTTTCTTCCACGCTTGCCTCTTCCTCAACTCCTGCTACCCCGAGCTCCAACTCCCGGGCTTCCGTCGCCACCATCCCCAACCATGTCCAGATCTAGCCATCAAGGCCGATGGGTAGCCTCTTTTGTCACGGAGGAAGATATTGCAAACCTTCGCGCAGCGCAGTACCTGACCGCTGAAATCCATCATCGGCTTCCCGCCGAGGGGCAGCTCATTCCCACCCCCAAATCCGGTGAGAGGGTCGCATTCATGTCCCACTTCCTCCGCGGGTTGGGATTTGCACTTAACCCCTTCGTTAGAGGGCTCATGTATTATTATGGGCTAGACTTCCACGATTTGGCCCCGGACTCTATTCTTCTTATCTCGATGTTTATCGTCACGTGTGAAGCCCACCTCCGAACTCCTCCGCACTTCGGGTTGTGGCTCAAGACCTTCGATGTGAAGCCACAAGTGGTAGAGGGGGAGCAGGCCGAGTGCGGCGGCGCTGCAGTAAGCAAGCTGACTAGCGCCATTTGGCTGAAAGGATCCTTCGCCAAATCTTCCGATCTGTGGCAGCTGGGGTGGTTCTATATCACCGAGCCTCACAACCCCAAGTGGGCGACCGTGCCCATATTTCGACCCGGCCCTCCAACTCAACTTGCATCGTGGATTAATAAGGGGCTAGATTGGGGATCAACGAATGATGTGCAAACTCTACAAAGTCGCATCCAGAACCTCATTGAGAGGGACATCGACATAGCCAGCGCCGTTCATATAATGCTGGTTTGTCGGACCCTGCCATGCCAGCGACGGCCTCTCCGCCTATGGGAGTTCAACCCAGAAGGGCCGCGGACTCTTCAGAACTTCTTTGGCACAACGCACGAAGGAATGTGGAGATTAGTCTTCGGAAAACGAAGGCAATGGTCGGACACTGCCAGAGATGTCGGACAGATTGCAACCATCCGGACACCCCGGTAAGTACACGTTTACCGAATACCTCACAGTCAGATATCCAGTGGCAAGAAACCAATGGTGTCATCCTTTTTCAGGGCTGGATAAAGAAGGTGCAATTGATTAGCTGTCCGTCTCCCCTTCCCGAAGACTCAACAACTCCTCTGTTAACAAGGATGCTGGTGAAGGAAACATGTATTATTTACTTCCTTATTTCATGATAAATGTTTATTATTCATGCTAGAATTGCATTAACCAAAAACATAATACATGTGTGAATACATAGACAAACATAGTGTCACTAGTATGCCTCTACTTGATTAGCTCGTTAATCAAAGATGGTTAAGTTTCCTAACCATATACATGAGTTCTCATTTGATTAACGGTATCACATCATTAGGAGAATGATGTGATTGACTTGACCCATTCTGTTAGCTTAGCACTTGATCATTTAGTATGTTGCTATTGCTTTCTTCATGACTTATACATGTTCCTATGACTATGAGATTATGCAACTCCCGTTTACCGGAGGAACACTTTGTGTGCTACCAAACGTCACAACGTAACTGGGTGATTATAAAGGTGCTCTACAAGTGTCTCCGAAGGTACCTGTTGAGTTGGCGTATTTCGAGATTAGGATTTGTCACTCCGATCGTCGGAGAGGTATCTCTAGGCCCACTCGGTAATACAAAACACTATAAGCCTTGCAAGCATTGTAACTAATGAGTTAGTTGTGGGATGATGTATTACGGAACGAGTAAAGAGACTTGCCGGTAACGAGATTGAACTAGGTATTGAGATACCGACGATCGAATCTCGGGCAAGTAACATACCGATGACAAAGGGAACAACGTATGTTGTTATGCGGTTTGACCGATAAAGATCTTCGTAGAATATGTAGGAGCCAATATGAGCATCCAGGTTCCGCTATTGGTTATTGACCGGAGACATGTCTCGGTCATGTCTACATAGTTCTCGAACCCGTAGGGTCCACACGCTTAAAGTTTCGGTGACGATTGTATTATGAGTTTTTGTGTTTTGATGTACCGAAGGTAGTTCGGAGTCCCGGATGTGATCACGGACATGACGAGGAGTCTCGGAACGGTCGAGACATAAAGATTGATATATTGGACGACTATGTTTGGACACCGGAATGGTTTCGGGGAGTTTCGGACATATATCAGAGTACCAGGGGTTACCGGAACCCCCCGGGGAGTTTAATGGGCCAAGATGGGCCTTAGTGGAGAAGAGGAGGGGCGGCTAGGGCAGGCCGCTCGCCCCCTCCCCCTCTAGTCCGAATTGGACAAGGAGGGGGGGGGGCAGCGCTCCCCTTTCCTTCCTCTCTCTCCTTCCCTTCCTTTCCCCCTCCTACTCCAACTAGGAAAATAAGGGAGTCCTACTCCCGGTGGGAGTAGGACTCCTACCTGGCACGCCCTCCCCTGGCCGGCCGCCTCCCCCTTGGTCCTTTATATACGAGGGCAGGGGGCACCTCTAGACACAACAGTTGATATCTTGATCTCTTAGCCGTGTGCGGTGCCCCCCTCCACCATATTCCACCTCGATCATATCGTAGTGGTGCTTAGGCGAAGCCCTGCGTTGGTAGCAACATCATCACCATCATCACACCGTCGTGCTGACGGAACTCTCCCGTGAAGCTCTACTGGATCGGAGTTCGTGGGACGTCATCGAGCTGAACGTGTGCTGAACTCGGAGGTGCCGTACGTTCGGTACTTGGATCGGTCGGATCATGAAGAGGTACGACTACATCAACCGCGTTGTGCTAACGCTTCCGCTTTCGGTCTACGAGGGTACGTAGACAACACTCTCCCCTCTCGTTGCTATGCATCACCATGATCATGTGTGTGCGTAGGAATTTTTTTGAAATTACTACGCTCCCCAACAGTGGCATCCGAGCCTGGTTTTATGCGTAAATGTTATATGCACGAGTAGAACACAAGTGAGTTGTGGGCGATACAAGTCATACTGCTTACCAGCATGTCATACTTTGGTTCGGCGGTATTGTTGGATGAAGCGGCCTGGACCGACATTACGCGTACGCTTACGCGAGACTGGTTCTACCGACGTGCTTTGCACACAGGTGGCTGGCGAGTGTCAGTTTCTCCAACTTTAGTTGAACCGAGTGTGGCCCGGTCCTTGAGAAGGTTAAAACAACACTAACTTGACGAACTATCATTGTGGTTTTGATGCGTAGGTAAGAATGGTTCTTGCTCAGCCTATAGCAGCCACGTAAAAACTTACGGCTACAAAGTAGAGGACGTCTAACTTGTTTTTGCAGGGCATGTTGTGATGTGATATGGTCAAGGCATGATGCTAAACTTTATTGTATGAGATGATCATGTTTTCTAACCGAGTTATCGGCAACTGGCAGGAGCCATATGGTTGTCGCTTTATTGTATGCAATGCAACCGCCCTGTAATTGCTTTACTTTATCACTAAGCGGTAGCGATAATCATAGAAGCAATAGTTGGCGAGATGACAATGATGCTATGATGGAGATCAAGGTGTCTTGCCGGTGACGATGGTGATCATCACAGTGCTTCGGAGATGGAGATCACAAGCACAAGATGATGATGGCCATATCATATCACTTATATTGTTTGCATGTGATGTTTATCTTTTATGCATCTTATTTTGCTTAGATCGGCGGTAGAATTATAAGATGACCTCTCACTAAATTTCAAGGTATAAGTGTTCTCCCTGAGTATGCACCGTTGCGAAAGTTCTTCGTGCTGAGACACCACGTGATGATCGGGTGTGATAAGCTCTACGTTCAAATACAACGGCTGGAAAACAGTTGCACACGCGGAATACTCAGGTTAAACTTAACGAGCCTAGCATATGCAGATATGGCCTCGGAACACTGAGACCGAAAGGTCGAGCGTGAATCATATAGTAGATATGATCAACATAGTGATGTTCACCATTGAAACTACTCCATCTCACGTGATGATCGGACATGGTTTAGTTGATATGGATCACGTGATCACTTAGAGGATTAGAGGGATGTCTATCTAAGTGCGAGTTCTTTAAATAATTTGATTAACTGAACTTTAATTTATCATGAAGTTAGTAACTGATAGTATTTTGCATGTCTATGTTGTAGATCAATAGCTCACGTTTAGCTCCCCTGTTTTATTTTTGATATGTTCCTAGAGAAAAATAAGTTGAAAGATGTTAGTAGCAAAGATGCGGACTAGCTCCGTGATCTGAGGATTATCCTCATTGCTGCACCGAAGTATTATGTCCTTGATGCACCGCTAGGTGACAGAACTATTGCAGGAGCAGATGCAGACGTTTTGAACGTTTTGACAAAAGCTCGGTATGATAACTACTTAATAGTTTAGTGCACCATGCTTTACGGCTTAGAACCGGGACTTCAAAAATATTTTGAACGCCATGGAGCATATAAGATGTTCCAAGAGTTGAAATTGGTATTTCATACTCATGCCCGTGTCGAGAGGCATGAGACCTCTGACATTACTTTGCCTACAAGATGGAGGAGAATAGCTCAACCAGTAAGCATGTGCTCAGATTGTGTGAGTACTACAATCACTTGAATCAAGTGGGAGTTAATCTTCTAGATAAGATAGTGATTGACAGAGTTCTCTAGTCACTATCACCAAGTTGCTAGAACTTCGTGATGAACTATAATATGCAAGGGATAACAGAAACGATTCCCAAGCTCCTCGTGATGCTGAAATTGACGAAGGTAGAAATCAAGAAAAGCATCAAGTGTTGATGGTTAACAAGACCACTAGTTTCAAGAAAAGGGCAAAGGGAAGAAGGGGAACTTCAAGAAGAACGACAAGCAAGTTGCTGCTCAAGTGAAGAAGCCCAAGTCTGGACCTAAGCCTGAGACTAAGTGCTTTTACTGCAAAGGGACTAGTCACTGGAAGCGGAACTGCCCCAAGTATTTGGCGGATAAGAAGGATGACAAAGTGAACAAAGGTATATTGGATATACATGTTATTGATGTGTACTTTACTAGTGTTTATAGCAACCCCTCGGTATTTTGATACTAGTTCAGTTGCTAAGAGTAGTAACTTGAAACGGGAGTTGCAGAATGAACAGAGACTAGTTAAGGGTTAAGTAACGATGTGTGTTGGAAGTAGTTCCAAGAATGATATGATCATCATCGCACACTCCCTATACTTTCGAGATTAGTGTTGAACCTAAATAAGTGTTATTTGTTATTCATTTAAGTTAGAGAATAATTGTTGTTCTGTTTACATGAATAAAACCTTCTATGGTTATACACCCAATGAAAATGGTTTGTTGAATCTCGATCGTCGTGATACACATATTCATAATATTGAAGGCAAAAGATGCAAAGTTAATAATGATAGTGCAACTTATTTGTGGCACTGCCATTTAGGTCATATTGGTGTAAAGCGCATGAAGAAAATCCATGCTGATGGGCTTTTGGAATCACTTGATTATGAATCAGTTGATGCTTGCGAACCATGCCTCATGGGCAAAGATGACTAAGACTCCGTTCTCCAGAACAATGGAGCGAGCAACTGACTTATCGGATATAATAAATACTGATGTATGAGGTCCGATGAGTGTTGAGGCTCGCGGCGGGTATCGTTATTTTCTGACCTTCACAAATGATTTGAGCAGACATGGGTATATCTACTTGAAGAAACATTAGTCTGAAACATTTGAAAAGTTTAAAGAATTTTAGAGTGAAGTGGAAAATCATCGTAACAAGAAAATAAAGTTTCTACAATCTGATCGCGGAGGCGAATATTTGAGTTATGAGTTTGTTCTTCAATAAAAAAATGTGGAATAGTTTCACAAACTCATGCCGCTTGGAACACCACAACGTAATGGTGTGTCCGAACGTCATAACCGTACTTTATTTGATATAGTGCAATCTATGATGTCTCTTACTGATTTACCACTATCGTTTTGGGGTTATGCATTAGAGACAACTGCATTCACATTAAAAAGGGCACCATCTAAATCCGTTGAGACGACACCGTATGAATTGTGGTTTAGCAAGAAACCTAAGCTGTCGTTTCTTAAAGTTTGGGGTTGCGATGCTTATGTGAAAAAGTTTCATCTTGATAAGCTCAAACCCAAGTCGGGGAAGTGCGTCTTCATAGGATACCCAAAAGTAACTGTTGGGTACACCTTCTATCATAGATCCGAAGACAAGATATTTGTTGCTGAGAATGGATCCTTTCTAGAGAAGGAGTTTCTCTCGAAGAAGTGAGTGGGAGGAAAGTAGAACTTGATGAGGTAACTGTACCTGCTCCCTTATTGGAAAGTAGTTCATCACAGAAATCTGTTTCTGTGACTCCTACACCAATTAGTGAGGAAGCTAATGATGATGATCATGTAACTTCAGATCAAGTTACTACAGAACCTCATAGGTCAACCAGAGTGAGATCCGCACCAGAGTGGTACGGTAATCCTTTTCTGGAGGTCATGTTAATTGACCATGATGAACCTACGAACTATGAGGAAGCGATGATGAGCCCAGATTCCACGAAATGGCTTGAGGCCATGAAATCTGAGATGGGATCCATGTATGAGAACAAAGTGTGGACTTTGGTTGACTTGCCCGATGATCGACAAGCCATCGAGAATAAATGGATCTTCAAGATGAAGACAGATGCTGACGGTAATATTACTGTCTACAAAGCTCGACTTGTTGCAAAAGGTTTTCGACAAGTTCAAGGAGTTGACTACGATGAGACCTGCTCACCCGTAGCGATTCTTAAGTCCATCCGAATTGCAATTGCCGCATTTTATGATTATGAAATTTGGCAAATGGATGTAAAGACTGCATTCCTGAATGGATTTCTGGAAGATGAGTTGTATATGATGCAACCTGAAGGTTTTATCGATCCAAAGGGTGCTAACAAAATGTGCAAGCTCCAGTGATCCATCTATGGACTGGTGCAAGCATCTCAAAGTTGGAATATACGCTTTGATGAGTTGATCAAAGCATATAGTTTTATACAGACTTGTGGTGAAGCCTGTATTTACAAGATAGTGAGTGGGAGCACTACAACATTTCAGATAAATATATGTGAATGACATATTGTTGATCGGAAATAATGTAGAATTTTCTGGAAAGCATGAAGGAGTATTTGAAAGGATTTTTTCAAATAAAGACCTCGATGAAACTATTTACATATTGAGCATCAAGATCTATAGAGATAGATCAAGACGCTTGATAAGTTTTTTCAATGAGTACATACCTTGACAATATTTTGAAGTAGTTCAAAATGGAACAGTCAAAGAAAGAGTTCTTACCTGTGTTACAAGGTGTGAAATTGAGTAAGACTCAAAGTCTGACCACGGCAGAAGATAGAAAGAGAATGAAAGTCATTCCCTATGCCTCAGTCATAGTTTCTATAAAGTATGCCATGCTGTGAATCAGATCTATTGTATACCCTACATTGAGTTTAGCAAGGGAGTGCAATAGTGATCTAGGAGTAGATCACTGGACAGTGGTAAAAATTATCCTTAGTGGAATAAGGATACGTTTCTCGATTATGGAGGTGAAAAAAGGTTCGTCGTAAAGGGTTATGTCAATGCAAATTTTGACACTGATCCAGATGACTCTAAGTCTCAATCTGGATACATTTTGAAAGTGGGAGCAATTAGCTAGAGTAGCTCCGTGCAGAGCATTGTTGACATAGAAATTTGCAAAATACATACAGATCTGAATGTGGAAGACCCGTAGTCTAAACTTCCCTCACAAGCAAAACAAGATCACACCTTAGTACTCTTTGGGTGTTAATCACACAACGATGTGAACTAGATTATTGACTCTAGTAAACCCTTTGGGTGTTGGTCACATGACGATGTGAACTATGGGTGTTAATCACATGGTGATGTGAACTACTGGTGTTAAATCACATGGCGATGTGAACTAGATTATTGACTCTAGTGCAAGTGGGAGACTGAAGGAAATATGCCCTAGAGGCAATAATAAAGTTATTATGTATTTACTTATTTCATGATAAATGTTTATTATTCATGCTAGAATTGTATTAACCGGAAACATAATACATGTGTGAATACATAGACAAACATAGTGTCACTAGTATGCCTTTACTTGACTAGCTCGTTAATCAAAGATGGTTAAGTTTCCTAACCATAGACATGAGTTGTCATTTGATTAACGGGATCACATCATTAGGAGAATGATGTGATTGACTTGACCCACTCCGTTAGCTTAGCGCTTGATCATTTAGTATGTTGCTATTGCTTTCTTCATGACTTATACATGTTCCTATGACTATGAGATTATGCAACTCTCGTTTACCGGAGGAACACTTTGTGTGCTACCAAACATCACAACGTAACTGGGTGATTATAAAGGTGCTCTATAGGTGTCTCCGAAGGTACTTGTTGAGTTGGCGTATTTCAAGATTAGGATTTGTCACTCTGATTGTCGGAGAGGTATCTCTGGGCCCACTCGGTAATACACATCACTATAAGCCTTGCAAGCATTGTAACTAATGAGTTAGTTGTGGGATGATGTATTATGGAACGAGTAAATAGACTTGTCGGTAACGAGATTGAACTAGATATTGAGATACCGACGATCGAATCTCGGGTAAGTAACATACCGATGACAAAGGGAACAACGTATGTGGTTATGCGGTTTGACCAATAAAGATCTTCATAGAATACGTAGGAGCCAATATGAGCATCCAGGTTCCGCTATTGGTTATTGACCGGAGACATGTCTCGGTCATGTCTACATAGTTCTCGAACCCGTAGGATCCGCACGCTTAAAGTTTCGATGACGATTGTATTATGAGTTTTTGTGTTTTGATGTACCGAAGGTAGTTTGGAGTCCCGGATGTGATCACGGACATGACGAGGAGTCTCGAAATGGTCGATACATAAATATCGATATATTGGATGACTATGTTCGGACACCAGAATGGTTTCGGGGAGTTTCGGACATATATCGGAGTACCAGGGGTTACCGGAACCCCCCAGGGAGTTTAATGGGCCAAGATGCGCCTTAGTGGAGAAGAGGAGGGGTGGCTAGGGCAGGCCGCGCGCCCCCTCCCCCTCTAGTCCGAATTAGACAAAGAGGGGGGCGGTGCCCCCTTTCCTTCCTCTCTCTCCTTCCCTTCCTTTCCCCCTCCTACTCCAACTAGGAAAAGAAGGGAGTCCTACTCTCGGTGGGAGTAGCACTCCTCCCTGGTGCACCCTCCCCTGGCCGGCCGCCTCCTCCCCCCTGGCCCTTTATATACGGGGGCAGGGGGCACATCTAGACACAACAGTTGATCTGTTGATCTCTTAGCCGTGTGCGGTGCCCCCTCCACCATACTCCACCTTGATCATATCATAGCGGTGCTTAGGCGAAGCCCTGCATCGATAGCAACATCATCACCGTCATCACACCATCGTGCTGACGGAACTCTCCCGTGAAGCTCTGCTGGATCGGAGTTCGTGGGACATCATCGAGCTGAATGTGTGCTGAACTCGGAGGTGCCGTACGTTCGGTACTTGGATCGGTTGGATCGTGAAGACGTACAACTACATCAACCGCGTTGTGCTAACGCTTCCGCTTTCGGTCTACGAGGGTATGTAGACAATACTCTCCCCTCTCATTGCTATGCATCACCATGATCCTGTGTGTGCGTAGGATTTTTTTTGAAATTACTACGTTCCCCAACAGCTGGCCTCGGCGCCGTACTAGGTATCAGCAGGGAAGGGTGAGAAGACCCAAGATGACCTTTTTCTGGTTTTGGAGGCAAGTCAGACACTGAGTCCGGAGAAATCAACCTTTCCTCGCCCAAAGATGGAGGCAGGAAAGGACCCAGCGTTCCTTCTGCAAACAGGAGGAAAAGGGCCGCCTCCGAAGGTGAGGAGGGGCGGTCTTTCAAGAAGGGCAAGATGCCGTTGTTGACCAGCTTCGGCTTGGAAGACAATGCCGTTGAGTAGCTCCAACAAGGGGACAAACCCTCAGTCGAACCGTAAGAGAATCCAGAGTGCCTTGATAGCGTCCTGTTCTGTTGTTGTTATCGTAACGCATTCATGCATTTTTACAGGTCGGCATAGTGTTTTTCTGGGCGATCCTCTTATTCGGGGAGTCTCCTTCCAGAGATGATGGAGAGCGAGACGCCACCTCCAATCTCCTCGCTCATCAAGGCGGATGACTCTGAAGTGTCATCACGGAGGGTTCCTTTAGACCAGGGGACAGAAGAGGTGGTACCCCAAGGTGGACCTCCGACCATCCGGGATTCCGGGGCTGATGGTAACAAGGGCCCCGAACTGTCCGATTCACAGCCGACAGCGATTTCGGAGGCAGGCGAGCAGATTCCTTCAAAGGATGATCGTGCTGTTGGAGCAGTTTCCGGAAACCCGGAGACTCCAGATATGTTGCGAGACATGTTGCGGAAAGCATCCGTCTCGGGGGAACAGCGTACCTTGATGGGTACAGTGATTGAGAAGATTTCGTCCGCGAAGAGCGGATTAAACGAAGCCTTCATGAGCCTACTGAAGGGCTTCGAGGTTTGTAACATAATGTTTTCAATTATGTGTCATTTGTGAAGATACGCATGTGTATAGGTAGTAGCCCCTGATACTCGGGTTGGCTTCCATTGGGAAGCAAAACGGAGGATCGAAAAAGGATCATTTGAGGACTAACCTGATAAACCTTGAACGCAGGCCGCTTCCCCTTTGGCCACTGATACGTCTCCAACGTATCTATAATTTTTGATTGCTCCATGCTATATTATCTACTGTTTTGGACATTATTGGGCTTTATTATCCACTTTTATATTATTTTTGGGACTAACCTATTAACCGGAGGCCCAGCCCAGAATTGCTGTTTTTTTGCCTGTTTTAGGGTTTCGAAGAAAAGGAATATCAAAAGGAGTCCAAAAGGAATGAAACCTTAGGGAACGTGATTTTCTCAACAAACAAGACCCGGGAGACTTGGACCCTACGTCAAGACACAAAAGAGGAGGCCACGAGATAGGGGGCGCGCCTACCCCCCTCCCAGGCGCGCCCTCCACCCTCGTGGGCCCCCTGTTGCTCCACCGACGTACTCCTTCCTCCTATATATACCTACGTACCCCCAAACGATCAGATATGGAGCCAAAAACCTAATTCCACCGCCGCAACTTTCTGTATCCACGAGATCCCATCTTGGGGCCTGTTCCGGAGCTCCGCCGGAGGGGGCATCGATCACGGAGGGCTTCTACATCAACACCATAGCCCTTCTGATGAAGTGTGAGTAGTTTACCTCAGACCTACGGGTCCATAGTTAGTAGCTAGATGGCTTCTTCTCTCTTTTTGGATCTCAATACAATGTTCTCCCCCTCTCTTGTAGAGAACTATTCGATGTAATCTTCTTTTTGTGGTGTGTTTATTGAGATCGATGAATTGTGGGTTTATGATCAAGTTTATCTATGAACAATATTTGAATCTCCTCTGAATTCTTTTATGTATGATTGGTTATCTTTGCAAGTCTCTTCGAATCATCAGTTTGGTTTGGCCTACTAGATTGATCTTTCTTGCAATGGGAGAAGTGCTTAGCTTTGGGTTCAATCTTGCGGTGTCCTTTCCCAGTGACAGTAGGGACAGCAAGGCACGTATTGTATTGTTGCCATCGAGGATAACAAGATGGGGTTTTCTTCATATTGCATGAGTCTATCCCTCTACATCATGTCATCTTGCTTAAGGTGTTACTCTGTTTTTAACTTAATACTCTAGATGCATGCTGGATAGCGGTCGATGAGTGGAGTAATAGTAGTAGATGTAGGCTGGAGTCGGTCTACTTGTCTCGGACGTGATGCCTATATACATGATCATACCTAGATATTCTCATAACTATGCTCAATTCTGTCTATTGCTCAACAGTAATTTGTTCACCCACCGTAGAATACTTATGCTCTCGAGAGAAGCCACTAGTGAAACCTATGGCTCCTGGGTCTATCTTTATCATATTAATCCACTACTACTTAGTTATTTCCTTGCTTTTTACTTTGCCTTTATTTTACTTTGCATCTTTATCACAAAAATACCAAAAATATTATCTTATCATATCTATCAGATCTCACTCTCGTAAGTGGCCGTGTAGGGATTGACAACCCCTATTCGCGTTGGTTGCGAGGATTTATTTGTTTTGTGCAGGTACGAGGGACTCGCGCGTAGCCTCCTACTGGATTGATACCTTGGTTCTCAAAAACTGAGGGAAATACTTACGCTACTTTGCTGCATCATCCCTTCCTCAAGAGGTAGCAGCCACTTCCCGGATTATGGAGATTGCCAATTTGCAGCGGAAGCTTGATGTGGCAGGGGACGATCTTGCTTTACTCAATATGCGTCTTGACGAGTCGCAAGGTATGTATTCGGTGCAATCCTCATACATTTTTATAGTGTAAGCATAACGCTGAAATTTGGCTGCAGATAGTGCTGCCCTCGTTGAAGTTCTTCGAGCGGAGCAGGCCCGGCATAGCAATGCTGCAGCTGAAAAGGCATCGGCTGAATTAGAAGCCGAACGAGCTGCACGACGCCAAGATGAGGAGAAGATATCCAAGGTGACGCTCCAGCTGGAGAATGCTACCGGACGTTGTGAATTTCTAGAGAAGAAGAATGAAGCCTTGACGGCTGATTTAGAGACGGCCTTATAAGAGGCAAGAGGAGTGCGGTCGGAATGCAGAGCGGCCCGTGAGGAGGTTCGACAGGCGAGGGAGATTGCGGCTGGAAAGCCCTTTCTGCTACAAACCAAGTTCGGCGACCCGAACTATGCCTAGCTCAACCAAGTATGGAGTTCTTCGGATGAGTTCTTGGATTTGCCGAAGAGTTCTGCAGATGCGGCGCAATATTACCAAGCGCGGGCTGGATATGCAATGGAGAAGCTTTTTTGGTCGCAGTTTGGCGCGTCAAAGCGCCCTTTGTTGCTTAATGAACAGATGTCCCAGTGGGCCGAACTTCATAGGATGTCTGGCGCTGCCATGAAGGACGTCGTAGTCCGGTTGTGTCCAACCAAGCCTGTTCCAAATAGCTATTTTGGTTTAGTGGAAAGCTTGTTGACGCGGTGCAGTGTATCGATGTTGTGAAGCGGTCTGCGTGCATTGAGGGTGCACGGATGGCTTTTGCCCGAGTCAAGACGTTCTGGGGGAAGATGAAGGCCATTGATGTTGCAACGAAGGGTCCACCCAAAGGCAAGGACCGTCCGGAACTGGAGCATTATTTTGAAAACGTCCTAGAGGTCGCCCTCTTTGTAGAGGGTCAGTGCTCAAAAGACATAATGTTCGAGTGAGGTGTATGAAAAATTGTAAAAACAATTTTATAGTTAATCTATTTATGTTTTGCTTGAAAGCTTGAATTCCTCTTGTGCGGCCGTTTTGATATAATCTGAAAGTTTTCCAGTTGTCGACTTCAGCCCCCTCGTAGGAAGTACGGGGGTGTTCGGAAAAGCATTTAATCACTCTTTATCCAACGTCTTGGTCCATGAAGGAGGTGATAATGTGGCGAACCAGGAAATCAGACTATAGGACGTTAACACTTTCACTTAGCCATAGGAGTTTTATGGCGGAGCTACGACACAACCCCTGGTATGTATGCATCGTATGGTACCTTACATATTTGACCTGAAAAAGATCCCTCGTGTGACACGGAGAATCGCTAAAGATTCTAATAAGTCGTCAAGTGGTTGACCAGCTCACGCCGCATCATGACAGTCAGTTTTCGGCTTTCTCTACTGAGGTGCTCGTCCAGTTTAGACCAGGGCACAATCGCAGTAGTTCTCCCTTTACTACCCTAGCCGATAGAGCGGAACGTAGGGTAGCAAGCACAGGAGCCGGGCAACCCAACTATTGACCCAAGACAATGATTCGGAGCTGATGCATATAAGGCCAAACTTGCGACGCCGAAGTGTGCTATACAGCTGTTCGGACTTTTACTGGCAACTCATTTGTTCCCACACCGAGCCCCTGGCAAGTTAGGCCAAGGTATTTTTTGTGAAATAACGGTAGGAGCCATATTTGTCGGGAAAACCATACAGATGACTAACTCGGATATTGTTTACTAGTAATTGAGCGATATGCCGATAATTACTTATGATATATGTATATAAAAGCCACCCCCGGCTATTTGACATGCTCGGGGTTGGAGGTGGAGGAACAGGCATAGTACAGGCTCGAAAAATAGAGAGTGTGGTCTACAAAAAGTTCTTTTGGACCTCCTATCGCACGTCTGCGCCGCCAGTCCTCAGTTGGGGGAGTCCTTGATGGACAAAGCCCCTTAGGTGAGTATACGGATCCGGACTCCGATAGAGCCGGTTTTCCATTTTTATCCTGTTCGTCACCTGTTTTTTAAAGGATATCGAAAGAGGAAATAAAAAAAAGTAAATAGTTGTACATAGAAAAAGGTTACTGGAGTGCTCGCATGCTTGTCCGTATTGTGCTTCCGCCGATGCCCATGGTATCTTGAGTGTGTAATGATGTACGCGTGGTAGAAACTTTGTAGGTGTACGGAGTGGGCGGCGGAAGCCGGGTTGCTATTGCCGTTCTAGGGGTAGTCGATCCTCGGGTGGAGACTGCTTCAGACCCCCGTTTTTTCGTTGGTGAACCTTCCTGTTATCCCTGTCGCTTGGCGGCTTCCTTCCCCTGTGTTCGGCGTTGAGCTTGCCGGCCTGTTCAAAGACCCAGCAGTTTCTGTTGTTGTGATTGCCTGGTTTATCGGGGTGGCCATGAATCTGGCAGGGTCGGTCCAAAATCCTGTCCAGGTTGGATGGTTCATCTCGGTTCGCCCTAGATGGCTTCTTCCGTTGACCGGGCTTGGGGTTGCTGAAGCGTTGACCGCTGTGTTGCCTGATCTTTCATTGTCAGTGTGACTGTTGTTTTTGCTTCCCCATGGCTTGCCGTTGGCTCTCAGATTTCGGAGGTGCCCTGGTTGCTGGAGCTATTGATTCTACGAGCAAGCCACCTGTCTTCTCCCGTGCAAAAGTGAGTCATCAGAGCAGTGAGAGTTGTCATGGATTTAGGTCCTTCTTGGCCGAGGTAGCATGCAAGCCATTCGTCCCGGACGCTATGTCTGAAAGCCGCGAGGGCTTTTGCGTCCGGACAATCGACGATTTGGTTCTTTTTGACTAAGAATCGGGTCCAGAGCTCCCTAGCTGATTAGCCGGGCTGTTGGACGATGTGACTTAGGTCATCGGCATCCGGTGGACGGACATGTGTTCCTTGGAAGTTATCGAGGAAAGCCTCTTCCAAGTCCTTCCATCTGCCTATGGAATTTTCAGGCAAGCTGTTTAACCAGTACCGAGTTGGTCCTTTTAGTTTTAGTGGGAGGTATTTAATGGCGTGGAGGTCGTCTCCACGGGCCATATGGATGTGGAGGATGAAATCTTCTATCCATACCGCGGGATTGGTTGTCCCGTCGTATGATTCAATATTGACGGGTTTGAATCCTTTGGGAAATTCATGATCCATTACCTCATCAGTGAAGCAAAACGGGTGTGCGGCGCCTCTATGTTGGGCCACACTGTGGCATAATTCCGAAGGAGTCCCATTGCAGTTTTCGGCCTGGTCGCGGCGAGGTGTGACACGTCCGAATAGGTAGCCATCGTCGCGTGTCGAAGCATGTTTTTGTGATCCGTAGATCGGTCTAGAACTTCCTGCTCTATTGTCCCAGTCTCTCTGCAGGTTGTTTGGGTAATCCTGGCCTGCGTTGTTCTTGCCTTTATGGCGAGGTGGGGCGGTCTGGTGTTCATCTTGAGTTGCCTTTTTATCCGGACAAAGTTGCCGGCGACCTGCCGTGTTGTGTGACGATGGTATGGGCCCCAACGCCTTGTCATCGGACTGGTAGAGCGATCTGTGCTTTGGGTAGCTTTTGGCTGGGCCACTGAGGTCGTATTCTTTGGCAACCAGGACTTCGGTCCATCGGTCATTGAGTAGGTCTTTGTCAGCTTGAAGCTGCTGCTGCTTCTTTTTCCGGCTCCTTGTCGTAGCTATCAGCCTGCGCTTAAAGCGCTCCTGTTCAAGGGGCTCTTCGGGTACGATGAAGTCTTCGTCGCTGAGGCTTTCCTCATCTTCGGAGAGCGGAAGGTAGTTGTCGTCCTCCGGTTCGTCGCTGTGCAGGGCCTGTTTGTCAGGGCTGGCTTGCCCGTTTTCCTGTTCCTCCTGCTCGAATGTTGCTCCCACAGGGTCTTCATTGCTTTCGGCGCCATCCGGAGTACTATTTTCTCCAGCGCCATTGTTGCTACGGTGTGGCTTGGGGCGCCGGAACTTAGACTGTGACTCAGGAGTTTTAACTAGGTCTCCCTTGTCTCTGCCGCGAGGCTTTTTGAGTGTATCGATCATGTACACGTCATGTAAAGGGGTGGCCATTTTGCGCCTGATGACTGGCGGATCTTGGCCTTGCTCCTTATCTGCATCGTTGTCTGGGCTGTAAATGTCTGTGGAGCCAGGAGTGCGCATGTCGGTTAAGTCCTCGACAATGGCTATGAAGTGGGTGGCAGGCTTGAAGAAAAATTCTCCGTTGTCAGCCCCTAGTTCGAACCGGACATAGTTCGGCAGTGAGCCTCCCGTGAATGATAGGTTCCTTAAAGAGTTTAGCACATCGCCCAAAGGTGAGTGCTGAAAGACGTCTGTGGCACTGAATTCGAAGATCGATAACCGATCTAGCTCAGTGTTCGCAGGCGTAAATGGCCCGGAATTTATAGCCGGAGACGAATCCGGAGTTCCACTAACGCAGATATCATGGGGTGCCGAGTCTGTGTGCGGCGCCTGTCGTGGTTCTAACTCTGACAGTGATGTAGGGGGGTGAGTATGGAGAGGCTAGATCCTAGCTATTGGGAAGTTGTTACACGCGAGGTTTACGAGTTCAGGCCCTTCTCGGAGGAAGTAATAGCCCTACGTCTCGGAGCCCGGAGGCGGTCGACTGGATTATGCGTGTATGGATTACAGGGGTGCGAACCCTTCATACTAAGGAGGGGGGTGGCTTATATAGAGTACGCCGACCCCCTCCTGCCCTCAGTAATGCAGGGTTTAAGGTACATTTAAGGTCGGGCGTTACTGGTAACGCCCCTAATAAAGAGCTATAATGACCATAAATACTACTTAACAGCTGACCGTTTGCCTGCGGAGTGGCTATAGATCTCCCGGCGGTCGAGTGGTTGGCTTCATGGTCGAGTGATAGCTTCTTGGTCGAGTGTCTTGAACCTGTCGAGTGGGATGCCTTCAAGTCGATTGAAAGGTGATTTCTCCCAGGGGTGTCCTAGAGTAGGACTCTTCGGTCAGGTCCGTGTCCCTACCCTAGGTACATGTCTTCATCATTAGCCCCCGAATGGATCGAGGTTAGAGTGGGGAAAGAGTTGGAGATCTTTCCGACTGGTTCTTCGGGCTATGTGAGCGCCTCGTTTCGGGACAATCGTCACGGATGACGTTGCCAACCTTTTTCAGTCGCCTTGATCCATTCCAGGCCTTCCGTCGAGTGAATTTCTTTGTTTGTGCCATACTGAGTGCCGGCGCGATCGGGGTCTTCTGTTTTTTAGCAAGTTGTTCTGCGGCCCGCGGATGTCGCGGGATTTGGATTTTGGGAAGCACGCGGGACGGGAGCAGCCGCAGTAATCGGAAGCGATAAAGCGGAAGTTCGTCGATCTCCGCGTCGCCTTTTTCGCCACGTACTGCGCGCGCGTCTGTTCCGGGATTTGACTGGATGGCCTGGGCCTACCGGTCAGCCACTCGGGAGCGGCCCCTTATAAGTTGCCGGCTCGGGGTTTCCAAGCCGTGCGCTCTCTTCTCCTTCCTTCTTCCTCTCTCCCTTTGCCAGTCTCTCTGCTACCTCCGCTCTCACCCTAGCGCCGCGAGCCCGTGCGAGATCTCTCCGGCGACGATGGTGAAGGGCAAGACCACCACTTTGGAGCGCGCGAAGAAGGCGGCGGCGGGGAAAGGGAAGAGATCTGCTCGGGGCGGATCCTCCTCCAGGACCGCTCTGCCCAAAGGTTGGATCCAGGGCGACTGGATGCCCTCGGTGCTCCGGCAAGAGGATCTTGACGACATGGTCGAGGGGGGAGCCATTCCCCACGAAGCTGCGCGTCTTCCGGAGGGAGAGATCGAACCTCAACCTCGTGACGGTGAGTGCGTGCTCCTAGCCACCCACATCGACCGAGGGTTTTCTCTGCCGCCCCATCCTTTCTTCCGGAGTTTCTTGAATCTCTTCGGAGCGCAGCTCCATCACTTTACCCCCAACTCCATAGTCTATCTTGCCGCGTTCATTTCCATGTGCGAGGCCTTCCTGGGTTGCCGTCCGCATTGGGGGCTTTTCAAGCATATTTTCACTTGCCGCTCTCAGTCGGTTAAAAAGGCCAAGTCGAGTGATGAAAAGACGCAAGTGATCCAGCTGTGCGGGGGCTTGGCGATCCAGACGAGGGGGAAGAGCTGTTTTCCCTCTATCACCTTCCTGGAGTCGGTCCGCGGCTGGCAGTTGACCTGGTTCTACTGCCAGGATCAGGCGACCCCCGGACAGTCGACTGGTCTTCCTCCTTTTTCCCTCGACCGAGCCGAGAAGCCTGTCTCTCTGAAAGTCACGCCGGAGGAAAGGGCCCAGGTCAAGGTGTTGGCGGGTCGAGTGGTTGAGCTTGTCCGTGAGGGGGTGACTGGGATGGACCTGTTAGAGGTCTTTCTCCAGAGGCGCATTCAACCGCTCCAGGCACGAGACCACCCGATGTGGCTGTATTCTGGCCTTGACGACACCACTCGGATCCACCCAGAGGAGGTCACCGATGAGATGCTGGAGGGCTGGCTGTCAAGTATCACGGGGAACAAAGACAACCCCCGAGGAGCCAGAAGGGTAATTCCACTCGACAACTCGTATGAAGTGGACCAGGTAAGTCTTTGTGTCGGATATTTGGCCTTCTGTATTGGTCTTCTTTGGATAAGTCGATTGACTTTTGTCCTATCTGTTGTCTTCCAGGCGACCACTGAGATGTACTCGACGCCCAACGGGGCACAAGGGTCGACTGAGGAAGGTGAGGGGAGCGGAGGCGAGAGCGGGGACAACCAGGGCGAGTGGGAGTCCGACGGTGAGGGAGATGAAGGTGACGACATCTTCTCCAACGAAGAGGAGGAGGAGGCTGAGCCCTCCCGCCCGGAGGGGCGGTCCAAGCTCACTCACGATCCAGCGCGGGAAGGTGTCAAGGCGACTGCTCCTGTTGGGCAGTCGTCGAAACGCCCTCGGACTTCTTCTCCTCCGCCGACCGGGAAGGCTCCTAAGCACCCACGAGTGACGCCATCCAAGCCGCCCAAGGCCTTGCCCAAGATGAAGATAGCCGTTCCCACCATTTCTGGGTAACAACAACACTTGCTTTCCTTTGTCGACTGTGGACGGATCCTTGGTCGATTCACTGAGCCAATTGACCAACTTTCGAGATTTGCAGTGGTGCGACTTCTGAGGTCTCCGCCAGGAATGACGACCACGAGATGGAGGATGCTGTCACCTCCAACCCTGGTACGATCACTGACGTTCCTGCTTTTGAGTCGACTGAAACTTTATTGCGATTGAATGTTTTCCTTGCAGCTCCTCCTCATGTTATTGACCTCCCGGACGACGACGATGACGGACCACTGAGGGTGAAGAGGAAGAAGGCGTTGGCTGGCAAGACTCCGCAATCCACTCTGGCGCCTGAGGCCGCAGTTCGGGACGATGGCGAACCCACTCGGGCTTCCGTGACTTTCGCTGTTCCTCTGATGAGTGTGCGGCCTTCAGCGTCGACTGCGGATCCGTCTTCGCTTTTTTCTGCGTACCCCGTCCCTGAGGACCAAGCGGATGCTGCGAAGGAGGCTGTACGCCAGGCTGGAGTCATGATGGAACAGGTGAAAGTGGCTCGGGAGGCTTGCCAGGTGGCATATGACGCGAGCTCGGCTCTTCAAAGTAATGTCCAGGTCAGTCGACTTCAACACTTGGTCTGTTTCGATATGTCCTTTGAAGATTCTCTTTTCCGAAGGTCTTTAAGTTTGTACACCCACTGGGTGTGTTTGCCAATTCTTGGACGAGTGGGGACACGCTAAGTGCACCCACTGGGTGTAGTCCCCGAGACTACGGTGGACTGCTGGCGGTCGACTGTAGTCTTTAAATTGAGTCGTTGTAGTTGAATTTCTTCGCTCTGTCTGATCGGGTCATGTCGAATGGAATGGAATCCTGTCGACTGCGGGCAGTCGACGTCTTTCTCTCTTTTTTTTACTGTGGGGGCACGCTGAGTGCACCCACTGGGTGTAGCCCCCGAGGCTACTGTCGAATGTTTTGCTTCGGCTGTAGTCTTAGAAACTCTGTTATTGTCCCTTAACTGCTCGGAAGCAGCTTGTCTTGGACTCGACTTCAGGGATCGGTCGAGTGGGATAGGAACCGGTGGGGGCACGCTGAGTGCACCCACTGGGTGTAGTCCCCGAGACTATGGTGGACTGCTGGCAGTCGACCGTAGTCTTAGTATTTACTGCCTTTGTTGCTTTTTCCTTTTTACTGAAATTGTAACTCCTCCTCTTTGACTTCAGAAATCCTGTGATCTTGGAACCCGCTTGGCTGACTTGGAGAAGCAGCAAATTCAAATGAAGCTTGACCTGGAGCTGGCCAGGACAGAACTGCAGACGGTCAGAGACGGCGCCGCAGGTAAGACGCCTTTGTCGACTGGTTAGTTTTTAGGCTTCAGTATCTTTTCGCTTTCTCCGACTCAATCATCATTTTTTGCAGAAAAACTGAAAGAAGCTCTGGCAAAGAAGGAGCAGGACTTGGCTGCTGCCCGTAAGGAGGCTGATGACAAGACCGCTCTGGCCGCACAGAAGCTAGCTTCGGTCGACCACTTAGAACAAGAGAATACCAAGCTCAAGACCGCTCTGAATGAAGCCAACAGGGAGTGTTCACGTTGGAAGAAGGAGAACCTCACCCTGAGCGAGAAGCTGGAAGGCCTCGCTCGCGGGAGAAACGACCTGGAGAGCTACTTGGGGAGCCTCGCCAAGAAGTTGTACCTTAAGCTTGAAGGTGCGCATTCAGTTCCGACTGGTTTTTGAGTCGACTCATTCTGTGAAAATTGTCTTATCCTTGAATCTTGTATGCAGAGCTTTGCCAGAATTTTGAAGAGGAGACCAGTCGAGTGGAGCCGAGCTTGGACCCTGTTAACTCCCTTGTGAAGGACGAGGCCGCAATGAACGTGCTCCGTCTGGAGTCTCGTGTTGACGGCGTCGTGGATTACTTGGCTCGACTGAAGGTTGCCATGACGCGGATCGACCCGACACTTTGGCCGGAATCTACGCTCCAGAATGATCTCGAGTCTCTGATGACTCGACTCAATGGAATCTCTGACCGAGTGCAGGAGTGGAAGAAGTCTTCAGCTCGGTGTGGCGCTGACGTGGCTCTGTCCCTGGTCCGCGTCCATTGTAAGGAGGTGCGGGAGGAGAAGCTGGCCGCCATCCAAGTCGCCAACACGAGGTAGCACAACTTCCAGGACTTCATGGAGACATTTATTGCTGCTGCTACCCGCATCGCAGATGGGATCGACTTGGATGAGTTCGTGGCCCCTGCCAGTCCTCCTCCTCCTGAGGAATGAAAAAACTTGCCTCGGAATGCCGAGTGTATTTTGTAAACCGTTAAACTCTGCCTTAAATTTGCCTCGGAATGCCGAGTGGAAGTGTAACAGTTAAATTCTGCCGAGCCGGGGGCTCGAGTACTTTGACCTGAGGTTTCTAGGACCTTTTAGGCTTTATCCGTAATTGATTTGTCGTTCAATCTCTTTGCGGACGACCCGTCGAGTGGGATTTGATCTTCACTCGAAATAACTTTGTGTCTGTGGTGCAGCTCCGAAGGAGAAGGTGGCAGTCGACCTGCCTCTCATCGTCCTTGGGACATGAGAAGTGTTTCATACTTAGGCGAGCGCTGGGCTGCAGCTAAGCCTCCGAGCGGGAGGTTTGCTCTCGCTCGGTAGGATTTTAAACTTAGGCGAGTGCTGACTGCAGCTAAGTCTCTTCGTAGGAGAACTTAGGCGAGTGCTGGACTGCAGCTAAGCCCCCGAGTGGGGGGTTTGCTCTCCACTCGGTAGGATTTTTCAAATTTAGGCGAGTGCTGACCGCAGCTAAGTCTCTTCGTAGGAGAGCTTAGGCGAGTACTGGACTGCAGCTAAGCCCCCGAGTGGGAGGTTTGCTCTCCACTCGGTAGGATTTTTCAAACTTAGGCGAGTGCTGACCGCAGCTAAGTCTCTTCGTAGGAGACCTTAGGCGAGTGCTGGACTGCAGCTAAGCCCCCGAGTGGGAGGTTTGCTCTCCACTTGGTAGGATTTTTTCAAACTTAGGCGAGTGCTGACTGCAGCTAAGTCTCTTCGTAGGATAGCTTAGGCGAGTGCTGGACTGCAGCTAAGCCCCCGAGTGGGAGGTTTGCTCTCCACTTGGTAGGATTTTTTCAAACTTAGGCGAGTGCTGACCGCAGCTAAGTCTCTTCGTAGGAGAGCTTAGGCGAGTACTGGACTGCAGCTAAGCCCCCGAGTGGGAGGTTTGCTCTCCACTCGGTAGGATTTTTCAAACTTAGGCGAGTGCTGACCGCAGCTAAGTCTCTTCGTAGGAGAGCTTAGGCGAGTGCTGGACTGCAGCTAAGCCCCCGAGTGGGAGGTTTGCTCTCCACTTGGTAGGATTTTTTCAAACTTAGGCGAGTGCTGACCGCAGCTAAGTCTCTTCGTAGGAGAGCTTAGGCGAGTGCTGGACTGCAGCTAAGCCCCCGAGTGGGAGGTTTGCTCTCCACTTGGTAGGATTTTTTCAAACTTAGGCGAGTGCTGACCGCAGCTAAGTCTCTTCGTAGGAGAGCTTAGGCGAGTACTGGACTGCAGCTAAGCCCCCGAGTGGGAGGTTTGCTCTCCACTCGGTAGGATTTTTCAAACTTAGGCGAGTGCTGACCGCAGCTAAGTCTCTTCGTAGGAGACCTTAGGCGAGTGCTGGACTGCAGCTAAGCCCCCGAGTGGGAGGTTTGCTCTCCACTTGGTAGGATTTTTTCAAACTTAGGCGAGCGCCGGGCTGCAGCTAAGTCTCTAAATGAGAGAACTTAGGTGAGTGCTGGACTGCAGCTAAGCCCCCGAGTGGGAGGATCGCTCTCCACTCGGTAGGATTTTTTCAAACTTAGGCGAGCGCCGGACTGCAGCTAAGTCTCTAAATGAGAGAACTTAGGCGAGTGCTGGACTGCAGCTAAGCCCCCGAGTGGGAGGATCGCTCTCCACTCGGTAGGATTTTTCAAACTTAGGCGAGACGGATTCGCAGCTAAGTCACCCACTGGGGGATTTCGTATGTAAACAAAAGTGACAACAATTAATGGAACACTCTTGCCTTTGATAAAAACGAACTGCGGGAATTTTTCTTATTACATCTCGTCCAAGGTTGAGCTCAAGTGTAAAAGGGGCGGAGTAGTTCCGCATTCCAAGCTCGAGGCTCGTCGATCTGCGATGAACATTGAAGAGGTGATACGCTCCATTGTGGAGGACTCTGGTGATGATGAAGGGACCTTCCCAAGTGGGAGCAAGCTTGTGTGGTTTCTGTTGATCCACTCGGAGGACCAAATCTCCTTCTTGGAAGGCTCGACTCTTCACATTCCGGGCGTGGAATCGACGCAAGTCTTGCTGATAAATGGTCGATCTGATCATGGCCATCTCCCTCTCTTCTTCGAGGAGGTCGACTGCGTCTTGCCGGGCCTGTTCTGCTTCATCTTCGGTGTAAAGCTCGACTCGGGGCGCGTTGTGAAGAAGATCACTTGGCAGAACCGCTTCGGCTCCATAAACCAGAAAGAATGGAGTTCTTCCAGTCGACCGGTTAGGGGTTGTCCTCAATCCCCACAGAACTGACGGAAGCTCGTCGACCCAAGCACCTGCCGCGTGCTTGAGATCACGCATTAGCCGAGGTTTCAGTCCTTTAAGAATCAGACCATTTGCTCTTTCAGCTTGCCCATTCGACTGAGGATGCGCGACCGACGCGTAGTCGACTCGTGTGCCTTGAGAGGCGCAAAAAGCTCTGAACTGGTCCGAATCGAAGTTTGACCCATTGTCGGTGATGATGCTATGAGGGACTCCATATCTGAATGTTAGTCCTTTGACGAAACTGATAGCAGTGCCAGCATCGAGGTTTTTGATAGGCTTGGCTTCGATCCATTTGGTGAACTTGTCGACTGCCACAAGCACATGCGTGAACCCGCTCCTGCCTGTTCTCAGTGGACCAACCATGTCCAGTCCCCAGACAGCAAATGGCGAGATGAGAGGAATGGTCTTCAGGGCTGATGCAGGCTTGTGTGACATGTTGGAGTAGAACTGGCAGCCTCCGCACTTGTCGACTATCTCTTTTGCCATCTCATTTGCTCTAGGCCAGAAGAATCCCGCTCGGTATGCTTTAGCCACAATGGTCCGAGAGGACGCATGGTGGCCACAGGTTCCCGAGTGGATATCATCAAGGATTATCCGACCTTCTTCTGGTGTTATGCACTTCTGACCGATTCCAGTCGCGCTTTCTCTATACAACTGCCCCTTTATGACTGTGAAGGCCTTAGATCGGCGGACAATCTGTCGAGCCTCTTCCTCATCTTCTGGGAGCTCTTTCCTTAGGATATACGTGATGTACGGTATCGTCCAGTCGGGAGTTATTGCCAAGACTTCCATGATTAGGTCGACCATAGCAGGAACTTCGACTTCAGTCGGATCTGTGGCACTTTTCGGTTGTGGGGCTTCTTCTGTGAAAGGATCTTCCTGGACTGACGGCGAGCGGATGTGCTCCAAAAACACATTGCTGGGAATGGCTTCTCGCTTGGAGCCTATCTTTGCCAGGTCATCAGCTGCTTGGTTTTTCAGTCGGGGGATGTGATGAAGCTCTAACCCCTCGAATTTCTTTTCTAGCTTTCTCACTGCATTGCAATAACCAGTCATAGCTGGACTTCTGACGTCCCACTCCTTCATCACCTGATTAACCACCAAATCTGAGTCGCCATAGACCATGAGGCGATGAACGCCAAGTGAAATGGCCATGCGCAACCCATACAAGAGTGCTTCATACTCTGCTTCATTGTTGGAGGAATCGAAGTGAATCTGGAGAACATATCTGAGCTTATCTCCTCGGGGGGAGACTAGAACTACCCCAGCACCGGAACCATTCAGCATCTTAGATCCGTCGAAAAACATGGTCCAGTGCTCCGAGTGAACTTGAGTCGGAAGTTGCTGTTCAATCCACTCGGCGATGAAATCTGCGATTGCTCGGGACTTGATAGCCTTCTTTGCTTCAAACTTGATATCTAAGGGAAGGAGTTCAATCGCCCACTTGGCCACTCGACCAGTTGCATCTCTGTTATGCAGAATCTCTGACAGTGGGGCGTCGCTGACGACTGTAATGGAATGGTCAGAGAAGTAGTGTGCAACCTTCTTCGTGGTCATGTAAATCCCATATACAAGCTTCTGGTAGTGAGGGTATCTTTGTTTTGAAGGGGTCAAAACTTCAGACAGATAATAGACTGGGCGCTGAACTCTGAAGGCCTTTCCTTCTTCTTCCCGCTTGACCGTGAGTACTGTACTGACAACTTGTCCCGTGGCCGCAATGTACAGCAGCAGAGGCTCTTTGCTGATTGGGGCAGCAAGCACCGGCTGGGTGGAGAGCAGAGCTTTGAGTTCTGTAAACGCTGCGTCAGCTTCTGGAGTCCACTCGAACTTGTCAGACTTCTTCATCAGTCGGTAGAGAGGCAACGCCTTTTCACCGAGACGAGAAATGAATCGACTTAAAGCGGCCAAGCAGCCTGTAAGCTTTTGGGCATCGTGCACGCGTACAGGACGCTTCATCCGGAGTATGGTGCCAATTTTCTCAGGATTGGCGTCGATCCCTCGTTCGGAAACGAGAAAACCGAGTAACTTTCCGCCTGGAACTCCGAATGTGCACTTTGATGGATTGAGCTTGATATCATACCTCCTGAGGTTGGCAAAGGTTTCGGCAAGGTCAGCTCGCAGGTTGGAACCTTTCCGTGACTTGACCACAATATCATCCATGTATGCCTCCACATTCCGACTGATTTGAGTGAGTAAACACTTCTGAATCATTCTCATCAACGTGGCTCCGACGTTCTTGAGGCCGAACGGCATGGTGACATAACAGAAGCATCCGAATGGGGTGATGAAAGCTGTTTTGATTTCGTCGGGTCCATACAGACGGATCTGATGGTACCCGGAATAAGCATCTAGAAAAGACAATCTCTCGCACCCCGCAGTCGAGTCGACTATTTGGTCGATGCGAGGGAGAGGAAAATGGTCTTTCGGGCAGGCCCGATTGATATGTTTGAAATCTATGCACATGCGAAGTGACTTGTCTTTCTTGCGGACCATGACTACATTGGCGAGCCACTCGGAGTGGTAAATCTCTCGGATAAACTCCGCTGCTAAGAGCCGAGCCACCTCCTCGCCAATGGCTTGCTTCTTCTGGACGGCGGACCGTCGAAGGTGTTCCTTCACAGGCTTGAATTTTGAGTCGACCCGCAGACGGTGCTCAGCCAGCCCCCTGGGAACTCCAGGCATGTCAGAGGGTTTCCATGCGAAGATGTTCCAGTTCTCACGGAGGAACTGGATGAGCGCTTCTTCCTATTTGGATTCAAGCGTCGTTGAGATATGAGTCGGGGCAGCATCGAGGTCGGTCGGGTGAATGTGGACTGTCTTCATTTCACCAGTCGACTGAAAAGCTGACTCTGAAGTGGGCTTCTTGGCCCGTAGCAATTCACTCGGATCGGCAGTCTTTTGGTACTCTTGCAGCTCGACCACTGCCATCTGAGCATCTGCAATCTTTGAGCCTTTCTGAAAGCATTCTTCTGCCTTCTTCCGATTGCCTGTAACAGTGATTACCCCTTTAGGACCCGGCATCTTCAGTTTGAGGTACACGTAACATGGTCGAGCCATGAAACGCGCGTAAGCTGGCCTGCCCAAAATGGCATGATAAGCACTTTGGAAGTCCACAACCTCGAATGTCAACTTTTCCTTGCGGTAATTCTTTGAATCACCGAAAACCACATCAAGAGCGATCTGGCCGAGTGATTGGGCTTTCTTCCCAGGAATGACTCCGTGGAAACTCATACTACTGGTGCTGAGCCTGGACATCGGAATGCCCATTCCTTTCAATGTCTCAGCATACAGTATGTTCAGGCCACTGCCGCCATCCATCAGGACTTTAGTCAGTCGAGTGCCTTCAACAATTGGGTCGACCACCAAAGCTTGCCTCCCAGGGGTGGCAATGTGCGTTGGGTGATCAGACTGGTCGAATGTGATGGCAGTCTGAGACCACTTCAGGTAACTGGGTGTAGCCGGGGCAACCATGTTCACCTCTCGGTTAATGACTTTCAGTCGGCTTTTGCTCTCGACATCGGCAAAAATCATCAGGGTGGAATTGACTTGGGGGTATCCATCGTCGCTGTCTTCCTTGTCCTCGACCCTGCCCGACTCTTTTTCCTTATCCTTGGACTGCTTTCCTTGGAACTGCTGGATCAGGAGTCGGCACTGTCGAGTGGTATGCTTTGGGTAAATAAAATTACCCTCTTCATCCTTCTTGGTGTGGATGTGACATGGCAGATCCAAAACATCATTTCCGTCTTGATCCTTGACTTTTTTGGGCTTCCAGGTGCCGTTGGGTTTTCCCTTGAAGTTTCCCTGGGCTACGGCCAGGGCCTCCCCAGGAGCGGCTGGCTCGGCCTTCCGCTTCTGCTTCCGACTGGAATTGCCTCCAGTTTCCTGGGCGACTGCTTTCTGCTTGCCACTCCGGAGTCGATCTTCGTCTTCTCCGTTAGCATACTTGGTGGCAATCTCCATCATCCGATTCAGAGACATCTCTCCAGTTCGACCGAACTTCAGATTCAACTCTCTGTATTTAACACCTTCCTTGAAGGCACAAACTGCTTGATGGTCCGGCACGTTCTCAACCGAGTGATGCAGCGTGATCCACCTCTGGATGTATTCCCTCAGAGTTTCATTCGGCTTCTGCACACAAGACCGTAACTCTGTTAGGCCTGCAGGTCGCTTGCATGTTCCTTCAAAGGTTGTGATAAACACTCGGGAGAGGTCCTCCCAAGTGTAAATGCTGCTAGGTGGCAACTGATTTAGCCATGCTCTGGCCGAGCCCTCTAACATAAGAGGCAAATGCTTCGTGGCCACCTCGTCATTGCCACCGCCAATCTGTACAGCCACCCGGTAATCTTCGAGCCAGGTGTCAGGCTTAGATTCACCGGTGAACTTGCCGATTCCAGTCGCCAACCTGAAATTGGGAGGTATCACTGCGGCTCTGATGGCTCGACTGAAGCACTCTGGCCCTGAAGTGCGTACTCTACTGCTGGCAGGCGCATCTCTGTTGTGGCCTTCTCGATGAGCTCTGTTCCTGTCAACCAAACCTTGAACGAGGATAGATCTCGCATCAAAGCCTGGGTCCCTGGGGTCGACTGGAATCCTCTGCCCAACACTATGAGGGTGTCTGTCATCTTGCCGTCGAGGCGCATATGACCCACTCCTCGGGGGAGGGGTTGGCACTCGACGTCAATCATCACGGTCGAACCGGCGATCGTACTGCTCATTCCTCCTGTACTGATCATGCTGGTCGCCACGTCCCTCACGCCTCGGGGGCGATCTCGGGCTGTGAGCCGACTAGACTGTATCCGTCGCAACGGATCGACTGTGGATCCTGTTCCGCGACTGAGAGACAGCAGAATTCTGGTTTCCCGCCACCCGGAGCAGCGCTCTGATCTGCAACAAGCCCCTGCCCGCCTCCGACTGGGAGGGCTGAATTGATTCTGCTATACGAGCCGCAGCGGCCAAATTCTGAACTGGGGTTCGGTATACCTGCGTCGGCGGGAAGAGCTGGCGTCGACTAGACTCGGGAGCCCGCTGACGCTCTTGCTCGTCGAGTGCTCGCTGAAGATTCTCCAGTCGAGTGCGCTCGGCCAAGTTGGCCAAACGCGCGTCCTCCAAGGCCCGGGCCTCGGGGGTCTCTCCGACGATAGGAGTGCGGAGCGCGTACATGTTCCGGCGGCGAAGCTCCTCTCGCTGCAATGACGTGAGAGGTTCGGGGAGATACTCGTCGTGGGGATGCGACGGATTGCCCCCACCCGCGCCTCCATCAGTGCGAGGGAAACCGGGGGGACTGTGTGTTCCATCGACCGCCAGGACCTCAGCCGCTGGATCGCTGCTGTCGTGTTGGGGAACGTAGTAATTTCAAAAAATTTCCTACGCACACGCAAGATCATGTGATGCATAGCAACGAGATGGGAGAGTGTTGTCTACGTACCCAACGCAGACCGACTGCGGAAGCGTTGACACGACGCAGAGGAAGTAGTCGTACGTCTTCACGATCCAACCGATCAAGCACCGAAACTACGGTACCTCCGAGTTCGAGCACACGTTCAGCTCGATGACGATCCCCAGACTCCGATCCAGCAAAGTGTCGGGGAAGAGTTCCGTCAGCACGACGGCGTGGTGACGATCTTGATGAACTACAGCAGCAGGGCTTCGCCTAAACTCCGCTACAGTATTATCGAGGAATATGGTGGCAGGGGGTACCGCACACGGCTAAGGAATAGATCACGTGGATCAACTTGTGTGTCTAGAGGTGTCCCCTGCCTCCGTATATAAAGGAGCCAAGGGGGAGGGCTGGCCGGCCAAGGAGGAGGGCGCAGGAGAGTCCTACTCCCTCTGGGAGTAGGATTCCCCCCCAATCCTAGTCCAACTAGGATTCCTCGGAGGGGGAAAAGAGGAGGAGGGGGCCGGCCACCTCTCCTAGTCCAAATAGGACTAGGGGAAGGGGGAGGCGTGCAGCCCATCTAGGGAAGCCCCTTCTCTTTTCCACTAAGGCCCACTATGGCCCATATAGCTCCCGGGGGGTTCCGGCAACCCTCCCGGTAATCCGGTAAAATCCTGATTTCACCCGGAACACTTCCGATATCCAAACATAGGCTTCCAATATATCAATCTTTACGTCTCGACCATTTCGAGACTCCTCGTCATGTCCGTGATCACATCCGGGACTCCGAACAACCTTCGGTACATCAAAATGCATAAACTCATAATATAACTGTCATCGTAACCTTAAGCGTGCGGACCCTACGGGTTCGAGAACAATGTAGACATGACCGAGACACGTCCCCGGTCAATAACCAATAGCGGGACCTGGATGCCCATATTGGCTCCTACATATTTTATGAAGATCTTTATCGGTCAGACCGCATAACAACATACGTTGTTCCCTTTGTCATCGGTATGTTACTTGCCCGAGATTCGATCGTCGGTATCCAATACCTAGTTCAATCTCGTTACCGGCAAGTCTCTTTACTCGTTCCATAATACATCATCTCACAACTAACATATTAGTTGTAATGCTTGCAAGGCTTATGTGATGTGTATTACCGAGAGGGCCCAGAGATACCTCTCCGACAATCGGAGTGACAAATCCTAATCTCGAAATACGCCAACCCAACATCTACCTTTGGAGACACCTGTAATGCTCCTTTATAATCACCCAGTTACGTTGTGACGTTTGGTAGCACCCAAAGTGTTCCTCCGGCAAACGGGAGTTGCATAATCTCATAGTCATAGGAACATGTATAAGTCATGAAGAAAAGCAATAGCAACATACTAAGCGATCGGGTGCTAAGCTAATGGAATGGGTCATGTCAATCAGATCATTCAACTAATGATGTGACCTCGTTAATCAAATAACAACTCATTGTTCATGGTTAGGAAACATAACCATATTTGATTAATGAGCTAGTCAAGTAGAGGCATACTAGTGACACTTTGTTTGTCTATGTATTCACACATGTATTATGTTTCCGGTTAATACAATTCTAGCACGTATAATAAACATTTATCAGGATTATAAGGAAATAAATAATAACTTTATTATTGCCTCTAGGGCATATTTCCTTCAGTCTCCCACTTGCACTAGAGTCAATAATCTAGGTTACACTGTAATGATTCTAACACCCATGGAGCCTTGGTGCTGATCATGTTTTGCTCATGGAAGAGGCTTAGTCAACGGGTCTGCAACATTCAGATCCGTATGTATCTTGCAAATCTCTATGTCTCCCACCTGGACTAGATCCCGGATGGAATTGAAGCGTCTCTTGATGTGTTTGGTCCTTTTGTGAAATCTGGATTCCTTTACCAAGGCAATTGCACCAGTATTGTCACAAAAGATTTTCATTGGACCCGATGCACTAGGTATGACACCTAGATCGGATATGAACTGCTTCATCCAGACTCCTTCGTTCGCTGCTTCCGAAGCAGCCATGTACTCCGCATCACATGTAGATCCCGCTACGACGCTTTGTTTAGAACTGCACCAACTGACAGCTCCACCGTTTAATGTAAACACGTATCCGGTTTGCGATTTAGAATCGTCTGGATCAGTGTCAAAGCTTGCATCAACGTAACCTTTTACGGTGAGCTCTTTGTCACCTCCATATACGAGAAACATATCCTTAGTCCTTTTCAGGTATTTCAGGATGTTCTTGACCGCTGTCCAGTGATCCATTCCTGGATTACTTTGGTACCTCCCTGCTAAACTTATAGCAAGGCACACATCAGGTCTGGTACACAGCATTGCATACATGATAGAGCCTACGGCTGATGCATAGGGAACATCTTTCATATTCTCTCTATCTTCTGCAGTGGTCGGGCATTGAGTCTTACTCAACTTCACACCTTGTAACACAGGAAAGAATCCTTTCTTTGCTTGATCCATTTTGAATTTCTTCAAAATCTAGTCAAGGTATGTGCTTTGTGAAAGTCCAATTAAGCGTCTTGATCTATCTCTATAGATCTTAATGCCTAATATGTAAGCAGCTTCACCGAGGTCTTTCATTGAAAAACTTTTATTCAAGTATCCCTTTATGCTATCCAGAAATTCTATATCATTTCCAATCAGCAATATGTCATCCACATATAATATTAGAAATGCTACAGAGCTCCCACTCACTTTCTTGTAAATACAGGCTTCTCCGAAAGTCTGTATAAAACCAAATGCTTTGATCACATTATCAAAGCGTTTATTCCAACTCCGAGATGCTTGCACCAGTCCATAAATGGATCGCTGGAGCTTGCACACTTTGTTAGCTCCCTTTGGATCGACAAAACCTTCCGGTTGCATCATATACAACTCTTCTTCCAGAAATCCATTCAGGAATGCAGTTTTGACATCCATCTGCTAAATTTCATAATCATAAAATGCGGCAATCGCTAACATGATTCGGACAGACTTAAGCATCGCTACGGGTGAGAAAGTCTCATCGTAGTCAACCCCTTGAACTTGTCGAAAACCTTTTGCGACAAGTCGAGCTTTGTAGACAGTAACATTACCATCAGTGTCAGTCTTCTTCTTGAAGATCCATTTATTCTCAATTGCTTGCCGATCATCGGGCAAGTCAACCAAAGTCCATACTTTGTTCTCATACATGGATCCCATCTCAGATTTCATGGCTTCAAGCCACTTTGCGGAATCTGGGCTCACCATCGCTTCTTCATAGTTCGTAGGTTCATCATGATCTAGTAGCATGACTTCCAGAACTGGATTACCGTACCACTCTGGTGCGGATCTTACTCTGGTTGATCTACGAGGTTCAGTAGTATCTTGTTCTGAAGTTTCATGATCATTATCATTAACTTCCTCACTTATTGGTGTAGGTGTCGCAGAAACAATTTTCTGTGATGTACTACTTTCCAACAAGGGAGCAGGTACAGTTACCTCGTCAAGTTCTACTTTCCTCCCACTCACTTCTTTCGAGAGAAACTCCTTCTCAAGAAAGTTTCCGAATTTAGCAACAAAAGTTTTGCCTTCGGATCTGTGATAGAAGGTGTATCCAATAGTTTCCTTTGGATATCCTATGAAGACACATTTCTCCGATTTGGGTTCGAGCTTATCAGGTTGAAGCTTTTTCACATAAGCATCGCAGCCCCAAACTTTCAGAAACGACAACTTTGGTTTCTTGCCAAACCATAGTTCATAAGGCGTCGTCTCAACGGATTTTGATGGTGCCCTGTTTAATGTGAATGCGGCCGTCTCTAGAGCGTATCCCCAAAATGATAGCGGTAAATCAGTAAGAGACATCATAGATCGCACCATATCTAGTAAAGTATGATTACGACGTTCGGACACACCATTACGCTGTGGTGTTCCGGGTGGCGTGAGTTGCGAAACTATTCCACAATTTTTCAAATGTACACCAAACTCGTAACTCAAATATTCTCCTCCACGATCAGATCGTAGAAACTTTATTTTCTTGTTACGATGATTTTCCACTTCACTCTGAAATTCTTTAAACTTCTCAAATGTTTCAGACTTATGTTTCATTAAGTAGATATAACCATATCTGCTTAAATCATCTGTGAAGGTGAGAAAATAACGATATCCGCCACGAGCCTCAATATTCATCGGACCACATACATCTGTATGTATGATTTCCAACAAATTTGTTGCTCTCTCCATAGTACCGGAGAACGGTGTTTTTGTCATCTTGCCCATGAGGCACGGTTCGCAAGTACCAAGCGATTCATAATCAAGTGGTTCCAAAAGTCCATCAGTATGGAGTTTCTTCATGCGCTTTACACCGATATGACCTAAACGGCAGTGCCACAAATAAGTTGCACCATCATTATCAACTCTGCATCTTTTGGCTTCAACATTATGAATATGTGTATCACTACTCTCGAGATTCAATAAGAATAGACCACTCTTCAAGGGTGCGTGACCATAAAAGATATTACTCATATAAATAGAACAACCATTATTCTCTGATTTAAATGAATAACCGTCTCGCATCAAACAAGATCCAGATATAATGTTCATGCTTAACGCTGGCACCAAATAACAATTATTTAGGTCTAATTTAATCCCGAAGGTAGATGTAGAGGTAGCGTGCCGACCGCGATCACATCGACTTTGGAACCGTTTCCCACACGCATCGTCACCTCGTCCTTAGCCAATCTTCGCTTAATCCGTAGCCCCTGTTTCGAGTTGCAAATATTAGCAACAAAACCAGTATCAAATACCCAGGTGCTACTGCGAGCATTAGTAAGGTACACATCAATAACATGTATATCACATATACCTTTGTTCACCTTGCCATCCTTCTTATCCGCCAAATACTTGGGGCAGTTCCGCTTCCAGTGACCAGTCTACTTGCAGTAGAAGCACTCAGTTTCAGGCTTAGGTCCAGACTTGGGATTCTTCTCTTGAGCAGCAACTGGCTTGCCATTCTTCTTGAAGTTCCCCTTCTTCTTTCCTTTGCCCTTTTTCTTGAAACTAGTGGTCTTGTTGACCATCAACACTTGATGCTCTTTCTTGATTTCTACCTCCGCAGCTTTCAGCATCGTGAAGAGCTCGGGAATAGTCTTGTTCATCCCTTGCATATTATAGTTCATCACGAAGCTCTTGTAGCTTGGTGGCAGTGATTGGAGAATTCTGTCAATGACGCAATCATCTGGAAGATTAACTCCCAATTGAATCAAGTGATTATTATACCCAGACATTTTGAGTATATGCTCACTGACAGAACTGTTCTCCTCCATCTTGCAGCTATAGAACTTATTGGAGACTTCATATCTCTCAATCCGGGCATTTGCTTGAAATATCAACTTCAACTCCTGGAACATCTCATATGCTCCATGACGTTCAAAACGTCGTTGAAGTCCCGATTCTAAGCCGTAAAGCATGGCACACTGAACTATCGAGTAGTCATCAGCTTTGCTCTGCCAGACGTTCATAACATCTGGTGTTGCTCCAGCAGCAGGCCTGGCACCCAGCAGTGCTTCCAGGACGTAATTCTTCTGTGCAGCAATGAGGATAATCCTCAAGTTACGGACCCAGTCCGTGTAATTGCTACCATCATCTTTCAACTTTGCTTTCTCAAGGAACGCATTAAAATTCAACGGAACAACAGCACGAGCCATCTATCTACAATCAACATAAACAAGCAAGATACTATCAGGTACTAAGTTCATGATAAATTTAAGTTCAATTAATCATATTACTTAAGAACTCCCACTTAGATATACATCCCTCTAATCCTCTAAGTGATCACGTGATCCAAATCAACTAAACCATGTCCGATCATCACGTGAGATGGAGTAGTTTCATCGGTGAACATCATTATGTTGATCATATCTACTATATGATTCACGCTCGACCTTTCGGTCTCCGTGTTCCGAGGCCATATCTGTATATGCTTGGCTCGTCAAGTATAACCTGAGTATTCCGCGTGCGCAACTGTTTTGCACCCGTTGTATTTGAACGTAGAGCCTATCACACCCGATCATCACGTGGTGTCTCAGCACGAAGAACTTTCGCAATGGTGCATACTCAGGGAGAACACTTCTTGATAATTTAGTGAGAGATCATCTTATAATGCTACCGTCACTCAAAGCAAGATAAGATGCATAAAAGATAAACATCACATGCAATCAATATAAGTGATATGATATGGCCATCATCATCTTGTGCCTGTGATCTCCATCTCTGAAGCACCGTCATGATCACTATCGTCACCAGCGCGACACCTTGATCTCCATCGTAGCATCGTTGTCATTTCGCCAATCTTATGCTTCTACGACTATCACTACCGCTTAGTAATAAAGTAAAGCATTACATCGCGATTGCATTGCATACAATAAAGCGACAACCATATGGCTCTTGCCAGTTGCCGATAACTTGGTTAAAAAACATGATCATCTCATACAATAAAATTTAGCATCATGCCTTGACCATATCACATCACAACATGCCCTGCAAAAACAAGTTAGACGTCCTCTACTTTGTTGTTGCAAGTTTTACGTGGCTGCTACGGGCTTTAAGCAAGAACCAATCTCACCTACGCATCAAAACCACAACGATAGTTTGTCAAATAGACTCCGTTTTAACCTTCGCAAGGACCGGGCATAGCCATACTTGGTTCAACTAAAGTTGGAGAGACAGTCGCCCGCAAGCCATCTATGTGCAAAGCACGTCGAGGGAACCGGTCTCGCGTAAGCGTACGCGTAAGGTTGGTCCGGGTCGTCTCGTCCAACAATACCGCCGAACCAAAGTATGACATGCTGGTAGGCAGTATGACTTGTATCGTCCACAACTCACTTGTGTTCTACTCGTGCATATAACATCAACATAAATAACCTAGGCTCGGATGCCACTGTTGGGGAACGTAGTAATTTCAAAAAATTTCCTACGCACACGCAAGATCATGTGATGCATAGCAACGAGATGGGAGAGTGTTGTCTATGTACCCAACGCAGACCGACTGCGGAAGCGTTGACACGATGCAGAGGAAGTAGTCGTACGTCTTCACGATCCAACCGATCAAGCACCGAAACTACGGTACCTCCGAGTTCGAGCACACGTTCAGCTCGATGACGATCCCCGGACTCCGATCCAGCAAAGTGTCGGGGAAGAGTTCCGTCAGCACGATGGCGTGGTGACGATCTTGATGAACTACAGCAGCAGGGCTTCGCCTAAACTCCGCTACAGTATTATCGAGGAATATGGTGGCAGGGGGTACCGCACACGGCTAAGGAATAGATCACATGGATCAACTTGTGTGTCTAGAGGTGTCCCCTGCCTCCGTATATAAAGGAGCCAAGGGGGAGGGCTGGCCGGCCAAGGAGGAGGGCGCAGGAGAGTCCTACTCCCTCTGGGAGTAGGATTCCCCCCCCCCCCAATCCTAGTCCAACTAGGATTCCTCGGAGGGGGAAAAGAGGAGGAGGGGGCCGGCCACCTCTCCTAGTCCTAATAGGACTAGGGGAAGGGGGAGGCACGCAGCCCATCTAGGGCAGCCCCTTCTCTTTTCCACTAAGGCCCACTATGGCCCATATAGCTCCTGGGGGGTTCCGGTAACCCTCCAGGTAATCCGGTAAAATCCCGATTTCACCCGGAACACTTCCGATATCCAAACATAGGCTTCCAATATATCAATCTTTACGTCTTGACCATTTCGAGACTCCTCGTCATGTCCGTGATCACATTCGGGACTCCGAACAACCTTCGGGTACATCAAAATGCATAAACTCATAATATAACTGTCATGGTAACCTTAAGCGTGCGGACCCTACGGGTTCGAGAACAATGTAGACATGACCGAGACACGTCCCCGGTCAATAACCAATAGCGGGACCTGGATGCCCATATTGGCTCCTACATATTTTATGAATATCTTTATCGGTCAGACCGCATAACAACATACGTTGTTCCCTTTGTCATCGGTATGTTACTTGCCCGAGATTCGATCGTCGGTATCCAATACCTAGTTCAATCTCGTTACCGGCAAGTCTCTTTACTCGTTCCGTAATACATCATCTCACAACTAACATATTAGTTGTAATGCTTGCAAGGCTTATGTGATGTGTATTACCGAGAGGGCCCAGAGATACCTCTCCGACAATCGGAGTGACAAATCCTAATCTCGAAATACGCCAACCCAACATCTACCTTTGGAGACACCTGTAATGCTCCTTTATAATCACCCAGTTACGTTGTGACGTTTTGTAGCACCCAAAGTGTTCCTCCGGCAAACGGGAGTTGCATAATCTCATAGTCATAGGAACATGTATAAGTCATGAAGAAAAGCAATAGCAACATACTAAGCGATCGGGTGCTAAGCTAATGGAATGGGTCATGTCAATCAGATCATTCAACTAATGATGTGACCTCGTTAATCAAATAACAACTCATTGTTCATGGTTAGGAAACATAACCATCTTTGATTAATGAGCTAGTCAAGTAGAGGCATACTAGTGACACTTTGTTTGTCTATGTATTCACACATGTATTATGTTTCCGGTTAATACAATTCTAGCATGAATAATAAACATTTATCATGATTATAAGGAAATAAATAATAACTTTATTATTGCCTCGGGCATATTTCCTACATGTCGCACTCGGATGCGGTCCCCGCGGAGCCAGTCGACAGGTCGAACAGGCCGTGGAGGGATTCGACGGGCTCGATTGCCGTGACTTGTGGGGCTGCCGATTGGCGGGCCACGGCGTGCCTCACCCACCTCTGAAGTCTTGACCGACCGAAGCGCTTGCGCTGGTGGGAGACAGGGCGGGGAGACGATACGGGGGCCGACCCATATTGGGTCGACGGTTGCCGCAGGAGGACGCCACGAACGCATGCGCGGAAATGCGTCGCGCCACGGACGGGGAGCGCGTCGATGTCGAGTGGTGCCTCCTGAAGCCAGGCGGAGTCGTCGATGATGAAGGTGAGCGCGCCGAGACGGATCTCGCGGTTCTCCACCAAAACTCCGCAACAAAACATGATCAAAGGGATCGGGAAAGATCACAACTTCTCCAACTAAGCGCTAAGATTCCTGCCCCACGGTGGGCACCAACTGTCGTGGTTCTAACTCTGACAGTGATGTAGGGGGGTGAGTATGGAGAGGCTAGATCCTAGCTATTGGGAAGTTGTTACACGCGAGGTTTACGAGTTCAGGCCCTTCTCGGAGGAAGTAATAGCCCTACGTCTCGAAGCCCGGAGGCGGTCGACTGGATTATGCGTGTATGGATTACAGGGGTGCGAACCCTTCATACTGAGGAGGGGGGTGGCTTATATAGAGTTCGCCGGCCCCCTCCTGCTCTCAGTAATGCAGGGTTTAAGGTACATTTAAGGTCGGGTGTTACTGGTAACGCCCCTAATAAAGAGCTATAATGACCATAAAGACTACGTAACAGCTGACCGTTTGCCTGCGGAGTGGCTATAGATCTCTCGGCGGTCGAGTGGTTGGCTTCATGGTCGAGTGATAGCTTCTTGGTCGAGTGTCTTGAACCTGTCGAGTGGGATGCCTTCAAGTCGATTGAAAGGTGATTTCTCCCAGGGGTGTCCTAGAGTAGGACTCTTCGGTCAGGTCCGTGTCCCTACCCTAGGTACATGTCTTCATCAGCGCCAACGCCGCGGACTCTGTGGCTTCGGATGTCATGATTTGCTTTGGTTCTAAGGCCATTACAGCAACAGGGACCATCTCCTGGATGTGATCCGATGACAGATTTAAGTCATGTTCCTCGGAGCGAAGGGGAACAATCGCTGCGGTCTCGAATCCATTGAAGATCAAGTCTCCACGGATATCTGCGACGTAGTTCAAGTTCCCAAATCTGACCTGGTGGCCAGGGGCGTAGCTATTGATCTGCTCCAGATGGCCGAGCGAGTTGGCCCACGGTACGAAGCCACCAAACACGGAAATCTGCCCGGGGAGGAAGGTTTCTCCTTGGACAGTGTCGCTATAGACGATTGAAGGGGCCATCGAACCCTTCGTCGATGGCACGGTGGAACTCTCAATGAAAGCACCAATGTCGGTGTCAAAACCGGTGGATCTCGGGTAGGGGGTCCCGAACTGTGCGTCTAGGATCGATGGTAACAGGAGACAAGGGACACAATGTTTACCCAGGTTCAGGCCCTCTCTATGGAGGTAATACCCTACAACTGCTCGATTGTTATTGATGAATATGGGTGTTACAAGAGTTGATCTACCACGAGATCGTGATGGCTAAACCCTAGAAGCCTAGCCTGTATGACTATGGTAATGAATGTGTCCTTTCTGGACTGTCCGCTCAGGTTTATATAGACACCGAGGGGATCTAGGGTTTACATAGAGTCGGTTACATGAGAAGGAATCTTCATAGTCGGTCGCCAAGCTTGCCTTCCACGCCAAGGAGAGTCCAATCTGGACACATGTATGGTCTTCCGTCTTCATGTCTTCACATCCCATCAATCCGGCCCAATAGATAACAAGCTGGACGCCCGAAGACCCCTTAGTCCAGGACTCCCTCAGAGACCACGCGCGAGTCACCTTGTACCTACACAAACAAATAAGAACCTCGCAACCAACGCGATAAAGGGGTTGTCAATCCCTTCACGGCCACTTGCAAGAGTGAGATCTAATAGAGATAATAATAATAAGATAAATATTTTTGGTATTTTTATGATATAGATTGAAAGTAAAGATTGCAATATAAAATAGATTGGAAACTTGTATGATGGAAAATAGACCCGGGGGCCATATGTTTCACTAGTGGCTTCTCTCAAGAGCATAAGTATTACGGTGGGTGAACAAATTACTGTCGAGCAATTGATAGAAAAACGAATAATTATGAGAATATCTAGGCATGATAATGTATATAGGCATCACGTCCGTGACAAGTAGACCGGAACGATTCTGCATCTACTACTATTACTCCACACATCGACCGCTATCCAGCATGCATCTAGAGTATTAAGTTCATAAGAACAGAGTAACGCCTTAAGCAAGATGACATGATATAGAGGGATAAACTCATGCAATATGATGTAAACCCCATCTCTTTATCCTCGATGGCAACAATACAATACATGTCATTTCCCTTTCTGTCACTGGGATCGAGCACCGCAAGATTGAACCCAAAGCTAATCATACATAAAAGAATTCAGAGAAGATTCAAATATTGTTCATAGATAAACTTGATCATAAACCCACAATTCATCGGATCTCGACAAACACACCGCAAAAGAATATTACATCGAATAGATCTCCAAGAGAATCGAGGAGAACTTTGTATTGAGATCCAAAGAGAGAGAAGAAGCCATCTAGCTACTAGCTATGGACCCAGAGGTCTGAAGTAAACTACTACACATCATCGAAGGGGCCATGGAGTTGATGTAGAGGCCCTCGGTGATCAATGCCCCCTCCGGCGGAGCTCCGGAAAAGGCCCCAAGATGGGATCTCTTGGGTATAGAAGGTTGCGGCAGTGGAAATAGGGTTTCGTGGTGCTCCTGGATGTTTGCGGGGTATATGCATATATATAGGAGGAAGAAGTAGGTCGGTGGAGCAACGAGGGGCCCACGAGGGTGGAGGGCGCGCCCAGGGGGGTAGGCGCGCCCCCTGCCTTGTGGCCACCTCGTTGATTGCTTGACGTCCACTCCAAGTCCTCTGGATCACGTTTGTTCCAAAAATCATGTTCCCGAAGGTTTCATTCCGTTTGGACTCCGTTTGATATTCCTTTTCTACGAAACACTAAAATAGGAAAAAAAAACCAGCAATTTGGGCTGGGCCTCCGGTTAATAGGTTAGTCCCAAAAATAATATAAAAGTGTAAAATAAAGCCCATTATCATCCAAAACAGATAATATAATAGCATGGAACAATCAAAATTATAGATACGTTGGAGACGTATCAAGTATCCCCAAGCTTAATTCCTGCTTGTCCTTGAGTAGGTAAATGATAAAAACAGAATTTTTGATGTGGAATGCTTCCTAACATATTTCTCAATGTAATTTTCTTTATTGTGGCATGAATGTTCAGATCTGAAAGATTCAAGATAAAAGTTTAATATTGACATAAAAATAATAATACTTCAAGCATACTAACTAAGCAATCATGTCTTCTCAAAATAACATGGCCAAAGAAAGTTCATCCCTACAAAATCATATAGTTTGGTCATGCTCCATTTTCGTCACACAAGAATGCTCTCATCATGCACAACCCCGATGACAAGCCTAGCAATTGTTTCATACTATAGTAATCTCAAACTTTTTTCAACTTTCACGCAATACATGAGCGTGAGCCATGGATATAGCACTATGGGTGGAATAGAATATAATGAAGGGGGTTATGTGGAGAAGACAAAAAAGGAGAAAGTCTCACATTGATGCAGCTAATCAATGGGCTAGGGAGATGCCCATCAATTGATGTCAATGCAAGGAGTAGGGATTGCCATGCAACGGATGCACTAGAGCTATAAATGTATGAAAGCTCAACAAAAGAAACTAAGTGGGTGTGCATCCAACTTGCTTGCTCACGAAGACCTAGGGAACTTGAGGAGGCCCATTGTCGGAATATACAAGCCAAGTTCTATAATGAAAAATTCCCACTAGTATATGAAAATGATAAAACAAGAGACTCTCTATCATAAAGATCATGGTGCTACTTTGAAGCACAAGTGTGGAATAAAGGATAGTAGCATTGCACCATTTTTATTTTTTTTTTATTTTCTGGGCCTTTTTTTATTTGGCCTTTCTTTTTTTCTTTTTTATGGGACTATGCTCTATTACAGATGATCATCACACTTTTATTTATTTGCAACTCGATACTAGAACAAGATATGACTCTATATGAATGCCTCCGACGGTGTACCGGGATTGCGATGAATCAAGAGTGACATGTATGAAAAAATTATGAACGGCGGCTTTGCCACAAATATGATGTCAACTATATGATCATGCAAAGCAATATGACAATGATGATGTGTGTCATAATAAATGGAACGGTGGAAAGTTGCATGGCAATATATCTCGGAATGGCTATGGAAACGCCATAATAGGTAGGTATGGTGGCTTTTTTGAGGAAGATATAAGGAGGTTTATGTGTGACAGAGCGTATCGTATCACTGGTTTGGATGCACCGGCGAAGTTTGCACCAACTCTCTAGGTGAGAAAGGGCAATGCACGGTACCGAAGAGGCTACAAATGATGGAAGGGTGAGAGTGCGTATAATCCATGTACTCAACATTAGTCATAAAGAACTCACATCTTATTGCAAAAATCTACAAGTCATCAAAAACCAAGTATTACGCGCATGCTCCTAGGGGGATAGATTGGTAGGAAAAGACTATCGCTCGTCCCCGACCGCCACTCATAAGGAAGACAATCAAATAACACCTCATGTTCCAAATTTGTTACACAACAACATTTACCATACGTGCATGCTACGGGACTTGCAAACTTCAAGACAAGTATTCCTCAAATTCACAACTACTCAACTAACACAACTTTGATATCACTATCTCCATATCTCAAAACAATCATCAAGTATCAAACTTCTCTTAGTATTCAATGCACTTATACGGAAGTTTTTATTATGCCTAAAAGCAAGTTGCCATGTTGTTCTAAAGGACTCTCAAAATAATATAAGTGAAGCATGAGAGATTAATTATTTCTATAAAATAGAACCATCACCGTGCTCTAAAAGATATAAGTGAAGTACTAGAGCAAAATCTATATAGCTCAAAAGATATAAGTGAAGCACATAGAGTATTCTAATAAATTCCAATTCATGTGTGTCTCTCTCAAAAGGTGTGTACAGAAAGGATGATTGTGGTAAAATAAAAATCAAAGACTCAAATCATACAAGACTCTCCAAGCAAAACACATATCATGTGGCGAATAAAAATATAGCTCCAAGTAAAGTTACCGATAGACGAAGACGAAAGAGGGGATGCCTTCCGGGGCATCCCCAAGCTTAGGCTTTTTGGTGTCCTTGGATTTTACCTTGGGGTGCCTTGGGAATCCCCAAGCTTAGGCTCTTGCCACTCCTTGTTCCATAATCCATCAAATCCTTACCCAAAACTTGAAAACTTCACAACACAAAACTTAAAAGAAAATCTTCATGAGCTTCGTTAGTAAAAGAAAACAAACCACCACTTCAAGGTACTGTAATGAACTCATTCTTTATTTATATTAGTGTTAAACCTACTGTATTCCAACTTTTCTATGGTTCATAAACTCTATTACTAGCCATAGATTCATCAAAATAAGCAAACAACACACGAAAAACAGAATCTGTCAAAAACAGAATAGTCTGTAGTAATCTATAGGTTTCGAATACTTCTGGAACCCCAAAAATTCTAAAATAAATTTATGGACGTGAATAATTTATCTATTAATAATCTGCAAAAATAATTAACTAAATATCACTCTACAATAAAAAATGGCAGCAATTCTCGCGAGCGCTAAAGTTTCTATTTTTTACAGCAAGATCAAAAGACTTTCCCCAAGTCTTCCCAACGGTTCTACTTGGCACAAACACTAATTAAACACAAACAACACAACCAAAACAGAATCTAGATAAATTATTTATTACTAAACATGAGCAAAAATCAAGAAATAAAAATAAAATTGGGTTGCCTCCCAACAAGCGCTATCGTTTAACGCCCCTAGCTAAGCATAAAAGCAAGGATAGATCTAGGTATTGCCATCTTTGGTAGGCAATCCATAAGTGGATCTCATATTAGATTCATAAGGTAATTTAATTTTCTTTCTAGAGAAGTGTTCCATGCCTTTCCTTAACGGAAATTGGAATCTGATATTCCCTTCCTTCATATCAATAATTGCACCACTCGTTCTAAGGAAAGGTCTACCAAGAATAATAGGACATGAAGGATTGCAATCTATATCAAGAACAATGAAATCTATAGGCACACAGTTCCTATTTGCAGCAATAAGAACATTATTAATCTTTCCCATAGGTTTCTTAATAGTGGAATCCTCAAGGTGCAAGTTTAAAGAACAATCATCAAATTCACGGAAACCTAGCAAATCACACAAAGTTTTTGGGATCGTGGAAACACTAGCACCCAAATCACACAAAGCATAGCATTCATGATCTTTAATTTTTATTTTAATAGTAGGTTCCCAGTTATCAAAAAGTTTTCTAGGGATAGAAACTTCCAACTCAAGTTTTTCTTCATGAGATTGCATCAAAGCATCAACGATATGTTTAGTAAAAGCTTTATTTTGACTATAAGCATGAGGAGAATTTAGCACGGATTGCAACAAGGAAATACAATCTATAAAAAAGCAATTATCATAATTAAATTCCTTGAAATCCAAGATAGTGGGTTCGTTGCTATTTAAAATTTTAACCCCTTCAATCCCACTTTTAACAATTTTTGCATCAAGATCTAAAAACTCCGAATTTTTGGGACGCCTTCTAACTAAAGTTGAGTCATATCCAGTCCCATCATTATCAAGATTAATATTGCAAAACAAAGATTTAATAGGGGACACATGAATAACTTTTAGATCTTCATCTTTATTGTCATGAAAACTAGAAGAACACGCTTTCACAAAGCAATCTTTCTTACCACGCATCCTAGCGGTTCTTTCTTTGCACTCATCAATGGAAATTCTCATGGATTTGAGAGACTCATTGATATCATGCTTTGGTGGAATAGATCTAAGTTTCAAAGAATCAACATCAAGAGAAATTCTATCCACGTTCCTAGCCAACTCATCAATCTTAAGCAATTTTTCTTCAATCAAAGCATTGAAACTCTTTTGCGAAGTAATAAATTCTTTAATACTAAATTCAAAATCAGAGGGCATCTTAATATAATTTCCGTAAGAATTGCTGTAGGAATTACCATAATTATTAGAGGAATTACTAGGAAACGGCCTAGAATTAAAATTACCACTATACGCGTTATTACCAAAATTGTTCCTACCAACAAAATTCACACCCATAGATTCATTATTATTCTCAATCAAAGTAGACAAAGGCATATCATTAGGATCAGTAGGAGCACTCTTATTAGCAAACAATTTCATAAGTTCATCCATCTTTCCACTCAAAACATTAATCTCTTCAATTGCATGCACCTTTTTACTAGTAGATCTTTCAGTGTGCCATTGAGAATAATTAACCATAATATTATCTAGGAGTTTGGTAGCTTCTCCTAAAGTGATTTCCATAAAAGTGCCTCCCGTGGCCGAATCTAAAAGATTTCTAGAAGCAAAATTCAATCCGGCATAAAAAATTTGTATAATCATCCATAAATTCAAACCATGTGTACGGCAATTACGTATCATTAATTTCATCCTCTCCCAAGATTGTGCAACATGTTCATGATCAAGTTGCTTAAAATTCATAATATCGTTTCTAAGAGAGATGATCTTAGTAGGAGGAAAATACTTAGAGACAAAAGCATCTTTGCACTTATTCCATGAATCAATACTATTTTTAGGCAAAGACGAAAACCAAGATTTAGCACGATCTCTAAGCGAAAACAGAAATAGCTTAAGTTTAACTATATCGTTGTCCACATCTTTCTTCTTTTGCATATCACACAAATCAACAAAGTTGTTTAGATGGGTAGCGGCATCTTCACTAGGAAGGCTAGAAAACGGATCTTTCATGACAAGATTCAGCAAAGTAGTATTAATTTCACAAGATTCAGCATCGGTAAGAGGAGCAATCGGAGTGCTAATAAAATCAGTATTGTTGGTATTGGCAAAGCCACACAATTTAGTATTATCTTGAGCCATCGTGACAAGCAAGCAATCCAACATGCAAGAAAATAAGCAAAGAAGCAAAAGATGCAAATTGAAAAAGAGAAGGGGAACGGAAAAAGAGGGCAAAAGGAAAAGAGGGAGAATAAAACGGCAAGGGTGAAGTGGGGGGAGGAAAACGATAGGCAAATGGCAAATAATGTAATGCGAAGGATAAGGGTTGTGATGGGTACTTGGTATGTCTTGACTTGGCATAGATCTCCCCGGCAACGGCGCTAGAAATCCTTCTTGCTACCTCTTGAGCACTGCGTTGGTTTTTCCTTGAAGAGGAAAGGGTGGTGCAGTAAAGCAGCGTAAGTATTTCCCTTAGTTTTTTAGAGCCAAGGTATCAATCCAGTAGGAGGCCACGCGCGAGTCACCTCGTACCTACACAAACAAATAAGAACCTCGCAACCAACGCGATAAAGGGGTTGTCAATCCCTTCACGGCCACTTGCAAGAGTGAGATCTGATAGAGATAATAATAATAATAAGATCAATATTTTTGGTATTTTTATGATATAGATTGAAAGTAAATATTGCCAAATAAAATAGATTGGAAACTTGTATGATGGAAAATAGACCCGGGGGCCATAGGTTTCACTAGTGGCTTATCTCAAGAGCATAAGTATTACGGTGGGTGAACAAATTACTGTCGAGCAATTGATAGAAAAGCGAATAATTATGAGAATATCTAGGCATGATCATGTATATAGGCATCACGTCCGTGACAAGTAGACCGAAATGATTCTGCATCTACTAATATTACTCCACACATCAAACGCTGTCCAGCATGCATCTAGAGTATTAAGTTCATAAGAACAGAGTAACGCCTTAAGCAAGATGACATGATGTAGAGGGATAAACTCATCCAATATGATGTAAACCCCATCTTTTTATCCTCGATGGCAACAATATAATACGTGTCATTTCCCTTTCTATCACTGGGATCGAGCACCGCAAGATTGAACCCAAAGCTAAGCACTTCTCCCATTGTAAGAAAGATCAATCTAGTAGGCCAAACCAAATTGATAATTCGAAGAGACTTGCAAAGATAAACCAATCATACATAAAATAATTCAGAGAAGATTCAAATATTGTTCATAGATAAACTTGATCATAAACCCACAATTCATCGGATCTCAACAAACACACCACAAAAGAAGATTACATCGAATAGATTTCCAAGAGAATCAAGGAGAACTTTGTATTGAGATCCAAAGAGAGAGAAGAAACCATCTAGCTACTAGCTATGGACCCGAAGGTCTGAAGTAAACTACTCACACATCATCGGAGGGGCCATGGAGTTGATGTAGAGGCCCTCCATGATCAATGCCCCCTTCAGCGGAGCTCCGGAAAGGCCCCAAGATGGGATCGCTTGGGTACAGAAGGTTGCGGCTGTGGAAATAGGGTTTCGTGGTGCTCCTGGATGTTTGCGGGGTATATGGATATATAAAGGAGGAGGAAGTAGGTCAGTGGAGCAACGAGGGGGCCACGAGGGTGGAGGGCGCGCCCAGGGGGTAGGCCCGCCCCCTGCCTCGTGGCCGTCTCGTTGATTGCTTGACGTCCACTCCCAGTCCTATAGATCACGTTTGTTCCAAAAATCACGTTCCCGAAGGTTTCATTCCGTTTGGACTCTGTTTGATATTTCTTTTCTACGAAACATTGAAATAGGCAAAAACAGCAATTTGGGTTGGGCCTCCGGTTAATAGGTTAGTCCCAAAAATAATATAAAAGTGTAAAATAAAGCCCGTTATCATCCAAAACAGATAATATAATAGCATGGAACAATATAGAATTATAGATACGTTGGAGACGTATCAGCCACCGTCCACGAGGGTGGGGGAGCGCCCTACCCCCTGGGCGCGCCCCCTGCCTCGTGGGCCACCTGGCAGGCCCCCGATGCCTATCTTCTGGTATAAGGTGTCTTTTGCCCTAGAAAAAATCAGAAGGAAGCTTTCGGGACGAAGCGCCGTCGTCTCGAGGTGGAACCTTGGCGGAACCAATCTAGGGCTCCGGCGGAGCTGTTCTGCCGGGGAAACATCCCTCCGGGAGGGGGAAATCGTCACCATCGTCATCACCATCGATCCTCTCATTGGGAGGGGGTCAATCTCCATCAACATCTTCAACAGCACCATCTCCTGTCAAACCCTACCCCATCTCTTGTATCCAATCTTTGTCTCAAAACCTCAGATTGGTAGCTGTGGTTCGCCAGTAGTGTTGATTACTCCTTGTAGTTGATGCTAGTTGGTTTATTCGATGGAACATTATATGTTTAGATCCTTTATCACTACTAGGGAAAACCCTCGTAGTAGCGTAGGTTTTGAGGCTATCAATAAGGCGCTACAGCTAACAATTAGTAGTAGCGCGGTCTGCACCCATGCTACTACTATGGACTATATCAGCAGCGCGTTTCCGGAACGAGCTACTATTAATTAGCCGTAGCGATTTCCTGGCCCCGCGCTACTACTATATCTTTCATCATCCCCCCAGTTTCCTACCCCGTTTCAGCTTCAATGAACATCAATTTCCAGAGACTAGGTACTACTAGATATCAATTTCATAAAGCATTATAGGTACTAGGTAGTACTCCCCCGGTTCCAAATTACTCGTCGTGGTTTTAGTTCAAATTTGAACTAAAACCACGACGAGTAATTTGGAACGGAGGGAGTACTAGATAATAATTTCATATATACTCAACATGCATCCTGAAGCAGTACAAGGTGATATCGACGACGATCATCATATGTAGTTCTAGATAATATCGACGACGATCATCATATGTAGTTCTACATGATACCGACGACGATCATCATATGTAGTTCTAGATGATATAGCCACACACACATATGTAGTTCTAGATGATATCGACGACGATCATCATCCTCAGGCCTAGGCGGTGGGTGTTCCTGATAATAATTAGGATGGCCTGTCCAACATGAAGATTCTTGCCAACGAGGAATCTCTTCCACCCAACCGATTTTAAGTGTGTGCAACCGTCTGTGTCCATGCGGTAAGTACAGGTGGTGACGGAGCCCCTTGCGGTAAGGCGTAGTCCAGCTGAGCCTTCTTCATCAGGCTCGATACCACAACTCACAGATAGGTTCTTTGGCAATTTCTGAATAAGAAAAACATATCAATTAATAAATAGCCTCGCACATACTCTTGCAAATATATTTCTATTAAGTCTAGATTTCTACACTATCAAAAGACACAGTACTACGCATTTGTTACATTTCATCTAATTTCTTACCGCCGCATGACGAAAACTCGGCTGGAAGTAGATGCCGAACAGCTTGCCAGTTGCAAGGCTGCTGGCGCACCTTGACTTGCACAGTCGACATAGTGGTGGCACCATTTTCCTAAAGCAATATGAGCAAAGGATTAACGATTCACTTCACAGGAAAGAAAAAAGTAGCATGTGATATTTTTGGTTCTTCCGCGAGAAGCAATTTTATGGACAAAGCATTTCGATGGCACCTATTGCCGAAAAAACTTTTCACAAATATCTACCAAATAAGGGTACCACCTACCAAGACATTTCATCTCATTTGGCCCCTATTGCCTAAGATAATTGATTAAAAAACAAGTGGTAAATTTAACTAAATTGGCACTACATTTTGCAAAAAAATAACTTATTACAAAAAAACAAAAGCATCTACCTATCCATGTACAGAAAAAATAACAATAAAATGGTGCATACTAAATCAACTAAATCAACTAGCCTACTAAATCCACTAGCATACTAAATCAACTAAATCAAAATGTTCTAAATCAACTAAATCAACTAGCCTACTAAATCAACTAAATCAAGATGTTCTAAATCAACTACATACTAAATCAACTAAATCAAAATGTTCTAAATCAACTAGCCTCCTAAATCAAAACATAGCAGGGAGGAGGGGTTGTGGATGGAGGAGGGAGGAGGGAGAAGGAGGGGCGACTCGAGGAGGGAGAAGGAGGGGCGACTCAAGGATGGAGAAGAGAGTAGGACGGAGGAGGAAGACGGAGCGAGGAGGGGCCACCCGGCGATGAGTGGAGGGAGGACGGAGGAGGAAGGCAGAGCGAGGAGGGGCCGGCCAGCGGCGACTAGAGGGAGGACGGAGGAGGAGGCCGGTACCGAGTCCAGCGAGTAGGAGGAGGTGGCGGCAGCGCAGATCAGAGGAGGGGCGACAGGGGAGGACCGGCGTGGGGGTTGAGGGGGAGATCGAGTGAGTGTGAGTGTGAGTGGATCGGATAGATCGGAGAGTGGGGAGATGGAATGTCTTAGCAGTTGCGCGCTACAGCAAAAGGCGCTACTGCTAAACGACCTAGCAGTAGCGCCTTTCACAAAGAGTGCGCTACTGCTATGTGTCAGCATGTAAAAATAGACATCAAAAATACATTGATAATCAATAATTTTTTGTGTACAATCTGATTTGTCAATATGAGTCCTCACCAGTTTAGGAACTGGTGAACACTCATATTGCGGCCACAAATTCTACACATAGAGTTCAATGAAGACCAAGTGGTTGTGAAAGTTTGAGAAGCAACATATTTAAGGTGGTACAAACTCTCTTCACAAAGTGAGGTGGGACTATTTTTTTAGTAAACTTAGCAGTAGCGGTTATTGTGTAAATGCGCTACTGCTATGGTCCCTAGCAGTAGCGCTCTTCATATTAGCGCGCTGCTGCTAGAACTAGCCTAGCAGCGGTGCCATGGCAATTCTAGCAGTAGCGCGTCTTTGAGAGGGAGCACTACTGATACATTTATTTTAGCAGCGAGATTTGTGCGCGCGCTACCGCTAGTTAGCAGCAGCGCCTTATTTTAAAGCGCGTTGCTGGTAAGATTCTGTGTATAGGCTTTTCCCTAGTAGTATATGCATATTAATACCCCTCTGATTATGAACTTGAATATGATTTGTGAGTAGTTACGTTTGTTCCAAAGGACATGGGAGAAGTCTTGCTATAAGTAGTCATGTGAATTTGGTATTCGTTCGATATTTTGATGAGATGTATATTGTCTTTCCTCTAGTGGTGTTATGTGAACGTCGACTACATGACACTTCACCATTGTTTGGGCCTAGGGGAAGGCATTGGGAAGTAATAAGTAAATGATGGGTTGCTAGATTAACAGAAGCTTAAACCCTAGTTTATGCGTTGCTTCATAAGGGGTTGATTTGGATCCATATGTTTCATGCTATGGTTAGGTTTACCTTAGTTCTTCTTTCGTAGTTGTGGATGCTTGCGAGGGGGGTTAATCATAAGTGGGATGCTTCTCCAAGGAAGGGCAGTACCCAGGCACCGGTCCACCCACATATCAAATTATCAAAGTAACGAACACGAGTCATATGAGCATGATGAAAACTAGCTTGACGATAATTCCCATGTGTCCTCGGGAGCGCTTTCCTTTATATAAGAGTTTGTCCAGGCTTGTACTTTGCTACAAAAAGGATTGGGCCACCTTGCTGCACCTTGTTTACTTTTGTTACTTGTTACCCATTACGAATTACCTTATCACAAAACTATCTATTACCGACAATTTCAGTGCTTGCAGAGAATACCTTACTGAAAACCACTTGACATTTCCTTCTGCTCCTCGTTGGATTCGACACTCTTACTTATCGAAAGGACTACGGTAGATCCCCTATACTTGTGGGTCATCACATCCCCAAGCTTAGGCTCTTGCCACTCGCTATTCCATAGTCCATCAAATCCTTACCCAAAACATAAAAACTTCACAACACAAAACTTCAAAAGAAAATCTCGTCAGCTCCGTTAGTATAAGAAAATAAATGACCACTTTTGGTATTGTTGTGAACTCATTATTTATTTATATTGGTGTAATATCTATTGTATTCCAACTTTTCCATGGTTCATACCCCCCGTTACTAGCCATAGATTCATCAAAATAAGCAAACAACACGCGAAAAATAGAATCTGCCAAAACCAAAACAGTCTGTAGCAATCTGGAGATTTCGAATACTTCTATATTTTATCGTGCTTGTGTCAAAAATCAAAACTAATCTCCTTGACGCAAAAATTTCTGTTTTTCAGCAGGATCAAATGAACTACCACCGTAAGCTATCACAAAGGTCTTACTTGGCACAAAACACTAATTAAAACAAAAAACCACATCTAACCAGAGGCTAGATGAATTATTTAATGCAAAACAGGACCCAAAAAGCAAAAACAAAAATAAAATTGGGTTGCCTCCCAACAAGCGCTATTGTTTAACGCCCCTAGCTAGGCATTGAGATTTCAATGATGCTCACACGAAAGACAATAATTGAAGCACAAAGAGAGCATCATAAAACACGTGACAAACACATCTAAGTCTAACATACTTCCTATGCATAGGCATTATATAAGCAAACAAATTATGAAAACAAGCAAAAACTAGCATATGCAAGGAAGAGGAAAGAAACAATAGCAATCTCAACATAACGAGAGGTAATTTAGTAACATGAAAATTTCTACAACCATATTTTCCTCTCTCATAATAATTACATGTAGGATCATAATCAAATTCAACAATATAACTATCACATAAAATATTCTCAACATGATCCACATGCATGCAAAGTTGACACTCTTACGAAATAGTGGGATTATCATAAAATAAAGTCATGACCTCTCCGAACCCACTCTTATCAAAAACTTCATAAGATTGGACATTATCCAAATATGGGGGATCTAAAGTTGACACTCTTCCAAACCCACTTTCAGTATTATTGCAAACATTATTATCAATCTCATATTCATCATGGGGCTTAAATAAATTTTCAAGATTGTAAGAAGAATCAACCCAATCATGATTATTGCAACAAGTAGCGGACATAGCAAAACTAGCATCCCCAAGCTTAGGGTTTTGCATATCATTACCATAATTAGCATTAATAGAATTTATAACAATATCATTGCAATCATGCTTTTCATTCAAGGAGCTATCATGAATCACTACATAAATTTCTTCTTTCAACACTTCATCACAATTTTCAGATTCACGAATTTCAAGCAAAACCTCATAAACATAATCTGGTGCACTCAACTCACTAGCAATTGGTTCATCATAATTGGATATTTTAAAAAGATTAGCCGGTGGATGAGGATCCATACCAATTGATTTTTGGCAAGCGAAGATGCAAGAAAATTGAAGGCACATGGCAACACGAGCAAACAGAAGGACGAACGGAAGAAGGGCGAAGAAAAAGGGTAAATCTTTTCGAAAATCGTTTTAGAAGTGGGGGAGAGGAAAACGAGAGGCGAATGGCAAATAATGTAATGCGAGGGATGAGATTTTATGATGGGTACTTGGTATGTCTCGGCTTGGCGTAGATCTCCCCGGCAACGGCGCCAGAAATTCTTCGTGCTACCTCTTGAGCTTGCGTCGGTTTTTTCCTTTAAGAGGACAGGGTGATGCAGCAAAGTAGAGTAAGTATTTTCCTCAGCTTTTGAGAACCAAGGTATCAATCCAGTAGGAGACAACGCAACAAGCCACCGAATACCTGCACAAACAAACACCAACTTGCACCCAACGCGACAAAGGGGTTGTTAATCCCTTCACGGTTATTTGCAAAGTGATATCTGATATAGATGGATAAACGGTAAAGTAATATATTTGGTAATTTTGGTTTATGGAACGGAAAGTAAAAGATTGCAAAGAAAGTAAATAGGAAACTAAAATTGTAGATTGGAAACTTATATGATGGAAAATAGACCTGGGGCCCATAGGTTTCACTAGAGGTTTCTCTCGAGATAGAAAATATTACGGTGGGTGAACAAATTACTGCCGAGCAATTGATAGAAAAGCGCAAAGTTATGACGATATCTAAGGCAATGATCATGAATATAGGCATCACGTCCGTATCAAGTAGACCAAAACGATTCTGCATCTACTACTATTACTCCACACATCGACCGACTCCTGCCTGCATCTAGAGTATTAAATTCATAAGAACAGAGTAACGCATTAAGTAAGATGACATGATGTAGCAGAATTAACTCAAGTAGTATGATGAAAAACCCATCTTGTTATCCTCGATGGCAAGAATACAATACGTGCGGTTCCCCTTCTATCACTAGGATCGAGCACCGCAAGATTGAACCCAAAAGCTAAGCACTTCTCCCATTGCAAGAAAAACCAATCTAGTTGACCAAACCAAATCGATAGTTCGAAGAGACTTGCAAAGATATCAAATCATGCACATAAGAATTCAGAGAAGATTCAAATAATATTCATAGATAAGTTGGTCATAAATCCATAATTCATCAGATCTCGACCAACACACCGCAAAAAAATATTACATCGAATAGATCTCCAAGAACATCGATGAGAACATGGTATTGAGAATCAAAGAGAGAAGAAGCCATCCATCTACTAGCTATGGACCCGTAGGTTTGTGGTAAACTACTCACGCTTCATCGGAGAGGCAATGATCTTGATGTAGAAGCCCTCTGTGATCGAATCCCCCTCTGGCAGGATGCCGGAAAAGGCCCCTAGATGGGATCTCACGGGTATAGAAGGTTGCGGTGGTGGAAAAGTGGTTTCGTGGTTCCCCTGGTTGGTTTTGGGATATTTGAGAATATATAGGCGGAAGAAATAGGTCGGTGGAGTAACGAGGGGCCCACAAGGGTGGGGGCGCGCCCTACCCCCTAGGCACGCCCTCCGTCCTTGTGGTCGCCATGTGGCTTTCCTCACGTGCACTCCAAACCCTCTGGATGTCTTCTGGTCCAAGAAAAATCATCGCGAAAGTTTCATTCCATTTGGACTCCGTTTGGTATTCCTTTCCTGCGAAACTCTAAAACAAGGAAAAATTAGGAACTGGCACTGGGCTCTAGGTTAATAGGTTAGTCCCAAAAATCATATAAAATAGCATATTAATGCATATAAAACATCCAAAACAGACAATATAATAGCATGGAACAATAAAAAATTATAGATACGTTGGGGACGTATCAACTTGCTACTACCAAATGCCTTCCCTAGGCCCAAATCATGGTGAAGTGTCATGTAATCGATGTTCACATAACACCACTAGAGAAAAGACAACATACATCTCATCAAAATATCAAATGAATACCAAATTCACATGATTAGTTATAACAAGACTTCTCACATGTCCTCGGGAACAAAAGTAACTACACACAAAGCATGTTCATGTTCATGATCAGAGGGGTGTTGAATATCATTCAGGATCTGAACATATGATATTCCACCATATAAACCAACTAGCATTAACTACAATGAGTAATCAACACTACTAGCGACCCATAGGTACCAACATGACGTTTTGAGGCAAAGATTGAATACAAGAGATGAACTAGGGTTTGAGATGAGATGGTGTTGGTGAAGATGTTGATGAAGACTGGTCCTCCCATGATGAGAGGATCATCGGTGATGATGATGGCTTCGATTTCCCCCTCTCGGAGGGAAGTTTCCCCGGCGAAATCGCTCTGCTGGAGACCTAGATTGCTTCTGCCCAGGTTCCGCCTCGAGACGGCGGCGCTTCGTCCCAAAAGTCTTCTCTTTATTTTTTCTAGGTTAAAACCCTTCATATAGCCGAATATGGGCATTGGAGGCTGGTGAGGGGGCCCACAAGCTCAGGGGGCGCACCCTGTGGGGTAGGGCCCGCCCCCAGGCTTGTGGACACCTGGTGGGTCCCCTCCTGTTATTTCTTCGCCCAATATTTTTTATATATTCCAAAATAATTCCCTGTAAAGTTTTAGGACATTTGGAGTTGTGCAGAATAGGGATCTCATATTTGCTCCTTTGTGATCCAGAATTCCAGCTACCAGCATTCTCCCTCTTCATGTGAATCTTGGAAAATAAGGGAGAAAAGGCATGAGAATTGTATCATAAAATGTAATAATAGTCCATAATGCTATAAATATCAACATAAAAAACATGATGCAAAATGGACGTATCAACTCCACCAAGATTAGACCTCGCTTGTCCTCAAGCGAAAGCCGAAATCGATAATCATGACCACATGTTTAGAGATAGAGGTGTCGATAAAACAAAATACGGACATGAGTGTATCATGATCATCTTTAGAACAGCAATATATTGTCATATAACTTCTCGTGCTAAAGTGATAATTCGTTCACAAGGTAAAGTATGAACCAAAAACTTCAAGAAAACTAACAAACTATGATCTCAGTCATTGATGCAATTGCAATTTGTCATTAATGTAAAAAAGAGTCAATGTAAGAGCTTTTATTTAGCAAGTTCACATACTCAACCATCATTTAGTCTTTCACAATTGCATCACATACTCAACTACGCGCTTGGCATTGGTTCTTCGACTACCCATAGTGGGGAGTAACTTATACTTGTAACGTGCATATGTTACTAGTCCATGTTACTACCTCTATAGTGGGGATTAACATATGCGTTGTGTCATGCAACACTTCATTTATTAGGTTATCGACTCATCTTGTCTTTATATGTGTGATGTTGCTCATAGTGTGCATAACTAGCTATATTACTCAATTTGTCTCTCTCCTCATTAATTAGTTGACACATCATTTTTTTGCTTAGGTGTCATCTATGTTATTCTCTATGAGGGCATCTCCAATAGGTTGTATGTCAGCCTTGTTAGTAAAATGTCCATGTCATCAACCAACAAGCTATCATACAACTACTCCAATAGGTTGTATCTAAGTTATCCAATAGATGGTGAGAAAATAAATGTGATTGCTCTCTATTTCACCTTGGAGCTTGTGCAAAGGTTGTTGGTTAATCTACATACAACTTTGCTCTCTCTCTCTCCACATTTATTACATGCCACATCATCACTAAGTCCTAGGTGGCAAATTTACCAACACCTATCTTACAATTGTTGGAGATGCCCTGATACTCCCACTATGGGTAGTCTTCTTGGGGTCACGAAAATGCTCTTTCTCCTCCTTAATTGCTTTGCCACATTATTTTTTGCCTATGTGGCATGCTTAGCACATGTACATGGTGGAGCATTGGGTAGGCCCTAACATTCTATACATGGTATCCTAACTTTCTACATGCACTTGGATCATTGGGGGTTGGGTAATTAAAGATGAGAGAGATGATGGCTTGCACCTTTTCAATGCACTTTTTCCTCCACTTCATAATTGTCCTAAAATTTCTATATGTACACTTTTCAAAGCATGGTTAATAGTATAGCCACCTACTGACTATATGTAGCTGCCATGTCATCTCAAGTCATTATGTGTATTCACTCGTATAATAAGGTTGTCTATTAGACTACTATTCTGTTTTACCTTCTCTCTTTCTCTTTCATTATATTTATTACTTTTGTTTAGGAATATGCATATAGTTAGGCTCATGCATGAGACTTCATCCTCATCATTTACCCTCAACATTTTTCAATGTCTCTCTCCTTCACGTAGATAAAAATGCCATGTAGGCAGACTATAGGCCCATTGTTGTACCTCTCACTGGACGAAGTGAGTAGGCCGGAATTTCTTGCCCCTCGAACCAATAAACGAAACACCAGCATATGCACATGTGCACTGCACGGGCCTCGAACATTACAAAAAGTCCACTTTGACTATGTTTGCTTCTTTAATGATTCTATATGAGGATAGGAGTATTAAATATAAAGAGGCATTTAGTGTGCAATGTTTAATTATAATTTTAGTAATTTGTTACAGTAGAGAATGATAAGGCTTTGAGTTGATTTCTACTAACTTATCTCACGAGTTCTTGTTGAGTTTTGTGTGGATGATGTTTTTGAGACTTAAGGAGACAAGTTTGAGCAAACTCCGAGCAATGACTTCGTCAAGGTAACAACGTAGAGAGCACCATTGCTATGTATAACCAACTAGGGTAGCACCTAGGGTTTTCACCCCCAAACCACGAAGCATGGTACTCGAGCAGCACCATCCAATTGAAGTCACTGCCTCCTCCACTTGCCACGATCCCGGTAGCTGCAGACACGCATGGTACTGACGGCGAGAGATGTCCATGAAGGAAATATGCCCTAGAGGCAATAATAAAGTTGTTATTTATATTTCCTTATATCATGATAAATGTTCATTATTCATGCTAGAATTGTATTAACCGGAAACTTAGTACATGTTTGAATACATAGACAAATGGAGTGTCACTAGTATGCCTCTAATTGACTAGCTCGTTAATCAAAGATGGTTAAGTTTCCTAGCCATGGACAAAGAGTTGTCATTTGATGAACATGATCACATCATTAGAGAATGATGTGATTGACTTGACCCATCCGTTAGCTTAGCACTTTGATCGTTTAGTTTACTGCTATTGCTTTCTCCATAAGTTATACATGTTCCTATGACTATGAGACTATGCAACTCCCAAATACTGGAGGAGCACTTAGTGTGCTATCGAACGTCACAACGTAACTGGGTGACTATAAAGATGCTCTACAGGTGTCTCCGATGATGTTTGTTGAGTTGGCATAGATCGAGATTAGGATTTGCCACTCCGTGTATCGGAGAGGTATCTCTGGGCCCTCTCGGTAATGCACATCACTATAAGCCTTGCAAGCAATGTGACTAATGAGTTAGTTACGGGATGTTACATTACGGAACGAGTAAAGAGACTTGCCGGTAACGAGATTGAACTAGGTACTGAGATACCGACGATCGAATCTCAGGCAAGTAACATACCAATGACAAAGGGAACAACGTATGTTGTTATGCGGTTTGACCGATAAAGATCTTCGTAGAATATGTAGGAACCAATATGAGCATCCAGGTTCCGCTATTGGTTATTGACCGGAGATGAGTCTCGGTCATGTCTACATAGTTCTCGAACCCGTAGGGTCCGCACGCTTAACGTTCGGTGACGATCAATATTATGAGTTAATGTGTTTTGATGTACCGAAGGTAGTTCGGAGTCCCGGATATGATCACGGACATGACAAGGAGTCTCAGAATGGGCGAGACATAAAGATCGATATATTGGAAGGCTATGTTTGGACATCGGAATGGTTCCGGGTGCGTTCGGGCATTTACCGGAGTACCGGGGGTTACCGGAACCCCCTGGGGAGTATATGGACCTTATTGGGCCTCAGTGGAAGAGAGGAGGGGAAGTCCAAGGTGGAGGGTTCCCCCCTAGCCCAATTTGAATTGGGTGGGGGCCGGACCCCCTTCCTTCCCTCTCTCTCCCCCTTCCTTCTCTCCTACTCCAACAAGGGAAAGGGGGAATCCTACTCCCACTGGGAGTAGGACTCCCCCCCTTGGGCGCGCCATAGAGGGCCGGCCCTCCCCTCCTCCACTCCTTTATATACGGGGGAGGGGAAGTACCCCATATACACACAAGTTGATTGTTTAGCCGTGGGCGGTGCCCCCTCCATAGATTTCCACCTCGGTCATATCGTTGTAGTGCTTAGGCGACGCCCTGCGTCGGTAACTTCATCATTACCGTCATCATGCCGTCGTGCTGACGAAGCTCTCCCTCAACAATCAGTTGGATCTAGAGTTTTTTGGACGTCACCGAGCTGAACGTGTGCAGATCATGGAGGTGTGGTACCTTTCGTGCTAGGATCGGTCGGCTCATCAAGACGTACGACTACATCAACCGCGTTATCATAACGCTTCCGCTTACGGTCTACGAGGGTACGTGGACAACACTCTCCCCTCTCGTTGCTATGCATCACCTAGATGGATCTTGCGTGTGCGTAGGAATTTCTTTTGAAGTTACTGCGTTCCCCAACAGTGGCATCCAAGCCAGGTCTATGTGTAGATGTTATATACACGAGTAGAACACAAAGGAGTTGTGGGCATGGGTATATACATATTGCTTGCCGTCACTAGTTGATTCTTGATTTAGCGGTATTGTTGGATGAAGCGGCTCAGACCGACATTACGCGTACGCTTACGCGAGACTGGTTCCACTGACGTGCTTCGCACACAGGTGGCTAGTGGGTGTCGGTTTCTCCAACTATAGTTGAATCAGATTCAATGAACAGAGTTATTTCTGAAGATCAAAAACAAATCACTATACCACGTTGTGGTTTTGAGGCGTAGGTAAGAATGGTTCTTGCTCAGCTCATAGCAGCCACGTAAAACTTGCAACAACAAGGTAGAGGGCATCTAACTTGTTTTTGCAGGGCATGTTGTGATGTGATATGGTAAAGACATGATGCTAAATTTTATTGTATGAGATGATCATGTTTTGTAACAGAGTTATCGGCAACTGGCAGGAGCCATATGGTTGTTGCTTTATTGTATGAATTGCAATCGCCATGTAATTGCTTTACTTTATCCCTAAGCGGTAGCGATAGTCATAGAAGCAATAGTTGGTGAGACGACAACGATGCTTCGATGGAGATCAAGGTGTCAAGCCGGTGACGATGGTGATCATGACGGTGCTTTGGAGATGGAGATCAAAGGCAGAAGATGATGATAGCCATATCATATCACTTATATTGATTGCATATGATGTTTATCCTTTATGCATTTTATTTTGCTTCGTTCGGCGGTAACATTATAAGACGATCTCTCACTAAATTTCAAGGTACAAGTGTTCTCCCTAAGCATGCACCGTTCCTACAGTTCGTCGTGTCGAGCACGTGATGATCGAGTGTGATAAGCTCTATGTTCACATACAACGGGTGCAAGCCAGTTTTGCACATGCGGAGTACTCGAGTTAAACTTGACGAGCCTAGCATATGCAGATATGGCCTCGAAACACTGAGACCTAAAGGTCGAGCGTGAATCATATAGTAGATATGATCAACATAGTGATGTTCACCATTGAAAACTACCCCATCTCACGTGATGATCAGACATGGTTTAGTTCATACGGATCACGTGATCACTTAGATGATTAGAGGGTTGTTTGCATGTCTATGTTGTTGTAGATAGATGGCCCGTGCTGTTGTTCCGTTGAATTTTAATGCGTTCCCAGAGAAAGCTAAGTTGAAATATGATGGTAGCAATTACACGGACTGGGTCTGTAACTTGAGGATTATCCTCATTGCTGCACAGAAGAATTACGTCCTGGAAGCACCGCTAGGTGACAAACCTGCTGCAGGAGCAACACCAGATGTTATGAACGTCTGGCAGAGCAAAGCTGATGACTACTCGATAGTTCAGTGTGCCATGCTTTACGGCTTAGAACCGGGACTTCAACGACGTTTTGAACGTCATGGAGGATATGAGTGTTCCAGGAGTTGAAGTCAATATTTCAAGCAAATGCCCGGACTGAGAGATATGAAGTCTCCAATAAGTTATATAGCTGAAAAATGGAGGAGAATAGTTCTGTCAGTGAACTTATACTCAGAATGTCTGGGTACCACAACCACTTGACTCAACTGGGAGTTAATCTTCCGGATGATAGTGTCATTGACAGAGCTCTTCAATCACTGTCACCAAGCTACAAGAGCTTTGTGATGAACTATAATATGCAAGGGATGGATAAGATGATTCCCGAGCTCTTCGCCATGCTAAAGGCTACAGAGGTAGAAATCAAGAAAGAGCATCAAGTGTTGATGGTCAACAAGACCACCAGTTTCAAGAAAAAGGGTTAAGGGAAGAAGGGGAACTTCAAGAAGAACGGAAAGCAAGTTGCTGCTCAAGTGAAGAAGCCCAAGTCTGGACCTAAGCCTGAGACTGAGTGCTTTTACTGCAAAGGGACTGGTCACTGGAAGCGGAACTGCCCCAAGTATTTGGCGGAGAAGAAGGATGGCAAAGTGAAAGGTATATTTGATATACATGTTATTGATGTGTACCTTACTAATGCTCGCAGTAGCGCCTGGGTATTTGATACTGGTTCTGTTGCCAATATTTGCAACTCGAAATAGGGGCTACGGATTAAGCAAAGATTGGCTAAGGACGAGGTGACGATGCGCGTGGGAAATGGTTCCAAAGTCGATGTGATCACCGTCGGCATGCTTCCTCTACATCTAACTTTGGGATTAGTTTTAGACCTAAATAATTGTTATTTGGTGCTAGCGTTGAGCATGAACATTATATCTGGATCTTGTTTGATGCGAGACGGTTATTCATTTAAATAAGAGAATAATGGTTGTTCTATTTATATGAGTAATTTCTTTTATGGTCATGCACCCTTGATGAGTGGTCTATTTTTACTAAATCTTGATAGTATTGATACACATGTTCATAGTATTGAAGCCAAAAGATATAAGTTTAATAATGATAGTGCAACTTATTTGTGCCACTGCCATTTAGGTCATATTGGTGTAAAGCGCATGAAAAAACTCCATGTTGATGGACTTTTGGAATCACTTGATTATGAATCACTTGATGCTTGTGAACCATGCCTCATGGGCAAGATGGCTAAGACTCCGTTCTCCGGAACAATTAAGCGAGCGACAGACTTGTTGCAAATAATACATACTGATGTATGCGGTCCGATGAGTGTTGATGCTCGCGACAGGTATCGTAATTTTCTTACCTTCACAGATGATTTCAGTAGATATGGGTATATCTACTTGATGAAACATAAGTCTGAAACATTTGAAAACTTCAAAGAATTTCAGAGTGAAGTGGAAAATCATCGTAACAAGAAAATTAAGTTTCTACAATCTGATCGTGGAGGAGAATATTTGAGTTACGAGTTTGGTCTTCATTTGAAACAATGCGGAATAGTTTCGCAACTCACGCCACCTGGAACACCACAGCGTAATGGTGTGTCCGAACATCGTAACCGCTTATTAGTTATGGTGCGATCTATGATGTCTCTTACTGATTTACCACTATCTTTTTGGGGTTATGCTTTAAAGACGGGTGCATTCACTTTAAAGACGACACCTGTGGTTTGGTAAAAAACCCAAGTTGTCATTTCTGAAAGTTTGGGGCTGCGATGCTTATGTGAAAAAGCTTCAACCTGATAAGCTCGAACCCAAATCGGAGAAATGTGTCTTCATAGGATACCCAAAGGAGACTGTTGGGTACACCTTCTATCACAGATCCGAAGGCAAGATATTCATTGCTAAGAATGGATCCTTTCTATAGAAGGAGTTCCTCTCGAAAGAAGTGAGTGGGAGGAAAGTAGAACTTGACGAGGTAATTATACCTACTCCCTTATTGGAAAGTAGTTCATCACAGAAATCAGCTCCAGTGATTTCTACACCAGTAAGTGAGGAAGCTAATGATGATGATCATGAAACTTCTGATCAAGTTACTACCGAACCTCGTAGGTCAACCAGAGTAAGATCCGCACTAGAGTGGTACGGTAATTGATGGGTTTCGTAGTAATTTCAAAAAAATTCCTACGCACACGCAAGATCATGTGATGCATAGCAACGAGGGGGAGAGTGTTGTCTACGTACCCAACGCAGACCGACTGCGGAAGTGATGACACGACTTAGAGGAAGTAGTCGTACGTCTTCACGATCCAACCGATCAAGCACCGAAACTACGGCACCTCCGAGTTCGAGCACACGTTCAGCTCGATGACGATCCCCGGACTCCGATCCAGCAAAGTGTCGGGGAAGAGTTCCGTCAGCATGACGGCGTGGTGACGATCTTGATGTACTACAGCAGCAGGGCTTCGCCTAAACTCCGCTACAGTATTATCGAGGAATATGGTGGCAGGGGGCACCGCACACGGCTAAGGAATAGATCACGTGGATCAACTTCTGTGTTCTAGGGTGCCTCTACCTCAGTATATAAAGGAGCCAAGGGGGGAGGGGGGCGCCAGCCAGGGAGAGGGCACAGGAGGAGTCCTACTCCTTCCGGGAGTAGGACTCCCCCCCAATCCTATTCCAACTAGGATTCCCAAAGGGGGGGAAAGAGAGAGAGGGGGGCCGGCCACCTTCTCCTAGTCCTAATAGGACTAGGGGAGGGGGAAGTGGCGCAGCCACCTTGGGCTGCTCCTTTCTCCTTTCCACTAAGGCCCATGAAGGCCCATATGGCTCCCGGGGGGTTCCGGTAACCTCCCGGTAACCCGGTAAAATCCCGATTTCACCCGGAACACTTCCGATGTCCAAACATAGGCTTCCAATATATCAATCTTTACGTCTCGACCATTTCGAGACTCCTCGTCATGTCCGTGATCACATCCGGGACTCCGAACAACCTTCGGTACATCAAAATGCATAAACTCATAATGTAACTGTCATCGTAACCTTAAGCGTGCGGACCCTACGGGTTCGAGAACAATGTAGACATGACCGAGACACGTCTCCGGTCAATAACCAATAGCGGGACCTGGATGCCCATATTGGCTCCTACATATTCTACGAAGATCTTTATCGGTCAGACCGCATAACAACATACGTTGTTCCCTTTGTCATCGGTATGTTACTTGCCCGAGATTCGATCGTCGGTATCCAATACCTAGTTCAATCTCGTTACCGGCAAGTCTCTTTAATCGTTCCGTAATACATCATCTCACAACTAACATATTAGTTGTAATGCTTGCAAGGCTTATGTGATGTGTATTACCGAGAGGGCCCAGAGATACCTCTCCGACAATCGGAGTGACAAATCCTAATCTCGAAATACGCCAACCCAACATCTACCTTTGGAGACACCTGTAATGCTCCTTTATAATCACCCAGTTACGTTGTGACGTTTGGTAGCACCCAAAGTGTTCCTCCGGTAAACGGGAGTTGCATAATCTCATAGTCATAGGAACATGTATAAGTCATGAAGAAAGCAATAGCAACATACTAAACGATCGGGTGCTAAGCTAATGGAATGGGTCATGTCAATCAGATCATTCACCTAATGATGTGATCCCGTTAATCAAATAACAACTCTTTGTCCATGGTTAGGAAACATAACCATCTTTGATTAACGAGCTAGTCAAGTAGAGGCATACTAGTGACACTCTGTTTGTCTATGTATTCACACTTGTATTATGTTTCCGGTTAATACAATTCTAGCATGAATAATAAACATTTATCATGAAATAAGGAAATAAATAATAACTTTATTATTGCCTCTAGGGCATATTTCCTTCAGTCTCCCACTTGCACTAGAGTCAATAATCTAGATCACATCACCATGTGATTAACATCGATAGTTCACATCATCATGTGATTAACACCCATAGTTCACATTGCCATGTGACCAACACCCAAAGGGTTTACTAGATTCAGTAATCTAGTTCACATCGCTATGTGATTAACACCCAAGGAGTACTAAGGCGTGATCATGTTTTGCTTGTGAGAGAATCTTAGTCAACGGGTCTGCCACATTCAGATCTGCATGTATTTTGAAAATTTCTATGTCAACAATGCTCTGCATGGAGCTACTCTAGCTAATTGCTCCCACTTTCAATATGTATCTAGACCGAGACTTAGAGTTATCTAGATTAGTGTCAAAACTTGCATCGGCGTAACCCTTTACAACGAACCTTTTTTTTCACATCCATAATCGAGAAACATATCCTTATTCCACTAAGGATAATTTTGACCGTTGTCCAGTGATCTACTCCTAGATCACTATCGTACTCCCTTGCCAAACTCAGTGGTAGGGCATACAATAGATCTGCTATACAGCATGGCATACTTTATAGAACCTATGACCAAGGCATAGGGAATGACTTTCATTCTCTTTCTATCTTCTGCCGAGGTCGGGCTTTGAGTCTTACTCAACTTTACACCTTGTAATACAGGCAAGAACTCTTTCTTTGACTGCTCCATTTTGAACTACTTCAAAATCTTGTCAAGGTATGTACTCATTGAAAAAACTTATCAAGCGTCTTGATCTATCTCTATAGATCTTGAAGCTCAATATGTAAGCAGCTTCACCGAAGTCTTTCTTTGAAAAAACTCCTTTCAAACACTCCTTTTATGCTTTACAGAATAATTCTACATTATTTCCGATCAACAATATGTCATTCAGATATACTTATCAGAAATCTTGTAGTGCTCCCACTCACTTTCTCGTAAATATAGGCTTCACCGCAAGTCTGTATAAAACTATATGCTTTGATCAACTCATCAAAGCGTTTATTCCAACTCCGAGAGGCTTGCACCATTCCATAAATGGATCGCTGGAGCTTGCACACTTTGTTAGCTCCCTTTGGATCGACAAAACCTTATGGTTGCATCATGTACAACTCTTCTTCCAGAAATCCATTCAGGAATGCAGTTTTGTTTATCCATTTGCCAGATTTCATAAAATGCGGCAATTTGCTAACATGATTCGGACAGACTTAAGCATATATACGAGTGAGAAACTCTCATCGTAGTCAACACCTTGAACTTGTCGAAAACCTTTTGCGACAATTCTAGCTTTGTAGATAGTAACACTACTATCAGCGTCCGTCTTCCTCTTGAAGATCCATTTATTCTCAATTGCTTGCCGATCATCGGGCAAGTCAACCAAAGTCCATACTTTGTTCTCATACATGGATCCCATCTCAGATTTCATGGCTTCAAGCCACTTTGCGGAATCTGGGCTCACCATCGCTTCTTCATAGTTCGTAGGTTCATCATGATCTAGTAGCATGACTTCCAGAACAGGATTACCGTACCACTCTGGCGCGGATCTTACTCTGGTTGATCTACGAGGTTCAGTAGTATCTTGTTCTGAAGTTTCATGATCATCATCATTAGCTTCCTCACTAACTGGTGTAGGTTTCACTGAAACAGTTTTCTGTGATGAACTACTTTCCAGTAAGGGAGCAGGTACAGTTACCTCATCAAGTTCTACTTTCCTCCCACTCACTTCTTTCGAGAGAAACTCCTTCTCTAGAAAGGATCCATTCTTAGCAACGAATGTCTTGCCTTCGGATCTGTGATAGAAGGTGTATCCAATAGTTTCCGTTGGATATCCTATGAAGACGCACTTCCCCGATTTGAGTTTGAGCTTATCAGGATGAAACCTTTTCATATAAGCATCGCAACCCCAAACTTTAAGAAACGACAGCTTAGGTTTCTTGCCAAACCATAGTTCATACGGTGTCGCCTCAACGGATTTAGATGGTGCCCTATTTAACGTGAATGCAGCTGTCTCTAATGCATAAACCCAAAACGATAGTGGTAGATCGGTAAGAGACATCATAGATCGCACCATATCTAATAAAGTACGGTTATGACGTTCGGACACACCATTACATTGTGGTGTTCCAGGTGGCATGAGTAGTGAAACTATTTCACATTGTTTTTAACTGAAGGCCAAACTCGTAACTCAAATACTCTTCTCTACGATCAGATCGTAGAAACTTTATTTTCTTGTTACGATGATTTTTCACTTCACTCTGAAATTATTTGAACTTTTCAAATGTTTCAGACTTATGTTTCATCAAGTAGATATACTCATATCTGCTCAAATCATCTATGAAGATCAGAAAATAATGATACCTGTCGCGAGCCTCAATATTCATCGGACCACATACATCAGTATGTATGATTTCCAACAAATCTGTTGCTCGCTCCATTGTTCCGAAGAACAGAGTCTTAGTCATCTTGCCCATGAGGCATGGTTCGCAAGCATCAACTGATTCATAATCAAGTGATTCCAAAATCCCATCAGCATGGAGTTTCTTCATGCGCTTTACACCAATATGACCTAAACGGCAGTGCTACAAATAAGTTGCACTATCATTATTAACTTTGCATCTTTTGGTTTCAATATTATGATTATGTGTATCACTATGATCGAGATCCAACGAAGTATTTTCATTGGGTGTGTAACCATACAAGGTTTTATTCATGTAAACAGAACAACAATTTATTCTCTTACTTAAATGAATAACCGTATTACAATAAACATGATCAAATCATATTCATGCTCAACGCAAACACCAAATAACACTTATTTAGGTTCAACACTAATCCCGAAATTATAGGGAGTGTGCGATGATGATCATATCAATCTTGGAACCACTTCCAACACACATCGTCACTTCACCCTTAACTAGTCTCTGTTTATTCTGCAACTCCCGTTTCGAGTTACTACTCTTAGCAACTGAACTAGTATCAAATACTGAGGGGTTGCTATAAACACTAGTAAAGTACACATCAATAACATGTATATCAAATATACTTATGTTCACTTTGCCATCCTTCTTATCCGCCAAATACTTGGGGCAATTCCGCTTCTAGTGACCAGTCCCTTTGTAGTAGAAGCACTTAGTCTCAGGCTTAGGATCAGACTTAGGCTTCTTCACTTGAGCAGCAACTAGCTTGCCGTTCTTCTTGAAGTTCCCCTTCTTCCCTTTGCCCTTTTCTTGAAACTAGTGGTCTTGTCAACCATCAACACTTGATGTTTTTTCTTGATTTCTACCTTCGTTGATTTCAGCATCACGAAGAGCTTGGGAGTTGTTTCCGTTATCCCTTGCATATTATAGTTCATCACGAAGTTCTACTAACTTGGTGATGGTGACTAGAGAATTTTGTCAATCACTATCTTATCTGGAAGATTAACTCCCACTTGATTCAAGCGATTGTAGTACCCAGACAATCTGAGCACATGCTCACTAGTTGAGCGATTCTCCTCCATCTTTTAGCTATAGAACTTGTTGGAGATTTCATATCTCTCAACTCGGGTATTTGCTTGAAATATTAACTTCAACTCCTGGAACATCTCATATGGTCCATGACGTTCAAAACGTCTTTGAAGTCCCGATTCTAAGCCATTAAGCATGGTGCACTTAAACTATCAAGTAGTCATCATATTGAGCTAGCCAAACGTTCATAACGTCTGTATCTGCTCCTGCAATAGGTCCGTCACCTAGCGGTGCATCAAGGACATAATTCTTCTGTGCAGCAATGAGGATAAACCTCAGATCACAGATCCAATCCGCATCATTGCTACTAACATCTTTCAACACAATTTTCTCTAGGAACATATCAAAATAAACATATGAAAGCAACAACGCAAGCTATTGATCTACAACATAATTTGCAAAATACTACCAGGACTAAGTTCATGATAAATTTAAGTTCAATTAATCATATTACTTAAGAACTCCCACTTAGATAGACATCCCTCTAATCCTCTAAGTGATTACGTGATCCAAATCAACTAAACCATGACCGATCATCACGTGAGATGGAGTAGTTTTCAATGGTGAACATCGTTATGTTGATCATATCTACTATATGATTCACGCTCGACCTTTCGGTCTCCGTGTTCCGAGGCCATATCTGCATATGCTAGGCTCGTCAAGTTTAACCTGAGTATTCCGCATGTGCAAAACTGGCTTGCACCCGTTGTAGATGGACGTAGAGCTTATCACACCCAATCATCACGTGGTGTCTGGGCACGACGAACTTTGGCAACGGTGCATACTCAGGGAGAACACTTCTTGATAATTAGTGAGAGATCATCTTAAAATGCTACCGTCAAACTAAGCAAAATAAGATGTATAAAAGATAAACATCACATGCAATCAAAATATGTGACATGATATGGCCATCATCATCTTGTGCCTTTGATCTCCATCTCCAAAGCATCATCATGATTTCCATTGTCACCGGCATGACACCATGATCTCCATCATCTTGATCTATATCAATATGTCGTCACATGGTCGTCTCGCCAACTATTGCTCTTGCAACTATTGCTATCGCATAGCGATAAAGTAAAGCAATTATTTGGCGCTTGCATCTTATGCAATAAAGAGACAACCATAAGGCTTTTGCCTGTTGCCGACAACTTCAACAAAACATGATCATCTCATACAACAACTTATATCTCATCACGTTTTGACCATATCACATCACAACATGCCCTGCAAAAACAAGTTAGACGTCCTCTACTTTGTTGTTGCAAGTTTTACGTGGCTGCTACGGGCTTAAGCAAGAACCAATCTCACCTACGCATCAAAACCACAACGATAGTTTGTCAAATAGACTCCGTTTTAACCTTCGCAAGGACCGGGCGTAGCCATACTTGGTTCAACTAAAGTTGGAGAGACAGTCGCCCGCAAGCAATCTATGTGCAAAGCACGTCGAGGGAACCGGTCTCGCGTAAGCGTACGCCTAAGGTTGGTCCGGGTCGTCTCGTCCAACAATACCGCCGAACCAAAGTATGACATGCTGGTAGGCAGTATGACTTGTATCGTCCACAACTCACTTGTGTTCTACTCGTGCATATAACATCAACATAAATAACCTAGGCTCGGATGCCACTGATGGGTTTCGTAGTAATTTCAAAAAAATTCCTACGCACACGCAAGATCATGTGATGCATAGCAACGAGGGGGAGAGTGTTATCTACGTACCCAACGCAGACCGACTGCGGAAGCGATGACACGACGTAGAGGAAGTAGTCGTACGTCTTCACGATCCAACCGATCAAGCACCGAAACTACGGCACCTCCGAGTTCGAGCACACGTTCAGCTCAATGACGATCCCCGGACTCCGATCCAGCAAAGTGTCAGGGAAGAGTTCCGTTAGCACGACGGCGTGGTGACGATCTTGATGTACTACAGCAGCAGGGCTTCGCCTAAACTCTGCTACAGTATTATCGAGGAATATGGTGGCAGGGGGCACCGCACACGGCTAAGGAATAGATCACGTGGATCAACTTCTGTGTTCTAGGGTGCCTCTACCTCAGTATATAAAGGAGCCAAGGGGGGAGGGGGGCGCCGGCCAGGGAGAGGGCGCAGGAGGAGTCCTACTCCTTCCGGGAGTAGGACTCCCCCCCCCAATCCTATTCCAACTAGGATTCCCCAAGGGGGGGAAAGAGAGAGAGGGGGGCCGGCCACCTTCTCCTAGTCCTAATAGGACTAGGGGAGGGGGAAGTGGCGCAGCCATCTTGGGCTGCTCCTTTATCCTTTCCACTAAGGCCCATGAAGGCCCATATGGCTCCCGGGGGGTTCCGGTAACCTCCCGGTAACCCGGTAAAATCCCGATTTCACCCGGAACACTTCCGATGTCCAAACATAGGCTTCCAATATATCAATCTTTACGTCTCCACCATTTCGAGACTCCTCGTCATGTCCGTGATCACATCAGGGACTCCGAACAACCTTTGGTACATCAAAATGCATAAACTCATAATGTAACTGTCATCGTAACCTTAAGCGTGCGGACCCTACGGGTTCGAGAACAATGTAGACATGACCGAGACACGTCTCCGGTCAATAACCAATAGCGGGACCTGGATGCCCATATTGGCTCCTACATATTCTACGAAGATCTTTATCGTTCAGACAGCATAACAACATACGTTGTTCCCTTTGTCATCGGTATGTTACTTGCCCGAGATTCGATCGTCGGTATCCAATACCTAGTTCAATCTTGTTACCGGCAAGTCTCTTTACTCGTTCCGTAATACATCATCTCACAACTAACATATTAGTTGTAATGCTTGCAAGGCTTATGTGATGTGTATTACCGAGAGGGCCCAGAGATACCTCTCCGACAATCGGAGTGACAAATCCTAATCTCGAAATACGCCAACCCAACATCTACCTTTGGAGACACCTGTAATGCTCCTTTATAATCACCCAGTTACGTTGTGACGTTTGGTAGCACCCAAAGTGTTCCTCCGGTAAACGGGAGTTGCATAATCTCATAGTCATAGGAACATGTATAAGTCATGAAGAAAGCAATAGCAACATACTAAACGATCGGGTGCTAAGCTAATGGAATGGGTCATGTCAATCAGATCATTCACCTAATGATGTGATCCCGTTAATCAAATAACAACTCTTTGTCCATGGTTAGGAAACATAACCATCTTTGATTAACGAGCTAGTCAAGTAGAGGCATACTAGTGACACTCTGTTTGTCTATGTATTCACACTTGTATTATGTTTCCGGTTAATACAATTCTAGCATGAATAATAAACATTTATCATGAAATAAGGAAATAAATAATAACTTTATTATTGCCTCTAGGGCATATTTCCTTCAGTAATCCTGTTCTGGAGGTCATGTTACTTGACCATGACGAACCTACGAACTATGAGGAAGTGATGATGAGCCCAGATTCCACAAAATGGCTTGAGGCCATGAAATCTGAGATGGGATCCATGTATGAGAACAAAGTGTGGACTTTGGTTGACTTGCCCGATGATCGGCAGGCCATAGAGAATAAATGGATCTTCAAGAAGAAGACTGATGTTGACGGTAATGTTAGTGTCTATAAAGCTCGACTTGTTGCAAAAGGTTTTCGACAAGTTCAAGGAGTTGACTACGATGAGACCTTCTCACCCGTAGCGATGCTTAAGTCCGTCTGAATCATGTTAGCAATTGCCGCATTTTATGATTATGAAATTTGGTAAATGGATGTCAAAGCTGCATTCCTTAATGGATATCTCAAAGAAGAGTTGTATATGATGCAATCAGAAGGTTTTGTCGATCCAAAAGGTGCTAACAAAGTGTGCAAGCTCCAGCGATCCATTTATGGACTGGTGCAAGCCTCTCGGAGTTGGAATATACGCTTTGATAGTGTGATCAAAGCATATGGTTTTATACAGACTTTTGGAGAAGCTTGTATTTACAAGAAAGTGAGTGGGAGCTCTATAGCATTTCTGATATTATATGTGGATGACATATTGCTGATCGGAAATAATACTGAATTTCTGAATAGCATAAAAGGATACTTGAATAAGAATGTTTCAATGAAAGACCTCAGTGAAGCTGCTTATATATTAGGCATCAAGATCTACAGAGATAGGTCAAGACCCTTAATTGGACTTTCACAAAGCACATACCTTGATAAAGTTTTGAAGAAGTTCAAAATGGATCAAGCAAAGAAAGGGTTCTTGCATGTGTTACAAGGTGTGAAGTTGAGTCAGACTCAATGCCCGACCACTGTAGAAGATAGAGAGAAAATGAAAGTCATTCCCTATGCTTCAGCCATAGGTTCTATCATGTATGCAATGTTGTGTACCAGACCTGATGTGTGACTTGCTATTAGTTTAGCAGGGAGGTACCAAAGTAATCCAGGAGTGGATCACTGGACAGCGGTCAAGAACATCCTGAAATACCTGAAAAGGACTAAGGATATGTTTCTCATTTATGAGGTGACAAAGAGCTCGTCGTAAACGGTTACGTCGATGCAAGCTTTGACACTGATCCGGATGACTCTAAGTCACAAACCGGATACATATTTTTATTGAATGGTGGAGCTGTCTGTTGGTGCAGTTCCAAGTAGAGCGTTGTGGCGGGATCTACATGTGAAGCGGAGTACATAACTGCTTCGGAAGCAGCAAATGAAGGAGTCTGGACGAAGGAGTTCATATCCGATCTAGGTGTCATACCTAGTGCATCGGGTCCAATGGAAATATTTTGCGACAATACTAGTGCAATTGCCTTGGCAAAGTAATCCAGATTTCACAAGAGAACCAAGCACATCAAGAGACGCTTCAATTCCATCCGCAATCAAGTGAAGGAGGGAGACATAGAGATTTGCAAGATGCATATGGATCTGAATGTTGCAGACCCGTTGACTAAGCCTCTCTCACGAGCAAAACATGATCAGCACCAAGACTCCATGGGTGTTAGAGTCATTACAATGTAATCTAGATTATTAACTCTAGTGCAAGTGGGGGACTGAGGGAAATATGCCCTAGAGGCAATAATAAAGTTGTTATCTATATTTCCTTATATAATGATAATTGTTTATTATTCATGCTAGAATTGTATTAACCAGAAACTTAGTACATGTGTGAATACATAGACAAACAGAGTGTCACTAGTATGCCTCTACTTGACTAGCTCGTTAATCAAAGACGGTTAAGTTTCCTAGCCATGGACAAAGAGTTGTCATTTGATAAACGGGATCACATCATTAGAGAATGATGTGATTGACTTGACCCATCCGTTAGCTTAGCACTTTGATTGTTTAGTTTACTGCTATTGCTTTCTCCAAAACTTATACATGTTCCTATGACTATGAGATTATGCAACTCCCAAATACCAGAGGAACACTTAGTGTGCTATCAAACGTCACAACGTAACTGGGTGACTATAAAGATGATCTACAGGTGTCTCCGATGGTGTTTGTTGAGTTGGCATAGATCAAGATTAGGATTTGAAACTCCGTGTATCGGGGAGGTATCTCTGGGCCCTCTCGGTAATGCACATCACTATAAGCCTTGTAAGAAATGTGACTAATGAGTTAGTTACGGGATGTTACATTACGGAACGAGTAAAGAGACTTGCCGGTAACGAGATTGAACTAGGTATTGAGATACCGACGGTCGAATCTCGGGCAAGTAACATACCGATGACAAAGGGAACAACGTATGCTATTATGCGGTTTGACTGATAAAGATCTTCGTAGAATATGTAGGAACCAATATGAGCATCCAGGTTCCTTTATTGGTTATTGACTGGAGATGAGTCTCGGTCATGTCTACATAGTTCTCGACCCCGTAGGGTCCGCACGCTTAACGTTCGGTGACGATTGATATTATGAGTTTATGTGTTTTGATGTACCGAAGGTAGTTCGAAGTCCCGGATATGATCACAGACATGACGAGGAGTCTCGGAATGGTCGAGACATAAAGATCAATATATTGGAAGGCTATGTTTGGACATCAGAATGGTTCCAGGCGAGTTCGGGCATTTACCGGAGTACCGGGGGGGTTACCGGAACCCCCTAGGGAGTATATGGGCCTTATTGGGCCTTAGTGGAAGAGAGGAGGGGAAGGCCAAGGTGGAGGGCACGCCCCCTAGCCCAATCCGAATTGGGGGGGGGCTTCCTTCTCTCCTACTCCAACAAGGGAAAGGGGGAATCCTACTCCCACCGGGAGTAGGACTCCCCCCTTGGGCGCGCCATAGAGGGCCGACCCTCCCCCTCCTCCACTCCTTTATATACAGGGAGGGTGCACGCCATCGACACACAAGTTGATTGTTTAGCCATGTGTGGTGCCCCCTCCACAGATTTCCACCTCGATCATATCGTTGTAGTGCTTAGGTGAAGCCCTGCGTCGGTAACTTCATCATCACCGTCATCACGCCGTCGTGCTGATGAAGCTCTCCCTCGACACTCAGCTGGATCTAGAGTTTGTGGGACGTCACCGAGCTGAACGTGTGCAGATCGCGGAGGTGCCATACCTTCGGTGCTAGGATCGGTCAGATCATGAAGACGTACGACTACATCAACCGCATTGTCATAACGCTTCCACTTACGGTCTACAAGGGTACGTGGACAACAACACTCTCCCTTCTCATTGCTATGCATCACCTAAATAGATCTTGCGGGTGCGTTGGAATTTTTTTTTGAAATTACTGCGTTCCCCAACAGTCCATGCCCACATGAGCAGGTTGACTAGCTATGATAAGATGACGAAGTCTTTGACTGGGAAGGACACTAGGAATGCCGAATTTCCGTGTTTGAGACATTTCAAACTCCGGTGTCGTCCTCAGAAGTGACAAATTGATGGCTATTTTGCATCAGACGACACCGTCGCCCACCCCTTGGTAGTTGTCCCCTATGGCAGCGGATTATTCCCAGGGGAAGGATAGGATCAATATCATGCATCACCCTTAGCAATGCAGACACTAACAATCCATCATGGGAATGACCACAACGTTGCCGGCCTACAGAAAAAATCATCGATTGCTCGCACCACCGGTCGATTGGTCACCATTGTGGCCCAAACATACTCCCTCCGTCCGGTGAAGAGTGTATATTTGGCTTTAAATTTTTTTCCACAAAAGAGTGTACTTCTATCTTTCCAATGCACTTTAAAGTAGAAAAAATATTTATCAATCATCACACGATAATCAAGACCAACAAGACCTCTTCCAATGCATAGGTTCTTAGATGGGTTGCTAGGTGCATCAAAGTGTTTAACAACTAAAGTTGTCATAGCATAGGTTCTTAGCTTGTTGTTGCTAAGCTTTCTTTATTTAATTACTTAGCAACCAAACTCTTCCATGCATAGGCTAAACTTTCTTCATTTAATTGTTCTGCATAGGTCCGCGCGCTTGGCATTGGTTCTTTGACTAGCCATAGTGGTGAGTAACTTAGACTAGTAACATGCATACATTACTAGTCTATGTTACTACCTCTATAGTGGGAGTAACATATGTGCGGTGTCATGCAACACTTCATTTATAGGTTATAGACTCATCTTGTCTTTATATGTGCGACGTCATCTATGTTATTCTCTATGTTACTCCCACTATAGGTAGTCTTCTTGGGGTCACCAAAGTGCTCTCTCTCTCCTCCTTAATTTCTTTGCCACATCATTTTTTACCTATGTAGCATGCTTAGCATCTGTACATGGTGGAGCACTCGGTAGGGCCTAACATTCTACACATGGTCTCCTTAATTTCTACATGCAATTAGTGAAGGAAATATGCCCTAGAGGCAATAATACAGTTGTTATTTTAAATTTCCTTATTCATGATAGGATTGTATTAACCGGAAACTTAATACATGTGTGGATATATAGACAAAACACCGTGTCCCTAGTAAGCCTCTACTAGACTAGCTCGTTAATCAAAGATGGTTAAGTTTCCTAACCATAGACATGTGTTATCATTTGATTAACGGGATCACATCATTAGGAGAATGATGTGATGGACAAGACCCATCCGTTAGCTTAGCATATTGACCATTTAGTTTTATTGATATTGCTTTCTTCATGTCAAATACATACTCCTTCGACTATGAGATTATGCAACTCCCGGATACTGGAGGAATACCTTGTGTGCTATCAAACGTCACAACGTAACTGGGCGATTATAAATATGCTCTATAGGTATCTCCGAAGGTGTTTGTTGGGTTGGCATAGATATCGGAGAGGTATCTTTGGGCCCTCTCGGTAATGCACTGTTGGGGAACGTAGCATAAATTCAAAATTTTCCTACGTGTCACCAAGATCTATCTATGTAGTCATCTAGCAACGAGGGAGGAGTGGATCTACATACCCTTGTAGATCGCGTGCGGAAGCGTTCAAGAGAACGGGGTTGATGGAGTCGTACTCGTCGTGATCCAAATCACCGATGATCCTAGCACCGAACGGACGGCACCTCCGCGTTCAACACACGTACGGAGCAGCGACGTCTCCTCCTTCTTGATCCAGCAAGGGGGGAGGAGAGGTTGATGGAGATCCAGCAGCACGACGGCGTGGTGGTCGAAGTAGCGGGATTCCAACAGGGCTTCGCCAAGCGCTGCGGGAGGAGGGAGATGTGTCATGGGAGGGAGAGGGAGGCGCCAGGGCTTAGGTGTTGCTGCCCTCCCTTCCCCCCACTATATATAGGGCCAAGGGAGGGGGCGTAGCCTTGGCCTCCTCCAAGGAAGGGTGTGGCCAGGGAGGAGTCCATCCTCCCCAAGGCACCTAGGAGGTGCCTTCCCCCTTTAGGACTCTTCCTTTCCCTTATCTCTTGGCGCATGGGCCTCTTGGGGCTGGTGTCCTTGGACCAGATAGGCCAAGGCGCACACCCCTACAGCCCATGTGGCCCCCGGGGCAGGTGGACCCCCTTGGTGGACCCCCGGACCCCTTTCGGCACTCCCGGTACAATACCGATAATGCGCGGAACTTTTTCGGCGACCAAAACAAGACTTCCCATATATAAATCTTTACCTCCGGACCATTCTGGAACTCCTCATGACGTCTGGGATCTCATCCGGGACTCCGAACAACTTTCGGGTTACCGCATACTAATATCTCTATAACCCTAGCGTCACCGAACCTTAAGTGTGTAGACCCTACGGGTTCGGGAGACACGTAGACATGACCGAGACGACTCTCCGGCCAATAACCAACAGCGGGATCTGGATACCCATGTTGGCTCCCACATGTTCCACAATGATCTCATCGGATGAACCACGATGTCAAGGACTTAATCAATCCCTTATGCAATTCCCTTTGTCTATCGGTACGATACTTGCCCGAGATTCGATCGTTGGTATCCCGATACCTTGTTCAATCTCGTTACCGGCAAGTCTCTTTACTCGTTCCGTAACACATCATCCTGTGATCAACTCCTTGATCACATTGTGCACATTATGATGATGTCCTACCGAGTGGGCCCAGAGATACCTCTCCGTTTACACGGAGTGACAAATCCCAGTCTCGATTCGTGCCAACCCAACATACACTTTCGGAGATACCTGTAGTGTACCTTTATAGCCACCCAGTTACGTTGTGACGTTTGGCACACCCAAAGCACTCCTACGGTATCCGGGAGTTACACAATCTCATGGTCTAAGGAAATGATACTTGACATTAGAAAAGCTTTAGCATACGAACTACATGATCTTGTGCTAGGCTTAGGATTGGGTCTTGTCCATCACATCATTCTTCTAATGATGTGATCCCGTTATCAATGACATCCAATGTCCATGGTCAGGAAACCGTAACCATCTATTGATCAACGAGCTAGTCAACTAGAGGCTTACTAGGGACATGGTGTTGTCTATGTATCCACACATGTATCTGAGTTTCCTATCAATACAATTCTAGCATGGATAATAAACGATTATCATGAACAAGGAAACATAATAATAACTAATTTATTATTGCCTCTAGGGCATATTTCCAACAGTCTCCCACTTGCACTAGAGTCAATAATCTAGTTCACATCGTCATGTGATTAACACTCACAGGTCACATCGCCATGTGACCAACATCCAAAGAGTTTACTAGTGTCACTAAACTAGTTCACATCATCATGTGATTAAGACTCAATGAGTTCTGGGTTTGATCATGTTTTGCTTGTGAGAGAGGTTTTAGTCAACAGGACTGCAACATTCAGATCCGTATGTACTTCGCAAATCTCTAGGTCATATTATAAATGCTGCTTCCACGCTCCACTTGGAGCTATTCCAAATGGTTGCTCCACTATACGTATCCGGTTTGCTACTCAGAGTCATTCGGATAGGTGTTAAAGCTTGCATCGATGTAACCCTTTACGCCGAACTCTTTATCACCTCCATAATCGAGAAACATGTCCTTATTACTCCAAGGACAATTTTTGACCGCTATCTAGTGATCCACTCCTGGATCACCTTTGTACCTTCTTGCCAGACATGTGGCAAGGCACACATCAGGTGCGGTACTTAGCATGGCATACCGTATAGAGCCTATGACAAAAGCATAGGGGACGACCTTCGTCCTTCCTCTTTCTTCTGCCGTGGTCGAGCTTTAAGTCTTAACTTCATACCTTACAACTCAGGCAAGAACTCCTTCTTTGGCTGATCCATCTTGAACACCTTCAAGATCATGTCAAGGTATGTGCTCATTTGAAAGTACCATTAAGCGTTTTTGATCTATCCTTATAGATCTTGATGCTTAATGTTCAAGTAGCTTAATCCAGGTTTTGCATTGAAAAACACCTTTCAAATGACCCTATATGCTTTCCAGAAATTCTACGTCATTTCTGATCCACAATATGTCAACAACATATACTCATCAGAAATTCTATAGTGCTCCCACTCACTTCTTTGGAAATACAAGTTTCTCATAAACTTTGTATACACCCAAAACTTTGATCATCTTATCAAAGCATACATTCCAACTCCGAGATGCTTACTCCAGTCCTTAGAAGGATTGCTGGAGCTTTGCATACTTATTAGCATCTTTCAGGATTAACAAAACCTTCCGGTTGTATCACATACAACCTTTCCTCAAAAATCGTCGAGGAAACAATGGTTTTTGGCATCCTATCCGCAAGATTTCACAAATAATGCAGTAATTGCTAATATAATTCCAACAGACTCTTAGCATCGCTACGAGTGAGAAAGTCTCATCATAGTCAACTCCTTGAACTTGTCGGAAAAATCTTAACGACAAGTCGAGCTTTCTTAATGGTGATACTTACCATCATTGTCCGTCTTCCTTTTAAAATCCATCTGTACTCAACAGCCTTACGACCATCGAGCCGTTCTGCCAAAGTCTACACTTTGTTTTTCATACATGGATCCTCTCTCGGATTTTATGGCCTCGAGCCATTTATCGGAATCCGGGCCCACCATCGCTTCTCCATAGCTCGTAGGTTCATTATTGTCTAGCAACATGACTTCCAAGACAGGATCACGTACCACTCTGAAGTAGTATGCATCCTTGTCATCCCACGAGGTTTGGTAGTGACTTGATCTGAAGTTTCATGATCACTATCATAAGCTTCCACTTCAATTTATGTAGGTGCCACAGGAACAACTTCCTGTGCCCTGCCACACACTAGTTGAAGAGACGGTTCAACAACCTCATCAAGTCTCCACCATCCTCCCACTCAATTCTTTCGAGAGAAACTTTTCCTCGAGAAAGGACCCGATTCCAGAAACAATCCCTTATTGCTTTCGGATCTGAGACAGGAGGTATACCCAACTATTTTGGGTGTCCTATGAAGATGCATTTATCCGCTTTGGGTTCGAGCTTATCAGCCTGAAACTTTTTCACATAAGCGTCGCAGCCCCAAACTTCTAAGAAATGACAGCTTAGGTTTCTCTAAACCATAGTTCATACGGTGTCATCTCATCGGAATTACGTGGTACCCAATTTAAAGTGAATGTGGTTGTCTCTAATGCCTAACCCATAAACTATCATGGTAATTCGATAAGAGACATCATGGTATGCATCATATCCAATAGGGTGCAGTTATGATGTTCGGACACACCATCACACTATGGTGTTCCAGGCTGTATTAGTTGTGAAACAATTTCCACAATGTCTTAATTCTGTGCCAAACTCGTAATTCAGATATTCATCTCTATGATCATATCATAGATATGTTATCCTCTTGTCATGACGATCTTTCAACTTCACCCTGAAATTACTTGAACCTTTCAATAATTCAGACTCGTGATTCATCAAGTAAATGTACTCAACATCTACTCTAATCATCTGTGAAGTAATAATATAACGATATCCACTACATGCCTCAGCACTCATTGGACTGCACACATCAAAATGTATTACTTCCAACAAGTTGCTTTCTAGTTCCATTTCACTGAAAACGAGGCTTTCAGTCATCTTGCCCATGTGGTATGATTTGCATGTCTCAAGTGATTCAAAATCAAGTGAGTCCAAACGGTCCATTTGCATGGAGTTTCTTCATGCATATACACCAATAGACATGGTTCGCATGTCTCAAACTTTTCAAAAACGAGTGAGCCCAAAGATCCATCAACATGGAGCTTCTTCATGCGTTTTGTACCGATATGACTTATGTAGCAGTGCCACAAGTAGGTGGTACTATCATTACTATCTTTTGGCATGAACATGTGTATCACTACGATCGAGATTCAATAAACCATTCATTTTAGGTGTAAGACCATTGAAGGTATTATTCAAATAAACAGAGTAACCATTATTCTCATTAAATGAATAACTGTATTGCGATAGACATAATCCAATCATGTCTATGCTCAACGAAAACACCAATCTCGATGGTAGAGGGAGCGTACGATATTTGATCAACCTTGGAAATACTTCCAACACATATCTTCATCTCACGTTTAGCTAGTCTCCGTTTATTCCGTAGCTTTTATTTCGAGTTACTAACACTTAGCAACCGAACCGGTATCTAATACCCTGGTGCTACTAGGAGTACTAGTAAAGTACACATTAACATAATGTATATCCAATATACTTCTATCGACCTTGCCAGCCTTCTTATCTACCAAGTATCTAGGGTAATTCTGCTCCAGTGGCTGTTCCCTTTATTACAGAAGCACTTAGTCTCGGGTTTGGGTTCAACCTTGGGTTTCTTCACTACAGCAGCAGCTGATTTGCCGTTTCATGAAGCATCCCTTTTTGCCCTTGCCCTTCTTGAAACTAGTGGTTTCACCAACCATCAACAATTGATGCTCCTTCTTGATTTCTACTTTTGTGGTGTCAAACATCGCGAATATCTCAAGGATCATCATATATGTCCCCGATACATTATAGTTCATCACGAAGCTCTAGCAGCTTGGTGGTAATGACTTCGAAGAAACATCACTATCTCATCTGGAAGATCAACTCCCACTCGATTCAAATGATTGTTGTACTCAGACAATCTGAGCACAAGCTCAACAATTGAGCTTTTCTCCCTTAGTTTGCAGGCTAAGAAAATCGTCGGAGTTCTTATACCTCTTGACGTGGGCACGAGCCTGAAATCCCAATTTCAGCCCTTGAAACATCTCATATGTTTCGCGACGTTTCAAAACGCCTTCGGTGCCTCAACTCTAAACCGTTTAACTGAACTATCACGTAGTTATCAAAATGTGTATGTCAGATGTTCGCAACATCCACAGACAACGTTCGAGGTTCAGCACACTGAGCGGTGCATTAAGGACATAAGCCTTCTATGAAGCAATGAGGACAATCCTCAGTTTACGGACCTAGTCCGCATAATTGCTACTATCAACTTTCAACTAAATTTTCTCTAGGAACATAACTAAACAGTAGAACTGAAGCGCGAGCTACGACATAATTTGCGAAGACCTTTTGACTATGTTCAGGATAATTAAGTTCATCTTATGAACTCCCACTCAGATAGACATCCCTCTAGTCATCTAAGTGATTACATGATCCGAGTCAACTAGGCCGTGTCCGATCATCACGTGAGACGGACTAGTCAACATCGGTGAACATCTTCATGTTGATCGTATCTTCTATACGACTCATGCTCGACCTTTCGGTCTCTTGTGTTCCGAGGCCATGTCTGTACATGCTAGGCTCGTCAAGTTAACCTAAGTGTTTCGCATGTGTTCCGAGGCCATGTCTGTACATGCTAGGCTCGTCAACACCCGTTGTATTCGAACGTAAGAATCTATCACACCCAATCATCACATAGTGCTTCGAAACGACGAACTTTCGCAACGGTGCATAGTTAGGGGGAACACCTTCTTGAAATTTTAGTGAGGGATCATCTTATTTACTACCGTCGTTCTAAGCAAATAAGATGTATAAACATGATAAACATCACATGCAATCAAATAGTGACATGATATGGCCAATATCACTTTGCTCCTTTTGATCTCCATCTTCGGGGCTCCATGATCATCATCGTCACCGGCATGACACCATGATCTCCATCATCATGATCTCCATCATCGTGTCTTCATGAAGTTGTCTCGCCAACTATTACTTCTACTACTACAGCTAACGGTTAGCAATAAAGTAAAGTAATTACATGGCGTTGTTTAATGACACGCAGGTCATACAAAAAATAAAGACAACTCCTATGGCTCCTGCCGGTTGTCATACTCATCGACATGCAAGTCGTGATTCCTATTACAAGAACATGATCAATCTCATACATCACATATTATTCATCACATTCTTCTTGGCCATATCACATCACATAGCATACCCTGCAAAAACAAGTTAGACGTCCTCTAATTGTTGTTTGCATGTTTTACGTGGCTGCTATGGGTTTCTAGCAAGAACGTTTCTTACCTACGCAAAAACCACAACGTGATATGCCAATTGCTATTTACCCTTCATAAGGACCCTTTTCATCGAATCCGATCCGACTAAAGTGGGAGAGACAGACACCCGCCAGCCACCTTATGCAACTAGTGCATGTTAGTCGGTGGAACCGGTCTCACGTAAGCGTACGTGTAAGGTTGGTCCGGGCCGCTTCATCCCACAATGCCGCCGAATCAAGATTGGACTAGTAACGGTAAGCATATTGAACAAAATCAACGCCCACAACTACTTTGTGTTCTACTCGTGCATAGAAACTACGCATAGACCTAGCTCATGATGCCACTGTTGGGGAACGTAGCATAAATTCAAAATTTTCCTACGTGTCACCAAGAACTATCTATGGAGTCAACTAGCAACGAGGGAGGAGTGGATCTACATACCCTTTTAGATCGCGTGCGGAAGCGTTCAAGAGAACGGGGTTGATGGAGTCGTACTCGTCGTGATCCAAATCACCGATGATCCTAGCGCCGAACGGACGGCACCTCCGCATTCAACACACGTACGGAGCAGCGACGTCTCCTCCTTCTTGATCCAGCAAGGGGAGAGGAGAGGTTGATGGAGATCTAGCAGCACGACGGCGTGGTGGTGGAAGTAGCGGGATTCCAACAGGGCTTCGCCAAGCGCTGCGGGAGGAGGGAGATGTGTCATGGGAGGGAGAGGGAGGCGCCAGGGCTTAGGTGTTGCTGCCCTCCCTTCCCCCCACTATATATAGGGCCAAGGGAGGGGGGCGCAGCCTTGGCCCTTCCTCCAAGGAAGGGTGCGGCCAGGGAGGAGTCCATCCTCCCCAAGGCACCTAGGAGGTGCCTTCCCCCTTTAGGACTCTTCCTTTCCCTTATCTCTTGGCGCATGGGCCTCTTGGGGCTGGTGTCCTTGGCCCATATAGGCCAAGGCGCACACCCCTACATCTCATGTGGCCCCCGGGGCAGGTGGACCCCCTTGGTGGACCCCCGGACCCCTTTCGGCACTCCCGGTACAATACCGATAATGCGCGAAACTTTTCCGGCGACCAAAACAATACTTCCCATATATAAATCTTTACCTCCGGACCATTCCGGAACTCCTCGTGACGTCCGGGATCTCATCCGGGACTCCGAACAACTTTCGGGTTACCGCATACTAATATCTCTATAACCCTAGCGTCACCGAACCTTAAGTGTGTAGACCCTACGGGTTCGGGAGACACGTAGACATGACCGAGACGACTCTCCGGCCAATAAACAACAGCGGGATCTGGATACCCATGTTGGCTCCCACATGTTCCACGATGATCTCATCGGATGAACCACGATGTCAAGGACTTAATCAATCCCGTATGCAATTCCCTTTGTCTCGGTACGATACTTGCCCGAGATTCGATCGTTGGTATCCCGATACCTTGTTCAATCTCGTTACCGGCAAGTCTCTTTACTCGTTTCGTAACACATCATCCCGTGATCAACTCCTTGATCACATTGTGCACATATGATGATGTCCTACCGAGTGGGCCCAGAGATACCTCTCCGTTTACACGGAGTGACAAATCCCAGTCTTGATTCGTGCCAACCCAACAGACACTTTCAGAGATACCTGTAGTGTACCTTTATAGCCACCCAGTTACGTTGTGACGTTTGGCACACCCAAAGCACTCCTACGGTATCCGGGAGTTGCACAATCTCATGGTCTAAGGAAATGATACTTGACATTAGAAAAGCTTTAGCATACGAACTACATGATCTTGTGCTAGGCTTAGGATTGGGTCTTGTCCATCACATCATTCTTCTAATGATGTGATCCCGTTATCAATGACATCCAATGTCCATGGTCAGGAAACCGTAACCATCTATTGATCAACGAGCTAGTCAACTAGAGGCTTACTAGGGACATGGTGTTGTCTATGTATCCACACATGTATCTGAGTTTCCTATCAATACAATTCTAGCATGGATAATAAACGATTATCATGAACAAGGAAATATAATAATAACTAATTTATTATTGCCTCTAGGGCATATTTCCAACATGCACATCAAAAGAAGCCTTGCAAGCAAAGTGACTAATGAGTTAGTTACGGGATGATGTATTACGGAACAAGTAAAAAGACTTGCCGGTAACGAGATTGAACTAGGTATGAAGATACCGACGATCGAATCTCGGGCAAGTAACATACCGATGACAAAGGGAATAACGTATGTTGTCATAACAGTTCGACCGATAATGATCTTCGTAGAATATGTAGGAGCCAATATGAGCATCCAGGTTCAGCTATTGGTTATTGACCGGAAAGGTGTCTCGGTCATGTCTACATAGTTTCGAACTCGTAGGGTCCGCACGCTTAACGTTCGATGATGATTTAGTATTATATGAGTTATGTGATTTGGTGACCGAATGTTGTTCGGAGTCCCGGATGAGATCACGGACATGACGAGGAGTCTCGAAATGGTCGAGAGATAAAGATTGATATATAGGACGATAATATTCGGACACCGAAAGTGTTTCGGAGGGTACCGGGTACATATCGGGTCACCAGAAGGGGTTTCGGACACCCCCGATAAAAGATATGGGCCTAATGGGCCAAGAGGGGAAACACAGCAGCCGGCAGGGGCTGCTGCCCCCCCCCCCTCACCCCCCATATGGGCCAAACCATAGGAGAGAGGAAAGAGGAGAAGAGAGAAGGAAGGGGAGGGATTCGACCTCCCCCTTCCTTCCCTCCTCCCTCCTCCTTCCTTTCCCCTCCGAAAATATATACGTGGGGAGGGGCGCCTAGGACACACACCAACAATTGCTAGTCGGGTGCGGCACCCCCTCCGCAGTTTACGCCTCTGGTCATATCTTCGTAGTGCTTAGGCGAAGCCCTGCGCAGATCACTTCACCATCATCCTCACCACACCGTCGTGCTGATGGAACTCATCTTCTTCCTCGACACCTCTGCTAGATCAAGAGGACGAGGGACTTCATCGAGCTGAACGTGTGTAGAACTCGGAGGTGCCGTACGTTCGGTGCTTGATCGGTTGGATCTAGAAGAAGTTCGACTACATCAACCACGTTGTCAAACGCTTCCGCTTTCGGTCTATGAGGGTACGTGGACACATTCTCCCCCTCTCGTTGCTATGCATCTTCTAGATAGATCTTGCGTGAGCGTAGAATTTTTTTGAAATTGCATGCTACGTTTCCGAACAATTAGCTCATTGGAGGTTGGGTTATGAAAGATAAGAGAGATGATGGTTTGCACCTTTTCGATGCACTTTTTACATTTGTCCTAAAATTTCTATATGTGCACTTTTCAGAGCATGGTTAATAGTATAGTCAGTTGCTGCCATGTCAGCTAGAGTCATTATGTGTAGTCACTCATACAATAAGGGTTTTCTTGAACATCAGTACAGACACAAGCGCTCATATACACGCGCATACACTCACCCCTATGAACGCACACACGCACACCCTATCCCTATGAGCACCTCCGAAAGACTGAGTCGGCATATCATCTTGAGATTTACGAAGTCACCGTAGGCGCCTCGTCGCCGACGGGAACGTCTCCTCCCACTGAATGCGCATCGCCGGAAATCCTGAAATAAATCCAGGAATAAATGCGAGCACCAGGATTTGAACCTTGGTGGGCTGGGGATACCACAGTCCCTCTAACCATCCAACCACAGGTTGGTTCGCACTCATACAATAAGGTTGGCTATTAGACTACTATTCTTTTTTACCTTCTTATTTTCTCTTTCATTGTATTTCTTACTTTTGTTTAGGAATGCACATATAGTTAGGTTCATGTATGAGAGTTCATCCTCATTATTTACCCTCATCATTTTTCAGTGTCTCTCTCCTTCACGTAAACAAAAATGCCATGTAGTCGGACTATAAGGCTAGTCATAGTGGGAGTAACTTAGCTAGTAACATAACGCACTCCAATTTTTTTTGCTTATGTGACATTTAGTTAATGAGAAATGGTAACATAATATGTTGCTGTAACATAGCGGTTTTCAAGACAAAATGAGTCTGCAAGTTAATAAATGAAGTCTTCTATGACACTAAGGCTAACCATGGTGGGGATAACTTAGGTAGTAACTTAACACATTTCAAGACAATTTTGCTTATGTGGCAAGCATTTAATGAGGAGAGAGGTGCTTGGAATAACATAATATGTTACTGTAACAGAGCGCTTTCCGAGGTAAAATGAGTCTATATGACAATAAATGAAAAAAAACTATGACACTACTACTAAGATACTTTGCACTATGGGGATAGTAACTTAGACTAATGTGATGTATATGACACTAGTCTAAGTTACTCCCCACTATGACCAGCCTAATACTATGTTACTACGAAGGTGATAACTTAGACTAGTGTCAACTAGTATAAGTTACTCCCCAGTATAACCAGCCTAATACCACTTTTGTAGCTCTCATCGAACGGAGTGAGTCGGCCGGAATTTCATTTGTTGCCCCTCGAACCAGCAGTAGCCGAAACACCGGCCTATGCACCTATGCGCTGCACGGGCCCCGAACCTTCCAAAAAGTCCACTCGGACCTCACCATTTGCCAACTCATTCAGCCCCCTACCCCTTTCTTTCCGTGCCCACCCACACTCGGACCCTCCCTTCTTCCTCGCCTGAAGCAAGCAACGCATCTCTCTCCCTCCCTATTGCTATTCCTCCCTCGCTCGTGCAGATATTCTATACCCCATCCGTAGGTAGCTGCCCGGCCAAAACAACTCGCTCTCTCTCTCTCCACACGAGGAGCTCCCGATGCAGCAGCGCTACTATTCTGGACGCAGCCGGCCACTTGCATTAGGGTATGGCGCGCAACGACTTTGCAGCTGCAAGTAGCGGCCGGCTGGCCTTTGTTTAGCATGGGCTCAGGGCCACGCAGAGAAGACCGCCGCTTTATAGGCCATGCCTCCAGCTCCAACGTGCGTACTACGTGTGTGTGGGTGCTCTTCTCTTCCTCCACAGGGAGAAGAAAGAAGCAAGCAACCGGGCCGAGGTGCGCTGAGTCGCAGCCTCGGATCAGATCCACATCTACTGCTGGAGCTGTCATAATAACTGAAGAGAAAAGTAGCTAGTAGGTGCAATGTGAGCACACCCTGCCAAAACCATTTGTCCTCGTGGCGTAACCCAGCTAATCAAGCGAGCTGGACTGACATCGTGGGCAGTAGCCGCAGTACAAATTTGGAACAGCCCTGCAGCTGTAGGTCGGACTCGAGCAAATGCAGCTGGCCAGTTCAGGTTAGCACCCAGGAACATGGCGTGTTGCCGCCGACAAAACTAATGGAACCTTCCACTAATCAGACCGGCCAAACGCAACCATCATCTGCCACTAGAGCCACACAAGAGAGTACAGCGGCAGGCGAGCGCGTCCAGGCACGACGTGCACGGACCACCACACCGTCAATGGCCCCAGCCCCGCCTGGAACCAACTCGCTCCTGTCCGCCCCCGGCCCGGCCCCGTGCTCCGTGTCCGTGCGCGCGCGCTCATGGCCAACAATAATTCGTGCCCCGCGCCCCACACGACACAAGCACGTCAGCAACCCCAGTCAATCAATCAATCCATGGTGCATTGGGAATCCAGAGCACCAAATCTCACACCCCGATGATCACCCAGCGGTACGATCACCACTTGCGATGGCAATGGGGGAATCAAGTCATCAACCAAGCAATCCAATCATAGAGGAATCGATTGATGTAGTATGTAGGTATGAATCACATATACATGCTATTTCCATATATGTTGGTTGTGCCATGAAAAATCCTTCACATTAAGACCACCACCGGCGCTTATTCTCTGCACGGACGGGACGGAATGGACGAACACGCTCGCCACTTCACCGGCCAGGGCCTGTTCATCTTGTGTTGTTTGATGTACATGCATACATACATACACTCGGAACAAATGTAAAAGAAAAATGGAGGTGGAAGAAGAAACCATCGAGAAAAAGGAAAGAATAAACAGACGGAGCAAACAATCGGCACTAGATTGGTCGGATCGGATCGAGCAGAGCAGGGCAGAGAGGTCGATTGATGGATGGACGCACGAGAAAGGAATCAAACTAGGCAGAGGCATGTACCATGCCGCCGTCACGGGCGGTACGCGCGTCGCGGCTAGAAGAGCTCCCAGTCGAACCGCGGGATCGGCGAGGTGCTGTTGTTGTTGCTGGCCGGCTTCGTCGTGGTCGTCGCGGCCGCCATGGTGGTGGTCGCCGTGGCCGAGGACGTCGACGGCATCGACGACAGCAGGTCGAACGTCTCCCAGCTCGCCGTGGGCGGCGCCGCCGCCGCCTTGCCGGTCGCCGGCGCGGGCTGCTGCTTGAACTGCCGCCGCTGCGACACGGGCGGCGGCCGCGGCGGCAGGTGCAGCGACCGGTCGCCCTTGGCTTGGCCATTGCCGGTGCCGTTGGCCTTGGGCGCCGCCGCGTTCTTGGCGCGGATGACGTCCAGCGTCTCCACGTACTTCTGCACCCGCTTCTCCTGCACCACCAGAGATTCAGTTCCGTTCAGCTCGCCCGCCCCGCGGCTAATTAATGTGCTCGTCAACGGAATCGACGGGGAACTTAATTCGGCCGAGCGTACGTGCTGACCTGCAATCGCCGCTGCGCCTTGACCTCGCCGTCGGCGGCGATGGCGTCCAGCTTGACCAGCTCCGTCATGAGCGCCTCGGTGAGGGCGACCACGTCGGCCTCCACCACCTTCCCGCCCTTGCGCACGATGGCCTCCAGCGCCGACACCTGCAGAGCGCCACCCAAATTCGATCAGCACCCAACTCGATCGACGACGGCGGCGAAACAAAAAACAAGGGAAGGGCGCGAGCACGAGCAGAGTGGTCGGTACCTTGGTGGCGAGCTTGTCGACGTCGAGGCTGATGCGGGAGACGGACTTGGAGGCGCGGTGCGCCTTGTCGGCGCGGCGCTGCTCGATGAGGCGCTTGGCCTGCGCGTCGGGGTCCTCGAGGAGCGCCAGCTTGGAGCGGTCCTTGACGCCGGACATGTCGAGGAAGGCCTTGGAGTCCATCTCCTTGCCCTTGTAGAGCACCTTCTGGTCCTCGTGGTGCAGGCCGGTCTTCTCCGACATCATCTTCTTCACCTCGCCTGCACCCACCACCATTCACGCTCAGTCAGCAGCCAGCTCGAGCTCGAGAGGAGCCAAACCAAAAATCCGGCGAGCAAGGCGAAGCAAAGCAATTGATTGATTGATTGATTGGTTTGCGTGCATTACCGAAGGAGGCCTGGGAGCTGATGTAGATCTCGTGGGAGACGGCGTTGAACTTGACCTTGAGGCGGATGGTGGGCACGGGGGCGCCCGCGGGCGCGTCGGAGCCCGGGTCGCGCTTCTGCACCAGCATCCCGCCGGGCCGCACCTCCCACTCGTCCTCCTTGAGCGCCTCCTTGGCCGCGGCGGCGGGGGAGACGGGGGAGGTGGTCTCCTTCATGGCGTCCAAGAATGTAGCTTTGCCCTTGGCGCGCATCATCTTCTCATGATACGTATTCTATGTACCGCACAAGCAAAGAATCAACCGAGCAACCCTAGCAGCCTGCGCTACCCTCGGCAAGAAGCAAGAACAATCCAAGCACGAGGAAGGAGACGGAAGCTCCGAGTCTCAGCTCCGAAAATCTCTCCTCCTGTCGCCGACGGGGGCTGCTCCGCCGCGGCAAGAGCAAGAAAGAGGGGAATTTGCTGGATCGGGGCAAGACCAGACGAGGAGACACGATCGCGGGTGCGGAGCAGGTGCTTCCCCTGGCGTCGACTCAATTGGGGAATGAAGGAGGAGGGATCAGGGGAGGGGGAGAGGTAGGTGGGAGGGTAGGAGGTAGGAGGAGGAGAGGTGGGGAAAGAAAACACAGCGCAGAGGAGGAGGAGGAGAGTATACAGCTCAGGGACAGGGCGGCAGCGGAATATTTATACTGGAGCAGGCCGAGAGGAGAGGAGAGGAGAGGAGGCGTGCATGTGGGTGGATTCTGGAGTAACAGACGGGGCAAGTAAAACATCCGGCGGTGCGGCCGCAGCCGACGGCAACCAACACAGCGCCGACGTGTAGTACGTACGCGAGGACGGCGGAATATACCGGGCCCGAAAGAGGGCCACCCCACCCGCGCCCCATTCTGCTGCATGCTCTTTCCCGTGACCAGACAAAAGTGGCGCCAGCGGACACGCACGCCGTTGGCGTGGGCAATGCCCCGCCACTGTTCCTTCTCTGTCCGTTTTTCGCCCCGTCCGTGTCGTGCGGTGGCATCCGAACCCGGCGAGGGCTTGGCCGGAAGAGGAAAGCGGGCGGCGCCGCCGGGCGTTGGCGTTTGGGCCTTAGCCTCCAAGCAACCGTCGCGTCCGGGCCAAACTCGCCACTGACTCGCGTGGCGATTGGCATCGGCGCACCAACCTCCCTTTTCCCCCTCTCGCTTTCGTCCTCCCTCCCTTGCACCACCTGCTCCTCTTCTCCTGCCCAAGCCAAGCCGGCGCCTTTCCATGCGTTGCCCGGCCCTGACGTGTCGCCGGGAGCAGCAGCGATCATCGGGGGATTGACCAGCCTCGGCCGGTGGGTGGGTACTGTGCCTTTGCCCCCGACCCAAGCGTTGCCGACCTGGGTAATAATAATCGGGGAAGTGACAGCCGGCGATCATGGTACCGCTAGTAGAATGAATCGCGCATGCATGCGCCGACGTACGTGTATCAGCCGCGAAAAAGGATAGGCACGCCCGCTCGCTCGATCGGTGGCCACCGCCAGCGGCGACACCTACTCTACTGCCCTTGGACTGGGAGTGCCTGTACGCTTTTGCCTTTATACTACCGTACTGATACCTGGAGCGTATCTGGCAACAGCCCGCGAAGCTGCGGGTCGACAAAGGGAATGGCCGCGTGCTGCAGCTGCTGTAGGAGCTCCTCATGGCCGTGTGCACCGGCCCGCGAGCGCAGAAGGGTCCGATCGTACGGACACGCGGTGCGCCTAACGTTGACCTGGTCAAACGCGTTGGTAAATAGTGTCAACTGTGCGATGAGCTCCGGTCTGGAGCAGCAACGCCGACATGCTCCAGACTCGAGAGTTGAGAGCTGAGTTCAGATGAGGGCTTCGTTTCGTCTCACTGTTTTACATTGACCGTAGCAGGGGCGGCCGTACGTTCATCTTCATGCGATCGCTTTTGACTTTTCTTTTCTTCCCCACGCGTAAACCTGGGAACAGTTTGGACACAAACCACAATTTCAAATCGGTTTTTCCTATTGGTCTCTTTTGGTTTGGATTAAATGGGCTGAGCTCCTAATGTAAGCTGGTTTGGTTTGGGCTTTTCCTATTATCGGTTTGGTCTGGTTCGGTCTGGTCACAGACCAAACAGTCTCAAACCATTCTAACCCATGGACCGAAAACTAAATCAAGGACCAGGTTAGGGTCCCGATCAAAGCAATCACCCTTTTTTTTGCCGGGAAAAGCAATCTCCCATTGGCAACGTCTTCCTTGTCGTCTCCACTACTGGTGCTAATGATGATGCTCCTGCTCGCCATGGCACATCCATGCTCCAATAGAGATACATACCAACATCGACCAGGTCCTCGCGGCCGAGCTGCTCAACTACTGCCAGACAGTGTGATATACAACAGTCACATGGCGCCCTACGAGGTGCCCCTTCTTCCCACTCGACGGCGCCGGCGAGTTGGCCGACGAGGTCGGACAGTGCGAACAAGATCGTTTTATACCGTGATGGCCGACGAGGTTGGCCGACTAGTCACATATATATATAGTATCTAGCATTATAGCTTGTTCTATGTACGTACGTTGTGGTGGTGAGTAACATGCAGTAGCAGCTAATCACCCTTCCAACGCCTCTCTTCCCATAGTAATTGGACACGCCCTTGGTTTGAAACTTCAGATTGAAACTGTATGTGGGGAATGGGTTGGATGGGTTTGGCTTGAAAATACGTACAGTTTGGATTGGTTTGGATTATAGCATTTGCAGTTTGGTCTGGTCTGGTCTGATTGTTGGGCTTATACTTGTATGGATTGGGCTGGATTTAATCTGGATTACAAACTATTCCCAGGTTTTTTAGGCCACGCGCACGAAAAAGAAGAAGCCGGTGGGAGAAGGGAGGCTGGCCCGGTGTGTCATCCATCGGTCACCACACGCGAAGCCGAAGCCGGCCAAGCGAGACCAGCACAGCCGCCCGTCACTGCCAGCGAAGCCGAGAGGCCCGCACCGACAGCGCGGCCACGCGGCGGCGCGCCATGCGCCCACGTGATCGGACAGCGACCGTGCAACCTACGGGCCGGACTCCGGAGGCAGGGCAGGGCAGGTGGGGCCCCCGCACGCCGGCGACGCGGCACCCACCCACGTCCGCGTGCGTGCGAGCGAGCGAGCTGGAGCTGACCTCCTTGGCCCGGCCGAGTGCATGTCCATTGTTATTATCGATGGATCAACAATGGAGGCTTCTTTTCTATAGTAACATGTATGCCTTCTTTTCTTATTATCCAGTGCCTTCTTTTCTTATTATCGATCGATCAACGGTAACATGTATGCACATTGTTGTGTAGTGTTGGTGGCTTGCTATAGACCGGCGTGCGTGCGCGCCTGAAGCGGCCAAGGAGATGGAGGCGTGGAGCTGCTGCAGGGGGTGGTGTCAGCTTGCAAATGAGGGAAGGACAAAACAAAAGTGAAGCTGGACGGACCATACGGACACACATCTAGCCCAGCTTCATCGCAGTTCCATGATGCCACTTTTACTCGCCGCCGGTATAAATTGGCCGCCGCAACGCTCTTCCTCCAGCTCGATCGCGCCACCGTACCGCCCTGCTACCGGCCGGCCGGACCCCCGTACTCTGACTGCCCATTATAGCTTGTTCGTACTTCCTACAGCTAACCAGCTGTAGGATCACGGGAAAAGGGTGACAGTTACAGCGCTCCTCACACTTTTTTTTAAGCGAGATGAATGATTATGGGGTTTCTGCACTGCATGGACACAGGTTAAAACGTCCTCTGCTCTGGTTCACCGCGTGTTTCCATCATCTTCAAAGCAAAACTACTCTGGTCCGCTTCACCTTGTGTCTTCTTTTCTTTATGATGATCAAAGTAAAGCTGCGTCTGCGTGCGTGCACGCACGGTCTGCACTTTCCCCGGGTCAACTTGGTGACCCGATCAAGGCGCATGGATTAACTAATAACTGACCGACCAGCAATCTGCATTCACGCACGTCGCGGTGGCCCCTTTCACGAGATCTCGATCGGCAGCGCGCAAACGTGCTGCTGTCAGGACCGGACTGCCACCCACAAATAGTATCATTGTGGACAGGGGAAAGTCCGAAAGTACATACAGGAAGATCAAGGCATGAAGCAAGAATATAATCGCCGGCTTTAGCCAGCGATCATGCCGCCGATCGACGGATCGAGCTGCTTTGCCGGCCATCATCAGCGTCTGCCCGCCTTTGCTTTTGCTTCTGGGCATATATGCCCGGTCTCATAATCATCGATCATGGCACCATAATTTAGTGCGACGCTTTACGAGCGTCGGTCGGTCGGTCGATTAAGGTACGCACTCAACCAGCTTAGTTAATTATTAGCTAGTGTGTGTGTGCGCCAAAATTCACCTCTCGTCAGAGATCAGATTCCTCCTCCAGCTTCGCCTACTGCTCTTTTCCTGAGATTCTTCTCAAGCTAGCGTATCGGATAAAAAAAAAGGGTGTGATTAGCGTGCTGTCATGTTAAAATATCGCCGAATCCGACGGTCCTCGCGCCGCATTAGGCTCGTAGATTAGCCAGCTGTGCACATGGGAGGATCGCAAGGAGCTGTTATTTTAGCTGCTCTTCCATTTGATAGTGTAACGAACAAGTTCTTGTATATACATGCATGTTGGTACACACATGCATGTTATGCTGCCTTTGCCTTTTGAGAAGGGGATATCACTCTCTGATAAGTGCCAATTTTCCATGTCTCTTCCCAAATAAAGCTGGGGTTGCACTTGCACCATTTGATCTGTCGGTTGCCTGCGCCACTCTCTCCCTGGCATCTTCGTTTCTTCTTCTTCTTTTTGATTGTACCACCATCTTGCCTTTCCACACACCCATGATAGATCGACTCTTTGTCCGTTTCACCCATAACCCCTCCTCGGAAAGAAGCATTCGACCTGTTCAGTGACGTGAGGGTTCACCCAATGGAAATCTAAATCTGTCCGTTAGTATTCGGAGATGGTGATCAGGACAAGGAGATGAGTTAAGGTCACTTGCATGGCACTTGGTCCGCCAAGAAATTAAGAGAGCTAACGAACAAGCTTCAGCCTTTGCACCAGCACGCTTAATTAAGGGGGGGGGGGGGGGGGGGGGAAATAAAACACCACCGGTAGTACCATCCCTTTTCACATCCTCCCCATGATAATAGCTTAACTCTTTGTCCGTTTTCTCAAGAAAAAAAAACCTAGGAAATATACATTCAACTTTCCTCCATTTCAAAAAAAAAAATCCGTCCTTCAGTACTTGGAGACGATAATCAGGACAAAAAGATGAGTTATAAAGGTCACTTGTGTTGGATTATGGATGGGCTTAGGCCCATATAAGACACTAATCCCTGGTTAATCTTGAGGCCCAGGTATGAGATGACAGGTGGTGGAAAGTTTAGTCTCACCTTGCTAGTTGAGAAGAGTTGAGACCCCTTTATAAGGGCTGCTCTACCATTTGCCATTGGGAACTTGGGAAGAGGAGTCGTACATGCGGGCTCCTCCTCCGCCGCCCGCCTCGCCACGACGCGCGCGCGCCGCGGGTTGCGGGAATGGGCCGAAGCTTATTTTTGTCGCTCAGGAATGAATTAACTAATCAGGGATAAATTAACGAGTCCCTAAAATGTGGGTCACTGTCCAAGACGTTGGACGGTGGGCTGACTTATGTTGCCGGGATTCGTCGACTCCCTTGCCGGGAGTGCTACCTTATCGGGAACAACGACTCCCTTGCCGGGAGTGGGCCGACTTGGTCGTGGGCCTCGTCAAGGCCCACGACTTTCTTCCTTACGGACTATATAAGAAGGCTCTGACCAGTGAAGTAACCTAGTTCGGTTCACTCGCTCCCTCTCGTGTGACCTAGCCGTCATCTACTGTTCCTCACTCTGTGCTGCCTCCGGCGATCCCATCCCGACGACCGCGTGCACGGCTGGTCGGGAGAGCAGGTGCCTCCGGAACCCTGTCGTTCGATATCCTGCCCGGGAGAACGGCAATAAGGTTTTTGGGGAGCGTCTCGACGCGACTGCTCCCGATCTGTCCCCAACTCTGTTCGCTTCTGCTTCCACTACTTCCTCTGCATCGACACCATGGCGGACGACGCCGCCGCTAAGAAGAAGGCCACGGACGACGCCGAAGTTGCTGCTGCAGCCGCCGCGTTGGCCTGGCCAACCGGAGGGTATGATTTGTTCATCCCTCGTTTACTCGTACTTATGCTAGCCGTATATGTGCTGCTCATAGAAGGTTCGATTCTATGTTCCGCACGTGCTAGTATGCTTAGCTATCGCTATGAGATACATACCTTTTGTGCCATGCTTACTGTTAACTCATGAATAAGTCTAATCGGAAAAGTGCTAATATTTCCAACATCTTTTGCATGGCGCTTGATCATGCTGCATCAGCCAAGAAACCATGAGAGCTAACGAACAAGCTTCAGCCGTGTACCAACACGCTTAATTATTAAAATAAGAAAAGAAATACAGTTTTGCTAAAGCATATCTACATGTGCTCTAAGTATTGCACATTTAAGTCCTATATCATTAATCTTACGTTAAGATTCGTGCAAGCATTTTTTTTTGTCTTTTTTTCTTTTTCTTTAAATTCGATTGAGTCACTTAGATGTGCAACAATTAGGCACACATAGATGTGCCCTAGACGATCAAAGAAATAAAACACCACTAGCTAGTAGCTAGAATTGAATAGCACCACGCTGCAAACCCTTGTCGACAAGTATACAAGTATACACATGCTTGCAAGCTTGAGCAAACCTAGAGAGGCACACGAAAAAGATGCACGGATGACGGGCAGAGTACTTGACGGGCTTAATCGCCTGTCATTGTTAATCTGTTGGCAAGCACACGACTTGTCTCCGCACTTAAAGGAGGCCATCAAACGCCCATAAACAGGCTGTCAGCATTAACTGAGGTCTTGCAGGTTGGCATTCAAGCCGGCCTCCATTTAGCCGCCCAGGATCGTTCGGACAAGCCGATTAAGCCGTGCTGGATTGGATGGACCTGGCCAGCTGCCGCTGCCGCTGCCGCCACTCTGATGCAGACGCAGTGTAGTAGTGTCAGTGTGTGCCACTGCACGTATCGTCGAGTAGTTTTCAGCTGTCCGACGCGACATCTTCAACAGAAGTACGGAGCAAATGGAGGTTTCTGGGGAGGCAGAAGGAAACAGCCGGGTGATTAGCCGTTTGCTGGTGCCATCAGTCTCTTCAGTTGGCCCGTCGGTAGCAGCAAGCACGGCAACTTGGCCCTTGGTTGGAATCGCTCGGGCGCAGGGATGTGTCTGGTGCGACTGTCGTCGTCGCCGCGACGTGCGTGCCGTGTATCGACAAGATAGAGTCTCGGCGGTGTGCGTCGTGAGGAGAGCAACTGCTCAACTTCTTCTTCGGTCGAATCTCGCTTTCTGATGGCCGGTTATCGTCAAATCTTTTTCGGTCGGAGGTCAGCAAAACGACGCCGGGGGAGATTTCTGCGTGGTGATGACGCTTAAACAAGAACGACTAGGATTCAGATCACTCAACGGTATCTTTTTTCTTTTGCGAATGAAGCTCTTGATTTATATTAAAAACCTTCAACAATGCAAGACATGTCAGAAAACACAAGGAAATCAAAACCATGTTTTCAGAGAGGCAAACAATGGGCGGGGCAACATCACCCAGAATCCCCGATACCCAAGGGCCAGTCTTCCGTCGTTGAAGCTGTTGGTTGCCCGCAAGACCACCAGTCCACCACCACAAGTAGCAGGAAGAAGAAGAACATTACGTGGTCCGCAACACGAAGACACACGAAGTGCACGCCCAGGTCCAAAGGACCCGAGACAGCATAGACACTATTGTTTATGCTTTCCTCTATAGAAGTTTGTGAGCCCTGAAGAGCAAGGTTTTGCAGCATACGGTAAGTATTTTACTCTGTTGAAAACCTATATATCAATCTGATGGATCCCATGACTACATGCAATTATCACCCAATGCACACAATTAGAGAACTTCTTCTTAGTTCTTAACTTAGATAGTGAGATTGTCAGACTCACTAGCCTTCCTAGTTATAATAATTAGCGAATAGTGTGGTTGGAGTTGATGATTGTAAGCAATTAAATAAAACGGTTCAGATTTTAAGAACAATAAAGGGTATGATTGAGGTTGTGATTATTCCTCCTATAAAAGGAGCTAGTCTACCACCTTCCTGGATGATCTACCTCGCGTGGTGATTCTTCATGGGCCTCGTTTGTCCACGAACTCGCCACGGCACGTAAGCTAGACACAGATGCAAAGAAGAAGGGATGGGGATGTTGTTTTAGCCTGTAGGGAACGACGCGATCTCGAAGCACGATGCTTCTGAGCGGAAGTTTTCTTCGTCTCCGAAGATCACCGCCGCCTCGATTTGTCTGAGGGTTTGTGCCTTTCTGCCCAACACGAACCTGTGGAAGCAGGTGGATGATGGGTTCAGACGGGGACATGGAGATTCTCATCTTCGCCGATGTGTCGGGGAAGATCGTGTTAACCCCGCTGCCCCCGTCCATGAGAACCCGGGGGAGGTGATGCGTCTCCAACATATCTATAATTTATAAAGTATTCATGCCATGTTTACAACAATTTTATATGGTTTTGGTATGATTTGAATGGAAATAACCCGGACTGACGCTGTTTTCAGCAAAACTACTGTGGTGTTGTTTTTTGTGCAGAAATCAAAATTCTCCAAATGCAGCGATTTTTTTTATGATTTTGTTGGAAGAAAAGAGGCACTGGAAACTTTGTGGGAGGGCCAGAAGAGCCACGAGGGCCCCACAAGACACCAGGGCGCGCCAGGGGGGTCTGGCTCGTCCTGATGGGTTGTGGTCACCTCGAGGCCCATCTTAGCGTGAGACACACGCAAAAAATCCTATAAATACAGGAACCCCCAGAAATGACCCTAAATCAGAAGTTCGGCCGCCGCAAGTCTCTATAGCCACGAAAAACCAATCTAGACCCCGTTCCAGCACCCTGCCGGAGGGGAAATCATCACTGGTGGCCATCTTCATCATTCCGGCCGCCACCACGATGAGGAGGGAGTAGTCCACCCTCGGGGCTGAGGGTTTGTACCAGTAGCTATGTGTTTAATCTCCCATCTCTCTCTCTCTCTCTCTCGTGTTCTTAATTTGACATGATCTTGATGTATCATGAGCTTTGTTAATATAGTTGGATCATATGTTGTTTTCCCCTCTCTATCTTGTTGTAATGAATTGAGTTTCCCTTTAAAATTTTGTTCTTATCGGATTGAATACTTTTATAGATTTGAGAACACTTGATGTATGTCTTATTATGAATACCCGTGGTGACAATGGGGTATCATATGTGTGTTTTGACACTCAACTCACGCATTCCCGAGGTGACATTGGGGCAATCTATGCATAGGGTTGATGCACGTTCTCGTCTTTGTTTCTCCGGTAGAAATCTTGGGGCACTCTTTGAGATTCTTTGTGTTGGTTGAGTATTATGAATCTAAAATTGTTTGAAGCATATGGTATAATCAACTCACGGATAATCGCGGTGACATTGGAGTATCTAATGACATTAGAGTTGGTTGATGTGTATCATATGGTGTTATTTTAGTATGAACTCTTAAATAGATTGACCGGAAAGGATAACTTGGTGTTATTTTAGTACGAACTCTTGGATCAGAAAGGATAACTTTGAGGTGTTTTCGTACCCTACAAACAATTTCTTCTTATTTTCTCCGCTAGATAAAAACTTTGGGGTGATTCTTCATGGTACGTTGAGGGTGGTTATATGATTCAATTATATTAGCATTGTTGAGAGATTGCACTAGCAAAAGTACAGACCCTAGGCCTCATTTTCAAGCATTGCAATATTGTTTGTGCTCTGTTTTGTTAATTGCTACCTTGCTGTTTTTATTGCTCCTATTACAAAAATCAATATCTACTATCATTACTACACTTGTACTACCATCTCTTCGCCAAACTAGTCCACCTATACAATTTAATATTGTATTTGTTGTGTTGGCGACACACGAGACTTTTTGTTATTTGGTTGCAAGGTTGTTTGAGAGTGACCATCTGTTGGGGAACGTTGTAGAAAACAAAAATTTTCCTACGGTTTCACCAAGATCCATCTAGGAGTTCATCTAGCAACGAGTGATCGGATGCATCTACGTACCTTGTAGATCGCGAGCGGAAGCGTTCAAAGAACGGGGATGATGTAGTCGAACACGACGTGATTCAAATCACCGATGATCAAGCACCGAACGGACGGTGCCTCCGCGTTCAACACACGTACGGAACGGATGACGTCTCCTCCTTTCTTGATCCAGCAAGGGGGAAGGAGAGGTTGATGAAGATCCAGCAGCACGACGGTGTGGTGGTGGATGCAGGGCGTCACAGTAGCAGGGCTTAGCCTATACTACGAGAGAGAGACGTAACGGGGAGAGAGGGAAGCACCAAAGGCTGAGGTATGAAGTCCTCCCTCTCCTCAACTATATATAGGAGGGCCAAGGGAGGGTGGTGCGCAGCCTAGGAGATCCAATCTCTTAGGTGCGGCTGCCAAGGGGAAGTTTCCCTCCCCCCCAAGGCACCTAGGGGTGCCTTCCACCACTTGGACTCTTCCTTGGTGGAAACCCTAGGCGCATGGGCCTATAGGGGGTGGCGCCCCAGCCCACTATGGGCTGGGTTCCCTCCTATTTCAGCCCATGGGGCCCTCCGGGATAGGTGGCCCCACCCGGTGGGCCCCCGGGACCTCTCCGGTGGTCCCGGTACAATACCGATAACCCCGAAACTTGTCCCGATGGCCGAAACAACACTTTCTATATATAATTCTTTACCTCCGGACTATTCCGGAACTCCTCGTGACGTCCGGGATCTCATCCGGGACTCCGAACAACATTCGGGTTACTGCATACACATATCTTCATAACCCTAGCGTCACCGAACCTTAAGTGTGTAGACCCTACGGGTTCGGGAGACAAGCAGACATGACCGAGACGACTCTCCGGTCAATAACCAACAGCGGGATCTGGATACCCATGATGGCTCCCACATGCTCCACGATGATCTCATCGGATGAACCACGATGTCGAGGATTAATCAACCCCGTATACAATTCCCTTTGTCAATCGGTATGTTACTTGCCCGAGACTCGATCGTCGGTATCCCAATACCTTGTTCAATCTCGTTACCGGCAAGTCACTTTACTCGTACCGTAATGCATGATCCCGTGATCAACCACTTGGTCACCTTGAGCTCATAATGATGATGCATTACCGAGTGGGCCTAGTGATACCTCTCCGTTATCCAGAGTGACAAATCCCAGTCTCGATCCGTGTCAACCCAACAGACACTTTCGGAGATACCCGTAGTGCACCTTTATAGTCACCCAGTTACGTTGTGACGTTTGATACACCCAAAGCACTCTTACGGTATCCGGGAGTTACACGATCTCATGGTCAAAGGAAAAGATACTTGACATTGGAAAAGCTCTAGCAAACGAACTACACGATCTTGTGCTATGCTTAGGATTAGGTCTTGTCCATCACATCATTCTCCTAATGATGTGATCCCGTTATCAATGACATCCAATGTCCATAGCCAGGAAACCATGACTATCTGTTGATCAACGAGCTAGTCAACTAGAGGCTTACTAGGGACATATTATGGTCTATGTATTCACACGTGTATTTACGATTTCCGGATAATACAGTTATAGCATGAATAAAGACAATTATCATGAACAAAGAAATATAATAATAATGCTTTTATTATTGCCTCTAGGGCATATTTCCAACAGTCTCCCACTTGCACTAGAGTCAATAATCTAGTTACATTGTGATGAATCGAACACCCATGGAATTCTGGTGTTGATCATGTTTTGCCCTAGGGAGAGGTTTAGTCAACGGATCTGCTATATTCAGGTCCGTATGTACTTTACAAATCTCTATGTCTCCATCTTGAACATTTTCACGAATGGAGTTGAAGCGACGCTTGATGTGCCTTGTCTTCTTGTGAAACCTGGGCTCCTTGGCAAGTGCAATAGCTCCAGTGTTGTCACAAAAGAGTTTGATTGGCCCCGACCCATTGGGTATGACTCCTAGGTCGGTGATGAACTCCTTCACCCATATAGCTTCATGTGCTGCCTCCGAGGCTGCCATGTACTCCGCTTCACATGTAGATCCCGCCACGACGCTCTGTTTGCAGCTGCACCAGCTCACTGCTCCACCATTCAACATATACACGTATCCGGTTTGTGACTTAGAGTCATCCAGATCTGTGTCGAAGCTAGCGTCGACGTAACCCTTTACGACGAGCTCTTCGTCACCTCCATAAACGAGAAACATTTCCTTAGTCCTTTTCAGGTACTTCAGGATATTCTTGACCGCTGTCCAGTGTTCCTTGCCGGGATTACTTTGGTACCTTCCTACCAAACTTACGGCAAGGTTTACATCAGGTCTGGTACACAGCATGGCATACATAATAGAACCTATGGCTGAGGCATAGGGGATGACACTCATCTCTTCTATATCTTCTGCCGTGGTCGGACATTGAGCTGAGCTCAATTTCACACCTTGTAACACAGGTAAGAACCCCTTCTTAGAATGATCCATATTGAACTTCTTCAATATCTTATCAAGGTATGTGCTTTGTGAAAGACCTATAAGGCGTCTCGATCTATCTCTATAGATCTTGATGCCTAATATATAAGCAGCTTCTCCAAGGTCCTTCATTGAAAAACTCTTATTCAAGTAGGCCTTGATGCTGTCCAAGAGTTCTATATCATTTCCCATCAAAAGTATGTCATCTACATATAGTATGAGAAATGCTACAGAGCTCCCACTCACTTTCTTGTAAACGCAGGCTTCTCCATAAGTCTGCGTAAACCCAAACGCTTTGATCATCTCATCAAAGCGAATGTTCCAACTCCGAGATGCTTGCACCAGCCCATAAATCGAGCGTTGGAGCTTGCACACCTTGTTAGCATTCTTAGGATCGACAAAACCTTCCGGCTGCATCATATACAATTCTTCCTTAAGGAAACCATTAAGGAATGCCGTTTTGACGTCCATTTGCCATATTTCTTAATCATAGAATGCGGCAATTGCTAACATGATTCGGACAGACTTTAGCTTCGCTACCGGTGAGAAAGTCTCATCGTAGTCAACCCCTTGAACTTGTGGATAACCCTTAGCGACAAGCCGAGCTTTATAGATGGTCACATTACCATCCGCGTCTGTCTTCTTCTTAAAGATCCATTTATTTTCTATGGCTCGCCGTTCAACGGGCAAGTCAGTCAAAGTCCATACTTTGTTTTCATACATGGATCCTATCTCGGATTTCATGGCTTCTAGCCATTTGTTGGAATCCGGTCCCGCCATCGCCTCTTCATAGTTCGAAGGTTCACCGTTGTCTAACAACATGATTTCCAAGACAGGGTTGCCGTACCACTCTGGTGCGGAACGTGTCCTTGTGGACCTTCGAATTTCAGTAGGAGCTTGATCAGAAGTATCTTGATCATCATGAATAACTTCCTCTCTAGTCAGTGCTGGCACCTCAGGAACATTTTCTTGAGTTGCGCCATTTACCGGTTCAAGAGGCAATACTTCATCAAGTTCTACTTTCCTCCCACTTACTTCTTTCGAGAGAAACTCTTTCTCTAGAAAGGATCCATTCCTGGCAACAAAGATCTTGCCTTGGGATCTGAGGTAGAAGGTATACCCATAAGTTTCTTTAGGGTATCCTATGAAGATGCATTTTTCCGACTTGGGTTCGAGCTTTTCAGGTTGAAGTTTCTTGACATAAGCATCGCATCCCCAAACTTTTAGAAATGACAGCTTAGGTTTCTTCCCAAACCATAATTCATACGGTGTCGTCTCAACGGATTTCGACGGAGCCCTATTTAAAGTGAATGCGGCAGTCTCTAAAGCATACCCCCAAAAGGATAGCGGTAAATCGGCAAGAGACATCATAGATCGCACCATATCTAATAGAGTGCGATTACGACGTTCGGACACACCGTTACGCTGAGGTGTTCCAGGCGGCGTGAGTTGTGAAACTATTCCACATTTTCTTAAGTGTGTGCCAAATTCGTGACTCAAGTATTCTCCTCCACGTCTGATCGTAGAAACTTGATTTTCCTGTCACGTTGATTCTCAACCTCACTCTGAAATTCCTTGAACTTTTCAAAGGTTTCAGACTTGTGTTTCATTAAGTAGACATACCCATATCTACTCAAGTCATCAGTGAGGGTGAGAACATAACGATAGCCACCGCGAGCCTCAACACTCATTGGACCACACACATCAGTATGTATGATTTCCAATAAGTTGGTTGCTCGCTCCATTGTTCCTGAGAACGGAGTCTTGGTCATTTTTCCCATGAGGCATGGTTCGCACGTGTCAAATGATTCATAATCAAGAGACTCTAAAAGTCCATCTGCATGGAGCTTCTTCATGCGTTTGACACCTATGTGACCAAGGCGGCAGTGCCACAAGTATGTGGGACTATCATTATCAACCTTACATCTTTTGGTACTCACACTATGAACATGTGTAGTAATACGCTCGAGATTCATTAAGAATAAACCATTGACTATCGGAGCATGACCATAAAACATATCTCTCATATAAATAGAACAACCATTATTCTCGGATTTAAATGAGTAGCCATCTCGTATTAAACGAGATCCTGATACAATGTTCATGCTCAAACATGGTACTAAATAACAATTATTGAGGTTTATAACTAATCCCGTAGGTAAATGTAGAGGTAGCGTGCCGACGGCGATCACATCGACCTTGGAACCATTCCCGACGCGCATCGTCACCTCGTCCTTCGCCAGTTTCCGTTTATTCCGCAGCTCCTGTGGTGAGTTACAAATATGAGCAACGGCACCGGTATCAAATACCCAGGAGTTACTACGAGTACTGGTAAGGTACACATCAATTACATGTATATCAAATATACCTTTGGTGTTGCCGGCCTTCTTGTCCGCTAAGTATTTGGGGCAGTTCCGCTTCCAGTGACCCTTCCCTTTGCAATAAAAGCACTCTGTCTCAGGCTTGGGTCCATTCTTTGACTTCTTCCCGACAGCTTGCTTGCCGGGCGCAGCAACTTCCTTGCCGTCCTTCTTGAAGTTCTTTTTACCCTTGCCCTTCTTGAACTTAGTGGTTTTATTCATCATCAACACTTGATGTTCCTTCTTGACTTCTACCTCTGCTGATTTCAGCATAGCAAATACTTCAGGAATGGTCTTTACCATCCCCTGCATATTGAAGTTCATCACAAAGCTCTTGTAGCTTGGTGGAAGCGACTGGAGGATTCTGTCAATGACCGCGTCATCCGGGAGATTAACTCCCAGCTGAGTCAAGCGGTTATGTAACCCAGACATAGTGAGTATGTGCTCACTGACAGAACTATTTTCCTCCATCTTACAGCTGAAGAACTTATCGGAGACTTCATATCTCTCGATCCGGGCATGAGCTTGAAAAACCATTTTTAGCTCTTCGAACATCTCATATGCTCCATGTCTCTCAAAACGCTTTTGGAGCCCCGGCTCTAAGCTGTAAAGCATGCCGCACTGAACGAGGGAGTAGTCATCAGTACGTGTCTGCCAAGCGTTCATAGCATCTTGGTTCTGTGGGACGGGTGGATCACCTAGCGGTGCTTGTAGGACATAATCTTTCTTGGCAGCTATGAGGATGATCCTCAGGTTCCGGACCCAGTCCGTATAGTTGCTGCCATCGTCTTTCAGCTTGGTTTTCTCTAGGAACGCGTTGAAATTGAATACAACGTTGGCCATTTGATCTACAGGACATATTGTAAAGATTTTAGACTAAGTTCATGATAATTAAGTTCATCTAATCAAATTATTAATGAACTCCCACTCAGATTAGACATCCCTCTAGTCATCTAAGTGTTACACGATCCGAGTCGACTAGGCCATGTCCGATTAACACGTGAGACGGACTAGTCATCGCCGGTGAACATCTTCATGTTGATCGTATCTTCCATACGACTCGTGTTCGACCTTTCGGTCTCTGTGTTCCGAGGCCATGTCTTCACATGCTAGGCTCATCAAGTTAACCCTAAGTGTTTTTGCATGTGTAAAACTTCTTACACCCGTTGTATGTGAACGTAAGGATCTATCACACCCGATTAACACGTGATGCTTCGAAACGACGAACTGTAGCAACGGTGCACAGTTAGGGGAGAACACTTCTTGAAATTGTTGTAAGGGATCATCTTATTTACTACCGTCGTACTAAGTAAACAAGATGCAAAACATGATAAACATCACATGCAATCAAATAATGATAGTGACATGATATGGCCAATATCACATAGCTCCTTTGATCTCCATCTTGGGGCTACATGATCATCCTTGTAGATCGTCATACTCATCGACATGTAAGTCGTGATTCCTATTACAAGAACATGATCAATCTCATACATCACATATATCATTCATCACATCCTTTTGGCCATATCACATCACATAGCATACCCTGCAAAAACAAGTTAGACGTCCTCTAATTGTTGTTTGCATGTTTTACGTGGTTGCTATGGGTTTCTAGCAAGAACGTTTCTTACCTAAGCAAAGACCACAACGTGATATGCCAATTGCTATTTACCCTTCATAAGGACCCTTTTCATCGAATCCGATCCGACTAAAGTAGGAGAGACAGACACCCGCTAGCCACCTTATGCAACTAGTGCATGTCAGTCGGTGGAACCTGTCTCACGTAAGAGTACGTGTAAGGTCGGTCCGGGCCGCTTCATCCCACGATGCCGCCGAATCAAGATAAGACTAGTAACGGCAAGCATATTGAACAAAATCAACGCCCACAACTACTTTGTGTTCTACTCGTGCAAGAGAACTACACATAGACCTAGCTCATGATGCCACTGTTGGGGAACGTTGCAGAAAACAAAAATTTTCCTACGGTTTCACCAAGATCCATCTAGGAGTTCATCTAGCAACGAGTGATCGGATGCATCTACGTACCTTGTAGATCGCGAGCGGAAGCGTTCAAAGAACGGGGATGATGTAGTCGAACACGACGTGATTCAAATCACCGATGATCAAGCACCGAACGGACGGTGCCTCCGCGTTCAACACACGTACGGAACGGATGACGTCTCCTCCTTTCTTGATCCAGCAAGGGGGAAGGAGAGGTTGATGAAGATCCAGCAGCACGACGGTGTGGTGGTGGATGCAGGGCGTCACAGTAGCAGGGCTTCGCCTATACTACGAGAGAGAGACGTAACGGGGAGAGAGGGAAGCACCAAAGGCTGAGGTATGAAGTCCTCCCTCTCCTCAACTATATACAGGAGGGCCAAGGGGGGGTGGTGCGCAGCCTAGGAGATCCAATCTCCTAGGTGCGGCTGCCAAGGGGAGGTTTCCCTCCCCCCCAAGGCACCTAGGGGTGCCTTCCACCACTTGGACTCTTCCTTGGTGGAAACCCTAGGCGCATGGGCCTATAGGGGGTGGCGCCCCAGCCCACTATGGGCTGGGTTCCCTCCTATTTCAGCCCATGGGGCCCTCCGGGATAGGTGGCCCCACCCGGTGGGCCCCCGGGACCTCTCCGGTGGTCCCGGTACAATACCGATAACCCCGAAACTTGTCCCGATGGCCGAAACAGCACTTCCTATATATAATTCTTTACCTCCGGACTATTCCGGAACTCCTCGTGACGTCCGGGATCTCATCCGGGACTCCGAACAACATTCGGGTTACTGCATACACATATCTTCATAACCCTAGCGTCACCGAACCTTAAGTGTGTAGACCCTACGGGTTCGGGAGACAAGCAGACATGACCGAGACGACTCTCCGGTCAATAACCAACAGCGGGATCTGGATACCCATGATGGCTCCCACATGCTCCACGATGATCTCATCGGATGAACCACGATGTCGAGGATTAATCAACCCCGTATACAATTCCCTTTGTCAATCGGTATGTTACTTGCCCGAGACTCGATCGTCGGTATCCCAATACCTTGTTCAATCTCGTTACCGGCAAGTCACTTTACTCGTACCGTAATGCATGATCCCGTGATCAACCACTTGGTCACCTTGAGCTCATAATGATGATGCATTACCGAGTGGGCCCAGTGATACCTCTCCGTTATCCGGAGTGACAAATCCCAGTCTCGATCCGTGTCAACCCAACAGACACTTTCGGAGATACCCGTAGTGCACCTTTATAATCACCCAGTTACGTTGTGACGTTTGATACACCCAAAGCACTCTTACGGTATCCGGGAGTTACACGATCTCATGGTCAAAGGTAAAGATACTTGACATTGGAAAAGCTCTAGCAAACGAACTACACGATCTTGTGCTATGCTTAGGATTAGGTCTTGTCCATCACATCATTCTCCTAATGATGTGATCCCATTATCAATGACATCCAATGTCCATAGCCAGGAAACCATGACTATCTGTTGATCAACGAGCTAGTCAACTAGAGGCTTACTAGGGACATATTATGGTCTATGTATTCACACGTGTATTTACGATTTCCGGATAATACAGTTATAGCATGAATAAAGACAATTATCATGAACAAAGAAATATAATAATAATGCTTTTATTATTGCCTCTAGGGCATATTTCCAACACCATCTTCATCATACGCCTTCCATGGATTAATAAAACTTAGTTCATCCACTTGAGGGGAATTTGCTAGTGTCCTACAAAACTTTGCGCGTGGAGGCCCAACATGAGTTTACAAGAACAAGTTGTGTGGTAGACATCAGGAGGCGGAAGCAGTCGACGATCAAATCTACAATCGGGGCGAAGTTCCCTAGATGAGAGACATGGGTCGGGTGGTCGGTGCGCTCGAATATGATGGAGTCGAACTAATCCAAGAATTCCATAGACTCGGGCGCAGTCGCATAGACCGCGTGACGCGTGAGATTCTGGGCCTGAGTATGGCATAATATATGAAGTCATGCTTGGGTCCTTTGAATCATCTTGGCTTTATGGGATTGTTTGTCTTGGCATGAGTGCTTTGTTGATGATGAAGGCTCTTGTCGAGGAGAACCGCACCCTTGCTGCTCAGGTTGCTGCCCTGCAGAAGCAACTTGATGGCCAACATCAAGATGCCTAGGGATTGCAACATGTTCGTGATGGCGCCATTTGTAACTGTTATCCTAATTCTTGCACTTTTATGCATGTCTCAGGTAATTGGGGTTCTTGTTCCTAAATCTGTTGTCCTTTCCTTATAGCCCCCAAGCAGGCCAACGCAATTCGTCATGACCTGGATGAGGCCACAAAGGCGCCCACAGAAGCGGAGGAGGCCATGCGCATTACCAAGGGCGAGCTGGGTAGCTTGGTGGTTGCAAAGCATGAGCTCGAGACCTCCCTGCTAAAGGATTAGGAGGGATGTCTCACCCTTTGCGGCAAACTATAAGAGAGCAAAGAGCGGCAAAGTGTCCTTGGTAACGAGCTCCAGACTCTGAAGAAGAAGCTCGATCAGCAGACCTCCTTGCTCGGGAGCACAAAGGGAAGGTCTGCTGCCTCCAGAAGGCAAATGATGATGTGTCCTTGCAGCTGAGTGGGGCGCGGTAGTACTACCGGGAGAAGGAGCATGATGTGTCCTTTTCACCTTTTCATCCCTCCTAGCAGGCGCATGACGCTATGCGGAACATGTTGTCGGATTTTTTTAGCAGTAGTAATGTAGCATACACAAATGGATCAGGTGAAACCCGAGACCTCATTTACAACGCCTTTGGCACCCATTAGCGTCTTAGCCGTCACGCATGTGGCTACTTGGTCTTGACCTTTGTCTTTGACAATTCATCGTTAATTATTGATTGTTGCCCCGTTTAAATAACCCACGATTTTCTTTAAAGGGAATCACGGATTTGAATAAAGATTATGAATTTGAGAAATGTTCATGAATTTGGAAAAATTTCACGAGATTTGAAAAAAATCATGAATTGGGAAAAAGTGCACAAATTTTTATAAAGTTCATGAATTTGAAAATAACTTCATGAATTAAAAAAACCCATAAATTTGAATTGTTTTAAAAATATTCGAAGCATTTAGGAAGTTCCCGAATTTTTAAAAAATATTTGCGGATTTTTAAAATGTTCACAAATTGGGGGGAAAATACCGATTTAGAAATTGCTTGCAAATTTGGAAAAAGTTCGCGGTTTGATAATGTTCACATAATTGATTTTTTTCTGTTTTACAAAAAAATCCATGAGGAAATAAAATAAAAATTCATACAATTTAAAATTTTAAGAAGTAAACGAAAAACGAAAAAACCTAGACAAAAACCATCTAAAAAACCAGAGGAAAACCACCCCATGGAAAACCAGTGGGAAAGCCTACATGCGCCGGCCCATATAGCAATATTTGGGTTGCAGTGGCGCGTGAAGCGTGAAACCCAACAACAATATTTGGGCTGCTTGGACGGGTACTCGTGTTCCGGCCAGACCCTAAAACACGTTAGACGAACACTGAGACCTGCCGCCGCCGCCGAAGCCACGCCGGCCGCCTCCATGAAAGGCCGCAGCAGCCACCGCGGGACCGCTCCCACCTCCGCCGCGGCCTCGACTTCCAGCAAGCGCGACCCCGAAGACGAGCCCGTCTCAGACTCCGAGGAATCGGTCGACGAGGAGGTAAAAGCCCAAGCCCTCGCGTTTTCCTTAACCGCCGCGCGGATCCGCGGAACCCTCACCGGCGGTGCGTTTGATCCGCAGCAGGATGTCTCCTCGTCGTCGGGGTCGGAGTCGGAGTCGGAGAACGACCAGTTAGCGGAGCGGGAGCGGAAGCTGGAGCGCGTGCTCGCCGACGTGCCCTTCGGCGAGCTGCAGCGCGCGCGTGCTGACGGGTCGCTCGCGGCGCGGGGTGTTTCTGCTGCCGCCGCGGCCCAGAAGAAGGCTCGCAGGGAGAGCAGGAAGAGGTCCGGTTCCACGCCGTGCCAGTTCCTGGTTAGGATTATTAGCCAATTTGGGGAATTGAATGAATGCTTGTGCTGATGTGTTCATGTGGTTTTCAACAGGCCCATGGAGATTAGCACGAATGTGCGGCCGCCTAGACTCAGGGAGGTGATTCAGGTTCCCAAGAAGGTCAGTTGCTTGTGACATTCAGTTTATATTTAGCGTGTTGCCGGGTGGGATAGAGTTTGATTCTATTGGATTGGTAGTATTTGGTATATTCGTAGTGCACAAGTATAGGATAAGAACACCCATAGTTCAATTAGAGCCTTTGTGAGTTCAGTCTGTCCATGTTATTGTCACATATTGACATTGGGCATGTCTTGCTGCTTCAGTTACATACGCTATTCTCCTCAATTAAATAGCTTGAGAATGCTGATTTAAGTTTCCGTGAATCGATTGACATTATGTGCAGCGAGGTTTACTTTTGTTCGACTTGACTTCTGTCCCAGTTTTGTTGTTTGACCCTCTGGTACATTGTTGGAAAATGGAATCATGTTCCACAGGGTTCCTTCCCTGTTGCTTAATCCAACTAAATGTTCTTTAGATCAATAATAATAATAATCTAGACAAAAACTACTTTAAATCTGTCGTTAGGTATCTTAATCTATTTTCATTTTTTGTTGATTTGCTTGGGTTTTAAATCTAGTTTAACCATACTGAAAGTGATTCAATACGCAAACTTTCCCTATCATATTGTGCTTATCTTGAGGATGTTTATTTACACACTGCACTGTTGGGTGTAACTGTAGTATACCTTGATCTTTAGTGAGACAGTGACTGTACCATGTAATATATCTCGTTGTATTTACTGCATTACTTTTCTGTAGGTTGTAAGGGATCCAAGATTTGAACCTGTATATGGAGCTGTTGATAAAGAAGGGTAAGAGTTTAACATACTTGTATCATCCATTGCATGACATTATTTGTCTTGTACCATTTCTAAACACATGATTGTGTGCCCTTTAGATAAACATGTTCTATTTTAATCCTGCCAAAATAAGGTGGGCAAACTTTCATTCATTTCCATTCTCATGTCTCTTAAATCCTCTGTGGTTTCTCAATCTGCATTAAGTAGTTTAGATACCGTTTTTGACTGTACCGTGTTTGACAGTTTGTTCTAATTTGTTGGCATTCAGGTTCAGGAAAAGATACAATTTCTTATTCGATCATGATCTGCCTGCAGAAAAAGAGGTATTTTTATGCCTCTGCCTGTGCAATCCCATCTCATGGATCATTATTTTGAAAAAAATTAAATGTGTATCCTGCACTGTCTTAATGTGCCTCTCCAGAAACTCCAAAAGTCGATTAAGAAATTGAAGGATCCTAATGCCATTGAAGAAGCGAAGAATCAAATCACCTGGATTGTAAGTATTTTATACTTGCTCACAAGTTGACATTTTGTAATAGGTTTTGACATGTTTTGCTATTAATGTTATTTTGTTGTGCTTGGCATTGAATCTTTCAAATATCTAGGTAGGTCATTCTGCTGAGTGCTATTATCATAAAAATATGTACAGAATTGTATTTGAACTTTTTAATATTTGACGACATTGAACTTCAGCCTCTTTGTGAAACATAACAGCAACTAAGTAGACATGGCACGCTATGTGCGTGATTTAGATTTATTTTTCAAGCTGTCACATGTCAACTATTTATATTTTATACACAAACTCACGAAGGATGAGCACATATCAAATTCGGACGTTTCCAGTCGGAGATGAGGCATGGGCATTGTATTATCAGAAATAGTATTACCTCCGTCCCAAATTAGTTGTCTTAGATTTGTCTAGATATGGATTTACCTAACACTAAAACATGTCTAGATACATCTGTATCTAGACAAATCTAAGACAACTAATTCGGGACAGAGGGAGTACAAAACTAGATGTATTTATCCAATAACACATGGTTGCTGCAATTTGATATTATGCTAGAGGGCATACAGTAGGAGATGCTTCTTTAATCTTATTTGACTGTTACACTTGTATTTTTTAGAACAAATATAAGTTGTTTGATGGTTTCAGAACTGGGTTCCTCGTATTGAGCAAGTTATCAGGTCTTTGTTGGTTGGTTGATGGAACATGTTCTTATTCTGCAGGATAAGCAGTTGAGGTCTAATCCTCAGAAGAACGTTGAATCAGAAATTCTGCGTGGACATATTAAGAAAGAGAGGGAAGCAGCAAAGGCCGGAAAACGACCATATTATCTGAAGAAATGTTTGTTCCCCACTCCCCTTCCCTCCTCTCTCACACGTCTATCTACATATCTAAAGATTTTTCTTTTGTTTCTTGACCAGCTGAAATTCGTGAAAGGAAGTTGATGGACAAGTACAATGAGCTCAAGGTAAGGCACCCAGGGTTCAATTGACTGCTAATTTTCCACACTTATGAGCATCCCTGGCCTTAAACTTCAATTTACGCTGACCATTTACAGGAGACGGGAAAGCTTGATTCCTTTATGGAGAAGCGACGCAAGAAGAATGCATCCAAAGATCATCGCTTCATGCCATACCGAAGGGATGGGGGTGGTGCATAACAATGCCCCTACAGCCGCTTTTCGGGTGATTCTGGCTAGCCTATCCTCTGCTCACAGAGTTGTTGTAGCAGCGCTCTCTACTATCCTGTTGTTGCCCTAGTGTCCCAGATATTTATCAGCAACCGCGAGTTGAAGCTAACCCATGGACCATATATTTATTGTTGAGCTCTGGTTGCTGGCAGCAACAAGCAATTGTAAACCCAAACCATGGAGATAATATTTTGTTTCATCTACTGCTTCAATTGATGCCAGTCTTTCTGTGTAATCAAGGAGTAAAGTACACTTGCTTGTTGCAACTGAACAATATATTCCTTTTGTTAGTTTCCTTGATTGATGACATACAGCTGGAAGCACCAACTGTCAAACACTTTGGCAGTGATAATTGCCGCCACGACGCCCCGTTGCAGATTGCCCAACACATGGATACAGATAACTTTATCTATGGGAGAACTCAACTCATTTTATATCATGATGATATGCTGACTAGCAACAGTTGGCTGAACTCCCATTACCTTCTGATCATAATGAATCCGTCCGGCCAATATGGATCAAGCTGACGGACAATTGAGATGGTAACTAGAAGCTGCTTAATCATTCAGGCTAGCTACTGTGCTAGATTTGGTCTGGTTGGAAATGCGCTGCATAGATGGACGTTGCTATATCAGACTACCGGACGCATGCTCCATGGTAAGTACGGTGGCTGTTGTCTCTTATGACACTACTCCATCTGTTCATAAATATAATTCTTTTTAGAGATTTTAATATGGACTATATACAGATGTACATAAACGTAGTTTAGAGTGTAGATTCGCTCATTTTGCTCTGTATGTAGTCCATATTAAAATCTTTAAAAAGACTTGTACTATATTTAAGAACGGAGGGAGTAGATCGTATCCAGCATCTATGCATCCATGCCAAACCTGATTGCATTAATCAGAAAGCAACCCATTCACTAGAACGACACACAAAATTGATAGGTCAAAGTGATGATTTGCAGTTAGGAGTCTAGTAGGAGGTAAGAAGGAAAACATCCACCAAATTCCTTCTGTTTTCATGCATGTATAGAGGTAAGAAAAAAGGAGGGGTTCCTTCATTTTCCACGGGACCTAGTTGCGCGACGGCGACGTGTCCTGGATCCTCGCGGAAAGTTCCATGAACGCTTCAATCATCCACGTCGCTATCCTCTTTCATCGTTTGATGCAGTGCGTGTACCACGAGCTTAGTGCAGACGTTGATGGCTTTGGTCGGAGAGCGACATGGTTTCTTCAGTGTAGGTCACTTGAAGGCGAGGAAAGGCCAAAGTAAAAGCACGATTGGTTGGATGGAACGTAACCACACCTGGTTCTGGTTGCTTGATAGCTTCTTCACGGGGCGGCGTTTCTGAGACTTTTTCGGAGCCGGCCAACAGAGGATCGTAAAGCTAACAATTCTATCGCCGTGACAGATAATAAGAATAAAAACCTCCCTCTTGGTGTCCCTTTGTTAGCTAGGCCGGGCATCTTTCAAATTAATATTGTGAAATTCTGCAATCCACAAACCACCCCAATCGACAGTCAGATTTTTTTTTGAATATGTCCGTAAGTTTATTGGAGACTTGAGCAAAACTCAGATCGGAGAAGAATATGGTCCTGCCGATTTTGTTTCTGACGAAAGGCGTGGCACGATTGTGTGTCACGTGTACTTTCGGCGCCTTTCTTCTTTTTCTCGAGTCCCATGTTAGGATCCTGGAAATAGAGGGAATGATGATAGCTCGAAAAGTGTTTGCTACGTTGAGTTGTGCAACACTGGAAAGTTCGGCTCCATGTGACAGCTTGGTTTATCCAGGGAAAACAACAGTGAATCTACTTTTTAACTTAGCGAAATTCATATTTCTTGAGTTCTTAAAAATTGCGAGAAAAGGGATAGAAACACCATCCATCATAGTAAAGTGCAGGAAACAAAAAAGTACAATATAGCTACGATCTAATGGGCTCACAACATGATAAGACACAACGATAAACTGAAATAACATGTCACTAGGTGATTGCAAATAGCCTACACCTAAGGAATGGGTGGCTAACCTCAAGGCAACAACCAAATGTTGTAGTGTCCTAGGGTTTCAATGTGAGTTCTCACTCCATGTTATATACTCTGTTCACCCCTATTGGAGAGAATTGACCACATGGGCCAGGAGATGTTCGAATACTGAAGCCCAATTACTGTCCAACACTCCGCTTTAATATGTGTGATAAATATCTACCGTTCCCATTTTGACACAAGCTCGATTGCAATCCTTGACAGCCAAACCCTTTGTTGGATAATCATCAACCTTTTGCCATGCACTCACATAGTTGACCTTGATGATTCTAGCATCCAACTTCTCTTTAATAAAAAAATTATCGATCTTAATGTGCTTTGTCCTATCATGTTGGACTAGATTATTTGCTATGCAAATTGTTGACTTGTTATGACACCATAAGTTCAAGTGTCCTGCCTTTAACACCTCCAGCTCACTCAAAAAGTTTCTTACCCATAGCATCCCACTTAATCCTTAACACGTGGCTTTATACTCCCCTTCTGTAGTTGACCTTGATACTATTATTTTTTTCGCTTCTCCATGATACCAAGTTCCCTCCAACGAATACACAATAACATGAGGTTGACTTCTATCATCTAAACAACTTGCCCAATCAACATCACTATAACTGTCAACTGTTAGATCCATTTGCTTTAAACCATAGCCCTTTTTTGGAGTTCCTTTTATTCTTTTGCGATAAAATTTCAATATATTCATGTTCAATCAAGGCGGTACAAAGAATAACAGAGGTAATAAAAATTACAATCATGTTCGTGGACCACCTAGCGACGACTACAAGCACTAAAGCGAGCCGAAGGCGCGCCCCCATCATCGCCTCTCCCTCACCGGAACCGGGCAATCCTTATTGTAGTAGACAGTCGGGAAGTCATCTGAAAGAACATGCGGTGCCCCCATGTTTGGTTTTGAAAATTGATGACAATCTCTATGGACTAATGGTTGCCTTGAGTTATATTTGAAGGTTTTGTCCATAGGCTTTTCTTGGAGTACATGTGTTGGTTTCAAGAAGAGTTTGTGTCGACCAAGGTGCTATTCAAGGAATTATCCAAAGATTGGTCATTTGAGAGTTGAGCTTATTGCAAGCATGTCTTGAAGAAGAAGATTGTGTGATCATTCATGTTTACCTTCAAGACATCATCCAAACGCAGAGAGTTGGAAAGATTCAAGGTTGATCAAGACTAAGTCAAGAGTGAATCAAGTTGATCAACTCACAAAGCATAGAAGATGTACCGAGAGGGATCAAGTGATCCCATGGTTTGGTAAGCATTGTCCATTGTGCTTTGTGTACTAACCCATGGTCTATGTGAGAGTTCTACGTGGGGTTAGGTACATGTTCATGGGCTTGTGTCAAGAGGAAGATATCTCTCAACCCATGGAGAGGATGACATCAAGTGGTGATCGTCATCAAGATTGCCGTGTGCGAGTTCAAGTGGAGCATCACGAAGATATCAAATGCTTGAAGCTTGCCGTCCTTTATGGTGACAATGGACTTGTGAAGATGTGCGGAAGAGTGGCTCACCCATAGTGGAGTATGGGGGAGCAATCAACTAGTCTTCATCAAGTCAACCCAATCAAGAAAGGTGGTCCAACTTGAGGGAGTCAAGATCGTCTTCATCTAGCTCAAATGGACCATGTGCAAGGCAAAGGTTCGCCCTTGGTAGGTTTCCTATTTTACCGGTCTCATGATGGTAGTTGGGAGACCGGGTTATAGGATCGATTGCCGTACTATCAAGGGGGGCTCTCAATGAGTAGCTTGATCGTATCGTTCATAGAGAGCTCAAACCATTGCATCCTTGCATCATCTTTCTTGGTTCTTGTTTGGTTCTCTTTGTGAGTCTTAGAGCTTATGGTCATTTTGATGACAAGCTTGAGTTCATCGAAAACGGAGTTCGCATGCATCTTCTATGATGTTTTCGATGTTGGAGGTTTTGCCGGTTCTTCTCGGTTGGAGGTTTCTCTCCTCTATTTGTTGGCATACCTCCCCTGCCTCTTCTTACTATAACCAGTCGCTGTTTTGATGCTACTCGTTGTCTTGTTTCCAACAAGCTTGAGTTTGCTCAATTCGGAGCTCATATGCAGAAGTTATGGCAGTTCTGATTTTCTTGAATGTGGTTTTTGTCAGGGTCCCAGCGGTAGTACCGTGGTACCCAGCGGTAGTACCGCTGAGGAGTCACAAGCGGCAGTACCGCTCCGCAGCGGAAGTACCGCGGGCCACAGCGGTAGTACCGCTCCTCGGAGCGGTAGTACCGCTTGATGGTCTCAGCAGTAGTACCGCTGCGGCTCCGTGCTCCTACCGCCTCGACTCGAGTGCGCTTTTTCTCGTGTCGGGTTTTGTGGCACTTGCTGCGGTAGTAGTGGCGGTAGTACCGCTTATTAGCGGTAGTACCGCCCTGCCTCCACAGTAGTACCGCTCTGGGTCCCAGCCCCAGCCCCTTTTCTTCTGGTGCGGCAGTTCCGCTGAGGGGGAGCGGTAGTACCGCTTATGAGCGGTAGTACCGCCCTGCCTCCGCGGTAGTACCACTCTCTGCGGGGCTGAGTGGGGGATAACGGTTGGATTTTCCCCCTCCTATAAAAAGGGGGTCTTCTTCCCATTGAACCTTATCTTTTGAGCTCGTGTTCTTCCCATTGTTGACCTTCTTCGAGCTTGCTAACTCTCAATACCTCCATGGATTCTTGCTAGTTTTGAAGGGAAAATAGAGAGGAGATCTAGATCCACATTTCCACCAATCACTTTCTCCTCTATGTGAGGGGAACCCCTTGGATCTAGATCTTGGAGTTCTTGGTGTTCTCTTTCTTGTTCTTCCTCTCATTTTCCTCCCTAGCATTAGTTGCTTCGGTGGGATTTGAGAGAGAAGGACTTGGGCACTCCGTGTGCCCTTGCCATTGCATTTGGTGCATCGGTTTGAGTTCTCCACGTGATACGTGGAAGTTACAAGTTGAGAAGCTTATTACTCTTGGGTGCTTGGTACCCTTGAGCTTGTTCCTCTTGGGTGCTTGGGCGCCCTAGACGGTTGTTGGTGTTCGGAGCTCAATCATTGTGGTGCAAAGCTCCGGGTAAGCATCGGGGTCTCCAATTAGGTTGTGGAGATCGCCCCGAGCAATTTGACGGGTACCGGTGACCGCCCCCAAGGGTTGCCAAAGTGTACGGGTTCGGTGACCGCCCCCAAGGGTTGCCATTTGTACGGGTTCGGTGACCGCCCTCAAGGGTCCCTTAGTGGAATCACGACATCTTGCATTGTGCGAGAGCGTGAGGAGATTACGGTGGCCCTAGTGGCTTCTTGGGGAGCATTGTGCCTTCACACCGCTCCAAACGGAGATTAGCATCCACAAGGGTGTGAACTTCGGGATACATCGTCGTCTCCTCGTGCCTCGGTTATCTCTTACCCGAGCCCTTTACTTATGCACTTTACTTTGTGATAGCCATATTGTTTCTTGTCATATATCTTGCTATCACATAGTTGCTTATCTTTCTTAGCATAAGTTGTTGGTGCACATAGGTGAGCCTAGTTGTTTTAGGCTTTGTGCTTGGCAAATTAACCGCTAGGTTTATTCCGCATTTGTTCAAGCCTAAACCGTAATTATTTTAAAACGCCTATTCACCCCCCCTCTAGGCGACATCCACGATCTTTCATCATCGTAATAAGGCCCCATAGGACCAGTGCACCAGAGCAGCAGCCATCGCCGATGAAGAAAGTCGTAGATCAGAAGGGTCAAATCCATAAACACTCAAACGAAGACGAACGAAGACCAGATCCAAACAGATCCGCCGAAGGCCAGTACCGACGGAATCCTGCGAGATCCGACAGAGACACATCTCCACACGCCCTACGACTATGCTAGATGCACCATCAGGACGGGGATAGAACGTGAGAGACATTATCCCTACTAGGGACATCGCCACCGCCACACAACCCAACCAAGACGTTGAGTCTAACAAGAACGAGAACATCGTCCCTCCCGCCGGTGGTGGGCCAAGATCCTCTACACCTCCATGGCCGAGAGACCATCGGAAATGAGGCGGACCCGGTCAGCATCACTATTACTGACAACTGTTAGATCCATTTGCTTTAACCCATAGCCCTTTTTCTGGAGTTCCTTTTAAACATCTTAGGATTTGGGACATCATCCATATGTACACTTCTTGGTTCATGCATGTATATGCTTAGAGCATTACTAGTAGAGCCCTCAAACCCTCAAACCCCTAAAAATAACTGCTTTTTTACAGTTTTCGTCAAAAAAAAGCCGTAGACTAGAACCCCTTAACCCTCAAACCCTCAATTTTTTTAAAGGTCCAACCCTCAAACCCTCTCCCAATCCTCAAAAGTAAGGGTTGGGGAGCAAAACCTACCCCAACCCTCATTTGGCGGTTATCCTCGCGCGGGAGGAAAAAATCCTCCCAACTCCCGCGCCCACGCCCGCGACCGCCGCTGCTAGTCGCCCCCGTCGCCTGCGGCCGCCCCGTCGACCTCCCGCGCGCAACGACAACGTCGTTCATGGGAATATTCCGTTATAAGGGTTGGGTTTGAGGGTTCTAATCTTTGCCCCTGTTTTTCAACCCGTAAAAGTGCACAAAAAGATCATTTTTGGACCCTTAAAACGCTAGTGAGGGTTTGAGGGTTTGAGGGTTCTACTAGTAATGCTCTTACTATCCTAAATTGAGCTCTTATTTTGTGATCCTGGTCAATGGGTGTTGGAGCTGCATGGCATTCCATTATCCCATATCACTGAGGAGGTCTAAGTTATACTTGCGTTGTGATAGAACTATTCCCTTCTTTGATCTTTTCACCTCTATCCCAAGAAAGTATCTAAGTTGACCAATATTTTTTACTTCAAATGCTTTGCTTAAACAACTCTTAACCTTTGTTATTTCTACTGTATCATATCCTGTGATTATTATAGCATCCATGTAGACTGCTAGAATCGTGATCTTCTGATTTGAGTATCTATTGAATATAGTGTGGTCTCCACTACACTGGCCATATCCTATTTCACACACAGCTCTTCTAAATTTGTCAAACCAAGCTCTAGGGGGACTGTTTTAAGCCCCATGGATACAATATTTTGTTTCATCTACTGCTTTAATTTAATCAATGTCACTCTTTCAGTGTGACCAAGGAGTAAAGTACACTTGCTTGTTGCAACTGAACTGCCCATTTCCACAGTAATTAAGAAACGAGTGTCCTCATCTCATGTCTGTCTTAATTAGACTAACATCTCTTTTGTTCCTTTCGCTGCTGACATACAGCTGGAAGCACCAACTGTCAAACACTTGGCGATGGCCCTGATACTCGCCACCACGACACCCGTTGCTGATCGTTCCGGCACGTGGAAACAGATAATTTTGACAATCGCTCCGAAGAACTCATTCATTCATATGATGAAATGCTGAGTGGAGTAGTAACTTAACAGTTGGCCGAACTCCCTTTTGGTTTTAACGAATCAGTCCGGCCAGCAAGCTGACGCAGACAACTCAGATAACTAGTAGTAGAACTCTAGAAGTGGCCCAATCATGCAGGCTAGATCATTCAGTCTACTGGAGTTTTCTGATAGTGTAGTACTTACAGTACTACATAGATGTCAGATCAGGTCTCACCAGACGCATGCTTGAAGCATAGGCGTTACAGTAGATAGGTAGGTGGCTGTTGTCTGCATGACACTAGATCCTATCCAGAATCTATGCAAAACCGCTGCTTGACTTGATTGCATTAGTTGGAAACCAAGCTCACCCGCTATAATAACACAAAAAAGATGATAGGTTAATGTGAGGATTTGCAGCTGGGGGCATCAAGAACTAGCCTTGTTTCCTGTAGCGGAAAATGAGATGAGATCCATCTACTAGTGGTTTCCACGAGACGTAATTGCGCGACGGCGAGATAGTTGGGCTTGCTACCATCTACGTCGTCATCGGCTTTATTGTTTGATGCGATGTTACGTATGTTCCACGAGATTAAGCAAACGCTGCTGACTTTGGGTCGCAAAGCGAGATGTTTTCTATGTGCTCTGCCTCCGTCACTTGAAGGCAAGGGAAGGCCCAACTGAGGCACCGCGCGATTAGGTTGGAACGTAGTACGAATACGTGCACCTGTTCTTGAGGCAAGGTTTCTCAACCTTTTTCCTAGTAAAACTTTCCAGATGGTCATCAGGTTCTTGCTGTCGCTTTGCCAGGTAGGCAGGCATATGTGGATTGTTTCTGGCATCATGGAAGGTGGAAACACAGGGAATGGAATGATGATGTTTATGGCTATTTAGCTTCACTGTATCTCAGTTGAGTAGACGTGAACTATATACGCTTGGTAGTTGCAACAGAACTACACTTTAGTGATTTAAACGTTCGTATATTTCTGTACAGAGGGAGTACTAATTAATAGCAAGGGTTGTGCGCATCACAATGATGTAGAGTCCGGGGCTCCAACCTGTTTCTTGAAAAGGAAAAAGAAATCAGTGTATGTCTTGAACTAACATCTCTCTTGTTCATTTCATTGCTGACATACAACTGGAAGGGAAGCACTACCAAGTGTCAAAACACTCGGCGAGAGCCCGCCCAACCACGCCCCTTGCAGACCACTGCAACACATTGAAACGGATAGCCTTAAGCCCTTAACTATAGCTTCAACCCGTTCATTTTTTATCATGAAACGTCGAGTAGCAACAGCCGGTGCAAATTGACGCGGACAGCTCAGATATGAACGCAGCACACCAATGAGTAACCAAGCAGTTGCCAATCATGCACGCAGACTAGTAGAGTAGTGGTACTAGATTCGTGCAGCCGAACTTGGATGTCAGATCCGATCACCAGATGCCTGCCTGAAGCACAGATGTCCTTGGAGTAGTAGGTAAGGTGGCTGTTGCCATGTCTGCATGACACTAGCTAGTTCTTATCCAGAACTGCAGAATCTGTGTGCCGAAACCGCTGCTGGATTGCACTGTTTAGAAGTTAAGCAACTCGTCCACTAGGACGGCCATTAATCCATTCCATGGCATAGTCAAACAACTTGCAGTCAGCATCATGATAAACAATGACATGAGAGGGAAAAACTGGCATTAATTCCTCCATACAGAGGGAAAAGGATGGCCATCTAGAGGCAAAATATCCTGGTTTCTCATGCAACTTTTCATGAACGCTTTTAACGTGCGTCGATATCGGATTTATTATCTGATGCAAGCTGCCCCCAAAAGTAACAGTATATACGCGAGTACCACGCATACCCTATTCACTTTTGTTGGAAAGGGAAATATGTTTCTTTTCATTTTTTTTTTATATATTAGATGTTCCATGAACTAGTAAGCGACGGGTACCCACCCCAAGTCGCTCGCGTCGCCTCCAGGAGGCCGCTCGAGCGAACCCTAGCCGCCGCTGCCCCCTACCCTCCTTCCCCTACATCCCTGCCGTCGCCGGAGGAGGCCGGCGGGCGAAGCTCGCTCGACGGACGGCATATGACAGGCTTTCCTCCTCTCTCCGTGAGGGAGGGGGGGGGGGGTCTTTGGACGAGACGCGACGGGGCGCCCGGCATGGAGGCGGAGTTGGCAGGATGGGGCGGCGGACCGATGGGATTTCGGCAGCGGCTGAACCACCACGACTGCGGGGCAGCATGGGGGTGGCTATGACGGCTGGCGGCGGCGGATCTGGGGTTCAGATCGGTTCTTCTCCGGGTGGTGCGGGCTCGGGCGCCGGCCGGGGGCCCTGAGCGATGGTGGGTGCGTGCCTAGGTTTCCCTCCTTCATCGGTGTGGTTGGGGGCGACCGGAGGTGTCCGTGTGGTGCCGACAACGTTTGGAGTCAGCTCTGTCCGACGGCCGGCATGCGCGGCAGTGGAAAATCTGGCAGGCCACGGCCCGCTGTGAATCCCGGAAACGTCATCTCAGACTTGATCTGCTCTAGCTCGTGCTAGCTCCAATACCTAGCAACTACATTTTCTCGGTGCTGGCTAGATGGATCTAGAGGGTGAGCATGGATCCACAGAAACTCCAGGCCCGCGACGGCCTCACTGAAGTCGACGCCCCGCAGCGCCAATTACCTTCCTGGAGCCTTTGGTGCGGATCATGTACCTCTCACCTCCTTCATGAGCGCAGGCGAAAACCTCTGTTCCTCTGCTATGGGCGACGACATCACCTGGATGTTGTGTCCCTTCCTGATGGCGTCGACCGAGGACTGCTCATGGTGGTGGAGTTGTTGGTAGTGCGGAGTCGGTGCGAGATGGCCTGTAGGTGGAGCGGCGTAGCATCTACCGTATCGACGACAGTGGGTTTGGGCGGCATGGTGCAGCAGATTCTCGGCGTCGCACGTGTCTAGATGGACGGGCGCAGGGTGATGGCGCTGTTTGATATCATAGTAACGTCGACGACAGATGGGCCTGGCAAGATATTTGCAATGATCACTCCTGAAGATGGAACAGTGGAAGTTGGCGGCGGCGTATCCTAGAGCGTGCGCATGCGGTGCACGTTGTGAGGCGCCTAGACCGGTTGATACTCTCGGCTTGCAAGGCGGGCGGCTTCTTAAGGCCACTGGATTTGATGGTGTCTATTGATGCGATCAGTGCACATCTTTATAAGTGTAGTTTTTTTTTGCGAGTGATATACATATAGGTATAGCGATCTTGTTCACCTTGAAGGTGGATTTGGGTTAATCTTTGTACTACTTATTTTTATCAGCTTTTAATGAATAAATTAATAAAGATGATTGCACACATTATTTTGAAGCAGAGGCTGGGGTAATTTTTCTTTTATTGTTTATATACCCTGCGTTACTTGAAGGAAATGAGAGGCCAAGGGCATGATTGCTTTGTTGGAAATACACCTGGTCGCTCGATTGCTTCTCGGGCGGCGTTTCCGAGCCTTTTTCTAGAACACTACACACGATGTTGATGATGGAAGCCACCAGAGGATCTTAAAACTGACAATTCTGTCGCTGTTGGATATAAAGACACCAACTTTTTTCTTAGACAAACAAGATACCAACTTTTTTGCCGTGGCTTTGCCAGCTAGGCGGGCATATATCTGTAGATTGTTTCTGACGGAAGGCATAGAAAAATTGTGTGTGCCATGTACTTTCGGCGCCGTCCTCCTTTTCTCTTCTTTTTCGCCTGAAAGTCCCGTGTGAAGTATCCAGGAAGTAGAGGGAATGATAACTGCAAAAGAACGGATCTGCAGCTGCAAAAGAATGATAACTGCCCAACTCTGAAAACTTTCAGCTCCAAGACCAAGAGACATCAGACTTAGCCAAGGAAAATGCTCAACGGGAACTAGGTTCATGTGAATCTACGTTTTCAAATTTAGCGAGAATCATAATTTTAAGTTTTGAAAATATGTTAAAGAAAAACCCAACAAATGTAGGTATCAAGTAAAAACTTACCGTGTATTTTTTCTTTCAAAAACGAGGATAAGCATGCGGTCTTTGCATTATCCATTGCACACAACTAAATTTATCGTACCACAAATTTTGAAATGTAATACGCACTCTTATCTTTTATTATCAACAATATGACTTTATTAACTAAGCGAAGATTTTACATCAATTTGGAGAAAATGAAAAGGAAATGATCAGCAAACAACAATCCTACCCCCGGTCATTCCTTTCCTCTGCCCCCGCGACCTAGGCAAAGTGGCGGCCGATCTATTGCTTCCCTAGCGAGACTACGCCACCCTCTCCCTTTGCCTGTCGCTCCAACAAGAGGGGGTGCAGGGATCCTAGTGCTTCCGAAAGGACATCTAGCCCCTAATGAGGGTTTTGATGTTAATGGCCCTATGTATAGATGACCAACTATTTTTCAGAGTGCTTACACAGGATACAAACCCTTCAAAAGGAAACATAAAGTTGATCGAAGCCCCCCCCCACAATGAAAGAATAAAATAAGTCGTGATGTGATTTTCTACCGGTGATTTCTCGTTTTGAGGCATAGGCATACCAAATTATTAAGAGGGGATACACCATTGATCGAACTGTGGGAATGGATGAACCAACTCAAAGCCAAAATCACCCACACCCTACGCGAGAGAAAGCCCCTTAAATATGCCCATCACTTTAGTCTATGGCGAGCGCCGGAGGTGCCTTAGACACCCCGAGCGGCCTTTGAGCCTACATGTTTGTTTCTGTCCCCGTGTCGGACACTCCGAAGTGTCTCAGAGCCTTTGGCCTCTCGACCCTCCAAGTGACCTCCGGGGTACCTTTGACCGAAAACATAACTCTCTATTTTCACTCGGACGTACATCAGAACCGGGTCGGAACCTCCGAAAGGCCGACCCTTCTAAGCGTCTCGGAGCCTCTGAGATTTCTAGGTAGTGGCATAACGTGCAGATTTAAGCAAGGCATATATATAGGCTCCTTCCCCCCGAGGAAGGTGACGACTCCAACACTCTCTCCACCATTTTTCAACATAAAAAATCTTGAGATATCCATCCCTGGCCTTCCATTCAACCAATAATTTTAGGAAGAGGAAGACACGACCTTGATCTACAATCCCATAAAAGAAAAAGTCAAGTTCATTGTTCCCCACAAGATCTTTCGCGAGTTTTATTACTCTTGTGTTTGGCACATGTGGAAGGATCAGGAGGTCAACTAGAGGGGGGGGGGGGTGAATAAGAGTACAAAGTTGTAGCTTTAACTTCCAATTTTAGGGGTAATGTAGATAAAGTAAGTTATCTAGATATGAAATCTACGGTGAGAACAACATATATGACAAGCAAGCTCATAAACTAGATAAGCAAGAGCAACATGCTAGCTAGCCATCAAACACAATTGAAGGTACAAAAAAGGATTAATCACGCAAGTCGGAGATGCGGATGTATCCCGAAGTTCACACTCTTGGGGGAGTGCCAATCCCGGTTGGAAAGGCGTGAAATACAAGGCTCCTAAATGCTATCAAGTGGCTCACCTAGTCTCCCTTCTGAAATAATCGAGAGGTCGACAAAAGGGGGGTGAATAGGAGACTACAAAATTTATGCTTAACTTCGGGATGAAGTAAGTTCTCTAGATATGCAACTAGGTGAGAACAACCTATATGGAAATCAAGCTCAAGGCAACATATGCTAGGCAATAATCCAATTAGCAAGCCAACAAGCATATAAAGCAAGTGAAGGTACGAGAAAGGATTAACACAAATGACTTGAGGACTCGGATTTTATCCAGAAGTTCACACTCTTTGGGGAGTGTTAATCTCCGTTGGAGCGATACCAAAACCAAAGATCCGGAGAGCCACCAAGTGGCTCACTGTATTCTCCCTTTGAGTCACCCCCAAAGGATGAGCCTCAAATCACTTGTGGTTGGTCTTGAATGCGACCACCACACCTTTACAAACTTTCTGGCGCACACATAAGCAAGGAAGTTTTCGGGGATGACCTCTACCACATAGGACCCAAGCTCCAAGAGTAACAAGTGTTGATGAAGAAATCGAGAGGGGAACACAAATTGGTTTGGTGAAAGTGTACATAAGATCTTGCTCTCTCTATCCCCAAGTAATCGACAAATCTGGGTGGAGGAATAGAGAGTATTGAGAAAATTAAGGTGTAGCAATGGTGATAGGCTCACAAGACATTAGTGTTAGGGATGGAGGTAGAAGGAGACTTATATAGTCTTACCAAAGATCTAGCCGATAGCTACTTGGAGACCACATGCACACATGCTTAAGGCCTTGTGTGAACGGTACAAGCCCATGTGCAGGGGTTACGACAACAACAACAACAACAACAAAGCCTTTAGTCCCAAACAAGTTGGGGTAGGCTAGAGGTGAAACCCATAAGATCTCGTAACCAACTCATGGATTTGGCACATGGATAGCAAGCTTCCACGCACCCCTGTCCGTAGCTAGCTCTTTGGTGATACTCCAATCCTTCAGGTCTCTCTTAAGTCTTAACGGACTCCTCCCATGTCAAATTCGGTCTACCCCGCCCTCTCTTGACATTCTCCGCACGCTTTAGCCGTCCTCTATGCACTGAAGCTTCTGGAGGCATGCGCCTAATATGCCCAAATCATCTCAGACGATGTTGGACAAGCTTCTCTTCAATTGGTGCTACCCCAACTCTATCTCGTATATCATCATTCCGGACTCGACCCTTCCTCGTGTGGCCACACATCCATCTCAACATACGCATCTCCGCCACACCTAACTATTGAACATGTCGCTTTTTAGTCGGCCAACACTCAGCGCCATACAACATTGCGGGTCGAACCGCCGTCTTGCAGAACTTGCCTTTTAGCTTTTGTGGCACTCTCTTGTCACAGAGAATGCCAGAAGCTTGGCGCCACTTCATCCATCCGGCTTTGATTCGATGGTTCACATCTTCATCAATACCCCCATCCTCCTGCAGCATTGACCCCAAATACCGATAGGTGTCCTTCTGAGGTACCACCTGGCCATCAAGGCTAACCTCCTCCTCACACCTAGTAGTACTGAAACCGCACATCATGTACTCGGTTTTAGTCCTACCAAGCCTAAACCCTTTCGATTCCAAGGTTTGTCTCCATAACTCTAACTTCCTATTTACCCCCGTCCGACTATCGTCAACTAGCACCACATCATCCGCAAAGAGCATACACCATGGAATATCTCCTTGTATATCCCTTGTGACCTCATCCATCACCAATGCAAAAAGATAAGGGCTCAAAGCTGACCCGTGATGCAGTCCTATCTTAATCGGGAAGTCATCAGTGTCGACATCACTTGTTCGAACACTTGTCACAACATTATCGTACATGTCCTTGATGAGGGTAATGTACTTTGCTAGGACTTTGTGTTTCTCCAAGGCCCGCCACATGACATTCCACGATATATTATCATAGGCCTTCTCCAAGTCAATGAACACCATATGTAAGTCCTTCTTTTGCTCCCTATATCTCTCCATAAGTTGTCGTACCAAGAAAATGGCTTCCATGGTCGACCTACCAGGCATGAAACCAAACTGATTTTTGGTCACGCTTGTCATTCTTCTTAAGCGGTGCTCAATGACTCTCTCCCATAGCTTCATTGTATGGCTCATCAACTTAATTCCACGGTAATTAGTACAACTCTGAACATCCCCCTTGTTCTTGAAGATTGGTACTAATATACTCCGTCTCCATTCTTCTGGCATCTTGTTTGCCCGAAAAATGAGGTTGAACAGCTTGGTTAGCCATACTATCGCTATGTCCCCGAGACCTTTCCACACATCAATGGGGATACAATCCGGGCCCATCGCCGTGCCTCCCTTCATCCTTTTTAAAGCCTCCTTGACCTCAGACTCCTGGATTCGCCACACAAAACGCATGCTGGTCTCATCAAAGGAGTCGTCCAGTTCAATGGTAGAACTCTCATTCTCCCCATTGAACAACTTGTCGAAGTACTCCCGCCATCTATGCTTAATCTCCTCGTCCTTCACCAAGAGTTGGCCTGCCCCGTCCTTGATGCATTTGACTTGGCCAATATCCCTCGTCTTTCTCTCTCGGATCTTGGCCATCTTATAGATCTCCCTTTCGCCTTCCTTTGTGCCTAACCGTTGGTAGAGGTCCTCATACGCCCGACCCCTTGCTTCACCAACAGCTCGCTTTGCAGCCTTCTTCGCCATCTTGTACTTCTCTATGTTGTCTGCACTCCTATCCAGGTATAGGCGTCTGAAGCAATCTTTCTTATCTTTAATCGCCTTCTGGACTGTTGGAAATATTCCCTAGAGGCAATAATAAATTGATTATTATTATATTTCCTTGTTCATGATAATCGTTTATTGTCCATGCTAGAATTGTATTGATAGGAAACTCAGATACATGTGTGGATACATAGACAACACCATGTCCCTAGTAAGCCTCTAGTTGACTAGCTCGTTGATCAATAGATGGTTACGGTTTCCTGACCATGGACATTGGATGTCGTTGATAACGGGATCACATCATTGGGAGAATGATGTGATGGACAAGACCCAATCCTAAGCCTAGCACAAAGATCGTGTAGTTCGTATGCTAAAGCTTTTCTAATGTCAAGTATCATTTCCTTAGACCATGAGATTGTGCAACTCCCGGATACCGTAGGAATACTTTGGGTGTGCCAAACGTCACAATGTAACTGGGTGGCTATAAAGGTACACTACAGGTATCTCCGAAAGTGTCTGTTGGGTTGGCACGAATCGAGACTGGGATTTGTCACTCCATGTAAACGGAGAGGTATCTCTGGGCCCACTCGGTAGGACATCATCATAATGTGCACAATGTGATCAAGGAGTTGATCACGGGATGATGTGTTACGAAACGAGTAAAAGAGACTTGCCGGTAACGAGATTGAACAAGGTATCGGGATACCGACGATCGAATCTCGGGCAAGTACAATACCGATAGACAAAGGGAATTGTATACGGGATTGATCGAATCCTCGACATCGTGGTTCATACGATGAGATCATCATGGAACATGTGGGAACCAACATGGGTATCCAGATCCCGCTGTTGGTTATTGACCGGAGAACGTCTTGGTCATGTCTGCATGGTTCCCGAACCCGTAGGGTCTACACACTTAAGGTTCGATGACGCTAGGGTTATAAGGAATAGATATACGTGGTTACCGAATGTTGTTCGGAGTCCCGGATGAGATCCCGGACGTCACGAGGAGTTCCGGAATGGTCCGGAGGTAAAGATTTATATATGGGAAGTCCTGTTTTGGTCACCGGAAAAGTTTCGGGTTTTACCGGTAGTGTACCAGGACCACCGGAGGGGTCCGGGGGTCCACCAAGTGGGGCCACCAGCCCCGGAGGGCTGCATGGGCCAAGTGTGGGAGGGGACCAGCCCCAGGTGGGCTGGTGCGCCCCCCACCAAGGCCCAAGGCGCCTCCAAGAGGGAAGGGGGGCAAACCCTAGGGCAGATGGGCCCTAAGGCCCACCCCAGGTGCGCCTCCCCCTCTCCCCCTTGTGGACGCCACCCAGATGGGATCTGGGGGGCTGCCGCCACCCCTAGGGAGGGAACCCTAGGTGGGGGCGCAGCCCCTCCCCTCCCCCTATATATACTTGAGGTTTGGGCTGCCCAAGACACACGAGTTCCTCTCCTTGTTGGCGCAGCCATACCCCTCTCCCTCCTCATCTCTTGCGATGCTTGGCGAAGCCCTGCTGGAGTACCACGCTCCTCCACCACCACCATGCCGTTGTGCTGCTGCTGGATGGAGTCTTCCTCAACCTCTCCCTCTCTCCTTGCTGGATCAAGGCATGGGAGACGTCGTCGGGCTGTACCTGTGTTGAACGCGGAGGTGCCGTCCGTTCGGCACTAGGATTTCCGGTGATTTGGATCACGACGAGTACGACTCCTTCAACCCCGTTCTCTTGAACGCTTCCGCATAGCGATCTACAATGGTATGTAGATGCACTCTCCTTCCCCTCGTTGCTGGTTTCTCCATAGATAGATCTTGGTGACACGTAGGAAAATTTTGAATTTCTGCTACGTTCCCCAACAGTGGCATCATGAGCCAGGTCTTTGCGTAGATTCTATGCACGAGTAGAACACAAAGTAGTTGTGGGCATTGATTTTGTTCAATATGCTTACCGTTACTAGTCCAATCTTGATTCGGCGGCATTGTGGGATGAAGCGGCCCGGACCGACCTTACACGTACTCTTAGGTGAGACTGGTTCCACCGACTGACATGCACTAGTTGCATAAGGTGGCTAGCGGGTGTCTGTCTCTCCCACTTCAGTCGGATCGGATTCGATGAAAAGGGTCCTTATGAAGGGTAAATAGCAATTGGCATATCACGTTGTGGTTTTTGCGTAGGTAAGAAACCTTCTTGCTAGAAACCCATAGCAGCCACGTAAAACATGCAAACAACAATTAGAGGACGTCTAACTTGTTTTTGCAGGGTATGCTATGTGATGTGATATGGCCAAGAAGAATGTGATGAATGATATGTGATGTATGAGATTGATCATGTTCTTGTAATAGGAATCACGACTTGCATGTCGATGAGTATGACAACCGGTAGGAGCCATAGGAGTTGTCTTAATTATTTATAAACGTCATGTAATTACTTTACTTTATTGCTAACCGTTAGCTGTAGTAGTAGAAGTAATAGTTGGCGAGATAACTTCATGAAGACACGATGATGGAGATCATGATGATGGAGATCATGGTGTCATGCCGGTGACGATGATGATCATGGAGCCCCGAAGATGGAGATCAAAAGGAGCAATATGATATTGGCCATATCATGTCACTATTTGATTGCATGTGATGTTTATCATGTTTATACATCTTATTTGCTTAGAACAACGGTAGTAAATAAGATGATCCCTCATTAAAATTTCAAGAAAGTGTTCCCCCTAACTGTGCACCATTGCGACAGTTCGTTGTTTCGAAGCACCACGTGATGATCGGGTGTGATAGATTCTAACATTCACATACAACGGGTGTAAGACAGATTTACACACGCGAAACACTTAGGTTGACTTGACGAGCCTAGCATGTACAGACATGGCCTCGGAACACAAGAGACCGAAAGGTCGAGCATGAGTTGTATGGTAGATACGATCAACATGAAGATGTTCACCGATGATGACTAGTCCGTCTCACGTGATGATCGGACACGGCCTAGTTGACTCGGATCATGTAATCACTTAGATGACTAGAGGGATGTCTATCTGAGTGGGAGTTCATAAGATGAACTTAATTATCCTGAACATAGTCAAAAGGTCTTCGCAAATTATGTCGTGGCTCGCGCTTTAGTTCTACTATTTAGATATGTTCCTAGAGAAAATTTAGTTGAAAGTTGATAGTAGCAATTATGCGGACTAGGTCCGTAAACTGAGGATTGTCCTCATTGCTTCATAGAAGGCTTATGTCCTTAATGCACCGCTCAGTGTGCTGAACCTCGAACATCGTCTGTGGATGTTGCGAACATCTGACATACACATTTTGATAACTACGTGATAGTTCAGTTAAACGGTTTAGAATTGAGGCACCGAAAACGTTTTTGAAACGTCGCGAAACATATGAGATGTTTCGAGGGCTGAAATTGGGATTTCAGGCTCGTGCCCATGTCAAGAGGTATAAGACCTCTGACGATTTTCTTAGCCCACAAACTAAGGGAGAGAAGCTCAATTATTGAGCTTGTTCTCAGATTGTCTGAGTACAACAATCATTTGAATCGAGTGGGAGTTGATCTTCCAGATGAGATATTGATGTTTCTCCGAAGTCATTACCACCAAGCTGCTAGAGCTTCATGATGAACTATAATGTATCAGGGACATATATGATGATCCTTGAGATATTCGCGATGTTTGACACCACAAAAGTAGAAATCAAGAAGGAGCATCAATTGTTGATGGTTGGTGAAACCACTAGTTTCAAGAAGGGCAAGGGCAAAAAGGGATGCTTCATGAAACGGCAAATCAGCTGCTGCTCTAATGAAGAAACCCAAGGTTGAACCCAAACCCGAGACTAAGTGCTTCTGTAATAAGGGGAACATCCACTGGAGCAGAATTACCCTAGATACTTGGTAGATGAGAAGGCTGTCGATAGAAGTATATTGGATATACATTATGTTAATGTGTACTTTACTAGTACTCCTAGTAGCACCAGGGTATTAGATACCGGTTCGGTTACTAAGTGTTAGTAACTCGAAACAAAAGCTACGGAATAAACGGAGACTAGCTAAATGTGAGATGACGATATGTGTTGGAAGTATTTCCAAGGTTGATCAAATATCGTACGCTCCCTCTACCATCGAGATTGGTGTTTGCGTTGAGTATAGACATGATTGGATTATGTCTATCGCAATACGGTTATTCATTTAAGGAGAATAATGGTTACTCTGTTTATTTGAATAATACCTTCAATGGTCTTACACCTAAAATGAATGGTTTATTGAATCTCGATTGTAGTGATACACATGTTCATGCCAAAAGATAGTACCACCTACTTGTGGCACTGCCACGTAAGTCATATCGGTATAAAATGCATGAAGAAGCTCCATGTTGATGGATCTTTGGGCTCACTCGTTTTTGAAAAGTTTGAGGCATGCGAACCATGTCTATTGGTGTATATGCATGAAGAAACTCCATGCAAATGGACCGTTTGGACTCACTTGATTTTGAATCACTTGAGACATGCAAATCATACCTCATGGGCAAGATGACTGAAAGCCTCGTTTTTCAGTAAAATGGAACTAGAAAGCAACTTGTTGGAAGTAATACATTTTGATGTGTGCAGTCCAATGAGTGCTGAGGCGTGTAGTGGATATCGTTATGTTCTTACTTCACAGATGATTTGAGTAGATGTTGAGTACATTTACTTGATGAATCACGAGTCTGAATTATTGAAAGGTTCAAGTAATTTCAGGGTGAAGTTGAAAGATCGTCGTGACAAGAGGATAAAATATCTATGATATGATCATAGAGATGAATATCTGAATTACGAGTTTGGCATAGAATTAAGACATTGTGGAAATTGTTTCACAACTAATACAGCCTGGAACACTATAGTGTGATGGTGTGTCCGAACATCATAACTGCACCCTATTGGATATGATGCATACCATGATGTCTCTTATCGAATTACCACGATAGTTTATGGGTTAGGCATTAGAGACAACCACATTCACTTTAAATAGGGCACCACGTAATTCCGATGAGATGACACCGTATGAACTATGGTTTAGAGAAACCTAAGCTGTCATTTCTTAAAAGTTTGGGGCTGCGACGCTTATGTGAAAAAGTTTCAGGCTGATAAGCTCAAACCCAAAGCGGATAAATGCATCTTCATAGGACACCCAAAAAAAGTTGGGTATACCTCCTGTCTCAGATCCGAAAGCAATAAGGGATTGTTTCTAGAATCGGGTCCTTTCTCGAGGAAAAGTTTCTCTCGAAAGAATTGAGTGGGAGGATGGTGGAGACTTGATGAGGTTGTTGAACCGTCTCTTCAACTAGTGTGTGGCAGGGCACAGGAAGTTGTTCCTTTGGCGCCTACATCAATTGAAGTGGAAGCTTATGATAGTGATCATGAAACTTCAGATCAAGTCACTACCAAACCTCGTGGGATGACAAGGATGCATACTACTTCAGAGTGGTACGTGATCCTGTCTTGGAAGTCATGTTGCTAGACAACAATGAACCTACGAGCTATGGAGAAGCGATGGTGGGCCCGGATTCCGATAAATGGCTCGAGGCCATAAAATCCGAGAGAGGATCCATGTATGAAAACAAAGTGCAGACTTTGGCAGAACGGCTCGATGGTCGTAAGGCTGTTGAGTACAGATGGATTTTAAAAGGAAGACGGACAATGATGGTAAGTATCACCATCAAGAAAGCTCGACTTGTCGTTAAGATGTTTTTCGACAAGTTCAAGGAGTTGACTACGATGAGACTTTCTCACTCGTAGCGATGCTAAGAGTCTGTTGGAATTATATTAGCGATTACTGCATTGTTTATGAAATCTTGCAGATAGGATGTCAAAAACATTGTTTTCTCAACGATTTTCTTGAGGAAAGGTTGTATGTGATACAACCGGAAGGTTTTGTCAATCCTGAAAGATGCTAATAAGTATGCAAAGCTCCAGCAATCCTTTTAAGGACTGGAGTAAGCATCTCGGAGTTGGAGTGTATGCTTTGATGAGATGATCAAAGATTTTGGGTGTATACAAAGTTTATGAGAAACTTGTATTTCCAAAGAAGTGAGTGGGAGCACTATAGAATTTCTGATGAATATATGTTGTTGACATGTTGTTGATCAGAAATGACGTAGAATTTCTGGAAAGCATATAGGGTTATTTGGAAAGTGTTTTTCAATGGAAAGCCTGGATTAAGCTACTTGAACATTGAGCATCAAGATCTATAAGGATAGATCAAAACGCTTAATGATACTTTCAATGAGCACATACCTTGACATGATCTTGAAGGTGTTCAAGATGGATCAGTCAAAGAAGGAGTACTTGCCTGAGTTGTAAGGTATGAAGTTAAGACTTAAAGCTTGACCACGGCAGAAGAAAGAGAAATGACGAATGTCGTCCCCTATGCTTTTGTCATAGGCTCTATACGGTATGCCATGCTGAGTACCGCACCTGATGTGTGCCTTGCCACATGTCTGGCAAGAGGGTACAAAGGTGATCGAGGAGTGGATCACTAGACAGCGGTCAAAATTGTCCTTGGAGTAATAAGGACATGTTTCTCAATTATGGAGGTGATAAAGAGTTCGGCGTAAAGAGTTACGTCGATGCAAGCTTAACACCTATCCGGATAGCTATGAGTAGAGATACGGGATACGTATAATGGAGCAACAATTTAGAATAGCTCCAAGTAGAACAATTATTTGTAATGGCTCCAAATGTAGCATAGTAGTTGCATCTACAAGATGACATAGAAATTTGCGAAGTACATACGAATCTGAATGTTGCAGACCCGTTGACTGAAACCTTTCTCACAAGCAAAACATGATCAAACCCAGAACTCATTGAGTCTTAATCACATGATGATGTGAACTAGTTTAGTGACACTAGTAAACTCTTTGGATGTTGGTCACATGGCGATGTGACCTGTGAGTGTTAATCACATGGCGATGTGAACTAGATTATTGACTCTAGTGCAAGTGGGAGACTGTTGGAAATATGCCCTAGAGGCAATAATAAATTGATTATTATTATATTTCCTTGTTCATGATAATCGTTTATTATCCATGCTAGAATTGTATTGATAGGAAACTCAGATACATGTGTGGATACATAGACAACACCATGTCCCTAGTAAGCCTCTAGTTGACTAGCTCGTTGATCAATAGATGGTTACGGTTTCCTGACCATGGACATTGGATGTCGTTGATAACGGGATCACATCATTGGGAGAATGATGTGATGGACAAGACCCAATCCTAAGCCTAGCACAAAGATCGTGTAGTTCGTATGCTAAAGCTTTTCTAATGTCAAGTATCATTTCCTTAGACCATGAGATTGTGCAACTCCTGGATACCGTAGGAATACTTTGGGTGTGCCAAACGTCACAACGTAACTGGGTGGCTATAAAGGTACACTATAGGTATCTCCGAAAGTGTCTGTTGGGTTGGCACGAATCGAGACTGGGATTTGTCACTCCGTGTAAACGGAGAGGTATCTCTGGGCCCACTCGGTAGGACATCATCATAATGTGCACAATGTGATCAAGGAGTTGATCACGGGATGATGTGTTATGGAACGAGTACAAGAGACTTGCCGGTAACAAGATTGAACAAGGTATCGGGATACCGACGATCGAATCTCGGGCAAGTACAATACCGGTAGACAAAGGGAATTGTATACGGGATTGATCGAATCCTCGACATCGTGGTTCATCCGATGAGATCATCGTGGAACATGTGGGAACCAACATGGGTATCCAGATCCCGCTGTTGGTTATTGACCAGAGAACGTCTCGGTCATGTCTGCATGGTTCCCGAACCCGTAGGGTCTACACACTTAAGGTTCGATGATGCTAGGGTTATAAGGAATAGATGCACGTGGTTACCGAATGTTGTTCGGAGTCCCAGATGAGATCCCGGATGTCACGAGGAGTTCCGGAATGGTCCGGAGGTAAAGATTTATATATGGGAAGTCCTGTTTTGGTCACCGGAAAAGTTTCGGGTTTTACCGGTAGTGTACCGGGACCACTGGAGGGGTCCGGGGGTCCACCAAGTGGGGCCACCAGCCCCGGAGGGCTGCATGGGCCAAGTGTGGGAGGGGACCAGCCCCAGGTGGGCTGGTGCGCCCCCCACCAAGGCCCAAGGCGCCTCCAAGAGGGAAGGGGGGCAAACCCTAGGGCAGATGGGCCCTAAGGCCCACCCCAGGTGCGCCTCCCCCTCTCCCCCTTGTGGCCGCCACCCAGATGGGATCTGGGGGGCTGCCGCCACCCCTAGGGAGGGAACCCTAGGTGGGGCGCAGCCCCTCCCCTCCCCCTATATATACTTGAGGTTTGGGCTGCCCAAGACACACGAGTTCCTCTCCTTGTTGGCGCAGCCCTACCCCTCTCCCTCCTCATCTCTTGCAATGCTTGGCGAAGCCCTGCTGGAGTACCACGCTCCTCCACCACCACCATGCCGTTGTGCTGCTGCTGGATGGAGTCTTCCTCAACCTCTCCCTCTCTCCTTGCTGGATCAAGGCATGGGAGACGTCGTCGGGCTGTACGTGTGTTGAACGCGGAGGTGCCGTCCGTTCGGCACTAGGATCTCCGGTGATTTGGATCACGACGAGTACGACTCCTTCAACCCCGTTCTCTTGAACGCTTCCGCATAGCGATCTACAAGGGTATGTAGATGCACTCTCCTTCCCCTCGTTGCTGGTTTCTCCATAGATAGATCTTGGTGACACGTAGGAAAATTTTGAATTTCTGCTACGTTCCCCAACAGTGGCATCATGAGCCAGGTCTTTGCGTAGATTCTATGCACGAGTAGAACACAAAGTAGTTGTGGGTGTTGATTTTGTTCAATATGCTTACCGTTACTAGTCCAATCTTGATTCAGCGGCATTGTGGGATGAAGCGGCCCGGACCGACCTTACACGTACTCTTACGTGGGACTGGTTCCACCGACTGACATGTGTCGGGTGGTAGGTGCGACATATGCCAACGAGTGGCTTATCATTGTGGGAGCCAGTAAGACATCGCTGGTGCTTGGAAACGGGATGAGGCGAAGATATGCACGCCGGCGAATCTTACCCAGCTTCGGGGCTCTCCGTGGAGATAACACCCCTCCTGCTGCTCTGCGGGGTCTCCGCATGATCACTAGATGGACAAGTAGCTACACAATGCTCCTTGAGCTGTTCGGTGGGAGGAGGTAGAAGGGCACGGCTAGCTTGCTTCTTCTCCTTATGTGGTGTCTAGAACTAGCAGGGGGTCCAACCCTTTGCATGGGTGCCCCGGGGGGTTTATATAAGCCTACCCCCGGGGGTACAATGGTAATCCGACTGGGCGCGGGGCCCAGCCGTCTGTGACTGTGCTCGCCGGCTTCTGCGCCGGCTGCTGGGGCCCGCCGACTGGTGGGTCCCGCCGGCTGCCGGCCCCTTGGTCGACAGGCAGGCCCCACTGTCCAGGGCCTGGTCGGCGGCTGGTTACTGTTGCTCTATCTTGGTGACGTGGGCTTCGTCATGGTAGGCGTGGCTACAGTGCCGCCGCCCGTCGGGCGATCGCTGTAGCCTCACCGCGTCTTGTCTCCTTAATGGGGCGTCTCCTTCGGGGGAGGCGGCGAGCCGGCTGCGGGGAGCCGGCTCCGTCTTGGGCCGACTGGGGGGAGGCGTGGCCGCCTTCGGGTGTCTCTCTGCCCGAAGGGGCCCACCACCTGTGGGCCGCGCTGGCGGCCCGTCGTGGGTGACACCAGGGTCAGCATGGCAACAGTGCCGCGCTGGACGGGTCATGCCCACTCCGTACGGTGCACTGTGCCAGGCGTGCTCCGGGATTCGGGGGAGGCAGGCTTCACTGTAGCCACGCCCCGTCACATCGCCGCTAGGTGGATGCAAACTTTGAGGGTACGGTCCCGACCGCTTTATGGGAGCCGGCTTCTTGGAGTCGGCCTTCTCGCGGCCGGCTTCTCGAAGTCGGCCCTCCCATGGCTTTCTTCATGAGGGCTAGAGTCGGGCCACCTTCCGAAAGCCGGCCTGGGTGACAGCCAGCAAGGGGAAGGCGGCCCCATGTCTTGGATTCTTGAGAGCCGGACGGGCTCGTAATTTTTTCAGAAGGGCCAGGGGGAGCCGGCTAGGCTACCCATGGCTATTTACTCCGACAGTAGTCCCCGAACCTGAGCGAGCTTCGAGACTGATAAGGGGACGAGAAGCTTGGTCAGCTTCCTATCCTGCGGGGCCGGCTTTGCTTGTGCGCGCCGACTTCAGAGAGCTCCGGCTCTCGTAGGCGGGAACACGGGCCACGTGGCGAGGAAATCCTGCCAACGCACGCGCGCGGCGGGACGTCGCCGCAGGCCCGAGCCCGCCACTCGCAGGCCTCGGTCCGAGCGCGGATCTCCCGTGGCCCACATGGACCGCTCGCCTTCCCGCGGCGGTTTTATTCCGCCATCATGGCACAGTAATCGCGAGACGTGGGGGAGTGGGCACGATCGATCCCCACGTTTCCCCACGCCGCGCCTCCTCGGCTCCGCCACACGAGCCTATAAGTAGGGGGAGAAGGGGGAGAGACAGAGGTTCGCGCGCTCTCTCTCGCTCCGCCCCTTCTCATCCTCCTTTTTTCCTCTCGTTGCCGCCGCAGCTTCTCGTCTTAGCGCCGCCGCGCCGCCACATCATCTTGCTCCCATGGCGCTGTTGAGCTCGTGGGACGGCTCCAACGTCCATGAGGACCACGTGGAGTTCCTCCACCAGACTCGGCGCCTGCCCGACGCCAACCTCGTGCGGGTCCACCTGGCACTAGAGACGGAGGTCTCGCCGGCGCCGGAGGAGGGCGAGCGGGTCGTCTTCCGCTCGCACTTCCTGCGTGGCTTCGGCCTTCCGGCGAGCGGGTTTCTGCGCTCCTTCCTTGAGTTCTACAACCTCCAGCCGCATCACCTCACACCCAATGCGGTGATGCTGCTGTCGGCCTTCGTCTCCCTCTGTGAAGGTTTCTTGGGGCTGCTCCCCACGCTGGAGCTCTGGGGGGAGTTCTTCTAGAGCAAGCTCGGCACCGTCGTCGCAGGCATGCCCACCCCCTATGGGGCCTTCATCGCCATGAGGAGGGCGGGCGAGAACAACCCGTTCCCGCCCATCCCCCTGATCCAGTCGGTGAAGATCTGGCAGAAGTCGTACTTCTACATGAAGAACGTCGCCAAGCTAGGAGACCACGTCAACCTGCCGGCTTACGTAGCCGGCCCGCCGGCTGGGAGGCAGCCCTCATGGAGTTTCCGGTCCAGGTCACTGTCTTAGGCCGGGAACGCTGCCGTCTCCCGGCTTTGGGTGATGATCCAGTCGGAGGGCCTGAGTGGGGCCGACTTGGTGGCCGCCTTCGTGGAGCGCCGGATATCTCCCCTTCAAAGCCGGCCCCACATGATGTGCCAGATGAGCAGCCGCTTCGACCCAAGCCGGCTGAGCACCAGGGAGATGCCTCACGCGGAGGTGTCATACATGGTCAATTATATCTCCAATTGCAAACTCGCCGAGGACTGGCGATATGGCAAGGTGCCGTATTCTCGCGCCAACCCTCCGCCCGTGGTAAGTTTCCTCTCTTTCTTCTTTTCGTTGGTAGCCGGCTTTATGATGGCCGGCTTCTGATCGTTCGGTTCTTCTTGGCAGAACCCCCTTCCCCCGCCGACGACCGGGGCAGCGGGGATAGAACACCAATATGCCCCAGACCGCACGGCGGACGACGTCGACGACCCGGGTTTGGGGGCAGCCGCCATGGAAGACACCGTCGTAGGGGACGACGCCGAGCCCGGAGGCACAAGGCTCACCGCCAGCTTCGAGGACTGGCAGGATGACTTCAAAGCCGAAGTCACCCCGCGTCGCCAGCCGGCGGCCGACCATCAAGGCGCGGGCTCGTCGGTTGCGCCGGCTGCCGGCGGCGGCGCACAGAAGCGCCGGGCCGCTTCAGGCCTCTTTGGCAGTCGGCCGAAGAAGTCCAAGGCCTCCACCGCGGCGACCAGGCGAGACGAGGCGGCTGCGAAAGCGGCCCGCTTCTGCAAGGTGGTGAAGCATCCTCAGGCGGTCTCAGCATAAGTCGTCGATTGCCTTGTCGCATGCTTTTCATCGTTCTTTCTTGTTCGAAAATTCTTCTTAACCCTTTCCCGCTTGCTGGACAGGGCGCCGCTTTCCCTTGAGCGGGGTCCGGGCGGCTCCGTCGTTGGGCTGGCTGGAGGGTCTTCGAGCTCCCGCCGCGTGGACCCCCGCGCCGACCTCAGGGAGGCCACGGAGTGGAATGCCCGTGAGGCGCGGGAGGAGCGCGAGGCGGCGGAAAAAGCGGCCGCCCAGGCGGCGAAGGAGCAGGCCGATGCGGCAGCCAAGGCCCAGGCGGAGACGGCGACCGCGGAGACGGAGGCGGAGGGCTCGCGCAACCAGCCTCCGCTGCTTGCCATTCCCCTGCGAGCCGTGGCCCCTGACACCCCATTGCCCTTGGCGGAGGAGATCGTCCAAGACCCGCCGCTGGTGGAGAGGAGGGAGGACCCCGTGGCCTTCGCGAGGAGAGCGCCACCAGCAGCGCCAACCGAAGCGGGCCAAGGCGGCCAATCATCAGCGGCGCCAGAGGAGCCGGCCGGGGGAGAGCCGGAGGACAAAGCCGGCCTCGAGGTGCAGCCGGTGGCGCGCCGGCACGCAGGGGGAGGCGCCGCTCCGCCGGATTCGCGCCGAGTCATGGGTGCCGGTCAGTCGGCGGAGGCTCTGGAGACGGCCAGCACCGCCACGTCCGAGTGGACTCCCAGCGGGGGGACTGGCGAGCTGAATGTGGCGGCTCAAGAGGTCCGGAGCCGACTTCAAGCTCAGGCCGCCTAGCTGCAGCAGTACACTCAGGAGTTCCTGTCGACGCGGGCCGCCATCCGGGTGAGTCTTCCATTCTTGGCTGCTTTGAACTTTTGATTTCTTCCGTGGGGGCGCGTGAGCGCACCCACTAGGTGTAGTCCCCGAGATTCAGGCCGACTGCTGCGCAGTCGGGTCGGATCTTTCTTGACGGCTACCTTATTTTGCTTCCTGTCTGCATTTCCACGAATATCATAACTCCCGTGCAGCCGCCTTCAACTCCCAGGCTCGGGAGTTGAGTCGGAGGACCGATGACCTGGCCGACAGCCGAAGTAAGTGCTTGATCTTTGTCTGTCTTCCTGTGGGGGCGCGTCAGCGCACCCACTGGGTGTAGTCCCCGAGATTCGGGCCGACTGCTGAGCAGTCGGGTCGGATCTTCTTTGACGACTTTTTCCTTATTGGTTTTTCTTTTTCTTTGTCTTCAGGGGCCAACGCCGACTTGAGGAAGGAGCTTGGCGAAGCGCAGGCCGCCCTTCATACCAAGGATGCCGAGTACGCTGTATTGGTCCAGGAGCGTGACCACCTGGCCAAGAAGCTGGCCGACCAAGAGAAGAGCCACAAGGCGGCCCTGCAGAAAGCGCAGGATAGCGAGGCCGCCCTGAAGGCGGAGTTTGAGACCGAGGCGGCGAGCTGGGCCGAGACTCGGCGAGCACTGGATGAAGGCTTCGGCCGCATCGAGGACTTGATCGACGGTAAGCCGCCTTCCTCGCTCCTCTCCTGCCCCTTGCCGCCTGGGTTTTTGGCTTAACTTGTGCTGCTGCTTATTTTTTTGTGCAGACTACTTCCCCGGCTACTCCGCCTTCGCCGCCCAAACCATCGAGGCCCATCGTGAGGCCCGCCGTCAGGCGGGGGCCAACATCGCGCTGGATGCGAACCGGACGCTTGAGGAGCAGCTCTTGGCTGTCCAGGCGCGGTTGCAGCCGGCTCATCGGATGCTTCGCCGGCTCCAACGTGCCGGGGCGCAAGTGTTGGCCGCCCTCTGGCCCGGCGAGACGATCCCCCGCACCCCAAGCCGGACTGCCGACTGGCTGGAGGTCACAGTCGGTCGCTTTGAGGCTTGGAAGGCGTCGGCGGCCCGCCTCGGAGCCGGGCGGGCGTTGGAGTTCGTTCGGGCTTGGTACCCAGGGCTGAGCCTGGACCAGCTACGCACTTGGCGGATGGAGGCCGATGCGGAGCTGGAGGAGGTGAGGCTGGCTATCGCCCAGCGGGCTTCAACGATCGCCGAGTGCACCGACATCAGCGTTTTTGCACCCGAAATCGATGATTACGGTGTTGCCTAGCCAGAGGAGTGGTTCGGGCTGAACCCGGCGGTGGGCGAGGACTCGGCAGAGGAGATCGCCTCCAGCGATGAGGGCGAGGATGACGAAGAGGAGGACGGCGAAGACGTCGAGCCGGCTGGTGGAACAACCGGCCGACCTCAGGCCGACCGTGCCTCCAGCAACGAGGCGCATGGAAGCGCGCCCTCTGCGGGAGGCGGTGACCAAGCCGAGGTTCGCCAGCCGGCCGCTCCTTCAGCCGGCACAACCATCTCCGCCAACCAGCCCGGCTCGTCGGTCGCTCCGCCAGCTTGACTTGCCGTTCTTATTTTTCCTGCTTGTTGTCTTTTGAACAATCTTCATTAAGTTTTCGCAGTTCCACCCACTTGGGGTGTATCCAAACTATGTTGGATGCTGGCCTCTCGGAGGTCTTTTATGTAAATATTATTATGTGCATGTTTGGTTTCCATTCGCGTACGCTTTTTATCCTTAGCCTTTTTACTTTGCCGCCTTCCCTCTTTGGGGAGGCAAGTACTCGAGCTTTCTTGGATTGAAGTGAAGTGAACGGAAACCGGCCGGCCGGCTACTCTGGTAGTCAGTCGGCGGTGGGAGAAAAACCGGCTTTTCTTATATTAGTCCGTTAGTCCCTAGCCGTTTTTCGCGTGGGCGCCCGTTCCTGCCTTTATCTCTTGCCAGCCGGACAGCCGGTTCTTCGAACTGCGACTTTTGGCAAGAGAAGGCTTGGGAGCCGACACACTACTTGTCTGACTGCGGGTAGGACTTCTAATATAACTCCAGTCGGCCAGTCCCCGAGCCGACTAGTTGAACCCGGTGCCGGACGGAACAAGTAAATGAAATGCCAAGGTCATAAGCATGATACTTTTCATTCATAGATAAAAGATGGCAGTCCTCGAGCCCTCCTCAGGGGGCCTGTTGTCTCGAACTTAGTACAAAAGTTAGCGTCATACATACTGCATTTCAGCTGTAAAATCTTCGAAGGAGGTTGGCGTTCCATGGTCGTTCCGACTCCTTGCCGGAGTCATCTCTCTTGCGTGCCTTCGGCTTCTGTGCGTCGATCAAGTAGTAGGAGTCGTTGCCTAGAGCTCTACTGATGACGAATGGGCCTTCCCAAGGGGCCGAGAGCTTGTGCTGGCCGGCTATTCGCTGGATCAGCCGGAGCACAAGATCGCCCTCTTGGAAAGATCTTGGCCTGACCTTCCGGCTGTGGTAGCGGCGCAGGCCCTGCTGGTAGATGATAGACCGGCTGAGGGCTAACAACCGGCTTTCTTCCAGCAGGTCGATGCCGTCTTCTCGTGCTTCCTTGGCCTCCGCCTCTGTGTACATGGTTACCCGAGGCGAGTCGAACTCAATGTCAGTTGGGATGACCGCCTCGGCACCATACACAAGGAAGAAAGGGGTGAAGCCGGTTGACTTGTTTGGTGTAGTGCGCAGACTCCAGAGGACAGCCGGCAGCTCGTCGAGCCAACAGCCGGCTAAACGCTCCAGAGGTACGACCAGTCGGGGCTTGATGCCGGAGAGGATGAGGCCGTTGGCTCGCTCGACCTGGCCGTTTGACTGCGGGTGGGCGACGGACGCTAAGTCCAGCCGAATACCTTGGGCTGCGCAGAAACATGCCAAGGCTCCTTTGGCAAAATTCGTGCCATTGTCGGTGATGATGCTGTGTGGCACGCCGTACCGAGTTGTTATGTCTGTGATGAATGTCAGCAGTCGGCCCGTTCAGCTTCTTGATCGGCTTTGCCTCAATCCACTTGGTGAATTTGTCCATGGCGACGAGCAAATGCGTCATGCCGCTGCGCGCCGTCTTGAATGGGCCCACCATGTCCAGTCCCCAAACGGCGAAGGGCCAAGTGAGGGGAATGGTCTTGAGTGCCGAAGCCGGCATGTGTTGCTTGGAGCTGAAGAGTTGGCACCCCTTGCAATATTTAACTAATTCTTTGGCGTCATCCAAAGCAGTCGGCCAGAAGAAACCATGGCGGAAGGCTTTGGCGACAAGTGATCTTGAGGCCGCATGGTGGCCGCATTCTCCTTGGTGAATGTCTCTGAGGATTGCAATGCCCTTCTCTTGCTCGACGCACCGTTGGAGGACTCCAGTGACACTGCGCTTGACTAGTTCTCTGTTGACGATTGTGTATGCTCCGGCTCGACGTTGGACTTGTCTTGCCTCTGTTTTGTCAGCCGGCAGATCTTGGTTTACTAGGAAGTTGAGGATGGACTGAGCCCATGACGGAGCCGCGACTTCTTCTACTGCCAATGTGGCTACTGCCACCAGGGTGGGCAGGCTGGGTGGTGAAATGCTGGAGTCGGCCGCCGGCTGTTGTGCTGGTGCAGTCCCCGGGCCGGCTACAGCAGTCCCCGAGCCGGACCCGGCCGCGTCGGGGTTAGGCGGCACGAATATGGAATCGGACTCTGGAGACGGCTTGATAGATGGCTTGAGGAGGCGTTGTAGAGCGACGCCGGTTGGTATTGCTTGCCGAGTAGAGCCTATTCAAGCCAGGGCATCGGCTAGCTCGTTGTCGGCTCGCGGTACGTGGAGGAACTCGCATCCTTCAAAGTATCCGCTAAGTTGTTGAACCAGGAAGTGGTAGCTTGCCATATTTGCGTCCTTGGCGTCCCAGTCGCCGGATGATTGCTGAACCACCAAGTCCGAGTCGCCATAACATAGGATCCGGTGAATGCCGAGTTCTTTGGCAAGCCGGAGCCCATGTATGAGCGCCTCGAACTCGGCCACGTTGTTGGAGGCGGCAAAGTGAATCTGCAGTGTGTATCTGAGCTTGTCGCCTTTGGGAGAGGTAAGGACGATGCCGGCTCCCAAGCCGGTGCGCATCTTGGACCCGTCGAAGTGCATGCGCCAATGGGTGAAGTCGGGAGCCGGCGGCAGGTACTGGGTCTCGGCCCAGTCGACGAGGAAGTCGGCCAGTGCTTGGGACTTGATGGCGGTGCGGGGCTGGTAGAAGATTGTGTAAGGGGCCAGCTCGATGGCCCATTTCGCCACCCGGCCGGATGCGTCCCGGCTGCCTATGATCTCGGCCAGCGGGGCGGTGCATACGACCGTGACGGGATGCTCTTGAAAGTAGGGCTTCAGCTTCTTGGCGGTGAAGTACACGCCGTAACACATCTTCTGGTAGTGCGGGTAGTTCTGCTTTGAAGCGGATAGCACCTCGCTCAAATAATACACCGGCCTCTGGACCGGCTGGGCTCGGCCTTCTTCTGGGCGTTGGACTACGATGACGGTGCTGACCACCCGGCTGGTTGCGGCAATGTAAAGGAGCATGGGCTCTTTCTCAGTCGGCGCTGCTAGGACGGGCGGCGTGGCCAGCATCTTCTTTAGCTTGTGAAAGGCTTGGTCGGCCTGGTCGTTCCACTCGAAGTGAGTGCTCTTCTTCATGAGGCGGTAGAGGGGGAGAGCTTTCTCTCCGAGCCGGCTGATGAAGCGGTTCAAGGAGGCCAAGCATCCGGTGAACTTTTGGATGTCTCGAAGCTTGGTGGGGATCGCCATTCTCTCGATGGCCTTGATCTTCACCGGGTTGCATTCGATGCCGCGTTCGGAGACCAGGAAGCCTAGGAGCTGGCCGGCTGGCACTCCGAACACGCATTTCTCGGGGTTGAGCTTGATTTGGAACCGGCGCAGGTTCTCAAACGTTTCCTTGAGGTCTCCCAGCAAGGTGCCGCGCTTCTCCGTCTTCACCACAATGTCGTCCACGTAGACGTGAGCGTTTCTGCCGAGTTGCTTGAGGAGGCACTTCTGCATGCAACACTGAAAAGTAGCACCGGCATTTCTCAAGCCGAATGTCATAGTCAGGTAGCAGAAGGCTCCAAATGGCGTGATGAAGGCGGTCTTCAGGCGGTCGTCCGGATCCAGCTTTATCTGGTGATATCCTGAGTAAGCACCCAAGAAACTCAATAGCTCGCATCCGACTGTGGAGTCTATCACTTGGTCAATCCTTGGCAGGGCAAAGGGATCTTTGGGGCAGGCCTTGTTGAGGCTTGTGTAGTCTATACACATGCGCCACTTGTTCTTCTTCTTTAGCACGAGGACCGGGTTGGCGAGCCACTCTGGAAAGAAAACTTCCATAATGAAGCCGGCTGCCAGAAGCCGGGCTATCTCCTCCCCTACAATCCTGCGTTTCTCCTCCGACAGTCGGCGAAGGGGTTGTTTGACTGGCTTTGTGTCTTCTCGGACGTGTAGTTTGTGCTCGGCGAATTTCCTCGGAACACCCGGCATGTCCTTGGGGGACCATGCAAAGATGTCCCGATTCTCACGGAGGAAATCGGCGAGCTCGCCTTCCTATTTGCTGTTCAGGTTTGCCCCGATGACAGCAAACCTCTCTGGGTGCTCGGGGTCAAGAGGTATCTTCTTCGTCTCCTTGGCCGGCTGGAAAGATCCTTGTGCATCATGCTCCTTGGGATCGGGGGACACGGCCGACTGCTTGCCGGCTATGGCCACGACTCGGTCCAACATCTTCTTTTCTTCGGCAATCACAAGGGACTCGGCCAGCCGGCTGCTAGCTGCCGCGCACTCAGAGGACTTCTTGTAATCGCCGGCTACGGTGATGACGCCTTTGGTGCTTGGTATCTTCATCTTGAGGTATGCATAGTGGGGAACTGCCATGAATTTGGCCAAGGCAGGTCGGCCAAGCAATGAATGGTAAGGGCTCTCCAGGTCCACCACTTCAAACCAGGTCGCTTCCCGGCGGAAATGCTCCTTGTCCCCAAAAAGTACATCAATCTTGATCTTGCCAATGGGGGCGCAGGACAGGCCGGGTACGATGCCATGGAACACTGTTCGAGTAGGCATGAGCTGCTTCGTCTTGACATTTAGCTTCTCCAGGGTGTCACGGTACAGGATGTTAATGCTGCTCCCGCCGTCTATCAACACACGGGAGAAGCGGGCGGCGCATCTGTCCGTCGCGAGGGTGGCTTCCAGGACCAATGCATAAGAGCCGGGAAACGGCATCACCTCTGGATGGTCGGCCCGGCTCCAGCTGATGGGCTTTTCTGACCAATGCATGTGTTCGGCGGGGTTGGCAGCGACCATGCTGACTTCCTGGTGCTCTCGGCGTTTGCTGCGCCGGTCTTCGGGCTGGCTTGTAACGATGATGTAGGTTGCTTGCTCGTCGGGGAATTCGTCGTGCACGGCTCCGACTGCGGGCCGAGCGGCCGGAGGCGGAGGCGGCGGGCCGGCAGGCGGAGGTGGCGCGAGCCCCTCGCCTTTAGAGATTCGGGTGAGCCAATGGCACTTCAGGTTGTGTGGTTGTACTTGGGCGTGTCTCTTGGGAGCGAGAACCCTTTGGGGAAGGGCTCGTCGCGGATGCGGGGGCCGAAACAAGGCGGGCTGACATCATCTTCTTCTTCCAGCACCAGGGATCGCGCCAGGCGGTCGATCCGATGGCGGGCGTCGTTCTCGCCGACTCCTTTGCGGTGACCTAGTCGGCCGCTGAGAGTCGGGTGCGCCACCGGCGGCGGGGTGCGATATCTCTCCCCACGGGGTCGAGGCAGAGGCGGGTTGCCCTGCCATTCCGTGGCTCGGGGATGGCCGTCCGCGTCTCGCTCGATGGAGATTCGGGTCCGGCTGCGGCTGGCAGCCGGCTCTTTCTCACGCCGCGTGCGGGTGTTGCTCGTAGTCGGTGTCCGGGACGTCGCGCCGTGATCTCGGCGCGGGGGAGGGCTTCCCGCGCGGGCGTCGGTTTTGTGCCGCTGCGCGGCTGCATCGATCAGTTGCTGGATGCGTCGGGTCATGTGGGGGAGTTCTTCGGCCCCCAGTCCGTCTAGCTCGTCTACGGCCGCCTGGGCGGCGCACAGGTTCTCGAGTGGAGTGGCATAGACTGGGTGGTCGACTCCTAACGTGTCGGCGATGACGGCGCCGCGTTGCTTGACAATGCCGGCCCGGCCTGGCCCGCCCGGGGCCGGCGTGCCGAAGGCGGCGCGGTCAGCTTCGCGCTGGTAGGCCTCAGTGAGGCGTCTTACAGAAGCCAGCCTTCGGCCCTCTGCGAGGAGGGCGAGGCGGCGCGCTTCCAGTGCTTCATCGTCGGCATTAGCCGGGAGGGGGGTGGACAAGTCGTGGGCCGCCGCGTGCGGGGCGTCGTGGGTGCTCTCGTCGGCCGAGCCGCCATGGCCGACAACCATCACTTCGGTGGTGACAGCATCACAGCCGTCGGCTCGAGGAAGCGGGTCGTTGTAGATCGCGATGTTGGTGGGGAAGGTGTCGAACGAGGCCGTGTCGGAGTCGACAGGCATCGGGTCGGTGGAGCCAACCGACTCCAGATCCACAGCGGGCTCGCTGGAGACATGGAGCTGGCCGAGGAGGTTGGCGAGGTGGTCGGTGCCCGCATCAGAGGCGAGCTCGTCGGAGATGAGGGTTTCGTCGAGGAGATCGGCGAGGCTGCTCGCCGCGCAGACGCTGGTGATGCCTTGCAGCGCGTCGTGGCAAGCGCCATCGGGCGTGCCGGGCTGGCTACGCTCGCTGGGGAGGAAGAGGGTTCCCGTCCAGAACAGGTCTCCGGACGACGGTGCACCTGGCCCCACGGTGGGCCCCAAATGTCGGTTGGTAGGTGCGACATATGCCAACGAGTGGCTTATCATTGTGGGAGCCAGTAAGACATCGCCGGTGCTTGGAAACGGGATGAGGCGAAGATATGCACGCCGGCGAATCTTACCCAGCTTCGGGTTTTCCGTGGAGATAACACCCCTACTGCTGCTCTGCGGGGTCTCCACATGATCACTAGATGGACAAGTAGCTACACAATGCTCCTTGAGCTGTTCGGTGGGAGGAGGTAGAAGGGCACGGCTAGCTTGCTTCTCCTCCTTGTGTGGTGTCTAGAACTAGCAGGGGGTCCAACCCTTTGCATGGGTGCCCCGGGGGGTTTATATAAGCCTACCCCCGGGGGTACAATGGTAATCCGACTGGGCGCGGGGCCCAGCCATCTGTGACTGTGCTCGCCGGCTTCTGCGCCGGCTGCTGGGGCCCGCCGACTGGTGGGTCCCGCCGGCTGCTGGCCCCTTGGTCGACAGGCAGGCCCCACTGTCCAGGGCCTGGTCGGTGGCTGGTTACTGTTGCTCTATCTTGGTGACGTGGGCTTCGTCGTGGTAGGCGTGGCTACAGTGCCGCCGCCCGTCGGGCGATCGCTGTAGCCTCACCGCGTCTTGTCTCCTTAATGGGGCGTCTCCTTCGGGGGAGGCGGCGAGCCGGCTGCGGGGAGCCGGCTCCGTCTTGGGCCGACTGGGGGGAGGCGTGGCCGCCTTCGGGTGTCTCTCTGCCCGAAGGGGCCCACCACCTGTGGGCCGCGCTGGCGGCCCGTCATGGGTGACACCAGGGTCAGCATGGCAACAGTGCCACGCCGGACGGGTCATGCCCACTCCGTACGGCGCACTGTGCCAGGCGTGCTCCGGGATTCGGGGGAGGCAGGCTTCACTGTAGCCACGCCCCGTCACATCGCCGCTAGGTGGATGCAAACTTTGAGGGTACGGTCCCGACCGCTTTATGGGAGCCGGCTTCTTGGAGTCGGCCTTCTCGCGGCCGGCTTCTCGAAGTCGGCCCTCCCATGGCTTTCTTCATGAGGGCTAGAGTCGGGCCACCTTCCGAAAGCCGGCCTGGGTGACAGCCAACAAGGGGAAGGCGGCCCCATGTCTTGGATTCTTGAGAGCCGGACGGGCTCGTAATTTTTTCAAAAGGGCCAGGGCGAGCCGGCTAGGCTACCCATGGCTATTTACTCCGACAGTAGTCCCCGAACCTGAGCGAGCTTCGAGACTGATAAGGGGACGAGAAGCTTGGTCAGCTTCCTATCCTGCGGGGCCGGCTTTGCTTGTGCGCACCGACTTCAGAGAGCTTCGGCTCTCGTAGGCGGGAACGCGGGCCACGTGGCGAGGAAATCCTGCCAACGCACATGCGCGGCGGGACGTCGCCGTAGGCCCGGGCCCGCCACTCGCAGGCCTCGGTCCGAGCGCGGATCTCCCGTGGCCCACATGGACCGCTCGCCTTCCCGCGGCGGTTTTATTCCGCCATCATGGCACAGTAATCGCGAGACGTGGGGGAGTGGGCACGATCGATCCCCACGTTTCCCCACGCCGCGCCTCCTCGGCTCCGCCACGCGAGCCTATAAGTAGGGGGAGAAGGGGGAGAGACAGAGGTTCGCGCGCTCTCTCTCGCTCCGCCCCTTCTCATCCTCCTTTTTTCCTCTCGTTGCCGCCGCAGCTTCTCGTCTTAGCGCCGCCGCGCCGCCACATCATCTTGCTCCCATGGCGCTGTTGAGCTCGTGGGACGGCTCCAACGTCCATGAGGACCACGTGGAGTTCCTCCACCAGACTCGGCGCCTGCCCAACGCCAACCTCGTGCGGGTCCGCCTGGCGCCAGAGACGGAGGTCTCGCCGGCACCAGAGGAGGGCGAGCGGGTCTTCTTCCGCTCGCACTTCCTGCGCGGCTTCGGCCTTCCGGCGAGCGGGTTTCTGCGCTCCTTCCTTGAGTTCTAGAACCTCCAGCCGCATCACCTCACACCCAATGCGGTGATGCTGCTGTCGGCCTTCGTCTCCCTCTGTGAAGGTTTCTTGGGGCTGCTCCCCACGCTGGAGCTCTGGGGGAGTTCTTCTAGAGCAAGCTCGGCACCGTCGTCGCAGGCGTGCCCACCCCCTATGGGGCCTTCATCGCCATGAGGAGGGCGGGCGAGAACAACCCGTTCCCGCCCATCCCCCTGATCCAGTCGGTGAAGATCTGGCAGAAGTCGTACTTCTACATGAAGAATGTCGCCGAGCTAGGAGACCACGTCAACCTGCCGGCTTACGTAGCCGGCCCGCCGGCTGGGAGGCAGCCCTCATGGAGTTTCCGGTCCAGGTCACTGTCTCAGGCCGGGAACGCCGCCGTATCCCGACTTCGGGTGATGATCTAGTCGGAGGGCCTGAGCGGGGCCGACTTGGTGGCCGCCTTCGTGGAGCGCCGGATATCTCCCCTTCAAAGCCGGCCCCACATGATGTGCCAGATGAGCGGCCGCTTCGACCCAAGCCGGCTGAGCACCAGGGAGATGCCTCACGCGGAGGTGTCATACATGGTCAATTATATCTCCAATTGCAAACTCGCCGAGGACTGGCGATACGGCAAGGTGCCGTATTCTCGCGCCAACCCTCCGCCCGTGGTAAGTTTCCTCTCTTTCTTCTTTTCGTTGGTAGCCGGCTTTATGATGGCCGGCTTCTGATCGTTCGGTTCTTCTTGGCAGAACCCCCTTCCCCCGCCGACGACCGGGGCAGCGGGGATAGAACACCAATATGCCCCAGACCGCACGGCCGACGATGTCGACGACCCGGATTTGGGGGCAGCCGCCATGGAAGACGCCGTCGTAGGGGACGACGCCGAGCCCGGAGGCACAAGGCTCACCGCCAGCTTCGAGGACTGGCAGGATGACTTCAAAGCCGAAGTCGCCCCGCGTCGCCAGCCGGCGGCCGACCATCAAGGCGCGGGCTCGTCCGTTGCGCCGGCTGCCGGCGGCGGCGCACAGAAGCGCCGGGCCGCTTTAGGCCTCTTTGGCAGTCGGCCGAAGAAGGCCAAGGCCTCCACCGCGGCGACCAGGCGAGACGAGGCGGCTGCGAAAGCGGCCCGCTTCCGCAAGGCGGTGAAGCATCCTCAGGCGGTCTCAGCATAAGTCGTCGATTGCCTTGTCGCATGCTTTTCATCGTTCTTTCTTGTTCGAAAATTCTTCTTAACCCTTTCCCGCTTGCTGGACCGGGCGCCGCTTTCCCTTGAGCGGGGTTCGGGCGGCTCCGTGGTTGGGCCGGCTGGAGGGTCTTCGAGCTCCCGCCGCGTGGACCCCCGCGCCGACCTCAGGGAGGCCACGGAGCGGAACGCCCGTGAGGCGCGGGAGGAGCGCGAGGCGGCGGAAAAAGCGGCCGCCCAGGCGGCGAAGGAGCAGGCCGACGCGGCAGCCAAGGCCCAGGCGGAGACGGCGACCGCGGAGACGGAGGCGGAGGGCTCGCGCAACCAGCCTCCGCTGCTTGCCATTCCCCTGCGAGCCGTGGCCCCTGACATCCCATTGCCCTTGGCGGAGGAGATCGTCCAAGACCCGCCGCTGGTGGAGAGGAGGGAGGACCCCATGGCCTTCGCGAGGAGAGCGCCGCCAGCAGCGCCAACTGGAGCGGGCCAAGGCGGCCAATCATCAGCAGTGCCAGAGGAGCCGGCCGGGGGAGAGCCGGAGGACAAAGCCGGCCTCGAGGTGCAGCCGGTGGCGCGCCGGCGCGCAGGGGGAGGCGCCGCTCCGCCGGAGTCGCGCCGAGTCGTGGGCGCCGGTCAGTCGGCGGTGGCTCTGGAGACGGCCAGCACCGCCACGTCCGAGTGGACTCCCAGCGGGGGGACTGGCGAGCTGAATGTGGCGGCTCAAGAGGTCCGGAGCCGACTTCAAGCTCAGGCCGCCCTGCTGCAGCAGTACACTCAGGTGTTCCTGTCGATGCGGGCCGCCATCCGGGTGAGTCTTCCATTCTTGGCTGCTTTGAACTTTTGATTTCTTCTGTGGGGGCGCGTGAGCGCACCCACTAGGTGTAGTCCCCGAGATTCGGGCCGACTGCTGCGCAGTCGGGTCGGATCTTTCTTGACGGCTACCTTATTTTGCTTCCTGTCTGCATTTCCACGAATATCATAACTCCCGTGCAGCCACCTTCAACTCCCAGGCTCGGGAGTTGAGTCGGAGGACCGACGACCTGGCCGACAGCCGAAGTAAGTGCTTGATCTTTTTCTGTCTTCCTGTGGGGGCGCGTCAGCGCACCCACTGGGTGTAGTCCCCGAGATTCGGGCCGACTGCTGAGCAGTCGGGTCGGATCTTCTTTGACGACTTTTTCCTTATTGGTTTTTCTTTTTCTTTGTCTTCAGGGGCCAACGCCGACTTGAGGAAGGAGCTTGGCGAAGCGCAGGCCGCCCTTCATACCAAGGATGCCGAGTACGCTGTATTGGTCCAGGAGCATGACCACCTGGCCAAGAAGCTGGCCGACCAAGAGAAGAGCCACATGGCGGCCCTGCAGAAAGCGCAGGATAGCGAGGCCGCCCTGAAGGCGGAGTTTGAGACCGAGGCGGCGAGCTGGGCCGAGACTCGACGAGCACTGGATGAAGGCTTCGGCCGCATCGAGGACTTGATCGACGGTAAGCCGCCTTCCTCGCTCCTCTCCTGCCCCTTGCCGCCTGGGTTTTTGGCTTAACTTGTGCTGCTGCTTATTTTTTTGTGCAGACTACTTCCTCGGCTACTCCGCCTTCGCCGCCCAAAGCATCGAGGCCCATCGCGAGGCGCGCCGTCAGGCGGGGGCCAACATCGCGCCGGATGCGAACCGGACGCTTGAGGTGTAGCTCTTGGCTGTCCAGGCGCAGTTGCAGCCGGCTCATCGGATGCTTCGCCGGCTCCAACGTGCCGGGGCGCAAGTGTTGGCCGCCCTCTGGCCCGGCGAGACGATCCCCCGCACCCCAAGCCGGACTGCCGACTGGCTGGAGGTCGCAGTCGGTCGCTTTGAGGCTTGGAAGGCGTCGGCGGCCCGCCTCGAAGCCGGGCGGGCGTTGGAGTTCGTTCGGGCTTGGTACCCAGGGCTGAGCCTGGACCAGCTGCGCACTTGGCGGATGGAGGCCGATGCGGACCTGGAGGAGGTGAGGCCGGCTATCGCCCAGCGGGCTTCAACGATCGCCGAGTGCACCGACAGCAGCGTTTTTGCACCCGAAATTGATGATGACGGTGTTGCCTAGCCAGAGGAGTGGTTCGGGCTGAACCCGGCGGTGGGCGAGGACTCGGCAGAGGAGATCGCCTCCAGCGATGAGGGCGAGGATGACGAAGAGGAGGACGGCGAAGACGTCGAGCCGGCTGGTGGAACAACCGGCCGACCTCAGGCCGACCATGCCTCCAGCAACGAGGCGCGTGGAAGCGCGCCCTCTGCGGGAGGCGGTGACCAAGCCGAGGTTCGCCAGTCGGCCGCTCCTTCAGCCGGCACAACCGTCTCCGCCAACCAGCCCGGCTCGTCGGTCGCTCCGCCAGCTTGACTTGCCGTTCTTATTTTTCCTGCTTGTTGTCTTTTGAACAATCTTCATTAAGTTTTCGCAGTTCCACCCACTGGGGGTGTATCCAAACTATGTTGAATGCTGGCCTCTCGGAGGTCTTTTATGTAAATATTATTATGTGCATGTTTGGTTTCCATTCACGTACGCTTTTTATCCTTAGCCTTTTTCCTTTGCCGCCTTCCCTCTTTGGGGAGGCAAGTACTCGAGCTTTCTTGGATTGAAGTGAAGTGAACAGAAACCGGCCGGCCAGCTACTCTGGTAGCCAGTCGGCGGTGGGAGAAAAACCGGCTTTTGTTATATTAGTCCGTTAGTCCCTAGCCGTTTTTCGCGTGGGCGCCCGTTCCTGCCTTTATCTCTTGCCAGCCGGACAGCCGGTTCTTCGAACTGCGACTTTTGGCAAGAGAAGGCTTGGGAGCCGGCACACTACTTGTCTGACTACGGGTAGGACTTCTAATATAACTCCAGTCGGCCAGTCCCCGAGCCGACTAGTCGAACCCGGTGCCGGACGGAACAAGTAAATGAAATGCCAAGGTCATAAGCATGATACTTTTCATTCATAGATAAAAGATGGCAGTCCTCGAGCCCTCCTCAGGGGGCCTGTTGTCTCGAACTTAGTACAAAAGTTAGCGTCATACATACTGCATTTCAGCTGTAAAATCTTCGAAGGAGGTTGGCGTTCCATGGTCGTTCCGACTCCTTGCCGGAGTCATCTCTCTTGCGTGCCTTCGGCTTCTGTGCGTCGATCAAGTAGTAGGAGTCGTTGCCTAGAGCTCTACTAATGACGAATGGGCCTTCCCAAGGGGCCGAGAGCTTGTGCTGGCCGGCTGTTCGCTGGATCAGCCGGAGCACAAGATCGCCCTCTTGGAAAGATCTTGGCCTGACCTTCCGGCTGTGGTAGCGGCGCAGGCCCTGCTGGTAGATGACAGATCGGCTGAGGGCTAACAGCCGGCTTTCTTCCAGCAGGTCGATGCCGTCTTCTCGTGCTTCCTTGGCCTCCGCCTCCGTGTACATGGTTACCCGAGGCGAGTCGAACTCGATGTCAGTTGGGATGACCGCCTCGGCACCATACACAAGGAAGAAAGGGGTGAAGCCGGTTGACTTGTTTGGTGTAGTGCGCAGACTCCAGAGGACAGTCGGCAGCTCGTCGAGCCAACAGCCGGCTGAACGCTCCAGAGGTACGACCAGTCGGGGCTTGATGCCGGAGAGGATGAGGCCGTTGGCTCGCTCGACCTGGCCGTTTGACTGCGGGTGGGCGATGGACGCTAAGTCCAGCCGAATACCTTGGGCTGCGCAGAAACGTGCCAAGGCTCCTTTGGCAAAATTCGTGCCATTGTCGGTGATGATGCTGTGTGGCACGCCGTACCGAGTTGTTATGTCTGCGATGAATGTCACAGCAGTCGGCCCGTTCAGCTTCTTGATCGGCTTTGCCTCAATCCACTTGGTGAATTTGTCCATGGCGACGAGCAAATGCGTCATGCCGCTGCGCGCCATCTTGAATGGGCCCACCATGTCCAGTCCCCAAACGGCGAAGGGCCAAGTGAGGGGAATGGTCTTGAGTGCCGAAGCCGGCATGTGTTGCTTGGAGCTGAAGAGTTGGCACCCCTTGCAATATTTAACTAATTCTTTGGCGTCATCCAAAGCAGTCGGCCAGAAGAAACCATGGCGGAAGGCTTTGGCGACAAGTGATCTTGAGGCCGCATGGTGGCCGCATTCTCCTTGGTGAATGTCTCTGAGGATTGCAATGCCCTTCTCTTGCTCGACGCACCGTTGGAGGACTCCAGTGACACTGCGCTTGACTAGTTCTCTGTTGACGATTGTGTATGCTCCGGCTTGACGTTGGACTTGTCTTGCCTCTGTTTCGTCAGCCGGCAGATCTTGGTTTACTAGGAAGTTGAGGATGGACTGAGCCCATGACGGAGCCGCGACTTCTTCTACTGCCAATGTGGCTACTGCCACCAGGGTGGGCAGGCTGGGTGGTGAAATGCTGGAGTCGGCCGCCGGCTGTTGTGCTGGTGCAGTCCCCGGGCCGGCTACGGCAGTCCCCGAGCCGGACCCGGCCGCGTCGGGGTTAGGCGGCATGAATATGGAATCGGACTCTGGAGACGGCTTGATAGATGGCTTGAGGAGGCGTTGTAGAGTGACGCCGGTTGGTATTGCTTGCCGAGTAGAGCCTATTCGAGCCAGGGCATCGGCTAGCTCGTTGTCGGCTCGCGGTACGTGGAGGAACTCGCATCCTTCAAAGTATCCGCTGAGTTGTTGAACCAGGAAGCGGTAGCTTGCCGCATTTGCGTCCTTGGCGTCCCAGTCGCCGGATGATTGCTGAACCACCAAGTCCGAGTCGCCATAACATAGGATCCGGCGAATGCCGAGTTCTTTGGCAAGCCGGAGCCCATGTATGAGCGCCTCGAACTCGTCCACGTTGTTGGAGGCGGCAAAGTGAATCTGCAGCGTGTATCTGAGCTTGTCGCCTTTGGGAGAGGTAAGGACGATGCCGGCTCCCAAGCCGGTGCGCATCTTGGACCCGTCGAAGTGCATGCGCCAATGGGTGGAGTCGGGAGCCGGCGGCAGGTACTGGGTCTCGGCCCAGTCGACGAGGAAGTCGGCCAGTGCTTGGGACTTGATGGCGGTGCGGGGCTGGTAGAAGATTGTGTAAGGGGCCAGCTCGATGGCCCATTTTGCCACCCGGCCGGATGCGTCCCGGCTGCCTATGATCTCGGCCAGCGGGGCGGTGCATACGACCGTGACGGGATGCTCTTGAAAGTAGGGCTTCAGCTTCTTGGCGGTGAAGTACACGTCGTAACACATCTTCTGGTAGTGCGGGTAGTTCTTCTTTGAAGCGGATAGCACCTCGCTCAAATAATACACCGGCCTCTGGACCGGCTGGGCTCGGCCTTCTTCTGGGCGTTGGACTACGATGACGGTGCTGACCACCCGGCTGGTTGCGGCAATGTAAAGGAGCATGGGCTCTTTCTCAGTCGGCGCTGCTAGGACGGGCGGCGTGGCCAGCATCTTCTTTAGCTTGTGAAAGGCTTGGTCGGCCTGGTCGTTCCACTCGAAGTGAGTGCTCTTCTTCATGAGGCGGTAGAGGGGGAGAGCTTTCTCTCCGAGCCGGCTGATGAAGCGGTTCAAGGAGGCCAAGCATCCGGTGAACTTTTGGATGTCTCGAAGCTTGGTGGGGATCGCCATTCTCTCGATGGCCTTGATCTTCACCGGGTTGCATTCGATGCCGCGTTCGGAGACCAGGAAGCCTAGGAGCTGGCCGGCTGGCACTCCGAACACGCATTTCTCGGGGTTGAGCTTGATTTGGAACCGGCGCAGGTTCTCAAACGTTTCCTTGAGGTCTCCCAGCAAGGTGCCGCGCTTCTCCGTCTTCACCACAATGTCGTCCACGTAGACGTGAGCGTTTCTGCCGAGTTGCTTGAGGAGGCACTTCTGCATGCAACACTGAAAAGTAGCACCGGCATTTCTCAAGCCGAATGTCATAGTCAGGTAGCAGAAGGCTCCAAATGGCGTGATGAAGGCGGTCTTCAGGCGGTCGTCCGGATCCAGCTTTATCTGGTGATATCCTGAGTAAGCACCCAAGAAACTCAATAGCTCGCATCCGGCTGTGGAGTCTATCACTTGGTCAATCCTTGGCAGGGCAAAGGGATCTTTGGGGCAGGCCTTGTTGAGGCTTGTGTAGTCTATACACATGCGCCACTTGTTCTTCTTCTTTAGCACGAGGACCGGGTTGGCGAGCCACTCTGGAAAGGAAACTTCCATAATGAAGCCGGCTGCCAGAAGCCGGGCTATCTCCTCCCCTACAATCCTGCGTTTCTCCTCCGACAGTCGGCGAAGGGGTTGTTTGACTGGCTTTGCGTCTTCTCGGACGTGTAGTTTGTGCTCGGCGAATTTCCTCGGAACACCCGGCATGTCCTTGGGGGACCATGCAAAGATGTCCCGATTCTCACGGAGGAAATCGGCGAGCTCGCCTTCCTATTTGCTGTTCAGGTTTGCCCCGATGACAGCAAACCTCTCTGGGTGCTCGGGGTCAAGAGGTATCTTCTTCGTCTCCTTGGCCGGCTGGAAAGATCCTTGTGCATCATGCTCCTTGGGATCGGGGGACACGGCCGACTGCTTGCCGGCTATGGCCACGACTCGGTCCAACATCTTCTTTTCTTCGGCAATCACAAGGGACTCGGCTAGCCGGCTGCTAGCTGCCGCGCACTCAGAGGACTTCTTGTAATCGCCGGCTACGGTGATGACGCCTTTGGTGCTTGGTATCTTCATCTTGAGGTATGCATAGTGGGGAACTGCCATGAATTTGGCCAAGGCAGATCGGCCAAGCAATGCATGGTAAGGGCTCTCCAGGTCCACCACTTCAAACCAGGTCGCTTCCCGGCGGAAATGCTCCTTGTCCCCAAAAAGTACATCAATCTTGATCTTGCCAATGGGGGCGCAGGACAGGCCGGGTACGATGCCATGGAACACTGTTCGAGTAGGCATGAGCTGCTTCGTCTTGACATTTAGCTTCTCCAGGGTGTCACGGTACAGGATGTTAATGCTGCTCCCGCCGTCTATCAACACACGGGAGAAGCGGGCGGCGCGTCTGTCCGTCGCGAGGGTGGCTTCCAGGACCAATGCATAAGAGCCGGGAAACGGCATCACCTCTGGATGGTCGGCCCGGCTCCAGCTGATGGGCTTTTCTGACCAATGCATGTGTTCGGCGGGGTTGGCAGCGACCATGCTGACTTCCTGGTGCTCTCGACGTTTGCTGCGCCGGTCTTCGGGCTGGCTTGTAACGATGATGTAGGTTGCTTGCTCGTCGGGGAATTCGTCGTGCACGGCTCCGACTGCGGGCCGAGCGGCCGGAGGCGGAGGCGGCGGGCCGGCAGGCGGAGGTGGCGCGAGCCCCTCGCCTTTAGAGATTCGGGTGAGCCAATGGCACTTCCGGGTTGTGTGGTTGGACGGCTTCGCGCCGCTGTGGAACTTGCACGGGGCGTCGAGAATTTGCTCGTAGGAGAAGGCCGGCTGCCAAGCTGGCCTGCCGCCCTTGGGTTTCTTGGGCGCGGGCCGCCCTTCGGGCGGCACATCTTCAACTGTGGCCACCTGCCGACTGGCGGGAGGCGGCGCGGGGCCCTTGCGTTTGTGGTCGTTCGGGTGTGGGCGTTGGCCGGAATCCCCAGACGGCGTCTTGGGCGCCGGGTTGAGTACCTTTCCGGACGCATCTACCCGAAGCTCGGTCTTCATCGAAGAGTCGGCGGTGGCGTACTTGTCCGCTATGTCCAGAAGCTCGTCGAGGGTAGTCGGGTCGTCGCAGAGGAGCTTGTGCTTGAGGAGGGTGCCTTCTCGGCATCCGGCAGTGAAGTATTCTATGGCTTGCACCTCGTGCACCCCTTCGCAGGAGTTGCGGAGCTCAGCCCAACGCGTGAGGTAGTCGCGAGTGGACTCGGCGGGGCCTTGCACGCACAAGGAGAGCTGTCTGGGCTTGGGAGCCCGCTTGTAGGTGCTGGTGAAGTTGCGGATGAAAGCTTCGGTGAAATCTAGCCAGCTGTTGACGCTGCGCGGTTTGAGGCTGTTGAGCCAGGTCCGCGTCGTGCCTTGCAGCATGAGGGGCACGTACTTCACGGCAACACGCCGGTTGCCGTTGGCTATGCTGACCGCCGTGGAGTAGTCGATTAGCCAATCTTCCGGCTTCACAGAGCCGTTGTACTTGGGCGTGTCTCTTGGGAGCGAGGACCCTTTGGGGAAGGGCTCATCGCGGATGCGGGGGCCGAAACAAGGCGGGCCGACATCGTCTTCTTCTTCCAGCGCCAGGGATCGCGCCAGGCGATCGATCCGATGGCGGGCGTCGTTCTCGCCGACTGCTTCGCGGTGACCTAGTCGGCCGCTGAGAGTCGGGTGCGCCACCGGCGGCGGGGTGGGATATCTCTCTCCACGGGTTCGAGGCGGAGGCGGGTTGCCCTGCCATTCCGTGGCTCGGGGATGGCCGTCCGCGTCTCGCTCGATGGAGATTCGGGTCCGGCTGCGGCTGGCAGCCGGCTCTTTCTCACGCCGCGCGCGGGTGTTGCTCGTAGTCGGTGTCCGGGACGTCGCGCCGTGATCTCGGCGCGGGGGAGGGCTTCCCGCGCGGCCGTCGGTTTTGTGCCGCTGCGCGGCTGCATCGATCAGCTGCTGGATGCGTCGGGTCATGTGGGGGAGTTCTTCGGCCCCCAGTCCGTCTAGCTCGTCTACGGCCGCCTGGGCGGCGCACAGGTTCTCGAGTGGAGTGGCGTAGACTGGGTGGTCGACTCCTAACGTGTCGGCGATGACGGCGCCGCGTTGCTTGACAATGCCGGCCCGGCCTGGCCCACCCGGAGCCGGCGTGCCGAAGGCGGCGCGGTCAGCTTCGCGCTGGTAGGCCTCAGTGAGGCGTCTTACAGAAGCCAGCCTTCGGCCCTCTGCGAGGAGGGCGAGGCGGCGCGCTTCCAGTGCTTCGTCGTCGGCATTAGCCGGGAGGGGGGTGGACAAGTCGTGGGCCGCCGCGTGCGGGGCGTCGTGGGCGCTCTTGTCGGCCGAGCCGCCGTGGCCGACAACCATCACTTCAGTGGTGACAGCATCGCAGCCGTCGGCTCGAGGAAGCGGGTCGTTGTAGATCGCGACGTTGGTGGGGAAGGTGTCGAACGAGGCCGTGTCGGAGTCGACAGGCATCGGGTCGGTGGAGACAACCGACTCCAGATCCACAGTGGGCTCGCTGGAGACATGGAGCTGGCCGAGGAGGTTGGCGAGGTGGTCGGTGCCCGCATCAGAGGCGAGCTCGTCGGAGATGAGGGTTTCGTCGAGGAGATCGGCGAGGCTGCTCGCCGCGCAGACGCTGGTGATGCCTTGCAGCGCGTCGTGGCAAGCGCCATCGGGCGTGCCGGGCTGGCTACGCTCGCTGGGAAGAGGGTTCCCGTCCAGAACAGGTCTCCGGACGACGGTGCACCTGGCCCCGCGGTGGGCGCCAAATGTCGGGTGGTAGGTGTGACATATGCCAATGAGTGGCTTATCATTGTGGGAGCCAGTAAGACATCGCCGGTGCTTGGAAACCGGATGAGGCGAAGATATGCACGCCGGCGAATCTTACCCAGCTTCGGGGCTCTCCGTGGAGATAACACCCCTACTGCTGCTCTGCGGGGTCTCCGCATGATCACTAGATGGACAAGTAGCTACACAATGCTCCTTGAGCTGTTTGGTGGGAGGAGGTAGAAGGGCACGGTTAGCTTGCTTCTCCTCCTTGTGTGGTGTCTAGAACTAGCAGGGGGTCCAACCCTTTGCATGGGTGCCCCGGGGGGTTTATATAAGCCTACCCCCCGGGGGTACAATGGTAATCCGACTGGGCACGGGGCCCAGCCGTCTGTGACTGTGCTCGCCGGCTTCTGCGCCGGCTGCTGGGGCCCGCCGACTGGTGGGTCCCGCCGGCTGCCGGCCCCTTGGTCGACAGGCAGGCCCCACTGTCCAGGGCCCGGTCGGCGGCTGGTTACTGTTGCTCTATCTTGGTGACGTGGGCTTCGTCGTGGTAGGCGTGGCTACAGTGCCGCCGCCCGTCGGGCGATCGCTGTAGCCTCACCGCGTCTTGTCTCCTTAATGGGCATCTCCTTCGGGGAAGGCGGCGAGCCGGCTGCGGGGAGCCGGCTCCATCTTGGGCCGACTGGGGGGAGGCGTGGCCGCCTTCGGGTGTCTCTCTGCCCGAAGGGGCCCACCACCTGTGGGCCGCGCTGGCGGCCCGTCGTGGGTGACACCAGGGTCAGCATGGCAACAGTGCGCGCCGGACGGGTCATGCCCACTCCGTACGGCGCACTGTGCCAAGCGTGCTCCGGGATTCGGGGGAGGCAGGCTTCACTGTAGCCACGCCCCGTCACATCGCCGCTAGGTGGATGCAAACTTTGAGGGTACGGTCCCGACCGCTTTATGGGAGCCGGCTTCTTGGAGTCGGCCTTCTCGCGGCCGGCTTCTTGAAGTCAGCCCTCCCATGGCTTTCTTCATGAGGGCTAGAGTCGGGCCACCTTCCGAAAGCCGGCCTGGGTGACAGCCAGCAAGGGGAAGGCGGACCCATGTCTTGGATTCTTGAGAGCCGGACGGGCTCGTAATTTTTTCAGAAGGGCCAGGGGGAGCCGGCTAGGCTACCCATGGCTATTTACTCCGACAACATGCACTAGTTGCATAAGGTGGCTAGCGGGTGTCTGTCTCTCCCACTTTAGTCGGATCGGATTCGATGAAAAGGGTCCTTATGAAGGGTAAATAGCAATTGGCATATCACGTTGTGGTTTTTGCGTAGGTAAGAAACGTTCTTGCTAGAAACCCATAGCAGCCACGTAAAACATGCAACCAACAATTAGAGGATGTCTAACTTGTTTTTGCAGGGTATGCTATGTGATGTGATATGGCCAAGAAGAATGTGATGAATGATATGTGATGTATGAGATTGATCATGTTCTTGTAATAGGAATCACGACTTGCATGTCGATGAGTATGACAACCGGCAGGAGCCATAGGAGTTGTCTTAATTTATTTATAAATGTCATGTAATTACTTTACTTTATTGCTAACCGTTAGCTGTAGTAGTAGAAGTAATAGTTGGCGAGACAACTTCATGAAGACACGATGATGGAGATCATGGTGTCATGCCGGTGACGATGATGATCATGGAGCCCCGAAGATGGAGATCAAAAGGAGCAATATGATATTGGCCATATCATGTCACTATTTGATTGCATGTGATGTTTATCATGTTTATACATCTTATTTGCTTAGAACGACGGTAGTAAATAAGATGATCCCTCATTAAAATTTCAAGAAAGTGTTCCCCCTAACTGTGCACCGTTGCGACAGTTCGTTGTTTCGAAGCACCACGTGATGATCGGGTGTGATAGATTCTAACGTTCACATACAACGGGTGTAAGACAGATTTACACACGCGAAACACTTAGGTTGACTTGACGAGCCTAGCATGTACAGACATGGCCTCGGAACACAAGAGACCGAAAGGTCGAGCATGAGTCATATGGTAGATACGATCAACATGAAGATGTTCACCGATGATGACTAGTCCGTCTCACGTGATGATCGGACACGGCCTAGTTGACTCGGATCATGTAATCACTTAGATGACTAGAGGGATGTCTATCTGAGTGGGAGTTCATAAGATGAACTTAATTATCCTGAACATAGTCAAAAGGTCTTCGCAAATTATGTCGTGGCTCGCGCTTTAGTTCTACTGTTTAGATATGTTCCTAGAGAAAATTTAGTTGAAAGTTGATAGTAGCAATTATGCGGACTAGGTCCGTAAACTGAGGATTGTCCTCATTGCTTCATAGAAGGCTTATGTCCTTAATGCACCGCTCAGCGTGCTGAACCTCGAACATCGTCTGTGGATGTTGCGAACATCTGACATACACATTTTGATAACTACGTGATAGTTCAGTTAAACGGTTTAGAATTGAGGCACCGAAAACGTTTTTGAAACGTCGTGAAACATATGAGATGTTTCGAGGGCTGAAATTGGGATTTCAGGCTCGTGCCCACGTCAAGAGGTATAAGACCTCCGACGATTTTCTTAGCCCACAAACTAAGGGAGAAAAGCTCAATTGTTGAGCTTGTTCTCAGATTGTCTGAGTACAACAATCATTTGAATCGAGTGGGAGTTGATCTTCCAGATGAGATATTGATGTTTCTCCGAAGTCATTACCACCAAGCTGCTAGAGCTTCGTGATGAACTATAATGTATCAGGGACATATATGATGATCGTTGAGATATTCGCGATGTTTGACACCACAAAAGTAGAAATCAAGAAGGAGCATCAATTGTTGATGGTTGGTGAAACCACTAGTTTCAAGAAGGGCAAGGGCAAAAAGGGATGCTTCATGAAATGGCAAATCAGCTGCTGCTCTAGTGAAGAAACCCAAGGTTGAACCCAAACCCGAGACTAAGTGCTTCTGTAAGAAGGGGAACAGCCACTGGAGCAGAATTACCCTAGATACTTGGTAGATGAGAAGGCTGTCGATAGAAGTATATTGGATATACATTATGTTAATGTGTACTTTACTAGTACTCCTAGTAGCACCAGGGTATTAGATACCGGTTCGGTTACTAAGTGTTAGTAACTCGAAACAAAAGCTACGGAATAAACGGAGACTAGCTAAATGTGAGATGACGATATGTGTTGGAAGTATTTCCAAGGTTGATCAAATATCGTACGCTCCCTCTACCATCGAGATTGGTGTTTGCGTTGAGCATACACATGATTGGATTATGTCTATCGCAATACGGTTATTCATTTAAGGAGAATAATGGTTACTCTGTTTATTTGAATAATACCTTCAATGGTCTTACACCTAAAATGAATGGTTTATTGAATCTCGATCGTAGTGATACACATGTTCATGCCAAAAGATAGTACCACCTATTTGTGGCACTGCCACGTAAGTCATATCGGTATAAAATGCATGAAGAAGCTCCATGTTGATGGATCTTTGGGCTCACTCGTTTTTGAAAAGTTTGAGGCATGCAAACCATGTCTATTGGTGTATATGCATGAAGAAACTCCATGCAAATGGACCGTTTGGACTCACTTGATTTTGAATCACTTGAGACATGCAAATCATACCACATGGGCAAGATGACTGAAAGCCTCGTTTTTCAGTAAAATGGAACTAGAAAGCAACTTGTTGGAAGTGATACATTTTGATGTGTGCAGTCCAATGAGTGCTGAGGCGTGTAGTGGATATCGTTATGTTCTTACTTCACAGATGATTTGAGTAGATGTTGAGTACATTTACTTGATGAATCACGAGTCTGAATTATTGAAAGGTTCAAGTAATTTCAGGGTGAAGTTGAAAGATCGTCGTGACAAGAGGATAAAATATCTATGATATGATCATAGAGATGAATATCTGAATTACGAGTTTGGCATAGAATTAAGACATTGTGGAAATTGTTTCACAACTAATACAGCCTGGAACACCATAGTGTGATGGTGTGTCCGAACATCATAACTGCACCCTATTGGATATGATGCATACCATGATGTCTTTTATCGAATTACCACGATAGTTTATGGGTTAGGCATTAGAGACAACCACATTCACTTTAAATAGGGCACCACGTAATTCCGATGAGATGACACCGTATGAACTATGGTTTAGAGAAACCTAAGCTGTCATTTCTTAAAAGTTTGGGGCTGCGACGATTATGTGAAAAAGTTTTAGGCTGATAAGCTCAAACCCAAAGCGGATAAATGCATCTTCATAGGACACCCAAAAAAAGTTGGGTATACCTCCTGTCTCAGATCCGAAAGCAATAAGGGATTGTTTCAAGAATCGGGTCCTTTCTCGAGGAAAAGTTTCTCTCGAAAGAATTGAGTGGGAGGATGGTGGAGACTTGATGAGGTTGTTGAACCGTCTCTTCAACTAGTGTGTGGCAGGGCACAGGAAGTTGTTCCTGTGGCGCCTACATCAATTGAAGTGGAAGCTTATGATAGTGATCATGAAACTTCAGATCAAGTCACTACCAAACCTCGTGGGATGACAAGGATGCATACTACTTCAGAGTGGTACGTGATCCTGTCTTGGAAGTCATGTTGCTAGACAACAATGAACCTACGAGCTATGGAGAAGCGATGGTGGGCCCGGATTCCGATAAATGGCTCGAGGCCATAAAATCCGAGAGAGGATCCATGTATGAAAACAAAGTGTAGACTTTGGAAGAACGGCTCGATGGTCGTAAGGCTGTTGAGTACAGATGGATTTTAAAAGGAAGGCGGACAATGATGGTAAGTATCACCATCAAGAAAGCTCGACTTGTCGTTAAGATGTTTTTCGACAAGTTCAAGGAGTTGACTACGATGAGACTTTCTCACTCGTAGCGATGCTAAGAGTCTGTTGGAATTATATTAGCGATTACTGCATTGTTTATGAAATCTTGCAGATAGGATGTCAAAAACATTGTTTTCTCAATGATTTTCTTGAGGAAAGGTTGTATGTGATACAACCGGAAGGTTTTGTCAATCCTGAAAGATTCTAATAAGTATGCAAAGCTCCAGCAATCCTTCTAAGGACTGGAGTAAGCATCTCGGAGTTGGAATGTATGCTTTGATGAGATGATCAAAGATTTTGGGTGTATACAAAGTTTATGAGAAACTTGTATTTCCAAAGAAGTGAGTGGGAGCACTATAGAATTTCTGATGAATATATGTTGTTGACATGTTGTTGATCAGAAATGATGTAGAATTTCTGGAAAGCATATAGGGTTATTTGGAAAGTGTTTTTCAATGGAAAGCCTGGATTAAGCTACTTGAACATTGAGCATCAAGATCTATAAGGATAGATCAAAACGCTTAATGATACTTTCAAATGAGCACATACCTTGACATGATCTTGAAGGTGTTCAAGATGGATCGGTCAAAGAAGGAGTACTTGCCTGAGTTGTAAGGTATGAAGTTAAGACTTAAAGCTCGACCACGGCAGAAGAAAGAGAAAGGACGAATGTCGTCCCCTATGCTTTTGTCATAGGCTCTATACGGTATGCCATGCTGAGTACCGCACCTGATGTGTGCCTTGCCACATGTCTGGCAAGAGGGTACAAAGGTGATCCAGGAGTGGATCACTAGACAGCGGTCAAAATTGTCCTTGGAGTAATAAGGACATGTTTCTCAATTATGGAGGTGATAAAGAGTTCGGCGTAAAGAGTTACGTCGATGCAAGCTTAACACCTATCCGGATAGCTCTGAGTAGAGATACGGGATACGTATAATGGAGCAACAATTTAGAATAGCTCCAAGTAGAACAATTATTTGTAATGGCTCCAAATGTAGCATAGTAGTTGCATCTACAAGATGACATAGAAATTTGCGAAGTACATACGAATCTGAATGTTGCAGACCCGTTGACTGAAACCTCTCTCACAAGCAAAGCATGATCAAACCCAGAACTCATTGAGTCTTAATCACATGATGATGTGAACTAGTTTAGTGACACTAGTAAACTCTTTGGATGTTGGTCACATGGCGATGTGACCTGTGAGTGTTAATCACATGGCGATGTGAACTAGATTATTGACTCTAGTGCAAGTGGGAGACTGTTGGAAATATGCCCTAGAGGCAATAATAAATTGATTATTATTATATTTCCTTGTTCATGATAATCGTTTATTATCCATGCTAGAATTGTATTGATAGGAAACTCAGATACATGTGTGGATACATAGACAACACCATGTCCCTATTAAGCCTCTAGTTGACTAGCTCGTTGATCAATAGATGGTTACGGTTTCCTGACCATGGACATTGGATGTCGTTGATAACGGGATCACATCATTGGGAGAATGATGTGATGGACAAGACCCAATCCTAAGCCTAGCACAAAGATCGTGTAGTTCGTATGCTAAAGCTTTTCTAATGTCAAGTATCATTTCCTTAGACCATGAGATTGTGCAACTCCTGGATACCGTAGGAATACTTTGGGTGTGCCAAACGTCACAACGTAACTGGGTGGCTATAAAGGTACACTATAGGTATCTCCGAAAGTGTCTGTTGGGTTGGCACGAATCGAGACTGGGATTTGTCACTCCGTGTAAACGGAGAGGTATCTCTGGGCCCACTCGGTAGGACATCATCATAATGTGCACAATGTGATCAAGGAGTTGATCATGGGATGATGTGTTATGGAACGAGTACAAGAGACTTGCCGGTAACAAGATTGAACAAGGTATCGGGATACCGACGATCGAATCTCGGGCAAGTACAATACCGATAGACAAAGGGAATTGTATACGGGATTGATCGAATCCTCGACATCGTGGTTCATCCGATGAGATCATCGTGGAACATGTGGGAACCAACATGGGTATCCAGATCCTGCTGTTGGTTATTGACCGGACAACGTCTCGGTCATGTCTGCATGGTTCCCGAACCCGTAGGGTCTACACACTTAAGGTTCGATGATGCTAGGGTTATAAGGAATAGATGCACGTGGTTACCGAATGTTGTTCGGAGTCCCAGATGAGATCCCGGACGTCACGAGGAGTTCCGGAATGGTCCGGAGGTAAAGATTTATATATGGGAAGTCCTGTTTTGGTCACCGGAAAAGTTTCGGGTTTTACCGGTAGTGTACCGGGATCACCGGAGGGGTCCGGGGGTCCACCAAGTGGGGCCACCAGCCCCGGAGGGCTGCATGGGCCAAGTGTGGGAGGGGACCAGCCCCAGGTGGGCTGGTGCGCCCCCCACCAAGGCCCAAGGCGCCTCCAAGAGGGAAGGGGGGCAAACCCTAGGGCAGATGGGCCCTAAGGCCCACCCCAGGTGCGCCTCCCCCTCTCCCCCTTGTGGCCGCCACCCAGATGGGATCTGGGGGGCTGCCGCCACCCCTAGGGAGGGAACCCTAGGTGGGGGCGCAGCCCCTCCCCTCCCCCTATATATACTTGAGGTTTGGGCTGCCCAAGACACACGAGTTCCTCTCCTTCTTGGCGCAGCCGTACCCCTCTCTCTCTCCTCGTCTCTTGCGATGCTTGGCGAAGCCCTGCTGGAGTACCACGCTCCTCCACCACCACCATGCCGTTGTGCTGCTGCTGGATGGAGTCTTCCTCAACCTCTCCCTCTCTCCTTGCTGGATCAAGGCATGGGAGACGTCGCCGGGCTGTACGTGTGTTGAACGCGGAGGTGCCGTCCGTTCGGCACTAGGATCTCCGGTGATTTGGATCACGACGAGTACGACTCCTTCAAACCCATTCTCTTGAATGCTTCCGCATAGCGATCTACAAGGGTATGTAGATGCACTCTCCTTCCCCTCGTTGCTGGTTTCTCCATAGATAGATCTTGGTGACACGTAGGAAAATTTTGAATTTCTGCTATGTTCCCCAACATGGACATCATCATTCCACCATCAGGTATCCTTATCTTCGCTTCTCCTTCCCCTGGACACTCCAAACTCCACCAAGGCCACCTTACGAATGCAAGTCGCCATTTTCATCCACACATTGTTCGCATCCCCTCCTTCCTCCCAAGGGCCCTCCTTAATGACCCTCTCCTTGAACGCTTGAGCTACCTCCCCCTTGAGCTTCCACCACTTCGTTCTAGCGACTTTGGCACGCTTGTCCCGCTGGACACGAATCCGAAAGCGGAAGTCAACAACCACCAGCTTATGTTGGGGTACAACACTCTCTCTAGGTATCACCTTACATTCTAGGCACGCACACCTATCTTCTCTTCTCGAGAGGATGAAACTGAAGGAAATATGCCCTAGAGGCAATAATAAAGTTATTATTTATTTCCTTATATCATGATAAATGTTTATTATTCATGCTAGAATTGTATTAACCGGAAACATAATACATGTGTGAATACATAGACAAACAGAGTGTCACTAGCATGCCTCTACTTGACTAGCTCGTTAATCAAAGATGGTTATGTTTCCTAACCATGAACAAAGAGTTGTTATTTGATTAACGGGATCACATCATTAGGTGAATGATCTGATTGACATGACCCATTCCATTAGCTTAGCACCCGATCGTTTAGTATGTTGCTATTGCTTTCTTCATGACTTATACATGTTCCTATGACTATGAGATTATGCAACTCCCATTTGCTGGAGGAACACTTTGTGTGCTACCAAACGTCACAACGTAAATGGGTGATTATAAAGGTGGTCTACAGGTGTCTCCAAAGGTACATGTTGGGTTCGCGTATTTCGAGATTAGGATTTGTCACTCCGATTGTCGGAGAGGTATCTCTGGGCCCTCTCGGTAATGCACATCACATAAGCCTTGCAAGCATTGCAACTAATGAGTTAGTTGCGAGATGATGTATTAAGGAACGAGTTAAGAGACTTACCGGTAACGAGATTGAACTAGGTATTGAGATACCGACGATCGAATCTCGGGCAAGTAACATACCGATGACAAAGGGAACAACGTATGTTGTTATGCGGTCTGACCGATAAAGATCTTCGTAGAATATGTAGGAGCCAATATGAGCATCCAGGTTCCGCTATTGGTTATTGACCGGAGACGTGTCTCGGTCATGTCTACATTGTTCTCGAACCCGTAGGGTCCGCACGCTTAAGGTTTCGATGACAGTTATATTATGAGTTTATGAGTTTTGATGTACCAAAGTTAGTTCGGAGTCCCGGATGTGATCACGGACATGACGAGGAGTCTCGAAATGGTCGAGACATAAAGATTGATATATTGGATGGCTATATTCGGACACCGAAAGTGTTCCGGGTGATTTCGGAGAAAACCGGAGAGCCGGAGGGTTACCGGAACCCCCCCGGGAGAAGTAATGGGCCATATGGGCCTTAGTGGAGAGAGAGAGGGGCTGCCAGAGGTGGGCCGCGTGCCTCCTCCCCCCTGGTCCGAATTGGACTAGGAGAGGGGGGGCGGCGCCCCCCTTTCCCTCTCCCTCCCCACTTCTTTCCCCCTCCTAGTAGGAGTCCTACTCCTACTAGGAGGAGGACTCCTCCTGGTGCGCCTATAGGGGCCGGCCGGCCTCCTCCCCTTGCTCCTTTATATACGGGGGCAGGGGGCACCCCTAGACACACAAGTTGATCTTCGTGATCGTTCCTTAGCCGTGTGCGGTGCCCCCCTCCACCATATTCCACCTCGGTCAAATTATAGCGGTGCTTAGGCGAAGCCCTGCGACGGTAGAACATCAAGATCATCACCATGCCGTCGTGCTGACGGAACTCCTCCCTGACGCTTTGCTGGATCGAAGCCCGGGGATCGTCATCGAGCTGAACGTGTGCTAGAACTCGGAGGTGCCGTAGTTTCGGTGCTTGATCGGTCGGTCCGTGGAGACGTACGACTACATCAACCAAACGCTTCCGTTGTCGATCTACAAGGGTACGTAGATCACACTCTCCCCTCTCGTTGCTATGCATCACCATGATCTTGCGTGTGCGTAGGAATTTTTTTGAAATTACTACGAAACCCTTCAGTGGCATCCGAGCCTAGGTTTTATATGTTGATGTTATTTGCACGAGTAGAACACAAGTGAGTTGTGGGCGATATAAGTCATACTGCTTACCAGCATGTCATACTTTGGTTCGGCGGTATTGTTGGACGAAGCGGCCCGGACCGACATTACGCGTACGCTTACGCGAGACCGGTTCTCCCGACGTGCTTTGCACATAGGTGGCTTGCAGGTGACAATTTCTCCAACTTTAGTTGAACCGAGTATGGCTACGCCCGGTCCTTGCGAAGGTTAAAACAGCACCAACTTGACAAACTATCGTTGTGGTTTTGATGCGTAGGTAAGATTGGTTCTTGCTTAAGCCCGTAGCAGCCACGTAAAACTTGCAACAACAAAGTAGAGGACGTCTAACTTGTTTTTGCAGGGCATGTTGTGATGTGATATGGTCAAGACATGATGCTAAATTTTATTGTATGAGATGATCATGTTTTGTAACCGAGTTATCGGCAACTGGTAGGAGCCATATGGTTGTCGCTTTATTGTATGCAATGCAATCGCGCTGTAATGCTTTACTTTATCTCTAAGCGGTAGCGATAGTCGTGGAAGCATAAGATTGGCGAGACGACAACGATGCTACGATGGAGATCAAGGTGTCGCGCCGGTGACGATGGTGATCACGACGGTGCTTCGAAGATGGAGATCACAAGCACAAGATGATGATGGCCATATCATATCACTTATATTGATTGCATGTGATGTTTATCTTTTATGCATCTTATCTTGCTTTGATTGACGGTAGCATTATAAGATGATCTCTCACTAATTATCAGGAAGTGTTCTCCCTGAGTATGCACCGTTGCGAAAGTTCTTCGTGCTGAGACACCACGTGATGATTGGGTGTGATAGGCTCTACGTTCAAATACAACGGGTGCAAAACAGTTGCACATGCAGAATACTCAGGTTATACTTGACGAGCCAAGCATATACAAATATGGCCTCAGAACACGGAGACCGAAAGGTCGAGCGTGAATCATATAGTAGATATGATCAACATAGTGATGTTCACCAATGAAACTACTCCATCTCACGTGATGATCGGACATGGTTTAGTTGATTTGGATCACGTAATCACTTAGAGGATTAGAGGGATGTCTATCTAAGTGGGAGTTCTTTAAGTGAATTAACTGAACCTAAATTTATCATGAAACTTAGTACCTGATAGTATCTTGCTTGTTTATGCTTGATTGTAGATAGATGGCTCGTGCTGTTGTTCCGTTGAATTTTAATGCATTCCTTGAGAAAGCAAAGTTGAAAGATGATGGTAGCAATTACACGGACTGGGTCCGTAACTTGAGGATTATCCTCATTGCTGCACAGAAGAATTACGTCCTGGAAGCACCGCTGGGTGCCAGGCCTGCTGTAGGAGCAACACCAGATGTTATGAACGTCTGGCAGAGCAAAGCTGATGACTACTCGATGGTTCAGTGTGCCATGCTTTACGGCTTAGAATCGGGACTTCAACGACGTTTTGAACGTCATGGAGCATATGAGATGTTCCAGGAGTTGAAGTTAATATTTCAAGCAAATGCCCGGATTGAGAGATATGAAGTCTCCAATAAGTTCTATAGCTGCAAGATGGAGGAGAACAGTTCTGTCAGTGAGCATATACTCAAAATGTCTGGGTACAATAATCACTTGATTCAATTGGGAGTTAATCTTCCAGATGATTGCGTCATCGACAGAATTCTCCAATCACTGCCACCAAGCTACAAGAGCTTCGTGATGAACTATAATATGCAAGGGATGAATAAGACTATTCCCGAGCTCTTCGCAATGCTAAAAGCTGCGGAGGTAGAAATCAAGAAGGAGCATCAAGTGTTGATGGTCAACAAGACCACTAGTTTCAAGAAAAAGGGCAAAGGGAAGAAGAAGGGGAACTTCAAAAAGAACGGCAAGCAAGTTGCTACTCAAGAGAAGAAACCCAAACCTGGACCTAAGCTTGAAACTGAGTGCTTCTACTGCAAGCAGACTGGTCACTGGAAGCGGAACTGCCCCAAGTATTTGGCGGATAAGAAGGATGGCAAGGTGAACAAAGGTATATGTGATATACATGTTATTGATGTGTACCTTACTAATGCTCGCAGTAGCACCTGGGTATTTGATACTGGTTCTGTTGCTAATATTTGCAACTCGAAACAGGGACTACGGATTAAGCGAAGATTGGCTAAGGACGAGGTGACGATGCGCGTGGGAAACGGTTCCAAAGTCGATGTGATCGCAGTCGGCACGCTACCTCTACATCTACCTTCGGGATTAATATTAGACCTAAATAATTGTTATTTGGTGCCAGCGTTAAGCATGAACATTATATCTGGATCTTGTTTGATGTGAGACGGTTATTCATTTAAATCTGAGAATAATGGTTGTTCTATTTATATGAGTAATATCTTTTATGGTCATGCACCCTTAAAGAGTGGTCTATTTTTATTGAATCTCGATAGTAGTGACACACATATTCATAGTGTTGAAGCCAAAAGATGCAGAGTTGATAATGATAGTGCAACTTATTTGTGGCACTGCCGTTTAGGTCATATTGGTGTAAAGCGCATGAAAAAACTCCATACTGATGGACTTTTGGAACCACTTGGTACTTGCGAACCGTGCCTCATGGGCAAGATGACTAAAACACTGTTCTCCGGTACTATGGAGAGAGCAACAGATTTATTGGAAATCATACATACAGATGTATGTGGTCCGATGAATATTGAGGATCATGGCGGATATCGTTATTTTCTCACCTTCACAGATGACTTAAGCAGATATGGGTATATCTACTTAATGAAACATAAGTCTGAAACGTTTGAAAAGTTCAAAGAATTTCAGAGTGAAGTTGAAAATCATCGTAACAAGAAAATAAAGTTTCTACGATCTGATCGTGGAGGAGAATATTTGAGTTACGAGTTTGGTGTACATTTGAAAAATTATGGAATAGTTTCGCAACTCACGCCACCCGGAACACCACAGCGTAATGGTGTGTCCGAACGTCGTAATCGTACTTTACTAGATATGGTGCGATCTATGATGTCTCTTACTGATTTACCGCTATCGTTTTGGGGACACGCTCTAGAGACGGCCGCATTCTCATTAAATAGGGCACCATCAAAATCCGTTGAGACGACGCCTTATGAACTGTGGTTTGGCAAGAAACCAAAGTTGTCGTTTCTGAAAGTTTGGGGCTGCGATGCTTATGTGAAAAAGCTTCAACCTGATAAGCTCGAACCCAAATCGGAGAAATGTGTCTTCATAGGATATCCAAAGAAGACTATTGGATACACCTTCTATCACAGATCCGAAGGCTAGACTTTTGTTGCTAAGTTCAGAAACTTTCCGGAGAAGGAGTTTCTCTCGAAAGAAGTGAGTGGGAGGAAAGTAGAACTTGACGAGGTAACTGTACCTGCTCCCTTATTGGAAAGTAGTGCATCACAGAAAACTGTTTCATTGACACCTACACCAATTAGTGAGGAAGCTAATGATGATGATCATGAAACTTCAGAACTAGATACTACTGAACCTCGTAGATCAACCAGAGTGAGATCCGCGCTAGAGTGGTACGGTAATCCTGTTCTAGAAGTCATGCTACTAGATCATGATGAACCTACGAACTATGAAGAAGCGATGGTGAGCCCAGATTCCGCAAAATGGCTTGAAGCCATGAAATCTGAGATGGGATCCATGTATGAGAACAAAGTATGGACTTTGGTTGACTTGCCCGATGATCGGCAAGCAATTGAGAATAAATGGATCTTCAAGAAGAAGACTGACGCTGACGGTAATATTACTGTCTACAAAGCTCGACTTGTCGCAAAAGGTTTTCGGCAAGTTCAAGGGACTGACTACGATGAGACCTTCTCACCCGTAGTGATGCTTAAGTCTGTCCGAATCATGTTAGCAATTGCCGCATTTTATGATTATGAAATTTGGCAGATGGATGTCAAAACTGCATTCCTGAATGGATTTCTGGAAGAAGAGTTGTATATGATGCAACCAGAAGGTTTTGTCGATCCAAAGGGAGCTAACAAAGTGTGCAAGCTCCAGCGATCCATTTATGGACTGGTGCAAGCCTCTCGGAGTTGGAATAAATGCTTTGATAGTGTGATCAAAGCATTTGGTTTTATACAGACTTTTGGAGAAGCCTGTATTTACAAGAAAGTGAGTGGGAGCTCTGTAGCATTTCTGATATTATATGTGGATGACATATTACTAATTGGAAATGATATAGAATTTCTGGATAGCATAAAGGGATACTTGAATAAGAGTTTTTCAATGAAAGACCTCGGTGAAGCTGCTTACATATTAGGCATTAAGATCTATAGAGATAGATCAAGACGCTTAATTGGACTTTCACAAAGCACATACCTTGACAAAGTTTTGAAGAAGTTCAAAATGGATCAAGCAAAGAAAGGGTTCTTGCCTGTGTTACAAGGTGTGAAATTGAGTAAGACTCAATGCCCGACCACTTCAGAAGATAGAGAGAAAATGAAAGATGTTCCCTATGCTTCAGCCATAGGCTCTATCATGTATGCAATGCTGTGTACCAGACCTGATGTGTGCCTTGCTATAAGTCTAGCAGGGAGGTACCAAAGTAATCCAGGAGTGGATCACTGGACAACGGTCAAGAACATCCTGAAATACCTGAAAAGGACTAAGGATATGTTTCCAATATATGGAGGTGACAAAGAGCTCATCGTAAAAGGTTACGTTGATGCAAGCTTTGACACTGATCCGGACGATTCTAAATCGCAAACCGGATACGTGTTTACATTAAACGGTGGAGCTGTCAGTTGGTGCAGTTCTAAACAAAGCGTCGTAGCGGGATCTACATGTGAAGCGGAGTACATAGCTGCTTCGGAAGCAGCAAATGAAGGAGTCTGGATGAAGGAGTTCATATCCGATCTAGGTGTCATACCTAGTGCATCGGGTCCAATGAAAATCTTTTGTGACAATACTGGTGCAATTGCCTTGGCAAAGGAATCCAGATTTCACAAGAGAACCAAGCACATCAAGAGACGCTTCAATTCCATCCGGGATCTAGTCCAGGTGGGAGACATAGAGATTTGCAAGATACATACGGATCTGAATGTTGCAGACCCGTTGACTAAGCCTCTTCCACGAGCAAAACATGATCAGCACCAAGGCTCCATGGGTGTTAGAATCATTACTGTGTAATCTAGATTATTGACTCTAGTGCAAGTGGGAGACTGAAGGAAATATGCCCTAGAGGCAATAATAAAGTTATTATTTATTTCCTTATATCATGATAAATGTTTATTATTCATGCTAGAATTGTATTAACCGGAAACATAATACATGTGTGAATACATAGACAAACAGAGTGTCACTAGTATGCCTCTACTTGACTAGCTCATTAATCAAAGATGGTTATGTTTCCTAACCATGAACAAAGAGTTGTTATTTGATTAACGGGATCACATCATTAGGTGAATGATCTGATTGACATGACCCATTCCATTAGCTTAGCACCCGATCGTTTAGTATGTTGCTATTGCTTTCTTCATGACTTATACATGTTCCTATGACTATGAGATTATGCAACTCCCGTTTGCCGGAGGAACACTTTGTGTGCTACCAAACGTCACAACGTAAATGGGTGATTATAAAGGTGGTCTACAGGTGTCTCTAAAGGTACATGTTGGGTTGGCGTATTTCGAGATTAGGATTTTTCACTCCAATTGTTGGAGAGGTATCTCTGGGCCCTCTCGGTAATGCACATCACATAAGCCTTGCAAGCATTGCAACTAATGAGTTAGTTGCGAGATGATGTATTACGGAACGAGTAAAGAGACTTGCCGGTAACGAGATTGAACTAGGTATTGAGATACCGACGATCGAATCTCGGGCAAGTAACATACCGATGACAAAGGGAACAACGTATGTTGTTATGCGGTCTGACCGATAAAGATCTTCGTAAAATATGTAGGAGCCAATATGAGCATCCAGGTTCCGCTATTGGTTATTGACCGGAGACGTGTCTCGGTCATGTCTACATTGTTCTCGAACCCGTAGGGTCCGCACGCTTAAGGTTTCGATGACAGTTATATTATGAGTTTATGAGTTTTGATGTACCAAAGTTAGTTCGGAGTCCTGGATGTGATCACGGACATGACGAGGAGTCTCGAAATGGTCGAGACATAAAGATTGATATATTGGACGGCTATATTCGGACACCGGAAGTGTTCCGGGTGATTTTGGAGAAAACCGGAGAGCCGGAGGGTTACCGGAACCCCCCTCGGGAGAAGTAATGGGCCATATGGGCCTTAGTGGAGAGAGAGAGGGGCTGCCAGAGGTGGGCCGCGCGCCTCCTCCCCCCTGGTCCGAATTGGACTAGGAGAGGGGGGGGCGGCGCCCCCCTTTCCCTCTCCCTCCCCACTTCTTTCCCCCTCCTAGTAGGAGTCCTACTCCTACTAGGAGGAGGACTCCTCCTGGCGCGCCTATAGGGGCCGGCCGGCCTCCTCCCCTTGCTCCTTTATATACGGGGGCAGGGGGCACCCGTAGACACACAAGTTGATCTTCGTGATCGTTCCTTAGCCGTGTGCGGTGCCCCCTCCACCATATTCCACCTCGGTCAAATTATAGCGGTGCTTAGGCGAAGCCCTGCGATGGTAGAACATCAAGATCGTCACCACGCCGTCGTGCTGACGGAACTCCTCCCCGACGCTTTGCTGGATCGGAGCCCGGGGATCGTCATCGAGCTGAACGTGTGCTAGAACTCGGAGGTGCCGTAGTTTCGGTGCTTGATCGGTCGGGCCGTGGAGACGTACGACTACATCAACCAAACGCTTCCGTTGTCGATCTACAAGGGTACGTAGATCACACTCTCCCCTCTCGTTGCTATGCATCACCATGATCTTGCGTGTGCGTAGGAATTTTTTTGAAATTACTACGAAACCCTTCAGAAATCAATCTGGCTAGAGTGTTGGCCACTACTAAAAGTTACCAGATGTGATTCTCTCTTTCTAAAGAGGGTGTTAGCTACAATCATGTTGTAGGCTAGAGCAAAGCTTAAGACATCTTCTCCTTCTTGATTCCTGATGCCATATCCAAAACCCCCATGCGCCCCTTCAAAACCTGTGTTAGATGTACCCACGTGGCCATTGAGGTCTCCTCCTAAGAAGAGCTTCTCACCAATCGGTACACTCCTAACCATGTCTTCCAGGCCTTCCCAGAACTCCCTCTTAGTGTTCTCATTGTGGCCTGCTTACGGGGATACGCGCTGATAACATTGAGAACCAAGTCCTCAACTACCAGCTTGACCAGGATAATCCGGTCCCCACGTCTCTTGACTCTACCACTCCATACTTGAGGCTCTTGTTGATCAAGATGCCTACGGCATTTCTGTTTGCAGCCGTCCCCGTGTACCATAGCTTGAAGCCGGTATCCTCCACCTCCTTCGCCTTCTGTCCTCTCCATTTGGTTTCTTGGACGCAAAGGATATCAACACCTCTCCTCACCGCTGCATCAACTAGCTCCCGGAGCTTCCCTGTCAGAGACCCTACGTTCCAGCTACTTAAGCGAATCCTCCTAGGCTCGGCTAGCTTCCTGACCCTTCGCACTCGTCGAGTCAAATGCGAAGACCCTTGCTCATTTTCCACTACATCCGGGCGCCGATGTAGCGTGCCACTAAGGATGCGACGACCCGATCCTCGCTCACTTGCCACCGTATCCGGATCAAGATACGACGCACCACCTGGGGGGTGACGGCCCGGCCCTTGCCCATTTTCCACCACACCCGGATTCCGATGTGGTGCGCCGCTGGGAGGGTTACGCCCCAACGAATATCTTTTGGGTTTCATCTCCATAAGAGTGGCTGAGTTTTTACGTTGGCTCGCCAAGCCTATGACAACCCTCCTCCTTTACCCGGGCTTGGGACCGGCTATGTTGAGACAACATAGGCGGAGTTAAGCCCATGTGCAGGGGTTGTCCAGAAGATTTTCCACCTACCCCATGTGCACTAGGGTCAGAAGGCCCGTGTACATACGGTGTCTAGAGAGTTTTGCCTAGACCTCATGTGCACGGGGTAGCCAGCCAAGGGCCACATCTTAGGTTGGACTTGGCAATTTGGCGGTGGATAAACTTAGGTACACTAGTGTATATGGTTTGCAAGTTCCTCACATCTCATCCAAGTATCTTGACCCTCTTTAGAATGTGGTTGTCCTATGACTTAAAGAAACCAAAAATAAATTTCGAGTTGTCGGAGAACCAGACAATTTCTTTTTAGAAGTGAGGTGGGGGGAAACCATCCTCTTTAAAATAACCCTCGAGGGACCAATCACCTGAGATAAATTGTAGCAACCGTCATTAGTGTCACTAACCACATTATTATCACACCAAAACATCATTTAAGGATAAATGCACTTTCAACCTCCTCTTTTTTGCTGAACTGTTGACAATACGGCTAGAGCATGGCAAAAGATATAAACAATGAATAAGGCCATGCAACTATATTTATATAAGGAGCTCCCCCTCCATGTGTGCACGTATAGATATTGCTTGAAATGCAATACACACACAACAAGATGCCCCCTATATCAATATACAAATGCAATGAATACGAGTTAAGATCATGGTCTAATAAACTCATTGCATAAAGGCTTGACATGTGGTCAACAACACAACAAGGCGGTGCAAGGATGACATGCAAGAGGTGTAGCGAGAGAGCATAATAAGTGAGACAATGAGCATAGAGATATGACATGATATGAGCACACAGATAAATAACTGAGCATAGCATATCCAGTCACAACATAACAATAGCAATACCACATAGTCTTACACAAACATAAATAGTATCTCTCACACCACAATATAAATAAATAAAAGTAAGTAGCACAAGTCACATAAATACCAATAAAGAAGAGCAAGGCTTGAGATCTCCCAAATGCAGACGCTCCTAAATATAACAACCCCTAGCATCAAAACGCCAAATATGAAAAAAGTGATGCTAGAGTAATCCTAAACACATGAAGGGTCACTCACAACATCATCTTAATCATCGTCAAGGCGCCAACATGCCAAAGGATTATCAAACTATGTGGGAACACATCCTTTGATCATGGAGAACCTTCATGCACTGTACCAAATATGCCTTCTTAATGTGTTTATAGAACTTGACCCTATTGGTATCCTCATTTTGACTCCTAGGATAGGTTAGCACATCTTGAACAAACTGTCGACGATCTTGAACAAAGACTTCTTCTCATGCCTGGTGAAGCTACCTGGAGCAGACACTTCTGGAGCATTAGGACTACGGGCAGCCAAGGAGCAACCTATGTGTAGGTGGCCATATCCTTTGGTATATGGGGTTGTGCCCCTTCTTGGGAGGAGAACCCTCGAGTTGACATGATACATGAGGACTGGAGGAACGGTTGTGCTTGGACAACGAGGTGCGGTAAGACGCAATAGCAGCCCGTGGACAGATAATCTCGATCAGTGTGTGAATAAATGATGCATAGATGCATGAGTGCCGCATAAGCACACATTGTGGAATCTTATGAAATATGAAGTAAAACACATCCACCTTCTGCTTGTCTTGTGCATAGACAAACAAATCAATAGTGGTACTTCTCGTCAGGTGAGAATCTCCAGCTTTAAAAGCTAGAGTGTACAAGAGATGAAGCATAAAGTGGCATACACATGTATCAAGTCCGTCCAAATATGCGGGATTGGCCTTAGTTTTGGTTGAGTTCAGGATGTATCCGTAAACCTTCCCAACTTTGCTTTTGGATTACGAAAATCCAGACATGTAGAGCAGCCTGCGGCCGTTTGATGCACGGCGTTGGACGTCACAAAATGTTCAGATCGCGAGGCCTGGATATTTAACGGACGGTGGTAGAGATACCCCGAGAAAGTAGACCTTTTGCTTTGCTCGACAGTAACAATTCAGGCACACGATAGCAGTCAGTCGATTTCAACGGTCAGTAGGCGACGGAGGGTGAACTGAGTGAATCATCGTCTTCCCGACAGCGACTCGCACCGAGGGCGCGAGGGGCGGCAGGCAAGCACGGAACCACCTCGCGACACGCGGCTCCCACCACAGAGAGAGCACCGAGAGCCAAAGCGGAAAAAAGGGAGAAATCTTGTGCACCGCCCCCCTCCCCCTCCCCCCATGGGCAAGAACAAAACCAACTTTCCCTTGCGGCTGCCCACGGTCGTCTTCCACAACCTCCACTCCCTTCGCGCAGCCGCTACCCAGCTTCCGCTCCCTGCCTCAGCACCAGCCTAACCCGGCAGACGCCAAGGTCAAGCAACCGAGCGCATAAAGCAAGCTCAGGAGCCAGAACCTTCCTCCTCGATCGACCAGCCACAGTCGGGCGGAACAAGAATCAGGGCGACGACGCCGGGGGTTCTCCGCTTTCCGACGGCAAGCGAGGTGGCAGTGGCAACGGAGGGATGGGCCTTTCGGCGGTGAGGCGTAACACGCCGCTCTTCTCCAAGTCGCCGGCGTCCCTGCTGCTGCTCTCCAAGCTGCTCACCCTCTACTGTTGAGCTCCCGGCGGGCGGCTGTTCCCTTCTTCTCGGTCGAGCGAGTCATCCATCCATGGGCGCCGCGGGGTCGTCCGCAAGCCGGGGCGGGGGCACGGCGCTGGGGGACCTGCCGGAGAACTGCGTCGCCGAGGTGATGCTCAGGCTGAACCCGACGGAGATCTGCGGGATGGCGCGGCTCAGCCGCACCTTCCGCGCCGCCGCGTCCGGGGACGCCGTCTGGGAGGCCAAGCTGCCGCGCAACTACGCGCGCCTCCTCGCCGCCGCCGCCGGAGACGAGGAGGCCGCCGCGTTGGAGGCGGAGGCCATCCCCAAGAAGGAGGTGTACGCGCGGCTCTCCCGCCGCAACTCCCTCGACGGCGGCACCAAGGTGTGTACTTTGTCCCATCTTTGCGGTGAACATCGCCACTGTATCTGTTAAAAATATTGAAAATTTCCCCGCAATTTCTTTTAAAAATTTATGACAAAACCTTGTGCAAATCAGTATGCCTGCAAATTAATAGAACTGCGGGGATTTGAGTCTTGTTTCGGGGTATTGTTTGTGTTAATAAAGGTGCAGGAATATGAGTTTATTTCGGGGTGAAGTTTGTGTTACTAAAGTGCAGGAATTTGAGTTTAAAATAAGGTTTACGGAGAAGTCGGATTAGTTTCAACGCCGATTTTGAAGATGAACTTGTTTGATTAATTTGTTCTGTTTTCCTTGAATTACTGTTTGCTAATTTGTTATTGCTACTGCAAATGAAATTCAGTATCTGGTTCATTGTGCAGGAGTTCTGGCTCGACAAGGCTGGTGGAGGCACCTGCATGACAATTTATTCGAGGGCGCTTTCGATAACAGGCATCGATGACAGGAGATACTGGAACTTCATTCCAAATGATGAATCAAGGTGCTTTCATCAAAACCAAATACGACAGCTTATAATGGGCCTCATTAATAGAAACTTCATGCCATGACTTCTTTCTTTTTTGTTTGTGGATGAGTATCTGAAGTTCTGAACTCCGGGTGCGTATCGCCGAAGCTGAGCAGCACTTCCCGCTATTCGTAGTGCTCACTTGTCGTATGTTATAGCCACTTAATAAGAACACCAAATGGTGCAAACTACATCAACTCTCCCTGTGTTCAACTCGTGTTACAAGTTGCAACTGACAGTTAGTTAGCTTGTCTTGATAATAAAAGCGAAAAGAAGGCGGGATTGTGAACAACACACTACTTCCACATGTCACCAACTAGGGGTGTGATTATCTGCAGTGGCCTCTGAAATGTATGCCAGTTGGGACATGATAAGCAGTAGTTGTTTCTGATGATGCATTGGTGCCTTTCATGTGAGATAATTGAGCATGTTTGCTTTGTTAATCATGCCTTTCATGTGAGATAATTGAGCATGTTTGCTTTACTGGCATACAACGACAACGCATATCCATTTCAAATACGGTACAAGTGTGTGTGGTTATAGAGCCACAATGTTCCAAACATTTGGCAGATAAGAGAAGTCCTGATAAGCATGTTGCTTTTTCTGCAGGTTCCGTTCGGTTGCTTATCTGTCGCAAATCTGGTGGTTTGAAGTCAGAGGGGAGGTTGAGTTCTGCTTCCCAGAAGGTACATACAGCCTGTTTTTCCGAATTCATCTAGGCAGGCCTTTCAAGCGGCTCGGTCGCCGGGTTTACAGTGCCGAGCACATCCATGGGTGGGACGTCAAGCCGGTGCGCTTCCAGCTATCGACTTCGGACGGGCAGCAGGCCCAGTCCAAGTGTTACCTAACTGATCCAGGTGTCTGGATCTATCATCATGTCGGCGATTTCGTCGTGAAGGACTCGAACGAGCCACTGAATATCCAGTTTGCAATGGTTCAGATAGATTGCACACACACAAAAGGAGGCCTGTGTATGGATTCAGTGGTTATAAAACCCAAATGCCTTGCGCGGGAAAAGGGAACTGGAAGTTATGAGTAGATTTAGTGAGCACATTAAGCTCGATATCTATAGAAACTATATGGTTTTGCTTACTTCCTCCGTCGTGTGCTTGCGGCTGTCGGTATTTTTTCAATCCTGTAATGTAAATGTAATTGGAGGGGTGAGTGATCTTTTATTTCCTCTTGTCCCTATAGGAGCATCAAGCATGTCACACCTTGTAAATTGTGAGTTTGTGACAGATCTACATGTTTGCCTTTGCTATGTTCTGTGGCACCTGATCCTTGTGTTCCAAACCTTGGTTGAATCAAATTCCCCTCAACTTCCTTTCTGGTCCAACAAATCAAACAACAATACAAGAAATGTTTCAAGGATTTGAAACTATACAAATCCTATATACTTAAATAGTTTATCTTCACTAACTCAATTATCTTAACATGCAATTATGTCAACTCAGTATGCCACCATGTATGTCCCATAAAATTTAATCCTGTTAACATGTAACTATGTCAACCCACCATGAGACTATGCAGGGAAAGGACCACCTTAGCATGCACCTTGCATGCTATTTATATTCGATTTTTTGTACAACAATAAAAATAATCAAATATAATAAACTATATGCACTTTTGTTTTAGTCCTCATACTAAAGTTTTGTACCGCCAATTTTCATAGAAATAACTGCATCGAATTCAAAGCAAAGAGGCCCTGAATAGCAAAACAAAAACACCGGTGGAAAATTGTTTGTTGGGGACATGTCATTCCTTTGGGGCGTGTGGATGGGGATGGGGTGTGCTCATGACAACATAGCCATTGCACAAAGGACGGCCTGTTCTGGTGCTAAACACCTGTTGCTGACACTGAGGATGAGATCATGCGTGACAGCGAACCCAGATAAGATTTGTGATGTTGGTTGCATGACACCACACCCACACTTTACAACTTTATACAACCAACCAGAGAATGATTATTAATCAGGGAAAGAACACCTTAAACTTTCTAAAAGATGAGATGCCAACAAGAACATCTATCAGCACAGGAATCTACACCGGATTGGAGTGGATCAGTGTCGGCACTGGATCATGCTCCATGATTCATTATTAACTATTAATCAGTACCATTTGCAGTCGATCACCATTGTTTAAGCAACCAATGACACTGAGATCCAATGCTAATTCCAGGATCCAAGGATATTAATATGCAGTGGCGGACCAAGAAATAAAATGGAGGATGTGCACACGTTAAGAAAACTGAAGTCTATTGCAATTAGCTTGCATGGGCATTAAAAATAAGCTAATTTTTACATGGTGAAAAAATATCTTCCAAAAATCTGGGTGTGCCATGGCACACCTGGCACACCCCCTGGGTACGCCACTGTTAATATGGGTGTGCAGCCTTTGCTGTGCCCAAGCTGCAACATCACTCAGAGAAGAGAAGGATGGCAAATAAAATGTCCACTGAGAAGATGCAGAGATCCAGATTCCACTAAAGCTCTCCTTGCTGAACAAAAGAACTAACTGATACAGTATTAATTACTCTCCCTCCGTTCGGAAATAAGTGATCCAAATTCCACTAGAATTCAGAAATTGAACTAAAACAACGTCACTTCTGGCGGAAGTAATAGTAGGAATGAGTTCCTACTCTAGATTGGGATCTGTGTGTTTCAGCATCTAGCATCTGCTAATAAAATAGGTCATTGCCTAGCTTCTGATTCAGAAAATCATGCCCAATTTTTTGCTGAAATAATTAAACATAAAAGAATAGTGTTACACGACATGGATATATTGTAGGCGATTCGGGCTCACACATACTCTACTAATTTCCTTTTGTGCTTCCAGAAAATTTCTAAAAAAAAAGTATCCCGAATGGAGATAGTTATATGGTGAAATGGTCATGCTTCATGAAAAAGCTCGCCTTTTTGTGGCCTGGGTGAAGAAAAAAGGACATCACATATAGTTATTTTTGACACTTCATGCTTATCATCGTAACGCAGACCACAAATGAACTCATATTCGCAGAACTTTGCGAAAAACACAGTTCATTCCATTATAATTTTTACATGCAAGATTTGTTCCCAAAATTTTGGAAACCTCAGAACACACTTGTCTGAACCTTTCAAAGTCAAAAAGAGACGTCCTATATAAACATTTACAAATCTTGCTTCGGACTTTACACAGTGGGCTGATGTAAAGACTGTGCAAGACATAGCAAACCACATCATCTACTTAGCTGCTCCTGCTCGGTTGCATTCTCGGAAAATTGCAAACTATATAACCCACTGCCCGCACATATTTATCATTACCTTAATGACAAAACTAAGTTGGGGGACATCAAACATGGCATGATCCGAAATACATTTGTTCTTAAAGCACGGTAGACCATCAAGTATTTTATAGTATAATAGGCTATAGGAGAGCAAGATTGTCCATTATCATGATGCGGCGAGGAGGCCACAGCGTCTCCACTAACATCGCAAGTTAACCGAATACCTCCTCATTGCAGACTGGGCATGCCTGAATGAAAACAAAGGTGCATATATCAGAAAAAGAATCAGATAATCCTCTGAATATCAAACAACAGAGGATTGTACACCAAGATATCAGACAACAGAGAATTTTGATATGGAGTCCAGACAATGTCTGCTTTTGTCCAGCGACATGGCAGGTTAATATCAACATTCAGCATCTATTCATTGAGGACGAAAAACTTATACTCCCTCCGTCCCAAAATAAGTGTCTCAAGCTTAGTACAACTTTACATTAAAGTTAGTACAAAGTTGAGTCACTTATTTTGGGATGGAGGGAGTATTTGAATTGTAGCATACCAAAATAAAATCGAATACTTAGAGAAGAAAAAAAACTGAGTTTTACCTTGTTAATCTTAAGCCAGCGAGTTATGCAATTTGCATGGTAACAATGGCTGCAGGGCAATCTTATCAACTTCTGTAGGCTTTTATAGTTCGATTTGCAGATCACACATCTGCATGGGGGTATCACACGATTATTGTTCATCATAGGGTTACAAAATGATGATCGATTCAGAGTAAAACTAACTGTCACGTACTCATCGGTATTCTTTTTGCAGGAGAAGAAGTTACATTTGTTCCTAAAAGGCTCCAGGTAGCTGATCAGGTCATCAGATAATCCTCTGGACTGAGTTCCTACTTCTTCACCGATTGCTTGCAGTTGCTACGAATCACCAAAACAATAGTGAAAAGTTGCTCAGAAATGAGATTTTTCATGTGCTACAAGATGTCAATCAAAGTGTGTCTCTTTATGCCCAATTGTTTTTGATGTCAAATCAAGGGAACAAAGTAGTAGTATAACACAACCTTAAACCTTTTGTATGGGAGCAGGTAGTATATATAAGTGAACTACATTGGCACAATATGTGTTCAGAAAATTGTTTGTTCTCTCAAAACTGTCAAAGAACGTTTACTCGGCAAAAGCAAAACAGCATACCTCGTATGACATATTATCCGGATCGACATTATCTTCTGTCGCCACCTGCATATACAGATTGTCATCAACTCATCATTCCGTGACCCCTTCAAAAAAATTCAGTGCACACATTTGGAATCCCTTTCCAAGGAATGTGCTGATGATCCCAATGAGGCAACCAAAGGAAACAAAAGAGTAGAGAAGCAACAAACCTGAGCTGCATTATTGGCAGGCCTATACTCAACAGCTGGTGATGATGGTTCCAAGGACACGCTGCCTAAAAACAATGCACCATCAACATGTAGCACGCGTGAGCATCAGTTGATTACAGCTAATGAATCCACCTCAAACAACGCAAAAGATGCTCGGAGATTGGGAGTAGTAGCACCACTATATTATTACCGGCAAATTCCCTTGTAGCGAGCGAATCCTCCTCCTCCTGCAGTTGCTTAGCCAAAGCCTCGTCCGATTCGCACCAGGCCTCGATCTTGTGGGTCTCCGAGGAGAGATGGACGGCGTAGGTATTCGGAGCTGCCATTGCTGAACCGTGACGCTCCCCTGCAGCAATTTGCAGCTGATGAACACTGTGATTAATCAATCAATGCAACACTGAAGATAGAAACCCTGTTCTGATTATCAATTTATCATCTTAACTGAAGGAGCATTCAGAATTGCGTTCCGACTAAATTACTATAGAAGCTGATGATTGCAGTGCATTATTCCTCCTTCTATTTCTAGACTGACTAAGAACAAATTTTCATCAATTACTGGTGCTCTGGAAGAAATAGAACAGCACACTCTCCAAATAAATACAGCTAAATTATACTACACTTGAAAAGATCAGGCAGGGCTTTTCTAAAACCTAAAAGAGCTCGAATTTCTAAAGAAGAAGAAGAAGAAGAAGAAAATCCAATCTTGATATTCTTCTTATCATCGCCGAATAGGCAGACGACATGTTGGACACGCCGCTCCAAGAAGAAAAAGGAAAAGGGGGGCAGAATCGCAGAGTATATCCGGGCAATCTTCGGCTGGCCGGAGAAGGGGAGGAAAGGGATGGAGAGAGAGAGGCGATTGCCCCCGATCAAGCGCGCGCAATTCACCCAACAAATCTCGGAGGAGCCCGACGGGGGTCGAGGAATCGATGTGTACCTTCCTCTGGAGATGAGCGCAAGAACAGAGTGACGGCGCCGCCTCTGCCGCCCAGCCTCCGCCCCCTCCGCCTTCCCTGTCTCTCTCACCCGAGCCAGCCGTGCGCTGTTGCGCTTCGGGCGAAAGCTTTATGCTACCGACGTGGTCGCGGTTGCTCCGAAGTCAAAGTGATGGAGACTACCTACTGGCTACTGGTATGTATGCTGCCCCCTTCTATTCTCTTCTTTTTTGGCTTGTCTTGATTTGCATTCCCTCCTTCCTTTGTGTCCCTTGCTCTTGCCTTGGCTTTTCATTCTTGTTTCCATTCAATCGAATTGCAGTTGCCAGATTTTTGTTGAGGGTAAACTTGATTTCCATAATAATCCGACAAAATGACGTGGCGCAAATAGAACGTAAGATTACAATGTCATATCCATATGGATTATGTATGGTTGAATCTACTACCAAGAAAAAAATGCCAGTGAGATAGGATGATCTCTGGTGAATGCCCGAGTCATGGTTCGAGATGCAACGCTTGCGTGAGCACTTATGTTTCCTTTCGAGTAAGTTGTAAAAGCAATTATAACATAGTCATCATATCACGTGGGTAGCCATAATAACCGCCGGATGATGGTCGCAAGTCAAAATGGGCGGTCTAGCAGAGTCGTTGTCGGCATAATAAAAACCGAACCGACAGATGGAGCCCAAATGCCACGTCCATATACGGAAAAGGCACATCGGAATTTCATTCCCCTAAAGAATACTACAACATCCAGAAGGATATTATTCCAGTACATACACATGGCCGCGTACAGATCCTTGTGAAGACTTGCCCTAAGTAAATCCCACCCCGGTTAAACTGAGTCCAAAAACATCAGCCGTGACGTCCAGAGTGAGTGATCGGTGTCCTGAGCATCGGCACCATGTGTCGTGTATGCGAACGGATCCCATGGCCATGGTGTGCCACATCCCCGACTGTGCATTTAATGCGGATACAATGACATATGGGACCCACATGATATGACAGACTGTCGGGTGCACTTGAGTACCTAACGACTACATCACCAGGTTATCCCCTGCAAAACCGAAGACAAAGAAGACTATGCAAGGCGGGCGCTCACCATTCTTTGTAATGTCCAGACGTACAAGTGTGCCATTGTGGTACCCCGGGCCTATATAAGGGGAGGGTCATGGCCATTTATAGAGGATCGAACAAGAAAGCCACATCACAAGCAACACGAGATCCAAGATCACTAGCTAGAGGAGATAGGAAAAAGAACTGGTGCTCAGGCAACATGAGTCTATACCCCGAGCGCCCCATTTAGCCACCATGAGCACCGTATTGCATCTCATATACATATCAAGCCAACCAAGAACAGGAGTAGGGTGTTACGCTATCGCTAGCAGTCTAAACCTGTAGAAATCTTTGTGTCTCTTTTATAGCTTACTCGAAGAAACACAGAGCATTTTATCACTTGGTCGAACACACAAAAACAAGGTATCCTCAATCCCGGATGTCTTGAGTATACACTCCGACAGTCGCCCCATACGCCCCCAGCTTACATAATCTATGGAGGTCACTCCAAATCGAGCCCGCTAGCCTCTATATTTGAAGGCTAGGTTCGTTGACATGGAACATCCTCCAAAAGTAACCTCTGGCGCAGGGGGAAGTTTCAGCCCAGCCTCTTCCTCCCGCCCGGAGCCCGGTCATTGGTGCTTTCGTATGCTTGGCGCTTCCACCCTTACTAATGACGCGACTATTTTCCCATCGGGACGAGCGTCAATAAATGGCCACCACCTTGTTTCACACTCGTTTTCCACCCCCGTGCATGTCAAATATGGCTTTGTTTCCCGCCGAAGCACGCCCATTCGCAGGTATATAAAACGGACCACTTCACTCGACGACGCCACTCAACCATCTGCCATCTTTGCCAACACCGGTCTGCCCCTCTATATTCCCCTTCCCCCGACGTCGTCACACTCATCCCCATCTACCATATCATGGCAGTTGCGCCCTCTTCTGGACTTTTCCCTGGCGAGACCGAAGAGGACTAGATCAAAGAGAGTCCTGTGAGTGGGCGTGTAACTACTCCCAGTGGGTCGAGGAGGACACATCCATAAGGTTGAATCAGCTGTCGGTTTGGGGCGCCTCCCCGCCGCTCTCTGCTACTTTGTCTGAATGTTAGCAGCCTGATAACCCACAAGTATAGGGGATCGCAACAGTTTTCGAGGGTAGAGTATTCAACCCAAATTTATTGATTCGGCACAATGGGAGCCAAAGAATATTCTCAAGTATTAGCAGCTGAGTTGTCAATTCAACCACACCTGGAAACGTAATATCTGCAGCAAGGTATTTAGTAGCAAAATAATATGATAGTAGTGGTAACGATAACAGAAGTAACGGTAGAAAAAGTAATATTTTTGGTGTTTTATAGTGATTGTAACAATAGCAACGGAAAGGTAAATAAGCGAAGAGCAATATATGGAAATCTCATAGGCAATGGATCGGTGATAGATAATTATGCCGGATGTGATCGATCATGTAATAGTCATAACCTAGGGTGACACAGAACTAGCTCTAGTTCATCAATATAATGTAGGCATGTATTCCGAATATAGTCATACGTTCTTATGGAAAAGAACTTGCATGACATCTTTTGTCCTACCCTCCCGTGGCAGCGGGGTCCTATTGGAAACTAAGGGATATTAAGACCTCCTTTTAATAGAGTATCAGACCAAAGCATTAACACATAGTGAATACATGAACTCCTCAAACTACGGTCATCACTGGGAGTGGTCCCGACTACTGTCACTTCGGGGTTGCCGGATCATAACACATAGTAGGTGACTATAGACTTGCAAGATAGGATCAAGAACTCTCATATATTGATGAAAACATAATAGGTTCAGATCTTAAATCATGGCACTCGGGCCCTAGTGACAAGCATTAAGCATAGCAAATGCATAGCAACATCAATCTCAGAACATAGTGGATACTAGGGATCAAACCCTAACAAAACTAACTCGATTACATGATAAATCTCATCCAACCCATCACCGTCCAGCAAGCCTACGATGGAATTACTCACGCACGGCGGTGAGCATCATGAAATTGGTGATGGAGGAAGGTTGATGATGACGATGGCGACGGATTCCCCTCTCTGGAGCCTTGAACGAACTCCAGATCAGCCCTCTCGAGAGAGTTTAGGGCTTGGCGGCGGCTCCGTATCGTAAAACGCGATGAATCCTTCTCTCTGGTTTTTTCTCCCCGAAAGTGAATATATGGAGTCAAGGTTGAGTTCGGTGGAGCGTCAGGGGGCCCACGAAGCAGGGGGGCAGGCGCCCCCCACCCTCGTGGACAGGTGGAGCCCCCCTGACGTGGATTCTTCTTCCAGTATTTTTTATATATTCCAAAATAATTCTCCGTTGATTCTCAGGTCATTCCGAGAACTTTTATTTCTGTACAAAAATAACACCATGACAATTCTGCTAAAAACAACGTCAGTCCGGGTTAGTTCCATTCAAATCATGCAAGTTAGAGTCCAAAACAAGGGCAAAAGTGTTTAGAAAAGTAGATACGATGGAGACGTATCACAACCACCTTGGCAGAAATGGACGTTGCGCTCATGCTTGGCTTAAAAAATATGACCGTGTATGTGTCCATCAACCACATGCTGCGAAAGTCGCCACAGCCGAAGCCTCCCCGCCAGTGAGGTCACTTCCAAATGGAGGAAGAGCCCACAGTCCAAATTATAGAAAAGAATAGTAGTTTAAATGGTTGTTCAAATCTTTGTCATTGTTGTTGGATTCAATGTTGATCCATCAGAAACAACGTCCATTGTTGAGATGAGGTAGCAAGAGGTCTTATATCCAATGGCAAACATGTCTCACATGGATTTTTTTAAGTTGATTTATGTAGATTTTGCATTTATGCATCACCTCGGCAGTCTGTATAGTATTATGAAACACACTCCAGTACGTGTGATTGAGGATGCGAACATAGTGACTCTACTAGAGTTGCTCTTGCTCCAATACTTTTTTTTGAAAGGAGGCAAAAGACTTGCCTCATTCATTAATTAAGAGGGGGAAAAGGAGTTTAAAGTTTGTGTTACAACACCACTACAACAGGCCTACTCTCGCGGCATGATAGATCCCAATTTCTTTGCACCCGCGGTGACCCAAGTTTGAGCCTCAATCTTGATGTTAGCTAGTAGAACCGTCGGTGGGGCACTCTTGAGTTGGAAGATGCGAGTGCCTCCTTTCATTCCAGATTGTCCAAGAGGTGAGCATAGAGAGGGTAGCCATGGCCTTCCTATTAGGTATGGTAGAGTCGTGAGCCCGATCCACCACTCTTTGGTTGACCGTGCCAAGTGCCAAGTGGAAGTGTTGATGCTTTCGAGCTGGAGCCAATCTTTTATCATTTCCCAAAGTCTAGTAGTGTACCGGCATCTGAAGAGGAGGTGATCGATGGACTCTTGCATGAGCTTGCAAAAAGGACAAAGCCCACAATTGGGCCACCCCCGGTTGGCCAACCAGTCAGCAGTCCATACCCTATTTTTGCATGGACAACCATGCGAAAAATTTGACCTTGGGCAGGGCCCAGGCCTTCCACACTGCAAGCTCCATGGGTGAGCGGATGTTCCCAAAAAACTGGGCCAAGTAGGTGGACTCGGCACTGTAAATCCCGCTCTCTGTGTGTTTCCACACAATGTCGTCTTCAGCGTGAACCTCAAGAGGGAAGTCGCGGATGGTGGACCAAAGCTCAATAAATTGTCGAAGATGTTCGGAGGTGAAGTTGGGAGTGACCTTGATCTTGCGAATCCAAGCATCATCTTGGAGGGCTTCCCAAAGTTTCCATGTCTTCCGAGAGGAAGCGGCGTAGATAAGCGGTGTGATGTCTCTTGGCTTGCGGTCCCGCACCCAAGGGGAGTCCCAGAAGGGCGTGCGCTCACCGTTGCCAACGGTTATGGTCGTTGAAGCATAGAAAAGATTTTTGTCCATCTCATCGCATGGATTGCTGATCCCAACCCATAGCTTGGTGAGTTCCTTCCATTCAAACCAAAGCCAACGTAAGCGAAGTGCCCTTGCAAATTTCTCTGTGTTTAGCACCCCAAGACCTCCATATTTGACCGGTCGACATACAGATTCCTAATTAACTTTGCACTTCATGCCGGTAGTCTTATCTGTTCCCGCCCAAAGGAAAGCTCTCTCAAGCTTGTTGACATTGTGGAGGATGCTTGGTGGAACGATCAATGGGGTGATGAAGTAGATGGCTTGTGAGGATAGCACAGACTTGACAAGGGCAGCCCGACCAATGGTTGTGATATTTTTCCCATCCCAAGGAACAAGTTTGGAAGCGGTCTTGTCCACGAGGAATTGGAAATCCTGAATTTTTAGTTGCCAAACTGAGAGAGGTAGCCCTAGATATTTTATTGGGAATGAAGCCCAGGCAGCAGGAAAATTCTGGAGGATGGTGTCGAGGTGTAGGTGCCTGCACCGAATCGGGACCACCGAGCTCTTTTGGAAGTTAGTGCATAGTCCTGTGAGTTCACCAAACGCATCGAGCAACACAGAGAGGTTGTCAATATCTTTCTTGATGGGTGCAATGAAAACGACCGCGTCATCGGCGTAGAGGGGTGTTCTCATGATGGGCCCACGCCCACGGATTTTGTGGAGCAACCCCTTCCTAGTAGCCAGCCCGAGGATCTTTTGAAGGGGATCAATGGCAATGACAAATAGCAGGGGCGAAAGAGGATCCCCTTGCCGGAAGCCGCTTCCATGGGCAATGGGGCTGCCGGGGATGCCGTTGAGGAGAACTCGCGAGGAGGAGGTGCATAAGAGGGCGGTGATCCAATTTCGAAAGGTGCTCGGGAACCCCCTCTACTGGAGGATGTCAATGATATACTCCCATCTCACAGAGTCAAAAGCCTTTCGTATATCAAGCTTGAAAAGGAGGGATCAAGTTTTGCTCTTGCGAAGGCAACGCGCGAGATTTTTCACATACATGAAATTGTCATGGATACTCCTAGTCTTGACAAAAGCACTTTGTGCGTTGGAGACAAGCTTGTTCATGTGAGGGGCTAGCCGAATTGGTAATTTTTTGCCACAATCTTTGCAATCGCCTGGATGAGGCTAATAGGCCGGAAGTCAGTGATCCCCTCAGCACCCTCCTTCTTAGGAATTAGTACAATGTTTGCAGAGTTAAACCAGTGGAGGTTTGCCGTGTGCAGGTTGCCAAAAAGAGAGACTACCCTCATGATGTCATCCTTGATAATGTCCCAACAACTCTTGAAGAACAAACATGTGAAACGGTCTGGCCCGGGGGCTTTGTCGGTTGGCATTTGCTTAATGGCCTCGTGCACCTCCTCCGCGGTGATGGGGTCCGCGAGGGAGTCCAAGTCGTGTACCTCTAAGCCGAGCTCTTCCCAATTGAAGTCATGATACTTCCATTTTGCATCATACTTTTATATCAATATTTATTGCATTATGGGCTGTTAACACATTATGTCACAATACTTATGCCTATTCTATCTTATTTTACAAGGTTTCCATAAAGAGGGAGAATGCCGGCAGCTGGGATTCTGGGCTGGAAAAGGAGCAAATATTAGATACCTATTCTTCACAGATCCAAAAGTCCTGAAACTTCACGGAAGACGTTTTCCAAATATATAAAAAATACTGAGAGCAAGAACTTCACCAGGGGGGCCACACCCTGCCCACGAGGGTGGGGCGCGCCCTACCCCCCTGGGCGTGCCCCCCTACCTCGTGGGCCCCCTGTTGGCCCTCCGGTGGCCATATTCTGCTATATGAAGTCTTTCGATGGGAAAAAAATCATAAGCCATTTTCTCGGACGAAACTCCGCCGCCACGAGGCGGAACCTTGGCGGAACCAATCTAGGGCTCTGGCAGAGCTGTTCTGCTGGGGAAACTTCCCTCCCGGAGGGGAAATCACCGCCATCATCATCACCAACGCTCCACTCATCGGGAGAGGGAAATCTCCATCAACATCTTCATCAGCACCATCTCATCTCAAAATCCTAGTTCATCTCTTGTATCCAATTCTTGTCTCCAAGTCCGGGATTGGTGCTAGTAGGTTGCTAGTAGTGTTAATTACTCCTTGTAGTTGATGCTAGTTGGTTTAATTGGTGGAAGATCATATGTTCAGAGCCTATATGCATATTAATACCCCTCTGATTATGAACATGTTTATGCTTTGTGAGTAGTTACTTTTGTTCCTGAGGACATGGGAGAAGTCTTGCTATTAGTAGTCATGTGAACTTGGTATTTGTTCGATATTTTGATGAGGTGTATGTTGTCTCTCCTCTAGTGGTGTTATGTGAACGTCGACTACATGACACTTCACCATTATTTGGGCCTAGAGGAAGGCATTGGGAAGTAATAAGTAGATGATGGGTTGCTAGAGTGACAGAAGCTTAAACCATAGTTTATGCGTTGCTTCATAAGGGGCTGATTTGGATCCATATGTTTCATGCTATGGTTAGGTTTACCTTAATACTTTTGTTGTAGTTGCGGATGCTTGTAATAGAGGTTAATCATAAGTGGGATGCTTGTCCAAGTAAGGATAGTACCCAAGCACCGGTCCACCCACATACCAAATTATCAAAGTACCGAACGCGAATCATATGAGCGTGATGAAAACTAGCTTGACGATATTCCCATGTGTCCTCGGGAGCGCTTTACATCATATAAGAGTTTGTCCAGGCTTGTCCTTTGCTACAAAAAGGATTGGTCCACCTTGCTGCACCTTATTTACTTTTGTTACTTGTTGCTTGTTACAAATTATCTTATCACAAAACAATCTGTTACCACTTATATCAGTACTTGCAGAGAATACCTTGCTGGAAACAGCTTATCATTTCCTTCTGCTCCTCGTTGGGTTCGACACTCTTACTTATCGAAAGGACTACGATAGTTCCCCTATACTTGTGGGTCATCAAGACTCTTTTCTGGTGTCGTTGCTGGGGAGTGAAGCGCCTTTGGTAGGTGGAATTTGGTAAGGAAAAATTTATATAGTGTGCTGAAATTTACTGTCACTTGTTACAATGGAAGGTAATCCTCTGAGGGGCTTGTTTGGGGTATCTTCACCCCGACCAGTAGAGCAAAGAGTTGCTCCTCAACCTACTAAACCTACTGAAAATGAAAATGAAAATGCTTGCTTTGAAGTTCCTTCGGGTATGATAGAAAAACTGCTAGCTAATCCTTTTCTAGGAGATGGAACAAAACATCCTGATGAACATCTGATATATGTGGATGAAGTTTGTGGATTATTTAAGCTTGCAGGTGTACCCGGAGATGTTGTTAAGAAGAAGGTCTTCCCCTTATCTTTGAGGGGAGATGCATCGACATGGTATAGGCTATGTGATGATATGAGGTCTTGTGTAACAACCCGACCCAAAATCGGTCAAGTCTTTGTGTAGCTGTACCATCCCAAGATCATGCTGGCACACACAGTACCTTGATGAAAAGATTCAAAGTTCAATCACACCTGAATTTATTACACGGTTCTCATATCGAGTCTTTATTACATCATAATAAATTCGGCCGAAGGCCAACTCATGAGAAATAAATTAAATAAAGCTGCGGAAGCGTAGACGAATAAGCGAGTCCATCCAACTCCATAGGGCAATCACCGAGCATAGATCGTAGCCTCACTCCTGGTCGCAAAACTCCTCTACAACATGAGACGTTGTAGCCGTGTAGGTCAGCATTTTGAATATGCCGGCAAGTCATAGAGAGAAACAACAATAATAATGCTAACACTATATGCAATTTGGCTGTGGGGCTCTAAGTTTTATGTTTTTGCGAGAAAGCCAATTTTTTCCTACAACAAAGGACTTGCTTACAATTACTACAAAATGTTGGTAGGTATTGAGATGGTTCCGCCAACTAATGTCTCATTCCCAATTATTAATTAACCCCTCAATTAATTTATTTGTTCGGTGTTGAGATTTCTGAAATACTCTAGTTTCCAGAGGCTCATTTTTCCGTAACCGGGGACACGGCTAATTGATTAGGTTGTTACTCTGCAGAGTCTTGTGCACTTTACCCGCAAGAATCGTTCCCTCCTTTATGTCCTCGCACTGCCTGGTGTTTGAAGATGGGATGAACGAAACAGGGTCTTCCGTAGAGTTTCTCTGGGCACTGCCGGTGCCCATCCATGTCCTACCGTTCTTCTACATCTGCTGGCACCATCCGTCCAGAGTCACGCCTAAGGTCAACCCAGCCAGAGCCCATAATGGCTTGCGGCTGCACAGGTAAGCTTCCGGTCAAGGGGTATCCATCCGTCTCTTCGTGGCTGGGTGAAGCTTTCCGCAAGATGTCATGGCGCTTCTCCATGCATCCCGGCCATCCCCTAGTTCCTCCAAGGTGCCCGTCAACCATCCTCCACCCAGTAGTGAATTTGAAGTCCATCTTGAGGTTGAAGTCATGGGGTTGTCATCATCTTGACTCTCACATCTCCCTTATGAATCTCTCAACCAACCCCGTCTACGAGCATAACAAGATAAACTGCATCGTCCCGGGCAATAGTAGCAAGGGGAACTGGGTTCATCCTACCTCATGATACTACTCAAGACATAACTTAAAATTCTCCTACTGCATGCATGGTGGGGAGGAACAATTCTAATGCAACAAAATCATAGGTATTGTAAAACATGATCAAATGACTTGCCTGGCTGACGGTCTTCAAACGCTAGTGACTCGAGATAGCAAGCTTCACACTCCGAAAATTCTATCGAGTCAAATAATAGCACAAATAAGTATTCCACTAAATAGCATAACAACAAGCTAAAGGAAATCACACAAGCACTCAAACCAAAACCAAAGAAAACTCGAGGAAAACAAAACCAAGGTTTTCATCACTTCAAGCAACAACTAAGAAATAGTTTTATCCTACTAACACTTTTCTTAACATAACCAAAACAAGGGTTTTGCTAACTAACATAAAGGACAACATCATATAAACTAGGTGCAAAAAGAATCACATCAATATCTATTATAGAACTCATGTTATACCTAAAACAAAACTAATAAGAAAATAAAATAAAACTTTTATTTTTCTGTAAATAAATGTTCACCCTGTGTAACTACAGAAACTAATCTAAAATAAATTATAACAGGGGTAAATTAAAATTCTATGATAACTAGAACAGCAGAAAGCAGCAACAAGCTAAATAAAACTAGAAAAACTTGATTTCGACTAAAACAAATTTTAATACAATCTACAAATACCCCAACAAGTTCCTAATGCTAGGCTAGGTCAAAACTAAGCAGTGGAAAAAAGAATCACCTAGAAATATTAATTCTAGCTCAAATTATAGTAGAAATACTAATCTAACTAAAACTAATATAAAACTATTTTTATAAGCTTAAACATGGCCAAATCTATTTTCTACAGAAACTATAGGAAATTTGTAAACTAAAAAAAATAATCAACTAAAAATATTAAACAACCCAAAAGATATAGACTTTACAAGAACAGAACTATTCTATTCTAAAAACAGAAACTAAAAATAACTAAAAAAACAAGCGCTACTGAGCCTATCTAACGCTCAGGCGAACACTAACTAAAATGCGCCCGCGGCTAAACAGAAATAAACCGCGCAGCCGGTCTAACAAAACCGCAACTTAAAATAAACCAACCTAATCAGAAAAAAACCCGAAACTAAACCAATTTACTAAAAAACAAACTCTTCGTGTGATCTAATCTAGGCCATGGATAGCAGATCGGACGGCGGGGAGCGGCTCCGGCGACTCACCACGGTTGCGACGACGGTGACAGGCGACGGCGGCTCGGGCGTGGACGGCGCGGCGGCTCCGGGGGCCGGGGAGGTCGGCGAAGATGTCGGGGTGAGGCGGCGGAGTGTTGCGGAGGAGGTGGTGATGTCGAGGTGGCTCGGGGACGACGAAAACGGCCGGGGCGTCGACGACGGGGTCCTGGTGAGCTGCAGCTCCGGCGAAGAGCGGCGGTGCTCGGGCGGCTTCCTGTAGGCGTCGAGGAAGATCAAAAAGATGTCAGGGGGTTGTGGGAGGATGACGCGGTTCACGGGGTGGAGCTTGGAGTCAAGGGGGGTGCTCACCGATGGCAGAAGCGGTGGCGAACCGAGGCGGCGACGACGAGATGCATTTGGCGACGGCGGTGGCTGTGGTGGGCTTTGGGAGTAGGGTTTTAGGGGGATCGAGAGAGGACGGGCGTAGGTATTTATAGGACATCAACTTGGAGCAGGGGGCGACTCGGGATCGTGTAACATCCCAAAATTTCAATTTGGAATGTTATACATTAGATCATCAATGCATACCATATTTTATTTTGCATTTTGGTTGATCCTAGAAATTCTATGCAACTCAAGGACCCGCGGAGAGAGTTGGGGATTTCGTTATTTTCATATTTGAGTTCTCTCAAATTTTGAGAATAGGATCATTTGATTTTATTTATTTTATCGCCAATTATTTCTATTACAAAAATATGAGAGAGGGAATAAAATGACTTTCCCAAAATAAAGAAATATTGAGGATTTAATAATAAAATCAAATAAGATTTTATTTTGGAGTTTTTCGGTGTTTTATTTGAATTTAGGAAAAAAGTGTGTTTTTCAAAATTGCATTTAGGGCCCAAATAAATGTTCACCTTGTGCGGCTTGATTAGAAGCCCGTGAAAATTTATTTCGGAATTTTTGGAGTCCGTTTAGTATTTCTTTTTATTTTTCTTCCGAGCGGAATAATTAAAAAAAATGAACCGACTTTGGGCCGTACCCGAGCGGGACACTACCCGGGGGCAGCCTTTAAATAGCGCCGCCCCGAGCCGCCCCAGCCCATCAGTCCCGCCTTGATCCGGAGTGCGCCGCCTGTTACTTCGAATCGTTAGGTTTCGCGGATCATCAGCAAGACAAGTAACACTTTGATCATACCTTTTCTACTACCCAGTTTTATTGCATTAGATCAAACCTCACACATTGCATGATTAGAATCTAATTAAATTGTGGGATGGGAAGTAGATGAGGTAGTACCTATTACCTGTTTATTATCAAACCTTTGGGAGTTACTTCTACGTTTGCTTATTATGCCATGCTATGCTAGTAGACGTGGATTGGGTGAGTGATATACATGACATATGTGAGTTTTGTTAATTAATGGTTTATCTAAGGTGGCAACTTAAACACACATCTGGGTGAATTGAGGCACCTGGGTATTCCAGGACTTGCCTGTTTTCTTTTGGACCGCCACCCAGGCTCAAAGGGATCATGAGACTATTCATACTAGAAACTTCCGTGTGCAGCCACAAGCTATTATGGGCTCTAGCATAGTTGACTAAGTTGTGCGAACTCTTACAGTGGTAGACTAGCAGATGTAGGGGATGTAGGTGGTACGGTCTACCCGATCGTAAGGTGCTAGCGCTTCTGAAAGACTATGTCTCGGTCATCCGTCTTCTCAAACACCATGTAGTGCGAGAAACCAAACGGAGGCGATCGAGTCTTGTGGGGAAAAGTGCGCAAACCTCTGCAGAGTGTAATAAACTAATCATGGTTAGCCGTGTCCCTGGTTATGGACATCTTGAGTATCTAGTACTTGGATTATCATGTGAATCTCAACATGTTACTCTAAATAAATTTTGTTGGGTTATGTTTAATTATGATGCTTTATTGGGATTGAGGATGCTATCAACCATTCTCAATGTTTAACAACCACCATGATAGTAATTAAATTTTATTCCTTTGAAGTAGGGAAAAATTGGCTTTACGCAAAACTGTAACCATAGAGCTTTCCACCAGCCAAATATGCAGTAATAGGTAAGTTTTTGGTTAAGTCATTTACTGCACTCGTTCTTTTTGATACTGGTGCATCGCATTCATACATCCCAAGGGGATTTGTGGATAAGTATAACCTACCAACCCAAGCCCTTAGGTCACCCATGTTAGTAACCTCGCCCGGAGCAGAGTATGTGGCTAGTCTATGGTGTGATCGGTTACCATTAAGGATTGGTAACTATGTTTTTCCCTCAGACCTAATAGTATTGGAATCTCAAGGATTGGATGTGATATTAGGCATGGATTGGTTATCAAAGTATGAAGGGAATATTGAATGTGCTAGTAAGTCAATTTTGCTTACCACCCCGGAAGGGAGAAGGATCAAGTATGTATCCCGACATGTGCCAAAGAGGACCCAAGTAAATTGCTTAACAGGAGTTGTGCAGGAGGAAGTACCAGTGGTAAGGGATTTTCCCGATGTATTTCCGGAAGAGTTGCCAGGCATGCCACTGGATAGAGATATTGAGTTTTTGATTGAGCTATTGCCAGGCACAGGGCCAATATCAAAGAGACCATATAGGATGCCAGCAAAGGATTTGGTGGAAATTAAGAAGCAAATTAAGGAGTTACTGGATAAAGGATATATTCGCCCAAGTTCTTCGCCTTGGGGATTGCCAGTAGTACTAGTGGAGAAGAAGGATGGATCGTTAAGGATGGTTGTTGATTATCGAGGATTGAATGAAGTAATGATCAAAAACAAGTACCCACTACCAATGATCAACGATCTGTTTGATCGATTGCAAGGAGCTAAGGTATTTTCCAAGATCGATCTGTGATCAGGATACCACCAGTTGAAGATTCGAGAACAGGATATTCCGAAGACAGCTTTTACCACCAGGTATGGGCTGTACGAGTATATCGTTATGTCATTTGGTCTGACTAACGCACCTGCCTATTTTATGAACATGATGAACAAAGTGTTTATGGAGTTTTTGGATAAGTTCGTGGTAGTGTTCATTGATGATATCATGGTTTACTCGAAGAATGAAGAGGAGCATAAGGAGCATTTGCGTTTGGCACTTGGAAAGCTCAGGGAACATCAATTATATGCCAAGTTTAGCAAATGTGAGTTTTGGTTGAAGGAAGTAGGATTCCTCGGACACGTTATATCTGGAGAAGGTATAGCAGTAGATCCCGCTAAAGTTGAAACCGTGACCAAGTGGGAAGCCCCAACAACAGTTGGAGAGATCCGGAGTTTTCTTGGACTCGCGGGATACTATCGGAGAGTTATTGAGAATTTCTCAAAGATTGCGAAGCCTATGACTGAGTTGTTGAAGAAGGAAACCAAGTTCATATGGACAGAGGAGTGTGAGGCTAGTTTCCAGGAGTTGAAGAAACGTTTGGTTACCTCACCAGTGTTGATTTTGCCAGACCAGACCAAGGATTATGAGGTGTATTGCGACGCTTCATGTTGAGGACTTGGAGCAGTGCTTATACAGGAAGGGAGAGTTGTTTCATATGCCTCAAGACAACTGAAGCCTCATGAGTTGAATTATGCTACGCATGATTTGGAGTTAGCAGCCATAGTGCATGCACTGAAGACATGGAGACATTTCCTCATTGGAAATCATTGTGAGGTGTACACGGATCATAAGAGTTTGAAGTACATTTTCACCCAGAAGGAGTTGAATCGCAGACAAAGGAGATGGTTGGAGCTTATCAAGGATTATGATATGAAATTGCATTATCACCCCGGAAAGGCTAATGTAGTAGCTGACGCATTAAGCCGTAAGAGCCATGTCAATACATTAATGACGGGAGAAATACCCAAGGAGTTAGCAGAAAATCTTCATGAACTATGTTTGGAAATAGTTCCGAGAGGCTATGTAGCAGCATTGGAGATTCAGTCAACTTTGATGGATAGAATCAGGGAAGCTCAGAAAACTGACAAAGAGATTGCTGCTATAAAGGAGAAACTGAGCAAAGGAAAAGCTAAAGGATTTCGTGAGGATGAGCACGACACCCTATGGTTTGAAGACCGTGTTTACGTGCCCAATGACCCGGAGATCAGGAAGTTGATACTGCAAGAGGCACACGATTCACCATATTCGATTCACCCAGGTAATACCAAGATGTATTTGGATTTGAAGGATATTTTCTGGTGGACCGGAATGAAGAAGGATATTGCGGAGTATGTAGCAGTTTGTGATGTATGTCAGAGAGTAAAGGCAGACCATCAGAAGCCAGCAGGATTGTTACAACCATTGCCGATACCCTAATGGAAGTGGGATAAGTTAGGCATGGATTTTATCATGGGATTGCCCAGGACTCGTTCAGGCTATGACTCAATTTGGGTTGTAGTTGATCGATTGACAAAAGTAGCTCATTTCATCCCAGTAAAGACCACTTACAACAGTGCTAAGTTGGCCAAGATATACATGACCATGATCGTATGTTTGCATGGAGTTCCAAGGAGTATCGTATCGGATAGAGGAACCCAGTTTACCTCAAAGTTCTGGAAGCAGTTGCACGAAACTTTGGGAACCAGGCTAGAATTCAGTACAGCTTTTCATCCACAGACAGATGGACAGACTGAGAGAGTCAATCAGATTTTGGAGGATATGCTGAGAGCTTGTGCACTAGATTATGGATCTAGTTGGGACGATAATCTGCCATATGTAGAGTTCTCTTACAACAACAGTTACCAAACCAGTTTAAAGATGACCCCTTTCGAAGCCTTGTACGGAAGGAGGTGCAGGACACTGTTGTCATGGGACGAAGTTGGAGACCGCCAGTTGTTTGGACCTGACTTGATTAAAGAGTCTGAACAGAAGGTGAAGTTGATTCGCGATAGGCTCAAGATAGCCCAGTCCAGGCAGAAAAGTTATGCAGATTATAAACGCAAGGAGACAGTTTACGAAGTCGGAGATAGAGCTTATCTTCGAGTATCTCCACTTCGGGGAACAAAGCGTTTTGGAGTTAAAGGGAAGTTAGCGCCACAATTTGTAGGACCATATCGAGTTTTGGAGCGTATGGGAGAAGTGGCCTACAAGTTGGAATTGCCCGAAGGATTGTCAGGAGTACATGATGTGTTCCACGTTTCTCAGTTAAAGAAATGTCATGCGGAGATGGCTGACATACCGTTGAGAGACACAGTGCCTTTGGAAACTATTCAGTTGGATAACGATTTGACCTACGAGGTGAAACCAGTTAAGATCCTCGACTTTGCCAGCCGAGTTACCCGCAGCAAGGTTATCAAGTTTTGCAAAGTTCAGTGGAGCCACCACACGGAGGATAAAGCCACCTGGGAACGAGAGGAAGATTTGCTCAATGACCACCCTCACCTATTTTCTAGCCAACCCGAATCTCGAGGGCGAGATTCATCTTAAGGGGGGTAGGTTTGTAACATCCCAAATTTTCAATTTGGAAGGTTATACATTAGATCATCAATGCATATCATATTTTATTTTGCATTTTGGTTGATCCTAGAAATTCTACGCAACTCAAGGACCCGCGGAGAGAGTTGGGGATTTCGTTACTTTCATATTTGAGTCCTCTCAAATTTTGAGAATAGGATCATTTGATTTTATTTATTTTATCATCAATTATTTCTATTACAAAAATATGAGAGAGGGAATAAAATGACTTTCCCAAAATAAAGAAACATTGAGGACTTAATAATAAAATCAAATAAGATTTTATTTCGGAGTTTTTCGGTGTTTTATTTGAATTTAGGAAAAAAAGTGCGTTTTTCAAAATTGCATTTAGGGCCCAAATAAATGTTCACCTTGTGCGGCTTGATTTTAGAAGCCCATGAAAATTTATTTCGGAATTTTTGGAGTCCGTTATTATTTATTTTTATTTTTCTTCCGAGCGGAATAATTAAAAAAAACGAACCAACTTTGGGCCGTACCCGAGCGGAACACCGCCCAGGGGCAGCCTTTAAATAGCGCCAACCCGAGCCGCCCCAGCCCATCAGTCCTGCCTCGATCCGGAGTGCGCCGCCTGTTACTTCGAATCGTTAGGTTTCGCGGATCATCAGCAAGGCAACTAACACTTTGATCATACCTTTTCTACTACCCAGTTTTATTGCATTAGATCAAACCTCACACATTGCATGATTAGAATCTAATTAAATTGTGGGATGGGAAGTAGATGAGGTAGTACCTATTACCTGTTTATTATCAAACCTTTGGGAGTTACTTCTACGTTTGCTTATTATGCCATGCTATACTAGTAGACGTGGATTGGGTGAGTGATATACATGACATATGTGAGTTTTGTTAATTAATGGTTTATCTAAGGTGGCAACTTAAACACACATCTGGGTGAATTGAGGCACCTGGGTATTCCAGGACTTGCCTGTTTTCTTTTGGACCGCCACCCAGGCTCAAAGGGATCATGAGACTATTCATACTAGAAACTTCCGTGTGCAGCCACAAGCTATTATGGGCTCTAGCATAGTTGACTAAGTTGTGCGAACTCTTACAGTGGTAGACTAGCAGATGTAGGGGATGTAGGTGGTACGGTCTACCCGATCGTAAGGTGCTAGTGCTTCTGAAAGACTATGTCTCGGTCATCCGTCTTCTCAAACACCATGTAGTGCGAGAAACCAAACGGAGGCGATCGAGTCTTGTGGGGAAAAGTGCGCAAACCTCTGCAGAGTATAATAAACTAATCATGGTTAGCCGTGTCCCCGGTTATGGACATCTTGAGTATCTAGTACTTGGATTATCATGTGAATCTCAACATGTTACTCTAAATAAATTTTGTTGGGTTATGTTTAATGATGATGCTTAATTGGGATTGAGGATGCTGTCAACCATTCTCAATGTTTAACAACCACCATGATAGTAATTAAATTTTATTCCTTTGAAATAGGGAAAAATTGGCTTTACGCAAAACTGTAACCATAGAGCTTTCCACCAGCCAAATATGCATATAGTATAGCTGTTTCATTCCATTACTCTCTATGTGTTGCATTGCCAGCATATTCCATGTGCTGACCCGTTTTCGGGCTGCAACGTTAATGTTGCAGACTTTTTAGACGATGATTAAGGAGTTTTTAGGTCGTGGTCCTATACTCAGTGATGCTGTTGGAGTTGATGGACTCACTTATCTTCCAAGCCTTCCGTTGTTATCGTTATTAGATGGCCTTAAGCCATATTTATTGTAATAAGTTCTCCTTTGAGACATTCGATGTAATAAGTGTGTGATTGCTACTCTGCTATAAATCCTCCGTGTACTGTGTGGTGTCAGCATTACTGATCTAGGGATGACACCGGAGCACAGAGATCAGACTGTCTGAGGTCTGGTCGCTACAGATCGTGATCCCGTGGAATTCGGACGCGGCGGCGGTGTCGAACGCACTCTGGCGCGGCATAGCATGGGCGAGGGGAAAGAGATAAGGGCGGGCCCCCGCGGTCAGTGAGAGGGAGAGAGGAGGAGGCGAGCGGGCGACCGGTCGGGAGAGGATTCGGGTGCGAGTGCTATGCTGGGCTGGCGGCTCGGCGCTGGCTGGGCTGCGGCCTCGCTGGCCGGGCCGAGCCTGGCCAGCTCGGGGGCGGGGGGGCTTTTCCTTTTTTTTTGAATGAAGGCAGAGAGAAAAACTAAACTAAGAGAAAAGTACAATATTTTTATATAAGACATATATATATCAAAATTCTCAGGGGAAATAATCCTACAATGTGGACATTTTTCCAAGGGCAAAACAGAAACTAAAAAAACATTTCTGCAAATTCCAAATAAAATCAAATTTGAATTCAAACCTTTTGGCATTAATTTTTCTTCTGACATTTTTGGAGTGTCATGTTTACTCCTCTCTTACTTTTGCTCAAGTATTCTGTCAGGCATTTCTTTTTGAAATAAATTTCAATTGCCAAGTTGAATCCAATTCAAACAACAACTCAAATGCCTCTGAAAATTTCCAAATGCCACACGATTCAAACAAAATGCATAGATGCTTAACTAATAATTGTAAAACATTCCAAATTGAAAATTTGGGATGTTACAAACCTACCCACCTTAAGATGAATCTCACCCTCGAGATTCAGGTTGGCTAGCAAATAGGTGCGGGTGGTCTCGGCGGAGATCTTCTTCTCGCTCCCAGGTGGCTTCCTCCTCGGAGTGGTGGCTCCACAGAACCTTGCAAAACTTGATGATCTTGCGGCGGGTAACTCTGTTCACAATCTCGAGAATTCTGACGGGTTTCTCCTCATAAGTCAGATCACTGTCAGGCTGTATGGCCTCTAGAGGCACTGTGTCTCTCAAAGGAATATCAGCCATCTTGGCATGGCATTTCTTCAGCTGGGATACTTGAAAGACATCGTGAACTCCTGACAATCCTTCTGGCAATTCTAGCTTATATGCAACTTCTCCTCTGCGTTCGAGGATTTTGTAGGGGCCAATGAACCTGGGTGCTAATTTTCCTTTAACCCCAAATCTCTTGATTCCACGAAGTGCGGACACACGGAGATATGCTCGGTCTCCAACTTCATATGTTATCTCCTTGCGTTTACTGTCGGCATAACTCTTCTGTCTTGATTGGGCTATCTTGAGTCTATCTCGAATCAGCTTGACTTTCTCTTCGGAGTCTCTGATAAGATCGGGACCAAAAAGTTTTCGGTCTCCAACACCATCCCACAGCAATGGTGTTCTGCACCTCCTTCCGTATAGAGCTTCGTCAGACTGGTCTGATAGCTGTTGTTGTACGAGAACTCTGCATATGGAAAATTGTCATCCCAGCTAAACCTGTAGTCTAGCGCACAGGCTCTCAACATGTCCTCTAGAATCTGGTTGACTCTCTCGGTCTGTCCATCTGTCCGTGGATGAAAAGCTGTACTGAACTCCAGCCCCGTACCCAAAGTTTCATGCAACTGATTCCAAAACTTTGAGGTAAACGGTGTTCCTCTATCTGACATGATACTCCTCGGAACTCCATGCAGACATACGATCCTGGTCATGTATACCTTGGCTAACTTAGCGCTGGCATATGTAGTCTTCACGGGAATGAAATGAGCTACCTTGGTCAAGCGATCAACTACTACCCAGATAGAATCATAACCTGAACGGGTCCGGTGTAATCCTGTGATAAAATCCATTCCATGTTTTTCCCATTTCAACTCGGGAATCAACAGTGGTTGAAGCAACCCTGCCGGCTTCTGATGTTCCGCCTTTACTCGCTGACAAACATCGCATACTGCTACATACTCGGCAATATCCTTCTTCATACCTGTCCACCAGAAACTTTCCTTCAAATCCAGATACATCTTGGTGTTGCCTGGGTGAATCGAGTACGGTGAATCATGGGCCTCCTGAAGAATTAACTTCCTGACCTTTGGGTCATTGGGCACATAGATACGATCCTCAAACCATAAAATTCCGTGTTCATCCTCATGAAAACCTTTAGCCTTTCCGTTACTCATATTTTCCTTTATCTCTGCAATTTCCTTGTCCGTCTTCTGCGCTTCACGGATCCTTTCGGTCAAAGTGGATTGAATATCCAAGGTGGCGAAAAATCCTCTTGGTACTATCTCCAATCGGAGATCTCTGAGATCGTCGGCTAATTTCTGAGGTAATCCTCCAGCTATGAGGGTGTTCACATGGCTTTTACAGCTCAAGGCATCTGCTACAACATTTGCTTTCCCTGGGTGATAATGCAATCTCACGTCATAGTCCTTGATCAATTCAAGCTATCTCCTTTTTCTGAGGTTCAACTCCTTCTGCGTGAAAATGTACTTCAAGCTCTTATGATCCGTGTAAACATCACAACTATTTCCGACAAGGAAATGTCTCCATGTCTTGAGTGCGTGCACTACGGCTGCTAACTCCAAATCGTGTGTGGCATAATTCATCTCGTGAGGTCGTAGCTGTCTGGAGGTATAAGCTACAACTTTTCCTTCCTGCATGAGCACTCCTCCGAGTCCTTGACGAGAAGCGTCACAATAGACCTGGTAATCCTTGTGTATGTCCGGCAAAATGAGTACTGGGGTTGTAACCAGACGTTTCTTCAACTCCTGAAAACTGGCTTCACAATCCTCGGTCCAAATGTACTTGGTTTCCTTCTTCAACAGCTCGGTCATGGGTTTAGCAATCTTGGAGAAATTCTCAATAAATCGTCGATAATATCCTGCAAGTCCGAGAAAACTGCGGATCTCCTTGACTGAGGTGGGGGATTGCTAGTTGGTGACCGATTCAACCTTGGTGGGGTCGACTGCTATTCCTTCTCCTGAAATAACATGTCCAAGGAATCCGACTTCCTTCAACCAAAATTCACATTTGCTGAACTTGGCATATAACTGATGTTCTCGGAGTTTCTCAAGAACTAGACGCAGATGTTCCTTGTGCTCTTCCTCACTCTTGGAGAAAACCAATATGTCATCGATGAACACCACGACAAACTTGTCCATATATTCCATAAATACCTTGTTCATCATGCTCATGAAATACGCAGGGGCATTAGTCAATCCGAATGACATGACGGTATACTCATATAAACCATACATGGTGGTGAAAGATGTTTTGGGTATATCCTGTTCACGAATCTTCAGCTGATGATACCCTGATCGAAGATCGATCTTGGAAAATACTTTGGCTCCGACTAGCTGATCAAATAAATCATTAATCATCGGCAGAGGGTACTTATTCTTGATGGTCACGTCGTTCAATGAACGATAATCTACAACCATTCTCAGGGTTCCATCCTTCTTCTCTACCAAAAGAACCGGGGCTCCCCAAGGTGACGAACTTGGGCGAATATATCCTTTCTCCAATAATTCCTTGATCTGCTGCTTGATCTCTTCCAAATCATTCGGGGGCATCCGATAAGGTCTCTTGGATATTGGGGCTGTGCCAGGTAATAACTCGATCAGAAATTCTATTTCTCTGTCTAGTGGCATTCCTGGTAATTCCTCCGGAAATACATCCGGAAAATCTTGTACTATAGGAACTTCCTCCTGAACCACTCCCGTGAGGGAATTCACCTGCTTCTTCATCGGTGTGTGTCTGGATACATACTTGGTCCTCTTCTGCTCCGGGGTGGTGAGCAAAATCGTCTTGCGGGCACAGTCGATGTTCCCTTCAAACTTCGTCAACCAGTCCATGCCTAGGATCATGTCCAATCCCTGGGATTCTAAGACTATGAGGTCTACGGGAAAATCATGATTTCCGATGCTGAGGGTTGAATGACAATCTAAGCCTGCCATCATCTCTCCTCCTAGGGAAGTGACAAGGAGCGGGGTTCTAAGGGTCCTAGTGGGCAAACCGTACTTTTCCACAACTACCCTGGATATGAATGAATGTGTTGCACCGGAATCAAAGAGTACCAATACTGGACGTGAATTTAATAAAAACTTACCAACCATAGTGTCTGGCTGGTCATAGACGTCCTCCACGTCATTGATTCACCTGAGCACGAGGAAAAGGGTTGGGCTTCTTTGCTGAGCTTCCATTGCCATTGCCGTTTCCATTCCTCTGTTTGGCCTCCGGACAATCGGTGGCATAGTGTCCTGTCTTCTGGCACTTGAAACAGGTGATATGACTCAGATCCTTCTAAGTCGGAGTAGGAAGGTGCTGGTTGCCGTTGCCTCCATTGCCTGACTTGGAGTTGTTGTCGTGGTTGCGATTGTTCCCATTCCCTCCATTGTTATGTCTTCCATGATTATGTCCTCCATGGGTGTGATGGGTATGTCCTCCCGAGTATGGGGCATAGCGGGGCTTCTGCTGAGCTCCGGAGTTGTACTTTCCCTGGCCATATTTCCGCTTGCGGCTTTCAATCTGCTGCTGCTTGCCTTCAAGTATAGTGGCCTTGTCTACCAGCTCCTGGTAGTTGTTGAAGGTAGCCACCATTAGCTGCATTCCCAGGTCATCATTGAGTCCCTCAAGAAACTTCTCCTGTTTTGCGGCTTCTGTGGCCACATCATCTGGGGCATAGCGAGATAATTTGCTGAACTCATCCACATATGGCCCCACAGTACAGTTTCCCTGGCGTAAGTTGCGGAACTCACGCTTCTTCAGACATGAGTGGTGCGGAAAGCATGCTGGAACTGATCCCATGTCATGGTGGCGACCGGATAAGTAGCGGTGTTGTTCTCCCACCAAGAGGCTGCAGGTCCATTCAGTTGATGTGCGGCAAAACGCACCTTCTCAGCATCTGTGCATCCAGTAGTTGTTAGATCCCTTCCGATCTTGCGGATCCAATCATCAGCTACAATCGGCTCGGTGCTACTAGAGAACACCGACGGATTCAGCCTTAGGAACCGGGTCAGGTTATCAACGGGGAGTGGCGGCGGTGGGTTTTTGTTGTTGCCTTGGTTTTGGATGAGCATTTGCATTAAGGCATTCTGCTGTTGAATCAGCTGGGTGAGCTCCGGCAGGAAAGTGAAACCGGGATCACGTCTTGGAGGCATCTGGTGTTACGGAGTGGATGCGAAATTAGAATAGAACAAGGGTCTAATGAGAAAATAGCACTACCCAAATGAATGCACAAACATAATCACACCAATCATTTATTAATTCATCTCAAACAAGGTTCAATCTCGGATTACAAAATCTCACGACTAGTCGAAAATAACAGCCTAACTGATCGACGAAAATAAAATAACATGGCGGTCGACTAAATGTCTTCATCAATTATCCTTGCGTCCTCTGGTGCGGCGTCCTCTGGTGCATCGTCCTCTGGTGCGGCGCCTCCTCTTGCGGCTTCCTTCGGTGGAGCTCTCTTCATAATCCTCGTCATTGCTCACGAGGGGTCCATCATCTCCACTCGGAAAAAGGTCTTCTCCCAGATCCATCTTCTCCTCCAGTGTGGCAATATATTTCTCCCGGTCCTCGAGTCTATCCATAAAATCCTTGACTTATTCTTCATGCTCATAGTGGGCTTCACATGCTGCATCCTCCAGTTCCATTTCACGAAGATGCAACTTTTGGACCGTCTTCAAGCTCCTGCGCATCTGAATCTCTAGAGCCCTGATGTGAGCCTCCAAGTCTTGGGCATATGAGCGAACGGAGTCGTCATCAATAGTGCGGATGAGCTCTCCATCTGCAGTCCTGCGAGAAATCATGGTGTGATCTGATCCAACGAGCTCGACCCTGTATTCCTCCTGGATGCGTCTAAGTGCAGTATGAACTGCTATGTCTCTCCCGAGTATCCAAGTGGGAGCAGTGAACCTAAAGTCAACGGGCGCCGAGATACTTCCGAAAGTCCTCCCTGGTATGTGTACCTTAATCCTATAGCGAGGCTCTTCTAGGAATGCCATGATAGGGGTCCCGGTGATAGACGGCAGAGCAATCTTCAATTCCTTGATGATCTGGACCAGCCTCCTGCCGAAAAGCATTGTCTCATCTGGCTAGCAAAACTCCGGGAGCAGAATTGGCATGAACTTGATGGCAATCTAGAATGTTGAAATCGGAGAGAAATTAGAAATGAATAGGGGAGAATTACAGAATGATAAGGACATAAAATAAAATAGTTTCTTCCTATGGCTTTCCGATCCTAGGGGTTACGTCCTACGGTCAGCCTGTGCTCTGAATACCATCTCTGTAACGACCCGACCCAAAATCGGTCAAGTCTTGTGTGGTTGTACCATCCCAAGATCATGCTGGCACACACAATACATTGATGAAAAGATTCAAAGTTCAATCACACCTGAATTTATTACACGATTCTCATATCGAGTCTTTATTACATCATAATAAATTCGGCCGAAGGCCAACTCATGAGAAATAAACTAAATAAAGCTGCGGAAGTGTAGACGACTAAGCGAGTCCATCCAACTCCATAGGGCAATCACCGAGCATAGATCGTAGCCTCACTCCTGGTCGGAAAACTCCTTTGCAACATGAGACGTTGCAGCCGTGTAGGTCAGCATTTTGAATATGCCGGCAAGTCATAGAGAGAAACAACAATAATAATGCTAACACTATATGCAATTTGGCTGTGGGGCTCTAAGTTTTATGTTTTTGCGAGAATGCCAGTTTTTCCCTACAACAAAGGACTTGCTTACAATTACTACAAAATGTTGGTAGTTATTGAGATGGTTCCGCGAACCAATGTCTCATTCCCAATTATTAATTAACCCCTCAATTAATTTATTTGTTCGGTGTTGAGATTTCCGAAATACTACAGTTTCCAGAGGCTCATTTGTCTGTAACCGGGGACACGGCTAATCGATTAGGTTGTTACTCTGCAGAGTCTTGTGCACTTTACCCGCAAGAATCGTTCCCTCCTTTATGTCCTCACACTACCTGGTGTTTGAAGACAGGTTGAACGAAACAAGGTCTTCCGTAGAGTTTCTCTGGGCACTGCCGGTGCCCATCCATGTCCTACCGTTCTTCTACATCTGCTGGCACCATCCGTCCAGATTCACGCCTAAGGTCAACCCAGCCAGAGCCCATAATGGCTTGCGGCTGCACAGGTAAGCTTCCGGTCAAGGGTTATCCATCCGTCTCTTCATGGCTGGGTGAAGCTTTCCGCAAGATGTCATGGCGCTTCTCCATGCATCCCGGCCATCCGCTGGTTCCTCCAGGGTGCCCGTCAACCGTCCTCCACCTAGTTGTGAATTTGAAGTCCATCTTGAGCTTGAAGTCATGGGGTTGTCATCATCTTGACTCTCACATCTCCCTTATGAATCTCTCAACCAACCCTGTCTATGAGCATAGCAAGATAAACTACATCGTCCCGGGCAATAGTAGCAAGGGGAACTGGGTTCATCCTACCTCATGATACTACTCAAGACATAACTTAAAATTCTCCTACTGCATGCATGGTGGGGAGGAATAATTCTAATGCAACAAAATCATAGGTATTGTAAAACATGATCAAATGACTTGCCTGGCTGGCGGTCTTCAAATGCTAGTGACTCGAGATAGCAAGCTTCGCACTCCAGAAATTCTATCGAGTCAAACAATAGCACAAATAAGTATTCCACTAAATAACATAACAGCAAGCTAAAGGAAATCACACAAGCACTCAAACCAAAACCAAAGAAAACTCGAGGAAAACAAAATCAAGGTTTTCATCACTTCAAGCAACAACAAAGAAATAGTTTTATCCTACTAACACTTTTCTTAACAGAATCAAAATAAGGGTTTTGCTAACTAACATAAAGGAAAACATCATATAAACTAGGTGCAAAAAGAATCACATCAATATCTATTATAGAACTCATGTTATACCTAAAACAAAACTAATAAGAAAATAAAATAAAACTTTTTATTTTGCTGTAAATAAATGTTCACCCTCTGTAACTACAGAAACTAATCTAAAATAAATTATAACAGGGGTAATTTAAAATTCTATAATAACTAGAACAGCAGGAAGCAGCAGCAAACTAAATAAAACTAGAAAAGCTTGATTTCGACTAAAACTAATTTTCATACAATCTACAAATACCCCAACAAGTTCCTAATGCTAGGCTAGGTCAAAACTAAGCAGTGGCAAAAAGAATCACCTAAAAATATTAATTCTAGCTCAAATTACATAGAAATACTAATCTGACTAAAACGGATATAAAACTATTTTTATAAGCTTAAACATGGCCAAATCTATTTTCTACAGAAACTATAGGAAATTTGTAAACTAACAAAAAAATCAACTAAAAATATTAAACAACCCAAAAGATATAGATTTTATAAGAACAGAACTATTCTGTTTTAAAAACAAAAACTAAAAATAACTAAAAAAACAAGCGCTACTGAGCCTATCTAACGCTCAGGCGAACACTAACTAAAACACGCCCGCGGCTAAACAGAAATAAACCGCGCAGCCGGTCTAACAAAACCGCAACTTAAAATAAACCAACCTAACCGGAAAAAAACCCGAAACCAAACTAATTTACTAAAAAAACAAACTCTCCGTGTGATCTAATCTAGGCCATGATAGCAGATCGGACGGCGGGGAGCGGCTCCGGCGACTCACCACGGTTGCGACAACGGCGACAGGCGACGGCGGCTCGGGCGTGGACGGCGCGGCGGCTCCGGGGCCCGGGGAGGTCGGCGAAGATGTCTGGGTGAGGCGGCGGAGTGTTGCGGAGGCGGTGGTGATGTCGAGGTGGCTCGGGGACGACGGAAATGGCCGGGGCGTCGACGGCGGGGTCCTGGTGAGCTGCAGCTCCGGTGAAGAGCGGCGGTGCTCGGGCGGCTTCCTGTAGGCGTCTAGGAAGATCAAAAAGATGTCAGGGGGTTGTGGGAGGATGAGGCGGTTCGCGGGGTGGATCTTGGAGTCAAGGAGGGTGCTCACCGGTGGCAGAAGCGGTGGCGAACCAAGGCGGCGACGGCGAGATGCGTTTGGCGACGGCGGTGGCTGTGGTGGGCTTTGGGAGTAGGGTTTTAGGGGGATCGAGAGAGGAAGGGCGTAGGTATTTAAAGGACATCAACTTGGAGCAGGGGGCGACTCGGGATCGTGATCCTGTGGAATTCGAACGCGGCGGCGGTGTCGAACGCGCTCTGACGCGGCATAGCGTGGGCGAGGGGAAAGATATAAGGGCAGGCCCCCGCGGTTAGTGAGAGAGAGAGGAGGGGGAGGCAAGTGGGCGACCGGTCGGGAGAGGATTCGGGTGCGAACGCTATGCTGGGCTGGCGGCTCGGCGCTGGCTGGGCTGCGGCCTCGCTGGCTGGGCCGAGCCTGGCCAGCTCGGGGGGGGGGGCTTTTCCTTTTTTTAAAATTAAGGCAGAGAGAAAAAACTAAACTAAGAGAAAACTATAATATTTTTATATAAGACATATATATATATCAAAATTCTCAGGGGAAATAATCCTACAACATGGACATTTTTCTAGGGGCGAAACAAAAACTAAAAAAACATTTCTGCAAATTCCAAATAAAATCAAATTTGAATTCAAACCTTTTGACATTAATTTTTCTTCTGACATTTTTGGAGTGTCATGTTTACTCCTCTCATACTTTTGCTCAAGTATTTTGTCAGATGATACGTCTCCGTCGTATCTACTTTTCCAAACACTTTTTCCCTTGTTTTGGACTCTAACTTGTATGATTTTAATGGAACTAACCCGGACTGACGCTGTTTTCAGTAGAATTTCCATGATGTTGTTTTATATGCAGAAAACAAATATTCTCAGAATGACCTGAAACTCCACGGAACATCTTAGAAAAAAAAATCCTCGCCAAAGATGAAGACCAGGGGGCCCACACCCTGTCCACGAGGGTGGGGGCGCACCTCCCCTCTAGGGCGCGCCCCCTACCTCGTGGGCCCCCCTGGATGCCCTCCGACGCCAACTCCAACTCTATATATTTGCTTTCGGAGAGAAAAACAGAGAGAAGAAATCATCGCGTTTTATGATACAGAGCCGCCGCCAAGCACTAAAACCTCTCGGGAGGGCTGATCTGGAGTCCGTTTGGGGCTCCGAAGAGGGGGATTCATCGCCGTCGTCATCATCAACCATCCTTCATCACCAATTTCATGATGCTCACCGCCGTGCGTGAGTAATTTCATCATAGGCTTGCTGGACGGTGATGGGTTGGATGAGATTTATCATGTAATCGAGTTAGTTTTGTTAGGGTTTGATCCCTAGTATCCACTATGTTCTGAGATTGATGTTGCTATGACTTTGCTATGCTTAATGCTTGTCACTAGGGCCAGAGTGCCATGATTTCAGATCTGAACCTATTATGTTTTCATGAATATATGTGAGTTCTTGATCCTATCTTGCAAGTCTATAGTCACCTACTATGTGTTATGATCCGGCAACCCCGAAGTGACAATAATCGGGACCACTCCCGGTGATGACCATATTTTGAGGAGTTCATGTATTCACTATGTGCTAATGCTTTGTTCTGGTTCTCTATTAAAAGGAGGCCTTAATATCCCTTAGTTTCCGATAGGACCCCGCTGCCACAGGAGGGTAGGACAAAAGATGTCATGCAAGTTCTTTTCCATAAGCACGTATGACTATATACGGAATACATGCCTACATTACATTGATGAATTGGAGCTAGTTTTGTGTCACCCTATGTTATGACTATTACATGATGAACCGCATCCGGCATAATTATCCATCATTGATCCGGTGCCTATGAGTTTTCCATATACTGGTTCTCGCTTATTTACTTCCCCGCTGCTACTGTTACAATCACTACAAAATACCAAAAACATTACTTTTGCTGTCTTTACTTTTGTTGCCGCTACCACCACTATCATATTACTTTGCTACTAAACACTTTGCTGCAGATACTAAGTTTCCAGGTGTGGTTGAATTGACAACTCAGCTACTAATACTTGAGAATATTCTTTGGCTCCCCTTGTGTCGAATCAATAAATTTGGGTTGAATACTCTACCCTCGAAAGCTGTTGCGATCCCCTATACTTGTGGGTTATCAAGACAAATTTCTGGCGCCGTTGCCGGGGAGCATAGCTCTATTCTTTGAGTCACTTGGAATTTATATCTGCTGGACACTATGAAGAACTTGAAAGACGCTAATGCAACAATTTATCCCTCAACTACGAGGGGAGGTAAGGAACTGCCATCTAGCTCTGCACTTGATTCACCTTCTGTTATGAGTAGGCTAGCGACACCTAAACCTGCTTCTTCTATTCCTTTCGATATGTCGCATGTTATTGATGATGCCACTTCTGCTATGCATGCTACTTATGATGAAACTGCTTCTATGCCTGATACTACTGTGCCCCTTGGTGAATTTCTTGATGAACAAATTGCTAGGGCTAGAGAAAAAGAAATTATTGAATCTAAATACGATGATGAAAGTGATGATGAAAATATGCCTGTTATTCCTGAGGGCTATCTTTTTGATATGGAATCTTCTGCCGCTATTTTAGCTTGCAAAGATAGATATGAGCTTAAGAGGTTATTAGTTAAATGGAACAAAGAATCACTTAGAGATAAAATGAAACCCGGCCCTGCTTTTGCTACTTCACCTATTTGTGTTCCTGATAAGGATTATGAATTCTCTGTTGATCCTGATATAATTACTTTGGTTGAATCTGATCCGTTTTATGGCTAGAATCTGAAACTGTTGTGGCACATCTTACTAAGTTAAATGATATAGCCGCCCTATTTACTAATGATGAGAGATCGCGTTACTTTTATATACTCAAAATATTTCCATTGTCATTAAAGGGTGATGCTAAGATATGGTTTAATTCTCTTGATCCTGGTTGTGTGCGTAGTCCCCAGGATATGATTTATTACTTCTCTGCTAAATATTTCCCTGCTCATAAGAAACAAGCTGCTTTGAGGGAAATATACAACTTCGTGCAAATTAAAGAAGAGAATCTCCCACAAGCTTGGGGGAGGCTTCTCAAGTTACTTAATGCTTTGCCTGATCATCCTCTTAAGAAACCTGAAATACTTGATATCTTTTATAATGGACTAACCGATGCTTCCAGAGATTACCTGGATAGTTGTGCTGGTTCTCTTTTCAGGGAAAGAACACCGAATGAAGCTGAAATTCTATTGAATAATATGTTGACAAATGAAAATAATTGGGCACCTCCTGAGCCAGCTCCTACTCCAATTACTGAGTCTATTCCTAAACCAACTCCGAAGAAGAGAGGTGTTCTATTCCTCAGTCCTGAAGATATGCAAGAGGCAAAGGAATCTATGAAAGAAAAAGGTATTAAAGCTGAAGACGTTAAGAATTTACCTCCTATTGAAGAAATACATGGTATTAATTCACCACCTATTGAAGAAACTTATGATCTAAATTCTTTATTTATTGAAAAACCTCCTGACCACGATATCCCGACACAGGTAGTAAAGGTAAATTCTCTCTATAGATATGATAAAGCTGAAGTCCCTCCTACTAAAATTGCTAGTCAGTGCTTGGATGAGTTTGATAACTTCATGTTTAAGCAAGACGACTTCAATGCTTATTTTGGTAGACAATTAAAAGAAAAATGCTTATATGATTAGACGCTTGGGTGATTATATGGCTAATATTAAAGGTGAACTTAAACTTGTTAGCAAACATGCTTCTATGGTTACCACACAAGTAGAACAAGTGCTTAAAGCTCAGAAACAAGTGCTTGATGAAATGAATAGTAAGAAAAATGATTATGCTGTTAGAGTGGCTACTAGAACTGGTAGAATGACTCAGGAACCTTTGTATCATGAAGGCCACCCTAAGAGAATCGAGCAAGATTCTCAAAGAAATAATATTGATGTTCCTAGTTCTTCTAAAAAGAAGAAGAAGAAAAATAATAGAACTGTGCACACTTCTGGTGAACCTATTGCTGAACCACCTGATAATCCAAATGATATCTCTATGTTTGATGCTGAAACACAATCTGGTAATGAACATGAACCTAATGAAAATATTAATGATGATGTTCATGATAATGCTCAACCTAGTAATGATAATGATGTAGAAATTGAACCTGCTGTTGATCTTGATAAACCACCATCAAAGAATCAATGTTATGATAAAAGAGACTTCGTTGCTAGGAAACATCGTAAAGAAAGGGAACCTTGGGTTCAGAAACCCATGCCTTTTCCTCCAAAACCATCCAAGAAAAAGGATGATGACGATTTTGAGCGCTTTGCTGAAATGATTAGGCCTATCTTTTTGCGTATGCGATTAACTGATGTGCCCAAACAAATCCTTATGCTAAATATATGAAGGATATCATTACTAATAAAAGAAAGATACCAGAAGCTGAGATTTCCACCATGCTTACTAATTATACTTTTAAGGGTGGAATACCAAAGAAACTTGGAGACCCCGGAGTACCTACTATACCTTGCCCCATTAAAAGAAATTATATTAAAACTGCTTTATGTGATCTTGGAGCCGGTGTTAGTGTTATGCCTCTCTCTTTATATCGTAGACTTGACTTGAATAAGCTGACACCTACCGAAATATCTTTACAAATGGCTGATAAATTAACTGCTATACCTGTCGGTATTTGTGAGGATGTGCCTGTTGTGGTTGCAAACGTTACTATTTTAACGGACTTTGTTATACTTGATATTCCCGAGGATGATAGTATGTCTATTATTCTTGGAAGACCTTTTCTTAATACTGCAGGGGCTGTTATTGATTGCAACAAAGGCAATGTCACTTTTCATGTTAATGGTAATGAGAATACGGTACACTTTCCAAGGAAACAACCTCAAGTTCATAGTATCAACTCCATTGGAAAAATTCCATCGATTATAATTGGAGGTTTTGAATTTCCTCTTCCTACTATCAAAAAGAAATATGATATACTTATTATAGGGGATGTGCATATTCCCGTTGAGGTAACTTAGTGTTATTCGAAATTTCTCTGGTTTCATGATTATCGGAATGAGTTTGTTAACAAGACTTGATCAACCTTGTTAGTGGATTCTTTTTTATGAGCATGAGATGGATGAAACTAGAAGCACAACCTTCTGTACCCTCTCTATATTTTCTGTTAATTAGTAGAAATAAAGTAAAAATAGTATTTTTCTGTCTGTTTCCTGACTTATCTGTGCAATATAAAAATATCCCGAAAATAAAAGTCCTCAGAATGACATGCCAATTAATATGATTTTTTCGGGAATATTTGAGGATTTACTATGCAAAAATTACCGCGGGAGGAGCTGCCACCTGGCCACGAGGGTGGTGAGTGCCCCCCCTCTAGGGCGCGCCCCCCTGCCTCGTGGGCCCATGGTGGCCCTCCTCGACTTATCCCAGCACCCATCTTCTTCCTCTGTCTCACACAAACCCAAAAAACCAACTGTCGGTGTCAAAACCGACGGATCTCGGGTAGGGGGTCCCGAACTGTGCGTCTAGGCCGGATGGTAACAGGAGGCAGGGAACACGATGTTTTACCCAGGTTCGGGCCCTCTCGATGGAGGTAAAACCCTACATCCTGCTTGATTAATATTGATGATATGGGTAGTACAAGAGTAGATCTACCATGAGATCAAGGAGGCTAAACCCTAGAAGCTAGCCTATGGTATGATTGTTGTATGATGATGTTGTCCTACGGACTAGAACCCTCCGGTTTATATAGACACCGGATAGGGTTAGGGTTACATAGAGCCGGTTACAATGGTAGGAGATCTTGAATATCCGCATCGCCAAGCTTGCCTTCCACGCCAAGGAAAGTCCCATCCGGACACGGGACGAAGTCTTCAATCTTGTGTCTCCATAGTCCTGGAGTCCGGCTGAAGGTATAGTCCGGCTACCCGAACACCCCCTAATCCAGGACTCCCTCAGTAGCCCCCGAACCAGGCTTCAATGACGATAAGTCCGGCGTGCAGATTGTTCGACATTGCAAGGCGGGTTCTTCTCCCAATCCTGTGTACTTGTAAGAATAATGTTCGATTTTTGTAATGTAATGCTCCTTGACTTCCACGCCCAATAATGGTCGTCTTCCACGTGTCAAACGAATGCGAAAAGCCAGGGCGTTTTTACATCAACACCCCTAGCCATATAAACGAGCCGCCTATTTAACGGGATGGGGATTCAGGTTCAAACCACATCTTCTCCTCTCCGCGAGTTATCATCAGAGCGCTTCCAGCAAAGGTCCATTCCAACATGTCCAGCCGTCGCAGCTCCTCCCCTCGCCCCTCCGGTCCCAAACCCGGGGACTGGGAGAGTTGCACCATCCCGCACAGCGAGTTAGTGTCGCTTCAGGCCAAGGGATTTCTCCCCCAGGCATACATGGTCCCGGTCCGAGCCGGTCTCGCCACCTACAATGGCGGAAAACAAGCGGAGAGCACCCCCAATCCTTCTAAAGGAGAGCGGGTGTGCCTCGTCCCCTAACTAATAAGGGGACTGGGATTTCCAATTCATCCATTTCTCCGCGGGCTTCTGGAGTTTTACGGTCTCCAGCTGCACAATCTCACGCCCGCCTCCGTATTACACATCGCGGGTTTCGTCGCCCTTTGCGAGCTATTTTTAGGCGTTGAGGCTCATTTCGCACTGTGGAAGAGGTTATTCTACCTGGTGCCCCATTCTCAAGAGGGGTCTATCTACCAAGTGGGCGGAGCCGAAGCATGGCGCATCGCCGGGACCGGATACCTATCCGGAACCCCGAAGAAGGCGTCCGAGGACTGGCCTTCGGAATGGTTTTACATAGATGATGTCCCGCTACCGGACCCTATCCGGGTCGGTCTCCCTGAGTTCAACAATGCCCCATTGAAGAAACACCTGAGCTGGCGTCCACGGAGTTCTCAGAGAGAAAGTGACAGAGACGTCCTTTACCTGATGGGCCGGATAAGACTGTTGGCTCATTCCGGACTAACCATGATTGGATTCATGACCGTATGCATTATGCGGGGGGTGCAACCGCTTCAATATAGAGGCCACCCCATGTGGGATTTCAACGGGGAGGATGACGCCACCCGTTGCGGTCGTAAGGGGCCGGCCTCAGCCGCCGCCTTAGTAAAGATCTTATCCTCTTTGTACAAGGGAGAAAAGGAGGAATTCCTCCGCGTCAACCCGCAGGCCGGATTCAGTATGTACAATCCTCCAAGTTGGGTAAGTGAACAATTGCGCTTGCCCGTTTGTTTTATACTCCCACGGTTAGATAGGTAGTCTAACGACTTCGATGCAGGAACTGCGACAGGAGGTAAAGGATATAAACAACCGTCCTCCACAGACTGAGGACCCAGAACGGTCCCTCAATCCGGACTCCGAAGAGGATCCGGACATATTAGTGGAGCTTATTGACGGGGTGTTCCATGAGCTAAGTAAGGACAATACCTTGGTGGCCATTACGGCGGATTACCCAGGGTTAATCCCGGCCTCCCAGGTGACGGAAACCGGAGTCCCATTCCCTTGAAAGAGATTCCACTCTCACGTATTCCAGTGTTTCTAACGACAACCGTGTTTTGCAGGGGAGATTTCCGAGGCAGGAGGCCGAACCTGCGGCGGCTAGCCAACGAGGGGCCGCAGGGCCCCGTGGGGCAAAAAGGAATGTAGTCCGGACTGAGATGCCGGCGCAAAGGTATAGCGCACCCTCTGTTTCCCTAGAGTTATTCTGTCAGGGCATATTAATGTTCGTGCCATCTTCAGAACGAAGAGACCTCGCCGGACTACATCCGAAGAGGTTTCCAATCGCGCCTCCACCAGCCAGGCTCCAACGTCTGGCCAGGAAGCGAAGACGAGCACAAGGCGCGTACCGGACGCTCCTCCGACAGAGGATGCGGACGGGCTGTCTGCCACAAATTCTAAAGTGGAGAGTGCCATGAACCACAGGCGTCGCCGGACAGTTCTACGCGACGCTTGTTTCTCCCAAGAGGCTTTAGATGCCTTTATTTCGGGAGATGCGTACCTCCGTGCCGCTCAAAATGGTTTAGCCAGAGCCACGGAGCAGTATGTAAAAGACATACGGGTAAGAAAATTTTGGTTAAATATATATATATGCTAGTAGCCCACGAGACTTGAAGCAGTTAGAGAAACTGATTTAAGGATCATTTAATATGCAGGTTCTTACAGAGAAGAATATCGTACTGTCCCAGGAGCTGGAAAAGTGCAAGGCCCAACTAGAGGCCGCACTAGCCGCAGCAGGGGAGCCCAAAGAGACCCCCTCAGGTAAGATACACTTCAAAAGATTAGTATTGTGTGGTGTGGGTGCAAATCTGACCGATTATATTGCAGATGGCGCCGGACTCGATCCGGACAAGCAACAACTCTTACGCCAGCTAAAGGCCGGTGAGAGTGTGTTGACAAAGGTGAGGCAGGAGAAGAATGATCTTCAGGATGCCAACACCAAGCTGGACGTCGAACTTAAAGATGTTCGTGGCCAGCTGTCGGACTCCACGAAGGAGAATCAGCGGCTTCGACGCAGCATATTTAGTAAGTGCTTGAACGAACTTTGAAGAAAAAGTTCGGCGAGGAAGTCGACTAACAGAGTAATTTCTGTAGGTATGCTCACAGGTCATCCTGCAGAGGAGATGCCCGGTTATACGGGTGACCTTCTTCCCGAACTCTTGCAACTGCACGAGCGAATTTGGCAGGCGATGCGAGGTATTGCCCAAGCCTTATGGCCTGCCCACTCCGTGCCCGAGGGCCTTGGAGAGCTTGCGGAGAAGCTGAAGGGAGCTCGGCGGCGCTTCCGGTTGTGGAAGATATCGGCCTGCCGACAAGGTGCTAGGGAGGCCTGGGCCATGGTGAAGACCCGTTTTACGAAGTCTGACCCAAACCACATGGCCGAGGTCGGACCAGTGGGGCCTAACGGGAAGGAGATCCCTGTAAGCTTAGTATACGGCCAAGTAGAGTTGGCCGCGAAGTATTCCCAGCAGGACTGTAAATTAGACAGCCTATTAGATTGTATAGAAGAGGAATACAATCAGTTAGAATGTCTGTGTAATTTTGAATTGACATGTGTAATGCCTTCTAGCCGGATTGTAGATCGTTTGTCGTTGCCGACCTTTTCGCTTCAACCTCGGGACCTGATGGTCCGGAGTGTGTCCGAATACCCTAACGGTTATATAAGAACCGGGGTATGCTTGGAGACCAGGCGTAGGGGTCATCAGTGCTTTATCAGACAAGTGCCCAACTAGTTATGTTATATTACATGGTTAGTAAGAAACATCTTCCAGAGAGAATAGTTTCGTTAAGGGTTCCTTTCGCTGGGAGGCATGCCCTAAGGTGCATGTCCGGACTGCGTGAAGAGACGCAGAAAAAAGCATCTGGGGGCGCATAAAATGAGTAAAAAGATCATCTTTTATCTCATCGACCGAATATTCCCTTAAGAATGCTAGCTTTCGGCTTCACCCAGTCTGAGGTACACATCCGGCTGACCCGGTAGTAACAATCGCAGAGGTGCTCCCTTTACCGCCTAGCTGAACAATCGGGAACGTAGGGGTAAGCACAGGAGCCAGGCAACCCAGCTTGGCCAAAACTTAAGTCATATCGATGCATATAATGGTGAAGAAAAAGGTACATGCAGAAGTTTGACGCATGTGTTGGGCGTGAAGCCCGTATAAATAAGCTTCTGTTAAAGAAGCCCCCAGGTTTAATGAGCGCGAGTGGCGCATCACTAGATGAGCCTATAAGGGCTATAAAAGGAAAAATGGGAAGGAGAGAAATGCAAGACAGAAAAATTCAAAAAAGAATGGACAGAGGAAGGAGACGAACACAGAGTCCGGCGTTAGGCATAGAATCTTCGGAGACGGGCGGCGTTCCACGGGTTCGGCTCGAGTCGGTTGTTCGACGCATCTCACAGGCGGTACGCCCCACCAGTCAGGACTTGGTCGATTATGAATGGACCTTCCCACTTGGGCTTGAGTTTGTCCTTTTTCTTATCCGGCAGGCGTAGAACTAGTTCGCCAACATTGTAATTTTTGGCCCGTACTTCTCTACTTTGATATCTTCGGGCCTGCTGTTGATAAAATGCGGAACGGGCTTTTGCCACGTCACGCTCCTCCTCCAAGGCGTCCAAGTTGTCCTGCCGATCGAGCTCGGCTTCTCTTTCTTCGTACATGCGCACTCTAGGTGAGTCATGAATTATGTCGTAGGGCAGAACTGCTTCTGCGCCGTACACCATAAAAAATGGTGTGTATTCGGTGGTGCGATTTGGCGTGGTCCGCAGCCCCCATAGCATGGAGTCGAGCTCCTCTACCCAGTGCGTGTTAGATTCCTTGAGGGACCGCACTAGTCTGGGTTTAATGCCGCTCAAGATAAGACCATTTGCACGTTCGACCTGGCCGTTGGTTTGTGGGTGATAGACGGAAGCATAATCGAGCTTGATGCCCATGTTTTTGCACTAGAGTTTTACCTCGTCAGCGGTAAAGTTTGTACCGTTATCGGTTATGATGCTGTGGGGGACGCCATAATGGTGTACAACCCCGGATATGAAGTCTATCACCGGTCCGGATTCGACCGTTTTAACAGGCTTGGCTTCTATCCATTTGGTGAACTTATCCACCATGACCAGTAAGTATTTTTTCTTATGGGTTCCACCTTTAAGGGGGTCCGACCATGTCAAGCCCCCAGACCGCAAAAGGCCAGGTGATGGGTATAGTTTGGAGTGCGGTGGGTGGCATATGGCTTTGGTTGGCAAACAGTTGGCAACCAGCGCATCGTTGGACTAGGTCCTGAGCGTCTGCCCGGGCCGTCGGCCAATAAAAGCCTGTACGGAAAGCCTTGCTAACAAGGGACCGAGCAGCGGCGTGGTGACCACCGAGTCCGGCATGAATTTCAGCCAGAAGGTTTCGCCCTTCCTCTTCGGAGATGCACCTTTGAAAGACTCCGGTAGTGCTTTTCTTATAAAGCTCTCCCTCATGGACTCTGTAGGCTTTAGATCGCCGCACTATGCAGCGGGCCTCGTTTTGGTCCTCCGGGAGTTCCTGCCTAGTAAGGTAGGCTAGGAATGGTTCTGTCCACGGGGCGATAACCGCCATTATTACGTGGGCTGAAGGTGTAATTTCGTTGGCAGAGCCTCCAATTGTGTCAGATTGTTCGGCGTCGAGTGCTGCGGCTGGGTTCGGGCTGTTGTTTGCGGGTTCCCCCTCCCATGCTACGGATGGCTTGAACAATCTTTCCAAGAAGATGTTGGGGGGGACTGCATCGCGTTTTGCTCCGATGCGTGCTAGGACGTCCGCCGCTTGATTGTTTTCTCGGGCTATATGGTGAAACTCCAGCCCTTCGAACCGAGCTGACATTTTTAGGACGGCGTTGCGGTAAGCTGCCATTTTTGGGTCCTTGGCGTCGAAGTCTCCATTTATTTGGGATATCGCGAGGTTTGAATCCCCGCGTACTTCTAGGCACTGGATACCCATGGATATTGCTATCCGGAGGCCATGTAGGAGGGCCTCATATTCGGCTGCATTGTTGGAATCCGTGTACATGAGCTGGAGCACATATTGGACTGTGTCGCCTGTGGGGGACGTCAGGACGACGCCGGCCCCCAGTCCGGCCAACATTTTGGAGCCGTCGAAATGCATAATCCAGTTTGAATATGTGTCGTACTCTTTAGGGAGCTCGGCCTCCGTCCATTCTGCGACGAAGTCGGCCAAAACTTGCGATTTAATAGCTCGCCGTGGCTTATAGGTTATATCGAACGGGAGAAGCTCGATGGCCCATTTTGCAATCTGGCCCGTTGCATCGCAGTTGTTGATGATATCGTTGAGTGGTACTTCCGAGGCTACTGTTATGGAACACTCTTGAAAGTAGTGTCGTAGCTTCCGGGATGCCATGAATACCGCGTATGCAATCTTTTGATAATGCGGGTACCGTGATTTGCATGGAGTGAGGACAGTGGACACGTATTAGACCAGCCTTTGAAGGGGGAATTTGTGTGCGTCCGTTTCCCGCTCGACAACGAGCACTGCGCTGACAACTTGATGTGTTGCTGCAATGTACAATAACATTGGTTCGCCGGTGTTTGGCGCGGCCAGGACTGGGTTTGTTGCCAATATGGCTTTTATTTCATCAAGTCCGGCCGTGGCCGCATCTGTCCACTCGAAGTGTTCGGTGCGCCGAAGGAGGCGATAGAGGGGTAGTGCCTTTTCTCCCAAATGGGAGATGAAGCGGCTTAAAGCCGCCACGCATCCGATTAATTTTTGTATTTGTTTAAGGTCCTTTGGGACATCCAATTGTGACAAAGCTTGGATCTTGGCTGGATTTGCTTCAATTCCTCTACCGGATACAATGAAGTCCAAGAGCTTTCCGGCTGGAACGCCGAAGACGCATTTTTCCGGGTTGAGCTTGATGTCATATTTTCGGAGGTTATCGAATGTAAGCCTCAAGTCTTCTACTAGGGATTCGACATGTCTTGATTTGACGACCACATCATCCACATACGCCTCCACTGTTTTGCTGATCTGGTGTGCCAGACATGTCTGGATCATGCGCTGATATGTTTCGCCGGCGTTTTTCAGCCCGAAGGGCATTGTGTTGAAGCAGAATGGGCCGTATGGTGTGATGAATGCTGTTGCAGCTTGGTCTGATATTGCCATCTTGATTTGATGGTAACCGGAGTATGCGTCGAGGAAACACAATGAATCGTGTCCTACGGTGGCATTGATAATTTGATCGATACGGGGGAGGGGGAAGGGATCCTTTGGGCAAGCCTTGTTAAGGTCTTTAAAATCAACACACAGGCGCCAGGATTTGTCCTTCTTTGGTACCATCACCAGGTTTGCTAGCCAGTCCGGATGTTTTATGTCTCTGATGAATCCGGCCTCCAATAGCTTGGCCAGCTCCTCTCCCATGGCCTGTCTCTTGGGTTCGGAAAAACGCCGAAGGGCTTGTTTGACAGGTTTAAATCCTTTTAGGATACTTAAGCTGTGTTCGGCCAGCTTGCGTGGGATCCCTGGCATGTCTGAAGGGTGCCAGGCGAAGATGTCCCAGTTCTCTCGTAGGAACTCTCGCAGTGCAGCATCTACATCAGGGTTTAGTCGTGCCCCGATGGAAGCTGTTTTATTGGGGTCCGTTGGATGGACCTGGAATTTGACTATTTCGTCAGCTGGCTTGAAGGATGTGGATTTGGATCTCTTATCGAGTATCACATCATCTCTGTTAACCGTGGAGCGCGGTCAGTTCCTCGGCCGCTAAGGCTTCGGATAGCGCCTCGAGGGCTAATGCGGCCGTCTTGTTTTTGGCGCGGAGTGCTATGTCCGGATCACTAGCTAGAGTGATAATTCCGTTCGGCCCGGGCATCTTAAGCTTCATGTACCGGTAATGGGGTATTGCTTGGAAGATTGTGAATGCTTCCCGCCCTAGTAAAGCATGATATCCGCTCTTAAACGGGGCCACCTGAAACGTGACTTCTTCGGACATGTAATTATCCGGCGTGCCGAACACCACATCTAGTGTGACTTTTCCTGTGCAGCGCGCTTCCCGACTGGGGATTATTCCTCTAAAGGATGTGCTGCTTTGCTCGACGCGGTTCCAGTCTATTTCCATTTTTTGAAGGGTTTCCTCATAAATGAGGTTCAGTCCGCTGCCTCCATCCATGAGCACCTTGGTGAGGCGAAAGCCGTCCACTATGGGACTGAGGACCAATGCGGCTGGTGCTCGGGCTGTTCGGAATCTAGGTTCATCACTTGCGTTGAAGGTAATGGCAGTGTCACTCCATGGATTTATTGTTGCAACTTGATAGACTTCGGTGAGGCTGCGGAGTGTTCTTTTTCGCACATTGTTTGATGCGAAAGTCTCGAAGACTGTGAGAACGGTACTGGTGTCCTTGGGCTGGCTTTCTGCGGCCTCCGGAATTAGGAGGTCCTCGCCGATTTTGGCCACCTACCGGAGTATCCAACATGCTCTAAGGCTGTGAGTTGGTGTGGCGTCCTCTGTACTGTGAATTCTACAGGGTCCATCAAGCCATCTTTCCAGTACGGTTCCATGCCCTGTAGAGGGTTTTGGCTTTTTGGTGTTTATCCCGGGTGTCCTATGATGCACCCTCTTAGTTTGGACGAGATTACTAATCAAGGCCGGATTATCCCAAAATTTTATTTTGGTTTTCCAGGCGCTTTTCATCGCACAGTATTTTTGTACTATGGACGCCAAGTCAGCGAAGCGTGTAATATCACGACGACTTACGGCGTTGAGGATTCCCTTGTCCGTGCAATTACTGCAGAAAATTGAGATTGCGTCTCCCTCACGGCAATCCTTTATCCTGTTCATAACCAGGAGGAATCTGGCCCAGTAATGATGTACTGTTTCCTCGGGCCTCTGCCTGATTTGGGAGAGATCGCTTATGATCGGGTGGGCGGGTGTCATTTAATCTGAAACCTCACCCAATCCAAGATTCGGAGGCTGAAGAGTTTCCAAACTCTGAAGTTCGGATTCTTGGGTGTTGTCCAATGAATCTGGCCCGTTGCCTGATCCTAAGCTCAGGACTTGAGTTACATCCTCCCCTCCGCGGGTATTCGGCTTGGAGGGGTCGGGAATTCGGACGTAGCTAGTCCTTAGAATAGATGAAGGTTCGCCGCACTGCACCTCCACCACGGCAACGTGGTGGGTGACTTGGGGAGAGTTAATTTCTCTTAGATCGGGTTTAAGCCCAACCTGGTCGTAATCCGTAGCGACCCCCAGGGCGGCGATGCGATCCAAGAGATCGTTTACGGAAGAGAGCTCCATTGGGTCTAGCTGCTCGACGAACTCCGAGCTGACGTGTAGGTTGCTTATGATGACCCGAGAGGTCACCGTCGGCGCAACAGCCGAACAGGCGGTCATGAGGAAACCACCTAACCGGAGAGTTTGGCCGACAGCCAAGGCTCCCTTAGCAACGGCGCCATCTTTAAAGACGGGAGGAGGCATCCTTCCTGATTGCGACGGCATAGAGGAACTCTCAATGAAAGCACCAATGTCGGTGTCAAAACCGGCGGATCTCGGGTAGGGGGTCCCGAACTGTGCGTCTAGGCCGGATGGTAACAGGAGGCAGGGAACATGATGTTTTACCCAGGTTCGGGCCCTCTCGATGGAGGTAAAACCCTATGTCCTGCTTGATTAATATTGATGATATGGGTAGTACAAGAGTAGATCTACCATGAGATCAAGGAGGCTAAACCCTAGAAGCTAGCCTATGGTATGATTGTTGTATGACGATGTTGTCCTACAGACTAGAACCTTCCGGTTTATATAGACACCGGATAGGGTTAGGGTTACATAGAGCCGGTTACAATGGTAGGAGATCTTGAATATCCGCATCACCAAGCTTGCCTTCCACGCCAAGGAAAGTCCCATCCGGACACGGGACGAAGTCTTCAATCTTGTGTCTCCATAGTCCTGGAGTCCGGCTGAAGGTATAGTCCGGCTACCCGAACACCCCCTAATCCAGGACTCCCTCACCAACTCAAGCACGAGTTCCAGCCACTTTTGCTGTGATTTTCGATCTCCTTGCTCAAAGCACCTCTTGCAAAACTTCTTGGGGAGATTGTTCCTTGGTATGTGACTCCTCCATTGGTCCAATTAGTTTTTGTTCTAGTGCTTTATTCTTTGCAAATTTGTGCTACATAGGTGACCATGTTCTTGAGCTTGCATGTCAAATTTATATGGTTCCAAGTAGTTCTAATGCTTGATATAGGCTCTAGGCACTTGTAGGAGTAGTTGCTATCAGTTTTATTGAAGTTGATTCACTTTTGTTTGAAGTTACTAAAAATTTCAGAATTTTTCAGAGAAAAACAATATGCTTAGGAAGATGTTCCAAGGTGGTTCTTCTAAGAAGCAAGGACCCAGGATTGCTATGCGCGATGCTGACGAGGATCCACCAAGAGACGCTCTAGTACGACCTTGCGAATGGCCGTCGGAAAATTTTATGGACCGTGCGGGAATTAAAGAAGAATTCAAAGCATATTTGCGCAATGCCGGTCTTGAGGATTTTGAGGCTAACAAATGCCCCCAGTATCATGATCTCACAAGTTCATTTGTGAGGAGGTTTGAGTATTCATCTTCGCGTAATTCTCCTTCAGTCATGTTTGATCTCTATGACAAATCTTATACCATGGACTTAGAGGATTTCACTTCTTCTTGCAAACTTCCATCATGGGGTAGTGTTAGGGCTCCCCCTAAATCTGAATTTAGAAACTTTCTTGCTAGTATAACTGTGGGGGAATCTAGAGATATAACGCAGGCTACCATAGGGAGCATTCACTTTCCTGCTATACATTATTTTGCTCTCTTCATCGGTAGATGCATAAATGCTAAGGATGAAGCATGTCACATGTGTGTCCCTGATCTTAGCATTCTTAGGAGTGCTGTGTTAGGAGACCAATCTTATCATATGGGAACCATTGTAGCTCGTAGGTTGCATCATAATAGACATAATGGAGATTTCTTTGGAGGAATTTATGCAACCCGCTTAGCTCGTTTTCTTGAGATAGATATTCGTGAGGGTGATACGGAATTGCCTCCTGCATATTTAGATTATAACTCTATGGCTTCACACCAGTTTGTCGAGAGGCCTGAATCACCTCTCTTATATCGTTTAATTTTTGATAAACGACGAGTTTTCCGTATTACTCTCCTTGCTCCTGCCTTCTTTGATTCACAGACAAAAAGAAGATATGTTATTACCAGAGAGGAGGCAGAAGAGTACAAGAGGAGAGCAGAGGCAGCTCGACTCCACGCTGCAGCTCAGCAGGCGATAACCGCTGCGCATCAGTATGATCCCAACTATTCTACATCGCAGTACGACCCCAGCTACACCTATGGGTATCCGCCAGGCTATCCTTGGCAATAGACCAACTTAGGCCAAAAGCGTAAGCTTGGGGAGTACGTATTTCTCACCGACATTACATTTATGCTCACACACACTCATCACTAGATGTCGGTGCTCATACTCTTTCACTGTAATATCCATTCTAGTTTATTTTCTTTTTTCTGCTTTCTTCTTGTGTGTTTGTTAAACCTCAAGAAAAACCAAAAAAAATTAGTAGTATTTTATTTTTCTCCTGTAGTAGTAATAATTAAAAAGAAAACCCAAAAATATTTCCCGTTCTTCTTTTGCTTGTTGGGAGCTTTCCCGTGTAAATAGTTTTATTTCTTTTCTTTTCTTCGGGGGTCAGTAGGAGAAGACCATAATTAAATTGTTGAAGTGGCTCTTATATGCATTATTGTTACTTTAACCAAGAGACCATATTGCCTTGTCTTCTCCTGTTTATTGAATGCTCGCAAATTCCAGCTTAGTCCAATGCACGTACACTCTTATTATTATTCACACCGTTCTGTCGTGCAAGTGAAAGGCAATTATGATGATATATGATGGACTGACTGAGATGAGAAAAGCTGGTATGAACTCGACCTCTTTTGTTTTTGTAAATATGGTGAGTCCCTCATTCTTGATTCAGCTTATTATGAATAAACATGTTCGCAATGACAATTAGAGATCATAGTTGCTTGTGCCATGCTTGATTAGCTATGAGTTATAATGATTTACCTTGTCTCCCAACATGCTATTGCGATGATTATGATGTGGTATGATGGGGTGGTATCCTCCATTGAATGATTTAAGTGACTTGACTTGGCACATGTTCACGCATGTAGTTGAAACAAAATCAACATAGCCTTCATGATATTTATGTTCATGGTGGATTATATCCTACTCATGCTTGCATCCAATGTTTATTAATTTTAATGCATGTACATGGCTGTTGTCGCTCTCTAGTTGGTCGCTTCCCAGTCTTTTGCTAGCCTTCACTTGTACTAAGCGGGAATACTGCTTGTGCATCCAATCCCTTAAACCCCAAAGTCGTTCCAGATGAGTCCACTATACCTTCCTATATGCGGTATCTACCTGCCGTTCCAAGTAAATTTGTATGTGCCAAACTCTAAACCTTCAAATAAACATTCTGTTTTGTATGTTCGAATAGCTCATGTATCAACCAAGGCTGTCCTTATCTTCCGTGTTAGGCGGGTTATTCTCAAGAGGAGTGGACTCCGCTCCTCACTCACGAGAAAATGGCTGGTCACCGGGATGCCCAGTCCCATGCTTTATGCAAAATAAATCAAAATTAATTGCAAACAAACCTCCCCCTGGGACCTGATGTATGTTGGAGACACTCGTCATTTTGAGCAAGTCATGGATTGATGCTTGTTGGTGGAGGGGGAGTATAAACTTTACCATTCTGTTTGGGAACCGCCTATAATGTGTTTAGCATGGAAGATATCGCCATCTCTTAGTTGTTACGTTGAAAATGAAAGTATACCGCTCAAAATACAATTTATCTCTATTTCAAAACCGAGCTCTGGCACCTCTACAAATCCCTGCTTCCCTCTGCGAAGGGCCTATTCATTTACTTTTATGTTGAGTCATCACCCTCTTATTAAAAAGCACTAGCTGGAGAGCACAGCTGTCATTTGCATTCATCACTATTAATCTATGTTGGGTGTGACTATGATTGGATCTCTTTTACCATGAATTACAATGTCTAGTCAGTCCTTGATCTTTAAAGGTGCTCTGCATTTATGTTTTGCGGTCTCAGGAAGGGCTAGCGAGATACCATCTTGTTATATCATATTATGATTGTTTTGAGAAAGTGTTGTCATCCGAGATTTATTATTATGGCTTGCTAGTTGATTATGCTATCGATATGAGTAATTATGAGACCTGAAAATTATTGCAAATGTGGTTAGTTATGATCTCTGCTGAAAACTTGAATACTGGCTTGACATAGTTACAACAACAAGAGCAAACAGAGTTTGTAAAAGTTTTTCTTTCTTTCTTTCAGTTTGTCAACTGAATTGCTTGAGGACAAGCAAGGGTTTAAGCTTGGGGGAGTTGATACGTCTCCGTTGTATCTACTTTTCCAAACACTTTTGCCCTTGTTTTGGACTCTAACTTGTATGATTTGAATGGAACTAACCCGGACTGACGCTGTTTTCAGCAGAATTGCCATGATGTTGTTTTATATGCAGAAAACAAATATTCTCGGAATGACCTGAAACTCCACGGAACATCTTAGAAAAAATAATAAAAAATCCTTGCCAAAGATGAAGACCAGGCGGCCCACACCCTGTCCACGAGGGTGGGGGGCGCGCCCCCCCTCTAGGGCGCGCCCCCTACCTCGTGGGCCCCCTGGATGCCCTCCGACACCAACTCCAACTCTATATATTTGCTTTCGGAGAGAAAAAAAATCAGAGATAAGAAATCATCACGTTTTACGATATGGAGCCGCCGCCAAGCCCTAAAACCTCTCGAGAGGGCTGATCTAGAGTCCGTTCGGGGCTCCGGAGAGGGGGATTCGTCGCCGTCATCATCATCAACCATCCTCCATCACCAATTTCATGATGCTCACTGCCGTGCGTGAGTAATTCCATCGTAGGCTTGCTGGACGGTGATGGGTTGGATGGGATTTATCATGTAATCGAGTTAGTTTTGTTAGGGTTTGATCCCTAGTATCCACTATGTTCTGAGATTGATGTTGCTATGACTTTGCTATGCTTAATGCTTGTCACTAGGGCCAGAGTGCCATGATTTTAGATCTGAACCTATTATGTTTTCATGAATATATGTGAGTTCTTGATCCTATCTTGCAAGTCTATAGTCACATAATATGTGTTATGATCCGGCAACCCCGAAGTGACAATAATCGGGACCACTCCCGGTGATGACCATAGTTTGAGGAGTTCATGTATTCACTATGTGCTAATGCTTTGTTCCGGTTCTCTATTAAAAGGAGGCCTTAATATCCCTTAGTTTCCGATAGGACCCCGCTGCCACGGGAGGGTAGGACAAAAGATGTCATGCAAGTTCTTTTCCATAAGCATGTATGACTATATACGGAATACATGCCTACATTACATTGATGAATTGGAGCTAGTTCTGTGTCACCCTATGTTATGACTGTTACATGATGAACCGCATCTGGCATAATTATCCATCACTGATCCGGTGCCTACTAGTTTTCCATATACTGGTTCTCGCTTATTTACTTTCCCATTGCTACTGTTACAATCACTACAAAATACCAAAAACATTACTTTTGCTGTCTTTACTTTTGTTGCCGCTACCACCACTATCATATTACTTTGCTACTAAACACTTTGCTGCAGATACTAAGTTTCCAGGTGTGGTTGAATTGACAACTCAGCTGCTAATACTTGAGAATATTCTTTGGCTCCCCTTGTGTCGAATCAATAAATTTGGGTTGAATACTCTACCCTCGAAAGCTGTTGCGATCCCCTATACTTGTGGGTTATCATCAGACATTTCTTTTTGAAATAAATTTCAATTGCCAAGTTGAATCCAATTCAAACAACAACTCAAATGCCTCTAAAAATTTCCAAATGCCACACAATTCAAAAAAATGCATAGATGCTTAACTAATAATTGTAAAACATTCCAAATTGAAAATTTGGGATGTTACATCTTGGAATTACAAACGATTGAAATTGGAATTTCATCAGAAGTTTTATCCTATGCATCTTGTTCATCGTGATCGCAATTGGTCTAAGAAACTTGATGATGCATTATGGGCCTATAGAACTGCATATAAAAATCCTATGGGTATGTCTCCGTATAAAATGGTCTATGGAAAAGCATGTCACTTACCTCTCGAACTAGAACACAAGTCTTATTGGGCTATTAAAGAACTTAATTATGATTTTAAAATTGCCGGTGAGAAGAGGTTATTTGATATTAGCTCACTTGATGAATGGAGAACCCAAGCCTACGAAAATGCCAAGTTGTTTAAAGAAAAAGTTAAAAGATGGCATGACAAAAGGATACAAAAGCGTGAGTTTAATGTAGGTGATTATCTATTGCTATACAACTCTCGTTTAAGATTTTTTGCAGGAAAACTTCTCTCTAAATGGGAAGGTCCTTACGTTATCGAGGAGGTCTACCGTTCCGGTGCCATAAAAATCAACAACTTCGAAGGCACACATCCGAAGGTGGTGAACGGTCAAAGAATCAAACATTATATCTCAGGTAATCCCATAAATGTTGAAACCAATGTTATTGAAACCGTAACCCCGGAGGACTACATAAGGGACACTTTCCGGAACGTTTCAGACTCCGAAAAGGAATAGGTATGTGGTACGGTAAGTAAATCGACTCCAAAACAGTTTTTAAGGCAATATTTCTCCGTTTTGGAATATTTAGAAAAATAGAAAAATAAGCAGCAGTCCGGGAAGGACATGAGGCCTCCACGAGGGTGGAGGGCGCGCCCTACCCTACTGGGAGCGCCCCCTACTCGTGGGCACCTCGTGTGCTCTCCGGAATCCGTTTTCATACACGACACGTATTTTGGTCGGTAAAAATTCATTATAAAATCTTCCGGAGGTTTTGACTCCCGTATCACGCAAAAATCTCCTGTCTTTGTTTCGAGCTGTTTTCTGTCAGGGTTGTCAAGGCCAGGCACTATGTCATCTCCCTCCTCCTCCAACCATGAGGGCAACGATGCTTGGCTAATGAAGATAGAGCTGAAGAGAGAAGAGCCATGGAGATCAACAAGGATGAAGGGATCAAGAAGGCCATGGAGGACCAAGTTCCGGCAGTAGAAGACACCCTTCAACTGGATCACAATCTTCTTACTCCAACAGAAATCGATGCTTTCAAGATGATTGAGTTAGCTCGTATACAAAATAAGTATCTCACACGTGAAAATATTTTGTTGAAGGAGCATATCATCGTACTCAAGGGCATTATCCGCAAGTTAGAAGACCTCCTACGCTCGATGTGCGACTATCCATCATCAACATCCTCACCTTCTTCGCCAAAAAAGAAGAATTGAGTATCTGGTATGGGCACTCCACTTGGCAATTGCCAAGATTGGGGGAGTGCCCCGGTATCGTATCACCATCACTTTTATCTTTACCGTTTTTCTTAGTCCGATCCTTTTGGTAATATCTTGATCTAGTAGAATAAAAGTTCTTAGTGTGATCTAGTTGTGAGTTTTGCTTTATTCTTCTTCTATGTAATCGAGTCCGTGAGCTATATAATAAAGATTAGTGTTGAGTCAAGGGCTTGATTATTTTGCCATGATCCTAAGTGGATAAAAGAAAAGAGAAAGAAGTAAAAAGAAATAAAGAGATCATGTAAGTCCTATGGAGAGTAATGAGCTCACATAGAAAGAGTATGATGAATAAAAGTTGTTGAGGGTTGACAAACACAGTTTTGGTCATCGTTGCAATTAATAGGAAGTAATAAAGAAAGAGAGGTCTTCACATATAAATATACTATCTTGGACATCTTTTATGATTGTGAGCACTCATTAAAATATGACATGCTAAAGAGTTGACATTGGACAAGGAAGACAATGTAATGGGTTATGTTTTCTTACATCTGAGATGAATTATATTGTCTTGGATCTTCCAACATGATGAGCTTGCCTTTCCCCCTCATGCTATCCAAATTCATTGCACCAAGTAGAGATACTACTTGTGCTTCCAAATACCCTTAAACCAGTTTTGCCATAAGAGTCCGCCATATCTACCTATGGATTGAGTAAGATCCCTCAAGTAAGTTGTCATCGGTGCAAGCAATAAAAATTGCTCTCTAAATATGTATGATTGATTGGTGTGGAGGAAATAAGCTTTATACGATCGTGTGATATGGAAGTAATAAAAGCGACAGACTGCATAATAAAGGTCCATATCACAAGTGGCAATATAAAGTGACATTCTTCCGCATTAAGATTGTGTGCATCCAACCATAAAAGCGCATGACAACCTCTGCTTCCCTCTGCGAAGGGCCTATCTTTTACTTTTATCTCCTACATTGCATAAGAGTCATGGTGATCTTCACCCTTCCTTTTTACATTTTATCCTTTGGCAAGCACAGTATGTTGGAAAGATCCTGGTATATATGGCTAATTGGATGTGAGTTTTCATGAACTATTACTGTTGACATTACCCTTGAGGTAAAACATTGGGAGGCAAAACTATAAGCCCCTATCTTTCTCTGTGTCCGATTAAAACTCCATACCCATAAGTATTGCGTGAGTGTCACGAATTGTGAAAGATTATATGATAGTTGAGTATGTGGACTTGCTGAAAAGCTCTTATACATTGACTCTTTCCTATGTTATGATAAATTGCAATTGCTTCAATGACTGAGATTATAGTTTGTTAGTTTTCAATGATGTTTACGATTCATACTTGATATTGTGATTGAATTATTACTCTAGCATTAGAGTTTATATGACATAGAATTATATGAGTTGTTGTTCTAAGAATGATCATGATGCCCTCATGTCCGTATTTTATTTTTATCGACACCTCTATCTCTAAACATGTGGACATATTTTTCGATTTCGGCTTTTCGCTTGAGGACAAGCGAGGTCTAAGCTTGGGGGAGTTGATACGTCCATTTTGCATCATGCTTTTATATCAATATTTATTGCATTATGGGCTGTTATTACACATTATGTCACAATACTTATGCCTATTCTCTCTTATTTTACAAAGTTTTCATAAAGAGGGAGAATGCCGGCAGCTGGGATTCCGGGCTGGAAAATGAGCAAATATTAGAGACCTATTCTGCAAAGCTCCAAAAGTCCTGAAACTTCACGGAAGACGTTTTCCAAATATATAAAAAATACTGAGAGCAAGAACTTCACCAGGGGGGCCACACCCTGCCCACAAGGGTGGGGGGCGCGCCCTACCCCCTGGGCGCGCCCCCCTACCTCGTGGGCCCCCTGGTGGCCCTCCGGTGGCCATCTTCTGCTATATTAAGTCTTTCGATGGAAAAAAAATCATAAGCCATCTTCTCGGACGAAACTCCGCCGCCACGAGGCGGAACCAATCTAGGGATCTAGCGGAGCTGTTCTGCCGGGGAAACTTCCCTCCCGAAGGGGAAATCATCGCCATTGTCATCACCAACGCTCCTCTCATCGGGAGAGGGCAATCTCCATCAACATCTTCATCAGCACCATCTCATCTCAAAACCCTAGTTCATCTCTTGTATCCAATTCTTGTCTCCAAGTCCGGGATTGGTGCTAGTAGGTTGCTAGTAGTGTTAATTACTCCTTGTAGTTGATGCTAGTTGGTTTAATTGGTGGAAGATCATATGTTCAGATCCTATATACATATTAATACCCCTCTGATTATGAACATGTTTATGCTTTGTGAGTAGTTACTTTTGTTTCTGAGGACATGGGAGAAGTCTTGCTATTAGTAGTCATGTGAATTTGATATTTGTTCGATATTTTGATGAGGTGTATGTTGTCTCTCCTCTAGTGGTGTTATGTGAACGTCGACTACATGACACTTCACCATTATTTGGGCCTAGAGGAAGGCATTGGGAAGTAATAAGTAGATGATGGGTTGCTAGAGTGACAGAAGCTTAAACCCTAGTTTATGCGTTGCTTCGTAAGGGGCTGATTTGGATCCATATGTTTCATGCTATGGTTAGGTTTACCTTAATACTTTTGTTGTAGTTGCAGATGATTGCAATAGAGGTTAATCATAAGTGGGATGCTTGTCCAAGTAAGGACAGTACCCAAGCATCCGTCCACCCACATACCAAATTATCAAAGTACCGAACGCGAATCATATGAGCGTGATGAAAACTAGCTTGACGATATTCCCATGTGTCCTCGGGAGCGCTTTACATCATATAAGAGTTTGTCCAGGCTTCTCCTTTGCTACAAAAAGGATTGGTCCACCTTGCTGCACCTTATTTACTTTTGTTACTTGTTGCTCGTTACAAGTTATCTTATCACAAAACTATCTATTACCACTTATTTCAGTACTTGCAGAGAATACCTTGCTGGAAACCGCTTATCATTTCCTTCTGCTCCTCGTTGGGTTCGACACTCTTACTTATCAAAAGGACTACGATAGATCCCCTATACTTGTGGGACATCAAGTCGCGCACCCGCGGGCGCCCCTTTCCCATGGCCTCGGTGAAGTGGTCGTGGACAACCTTCTCTTTGACATCATGGTCGGTGATCCATCCCTGATTATGCTTAAGCCTGTAGATGAAGTTTTTGCGGCGTCTTCCATTGATCCTCCGGTGAAAAAATTTGGTGTTTGCATCGCCCTCCTTGATGTTGGCCAGTCTCGCGCACTGCTTCTTACGGGCCCTCTCAATGACCGCTAAGCTGACGACTCGTCTTTTGAGCCGCTTGCGGAGGTCCCCTTCCCCCACAAAGAGTTGCCGGTTGTCTTGGGCCATGTCAAGGTGCAAAATCACCAAGAGGGCGGCGTGGAGTTGGACCTTCGCTCCGGAAAACAACCCTACTCCACTCGGAAAGGCGGGTACCGGTCTTCTTGAGCTTGTAATGTAGGATTTGGTACGGCTCGGTATGGTCGGTATGCTCATTCCATGCCTTGAGGATGACCTCCTTGAACCCTGGAAGGGAAACCCAAAAATTCTCGAACTTGAAGCTGCGCGGTCTCCGGGGTCCCCTAACCTCGGCGAGGAGGAGGGGGCAGTGATCAGAGAGCGAGGACAAGAGTGCATGAAGGATATGGCTGCCAAACTGACCGTCCCACTCCGCGTTGCAAAAGAACGAGTCGAGCTTGCAAAGGGTTGGGTTTTCCCTCTCGTTTGACCATGTGAAACGTCTATTCTGGAGGTGGATCTCCATCAAACCACAACTTTGGAGCGTTGCACGGAAACGGTTTAGACGCCTAGTGTCGATGTTTCTCTTGTTTTTGTCACGTGCTCTGTAAATTTGGTTGAAATCTCCCAGACAAAGCCAGAGGGTACCAGTGGGAGGCCTCTGAGTGATGAGCTCGGCGAAGAAAGCGTCCTTGAGAGAGTGAGAGGACGGGCCCATACACAATTGTGATCTTTTAATGCACATTGGACGCTTTGATTAGAACCATGGCAGAGAGGCGGTATGGAGTGGTGTTGATGTCGGTGACGTGGAGGAGCTGGTCATCCCAAAGCATGAGGATACCACCTCTAGTTCCGTTCGCCGGCATTTGAGCAAAACTACTTAGTCTACCCTCTCCAAGGAACCTAGCGGTGAAGGGATCAATACTGTCGAGTTTCGTTTCTTGAATGCACACGATTTAACATGAAGAGGCAGTGATCGTTTCGTTGACAGTAGCACGTCGCTTGGGGCATCCCCGGTCTTCTCTTCAAAACAAGAATACACCAATTTTGTTTCTCTTTTGAGAAACGTCCAGTATAACATGCACATGCGCACACCACCCCACGCACGGTAGCACGGAAATACCTACAATTTTTTTCCCAATAGATCGAATCCTATAAATCAAGCAATTCCCGTAGATAAATTCCATGAAGGGTTCTATCCGCCTGCTGCAAAGTTCACATCGCAACGCGGGAGCTGCGCAACCATCGACCACGAACTGGGAGTTGGGATTGTGCACCGAGGCCGGCCGGTGTCATGTCTCCTTCACGGAACAGGGGGGCTTGCCTCGGGACGCAGGCACGCGTGACTTCGCTTTCGCTCATGTCGTCGCGACGGAGGTCGCTGCTCAGGGCTCTCCGTCCCTTTCGGCCCGCTGGCCGCGGCGTGCGCTGGGCCGCCACATGGAGTGGTGCTGGTGCCTGCGTCTTCATCAGGAATGTCCTGTTTTGTCAGTCGCGCAAAACGCCGGAGGTCGATCGAGGTCAAAAGATGATGGCCGCTGTTGTTTTCTTTACCGTGGAGACCGATCGTGCCAAAACCAAAAAAGTTGTGAGGCATCATCATCCCTCTTCTTTCTGCCACTTGGGATGTTCCAACACAAAAGCAGCACGGCAAATCAGTTTACGACGACGACGACGACACACTGTATCACCAACCACAATAATGCGAGGGAACCGGCGTGTCCTCTGCAGGGCCTCAATTCTCTCCGTGCCCGGTAGTAAAGCTCCGTTATTAAGATACATACAAGATCTTAAAAAGATCGCTCCTGTCCGAGCATCTATTTTCGTGATGCCGAAAACGAAACAACACAAAGTCATTGTCTGAGAATCCACTTTGGTCCTTTGCGGAAAGTAGGCCATCAAAACGTACTCCTCCAGTATTTTGTTTCAAACTAAACACTGGGCCATAAAGATTAATCTCACCTGAGAATCCACTTTGCTCCATTTCAGAAAGTTAAACAGAGTATTATCAGATTATCGGATGCCAACTCAGACAGTTCCCTACTCGGTACCTAGGCATTCCGATTCACTACCAGTGTCTAACTACTGCTGAGTGGAAATATATAGAAAACAGACTAGAGAAACACATTTGCAGTTGGAAGACCAAACTCTTGTCATACGGGGGTGTTTGGTTGTGATCAATTCCGTCCTTAGCAATCTGGTTTATGCATGTTGTCCTTTCTACACTTACTGAAAGGTGGTTCTTGGAATCCATGATCTTGAGATAAAAACATTGTTCTTCTCAGTAAATGGGAATATAAAAACCCCGATGGGAATGAAGTGTGGCATAAAGTCATTCAGAACAAGTATTAGCTCTGTAGGCCTCGTTTCTGCAAACCAGTTAAGGTGATAACCAATTTGAGAACTGAAAACACATACTAGCTATTTTGTAACATCTCAGTGAACTTGAGAAATCCCACTACACTGCTACGAGGGTTCCAAAGCCATTTCTCAACTCCATCAGAAGCCCGGGTATTCACATCTTTTGTCCTTGCGTGATGAAGGTCAAGAATTGTTTTTTCTAGTTTGGCACTTTCTCGGTTAAGGATGGTTCGCTGTTTAGACTCTGAGAGGATACCTGGTTGGGGGCCACAATATTTATGATGCAATAACTAGATATGTATTGGATTGTTAGACATAAATTTATCATAATCGCATATTCTTGGCGCAAACAAATCTTGATATTTCTTTCTGTATTGACCAACAAGGGCTCAGCTGTCCAGCGAATATGACGAGTTTAGATGAAATTTGCACTAGAAACTGCACGTTTTCTATCAAGTCCTTATATGAGGAGATTGCCCACAGTGATGTTCATGTGAGTGATAAAAAAAATATAAAATACCAAACTACCACTTAGAGTGATGACTCCATAGTTGGTTTATCATGCAGTGATCGGAGGGCAGGGACCTTTTTATGATGACGTCTATCTGACTCGAGAATACTACTAGAGAGGTTTTCTCACATCATGGATGACAATATAATATTCGGATTGGGTGTGGCTTTCTTTTTTAATTCTCTGTGAAATGTCCAGTTCCTTTTGATTGTGTTGGATGCGTTGGTTGTGTTTTTTTTCGAAAAGGGGGTCTCCCCGACCTCTGCATCAGGACGATGCATACGACCAACTTAATAATAAGCAAATAGGTTCAACAAAGGTTTTATAGTCTCAACGAAAGGGAAAAAGAGCTCATAGAAAGCATAAAAAATAAGTAAACATAAAGCCACAACCGGCTGGCATAAAAAAGATAGGAAAACTAATTGCCTATCATATTACATGACCGCCATCCAAACCGGTTGAAAATAGCCCGTGCTACCATCTCCCACCGGATAGATCCAGTAACCAAACGCTCCCTGGCCTCCGTCGGAGTGAGTAGCGACCAGATACGGATCAACGCAGTGGCTCAGAAGATAACCTGCAAAAAATGAATATTTGTTGTTCTGTTAAAAATCAAATCATTTCTGCAGTTCCAGACTGCCCACAATAAAGCACATACTCCTACGCGAATATGTCTCGTTGTTTCAGAATCTATCCCGTTAAGCCACGTCCCAAATAACGTGCTGACAGAATTCAGAGGAGTAATATTAAAGGCTATGTGTACCGTCCGCCATAATTTTTTTGCCAACGGGCAGTCAAGAAAGAGGTGTTTGATGGATTCATCCCGATCACAAAAACAACATCTTGTAGGTCCTGTCCAGTTGCGCTTTGCCAGATTGTCCTTAGTTAAAATGGCTTGTTTATGTACAAACCACATAAACACTTTAACTTTCAAAGGAACTTTGACCTTCCAAACATATTTGGAACTGGGAATGGAATTAGAATTGATAACATCGAGATACATCGATTTAACCGTAAACTCTCCAGTCCTAATAAGTTTCCAGCATAACTGATCGGGCTGTTGAGAAAGCTGAACCTCCATCAGTCTACTCACTAGATGGAGCCAAGCTTCCCAACGATTTCCGGATAGCGTCCTCCTGAATTGAATATTGAGAGGGTTGGACTGAAGTACTATTGCAACGTAAGCGTCTCTTCGTTGAACAATGCTATAAAGGGATGGATATTGAAGCGCGAGGGGTGTTTCCCCTAGCCAAGTATCCTCCCAGAATCTCGTGATGGTACCATTTCTGATTATGAACTTTGTCCTATTGAAAAAATTGATTTAACTCTCATCAGTCCTTTTCAAAAAGGCGATTCTGTCGGCCTCACTGTCACCTGGGACAAAGTTTTGGGGTGAAGGTACTTACTACGGAGAATCTGCGCCCATGTGGCCTCCGTCTCTACAGATAACTTATACAGCCGCTTACTGAGAAGACATTTGTTCTTGACTTCAAGATTTTCAATGCCAAGACCCCCTTGGTCTTTTGGTCGACAAATAATATCCCATTTGGCGAGTCTGTATTTTCGTTTTAGTTCACCACTCTGCCAGAAGAATCGGGATCGATAGAAGTCCAGCCTTTTCCTAACTCCAACTAGAACCTCAAAAAAAGACAAGAGAAACATAGGCATACTCGTGAGAACCGAATTAATAAGAATTAATCGGCCTCCGTATGACATGAGCTTGCCCTTCCAGTAGCTCAGTTTCTTCTCAAATCGATCCTCAATGCACTTCCATTCTCTGTTTGTCAGCTTACGATGGTGATTTGGTATACCTAAATACATAAAAGGTAAAGCCCCCAATTCGCACACAAACAATTGCTTGTAAGCCTCTTGTTCCTCATTGGCTCTTCCAAAACAGAACAATTCGCTTTTATGAAAGTTAATCTTTAACCCGGTCAATTGTTCGAATAAGAATAACACCAGCTTCATGTTCCTCGCTTTTGCCAAGTCATGCTCCATAAAGATGATAGTATCATCGGCGTACTATAGGATAGACACACCTCCATCAACTAGATGAGGCACCAGGCCACCTACCTGACCAGCCTCTTAGCCCTTCATATTAGAATCGCCAACATATCGACTACAATATTGAACAAAATAGGAGACATCGGATCTCCTTGTCTCAGGCCCTTATGTGTCTAGAAATAATGACATATGTCGTCATTCACTTTAATTCTAACACTCCCTTTTTGTGTGAAAGATTTTACCTGGCATCGCCAGGCTTGATCAAAACCTTTCATACGCAAGGCCTGTTGAAGAAATGACCATTTGACTTTATCGTACGTTTTCTCGAAATCCACCTCGAAAACAACTCCATCTAGTTTTTTCGTGTGAATTTCATGGAGCGTTTCATGAAGGACCACAACCCCTTCTAGGATGTTTCTATCCGGCATGGAAGGAGTTTCAGAAGGCTGCACCACAGAATGCGTAATCTGCGTGAACCTATTAGTCCCAAGCTTGGTGAAGATTTTGAAACTAACGTTAAGAAGACAGATCGACCTGAACTGCTCAATTCTCACAGCCTCCGTTTTCTTAGAAAGCAGAGTTATCGTTCCAAAATTCTGGTGAAACAACTGAAGCTGCCTAGAGAATAAATCATGGAACATCGGTATCAAATCCCCTTTAATAATATGCCAGCACATTTTATAAAACTCCACTAGAAATCCATCCAGCTCTGGAGCCTTATTATTCTTCATTTGTGAAATAGGTTCAAACACCTATTTCTCCGAAAGTGGGGCGGTCAAAATATCATTATCGTCCGCAGCAAGTTGAGGAACATCCTCACTCCTCGACTCATCCAAGGATACACAATTATCCTCCGGAGGCCCAAACAACTGCTTGTAGTATTCGATTATGTATAATTTTAGGTTTTCCTGTCCTAAAATTGTTCCTTCATCTTCCTCAAGCTGAAAGATTTTTTCTTTCTGTGCTTGCCATTGGCGATCATGTGAAAGAATTGAGTGTTCGCGTCCCCCTGGACAACTTTGCGAACCTTAGCTCGCAGTGCCCACTTCAATTCCTCTTCTCGCAGATGTTCTTTCAACCTCATCTCCGCGCCAACTTTAGCATGAAGCTCCGTGGTCCCTAGAATTGTGGACTCGACTTTTAAATCTAGGGACTGAATAAGTGCAAGGAGCCTTTCCTCTTCAGCCTTATAAATCCCACTAAGATGCTTAGCCCACCCACGCAAGCAACTTCTCAAGTGCCTTATCTTATTGTACCATCGCTCAACTGAAGTCCTATCTCCTGCATCTTTAGCCCATTCCCTGGCTATCAGATCCAAGAAGCCTTCTCTTTCAAACCATGCCAATTCAAAAGAAAAGGAATTTTTGTTCCCCATGTGGGTTGCCTCACCAAAATCAACCAGCAAAGGGGTGTGATCAGAGATTCCGCGCGATAATGACTGGACTATTACCAGGGGAAATTTCTGCTCCCATTTGACGCTCGCGAGGACTCGATCCAGCTTCTCAAACGTCGGGTTTGGCAAGGTATTAGCCCAGGTGAATTTTCTACCTGAAAGCTCTATCTCTCTCAGATCCAAGCTTTCAATAATGGTATTAAACATGAACGACCACCTGCCGTCGAAGTTATCATTGTTCTTTTCCTCTCTCCTTCTAATAATGTTGAAGTCACACCCAACCAAGATTGGAGCTGCCCGAAACCGAAAATTCGGACAAAATCTGCCAAAAACTCTGGTTTGAGTTTGGGCTGTGCGGCACCATATACCGCCACCAGTGCCCAATTAAACCCATCGGCCTTTGATCTAACCCAAAACTTAACTGCGAAATCTCCCATCACTATGCTTCGGACTTCCAGCGATTCACATCTAACTCCAAGTAAGATCCCAACTGATCTTCCTCTCGGAGGTAGGCAGGCCAATCAAAATCGACACCTCCTGATAAAGTACTGAGAAACTGGGGAGAGAAATTATCTCCACCAGTTTCCGAGAGGGCAATAAAATCCAACCTATACTCGATAGAGGCATCCGCAAGAAACCTTCTTTTAGCCAAGTCTTTCAGACCTCTGCTATTCCAAAAGATTCCTCTTATATTACGTCATGAAATTTTTTTAGTAGTACGGATCCTAGCACTTCTACGCACCGTCGAAGCAGGGTAGATCTTCCGCTTCCACTTGCGTTTAGGCTTGTTTTGATCCTCCACCCGGTCCTCACAGCTGGGCTCCATGGACCTAACTACCTCAGCCTCGATAGGATCCTCCTCCTCCTCTGTCTCGGGAAGGGATGGTGCAAGATCCACACAAAAGTTATCGGGCACCCTGACTCCCAACGCATCTATGTCAGAATCATTCATGGGTTTGACCGCTGCTAAGTTTCGAATCATTTCTAAAGCACGTTCCGCTTCCAAATCTAGGATATCATTTACGGAGTTAAAATTTCACTATCATTAGTACCTAGTGAAACTCCTTATTGATTTGCATTATGAATAATCTCATTATTAGAAAAATGCAGAATGGAATTGGAGGTGTTGACCGACATACCAGTAGTGACCTCAATGTCACGAAGCTTGGCCGCCCTCATGGCGCACCGCTGCTGCATGTCATCAACATCCAGGTGATCCTGGAGGCGGCAGCTCATTCGTCGCCCCTCATATACCAGATCCGGAATCCCTCCATAAGCGATGAACTCCTCCCGAGTAGCCCCGTTCGAGGTAAGGCCTCCAGCCTCACCCCCAACACACCTCGGGGTTGCACCACTCGGAGAAGCGCCAAGTGCTGTCGCAAGCAACGGCGAGGAACTCCGCGCGGCCCCGTCGATGCCAGCCGCCACCCGTCGCCCTGGGACGCAGGCGCGCTGGGGGGTGTGAGTGCGTGGGCCGCCTGCCCATACTCCCCACCCGACCCGACCCTCTGGCTGGAGGGAGTCGCGAGCACCACAGCAGGTGCGGCCACCCTGGCCGCCACAGGAGAGGAAGGGGACGAGGCCACCTGCCCGGGACCCCCTCCCCTTGCCGCAGCCGTCATCGCTGGATCCCTCACTCGGGATGAGACAACGGTCAGAGTGGGAGAATGAGGGGCCACCTTCCCAAGATCCTCCCCCCACCCTCGACCGCAGTCATCTCAGTGACAATCACATCCAAGCACCCATCCACAGAACCTTCAGCAGCATCAAAGTCCAGGGTAGGTAGCGTGCGCTCAAGCACATCATCACACTCCACCCGATCACTCTAGAGTCTGGGAGGAGCAGAAGCTGGCTCGAACGACCCAAATCTCAGAGTGTTCATTGGTACCGTAGAGGATGCTGCCGCCCCGTTCCCGGGCGTCTAAGAAGCGGACCCCGATCCATTGGACAACTCTCGCCCAACATTGTCCACTCGCGCCTCCTTAGCACCCGAACCATCATCTCTATCCTGCATATCCACATCAGTCCCAGCCAGAGCCTCAGCGAAAAGATTAGTATCCTCAAACTCAATCTCGAGGTTGTAGATCAGGCCCCTATGTGTTCACTTAACCACATCTGGCACGAACTCAATATTCAGAACACTCACCAGCAGTCGGGCCACCCCGTTAGCTCGGGTAAAGGACATATCCACTCTCTCAGTTTTCCCAACCAATATTCCCAAGCTAGCAGCGACCCGAGCATCCTGCAGCAGCTTCGAGGGAACCCCCGAGAAACATAACCAGGCCTGAGTAAGAGGCTTGCCCTGTGGCTCTACCTTCTTCCAGTCATGGAACTCCAGGATGCACTCTGTGCCAGGCACTCTGCATAACCCAAAACTCAGAAGTCGCTGCAAGTCCTCGATAGAAGGGAAGTCAACCTTATACATGTTGGCCTCGAGACTGATAAGCTCCCACTGAAAGTCACTTAGAGCTAACTCCTTAAGCCTCTATAAAATCTGAGTCTCAGGCACATCACCTTTGGTGACTTTCACAACCCCAGTGGTCATGGTCTGGGTCTCCTCTGTGATCTCCCGCGCACTAGGAGACTCAAAGAACATCAACTCAGCACAATACACTCCATAAATGGTAATACTCGGCATTTGTTCACGCAGAATCGGGCACTCCCCCGTATCATGCGCTGGCTTGAGGCAGGTATCACAAAGCTCGGTCATGCATTCAGCAATAAAGTGGCCCTTCTCACCACAACGATAACACATCATCTTCTCCTTTTTGCGAGCCCACTTGGACGCTCTATCAATATATGCCCTGTCAACAGTCTCGACCGATCCCGCCACCATGCTCTCAGTCTCAGGTATCTCAGCATTAGCTAGCGCAGTCACCACATCCATAGCCTGACTGGATAGCTCCGGTGTCTGACCGGGAGCGGCCGCCTCCGCGGAGGCCATCGGCTCTACGACGACAGGCGGAGGAGGCTGACGGTGGCGTTTCCTACCACCTCGACCACTATGATGACCATGATAACCACCTCGCTGCCGGTAGTCTGGGCCAGATGCCCCCTCCATAAAGCCACCCGAAGGGTCGTGAAAAGGTCTGTCACCTGTTCCATCGCTCTACCAAGCATATCCATGGCCGCCGCCTGCCGACGACGAACCACGGTGTTGGCCATCACCATACGCATTATAACCACGTCACCCATTGTCCCTGAGGCGGTCCATTAGCACCACGGTTTGCTGGAACACAAGGCAAACCCGCACCTCCATCTCCCACGTTGTCGGATTGAGGCGGCGGTGCATGCGTCTGCACCGGCCCAGGCCGCTTTTGCGGCGGCCTCACGACGTAGTGGGGCGGTGGCGCAGCCCAAGGCTACTGCCCGTGCGTCTGAGCATGGTTGCGGGAAGGCGCGACGGCAGTCCCGGGTGGCGGCGGCCTCGACCCTTGAGCAGCACTGCCCTGCCCCGTAGGGGCCACAGCTACCAAGCCATGCGTCGGCGGCCTAGGCCCTAGCTGGCCACCTCCGCGACCCGCAGCGGTCGGCACTGCCCCGGCGACCACCATAGGTCAAAGTCCTGGCGGCGTCGCGGCACCATGCCCAGCGCCGGCAACCGGCAGCACAACAAAACCACGTCCCACTCCAGCCGCCACCGTAGGCTTCTTCCCCGGCGGTGCACAAGCCCCTCGGCCAGCCATGGCCACAAGGGGGGGATACGTGCCGCACGCTCAGGACCACTAGAAGGGAAGCCCAGCTTCGCACAGTGCCGAGAAACCCTAGCGAGCGGCGAGGACGAACAATGATTAAACGATCTCCTGCATGAGTTGGCGCAATCAACATAGGTGGGAACCGGTTTAGCCTCGGCCTCATACCCAGCTAACCCCGGCCCACCCAATTGCGGCCCAAACTCACACTGCACCGGCCCGTTGCAGCCAAGGAGAGAATTCAAACGCAGCGCCCGAGCCGCCGTGATCCCGATCGCCGGCATCACCGGCGTGGACGCCGCGGTCGTCATCGGCGCCGCTCCAGCCACCGCCCGGCGAGCATTCCTTCTCCTCTTAACTACTATCCAAGACTCCCGACGAATCATATAAAAAGGGTTAGGTTTGGTAGACTTACCTTAGGGAGGGGGCCCTTCCATGGCCTGATCGCCGTCACCGCCGTTCTCCGATGAACAACACGACGAACCATCTCCTTCGTCTCTCCCGCATGAAGCCCTATCCTAGCCGGATTGCCCAACACAGTTGTATCATCTCGATATATCGATTGCATGAAAATGCCCTTTGTACAAAAATAAAGATCGATCCCACGTGATTAATTAAAAACACAATGTGATTAAATTAAAAAATATACGATTCAAAATAATAACATATAAATGATGTAGTTACTTTATGACATCAAAATTGCCAGATTTTGGCTTGTATTCTCCTTCAATATTTGATACATATGAGTCTATCTATATCCAAGTTGAAAATAAGGGGATCGTGAAAGTCATATTTAAGTACTCACACAATAATCTCAATCGCTAGTTTTCGATGTGTTGAATTTTCTTACAAGGTTCACTCCTCAGCAAATGTTCTCTTGATTCTGCGAAGACGCCGACAAGATAATCAAGGATGAGGACTGAGGGAGGTCTATTTCTGGTTGCTCGACGTTGTGTTGCTGATCTCCCTCTTTGTGCCAAATTTTGATCGAACGGACAGTGACCTTTTCTCATAGACCCAAGGGAGATGTTCTCTCGTCTACTTCGGGTGTTGTAACCAGGGTTTAAGATTTTGCATCTTTTTTGGAGATTTAAGACATTGAAAAATAGGAAAACTTAATTTTGATGCTTAATTTCCTTTAGCAAAACAATAGTCCAGACCCCAGCATCAAACCCACAACCTCAAGGAGCAGTATGTAGGCACGCCACTAGTGTGGTACAACTATGTCTATGATAATAAATTATTTTAGCTTTTATTTTTTAGCATCGTGCATTCTGGCTGCATTTCATAGTTCAACATAAAACAGTTTACATAGTGCAAAATATAGGGACCGCAAGTTGGCCGCATCCCAGCAAACATCTAACCACCACTAGCACCTCCAGAGAAGGACATGCTCAATAACTACCAAACTGCCTGTTAGGACCGAGAGTATATCAACCAGAGGGGGTGAATGGGAGATTCAAAATTCCTTTCAGGAGTTTTGAACAGATCCCAAACACAGCAGAGGAAATAAGGTATGAAGGAAAACGGTTCAATCAAGCATGATGTTGGGAACCATGTTTATCGACGTAGGAAGCAATTATGGCACGGGCATGCAGTAATACATGTTTGATCACAATGATAGTAATGCTATAGGCAACCACATGAAGTAACATGAGACAAAACATGACATGCACAGTGAAATAGAACTATAGTAAGATATCACAGATGAACCGAGGAATATGATAGTGATGAATGAAAATAAGTGATGAGAATAAAACAGGACGAAAACAATGATATCTGATGCAAAACAACAGAGATAAATGATGTAAATGAAAGATACAACATATGATAGTGAATAGTGCTACCTCTTGAGCACTGCGTTGGTTTTCCCTTGAAGAGGAAAGGGTGATGCAGCAAAGTAGCGTAAGTATTTCCCTCAGTTTTTGAGAACCAAGGTATCAATCCAGTAGGAGGCTACGCGCGAGTCCCTCGCACCTGCACAAAACAAATAAATCCTCGCAACCAACGCGATAAGGGGTTGTCAATCCCTACACGGTCACTTACGGGAGTGAGATCTAATAGATATGATAAGATAATATTTTTGGTATTTTTATGATAAAGATGCAAAGTAAAATAAAAGCAAAGGAAATAACTAAGTATTGCAAGATTAATATGATGAAGATAGACCCCGGGGCCATAGGTTTCACTAGTGGCTTCTCTCAAGAGCATAAGTATTTTATGGTGGGTGAACAAATTACTGTTGAGCAATTGACAGAATTGAGCATAGTTCTGAGAATATCTAGGTATGATCATGTATATAGGCATCACGTCTAAGACAAGTAGACCGACTCCTGCCTGCATCTACTACTATTACTCCACACATCGACCGCTATCCAGCATGCATCTAGAGTATTAAGTTCAAAAGAACAAAGTAACACCTTAAGCAAGATGACATAATGTAGAGGGATAAACTCATGCAATATGATGAAAACCCCATCTTGTTATCCTCGATGGCGCCAATACAATACGTGCCTTGCTGCCCCTACTGTCACTGGGAAAGGACACCGCAAGATTGAACCCAAAGCTAAGCACTTCTCCCATTGCAAGAAAGATCAATCTAGTACGCCAAACCAAACTGATAATTCGAAGAGACTTGCAAAGATAACTAATCATACATAAAAGAATTCAGAGAAGATTCAAATATTGTTCATAGATAAACTTGATCATAAACCCACAATTCATCGGTCTCAACAAACACACCGCAAAAAGAAGATTACATCGAATAGATCTCCACAAGAGAGGGGGAGAACTTTGTATTGAGATCCAAAAAGAGAGAAGAAGCCATCTAGCTAATAACTATGGACCCGAAGGTCTGAGGTAAACTACTCACACTTCATCGGAGAGGCTATGGTGTTGATGTAGAAGCCCTCCATGATCGATGCCCCCTCCGGCGGAGCTCCGGAACAGGCCCCAATATGGGATCTTGGGGATACAGATAGTTACGGCAGTGGAATTAGGGTTTTGGCTCCGTTTCGGATCGTTTGGGGGTATGTAGGTATATATAGGAGGAAGAAGTACATCGGTGGAGCAACAGTGGGCCCACGAGGGTGGAGGGCGCGCCTAGGGGGGGAGGCGCCCCCCTACCTCGTGGCCTCCCTGTTGGTTGCTTGACGTAGGGTCCAAGTCTCCTGGATCTTGTTCGTTCCAAAAATCACGTTGTAAGGGCATATTTATCCCTAAGGTGTTTTGGTGATTGATGACAATGCGTTTGCGGACTAATCGTGTGCCTTGAGTATCCCAGACATTTCATCGCTAGACACAAGACGGTTGGGTGCCCCTCGAAGACTGTTGAAGACGGCGTCTTTTCTACGTTTCTTTTTGGTGAATTTGAGTCGTAGGAAAGCCGTACTATTAAGAGTGGGTCCGCGTCGGAAAGGTTTGGGTGGAATCATCATGTACACGTATCTTCCGTGTCCCCTCCTTTCCCTTGCACCTTGGAGCTTCCTCCGTTGCTATCTCGTCACCTTGTTTTCTGGTTGCTGTGTTGGCTCGCGGTAGTACTGCTCCCAGGTGAGTGGTAGTACCATGCTGCGGCGCGGTAGTACCGCAGGTGCCCACGGTAGTACCGCTCCCCTGGAGCTGCACTACCGTGGCCCACCAGGCTAGTACCGCTTCCTCGCGGTAGTAGGGGTGGATGTAATTTTTTACATCCGCGCCTACCATGGTAGTACCGCTTTCCTTCCGCGGTAGTGCCGTGCTCAGCTGTCAGGCGGTAGTACCGCCCCTATGCGGTAGTACTGTGTCGGGTTTTTGCTTCTTCCATTTTTCAGCGGAAGTAGGCATGGATGTTTCCTTATCCACACTCTTCCCAGGCTAGGGGATTCCTGCCTTGCGGTAGTACCGCAAGGGGGAGCGGTAGTACCGCGCCCGCGAAAGTACCGCCCTCAGCACTTGTACCACGGGTCTGCCCTAGCTGTTGCTGGTGCAGCGGTAGCACCGCGGGCCTGCACGGTTGTACCGCATGACCTTGCGGTAGTACCGCTTGGCAGCAAGCGGAAGTACCGCGTGGCCCAACGGTAGTACCGCTTGTCTGGTGCGGTAGTACTGCTGGCCGCGGGCTGGTAGGTGGATAACGGTTGGATCTTTGTCCCTCACTATAAAAGGGGTCCCCTTCTTCCATGTTGACTTATCTCTTCCAACCCTAAGCTCCATTGTTGCTCTAAGCTCTATTTTCGCCCGATCTCACTTCCTAGCCAATCAAACTTGTTGATTTGCTCGGGAGTGGTTGAGAAGGCCTCGATCCACACTTCCACCAAGAGAAATTTGATTCCCCCCACTAATCCCTTGAGGATCTTGTTACTCTTGGGTGTTTGAGCATCCTAGATGGTTGAGGTCACCGCGGAGCCATAGTCCATTGTGGTGAAGCTTCGTGGTGTCGTTGGGAGCCTCCAATTGAGTTGTGGAGATTGCCCCAACCTTGTTTGTAAAGGTTCGGTCGCCACCTCCAAGGGCACCAATAGTGGAATCACGGCATCTCGCATTGTGTGAGGGCGTGAGGAGAATACGGTGGCCCTAGTGGCTTCTTGGGGAGCATTGTGCCTCCACACCGCTCCAACGGAGACGTACTTCCCCTCAAAGGGAAGGAACTTCGGTAACACATCCTCGTCTCCACCGTCTCCACTCTTGGTTATCTCGTACCTTCACTTATGCAAGCTTATTTGTGCTATATCTCTTGCTTGCTTGTGTTCCTATCCTTGTTGCATCATATAGGTTGCTCACCTAGTTGCATATCTAGACAACCTACTTTGATGCAAAGTTTAAATTGTTAAAAAAGCTAAAAATTGCGAGTTGCCTATTCACCCCCCCCTCTAGTCAACCATATCGATCCTATCAATTGGTATCAGAGCCTCGTCTCTTTATTAAGGAGTTTACCGTCCGAAGAGTATGGTTGATACCGTAGACGGTGTGGAGGAACACTCCGGTGTGAATCCGATCTCGTCTACGGGCGATGGGGGAACCTCGGTCTCTCGTGAGGAGTTCAATGTGGCCTTGGAGACATTGAAAACCTCCATGACGACCGAGGTTGAAAGCATGTTTATTAAATTCCTTGAAGGGCTTAAACTATCCACCGCACCGTTGAAAGTGGGTAATCCCACCGACAAGGTGATGGATGCTACCTCCGATAAGGGGGAAGCTAATAGTGAAAAGGCTTCTTCTAGTGGTAAGAATGGCACCGGCATCTTTGCTCATGTGGAACCACCACTTGTTTATGGTGGACTGGTTCCTTCCACTCATTTGAATCATGCCGGTCCTCCCCCTAAGATTGTGAAAAATGAGGACTTTGATTCTTGGGTTTACCTCTTTAAACGTCATTTAAATCATGTGAACACTAATCTTTGGAGAATCATTGAAGAAGGTTTCTATCCGCATGATCCAAGCAACTTCACTCCTCGAGAAGCCGCGGATAATCAATTCAATGAAAATGCCCGATTCATCATTCAAGATGCAATTCCACCCGAAGATCTACCTCATCTTCGGCCCTTCGCCTTGGCCAAAGACGCATGGCTTTGTGTTGTCTCTCTCTACCGGGGGAGCGCAAGCATTCAACGCTCCAACTATGAAGTGGTGCAAGGTGAGGCCGATGAGTTTGCAATGAAAGAAGATGAAAAACCTCGTGAGCTTTATAGGAGAGTAACCAAAATCGCGGTCTCACTCCGAGATCACGGGAGTAAGGACACGGATGACAATTGGATCAAGCACAAATTCCTCAAGGCAATGATGCCCTACCACAAGGCCATGTCCTCCATCGTTCGTCAAAGGCCGGACTTCCACACTTTGACCTCAAGCGAAGTGTTGGATGAGTTTGTGGCCATGAACATTTTGGACAAGACCGCCGACAATGCGGTGCTTCGTTCTCAAAGGGCAAAGAAGACCAACCTTGCATTGAAGGCCAAGCTTTGCGTTGAAGAAGAAGAAGAGGAAGAAGAGGAGAGCAACCCCGAAGATACAAAGTATGCATATCATGAACACATGGCACTCGCTTCAAGGCAATTTTGGAGCAAGAAAAACTCAAGGCCAAACTTTAACAAAAACAACTCAAGTGGCACGAAGATCAAGCAACGTGTAAGGACTTGCTACAATTGTGGTAATGTGAGTCATTTTGTTGCGGAGTGCCCGTATGAGAAGAGGGAAGACAATGGTGGCAAGCTCATCCGAAAGGACAAGGCCAAGTCATTCCCCAACAAGAGCAACTTCACCAAGAAGACTCCTCCCAAGGCATTGGTGGTACAAGAAGAGCACAATGAGGATGATGACGGTGATGAAGATGGTGAGTCGGGTGCCATGGCCTCAGTTGCCATTGCGACGACCCCACGGGTGTCTCTCTTCGACTCACCCAATGAGAGCATCACCGCCAAGTGCCTCATGGCTAAAGCCACCAACAAGGTAACCCCCAACATCAAAGCTACCATCATCAATCATCCTTCTTCGACGGATAGCATTGATGAACATGAGGGAGCTAATGTGGAGGCGAATGAGTTTGAGGCCTTTATGGGCAAACTTAAGGGTAAATCCAAGAAGCACTTTGTTGTTCTCTTGGAACAACTTGGTGAAGCCAATGACATGATCGAGACTCATGAAGATACCATCACTAAGATGGAAGGGCATAGTCGTGACTATGCCGATGAGATTTCAGATCTTTCCCATGCTCTTGAGGAAGAGTGTGGTCTTAGTTTGGCTCTTGAGGAGTCACACAATGTTGATCATGCTAAGTTAAAGAAAGATTATGATCATGCTCTCATTGTTTCTCATGTGCTAAACTCCGAGAAGGCCGAACTTGAGGTTGATCATGCTAGACTCAAAGAGGAGTTTGATCTACTTGACAAGGCTCACAAGGTCTTGAAGGGTGCTCATGCTAGCCTCAAAGAGTCTCATGATCAACTTCAAGTAAAGCTAACCAAGGAAAAAGCCACTTTTCCTCGTGTGATGTTAATTGATAATGCAAATGCTACTAACCCGTGTTGTGAGCATGTGCATCTCGTTGAGGAGAACGCTAAGATAAAGGTGCAAATTGAGAGAGGTCTTGCGACTTGCATACAAGGCAAGAAGAACCTCAATGACCTCTTGATCAATCAAAAGGGAGTTGTGGCCAAGGAAGGGGTTTGGTACGTGCCCGAGTCCAAGAACAAGAAGAAGAATGACAAGACCAAACGACCTCCTCCTCTCATGCAAACCTTTGTGAAGGAGGGAGAGAGTGCTTCCAAGGAGAAGAAGAACAATGCGAAGGGTGGCGGTGTCAAAAGGGACAATGCCACTTCTCCCATCAAAGCCGGCGACTTTAATCCATCTTATATATTATGTCGTGCTAGTGATGGGTATGTCTATGCCAAATTCGTTGGTTCTCCTCATGAGTACATTGAATGGTCTATTTTGGTTCCAAAGACCCTTGTTACTAACATCAAAGGACCCATTACAAAATGGGTACCTAAAACCAAGCATTGATCTCTTGTAGGTGTTTGCCTCCGGTGGGGGATCATGGTTGCTCGATAGCGGAGCTACAAATCATATGACCGGAAGCAAGGACATGGTGGTGGACGTGCACAAGATTCCATCTATGCCCACCAATGTCGAGTGGGGTGACGCCTCATCTTCTAAGGTATTGGGACTTGGCAAGGTAGTCATCTCTCATGATCTCACGATCGAGAAGGTCATGCTTGTTGAGTCCCTTGCATACAATTTACTTTCCGTTCGTCAACTTGCAATCATGGGCTTTGCCACTTTCTTTGATATCGATACCGTGGCCCTCTTGTGGAGCAAGACTCTTAAAGTAGCCTTTGTTGGGCATGTCGAGAACGGTCTATATGTGATTAACTTTTCGGAGCGACCCACTAAGACCGCGACATGCCTAATGGCTAAAGTTGATGTGGGGTGGCTTTGGCATCGCCGTCTAGCCCATGTCAATATGAGATCTTTGCAAAGTCTTCTCATGGGGGACCATGTCCGTGGACTAACGAATGTTAGTTTTGCTAAAGATCGTGCTTGCAGTGCTTGTATCGAAGGAAAGCTACATGAGAAGGCTCACCCTCCCATGACTATCATTTACTCAAAGAGGCCTTTGGACCTCCTTCACTTGGATCTCTTTGGGCCTCCATCCTTCGATAGTCTTGGGGGTAGGAAGTATTGCTTGGTGATTGTGGATGACTACTCAAGGTACACTTGGGTGGATTTCTTCAAGAGGAAGAGCGAGACCCAACAAACCGTCATTGACTTTGCAAATGAAGCACAACGTCAAAACAATGCAAAGATCTTGACAATAAGAAGTGACAACGGCACCGAGTTCAAGAACTACACCTTGGATGAGTTTCTTAGTGATGAGGGGATAAAGCATCAATATTCCGCACCTTACACCCCTCAACAAAATGGTGTTGTGGAGAGGAAGAACCGGACATTGATGGATGCGGCAAGGACCATGATGGCGGAGTTCAAGTCTCCATACAACTTTTGGGCCGAAGCCATCAACACCGCGTGTCATGCATCCAATCGGCTCTACCTCCGCAAGGGCTTGAACAAGACAACATATGAGATACTCACCGGTAACAAGTCCAACCTCAAGTACTTTTGGGTGTTTGGGTGTAAGTGTTTCATTCTCAAGAAAGGTGTTTGGTTGTCTAAATTTGAAGCTAAAGCTTATGAGGGCATATTTGTTGGTTATGCTACAAACTCTCATGCTTACCGTGTCCTCAATAAATCCACGGGACTTATTGAGGAGACGTGTAACGTGGAGTTTGATGAGAATAACGGCTCCCAAGTGGAGCAAAGTGGCACTTGTGATGTAGGTGATGAAATTCCTCCTCAAGCCATAAGAAGAATGGGTGTTGGCTTTATCCTGCCCATTGAGGAACCCCTTGTGGCCGAAGAAGAAGGACAATGCTCCACTCAAGTGGAGCCATCACCAACCCAAGGCCCACACGCTTACGAAGAACAACATGAAGGCCCTCATCCTCAAGAACAAGACCAAGGGAAAGATCGTGCTCAAGACGGTGTTGACACACCAAGTGATGCCCAAGGCCAAGTTCTCTCCTCTGAGCAAGTTCAAGAACAAGAACAAGCTCAAGATGACGCTCAAGATGATCAAGTGCCACTTCTCGTCTCACCCCCGAGGAGGAATTGGAGCGTCGTGCCGCCAAGGTTGCTTCCAAGCTCTCCACCAAGGATCATCTCATGATAAATGTGCTTGGAAGCTTAAGAAAGGGGGTAAGCACCCGTAGACAATTAGCAAACTATTTTGAGCATCACGCGTTTGTCTCTTGTGTCAAACCCCACAAGGTCTATGAGGCGCTCGAAGATCCGGATTGGCTCAATGCCATGCATGAAGAACTCAACAACTTCGAGCGCAACAAAGTGTGGAGATTGGTGCCAAGACCGACGGGAAACCACAATGTCATTGGAACCAATTGGATATTTAAGAACAAGCAAGATGCTCATGGGATTATCATTCGCAACAAGGCTCATTTGGTAGCACAAGGCTACTCCCAAGTCGAGGGTATCGACTACGGTGAAACCTTTGCTCCCGCTGCTCGTCTTGAATCCATTCGCATGTTGATTGCATATGCTTCTCATCATAACTTTAAGCTACAACTAATGGATGTGAAGAGTGCTTTTCTTAATGGTCCTATTAATGAATTGGTTTATGTCAAGCAACCCCCCGGATTCGAGGATCCCTACTTTCCCGATCATGTGTATCAACTCGATAAGGCACTCTATGGCCTTAAACAAGCCCCACGTGCATGGTATGACCACCTTACCGAGTTGTTACAAGACCGTGGTTTTGAAGTTGGGCTAATCGACCCCACTCTTTTTAATAATAAGGTGAAAGGGGAGTTGTTTGTGTGCCAATTATATGTTGATGATATTATCTTTGGTTCCCCTAACAAAGCTTTCAATGAGGAATTTGCCGCTCTCATGACCTCAAAGTTTGAGATGTCTTCCATGGGAGAGTTGAAGTTCTTTCTAGGGTTAGAAGTGAAGCAAAGAAGAGAAGGAACCTTCATCAACCAAGCCAAATACACTCAAGATATGCTCAAGAGATTCAAGCTAAGTGATGTCAAGCGGCTTCCACTCCAATGCCCACCAAGTGCCAACTTGACATAGATCCCAATGGTAAAGTGGTGGATCAAAAGGTATATCGTTCCATGATAGGCTCCTTGCTTTACCTTTGTGCATCTAGACCGGATATCATGTTGAGTGTGGGAATTTGTGCATGGTTTCAAGCCGCACCTAAGGAAATTCACTATGTGGCGGTCAAACGAATCTTCTGATATTTGGCTCATACCCCAAACTTCGGCTTATGGTACCCAAGAGGAGCAAACTTCAAGCTTGTAGGGTATTCAGATTCCGATTGGGCGGGAGACAAAGTGGATAGGAAGTCCACTTCCGGAGGGTGCCAATTCCTTGGTTACTCTTTGGTAAGTTGGTCCTCCAAAAAGCAAAGTTGTGTGTCTCTCTCATCCACCGAAGCAGAGTATGTGGCGGCTGGTAGTTGTTGTGCACAACTCTTATGGATGAGGCAAACTTTAAAGGATTATGGTGTCATTTGTGACAAAGTGCCTCTTTGGTGTGACAATAAAAGTGTCATCAAGATCTCTCTCAACCCGGTGCAACACTTGAAGACGAAGCATATTGAGATTCGGCATCACTTCATCCGGGATCACATTAGGCGAGGAGAGATCGAGCTCAACTATGTCAACACTCATGATAACCTTGCAGATATTTTCACGAAGCCCTTGGATGAAGCAAGATTTCGCGAGTTAAGGCATGAGCTAAATATCATTGATTCAAGCAATGTTGCTTGAACCCTTGCACACCCCACCATACTCAACTTGTAGTCTTGTTTAGATGTAGCCATGGACATAGGGGGAGTGTTGTTCTCTCAATGAACTCTCCTTCCCCCCATTATGCATAAATTGATCAAGTCTTTCACATTAGCCATGTTTGATGGTACTTGTGCCTCAAAGACGAGTTTTGGTCATGGGCCCAAGGATAATTCTTCGTGGTGCCATACCAATCGACTCTAACATAGGTGGCTCCGGCCACCGCCCTCTCTTTGGAGAGGTGGTGTCTCGTGGTTGTTTCGTGTTGTCGTTTGCCTTTCTGCCTTCGTGTGTCGCGTGGTTTTCTGGTGTTGTGTTGCCTCGAAGTTTTCGTGCAAAGGCCTGCTTGAAACTTGCAACTTTTTGAGCCCACGGTACTACCGCAGCTTGCCGCGGTACTACCTCTTGAGAGGGCACGGTACTACCGCACAGGAGAGCGGTACTACCGCTCAGGTGCGGTACTTCCGCCGAGCGGTACTACCGCGATGACGCACGGTACTACCACGCCGTCAAGTGGGCGTGGGGGTTATGACTCGGGCAGGGGAGTTCCAACTCCCCATACCCATTCACTTGTCTCTCTCCCCATGTCTCTCTCTCTCTCTCTCTCTCTCGCTCTCGCTCAAGAACGGCGCCGGAGGTCCTCGCCGGATCTCCATCTCCGGCCACTCTCCTCGGATTCCAACCGGTGGGATCGTTCCCCACCACTTCCTCTTGCCATGGAACAAGGTGATGGCTCTCGCCGCTCCAATACCAGTCGTGACACTGGCTCCAAGCGTCTGCGCAATCCCCAAGATGAAGCACCAGAGGGCTCCAATGCCCCCAAGCGCAATGTCAAGACCACTACCAGCAGGCAAAAGGAACCTGCTAAGGGCATGGACGAGATTTCCCTCAATGAGTATGTCGAACGCCGGAAGATCAACCCCTATGTGAATCCTCGTGCTGTCCTCAGAGGCACTGAGTTGTTTTGTACCAAGCAGCAGGCTCTTATTTATCTGGATGTGATCAAGAACAAGCAGAATACCTTCGTGGATGTAAAGTGGATAGACACGAATCACATGAGGAAGGACAAGTTTCGTGACTATTTTGGAGAGGCTCTGGACTTGGTGGAGCAGTTTTCTATTGAGCCTGTGATCTCCTTTCACCTTGACTATGACCCTGATCTTGTTTGTCAGTTCTTTGCATCAGTCTACTTTCACCCCGGGGATGAGCGGAGGATGACCTGGATGACCAACGGTCGTCAGCTGTCTGCTACATGGAAGGAGTTCATGGATCTGCTTCACATTCCCGATGACGGGCTTCACACACCCGTTGGTGTTCGCCCCCACACCAACTCTGAGTCTGCTAACAAGAACTTGCTTCAACCATTCCTTGTTGAGAAGGTGCTCCCCAATGGCAAGTCGACTTGGGTACTGAACTCCTTTCTGGACATCATGCATCATATCTTCCGCAACTCTCTGTTCCCACGCATTGGCGACAAGGACAAGGTTCATTCCTATCTAGTGGACATGTTGCTCCTGTGTGCGGAGGCACGTTCGTCTCAGACTCAGCCACTTGATGTTTCACATATCATGTGGTGTGAGCTTCGGTTTGCGGTGTTCACCCGCAAGATACCTATCTATGGACCGTACCTATTTCTGTAGCTCTCCATAACTTGGGAGAAGATGTACCCTGGTGATGAGTTCCTTGCTCCAGACTGGATTAGGCATGAGTCCATCAGTCTCCGCGTCAAGCCCAACTGGGCCAACACTACTACCCGTGCTGAGGCTTCTTCTGCTAGGAGGGCTGGTGGTGAGGAGGAGGCTGGTGCAGAGAATATTGCTGAGGACCATGCTGCTAGGTCTACCACATCTTCCTCTGAGCCGTCGTGGGCCAAGAAGTTAAAGGACAAGATGAAGACTCTCTTCTGCATGCAGGCAAAGGGACAATACAGGACTCACGTGGCAGACAAGGAGAGTCGCCGCCATGACAAAAAGGTTATGAGGCTCTTTGGAGAGGATGTCTCTGGCGGTTCTGAGGATGTCATCACGCCAGAGGCTGCATGGATGGCGAAGCAGGGGTACAAGTGGACTAGTTCCGAGGAGGACATCGAGGAGTCTATCCCCGCCGCTGAGTCTGACGAGGAGCAGTGGGATGACTTCTCTGCCTGAGGCACTCCGTGTGTGTAGGTGTCCTCTCTGCCTTTTTGGCGTCTCGATGCCAAAGGGGGAGAGAGTGTAGGGATTTGCGTTGTGTCGTGCTTGGTGTGTTTGCTTTGTCGTTTGAACCTCATTTGCCTCGTTTGCCTTTGGTTTGTGCCTTCGAGACTTATCCTACATATGGTGTAAGACATATGCACTCTTATCTATCTTAGTTAACTTATGTTTGTGCTATCTTGTCTAGTGTTATCCTTCCTATTACTAGATATGTCTTGTCACTATAATATAGGGGGAGCTTTGATCCTAGTATGTGTGCCGTGCAGTCCAAAGCACCCATCTAGTTGGCACACATCTAGGGGGAGCCCGTCTATATTCTAGAGAGGAGGGGTTTGCGTTTGCTTAATATTATTTCCCTTATGCAAATCCCGTATTGTCATCAATCCACCAAAAAGGGGGAGATTTTAAGGGCATATTTATCCCTAAGGTGTTTTGGTGATTGATTACAATGCATTTGCGGACTAATCGTGTGCCTTGAGTATCCCAGACATTTCATCGCTAGGCACAAAACGGTTGGGTGCCCCTCGAAGACTGTTGAAGACGGCGTCTTTTCTACTTTTCTTTTTGGTGGATTTGAGCCATAGGAAAGCCGTACTATTAAGAGGGGGTCCGCGTCGGAAAGGTGTGGAATCATCACATACACGTATCTTCATTGTCCCCTCCTTTCCCTTGCATCTTGGAGCTTCCTCCGTTGCTATCTCGTCACCTTGTTTTCTGGCTGCTGTGTTGGCTCGCGGTAGTACTGGTCCTAGGTGAGCGGTAGTACCGTAGGCACCAACGGTAGTACCGTACTACGGCACGGTAGTACCGTAGGTGCCCACGGTAGTACCGCTCCCCTGGAGTTGCACTACTGTGGCCCACCAGGCTAGTACCGCTCCCTCGCGGTAGTAGGGGCGGATGTAATTTTTTACATCCGCGCCTACCACGGTAGTACCGCTTTCCTTCCGCGGTAGTACCGTGCTCAGCTGTCAGGCAGTAGTCCCGCCCCTCTATGGTAGTACTCTGTCGGGTTTTTGCTTCTCCCATTTTTCAGCGGAAGTAGGCACGGATGTTTCCTTATCCACACTCTTCCCAGGCTAGGGCATTCCTGCCTTGCGGTAGTACCGCAAGGGGGAGCGGTAGTACCGCGCCGGCGGAAGTACCGCCCTCAGCACTTGTGCCACAGGTCTGCCCTAGCTGTTTCTGGTGTAGCGGTAGTACCACGGGCCTGCACGGTTGTACCACGTGACCTTGCGGTAGTACCGCTTGGCAGCAAGCGGAAGTACCGTGTGGCCCCAAGGTAGTACCGCTTGCCTGGTGCGGTAGTACCGCTGGCCGCGGGCTGGTAGGTGGATAATGGTTGGATCTTTGTCCCTCACTATAAAAGGGGTCCCCTTCTTCCCGTTGACTTATCTCTTCGAACCCTAAGCTCCATTGTTGCTCTAAGCTCTATTTTCGCCCGATCTCACTTCCTAGCCAATCAAACTTGTTGATTTGCTCGGGAGTGGTTGAGAAGGCCTCGATCCACACTTCCACCAAGAGAAATTTGATTCCCCCCACTAATCCCTTGCGGATCTTGTTACTCTTGGGTGTTTGAGCATCCTAGACGGTTGAGGTCACCGCGGAGTCATAGTCCATTGTGGTGAAGCTTCGTGGTGTCGTTGGGAGCCTCCAATTGAGTTGTGGAGATTGCCCCAACCTTGTTTGTAGAGGTTCAGTCGCTGCCTCCAAGGGCACCAATAGTGGAATCACGACATCTCGCATTGTGTGAGGGCGTGAGGAGAATACGGTGGCCCTAGTGGCTTCTTGGGGAGCATTGTGCCTCCACACCGCTCCAACGGAGACGTACTTCCCCTCAAAGGGAAGGAACTTTGGTAACACATCATCGTCTCCACCATCTCCACTCTTGGTTATCTCGTGCCTTTACTTGTACAAGCTTATTTGTGTTATATCTCTTGCTTGCTTGTGTTCCTATCCTTGTCGCATCATATAGGTTGCTCACCTAATTGCATATCTAGACAACCTACTTTGATGCAAAGTTTAAATTGTTAAAGAAAAGCTAAAAATTGTGAGTTGCCTATTCACCCCCCCCCCCTCTAGTCAACCATATCGATCCTATCACACGTTCCCGAAGGTTTCATTACATTTGGACTCCGTTTGATATTCCTTTTCTTTGAAACCCTAAAATAGGCAAAAAAAACAACAATTCTAGGTTGGGCCTCCGGTTAGTAGGTTAGTCCCAAAAATAATATAAAAGTGGATAATAAAGCCCAATAATGTCCAAAACAGAAGATAATATAGCATGGAGCAATCAAAAATTATAGATACGTTGGAGACGTATCAAGCATCCCCAATCTTAATAGGCATCACGTCCGCGACAAGTAGACCGAAACGATTCTGCATCTACTACTATTACTCCACACATCGACCTCTATCCACCATGCATCTAGAGTATTAAGTTCATAAGAACAGAGTAACACATTAGGCAAAATGACATGATGTAGAGGGATAAACTCAAGCAATATGATATAAACCCCATCTTTTTATCCTCGATGGCAACAATACAATACGTGCCTTGCTGCCCCTGCTGTCACTGGGAAAGGACACCGCAAGATTGAACCCAAAGCTAAGCACTTCTCCCATTGCAAGAAAGATCAATCTAGTAGGCCAAACCAAACTGATAATTCGAAGAGACTTGCAAAGATAACCAATCATACATAAAAGAATTCAGAGAAGATTCAAATATTGATCATAGATAAACTTGATCATAAACCCACAATTCATCGGTCTCAAGAAACACACCGCAAAAGGAAGATTACATTGAGTAGATCTCCACAAGAGAGGGGGAGAACTTTGTATTGAGATCCAAAAAGAGAGAAGAAGCCATCTAGCTAATAACTATGGACCCGAAGGTCTGAGGTAAACTACTCACACTTCATCAGAGAGGCTATGGTGTTGATGTAGAAGCCCTCCGTGATCGATGCCCCCTCCGGCGGAGCTCCGGAACAGGCCCCAATATGGGATCTCGTGGATACAGAAAGTTACGGCGGTGGAATTAGGGTTTTGGCTCCGTTTCTGATCATTTGGGGGTATGTAGGTATATATAGGAGGAAGAAGTACATCGGTGGAGCAATAGTGGGCCCACGAGGGTGGAGGGCGCGCCTGCGGGGGGGGGGGGGGGGGCTAGGCGCGCCCCCTACCTCGTGGCCTCCCTGTTGGTTGCTTGACGTAGGGTCCAAGTCTCCTGGATCTTGTTCGTTCCAAAAGTCACGTTCCCGAAGGTTTCATTCCGTTTGGACTCCGTTTGATATTCCTTTTCTTCAAAACCCTAAAATAGGCAAAAAAATAGCAATTCTGGGCTGGGCCTCCGGTTAGTAGGTTAGTCCCAAAAATAATATAAAAGTGGATAATAAAGCCCAGTAATGTCCAAAACAGAAGATAATATAGCATGGAGCAATCAAAAGTTATAGATACGTTGGAGACGTATCAATCAGGTAAACTATCGACACAGAGCACGAAAGTAAACTGCTGAAGGAATTGCAGTAGAGTAGAATGAACCAGTGATGCCCGATGGCGACAAAGAGATTTGGTAGACCAGTTCACCCTTCTGCCAAAGGACTACGTCTGGTTGGAGGGGTTGTGACTTAACACGGAAGATAAATTCTCTTCACCCTATTCTCCTTCAACACAGAGCTGATTAGACTCTGGTTGATTTCACTCATGGTAGAAACTTGTTGGCGATCTCCAAACCTTCGGTCGCCTTCGCGAACCACAATCACTCTTAGTTGCTGAAGATCTAGCTCGGTGAAGACAACAACTCTTCAACAGTTGAGCGGAAACCTATCCATCTAGAGAGTGCGAAACTCTCAAGAGTAATAGGTACAAGAACTCTAACTCAGAACTACTGTGATGCTAAACCACTATCTAAGTTTTGGCTCTTGATTTTTCTCTCAATGGATCTTAAACTCAAATCAATCGGAGAGGGGTTGCTCAAATCAATCTTCTCAAAAGTCTCAAGAGGAGCAGCCAACAGACAACGTTGGAGCGGGGTGGCTATTTATAGCCGCAACCTTCCCTGATGGGAAATGACCAAATTGGACATGTGGATCAGCCAATGACCGAACGACACGAGTCCAACGGTCAGAAAATTGAGCACAACGGTAACATTACTTGCGAAGCAAGTAATGCTAACTCCTTAGTCTGAAAGTTATCTCATGCAGCACGAAGAACAACGTCTACTGCTGCCAGGTAATCATTCGGAACATAAAGAGATTTCTCTCGCGTCTTTCATAGGTTTTGGGCTAAGCATCACATCGGATCTAAACTTCGAGAACCTATACCCCTCTTATTAGTATGGAGGTCCTATGACTCAAATGAACCAAAGAAGAAAGACGAAAAGAATACTACGTCTTCAATTTGTCTTTGTCTTCCATTCGCTGCAGTCAATTTCTTCGGACGACGATACCGAACCAAATGCTTCGCTTCAGCAGTAAACGTTCGAGGGGTTAATTCCTTCACATCAATCTTCTCGTCTACATGTCTTCAGGAGATGTAGCTCTTTCTTCTCGGCAATGCAGATATACTTTGGTGAAGTTCCTAGAACTTGGCATTGGAGACAACATTCTCTTCGGTTCTGTATGGACTATTTGTTTGTATGCACTAGCAAACAAATTAGTCCATACCTGTTTCTGTCAACAATCTCCAAAACATAGGTAGGCAGATATTGCACCAACACTTCCGCATGCGTCGCTTGAAGTAGTCCCGTGATAGATCATCATCCTATTATAATAATCGATGTCGTAGTCACCTTCGGTTTTCCAGAAACAACTTCAAATCCATCGTTTCCTTGTGCTCCTCCATGCGATGTGGATCCTCATTGTCATAAGTATTATATGGTTTAGGTTTGAGTCTATAATCATCCAGTCTCAAAAACTTGTAGAAATTTGTGGTGAAATTAGGATCGGCGATGATTTTTTTCAAAACCTCTAACTTCATACTTCTTTTTCTCTTTGAAAAAAGAAAACCAGCTTTCATCACTTACTACCTATTTGCAATGTGTTTTACCTGCTGCGTCAAGCCCAACATACGCCCTTCGTCCATCTTCGGATATGGCTCCAATGAGCAAGACCACATGACCAGTTGTACCCATATTTTGAGCTCTACATTCAGGAATAGTGACAGCAAGAACAATCTATAAAACTGACAATATTCTAGCCGCATATATCTGGGACCAATGGTGAGTCGAGCAACGATGACATTGCCATTGGAAATTTGTCGACAAACCTCTTTAATATAAATATTTATTCCATGTATTATTAGTATTAAATGTCTTTTACTTATATATAACTCAATTACTCAAAATACTATATATTTGTGATATTTGGTTGCCATATTAAATAAAGAAATAATTGCTAAATATTAATTACAGTGTGATTGATATAAAGTTAAAATGTATGTCTATCATAATAAATTGTTGTTTGTTAAATTGAAAACCGTATTTTGTAACAAAAGATACTTTAGGTTTCATCTCTTAGTCATTTCAAATAAAAAAGGCATTTAAACCAAATATCAAAAAAGGCCAAAAAATACTCGCATGCTCCATGGATTAATCCTTGGCACTTGCATGAACTATATAATGTGTATATATCCTTGTGTTTGTATGCGTATACTTTATTGCTCTTAGATATTTTACTAGAGATCTGTAAAGTAAAAGTGAACGGTGCAAGAAATATTTGGTTAGTGGTATATAGTGTATGATTGTAAGCAAATAGAAAAATCTAGATTATACAAGTCGTTTATGAGGAGCTTATCACCAAAAAGTTGGCATGTCGCTTCATCTTTTTGGGGTCAAATGTTTTTTGCATGATATAGTGGTTTAATAATGAGTTGACAATGTGTGCAGTTTAACTTGCAATCACAATAACACCCCTTATAGTGGTCGCCAACACACTTTGAAATTCATGGATTCAACGCTGAGTGTTAAGAAAATGAAGAAAGTCATAAAACATGGTTATTGTGAATATGTGGTTGTTGTGATGCTAGCAGTGGTCACATATGTGATGTATAGAATTACACAAAAATACATATAATGTTATAGGCATAATTCTAGTTTAATGCGTTTATGATGATAATTTGATGGATAAGCATTTGTCACGTCTGTATATGTATGTGTGTGTGCGTCTGTATATATATATATTTGGATCACAGCACGCTCTATATAGCGCGGATCAAATGTTCCCGAGTTTCCGAACACGCTGGAAGGAAGAAAAATAATCCCCACGACCCACCTCCCGCAGGTCGCAATCCCCGCCACCAGGATCCTCCGCCTCCCGTGCATCTTCCTCCTGACTTCCCAGCGTCGCCCCGTTGGCCTCCTCCCGCCTCACCACCGCCATCCTCGCGCAGCCCGGCCGCTGGCCTACTCCTGCAGCCCCGCCTGATCCAGCACCACCAGCTACCGCCGTGCGCACCACCCAAGCCAACAGTGGGGTGCTATAGGCAGGCGGCGGTGTGTGTGGGTGGTCGGGTGGTGTGGGAATGACCCTACTGCCATGGGCCTCGCCGCCGTAGCTGGCTGCCCCACCTCCACGACCACCCCAGCCGTCGTCGCGTGTGTGCTTGTTGGAGGCTAAGAGCTGCAAGAGAGGAGAGATCGTGGCCACCTCGACCACTAGCAGCAGCTTCTGCTGCCACCACCGGAGTGTCATGGCCGACACAGGTTGCCGTCGTCGTCATACACGTGCGGGTAAGCATCCTATGCGGCAGAAGGCTGTTCAACTATGAATTCTTCATATATGCTGAATGGAATTTCCTCCAATAATCCACCTCGAGCAAAGCTCATGGCGTCTTCTTCCTAATTTTTCCATGTGGAAATGTATGAAAGAAAGAAGGGAGAGTCTGGCTGAATGAGCAGTTCAAGTTAAACTCTCACTACAGATAGTTTGATTTTTATTTTCCAAGTATTCAGTTTTTTAGATGTTCTACAGTTCTTGAACAATTTCTTATCCTGTGTGCGACTTGATCTGGCTCGCTCCGGCGGCTCCTCTCTTCTGTCACCAATTTAGACTAGGCAGCCAGGAGTATGGGCAATGGAAGACAGTTGCGAGTTCCTCGTGGTCGTTGCTGGGCATTGGCCAGTTGTAGGCAACGAGGAGCAAGATTCCATGGCCATCTATGAGTGAAGTGCACGCCATATGTTAGTTAGTTTGCGTCAATGCACTGGATAGCTAGTTGCTATTGTTACTGTTCAAGATAGATCAGGCTAGGAACAAAATTATTACCGAACCATGTATGTGTTTACCTCTATCTAATTTTTTTCCCATGGACTTACCTCTATCTAATTTGTCCAGCAGTAGTAGTTCAAACATTCCACCTCTGAACTTCAAGATTTTTACTGTGCTAGTAAACATCCCAGGTTTCTTTTTATATATTTTTGATTCTGTGTTTTCTTTGAAGATATATTAGGTCCTACAGCAAGGAATGAGTCACCAAAAATCAATCAACCGTGGCCGCCAAATAATTTAGGCCCTGTTTGATAGCAAAGTATTTTCTAAGTATTTTGAGAATACTACAGTTTTTTAGATTACCACGGTTTTATTTACAATGAGCTGTTTGGTTGTCCCTAACAACTGTGCTTTTAATATTGTAGTATTGCGCAAACTGCAGTTTTTTCTCTGCATAAAAAAAAGAACCCCAAACCTTTTTTTTAAAAACAGAGCTGCTGAGTGCTTAAACACAACGGCTAAACAGCAAAATTTACAGCGTTATGCGGCAACAACCAAACAGGTTCTATGTATTGTGAATGCTGCAAAATACTCTGTTTTGATAAAACTATGATATCTCACACCTACAAGCAAAATTACTGTAGTTTTTGATACTTTGGTTTATATAATACTTTGCTATCAAACACAGCCTTAACATCTACACATTGTTGCATGTGCAAAAATGTGTGATCACTTGCTTCGCACTTTTGTGCTATTTTTTTGAATTACTGAAGTTTACTTCTTTGTATGCAGCAAAACTCCACTGCATCGCATCTGTTTGTGTCTGTCATCTGAAAAACGGCCATTGTTGCAGGTCGGCATCACCTGATGCACCAGTTCAGCTGCAAAAAAAGAGCAGTATACGTTGTTGTCTACTCCACTCACTTGTTGAAATAAAAAATCCAGCCGGATCTTGCTACACACAAGGAAGAAATAGAGAAGAAGCAAAGCATAGATCGACCGCTGTTGGTCCACGCCGTGCGCGCCACCCATGCCGACTGCTGCCTACTGCAACACGTCTTCACCTCCCGCGCATCTGATCTGCGCGTCCGTCACCGCCACCGCAACCGCGGTGTGCGGCAGCCGACTCTGGCGAGCTTGTGAACCTGTGAATCCTACCGTCGCTAATTTTGTTGTTATTCACCATCGCATAGCTGCACAACATTCATTGCAGGCCGAGAAAAATTCTTGTGGCAGATACAAAAAAATGCTTGCGTCAAGTATAAAAAATGCTTGTGGAAGATCTCCTCTGTCACACCCTAGCTAGTTCAAGCATTAGATTATGCATCATGTTTAAATTTTTCTTAAATTTGAATTGGGGAAGACAGAACCCCCAACACCCCCTGGAAACAACTAGGGTTTACTAAAAATATTTTCAATGAACCTAAAATCCCCTTCTAAAAAGTTCACCCTCTTTGTCTTAGGTTAGAACCTCTGGCAAAATTGGTGCATAATTTTCTAGGTCAACAGAAGGTCATTAAATTAAATCATAAGTATTTGAATTTGGGCATTTAAATGCTATAAAATAATTTAAATGCTCAAATAATTCTGGGAGTAAATGTTTCCTGTTGGAAATAATCTAAACAGAGGCCACATTTATTTTCAGGATTTTTGGAAATGTTCTAGTATTTTAAATAAAGCTAAACAGTTGCAGTTTAATAGAAAACAGAAACTAAATCAAAAAAAGGAGAAAGGAGCCACCTGGGCCTTACCTGTGCTGGCCCAGCCTGCTGGCGCTGCCAGTCGTCGTCCTCCTCGGCCACCTCCTGCTTCCGCCGACGCCCGGAAGACGCCCTGAAGTGCCACGCGACCCCCCACGTCTCCCTCCCGCACTCGCTCACTCTCCCCCTCGTCTCTCTCACTCTCCCCCGCGACGGCCGAGCACGTCTCTCGCCGCCGATCGCCGTAGTCGCTGCCAGAGACCTCCCCTCGCCCCTCCGACGAGCCCATTAGCTCCGCCTCGACTCCCTCGACCTCCCCACCGAGCCACGCATCGCCGGAGGCCCTGCATCGCCGCCTTCGCCCTCGTCTTCAACCTCGGGCACCCGAGCCATCTCCGGTCGATTCGCCGTCGCCAGGACCTCCCCGAGCTCGCTGACCCCCTCTCCGACTCCGCTGTGAGCTCCTCTTCCTTTCCCCTCTTCTCTCGTGCTCGTGCTCGTCCCCTAGCTCCATTTTCCACCGCGGCCGAGAGCTTGTCGCCGCCGGCCATGGCGCAGCCGTGGCCACAGCCGTGCAAGCCCACAACGGAGCGCCTCACCGTGCTCAGTGCAGCACCAGGAACCCGTAGCCACCCCCAGTTCTCCCTCCCGTGCACCGTAGCGTCGAAACCGACCTCGCCCGAACTCCGGCCGCCGCCACGAGCTCGATTCCGGCGAGCTCGCTCCACCCCAGCTCCTCACACTTGCTCCATTGGATGCGCGAGAGCCTGGGCTTCGCACGGGTGGTCTCCGGCGTCAATTTGGTCGCCGGAGGGCGTTTTCCGAGCCGCGCCGCCGTCTCGGGCCTCGCCGGCGTCAAGCCGCCGGTGAGTTGACCCAGTTTGACCCCTGGGTGGGCCCGGGTAGACCCCCCCTGAGTCTATGACAGGTGGGGCCGGTCTGTTAACTAATTTAGGTTTAGTTTTAATTAAATCTTAGTTAATCAGTCACTGACTAGTGGGCCCTGCCCAGTAATTAGGCTAACTAAACATAGTTAGTGCCCTGAGAGGCTGACAGAAGGGGCCCACCAGTCAGGTTTGACCTGGCTGGCGCCTTTGACCTGCTGACGTCACCCTGACGCAATGCTGATGCAGTAATGCATTTTCTGGATTTATTTTTATTCAGAAAATTCCAGAAAATGTTTAAAACTTCTAAAAATCATAGAAATTCAACCATAGCTCCAAATGAGATAAATTATATATGAAAAATTATCAGAAAAATTCAATCTATCCATCTGTAATGGTTTCATGCATGACAAAACAATTTTACCTTGATGTTTAGGCAGAATAAGGAAATGCACTATAAATGCCATGTTTAATGAGCTAATATTTGAATCTTTGGTTCAAATGGGTTCATCCCTTTCTATTTTAGCTTGCATTAGGCCAAGACACACTCATATTGCCATGTCATAGCATGCATCATATTGTTGCATATCGTCATGTGTTGATTGTGTTCCGATGTGTTCTTCGTGGTAGGTTCTGCCTCCGAGGATATTCACGAGTATCCAACTGAAGGGCAGTATCCCGTTACCACTCCATCAGGCAAGCAACCATTGATCATTCCGATACAAACTCATGTTCTCGCTCCTGCTCTTGTTTACTACATTAAGACAACGCGATTCAAACTGCTGTGTGCTACGGTAGTTGAACCCTTATCCTCTGCATGACCTGTCATTGCCACAGTAACTAGATGAAACCCACTAGCATGTGTAGGAGTTGATTGAGCCATGTATGTGATTCCTACCTTGCTATGCCTGCTATGCTTAGAGGGGTGTCAGGTCTGGTTCATCTGGGTGATGGGCCAGAGTGAAATGCTTATGCCGGTAATGTGAGGGATGTGTTGAACATATTTTGGTAAAGGTATCGATGAGAGGCCATGTAGGAGTACATGGTGGGTTGTTTCATTGAGGCCGTCCCTAAGAACTGAGATATGTATGTGTGATTTAAGATTCAGCTACTACCATGCATTGGGATCCTTAATTGACCCTCTCGGCTTCTTAATCACCTTAGTACTCTGTCCAGGAGTTGCAAATAGTTTCTGGTGTTTGTAGGATATGTGTTGGCGGCCGTGCGTAGCGCTGACCCTAGGGGTGGGCTATGTTGCGGTAGATACACCGTGGCCGGGTATGCCGGGCGCCCGTTTGGCGTCTCGGAACCCTGTTCACATCGTTCGGGGCCGTATGTGGAAACCTCGGCCGGACTCCCTGCGGGATGGAACCTGGATAGGCGATAAACCTGGACTAGAGACTTAAGTGTTTAGGTAGGCCGTGGCCGACACCCTCGCTGGGCTTCCGCTTGAAGGTTGCCGAGTACATGTCGTGTAAGCGGCGGTAAGTGGTGGAAGCGTGTATGAAGAAGTACACCCCTGCAGGGTATAAAACTATTCGAATAGCCGCGTCCGCGGTAAAGGACTACTTGGTTGCCTATACAGTTCATAGACAAGTTAATGGATACTACTAAAAGACTCAAGATAAGTGTGAGTACCGAGGATGGCCCTCTCGTAGGATGACGAGGGAGGATCCCCGGTAGAGTATTGTGTTGGTGAGTAGTGGACTCGTGTGCGAAAACTATTTACTGGTGGAGTTCCGTAGGATAGCTTAGCCAAGAGTTAAAGCTGGCTTGCTGCATCAACCCCACCGCCTTCTTGAGAATAAGCATGTATGGTAGGTTCTGATGTAAGACTTGCTGAGTACCTTTGTACTCATGTTTGCTTATTTATTGTTTTCAGACGACAACACTGCCCCTTCCGATGGGTTTTATGTAGACCTTGACGTCGATGAGTGACTAGCCACCCAGGTGGTGATCCCGGCCATGGAGGGCCCTATGTAGATAGACAGGCTTCGAGAAGCCTTCTTTCTTTTTAGAGTCTGTACTCAGACTAGTTGCTTTCGCATGTGCTTGTATGTTTGTATGACTTGAGTGTCGGGTCATGTGACACCTATCTGTATGAACTTGTTATGTATGGCTCTCTGGAGCCTTTAAATAAAGTACTTGAGTTGTAGAGTTTTGTTGTGATGCCATGTTGTATGTACTCATATCGGGCATATTGTGTGTATGATTGAAATGCTTGGTATGAGTGGGATCCGACAATATAGTTGTTTATCCTTGGCAGCCTTTCTTATAGGGAAATGTAGTCTAGTGTTCCTCGAGCCATAGTAGTCCGCTACAGCCCGGTTCACCGGAGTCTTGCTAGCCCAGCACTACTGTTCAGGACACTTGACTGGCCGGCATGTGTTTCACTTCGTCCCTATGTCTGTCCCTTCGGGGAAATGTCACACGGTGACTTCCGGAGTCCTGTCTAGCCTGCTACAGCCCGGGGTTCCCCGGAGTCCTGTTAGCCCAGTGCTACAGCCCGGAATCACTCGTTGATGACCGACATGTTCGATGTGATTCATGTATGCCTGTCTCCATAGGTCTGTGCCGCTTTGGGTTCACGACTAGCCATGTCGGCCCGGGTTCTCTGTCATGTGGATGCTAGCGACACTATCATATACGTGAGCCAAAAGGCACAAACGGTCCCGGGCCATGGTAAGGCGACACCCGTGGGATACCGTGCGTGAGGCCGCAAAGTGATATGAGGTGTTACCGGCTAGATCGATGTGACTTGGAATCGGGGTCCTGACATCCTCCGCTCTCTTTATGTGTGACCATTGTAGAGATCTCACATTTCCTTTGTTCTTGTGTACGAGTTGATGACATCTACCTATTTGACGTTATACTTATGAGAACTGTGTGTGCGCGTGCGTTGTGTGTGTGTGTGGTTGCAGAAAATGGGTGGTTCTATTTTCTTATGTATATAAGAGAAAGAGACAGAAGTTCAAATATAAGAAATGCAAATGTTCAAAATATGTAACATGATAAAAAGTTCATATACGAAATTCTTGTCCAGAAATAAAATGTAAATTCACAATGAAGTTCACATATAAAAAAAGTTGAAGTTCGCTCAGAGAAAAAGGTGCATTTCTAAAAAAAGATGTACTGAAAAGTACATGTTCTCTAATTCTTGATACTTATATGGTCATCCCCGAGGACTAAAAACGCAGAGCTCACACGTAACATAATGATAAATTGAAAAAAATCTTAGTGGTGTTCGTATGAATGCAATATCTTTTCTATTTCCCTTTCATTTTTGTTTGTATGTATAAGAATGCATAAAACTTGAGCCGGTTGGGGACATATCGTCCAGAAGTTCATGTATACATGGACTTGCCTTAACTCTGAAAGTTTAAAATTAATAAAATGGAGAGGTTAAAAGAAAATGAAAAAAAAAGTTCAAACAATTCCCATGGATTTCGATGGTTTTTTCTAATTTATAAGAAAACCAGAAGTGCAAAGTAAAATAGATGAGCGGTTTGATGTTTATTACAAACCTAGAATTTTTTTTCAGTTAACGAACAAAATAAAACCAAGAAGTTCACATTTAAAAAATGGAGCAGTTTGATATTATATTTGAAAACTCGGATTTTTTCTGTTACGAAAGAATAAAACCAATAAGATCAATTCAAAATAACAAAGAAGTTCAATTGGAAAAAGCATAGGAGTTTGATATTTATTTAAAAACTCGGAATTTTCCGATTACTAAAGGATCAAACCAATAAGTTTAATTCAAAATAATGAAGAAGTTCGATGTTTCTAACAAAACTACAATTTTAACATTTCTAAAAAATACATAAAGAAGTTCAAATTAAAAAGTTAGAGCGGTTTGATTTCTATAAAAAAACTCAGTCTTTTTTCGTTAGTAAAATGAAATAGAGAGAAGTTCAAATTGATAATAGCCAGAAGTTCATGTACTGCATCATGTGCGTTTCGTATGAGAATACATGAATGAAAAGGCAAATTTTAAAAAAATTGTTGCTAGAAGTTCAAATGCTTAGCTCGGGAAGTTCAAAAATTCTTGTTAGAGAGGTTGAACAAAAATACGTGACAGAAATTTAAGATGAAAACAATGGAAAGTTCAACTACTACACGAAATGTGTTTTAGATAGGAATATAAGAATAGAAAACAAAAAGCTTAAAATGTTTGTTGTAAGAAGTTCATGTGCTCCTCCCGGTGAAGTTCAAGATCTCTAGTGCAAGACGTCTGACCTTCAAATACATGTAAAAAACAGGCGAAAAACAACGTTGTTTTTGCCATTTTGAAACTACTCTCAAATGACAAAAAATTGTAATGTCTATCTACATGAAAAGATGCTCCTATTCATAAGCTTTCGAACGGTATATTTTATGCTATATTCCGATGAATGGTTTTAAAGATTTATGTATATCATTAAAAAATACATTTTTTACACATTCAAAAACATATTTTGAACCGCCGTGAGTATGAAAAACTGATCAACATGAAAAAGTTGCGTATTTTCAACAACTTTTCATCAGTATATCATTTGCTCAATTTCGGTAAGTGGTTTGGGAGTTACGGAACCACACGTCAAAAACAGAGTGAAGTTCAAACTGACATGCCCGAGAAGGTCAACTGTTTCACACAGAGCATTTTCATTCGCGATGAAGGCAGAAACCATGATCTCGTCATTTTCTAATTTACTTCAACACGGCAGGAATATCATTTGTGTAAGTTCAAGTCCTCAGTCGGAGAAAGTTAAAAAAATTATTGTGAGAGATGTTTGTAAAAAAAATATCATTTGTGTAACACTGATGAATGGATGAGAAAATTACAAACGAAAATACGTCACAGAAGTTCAACGTGAATACAGCAGGAAGTTCAACTACTACGCTAAATGAATTTCAGATGAAAAACTTTTAAAATCGTCGTGAGTGTGAAAAAATGATCAACACACGAAAGTTGCATCTTTGCAGCAGCTTTCCATTGGTATATCACTTGCGCAATTCCGGTGAGTGGACGGAGAGCTACAAGCAAAAAAAGCATGTGGAAAACAGAGTGAAGTTCAAGTAGACACGTCGAGAAGTTCAAGTCTTCACGCGGTGCATTTTGGAAGAATCTGTTTCGCGATAAAGGCAGAACAGATGATCCTGCCGTTTTCAAAATTCCTTGAAAACGGCTCGGAATCAGAGAAAACCATCAATACAAAAAAGTTTTGCATTTTCCGTAGCTTTTCAACGGTATATATTATTTGCCCCATTCCAATAAAGTTTGTAGAAATTATGGAGAAAATACTTTTTTAGCCATTTTCCAAATTGACTAAAAACCATAGGAAATTTGGAGAAACAATATATACCAAAAAGTTTCGCATTTCATCAAGCTTTCCAACACCATATCATTTGCTGCATTCAGATGCACGGTTAAAAAATTAGCTCGGAAATACAAACTCGGTGGAACTTGTACCGTTTTCTAAATTAGTTTTAAACAGTTCAAAATTATAAAAAATGTTCAACATGAGAAAGTAGCGCATTTTCATAAGCTTTCTGAAGGAAATATGCCCTAGAGGCAATAATAAAGTTATTATTTATTTCCTTATATCATGATAAATGTTTATTATTCATGCTAGAATTGTATTAACCGGAAACATAATACATGTCTGAATACATAGACAAACAAAGTGCCACTAGTATGCCTCTACTTGACTAGCTCGCTAATCAAAGATGGTTATGTTTCCTAACCATGAACAAGGAGTTGTTATTTGATTAACAGGATCACATCATTAAGTGAATGATCTGATTGACATGACCCATTCCATTAGCTTAGCACCCGATCGTTTAGTATGTTGCTATTGCTTTCTTCATGACTTATACATGTTCCTATGACTATGAGATTATGCAACTCCAGTTTACCAGAGGAACACTTTGTGTGCTACCAAACGTCACAACGTAACTGGGTGATTATAAAGGAGCTCTACAGGTGTCTCCAAAGGTACATGTTGGGTTGGCGTATTTCGAGATTAGGATTTGTCACTCCGATTGTCGGAGAGGTATCTCTGGGCCCTCTCGGTAATGCACATCACTTAAGCCTTGCAAGCATTGCAACTAATGAGTCAGTTGCGGGATGATGTATTACAGAACGAGTAAAGAGACTTGCCGGTAACGAGATTGAACTAGGTATTGGAATACCGACGATCGAATCTCGGGCAAGTAACATACCGATGACAAAGGGAACAACGTATGTTGTTATGCGGTCTGACCGATAAAGATCTTCGTAGAATATGTAGGAGCCAATATGGGCATCCAGGTCCCGCTATTGGTTATTGACCGGAGACATGTCTCGGTCATGTCTACATTGTTCTCAAACCCATAGGGTCCGCACGCTTAAGGTTACGATGATAGTTATATTATGAGTTTATGCATTTTGATGTACCAAAGTTTGTTCGGAGTCCCGGATGTGATCACGGACATGACGAGGAGTCTCGAAATGGTCGAGACATAAAGATTGATATATTGGAAGCCTATGTTTGGATATCGGAAGTGTTCCGGGTGAAATCGGGATTTTACCGGAGTACCGGGAGGTTACCGGAACCCCCTGGGGAGCTAGATGGGCCTTAATGGGCCTTAGTGGAAAAGAGAAGAGGCAGCCCATAGTGGGCCGCGCACCCCTCCTCTCCCTTGGTCCGAATTGGACAAGGAGAGGGGGCCGGCCCCTCTCTCTCTTTTCCCCCCTCCGCGAGTCCTATTCCAACTAGGATTGGGGGGGGAATCCTACTCCCAGAGGGAGTAGGACTCTCCTGGCGCGCCCTATGTGGCCGGCCAGCCTCCCCCCTTTGGTCCTTTATATACTGAGGCAGAGGCACCCCAGAGACACACAAGTTGATCCACGTGATCTTATTCTTAGCCGTGTGCGGCGCCCCCAGCCACCATAGTCCTCGATAATATTGTAGCGGAGTTTAGGCGAAGCCCTGCTGCAGTAGTACATCAAGATCGTCACCACGCCGTCGTGCTGACGGAACTCTTCCCCGACACTTTGCTGGATCGGAGTCCGGGGATCGTCATTGAGCTGAACGTGTGCTAGAACTCGGAGGTGCCGTAGTTTCGGTGCTTGATCGGTCGGGCCGTGAAGACGTATGACTACATCAACCAAACGCTTCTGTTGTCGATCTACCAAGGGTATGTAGATCACACTCTCCCCTCATTGCTATGCATCACCATGATCTTGCGTGTGCGTAGGAATTTTTTTGAAATTACTACGTTCCCCAACAGTGGCATCCGAGCCTAGGTTTAATATGTTGATGTTATATGCACGAGTAGAGCACAAGTGAGTTGTGGGCAATATAAGTCATACTGCTTACCAGCATGTCATACTTTGGTTCGGCGGTATTGTTGGATGAAGCGGCCCGGACCGACATTACGCGTACGCTTACGCGAGACCGGTTCTCCCGACGTGCTTTGCACAGAGGTGGCTTGCGGGTGACAGTTTCTCCAACTTTAGTTGAATCGAGTGTGGCTACGCCCGGTCCTTGCGAAGGTTAAAACAACACCAACTTGACAAACTATCGTTGTGGTTTTGATGCGTAGGTAAGATTAGTTCTTGCTTAAGCCCGTAGCAGCCACGTAAAACTTGCAACAACAAAGTAGAGGACGTCTAACTTGTTTTTGCAGGGCATGTTGTGATGTGATATGGTCAAGACATGATGCTGATTTTTATTGTATGAGATGATCATGTTTTGTAACCGAGTTATCGGCAACTGGCAGGAGCCATATGGTTGTCATTTTATTGTATGCAATGCAATCGCGATGTAATGCTTTACTTTATCACTAAACGGTAGCGATAGTCGTGGAAGCACAAGCTTGGCGAGACGACAACGATGCTACGATGGAGATCAAGGTGTCGCGCCGGTGACGATGGTGATCACGACGGTGCTTCGGAGATGGAGATCACAAGCACAAGATAATGATGGCCATATCATATCACTTATATTGATTGCATGTGATGTTTATCTTTTATGCATCTTATCTTGCTTTGATTGACGGTAGCATTATAAGATGATCTCTCACTAAATTATCAAGAAGTGTTCTCCCTGAGTATGCACCGTTGCGAAAGTTCTTCGTGCTGAGACACCACGTGATGATCGGGTGTGATAGGCTCTACGTTCAAATACAATGGGTGCAAAACAGTTGCACACGCGGAATACTCAGGTTATACTTGACGAGCCAAGCATATACAGATATGGCCTCGGAACACGGAGACCGAAAGGTCGAGCGTGAATCATATAGTAGATATGATCAACATAGTGATGTTCACCAATGAAACTACTCCATCTCACGTGATCGGACATGGTTTAGTTGATTTGGATCACGTAATCACTTAGAGGATTAGAGGGATGTCTATCTAAGTGGGAGTTCTTTTAGTAATATTAACTGAACTTAAATTTATCATGAAACTTAGTACCTGATAAGTATCTTGCTTGTTTATGCTTGTTTGTAGATAGATGGCTCGTGCTGTTGTTCCGTTGAATTTTAATGTGTTCCTTGAGAAAGCAAAGTTGAAAGATGATGGTAGCAATTACACGGACTGGGTCCGTAACTTGAGGATTATCCTCATTGCTGCACAGAAGAATTACGTCCTGGAAGCACCGCTGGGTGCCAGGCCTGCTGCTGGAGCAACGCCGGATGTTATGAACGTCTGGCAGAGCAAAGCTGATGACTACTCAATAGTTCAGTGTGCCATGCTTTACGGCTTAGAATCAGGACTTCAACGACGTTTTGAATGTCATGGAGCATATGAGATGTTCCAGGAGTTGAAGTTAATATTTCAAGCAAATGCCCGAATTGAGAGATATGAAGTCTCCAATAAGTTCTATAGCTATAAGATGGAGGAGAACAGTTCTGTTAGTGAGCATATACTCAAAATGTCTGGGTATAATAATCACTTGATTCAATTGGGAGTTAATCTTCCAGATGATTGCGTCATTGACAGAATTCTCCAATCACTGCCACCAAGCTACAAGAGCTTCGTGATGAACTATAATATGCAAGGGATGAATAAGACTATTTCCGAGCTCTTCGCGATGCTGAAAGCTGCGGAGGTAGAAATCAAGAAGGAGCATCAAGTGTTGATGGTCAACAAGACCACTAGTTTCAAGAAAAGGGGCAAAGGGAAGAAGAAGAGAAACTTCAAAAAGAACGGCAAGCAAGTTGCTACTCAAGAGAAGAAACCCAAACCTGGACCTAAGCCTGAAACTGAGTGCTTCTACTGCAAGCAGACTGGTCACTGGAAGCGGAACTGCCCCAAGTATTTGGCGGATAAGAAGGATGGCAAGGTGAACAAAGGTATATGTGATATACATGTTATTGATGTGTACCTTACTAATGCTCGCAGTAGCACCTGGGTATTTGATACTGGTTCTGTTGCTAATATTTGCAACTCGAAACAGGGACTACGGATTAAGCGAAGATTGGCTAAGGACGAGGTGACGATGCGCGTGGGAAACGGTTCCAAAGTCGATGTGATCGCAGTCGGCACGCTACCTCTACATCTACCTTCGGGATTAATATTAGACCTAAATAATTGTTATTTGGTGCCAGCGTTAAGCATGAACATTATATCTGGATCTTGTTTGATGCGAGACGGTTATTCATTTAAATCTGAGAATAATGGTTGTTCTATTTATATGAGTAATATCTTTTATGGTCATGCACCCTTGAAGAGTGGTCTATTCTTATTGAATCTCGATAGTAGTAACACACATATTCATAATGTTGAAGCCAAAAGATGCAGAGTTGATAATGATAGTGCAACTTATTTGTGGCACTGCCGTTTAGGTCATATCGGTGTAAAGCGCATGAAGAAACTCCATACTGATGGACTTTTGGAACCACTTGATTATGAATCACTTGGTACTTGCGAACCGTGCCTCATGGGCAAGTTGACCAAAACACCGTTCTCTGGTACTATGGAGAGAGCAACAGATTTGTTGGAAATCATACATACAGATGTATGTGGTCCGATGAATATTGAGGCTCGTGGCGAATATCGTTATTTTCTCACCTTCACAGATGACTTAAGCAGATATGGGTATATCTACTTAATGAAACATAAGTCTGAAACGTTTGAAAAGTTCAAAGAATTTCAGAGTGAAGTTGAAAATCACGTAACAAGAAAATAAAGTTTCTACGATCTGATCATGGAGGAGAATATTTGAGTTACGAGTTTGGTGTACATTTGAAAAACTGTGGAATAGTTTCGCAACTCACGCCACCCGGAACACCACAGCGCAATGGTGTGTCCGAACGTCGTAATCGTACTTTACTAGATATGGTGCGATCTATGATGTCTCTTACTGATTTACCGCTATCGTTTTTGGGATACGCTCTAGAGACGGCCGCATTCACGTTAAATAGGGCAACATCAGAATCCGTTGAGACGACGCCTTATGAACTGTGGTTTGGCAAGAAACCAAAGTTGTCGTTTCTGAAAGTTTGGGGCTGCGATGCTTATGTGAAAAAGCTTCAACCTGATAAGCTCGAACCCAAATCGGAGAAATGTGTCTTCATAGGATATCCAAAGGAGACTATTGGATACACCTTCTATCACAGATCCGAAGGCAAGACTTTTGTTGCTAAGTTTGGAAACTTTCTAGAGAAGGAGTTTCTCTCGAAAGAAGTGAGTGGGAGGAAAGTAGAACTTGACGAGGTAACTGTACCTGCTCCCTTATTGGAAAGTAGTGCATCACAGAAAACTGTTTCTGTGACACCTACACCAGTGAGTGAGGAAGATAATGATGATGATCACGAAACTTCAGAACAAGATACTACTGAACCTCGTAGATCAACCAGAGTAAGATCCGCGCCAGAGTGGTACGGTAATCCTGTTCTGCAAGTCATGCTACTAGATCATGATGAACCTATGAACTATGAAGAAGCGATGGTGAGCCCAGATTCCGCAAAGTGGCTTGAAGCCATGAAATCTGAGATGGGATCCATGTATGAGAACAAAGTATGGACTTTGGTTGACTTGCCCGATGATCGGCAAGCAATTGAGAATAAATGGATCTTCAAGAGGAAGACAGACGCTGACGGTAATATTACTGTCTACAAAGCTCGACTTGTCGCAAAAGGTTTTCGGCAAGTTCAAGGGATTGACTACGATGAGACCTTCTCACCCGTAGCGATGCTTAAGTCTGTCCGAATCATGTTAGCAATTGCCGCATTTTATGATTATGAAATTTGGCAGATGGATGTCAAAACTGCATTCCTGAATGGATTTCTGGAAGAAGAGTTGTATATGATGCAACCAGAAGGTTTTGTCGATCCAAAAGGAGCTAACAAAGTGTGCAAGCTCCAGCGATCCATTTATGGACTGGTGCAAGCCTCTCGGAGTTGGAATAAACGCTTTGATAGTGTGATCAAAGCATTTGGTTTTATACAGACTTTTGGAGAAGCCTGTATTTACAAGAAAGTGAGTGGGAGCTCTATAGCATTTCTGATATTATATGTAGATGACATATTACTAATCGGGAATGATATAGAATTTCTAGATAGCATAAAGGGATACTTGAATAAGAGTTTTTCAATGAAAGACCTCGGTGAAGCTGCTTACATATTAGGCATTAAGATCTATAGAGATAGATCAAGACGCTTAATTGGACTTTCACAAAGCACATACCTTGACAAAGTTTTGAAGAAGTTCAAAATGGATCAAACAAAGAAAGGGTTCTTGCCTGTGTTACAAGGTGTGAAGTTGAGTAATACTCAATGCCCGACCACTGCAGAACATAGAGAGAATATGAAAGATGTTCCCTATGCTTCAGCCATAGGCTCTATCATGTATGCAATGCTGTGTACCAGACCTGATGTGTGCCTTGCTATAAGTCTAGCAGGGAGGTACCAAAGTAATCCAGGAGTGGATCACTGGACAGCGGTCAAGAACATCCTGAAGTACCTGAAAAGGACCAAGGATATGTTTCTCGTATATGGAGGTGACAAAGAGCTCATCGTAAAAGGTTACGTTGATGCAAGCTTTGACACTGATCCGGACGATTCTAAATCGCAAACCGGATACGTGTTTACATTAAACGGTGGAGCTGTCAGTTGGTGCAGTTCTAAACAAAGCGTTGTAGCGGGATCTACATGTGAAGCGGAGTACATAGCTGCTTCGGAAGCAGCAAATGAAGGAGTCTGGATGAAGGAGTTCATATCCGATCTAGGTGTCATACCTAGTGCATTGGGTCCAATGAAAATCTTTTGTGACAATACTGGTGCTATTGCCTTGGCAAAGGAATCCAGATTTCACAAGAGAACCAAGCACATCAAGAGACGCTTCAATTCCATCCGGGATCTAGTCCAGGTGGGAGACATAGAGATTTGCAAGATACATACGGATCTGAATGTTGCAGACCCGTTGACTAAGCCTCTTCCATGAGCAAAACATGATCATCACCAAGGCTCCATGGGTGTTAGAATCATTACTTTGTAATCTAGATTATTGACTCTAGTGCAAGTGGGAGACTGAAGGAAATATGCCCTAGAGGCAATAATAAAGTTATTATTTATTTCCTTATATCATGATAAATGTTTATTATTCATGCTAGAATTGTATTAACCGGAAACATAATACATGTGTGAATACATAGACAAACGAAGTGTCACTAGTATGCCTCTACTTGACTAGCTCGTTAATCAAAGATGGTTATGTTTCCTAACCATGAACAAGGAGTTGTTATTTGATTAACGGGATCACATCATTAAGTGAATGATCTGATTGACATGACCCATTCCATTAGCTTAGCACACGATCGTTTAGTATGTTGCTATTGCTTTCTTCATGACTTATACATGTTCCTATGACTATGAGATTATGCAACTCCCGTTTACCAGAGGAACACTTTGTGTGCTACCAAACGTCACAACATAACTGGGTGATTATAAAGGAGCTCTACAGGTGTCTCCAAAGGTACATGTTGGGTTGGCGTATTTCGAGATTAGGATTTGTCACTCCGATTGTCGGAGAGGTATCTCTGGGCCCTCTCGGTAATGCACATCACTTAAGCCTTGCAAGCATTGCAACTAATGAGTCAGTTGCGGGATGATGTATTACAGAACGAGTAAAGAGACTTGTCGGTAACGAGATTGAACTAGGTATTGGAATACCGACGATCGAATCTCGGGCAAGTAACATACCGATGACAAAGGGAACAACGTATGTTGTTATGCGGTCTGACCGATAAAGATCTTCGTAGAATATGTAGGAGCCAATATGGGCATCCAGGTCCCGCTATTGGTTATTGACCGGAGACATGTCTCGGTCATGTCTACATTGTTCTCAAACCCATAGGGTCCGCACGCTTAAGGTTACGATGATAGTTATATTATGAGTTTATGCATTTTGATGTACCGAAGTTTGTTCGGAGTCCCGGATGTGATCACGGACATGACGAGGAGTCTCGAAATGGTCGAGACATAAAGATTGATATATTGGAAGCCTATGTTTGGATATCGGAAGTGTTCCGGGTGAAATCGGGATTTTACCGGAGTACCGGGAGGTTACCGGAACCCCCTGGGGAGCTAGATGGGCCTTAATGGGCCTTAGTGGAAAAGAGAAGAGGCAGCCCATAGTGGGCCGCGCGCCCCTCCTCTCCCTTGGTCCGAATTGGACAAGGAGAGGGGGCCGGCCCCTCTCTCTCTTTTCCCCCCTTCGCGAGTCCTATTCCAACTAGGATTGGGGGGGGGGAATCCTACTCCCAGAGGGAGTAGGACTCTCCTGGCGCGCCCTATGTGGCCGGCCAGCCTCCCCCCTTTGGTCCTTTATATACTGAGGCAGAGGCACCCCAGAGACACACAAGTTGATCCACGTGATCTTATTCTTAGCCGTGTGCGGCGTCCCCAGCCACCATAGTCCTCGATAATATTGTAGCGGAGTTTAGGCGAAGCCCTGCTGCAGTAGTACATCAAGATCGTCACCACGCCGTCGTGCTGACGGAACTCTTCCCCGACACTTTGCTGGATCGGAGTCCGGGGATCGTCATCGAGCTAAACGTGTGCTAGAACTCGGAGGTGCCGTAGTTTCGGTGCTTGATCGGTCGGGCCGTGAACACGTACGACTACATCAACCAAACGCTTCCGTTGTCGATCTACCAAGGGTATGTAGATCACACTCTCCCCTCGTTGCTATGCATCACCATGATCTTGCGTGTGCGTAGGAAATTTTTTGAAATTACTACGTTCCCCAACACTTTCCAACACCATATCACTTGCCTCAATTGGAATAGCCATTTAGAAATGACATCGAAAATACAAACTCGGCTGTTCGGTTTATGAAATTTTACGATTTTCCAAATTACTCTTTAATCATAGGAAATTAGAAAAAACTTTCAACATGTGGAAGGAGCGGTTTTGTAGCAGTTTTCCAACGCCATATTATTTGCCTCATTCCGATAAACGGTTTAGAAATGCGATCGAACATACGATTCACGTTTTTTGTATGAAGAAAAAACGGTTTTCAAAACTGCTCTTAAACTGCTTACATTTTGCCAAAAATTTAACTTGGGTCATGATACTGGTGTCCACAGCTTTTCAACGGTATATCGCAAGCCCCATTTGGGCAATGTTGGCGGAAGTTCAACCTAGCACTGGGAGAAGTTCAGGTCGAACAACTCAGGGAGTAAAATTACAAAAAACGCAATTTCATCACGACCCGAGAGCAAAACCCGCCAACGAGCGAGATTCCTATTTAAAATTGGTATTTATTTGCTAAACAACATTTCTAGATTACAGTAACATCATATAGAACACGACTAACAAGAATAATTCACGGGGGAAGCCACGGTTGCGAAGATAGCCCGAAGGTCGGATTCGTACAGAGGAAAGTTCAGACGCGTTACTCAGGCAGTTCAGGTTGTGATCAGAATATTATTCTGGTCCCGTGATCAGAATAGTGTTTATATATATTATTCTAACATCATATATATAAAGACACTAAGACTAGCCACAATGAGAGTAACTTCAGCAGTAACATCGAGTCCAACTCGGCAAATTTGCTTATGTGACAATGAGTTAATGAGGAGAGAGGTGGTTTGAGTAACTTAGCTAGTTAGTGTAACATCACATGTCCCAATGCAATATGAGTCTATAACCTAATAAATCAAGCTTTGCATGACATCACACTTATGTTACTACCCACTATGAAGGTAGTAACATAGTCTAGGGATATGTGTGTGTTACTAGTGTATGTTACTCTCCACTGTGGCTAGTCTAAGGGGCAGATCCAACTAGTGTTGGCCATTAAATCGGACCAATCCAACGACCTGGACTGCCCCAGTGATGATCACTCAACATGTCAATAAATATCATACTCCCTTCGTCTAGGTGCATAAGTCACCTTACGAAAACCAAATAATCCCAAAAAATTTAGGCATGGTACATTAACTCAAACCTCGTTTCTTGTTTCTTGACATAAATAAAAGAATCAACCAATAAGATATGTGGGAGTAAATGCTTTCAATGACTTGAGACTATCAAAAACAACATGTAGTGGTCAGTTTATTGCATGCAATGCTATTAATTAGCAAATAAGCATTAAGTTCTCTCGTTTTTACCTTCGCATTGGTCGCAGTGCACAACCTAAGATGACTTAGACTAGTCATAGTGGGTAGTAACTTAGACTAATAACATGCATATGTGACTAGTCTATGTTACTCCCTCTATAGTGAGGAGTAACATATTTGTGGTGTCATGCAACACTTCATTTATTAGGTTGTAGACTCATCTTATCTTGGTATGTGTAATGTTACAATAACTAGTTGTGTTACTGCATGCCCCTCTTTCCTCATTAATTACTCATCACATCATCTATTTTGCTTAGAGATGTGTGATGTTACCATCTATGTTACACCCATTGTGGGTAGTCTTATGCACCTAGACGGAGGGAGTACCAAATATCACCATCAACACTAATCACATAATTAACACACAAATACCATCTTACTCCCTCCGTCATAGTTTACACGGCACGCTTCAAGAATCTCTGGGACCAAGGTGATTAACGACTGGACCAAAAAATGGCATCAGGAGTTATACTGCGTGCCTAATTACTGGAGAAATTAATGCTTACACACATGCATGGAGTGCTTGCACTCTGCGTACGCACATGCATGCATTTATTCCATGTCGTGTACACATCTGCATGGAGAGAAAATTGTGGGCTTGATTGCGGTTACCACGCCCAAATTAATTGGGCATTAAACCAAACACGCCTAAAATCCCTCCGGTGGTGACGGGGGGAGTAAATTGAAGTGCGCCCTATAAATTGAGATGGGGGGAGTACCTAATATCTTCATGCAATTAATATATTGCCTAATATCAACGTGCATTGCATGTATACATTTATTAGTTATAGTAAATATCTTTAACACTGGGTTTAGCTTTTCAAGCCAAAACTATTACATGTAGTAGCCAAAAAAAGGAACAAACATTTTCATCATCACCATTAATTTCACTAGAAAGTCTAAATGACCAATAATAATAAGACATGCCTGAAGGAAATATGCCCTAGAGGCAATAATAAAGTTATTATTTTTTCCTTATATCATGATAAATGTTTATTATTCATGCTAGAATTGTATTAACTGGAAACATAATACATGTGTGAATACGTAGACAAACAGAATGTCACTAGTATGCCTCTACTTGACTAGCTCGTTGATCAAAGATGGTTATGTTTCCTAACCATAGACATGAGTTGTCATTTGATTAACAGGATCACATCATTAGGAGAATGATGTGATTGACTTGACCCATTCCGTTAGCATAGCACGTGATCGTTTAGTTTGTTGCTATTGCTTTCTTCATGACTTATACATGTTCCTATGACTATGAGATTATGCAACTCCCGTTTACCGGAGGAACACTTTGTGTGCCACCAAACGTCACAACGTAACTGGGTGATTATAAAGGTGCTCTACAGTTGTCTCCGAAGGTACTTGTTGGGTTGGCGTATTTCGAGATTAGGATTTGTCACTCCGATTGTCGGAGAGGTATCTCTGGGCCCTCTCGGTAATGCACACCACTTAAGCCTTGCAAGCATTGCAACTAATAAGTTAGTTGTAGGATGATGTATTACGGAACGAGTAAAGAGACTTGCCGGTAACGAGATTGAACTAGGTATTGAGATACCGACGATCGAATCTCGGGCAAGTAACATACCGATGACAAAGGGAACAACGTATGTTGTTATGCGGTCTGACCGATAAAGATCTTCATAGAATATGTGGGAGCCAATATGAGCATCCAAATTCTGCTATTGGTTATTGACCGGAGACGTGTCTCGGTCATGTCTACATTGTTCTCGAACCCGTAGGGTCCGCACGCTTAAGGTTTCGATGACAGTTATATTATGAGTTTATGAGTTTTGATGTACCGAAGGAGTTCGGAGTCCCGGATGAGATCGGGGACATGACGAGGAGTCTCGAAATGGTCGAGACGTAAAGATCGATATATTGGACGACTATATTCGGACATCGGAAAGGTTCCGAGTGATTCGGGTATTTCTCGGAGTACCGGAGAGTTACGGGAATACGTATTGGGCCTTATTGGGCCATACGGGAAAGAAGGAAAAGGGCCTCAAGGGTGGCCGCACCCCTCCCCGTGGTCTGGTCCAAATTGGACTAGGGAAGGGGGCGCCCCCTTCCTTCCTTCTCCTTTTCCCTTCCTCTTTTCCTATTCCATATAGGAGGTGGAATCCTACTAGGACTAGGGAGTCCTAGTAGGACTCCACACTTGGCGCGCCACCTCCTAGGGCCGGCCTCCTCCTCCCTTGCTCCTTTATATACGGGTGCAGGGGACACCCCAAAGACACAACAATTGATCATTGATCTCTTAGCCGTGTGCGGTGCCCCCTTCCACCATAATCCTCGATAATATTGTAGCAGTGCTTAGGCGAAGCCCTGCCACGGTAGAACATCAAGATCGTCACCACGCCGTCGTGCTGACGGAACTCTTCCCCGACATTCTGCTGGATCGGAGTCCGGGGATCGTCATCGAGCTGAACGTGTGCTAGAACTCGGAGGTGCCGTAGTTTCGGTGCTTGATCGGTCGGGCCGTGAAGACGTACGACTACATCAACCGCGTTGTGCTAACGCTTCCGCTTTCGGTCTACGAGGGTATGTAGACAACACTCTCCCCGCTCGTTGCTATGCATCACCATGATCTTGCGTGTGCGTAGGAAATATTTGAAATTACTATGTTCCCCAACAGTGGCATCCGAGCCTAGGTTCTATGTGTTGATCTTATATGCACGAGTAGAACACAAGTGAGTTGTGGGCGATATAAGTCATACTGCTTACCAGCATGTTATACTTTGGTTCGGCGGTATTGTTGGATGAAGCGGCCCGGACCGACATTACGCGTACGCTTACGCGAGACTGGTTCTACCGACGTGCTTTGCACATAGATGGTTGGCGGGTGTCAGTTTCTCCAACTTTAGTTGAACCGAGTGTGGCTACGCCCGGTCCTTGCGAAGGTTAAAACAACACCAACTTGACAAACTATCATTGTGGTTTTGATACGTAGGTAAGAACGATTCTTGCTAAGCCCGTAGTAGCCACGTAAAAACTTGCAACAACAAAGTAGAGGACGTCTAACTAGTTTTTGCAGGGCATGTTGTGATGTGATATGGTCAAGACGTGATGAGATGGAGATCATGTGAGCAATAGTTGGCGAGACGACCATGTGACGACACATTGATATAGATCAAGATGATGGTGATCATGGTGTCATGCCGGTGACAGTGGAAATCATGACGATGTTTTGGAGATGGAGATCAAAGGCACAAGATGATGATGGCCATATCATGTCACATATTTTGATTGCATGTGATGTTTATCTTTTATGCATCTTATCTTGCTTTAATTGACGGTAGCATTATAAGATGATCTCTCACTAAATTTCAAGATAAAAGTGTTCTCCCTGAGTATGCACCGTTGCCAAAGTTCGTCGTGCCCAGACACCACGTGATGATCGGGTGTGATAAGCTGTACGTCCATCTACAATGGGTGCAAGCCAGTTTTGCACACGCAGAATACTCAGGTTAAACTTGACGAGCCTAGCATATGCAGATATGGCCTCGGAACACTGAGACCGAAAGGTCGAGCGTGAATCATATAGTAGATATGATCAACATAATGATGTTCACCATTGAAAGCTACTCCATTTCACGTGATGATCGGTTTTGGTTTAGTTGATTTGGATCACGTGATCACTTAGATGATTAGAGGGATGTCTATCTAAGTGGGAGTTCTTAAGTAATATGATTAATTGAACTTTAATTTATCATGAACTTAGTCCTGGTAGTATTAGCATATCTATGTTGTAGATCAATAGCTCGCGTTTAGCTCCCCTATTTTATTTTTGATATGTTCCTAGAGAAAACTAAGTTGAAAGATGTTAGTAGCAATGATGCGGATTGGATCCATGATCTGAGGTTTATCCTCATTGTTGCACAGAAGAATTATGTCTTTGATGCACCGCTAGGTGACAAACCTATTGCAGGAGCAGATGCAGATGTTATGAACATTTGGCTAGCTCAATATGATGACTACTTGGTAGTTTAGTGCACCATGCTTAAACGGCTTAGAATCGGGACTTCAAAGACGTTTTGAACGTCATGGACCATATGAGATGTTCCAGGAGTTGAAGTTAATATTTCAAGCAAATACCCGAGTTGAGAGATATGAAGTCTCCAACAAGTTCTATAGCTAAAAGATGGAGGAGAATATCTCAAGCAGTGAGCATGTGCTCAGATTGTCTGGGTACTACAATCGCTTGAATCAAGTGGGAGTTAATCTTCCAGATAAAATAGTGATTGATAGAATTCTCTAGTCACCATCACCAAGTTAGTAGAACTTCATGATGAACTATGATATGCAAGGGATAACGGAAACAATTCCCAAGCTCTTCGTAATGCTTAAATCGACGAAGGTAGAAATCAAAAAAATATCAAGTGTTGATGGTAGACAAGACCACTAGTTTCCAGAAAAGGGCAAAGGGAAGAAGGGGAACTTCAAGAAGAACGGCAAGCAAGTTGCTGCTCAAGTGAAGAAGCCCAAGTCTGGTCCTAAGCCTGAGACTAAGTGCTTCTACTGCAAAGGGACTGGTCACTGGAAGAGAAACTGCCCCAAGTATTTGGCGGATAAGAAGGATGGCAAAGTGAACAAAGGTATATTTGATATACAGATTATTGATGTGTATTTTACTAGTGTTCGTAGCAACCCCTCGGTATTTGATATTGGTTCAGTTGCTAAGAGTAGTAACTCGAAACAGGAGTTGCAGAATGAGCATAGACTAGTTAAGGGTGAAGTGACGATGTGTGTTGGAAGTGGTTCCAAGATTGATATGATCATCATCGCACACTCCCTATACTTTTGGGATTAGTGTTGAACCTAAATAAGTGTTATTTGGTGTTTGCGTTGAGCATGAATATGATTTGATCATGTTTATTGCAATAAGATTATTCATTTAAGTAAGAGAATAAATTGTTGTTTTGTTTACATGAATAAAACCTTATATAGTTACACAACCAATGAAAATGGTTCGTTGGATCTAGATCGTAATGATACACATATTCATAATATTGAAACCAAAAGATGCAAAGTTAATAATGATGGTGCAATTTATTTGTGGCACTGCCGTTTAGGTCATATTGGTGTAAAGCGCATGAAGAAAATCCATGCTGATGGGCTTTTGGAATCACTTGATTATGAATCAGTTGATGCTTGCGAACCATGCCTCATGGGCAAGATGACTAAGACTCTGTTCTCCGGAACGATGGAGCGAGCAACAGATTTGTTGGAAATCATACATACTGATGTATGTGGTCCGATGTAGGATTGAAAGTATGTCTAGAGGGGGGGTGATTAGACTACTTGACCAAATAAAAACTTAAGCTTTTCCCAATTTTAGTTCTTGGCAGATTTTAGCTATTGTAGGACAAGTCAAGCAATCATCACACAATTCAAGCAAGCATGCAAAGAGTATATTGGCAGCGGAAAGTAAAGCATGCAACTTGCAAGAATGTAAAGGGAAGGGTTTGGAGAATTCAAACACAATTGGAGACACGGATGTTTTTCCCGTGGTTCGGATAGGTGGTGCTATCCTACATCCACGTTGATGGAGACTTCAACCCACGAAGGGTAACGGTTGCGCGAGTCCACGAAGGGCTCCACCCACGAAGGGTAATGGTTGCGCGAGTCCACGGAGGGCTCCACCCACGAAGGGTCCACGAAGAAGCAACCACCCACGAAGGGTCCACGAAGAAGCAACCTTGTCTATCCCACCATGGCCATCGCCCACGAAGGACTTGCCTCACTAGCGGTAGATCTTCACGAAGTAGGTGATCTCCTTGCCCTTACAAACTCCTTGGTTCAACTCCACAATCTTGTCGGAGGCTCCCAAGTGACACCTAGCCAATCTAGGAGACACCACTCTCCAAGAAGTAACAAATGGTGTGTTGATGATGAACTCCTTGCTCTTGTGCTTCAAATGATAGTCTCCCCAACACTCAACTCTCTCTCATAGGATTTGGATTTTGTGGAAAGAAGATTTGAGTGGAAAGCAACTTGGGGAAGGCTAGAGATCAAGATTCATATGGTAGGAATGGAATATCTTGGTCTCAACACATGAGTAGGTGGTTCTCTCTCAGAACATATGAGTTGGAATTGTGTATGTGTTCTGATGGCTCTCTCCACGAATGAAGAGGAGGTGGAGGGGTATATATAGCCTCCACACAAAATCCAACCGTTACACACAGTTTTCCAATCTCGGTGGGACCGAATCAACAAACTCGGTCGGACCGAAAAGGTAAACCTAGTGACCGTTAGAGATTTTCGGTGGGACTGACATGCAACTCGGTAGGACCGATATGGTTAGGGTTTGGGCATAACGTAATCTCGGTGAGACCGATTACACAAACTCGGTGAGACCGAGTTTGGTAATAAGCTAACTAGAGAGTTGGTCGGGCAAACTCGGTGGGACCGATTTGCTCTTTCGGTGAGACCGAAAAGTTACAAAAGGAAAACAAAGAGTTTACATTGCAATCTTGGTGGGACCGATTCGCTCTTTCGGTGAGACCGAAAAGTTACGAAAGGGAAACAGAGAGTTTGCAATCCCATCTCGGTGAGACCGAGATCCCTATCGGTAGAACCGAATTGCTAGGGTTTGGCAGTGGCTTATGACAAGTGAAACTCGGTGGCGCCGGATAGAAAGAATCGGTAGGACCGAGTTTGGCTTAGGGTTTAGGTCATATGTGGATATGGGAAAGTAGTTGAGGGTTTTGGAGCATATCACTAAGCACATGAAGCAAGAGGCTCATTAAGCAACACCTCATCCCTCCTTGATAGTATTGGCTTTTCCTAAAGACTCAATGTGATCTTGGATCACTAAAATATAAAATGAAGAGTCTTGAGCTTTTGAGCTTGAGCCAATCCTTTGTCCTTAGCATTTTGAGGGTTCCACTTTCACATCCATGCCATGCCAATCATTGAGCTTTCCTGAAATAGTCATCTTGGAATAGCATTAGCTCAATGAGCTATATGTTGTTATGAATTACCAAAACCACCTAGGGATAGTTGCACTTTCAATCTCCCCCTTTTTTGGTAATTGATGACAACATATAGATCAAAGCTTCGACAAATGATAATAAGCATGAAATATATCGTCGCTTTGAGAAGTATGTGACAAGTAAGAGCTCCCCCTAAATTTGTGCATATTTAAAATTTTCTTTGGACTGCAAATGCACAAAGAGTTAGAGTCATGGGTTACTCTTCCATGTCACATACATCTTGGTGGAGTGCTTAAAATGATAAGAATGAAATACATGCACTCATCACCAAGAATAGTGAATGATCACATAAGATAGATAAGATGATAATATTAAGCAAACATTAAGTGTAGCTTATGATCAAACACATGATCATCAATGTCTCACGAGCAATGACATAGTATCTCACACAAAAGCAAACAAAGTTCGAAAAACCACCAAATAAAACAAGAGAGAATAAAAGCAACACTCTCTCTCGAAGCCTATGATCTATACATTTTCTCCCCCTTTGGCAACAAGTTACCAAAAACTTCCTAGAAAATGCATAGTGCTAAGTCGACACTCAGGCTTGATCTTCAGGTAGTGGTGGAGTCCGGAGCACTCCAAGGACGAAGCCTTCTGTAGACGTGGTCGGAGTCGAGGCTGAAATGGACGCTGGAGCTGGTGGAACTGAGGCTGTAGCTGGTGCAGACGTGGTGGCTCTGGGGTCAGCAACTGGCACTGCAGACGACCTCGGACCTCGTGGCACTCTGGCAAAGGCATCAGTTGTAGTCTTGCCTCTCCTCTCCTGCATGTCATCCTGGAGCTGCTCCACTGCAGTCTGAATCTCTATCACTTTGACATCCAAGTCATAGAACTTTTGTTCCATGATCCTCTCTAAGCTTGCCTGGTTCTGAGTTAGGGTGGCTAGTCCTTGCTCAATCCGCAGGGTGGATGCAATCAAGTAACCAAGCTGCTCTTGTTTGGTTTTTAGGAAATATTCAGATGCCTCCTCTTGAGTAGGCATCTTGGCAGCTTTCTCCTTCCTCGCCTTCTCCTTCTTGGCTTGTGCTTGGGCAGATGATGGCTCATTCTCAGTCATGACCACTTGATTATCTTCAAAGTCTGGACGGATGGGCAGGTGTTCCTTGTCTAATAAGTATATGCCCGTGCCCATCTTAGAGTTGATGAGCTCCTGAATCTGTGGGGCATATCCACAGCTCCTCTTCTGGCCTGCTGCTGTCCTCTTGATTGTTTCAATCATAAGGCTCATGACTTTGAATTTCTGTGGCACGTCAAAGATATGAAGCAAGTTGATCGCGTGGCCCCTGATCATCTTGTGATCTCCAGACTTGGGCAATAGGGTGTGCCTAAGAATCCAGTTGATGGTTGGCAGCCCTGACAGAAGATAGTGTACTGAGCCAAACTTGAACGTATCAAGTGCTTCATTTGGAATCTCCTTGTACATGTTTGACATTGAGTTGTGGTCCATCTTCTTCTTGGCATAAATGTCCAAGTAATCGTCATGCTCTTCTGGGGCATTAATCAGCTGAGCCCATTCAGCAACTATAGACTGGTACCTCGTACCCTTTGACATCCATACAATCCTGCCATCTGGATAGAAATGGGCGGTGGAGTAGAACTGCATGATGAGTTCCTCGTTCCACTTTGTGAGCTTCTTCCCAACAAAGTCCTCTACTCCACATGCCTTGAAGCTGTCCTGCACTCCAGGGTAGTACTCTTCGTTGTCCTTGATGTATTGCCAATCAACCCATCTCATATCACAGACAATTGGCTTCTTGTCTAGCAGCACTGTCTCATAAAAGTCTTGCTGCTCCTTGGTGTGAAACCTGTAGTCAACTGCAGTCCTTCTCCTTGAAGCATACGGGTCTGCTTCTCTCCACTTCCGGAGCCCTGAATCTCTCCTGAGTTTCATATCCTCAGCCACAGGATGAGCATCGTTGTGGTCTGGGATCTTGGGCTTGAGCTTTCTAAGAACATTCTCTTCTTCTTCTGCAGCTTCAGGCACTGGGGCCTTGTTCTTCTCAGTAGCTGGGATGCTTCTTGTGTTCCTCTTTGGCTTTGGCTTTGGAGCTGGCTTGGCGTTGGAAGCAGCTGCCCCTGTTCTTATGGCATCACCCATCAGCTTGGGTGCCTTAGGTGCTGGTGCAGCTACCTCTTCTTCTTCCTCCTCATCTTCCATGATGGAAGCCTTGCCAAGCACTCTGGCCACAGTTTTCTTCACCCTTTCTTTCCTCTTCTTGCCTTCAGCAGCAACTGGCTCAATGGGAGTGGGCTTCTCAGTTGAAGCTCTGGCCTTTGACATAGGCTGCCTGCCTGCTGGCCTTTTGATCTTCATCCCTGGTTTTATGCCCTGTGCTGGCTCAACTCTCTTGGAAGTTGCTTCCTCTTCTGCCACATAATCCTCATCTTCTGAGTCTGAGGTTCTCTTCTTTCTCTGTCTTATGGCAGCTTTAGGCAGATTGCTAGGGGTGCTCCTGCTGCCATCATCTGAGGAACTTGAGGGACTAGTGCCCTCACTCATCTGCACTTGCTGCTCTGACAAGTTCTGGCTATCACTTTGGTCTGACATGATGCAAACTCTGACTGCTGACCCTGTGAATAGGTTATAGATGAGATAGAGTGGATAAGCATCACAAAATGCAGAGATTTTTGCAAAAGAATAATTCAAAAACTTAGTTTTAGTTTCCCACTGAAAGCATCTCAGATCTAACAATTTCTAAACTCGGTGATACCGAAGCAGTTTTGGCACCTAAACTAGTGAACTCGGTCAAACCGAGTCACAGTTCGGTGGCACCGAGACTGCTAGGGTTTCACAGAGTTCCAAAATCGTTCACACCGATAAGTAATTCTCGGTCAGACCGAGTCTCACTTGTGCAATGGCATAAGCCAAATCGGTGGGACCGAGTTTTTCAACTCGGTGGGTCCGAGATGGTTTCGGCGGAAACCTAACCCTAAATTTTTCGAATTAAACCTAATCTACGAGTTCATTGACTGGATAGAAGTTTAACAAACGTGGCAAGAATCATGATGATCACAATGTGCTAAGAATCAGATTGGGGAATAGCACAAAGATCGAGTCCATACCCTAGTTTGGCGGAGACTCGCTACGGCGGCAACGGCGGGGTTGAATTTCCGTTGACGGCGACGGAGACCAGCGACTGGAGGCGGCTGGCGGCGAGGAGACGATCCGGAGACCAAGTTGGCAGAGCAGGCTATCGCGCGGGCGAAGGGGTTCGGAGAAATTTCCAAATTTTTGCCCGTGACTGTATATAGCCCGACCCTGTCGGTGTGACCGAGTGGAACAACTCGATGGCACCGAGATGCAAAACTGTATACAGTTGTTGCAACTCGGTGTGACCGAATGGTTCAAATCAGTTGCACCGAGATCGAAAACCTCGATCAACTTAATGATCTCGGTAGGACCGAAAGTAGGGTATCGGTCAGACCGAGAATCATAAAGAGGTTTTGGAAGTTTAAGTCTATGACGAATCGGGGACTCCGAGCGCTCCTCACACAGAGTGGTTCGAATCTGACTTGATCAAATTTTGTGATGCAGCATGAATAGAGTTTGAGACGAGAAAAGCATAGATAGCTAGAGGAGGTTCTTAGGCATTCTTGTCCATCTACTTGGCAAAAGGAAATAAAACCAAACAATCAAAACAACAAGTGGATGTCCTCGAATGAGTAAAATGTGCAACCAGCATGCTCACACAATAAGATGGCAAATGAAATATGTGACAAGGCATGCACAACCAATTCTAGCATCTATCAAGCAATTTGCGATGACAAGGTCATCTATATATGAGTATATTGACTTAGGAGTCAAGTGAGAACACTTGATCATAGGTCATACTCATCGTTTAAGCTCAAGTGGGGTTACCACTTTTACATAAAGCATTGTTGTGTTCACATCTTTAGAGTTTCTTTAGTTCAAGTCTTAGAGTAAAGCTCCCCCTAGATGTGATATCCCCCCTTAGAGGGATGAACTAACCTCGGGTTTTGTCGATGATGACTTCATGTAGATGTTGAAGATGTGGATGCTCAATGTTGATGTAGATCACTTGGAGCTATCCATTTGAGTGAATTGCACTTTCAATACCTACATGGGTTAGTCCCACAAGGAACAAACAAGGATATCCATAGACATAGAGTGATGCACACACAAGATGATGTCCATGAAAACTTTTAGGTTACCTTGTCCCTTGTCTTACCAACAAGAGGGTTTGTGACTCCTTGAACTAGTGCAAGATGTGGAAGTTGATTGCACTTGTTCTTGCCAAAATGATAGGAGTGAAGTATGTTGGCGGAGTCACCCTCAAGAACTCTCTAGTTCTTCTTCTTTTGGATCCACACCATCTTGATGGGAATCCTTGGAGTTGTAGTCGTACTTGATGAAGTGGAACTTGAAGTAGTCTTGGGAATCCACTTGACTAAGGTCTTAGGAGCTTCTTCAAATGCATCAATTTCCTCTTGAAGCTTGTCCTTGCCTTTTTGCTTGTAGTCTTGTGGTGGAAGATCATCTTGAGCCTGTGTCCCCTTGAAAGAAGTATCATACTTCTCTTGTTGAGGAACAAACTTTGTCTTGGGGTATTGATATTCTTCCCACTCAACTCCATTGGCATTGAACTTTTGTTCAAAACCAACACCTTGATTCTTCCGGTGCATTCCTTGCTTGCGCACAATTTCCTCGAATTGCTTACTCCCGGCAAGGCTTTTGTACACTCCTTTCTCTATAATTCCCTTCAATAAGCTATTTTCTTGCTCAAGTGTAACTTTGCTAAGAGAATCATTAGTGGAATCAAGAGAACTACTAGAAGCAACAATATTGGATTTAACATGATCATTGTTACTGCTAGAGGAGGAATCTTTCTTGTTCTTGTTACTAGACTTGACTTGAGGCATGTAAGTGGATAAGAGTAAATGCTTGGCAATGTAAGAAGAACTTTTCTTGCGGAGATCATCATTGATTGCTTTTAAGAACTCATGCTCTTGCTCAAGATTGAGCTTTTCAAAGCGTAATTTCTCATGAGCTCTTAAAAGTTCTCGATGATCTTCGAAGATAGTTTCATGAGCTAACTTAAGAGTGTTTAGTTCTTTAGTTAGAGCCTCAATCTTCTCCTTATCATTGTCATTCGTTTTATCTTGATTAGCATGATTAATTGACGTTTCATCATAGTATTCATCACTAGAGTTGTCAACAAGCAAATCATCACCTAACAAGTCATCTTCATCACTATTGAAATCAACATACTCGGGGTGTGTTACCTTAGGACCTTTGGCCATGAAGCATCTTCCAATTCCTTCATTTGGTGAGTCAAATATGTCGTAGGAGTTGGTTGACACAAGTGCTAGACCCGCAACACCTTCATCTTGAGTATCTTCGGAGTCGGAGTGATAACTTCTCTCGGAGTGGCTATTGGAGTCGGAGCCGGATACCCATTCACCAACATGGGCTTGATGTCTTCGTTTTGTGTAGCTCCTTGATGATTTTTCCTTCCTTTCCGAATCCTTGCTTCTCCGTGAGTATCTTCGTTCATAACGATCATCTCTACTCCTTCTCTCTCTTGGTGGTGATTCTTTGCTTCTTCTTTTTGGAGAATCTTCTCTTCTCTTGTAGGGAGCCGTACACTCATTGGAATAGTGTCCGGGTCTTCCACAACTGTAGCAGTTTCGCTCTCGACTAGAAGATCTTTTGTCATTGTAGGACCTTGACTTGAAGCTTCTATCTTTGCTTCTACTCTTGTAGAACTTGTTGAAGTTCTTCACCATTAAGCTCAATTCTTCATTGAAGTTTTTTTTCTCACTTGATGATGTAGGGGCTTCACATGAGGCTTTGTAGGCACCACTTGATTTGTTGTGAAGTTCCTCTTTATCCTTAAGTGACATCTCATGAGCAACAATTCTTCCAATCACCTCCGTTGGCTTGAGATCTTTGTAATTGGGCATCATTTGGATCAATGTGCACACGGTATCATATTTTCCATCCAAGGCTCTTAGAATCTTCTTGATGATGAATCTATCGGTCATCTCTTCACTTCCTAAGCCGGCAATCTCATTTGTGATGAGAGCAAGCCTAGAGTACATTTCAGCGACACCTTCACCATCCTTCATTTTGAACTTGTCAAGTTGACTTTGAAGCACATCCAACTTGGATTCCTTGACGGAGTCGGTACCTTCGTGCATATCAATCAAAGTGTCCCAAATTTCCTTTGCATTCTCAAGATGGCTGATTTTGTTGAATTCTTTGGGGCACAATCCGTTGAAGAGAATATCACAAGCTTGAGCATTGTATTGCAACATCTTCAACTCATCTGCGGTAGCTTCACGGTTTGGTTCTTTCCCATCAAAGAAGTCACCTTGCAAACCAACACACACAATAGCCCAAACGGCGGGGTTATGTCCAAGAATATGCATTTTCATTTTATGCTTCCAACTAGAAAAATTAGTACCATCAAAGTAAGGACCTCTACGGTGATAATTTCCCTCGCTAGACGCCATACTCTCCCACTCAAAGACGCACTTCTCCGATTTGGGTTAGAGCTTATCAGGTTGAAACTTTTTCACATAAGCATTGCAACCTCAAACTTTAAGAAATGACAGCTTAGGTTTCTTGCCAAACCATAGTTCATACGGTGTCGTCTCAACGGATTTAGATGGTGCCCTATTTAATGTGAATGTAGCTGTCTCTAATGCATAACCCCAAAACGATAGTGGTAGATCGGTAAGAGACATCATAGATTGCACCATATCAAATAAAGTACGGTTATGATGTTCGGACACACCATTATGCTATGGTGTTCCACGTGGCGTGAGTAGTGAAACTATTTCACATTGTTTTTTTAACTGAAGTCCAAACTCGTAACTCAAATATTTTACTTCTGCGATCATATCGTAGAAACTTTCATTTTTGTTACGATGATTCTCCACTTCACTCTGAAATTCTTTGAACTTTTCAAATGTTTCAGACTTGTGTTTCATCAAGTAGATATACTCATATCTGCTCAAATCATCTGTGAAGATCAGAAAATAATGATACCTGCCACGAGCCTCAATATTCATCGGACCACATACATCAGTATGTATGATTTCCAACAAATCTGTTGCTCGCTCCATTATTCTAGAGAATGGAGTCTTAGTCATCTTGCCCATGAGGCATGGTTCGCAAGCATCAACTGATTCATAATCAAGTGATTCCAAAAGCCCATCAGCATGGATTTTCTTCATGCGCTTTACACCAATATGACCTAAACGGTAGTGCCACAAATAAATTGCACCATCATTATTAACTTTGCATCTTTTGGTTTCAATATTATGAATATGTGTATCACTACGATCGAGACCCAACAAACTATTTTCATTGGGTGTGTAACCATATAAGGTTTTATTCATGTAAACAGAACAACAATTTATTCTCTTACTTAAATGAATAATCGTATTACAATAAACATGATCAAATCATATTCATGCTCAACGCAAACACCAAATAACACTTATTTAGGTTCAACACTAATCCCAAAAGTATAGGGAGTGTGCGATGATGATCATATAAATCTTGGAACCATATCCAACACACATCGTCACTTTACCCTTAACTAGTCTCTGTTTATTCTGCAACTCCCATTTTGAGTTACTAATCTTAGCAACTGAACTAGTATCAAATACTGAGGGGTTGCTATAAACACTAGTAAAGCACACATCAATAACATGTATATCAAATATACTTATGTTCACTTTGTCATCCTTCTTATCCGCCAATCACTTGGGGTAGTTCCGCTTCCAGTGACCAGTCCCTTTGGAGTAGAAGCACTTAGTCTCAGGCTTAGGACCAGACTTGGGCTTCTTCACTTGAGCAGCAACTTGCTTGCCGTTCTTCTTGAAGTTCCCCTTCTTCCTTTTGCCCTTTTCTTGAAACTAGTGGTCTTGTCTACCATCAACACTTGATGTTTTTCTTGATTTCTACCTTCATCGATTTTAGCATCACGAAGAGCTTGGTAATCGTTTCCGTTATCCCTTGCATATTATAGTTCATCACGAAGTTCTACTAACTTGGTGATGGTGACTAGAGAATTCTGTCAATCACTATTTTATCTGGAAGATTAACTCCCACTTGATTCAAGCGATTGTAGTACCCAGACAATCTGAGCACATGCTCACTAGTTGAGCAATTCTCCTCCATCTTTTAGCTATAGAACTTGTTGGAGACTTCATATCTCTCAACTCGGGTATTTGCTTGAAATATTAACTTCAACTCCTGGAACATCTCATATGGTCCATGACGTTCAAAACGTCTTTGAAGTCCCGATTCTAAGCCATTAAGCATGGTGCACTAAACTATCAAGTAGTCATTATATTGAGCTCGCGAAACGTTCATAACGTCTGCATCTGCTCCTGCAATAGGTCTGTCACCTAGCGGTGCATCAAGGACATAATTCTTCTGTGCAGCAATGAGGATAAACCTCAGATCACAGATCCAATCCGCATCATTGCTACTAACATTTTTCAACACAATTTTCTCTAGGAACATATCAAAATAAACACAGGGAAGCAACAACGCGAGCTATTGATCTACAACATAATTTGCAAAATACTACCAGGACTAAGTTCATGATAAATTTAAGTTCAATTAATCATATTACTTAAGGACTCCCACTTAGATAGACATCCCTCTAATCCTCTAAGTGATCACGTGATCCAAATCAACTAAACCATGTTCGATCATCACGTGAGATGGAGCAGTTTCATTGGTGAACATCACTATGTTGATCATATCTACTATATGATTCACGCTCGACCTTTCGGTCTCCGTGTTCCGAGGCCATATCTGTATATGCTTGGCTCGTCAAGTATAACCTGAGTATTTCGCGTGTGCAACTGTTTTGCACCCGTTGTATTTGAACGTAGAGCCTATCACACCAGATCATCACGTGGTGTCTCATCACGAAGAACTTTCGCAACGGTGCATACTCAGGGAGAACACTTCTTGATAATTAGTGAGAGATCATCTTAAAATGCTACCATCAAACTAAGCAAAATAAGATGTATAAAAGATAAACATCATATGCAATCAAAATATGTGACATGATATGGCCATCATCATCTTGCGCCTTTGATTTCCATCTCTAAACTACTGTCATGATCTCTATCGTCACTGGCATGACACCATGATCTCCATCATCTTGATCTATATCAATGTGTCGTCACGTGGTCGTCTCGCCAACAATTTCTCTTGCAACTATTGCTATCGCATAGCGATAAAGTAAAGCAATTATTTGGCGCTTGCATCTTATGCAATAGAGAGACAACATAAGGATTTTGCCAGTTGCTGATAACTTCAACAAAACATGATCATCTCATACAACAACTTATATCTCATCACGTCTTGACCATATCACATCACAACATGCCTTGCAAAAACAAGTTAGACGTCCTCTACTTTGTTGTTGCAAGTTTTACGTGGCTGCTACGGGCTTAGCAAGAACCGTTCTTACCTACGCATCAAAAACCACAACGATAGTTTGTCAAGTTGGTGCTGTTTTAACCTTTGCAAGGACCGGGCGTAGCCACACTCGGTTCAACTAAAGTTGGAGAAACTGACACCCGCCAGCCAGCTGTGTGCAAAGCACGTCGGTAGAACTAGTCTCGCGTAAGCTTACGCGTAATGTCGGTCCGGGCCGCTTCATCCAACAATACCGCCGAACCAAAGCATGACATGCTGGTAAGCAGTATGACTTATATCGCCCACAACTCACTTGTGTTCTACTCGTGCATATAACATCAACACATAAAACCTAGGCTCGGATGCCACTGTTGGGGAACGTAGTAATTTCAAAAATTTCCTACGCACACGCAAGATCATGGTGATGCATAGCAACAAGAGGGGAGAGTGTAATCTACGTACCCTCGTAGACCGACAGCGGAAGTGTTATGACAACGCGGTTGATGTAGTCGTACGTCTTCATGGCCCGACCAATCAAGCACCGAAACTACGGCACCTCCGAGTTCTAGCACATGTTCAGCTCGATGACGATCCCCGGACTCCGATCCAGCAAAGTGTCGGGGAAGAGTTCCGTCAGCACGACGGCGTGGTGACGATCTTGATGTTCAACTGTCGCAGGGCTTCGCCTAAGCACCACTACAATATTATCGAGGAGTATGGTGGAAGGGGGCACCGCACACGGCTAAGAAAACGATCACGAGGATCAACTTGTATGTCTAGGGGTGCCCCCTGCCCCCGTATATAAAGGAGCAAGGGGAGGAGGCCGGCCGGCCCTATGGCGCGCCAAGGAGGAGTCCTCCTCCTAGTAGGAGTAGGACTCCTACTAGGAGGGGGAAAGGAAGGGGAGAGGGAGAAGGAAAGGGGGGCGCCGCCCCCCCTCTCCTAGTCCAATTCGGACCAGGGGGAGGAGGCGCACGGCCCACCCTGGCTGCTCCTCTCTCTCTCTCCACTAAGGCCCATATGGCCCATTACTTCTCCCGGGGGGTTTCGGTAACCCTCCGGCACTCCGGTTTTCTCCGAAATCACCCGGAACACTTCCGGTGTCCGAATATAGCCGTCCAATATATCAATCTTTATGTCTCGACCATTTCGAGACTCCTCGTCATGTCCGTGATCACATCCGAGACTCCGAACTAACTTCGGTACATCAAAATTCATAAACTCATAATATAACTGTCATCGAAACCTTAAGCGTGCGGACCCTACGGGTTCGAGAACAATGTAGACATGACCGAGACATGTCTCCAGTCAATAACCAGTAGCGGAACCTGGATGCTCATATTGGCTCCCACATATTCTACGAAGATCTTTATCGGTCAGACCGCATAACAACATACGTTGTTCCCTTTGTCATCGGTATGTTACTTGCCCGAGATTCGATCGTCGGTATCTTAATACCTAGTTCAATCTCGTTACCGGCAAGTCTCTTTACTCGTTTCGTAATACATCATCTCACAACTAACTCGTTAGTTGCAATGCTTGCAAGGCTTATGTGATGTGTATTACCGAGAGGGCCCAGAGATACCTCTCCGACAATCGGAGTGACAAATCCTAATCTCGAAATACGCTAACCCAACATGTACCTTTGGAGACACCTGTAGAGCTCCTTTATAATCACCCAGTTACGTTGTGACGTTTGGTAGTACACAAAGTGTTCCTCCGGCAAACGGGAGTTGCATAATCTCATAGTCATAGGAACATGTATAAGTTATGAAGAAAGCAATAGCAACATACTAAACGATCGGGTGCTAAGCTAATGGAATGGGTCATGTCAATCACATCATTCTCCTAATGATGTGATCCCATTAATCAAATGACAACACATGTCTATGGTTAGGAAACATAACCATCTTTGATTAACGAGCTAGTCAAGTAGAGGCATACTAGTGACACTTTGTTTGTCTATGTATTCACACATGTATTATGTTTCCGGTTAATACAATTCTAGCATGAATAATAAACATTTATCATGAAATAAGGAAATAAATAATAACTTTATTATTGCCTCTAGGGCATATTTCCTTCAATTCGGACATCAGAAAGGTTCCGAGTGATTCGGGTATTTTTCGGAGTACCGAAGAGTTACGGGAATACGTATTGGGCCTTATTGGGCCATACGGGAAAGAAGGAAAAGGGCCTCAAGGGTGGCCGCACCCCTCCCCTTGGTCTGGTCCGAATTGGACTAGGGAAGGGGGGCGCCCCCTTCCTTCCTTCTCCTTTTCCCTTCCTCTTTTCCTATTCCATATGGGAGGTGGAATCCTACTAGGACCAGGGAGTCCTAGTAGGACTCCACACTTGGCGCGCCCCCTCCTAGGGCCGGCCTCCTCCTCCCTTGCTCCTTTATATACGGGTGCAGGGGGGCACCCCAAAGACACAACAATTGATCATTGATCTCTTATCCGTGTGCGGTGCCCCCTTCCACCATAATCCTCGATAATATTGTAGCGGTGCTTAAGCGAAACCCTGCGACGGTAGAACATCAAGATCGTCACCACGCCGTCGTGCTGACGGAACTCTTTCCCAACATTCTGCTGGATCGGAGTCTGGGGATCGTCATCGAGCTGAACGTGTGCTAGAACTCGAAGGTGTCGTAGTTTCGGTGCTTGATTGGTCGAGCCGTGAAGACGTACGACTACATCAACCGCGTTGTGCTAACGCTTCCGCTTTCGGTCTACGAGAGTATGTAGACAACACTCTCCCCTCTCGTTGCTATGCATCACCATGATCTTGTGTGTGCGTAGGAAATTTTTGAAATTACTACGTTCCCCAACAATGCCATATTATAAACCCAGACTGTTACATAAAATATCATCCATAAGACTTCTCTCTTTATTCCCGACTATATGAGACATTTTTAATTAAAACAATCGATAGAAGTATCCATTCGTTCTTTTTCCTTTGTTCCTATATGATAATTCGACCAAACCATACGTATGCACCAGAACACTCATGGTGAAAACCTTGCATCTTGAGCACCTTGATCAATCTTGGTTGAAAAATACAAATGTTGTTGTCCAAGACAACGGGTACGCTTAGCAATGTGGTTAGTGGTGAGTAGGGGAGGGCACTCACAATAACCTTATAGAAAAGCTCGTTGTACGCCCACAAAGTGACAAAATGATGTCTTTAAATAGGTTTAGTCGCTTCATGGGAGCGTGACCTACGTCGTATGAGGAAGGGTCCTCGAGAGTGGTATTCACTACACAAAATACTTATGGTATTGCCACTTCCGAAGTCTCATGACTTCCAACTAGTATTAGCCTTACTAGGTCCCTCAGACTTTGATTCCCAGCCTCTGATTGAGCTTGAGCTGAGAGTGACCGTCCCCTTGAGTTTATTAGCTAGGGATTGAAAGAATTACATGCCAGGGGGAGGGGGGCTCACACGACCTAGAGGTCCTTGATAAATAACCAACACTATCCTTGACAAGAGGAGGTGACGGGGTAGAACTACGTAATCTTTTTTTCCCTTGCAGCGTGTTTGGTTCGGTGGAATTGGAGAGAGGGAACGGGAGTTTGAGGCTTAGAGAGTTTTACTCCTTTGTTTGTTTAGGTGGAATGGGAATTCAACAGGGAAGTGGAAGGGGAATTCATGTGTAAAAGTCTCACATATCTATTACCTGGGGGAGGGCTGGTAATTGAGATGGGGAAATGGAATTAGAGTTAAACTCCCATTCCCCTTCCGTTAGTTTGCCAAACAGGCTCTTGGGTCCACGAGCCCCTAGTTTGTTTAGGAGGGGGATTGTGGCCCACCAAGGGAGATTCTCTCCATCATATAATGTTTTTTTGCTTGTGATTGCGCTTCTTTACTCATTTGACTTACATCTGAATTATTCTTTCATACGATCTTATTCCTTTGATTTGTTGATCATGAAAACTTATTTGGACTTTTGTTGACCTCCTTACATGACTTGTGTTGATTGTTGCACCGACCATCCATGTGCAGTGCCATGTAGGATTTCGATGAGACCCCCGGTGTAATTTGGTTATTCTCTCAACATGAGTCCCTTGAGTCGGAGCCATCTTAGTGTTCATTGTGTCCTTGGGTCAATAATCTTGATCTTAGAAAGCTTCTCTTGGTGCCTTGGTCTTGTCGGCGTCCAATTACAACTGTGGGCGGTTGGTGACCATGCAATTGTAGTTATGTGCGCAGTATGGAGAAGACAAAAATAAAAATCATGAAAGTATAAAACGTAAATTCAATCAAACAGATACAAAATAGGGGTAAAAGTAGAAAGACAAAATCCACACGGATGTCCATGTGGCATCGATCACACAGATCACAAACTCTCCATCACATATAAAAGGCTACCGCAAACATTAAGATCGACACCCTACTACCCGTCAAAAGAAAAAAGATCAACACCCTACTACAGCTCACTAGTACTAATCCAGAATTACGCTCTCAACACCGTGCCTAGACTCGCCACCTTCGTCCAGCGAATCCGCAGAATCTTTGTAGAGGTTTTGATCCTCTGAATCCTCGTGTGTAAACCCATTAAATCCAAAAGGAATAGATCTTGCGTTCTATTATTTGAAGACAAAAGAACTTCAGTCGCCAAAGAAGCAGCACATGGAGAATAGAATTTGTGGACGTACGCGTGCAACCAGGATGCCGATCGCCATTACATTGCACTCTCTCTCAAAAAAGAAAGAGGAGAATGTCGTCATCACATTGCAGTTCCGGCGACTGAACCAAGTCAAGTCGTCGTCGAGATCACAGCCTCCTCCTACTTCAACTTCACCCACCGCCAGCACGGAATAAAGACGAGGTCGATCACCATTCACCACGGTCTCCGGCGGCTCGCTTCTAGTAGTAGTATCTCTGTCCGCCATGCATCGCTATCGCTTTAACCCTCTACACCTGCTGCGAAGCTTACCGTCATCGTAGGGTTCACGTACGAACAAACACGCAAAGATCAATGCGATGTGGTGCGAGCGAACGCACTCTGTATTTACATCTTCCAATCCAATCCGTGGACACACCTCAGCCTAGGTAGAGGCATCACAACCGGGGATCCCCATCCCCTCAAAAAAAGAAAATCACGACCCTCAAAAAAGAAAATCACGACCTGGTATGGCCTACCCAGACCTGTCACCGGTGGCACGTCTCCATCACAAACAAAAACCAGGTGGCCTTGCCTCAGGACACTGGCGCGCGTGTGGTGCGGTCCCTGGGCGCGGTAGCTTCCAGATGAATTTTTGTCCCACAGGATCGCGGCCGCAGCCGTCCGTTCGGGGCTCCGTCCCTTTCGAACCGCCGTCGCTCGCCGGCCGCCCTGCTGCGTCGGTGGCCGCTAGATCGCCGGATGGACTGGTGCTGCGTGTGGCAGTGGAGTGCTGACGCCGGAGATCGAGCGAGGCCCAGAAGGTGGCCGTCGTTGTTGTTTACCACGATTCATCGCTTCCGCCGCTTGGATATTCCAAGACGAAAGCAGCACGGCAAAATCAGTTGACGACGACGATGACCACTACACACGGCAAAATCAATATGATGTTGTTATTTTTTTTTGTCATGCATGCCTCCTTTTTACCTTTTTCATGCATGTCCTCCTTTTCTTCTTCTTATATATAGATCTCCTCTGTATTTTTTTTATTTTCTTATAGTGGACATCACATCTTTATTGAGTCTTTCTTTTATTTCTTGCCATGCATGTCCTTATTTATTGGGTGCCTCTAGCAAATTTATCTTCAATTTCATGTCCAATCATGATTTTGCTGATGTGTTCATCCCCAATCTGAATCAGTACCGGTATGAAAAAACACGGATAATGCATTGTTAATTAACATTGCAGCCTAGATAGTATTTTTTAAATTGTTAACAGGTAAAATAACATCATATTTAGATTTTACATATTTTTCTAATCAAATTTCATATATAATATGTTAAATTTAAAGTTACGGTTTAGAAGATATGAGTATTAAAAAAAAAACAGTTGATATATACTATGGGTTTAATGTTAGAAACATCAAGAAGTTTTCTATAAAATAGCATGACGGATTAAGAATACATTTTTTTATTAGTAGGTATAGATAAGGCCTCCTTTGATCCGAAATCACTAATTAAGGAGTACTCGTTGCAAAGATCACTCCAATTCCCCTAGTTGCGACAAGTTGCAACGCGCCACTTATCGCAACCTAGAAGTTTTCTCTTTTTTCTAGATCTGTTTATTTAAAACGTTTTATCTCTCAAACCGTGCGTCCAAATCTCAAATCATTTTCACCTTTGGATTTCTCGCGTCGAGATCTTCAAAACTAGATCACATGTTGATAGGTTATGACGAACTTTTTTTTCACGAAAAAAACCGGACGAAAAAACCGAACCAGGAGCACAAGGTTTTTGTCTTTCTGAAAGAGGCATGCCCGTGCCTCTCATGAAATCACAACCGTGCTTCCCGCAGAAGCAAAACCGTAACTCTCACGAAAGAAGAAAAAAGAAAACACGTTTTTTTTTTGTTTGCGAGGAGGTACGGCCGTGACTCTCGTGAAAGCAGAACCATGACTCTTTCAAAAGCAAAATCGTGACTCTCGCAAAAGGAAAAAAACTATGCTTCTCGCGGAAGCAAAACCGTGACTCTCGTGAAAGAAAAAAAACAGAAAATACGTTTTTTTTGTTTCCGAGAGGCACGGCCGTGACTCTCGTGAAAGCACACCCGTGCCTCTCGCGGAAGCAAAACCGTGACTCTCGCGAAAGAAAAAAGAAAATCAGAAAACACGTTTTTTTTCTTTTTCGAGAGGCACGGCCGTGACTCTCGCGAAAGCAAAACCGTGACTCTCATGAAAGGAAAAAAAACGTTTTTTCGCGTAAAATATTTTTTTACAATTTTTTTGATTGAAAAACTAAGAAAGACCGATGGAAAACCAGAACGTCGAAAAAACCCGAAAAAAACCATTTGAAAAGCCAAAAACGCGTGCGAAAAAATAAAAATAAAATAAAATCCGGAAGAAACACCCAAAGCGCGACACGTGGCGAATAGATGAGAGCACGCCAAGTGACGTTGATCGTTCCGAGGCTCCCAATGAAACGCACGTTAACTAGTTGCTCTCCTTTGATCTGGTTGGCAAGGCAGATTGAGCACCTGGTCTTCCTGGCCAAAGGGCTTTTCTCTTGCCCCCCGCAGCGCCGCACGGCTTGTCCTCTGTATGTGGCCGCCCATTAGCACCTTTTTCCTGTATTTATCTTTTTTTATTTTTTTCAAATCCATGAAGTTTTGTCAAATCTGCGAGTGCTTATTAAAATGGAAAATGCTTACCTTCAGCCGGTGGATTGCACGCGCCGCATCTTCCGTGCGATGCGTGTTCAGCGTGGGCTCACCTAACATTATCTCTTACAGTTGTGCAACTGAAGGCTTGTTGCGGTTTACTTATCTGGCTCCATTGTGGGCAGTCGCCCCCCATGTTCTTCCCAAGCTCCTTTCTACACGATGGTCTGCCTCTAATTTATGCAACATCATCCATGTTACAAAAGTCCTTTTGCAATCCCCTCAATCGACTGATTTCTTGGAACCCATCCGCCACCTCGCTCGCATAACATGTGTCCCACGTGAGATGCCATTAGCTCCTGACGATATTTTTGCAACTTCTGCAACATCACCAATGTTGCATAAGTTTATTTTGCAACATTAGCTATGTTGCAAGAAGACGAAGACGGAAAAGAAATTCTGCAACAAAGTCTCTGTTGAAAAAAATTCACAACAAAACCTCAGTTGCAATTTTTTTGCAAAAAGATGAAGACGAAAAAAGAAATTCTACAACAAAGCGTGTGTTGCAATAAAAAAATCTGCAGCAAAACCTCGGTTGCAAAAAAATTATGCAACAAGACCTCTGTTGCAGAAATTTTCCGCAACAAGACCTATGTTGCAATGATAGACGGCGCCGATGAGCTAGATCTGACAGCCCGCGAGCCAGCCGATCTTTTGAAAAGATCAGCCGGTGGACGTGTATCAGCCCCCAAAATTCATGATCTTTATGAAATTCACGCACAATTTTTGAAAATTGCAAACAATTTTCAAATTTGTGAACTTTTTGCAAAATCTGGGAATAATTTTTGAATTCATGCACATTTTCTAAAATCCAAGATATTTTTAATTCATAAACATTTTTCGAAATTTGGCAGTAATTTTAAAATTCTTGAACATTTTATATATGGAGAACATTTTTTAATTTTATGAACATTTTATATAATTTGGAAAAAATCGCTAAAAAATTAAACTCGCGCACATTTTTGAATTCCATGAACATTTTCTAAAATTCATGAATATTTTTTGAAATTCGATTTTTTTTATTTCAAGGATTTTTTGTTTCGCGAACATTTTTCTGTTTTGTATAAACTTAGATAGTGAAAACAAAAAACAAAAAGGATTATAAAAATGATGAAAGAGACGTAAAAAAATGGTGTCCCCATCCCGTAATGAGCTGACCTAGATCACTTAGGAGGATATGCGTTTGGAGGGTATCCTTCGACTCGCGTGTGGATTAGGAGGTCTCCTATTTGTGTAACCCTAAAAAAGATCTCTATGTGAGCAACAAGGTGCGCTCTTGCTCAAAAGGAAACATGTTCTTAACCTTGTTTCAGCTACCTCCTGCTGGAGTTTCTGGACATCGAAGAATGATTTCTGTTTTTAGGGACGCACTTGGAGAAACATTCGAATATATCTATATTCGTGTATGTGTAGGAGTCAATATGGATGTTCAGGTCCAGCTATTGATTATTGACAGGAAGGAGTTCCGGTCATATCTGCACATTACTGAATCTAAGAGGTCACATGCTTACGGGTCATTGATATGTGAGTACTAAATGTGTAGGAGCACGAGGGAAAATACACCAAGAAAATTCCGAAAAGATTGAAAGTATGGGAGAGGGGAAAACAAATAAAATTCAAAGAACTAGGAAGGTCATGGAGAACCCTAAAAGGCACCACAATGTTTAGGAAGATTCTGAAATACTCCAAAACCTTCTGAAAAGTAATAGAAGACCCTATGAGTTGATCCCCTTTGCTGGCACAAGTGGGAGCAGCTTGGGCCAGCTACATGGCCTAAAGGGGTCCATATAGTGGGCACACCCACTAGCGTGGGGGCCAAAGCATAGGGCGGTGGCTAGGGTTTGGGCGACAGCCCTAGCAGGAGGCAGCCCCTCCTACAAGCCTTGGCCCTTCCCCTACGCTTATGCTTTGGCTCTCGCGCTAGGGACAACCCTCCAAGACATCCTTGTGTGCTTGGACTCCCCCTCCCTCTCTCCCTCTCTTTCTCTCTCTCTCTCTCTCTCGCTCGCTCTCTCGGTTTTATAAGCAGTATGTGTGAAAACTTTTACAAAAGATTTTATAAATTTGTACCGCAACCTCTAGGGGCCATATCATAACACCATGCCAAGTCTTATGATTTCTGGCTTTGTTTGCATTTTCTAGAATTAAAATGACAGTAACCCTCTATGCCAGTGACCGAGTCTTGGCCCCTTTTTGTATGGGTGTCCTAGTAGTTACTTCGCTTTCAAACGAGAAGGAAGTAAAACAAATAAAAGAGAATAAAGAAAGAAACAAAGAAAGAAAAGGGAAGAAACAAAGAAAAGTAAATAGAAGAAGAAAGCATATAACAAAGAAAAGAAAATAAATAAAGTAGAAAAACACATAAATAGAAGAAAAACTAAACCTTTCTCGAGTGCTCTATGCCGAGCACTTGGCAAGGGATAACACTGTCACTCTGCCATCAACAACGGTGTCTACGCACACGTGTCACTGTGTTTTCCATGTGCTTGGTCTTTGTCAAGTGCCGGCTTCATTTTGTGCCTAGTGCAATTTTTTGTCAACTCTCTTCTAGCTGGTACTCGACAATGGTGATGCATTGCTCAGCGTGATTTTTTTGTCGAGCGTTTTCTCTAAGCACTCTGACAAAGGCCTTGTTTGCCGAGTGCTCGATAAAATGCATTCGCCAAACTACCTAACACTCAGCATAGAAAGTTTTCCCTGTAGTGTTTCTTTGACTCTACCCTTGTGTTGCTCTAGATTGATGACTCCGCCTCGTGGGAAACCTTACACGGAGAGGATACACGAAATGGTGTGGCTTGAAAATCGACTGGAATTTAGGATAACCATTGTGCAACCAAGAATATCAAAAGGTATATGAAATGATCGTCTAAACAAATGTAGTAAAAGTACTCATGGCTTCACAACTTGTTTATATTATCAAAGGTATCCGCAGCCGGCTCCACCTTCTCTTCCTTCTCCTCCTCCTCCGGCTCGGGCAAACCCAAAGGAAGGCCCATAGCGAAACAAGCATCTCGCCTCGTCAGGATCTCCTTCAACAGCTGTAGATGGCGCTCTGAAGTGAGCATGGTGTAGGTGGTGATCCAGTGCCTCGTCATGGTGCGGTGGGTGGATTGGAAGTGGTGGTGGAGGAGAGTAGAAAGAGGAATTGGAGCGGATAGGGTTCGACTGCCGCCAGCCAGTTTAAATAGTTAGCCTCCTCCTTCGGGCGGCATGCCAGAGCGGCGCCACGCGGCGTAGAGCGGATGAGGCGCCCATCGGACGAGGGGTCCCTCTGTATCCTTGTGTGTGGGCCCTATCGGTCAGTCTGATGTGGCGGGCGTGTCTTGTCGTCCTCATATCCGCCCCGTATATAAGCCAGGTATGAGAAGTGCCGGTATGAGGACCCCGTTTGGGTGGCGAAAAATCGTTCTGGCATTGACCGGGCAGCCAGTCCGGGAGTTTGGAGCGGGTATGGGGTGATTGTATATGTACTGATGCGGCACGCGTTGGAGCTTCTATATAGTTACCGTGGTCCCATGTAAAAGAGATATTTGGCGACATGGGAAGGAGACATCTGGTTGGATGGAAAGAATGCTGAGCTGAATGCAGTGTTGGGTGAAGCCGCATTGAACGTTGGGTCTGTTCTCATAAACCAACACTAGTAGAAAATTTCTGAATTATTTTAACCTCTAATCTTTAGTCACCCCTCATCACTGCTCAATTTAACCTCTAATCTCTAATCACTCCTCATCATTCCAAATCATCTAACTTTCCGGACGGTCACCGCTTAACTTCCGGGTTCTATTCTTCCTCGTTTCCAAGTCTGCACTTGTTGTTTTCCTGACAATAGTAAGATGTCAATACTATTAACTCTCAGGAGTTTAGCTTGAGCATGAAGTCACACATTTCACTATTTGAGTTTGAAACTATCGTTCTAAAAAACAATAATTATTTAGTAACACTAATATTTCTTGAATAAGTAGTTTGACCATTGTTTGACCATAGTTTGACCAGATTTGACCAAAATTCAAAAAAACTGAAATAATTATTTAGTAACACTAATATTCTTGAATAATTATTTAGTAACAGTAATACTTTTTGAATAAGTAGTTTGACCATAGTTTGACCAGATTTAACGAAAATTCAAAAAAACTAAAATTTGAGCATAACTATTTTTCCTTTTAGAATTTGAGGATTCTAAAAATTTATAAACAGGCCGTAGGCTATCAAAATCGGATGCGGATTTTCGTGCTGGACATTTTGATATATTATACGTTTTTTCTGACATCGTATGCAAAAGTTATAGCCGTTTTACATTTTTCCTACACTTTTTGCAAAACATGTCCAAATTTAAGTTTTAAAATTTTTCTAACTAGTAGATGTAGTAACATAACTATATCTCGAAGGATTTTAACTTTTGAAGTTTATATCATTTTCTTTTGCTTTTTACAAAACTGAAAAGGCGATACACCGGGGGGTAGAATTTGAAAATTGCAGCATTAGAACCCACGAACCGGTACTAATGCCTCAACCCCATCTGTCTCGGTTGGTGGCTCGAACCGGGACTAAAGGTTGTACCGGTCCGTGCCACGAATCGGTACTAATGGGCATCGCACCCTTTAGTCCCGGTTCGTGGCACCAACCGGGACTAAAGGTCCCATTTGAACCGAGACTAATGCCTGTACGGTGCCCTAGCCGCTCGAACCGGCTACTCACGGGCTGAGATTTTTCAACCGGGACTAATGTGATCATTAGTCTCGGTTCGTAATGTAACCAGGGTTAATGCTCTTTTCTGGCCGAAGCAAAGCCCTGTTTTCTACTAGTGTGAGACGCCTGTTTATCGGCTACTCACGGGCTGAGATTTTTCACACAGAAGGCCGAGCACACCATGATCCGAAGCACTCGTTGAAAACAGAAAACGAGCTGGGATCGGCAGATGGCTGCTCTCGGTTCCATCGGAGCGGGCAGTCAGACAGAACCTGCATCGACGAGCCGACAGGTGTCACGTGAGCGTGAAGCGAGCCCATAACGTGGTCAGTACCTCGCCGGACCGGCGAGTTTGCTTTTCGAAGGAAGTGGAACCTGTTCCAGATGTGCTCGGGAGGAAGTAGAGCCGCTCACAATGTAATTTGAGCCCAGAGAGTGAGACCTATTTATACTGCTAATTTGAGTCTTGGTCTGTATGCAGATAAGCTTTTTTCTGATAAAGATGCAGATAAACTTTTAAGTTTAAATAAACTTATTTTTAAATAGCACAACCACAATATAATTCATCTTTAATTAAATACTACTCCTTCCGTCCGGAAATACTTGTCCTCCAAATAGTTGTATCTAGACTTATTTTAGTTATAGATACATCTATTTACAACCATTTTGAGGACAAATATTTTCGGACGGAAGGAGTATTTGTTATGTCCCATGACACACACACATATGAGTTGTGTGCCATAATTAGTCTAAATGATTAATCATGTAGATCATAGTCAGGGTTGTAATCTAACCATTGATCTTGTTTCTTTCAACTATTAGTGTACTCGGGTTGTCTTTTCAATATACATAGTATATTATATTTCACTGATAATCGACCAGCTTCCTTAAGCATATAATACTTAACTATGCTCCAACAAGTAATAATGTCATGCTAAACATGTAAAGTAATTTCGTGGATAAATACATGTATAAAACCACAATCAAGTATTACAGATATTTAACAATTTCAAGTAATTTGAACATAGTTGTAGGACACATAATTCCAACATGCTGCATCCTAGCACAGTCTTTCCCTGTCACATGGACTACAAACACCTCGCAAACACCTCCTTAGTCAGCACCTCAAAGGCTCAAACACATCCTTCTATGCTTGGATGTTACCCCCCCCCCTCCCGTGTCAGTGAGAGAGAGAGGAGGGGCAACCCTCAAAGGCTCAAACACATCCTTCTATGCTTGGATGTTACCCCCTCCCCCCTGAACCGGATGAAAGTCACAGTGCTACAGTGTTTGCCTAGTGTTAAATGAAGAAGAAAAGTTAGGGATTGTTAGTAGGTACTTAGTAGATTGTTTACTATTGGTATTTACTGTAGATAAAAAAAAATTAAAACTAATTTTATTTTACCATCAATTTCTTTGTACGTAGTTACTATAAATGTACATAGTAGATCATCAATTTGCAAATTAATTTAAGTCATTTTAGCCATAATCATATGGATTGAAAGAAGGAAAGTTAGGATATTGTAGCTTCTCTAACTTTCCTTCTCAATGTTAGAGGACCCGGTTTCCTCTCTCTCTCTCTGAAAGGATCGAAATGGTTGACTAGAGGGGGGGGTGAATAGGCAACTACCAATTTTTAACTTAACTTTATCAAATTAAACTTTGCATCAAAGTAGGTTGTCTAGATGTGCAACTAGGTGAGCAACCTATATGATGCAGTACCAACAAGCAAACAAGCAAGCAAGAGAAGTAACACTAAAGAGCTTGCACAAGTAAGGGTAAGAGATAACCAAGAGTGGATCCGGTGAAGACGAGGATGTGTTATCGAAGTTCCTTCCCTTTGAAGGAAAGTACGTCTCCGTTAGAGCTGTGTGGAGGCACAATGCTCCCCAAGAAGCCACTAGGGCCACCGTATTCTCCTCACGCCCTCACACAATGCGAGATGTCGTGATTCCACTATTGGTGCCCTTGAAGGCGGCGACCGAACCTTTACAAACAAGGTTGGGGCAATCTCCACAACTTAATCAGAGGCTCCCAACAAAACCACGAAGCTTCACCACAATGGACTATGGCTCCGTGGTGACCTCAACCGTCTAGGGTGCTCAAACACCCAAGAGTAACAAGATCCGCTAGGGATGAGTGGGGGAATCGAAAATCCCTTGATGGAAGTGTAGATCGGGGCCTTCTCAACCACTCCCGAGCAAATCAACAAATTTGATTGGCTAGAGAGATAGATCGGGCGAAAATGGAGCTTGGAGCATTTAATGGAGCTTGAGCAATAAATGGAGCTTGAGGGGGAAGAGGTAGGTCAAAGGGAAGAAGGGGACCCCCTTTTATAGCGGGGGCAACAATCCAACCGTTGCCCCCACCAACCAGCCACGCACAGGGCGGTACTACCGCTAAGAGGGGGCGGTACTACCGCTAGGTCAGCGGTACTACCGCACCAGCCAGCGGCACTGCCGCGCAGAGAAGACTAGTAGGGAATAGGACTCAACGCGGTACTACCGCGGTGGTAAGGGCGGTACTACCGCTCCTGAAACGGTACTACCTTCTCTACAACCGCAACTAGTGCCGCAAAACCCGACACGAGAAAAAGAGCCCTCGAGTCGAGGCGGTAGGAGCCAGACAGCACAATGGTACTACGGCGGCGGGGTCACGGGCGGTACTACCACTGCGGAGCGGAACTGCCGCTTGTGACCCTTCAGCCGTACTACCGCTGGTAGTGCGGTACTACCGCTGGGACACAGAAGAGAGAGAGAGAGGATCTCTCCAAAGAGGCTGAGGACGAGGCGGTGGTGCCAGGCACCCCAGCGGTACTACTGATGTGGAGTCACGGGCAGTACTACCGCTGTGAAGCGGTACTGCCGCTTGTGGCTCCTCAGCGGTACTACGGCTGGGTTGCGCGGTACTACCGCTGGGACCCAGACAGGACAAAGAGAAGTGGAGAGATCTCTTCAATGGAATGGAAAAGCTTGGAGGGTGATAAGCTGATGTGTACGTGTTGATTCCACCCATGCAATACCCCAGCGGACCCCCTCTTGATAGAACGGTGCCCTCTACGCAACTAGTCCACCGAGAGAGAAACGAAAGAGCTACACCGTCTTGAAAGACACTCCGAAGGGAAGAAAACGTCTCGTGCCAGGGGTGAATCTGTGAACTATTCAAAGCACATGATTAGTCCGCAAACATGTTGTCATCAATCACCAAAACTACCTTGAGAGAGATATGCCGTAACAATCTCCCCCTTTTTGGTGGATTGATGACAACTAGGGATTTGCGCAAGGAAAAGAAATAAAAGTAAGAAAACTAAGAACTACGAAATATAGACGGGCTCCCCAAGAATGTGTGCACCTAGTTAGAGGAGCATTCGGAAAGCAAGACACACATCCGGATCAACACCCCCCCTATATTTTATAGTCCAACAATACTAAACACAAGATATATGAGAGAAGAGTATAAAACTGGACAATCATGCAACTCATAATAAACTACAGTATTGAATAGACATAAGTAATAAGGTAGCGATAGGGAGCATATGTCTCACACCATATGTCTAGAACTTAGGTCTCACGGGCACCAAACCAAACCAAACAAGGACACCGAGAGAACACACAAGAAAACACAAGACGACAAACACAAAGCTCGGCAACACAAATCCCTACTCTCTCTCCCCCTTTGGCAGCGAGACACCAAAAAAGGGAAAAGAGCGACGCTACGACTCCAGGTGATGGCAAGCTGAGGATCTCGAATCATCATATCTCAGCGTGATCGTCTGCATCTCCGTCGTTGGTCGAAAACTGCTCGGCGTCGGAGTCGGTCCAAGGGCAGTGCTGATGAATCCACTCCTCCTCTTCAGTGATCTGACCCTCAGATCCACTGGCAACTGTCGCTCCCATCTGACGCATGAGCTCCTTGTGGCGCACCCTGGCATGCTTCTCCGCCACATGAGTCATGTACTGACCATGAGACTCCATGCAAAAAAGCTTCTTCAACTTGTTTTTAAGCTTCTTTGCCCACGAGGGTTCAGCACTAGAGGGCCCAATATCATCCTCGTGATCATCAGTGGCTGCCCCACCCTCGGTCTCCATGGCAGCAGCAGCAGCAGACGGACCCCAGGATTGAGGCGCTGGGGTGACCCAATTGTCCTTCTTCCTCATACGCTTGATCTCATGGAAAATCAAGTCTCCAGTTTCCAGCAACACTCGGGGATAGATCTGTGCCCAGGCCCTCTCAATGAGCCTCATGATGAATGGACCATATATCGGGCACTTGCGCTCAGACACGGCAGAGAGAAGTTCAGACCACATGACATGAGAAATATCCAGGCTCTCTCCAGTGTTTGCTTCCTTCTCATGCTGACAGAAAAGGAGCATGTCCACGAGGTAAGAGTGGACCATATCCAGATTCCCGATCCGAGGGAAGAGAGTCTCACAAAAGATGTGATGAAGAATGTCCAGATACGGAGACAGCTCATAGGTTTTCTTCTCAGTCACTGGGTGAACCTTCACAGTGCAGTAGAGCCAAAGGGCTTGCTTGTGGGTGGACGTAGCATTGCGGTGAGGGCGGAAACCGACAGGAGTCTCAAGCCCGTGATCCACCACATCAAGTAACTCCATGAAAGTCTTCCACTTGACGGAAAGCAGCTTGCCATTGGTCATCCATGTCAGAGTTCTGTCGACATCCGTCCCAAGATGGACGGTGGCAAAGAATTGAGCCACCAAATCTGCATCGAAATCCTTGTTGAATTGCATGATCCTGAGAATGTTCAGCTGAGTGCACATCTGAAGGGCTTCGCCAAAGTACTCCGGGTCCTTCTCCATAGCATCAGTGTCAATGAAGCGAACATCAACAAAGAGATTCTTCTTGGCCTTGATCACATCAAAATAGATGGCAAACTAAAATCGGTTCCAGAATGGGCGGTTGACCAAAGTGGGTTCTTGGTCCACCTCATAGGGATTGCGGCGACGCCTTTCCCAAAACTCCTTGTTGGTCATCTCAGTCACAGTCTTCCCCTTTGGCTTATTGGTGGATCTCTTCGAGTGCTGAGGAGGTGGAGGAACACTTGCGGATGCACTTGCTGGAGGCGGTTGGGTGCTAGAGGAACCACCGGCTGGCTCAGAGGTGCGGTAGCGTTTTGATGTTGCACGCCCGGGGTTGATACGGCGAGCTTGATGCTCAGAATGATCATCACCTAGAGCCAAACACAAGAATACGCAAAACAACCAGAAAAACGAGCATAAGCCAACAAACACAACAAAAGGATCAAGGTAAAGCAGGAATATGATGGAATTTGGCAGGCAACGGTAGTACCGTGGCATGCCCGCGGTAGTACCGTACCAAAGAGAGCGGTAGTACCGCTCGAGGTCAAGCGGTAGTACCGCTCCAACGAGAGCGTTAGTACTGCTCGAGGCAGAGAAACAGCGGTTTCTTACATCACGAGGCGGAGAAACAACGGTTTCCTACTACTGGGGTCAGATCCGGCACTACCGGCCTGCCAAATTCAAAAATATTCCTACCAAAATCTAATCGAGATAGTGTAGTTGCCTTCTCCAACCAACTCAAGCCTAGATTTAGCCAAAAATCTAGAGATGCAACCACCATTGCCCCTAAGAAACAAGATCTGAAAACGAGACAAAAGGAGAGAAGGAACGGGGGCAATACCGGCATCCATGGCAAGAGAACGAGGTGGGGATCGACTCCACCAAAGGAAATGGAGAGGGACAACCCGGAGACGGAGATCCGCCGGAGCCCTCCCACGGCGAGTTGAGGCTGGAGAGAGGAAGAGGAAAGAGGGGGCGAAGCGAATGGGTATGGGGGAGAAGAAACCTCCCCCTGCCCCGATATAACCCCCTGGTCCCGTCCCTCAGTGGTAGTACCGTGCTGGGGGGTGGTAGTACCGCTTATGAGCGGTAGTACCGCGCACCACCAGCGATAGTACCGCCCAGCACGCCACGACAACCTAACAACATGGCTTTTTCTCGAACAAAACGGCAAGAAAAGAGAGCACACTAGCAAACGACCAAGACACACCTCTTCAAAAGAGGGCGGTGGCCGAGGCCACCTATGTTTGAGTCAAGAGGTATGGCGCCGCGAAGATTTTAACCTTGGGCCCATGACCAAAACTCGTCTTTGAAACACAAGTACCATCAACAATGGCTAAAGTGAAAGACTTGATCAATTTACACATAATGGGGGGAGGGAGAGTTCATTGAGAGAACAACACTCCCCCTATGTCCAAGCCTACACCTAAATTAGACAGCAAATTGAGCGTGGTGGGGTGTGCAAGGGTTCAAGCCACATTGCTCGAATCAATGATATTTAGCTCATGCCTTAACTCGCAAAATCTTGCTTCATCCAAGGGCCTCGTGAAAATATCTGCAAGGTTGTCATGAGTGTTGACATAGTTGAGCTCGATCTCTCCTCGCCTAATGTGATCCCGGATGAAGTGATACCGAATCTCAATATGCTTCGTCTTGAAGTGTTGCACCGGGTTGAGAGAGATCTTGATGGCACTTTCATTGTCACACCAAAGAGGCACTTTGTCACAAGTGACACCATAATCCTTTAAAGTTTGCCTCATCCATAGGAGTTGTGCACAACAACTACCGGCGGCAACATACTCCGCCTTAGCGGATGAGAGAGACGCACAACTTTGCTTTTTGGAAGACCAACTTACCAAAGAGCAACCAAGGAATTGGCACCCTCCGGAAGTGGACTTCCTATCCACTTTGTCTCCCGCCCAATCGGAATCCGAGTACCCTACAAGCTTGAAGTTTGATCCTCTTGGGTACCATAAGCCAAAGTTTGGGGTATGAGCCAAATATCAAAAGATTCGTTTGACCGCCACATAGTGACTTTCCTTAGGTGCGGCTTGAAACCGTGCACAAATTCCCACACTCAACATGATGTCCGGTCTAGATGCACAAAGGTAAAGCAAGGATCCAATCATGGAACGATATACCTTTTGATCCACCACTTTACCATTTGGATCTAAGTCAAGTTGGCACTTGGTGGGCATTGGAGTGGAAGCCGGCTTGACGTCACTTAGCTTGAATCTCTTGAGCATGTCTTGAGTGTATTTGGATTGATTGATGAAGGTTCCTTCTCTTCTTTGCTTCACTCGAACCCTAGAAAGAACTTCAACTCTCCCATGGAGGACATCTCGAACTTTGAGGTCATGAGAGCGGCAAATTCCTCATTGAAAGCTTTGTTAGGAGAACCAAAGATAATGTCATCAACGTATAATTGGCACACAAACAACTCCCCTTTGACCTTCTTAGTAAAAAGAGTGGGGTCGATTAGCCCAACTTCAAAACCACGGTCTTGTAACAACTCGGTAAGGTGGTCATACCACGCACGTGGGGCTTGTTTAAGGCCATAGAGTGCCTTATTGAGTTGAGACACATGATCGGGAAAGTAGGGATCCTCGAACCCGGGGGGTTGCTTGACGTAAACCAACTCATTAATAGGACCATTAAGAAAAGCACTTTTCACATCCATTTGTTGTAACTTAAAGTTATGATGAGAAGCATATGCAATCAACATGCGAATGGATTCAAGACGAGCAACGGGAGCAAAGATTTCACCGTAGTCGATACCCTCGACTTGGGAGTAGCCTTGTGCTACCAAACAAGCCTTGTTGCGAATGATAATCCCATGGGCATCTTGCTTGTTCTTAAATATCCACTTGGTTCCTATGACATTGTGATTCCCGGTTGGTCTTGGCACCAATCTCCACACTTTGTTGCGCTTGAAGTTGTTGAGTTCTTCATGCATGGCATTGAGCCAATCCGGATCTTCTAGCGCTTCATAGACCTTGTGGGGTTCCACACAAGAGACAAACGCGTGATGCTCACAATAATTTGCTAATTGTCTATGAGTGCTTACCCCCTTTCTTAAGCTTCCAAGCACATTCGTCATGAGATGATCCTTGGTGGAGAGCTTGGAAGAAACCTTGGCGGCACGACGCTCTAATTCCTCCTCGGGGTGAGACGAGGAGTGGTCACTTGATCATCTTGAGCGTCGTCTTGGGCTTGTTCTTGTTCTTGAACTTGCTCGGAGGAGAGAACTTGACCTTGGGCATCGCTTGATGTGTCAACACTGTCTTGAGCGTGATCTTGCCCTTGGTCAGGTTCTTGAGGATGAGGGCCTTCATGTTGTTCTTCGGAAGTGTGTGGGCCTTGGGTTGGTGATGGCTCCACTTGAGTGGAGCTTTGTCCTTCTCCTTCGGCCACAAGGGGTTCCTCAATGGGTAGGATAAAGCCAACACCCATTCTTCCTATGGCTTGGGGAGGAATTTCATCACCTACATCACAAGTGCCACTTTGCTCCACTTGGGAGCCGTTATTCTCATCAAACTCCATGTTACACGTCTCCTCAATAAGTCCCGTGGATTTATTGAGGACACGGTAAGCATGAGAGTTTGTAGCATAGCCAACAAATATGCCCTCATAAGCTCTAGCCTCAAATTTAGACAACCGAACACCTTTCTTGAGAATGAAACACTTACACCCGAATACCCGGAAGTACTTGAGATTGGGCTTGTTACCGGTGAGTATCTCATATGGAGTCTTGTTCAAGCCCTTGCGGAGGTAGAGCCGATTGGATGCATGACACGTGGTGTTGATGGCTTCGGCCCAAAAGTTGTACGGAGACTTGAACTCCGCCATCATGGTCCTTGCCGCATCCATCAACGTCCGGTTCTTCCTCTCCGCAACACCGTTTTGTTGAGGGGTGTAGGGTGCGGAATATTGATGCTTGATTCCCTCATCACTAAGAAACTCATCCAAGGTGTAATTCTTGAACTCGGTGCCGTTGTCACTTCTTATTGTCAAGATCTTTGCATTGTGTTGACGTTGTGCTTCATTTGCAAAGTCAATGATGGTTTGTTGGGTCTCGCTCTTCCTCTTGAAGAAATACACCCACGTGTACCTTGAGTAGTCATCCACAATCACCAAGAAATACTTCCTACCTCCAAGACTATCGAAGGATGGAGGCCCAAAGAGATCCATGTGAAGGAGCTCCAAAGGCCTCTTCGAATAAATGATAGTCGTGGGAGGGTGAGCCTTCTCATGTAGCTTTCCTTCGATACAGGCACTGCAAGCACGATCTTTAGCAAAACTAACATTCGTTAGTCCACGGACATGGTCCCCCTTGAGGAGACTTTGCAAAGATCTCATATTGACATGGGCTAAACGGCGATGCCAAAGCCATCCCACATCAACTTTAGCCATTAGGCATGTCGCGGTCTTAGTGGGTCGCTCCGAAAAGTTAATCACATATAGACCGTTCTCGACATGCCCAACAAAGGCTACTTTAAGAGTCTTGCTCCACAAGAGGGCCACGGTATCGATATCAAAGAAAGTGGCAAAGCCCATGATTGCAAGTTGACGAACGGAAAGTAAATTGTATGCAAGGGACTCAACAAGCATGACCTTCTCGATCGTGAGATCATGAGAGATGACCACCTTGCCAAGTCCCAATACCTTAGAAGATGAGGCGTCACCCCACTCGACATTGGTGGGCATAGATGGAACCTTGTGCACGTCCACCACCAAGTCCTTGCTTCCGGTCATATGATTTGTAGCTCCGCTATTGAGCAACCATGATCCCCCACCGGAAGCAAACACCTACAAGAGATCAATGCTTGGTTTTAGGTACCCATTTTGTAATGGGTCCTTTGATGTTAGTAACAAGGGTCTTTGGAACCCAAATAGACCATTCAATGTATTCATGAGGAGAACCAACAAATTTGGAATAAACATGCCCATCACTAGCACGACATAACACATAAGACGGATTAAAATTGCCGACTTTGTTGGGAGGGGTGGCATTGCCCTTCTTGACATTGCCGCCCTTTGCAATGTTCTTCTTCTTTTCCTTGGACACACTCTCTCCCTCCTTCACAAAGGTTTGCATGAGAGGAGGAGGTCGTTTGGTCTTGTCATTCTTCTTCTTGTTCTTGGAGTCGGGCATGTACCCAACCCCTTCCTTGGCCACGACTTCCTTTTGACTACTCAAAAGGTCGTTGAGGTTCTTTTCACCTTGTATGCACGACACAAGGCCTTTCTCAAGCTGCTCCTTCAACTTAGCATTTTCCTCAACAAGATGTATATGCTCACAACACGGGTTAGTAGCATTTGCATTGTCAATTAAAACCATATGAGGAAATGTGGCTTTCTCCTTAGTTAGCTTCACTTGGAGTTGATCATGAGACTCCTTGAGACTAGCGTGAATACCCTTCAAGGCCTTGTGGGCCTTGTCAAGTATATCAAACTCCTCTTTGAGTCTAGCAAGATCAACCCCAAGTTCGGCCTTCTCGGAATTTAGCACACGAGAAACAACAAGAACATGATCATAATCTTTCTTTAACTTAGCATGATCAACGTTGTGTGACTCCTCAAGAGCCAAACGAAGACCACGCCCTTCCTCAAGAGCATTGGAAAGATCCGAAATCTCATCGGCATAGTCACGACTATGCCCTTCCATCTTAGTGATGGTATCTTCGTGAGCCTCGATCATGTCATTGTCTTCACCAAGTTGTTCCAAGAGAGCAACAAAGTGCTTCTTGGATTTACCCTTAAGTTTGCCCATAAAGGCCTCAAACTCATTTGCCTCCACATTAGCTCCCTCATGTTCATCAATGCTATCCGTCGAAGAAGGATGATTAATGATGGTAGTTTTGATGTTGGGGGTTACCTTGTTGGTGGCTTTAGCCATGAGGCACTTGGCGGTGATGCTCTCATTGGGTAAGTCGAAGAGAGACACCCGTGGAGTCATCGCAATGGCAACGAAGGCCATGGCAACCGACTCATCACTTTCATCATCGTCATCATCCTCATTGTACTCTTCTTGTACCACCAATGCCCTGGGAGGCGTCTTCTTGGTGAAGTTGCTCTTGTTGGGGAACGACTTGGCCTTGTCCTTTCGGATGAGCTTGCCACCATTGTCTTCCCTCTTCTCATACGGGCATTCCGCAACAAAATGACTCACGTTGCCGCAATTGTAGCAAGTCCTTACACGTTGCTTGCCCCTCGTGCCACTTGAGTTGTTTTTGCTAAAGTTTGGCCTCGAGTTTTTCTAGCTCCAAAATTGCCTTAAAGCAAGTGCCATGTGTTCATGATATGCATACTTCGTATCTTCGGGGTTGCTCTCCTCTTCTTCCTCTTCTTCTTCTTCAATGGTGAGCTTGGCCTTCAATGCAAGGTTAGGCCTCTTTGCCCTTTGAGAACGAAGCACCACATTGTTGGCGGTCTTGTCCAAAATGTTCATGGCCACAAACTCATCCAACACTTCGCTTGAGGTCAAAGTGTGGAAGTCCGGTCTTTGAAGAATGACGGAGGACATGGCCTTGTGATAGGGCATCATTGCCTTGAGGAATTTGCGCTTGATCTAATTGTCATCCGTGTCCTTGCTCCCGTGATCTCGTAGTGAGACCGCGAGTTTGGTTATTCTCCGATAAAGCTCACGGGGTTCTTCATCTTCTTTCATTGCAAACTCATCGGCCTCATCTTGTACCACTTCATAGTTGGAGCGTTGAATACTTGCGCTTCCCCGGTAGAGAGAGACAACACAATGCCATGCATATTTGGCCAAGGCGAAGGGACGAAGATGAGGTAGGTCTTCGGGTGGAATTGCATCTTGGATGATGAAGAGATCATTCTCGTTGAATTGATTGTCCGCGGCTTCTCGAGGAGTGAAGTTGCTTGAATTATGCGGATAGAAACCTTCTTCAATGGTTCTCCAAAGGTTAGTGTTCACATGATTTAAATGACGTTTAAAGCGATAAACCCAAGAATCAAAGTCCTCATTTTTCACAATCTTAGGGGGAGGACCGACATGATTTAAATGAGTAGAAGGAACCAGTCCACCATAAACAAGTGGTGGTTCCACATGAGCAAAGATGCTGGTGCCATTTTTACCACTAGAGGACGGAGCCTTTTCACTACTAGCTTCCCCCTTGTCGGGATAACATCCGTCACCTTGTCGGTGGGATCACCCACTTTCAACGGTGCGGTGGAAAGTTTAAGCCCCTCAATAAATTTAGTAAACATGCTTTCAACCTCGGTCGTCATGGAGGTCTTCAATGTCTCTAAGGCCACATTGAACTCCTCACGAGAGACCGAGGTTCCCCCATCGCCCGTAGACGGGATCGGATTCACACAGGAGTGTTCCTCCACACCGTCTACGGTATCAACCATACTCTTTGGACGGTAAAGTCCTTAAAAAAGAGATGAGGCTCTGATACCAATTGAAAGGATCGAAATGGTTGACTAGAGGGGGGTGAATAGGCAACTACCAATTTTTAACTTAACTTTATCAAATTAAACTTTGCATCAAAGTAGGTTGTCTAGATATGCAACTAGGTGAGCAACCTATATGATGCAGTACCAACAAGCAAACAAGCAAGCAAGAGAAGTAACACTAAAGAGCTTGCACAAGTAAGGGTAAGAGATAACCAAGAGTGGATCCGGTGAAGACGAGGATGTGTTACCGAAGTTCCTTCCCTTTGAAGGGAAGTACGTCTCCGTTAGAGCGGTGTGGAGGCACAATGCTCCCCAAGAAGCCACTAGGGCCACCGTATTCTCCTCACGCCCTCACACAATGCGAGATGTCGTGATTCCACTATTGGTGCCCTTGAAGGTGGCGACCGAACCTTTACAAACAAGGTTGGGGCAATCTCCACAACTTAATCAAAGACTCCCAACAAAACCACGAAGCTTCACCACAATGGACTATGGCTCCGTGGTGACCTCAACCGTCTAGGGTGCTCAAACACCCAAGAGTAACAAGATCCGCTAGGGATGAGTGGGGAAATCGAAAATCCCTTGATGGAAGTGTAGATCGGGGCCTTCTCAACCACTCCCGAGCAAATCAACAAATTTGATTGGCTAGAGAGATAGATCGGGCGAAAATGGAGCTTGGAGCATTTAATGGAGCTTGAGCAATAAATGGAGCTTGAGGGGGAAGAGGTAGGTCAAAGGGAAGAAGGGGACCCCCTTTTATAGCGGGGGCAACAATCCAACCGTTGCCCCCACCAACCAGCCCCGCACAGGGCGGTACTACCGCTAAGAGGGGGCGGTACTACCGCTAGGTCAGCGGTACTACCGCACCAGCCAGCGGCACTGCCGCGCAGAGAAGACTAGTAGGGAATAGGACTCAACGCGGTACTACCGCGGTGGTAAGGGCGGTACTACCGCTCCTGAAACGGTACTACCTTCTCTACAACCGCAACTAGTGCCGCAAAACCCGACACGAGAAAAAGAGCCCTCGAGTCGAGGCGGTAGGAGCCAGACAGCACAATGGTACTACGGCGGCGGGGTCACGGGCGGTACTACCACTGCGGAGCGGAACTGCCGCTTGTGACCCTTCAGCCGTACTACCGCTGGTAGTGCGGTACTACCGCTGGGACACAGAAGAGAGAGAGAGAGGATCTCTCCAAAGAGGCTGAGGACGAGGCGGTGGTGCCAGGCACCCCAGCGGTACTACTGATGTGGAGTCACGGGCAGTACTACCGCTGTGAAGCGGTACTGCCGCTTGTGGCTCCTCAGCGGTACTACGGCTGGGTTGCGCGGTACTACCGCTGGGACCCAGACAGGACAAAGAGAAGTGGAGAGATCTCTTCAATGGAATGGAAAAGCTTGGAGGGTGATAAGCTGATGTGTACGTGTTGATTCCACCCATGCAATACCCTAGCGGACCCCCTCTTGATAGAACGGTGCCCTCTACGCAACTAGTCCACCGAGAGAGAAACGAAAGAGCTACACCGTCTTGAAAGACACTCCGAAGGGAAGAAAACGTCTCGTGCCAGGGGTGAATCTGTGAACTATTCAAAGCACATGATTAGTCCGCAAACATGTTGTCATCAATCACCAAAACTACCTTGAGAGAGATATGCCGTAACACTCTCTCTCTCTCTCTCAGGAATCTTCTCCCCACCATAAGGCTACTCATCATACATCTAGTACTCCGGTAGTTCTTCATTCTGGACGGCAAAGCTCTGCCGGATCGCTGATTTAGTACGCGTGGATATCGACAGAGGGATCATTCCTTTGATCCTCGAATGCGAGAAAAAGTCTCATGGTTGTGAGGTTTAATCATAGTTGCGGGAATCTACATCAAGTCTACATCAACATCTGAACCAGAACCTCTTTGCATCTTCATAGTGATCTTTGATTTTATACGTAGGCTGGATTTTATTTTTGTTTTCTACTACATTTCTCAAAAGGAAAATTTCAAATTTTAACATGGCACATGTAATGATGTATCTTCAGTGTATAAATTTTTTGAAGGCAAATGGATGAATCAATGGTCACTTTGCATGCAAACCTGCCCTCTTTCCTTGTCAAAACATAGTTCCTTCCTTGGAGTGGATCCGGTTTATAAGCAGTATGTGTGACAACTTTTAGAGAAGATTCTCAAATTTGTACCGCAACCTCTAAGGGCCATATCCTAACACCGTGCCAAGTCTTATGATTTCTGGCTTCGTTTGCATTTTATAGAATTAAAATGACAATAACTCCCTATGCCAGTGATTGAGTCTTGGCCCCTTTGTGTATGGAAGTCCTAGTAGTTACTTGCACACGTCCTAAAAATAGACTCAAGGACACAAGTAGGATTTTTTTTTCAACTCATTTATGGCGACTATTTCATGTACATGTAGTCCAAATTTGAATTATATCCATTAGATGCCTAGAAATGCACTTAATTACTCAAATATAGCAAAGGAACACTGAAAATGCCAAATTTTAACATAAGACATGTAATGGTGCATGTTGATTAATTGTTTTTGAAGGGCAAAGAATGAATCAGCGGTCGCTGCGCTCTCACAAGAGAAGGAAGTAAAGCAAATAAAAGAACAGAAATAAAGAAAGAAATAAGAAAAGAAGAGAGAAAAAAGGAAGAAACAAAGAAAAGTAAATAGAAGAAGAAAGCATATAACAAAGAAAAGAAAATAAATAAATAAAATAGAATAAACACATAAATAGAAGAAAAATAAAATATTTGTCGAGTGCTCTATGTCGAGCACTTGGCAAGGGGATAACACTGTCACTCTGCTATCAACAACGGCGTCCACGGACACGTGCCACTGTGTTCTCCGTGTGCTTGGTCTTTGTCAACCGTCGGCTTCATTTGGCGCCTAGTGCAACGTTTTGCCAACTCTCTTCTAGATGGTACTCGACAATGGTGATGCTTCGCCGAGTGTGATTTTTTTGTCGAGCCTTTTCTCTAAGCACTCGACAAAGGCCTTGTTTGCCGAGTTCTCGATAAAATGCACTCGCCAAACTACCTAACACTTGGTCTTGGAAGTTTTTCTTGTAGTGTTTCTTTGACTCTACCCTTTTGTTGCTCTAGATTGATGACTCCGCCTCGTGGGAAACCTTATACGGAGAGGATATATAACCATTGTCCAACCAAGGAGGATATATAACCATTGTCCATCAAGAATATCAGGAGATATATGAAAGGCACGTCAAAACAAATGTAGCAAAATACTCATGTCTTCACAACTTGTTTATCTTGTCAAAGGTGTCCGAACAACTCCTCCAATTTCAATCGTAAGGTGTGTGCATGTGTCTCATTAGTGACATGGTTCAAAACACCCATTGTCAATGTCAACAGGTGGATTAAATGAGATTGTATATGCTCGTTGGAGCCTTCACACATCTTCTTGTTGTAGTGGATTGAGGCCAATACTGAAGGCCGAGGCGGAGAACTCTGCCAAGTTCATCAGAAACATCATCTACAAATATGGTGTTCCCCGTTCCGCATAACATCATCGTTGGTAGTGGCTCAAATAGTACTTGCTTCATGCCTAATTTTTGTGTTGTTGAAACTGTAGTTTTGTTGCTATTGCAAAACTCAATGCTCTGTATGGGAGGGTCAATTTACCACGGTATGCTATTGTAAGTCTAAGAGCATCTCCAATAGATGGTCCAAAATTTGGCGATCTAAAACCGGAGATGTAAAATTTGGACCACCAAAAAGTGCATTTTGGAGCTTCGAAAAAAGCTCAACTCCAACAGATGGTCCAAATTAATGGTCCAAAAGAGCAACTCCAATAGATGGTCCAAAATGAAGATGTAAAACGACATACTACTAGTCCATTCAACATAGTTTCATAGATCAACTTCAACTACTACTTATTCAAACTACTAGATAAACTACTCCTCATCGGAGCTACGGAACTGCTCCCAGAACTCCTCCTTCGTCGGGTCGTCGCACCCCTCCTCCTCCTCCTCCGAGAAGTCTGCCCAATCCTCCTCGGAAGAGGACTCGATGGGGATCACCGTCGAGGGACCGGCCTCATCCTCCTTCTTCGGCCCCTTCTTCTTCTGCTCTGCCTCACGCTTCCAGTAGTACTCCATCTCGGCCTGGACATACTCCGGATGCTCCCAAGCAAACCTCGCCATCGCCTCCTCATCGGTCTCGCCAGCACTGACGACAACCGACGGCTTCTTCGTCTTCTTCTTCTTCGTCGTCGTGATCTCCTTCATGTTGATGCCCTGCGGCACAAGCATCTCCGCTTCCGCCCGACTCTCGATCTCTGGAAAGTTAAGGTGCGACCGAGGCCTCTCGGCACGCCACATCGCCACGTCATAGGCATGCGCGGCCTCGTGGGCGGAGGGGTACGTGCCGATCCACCAATGCCTTGCGGCGTCGGAGATCTCCACACCCCAGTTGCCGGAGGGCTTCTGCCTCACGTCGAAGAAGCCCGACTTGCCCTTCGGCACCATCGGAGAGCAGTGGAGCGGCGTGCGGCCAGGGCGGTGGCGGGCGGAGTGGTGGCAGAGCTGCGGGGCGGCGATGGCGGGCGGGGCGGTGGCGGGCGGAGCCGGGCATGGCGGATCTGCGGGGCGGAGCTACGGGGAGGGCGGGCGGCGATGCGGCGTGGAAACAGCGGCGGGTGGCGGGGCCGGATCCGCGGCGGGCGGGTGGCGGGGCGGCGTGGAAATAGCGGCGGGGGACGGAGCGGCGCCGGGTCTGATGCCGGCGGCGTGCGGTGAGGTGGCGGGGCGGCGGCAGACGGGCGAGCGGTCGGGAACGGAAATGAAGTGATGGTTGGGTGTTCGCGGGCGGCGGCTGGTTTTGGACCAGATTCATCTCGTGATGTATATTTGCATCGCGAGGTGTTGCATTTTACATCACAAGGAGGTCGCGGTCCAATTTTCTTTGCATATGGACCGTCTGTTGGAGCAGCGTTTTTTACCCCAAAAAGGTCCAAAAGTTAATTATTTTTACATTTGTACCATCTGTTGAAGATGCTCTTAGGCCCCGCTTGGTTCCTCGTTTTAGGGCCCAATATACCTGTAAAATATACCCCTGTAAAATAAAAACGGATGGGCCTGTCGTTGGTGCTTGGCATGTCGTTTTTGGGCTGTAAGTTTTACACTGGTTTTCTCGTTTACACCCGTATCAGGCCGGTATCCGATACAGACCAGAGGCCGTCGTTTTTCCCCACCTCGCCTCTCGCTCGAGACCTAGATCGAGTTGCGCCGCCGGGAGGCGCCGGGGCTGGTGTCCACGAGGTGGTCAAGCAACGGCGTTCGCGACGACGACGAGGTGAGGCGCAGAAGACGGTGGCCACGACGGGGGTTAGGCGCGCCGACGACGGCGACTCGTTCCTGGCCGCGACGGTGACGGCGACTCGCTCCTGGCCGCGACAGTGACGGCGACTCGCTCCTGGCCGCGACGGCGACGTTGGCCGGCAGCCGTGACCTGACCGTGACGGCGAATCGCTCATCCTCCTCTGCTCCACCAAGGTATCCTCCCTCCTCCTCCTCCTCCTCTGCCATCCCTCCCCGCCCCTTCCCCGTTCAACCGGCGGCGGAGTACTCCTTTGGCGACGTGGCCGTCCTGCTTGGTCATGATTAGCCCGAACCCTCCTGCCAGTTAACAGCTGCTGCCAAAGTTTCACAAGAATTCAGTTCGTTAGCTGTTGTCGAAGTTCAGATTGATGTAAACCTAGAAATACTGATAAACAAACAGATGAACAATGGTCCAATGATTTGTTTATGAACAGGGTCCAATAAACTTCCATGGGTTTATGAATAGTTCATCTGTTTTCTTTGTCCAGTTGTGCAAATAGAATGCTAACTAAGCTGGGCCTGTTTGATAAGTTATATAACTGCAACACCTATTATTGCTACTGATATCATTGGCTCATTGCTGCCTTTGTGCAATGCAGAACTGTTAAGAGTGATTTGGAGGATTCAAGATTCTGTGAAGCTCTTTTGACATTTAAAGCTCAGAACTGAAGGTACTTAATAAACTGAAAAGCATTCAGTCCAGCTTGTGTGTGTGTCACTGATTTATTCTTCATTGTTTTGCGCATGTGCTTGTCTATATACATCTATACTCGACTGTTACATCAATCAATAAAAGTATGGTAATATCTTTTCATGTTACACTAATCTCGTTATCTTGATGTGCTAGTGCTCCTTTTATTCCAATGTCATAACATAGATTATATATACTACTGTGTTTACTTTGAAGGAGAGTTACGGTATTTATTTTGTAATCTCTTCTCGCTAGATAATGGATACAAGTAACCATGATGATGGATATGAGTCATGTACTGATTCTGAGGAGGAGGAGGAGGAGATGATGTTTCTTGTCTTCCCGACAATATATTGTATATCTTCTAGGAGGGAAAAGATTCCAGTGAACACATCCATTCTTACGGGAGCTAAGTATATCCGAGAAATATTGGATGGCCACCCTCAACGGTGCCTTGATATTCTTAGGATGGAATCCCATATCTTCCAACTTCTATGTGACCATCTTAGATCCAAAAATCTTCTAAAAAATTCAAAAGGAGTCAGTGTTGAAGAGCAACTAGGGATGTTTATGTACATGCTATCCAGGAATGCGAGTTATCATACGTTGACTGATAGGTTTCAGCACAGTCCTGAAACGGTGCATAGGCATATCAATGGATGCTTCAACGCTATGAGATCATTGGCATTTGACCTTATCAAGCATAGTTCGCTAGATACTCATTGGAAAATATCAACAAATCCCCAGTTTTGGCCTTTCTTTGAGGCACACGCCATCCCTTGCTATGTACTTTAGGAATTTATATCCTCCCTTAGTATAACACATATAGTAACCATAGCTTGTTTAATGCAAAACTGCCTAGGGGCAATAGATGGGACTCATGTTCCCATGACCATTACATCCAACGAGGCTGCTCCATACAGGAATAGAAAGGGGACCCTCTCCCAAAATGTGATGGTCGCCTGCGACTTCGATCTCAACTTTGTTTATGTGTCAGCTGGTTGGGAGGGGTCTGCCTCAGATGCCGGAGTATTGAAATCTGCTATTCAATCGGGCTTCCATGTACCTCCGAGCAAGTATTATTTGGTTGACGGAGGCTATGCAAACACACCACAGTTTCTAGCTCCGTACCGTGGAGTTCGTTACCATCTAAAAGATTTCGGTAGAGGTGGCCCTCGTCCAAAGAACCCCAAAGAATTATTCAATCTAAGGCATGCCCGTCTACGGAACCATATAGAGCGTACAATTGGTGTATGGAAAATGTGATTTCCTATTTTAAAAGTTGGCACACATTACCCAATTGACACTCAAGTCAAAATTCCTATGGCGGCAGCTGTATTTCACAATATAATCCGGAGTCACAGAGGTGATGAACAATGGCTAGATACGCAACAAATGCAAATTGACCCTCTTCTATTTGTCACTCTTCCTGATGGAGATGACAGACCTCGACATGTTCCTACATCCTCAAGCAATCAAAGGGACATTGGTAATTCTATGAGAGATGAAATTGCCAACAGGATGTGGGCGGACTATCAAAGAATTCGAAGTGAAAGATCTTCACGGAGATCTACTAGCTAATAATTTAAGTTTTTATTCTGTCAAAGTAATTTATTGTAATGATGTGGAATTTGAGATATAAAGATGACATTTGAGTTATGTTAATGTTTCATTTGAGTTATGTAAGGATGACATTTGAGTTATGTTATTAGGATCGATCCTATATATTAGCAACATTTGAGTTATGTTAATGTTTCATTTCATATTACTTGATGTGATTTTGCATTTTCAGATTCTTATATTTCTTAATGTGATGTTGGATTTTCATATTCTTATGTTGCTTAATGTGATCAGATTCTTGTATTGATTTATTGCTAAAGTTACATTGTCATAGGTTCAATATGACGCAAAATAGGGCTAAGTGGACAGCAAGGTATGAGAAAGGTCTCGTGGAGGTACTTACAGAGTACAATCTATCTCATTACCGTGGCCAAAATGGGTGGACTACCGAAGGATGGAATCAAGTTGTCAAGGAACTGAACAATTTATATCCAGAGGCAAGGTTTACCAAGGATCAGGTTCAAGATAAGGAAGCTCAGTTGAAAAAGCACTACAAAAATATCAAGTTGATAGTCAACCGCTCTGGAATATCATGGAATGATATTGCATGTGTGATCAACACCACGCCTGAAAAATGGGAAGAGATCATTGCAGTAAGTTTTTATTCCTTCTAACTTTTGATTTCCTTATATGTGCATGAACTTTTCATGCCTATGCATGATCTGCTCACACCTTTCTATTAATTATGTAGGAGGACCCAAAGCTCAAAATGTATGAAGGAAAGAGCTTTCCATTGTACGAGGCATTGGGTGTGCTCTATGAAGGACACATTGCGCAAGGAAGACACTGCCTCACATCAAGGAAGCCTCCGATTGGCACAAATACAGGTAGCAACTTTGGAGCGAAGGATAAGATGGTTGCAAGCACTAGCAAGAAAAATACAAGACATGGAAGAGATGACAACGTAAGGACTTCTTCAATAATTGACATCAATGATACTCCTACATTAGATGATGTGGATGAAAGAGAGAACACTGTCAATGACGAGGAAGAATTAGCCAGTGAAGATGCTGATGGCGATCAACCACAAATAAGTGAATCAAGTGCAAAAGGGAAAAAAACTAAGAAACAAAAAGGTGCCACATCTGTACAGCGGCTTGAAGATTCCATGATGGCTTATGTGAATTTCAAGAAAGATCAAGCTTCCAAGAAGGAAAAAGTGTCACAGCAAGGAAAACAACCCTCAATTACAGAATGCTTGCAGGTCTTGAATGACATGGATGATGTTCCCGACGAGGTCAAAATCTTTGCCTCTGATGTTTTCAAGGATGCAGCAAATCGTGAGATTTTCCTGGGTTACAACTCAAGATTGCGGGGTATGTGGCTAAAGAAGGAAGTCGACAAGATTAGTCCTCAGCCTCCTCCTTGTAAGTACCACTATCTTGGTTTTCTGCATTTCTTCTCCCCACTAAAGATAAGTTTGTAAGGCTTAGTTGAGCGAGTATTCCTTTGCAGCTCGGCTTTCATCTGGTGCTATTCCTTCAATCAATCTGGTGCTCTGATCAAAGGTATTGTACGTGCTCCTTTTATTTTCGCTAGGTTAATCAATAGAATGTATCCCAATCTTCATTTTTGCTTGCTCTGTTTATTGCATGATTGCTTGCCCTGTTTATTGGGGTTCTACAAATGGTCTCAGCTTCAGAGTTATATTGTTGGTGCTGATGTTCCAATCCCCCTTTGCAACATAATATTCTAGACATGTGTAGACTTGTTGCTGCCTAGAACATTTTTCTTATTCAAGATTTTGTTTATATTGCTGCCATGTTGTTTCTGCATCGGTGTTTCTTGAAAAATAATGCAGTTACTTTAAACTTGAGTGACATGCTATGGCTACCTTGCACCATCTGGCTCCCCTTGGTAATTCAGGATTTTGTGCTAATCTTTTTGACATGCATGGTTGTTCTCAACATCCGTGGTTGGTATCATTCTTAGAGCACAAAGTGATCATTATATAGCTAATGTTTTTTTTCAGGTCGCCCTTTCGCATGATTCTGTAGTTACCCGAGTCCATGAAGCAGTCATAATCTTTCAGAAATATTTTATGTCTAGACGCACACCGATTCAACAATTGCCGAGTCCTAACTTTGGTTATGTACCATGCTAGCGAGACAAGACAAGTATGCCTCAATAGAATTGTAATTTAAATTACTGACTTTGAGCACTATGAGTTATCGGAACTATTTTCAAATGGAAGATTGCAAAAATATGATTTTTTTACTGATGTTGTGCTATTGTAATATAAATGAAAATTTTAGCTCATTTTATACTTGTCCAATTTGTGTCGAAGTGCAGTTGTATTGAAAATTGCTTGTGTAGTCTGTGCTGTTGAATATGCGTGTACTCACGCATATTTTACAAGTGGATTGAAACCTGGAGAGCCAAGCACATATTACAACCGGAGAGAAAATACCACCCTTCGGAATGTATTTGGTTGGAGGCTGGTATAATACAGGTGTAAAAGATTACAGGGGTGGCAGAAAAACTACATTCCAAGCGGGGCCTTAGGATGCAAGATGGGCTCAAGACCATGTATCAAAATTGTGACAGCTTGCAAAATGACATCCTCCTGGCCTCGCCTGCCGCCGCAATCCGGTCCATCCCCCTGGCCTGGTGCTTCTACCATCACCGTGTTGGGCGCCTTGGATCTAGCGGTCGACCTGCTCCGGAGGAAGTCACTAGGGACCCTTATCGGCCCAGGTAAACTGACAATCATGCATAGTGAGCTCTCATGGATCCAAGCTGTCAATAATAACATCGAGCAAGAATGGTCACCGAGTGTCACACTGGGTCTTTGTTCTTTCCTGCAGACAACCAAGATGAAACTCTCGTTTTTGTGTCTTTCTATGGGCCTTCTCGCAAATACATCAAGACAACGATAAGCCAATGCTTGTGATAGTAATATCTATTTAAATGCTTCTCCAAACAAAATTCATATCTAAACTGATGATAAGACCGTGGCCGACATCCATCCCTCAGGACGTCTACTTCGTACTTAAAGCACAATAATTAGTACCATATATATCTCAAGGGGGAAAAACCCAGGAAATACACGGGACATTCGGCCCATTCCTTAGCATGAACGCGTCGCGTCCTCTCAACCGAAAGGGCGCCCCACAACGCAAAGGACGCATCCATCCGCCCGTCCATCCGAAAGCCAACCCTACACCAAACTCTGCAGGTCTCGTGTCCTCATCACCCAACCCCATCATCACAATCTCATCCGCCCTCCCCTCGCCATCCTCCATTACCAATCTTCCGTCGCCTCTCCTCTCCTTCCTTCAACCATCGTCCTCGCCTATAAACCTCTCACGACCCAAGAACCCACGTAGGCCGGGCGCGCAACGAGAAGAACCGACGAGCTCTCCTCATGTCGAGCCCCACGCACGTCCGCAAGGCCCTCCACCTCGCCGCCATGAAGGCCAAGCTGCAGGGCGTCGCCGGCCACCGCCTCCTCCTCGTCACCGCCCTCGCCGCCTTCCTCCTCCTCTTCTCCGCCCGCACGCTATTCTCCTCCTCCCGTGGCCCTGGCGCCGCCTCGCGGCTGAGCGGCGACGGGTCGTGCTCGAAGCTGCCGGCGCCCGTGGCCGAGGCCCTGGTGCACTACGCGACGTCGAACGTGACGCCGCAGCAGACGGCGGCGGAGATCGGGGTGTCGCTGCGCGTGCTGCAGCGCCGCTCGCCCTGCAACTTCCTGGTGTTCGGCCTCGGCCACGACAGCCCCATGTGGGCGGCGCTCAACCACGGCGGCCGCACGGTGTTCCTCGAGGAGGACGCGTCCTGGATCGCCTCCGTCCGCTCCGCGCACCCGGGCCTCGAGTCGTACCACGTCACCTACGACACCCGCCTGACCGAGGCCGACGAGCTCATCGCCCTGCGGGACCACCCGGGGTGCACCGCGCAGCCGGACCTCGCCGCCGCCGCCGAGGCCTCGTGCCGGCTGGCGCTGCGCGGCCTCCCCGCCGTGTTCCACGAGGTGGAGTGGGACCTCATCATGGTGGACGCGCCCACGGGGTGGACGCCCGAGGCGCCCGGGAGGATGGGCGCCATCTACACGGCCGGCATGGCGGCGCGCGCGCGGCGGCCCGGCGACGGCGCGACGGACGTGTTCGTGCACGACGTGGACCGCACGGTGGAGGACAGGTTCTCCAAGGCGTTCCTGTGCGACGCCTACCTCACGGAGCAGGTCGGCAGGATCCGGCACTTCGTCATCCCCAGCCACCGGGAGAAGCCCGGCACGCCCTTCTGCCCTCAGAACTGATTATTATCGGCTACCCGTTTTATCCTCCTTCATTATAGTAGGACCGCACACCTACCTTGATCAGGACACACACGCATGCTGAAGCCTGAAGGACGGTCATGCCATACACCATTGGAGGTAGTTAATGGCGTCAGATCGAGAAACGAGCGTTCGCGATCGAGTAGTCCGGAGAAAATCAGTGTGATTTTCCTTCCATCTGCGGATGCAGTTGATAGCGGTGGTTCTAGCTCCATGGTTCCTGGTAGTTGATCAAGAGTGGAGCATGTATCATGCAAACTATATGTTGTAATTATCTGCAATGTTTCTATTAGTATTTTGGCCAGATATTTTGCTTTTGTATTGTGTGGCTCATAATAAAAGAGATCGAGATGCACGTGGAGTGAGGACAATGGGATTTTTTGTTTTGTTTGAAGCGATAATACCAGTGATGAATATATATATATATATATATATATATATATATATATATATATATTATAAGCACTAGCTACTTGCATATTTTTGGAAGGCAGGCTATAGTGGTGGTTTTTTAGCCGGTATCAAGGCTATAGTGATGGTATCTTAGCTGGTATCATGCATTCAAGACTAGCAAACATGATGATGTGATAGATAATTACAGAAGAACAAGAAGGTTAGAGTAACGTAGGTAGATACCGCATCATAATAAATGATATGCTACTATTTATCATGCAAGACAATAAATAAGATAGGCTCATCTACACTACTACTATGCACAATGAAGATGGTATCATACACTAGTATGATATGCATGATACTAATATATGATACTCCACTATGATTAGCCTAAAGACGATACAAGTTACTGATAGGTTGGAAAGTGCAGGTTGGCTGGTGAGTGTAATTTGGTTAATACTACAGTGCATTATTCTTCTTACCACTGAAAGGACGTCCATCGGCTTCAACATTAATCAGTCCAGTACTTGTCCATGTTCCTTTCTTTGATTGAAAGGAAGTAGGAGTACTTGTCCATGTGTGTTCTGAATTTTCTATCTGGCTAGCTGACGCTGACGCTGGCAGCAGTAAGGGAGGGTGCCCCTCACCTGATTTTGATTGCTTGGTACGCTGCCCTTTTGCTAGGGCGGTGAACTGCCTGCCATTTTGTAGACAGCCGCCCGCCCCGCCTTGCTTTTCATTTCATTTCCACGGCACAGTGCCCAGGAACTGTACCTTGGCACAGGAGCTGAGTTTTGATTGCCAACGGCGTACGGGACGAGCTCCAAGAAGTTGTTTAACGAGTTCAAAAACGTGCGTGTGACGTACGTCTGATGTTTCTCTTGTTTCTAGAGGCCGGATGCATTCCAGATTTCCAATCAGTTCGATAAACGGGAAACAAGCCACTACTGTACTCCAGTAGCAACTCTGAAACCTCCCCTTGAGATCTCAAAACAGAGGCCCCAAACCTCACTACTCCCTCCCTTCCGGCAGAGACGAAGCCAGTGCATTAGAGCCTTAGAGCATCTCCAACAGGCGCCTAACGCGGCGCGCGCAAAAAACAGCTTTAGCGCGCGCCCATCGCCTGGTTTGGCACGGCGCGCTGGACTTGTTCCAGCAGCGCGCGCGCCGCACCAGCAGCGCGCAAAAAATGTAGCGCGCACATAATTTTTTTTAAATTTTCGAACGCATAGATAAAATAAAAACTAGATAGATTGCATAAATAAAAAACGATACAAAGGTATTTTACATCGGTGCAACTAGATAGATAGTTCGAAAGCATAGATAAACTACGGCGCAACTAGATAGAAACTACTCTAAGTCGCTATCATCATCACCATTATCATCCTCAGCGGTATCGTCCGAGGTGTCTAGCCAGATGTCCAGCCACCGATCATCGTTCGGCGCGAAGAACAACTGTCCACCTGCTGCAACGATGTCGGACTGCGCATTCGCCAACGCCTTCCGCTGACGCCTTTCCAACCGCGTCTCGCGGCGCCTTCGCGTGTCCTCCTCGCGGCGCCTTGCCCAGTAGGCCTGCTCGTAGGCGACGTCCTCCGGGTGGCGCTGGCGCCACTCCGCCATGACCCGCTCGTCCTCCTGGGCGACGAGGAGGCGGCGTTGCCGCTCGGCGTGCTCCGCACGGTCTTCCGCCGTGTTCAGACGAGGCAGAGGGGCGAGGTTGAGCGCTTGCTGGAGCGTGTACACATCTTGAAAGTTCATCTGGCCGCGCGGCCAGCCTAGGCGCCACGCCGCCGCGTCGTACGCGCGCCGTCCCGTACATGCCGAGGCCGAGCCGGAGTTCGCCGGAGCGTATCTCCGCGGTGTAGCAGCCGTTGGAGCGCAGGCGGACGCCGCGGTAGCCGGACGCTCCTCGGCGGCGCGGCGGCATGGCGGTGCGTCGGTGGCGGGGCGCTGGAGCGGCGCGTGGTAGAGAGGGAGAGGAAGAGGGGAAGAGGAAGTGTGGAGAAGTGCGTGGCGAAACGGCGCGCAGCTTTATAGGCGCGCACGAAGCGGCGCGCCAAATCTTGCGCGCGAGCTTGCGCCTTTTCGCGCGCGCGCAAACGGTTCCGGCGCACGCTTGTTTCCCGCGGCCGCTAAAGCGCGGCAAACCGCCTCGCGCGCTAAAAGCTAGGTTTACCGCGCGCGCGCGTCGTTTAGGGCGTTTGTTGGAGATGCTCTTAGAGGTGGCGACCGGTGAGTGAATACTACTGGTTTTCTCATGCATATAGTATAATACTAGCAGTAGAGCATCTCCAATATATGATACTCCATTTGAAAATACTTGTTCAAAAAATAATTATATCTAGATTTATTTTAATTATAGATACATCTATTTTATCTATTTTAAGACAAGTATTTCCGGACGGAGGGAGTATAAAATACATTAAAATTGTGTTTCGAGTAATATTTACTCTTTTCGTTCGAAAATATTTTTTTTAACACAGTACAGACGTAAGCGTTCATACACTCATCCCTATGAACACACACACATACTTTACCCCTATAAGCACCTTCGAAAGACTTAACCGGCATATCATCTTGAAATTTATGAAGTCACCGTAGACACCTGTCGTCGACGGGAACGTCTCCTCCCACTGAATGCGCATCGTCGGAAACCCTGAAATAAATCCACCGTCCAAAAATACTTGTCAACAAAATGGATAAAAAGTGATGTATGTAGAACTAAAATACGTCTCTTCTTCATTTTGATGACAAGTATTTTCAGACACTAAAATGTGGTTTTACATCATCAAAAACCTCTTACTCCAACAGGTGATATAAAATAAGGCATTGGTGCTCTAACAGGTGACGTAAATATAAGTTACATATGTTACTTTCTTCGTCCTAAAATTCTTGTCTTAAATTTGTTTAAATACGAATGTATGAAGTTACGTTTTAATACTAGATACATCTGTATTTGTATCTAGACGAATTTTAAAAAAATTTGGGACGGAGGAAGTACTACCATGTGCAATTTTTGTCAAACGCCTTGTGCTCCAGGATTATGAAATCAAGCAGCTGCTCGTCGAAGCAAAGATGGTAGCCATGCCGGTCACAGAGGCCTCTCCTCCGCCTCGTTGACTCGTGCCGGCTTGGGGCCGCCCGTAATTTCGGCGACGCGGCACCGGAGATGCCGACCGAAAGGCTGCCCGGCTCAGCCGCGGCGGGCGCGCTCCTGCTCGTGGTAGGTCCGGCGGCCAGAAGTCCTACTCCGGACGATGGCCACAAGCTGCGGGAGCCATCACGGGCGCCGACGCTCCAGCCAACAGTCTAATCGGCTGAAACTCAGCGCGACGGTGAATCCAAATCGGCACGGTGGCGGATCCTCTGGTGGGTGTCCAGGGTGGCGGGGTCGCGCCGGACTTGGGGAGGATGGATGGGCGGTGGAGGCAACCTTGTCAGGCGAAATCGCTGGGGGCGGTGGTCGGGTGGAGGAGCTCGAGCGTGGTGAGAATGTTTCGTGCAGCAGTTGGGGTTGTGCATGTGACTGCTCACGTTTTGCTCGAGTGACACATCAAGCTCTATCCTCGAGTAAACAAAAATTACATATACTACATCAGCAATTGGAGCACCATTTTTGCCCTCTTGCGATGTAGAAATTTATTATTATTTCATCTACATAATCTATTGGACATGCTTTAAACTGATCACAAGGGAAAGTATTATATACTGGTGTTATGCATATGATGTTATCTTCACAGTACACAACATCATAACTTGGTATCATAATAACCTTATGATATGCGTATCACCTTATCAGATCCCCTCCCGAGTCGCTCCCTGCGTGGGCGGCCCGGAGGCCCCCAGATCCCGTCGGCCGGCCCTCCCCCACTCCTCCTCCTCATCCCTCGCCGCCGCCCAAGGCCGCGGCCAGGCGAAGCCTGGTCGTCGCCGGCGGCGGCGGGGACTCGGGCCCTCTCGCTCGCGTGGGGCTAGCGCGGGCCGGCGCCCCTCGGCCGGAGCGTGGCGGCGGGCCGGACGCCACAGCGGGTGGAGGCGGCGCCTCGGCGACTTCGCTCCCCCGCGGCAGGAGGCCTCACGATCTGGTGTGTCGCGGTCGCCAGGGACGGTGGCGGCGTGACCGGATCGGTTCGCGGCGGCGTGGCCAGATGTATGTGTTGGGTTTCGTAGTAATTTCAAAAATTTTCCTACGCACACGCAAGATCATGTGATGCATAGCAACGAGAGGGGAGAGTGCTGTCTACGTACCCAACGCAGACCGACTGCGGAAACGCTGACACGACGTAGAGGAAGTAGTCGTACGTCTTCACGATCCAACCGATCAAGCACCAAACTACGGCACCTCCGAGTTCGAGCACACGTTCAGCTCGATGACGATCCCCGGACTCCGATCCAGCAAAGTGTCGGGGAAGAGTTTCGTCAGCACGACGGCGTGGTGACGATCTTGATGAACTAAAGCAGCAGGGCTTCGCCTAAACTCCGCTACAGTATTATCGAGGAATATGGTGGCAGGGGGCACTGCACACGGCTAAGGAATAGATCACGTGGATCAACTTGTGTCTTTCTGGGGTGCCTCTGCCTCAGTATATAAAGGAGCCAAGGGGGAAGGGGCCGCCGGCCAGGAGGAGGGCGCAGGAGGAGTCCTACTCCTACCGGGAGTAGGACTCCCCCCCCCCAATCCTATTCCAACTAGGATTCCCAAGGGGGAAAGAGGGAGAGGGGTGGCCGGCCACCTCTCCTAGTCCTAATAGGACTAGGGGGGAGGCGCGCAGCCCTTATGGGCAGCACTTTCACCTTTCCACTAAGGCCCAATAAGGCCCATATGGCTCCCGGGGGGTTCCGGTAACCTTCCGGTAACCCGGTAAAATCCCGATTTCACCCGGAACACTTTCGATATCCAAACATAGGCTTCCAATATATCAATCTTTACGTCTCGACCATTTCGAGACTCCTCGTCATGTCCGTGATCACATCCGGGACTCCGAACAACCTTTGGTACATCAAAATGCATAAACTCATAATATAACTGTCATCGTAACCTTAAGCGTGCGGACCCTACGGGTTCGAGAACAATGTAGACATGACCGAGACACGTCTCCGGTCAATAACCAACAGCGGGACCTGGATGCCCATATTGGCTCCTACATATTCTACGAAGATCTTTATCGGTCAGACCGCATAACAACATACGTTGTTCCCTTTGTCATCGGTATGTTACTTGCCCGAGATTCGATCGTCGGTATCCAATACCTAGTTCAATCTCGTTACCGGCAAGTCTCTTTACTCGTTCCGTAATACATCATCTCACAACTAACATATTAGTTGTAATGCTTGCAAGGCTTATGTGATGTGTATTACCGAGAGGGCCCAGAGATACCTCTCCGACAATCGGAGTGACAAATCCTAATCTCGAAATACGCCAACCCAACATCTACCTTTGGAGACACCTGTAATGCTCCTTTATAATCACCCAGTTACGTTGTGACGTTTGGTAGCACCCAAAGTGTTCCTCCGGCAAACGGGAGTTGCATAATCTCATAGTCATAGGAACATGTATAAGTCATGAAGACAGCAATAGCAACATACTAAACGATCGGGTGCTAAGTTAATGGAATGGGTCATGTCAATCAGATCATTCAACTAATGATGTGACCTCGTTAATCAAATAACAACTCATTGTTCATGGTCAGGAAACATAACCATCTTTGATTAACGAGCTAGTCAAGTAGAGGCATACTAGTGACACTTTGTTTGTCTATGTATTCACACATGTATTATGTTTCCGGTTAATACAATTCTAGCATGAATAATAAACATTTATCATGATTATAAGGAAATAAATAATAACTTTATTATTGCCTCTAGGGCATATTTCCTTCAGTCTCCCACTTGCACTAGAGTCAATAATCTAGATTACACTGTAATGATTCTAACACCCATGGAGCCTTGGTGCTGATCATGTTTTGCTCGTGGAAGAGGCTTAGTCAACGGGTCTGCAACATTCAGATCCGTATGTATCTTGCAAATCTCTATGTCTCCCACCTGGACTAGATCCCGGATGGAGTTGAAGCGTCTCTTGATGTGTTTGGTCCTTTTGTGAAATCTGGATTCCTTTGCCAAGGCAATTGCACCAGTATTGTCACAAAAGATTTTCATTGGACCCGATGCATTAGGTATGACACCTAGATCGGATATGAACTCCTTCATCCAGACTCCTTCGTTCGCTGCTTCCGAAGCAGCTATGTACTCCGCTTCACATGTAGATCCCGCTACGACGCTTTGTTTAGAACTGCACCAACTGACAGCTCCACCGTTTAATGTAAACACGTATCTGGTTTGCGATTTAGAATCGTCCGGATCAGTGTCAAAGCTTGCATCAACGTAACCTTTTACGGTGAGCTCTTTGTCACCTCCATATACGAGAAACATATCATTAGTCCTTTTCAGGTATTTCAGGATGTTCTTGACCGCTGTCAAGTGATCCACTCCTGGATTACTTTGGTACCTCCCTGCTAAACTTATAGCAAGGCACACATCAGGTCTGGTACACAGCATTGCATACATGATAGATCCTATGGCTGATGCATAGGGAACATCTTTCATATTCTCTCTATCTTCTGCAGTGGTCGGGCATTGAGTCTTACTCAACTTTACACCTTGTAACACAGGCAAGAACCCTTTCTTTGCTTGATCCATTTTGAACTTCTTCAAAATTTTGTCAAGGTATGTGCTTTGTGAAAGTCCAATTAAGCGTCTTGATCTATCTCTATAGATCTTAATGCCTAATATGTAAGCAGCTTCACCGAGGTCTTTCATTGAAAAACTTTTATTCAAGTATCCCTTTATGCTATCCAGAAATTCTATATCATTTCCAATCAGCAATATGTCATCCACATATAATATCAGAAATGCTACAGAGCTCCCACTCACTTTCTTGTAAATACAGGCTTCTCCGAAAGTCTGTATAAAACCAAATGCTTTGATCACACTATCAAAACGTTTATTCCAACTCCGAGAGGCTTGCACCAGTCCATAAATGGATCGCTGGAGCTTGCACACTTTGTTAGCTCCCTTTGGATCGACAAAACCTTCCGGTTGCATCATATACAACTCTTCTTCCAGAAATCCATTCAGGAATGCAGTTTTGACATCCATCTGCCAAATTTCATAATCATAAAATGCGGCAATCGCTAACATGATTCGGACGGACTTAAGCATCGCTACGGGTGAGAAGGTCTCATCGTAGTCAATCCCTTGAACTTGCCGAAAACCTTTTGCGACAAGTCGAGCTTTGTAGACAGTAACATTACCATCAGCGTCAGTCTTCTTCTTAAAGATCCATTTATTCTCAATTGCTTGCCGATCATCGGGCAAGTCAACCAAAGTCCATACTTTGTTCTCATACATGGATCCCATCTCAGATTTCATGGCTTCAAGCCACTTTGCGGAATCTGGGCTCACCATCGCTTCTTCATAGTTCGTAGGTTCATCATGATCTAGTACCATGACTTCCAGAACAGGATTACCGTACCACTCTGGTGCGGATCTTGCTCTGGTTGATCTACGAGGTTCAGTAGTATCTTGATCTGAAGTTTCATGATCATTATCATTGGCTTCCTCACTAATTGGTGTAGGTGTCACTGAAACAGTTTTCTGTGATGAACTACTTTCCAGTAAGGGAGCAGGTACAGTTACCTCGTCAAGTTCTACTTTCCTCCCACTCACTTCTTTCGAGAGAAACTCCTTCTCTAGAAAGGATCCATTCTTAGCAACGAATGTCTTGCCTTCGGATCTGTGATAGAAGGTGTACCCAACAGTTTCCTTTGGGTATCCTATGAAGACACATTTCTCCGATTTGGGTTCGAGCTTATCAGGTTGAAGCTTTTTCACATAAGCATCGCAGCCCCAAACTTTAAGAAACGACAACTTTGGTTTCTTGCCAAACCACAGTTCATAAGGCGTCGTTTCAACGGATTTTGATGGTGCCCTATTTAACGTGAATGCAGCCGTCTCTAGAGCATAACCCCAAAACGATAGCGGTAAATCAGTAAGAGACATCATAGATCGCACCATATCTAGTAAAGTACGATTACGACGTTCGGACACACCATTACGCTGTGGTGTTCTGGGTGGCGTGAGTTGCGAAACTATTCCATAGTTTTTTAAATGTACACCAAACTCGTAACTCAAATATTCTCCTCCACGATCAGATCGTAGAAACTTTATTTTCTTGTTACGATGATTTTCAACTTCACTCTGAAATTCTTTAAACTTTTCAAATGTTTCAGACTTATGTTTCATTAAGTAGATATATCCATATCTGCTTAAATCATCTGTGAAGGTGAGAAAATAACGATATCCGCCACGAGCCTCAATATTCATCGGACCACGTACATCCGTATGTATGATTTCCAACAAATCTGTTGCTCTCTCCATAGTACCGGAGAACGGTGTTTTAGTCATCTTGCCCATGAGGCACGGTTCGCAAGTACCAAGTGATTCATAATCAAGTGGTTCCAAAAGTCCATCAGTATGGAGTTTCTTCATGCGCTTTACACCGATATGACCTAAACGACAGTGCCACAAATAAGTTGCACTTTCATTATCAACTCTGCATCTTTTCGCTTCAACATTATGAATATGTGTATTACTACTATCGAGATTCAATAAAAATAGACCACTCTTCAAGGGTGCATGACCATAAAAGATATTACTCATATAAATAGAACAACCATTATTCTCTGATTTAAATGAATAACCGTCTCGCATTAAACAAGATCCAGATATAATGTTCATGCTCAACGCTGGCACCAAATAACAATTATTTAGGTCTAATATTAATCCCGAAGGTAGATGTAGAGGTAGCGTGCCGACCGCGATCACATCGACTTTGGAACCATTTCCCACGCGCATCGTCACCTCGTCCTTTGCCAGTGCCCGCTTATTCCGTACTCCCTGTTTCGAGTTGCAAATATTAGCAACAGAACCAGTATCAAATACCCAGGTGCTACTGCGAGCTCTAGTAAGGTACACATCAATAACATGTATATCACATATACCTTTGTTCACCTTGCCATCCTTCTTATCCGCCAAATACTTGGGGCAGTTCTGCTTCCAGTGACCAGTCTGCTTGCAGTAGAAGCACTTAGTTTCAGGCTTAGGTCCAGACTTGGGTTTCTTCTCCTGAGCAGCAACTTGCTTGCCGTTCTTCTTGAAGTTCCCCTTCTTCTTCCCTTTGCCCTTTTTCTTGAAACTAGTGGTCTTGTTAACCATCAACACTTGATGCTCCTTCTTGATTTCTACCTCCGCAGCTTTCAGCATTGCGAAGAGCTCGGGAATAGTCTTGTTCATCCCTTGCATATTATAGTTCATCACGAAGCTCTTGTAGCTTGGTGGCAGTGATTGGAGAATTCTGTCAATGACGCAATCATCCGGAAGATTAACTCCCAATTGAACCAAGTGATTATTATACCCAGACATTTTGAGTATATGCTCATTGACAGAACTGTTCTCCTCCATCTTGCAGCTATAGAACTTATTGGAGACTTCATATCTCTCAATCCGGGCATTTGCTTGAAATATTAACTTCAACTCCTGGAACATCTCATATGCTCCATGACGTTCAAAACGTCGTTGAAGTCCCGATTCTAAGCCGTAAAGCATGGCACACTGAACTATCGAGTAGTCATCAGCTTTGCTCTGCCAGACGTTCATAACATCTGGTGTTGCTCCAGCAGCAGGCCTGGCAACCAGCGGTGCTTCCAGGACGTAATTCTTCTGAGCAGCAATGAGGATAATCCTCAAGTTACGAACCCAGTCCGTGTAATTGCTACCATCATCTTTCAACTTTGCTTTCTCAAGGAACGCATTAAAATTCAACGGAACAACAGCATGAGCCATCTATCTACAATCAACATAAACAAGCAAGATACTATCAGGGACTAAGTTCATGATAAATTTAAGTTCAATTAATCATATTACTAAAGAACTCCCACTTAGATAGACAGCCCTCTAATCTTCTAAGTGATTACGTGATCCAAATCAACTAAACCATAACCGATCATCACGTGAGATGGAGTAGTTTTCAATAGTGAACATCGTTTATGTTGATCATATCTACTATATGATTCACGCTCGACCTTTCGGTCTCCGTGTTCCGAGGCCATATCTGCATATGCTAGGCTCGTCAAGTTTAACCTGAGTATTCTGCTTGTGCAAAAACTGGCTTGCACCCGTTGTAGATGGACGTAGAGCTTATCACACCCGATCATCACGTGGTGTCTGGGCACGACGAACTTTGGCAACGATGCATACTCAGGGAGAACACTTCTTGATAATTTAGTGAGAGATCATATTATAATGCTACCGTCAATCAAAGCAAGATAAGATGCATAAAAAGATAAACATCACATGCAATCAATTTAAGTGATATGATATGGCCATCATCATCTTGTGCTTGTGATCTCCATCTCCGAAGCACCGTCATGATCACCATCATCACCGGCGCGACACCTTGATCTCCATCGTAGCATCGTTGTCGTCTCGCCAATCTTATGCTTCCACGACTATCACTACCGTTTAGTAATAAAGTAAAGCATTACATCGCGATTGCATTGCATACAATAAAGCGACAACCATATGGCTCCTGCCAGTTGCCGATAACTCGGTTACAAAACATGATTATCTCATACAATAAAATTCAGCATCATGCCTTGACCATATCACATCACAACATGCCCTGCAAAAACAAGTTAGACGTCCTCTACTTTGTTGTTGCAAGTTTTACGTGGCTGCTACGGGCTTAAGTAAGAACCAATCTCACCTACGCATCAAAACCACAACGATAGTTTGTCAAATAGACTCCGTTTTAACCTTCGCAAGGACCGGGCGTAGCCATACTTGGTTCAACTAAAGTTGGAGAGACAGTCGCCCGCAAGCCACCTGTGTGCAAAGCACGTCGGGGGAACCGGTCTCGCGTAAGCGTACGCGTAAGGTTGGTCCGGGTCGTCTCGTCCAACAATGCCGCCGAACCAAAGTATGACATGCTGGTAGGCAGTATGACTTATATCGCCCACAACTCACTTGTGTTCTACTCGTGCATATAACATCAACATAAATAACCTAGGCTCGGATGCCACTGTTGGGTTTCGTAGTAATTCAAAAAATTTCCTACGCACACGCAAGATCATGTGATGCATAGCAACGAGAGGGGAGAGTGTTGTCTACGTACCCAACGCAGACCGACTGCGGAAGCGCTGACACGACGTAGAGGAAGTAGTCGTACGTCTTCACGATCCAACCGATCAAGCACCGAAACTACGGCACCTCCGAGTTCGAGCACACGTTCAGCTCGATGACGATCTCCGGACTCCGATCCAGCAAAGTGTCGGGGAAGAGTTTCGTCAGCACGATGGCGTGGTGACGATCTTGATGAACTAAAGCAGTAGGGCTTCGCCTAAACTCCGCTACAGTATTATCGAGGAATATGGTGGCAGGGGGCACCGCACACGGCTAAGGAATAGATCACGTGGATCAACTTGTGTCTTTCTGGGGTGCCTCTGCCTCAGTATATAAAGGAGCCAAGGGGGAAGGGGCCGCCGGCCAGGAGGAGGGCACAGGAGGAGTCCTACTCCTACCGGGAGTAGGACTCCCCCCCAATCCTATTCCAACTAGGATTCCCAAGGGGGAAAGAGGGAGAGGGGTGGTCGGCCACCTCTCCTAGTCCTAATAGGACTAGGGGGGGAGGCGCGCAGCCCTTATGGGCAGCCCTTTCACCTTTCCACTAAGGCCCAATAAGGCCCATATGGCTCCCGGGGGGTTCCGGTAACCTCCCGGTAACCCGGTAAAATCCCGATTTCACCCGGAACACTTCCGATATCCAAACATAGGCTTCCAATATATCAATCTTTACGTCTCGACCATTTCGAGACTCCTCATCATGTCCGTGATCACATCCGGGACTCCGAACAACCTTCGGTACATCAAAATGCATAAACTCATAATATAACTGTCATCGTAACCTTAAACGTGCGGACCCTACGGGTTCGAGAACAATGTAGACATGACCGAGACACGTCTCCGGTCAATAACCAACAGCGGGACCTGGATGCCCATATTGGCTCCTACATATTCTACGAAGATCTTTATCGGTCAGACCGCATAACAACATACGTTGTTCCCTTTGTCATCGGTATGTTACTTGCCCGAGATTCGATCGTCGGTATCCAATACCTAGTTCAATCTCGTTACCGGCAAGTCTCTTTACTCGTTCCGTAATACATCATCTCACAACTAACATATTAGTTGTAATGCTTGCAAGGCTTATGTGATGTGTATTACCGAGAGGGCCCAGAGATACCTCTCCGACAATCGGAGTGACAAATCCTAATCTCGAAATACGCCAACCCAACATCTACCTTTGGAGACACCTTTAATGCTCCTTTATAATCACCCAGTTACGTTGTGACGTTTGGTAGCACCCAAAGTGTTCCTCCGGCAAACGGGAGTTGCATAATCTCATAGTCATAGGAACATGTATAAGTCATGAAGAAAGCAATAGCAACATACTAAACGATCGGGTGCTAAGTTAATGGAATGGGTCATGTCAATCAGATCATTCAACTAATGATGTGACCTCGTTAATCAAATAACAACTCATTGTTCATGGTCAGGAAACATAACCATCTTTGATTAACGAGCTAGTCAAGTAGAGGCATACTAGTGACACTTTGTTTGTCTATGTATTCACACATGTATTATGTTTCCGGTTAATACAATTCTAGCATGAATAATAAACATTTATCATGATTATAAGGAAATAAATAATAACTTTATTATTGCCTCTAGGGCATATTTCCTTCAGTATGCCCAAGCATGGGCCTTGATCAATGGTCTGCCGTCGGCACGGTGGCGGGTGCGACTCGTCGGCAGCTGGGCAGATCCGCCGGGATTCTACCCTTCTCTGATCCTTGACAGCGCGGGCATCTTCGGGGGAAACCCTAGATCTCCTTGGGATCGAGCGATGACGACGCTTTTGCGTCGTAGTCCCTCTTTAGGGCATCATTTTGGAGTTTACTTCGGTTGAAGGGACCAGCGACCTCGGTGGTGCATGTCTGGTGGAGCAACTGCCGGTGAAAATCCCGTCGACTACGGTCATGGCGGACGATGACGGCGTCTTAGAAGTCGTTTCCTTGTCGTGGCATCGTCGTTGCAGTCTGCGTCCTCAGGCTCGGGATGCTCCGGGGGAAACCCTAGATCTGGGTCTTCCGGATCGGACGATGATGGTGTTTTATCGCTTTCCCTCCTGGGGGCATCGTTTTTGGAGCAAATGATGGCTAGGGGATGGTGGAGTGGTACTTCATCTCACACATTGATGGCGGCAGAGATCGGCGGCATGGCGCTGTGGAGGCTCGACGTCCGATGCGCGGAGATGGACTCGCGCAGGAGGAGGTAGCTGTCTGGCGTCATGGTGACGTCGATGCCAGAGTGGCCAGACAAGGTAGAAGCCTCAATATAATCTGAAGACGGACCTGTGGAAGATGGCGGTGACGACACACGAGTGCGTCTGACCGGATTGTGTCCCAGACCCGGTATGTGGCTCGGCTGGGGCTTCCGGCTTTTGATGTTAGGCTTAGGTGAGTGGTCTGGGTAGTGGCCCAGCTAGCATCCCTTCATCATATGGATAGGAGTAGCGGCATATGTTGCCAAGATGGTGGATTCAGGTATATTGTTTGTAATACTTTGTAAGGTCTTCGAGAATAATCAATAAAGTGGTTGTATGCATCTCCCAGATGCAGAGGCCGGGGGTCATCCCCCTTTTCTAAAAAAAATATAATGACCTTTATTTATTGTCATTCATGACACATACTACTACATAATTTAATATGATACGGTATCATATCATGATACAAGCATCTCTTTCCTCATTCAATTGTGTGCCACCTCGACAAAAATAGTTGACATGTATGATACTATCTATAATATTGTCTTTGTGGCCAGGCTTAACTGTTGCATGGAGTGATTTAATGCACCTTCAACATGTGATGAGGAGGGGAAAAGACTTATAAAAACCAAAAAAAAATTGAGATAAGCCCTATAAACCGTAAATGAGGTAGTAGCAAGTACTAGTACTTATCGAAGAGGACGCCATTGTGACTGTGTACTCGTAACATATATGATTATTCATAAACATTTCAATTTAATTGATAAACAACTCTAATTACAAAATGAATTATGGACAACTCTAATTCTACTGCTTTGGTGAGATGTCACTAGGAATTATGGATCCCTTTCCTTTAGTTTTCTTTATTTTCAGTTTCGTAACATTCTGATTTTTTGTTCATTCGTAAACAAAAATCAACTTTGACCACGCAATACATTAATTCTTTGAACTAGCAAAGCTAGTGGGATTGACAACCTCAAGTTCTTTAGTTGTGTGACGGCCAGATCATTGGCCTGTAGGGGAACTCCACAAATTCGATACCTTGGTTCTCAAATACCAAGAGAGGATTCTTCAGATACTACAAACTTATTATCTTCATGGCCTAACAAATATTCATCTATCGGGTACATTATGTTAGACGAGCATACCAGGAAGTAATCATCTTGCATCTTCCGTTGCCGAGGGTGTTTTCAAAAAGATCATAGGTTCTGCATTTAATTATTTTTCCTCCTAGTTATTTACTTTGCTTAGTCGCTTTTTATTTATCATTAATTTGATTTCTACACTTTGAAAAACTCAAAAACAACAAAAATGTTTAAATTTCAGCAAGTAGTTTATTTTGTTTTACTTAGTTGTCATGGCTAGTTTTTCCTGTTACTACTATTTCCCCTAAGGTGGAAGTACTCAACTTCAAGAAAAGGGAACATAGACGGACGCGGAGTATGTGATCGCGAGCTCACAGGAGCTCGGAATCACACCCGTCCAGGATTGCTATGAGATTCGTTGTATTCAATGCTAGTTCGGGTGGGTGGGTCCATAGCAACGACGGGAAATTTAGATATACGTCACAATACTTGTCTGACAGCTGGGGCAAGTTCGACGGAGAAATGCACGCCGTCGCATGAGCGCGGCTGAGCCGTGGCTCGAGCTTCTCGCCGCCGTCCTGATCCGTGGATCAGGTCCGGTGCTTTCCGCTAGCGTCGGCAGAGCCCACAGTTATTGCAGTAGTTGGGACAGTGGACGATTAGAGGAGTGAGGTTGGATTTGGCTATCATCCCCATCAGACTCGAGGCGGAGATATTGACTCCGGCGGGAGGAAGTGGGCGGCGAAGCAACCCGTGAGAGGCTCCGGCGACCATGGAGTTCCTACTTCAGCCTATAAACAGGTACGGATCTGATGCTTGGCCAAATATTATCATTGTTTTTGGCTCTGTGGTTGGGAACTGATCTAGATTCAGTCTTCTAAACTTGCTTTTTGATTGATAAGAACACTCCTGGAAGAGGTGAATGATAACAATGGCTCAATGGAACCCGTGCGGTTCCCAGTTGCCGCGGTGGCCGAGGTTCAGGATGCAGCCCCGGCGGCTTCGAGCGTCGACGGGCAGATATGCCCGGCGGAGGCAGGAGCCGCGGACATGGCTCAGTGCTCCGAGAACTCAATTGAACAAATTGACCCCAAAACACCAGGGTGGACGCAAAGGTACGACCCTGTGAATCAAAATACTCGATACTGTTCGGCAAAGTAGTCTGTACTATCAGATTTGCGACATTTAACTGACGAAGCGACGGTGGAACAGAGTACATAACCTCTGATGAGTTAGATATCTACGGATGTTGGTAGGTCGCATGAATTTGTTAATGCAGATATATATTGAGCAGCTGATTTGTGATATGATATATTAATGACATCATTCTACGGTTTGTAATTCCAAAACGTTAGGCTGTACCTGATAGTCACATGTAATTCATTCGCTGATCTGTCTGTGCAGAGTGCGAGTTGGTGTTGCTGCTCCAGGAAGGCCTCCTTGTGCAGACAGGGTAACGGCGCTGGAGAAGACTGTCAGGGAATTTGCGGAGCATCCAGGCGAAGTGGTTATGGTGCCAAAGATTGGAACAACTTTTGACACGCTCGGAGAAGCTTATGACTTTTACAATCTGTATTCATGGGAGAAGGGATTTGGAATAAGATATGGAAAGAGCAGGCTAAATGTTAGCAGGACCAAGTGTATGCAAGAGATAGTTTGCGGATGCGCGGTACGGATAATTATACACCCCAAGAGCTGTAGCATTTTCCCATTATGATCATGTATGAAAATCCCTGATTATGTATCTGACTTTCTTCTTTCTTGTATCAGGGGAAGCCAATTGTCAAAAATACTCGTTCGTGCCACTGTGAATGCCCAGCACTCGTCAGATTACTTCGGTCAAAGGACAATGGATGGTACATAGCAGAGCATCGAGATGGGCACAACCATGCACTTTCCCAAACTTATGGACAGACAATACACTGGCCGTCACACAAGCATATTGATGTTTACAGCAGGGACCTAGTGAAGCAGCTGCGGCAGAATAATGTAAATCTTGCTAAGGTGTATAGCATTATAGGCAGCTTCTTCGGGAGGATGGAGAATGTGCCGTTCACTAAAAGAGCATTAAGAAATTTGTGTGGCAAGATTAGCCGCGAGAATTTAGAGGATGATGTGAGGAAAACAATGGAAGTCTTCCATGATCTGTGCTCAAAGGATCCACAGTTTACCTATCGGGTTCAAGCAGACAATGAGGGCAGAATCAGCAACCTTATGTGGGCTACCGGTAACAGCCGGCTGCAGTATAACTTCTTTGGGGATGTGGTTACATTTGACACGACGTACAGAACAAACCTGTATGACATGCCCTTTGGGTTATTTGTTGGTGTCAACAACCATTTCCAGAGCATCATATTAGCTGGTGTGCTTGTGAGGCATGAGACAGTTGAAACCTTTGAGTGGGTCTTCTCAAAGTTTGTTAGGATAATGGGCGGTAGTGCACCACAGACAATCCTGACTGGTAAGATGGTGCAGAACTAATTTAATTTATGTTGCATTTATGCATTGAATCAGGTGGGGTGAAACACTATTGACCATTGTATTTGTGAATTGCAGATCAGAACAAGGCAATGGAGGTTGCCATACAAAATGTGATGCCAGACACGGCACACCGATGGTGCAAGTGGCATGTGCTAAAGAAGGCAAAGGAGTCGCTAGGCCCTTTGTACTCAAAGAAGAGTGATTTCCGACTAGAGTTCCATAAGGTCGTCAACCACATGCTAACAATAGATGAGTTCGAGGAAGGATGGAAGTACCTAATAGAGAAATACAACTTGAAAAGTCATGACTACATGACTAATTTGTACGAGATACGACACAAATTGGCGAAGCCGTATTTCAAGGGCGTATTCTGTGCAAAGATGACTAGTACTCAACGGAGTGAAAGCGCAAATCATATGTTGAAGAACTATGTGCCCCCTGGGTGTCCAATGCATATCTTCATGAGGAAATACATGAGTTTAATTTTTGACAGAGAATCTGAGGAGAATTATGAGGAGAAGCGGACAACAATAGTAAGTGGTGAATGAAATACAAATTTTCCAGATTAAAAATTCGGTTTTTTCGTATGATGAACTAACTGCTTACTTATTGATGCATTGTTTCTCAGGGAAGGCCTCTTATGCGAGAAAATCTGGCAACTAAGAGACATGCCGGGAAGATTTAGACGAGGGCAATGTTTGAGCAATTTGGTCACATATTATATGAGTGTGGTCACATATTATATCATGCACTCATACAACGTTTCCCGCTTCACCTTCGATATGTTGTGTTGTTTTATGGCACCGGGATATGGTGTGGTTAGGACAAAAAATTGCAAATGGAGTCACAGAAATATGACTCAAAAGGTAATTTGGCTAGCTGACATAGATAACCAACCTTGGTGAGGGGCATCTTCAGCTTTTTCCCATCGAAATGGCGGGCTATATGGACGACGCAAGCTCCAGTCTCATTACTGATCATCACAAAACAAATTCCATAAGAAACCACAGATGACATTTGACATAATGATGGAAGCAAATTGCAGATAGAAAACACATTACCGAGAAAAAATGCTATCAGCAAGTGCGGGGAACGTGACTTTCCATCCATCTTTCCTCACAGGCCAGCCAGCATAATACTCATTTAAGCAAATAAACAAGGCATCATGTAGCTTCCAAGCTGTAATCTCATCTCTCTGCTGAGTGGACAAGGGTTGGCTTCTCTTGCTGTACATTGGATCAATTACAAACATGAGGCGGGCTACCATGTCCCAGAAAACTACAATCCATCCTTTAGGCCGTGGAACGGGGGTGAAGAACTGCATATAAGAAATGAAGCAACAGGTGACCAACTAGTAGGCATATGATAAGAGAAAAATCAAATGGCCGATGCTAGTTCACTCTCATACCAGCTGAGCTGATGTGATGTCATATTTGAGTGAGTCGGCACACAATGCTTTCTGTATTGACACCGTATGTAGGAAATCATGATCCGATAGTACAAGCGTCTGCATTTAGTCAAATCCATCAGTCGGTGATTGCATGACCATACTGTATATTAAAGAACAACGTGCAAAAAATTTCGATAGCTATGTAAGACTGACCGAGAATTCTGGTTCAATTGGGTGCCTTCAAGTTAAGTATGGTGAGTGTTTATCTGCTTCCTGGTCAGACTGACAATACCTTCTGATAATGACTGACATCACCTCATGGTCGATAAGCTCATCTTCAACCAGCTGGCATTTCAATGTTGAACCCGTTATTCGTAAGAACCTCAGATTCTCATGAACAAGAAAATTCCTGGATATATATACAATGGAGTGTCAGCCTCATGGTGAATAGATGTCTATAGTTAAGAAACATGTACCAGAAGAGTCTGCATTGAGATAGGCACCTGCATAATTCTTCTGTCGGTGCTGTAGCAAAGAACCCTTCCAATTGTTGGGACACATACGGCTACGGTGGTAGCGGGACAGCACCCCTGATCCATGGGTCTATCTGGAATCCAGATCTGACGACATATTTTCTTCCAGGAAGTCCCTCTGCCTTTTGTCCAAACACCGTGGTGCTTCCATCATTCGGAAGGTCAATAAACAATTCACTGATAGCCTGCAGTGTCTGCCTTGCAAACTGAAAAATCTGAGATGTCGTTGTTGCGAGTGCTCCTTCCTCATGTCGCGACCTCTTGTTCTGCTGACGGTCTGACTGGTCATCACCATGGAACCTCGGTTCAGAGTTGCCATCTGAAATTGGAGTTACAGTTAACATATATAATAAAAAATCGGCACATGGCAAATTCATTACAATATGCAAGTAAACAGAAAGCAGGTAATTACAATGTTAACGGTTCGAGACCTTTGCAAGCAGACATATCGAGCCTGACACCTGGTATTTTCTGGCCAACCGGAGTCCTCAGTGTGTCAACTGGAAATTTATCTACTGCTCTTGCCGGACAGTTAGTAAAACCTCTAGCAGTACAGCAGATGCACCTCTTGCTGATTGATGCCATTAGTTTGTCCACAAATTTGATCATGTCTGCCTACATATTTGCGCGGGCGGTGTTGATTTCACGCTGGCATTTGGCATTCTGCTCCTTCAATATAAAACTCAACTCATCCCTAACCTGCAGCAAACAAGTTAACCCACATACGGCATCAGATTCAGTAAAGATGGCGAGAGTAGCCCCAATTGCAATTGTTGGAAGTTAAAGAAAATACAAAAAATAGAAGAAACCGTAGCAGCGAAACCTACCAGACTGGGGTATCGGCTCCGCATGTGCTCTATAAAGTCCATTGGTCCAAGCATACGTAGTGGTGTCTGAACATCCATTAGGTTCCCGACAGCTGAAGATGCTACATGAGCTGAATCGTTCCTGTCATTGTTGAACTTGCCAACATCTTCCTCCATATTGCCGCCATCAACTGGCTGGTTGGATGTTCTCTCAGTGGAATCAGCAATGTTGCAACGAGCGTAGCATAGATCATTACCTTGACGAATCTTCCATGGATACATATGAAAAACATTTGTTATGATGAGGGAGAATCAATCATCACTGTCACCTAACAACAGTAAGATTACCATGCATTTCGAGTAGGATGTGGGGCCCTTCCCAATGTGAGTCACCATTGTTATCATGTTCATCATGCTGCTTTGGTCGAAGTCACTAATGTGAGGAAGGACATTATGGTTCTTATTGAAAATTCCAAGGTCAACATTGTCGAGGAAGAATATCTGCATATAAAGGTTGTTAATACGGCATCCATGTGAATGAGAAATGTATCACACAAAGCATTACAAAGGATCACATAAACCATGATGATGAGCCGGCTGTTGTGGCCTCAGCACAGATAGCAGACAAACCTGTAAAAACAAGTGGCAACCAACAAGATTGGTGTTCAAATTGTTGGCCATCATATCGTTCTTAAGCCGCCAGACTGCCTCTAGCAAAAAGTCAAGTACAAACTCACACCAGTTGAATTGTGATATGTTCTCCGTATTTGCCAGCGCACCCCAGTAGTCTATGGTGCCATAATCATGTTTTGTTCTAGGTGCCAGAACATGGCCCATAACAAATATGACGAATGCAATCTGCAAGCAATCCCTCTCCATCTTGCTGGAAGCCTCGGAAATGTCACGGAGAAGGAATTCCTCAGCCGCACGCAGGCTATGCACTTCCGTCCTGTCCATCCCTAACGTCCTCTTTATGAATGTTACCGCTTCTGGCTTGATGAAGCCATCGCGCCCTTTAACACTTCGGTGACCACACGGAATGCCAAAAACCTTGTGGATGTCTTCCGCAAAAAACTTTAGTACCTTGGTTTCTGACAGAACAATTGCTCGGCGCTCGACGCAGACCTTGCTCATAGTCCAGGCATTGAACTTAAGGTTGAGCTTCTGCAGCAAGGGTAGCTTTAGCATTCCACCAAACCCAATTTCAGTAATGAGCCACCTCTTGTAATCATCAAATGTCTGGATCACTTCTACTGCTTTTCTGACTGATATTCGTGAAGTTGGAGCAGGAGGTGCCTATTCATCATTGGCTTGCAATGGCTGCCTATTGGTGTTGTCATTAGCTGCATCCCCAGAGGCTGCGGTCCCATCACAACTACCAGCGTCAGACATGGTGCCTACAATTGAGAACACTTTTATTGTGAGTGAGCTTGAACTAATGTACCCTGATAAAAGAATGATGGAGTTTTTTGCTACAAGACATGGAGTAAAATCATCTGTACATGTGTTGCTCCCCATGCCTGGCGAACTATGCTGAACTGAACATTAGTACTAGATAATCAGATTGCCTGGTGCCTCAAGTAGCTACTGTTGGGTTAAATAGGCGTATGACTGAACTTGCTTAATAAATACGGTGAAGACAATTATTACAACACAACTTAGGACTGGTCGTTAGGATAAGTTGAATCAGATCCGGATACAGCACACAAGCAGTTTGACGGCAGCATGAATTTTGGAATTGAATGGTGCGACAGATCCATCTTTGCTGATCTAGCGCAAATTTGAATAGATAATGGGTGGATTGCTCGGGTCATATGCATGGGACGAGGAGGGGCGGAGAAGGTGGGGTGAGGGGATTGAAAAAAATGAGCACTTACCTATAGATCTCCCGCCGGAATGGGTTCGCCGTGGGCCAAATCGCCGGCGACTTCGCTTGGGAGAGGAGCTTAAACCGGGGCAAGCGAAACAGAGGGGTGATATGAGGGCTGTTGGGTGGGTGCGGGCTGGTGGTTGGAGATAAGGTCAGTAAATTTCTGGAACGGTGGGTAGGTGCAAGAATTTATTGCATCCACCGGTCATGCCGATGACAGCGGCATCCCGTTCTAATGTGGTTAATTAAGTAACCAGTTTCCTCACAAAAAAATTACGCTTTATTGGCTATAGAACAAAGATCTAACATTAGTACTTCTGCCCAAAAATACGGTCGGGGCAAAAATAAATATCTGAACATAAATTGAGTACTAATTGCATGACACATATCGTAACAACGGTCTTCCAGAAGAACCCACTGACAAATCTCATTACCAACCACTCGGATACAAATGAAACACTTCCTTATTCTCATTACCAACCACTGGGATACAAAGGACACACAACCTGATTCTGATTACCAAGCACTGTGATACAAAAGACAGACTACCTAATTATTCCTTCTATTCTGTCAACAAGACCACCTTCTACCTGCTAAGGAGGGAGACTACTTTCAGCAACGCCAAGAAAATGAGGACACCAACAAACAGTATGGCAGCATCCAAGAACACAAGAACACGGAGCGCGGCGGCGGAAGAGCCTGCTTGATTAACCCTGAAGGCTTGGGAAACTACTGGAACAGTGCACTGCTGCTGGACAACACGGACTCTGCGATTCAAAGAAGATCCAGCCTGGCTGCTTCCGTGTCCTAGCTGTTGTGCCGTCCCCAAATGGAAGCTTAACTCTGCAAGGTACTCCTCCTTGGTGCTCATGTAGTTGCAGATTCCAGCCTGCAACTCAAATCGGACAGTAAAACTCAATGTATTAGTCGATCTGACTGCAGACGAGTACTTAGATGAAGGAATGGCGAATGGATTGTACTCACGTCCTTGTTGACGCACTTGTAGAAACGAACGCCTGCATTCTGCCCCGCCCGAGCAATCCAGGTGAAGACCCGACCACCGCACTCAGGGCAGCTGATTAGCGGCGGGAGTTGCTCGAACCCGCTTGAGGATGAGGACGCAGACATGCTACCCACAAGAATATGTGGCGCTCGTCTGGTTTAGTTCGCTCTCAATCTCTGACTAGGGGAGCAATGGGTGGACTGCTATATGAAGAAGGATGAGTGCGAGGAGGTGTGCTGGAGAAGATTGGTAGCTGCCTCCGGTGTTGCCATAAATGAGCAAACCGGCTCCTTTGGACCAGCTACCGTGACAAAATGGTTCCCCTCGTCCAACCCCGTCTGATCCGCCGCCCCACTAACTGACAGGGTTTCCTGTGCAGTGGGCCATTGCACATATGGAGTAATAATATATGTGGATATATACCTAGTACTATACCAATTGCAGCACAGATCACGAGGGGGATAAATGGCACAGATAGCGGGATCCTGTGAGCTCGCGCTCACATGAGTATTTTCGAACATAGACCTTTAAATGCTTGGTATAGGATTCAGGATGCACAGTGTAGATCTACTCACAAATGTTCACTACAATACTCCTCGGAAACTTTTATGTTAGCTTGTATTCTAGGTAGATACATGCCTTGGACACCATAACTAAAGGTGACTTTATAGGTAGCCGTCAGAATGATTAATCGACCAGAGGGGATGAATAGGAGTATTTGATGAATGTGGAAAAGCAACCTACTTCTTTCGCCTCTATATACTCATATACCCTGAAAACATCCAGGAGCACCACGAAACCCTATTTCCACCGCCGCAACCTTCTGTACCCGTGAGATCCCATCTTGGGGCCTTTTCCGGCGCTCCGCCGGAGGGGGAATCGATCACGGAGGGCTTCTACATCAACACCATAGCCTCTCCGATGATGTGTGAGTAGTTTACCACAGACCTTCGGGTCCATAGTTATTAGCTAGATGGCTTCTTCTCTCTCTTTGGATCTCAATACAAAGATCTCCTCGATTCTTTTGGAGATCTATTCGATGTAATTCTTTTTGCGGTGTGTTTGTTGAGATCCGATGCATTGTGGGTTTATGATCAAGATTATTTACGAAAAATATTTGATTCTTCTCTGAATTCTTTTATGCATGATTTAAATATCTTTGTAAGTCTCTTCGAATTATCAGTTTGGTTTGGCCTACTAGATTGATCTTTCTTACAATGGGAGAAGTGCTTAGCTTTGGGTTCAATCTTGCGGTGTCCTTTCCCAGTGACAGCAGGGGCAGCACGACACGTATTGTATTGTTGCCATCGAGGATAAAAAGATGGGGTTTATATCATATTGCTTGAGTTTATCCCTCTACATCATGTCATCTTGCCTAATTTGTTACTCTGTTCTTATGAAATTAATACTCTAAATGCATGCTGGATAGCGATCGATGTGTGGAGTAATAGTAGTAGATACAGAATCGTTTCGATCTACTTGTCACGGACGTGATGCCTATATGCATGATCATGCATAGATACTCTCATAACTATTCACTTTTCTATCAATTGCTTGACAGTAATTGGTTCACCCATCATAGATTATGCTATCTTGAGAGAAGCCACTAGTGAAACCTATGGCCCCCGAGTCTATTCTCCATCATATTATTTTCCCGTCAACTAGCTATTTATGTCACCATTTATTTTGCAATCTTTACTTTTCAATCTATACAACAAAAATACCAAAAATATTTATCTTATTATCTTGATCAGATCTCACTTTTGCAAGTGGTCATGAAGAGACTGACAACCCCTTTATTGCGTTGGTTGCAAGGTTCTTGATTGTTTGTGCAAGTACGAGGGACTTGCGTGTAGTCTCCTACTAGATTGATACCTTGGTTCTTAAAAACTGAGGGAAATACTTACGCTACTTTGCTGCATCACCCTTTCCTCTTTAAGGGAAAACCAACACATGCTCAAGAGGTAGCGATCGGCAGGCCACAGAGAATAAATGGATCTTCAAGAAGAAGACTGACGCTGACGGAAATGTTACTGTCTACAAAGCTCGACTTGTTGCAAAAGGTTTTCGACAAGTTCAAGGAGTTGACTACGATGAGACCTTCTCACCCGTAGCGATGCTTAAGTCCGTTCGAATCATGTTAGCAATTGCCGCATTTTATGATTATGAAATTTGGCAAATGGATTTCAAAACTGCATTCCTTAATGGATATCTTAAACAAGAGTTGTATATGACGCAACCAGAAGGTTTTGTCGATCCAAAAGGTGCTAACAAAGTGTGCAAGCTCCAACGATCCATTTATGGACTGGTGCAAGCCTCTCGGAGTTGGAATATACGCTTTGATAGTGTGATCAAAGCATATGGTTTTATACAGACTTTTGGAGAAGGCTGTATTTACAAGAAAGTGAGTGGGAGCTCTGTAGCATTTCTGATATTATATGTAGACGACATATTGTTGATCGGAAATAATACTAAATTTCTGAATAGCATAAAAGGATACTTGAATAAGAATTTTTCAATGAAAGACCTCGGTGAAGCTGCTTATATATTGGGCATCAAGATCTATAGAGATAGATCAAGACGCTTAATTGGACTTTCACAAAGCACATATCTTGATAAGGTTCTGAAGAAGTTTAAAATGGATCAGGCAAAGAAAGGGTTCTTGCCTGTTTTACAAGGTGTGAAGTTGAGTCAGACTCAATGCCCGACCACTGCAGAAGATAGAGAGAAAATGAAAGTCATTCCCTACGATTCAGCCATAGGTTCTGTCATGTATGCAATGTTGTGTACCAGACCTGATGTGTGCCTTGCTATTAGTTTAGCAGGGAGATACCAAAGTAATCCAGGAGTGGATCACTGGACAACGGTCAAGAACATCCTGAAATACCTGAAAAGGACTAAGGATATGTTTCTCGTATATGGAGGTGACAAAGAGCTCGTCCTAAACGGTTACATCGATGCAAGTTTTGACACCGATCCGGATGACTCTATGTCACAAACCGGACACGTGTTTTTATTAAATGGTGGAGCTGTCAGTTGGTGCAGTTCCAAGCAGAGCGTCATGGCGGGATCTACATGTGAAGCAGAGTACATAGCTGCTTCGGAAGCAGCAAATGAAGGAGTCTGGATGAAGGAGTTCATATCCGATCTAGTTGGCATACCTAGTGCATCGGGTCCAATAAAAATCTTTTGTGACAATACTGGTGCAATTTCCTTGGCAAAGGAACCCAGATTTCACAAGAGAACCAAGCACATCAAGAGACGCTTCAATTCCATCCGCGATCAAGTCAAGGAGGGAGACATAGAGATTTGCAAGATACATACGGATCTGAATGTTGCAGACCCATTGACTAAGCCTCTCTCACGAGCAAAACATGATCAGCACCAAGACTCCATGGTGTTAGAATCATTACAATGTAATCTAGATTACTGACTCTAGTGCAAGTGGGATATTGAAGGAAATATGCCCAAGAGGCAATAATAAAGTTGTTATTTATATTTTCTTATATCATGATAAATGTTTATTATTCATGCTAGAATTATATTAACCGAAAACTTAGTACATGTGTGAATACATAGACAAACAAAATGTCACTAGTATGCCTCTACTTGACTAGCTCGTTGAATCAATGATGGTTATGTTTTATAACCATAGACATGAGTTGTCATTTGATTAACGGGATCACATCATTAGAGAATGATGTGATTGACTTGACCCATCTGTTAGCTTAGCACGATGATCGCTTAGTTTGTTGCTATTGCTTTCTTCATAACTTATACATGTTCCTATGACTATGAAATCATGCAACTCCCGAATACCAGAGGAACACTTACTGTGCTATCAAATGTCACAACGTAACTGGATGACTATAAAGATGCTCTACAGGTGTCTCCGATGGTGTTTGTTGAGTTGGCATAGATCGAGATTAGGATTTATCACTCCAAGTATCGGAGAGGTATCTCTGGGCCCTCTCAGTAATGCACATCACTATAAGCCTTGCAAGCAATGTGACTAATGAGTTAGTTACGGGATGATGCATTACGGAATGAGTAAAGAGACTTGCCGGTAACGAGATTGAACTAGGTATTGAGATACCGACGATCGACTCTCGGGCAAGTAACATACCGATGACAAAGGGAACAACGTATATCGTTATGTGGTTTGACCGATAAAGATCTTCGTAGAATATGTGGGAGCCAATATAAACATCCAATTTCCGCTATTGGTTATTGACCGGAGACGTGTCTCGGTCATGTCTACATAGTTCTCGAACCCGTAGGGTCCGCACGCTTAACGTTCGGTGACAATCGGTATTATGAGTTTATATGTTTTGATGTACCGAAGATAGTTTGGAGTCCCGGATGTGATCACAGACATGACGAGAGATTGATATATTGGACGGCTATATTCGGACACCGGAAGTATTCCGGATGATTTCGGAGAAAACCGAAGTGCCGGAGGGTTACCGGAACCCCCCTCCCCCCGGGAAACTAATGGGCCACATGGGCCTTAGTGGAGAGAGAGGGCCGGCCAAGGCAGGGCCGCGCACCCCTTCCTTCCCCATTCCTCCTCCTAGTTGGACTAGGAAAGGGGGAGTCCTACTCCTACTAGGAGGACTCCTCCCCTCCTTGGCGCACCCCAAGGGTCGGCCGGCCTCCACCCTTACTCCTTTATATACAGGGGTAGGGGGCACCCTAGAACACACAAGTTGATCATTGATCCCTTAGCCGTGTGCGATGCCCCCTCCACTATAATCCACCTCGGTCATATTGTCGTAGTGATTAGGCGAAGCCCTGCGCCGGTAGCTTCATCATCACTGTCATCACGCTGTCGTGCTGACAAAGCTCTCCCTTGACACTCAGCTGGATCGAGAGTTCGTGGGACGTCACCGAGCCGAACGTGTGCAGATCGCGGAGGTGCCGTACTTTCGTTGTTAGGATCGGTCGGACCGTGAAGACGTACAACTACATCAACCGCGTTGTCATAACGCTTCCGCTTACGGTCTGCGAGGATACGTGGACAACATTCTTCCCTTCTCGTTGCTATGCATCACCATGATAGATCTTGCGTGTGCGTAGGATTTTTTTTTTTGAAATTACTGCGTTTCCCAACACCTGCTAGTTGGTTTCTCAGCAACTTGTATTTTCACTATTTTTCTGTTTTTAGTCTTCGTAAGTTGTTGGTTGTAATCTAATATTAATTCAAAGTCAAGCTCACCTTGAGCCTTTTCTCTAAAGCAAACATTTAAAGAATAAGATCTAATTTTTATTTTTACTTTTGCAATGAGAAGAAGAATTTTGTTTGACGTTCTTCCTTGACAACATTTGTTGTCCCGGATATTCATTGCTAAACAACAATGGCAAAAGGTGTGAAGTAATTGCTTGTTTTTGAGAGATCAGTGAACTTGTAACATTCTTCATATTCTACCACGATTCTGCGAACGGGAAAAAATGGAGAGCATTAATTTACGTATCATTCTTCTCGGGTCGGCTCCCAACATGCGGGAGCACCTATGCCTCGCTTATATATTGAGAGCGAGGAAGGTCTCGCCGAAGGAGCGCCCACTCAGCTGCAAGTATTGCGCCAGCCTAACTTTTAAGTTAATCTTTTTTAATGTTTTCTTCATATTCTGTGTTGTTATTTTTCACTTTTGTTTATAATTTAGAATATGTTTCAATACAAATATTCCAAACATTAATTTACGTCAAAAAATAAAATTGAGATTTTGAAAAATGTTAATGCAGTGTAATATTTTGTTAGTATAACTTTTAAAAAGTGATGATAACTTAAAAATATATTTAAAAATGTTACGTGTTTCAAAAATATGTACATGGAATTTTAAAAATAAACTTTCATACAATATACCAAAATGTTCGTGTGATTCAACAAACATGTTAAGCGTGTATAATTGTTGTTTCCATATTTATAAGGAAAATGTATGATGTGTCCGAAAAGAGTAGGCATCAAAACATATATTTGAAAAAAATATTAATCATGTGTTTGAAAAATGATAAACCAGTGTAAAAAGATGTTTTAGATTTGTACCAAAAATATAAATGTGTATGAAAACAATGGACATCAAAAGAATGATGTGAAAAGATGTTAGTCATGTATTTTTAAAATATTAAGCGTGCATAAAATAAATTAAACATGTATAAAAATGTTTTGGATGTATAGAAAATGTTTTGAAGTATTATGCGTACAAAAAGTACACATCAAAACATATATTTGAAAAACGTTAATCATGTATAAAAATATTAAACCTATACAAGAAAATGTTTTAGATGCATACAAAAAATGTACAATGTGTACGAAAAAAATAGACATGGAAACATATATTTAAAACTTATTAAACATTTATTGTTCCAAAAATATCTTTGCGGTGTATTAAGAAAAATGTACAATGTGTATTAAAAAGTAGACTTTGAAAAAACTATTTCATAGAAAAATGCTAATTATGTATTTTAAATATATATAACTTGTACTAAAAAATTTAAACATGTATACAAATGGTAAACATGTATAAAAAAATGTTTCGTATATATAAGAAAAATGTACGATGTGTAAAAAAGTAGACATCAAAACATATATTTGGAAAATGTTAATGATATACTATATGAATTTTTTTAACGTTTATAAAAAATGTTATGTATGTATACCAAAAATGTACTGTGTGTACAAAAAAATAGATATCAAAAAAAATATTTGAAAATTTTTAAACGTGTTTTAAAGAAACGATCTTGACATATAACGAAAATGTACAATGTGTACAAAAATAAATGAACATTAAAATAAGTATTTAAAGAAAAACGGTTATTTAAAAAAGTTGGTAAACATGTATTTAAAAATATTCTTGACATATACAAGAATTGTACAATGTGTAAGAAAAATGTAGACATATGTTGAAAATCAAGGAAGAAGGAAAAATGGGGAGAACAAAGAAAAGTGAAGAGAAAACAAGAAAACCTCATAAAAAGGGAAGAAATACAAGAAAAATCACTTAAAACCGAAAAATGAACGAAGAAAACCGATGAAAAACAAAGAAAAACAGAAAACCAAAGAAAAGCAGTGACGAAACAAAGAGAACTGAAGAAAAGCAAAAAAACCAATAATGAAGAAAGACCCGAAGAAAACCAGAGCGAACGAGCGAAGGAATGAACTGACAAAATAGGTCGCCCCAAATACTGTAGCGCAGAGGAGAAAGCTTGTGGCGAGCGTATCTTACAAGTCGCTGTAAGCGAGATATAGCTGCGGTGCATGCTAGCGTCGGCTCCCTCCTCTCTTCCTGCCGTGGTAGGCCTGGTTGTCGGCCCCTCGTTCGGTTGGGTCAGCCTCACACGCTTGCCGTGCCCCGCTCCTCCTCCCGCCCGGCGCCGATCGGAGCACCGCTGCGTGCGTAGCGTAGGTGAGCAACGCAAGACTCGCCGCCTCCCACCCTCCCACCTCCGTCGCCGCGCCTATAAAATCACGCCCTCCGGCACCACCACCACACCGCGCCGCAAACCACACGCACACAGAACGCTCAAGCTAGCAGCGCGCGCACCGAGCCGGCGACTACGACGACGATGGCGGTGACCACGGCCCAGCTGCCGCAGCCGCGCGCCCTGGCGGCCCTCCTCGTCCTGGTGCTGCTCATCACGCTGGGCGGCGCGGCGGAGGCGCAGCCGCCGCTCGGCACCTGCGGCGCGCAGCTGAGCCAGCTGGCCCCGTGCGCGCGGTACAGCGTGCCGCCGCTGCCGGGGCAGGCGCTCCCGACGCCCGGGCCGGAGTGCTGCTCCGCGCTGGGCTCCGTGTCCCGCGACTGCGCCTGCGGCGCCATCGACATCATCAACAGCCTCCCCGCCAAGTGCGGCCTCCCGCGCGTCTCCTGCCGTAAGATCATTATAAACACTCCATGCTGATTGATTCATGTGCTGCTCTCTCTTTGCCTGAATATCTATCTAGCTGAACTGACGGGCTCCCGGTTGTTTCCCTTTGACTGCTGCCGCTGCAGAGTGATCGCTCGCTGCCTGGCTCCATGCAAGAAGAGGAGGAACTGAAGAAGACGACGATGAATAAGAGATCGATGGTCGGAGCAACCATCTTGAGTAGTATTAGCAGTGCCTAGTAGCTGTCCTGTCCGTCTAGATCGATCCCCTGTGATCATTACAGGCTCTCGTGTCTGTTGGCCTCTGTTGAAGGTCAGATTAATAACAATAGTAATGAAACCAATTTGCACCGAAGGTCCTTCCAGACCCAAACATATAATGAACCCACAATGAAACCAAGGCATCTTTCTCTCTCTGAAACGAACAATGATTATCGCTGCGCTAGCGCGCATTCATAACCAAATATCCTGAATCCATTGCTGATCACTGTTTTATACCCCCTACATAAGACTAAAGTGATGCGAACCGTTCCACATCACAAAAGAACACAGTTTGAACTCTTCGACACAGACCAATTTTAGATTCCCTAATAAAAGCCATATGCAAGTATAGACATGTAAAACCCCAACTCAGTCTCAGATGGTGGTATCCCTAGGTGAGGCTCAATCTTTTTCCCCTAATCAGTAATCTGCTCTATAAATAAGGCTTCCTGCTTGCTTGTTAACCCGAGATCAGTAAACGATTGGTCGCCGTCAGCAGTGGTAAAAGCACGCCTGGGGTATGTCCTTACCTGCAAGACACACAATGGTAAATACGAGACCGGATGGCAGTAAGAGTCAAGCAGTTTAATGCTAAAATACAAATGAAAACAAATTAGTGGTTGTAATATTTTCACACTTCAAGTTACATTTGAACAGTTATTTTAACTTTCTTTGTGTGTATGAAAAGCTGATGATAACTACTCGTTGCAACTTGCAAGCTACTCCCTCTGTCTCAAAATGTAAGGCGTTTTAAATGTAAGACGTTTCAAAAACTTCATACATTTTGAGACAGAGGGAGTACCTATTTTCTTTGTGTTATTCCCACTAGATATACTTGAATGTATCAAGAGTAAAAAGACGGAGATATATGGTCTATGGAACAGATGAACTTATAAAATGCAAAGGAATAGGGGGGAAATCATAGTAACACCGGGTCCAAATGGTTTCCCAAATGCTGCTCAGTGCGGTCAACTACAATATTTCAATGGATGAAATATGCACTACTGATACTACAATCAACTGGCAGAAAAAGCACAATATAACTTTCAACATTGCTTGGACCAAACATCTGTCGTGGACTGTCCTCAAAAAGGAAATTAGAGACACTGCACGAACACGAACAGTGCCAGAGAAGCAATTCTCCAGTCTGCAGTCTGCACTGCAGAAAGAATGATCTCCCCCTGACAGCACATAGCAGCCAGAGCAGCAAATAGCACTATCCGGTGTTAGCTAATATGACCGGAGCTTGATGTATAATGTACTCAACAGTGAGCATGAAGTTATGGAAGCATAAAACTTGTTGGCAGGGCACATATACATCCTCCTACAATCACTGTCAATCCTTTCTCTTGCTTCTAAAATTTCTCAATGAGCGCAAAATTTGCATAGTCCTGCTAGTCTGCCACACCATGTAACTTGAAATGTTCATTATGAGAACTAAGAATATCCCATTTTGTAGTGATCCATAGAATGTGTTAGTTGTAGGAACGCAAAGACACCAAAGTCATCCCAAAGCTCAAGAATGAATTTGGTAATCTGTAAATGCTTCTCCCTAGAGAGCCACATGATTCATGCATAATTATAGTAATCCAAATGCTACAGAAACTTACATAAAATTACCTTCTTGCATAGGTCAAGGAATACTAGCAGGTTACCTCAAGAAAACAGGATGCTAAGCTACGCAGACGCTGGATTGAGAAAATTCAACAAAGCACACAGCAAGCAAAACTAATCTGCTCTTGGGATCAGATGAATCCATTATTTTATTTTATTTGAAATGAGGCAAAAGCTTTGCCTATTCCATTAATTAGGAAAAAGGTTGTTGCGTTAACTGCAGACAACCAGGCGAAAACCGGAACATAGGGCCCAGCCCATTCTTGCCGACAACACAACAAGCTCAGCAAAAAGACAGGGCCGAACCCAGTATTGGTTTGGGTAGCTCAGAAAATTATATATTATCATGCACGTGACTGCTAGTGCCTGACATACCAGTCCATAAGGAAGAATACTAGGTTGCACTCATTTTTATTAAGACAGTTAACTCTACATGGGAGTATGCATATGAAATATTATAAAATAAGAAAAATATAACACTAGAGAATTACCAGTCTGTAGGTTTCTGGCTTGCAAGTCCTGCCAACGTCTAAGAAATCAAAAAGGGACTGCAAGCAAACCAGCATGTCAGAAGCATGTATTAGTGGCAAGAGGCAAGTATAAATGAACCCTTCTTTTCTGGAATCTGGCAGATCAAAAGCAGTTTTTTTATTAAGTTCAAAAGCAGCTTACCTTGAATTTATCAGATTTTAAAAAGCGACGCCCCTGTCGACTACCGTCAGGCATGCGAACTACAAGTGTTATAACACCTTCCTTGTCTGAAGGTGGCTCCAATGGCAATGATGCTTCTTTGGCGGCAAGATTGGACTCAAGCTCCTGTTTACATAAAACATCAGAAACAGCATAACTGGCAGATCCCCAACAATGCCAGGTAATGAACTTATGATAAATAATTATAAATATCAAGCAAGTCTCAACGGAACAACAGAAGCAAAGAGCTTAGTTATCCTATTGGATATGTTTAGTTCATATAGCTACAGTTTGACAAACTTTGCCAAGGGTGTGTTAGCTGTTTGTGGCTAATGTTTGTTTCACTGTCACAGCTGTGGCATGCCACACTTTCTTAGCAGCCAGCCCCAGCTATCATAGAGCCGTTTTGCCAAATCTTGCCATGGTTGTGGCGACCAATTCTCTCCATGCCTTTTGTGGCTTGTCACAGGTCAGCACAAAAAGTCTAGCAAGATTCAGCTATCAACCAAACATGCCCAAAGTTTTCTTGAAAGTAAGATAATATTGCCACATCATATCTACAGTTAACCAAACCTATAATAAGACCACTGTAAGTCTGCAACATAACATAAACTAAAGCCTTATAGTTTTTTCTAAGAAAAATAAGTTTCGTATGATCACAGCAGTGATCTAGTTATCTACCACTCACATACTGGAAAATACTCTTAATTATCATCCAATTGTATTTTGAATTATCTGCAACAGAAAGGTACCTCTTTCTCAAGCTGCATTTTACGCCGTTCCTCCTCCTCTTGCTTTTGTTTCTCAAGAGCAGCTTCTCTTGCGGCAGCTTCTTCCAGCAGTCGGAGCTCAGCTTCTTGTAGAGTCTTCATCTCCTTTTCTTGATCAGCTTGGAGTGATGCAAGGTACTCATCATCCTGTAATATAACATTCTGGAAGTTAAAATCCAATATCTTTTGCATTTAGCAACAATGCATAAAGCTTCAAGTACAAACCTGCTGCTCACGTAATAACCGTTGTTCAGTCAATTCTGGTGGTGGAGAGTGCACTACTTGGGGATAATGACTCGAGCTCGCATGAGATGGAACGGATAATGGATATGTTGGTGCTTCAGGAATTCCACCAAACATTGCAGCCTCAAGCATAACAGCTTCATCATGTTCCTCAGAAGAAATGCCACCCCACTTTTCCAGAAGAAGAATTGTGTGAGCAATGAGGCTGAAGTAATACCGTTAACTGCTTAATATTAAGGTACAGATCAAAGGCTACAATACCTCTGATGGGAAATCAGTTCTGTTATACTGATGATCAAGGTTTTGAGGCTGCGAACTTGAGGGAGGACTATCACCTGGGAGAACAGGTTCTGTTGACTCTGTGTCTCCAGAAGGGATGCGCCTAGAACGACGTCTAACTAATGGCTGTTCTTCAACATCCTCGATCTCATCATCTGAGCTCTCTTCATCTGCTGGTTGCATAGTTGTTCCACTCCTCCCTGTACCTAATCCTTGCCTCCAAATAGGAAGAAAACGCAAAATAAATGCATTGCTATTAGCCTACCGCAGTAAGGTAGCCTGAGGATGAAGAGCAAGAGGGTACAAAATAATATTCACCTTCTCACTGTTCCAGCTGCAGTTTCCATGTCTTCATCAGATAAACGATCTTCCAAGTTTATTCCACCCATATGTTGAGTCCGTTCTTGCTCTGCTGTCTGATATTTATTTAAAATTTAGGTAAAGCAAGACTCGACAAGCTCGTTCTAACCTATCCCTGTGGAGAGAGAGAGAGAGAGAGAGCTTACATTTGCCAGTTCTTCAGCCTCTCTTTTTGAAGCTTCAATTGCAGCCCGAATCATTTCCTCTTCTATGTCATTGTCTGTGACATGAACCAGTGGAGGAGCAGTTGGCAGAGGGTTTGGCTGTGACGCATTGCTACGGATACTAGCATGCTGAGAAGACAGCCCAGATGACAACTCCTCCTCGTCGTCATCTATTATGATAGTCTCACGAACTTCTGGTCCATAAGAAGGCCCATGTCCAGTGACATTCTCAACAACAGAAGCCTGACCAGAAGGACCCATGTGAATGTTGTTGTCATTAACTTCATTACATATCTCTCTAGGGTGCGGACCTTGTGCATCACGATTGGGAGTACCAGCAGAACCAACACTATCAAAAAACATTTGCTGGAAATTGGGATCCATTAGTGCAAAAGGGTCGTGCAGAGCTTCAGGGAACAATGGTCTTTGAAACGTGTTATCAAGTGGTCCGTCCAGCTCCATATCATCATGATTAACAGGTGGAATACTTTGATTGATTGCGTTCCTGAAAAACAGAAACACATCAATTATCTGCCCTAGTGCAACATGGTATCTGGAAGGTAATTGTTCTGCCTCTGATCCAGTTTACTTGTCACTTTAGCTAAATGCACATAGAACAAGTAATTGGTGGTTTAAACTTTGATACAGGCTATCCATATTAATTGTGTGTAGCTCTTTACAACCAATAAGCAATTTATAGGGATATTGGAGGGAAGTTCAGAAAAACCAAACTAACAAGCAATATTTGCATACTAAAAGTACTTTGGAATTATCTGAAGAAAATGTGCTGGAAAAATTTAAATACATACACTGTGCTATCTCCTTCAGTGAAGTGTGCATTGACTGCCTGATTGAGGTCACCAGCATGTTCCTGTGTGCCATTTATCAAAAAAGCACTGAGGTTAGATATATAGATGACATCGATGGTAGAATGATGCACTTTCTTTTCACGGCAACAGAATGTTGCACTTGAACAATCAATTTGGAGGCGATGCCCTAGAAGATTTGCGAACCACGCACATTCACAGGGTGATTTCAGAAATAAGATGACCATTTGAAGATAACATGGTACCCCAGCTGGTATGTGTGCACTGAGTTAAACTTTGGAGATGTCAAGTCTAGCACAACTGGATGAGACCAAACATAATCAACAGGATAACTAGGAAATTACAATGTAGTACCTGCTTGTGAAATTCAAATTCCTGAACCTAGACGAACAAGTACAGGGGGGAATCCACTAAATCTACAAGCCTACCATCCAGATGAGCCAAGCAATTTCGTTTTTTTTAGATTATTATTAGTGAACCGCGCACCATATTCCAACTAAGAGACCGCCAAACAATTCGTCTCGAGTAGTAACTGCAAATCAGGGGTTATGTGACCAAATTGGGCTCTTACCAAAACCATAGCTTTGAGTAAAGGAAGGCAGCAAGGGGACAAAGACAAGCCACGAGACTGCTGAGGTAATTCCATTCCATAACTGCACTAGCAGAACAGCGACGCGGGGATTCGCAAACAAATCGGGCCACCTCAACCCACCACGCGCAGACCCCTTCCCCGGCCCAAACAAGTGGACTAAAACCTAGCACCGAGCGATCCATACCCGGCGCAACCAAATCCGCCGCGCGAGCCCAGCCGATTGCGCTAGATTGGGCGGGCGCCTGAACCAAAGGAAACTGGGCAGGAAGAGGAGCGGGAGGGGGCTTGGGCGATACCTCGAGCTTGCGGATGGCGACGGCCTCGTCGGCGCCGGTGATGCTGATGAAGGTGTCGATCGCCTCCTGCTGCGGCCTCGCCATGGCGGGCGCCGGGGGAGGGTTTGGAGGCGACGCTCGCACGCAGGGGAAGGGGGAGAGGAGAGAAGATGAGCGTATGGGAGAAGCCAAACTCGGAGGCTCAAGAAGGGAGGAGCGTTCTGTCTGTCACGTGGTGGCCGGTGAGCCAGGGCCAGAGGTGACTGCTTTCCTAGGGTCACCTTTTGAAAGAAACTCTTTTTCCTAATTTTTTTGGTTTATGAAATGGTAAACGATTCTAATCGGGCAACCGGCTAGGGCTTGCGCCGGTCGCAGTTCCTCCCTACGCAGCCACGTGTTCGGTTGGGGGTCCACCCACACCGCCCGCGCCGCTTCCTTCCATATCCTTTCACGCGTTTTCAACCTTCATGTGGCGATGCTAGAACCGGCACTGGCGAAGTTGCGACCGGAAGATGGTTTTGCTAGGACCGACAAGATTACAAGCTGTGATCGGCACAACAATTTGCTGGAACTGGCGACACCGGGAGCTGCAACCTTCGAGTCGGAGAGCTACAAGACAATGGATGCCATGCTCTCTCGTCGACAGGATGCTGCAACCGACGCAGCCGGATCCTGCAACCGACACGTTCGGATGTTGGGATTAACCGGCGTGGATGACGTGCAGAGCTTGCGTGGGCGTGGTGTGCTGGAACCTTTCCGGCATGGATGCTATGTGTGGGAGCTCTCGGTGCTGGAACGGGTCGGCTACGACGCTGCAGAGTCACAGCGAGGCGTGTAGCGAGCGCGACACTGGCGAGCTCGAAGCCGGAGCGTGTTGAGGGGTCGGGGCAGTCTTTGCTAGTAACTGGCGACGACCAGGGAAGAGGACGATATGAGTGAAGGAAATATGCCCTAGAGGCAATAATAAAGTTATTATATATTTCCTTATATCATGATAAATGTTTATTATTCATGCTAGAATTGTATTAACCGAAAACATAATACATGTGTGAATACATAGACAAACAGAGTGTCACTAGTATGCCTCTTGACTAGCTCGTTGATTAAAGATGGTTATGTTTCCTAACCATAGACATGAGTTGTCATTTGATTAACAGGATCACATCATTAGGAGAATGATGTGATTGACTTGACCCATTCCGTTAGCATAGCACTTGATCGTTTAATTTGTTGCTATTGCTTTCTTCATGACTTATACATGTTCCTATGACTATGAGATTATGCAACTCCCGTTTACCAGAGGAACACTTTGTGTGCCACCAAATGTCACAACGTAACTAGGTGATTATAAAGGTGCTCTACAGGTGTCTCCGAAGGTACTTGTTGGGTTGGCGTATTTCGAGATTAGGATTTGTCACTCCGATTGTCGGAGAGGTATCTCTGGGCCCTCTCGGTAATGCACATCACCTAAAGCCTTGCAAGCATTGCAACTAATGAGTTAGTTGCGAGATGATGTATTACAGAACGAGTAAAGAGACTTGCCGGTAACGAGATTGAACTAGGTATTGAGATACCGACGATCGAATCTCGGGCAAGTAACATACCGATGACAAAGGGAACAACGTATGTTGTTATGCGGTCTGGCCGATAAAGATCTTTGTAGAATATGTGGGAGCCAATATGAGCATCCAGGTTCCGCTATTGGTTATTGACCGGAGACGTGTCTCGGTCATGTCTACATTGTTCTCGAACCCGTAGGGTCCGCACGCTTAAGGTTTCGATGACAGTTATATTATGAGTTTACGACTTTTGATGTACCGAAGGAGTTCGGAGTCCCGGATGAGATCAGGGACATGACGAGGAGTCTCGAAATGGTCGAGACGTAAAGATCGATATATTGGACGACTATATTCGGACATCGGAAAGGTTCCGAGTGATTCGGGTAATTTTCGGAGTACCGGAGAGTTACGGGAATACGTATTGGGCCTCATTGGGCCATACGGGAAAGAAGGAAAAGGGCATCAAGGGTGGCCGCACCCCTCCCCTTGGTCTGGTCCGAATTGGACTAGGGAAGGGGGGCACCCCCTTCCTTCCTTCTCCTTTTCCCTTCCCTTTCCTTCCCTCCTACTCCTACTACTTGGAAGGGCTCCTAGTTCTACTAGGAAAGGGGGAATCCTACTCGCGGTGGGAGTAGGACTCCCCTAGGGCATGCCATAGAGAGGGCCGGCCCCTTCCCTCCTCCACTCCTTTATATACGTGGCCAGGGGGCACCCCATAGACACACAAGTTGATCTTCGTGATCGTTCTCTTAGCCGTGTGCGGTGCCCCCCTCCACCATAATCCTCGATAATATTGTAGCGGTGCTTAGGCGAAGCCCTGTGATGGTAGAACATCAAGATCGTCACCACACCGTCGTGCTGACGGAACTCTTCCCCGACACTTTGCTGGATCGGAGTCCGGGGATCGTCATCGAGCTGAACGTGTGCTAGAACTCGGAGGTGCCGTAGTTTCGGTGCTTGATCGGTCGGGCCGCGAAGACGTACGACTACATCAACCGTGTTGTGCTAACGCTTTCGCTTCCGGTCTATGAGGGTACGTAGACAACACTCTCCCCTCTCGTTGCTATGCATCACCATGATCTTGCGTGTGCGTAGGATTTTTTTTTTGAAATTACTACGTTCCCCAACAGTGGCATCCGAGCCTAGGTTTTATGCGTTGATGTAATATGCACAAGTAGAACACAAGTGAGTTGTGGGCGATATAAGTCATACTGCTTACCAGCATGTCACACTTTGGTTCGGCGGTATTGTTAGATGAAGCGGCCCGGACCGACATTACGCGTACGCTTACGCGAGACTGGTTTTACCGCCGTGCTATGCACACAGGTGACTAGCGGGTGTCAGTTTCTCCAACTTTAGTTGAACCGAGTGTGGCTACACCCGGTCCTTGAGAAGGTTAAAACATCACCAACTTGACAAACTATCGTTGTGGTTTTGATGCGTAGGTAAGAACGGTTCTTGCTAAGCCCGTAACAGCCACGTAAAACTTGCAACAACAAAGTAGAGGACGTCTAACTTGTTTTTGCAGGGCATGTTGTGATGTGATATTGTCAAGATGTGATGAGATAAAAGTTGTTGTATAAGATGATCATGTTTTGTTGAAGTTATCGGCAACTGGCAGAAGCCTTATGGTTGTCTCTTTATTGCATAAGATGCAAGCGCCAGATAATTGCTTTACTTTATCGCTATGCGATAGCAATAGTTGTAAGAGCAATAGTTGGCGAGACGACCATGTGACGACACATTGATATAGATCAAGATGATGGAGATCATGGTGTCATGCCGGTGACGATGGAAATCATGACGATGTTTTGGAGATGGAGATCAAAGGCACAAGATGATGATGGCCATATCATGTCACATATTTTGATTGCATGTGATGTATATCTTTTATGCATCTTATTTTGCTTAGTTCGATGGTAGCTTTATAAGATGATCTCTCACTAAATTTCAAGATAAAAAGTGTTCTCCCTGAGTATGTACCGTTGCCAAAGTTCGTCGTGCCCAGACACCACGTGATGATCGGGTGTGATAAGCTCTACGTCCATCTACAACGGGTGCAAGCCAGTTTTGCACACGCAGAATACTCAGGTTAAACTTGACGAGCCTAGCATATGCAGATATGGCCTCGGAACACTGAGACCGAAAGGTCGAGCGTGAATCATATAGTAGATATGATCAACATAATGATGTTCACCATTGCAAGCTACTCCATTTCACGTGATGATCGGTTATGGTTTAGTTGATTTGGATCACGTGATCACTTAGATGATTAGAGGGATGTCTATCTAAGTGGGAGTTCTTAAGTAATATGATTAATTGAACTTTAATTTATCATGAACTTAGTCCTGGTAGTATTAGCATATCTATGTTTTAAATCAATAGCTTGCGTTTAGCTCCCCTGTTTTATTTTTGATATGTTCCTAGAGAAAATTAAGTTGAAAAATGTTAGTAGCAATGATGCGGATTGGATCCGTGATCTGAGGATTATCCTCATTGCTGCACAGAAGAATTATGTCCTTAATGCACCACTAGATGACAGGCCTATTGCAGGAGCAGATGCAGACGTTATGAACGTTTGGCTAGCTCAATATGATGACTACTTGATAGTTTAGTGCACCATGCTTAAACAGCTTAGAATCGGGACTTCAAAGACGTTTTGAACGTCATGCACCATATGAGATGTTCCAGAAGTTGAAGTTAATATTTCAAGCAAATATCCGAGTTGAGAGACATGAAGTCTCCAACAAGTTCTATAGCTAAAAGACGGAGGAGAATAGCTCAAGCAGTGAGCATGTGCTTAGATTGTCTGGGTACTACAATCGCTTGAATCAAGTGGGAGTTTATCTTCCAGATAAGATAGTGACTGACAGAATTCTCTAGTCACCATCACCAAGTTAGTAGAACTTCGTGATGAACTATGATATGTAAGGGATAACGGAAACGATTCCAAGCTCTTCGTGATGCTGAAATCAACGAAGGTAGAAATCAAGAAAAGCATCAAGTGTTGATGGTAAACAAAACCACTAGTTTCAAGTAAAGGGACAAAGTGAAGAAAGGGGAACTTCAAGAAGAACGGCAAGCAAGTTGCTGCTCAAGTGAAAAACCCAAGTCTGGACCTAAGCCTGAAACTGAGTGCTTCTACTGCAAAGGGACTGGTCACTGGAAGCGGAACTACCCCAAGTAATTGGCGGATAAGAAGGATGGCAAAGTGAACATAGGTATATTTTATATACATGTTATTGATGTGTACTTTACTAGTGTTTATAGCAACCCCTCAGTATTTGATACTAGTTCAGTTGCTAAGAGTGGTAACTCGAAACGGGAGTTGCAGAATGAACAGAGACTAGTTAAGGGTGAAGTGACGATGTATGTTGGAAGTGGTTCCAAGATTGATATGATCATCATCGCACACTCCCTATACTTTCGGGATTAGTGTTGAATCTAAATAAGTGTTATTTGGTGTTTGTATTGAGCATAAATATGATTGGATCATGTTTATTGCAATACAATTATTCATGTAAGTTAGAGAATAATTGTTGTTCTGTTTACATGAATAAAACCTTCTATGGTCATACACCCAATGAAAATGGTTTGTTGGATCTCGATCGTGGTGATACACATATTCATAATATTGAAGTCAAAAGATGCAAAGTTAATAATGATAGTGCAACTTATTTGTGGCACTGCCGTTTAGGTCATATTGGTGTAAAGCGCATGAAGAAAATCCATGCTGATGGGTTTTTGGAATCACTTGATTATGAATCAGTTTATGCTTGCGAACCATGCCTCATGGGCAAGATGACTAAGACTCCGTTCTCCGGAACAATGGAGCGAGCAACAGATTTGTTGAAAATCATACATACTGATGTATGTGGTCCGATGAATATTGAGGCTCGTGGCAGGTATCATTATTTTCTGATCTTCACAGATGATTTGAGCAGATATGAGTATATCTACTTGATGAAACACAAGTCTGAAATATTTGAAAAGTTCAAAGAATTTCAGAGTGAAGTGGAGAATCATCGTAACAAAAATAAAAGTTTCTACGATATGATCGCAGAAGTAAAATATTTGAGTTACGAGTTTGGCCTTCAGTTAAAACAATGTGAAATAGTTTCACTACTCACGCCACCTGGAACACCACAGTGTAACGGTGTGTCCGAACATCATAACCGTACTTTATTAGATATGGTGCGATCTATGATGTCTCTTACCGATCTACCACTATCGTTTTGGGGTTATGCATTAGAGACAGCTGCATTCACGTTAAATAGGGCACCATCTAAATCCGTTGAGACGACACCGTATGAACTATGGTTTGGCAAGAAACCTAAGCTGTCGTTTCTTAAAGTTTGAGGTTGCAATGCTTATGTGAAAAAGTTTCAACCTGATAAGCTCTAACCCAAATCGGAGAAGTGCGTCTTCATAGGATACCCAAAAGAAAATGTTGGGTACACCTTCTATCACATATCCGAAGGCAATATATTCGTTGTTTTGAATGGATCCTTTCTAGAAAAGGAGTTCCTCTCGAAAGAAGTGAGTGGGAGGAAAGTAGAACTTGATGAGTTAACTGTACCTGCTCCCTTATTGGAAAGTAGTTCATCACAGAAATCTGTTCCTGTGACTACTACACCGATTAGTGAGGAAGCTAATGATAATGATCATGTAACTTCAGATCAAGTTACTACCGAACCTCGTAGGTAAACCAGAGTGAGAACCGCACCAGAGTGGTACGGTAATCCTGTTCTGGAGGTCATGTTACTTGACCATGACGAGCCTACAAACTATGAGGAAGCGATGATGAGCCCAGATTCCGCGAAATGGCTTGAGGCCATGAAATCTGAGATGAGATCCATGTATGACAACAAAGTATGGACTTCGATTGACTTGCCCAATGATCGATGAGCCATTGAGATTAAATGGATCTTCAAGAGGAAGACGGACGCTGATAGTAGTGTTACTATCTACAAAGCTAGAATTGTCGCAAAAAGGTTTTCGACAAGTGCAAGGTGTTGACTACGATGAGAGTTTCTCATTCGTATCTATGCTTAAGTCTTTCCGAATCATGTTAGCAATTACCGCATTTTATGAAATCTGGCAAATGGATAAACAAAACTGCATTCCCTAATGGATTTATTAAAGAAGAGTTGTATATGATGCAACCAGAAGGTTTTGTCAATCCTAAAGGTACTAACAAAATATGAAAGCTCCAGCGATCCATCTATGGACTGGTGCAAACATCTCGGAGTTGGAATATATGCTTTGATAAGTTGATCAAGCATATAGTTTTATACAGACTTGCGGTGAATCCTGTATTTACATGAAAGTGAGTGGGAGCACTACAACATTTCTGATAAGTATATGTGAAAGACATATTGTTGATCGGAGATAATGTAGAATTATTCTGCAAAGCATAAAGGAATATTTGAAAGGAGTTTTTCAAAGAAAGACCTCGGTGAAGCTGCTTACATATTGAGCATCAAGATCTATAGAGATAGATCAAGATGCTTGATAAGTTTTTTCAATGAGTACATACCTTGACAAGATTTTGAAGTAGTTCAAAATAGAACAGTCAAAGAAGAAGTTCTTGCCTGTGTTACAAGGTGTGAAGTTGAGTAAGACTCAAAATCCGACCACGGCAGAAAATAGAGAGAGAATGAAAATCATTCCCTATGCCTCAGCCATAGGTTCTATAAAGTATGCCATGTTGTGTACCAGACCTATTGTATACCCTATCCTGAGTTCGGCAAAAGAAGTACAATAGTGATCTAGGAGTAGATCACTGGACATTGGTCAAAATTATCCTTAGTGGAATAAGGATATGTTTCTCGATTATGGAAGTGACAAAAGGTTCGTCGTAAAGGGTTACGTCGATGCAAATTTTGACACTGATCCAGATGACTCTAAATCTCAATCTGGATACATATTGAAAGTGGGAGCAATTAGCTAGAGTAGCTCTGTGCAGAGCATTGTTGACATAGAAATTTGCAAAATACTTATGGATCTGAATGTGGCAGACCCGTTGACTAAAATTCTCTCACAAGCAAAACATGATCACACCTCAGTACTCTTTGGGTGTTAATCACATAGCGATGTGAACTAGATTATTGACTCTAGTAAACCCTTTGGGTGTTGGTCACATGTCGATGTGAACTATGGGTGTTAATCACATGGTGATGTAAACTATTGATGTTAAATCACATGGCGATGTGAACTAGAACTGAAGGAAATATGCCCTAGAGGCAATAATAAAGTTATTATATATTTCCTTATATCATGATAAATGTTTATTATTCATGCTAGAATTGTATTAACCGGAAACATAATACATGTGTGAATACATAGACAAACAGAGTGTCACTAGTATGCCTCTACTTGACTAGCTCGTTGATTAAAGATGGTTATGTTTCCTAACCATAGACATGAGTTGTCATTTGATTAACGGGATCACATCATTAGGAGAATGATGTGATTGACTTGACCCATTCCGTTAGCATAGCACTTGATCGTTTAATTTGTTGCTATTGCTTTCTTCATGACTTATACATGTTCCTATGACTATGAGATTATGCAACTCCCGTTTGACTATGAGATTATGCAACTCCCGTTTACCAGAGGAACACTTTGTGTGCCACCAAACGTCACAACGTAACTGGGTGATTATAAAGGTGCTCTACAGGTGTCTCCGAAGGTACTTGTTGGGTTGGCGTATTTCGAGATTAGGATTTGTCACTCCGATTGTCGGAGAGGTATCTCTGGGCCCTCTCGGTAATGCACATCACCTAAAGCCTTGCAAGCATTGCAACTAATGAGTTAGTTGCGAGATGATGTATTACGGAATGAGTAAAGAGACTTGCGGGTAACGAGATTGAACTAGGTATTGAGATACCAACGATCGAATCTCGGGCAAGTAACATACCGATGACAAAGGGAACAACGTATGTTGTTATGCGGTCTGGCCGATAAAGATCTTCGTAGAATATGTGGGAGCCAATATGAGCATCCAGGTTCCGCTATTGGTTATTGACCGGAGACGTGTCTCGGTCATGTCTACATTGTTCTCGAACCCGTAGGGTCCGCATGCTTAAGGTTTCGATGACAGTTATATATGAGTTTATGAGTTTTGATGTACCGAAGGAGTTCGGAGTCCCGGATGAGATGAGGGACATGACGAGGAGTCTCGAAATGGCCGAGACGTAAAGATCGATATATTGGATGACTATATTCGGACATCGGAAAGGTTCCGAGTGATTCGGGTATTTTTCGGAGTACCGGAGAGTTACGGGAATACGTATTGGGCCTTATTGGGCCATACGGGAAAGAAGGAAAAGGGCCTCAAGGGTGGCCGCACCCCTCCCCTTGGTCTGGTCCGAATTGGACTAGGGAAGGGGGGCGCCCCCTTCCTTCCTTCTCCTTTTCCCTTCCCTTTCCTGTTGGGGAACGTAGAAATTTCAAAAAATTTCCTACGCACATGCAAGATCATGGTGATGCATAGCAACGAGAGGGGGAGAGTGTGATCTACGTACCCTTGTAGATCGACAACGGAAGCGTTAACTTGGTTGATGTAGTCGTACGTCTCCACGGCCCGACCGATCAAGCACCGAAACTACGGCACCTCCGAGTTCTAGCACACGTTCAGCTCGATGACGATCCCCGGACTCCGATCCAGCAAAGTGTCGGGGAAGAGTTCCGTCAGCACGACGGCGTGGTGACGATCTTGATGTTCTACCATGGCAGGGCTTCGCCTAAGCACCGCTACAATATTATCGAGGACTATGGTGGAAGGGGGCACCGCACACGGCTAAGAATATGATCACGTGGATCAACTTGTGTCTCTAGGGGTGCCCTGTGCCTCCGTATATAAAGGCTCAAAGGGGGGGCTGGCCGGCCAAGAGGTGGCGCGCCAGGAGGAGTCCTACTCCTTCCGGGAGTAGGACTCCCCCCCTTTCCTAGTTGGAATAGGATTCGCGGTGGGGGGAAAAGAGGAGAGAGAGGAGGAAGGGGGGCCGGCCCCCTCTCCTTGTCCTATTCGGACCAAGGGGGGAGGGGCACGCGACCCATCTATGGCCACCTCTCCTCTCTTCCACTAAGGCCCACTAAGGCCCATATACTTCCCGGGGGGTTCCGGTAACCTCCCGGTACTCCGGTAAAATCCCGATTTCACCCGGAACACTTCCGATATCCAAACATAGGCTTCCAATATATCAATCTTTATGTCTCGACCATTTCGAGACTCCTCGTCATGTCCGTGATCACATCCGGGACTCCGAACAAACTTCGGTACATCAAAATGTATAAACTCATAATATAACTGTTATCGTAACCTTAAGCGTGCGGACCCTACGGGTTTGAGAACAATGTAGACATGACCGAGACACGTCTCCGGTCAATAACCAATAGCGGAACCTGGATGCTCATATTGGCTCCTACATATTCTACGAAGATCTTTTATCGGTCAGACCGCATAACAACATACGTTGTTCCCTTTGTCACCGGTATGTTACTTGCCCGAGATTCGATCGTCGGTATCCCATACCTAGTTCAATCTCGTTACCGGCAAGTCTCTTTACTCGTTTCGTAATACATCATCCCACAACTAACTCATTAGTTGCAATGCTTGCAAGGCTTCAGTGATGTGCATTACCGAGAGGGCCCAGAGATACCTCTCCGACAATCGGAGTGACAAATCCAAATCCTAATCTCGAAATACGTCAACCCAACATGTACCTTTGGAGACACCTGTAGAGCTCCTTTATAATCACCCAGTTACGTTGTGACGTTTGGTAGCACACAAAGTGTTCCTCCGGCAAACGGGAGTTGCATAATCTCATAGTCATAGGAACATGTATAAGTCATGAAGAAAGCAATAGCAACATACTAAATGATCGGGTGCTAAGCTAATGGAATGGGTCATGTCAATCAGATCATTCAACTAATGATGTGATCCCGTTAATCAAATGACAACTCTTTGTCCATGGTTAGGAAACATAACCATCTTTGATTAACGAGCTAGTCAAGTAGAGGCATACTAGTGACACTCTGTTTGTCTATGTATTCACACATGTATTATGTTTCCGGTTAATACAATTCTAGCATGAATAATAAACTTTTATCATGATATAAGGAAATAAATAATAACTTTATTATTGCCTCTAGGGCATATTTCCTTCATTTCCTTCCCTCCTACTCCTACTACTTGGAAGGGCTCCTAGTTCTACTAGGAAAGGGGGAATCCTACTCCCGGTGGGAGTAGGACTCCCCTAGGGTGCGCCATAGAGAGGGCCGGCCCCTCCCCTCCTCCACTCCTTTATATACGTGGTCAGGGGGCACCCCATAGACACACAAGTTGATCTTCGTGGTCATTCTCTTAGCCGTGTGCGGTGCCACCCTCCACCATAATCCTCGATAATATTGTAGCGGTGCTTAGGCGAAGCCCTGCGACGGTAGAACATCAAGATCGTCACCACGCCGTCGTGCTAACGGAACTCTTTCTCGCGAAGACGTACGACTACATCAACTACGTTGTGCTAACGCTTCCGCTTCCGGTCTACGAGGGTGCGTAGACAACACTCTCCCCTCTCGTTGCTATGCATCACCATGATCTTGCGTGTGCATAGGATTTTTTTTTGAAATTACTACGTTCCCAACAATGAGAGGGTACGCAACTAGTTGTTTTGCCCGGCAGTGAGATGCGCTAGCCCGTGCGATGTTGTATGTGGGTTGTGTTGCGAGGCCGATGGCTGTGTTGTGCTGCGGGGTGTGCGCATTGACTCGAGATGGGGAAAACGAGCAGGGAGGATAGTACGATGGGGAATCAAGACCATCGAATGGCTACACGTGGGGGTATCTGGTTGTTCGCGTGCGACTGGCCTTGGCTTTCAGCCGTTGAAAGCACAAGTGCCCCCTGGGTGATTTTGGTAATTAATGTCAACATATTGATTGTTGGACTAATAGTTTTATCAAGTATATTTCAGATAAGTTCGACAGTGGAGTGGCAAGGACAAGATGATGTGGAAACCCTTCATGATAATAAGGACAAAGATTGGCAAAAACTCAAGACTCTTCATTTTTATTTGATTCAAGATCACATTGTGTCCATAGGAAAGCCAATACTATTAAAAGAGGATGAGATGTTGCTTAATGATCTACTTGCTCAAAGTGCTTACTGATATTGCTCTAAAACCCTTGATACACCTCCAACGTATCTATAAATTTTGATTGTTCCACGTTGTTATATTATCATTCTTGGATGTTTTACAATCATTTTATAGCAATTTTATATCATTTTTTGGGATTAACTTATTGACATAGGTGTTGGGGATCGTAGCAGAAAATTAAAAAATTTCTATGCATCACCAAGATCAATCTATGGAGTAATATAGAAACGAGGGGAAGGGGAGTGCATCTACATACCCTTGTAGATCGCTAAGCGGAAGCGTTCAAGAGAATGGGGTTGATGGAGTCGTACTCGTCGTGATCCAAATCACCGATGAGCCTAGCGCCGAACGGACGGCACCTCCGCGTTCAACACACGTACGGAGCGGAGACGTCTCCTCCTTCTTGATCCAGCAAGGGGGAAGGAGAAGTTGATGGAGATCCAGCAGCACGACGGCGTGGTGGTGGAAGTAGCGGGATCCCGGCAGGGCTTCGCCAAGCGCAAGCGGGGAGGAAGAGGTGTCACGGGAGGGAGGGAGGCGCCAGGGCTTGGGTGCTGCTTCCCTCCCTCCCCTCCACTATATATAGGGGCCCTGGGGGGGCGCCGGCTCCTAGAGATCCCATCTAATGGGAGGGGCGGTGTCCTAGGGGGTGGCTTGGCCCCCAAGCCAGGTGGAGGCACTACTAGGAAAAGGGCTATAGATGAAATTGACACTAATGACGCACCAGAGACGTGGTGCGCCACTACTATATACTAATGGCGCACCATGTGTTGGTGCGCCATTAGTGTGGAAGACACTAATGACGCACCAGACACATGGTGCGCCACTAGTAATAAAAACTTTTTTTTCATTTTTCCAAACATACTAATGGCGCATCCAGGCACAGTGCACCATTACTAGTTCTAACTAGTAATGGCGCACCAACAACCAAGTGCGCCACTACTGTATTTTTTATATTCTTTTTTGCAAAACTAGTAATGGCGCACTCTGCCACGGTGTGCCATTAGTATATATATATATATATTTTATTTTTTTATTTTTTTGCAAAACTACTAATGGCGCACCACCAGCAGGTGCGCCATTAGTATGTAGGGTTACTAATGGCGCATGAGTGGGTGGTGCGCCATTAGTAACCTGGGACCAGCTAGATATTTTGGACAGTCACACCTACACACTCACTTTCTCTACTTCATTCCCTCCACCTCCTTCTCCAAGCTTGTGTCGGCTGCCTCCTCCTCCTCACCTCATTTACACCATAGATTCATCAAAATTAAGTGGTTAAATTACCTTTTTTGATAGGTAAGTAAGGGGAAATCTATCTTTATGTTGTAGATCTATTTTTTTCTTCCTAACTCGCTCCAACAACGTGCACATGCATTTTTTGTAGCCTAGCTAGATCTATGTATGTTTGTGGTGTTGCATATGTTCGTGGTGTTGCATATATGTTTGTGTTTGCAGGTACCGGTATTTGAAATGCGATAGTTGCCAATATTTTGCCGGAATGTTGATTCATTTCCGTTTCGGCGAGAATTTTGGCACTATGCATTCTTTTTGGTCCTATTTTTAGGGAAAGCCATGCCAAATTTTTTCTTGGTTCTAAAATATCATTTTGCTCTACCCCGCAGGCGACCATGGTCCGCACGATGACTGAAGGCATCGTGAATAGGTTTTTGAGCTCCGCGAAGGCCGAGATGCTTCAAAAGAACGAGACGGAGATAAGATGTTCGTGTCGAAGATGCAAGCTGAAGAGCCTTATTGCAGACCCGGATTCCGGGGAGGTGCGGGACCACCTGCTCTTGCGTGGTTTCATGGATGGCTATCGGTGGCAAGGTGATGAAGATGACTATGAAGTCGTCCATGGGGGCCGAGCAACAAATGAGGAAGTGCAGCAAGACAACCACCGCGGCTCGGGCGGGCGAGAAGACGAAGAATCTCCAGGACATGATCATGACGGTGATGCTATACACAGTCATCATGTAGAAGATGCCGGACATGATGATGAGGAAGATCAAGACGAAGTGCATGATCATTGTAACGCCCCGAGACCGATGTGCCAGGTGTCGTCCAGTTATTCGCTGTTGTTGCCTTGTCATTGCTTGCGTGTCATGCATTGCATATCATGTCATCATGTGCATTTCATTTGCATACATGTTCATCTCATGCATCCGAGCATTTTCCCCGTTGTCCGTTTTGCATTCCGGCGCTCCGTTCTCCTCTGGTGGTCCTTTCTACCTTTCTTTCGTGTGTGGGGGTTAAACATTTCCGGATTGGACCGAGACTTGCCAAGCGGCCTTGGTTTACTACCGGTAGACCGCCTGTCAAGTTTCGTACCATTTGGACTTCGTTTGATACTCCAACGGTTAACCGAGGGACCGAAAAGGCCTCGTGTGTGTTGCAGCTCAACACCCCTCCAAAGTGGCCCAAAACCCACCTAAACCTCCTCCATCATCTAGAGTGTTTGATCACAATCGCGTGGCCGAAAACCGCACCTCATTTGGACTCTCCTATCTCCCTCCACCTATATATATGTGGCTCTCCCCGAAAATTCCGCGCAGATCAAACCCTACCCTAACTTCCCTCCGCGCCGCCGGACATGTCCGTCCGCGCCGGACGCGTCCACCGGCCACCTCACCCCGGCCAATCGCCGGCTGCCACCTCAACAACGCCGCCTCCCTCCACCTATCCCGCGCCGCCACGTCACCGCGCCCCGCCTCCTCTCTCTCCCCGCGCCACCGCGGCCCTGCGGGCCCGAGGCAGGCCCGCCCGAGCCTGATCTGCTCCGCCGCCGCTCGGTCGCGCGCCCGAGGCACGCGCCGCCCCGCTGCCGACTGTTCCTCGCCGCGCCGCCCGTCTCCGCCGCTTGCGCCGCCGCGCGCGTCGTCAGGCCCCGCCGTGCTGTGCGATGCCGCCTCGCACGCCGTGCGCCGCCGCCTCGTTTGCCGCACCCGCCGCCTCCGTTCACCGGTGTCAACTGCCACTGCCTAGCCGGTGTCGTCCTCCGGCGACCGGAGCCGCCCCTCACCGGAGATCCCCTCAGCCCGGCCGGATCCGGGGAGTGGGATGAGATCCACCACTCCCGCGAACCAAACGCACCCTCGCCCGATCCGGATCTCGTCGTCCCGGATCCCTCCGTCCCGTTGACTTTTCGCGGAGGTAGAATTTCACTAAGTCCCCGAAATTTCCAGATTCATATGCCCATGATCATCACCTAGTAACTTTGCATCCGTAGCTCCGATTCATGCGTGTAGCATATCTAAATGTTTGTCTCAGAGAGCACATCATTTCATATCATTGCATCATTTTCATTTGAGTTCATCTTGATGCCCGAAATGTCATTGGAAGAGTGCTATTTGAGTTAATTGTCAGATCTGTTTCATCAAATAGCTAATTGTCATTTTTGCCATGATTATTGTGTGCATGATATGCCCCTGTGCTCTACATGAGTTTTGTTATATGCCATGCCATCTTTCCAGAGGTTCTTACCATGTATTTTTGTGAGGTGTGTGGTGACTAGCACAAGCTTGCAAAGTGGTGCATTCGTTAATGCTGATTTCAGGGACTTAGCAATTCCACCAAGTCCTTGAGCTGTTCTTATCAATATGCCATATGTTCATGTTGTTTCCTAGTGATCCGTGCCTCTTTTGAGGATAATCAGTAAGGCTGTTTTGTTAACCTTGTGGTGCTCTATCCATCCATGTCTTTGTTTTCATTTATGGAGCACCCTAGCTTGAGTCAATCGAGCTCTACTTTTGCTATTTTGTGAATCTGGGCAGATTGTCTACTTGTTAGCGATTTTGCCGAGGATGTTGTTGTTGATCCGTGCATGCTATGTTGTTGTTCTTGCCATGTCTAGCTTTTATAATGTGTATTCTTGATGGGTGTATGCTTAGATTGTCATGCCTTGCTCTGTAGTGAGTGCATCGAGCTCGTAAACATGCCTACTTGCTATCATATTCGCATGCTCCAGTTTTTCACCAAGTCTGTGATCTGATTATGTTTTTGCCATGTTCACATGCTTGCAATTGTATTTTCTGATCCATTTTGGCTCAAGGTCACTAAGGGACTTTTGTTAAGCTCTTTGAGTAGCTTCATGCCATGCTTTACTTTGCCATGTTAAGTTCCTGTAGCATCTAGTTTTCATGCTCCAAAGTGTGCTACCTGATCTGAAATTCCAGGCTTGTGTTAATTTCACTAAGTCTGAAACCTGTTTACCATTTGCTCTTTTGCCATGCTTGTTTGAACCTGTTAATGGATGATTTGGCCGTAGCTCAGTGTTCATCTTTTGTCTAGCATCATGAGTGGATCCCTGCCATGTATTTTGTTGCCATGTTTGAGTGCTGTAGCATAATTATCTTGATGCATTTAGATGGCTACTTGCTGTTTATCGCAGACCGGTGCCATATTTGTTTTGCTTGCCATTTCCAAACCGTGCATCCGATTCCGGCGATCTTTATATCGATTTCAATCGAAATCACCTCACCTTTCCAGTGGCACTCTTGGATTTACAAGTTGAGGCCAGGTTCCATCACTCCTCTGCAAATTATGCATATGCATCGCATACCGCATCTCGCATATCATACCATGTTCTTGTGTGGTTTGTTTACTATGTTGTGTGCTTCTTTCCGGTGTTTCCTTCTTCGGGTTGGTTCCGATAGCGTCGCATTTGTGAGGACCCGTTCGTCTACGTCCGTTTGTCTTCTTCATGGACTCGTTCTTCTTCCTTGCGGGATTTCAGGCAAGATGATCATACCCTCGAAATCACTTCTATCTTTGCTTGCTAGTTGCTCGCTCTTTTGCTATGCCTATGTTGCGATACCTACCACCTGCTTATCATGCCTCCCATATTGTTAAACCAAGCCTCTAACCCACCTTGTCCTAGCAAATCGTTGTTTGGCTATGTTACCGCTTTGCTCAGCCCCTCTTATAGCGTTGTTAGTTGCAGGTGAAGATTGAAGTTTGTTCCTTGTTGGAACATGGAGATGTTGTTCCTTGTTGGAACATGTTTACTTGTTGGGATATCACTATACATCTTATTTAATTAATGCATCTATATACTTGGTAAAGGGTGGAAGGCTCGGCCTTATGCCTGGTGTTTTGTTCCACTCTTGCCGCCCTAGTTTCTGTCATATCGGTGTTATGTTCCCAGATTGTGCGTTCCTTACGCGGTTGGGTAATAATGGGAACCCCTTGACAGTTCGCCTTGAATAAAACCCCTCCAGCAATGCCCAACCTTGGTTTTACCATTTGCACTAACAACCTACCACCTTCCCCTGGGTTCTGCAGACTCAAGGGTCATCTTTATTTTAACCCCCCCGGGCCAGTGCTCCTCTGAGTGTTGGTCCGAAACGGGCAGCCTGCGGGGCCACCTCGGGGCAACTCGAGGGTTGGTTTTACTCGTAGCTTGACCTATCCGGTGCGCCCTGAGAACGAGATATGTGCAGCTCCTATCGGGATTTGTCGGCGTATCGGGCGGTGTTGCTAGACTTGTTTTACCATTGTCGAAATATCTTGTAACCGGGATTCCGAGTCTGATCAGGTCTTCCCGCTAGAAGGAATATCCTTCGTTGACCGTGAGAGCTTGTCATGGGCTAAGTTGGGACACCCCTGCAGGGATTTGAACTTTCGAAAGCCGTGCCTGCGGTTATGGGCAGATGGGAATTTGTTAACGTCCGGTTGTAGAAAAACTGAAGTTGACCTTAATTAAAATGCATCAACCGCGTGCGTAACCGTGATGGTCTCTTTCCGGCGGAGTCCGGGAAGTGAACACGGTGTTGGAGTTATGTTTGACGTAGGTTGTTCTAGGATCACTTCTTGATCATAGTTTCTCGACCGTGCTTTGCCTTCTCTTCTCGCTCTCATTTGCGTATGTTAGCCACCATATATGCTAGCCGCTTGCTGCAGCTCCACCTCATACCTTTACCTTACCCATAAGCTTAAATAGTCTTGATCGCGAGGGTGCGAGATTGCTGAGTCCCCGTGGCTCACAGATACTTCCAAAACCAGCTTGCAGGTGCCGATGAGACCGTGCAGATGACGCAACCAAGCTCAGGAGGAGCTCGATGAAGATCTTGTCCTTTATGTTGTTTCGTTCTAGTTGATCAGTGGTGGAGCCCAGTTGGGGTCGATCAGGGACCGTGTCGCATTTGGGGTTCTTCTTTTATTTTGGTTCCGTAGTCGGACCTTGATTGTATTTGGATGATGTAATGCCTTATTCATGTAATTGTGTGAAGTGGCGAGCGTAAGCCAACTATGTATCTCTTTCCCTTATGTATTACATGGGTTGTGTGAAGATTACCTCACTTGCGACATTGCTTTCAATGCGGTTATGCCTCTAAGTCGTGCTTCGACACGTGGGAGATATAGCCGCATCGAGGGCGTTGCAATCATGAAGATGAAGATGCCGGAGCAGACGACGATGGAGGCTGGGTGCAGGACCCTCATATTCAAGAGCTGCTTCTCAAGCAGACGGATAACGCAAGAGCTGCCGCCCGCGAGAAAGCCAAGCTGGATCAACTAGAGATAGACGCGGTTACTCCATTTTATGAAGGATGCAGGCCCGAGGATACCCGCCTGAAAGTAATGCTCATGGCTCTGGAGATGAAGGTAAAACACAAAATGACCGACGCATGCTTCGACGAGAACATGTCATTCTGACACGAACGTCTTCCCAAGGGGAACAAGTGCCCGACCAGTTTCGAGGAGGCGAAGAAAATCGTGTGTCCTCTGTATTTACCGCACGTGAAATATCATGTGTGCTTGAACAATTGCATCATTTATCGGGATGAGCACGCGGAGTCTACCATATGTCCGGTGTGCGGCGTCACTCGATACAAGAAGAGGAAGAAAGCTCCTCGAAAAGTGGTGTGGTACTTTCCGATCAATCCTCGTCTGCAGCGGTATTTCGCGGACCCTAAGGTAGCAAAGCTCCTGCGTTGGCACGCGGATAGGGAGGAGAAGAAGCGGGAAGATGACGGAAATGATCCGGAGATAAATAAAAAAGACAAGATGCTGAGTCACCCTAAGGATGCGAGCCAGTGGCAAGCGTTGAACTTCGAAGACCCAGAATTTGGGAATGATCCAAGGAACATCGTGCTGGGCGCGAGCACTGATGGAGTCAATCCGTTTGGCAGCCAGAGAAGCACACACCTGGCCTGCGTTTGTGTGGATGTACAACCTCCCCCCTGGTTGTGCATGAAGAGGAAGTACATTCACATGAGTATGCTAATTGAAGGGCCGAAACAACCAGGGAACGACATTAATCTGTATCTGGGGCTGCTGAAAGAGGAGCTAGACACACTGTGGAAAACGCCAGCCAATACGTGGGACGCCGCAGAGAAAGAATATTTCCTATGAGAGCCGCACTGCTCACGATGGTGCACGACTATCTCGGTTATAGATATCTCGCGGGGCAGGTGGTCCACGGATTTTCTAGATGCGTTAGGTGTATGGATGACACAACATATCGCCAGCTAGATAGAGATCCCGGGTCTTCGAAAACTGTGTTCATGGGACATCGAAGGTGGCTTCGCGATGATGACCCGTGGAGGAAACGCAAGGATCTGTTCGATGGTGAAACCGAACCCCGAAGATGCCCGCGTACGAGGAGCGGCGAGGAAATAGACGAGCTGTTGAAAAATTGGAAAGATTGCCCACTGCCGGGAAAGAAGCAAAAGGCGCCAGAGCCGGGAAAGAAGTGAAAGGCGCCAGAGCCGCTACTGAAGGTATGGAAAACGAGGTCTGTTTTCTAGGACTTTCCGTACTGGAAGATCCACTGTGTGCCTCACAGCCTTGATGTCATGCATATCACGAAGAACGTGTGCGAGAGTCTGCTTGGTACCCTGCTCAACATGCCAGAGAGGACCAAAGATGGGCCGAAAGCAAGGGCAGACTTGAAATCAATGGGCATCAGGCAGGAGCTTCACGCTAATGATGATGATGATGATGATGATGATGATGAGGCGAAGCAGGACACAGAAAGTCGTCGCAAAGGCAAAAAGGCCAAGAAGACCGAAAATGACTACCCTCCCGCGTGCTTCACTCTAAGTCAGGAGGAGATCGAGCAGTTTTTCACCTGCCTCATAGGAGTAAAACTTCCTTACGGTTACGCGGGGAAGATAAGCAGATACCTAGACCCAGCGAAGCAGAAGTTCAGCGGGATGGAGTCTCACGACTGTCACGTGCTGATGACGCAGATACTTCTAGTTGCAATCCGTGGGATCATGGACGCGCACGTCCATGAAACGCTATTTGGCCTATGCAACTTTTTCGACGTCATCTCTCGGAAGTCGGTTGGCGTGAGGCAACTCAGAAGGCTATAGGAAGAGATCGTGGTGATACTATGCGGGCTTGAGATGTACTTCCCGCCTGCATTCTTCGACGTTATGGTGCATCTGGTGGTCCATATCGTGGAGGATATCATCCAACTCGGGCCGACGTTCCTGCACAGCATGATGCCGTTCGAAAGGATGAATGGTGTCATCAAAGGATATGTTCGCAACATGTCACGTCCTGAGGGAAGCATAGCCAGGGGCTTTCTGACCGAAGAGTGCATATCCTACTGCATGAATTATCTAGGCATCGAGAACCCCGTTGGTCTGCCCGTCAACAGGCACCTCGGCAGGCTCGCTGGATGGGGTCACCGTGAGGGTCGCCGCGAAATGCATGTCAACTTCGAGGGTCGACTCGCCGACTTTGAAAGAGCAAACCTAGTCGCGCTACAACACATAGACGTGGTCGATCCTTGGGTGGTAGAGCACAAAACCTTTATTGAGAAGACGTATAATGACCGAGGCCAACAGAGGATGGACGGAGATATAATCAAAGAGCACAACTCATGTTTCACGCGTTGGTTCAAGCAGAAGCTTCTGTCGTACCCTTTACATGAGGATTCTTTCGCGGAAGAACAACTCATATTCGCCTTGTCACAGGGCGCCGAGCACAACCTGATGACCTATGAGGCGTATGATATCAACAGCTACACATTCTACACCGAGGACAAGGACATGAAGAGCGATGGTTATCAGAACTCCGGGGTAACGATGGAATCCTACACCGGTAACGACAAGGACAGATACTACGGAAGGATCGAGGAGATCTGGGAGCTGAGCTACGCTGGAGAGAAGGTCCCGATGTTCCGTGTCAGATGGGCCAAGAGCGTCCTAAAAAAGACTGGTATTTCACCATCATGGTTATACCTGAAGCCAAATCCAAGACCGCGGGTGCAAACGTCACCGCGAAAAATGAGCCATGGATACTGGCTTCCCAAGTGGACCAATGCTTCTTCATTACCGACCCGTCAAAGCCCAGTCGTGTTGTCGTGAGGAGAGGCAAAAGGAAGATAATCGGAATGGATGGAGTAGCAGATGAGCAAGACTTCGACAAGTACGGCGACCCGAAGATCGAACATGACGACGACTATGAAGTAGCAGCATACACCACAAGAAGAAGCAGGATCACCCTACCTAAAGGACGTCCGTTCAAGAGAAGAACTCCATTTATGAAAAATAAGGGCAAGAAGATTGTGAACAGATAGCTAGCTAAGATCGATTGTATTTAAATTGTAGCCTTCATTTCTCGATTGTATTTCATGGGCGCTTTTTGAACTCATGAATGTTTTTAAATTTCATGGACACTCGATCTCGATCCCCTTCCATCTCGATCGCTATCCCACCTCGCCAGATCTTGATCCCCCTCCGACGACCCACCGCACCCTCCCCCGCACCCTCCCGGCCCGCTCCACCGTCACAAATAAATGCAACTAAAATTGCAAAAAAAACAAATTTGATTATATTTTAAAATAACAAATTTGATGATATTTTCAAATAATAAATCTGATGATATTTTTTCATATTCATAAATATTTTCAAATAACAAATTTGATGATATTTTTAAAAAAATTATTACTGTTTTATAAAAAATCATTACTGTTTCATATTCATATTCATTTTCTTAAAATTATTAGATACAACAAAAAATAATAAAAATTACTTATGGCGCACCTCTGGCTGATGCGCCATTGCTATATAAAAAAAGATTACTAATGGCGCACCTCCTGCTGGTGCGCCATTGCTATATAAAAAAAGATTACTAATGGCGCACCTCCTGCTAGTGCGCCATTGCTATATATAAAAAAGATTACTAATGGCGCACCGACGGGGGGTGCGCCATTAGTAAGCTTCCCCCTACCTAATTCCTCCCTCTCCCTCACCAGATCCCCTTCGTCCCTCTCTCCCTCGCCAAATCCACCCGCGCGCTGCCCCGACCCACGACGCCGCCGCCCCGACCCCCGCCGGACTCCACCCCTGCCCCCCGCGCCCCCACCCCCGCCGCCCCGACCCCCGTCGAACTCCGCCCCCGCGCCCCCACCCCCGCCTCCCGACCCCCGCCGGACTCCACCCCCACCGCCCCCGCGCCCCCGTTGCGGCACCGTCGTCGTTCTCTTCACCGACCTCGCCCCTCGCGCCCTGGCTTCGTGCTCCGGCTACTCCCGCCCCTCGCGCGCCCACATACGGCGGCGAAGGTGCCCGGGTCCCCCACTCGCCGTCTCCTCCGACTCCTCCAAGCCCCTCGCCTCCTCCTCGACCGGCGGCGGCGCCGACCCCGACGAGGAGCCCGTCCTGCCCCTCCTCCAGGAACTCGTAGTAAGTTCAATTTGCAATGCACTACTCCAAATCCTGGTCAAGTAGTTGTTGTTGATTCCCGCAAAAAAAGTAGTTGCTGTTGATGTAGTCTGAATTTAGAGTGGACTCCTGCAGTTGATGTAGTCCAGTATGTAAGATTTGATTTAGTCTGAATTTAGAGCTGCGTGTAGTGCTAAACTGGATGATGTAGTGCTCTGAATTTAGAGGTTTATGTAGTGCCAAACTGGATGTAGTGCCAAATTTTGCAGTATGTAGACTCTATTTTGAAATTCAGAGATAATGAAAAGATCAAGCTAAGATTAATACCAGATCAAATTGAATAGTGGAGTACTGCTCACTAAAAAAAGTGGAGTATTCACTCAAATTTTTGTATCTCAGTTTAAGTTACTGAATTTGCAAGCACTGTTCAGAGTAGATTTTTTACAGTGCTTTCAATCAATTTGCAACATTTGTCACTGTCAGATCATCACAATCTAGAATTCCATCAAAGTGAGTAATACTTTCACTATCCTAATGCTTTATAAATGCAGAGAAGATGCTCATTTTTTTGTAACCTGTAGATGCCATGCTCAATTTTTTGGTAAAGCTAGAATTCCATATATTGTCTGCTTGTTTGATGCACTGCTGTTGTATATTCCAGTGCCCGTGATCTATTCGTCCTTTAAGCATGTTATTTTCTGGGGTGTCCATGGAAATATGAGCAGAGTAACTAAATTGTCTAAGCATACAGTAACTGATGCCTCACTCTTGAATGCCCTACATCTGTTCAGAAGGGCTAGTGTTAGCAACTTGTTACCGAATTCGTAATATTTCTCGCAGCTGGTAGGGGGTTTGTACCACACGGGGCAGATGAGCTTGGATCGGAGCTAAGATAATCAGTTTGCTGGGTTTTGTCTCCGACCATCGTGTCGTGATGATTTTGCAGGTACCCCGAGAGGCCCTTGAGTTTGCCGGAATGTCGATTAACTTCTGTTCCGGCATTTAGGGTGCCTCGGCATCGACAAACCCTAAATGATGAAACCTTGGCTTCTATAGGGTGCCTCGGTGTCGATGAGAACCTAAATGATGTACGCTTAGGCTTTTAGGGTGCCTCGGCGTCGACAAACCCTAAATGATAAAAGCTTAGCTTTTAGGATGCCTCAGTGTTGACAAACCCTAAATGATGAGACCATGATATTGTTCCTTGACAATAACCAACTTTTTGACCAAACTTTTTTCGTAGAGCGAAACATGGCCCACAATGATGAGGTCGGCGGTTCGGGCGGCAAGCAATTCTGGGAGCTGTCCCAGGAGTTGGAGGAAGAACCTCACCGCTATGAGGACACCACGGAAGACACCGATCCTGACTACACAACCACTAGTGGCGTCGGGGATGACACCACTGATGGTGCCGCCGAGGATGCCACCACCGATGATGGAGGCGCACGCACAGATGGCAGCCAACCGAAGAGGCAACGGAAGGACCGGCGCCCGAGCGTGCTCGGCACCGTCAAGGAGGAATTTACTGAAGTGAACTCCGACGGGCATCCGACGGCACCTAAACAAGTAGTCAAGGGGTACTCGGTTCAGCTCGGGTGCATTCTCCGGAGCACCATCTCGATCAACACCGAGAACCTAAGGCATAAGGACCGAGGGAATTTGCGCAGCCTCCTCTTCACGAAGCTGCACGAACGATACAAGTTCCCCGCTGAGTTTGCAAACACACGCCTCTCAGGGAATGAAGTGAATAGTGCCGCCCTCACGAGGATGAGCACGGCCCTGTCTACTTGAAAGGCACGGTGAAGGAAATGATTGAAAAAGGTGATAGTTATGAGAAGATCAAGGCGAAATATCCTTTGATGAGCGAAGATGACTACAAGGAGTTCAAGATCAAGTGCGAGAGCAGCGCAACCTCCGAATCAAGTCAGTGGGGGAAACAAATGCGGAAGTTGAACTTAGGGGTCCACCAACTCAGTCCCGGCGGTTACAGAGTGGCAGAGCCTATATGGGACAAGGAGGACGCGGAGCGTGCCGAGCAAGGCCTACCGCCCCGCTTCGAGAAATACCGTGACAAGCAGACCAGGAACTTTCTCAGGGCCCGGTACAAGGAGGACCCGGTAACAAAGGAGCTTACCACGGATCCGAAGACCAGGGCGCTTGAGCTTGTTCTGGTAAGGAATACACCCCCGCGTAATTAGCTCCATATGGTTGCATTCTAATTAATCCCCAATATTTCTAGATGGTTCACGTTCCTTCCACAGGACAATGAAAGCAGTAGCGCGGGGTCGTCTCAGAGCTCCCCTTTCGACACCCCTTTAAATAGGGCGTTGAACGTAATGAAAAACAAGGATAAGCTTAGTAAGCCGACGTCAGCTGGTCGTGTGGCCGACAAAGGCTTGTCCACAAAATGGTCGTCATACTATACCGCTGGTGGGCGAAAGGAGAAAAAGACCAGCTCGGAAAGCCAGTCGCGCGAGGTTGAAGCACTCAAGGCACACGTGGCGCGGATTCCGGAGATTATCCAAGAGCAAGTGCAACAACAACTGGGAACGACGCTCAACGCCATGGTGCCTACGTTGATTCATGGGCTGACGACGTGGATTGCGGGCGGCCAACAGGGGCCTCCCCCGGTTCCCAGCTTCACGGCCAGCAACTCGCACAATGCGCAGGCGGCGCCATTGGTGTCTCCGGCGGCGCTATTGGTGTCTCCGGCGGAGGCGGTATTCGTGTCTCCGGCGCCGGCACGGGCATTGGAGCTTAATGCACCCGGGTGTATGCCGGTTGGCACCTCGCCAGCAAGCGGCCCCTCCGTCAGTTGCACGCCCGCCGTTGGCGGTGCCTCGACATTAGCCGAGCTCGACGACATCACGGTAACTAAGCCTCTCGGCTGATGACTTCATCTCCTTGCCTTTGACTGGGCATCCCTAACGCCCTACATGTTTTCGCAGGGCGCCGCCGATGTTCGTTGCACTCTCCTGCACTTCGTGGGCGGCGAGTTGGTCGATGTTGCCAAGGGCAGAATCGTTCAACCGGGCAACCCCGTGTTCCACGGTAATCCGATGCCACCCACAGTGTATAGGGTTGAAGTGGTTCGGGTGCTGCCAGGCTGCAACGAGCTGTTACCTCCGATTCGAACTGCTGGGGCCGACGAAGAAGATGAGATGAATCTCAGCGCCTGCATAAGGTGGCCCCTGCTTTGGCCAAAGAGCCAGATTCGTTTGGGGGCGGGGGACACCACCCCACAAACAAGACCGCCAGTCGTGCCGGCGCCAAGCCATGGCAAGAATGCCGCAACGCTACCGGACATGCCGGACATCCCTATGGCACAGGATCCGGACATGCATATGGCACAGGATCCGGACGACGATGACAACGACGACGGTACATTTACCAACGTCGATAAGTACTTTGCCAAACATGGGTACGGTGATGAGTTCTGCGGGCCTCCTTCTCAAGAACCCAACCAAGACGACCGTGATCTAGCTGGTACGGCGGAGAAACCCAATTGCAACAGGCATCGTCTGGTATTTAGTTCTCAGGAGACGCCTCCAGCTGCCGCCTTCACCGAGCCTCAGATAGCTGAGGTGCGAAATATTATCAACCCCAACACGCTCAAGAAGGCGGTCTGTGAGCAGAACTCGGTCCCACTACAGCAGATCAAGAAGAAGGGACGGAAATGAAAGGCTAAAAAGGGCGCCGGTGAGAGCCAGCCGGCACCGAGTACGATCCGTGCTCAGGACGGGCCACCTTCACCTAAGGATATCTCGAGGAGGGTGCATGTGGCGGGTAGGGCGATGCTACCGACAAATATGCTCAATGCTGCAACCGGTGCTATGCGGAGTCTGCATGACAGTGTTCTTTCTTTGGAGAAGCGGCGTCTCAGAGAGAATGATGTGGCATACCCGGTTTTCGTGGCCAAGGTGCCAGAGGGCAAGGGCTTTGTGGATGGCACCATCGGGGGTACGATCGTCCTGCGGTTTGATGACATCTTTGCTATGTTTAACCTTCATCCGCTGCACTACAACTTCGTTCGGCAGTTTTCGCTGAGTATGGAGATGCGGATCATTAGAGACAAGACCCCGGACATCGTGATAGTCGACCCTTCTACATGTGTGCCAAGCTCTTGGGCAGCGCTGGGGACCGCCAAGTCGCGAGTTCACACCTCGAAGGCGTCATTCTGGCAAACCCAGATAAGGATAACTTCCTCGTGTCATACTTTCCCGAGTAAGTCATCCCTTAACCGCCCCGTACCATATGATTTCGTAGATTTCGATCGTTTTTTTCCTAACATTCCGTGTTCTGTGCAGTGACACACATTGCACACTCATCCTCTTAAGCCCGAAATATTCCATGGCCACGACCCGAACCGTGACTCCAAGATAGACTACACAAATATCAAGAAAGTTCTTGATGATGTTCTCCCCGGCTACGCCAAATCTGGAGGCACCTTCACCAGGCCAGTTCATAGGTACGGCAGGCACGTGTTCGCCCATAATACTAAGTTCTGCTGCATCAAGCAGCCGCCTGGAGGTCATAAGGATGCCTACTATGCCCTCCATCACATGCGGGCGATCGTACGGGACCATCATCACCTTCTGCTACCAGATAATCTCAAAGATTGGGCTGCGAGCTTGTCGGCAATCCAGGACGCGGACATCAGACAAGAATTCTTTCGCATCCAATCGGAGTTTGCGGAAATCATCCATCAAGATGTCCTTCATACCTCGGGGCAGTTCTACCTCAGATATCAACCGTCCAACAGTGAGATAGACACAACGCTACAAATGCAGGCTGACAACGCCCGCGATTTCATGACCATCACGACAGACGGCGGCTTCATCCACGCTTCGGTCCCATGAGTTGAGTCACAAGTAGCGATGCTATGAGTAGTTCTGAAACATTGATTGGCTCATGTTGTAATTAAACTTTAATGAATTGTATGTCTCTTTGGTTTGGACAGTCGTTCAACTTAGATGTAATCGATGCTATTTATTAGTAGGACCATGAACCGTGCTATTAATGTCTTGCTTTTCTCTTCCGATCCTTTTGTTGCATACTTATATATTGCTCATGTATTGTCTGTTGTTTGGCTTGTGCATAGAGATGCCGTCGTATGTCGTGTACAAGGGTAAGGTTCCCGGAGTCTACGACGACTGGGAGGAGTGTCGGAGACAGGTTCACCGTTTCAGCGGTAATAGTTACAAAGGGTACACCACTAGGGCGGAGGCGGAATCTAGATACGCCCGCTATCTAGCGGGAGAGAGGAGGGAGCGTTGGAGGAACCGGATGAAGATCAGTTTCATCGCGATGATGCTCATCATGATGACCGCAGCTCTCTTCTATGTGATGGTAGTTTAGATGATCGATATCGACTTGTAATGTGAAGACAAACTCGCTACTCGCGGTCTCGAGACTTGTAATGTTCTATCTTTGTTCGGTCTTTTGAATTCGGAGACTAATATGATGAATTGTATTCGGAGACTAATCTTCTATTGTATTCAATGAATCTGTTGTTGCTGTGTGGTGTTGTCTATATTCTGTCCAATAATATATTTTGTAACCTGTGCAAAAATCAGAAAAGTAAAAAAAATAAAACCTAATATTCATACTAATGGCGCATCATCTCAAAGTGCGCCATTAGTATGCCGAAGGATACTAATGGCGCATCACTACACAGTGCACCATTAGTATGCCAAAGGATACTAATGGCGTATTACCCCACAGTGCGCCATTAGTATGCCAAAGCACATGGGTAAATATGGCCCCCTGGGAGGCATACTAATGGCGCATGTTGGTCTATACTAATGGCGCATGGCGTGGTGTGCCATTAGTATATAATACTAGTGGCGTGGTACTAGTGGTGCACCAGTAGTGTGCCATTAGTAGGCAAAACTGGTGCGCCACTAGTAGGCCTTTTCCTAGTAGTGAGGCGCCCCCACCCCTTTAGGGTTTCCAAACCTAGGCGCAAGGGAGGCCCAAGAGGGGAGCACCAGCCCACCAGAGGCTGGTTCCCACGTCACTTCAGCCCATGGGGCCCTCCGGGACAGGTGGCCCCACCCGGTGGACCCCCGGGACCCTTCCGGTGGTCCCGGTACAATACCGGTGACCCCGAAACTCTCCCGGTGGCCGAAACTAGACTTCCTATATATATATATATATATATATATATATATCTTTACCTCCGGACCATTCCGGAACTCCTCGTGACGTCCGGGATCTCATCCGGGACTCCGAACAACTTTCGGTTAACCGCATACTAATATCTCTACAACTCTAGCGTCACCGAACCTTAAGTGTGTAGACCCTACGGGTTCGGGAGACACGTAGACATGACAGAGACAACTCTCCGACCAATAACCAACAGCGGGATCTACATACCCATGTTGGCTCCCACATGCTCCACGATGATCTCATCAGATGAACCACGATGTCGAGGATTCAATCAATCCCGTATACAATTCCCTTTGTCTACCGGTATAGTACTTGCCCGAGATTCGATCGTCGGTATCCCGATACCTTGTTCAATCTCGTTACCGGCAAGTCTCTTTACTCGTTCCATAACACATCATCCCGTGATCAACTCCTTGGTCACATTGTGCACATTATGATGATGTCCTACCGAGTGGGCCCAGAGATACCTCTCCGTTTACACGGAGTGACAAATCCCAGTCTCGATTCGTGCCAACCCAACAGACACTTTCGGAGATACCCGTAGTGCACCTTTATAGCCAGCCAGTTACGTTGTGGCATTTGGTACACCCAAAGCATTCCTACGGTATCCGGGAGTTGTACAATCTCATGGTCTAAGGAAATGATACTTGACATTAGAAAAGCTTTAGCAGACGAACTATACGATCTTGTGCTAGGCTTAGGATTGGGTCTTGTCCATCACATCATTCTCCTAATGATGTGATCCCGTTATCAATGACATCCAATGTCCATGGTCAGGAAACCATGACCATCTATTGATCAATGAGCTAGTCAACTAGAGGCTTACTAGGGACATGTTGTGGTCTATGTATTCACACATGTATTACAGTTTCCGGTTAATACAATTATAGCATGAACAATAGACAATTATCATGAACAAGGAAATACAATAATAACCATTTTATTATTGCCTCTAGGGCATATTTCCAACAGTCTCCCACTTGCACTAGAGTCAATAATCTAGTTCACATCACTATGTGATTGCAATGAATCCAACACCCATGGGGTTTGTTCATATCTTGCTTGTGAGAGAGGTTTATTAGTCAATGAGTCTGAACCTTTCAGAACCATGTGCGCTACTTGGAGCTATTCCAAATAACGGTTCTACTATACGAATCCGGTTTACTACTCAGAGTCATCCGGATTAGTGTCAAAGTTTGCATCGACGTAACCCTTTACGACGAACTCTTTTACCACCTCCATAATCGAGAAAATTCCTTAGTCCACTAGTTACTAAGGATAAGTTCGACCGATGTCATGTGATCCATTCCTGGATCACTCTTGTACCCCTTGACTGACTCATGGCAAGGCACACTTCAGGCGCGGTACACATCATAGCATACTGTAGAGCCTATGTCTAAAGCATAGGGGACGACCTTCGTCCTTTCTCTCTCTTCTGTCGTGGTCAGGTCTTGAGTCTTACTCAATGCTCATACCTTGTAACACAGCCAAGAACTTTGCTGATCTATTTTGAACTCCTTCAAAAACTTGTCACGGCATGTATTCATTTGAAAGTACTATTAAGCGTTTTTGATCTATCCTTATAGATCTTGATGCTGAATGTTCAAGTAGCTTGATCCAGGTTTTCCATTGAAAAACACTTTTCAAATAACCCTGTATGCTTTCCAAAAATTCTACATCATTTCTCATCAACAATATGTTAACAACATATACTCATCAAAAATTCTATAGTGCTCCCACTCACTTCTTTGGAAATACAAGTTTCTCATAAACTTTGTATAAACCCAAAATCTTTGATCATCTCACAAAGCGTATATTCCAATTCCGAGATGCTTACTCCAGTCCTTAAAAGGATTGCTGGAGCTTTGCATACTTGTTAGCATCTTTCAGGATTGACAAAACCTTCTGGTTGTATCACATACAACCTTTCCTCAAGAAAAACGTCGAGGAAACAATGTTTTGACATCCAATCTGCAAGATTTCATAAATAATGCAGTAACTGCTAACATAATTCTAACAGACTCTTAACATCGCTACGAGTGAGAAAGTCTCATCGTAGTCAACTCCTTGAACTTGTCGGGAAACATCTTAACGACAAGTCGAGCTTTCTTAATGGTGACACTTACCATCATTGTCTATCTTCCTTTTAAAATCCATCTGCACCCAACAGCCTTACGACCATCAAGTAGTTCTTTCAAAGTCTATACTTTGTTTTATACATGGATCCTCTCTCGGATTTTATGGCCTCGAGCCATTCTTCGGAATCTGGGCCCACCATCACTTCTCCATAGCTCGTAGGTTCATTGTTGTCTAGCAACATGACTTCCAAGATAGGATTACGTACCACTCTGAATTAGTATGCATCCTTGTCGACCTATGAGGTTTGGTAGTGACTTGATCCGAAGTTTCATGATCACTATCATAAGCTTCCACTTCAATTGGTGTAGGTGCCACAGGAACAACTTCCTGTGCCCTGCTAACACTAGTTGAAGTGACGATTCAATAACCTCATCAAGTCTCCACCATCCTCCCACTCAATTCTTTCGAGAGAAACTTTTCCTCGAGAAAGGACCCGTTTCTAGAAATAATCACTTTTGCTTCCGGATCTGAAATAGTAGGTATACCCAACTGTTTTTGGGTATTCTATGAAGATGCATTTATCCGCTTTGGGTTCGAGCTTATCAGCCTGAAACTTATCCACATAAGCATCGCAGCCCCAAACTTTTAAGAAACAACAGCTTAGGTTTCTCTAAACCATAGTTCATACGGTGTCGTCTCAACGGAATTGTGTGGTGCCCTATTTAAAGTGAGTGCGTTGTCTCGAATGCCTAACCCATAAACAATAGTGGTAATTCGATAAGGGACATCATGGTATGCACCATATCCAATAGGGTGCAGTTGTGATGTTCGGACACACCATCACACTATGGTGGTCAAGGCGGTATTAGTTGTGAAACAATTTCCACAATGTCTTAATTGTGTGCCAAAGTCGTAACTCGGATATTCATCTCTATGATCATATCATAGATATTTTATCATCTTGTCACGACGAACTTCAACTTCACTCTGAAATTACTTAAACCTTTCAATAATCCAGACTTGTGTTTCATCAAGTAAATATACTCAGCATCTACTCAAATCATCTGTGAAGTAAGAACATAACGATATCCACTACGTGCCCCAACACTCATTGGACTGCACACATCAAAATGTATTACTTCCAAAAAGTTGCTTTCTTGTTCCATCTTACTGAAAACGAGGCCTTTCAGTCATCTTGCCCATGTGGTATGATTTGCATGTCTCAAGTGATTCAAAATCAAGTGAGTCCAAACGATCCATCTGCATGGAGTTTCTTTATGCATATCTACCAATAGACACGGTTCGCATGTCTCAATCTTTTCAAAAACGAGTGAGTCCAAAGATCCATCAACATGGAGCTTCTTCATGCGTTTTATACCAACATGACTCAAACGGTAGTGCCACAAGTACGTGGTACTATCATTACTATCTTATATCTTTTGGCATGAACATGTGTATCACTACGATCGAGATTCAATAAACCATTCATTTTAGGTGCAAGACCATTGAAGGTATTATTCAAATAAACAGAGTAACCATTATTCTCCTTAAATGAATAACCGTGTGGCGATAAACATAATCCAATCATGTCTATGCTCAACGCAAACACCAAATAACAATTATTTCGGTTTAACACCAATCCCGATGGTAGAGGGAGCGTGCGATGTTTGATCACATCAACCTTGGAAACACTTCCAACACATATCGTCATCTCACCTTTAGCTAGTCTCCGCAGCCTTTTATTTTGAGTTACTAACGCTTAGCAACCGAACCGGTATTTATTACCCTGGTGCTACTAGGAGTACTAGTAAAGTACACAATAATATGACGTATATCCAAAATACTTCTGTCGACCTTGCCAGCCTTCTCATCTACCAAGTATCTAGGGTAGTTCTGCTTCAGTGACCGTTCCCCTCATTATAGAAGCACTTAGTCTCGGGTTTGGTTCAACCTTGGGTTTCTTCACTAGAGCAACAATTGATTTGCCGTCTCATGAAGTATCCCTTCTTTCCCTTGCCCTTCTTGAAACTAGTGGTTTAACCATCAACAATTGATTCTCCTACTTGATTTCTACTTTCTTGGTGTCAAACATCGCAAGTTGCTCAAGGATCATCATGTCTATCCCTGATATGTTATAGTTCATCACGAAGCTCCAATAGCTTGGTGGCAGTGAGTATGGAGAACCATCACTATCTCATCTGGAAGATTAACTCCCACTCGATTCAAGCGATTGCAGTACTCAGACAATTTGAGCACATGCTCAACGATTGAGTTTTTCTCCCTTAGTTTGCAGGCTTAAGAAACTTGTCAGAGGTCTCATACCTCTTGACGTGGGCACTAGTCTGAAATTCCAATTTCAGTCTTTGGAACATCTCATATGTTCTGCGACGTTTCAAAAACATCTTTGGTGCCACAATTCTAAACCGTTAGTATTACGTACTGAACTATCACGTAGTCATCAAAACGTGTATGTCAGATGTTTCCCAACATCTACAGACGATGCTCGAGGTTCAACACACTGAGCGGTGCATTAAGGACGTAACCCTTCTGTGCAGCAATGAGGACAATCCTCAGTTCACGGACCTAGTTCGCATAATTGCTACTGTCAACTCTCAACTAAATTTTCTCTAGGAACATATCTAAAACAGTAGAACCAAAGCGTGAGCTACGACATAATTTACAAAGACCTTTTGACTATGTTCATGATAATTAAGTTCATCTAATCAAATTATTCAATAAACTCCCACTTAGATAGACATCCCTCTAGTCATCTAAGTGATACATGATCCGAGTCAACTAGGCCGTGTCCGATCATCACGTGAGACGGACTAGTCATCATCGGTGAACATCTTCATGTTGATCGTATCCACTATACGACTCATGTTCGACCTTTCGGTCTTCCGTGTTTCGAGGCCATGTTTGTACATGCTAGGCTCGTCAAGTTAACCTAAGTGTATTGCGTGTGTAAATCTGGTTTACACCCGTTGTATGCGAACGTTAGAACCTATCACACCCGATCATCACGTGGTGCTTCGGAACAACGGACCTTAGCAACGGTGCATAGTTAGGGGGAACACTTTCTTGAAATTATTGCGAGGGATCATCTTATTTATGCTACCGTCGTTCTAAGCAAATAAGATGTAAACATGACAAACATCACATGCAAATCATAACGTGACATGATATGGCCAATATCATCTTGCGCCTTTGATCTCCATCTTCGAGGCGCGGCATGAACACCATCGTCACCGGCATGACACCATGATCTCCATCATGTGTCTTCATGAAGTTGCCTCGCCAACTATTACTTCTACTACTATGGCTAACGGTTAGCAATAAAGTAAAGCAATTACATGGTGTTTTCATTGACACACAGGTCATAAATAAATTAAGACAACTCCTATGGCTCCTGCCGGTTGTCATACTCATCGACATGCAAGTCATGATTCCTATTACAAGAACATGATCAATCTCATACATCACATCCTTTTGGCCATATCACATCACATAGCATACCCTGCAAAAACAAGTTAGACGTCCTCTAATTGTTGTTGCATGTTTTACGTGGCTGCTATGGGTTTCTAGCAAGAACGTTTCTTACCTACGCAAAACCACAACGGTGATATGCCAATTGCTATTTACCCTTCATAAGGACCCTTTTCATCAATCCAATCCGACTAAAGTGGGAGAGACAGACACCCGCCAGCCACCTTATGCATCAAGTGCATGTCAGTCGGTGAAACCTGTCTCACGTAAGTGTACGTATAAGGTCGGTCCGGGCCGCTTCATCCCACAGTGCCGCCAAATCAAGATAAGACTAGTAACGGCAAGCAAATTGAACAAATCATCGCCCACAACTACTTTGTGTTCTACTCGTGCATAGAATCTATGCATAGACCTAGCTCATGATGCCACTGTTGGGGATCGTAGCAGAAATTTAAAAAATTTCTACACATCACAAAGATCAATCTATGGAGTAATCTAGCAACGAGGGGAAGGGGAGTGCATCTACATACCCTTGTAGATCGCTAAGCAGAAGCGTTCAAGAGAACGGGGTTGATGGAGTTGTACTCGTCGTGATCCAAATCACCGATGAGCCTAGCGCCGAACGGACGGCACCTCCCCGTTCAACACACGTACGGAGCGGAGACGTCTCCTCCTTCTTGATCCAGCAAGGGGGGGAGGAGAAGTTGATGGATATCCAGCAGTAGGACGGCGTGGTGGTGGAAGTAGCGGGATCCCGACAGGGCTTCGCCAAGCGGAAGCGGGGAGGAAGAGGTGTCACGGGAGGGAGGGAGGCGCCAGGGCTTGGGTGCTGCTTCCCTCCCTCCCCTCCACTATATATAGGGGCCCTGGGGAGCGCCGGCCCCTAGAGATCCCATCTAATGGGAGGGGCGGCGGCCTAGGGGGTGGCTTGGCCCCCAAGCCAGGTGGAGGCGCCCCCACCCCTTTAGGGTTTCCAACCCTAGGCACAAGGGAGGCCCAAGGGGGGTGCACCAGCCCACCAGGGGCTGGTTCCCACGTCACTTCAGCCCATGGGGCCCTCCGGGACTGGTGGCCCCACCCGGTGGACCCCCGGGACCCTTCCGGTGGTCCCGGTACAATACCGGTGACCCCGAAACTCTCCCGGTGGCCGAAACTAGACTTCCGGACCATTCCGAAACTCCTCGTGACGTCCGGGATCTCATCCGGGGCTCCAAACAACTTTCGGTTAACCGCATACTAATATCTCTACAACTCTAGCGTCACTGAACCTTAAGTGTGTAGACCCTACGGGTTCGGGAGACATGTAGACATGACAAAGACAACTCTCCGGCCAATAACCAACAACGGGATCTGGATACCCATGTTGGCTCCCACATGCTCCACGATGATCTCATTGGATGAACCACGATGTCGAGGATTCAATCAATCCCGTATACAATTCCCTTTGTCTACCGGTATAGTACTTGCCTGAGATTCGATCGACGGTATCCCAATACCTTGTTCAATCTCATTATCGGCAAGTCTCTTTACTCGTTCCATAACACATCATCCCGTGACCAACTCCTTGGTCACATTATGCACATTATGATGATGTCCTACCGAGTGGGCCCAGAGATACCTCTCCGTTTACATGGAGTGACAAATCCCAGTCTCGATTCGTGCCAACCCAACAGACACTTTCGGAGATACCCGTAGTGCACCTTTATAGCCACCCAATTACGTTGTGGCGTTTGGTACACCCAAAGCATTCCTACGGTATCCGGGAGTTGCACAATCTCATGGTCTAAGGAAATGATACTTGACATTAGAAAATCTTTAGCAGACGAACTATACGATCTTGTGCTAGGCTTAGGATTGGGTCTTGTCCATCACATCCTTCTCCTAATGATGTGATCCCGTTATCAATGACATCCAATGTCCATGGTCAGGAAACCATGACCATCTATTGATCAACGATCTAGTCAACTAGAGGCTTACTAGGGACATGTTGTGGTCTATATATTCACACATGTATTACGGTTTCCGGTTAATACAATTATAGCATGAACAATAGACAATTATCATGAACAAGCAAATACAATAATAACCATTTTATTATTGCCTCTAGGGCATATTTCCAACAATAGGGCCTAGTGCCAGTTGCTGTTATTTGCTTGTTTTTTACTTCACAGAATATCCCTATCGAACAGAGTCCAAACGCAGCGAAACTTTTTGAAGATTTTTTTTGGACCAGAAGAAAACTTGGGAGCCAAGGAAGCACCAGAGGGGAGGCCCGTGGGGTCCACAAGATACCAGGGCACGCCAGAGGCCCCTAACGTGCCCTGATGGTTTGTGGGACCCACGAAGGTCCTCTCCACCGCCTCTCATCTCTATAAATACCCAAATATTTCAGAAACCCTAGGGGAGTTGACGAAACACAATTCCAACCGCCGTAAGTTCCAGAACCACGAGATCCAATCTAGAGACCTGTTCCGGCACTCTGCCGAAGGGGAACATGATCACGGAGGGGTTCATCATCCTCATTGGTGCTCCTCCGATGATGCGTGAGTAGTTCACCATAGACCTACGGGTCCGTAGGCAGTAGCTAGATGGTTTGGTTTGGCCAGCTAGATTGATTTTTTTTTGAATGAGAAGAGGTGCTTTGTGATGGGTTGGATCTTGCGGTGTCCTCACCCAGTGACAGAAGGGGTAGCAAGGCACGTATGTATCATTGCTATTAAGGATAAAAATATGGGGTCTATTCCTACATGAATAGATCTTGTCTACATCATGTCATCGTTCTTATTGAATTACTCCGTTTCTCCATGAACTTAATACACTAGATGCATGCTGGATAGCGGTCGATGTGTGGAGTAATAGTAGTATATGCAGAAAGGAGTCAGTCTATTAATCTTGGACGTGATGCCTATATTCATGATCATTGCCTTGGATATCGTAATAATTATTTGTTCTTCTATCAATTGTTCAACAGTAATTTGTTTACCCACCGTATGTTATTTTCTTGAAAGAAGCCACTAGTGGAATCTACGGCCCCTCAGTCTATCTTTTATCATATTGTTTTCAAATCTATTGTCCCAAAAACCCCAAAATACATTGTTGCACTTTTTCTTTACTTATTTTAGATTGACAACCCCTCTTATGCGTTGGGTTGCAAGTATTTGTTCTTTATGTTCAGGTATGGTTTACATAGTGTTGCTTGGTTCTCCTACTAGATTGATAACCTTGGTTTCGTAACTGAGGGAAAACATACTTACCGTAGCCGTGCTGCATCATCCCTTCCTTTTTGGGGAAATACCGACGCAGTCTCAAGCCACATCAACCCTCAGCCACTTTCTCTATCCAAATATGTCCAAACCTAAATTCCAAACTCGGCCCCACTGATTCTTTCTACCCGGAGCCACCGAGTTCATTTGACATAGCCACTGCCATAAACCTTAATAGTTCGGTCACGCCGATACGGATCTCGATCCCACCGAGATGGCCTTGCCAGCGCTCTGTGATCTGTTGCATTCACTTCGGTCCTATGGAGTTCATGCAATCGATCTCACCGAGTTGGCATGGCAGATTCTCTGTTGCTTATTGCTTCATTTCAGTCCCACCGAGTTGATGCAATCGGCGCCATCAAGATGAAGTTTGCCCTAAGCCCTAGCACATCGGCCCCACCGAGTTGTTCCAGTCGGTCCCACTGAGATTCCTAACATTCATATTTTTGAACAGATCGGTGTCACCGAGTTTCCAAATAGGTGCCACCGAGATGAGTCAAAAGTGTGTAACGGTTGGATTTTGTGTGGAGGCTATATATACCCCTTCACCCCTTGTCCATTTGAGTGATAGCCATCAGAACATGCCTACACTCCTACCATTCATTTTTTGAGAGAGAACCACCTACTCATGTGTTGAGATCAAGAGATTCCATTCCAACCATTTGAACCTTGATTTCTAGCCTTCCCCAAGTTGCCTTTCACTCAAATCCTTTCACCATAGCCAAATCTATGAAGAGAGAGTTGAGTGTTGGGGAGACTATCATTTAGATTACAAGAGCAAGGAGTTCATCATCAACACACCTTCTATTACCTTTTGAAGAGTGGTGTCTCCTAGATTGGTTAGGTGTCGCCTGTGAGCCTCCAACATGTTGTGGAGTTGAACCAAGAAGTTTGTAAGGGCAAGGAGATCGCCTACTTCGTGAAGATCTATCCGAGTGAGGCAAGTTCTTTGTGGGCGATGGCCATGGTGGGATAGACAATGTTGCTTCTTTATGGACCCTTCATGGGTGGAGTCCTCCGTGAACTCGCACAACCATTACCGTTCATGGGCGTGGATGTACGATATCACCACCTATTGGAACCACGCAAAAAATTCTCCGCGTCTCCATTGCGTTTGCACACTCCAATCCCATCCCTTTACATTCTTGCAAATTGCATGTGTTACTCTTTTCGTTGCTTATACTCTTGTCATGCATACTTGAAATGTATTGGATGCCCTTTAACTTGTGCTAAACTCAACCTTAACTTGAAGAAACTAAAAACTACCACTTTTACTAGTTAAGGGTCTAATCCCCCCCCCCTCTAGACCCCTCTTCTCGATCCTTTCAGCCGTCAACCGGCACAGAGTGTCGCCCTTATGAAATTTGGGCAGGGCTTACTTCCTTTCTTAACGTGTGCAAAGTCGACTGGCCTTGGCATGCAACCGGAAAGGCATCAAACTCTATTATGATACATCAGTGATGTCAATCTAGAGGGACCGACAACCATAAGAAGAAGACGGTGTTGTACCGGGTTATGGATGGAACCACAAAGCACTGCATATCCTGATCATACAGATTCAGGAGACTCAGGCTCACAAGACCCTCATGGAGTCGCCAAAAATGTCAACGGCTTGTTGGGTAGGGTAGGAGGTCACCAGAGTGCCAAAAGGCTAGCATGTCTCGGTCACCTCCCCAAAGAGACGACGTGCGCAACCAAACTCTAATCTCGTCGGCTTGTCAACATTGTCCAGAGGAGTGCAAACGCTTCTCAAGGGTGTTGCTGCCGGCACCTTAGCGTTGTCAAATGAGATCCTAAAATCTACTAATTGCGTGTTGTTGGAATCACATATCCGGAGAGACAGATTCGTTACAGGAGGATTGAATGGTGAGTTGGTGACCACATGTCAACCAAAATTTTCCATAGGGTGAGGGTACGAGTCCCACTGAATCCACTCGGAGTTTTATATAGTTTTGTAAACGCATTTTTGAAATAGTTAACTGTATCTTTGCATTACAATATATATTGTTCGTTGCGTCTTTATGCACAAAGTTTTTACTATTCTGGTAGTCAGCAAGCCCCATTCAAGAGAGAGTTAGTTTGGAAAGTTAAACGTTTTGTAGATTCTTTGTAGGTCTAACATTATTGTTTTTCCCGTATCAGATCGTGCAATTAGTTTGAGAGTGCATTTCAATCCTTATATAAAACTATGATTCGCATTTGAATATAAACCTTTTACTACTATAAATTAATACATCATATTTTTAAATACTTTCAACAGCGTGTATGTATACAATAATTGCACAATATATCTAATACATTATGCTCCCTAATTGTTAAGGCCTTACATTCAATTGAGGTCTTCAATTTAGAATTGGATCACCGTTTGACCGGGTCAATGATTTAAGGGGCTCTCTCTTCAATTCTTTTATCATCTAATATACCATGCTCCCTAATTTTTAGAGCCCTCCAGAGGTGTTACACATTCAACGAGGTCTTTAATTTGAAATTGGGTCACCAATTTTGACCAGGTCAATGATTTAAGGGGCTCTGTCTTTAATTCTCTTATCATCTATCTAATGCACCCTGCTGCCTAATTTTGGAGCTCTCCCGTTCAATTGAGGAGTTCACTGGTTCTCGATTTCTACCGGGTCAACGATTTCTCAGGAGCTCTCTCATTCAGTTGAGGTATTTAATGTTGGATTTGATTCACGATTTTGACTGGATCAACAACTTCTCAAGTTAATTGGAAACAACCACTCGGATTTGATTCACGATTTTGACTGGACCAACAACTTGTCAAATTAATTGGAAACAACCATTCTATAGAAACACATCTGTCCCACACACCCTCCCAACTAACAAACCAGCGCCAACACGTGCACTGCAACACTAATATAGTACATGCGTCCACCAACACTGAAAACTTTTCCACGTATGGGTTGATTAGCATTTAACACAAAAATCATACTGCCAAAAAACACATCAAAACATTGTATTATATAAAAAAACACTTCACTATCTTCCCCACGTGTCAACCCAATTTTGATCACTATGAAATCACAACAACATAAACGGCGCAGCAAAGCGTGCCTAATCCTTCTAGTTAGTATGATTTCACAATCATTACGTGCAACATGTTGATTAATTGACATATTCAATGATGTCATCATTTGCTGTATGGCCTGATTCGGATTGGTTCAATTGGCGACTCGCTGCTAGTTTGGTTTGTTCATACATTACATATTCTAGACTTAAAGAAAAACATAGTTATTGTAAATTGCTAGTGCATACATAGGTTAGACTTTTGTGTTTGGACTTTGGAAAAATTACATGCATATATTTGTTGTTACATTTTTAAATTTCTCAGATTAATGAAGTTGGGGATGAGACACACTCACACACCCAAGTCTTTTTTCTTTCTTGAGGGACACACACCAAAGTTTTCATTATAATGGAAGCAAAAATAAATTCCGCGCTGCATTGCAGGTATATCCATATGCTTGGAGACACCAAGAATTGCATAACATCGGCCAGTTAATTCTTCCTCAGATGTGTGTCAAACTGTCAATTAACGCTAGCTGGTTACAGCTTGCTGTTCCACAATGTGCATCCATCGTCCTTGGTTTCTCAAACCCTCCATCACATCACTAGCCCACCTCTTCCGTATAAATTAACACAGCAAGTCGTTCAACCACAGCATCTCACAACCACAGCCTTAATCAATCGGTTAGCAAAGCTAAACTGTTAGCTTAGCTTGCTGCTACATCCATTTCCAATGGCGTCCATCAACTGCTACTACTCCTTGGTGTTGGTGGTGGTTGCACTGGCCTTGGTGCCGTTGGCCGCCGTGGCCGGCGACCCGGACATCCTCAGCGATTTCGTAGTGCCGACTTCCATGATCGGCATGCCACCGATGAACATCACCGGCGACTTCTTCACCTACACCGGCTTCAGCAACATGACCATGCCGATGCCGATGCCGGGGACGCAGAACTTCACGGTGACCAAGGCCACCATGGTGGAATTCCCTGCGCTCAACGGGCAAAGCGTAGCCTACGCCATGCTCAAGTTCCCCTCCGAATCCGTGAACCCGCCACACACCCACCCCCGTGCCGCCGAGCTGCTGCTCGTCCTTGACGGCGCGCTCTCCGTCGGCTTCGTCGACACGGCCGGCAAGCTCTACACGCAGGACCTGGCCGCCGGCGACATGTTTGTGTTCCCCAAGGGCCTGGTGCACTACCAGTCCAACCCGGGGCAAAGCCCCGCCGTGGCGCTCTCTGCGTTCGGCAGCTCCGCGCCTGGCACCGTGTCCGTGCCTGTCACTGTGTTCGGCACCGGCGTCGATGATGCCGTGCTCGCCAAGTCATTCAAGACCGACCTGCCCACCGTGCAGAAGCTCAAGGCGGCGCTCACTCCACCGCCCAAGAAGTGATTCATGTGTTCTTCTTCACGCCGCTCTGAGTTAATAAGGCCCTGAGCTAGTGAGCGGGATGGAACAATCCCGGTGCCGCCAAGTAGACAATAATATGTGAAATTAATAATCTGTGCTTGTTGTGAGTTGTGATTGTGCTGATGTGAAATTTTTATCTGATTGAGATGTTGGTTTGTCACCAATTCTACTCGCGCCTGTTATGCACATCTCTGTGTTTATTTGATGTGCGGTCGATTGTCACGGATGCTCATGTCAAAAGAACTAAAGTTGTTCTGTAGGACAACGTAACAACGGCAAACAGAAATGAACAACATGAATCACACAAGTCGCAACGAGTTCCTAATTTCCTTTAAGTGTCTTACATACATCGACCGGCATTGAGCCAATTGATCACAACCGTCCGTCTTCTACGCCGCCCGGGAGTGGTGGCGGCCCTCGCGCCCGCCGTGCCTCTCATGGTGCCCACGCTGCTCCTTGTACTCCGCGCCGCGGCCGTCATCCCTCTCCCTCTGCGGCGCCTTGCCGTGGCGGTGGTGCTTGTGCCCGGCGTCCCTGTGCCGCTCACCACCGTCGGCTGCCGCGTGCCTATGGAGAACGTGGTGGTGGTGCTGGCCGGGCGCCCCGCTGCTGCGCTTCTTGTGCGCGTGCGGGTGCTTACTGTGGTGGTGGTGGTGGTGGTGGGCGTGGGCGTGGGCGTGCGTGTGGTGGCCTGGGCCTCCCCGGTGCTTTGGGTGCGCGGCCTCCGGCGGCCCGAACACGTCCTCCCAGCAGTCGTACAGCGGGTCGAACATGCCCTTCTGGTGGAGCAGCCACAGCAGCACCGCGACTGCAACCCCCAAAACACGGAGAAAATGAGCATCGGCGTCGTGAACATGAAGAAAAATAGCCACCTGACGATACGAAATGCTTACGGACCAGCGGGTAGCGTGGTGAGCAGCAGGCCGAACATGACGAGCCAGCCGATGCATATGTACTGGATGTGGCAGCTCAGGTCCAAGAAGCTCGTGCACTTTTTTTTTTTGAACAAGAGAAGGCACCAACAGGTGCCAATTTCATTCAGCTCATTGACAGAGTACATCAAGCATTACATAGACCTGCCAAGAAATTGAAAGAAAGAGAAGCAGAGTCTAAGGCTATATGAGCTGAGGAACTATCCTGAAAGACAGAGAGGGAAACCCCAACTGATGAACACCATGATCAGAAGAACAGAAAGACAGACAACAGACAGACTAAAACAACAAGTGTGCCAAACAAAGATGACTTGAAAGTGTACTGAAGCACCCAAATGCAGGTGTAATACAAGCCTCTAAATTTAATCCTGCAGAGCTTAAGACGTCAACTGGCCTCAGCTTGGCAAACTCTGCAAAATGCACAACATGGAAGAGGATTCCTTTTCCTGTGAGAAACCAGCAGGTTGAAAAAGACCATCCTTAATCTGGCAAAGGCGCATCCTAAAAGAGAGAGAGAGAGAGAGTATAGAAGCCAGCACAGCAACACTGTGAATAGAAGCAGAAGATCCATGCACAACAAGGTTGTTAGTAGCAATGTATAGTATGAATTCTAAAACCCTGAATCTGGAAATTTGAAAGAAGGGGCAACACAGGACAAGAAACTTGAGAATGAGTAGCAGCAAAACAAGAGAGTTGAGTGTGCCCATCAGAAGAAAAAACCTGTTGCGCAAGATTGTGAGCAATACCATTGATTTCTCTAGAAATATGAAACACGCGCGGTTGCAAATTAGATGTACATTTGAAAAAGCTAGCCAAAGACTTTCTAATATTCCAAGGGGTGGCAGAATCACAAATATTACCTGAGGCAACAGCCAAAGCTAAAGCAAGACAATCCAAAAGAAAAGTGGGCTGCGCAATATTGAATTGAGAAGCAAGATGAGCAGCAAAAGAAAGAGCCAATGCTTCAGCTTGCAGAGGAGTAGAAGTAGGAGAAGCCGAAGCTTGAACTTGCACATTAATTTCCTTTTGGTTGAAGGGCATAGAGATGTACACTCCCACACCTGTAGCAACCTCTCCTTGCAACAAACCTGGAACTTTCTTGGTCCTATAAGCAGCATCAGAATAGATCTTAGGGCCAACAATTAACAGATTTGTCTTAAGCGTTCTACCTTGCATAGGGAGCTGATTAGGAGGCAATTGATTATGAGCTTGATCCTGCTTCGAAGGTAAACATGGAAGATTATCATAACAATCAGAAGCTAAAGCAAGAGCTGCAATATGAACTTGGTGGGGAAGAGCCTTTTTTCTATCAAAGAGAAAATCATTTCTAGCCTTCCAGAGACACCACAAAAAATTTAAAACACTAGAAATAGAACCATGAGGATGTCCCATACGAAGCAAGTCAAAAAGAACAGAATGCATAGTGGAATGGCCCTGAATTAAAGCATCCGATCGAAGGAACCAAGGAGAGGAAAACCAAGCCGCACGGGAAAAGTTACACAGAAAAAATAGATGGAACTCATCCTCTTGCTGGCCACAACGACAACAATTTTTAGAAATATGAATGGAAAAACGACCAGCTCGCAAACCCGTAGGCAAGGCCTTTCTAAGTAATTTCCAGGCGAAAGTTTTGACCCTAGGAAGCAAATCCTTCTGTTTCCAAATTAATTTGAGAAAATCTAACAAATCCAAAGGAAGAGTAGCAGGCGCATTTCTGGGATTAGCATGAATCTCCTGTAAACAGAGTTTATATGCAGATTTAGAAGAACAAATTCCATTAGGGGTAAGATCCCAACAAAGCAAGTCTGGACTTTCGTCATCAATAGTTTCAGTTTGAACAATGAGAGAGGCCAAAGGTTGCTGGAAAAGGGAGAAAACAAGATCATGATTCCAACTTTTTTGACCTGGAAGCCAAAGATCTTTAACTAAAGAAGGATATATAAAACCAGGTTGTTGAGCAATAAGATGATCATGAACCGAGCTCCAAAGAGTGCACCAAGGTGTGCTCCAAATTGAAATATTACCTTGAGATAACTGATAAAAAGAATGAGCTTTAAGTTTAGGCAACAATTTCAAAATAGAGGTCCAGAAAGCTGATTTGGGAGAAATAGCAGTAGCTGTCCAGATAGAAGCATCATGAAAGTACTTAGCCTTAAGCACAAGATGCAAGTGAGAAGAAGGGAACTTGGCTAACCTCCAGGCAGCAGAAATAAGAAGACTCTCATTAATAGCTTTTAAATTTCTGACACCTAAGCCACCTTCATCTTTTGAATTGCAAATGTCCTTCCATGCTCTAAGGCAAAGACTCTTTTTTGAGTCATTTTCTCGAACACTTGTCCACCAAAAATTCCTAATAACAGCAGTAAGCTTAGCAATGAATTTCTTCGTAAACAAGATATTAGCCATGTAATAGACAAGGATAGCCGAGAAAACCGAGCGAATCAATTCAAGTCTGGCAGCATGAGAAAGCATGTTAGCTTTATAAATGGGCAACTTATTCAGAAATTTGTCTAGAACAAAGTTATATGCAGCAGCTCTTCTTTTTGCAGGAAGAACAAGTGGATGACCAAGATGAGTGAAATTGCTATCCAGATTAGAAACAGGGAAAATCTGCTTAATATCCTGCATCATAGCTTGAGGAACATGAGAACTGAAAAGAATGGCTGATTTGGCCCAATTTGGAGTTTGACCTGAGATAGAACAAAAATGATTAATAAGATGAGCCATAGTGCGAGCTTCTTGAAGACTGGCTTGCCCACAAACCATCAAGTCATCTGCAAATAACAAAGAGTGGATAGAAGGGCAATTTGGTCCAAGCGAAATACCCTGCAAATGATGAGCAGCAAGAGCTTCGTTGAGAGCAATAGATAATTCATTGATGGCAATAACAAACAAAAAAGGAGACATCGGACAGCCCTGATGAATACCTCGAAAGCTCCTAAACTTGTGAGAGGGTTGTCCATTAATCAGCACAGAGAACGTAGGAGAAGAAACACATGCATGAATTAAATTAATGAAGTGACCATGCAGCCCTTTACGAGCAAGAGCAGACACAATAAAATTCCATTCTAGACGATCAAAAGCTTTGGCTAGATCTATCTTAAGCATGAAAGCACTGTGTTTCCAAGATTTAAGAGAGAAAGAGTGGGCAATCTCCTGGGCAATAATGATGTTATCACTAATACGTCTACCCTCAATGAAAGCTTGTTGAGCAGGATCGATATAATCAGGAAGATGAGGCTTGATCCTATTAGCAAGCGACTTCGCAATGATTTTGTAAACAACATTACAAAGGCTAATAGGGCGATAGTCCATGGGAACTTGAGGCACAAGCTTTTTCGGAATAAGAGCAATGTTAGTGTCATTAATATGTGGAGGCAAAATACCAGTAGTGTAAAAGTTAATGACAAGTTGAGTGACTTCATCTCCTATCCAGTCCCAGGCCGCCAAATAAAATTCAACATTAAACCCATCTGGCCCTGGAGAAGCATTCAATTTCATTTCTTTGAGAATCTGTAAAACCTCATGTTTATCAGGAAGAGCATAGGTAGGATCCAGAGAGTCACTAGGCCAATGTGTATCAAGATAAGGCCTATCAGCATTATTATCGGGAGATGAGAAAATATAACGAAAATAATTAACAAAAGTGTTAGTGATAGCACTAGATTTGAAATGGATCATATCATTCTCATCCTTAACAGAACAAATAATATTCCTCTTCCTACGTTTAACCACCGCTTGATGGAAAAATTTAGTATTACGATCTCCAGCAGTAGCCCAACCTTTCTTACTTCTCTGCTTATAGAATTGGTTAAGCTTAGAAAGAGTTTGCTCATACCTGAAAATAAGAGAACTTTCCAATGCATGATTCTGCGGTTGCAAGGGAAGTTGTTGAATTTGATTAATCTTCGATTCTAGGTCAAGAAGATCCTGCTGGAGAGGATTTTTTTTCTTGCACCACATCTTTAAGGAACCTGCCAAATAAGAGGTTTTGGCTGCAAAGGAGTGAACTGAGCAATTATTCCATGCAGATTTAGCAAAACTAGCGAAATCTTCCTCCAGCAGCCACCAATTTTCAAACTTAAATGTTTGCTTAGGTTTAACAAAAGTACCTTCAGTAGACACTAGAATGGGGGCATGATCACTAAGAATAATAGGCAAGTTGAGGACTTTAGTATTAGGATAATGCATGCACCATTCAGAATTAACCAAGCAGCGATCAAGGCGTCTATAAATAGGTTTCGAAGTGTGTTGTTTACTACGCCAAGTATACGCAGGACCACTAAAACCTATATCATAGAATCCACAATTTTTAACAAGAGAGCGGAAAACATTCATACGATAATAGTTAACATTGCCGTTACAACCATCCGTATCATACAAGATGTCATTAAGGTCTCCCATACACATCATGGGCAGACCCAGATTATCATACACAAAAGTTGAAATCTCACTCCAAATGGCAGTAGTTTGTCTATGATAGGGATCACCATATATACAGACCAAACAAAATTGGACACCAGTGGTTACATGAAGTACAGTAGCTAATATATAGTGGAAGGAAGCAGCATGAATAGTGACTTTGAGATCATCATTCCACATTAGCCAGAGCCCTCCAGAGGCCCCTCTCGAAGGAACAACAAAACTGTTGGCAACATCAAATCTATTAACTAGATCAATTGATCGCACTTTAGAAGATTTTATTTCAGAAACAAAAGTTACCTGCGCTTTAGTAGAACGGATCAGATTAGCCAGAAATAGCATACGATCATTGCGGAGGCTCCGGCCCATGCCTCGGCAATTCCACGCTATAGCTTTCATGGCACCCAAGATCCTTAAGGACGATGCACTGCTGACCCCTGCGCGAGAGAGAGGGCTTAAACCAGACAAAAAGATTGCGCAAAAGCAGATCCAGCAAAACAGGTTTTGGGAAACTTGAATCGAAGATTATAAGTGGGACAAGTTGAGAGGAACAGAAAACAAAAACAAGGGGATTGGAGGAGTGGAAGACGGGAAAGGTAGAAAGAACAACAAAGGCTGGGGATGGACTCTGCGGAGGAGACAAGGAAGCCCTGGATCCGGTCGGATCGAACGACGCCGCATCAGATCCGGTCAGAAAGATCGCCTCCGGCTTGAATCCGGCAGGAACAAGGGGAAAGGAGAGGGATCTGAGAGAAAGGAAACAGAGATAGAAGTAGCGACAGAGCAGGGAAGAGTGGATCAGCTAGGGAAGAAGGTGGGGTGGAGGAGAGGAAGGAGAAGAAGAGGGGAAGAAGGGGATCGGCATCACGCCAGTCGCCGGCAGCCGCCGGAAGTCCAGTCCAGTACGTCTCCCCGTTAGGTTTGTTACCATCAGCATGAAGCTCGTGCACTTGGTGCTGTTTCAGAGGGAGTGGAATAGATAGATGAGCTAAAATGATCAGAAAGAGTAAGAGGCACAGCCGGATCCGAATTACTACCGAAAACATTATTACCTGCATGATCTGCCGGTGAAGAAATCGATCACGCTGTCCCATGTGTTGCGCCACAAGGTTTCGATGGCTTCAATGAAACCCCTGATGCCACCCTTCTTATGCTGCTTCGGTGGGCCGATCTACATGGGTTTTAAGGGCAGTAAGCAATGTATGTAGCTCAGAGATTGGAACAGCACAACACAATTATTTGTCATGGTAAAAAGGGGATCTGGATCGTGCGAAAACACAGATCTGTGATACTCTGACAAAAGTTTATCAAGGCAAGAGATACACTGACATCAAAGATTGGGATGAAACATTGTAGGCAACTCTAACTATCTCCCTGCGCTTGTTTTAACAGGAAACAAAAGCTAATGAATCCTAACAGGATCACTTCAAGGGAACAAACATTTCAGAACCTGTGTTCCATTGTCAAAGAACTGTGGCTGTAGTAGAGAACTGGCACTCTGCTCTGTCAAGTTCACTGAAATCTGACCCTTTCAAAATAGCTGCAATCGACCACAAACAAATCCCATGTTCATTCCTAAAATAGGACTTTGGATGTAAGGACAATGATGAGCTGTCTTTGGTTTCTAACTCACCCGAGCAGCGATATTTTGATGCTTGGTCTGATGAGGAACGCAAATAGAATAAGCGGATAAGCACTTGGCCAGGTTTCATGATGAAGAATTGCTCCTGCAAATGAAATTGCAGGGTAGCTTCATGAGAACAAACTGAATGAGAAAATAACCAAAGCAGGAAACTGTGCTGATGAATAATTAACTGAAATGATGTGTTGCAGCTCGTCAATCAAATAAAAACAGAAAACACCGATACCACAATAAATATACCTCCACATAACTGATGCCACTTAAGCAGACGAACTGTAAAAGGAGTAAGGCAGTCATCAGAGTTCAGGAAAACTGAGGAGGCCAAGTAAATCATTGACTAAATTTTTAATCCAACCGTTTTATAAGCAAAGTAAATGTGAAATATGTTAGTCAAATATATCTCAGTCGAACGATGTGGGTGCGTCCATGTAGGTATGCAGGGAATAGAAAGGATATTCATGCAAGGACAACAAGAATGATGGGTAGGAAATCAGTTCATGGACGTATCTATCTTAAGAGAAAAGAAAATTAATGCAATTAATGAACTATCAAAAGGTAGACAATTGTCTAAAAATATATCAAAAGGCATTTGCTTCCCTGCAAAGAAAATTATAATTTCCTTGGCGATGCATACCGTCAAGCTATATGAAGCTTCCAGTTTGCCAATGTTCTTAATTGTGACCTTGGCAGTACCAACTTGGCTTAAGGCTTCAAATGTAGGGACATTAATGTCAATTATTTTCCCTGGACTCCTGAAATTGACAAATCAGTGCAAGGTAAATGCAAAATAAAATTGCGTAATTATTATCAGTACCTCTGGTATACATAATTTATATCATCAGCACTCAGCTCTATCAGCAAATTAGTATTCAGACTTTCTGTGATTCCAATAGAGAATGAATGAGCTCCTGCATTCTGTGATGGGTATGTATCAAATGCTTTATCCAATGCCAGCATAAAAACAGGACTCAAGAATAAATGGTGGGAATATAACCGGGTGTTGGTTGATCCTATCAAATCTTCCCTGCACAATATACTGGGGCTCTTGGTTTCTGTTTATTCGATTGTCGTCAGACTGAAGAAAAATGGTGAAATAAAAACTCATGACTAAACAGTTACAATATTAGCAGATTGTGCTTCAGGAACAAGAAGCTTGACACTTATCCTTGCAAAAGAAAACTTGACACTTGCTAATGCACAACCTTACCTCCTTGAAATTCCAAAGCTGATTGTACAAGCAGCTCCCAAATGGTGATCCACAGAGGTTAGGCTGGTTTCTGTAAGCTTCATACCCAACACCAATCTTGTTGCACTCAAGACCATCTAATGTAAACCGGACTCTCTCCAACAGCATCCACCTGGAGAACTCGTCGCCAAGGACTTGTGGTTGACCGTCACCACCACCCTTCAATATTTCAGATATAGAAGATAATTATGAAGTCACGTGAGAGAAATACACGTATCATAATTTGCTGAATACCTTCCGTGGAGTCACAAGACAGAAGTCTTCAAATGCTGGGATACTTGTATAACGAACATAGTCACCAATGAGATTTACCCTCAGAAAGTTATCTTTAGAAACAACTGTACTATTCTCTGGACTAACAATAACCTCCTGCAGTGCAGTGTTTAATTGATAAAGGCATACTGCTGTTGCGTGAGTGCTTTGCATACTCAAAGTCCAAAACAGCAAACTAGATATAAGAACAGAAAAGTAGTCATTTGGACGCTACTTTGATTTGATAAATAAATAGAATATTCAGAATATTAGTCCTTAAAGGGGCACAAGATCGAACAATAAAAGCGCAGTAAGCCAAGGTCCCCAGACTTGATAGAACTCCGGATAGCAAAGGCATGTGAAAAATAATATCATCATCAGGATGATTGATTTTGCTTGTGCCTATTTGTGCCAACATATTGTCAGCATGTACATAATCATGGTAATTTCTTCAAGAGTCTGTATTCTATACTAGCCTTACAAGTAACAGTGCAGAATTTTAGTGCCTACCGTTACAGAAGAGCCTTTCTTTACTTGTACTCTGATGCTGAACCCAAGTGAACTTCTCTTAATTCCAAAAACATGAAACCTGTTTATAAGCAATGGAGATAGAGTGATACACAGATTTACTCAAATTTTGACCTGAATAATGATTAAAAAAACATGGAATGATGTGAGCAGCATATAAGTTTGGCATGAGCATATACTCTCTAAGATTCTACTTAAAAATAAATAAATAAACTAGATCACCATTAATCCCCAAAATGTTTACTACCTACTTGATGATGTTAGCAACGAAAAGGAAGTACTACGACCATGTCAGACCGAAATAAGAAGTACAAGATATTAGGATATCGTGCCAATTCAAGTTTCTTTTAGTGAACTCAGCAGGTGGAGTTCTTAAGACAATATTTATAAATATTACAAAGATATCTCACAAGTAATGCCCATACCAATCACCTGGAAAACGTACACAGTGAGCCGTATTAGCTTTGCCTTTAATCATTTTATCAACTGCAAGGAAGATGCATGTGAAAGGTGTGACACAATGTTATACTGAAAATGCAGAAATGGTAAAAAAATATCAATTTGTTAACTCACAAATTGATCCGCATGACGAACCAACACGGCGATTAGGCCCACATGGACAGCAAACCGGCTAGTGCAATGTCAAAGTGTAGAGGAAACTTTAAATTTACCGTGGAAAAGAGAGGAAACAGTAGAATCATGAGATAGTATATCATTTTTTTATGAGATAGTAGATCATAGCTACATGTAAAATACAATAACACAAACTAAACGAGTATATGACATGCAGAGCACAAGCACGTTGAAAAGAATTCATATGTGCCTTTATTTTTCTCAAAAAGAAATCAACAAAGGGTGGATTGTATTGGCTCAAAATGGAGCATCAAGAGGATACAAACACTATGAGGACACACCCGGCCTCTGCATAGCTATGATGCACACAACCAACACCAACACACATACACAAAAACACACGGGCACCTAGCAAAGTCATGTAAGACCAAAGCTATGCGTAGGCGAGGAAAAAAATGCCCAAAGCAATCAGATCCGCGGTTTATTTGGTCAAAAACTGTTTGGTTCAATATTGTTACTACTCAAGACACTGAGATAATAAGGATGACAAAGGCCAGTGCGTTTCACCTCTGTATGCTCAACTACGTGACCGTTCTGATCCCATAACCTAGCCATATTCATGAAATAGACATCATTAGTTTATACGGCATTGAAAATATGTATAAAGAAGGATGCAGAAATCGAGGGAAAGTCTGAAGATATGAATGGCCATGAGAGGAAATGGTATACTATTGTAATAAACTCGCACCAAAAGTGCTACAGCACAGATTATAGCTGTCTAAAACTGAAATGGTGGGTCTGTGATTACGAAGACCTGCCAATTGGAATCCCTCCCAGAAATATTGACGAATGATGATGACAACCTATCAACTGGATCGAGTCCCAAAGTTTTTTTTTTACCTTTCACAAACTCCAACAACATCAGCACCAGCATCTGACTCACATTTATGTGTCTTGGTAAACATTTCCTCTGGTTTATAAGCAACATCCTGAAGAAACAAGCACAGACAATAAATCAGCTCCGAATTCACATGATTTGTTAGAGAGTATAGTGTTACTGGTAGGTAACAGTTGATATCAGTGATACGGCTAACTTTTCAGTGCAACAAGCCGCATATAAAAACAATCAGACAACAAAATGCTAAAAACATTTTCAGATGCAAATGGGGTTGCTATAACAAATGAGGAGATGCAAAACACGTAAGCATAAACGGTCCCACTCTAGCAATATCAGAACATACTGAATGGCATTCCAATATTTCGATAGCTCTAAAACATTTAGGAAACCCGCTTCGTCGACTCCCTGTTTATCTATGATGTGTCCATTCCAAAACCTAGAACACGACATTTCAGCAACGCTACGATACGATAGGGCCGCAAAGTGATGGGAACGGGCAGCATTGTATGATGGCTGGAGGCTGTTTGGCTCTAAGTCTTGAAGTGGAAAGTGGCATCCTATTCCTACTAGCTATTCATAAGAAAAACCAGACTCCGGTCTGCTAGTCAGGGGGGGGGGGGGGGGGGGGGGGGGGCACAGGCAGAGGGGCTTTACCCTCATGTAGCTGAGGGCGTAGAGCGCGTAGACGGCGGACTTGTTGATGGTGATGACGGGGGGATCCCGCACCGTCTGCATCGCCTGCGCATCGTTCTCCTCGACCTCCACCACCTGCGCCACCAGCGACGACTCGCCGCCGCTCTGAATCGAGCCCCCGAACACACACATCGTCAGTAAAAAAAACAAAACGCACGACTCCATCGGGGCTCGAGAGGAGGATAGGCTTACGGAGCCGCTGGGAACGGCGAGGTTGAGGACGAGCTTGCGGTCGCAGGCGAGGGCGCCGCCGGCCCCCGAGTCCAGGGCACAGCGCTCCAGGCGGGACTTGGAGAGGATCTCCACCCCGACGGCGGGCTCGACCAGGGCGGCCGCGGCGAGGAGGAGGAACACGGCGTGGTTACCAGGCCGGGAATGAGGGGGACGGGGACGAGGAGCCATCGGCGGTTGCCGTCGCGGTGGCGAAGGGCGAGCGGAGCGGGGTGGGGATGAGTCGCAGCAACTGTTTTTTTCTTTTCTTTTTGAGGCTGCAGCAACTGGTGGCGGAACCGCAGGCGCGCGCCTCCGCTTCGAAATGGATGGCGAAAACGTAACCGCTTGCGCATCATAGGCCCTGAGGCTCTTGGGCTTGCGGTTGTCTCCGGCCCTCCGGTTTCCCACTAGTCTACTATCTACTATCTACTTTGTCTAAAAAAAAGAAAATCTACTATCTACTATCTACTACCACTATAGAAAAAAAGAGGGATGGATCCAAACAATCACATCCATTCATCATCAAAATCTAATGGCTCTTAATCATTCTGTGTTTAACGCTACCAACCACGCAACAAGTCACGCTCGATCAATCGCTAACTCTGCCCACGTTCGAAAAAAAAACAGTGCCAACGCACGCCCGCACGACCTCTCACCCCCTCCTCCTCCTAACGGACGCCAGCCATTCGCCACAGCTGGCCACAACACAGGCGGGCCGCCGCACACCGATCCTCCCGCACCGTTCGCCGCCCCGCCGATCCCCTCATCCACCATCGCCGCACAGCTTGGCCTCCGCCCGCTGCTGGAGACCCCCGCCCGCTTCTGCCGCTCACCCCTCACCTCACGCCGTCGCCCGCAACTCCTCACCGGCACATCGCATCACATGGCGGCGGCGGCGGCCTTCAACGGGGGAGCGACCCCCAAAGCATCCGTGCTCGGTCACCTCGCGTAAGTGTACATCGAGGTGCAGATGAGCCGCATCGGCACACGCTGCCCCTCCCCTTAGTCGTCTGCTTCCATTTCATGGACGCCGATGGGCCCGCCACCACCGCCGTGGGAAGCCCCGGTGACTCGGTGAGTAATGAACGCCCTGTTTCCTGGGATGCGCCGCTCCCGGATCTCGGACTGCAAGATTGCGGTTTGGGCTGCTTTGAATTTGGGATTTGACGGCCATGACTTGATCTGTCGCAGATGAGATCGCCACCATGACTTGATCTGTCGCAGATGAGATCGCCAAACTGTTCCCAGCTTGTACGACCAGCCTTGGGCCAAGCCGGTTGCAACGAAGGTGCTCAAGATCGGCGCCGTGCTTTCTGGTGACTAGGTTCTAGGGGGGCACAATGTGATCTGCGACATTTTTGATAAGTGCGAGTGATCTTCAACCGCACGTTCGTTTCGTTTAGCACTAGCTGAGACCAATTGAGTGAAAATAGGTGTTCATAATTGAATTAAAGAGCTGTTAGTGCACTGTGCCAGTCTCTTTTCTGATGAAAAATCTGAGGATATATCTTGTTAGATTTTGTTGCTTTGCGGTGTTTGCTGAATAATTCTTGTCATTGACTTGTCATGGTTGGTGTTGTGGATCTGATTACCCGTGGGAGCGTGCCAAAGGCAGCACCATGTATGGATTCAAGGGAGGGCCGGCTGGTGTCATGAAGGGAAGTACGTCTTGCTTACTGCCTATTTCGTGTACCCCTACCCCTACAGAAATCAGGTATGTCAGCATAACCTATACTAAGCACACTTATTGAAATTTCAGTACTTTATATAAACTTTGGTTATCACCATTTTCAAACAGGAAGTGGATCATCAATAGGGATTTTGCTTAGGTACTTCCATGAATTAACAGATGATAGTTTTTTCCTCTTGAAGTATCCTTGTGTATATAGGAAATTTGTGACCGTAAGCATGACAAATATATGATGTATACATACAGTTTTCTGGGTAACTTGAATTACTATTCTTGTCCTTTTCCAGCACAAGAGCTCTACCCCAGCACCGCTTCCCCATCTCTGGTCGTTCCCTTGGCTTCCTCCATGGCGGCTGAGAAGATGGGCCACCACTGAAGCCGCTTCTGTTGTTTTTTTGTGTCGAATATTTTGTACTAGTTGGGTTACGCTTGGACTTGGTGTTGTAGTGTGGGTAGGATACTTGTAGTGTCGGAGTCGGACACGTTGTATTCTTGGCCTCTTATATATGAGGAGGCATCCCACGTTGTAACCTATGACGACTAGATAGCGACAGGCTCGCAAGGGGGTGCCGGCGGCTTGTGCCGGCGCCCGGGTGGCCGGTGTTGTGGTATTTCGGGGAGGAGCGTCCGTAGTCATTGCCCCGGGGAGTAGGCGAGTTCGCCGAACCTCATTAACAAATCTCGGTGTTGTCATTGTCTGTGATTGTTTGTTCCTCGATGGATCGTCCGCGTATCTCGGATTTATTTTAACAAATGATATCAAAGCAAGGTTTGAAATTGAGGCGGATCATATTGATTTAGAGGTGAAAATATCGTGAAAGAATTAGTCGTCGGCGAGTGTCATGATCGCGTGGGCGCCGAGCCGACGTACTCGGAGTCGGGCAAGGTTGCAGCCCAAGCGGCGGAACGTCGCGTGCAGGCTGAGGACTCAAGCGGTGGCTGGGCGTACAGATTCTAGCGATATATGTGATGCAATCGGAAACAACAAGTCACGAGATTTTATTTGGAGACCAAAACAGGACCGAGTCCTGGTGGGACTCGTGTACAAGGCGGACGTCTGCGCGCGGTTAAAAGCAGCGGCAGGGCAGGTCCTCACGACTCGAGACGAGGCAAGCAACAGATCCAATCGGCAGAAAAGGCCATCGCTGGTTGTGCTATCCATCGGAATTAGCAAGGGCAAGGCAAAGCAAATTAGCTTAGCATCAGGAGTTGAGCCAGGACAGGAGCTATACACGTGAAGAGATTTTTTTGGTTGGAAGTGCTAGTAGTACGTGGAGGACCGGAGGTTCAGTTGCGTACTTTGGGGCATCGCGTACAAAGCTTAGATAATTTTTCGCAGGGTTAGCCATACAAAGAACCATGGCGCCATCGGATACCAGGTTTGAGATGGAGAAGTTCAACGGAACTGGAAGCTTTGGGTTATGACAAACAAGGGTGAAAGATTTGTTGGCACAACAGGGATGCTTGAAAGCGTTGTTGCAGGAAGCCAAGCCAGCTAAGATAGAGGCGGATGATTGGGAGGAGTTACAGTTGAAAGCAGCCGGGACTATACGGTTGTGTCTGTCGGACCAGGTTATTTATCATGTGATGGATGAGAATTCGCCGAAGAAGATCTGGGAGAAGCTGGAAAGTCAGTTTATGTCCAAGACTGCGACGACCAAGGTGTATCTGAAGCAAAAGTTGTATGGGATGAGGATGCAGGAGGGGTCAGATCTTGTGGAGTATATGAACGCCTTTAATCAAGTCGTGATGGATCTAGCACGCTTGGGTGCGACGGTTGACGACGAGGATAGGGCAATTCTGCTTCTTTGTTCGTTGCCATCATCCTATGATCATTTGATCACTACTTTGACGCATGGCAAGGAGACCGTCAAGAATGAGGATATTACTGCGGCATTGCTATCTTATGATATGACACTACTAGGGAAAAGGCTAGCAGCAGCGCGGGTTTTAAACCTATCAGTAGCGCGGGGTGGTGCGCTACTGATAAGGCGCTACAGCTAACGAATAGCAGTAGCGTGCCTCCACCCACGCTACGGCTAAATCGACTTAGTAGCAGCGAGTTCCAGGAGGAGCGCTGCTGGTAATTAGTAGTAGCGCTTCTCTCTGCCCGCGCTGCTACTATTATTTCATATTTCATTTTTTTTATTTCATGTTGTATTCATACACCTTTACACAAATTTTCATACAACATGAATTTATAAATTGTTTTTACATCATCATGAGTTATTACATCACGGGGTGAAAGAACCGTGTGGACTAGTTTCAAGTGGACGGACATCCACTTGAAACTAATCCGCGGTTCTTTCACCCAATGATATAATAAATATCATCATCATCATCATCATATCATTAACAACTTATCATCATCATATCATTGGTCACTAGTCGTAATCACAAGTACTCCTGATATCTTCAACTCTAACACATTGTATCACATAATAAACATATTGTACCTCATAGGACCTACTACATTCTCTTAGGACCTACTATATTCTCCAAGGTAAAATAGCAAAAAACAAGATAGCCCCTCGCTCTCCATTATGGAGAATGCAGATTATCCTGTCTCCAATTCTTGCCTTTCGCTTAATGTTGCTTCCAAAAACCTCCTTACGAATGTCCAAACATTTTTTCCACTCTTTGATTAGCATGTGTTCACCGGTTTTAGAAATTCGATATGCACAGGTGAAATCCGTAGGATGACCTGACTGTACGTTCAGAACTTCAAGGCGACCATTGTAATACATCAGATGAGGCACACAATCCATCAGGATTTTCTGTTGAAAAACATAGTAATAACTTCGTAGTTAGCAATGATGTACTAGTTTTAGAAGTATGCAAAAAATGCACGGATGTCGTAATAGTAAAATATCTTACCAGGGTATCTCCATAGAAGTTATCGTGGTTCAACACGTGCACTAGTGGCACGTATTCACCATAATTTGGAGGAGTTCGATAATAGGTATTGTAATTCTCAAAAAAAGTACAATAAGCAATCAGATGATTTTTCTCCTTATAAGTTAATTCGGAGCCATTAGTGTAGTGGGTTTTGTCTACCATCTTCTGCACATTCTTTGAAGATTCGAAATAAGCTGTCAATGGAAATAAGCTGTCAACTATTTTGAAATAAACAATATAAATTAGTTAATAACTATGTTTGAGAAACTCACATTGCGGTAGAATCAGAAGCGTATCAACAAGGACCCAAATGTCCATATTGTCTTGCTCGATGTCAGGATGACCAAGATCCATGGTGACAATCATACCCTCATAAAAACCATACATTTTGCAAAGTGCTTCCCAATTTTGACAACCAATTTTGACATTTCCTACGTTCATAATTCAAAGATTAAATTTGTACAATTAAATATATGTACTAAAAAACCTAAATTAGATCATTATTTTTCAAAGAAAATCCAGACCACTCGATATTTCCCACATATTCTAGCACAAGTCATGCCAGAATTCACGGAAAAATCCGGCATGACCTTTGCTAAAAAAGGACATATCGAGCGCCTGAAATTTGCCGGAACAGAAATTAATCAACACTCCGGCAAAACATAGGCCACTCGGAGGTGTAACAAAAACATGAAATAATTGCTTAAACTAAAAAATAACACCAAATATGGCATGTTCAACTAGTTCTATTAATTCAACTAGTTCTATTAATTCAACTAGTTCTTACTAAATATAAACTTAGTATAAAAAGAAAAAAAAGTAGTTCTTTCTAAAAATGAAGTAGTTCAACTAGTTATTAATTTACTTACTATACTAGTTCAACTAAAACTTAACTAGTTCAACTAAAACTAAACTAGTTCTATTAATTCAAATAGTTCTTACTATATATAAACTTACTATAAATAGAAAGAAACTAGCACATCTACTACTACTAATTAACATCTAACTACTACATCTACTACTAATTAACATGTACTACTGCTAATTATACAACTAGTTTACCATCACTACTAGTAATTAATATCCACTACTTCTAAAAATCATTATCTATGAACCCTAAATTAACATCTACTACTACTAAAATTATCTACTAACTAAGCAAAGAGAGAGGGGGTTGGGGAGGGGTGGGGGGCTTACAGAGGGAGAGACGGTGGCGGGGAGGTGCTCGGCGACGGAGGGGCGGCGAGGGCGGGCTCGGGATCGGGAGGGCGGCAGTCCTGGGCGGCGGGCTCGGTCGAGGGCGGCGGCGGTGAGGTCGAGGGCGGCGACAGTGTGGTCGAGAGCGGCGGCGGTGAGGTTGAGGGCGGGCGGCGGCGGCGGCGGTGAGGGCGCAGGCACGCTCGGGCTCGGGCGGCGGCGATAGGGAGTAGGGGAACAGGCCGGTGGGGGGGAAAGGAGGACTTAGCGAAATTTTGATGCGGGGGGTGGTTAGCTCGAACTAGCAGTAGCGCACGTACAGAAAACGCGCTATAGCTAACTTATCTACAGCGCGTTTTGGGAAAAACCGCTACTGCTAATGGAAGCAGTTATTTCTTTTGTTTAGTAAAAACATCAAAAATATACATTGGTCATCATTGATCTTTTTGTGTATAATCTAAATAGTCAACATGAATCCTCACTGTACCTGTATAGGTACAGGCGAGGATTCATATTGCAACCACAAATCATACACATATAGTTCAATGAAGACCAAGTGCTCGAGATAGATTGAGAAGCAACATATTTAAGGTGGTAAACACCTTGTTCGCTTAGCAGTATGGGACTAAACTTAATTAGTTGCGGTCATACTTACCAGCAGCGAGTTTTGAGCAAAACCGCTGCTACTAAGTTCTTTAGCAGTAGCGCGTCCACGGGAAGGGCGCTACTACTATATCTAGCCTGGAGGCAACACCGTGGAAATTATAGTAGTAGCGCTCTTTTCACCTAGAGCGCTACTGCTACTCAGTCATTAGCAGCGCTCTTTTCTAAAGCTCGTTGCTGCTAATTAGCAGTAGCGTCTGTTTTTAGACCGCGCTGCTGCTAAGATTCTGTGTATAAGGTTTTCCCTAGTAGTGTGAGAAAGAAGAACGTGGTGGAAGTCTCTCATGGTGAAGGTTTGCTAGTCAAGGGTGAGCAGTGGCGGAAGGGATATGAGGCTGGGAAGAACAAGAAAAAGAAAAAGAATATACAGTGTCACAAGTGTAAGCAGTGGGGACATATCAGAAAGGACTGTCCAGAACTCAATGGTGGGGCAAGTGCTAATAAGGCAACTCATGGTGATGACTCAGATAGCAATAGTGATGTTCTCATAGTATCAGACAGGCGGTCAACCAAAAGTGAAGCGTGGATGTTGGATTCAGCTTGCTCTTTTCATGCGACACCCAACAGGGAGTGGTTCTCTTCTTACAAGTCTGGTGAGTTTGGTTTAGCCTATGTGGGCGATGACACATGTTATCGTGTCGCTGGAGTAGGTGACATCAGAATCAAGATGTTTGACGGAGTTGAGCGGATGCTTCGGGGAGTCTGGCATGTGCCGGGGCTAAGGAGGAATCTAATTTCGCTTGGTGTTCTTCATGATGGTGGTATGGTATTCCGTTGTGATCGGGATAGGAAGACCATGAGAATCATGGAAGATGAGGTGACCGTGATGATTGGAGGGAGGACGGCTTCGCATCTTTACAAGCTGCAAGGGAGCACTATTGCAGGTGGAGTCACGGAGACTAGAGTTGCGGGAGTAGCAGCGGGGTCTCATGGCGGCGGCGGGTCTGGGGCAGACTTGTCGAGTAACTCTCAGTAAGCTACGAAGAAGACAACACAAGTCCGGAGTACATGGAAGTTTGACGCATGGACAAATTCAAGGTGATGGAGAATATTCGTCAAGGTGGAGTTTGTTGTGTTTTTGTGTCGAATATTTTGTACTAGTTGGGTTACGCTTGGACTTGGTGTTGTAGTGTGGGTAGGATACTTGTAGTGTCAGAGTCGGACACGTTGTATCCTTGGCCTCTTATATATGAGGAGGCACCCCACGTTGTAACCTATGACGACTAGATAGCGACAGGCTCGCAAGGGGGTGCCGGCGGCTTGTGCCGACGCCCGGGTGGCCGGTGTTGCGGTATCTCAGGGAGGAGCGCCCGTAGTCATTGCCCCAAGGAGTAGGCGAGTTCACCGAACCTCGTTAACAAATCTCGGTGTCGTTATTGTCTGTGATTGCTTGTTTCTCGGTGGATCGTCCGCGTATCTCGAATTTATTCTAACAGCTTCTGGTAATCGCCAAACTATACATGTGAGATTAACGAGGTCGCAGCTGCCGTCCGTCGTCGTGCCAGGCTGCCAGCTCATGGCCAATTTGCACCATCACTAATAGGACTCCAGCGACCTGGGATGTAATCCATCTAGAAATGAGATGGTGGAGAATAATTTGCTCATGGTCCATGGATGCGACGCCTGTATTGGGGCTAACCTGCCTGGAAGTGAGATGCATCTGGATATACCAGATTAAGTGATATACAAAACAGAATTGATTTGGGGCTACTGGTCTTTGGTAAGCACCTATTTTTAGATGATGCATTTGATTATTCTGGCATTCCATTTTATGCGCATCAAATAAAATCTGTTTTTCTTTATCTCAGTTTTGTTCGGTGTGGGTTTATTTGCATAATATTTACTAAAGAAAATGATTTGAGATAAAGAGCCGAAGGCCTGAAGCTAAATGTTCCTAATTAGGACGATGACCTTCAGGAAACAAGGCCAACGCTATGTGTGCCTGCAAGATTGAAGATCCTAGATATTTTTAGTTTTCTCCATGCTCCTACATCATTGTATCACTTTATGCAGATCCCTTTATCATTCATTTTTATGTTCAAAATATGGTTGTCATAGATGGTATTACAGGGATAGCACTATATTTTTCATGTGTTGTCGTAAACAGAGCTCCCTCTGTACTGATACATATATGATTTTTCTTGTAGTTACAGTAGTATCTTTTTTCGGACTGGTCGGGCTTTTTAGATTTCTAGATCTGAAGAAGTTTGTTTGAAGTCTGCCTTTGGATTTCAGAAGATTCAGAATAAGTTCGTACATAAGTTCCTACACCAGCCGTAACTAGATAAATCATGTATGACGCGATGCTCTGCGCTGCGCTCGTGGAGTATTTGCAGCAGTATTCTCTGTCGTTTGATGCTCAATCAGGTAAGTCTATTATTTCAATTTTGATTCACAGTTGTTGGCATGAACTGGCCAGTGCATTTGGACAATTTCCACATGTCAATCGGGGAAAGATATGCCCATCACCAGTGCACTTTTTGCAAAAAAGATTTGCTATTTTTTTTCTATTCTATGCATACATGCAATTCCAACAATTAGATGCAACAACTATTTTTTTTTCTTTTACTGTAGGGCTTGCGGCCATACATGTTAAACAATAAGATGATTTAATTTGTGGTCTAACAATGCCTCTGTTAATAGTTGCAACTAAAAATAGCTCTACTTTTTTTTGTTAATAGTGGCCGAATAAAAGAGGATTCAGACTATGATGAGTTTACATTGTACTGAATTATAATTTGCTAACAATAAATTTCTCTCTTTTCTTCTATTTTATATTGATAATAGCTCCTCAATTAATTTTTAAACACCCCCTCGGCTGGTGTCACGATCAGATTTTTATGCATAAACAATAACCCTGTTTTATTTTAAGAATGGTGCTCTAAAATGGATAGAAGAGGAGCTTAAGTTCAGCAGGCAAATACGGCACGCATGCTCCCCCCCCCCCCACACCATTTTTGTGAGTTAACTGACGTGAGGTTGCTTCAAATGGAATATGTACTCATAGTTGCATCACATTATGCATTTCCTTCATTTTTAGTCTGCAAGTTACTTATGTGTCCGTCATGATATTGGTACGGTTTATTTTTCTGAGGGTATATTCATCTCATTAGAAATTTATTTTGTCTGCCTTTCGTCTTCCTAAATTTCACGTGTTTTTATTTTCTCTTTCCTGGTTAGCTAACCAATTATTATTGTAGCACATGACTTAGGGCTTTTTAACTTATTGCACAGTTTGTTATTCTAGAACACTAGACTTTTCTCCATAGTTAGGATGTTCATATGAAAAGTTTAAATCATGTTTAATCCTTCCAGAACTAAGCTTAGCTTAGAAAAAAAAAGGTAGCTTGTTGCATGCAATCTGTGTCATACAAAAATGTTAAATTCCATTTCTTCATTTTTGTTCAGAATGTTGCACTACATGAGATGAGACAAACTCAGAATAGGAGCAAAATAGTCCTGACTACTGGCGAACTCTTTAGCTCGCTGTGTTCCCACTGATGGCGTTGTAGTCGAGCCCAACAATTCAACTTGTGAAGATAACATGTAGCCCGAACCCAAGAGGAAGTGAGGTTTAGTTTTTCCAGGACAACTATTTTTTTCTATCTTTATTAAAATTTTGCATCTCTTCCATGTTCACTTGGACAATACCTATACTTATTATAAGTCCTTCAAGTTCAGACAAGAAAAATTAGATATCCTGAAATCTTTACTATAAGATCATTTTGGTCTTCTTGAACTTCAAATGCCATCATCAAAAGATAAATGATGGTTTGTATTAAACTTGACCTTTAGAGATGCGGGCACTATAGATATTCTTTTTCCCTAAATTTCTAGAAAATATGAATTAAGAATTCAGTACTCACATAAATCTGAGAGGCTGCTTTGATCGACACGCACGTACACGTTTACTAGTAGGAAAAAAATCCCTACTAGAGACTCTACATTTCCTCAGCCGCGTCCCCAGCAGGCCCTCCCCCGACGTTTTTGTCGCGCCCTCAGCAGGCTCTCCCCTGGCGTTTTTGCCGCGCCGGCGTCGAAAAATCGGCCCAGTCACACCCCAGGAGCCCGTTTTTCGCCGGTTTGGGCCGAAACTAGCACCGGCGGATTCAGACCGAACCCGGCGCTGGGGGGCGCCCGGGGACGCCGGGGCGATTGGTTTTGGCGCGAAAGCAGATGGGCCTGTCGTGTCAGCGAGACGCTGCTTCGTCGCCCTCATCGCCTCGGTTCCTGCGGGAATCAATGCGAAGGCTGCCGCGCTGTCGCGCCGGTAAGCCTCTATTGATGCCTCTCACGGGCGGCGTAGTGAACGCGCCGCGACGCGCATCCAGCCACGCGTCGCCCGGCATGCAGCCCGTCACCGCCCCGTTACGGCTATAAAAGGCGACCTCCCCACCGGTGGACGCCACGGCTCTCATTCTCCCCCTCTCCGGCGTAGATAGCAACACTCCTCTCTTACCGCCGAGGAGAAACATGGCCGAGAGGTACCCAGGCGACGGAGCGGCGGCGAACGGCTTCCGCCGCTGCCACCTCCAAGAGCGGGAGGTGTGCCTGCTCTACGAGGCCGAGTATCCGGCGTCCCCGGACATGCGGGTGCTGGGGACGTAGCGCCTGAGCGCCGGCGGCGTACCGGTGCCACCGATGCCCGAAGGAGTGGCGCGGTGTGTCGAGATCGCCCGCATCCGCTCTTCCCTGATGCAGACGCAGAGGGACGAGCCGCGCTACGCCGCTGACAGCCACGCCCTCTGGACCATGTACTTCCAACGCTGCCGCGACAAGCAAATCGCCGCCACCAACGGCGTCATCCCCCATGCCCGCTTCAACGCCAACGGTCGACGCGAGTGGTGGGGCGTGCCAGGCCGCACCCTCGAGGCCGTCCTCGATCACAACGAGACCGGCAACGTGCCGCACCTCGAGTACCCGCAGCGGCCGACCTTCTCCCGCCGCCGTGGTAGCTCTTGGACACCGCGGCGGATGGAGCCGGGGTCGTCCTCGTCGTCGGGCCCTGGCTCACCGGCCGCGCCGCTCCGCCCCGTTAAGCCCGAGCCGGAGGAGACGCCGCTTGGGCGCCGCACCCGTAGCGGTGCCCTCATCATCAACGAGGGTGCCCGGCCCTCCCCGCCTGGTCCGGCTTCGGGGAGGCGCTCCCTCCGCCTGGTCCGGTCGAAGCCCGAGCCGTGGCTGCTCCCGAGGAAGCCGGAACACGTCGAGATGGCTGCCCCCGACGACGAGTCCGCTCTCAAGTGAGCGAAGGAGGACTACGTCCGTGAGCAGGTCCGCCGCCAGCGCCGGGCGTACGCGGAGCTCCAGGCCCGACGCCACGGGCGCGAGGAGCGCGGCGTCATCGTCCTCGACAGCGACGAAGAGGACGTGGCCGGGCCGTCTAGCGCGCCAGCGCGCCTCGCCGACCCTGGCCAGGACTGTAGCAGCGACGTCGCCGGCCCAAGCCAGCCGCGCAACGATGACGACGGCGGCGGCGACTACACCCGCTTCTACAGATTTCTCGGCATGTAGACGGCGGCGGCGGCGGACGGTGGCGGCTAGGCGTAGTTTAGGCGTAGTTCAGTCGTAGTTTGCATGTTTTCATATTTTATGTACAAATTTGAATGAAGTTTCGCCGAGTTCGTGCAAATGTCGCCGAGTTTGCATATATTTTGTACACAATATCACCGCACCCGGGGCGACCGTTGGGCCGACGACTAGGAGCTAGGTCGCCCCACGCGCCAATCTAGCACCGGCTCGCTCCCAGGAGGCTCTTTTTCGACGCCCTGGGGGCCCGGACGACTGGAGATGCTCTAACACCTACAAAAAACTGGACTTTACATTTTTCTCAAAAAAAACTCCATATTGCCTAAATACAAAAACTACTACCATGTCCCGTAATGTAAGACGTTTTTTTTGTATTAGTGTAGTGTCAAAAAACGTCCTATATCATGGGACAAAGGAAGTAGTTCTCTACACATCACCACAGGCCATCTCCCCGTATCCAATGCAAAAATTACATAGACGTTTGAATAAATAAAACAATACAACATCTCAAAAAAAGGCGTCATTACTATTCTAAGGATCGTTTAGACAATTTTACAAAACAATAAAAAGCAAGTTCCTAGGGGATATCCCCCCCCCCCCCCCCCCCCCCGCCCCCCTAAATAAAGGTTTTTAGGGATTTCCGGTAATCAAAGGATAAAACATAGCCACTTGGTACATAGTCTAAGGATTAGTTTGGTTTCCTTCCACGGCTTGAGACGCCTGGCCTGGACTCTCCCTGTGAGCTGCCTGGCTCCTGTTTGGTTGGTGGCCTCATGAGGAGTGGTGAGCCTGGCCTGAAGAATATGATTAGCCTGCAAACCTAATTAGCCTGAACCAGACATCGAGTAAATGTCGCTTGGACCTGGCCTGGGCGTGCCTGGACGTGCTAGCTTGAACTTGTCACAGGCAAGGCTACAAAAAATGAGGCAATCAGCAGGATATAAAAGAGGGAATACACCACCAGGCCAGGTCATGGACCAAATGCTACTTGCCTGGCCACGTAAAAAATTCCAAATACTCAGGCCCGGGCCAGGCATCAAAATTTTCCAGGCATGTTATCCAGGCCACCAACCAAACTAGCTCTAAATTTTTCTCGATGAAAACATGATGCTCTCTAGTCTACCATTGGTTGGAGAGAAAAACACTATAAATTCACTTAAAATGCCAGACTCCAAGTTAAGCATTGATTCTAATCTTTGGGTTGGATGAATCCTATACACACCCGCAAAAACAAAAACAAAAGAATCCTATACGGACTTCCTTCTTTCACAAATATATAATGTTTTATTGTTTTTTTTCCTGATTCGGATGTGTATAGACGCGTTTTAGTGTGTTTGTTTACTCATTTCAATTTGTATGTAGTTTATATTAAAATATCCAAAATATCTTATATTTATGCACGAGGGAGTAGTATATTGTCCATGACATCCAATTTTAAACAACTTATTATAGAAGGCCTAAGAAGATAGGAAAAAAAGACAAGCTAAAGAAAAACGAAATATGTATGTGGCAACCGTGTGGCAAATTGCAAAACTACCAAACGACTCCCTAGCCACGCGATCCCGATCGCTCGCACCTCCTCCCTTTGCTCGCTCGCAAAACTGCATCTCCTGCACTTCTTTTTCCTGCGCTGCCGCTCGTTGAGATCCCCCTCTCTACACAACCCTAAGCCCCTGACCTAAACCACGTGGCTCGCCGGCAGTGTCTCCTTCCCCGAGCTCACTCATGGGGAGAGGGATGGGAAGTGGGCATGTGAAGGAAATATGCCCTAGAGGCAATAATAAAGTTGTTATTTATATTTCCTTATATCATGATAAATGTTTATTATTCATGCTAGAATTATATTAACCGGAAACTTAGTACATGTGTGAATACATAGACAAACAGAATGCCACTAGTTTGCCTCTACTTGACTAGCTCGTTGAATCAATGATGATTATGTTTCCTAACCATAGACACGAGTTGTCATTTAATTAACGGGATCACATCATTAGAGAATGATGTGATTGACTTGACCCATCTGTTAGCTTAGCACGATGATTGTTTAGTTTGTTGTTATTGCTTTCTCCATAACTTATACATGTTCCTATGACTATGAGATCATGCAACTCCCGAATACCGGAGGAACACTTTGTGTGCTACCAAACGTCACAATATAACTGGGTGATTATAAAGGTGCTCTACAGGTGTCTCCGATGGTATTTGTTGAGTTGGTATAGATCGAGATTAGGATTTGTCACTCCGACTGTCGGAGAGGTATCTCTGGGCCTTCTCGGTAATGTACATCACTATAAGCCTTGCAAACAATGTAGCTAATGAGTTAGTTACGAGATGTAGCATTACGGAACGAGTAAAGAGACTTGCCGGTAACGAGATTGAACTAGGTATTGAGATACCGACGATCAAATTTCGGGCATGTAACATATCAATGACAAAGGGAACAACGTATATCATTATGTGGTTTGACCGATAAAGATCTTCGTAGAATATGTAGGAACCAATATGAGCATCCAGGTTCCGCTGTTGGTTATTTATCGGAGACGTGTCTCGGTCATGTCTACATAGTTCTCGAACCCGTAGGGTCCGCACGCTTAAAGTTCGGTGATGATCGTATTATGAGTTTATGTGTTTTGATGTACCAAAGGTAGTTCGGAGTCCCGGATATGATCACGGACATGACGAGGAGTCTCGAAATGGTCGAGACATAAATATCTATATATTGGATGACTATATTTGGACATCGTAATGGTTCCGGATGAGATCGGGCATTTACCGATGTACCGGGAGGTTACCAGAACCCCACGGGAGGTATATGGGCCTTATTGGGCCATAGTGGGAGAGAGGAGAAGGAAGCAAAGGAGGGGGCGCCCCCCAAGCCCAATCCGAATTGGGAGGGGGGTCGCCCCCCTTTCCTTCCTCCTTCCTTCCCCTTCTTTCTCTCCTAATCCAACTAGGGAAGGAGGGGGAATCCTACTCCCGGTGGGAGTAGGACTCCCCTTGGGGCACGCCTAGGCAGCCGACCCCCTCCCCCTCCTCCACTCCTTTTTATACGAGGGAGGGGGGCACCCCATAGACACACAAGTTGATCATTGATCTTTTAGCCGTGTGCAGTGCCCCCCTCCACCATAATCCACCTCGGTCATATCGTCATAGTGCTTAGATGAAGCCCTGCGCCGGTAGCTTCATCATCACCGTCATCACGCCGTCGTGCTGACGAAGCTCTTCCCCGACACTCTACTGGATCGTGAGTTCGTGGGACGTCACCGAGCCGAACGTGTGCAGACCGTGGAGGTGTCGTACCTTCGGTAGTAGGATCGGTCGATCGTGAAGACATACGACTACATCAACCGCGTTGTCATAACGTTTCCGCTTACAGTCTATGAGGGTACATGGACAATACTCTCCCCTCTCGTTGCTATGCACCACCATGATCTTGCATGTGCGTAGGAAAATTTTGAAATTACTACGTTCCCCAACAGTGGCATCCGAGCCAGGTTTATGTGTAGATGTTATATGCACGAGTAGAACTCAAAGGAGTTGTGGGCGTGGGTATATACATTTTGCTTACCGTCACTAGTTGATTCTTGATTCGGCGGTATTGTTGGATGAAGCGGCCCAGACCGACATTACGCGTATGCTTACGCGAGACTGGTTCTACCGACGTGCTTCACACACAGGTGGCTGGTGGGTGTCAGTTTCTCCAACTTTAGTTGAATCGGATTCAATGAGCAGGGTTCTTTCTGAAGATCAAAAATCAATCACTATACCGTGTTGTGGTTTTTGATGTGTAGGTAAGAACGGTTTTTGCTCAACCCGTAGCAGCCACGTAAAACTTGCAACAACAAAGTAGAGGACGTCTAACTTGTTTTTGTAGGGCAGTTGTGATGTGATATGGTCAAGACATGATGCTAAATTTTATTGTATGAGATTATCATGTTTTGTAACACAGTTATCGACAACTGGCAGGAGCCATATATGGTTGTCGCTTTATTGTATGAAATACAATCGCCATGTAATTGCTTTACTTTATCACTAAGCGGTAGCGATAGTCGTAGAAGCAATAGTTGATGAGACGACAACGATGCTTCGATGGAGATTAAGGTGTCAAGCCGATGACGATGGTGATCATGACGGTGCTTTGGAGATGGAGATCAAAAGCACTAGATGATGATGGCCATATCATATCACTTATATTGATTGCATATGATGTTTATCCTTTATGCATCTTATTTTTCTTAGTTCGACAGTAGCATTATAAGATGATCTCTCACTAAATTTCAAGGTACAAGTGTTCTTCCTAAGTATGCACCGTTGTGACAGTTCTTCGTGCTGAGACACCACGTGATGATCGGGTGTGATAAGCTCTACGTTCACATACAACTGGTGCAAGCCAGTTTTGCACATGTTGAATACTCGGGTTAAACTTGACGAGCCTAGCATATGTAGATATGGCCTCGGAACACTGAAACCGAAAGGTCGAGCATGAATCATATAGTAGATATGATCAACATAGTGATGTTCACCATTGAAAACTACTCCATCTCACGTGATGATCGGACATGGTTTAGTTGATATGGATCATGTGATCACTTAGATGATTAGAGGGATGTCTATCTAAGTGGGAGTTCTTAAGTAATATGATTAATTGAACTTAAATTTATCATGAACTTAGTCCTGGTAGTATTAGCATATCTATGTTGTAGATCAATAGCTCGCATTTAGCTCCCCTGTTTTATTTTTTATATGTTCCTAGAGAAAATTAAGTTGAAAGATGATAGTAGCAATGATGCGGACTAGGTCCGTGATCTGACGATTATCCTCATTGCTGCACAGAAGAATTATGTCCTTGATGCACCGCTAGGTGACGAACCTATTGCAAGAGTAGACAGACCTTATGAACATTTGGCAAAGCTCGGTATGATGACTACTTGATAGTTTAGTGCACCATGCTTTATGGCTTAGAACCGGGACTTCAAAAATGTTTTGAACGCCACGGAACATATAAGATGTTCCGAGAGTTGAAACTAGTATTTCGGACTCATGCCCGTGTCGAGAGATATGAGACGTCTGACAGTACTTTGCCTACAAGATGGAGGAGAATAGCTCAACCAATGAGCATGTGCTCAGATTGTTTGAGTACTACAATTGCTTGAATCAAGTGGGAGTTAATCTTCTAGATAAAATAGTGATTGATAGAGTTCTCTAGTCACTATCACCAAGTTACTGGAACTTCGTGATGAACTATAATATGCAAGGGATGACGAAAGTAATTCCCAAGCTCTTCGCGATGCTGAAATCAGCGAAGGTAGAAATCAAGAAAAGCATTAAGTGTTGATGGTTGACAATACCACTAGTTTCAAGCAAAAGGGCAAGAGAAAGAAAGGGAACTTCAAGAAGAATGTCAAGCAAGTTGCCACTCCCATGAAGAAGCCCAAAGCTAGACCCAAGCCTGAAACTGAGTGCTTATACTGCAAAGGAAATGGTCACTGAAAGTGGAACTGCCCTAGATACTTGGTAGATAAGAAGGATGGCATACTGAACAAAGGTATATTGGATATACATGTTATTGATGTGTACTTTACTAGTGTTTATAGCAACCCCTTGGTATTTGATACTGGTTCAGTTGCTAAGAGTAGTAACTCGAAACGGGAGATGCAAAATAAACAGAGACTAGTTAAGGGTGAGGTGATGATGTGTGTTGGAAGTGATTCCAAGGTTGATAAGATTACCATCGCACACTCCCTTTACCTTAGGGATTAGTGTTGAACCTAAAATAAATGTTATTTGGTGTTTGCGTTGAGCATGAATATGACTGGATCATGTTTATTGCAATACGGCTATTCATTTAAGTCAAAGAATAATTGTTATTCTATTTACATGAATAAAACCTTCTATGGTCATACACTCAATATAAATGGTTTATTGAATCTCGATCGTAGTGATATACATATTCATAATATTGAAGCCAAAAGATGCAAAGTTAATAATGATAATGCAACTTATTTGTGGCATGCCGTTTAGGTCATATTGGTGTAAAGCACATGAAGAAACTCCATGCTGATGGGCTTTTGGAATCACTTGATTATGAATCACTTGATGCTTGCGAACCATGCCTCATGGGCAAGATGACTATGACTCCGTTCTCCGGAACAATGGAGCGAGCAACTGACTTATTGGAAATAATACATACTAATGTATGCGGTCCGATGAGTGTTGAGGCTCGCGGTGGGTATTGATATGTCTCCAACGTATCTATAATTTTTGATTGCTCCATGCTATATTATCTACTGTTTTGGACATTATTGGGCTTTATTATCCACTTTTATATTATTTTTGGGACTAACCTATTAACTGGAGGCCCAGCCCAGAATTGCTGTTTTTTTGCCTATTTTAGGGTTTCGAAGAAAAGGAATATCAAACGGAGTCTAAACGGAATGAAACCTTCGGGAACGTGATTTTCTCACTGAACATGATCCAGGAGACCATAGCCTCTCCGATGAAGTGTGAGTAGTTTACTTCAGACCTTCGGGTCCATAGTTATTAGCTAGATGGCTTCTTCTCTCTTTTTGGATCTCAATACAATGTTCTCCCCCTCTCTTGTGGAGATCTATTCGATGTAATCTTCTTTTTGCGGTGTGTTTGTTAAGACCGATGAATTGGGGGTTTATGATCAAGATTATCTATGAACTTTTATGTATGATTGGTTATCTTTGCAAGTCTCTTCGAATTATCAGTTTGGTTTGGCCTACTAGATTGATCTTTCTTGCAATGGGAGAAGTGCTTAGCTTTGGGTTCAATCTTGCGGTGTCCTTTCCCAGTGACAGTAGGGGCAGCAAGGCACGTATTGTATTGTTGCCATCAAGGATAACAAGATGGGTTTTTTTTATCATATCGCATGAATTTATCCCTCTACATCATGTCATCTTGCTTAAGGTGTTACTCTGTTTTCATGAACTTAATACTCTACATGCATGCTGGATAGCGATCGATGAGTGGAGTAATAGTAGTAGATGCAGGCAGGAGTCGGTCTACTTGTCTCAGACGTGATGCCTATATACATGATCATACCTGGATATTCTCATAACTATGCTCAATTCTTTTAATTGCTCAACAGTAATTCGTTCACCCACCGTAAAATACTTATGCTCCTGAGAGAAACCACTAGTGAAACCTATGGCCCCCGGGTCTATCTTCATCATATTAATCTTCCGTTACTTAGTTATTTCCTTTGCTTTTTTACTTTACTTTTATTTTACTTTGCATATTTATCACAAAAATACCAAAAATATTATCCTATCATATCTATCAGATCTCACTCTCATAAGTGACCGTGAAGGGATTGACAACCCCTTATCGCGTTTGTTGTGAGGAGTTATTTGTTTTGTGCAGGCACGAGGGACTCGCGCGTAGCCTCCTACTGCATTGATACCTTGGTTCTCAAAAACTGAGGGAAATACTTACGCTACTTTGCTGCATCATCCTTTCCTCTTCAAGGAAATCCAACGCAGTGCTCAAGACGTAGCAAGAAGAATTTCTAGCGCCGTTGCCGGGAAGGTTCGCGCAATTCAAGATTTGACTCCCGACAACGAGCCATTTCTGGCGCCGTTGCCGGGGAGTCTACGCAAAAGTCAAACATACCAAGTACCCATCACAACCCTTATCTCCCGCATTACATTATTTGCCATTTGCCTCTCGTTTTCCTCTCCCCAACTTCACCCTTGCCGTTTTATTCGCCCTCTCTCTCTATCCTCCCTCTCTTTATCTATTTTCCTTTTTTTGCCCTTTGCACCTTCTGCCGTTATGTCTGAAATTGGGGAAATTATTGTCGATATGGACAATAATAATATCATGAAAAATTCTGATGCTCCTGCTAAAGAACCCCCCATCTTACATACAAAAAATTCCGTGTTGGTAGTGGTAATATTATTGGAAAAGGAGTTATTCAAGATTTCTTTACTTGTGCCGGTGCTTTACCTTCTATGGGTAGTTCTATCCTTCATAGAACTAGTAGTCTTGCGGACGCTATTGCCATGTTTGTAGTTGAACTTGAAAGACAATTTATGCACATGCATCCTTGCATACAAAGGATTTTCCTAGAATTTTCTAATATTGAGCATTCTTCTGTTAAGCGTGCCGCTACTTTCTTTTTGGCTCATGAGTTTAGATTCATAATAAAAGAGGCCAAAGAAATCTTTGCGCATTATAGGGTGGACGCTTGCTATCCTCCCATAGAGGCTATCCTTTTTGATCAAGAAGAAATAATGCGTTTTCAATCTCTAGACTATGTTGCTTTCAATGAAAATCTTAGAAAAAGGGTTCCTACCAATGTTTTAGTTGATAGAATTTCTGAACTTAATGATGATTTGGCCATTCGAAATAATGAACTAGGATATTCTCTTGAATATAGGCTCACAAAGTTCTGTCAAAAGAATGCTTATAATGATGAATTGGTTGTGCAATACGAAGGACCAAAGGAGGAACCTATACCTCCCAAGGTTGATCTTGGGGACTTTTGTCCCATTAAATTTAGCCCTTTTGATTACTTTTGCTTGCCTCAAAGAAAACTTGCTGCTGAACATAGAGAATATGAAATGAGTTTTAATGATCTATCTTACTATTATGGCAATACCTAGATCTATCCTTGCTTTTTATGCCTAGCTAGGGGTGTTAAACGATAGCGCTTGTTGGGAGGCAACCCAATTTTATTTTTATTCCTTGCTTTTTGCTCCTGTTTAGTAATAAATAATTTACCTAGACTCTGTTTTGGTTGTGTTTTTGTGTTTAATTAGTGTTTGTGCCAAGTAGAACCGTTGGGAAGACTTGGGGAAAGTCTTGATATCTTGCTGTAAAAAACAGAAACTTTAGCGCTCACGAGAACTGCTTCCATTTTTATTTGGGAAGTGCTATTTAGTTAATTCTTTTTGAAGATGATTAATAGATAAATTACTCACGTCCAGAAATTTATTTTGGAATATTTGGGGTTCCAGATCTTGCGCTAGCTACAGATTACTACAGACTGTTCTGTTTTTGACAGATTCTGTTTTTCGTGTGTTGTTTGCTTATTTTGATGAATCTATGGCTAGTAAAATAGTTTATAAACCATAGAGAAGTTTGAATACAGTAGGTTTAACACCAATATAAATAAAGAATGAGTTCATTACAGTACCTTGAAGTGGTCTTTTGTTTTCTTCCACTAACGGAGCTCACGAGATTTTCTACTTTAAGTTTTGTGTTGTGAAGTTTTCAAGTTTTGGGTAAAGATTTGATGGATTATGGAACAAGGAGTGGCAAGAGCCTAAGCTTGGGGATGCCCATGGCACTCCCAAGATAATCTAAGGACACCTAAAAGCCAAAGCTTGGGGATGCCCCAGAAGGCATCCCCTCTTTCGTCTACTTCTATCGGTAACTTTACTTGGAGCTATATTTTTATTCACCACATGATATGTGTTTTGCTTGGAGCGTCTTTTATGATTTGAGTCTTTGATTTTTAGTTTACCAAAATCATCCTTGCTGTACAAACCTTTTGAGAGAGCCATACATGATTTGGAATTTGTTAGAATACTCTATGTGCTTCGCTTATATCATTTGAGTTATATAGTTTTGCTCTAGTACTTCACTTATATTTTTTTAGAGCACGGTGGTGGAATTGTTTTATAGAAACTATTGATCTCTCATGCTTCACTTAGATTATTTTGAGAGTCTTAAATAACATGGTAATTTTCTTAAATAATCCTAATATGCTTGGTATTCAAGAATAGTAAAAAATTTCTTATGAGTGTGTTGAATGCTATGAGAAGTTTGATGCTTGATAATTGTTTTGAGATATGAAGATGGTGATATTAAAGTTGTGCTAGTTGAGTAGTTGTGAATTTGAGAAATACTTGTGTTAAAATTTGTGATTCCCGTAGCATGCACATATGGTGAACCGTTATGTGATGAAGTCGGAGCATGATTTATTTTTTGATTGTCTTCCTTATGAGTGGCGGTCGGGGACGAGCGATGGTCTTTTCCTACCAATCTATCCCCCTAGGAGCATGCGCGTAATAATTTGCTTTGATAACTTGTAGATTTTTGCAATAAGTACATGAGTTCTTTATGACTAATGTTGAGTCCATGGATTATACGCACTTTTCTTCCTTCCACCATTGCTAGCCTCTCTAATACCGCGCACCTTTCGCCGGTATCATACACCTACCATATACCTTCCTCAAAACAACCACCATACCTACCTAGCCATTCCGAGATATATTGCCATGCAACTTTCCACCGTTCTGTTTATCATGACACACTCCATCATTGTCGTATTGCTTAGCATGATCATGTAGTTGACATCGTATTTGTGGCAAAGCCACCATTCATAATTCTTTCATACATGTCACTCTTGATTCATTGCATATCCCGGTACACCGCCAGAGGCATTCATATAGAGTCATATTTTGTTCTAAGTATCGAGTTGTAATTATTGAGTTGTAAGAAAATAAAAGTGTGATGATCATCATTATTAGAGCATTGTCCCAGTGAGGAAACGATGATGGAGACTATGATTCCCCCACAAATCGGGATGAGACTCGGGACGAAAAATAAAAAAAAGGAAAGAAAAGAGGCCATAAAAAATAGAAAAGGCCCAAATAAAAAAAATAAAAAATGAGAGAAAAAGAGAGAAGGGACAATGTTACTATCAGTTACCACACTTGTGCTTCAAAGTAGCACCATGGTATTCATGATAGAGAGTCTCTCATTTTGTCACTTTCATATACTAGTGGGAATTTTTCATTATAGAACTTGGCTTGTATATTCCAATGACGGGCTTCCTCAAAATGCCCTAGGTCTTCATGAGCAAGCAAGTTGGATGCACACCCACTTAGTTTCTTTTGTTGAGCTTTTATACACTTATAGCTCTAGTGCATCCGCTGCATGGCAATCCCTACTCACTCACATTGATATCTATTGATGGGAATCTCCATAGCCCGTCGATACGCCTAGTTGATGTGAGACTATCTTCTCCTTTTTGTCTTCTCCACAACCACCATTCTATTCCACCTATAGTGATATGTTCATGGCTCAGGCTCATGTATTGCGTGAAGATTGAAAAGGTTTGAGAACGTCAAAAGTATGAAACAATTGCTTGGCTTGTCATCGGGGTTGTGCATGATGTGAATATTTTGTATGGTGAAGATGGAGCATAGCCAGACTATATGATTTTGTAGGGATAACTTTCTTTGGCCATGCTATTTTGAAAATACATGATTGCTTTATTAGTAGGCTTGAAGTATTATTGTTTTTATGTCAAATGATAGACTATTGCTTTGAATCACTCGTATCTTAATATTCATGCCATGATTAGATATGTGATCAAGATTATGCTAGGTAGCATTCCACATCAAAAATTATCTTTTTTTATCATTTACCTACTTGAGGACGAGCATGAATTAAGCTTGGGGATGCTGATACGTCTCCATCATATCTATAAATTTTTATTGTTCCATGCCAATATTCTACAACTTTCATATACTTTTGGCAACTTTTTATACTATTTTTGGGACTAACATATTGATCCAGTGCCCAGTGCCAGTTCCTGTTTGTTGCATGTTTTTTGTTTTGCAGAATATCCATATCAAACAGAGTCCAAACGGGATAAAAACTGATGGAGATTTTTTTGGAATATATATGATTTTTGGGAAGAAAAATCCACGCAAGACAGTGCCCGAGGGAGGCACGAGGCAGGGGGCGCGCCCCATCCCCCTGGGCGTGCTCATGACCCTCGTGGCCACTGTGACGCCCCCGATTTGACCGTACACTAATCATACACGCAAACGTGTACGATCAAAATCAGGGACTCACGGGAAGATATCACAACACAACTCTACAAATAAAATACGTCATACAAGCATCATATTACAAGCCAGGGGCCTCGAAGGCTCGAATACAAGAGCTCGATCATAGACGAGTCAGCGGAAACAACAATATCTGAGTACAGACATAAGTTAAACAAGTTTGCCTTAAGAAGGCTAGCACAAACTGGGATACAGATCGAAAGAGGCGCAGGCCTCCTGCCTGGGATCCTCCTAACTACTCCTGGTCGTCGTCAGCGGGCATCACGTAGTAGTAGGCACCTCCGGTGTAGTAGGAGTCGTCGTCGACGGTGGCGTCTGGCTCCTGGGCTCCAACATCTGGTTGCGACAACCAGGAAGAAAGGAAAGGGGGAAAAAGGGGGAGAAAGCAACCGTGAGTACTCATCCAAAGTACTCGCAAGCAAGGAGCTACACTACATATGCATGGGTATCAAATGGAGTAAGGGTATCATATGTGGACTGAACTGCAGAATGCCAGAATAAGAGGGGGATAACTAATCCTTTCGAAGACTACGCTTTTGGCAGCCTCCGCCTTGCAGCATGTAGAAGAGAGTAGACTGAAGACCTCCAAGTAGCATCGTATAGCATAATCCTAACCGATGATCCTCCCCTCGTCGCCCTGTGAGAGAGCGACCACCGGTTGTATCTGGCACTTGGAAGGGTGTGTTTTATTAAGTATCCGGTTCTAGTTGTCATAAGGTCAAGGTACAACTCCAAGTCGTCCTGTTACCGAAGATCACGACTATTCGAATAGATTAACTTCCCTGCAGGGGTGCACCACAACCCCAACACGCTCGATCCCATTTAGCCGGACACACTTTCCTGGGTCATGCCCGGCCTCGGAAGATCAACACGTCGCAGCCCCACCTAGACCAACAGAGAGGTCAGCACGCCGGTCTAAACCTAAGCGCCCAGGGGTCTGGGCCCATCGCCCTTAGCACACCTGCACGTTGCGTGGGCGGCCGGAAGCAGACCTAGCCTAGTGGCGTTCCAGTCCAATCCAGCGCGCGCCGCTCCGTCGCTGACGTCAAGAAGGCTTCGGCTGATACCACGACGCCGGGATACCCATAACTACTCCCGCGTAGATGGTTAGTGCGTATAGACCAAATGGCCAGACTCAGATCAAATACCCAGATCTCGTTAAGCGTGTTAAGTATCCGCGAACGTCGACCAGGGCCAGGCCCACCTCTCTCCTAGGTGGTCGGAACCTGCCCTGTCGCTCCGCCTCAAAGATCCACACAGAGGGCCGTTGGGACAAAGGTCCTTTCAGCCCCCAATCCGTGAATCACTCGCGGGTGCTCCATAAGCCGACCCGTCTTTAGTCACCACATGTATCCTGTAGAAAGTAAGTAATATACCCGTGATCAACTCCCGAGTGATCACGTCCCGATAGAATAGCATGGCAGACGGACAAGGATGTAGGGCCACTGATGAAAATACTAGCATCCTATACTAAGCATTAGGATTGCAGGTAAAGGTAACGACAGTAGTAGCAAGGACAGGCTATGCATCAGTATAGGTTTAACGGGAAGCAGTAACATGCTACGCTACTCTAATGCAAGCAGTATAGAGAAGAGTAGGCGATATCTGGTGATCAAAAAGGGGGGGCTTGCCTGGTTGCTCTGGCAAGAGAGAGGGGTCGTCAACAGCGTAGTCGGTCGGGGCCCCAGCAGCGACGTCGGTCTCGTGGTCTACCGGAGAGAAGAGGAGGAAGAAACAATAAATATTTAAGCAAACAGATGCATAGCGATGCATGACATGTCAAGTTACGACGTTAGAGGTGCCCCAACGCGGTAGTAGGTAATACCGGTGAAGGGGGATAACATCCGGGAAAGTATCCCCGGTGTTTCGCGTTTTCGGACCGGTGTAATAGAGGGGGAAAGTTGCGTGTTCGCTATGCTAGGGATGCGTGGCGGATAAACGGGCTGCGTATCCGAATTCGTCTCGTCGTTCTGAGCAACTTTCATGTACAAAGTTTTTCCATCCGATTTACGGTTTATTTTATATTAATTTTTAAAAGATTTAAATCATTTTTTTGGATTTATTTATTTAATTTAACCAACATTATCCAGAATAGTGCCCGCTGACATCAGCATGACGTCAGCATGACGTCAGCAGTCAACTGACGTGTGGGTCCCGATCGTCATACTCTGTTTTAATTAACTAACAGTTAATTAGGTTACTTAGTGATTAGGTTAATCTAATTATAATTAATTAACTTAATCAATTCCTTAATTAATTAATTAATTAATTTTATTTTTTTATTATTGTTATTTTAAAATTCTTTTCTTCTCTTTTTTTTAATTAAAACGTTCTGGGGCCGGGCCCCACATGTCAGTGGCCCAAGGGGCCACAGCGATTCGGGCGCGCGGGTTACGGGCGCAGGCACCCAGCAGGGTCGTCGAGGCCATGGCCTCGGCCGATGGCGGCCGCGTAGGGCGGCGTGCGGGGGGGGGGAGGGGGAACGGGGCGAGCGGCCGCGTGCAGAGGCACGGGCGTGGGGCGCGTGTGCGGTGGCGAAGGCGCACCCCCGGCGCGGCGAGGGGAAGGCGGAGATGGTCGCGGGGCGAGGCGCCGAGGTGGGGCGCAGGCAGCGCGTGGGCCGCAACAGCAGCGGACAGAGCACCGTCGGCGGGCGCGGGCGCATGCACTGGGTGCATCCGGCGCGTGGGTCAGGTGGCAACGTCGAGCGACGGACGAGGTCGTGGCACACGGGGTAGAGAGGAGATGAGGAGGGTGCGGCCCTCACCGGCGTTGGCGAGCAGAGGTGGCGGCGAGGCTCGATGTGGTCCGGCGGGGAGGAGGACGGGGACGGTTCGGCAACGGTGGCGGGGAGGCAGTCCGACGGGGAGGAGATGAGGAGGTCCGGTGGGGAGGTCCGGCGATGGTGATGAGGTGGCGGGGCTGCGCCGGAATGGCGTCAGGGGCACGGGGCCGGGCCCTTGAGCGAGGGCAGGCGGCGACGGCGGGGGTTGGCGTGGCGGCGACGGAAGGGGGGGCCCCTTCCGGTCCAGGAAAGGGGGAGGGGGTGAGGACGACGGCGAGCGACGGGCGGGGCGGCGCCGGTGATGCGTCGGGGAGGCGGCGATGGGTTCGGGCCCGATCCCGATTGGATCGGGGGGGGGGGAGTGGGGGCGAGAGGAGAGGTGGGGAGTGGGGGGGGGGTGAGTGGGGCGACGGGTGGGGTTAGGGTTTCGGGGGTGTGGGTTATGGGGGGGGGGGTGGCCGGCTGGGCCTTTGCCCAGTTGGGCCGGTGGTGGCCTGGCCGGCTGGGCCGTCTGGCCCAGTGGGGGGGGGTCCTTTTATATATTTTTTTGTTTGTTTTCTGTTTTTTTTTTCTGTTTGATCCATTTTAAGTATTTAGGTCTTTTATAAAGGCATGGATCCCACACCATAAATTCCTAGGCATTTATTTGCACACCCCGAACATTTTTGTTTTAAATTTTGAAAAGTTTTATAATTTAACTTTATTTTAATGTTTGAATTTGACTCGGTTTTGGCCTAACGGTAGATTATCAATAGTAACCGGGGTGACGTGGCATGATTATCGTTGGATTACTGTAGCTTGATTACCCAAGCGTTACAAAACTCCTCCACTACAAGAAATCTCGTCCCGAGATTTAGGAGGTAGAAGGAAACAGTGCGGGGTATTCATCACGAAGACGATCCTCGCGTTCCCAGGTGGCTTCGTCTTCAGAGTGATTCGACCACTGGACCTTGAGGAACTTGATCGCCTTCTGACGTGTGCGGCGTTCAGCTTGGTCGAGAATGCGGACTGGATGCTCTTTATAGGAGAGGTCTTGTTGCAATTCAAGCACTTCATGATCCACTGCTCGGATTGGGTCCTTGAAGCAGCGTCGAAGCTGCGACACGTGGAACACATCGTGAACCTGAGAAAGGTTCGGCGGAAGCTCCAGTTGATATGCCACCTTTCCACGCCTTTCGAGAATAGTGAAGGGGCCGATATAGCGAGGAGCTAGCTTGCCTTTGATCCCGAAGCGGTGAGCACCCTTCATTGGTGTAACTCGAAGATAAGCCTTTTCGCCAGGTTGATAGACCATGTCTTGGTGATGACGGTCATACTGACTTTTCTGACGTGACTGAGCAGCCTTGAGATTCTCACGAATAATGCGAACTTGTTCTTCGGCCTGTTGAATAATATCCGGACCAAAGAGTGGACGTTCCCCAGTTTCTGACCAGTTCAGAGGGGTTCGACACTTACGTCCATATAGCACTTCGAAGGGGGACATCTTCAGACTAGCTTGATAGCTATTATTATAAGAGAACTCGGCATATGGAAGAGATTCCTCCCATTTCTTGCCGAATGAGATTACACAAGCTCGAAGCATGTCTTCGAGAACTTGGTTGACACGTTCAACTTGCCCTTGTGACTGAGGATGGAACGCAGTACTGAACGACAGATGAGTCCCCATAGCTTCTTGGAAACTCGCCCAAAACCTTGAAGTGAATAAGCTGCCACGGTCTGAACTGATAACCAGTGGGATACCGTGAAGTGAAACAATTCTGGCCATGTAGAGAGTAGCAAGCTGACTAGCAGTGATTGCCTCTTTGACCGCCAGAAAATGGGCAACTTTGGAAAGCCGGTCAATGACGACAAGAATAGCATCATTACCTTTCTGCGATTTGGGAAATCCAGTGACGAAGTCCATTTCAACATGGTCCCATTTCCATTCAGGAATAGAGATAGGTTGCAGAGTTCCAGCAGGCTTTTGATGCTCTGCTTTGATTCGGCGACAAATGTCACACTCAGCAACATAACGAGCAATGTCCTGCTTCATATTAGACCACCAGAATCTTTGACGAATATCCTGATACATCTTTGTACTACCAGGATGGATGGACAGAGGCGTATCATGAGCTTCTTGCATAACTCTTTTAGTCTTATCCAGGTTTCTCTTCGAACATGGTACCACTAGGCGGCCTTTGAAATACAAGGCGCCATCGTCGGCGATCGTGAAGAATGAGGGATTTCCCCTTTTGAGGCCGCGCTTAATCTTGAGGACTTCATCGTCACATTTCTGTATCCATTTGATGGTGTCCACAAGATCTGGTTTCGCAACCAGGGTATTGAGAGAACCCTTGGAAACAACATGGAGGTTCCGTTTGGGGAAATCTTCGGGAGGGGGAGCGAGTGATCCCGGAGGAACAATATGGAGGTTCAGCCTTCTAAATTCTTCGGTAAGCGAGGGCTGAACTTTATGAACCTGGAGGTGGTTGCAGTAAGACTTGCGGCTCAAGGCATCAGCCATCACATTAGCCTTGCCGGGGGTATATGATATATCCACGTCAAAGTCTGCAACAGTCTCCATCCATCTCTGCTGGCGTAGGTTCAAATCTGGCTGAGTAAACAGATACTCCAGACTTTGATGGTCGGTGAAGATCTCGCAACGATTACCGAGAAGGTAATGTCGCCACTGCTTCAGTGCATGAATGACAGCAGCAAGCTCGAGGTCGTGAACCGGGTAGTTTTCTTCGTGAGGGCGCAATTGACGAGAGGCATAAGCAATCACTCTGCGCTCCTGCATTAGGACACAGCCTATCCTTGGCGGGAAGCGTCGCAGTAAATGACGAAGTCCTTCTTAGTATCAGGTGGTGCAAGCACGGGGGCAGAAGTCAACTTGTCTTTGAGCGCCTAGAAACTTTCCTGACACTTGTCTGTCCAGTCAAACTTGACACCCTTATGCAACAAATTAGTCAGAGGCCTGGCAATCTTGGAGAAGTTCTCGACGAATCGACGGGAATAGCTGGCGAGACCGAGAAAACTTCGGACTTGCTTCACATTCTTCGGAGGAGTCCAATCGAGAATAGCCTGAACTCGTTCAGGGTTGACGGCAATACCATCTTTGGAGATGACATGCCCAAGATAGGTTACTTCGGGGAGCCAGAATTCACACTTGGAATACTTAGCATACAGTTGATGTTCTCGAAGCTTCTCTAGCACAAGACGCAGATGTCCAGCATGTTCTTCCTCGTTCTTGGAAAATACAAGGATATCGTCCAGATAAACCACGACGAACTTGTCGAGGTAATCCATGAATATATAATTCATCAGACGAGAGAAGGTGGCTGGAGCATTCGTTAAACCGAATGACATGACGGTGTACTCGTATGATCCATACCGAGTCACGAAGGCAGTTTTTGGGATGTCCTCTTCACGAACACGGATCTGGTGGTAACCCAACCTCAAGTCGAGTTTGGAGAACACTGATGAACCAGCCAGTTGATCATAAAGATCATTGATCCGAGGAAGAGGGTATTTATTCTGAATGGTAGCTTGGTTTATAGGACGGTAGTCTTGGACCAATCGGTTTGTCCCATCCTTCTTCCTAACAAAGAGAGAAGGTGCTCCCCAAGGAGAGCAACTTGGGCGAATGAAACCTTTGACAAGAGATTTGTCGATTTCCTCCTTAAGCTCAAGGAGTTCATGCGGCGGCATCTTGTAGGGTCGTCTAGCTATAGGGGTGGTGCCGGGTTTCAAGTCGATGATGAATTCGACAGCTCTAGCAGGGGGAATCCCTGGAAGTTCTTCTGGGAAGACATCTTGGAATTCACGAACGACGGGAATGTTTTCAATGCCCTCGAGTGGTGCAGCGTTCAACGCATTCAAGGCATAAAGTCGTGCCTCGGCGTTCTGAACTAGATGAGCTCGATAAGCTATTATTTCATCAGAAGGGTGTAGCAAATGGACGACCTTAGTGGCGCAAACTATAGAAGCAGTATGCGCTTTTAACCAATTCATTCCCAGAATGAGATCAATGCTACAGGACTTCAGTACGATGGGAGAGACAAGGAATTCCAGCCCTTCGATTTCTACAGGGACTTCGTTGCAAATCATGGAGGTTCGACATTGGCCCGCAGGGGTGTGTACTAATAGTGAAGCATCCATGTTCTCACATTTAATGTCGTGCAAGCATGCAAAACCTTCTGACATGAATGAATGCGATGCACCTGTATCAAATAAAACGGATGCTGGTACTGAATTTACGAGGAGGGTACCCATCACAGTAGCAGGCTGGTCTTGAGCTTCGCTCAGATCAACGTGGTTGGCATGAACACGACCATAAGACTTGGCATTGTTGCTGCGGGGCTGGTTGCTTCCACGGCCAGTTGCTGGAAGGGCCAGTTGATTCGGGTTCTAGTTGCATTCCCTAGCACGATGCCCTGGTTGTCCACACCTGAAGCACAATCCATTATTGGGAGTGGGAACAGGAGCTTGTGGTGGTGGAGCTGGGAGTCTTGGCCGCCTAGTCGGAGGAGTAGGCAGACGAGGTGCAGCATAGGTCTGCCTTGGGGTAGGTGCATCCGGCTGGTACAAGCTATTGGGAATCCATATCTTGCGCTTCTGCGAGGACGGGCCCGAAGATGAGCCCGTGTCACGGTTGCGCCTGTGAGAGCTCTGGTATTCCTGCAGACCAGTTTCGACATTGATGGCTTTGTTCACCAGAGTGGCGAAATCAGCAAAATCATGCACTAGAAGTGCGAGTTTGATGTCAGCTTGAAGGCCATCCCGGAACTTCTCCTGTCTGCGTGCATCAGTTGCAATGTCCTCTTCAGCATAGCGGGACAAGTCCAGAAACTCCCGCTGATAAGCTTCCACAGTTTTGTTGCCTTGGGTGAGGTTGCGGAACTCACGCTTCTTCCGGTCCGTAACTCCCTGAGGAATGAAGCGAGCACGGAAGGCAGCTTGGAAGTCTGGCCAGGTGATGATTGTTCCAGCTGGCAGTGTACGCCTGTGGCTGTCCCACCATTGAGCTGCGGGTCCCTTCAGGAAGAAGGAAGCAAAGGTGACATAGCTGGCAGGGGCTACATCAGCAGACTCCATCTCATAGGTGATGTCACGGAGCCAGTCATCAGCATCCAGAGGCTGAGTTGAGCTGTGGTACACTGTTGGGTTCAGGCACATGAAATCCTGCAGAGTTACTGGGGTTGGCTGCTGGTTCATATTGGGGCGAGGAAACTGAGCCATCATATTCTCCATGAACTGGCGATTCATCTCAAGCTGTTGGATCATACCAGCCATGTACTCAGGCGGTGGTGGGGCGTTGCCACCACGACCACGACCACCTGGTCTAACCATCCTGCTAATATTTAACAGGGGTAGTTCAACATTGAGGAATTGTAAAAACAAGAATCATTCATGATGAAACATGCACAACGAAAGCAGCCCGATAGATACCACATAGTAGTCGGCATATCTTACAAAAGAGATCATGCATAGAGTTCGTTACACAGTGTTCAGTACATAGACTAAGACATCACAGGCGGCACGCAGGCTCGCGGCGAATGCATCTAACACTAACAAGCAAGTCTACATCAGTCCCACGCGGTACTGCGGAGGTAGCTGTAGCCTGAAAGCTGGTAGTGTGGCATCGGGTACACCACGTCGGCAACCTGGGGTCCGCGGGTACTCTGGTGCAGAACCTGACGCTCAGGTGGCAGAAGAGGACCAAGTGCGGGAGAGTAGCCTCCCACCTCTGGCCAACTGACACCCTGGGGCATCACGGTTCTGGCTGGGTAGATAGCAGAACGCGACAGCTCCCCAGATCCGACGAAGGGGTGCAACATCGTCAGAGCACGGTAGAGGTGCTGACGAGTGGTGTACAACTCGTGGCGAAGAGCTCGGTTAGCTCGATCCAGCCCATCAGCATGCAGAACCAGGTTCTGATGGTAGAAGGGCTCTCGGGTGACAGTGGAGTAGGCAGCAGTGTAGTAACCCTCCGCACCAACATCGGATGCGATAGCGATGTGCCTGAAGGGGGAGGTGTCCAACTCCTGATACTCGCCACGGAGACGTGTCAGAGCAGCATAAGCAGCATCGTGGACCGCCATATCGATAGTCACTCCAACACCATGAGCAGTGTGCAGCACGGTAGTGGAGTCATACTCTCGAGAGTAGAGGTGGACGATGGCACGGTACTGCTCCTGGTTGAAGTCCTGATACTCCTCATAGACGGTGTACTCAGGGTGCCAGCGATAACCCAGATAGGTCATCATCTCAGCTAGCACGGCAGGTGATCCCGAGGTACCAATGGCCGTCGTGTGGCGCACGACCTGCCTCGTGGGTTCCATCTGAAAACACAGATGTTTTCACAGGAGTCAAATGACAATGTGGATAATGTTTAAATACAATTCTAAAGAATAACTAGGGCTTATCCAACTTTGGGGTGAATGTCGTAACGGGATCCTAGTGTCAGAGTTAGTAAATTCGTTTAACCCGAGTAGAAGAGAGTTCAGAGTCCCAGGGTAAAGGTCGAGGAGTAAAAGATCCTAATACCACCCAGATGGCGACGTGGGCCCGTAAGGCACACAACCATGTTAGTAAAAGGGTTTTGTAATGTCTAGACTCGACTTCGGCCAAGGAGTGTGGAAGGGGGGTTCCTACAGGCAGTCGGCTCTGATACCAACTTGTGACGCCCCCGATTTGACCGTACACTAATCATACACGCAAACGTGTACGATCAAAATCAGGGACTCACGGGAAGATATCACAACACAACTCTACAAATAAAATACGTCATACAAGCATCATATTACAAGCCAGGGGCCTCGAAGGCTCGAATACAAGAGCTCGATCATAGACGAGTCAGCGGAAACAACAATATCTGAGTACAGACATAAGTTAAACAAGTTTGCCTTAAGAAGGCTAGCACAAACTGGGATACAGATCGAAAGAGGCGCAGGCCTCCTGCCTGGGATCCTCCTAACTACTCCTGGTCGTCGTCAGCGGGCATCACGTAGTAGTAGGCACCTCCGGTGTAGTAGGAGTCGTCGTCGACGGTGGCGTCTGGCTCCTGGGCTCCAACATCTGGTTGCGACAACCAGGAAGAAAGGAAAGGGGGAAAAAGGGGGAGAAAGCAACCGTGAGTACTCATCCAAAGTACTCGCAAGCAAGGAGCTACACTACATATGCATGGGTATCAAATGGAGTAAGGGTATCATATGTGGACTGAACTACAGAATGCCAGAATAAGAGGGGGATAACTAATCCTTTCGAAGACTACGCTTTTGGCAGCCTCCGCCTTGCAGCATGTAGAAGAGAGTAGACTGAAGACCTCCAAGTAGCATCGTATAGCATAATCCTAACCGATGATCCTCCCCTCGTCGCCCTGTGAGAGAGCGACCACCGGTTGTATCTGGCACTTGGAAGGGTGTGTTTTATTAAGTATCCGGTTCTAGTTGTCATAAGGTCAAGGTACAACTCCAAGTCGTCCTGTTACCGAAGATCACGGCTATTCGAATAGATTAACTTCCCTGCAGGGGTGCACCACATACCCCAACACGCTCGATCCCATTTGGCCGGACACACTTTCCTGGGTCATGCCCGGCCTCGGAAGATCAACACGTCGCAGCCCCACCTAGACCAACAGAGAGGTCAGCACGCCGGTCTAAACCTAAGCGCCCAGGGGTCTGGGCCCATCGCCCTTAGCACACCTGCACGTTGCGTGGGCGGCCGGAAGCAGACCTAGCCTAGTGGCGTTCCAGTCCAATCCAGCGCGCGCCGCTCCGTCGCTGACGTCAAGAAGGCTTCGGCTGATACCACGACGCCGGGATACCCATAACTACTCCCGCGTAGATGGTTAGTGCGTATAGACCAAATGGCCAGACTCAGATCAAATACCCAGATCTCGTTAAGCGTGTTAAGTATCCGCGAACGTCGACCAGGGCCAGGCCCACCTCTCTCCTAGGTGGTCGGAACCTGCCCTGTCGCTCCGCCTCAAAGATCCACACAGAGGGCCGTTGGGACAAAGGTCCTTTCAGCCCCCAATCCATGAATCACTCGCGGGTGCTCCATAAGCCGACCCGTCTTTAGTCACCACATGTATCCTGTAGAAAGTAAGTAATATACCCGTGATCAACTCCCGAGTGATCACGGCCCGATAGAATAGCATGGCAGACGGACAAGGATGTAGGGCCACTGATGAAAATACTAGCATCCTATACTAAGCATTAGGATTGCAGGTAAAGGTAACGACAGTAGTAGCAAGGACAGGCTATGCATCAGTATAGGATTAACGGGAAGCAGTAACATGCTACGCTACTCTAATGCAAGCAGTATAGAGAAGAGTAGGCGATATCTGGTGATCAAAAAGGGGGGGCTTGCCTGGTTGCTCTGGCAAGAGAGAGGGGTCGTCAACAGCGTAGTCGGTCGGGGCCCCAGCAGCGACGTCGGTCTCGTGGTCTACCGGAGAGAAGAGGAGGAAGAAACAATAAATATTTAAGCAAACAGATGCATAGCGATGCATGACATGTCAAGTTACGACGTTAGAGGTGCCCCAACGCGGTAGTAGGTAATACCGGTGAAGGGGGATAACATCCGGGAAAGTATCCCCGGTGTTTCGCGTTTTCGGACCGGTGTAATAGAGGGGGAAAGTTGCGTGTTCGCTATGCTAGGGATGCGTGGCGGATAAACGGGCTGCGTATCCGAATTCGTCTCGTCGTTCTGAGCAACTTTCATGTACAAAGTTTTTCCATCCGATTTACGGTTTATTTTATATTAATTTTTAAAAGATTTAAATCATTTTTTTGGATTTATTTATTTAATTTAACCAACATTATCCAGAATAGTGCCCGCTGACATCAGCATGACGTCAGCAGTCAACTGACGTGTGGGTCCCGATCGTCATACTCTGTTTTAATTAACTAACAGTTAATTAGGTTAATTAGTGATTAGGTTAATCTAATTATAATTAATTAACTTAATCAATTCCTTAATTAATTAATTATTATTATTATTATTATTATTATTATTATTTTAAAATTCTTTTCTTCTCTTTTTTTTAATTAAAACGTTCTGGGGCCGGGCCCCACATGTCAGTGGCCCAAGGGGCCACAGCGATTCGGGCGCGCGGGTTACGGGCGCAGGCACCCAGCAGGGTCGTCGAGGCCATGGCCTCGGCCGATGGCGGCCGCGTAGGGCGGCGTGCGGGGGGGGGGGGGAGGGGGAACGGGGCGAGCGGCCGCGTGCAGAGGCACGGGCGTGGGGCGCGTGTGCGGTGGCGAAGGCGCACCCCCGGCGCGGCGAGGGGAAGGCGGAGATGGTCGCGGGGCGAGGCGCCGAGGTGGGGCGCAGGCAGCGCGTGGGCCGCAACAGCAGCGGACAGAGCACCGCCGGTGGGCGCGGGCGCATGCACTGGGTGCATCCGGCGCGTGGGTCAGGTGGCAACGTCGAGCGACGGACGAGGTCGTGGCACACGGGGTAGAGAGGAGACGAGGAGGGTGCGGCCCTCACCGGCGTTGGCGAGCAGAGGTGGCGGCGAGGCTCGATGTGGTCCGGCGGGGAGGAGGACGGGGACGGTTCGGCAACGGTGGCGGGGAGGCAGTCCGACGGGGAGGAGATGAGGAGGTCCAGTGGGGAGGTCCGACGATGGTGATGAGGTGGCGGGGCTGCGCCGGAATGGCGTCAGGGGCACGGGGCCGGGCCCTTGAGCGAGGGCAGGCGGCGACGGTGGGGGTTGGCGTGGCGGCGACGGAAGGGGGGGCCCCTTCCGGTCCAGGAAAGGGGGAGGGGGTGAGGACGACGGCGAGCGACGGGCGGGGCGGCGCCGGTGATGCGTCGGGGAGGCGGCGATGGGTTCGGGCCCGATCCCGATTGGATCGGGGGGGGGGGGAGTGGGGGCGAGAGGAGAGGTGGGGAGTGGGGGGGTGAGTGGGGCGACGGGTGGGGTTAGGGTTTTGGGGGGTGTGGGTTATGGGGGGGGTGGCCGGCTGGGCCTTTGCCCAGTTGGGCCGGTGGTGGCCTGGCCGGCTGGGCCGTCTGGCCTAGTGGGGGGAGGGGTCCTTTTATATTTTTTTTGTTTGTTTTTTGTTTTTTTTTCTGTTTGATCCATTTTAAGTATTTAGGTCTTTTATAAAGGCATGGATCCCACACCATAAATTCCTAGGCATTTATTTGCACACCCCGAACATTTTTGTTTTAAATTTTGAAAAGTTTTATAATTTAACTTTATTTTAATGTTTGAATTTGACTCGGTTTTGGCCTAACGGTAGATTATCAATAGTAACCGGGGTGACGTGGCATGATTATCGTTGGATTACTGTAGCTTGATTACCTAGGCGTTACAGCCACCCTGTAAGGCGGTTGGTGCCCTTCTTTCGCCTCAAGAAATCTAATATCCGGATAGACATCGTGTTAAAATTTCAGCCCAATCGGAGTTACGGATCTCCGGGAATATAAGAAATGGTGAAAGGGTAGAATCTGGGAACGCAGAAACAGAGAGAGACAAAGAGACAGATCCAATCTCGGAGGGGCTCTCGCCCCTCCCATGCCTTGGAGACCAAGGACCATAGGGGAAACCCTTCTCCCATCTAGGGAGGAGGTCAAGGAAGAAGAAGAAGAAGGGGGGCTCTCTCCCCCTCGCTTCCGGTGGCACCGGAGTGCCACCGGGGGCCATCATCATCACCGCAATCTTCACCAACAACTTCACTGCCATCATCACCAACTCTTCCCCCCTCTATGCAGCGGTGTAACCTCTCTCTTACCCACTGTAATCTCTACTTATACATGGTGCTCAACGTTATATATTATTTCCCAATGATGTATGGCTATCCTATGATGTTTGAGTAGATCCGTTTTGTCCTATGGGCTATTTGATGATCAAGATTGGTTTGAGTTGCATGTTTGATTGTTGGTGTTGTCCAATGGTGCTCTCTGTGTCGCGCAAGAGTGAGGGATTCCCGCTGTAGGGTTTGCAATATGTTCATGATTTGCTTATGATGGGTGGCGTGAGTGACAGAAGCACAGACCCGAGTAAGTAGGTTGTTTGCGTATGGGATAAAGAGGACTTGATACTTTAATGCTATGGTTGGGTTTTACCTTAATGTTCTTTAGTAGTTGCGGATGCTTGCTAGAGTTCCAATCATAAGTGCATATGATCCAGGTAGAGAAAGTATGTTAGCTTATGCCTCTCCCTCAACTAAAATTGCAATAATGATTACCGGTCTAGTTATCGATTGCCTAGGGACAAATAACGTTCTCGTAACAAAAAATCTCTTTACTAAAACTAACTTAGTTGTGTCTTTATCTAAATAGCCCCTACTTTTTATTTACGTAATCTTTATTATCTTTCAAACCTATCCAACAACACCTACAAAGTACTTCTAGTTTCATACTTGTTCTAGGTAAAGCGAACGTCAAGCGTGCGTAGAGTTGTATCGGTGGTCGATAGAACTTGAGGGAATATTTGTTCTGCCTTTAGCTCCTTGTTGGGCTCGACACTCTTACTTATCGAAAACTGTTGCAATCCCCTATACTTGTGGGTTATCACACTACTATCAGTGTCCGTCTTCCTCTTGAAGATCCATTTATTCTCAATGACTCTCCGATCATCGGGCAAGTCATTCAAAGTCCATACTTTGTTCTCACACATGGATCCCATCTCAGATTTCATGGCCTCAAGCCATTTCGCGGAATCTGGGCTCATCATCACTTCCTCATAGTTTGTAGGTTCATCATGGTCTAGTAACATGATTTCCAGAAAGGATTATCATACCACTCTGGTGCGGACCATACTCTGGTTGTCCTACGAGGTTCGGTAGTAACTTGATTTGAAGTTTCATGATCATCATCATTAGCTTCCTCACTAATTGGTGTAGAGATCACTAGAACTGATTTCTGTGATGAACTATTTTCCAATTCGGGAGAAGGTACAATTACCTCATCAAGTTCTACATTCCTCCCACTCACTTCTTTCGAGAGAAACTTCTTCTCTAGAAAGGATCCACTCTTTAGCAACAAAGATATTGCCTTTCGGATCTGTGATAGAAGGTGTACCCAACAGTTTCTTTTGGGTATCCTATGAAGACACACTTTTCCGATTTAGGTTTGTGCTTATCAGGCCGAAACTTTTTTCACATAAGCATCACAACCCCGAACTTTAAGAAACGACAGCTTAGGTTTCTTGCTAAACCACAGTTCATACGGTGTCGTCTTAACGGATTTAGATGGTGCCCTTTTTAACGTGAATGTAGCTGTCTCTAACGCATAACCCCAAAAACGATAGTGGTAAATCGGTAAGAGACATCATAGATTGCACTATATCCAATAAAGTACGGTTATGATGTTCGGACACACCATTATGCTATGGTGTTCTAGGTGGCACGAATTTGTGAAACTATTCCACATTGTTTTAATTGAAGACCAAACTCGTAACACAAATATTCGTCTCCGTGATCAGATCGTAGAAACTTTATTTTCTTGTCACGATGATTTTCCACTTCACTCTGAAATTCTTTGAACTTTTCAAATGTTTCGGACTTATGTTTCATCAAGTAGATATACCCATATCTGCTCAAATCATCTGTGAAGGTCAGAAAATAACGATACCCGCCGCGAGCCTTAACACTCATCGGACTGCATACATTAGTATGTATTATTTCCAATAAGTCAGTTGCTCGCTCCATTGTTCCGGAGAACGGAGTCTTAGTCATCTTGCCCATGCGGCATGGTTCACAAGCATGAAGTGATTCATAATCAAGTGATTACAAAAACCCATCAGCATGGAGTTTCTTCATGCGCTTTACACTGATATGACCTAAACGGCAGTGCCACAAATAAGTTGCACTATCATTATTAACTTTACATCTTTTGGCTTCAATATTATGAATATTTGTATCACTATGAGCGAGATTCAATAAATCATTTATATTGAGTGTATGACCATAGAAGGTTTTATTCATGTAAATAGAACAACAGTTATTCTTTGACTTAAATGAATAACCGTATTGCAATAAACATGATCCAATCATATTCATGTTTAACGCAAACACCAAATAACATTTATTTTAGGTTCAACACTAATCCCGAAAGTATAGGGAGTGTGCGATGATGATCATATCAATCTTGGAACCACTTCCAACACACATCGTCACTTCACCCTTAACTAGTCTCTGTTTATTCTGCAACTCCTGTTTCGAGTTACTAATCTTTAGCAACTAAACTAGTATCAAATACTGAGGGGTTGCTATAAACACTAGTAAAGTACACATCAATAACATGTATATCAAATATACCTTTGTTCACTTTGCCATCCTTCTTATCCGCCAAATACTTGGGGCAGTTCTGCTTCCAGTGAACAGTCCCTTTGTAGTAGAAGCACTTAGTCTTAGGCTTAGGTCTAGACTTGGGCTTCTTCACTTGAGCAGCAACTTGCTTGCCATTCTTCTTGAAGTTCCCCTTCTTTCCTTTGCCCTTTTCTTGAAACTAGTGGTCTTGTCAACCATCTTTACTTGATGCTTTTCTTGATTTCTACCTTCGTCGATTTTAGCATTACAAAGAGCTTGGGAATTGTTTCCATTATCCCTTGCATATTATAGTTCATCACGAAGTTCCAGTAACTTGGTGATAGTGTCTAGAGAACTCTGTCAATCACTATCTTATCTGGAAGATTAACTCCCACTTGATTCAGGTGATTGTAGTACTCAGACATTCTGAGCACATGCTCACTAGCTGAGCCATTCTCCTCCATCTTGTAGGCAAAGTGCTTGTCAAAGGTCTCATACCTTTCGACATGGGCATGAGTCTGAAATACTAATTTCAACTCTTGGAACATCTCATATGCTCCGTGTCGTTCAAAATGTCTTTGAAGCCCCGATAGTAACCCGTAAAGCATGGTGCACTAAACTATCAAGTAGTCATCATATCGAGCTCGCTAAACGTTCATAACGTCTGCATCTGCTCCTGCAATCGGTCTGTCACCTAGCGGTGCATCAAGGACATAATTCTTCTGTGCAGCAATGAGGATAACCCTCAGATCACAGATCCAATCCGCATCATTGCTACTAACATCTTTCAACTTAGTTTTTCTCTAGGAACATATCAAAATAAACGGGGAGCTACATCGCGAGCTATTGATCTACAACATAGTTATGAAAATACTATCAGGACTAAGTTCATGATAAATTAAAGTTCAATTAATCATATTTAAGAACTCCCACTTAGATAGACATCCCTCTAATCATCTAAGTGATCACGTGATCCAAATCAACTAAACCATGACCGGTCATCACGTGAAATGGAGTAGTTTTCAATGGTGAACATCACTATGTTGATCATATCTACTATATGATTCACGCTCGACCTTTCGGTCTCAGTGTTCCGAGGCCATATCTGTATATGCTAGGCTCGTCAAGTTTAACCCGAGTATTCTGCGTGTGCAAAACTGGCTTGCACCCGTTGTATAAGAACGTTGAGCTTATCACACCCGATCATCACGTGGTGTCTTGGCACGACAAACTTTTGCAACGGTGCATACTCAGGGAGAACACCTGTACCTTGAAATGTAGTGAGAGATCATCTTATAATGCTACCGTCGAACTAAGCAAAATAAGATGCATAAAGGATAAACATCACGTGCAATCAAAATATGTGACATAATATGGCCATGATCATCTTGCGCCTTTGATCTCCATCTCCAAAGTACCGTCATGATCTTTATCGTCATCGGCATGACATTATGATCTCCATCATCCTGATCTCTATCAATGTGTCATCATATGGTCGTCTCGCCAACTATTGCTCTCCCAACTATTGCTACCGCATAGCGATAAAGGAAATCAATTGTATGGCACTTGTATCTTATGCAATAAAGAGACAACCATGAGGCTTCTGCCAGTTGCCGATAACTTTAACAAAACATGACCATCTCATAAAATAAAATTTAGCATCATGTCTTGACCATATCACATCACAACATGCCCTGCAAAAACAAGTCAAACGTCCTCTACTTTGTTGTTGCAAGTTTTACGTGGCTGCTACGGGCTGAGCAAGAACCGTTCTTACCTACGCATCGAAAACCACAACGCGATATAGTGATTGCTTTTTGATCTTCAGAAAGAACCCTGTTCATTGAATCCGATTCAACTAAAGCTAGAGAAACAGACACCCACTAGCCACCTGTGTGCGAAGCACGTCGGTATAACCAATCTCGCGTAAGCGTACGCGTAATGTCGGTCTGGGCCGCTTCATCCAACAATGCCGCTGAATCAAGAATCAACTAGTGACGGCAAGCAATATGTATATACCTACACCCACAACTCCTTTGTGTTCTACTCGTGCATATAACATCTACGCATAAACCTGGCTCGGATGCCACTGTAGGGGAACGTAGTAATTTCAAAAAAAATTCCTACGCACACGCAAGATCATGGTGATTGTCGGTGTCAAAACCGGCGGATCTCGGGTAGGGGGTCCCGAACTATGCGTCTAGGCCGGATGGTAACAGGAGGCAAGGGACACGAAGTTTTACCCAGGTTCGGGCCCTCTCGATGGAGGTAAAACCCTACGTCCTGCTTGATTAATATTGATGATATGGGTAGTACAAGAGTAGATCTACCACGAGATCGGAGAGGCTAAACCCTAGAAGCTAGCCTATGGTATGATTATTGTTGTGTATGTTGTCCTACGGACTAAAACCCTCCGGTTTATATAGACACCGGAGAGGGTTAGGGTTACACAAAGTCGGTTACAATGGTAGGAGATCTGCATATCCGTATCGCCAAGCTTGCCTTCCACGCCAAGGAAAGTCCCTTCCGGACACGAGACAAAGTCTTCAATCTTGTATCTTCATAGTCCAGGAGTCCGGCTGAAGGTATAGTCCGGCCATCCGGACACCCCCTAATCCAGGACTCCCTCAGTAGCCCCTGAACCAGGCTTCAATGACGATGAGTCCGGCGCGCAGATTGTCTTCGGCATTGCAAGGCGGGTTCCTCCTCCAAGTACTTAATAGAAGATTTTGAACACAAAGATAGTGTCCGGCTCTGCAAAATAAGTTTCCACATATTGCCATAGAGAGAATAACATTTACACAAATCTAATCTGCTGACGTATTCCGTAGTGTGACACACCACGGCCAAGCCTTTATCCGAGTCGTTTCATTATCCCACCTTAGCGTGTCACGCGAGGCGGTTTCCTTGGCACGTCTTGTTAAAGCAGAGATCGTGTCCCCTTATTCCGGGATTCTCATCAATACGGGCGTGGGTAACCCAACCGCGCCATTGATTATGGCGCTTAGAGACAAGCGAGTTTTACCAGGCTGGTGGGGACACGTAGTTGCGTCCACCCATATAAGGGGATAAGGACCCACCTTTTCACCTACGCCTTCTTCCTCCCTTGCTTATCCATTCTCGCGCACTCGAGCTGCAGCGCCCAAGTCCGCACTCCCCACCTCAACCTTCTCCAGCCATGTCCGGAGCGGGAGGCAAGTGGATGGTCTCCTCCGTCACGGAGGGACACATCAAAAAACTGAGGAAGGCCGGATACTTGTCTAACGACATTGCGTACCGGCTTCCCGAAAAGGGGCAGCTCATCCCCACCCCTAGGCCCCATGAGAGGGTGGTGTTCCTCCCCCATTTCCTCCGTGGACTGGGCTTCCCTCTTCACCCATTTGTCCGGGGGCTCATGTTCTACTATGGCCTGGATTTCCACGATCTGGCCCCAAACTTTGTCCTCAACATCTCGGCGTTTATCATCGTGTGCGAGGCTTTCCTCCGCATCCGCCCCCATTTTGGCCTATGGCTCAAGACTTTCAATGTCAAGCCGAAGGTGGTGCGCGGCAACTAGGCGGAGTGCGGAGGCGCCATGGTGGGCAAGATGGCCAACGTCTTATGGCTCGAGGGCTCCTTTGTGGAGACCCTGAAGGGGTGGCAATCGGGGTGGTTTTACATCACCGAGCCGCGCAACCCCGAATGGGTCGCAACCCCCGAGTTTCAATCCGGACCCCCTACGCGGCTCACCTCCTGGAAGGAGACGGGCCTGTCGTGGGGTAAAAAAAGGAGAGATGACCGGACTCCAAACATGCGTCCAAACCCTGGTGGACAAGAAGCTCAAACTTGTCAACGTAGTCCAGGTTATGCTCATCCGCCTGATCCTCCCGTGTCAACAACGGGCTTTCAACCTGTGGGAGTTCGACCCGGCGCGGCACCAAACTCTGAGCAGGCTCTTCGACACGACGTACGAAGATGCCTGGAAGGTGCTTTTCAAGGGCGCCGAGGCCCCCGCATCCGCTACCGAGGATCGCGGATTCAGTACGCAGCGTCACGCTCATGTGGTAAGCTGTTTTTTTCTTTTACAGGGTATCAGTTTTTCATAGTTTGACTCCATGCGGGATCTAAGCTCCCTTACCTTTGACAGGATTGGCAGGTGACGTCCGGACAGATCAACTATCCGGCTCCTTTGCCCGAAGGCCCAGCGGACGCTCGCTTGGCGAAGCTGCTGGTTCCAGCACCCTATGTGGTGCCGGAGAAGAAGGCCGCGAAAAAGGCCACGGGGACTCGAAAGAGTGCCCGGCGCCAGGAGGTGTCGGATCCATCATTCGACGGTTCCGAGGCACATTCCTCCCGTGAAGACGAGGAGGAAGAAGAAGAGACCTCTCCCCCTCCAGCGGGAGGAGAGAAGAAAAGGAAGGTCGCCCTCTCTGGGGAGGCCGGAGGGTCCAAGAAGGGGAAAACCCTTCCTCTGGACTACTCCACCGACGCCGACGACGGCGGAGAGGAGTGGCCGCCCAGGGCCAAGCCCCTGGCAAAATCGTAAGTATCCGGATACTAGAGTAATTCATAGTATTCGTTTATTGCACAACTTTCCCTTATGTCGAATATGTTTATGCAGCCCACCCAAAGACTGGCTCGACGCGTCGTCGAGCGGCTCATTGGACTCGTCGGATGTGAACTCGCTTCCGACGGCTTCCTCCCCCCACCCTACGTATGACACCGAAGTGTTGTCCCAACAGGTTCCAAGCCGGGAGGAGGTGGTCCTGGAGGCGCCGCAAGGCGACCTCCCGGACTCCAGGAGTAAAGGGGATGAAACCCCCCAGGGCTCCAAGTCCGGCTCTAGGTCGGACACCGCTCCGGAACCTCCAAAGGTTCCAGAGTCCGGCGGGGGTCCTCCTTCCAAGAGGAGCAAGCCCACCGTGCCGGTGACCCCCGTCCAACCGGAGGCGCCGGACAATCTGTTGGAGGCGCTCCAAGGCGCCTCCATCGACGAGGAGCACCGCACCATTATGAGTGCGGTGGTCCAGAAGGTTCAGTCCGCCAAGAGCGGACTGACTGAAGCTTGTACTAGCCTTTTAACAGGCTTTGAGGTAAGTAAAGAATGTGTAAATAATATTACCGCATAGACAGTAGCCCCTGATGCTCTGTTTGGCGTTCGGGAAGAAAAGCCGAATAGAGGATCAAATAAAATTCGCAGGAGTCTAACAAAAAGGAGTCAATATGCGTATGCAGGCTTCTCTGCTTACGTCCGCCGCACTGACTGCGGAAGTGGACACGCTAAAGCAAAACCTCGAGCGGTCCGAGCAAGAGCTCGGGCGTGCCAAGAAGCAGCTCGAGGACAATGAAGGTAATAAATACCTTGTTTAAATATATATAAAAAGGTGCAATTGCAAAAAATGACAGGATTATCGTGGCTATTGTAGGGGTCACGTCTGAGGTGGCGACCCTTAAGCAAGCGCTGGTCGAGGCCGAGAAGAGGGCGGCCACAGAGCGCACCGAGCGGGAGAAGTATGAGGCCGAGGTTGGGAAGGTACGACAAGAGCTCCAGGCTCTCATGGAAAAACATGAGAGTTTGGAGCTTGACTCAAAGACGCGAGCGTCCGAGCTCGCGGTGGCTATTGAAAATGCCAAGTCTGCCAAGGCCGTATCCCAGAAGATCCTCCAGGAGTTGGATGAGGTGAAGAAGATAGCGGCGGTTAAGGCATTCTTTATGCAAAGCAAACACATAAACGTGAGTTACTTGTTACTTACCCGAATCCGGAGCTCTCCAGGAGCGTTCACAAATCTTCCCCGGAGTGTGTCCGATGCCGCCGCATTCTATCGAGCCGAGGAGGGCAGTTCGACAGAGAAGGTGTTCTGGTCTCAGTATGCTGAGGCCGGACACCCCGTGCCCCCGAGCGACCAGCTGAAGCAACTGGTCGAGCTCCACAAGGCGGCCGAACAGGCCATGAAGGGCCTCATAGTTCGGCTGTGGCCTGGAGGGGCTCTGCCTGGGAGCTATTTCGGGCTGGTGCGGCGGCTGGTGGAGGCCTGTCCAAGGCTCGAAGTCATCAAGTGCTCCGTCTGCATTGAAGGTGCCCGTAGGGCCCTTGCCCGTGCTAAGGTGCACTGGGGCAAGCTGGATGCTGAGAAGCTTGTGAAGGATGGGCCACTGCCAGGGAAAGAGCATCGCAAGCCCGAGAATTATTATAAGGATGTTCTGAAGGGTGCCTGCCTTGTGGCGGATGAATGTTCTAGGGATGTAATTTTTGAGTGAAACTTGCTCGTTTTGTCTTGTGCGCTGAAAACTTGTTCATATGCGCTAAGCAATGCTGTTGGAATTTAAAATATTACCTTCTGTGCGACTGTTTATCAATTCTGAGAGACGGCAAGTCGTCGGCTTCTGCCCCCGTGCCGCTAGTGCTAGGGTGTTCGGGGATAAACCTGAGCGCTCTTTTTCCCATGTTTGGGTCCTTCAAGGGAGGCGCTCAGCCCAACGAACAAGGCAATCGGACTATAATGCCTGAACACTCTGACTTAGCCATAGAATTCTATAATTTTAAATTTCGATGAAGCCCCTGGTATTCGGAAGACCGAGTTTGGGGCGCTATCCACGCCTTGGCCGGACAGAGCCGGCTCCTCGCTCTAAGCGGCATAAGTCTTTAGGGACTCGAAAAACCTCTCGAACAGCGACAAGCTCTCGCTTCATCATGACAGTCACTTTTAGCTTTCTCCACTGAGGTGCTCGACCCAGCTCAACTGGGGCACAATCGCAGTGGTTCTCCTAGTGCTACCTTAGACGATATAGCGGAACGTAAGGCACCAAAACATAGGAGCCGGGCAAACCCAACTATTGACCCAAGACATGATTCAGAGCCGATGCATATAATGCTATAAGTTCGGGGTGCCGCACTTGTTAAAGTGTTCGGACTTCTCACACCATATTGAGGGGTACTAAAGCCCCTGGTGTATTTAGGCTGTACCAAAGTGTACGGGTGCAATATGTCGTTAAGGAACATATATATATATATATAAAGAGTAATGCAAAAATAGACAAAAGCTATGCACTGTTTATTAAAGAGGGCTGCGATCAAAGCAGAACGATACAAATAATGCGATAAGCAAAAGGTTGGACTATGTAACATGTCTGTTCCAGGGGCAAGCTGCAGAATAGTATGCGAAACAGGTATATTGCTTGTGATAGAGACCACCTGGGAGTTCCGTAATGCGGCGTGGCTTGTCTGCTTCCCTGGTTCTTGCATCGTTTGTGCGGCAATTGAACTGCCGAACAAGCCTTCCGAAGAGTGGAGTCCTGAAAGTAAGAGAAAATTAAAAAATCGGCAGCCCTTGGTGCGATTTAAGCCGTGTTTCGGGCGTGCCGTGATGGTGCCCCTTCCCCTGTACCCATGGTATTTCTAGAGCGTAGTTATGTACGGGAAGTACTGGTGTCGCATTTTTGCGAGGGCTGGGGTTGGGGCCGCATTGCTACGCCTACTCGGATCGTGCCAGGCGGTCTTGTTGTAGGTTACTCCGGGCGCGCTTGACGGTGTCCGGTCGTTTAATGGCCGGACTGGAGAACTGCCTGGAGAGGCTGCTTTGTACTTCCGCTGCAAGGGCCGCCGTGTGCTCCTCCGTTCGGAGGGAGCGTTCGGTGTTTCCATTGACCGTAATTACTCCTCGAGGGCCTGGCATCTTGAGCCTAAGGTATGCGTAGTGCGGTACCGCATTGAACTTTGCGAATGCGGTTCGCCCAAGCAGTGCGTGATAGCCACTGCGGAATGGGACTATGTCGAAGATTAACTCCTCGCTTCGGAAATTATCCGGAGATCCGAAGGCCACTTCAAGTGTGACTGAGCCTATACAGTTGGCCTCTACACCTAGTATTACGCCTTTAAAGGTCGTTTTGGTGGGCTTAATCCTCGAGGGATCTATGCCCATTTTCCGCACTGTATCCTGGTAAAGCAGGTTTAGGCTGCTGCCGCCGTCCATAAGGACTCTAGTGAGATGAAATCCGTCAATAATTGGGTCTAGAACCAATGCGGCGAATCCGCCATGACGGATGCTAGTGGGATGGTCCCTTCGATCAAAGGTGATCGGGCAGGAGGACCATGGGTTGAACTTTGGGGCGACTGGCTCTACCACGTATACGTCCCTTAACGCGCGCTTCCGCTCCCTATTGGGTACTTGGGTTGCGTATATCATGTTCACCGTCCGCACTTGTGGGGGAAAACCCTTCTGTCCACTGTTGTTCGGCGGCCGGGGCTACTCGTCGTCATCGCTATGCAGCCCCTTGTCTTCATTTTTGGCGTTTAACTTGCCTGCCTGCTTGAACACCCAACAATCCCTGTTGGTGTGATTGGCCGGCTTTTCGGGGGTGCCATGTATCTGGCACAAGCGGTCGAGTATTCGGTCCAAACTGGACGGGCCCCTAGGATTCCTTTTGAATGGCTTTTTCCGCCGACCGGATTTAGAGCCTCTAAATCCGGCATTAACTGCCGTATCCTCAGCATTGTCGCCGTTAATGTGGCGCTTCTGCTTGTTGCGACGCGACCTGCCACTACTGTCCCTGGTATTCGAATTACCAGGGTTCTTGGTCATATTGTTGCTACGAGCAAGCCAGCTGTCTTCTCCCGCGCAAAAGCGGGTCATGAGTGTCGTGAGTGCTACCATAGACTTTGGCTTTTCCTGTCCAAGGTGCCGGGCAAGCCACTCGTCATGGATATTGTGCTTGAAGGCTGCTAGGGCCTCAATGTTCGGACAGTCGACTCTTTGATTTTTCTTTGTTAGGAACCGTGTCCAGAATTGCCTGGCCGATTCCTCTGGCTGCTGAATTACGTGACTTAGGTCATTGGCGTCTGGGGGTCGCACATAAGTGCCCTGGAAATTGTCGAGGAATGCGGCTTCCAGGTCCTCCCAACAACTGATTGATCCTGTTGGCAAGCTGTTAAGCCAATGCCTAGCTGGTCATTTAAGCTTGAGTGGGAGGTATTTGATGGCATGGAAATCATCGCCGCGGGCCATGTGGATATGAAGGAGATAATCCTCGATCCATACCGCAGGATCTGTTGTGCCATCATATGATTCGATATTTACGGGTTTGAAACCCTCGGGGATTTGATGATCCATTATTTCGTCCGTGAAGCATAGTGGGTGTGCGGAGCCTCTGTACTGGGCTATATCACGACGTAGCTCCAATGAGCTTTGTCTACTATGTTCGGCGCTACCAAATTTGTGGCCGGCGTGACGGTTACCGTCTCGAGCCGTGGGGCGCCCACGCGATTCGTAGATCGATCTTGTTTGCCTTGCCTTGTCCTCCAACATATCTCGTAAGTCCGGCGCATATTCCCGTGCCTTGGTACGGGGTGCGGCTTGAGTGGAGGGCCGAGAGGCCTCTCTGTCACGGCCACGAGGTGGCCGGTCGGCCGCATCAAGTGCTTCCTCCTCTAATCGGGGTAGCAACCTGCCGCTTTGGGTAGCTCTTGGAGGGGCGTTCGAGTTTATGCTCTTCGGCCGCAAGGACTTCAGTCCATCTGTCGACTAGCAAATCTTGATCAGCTCTAAGCTGTTGCTGTTTTTTCTTGAGGCTTCTTTCCGCGGCCATAAGCCTGCGTTGAAAATGCTATTGCTCGACGGGATCCTCTGGCACGACGAATTCGTCGTCGTCGAGGCTTGCCTCGTCTTCGGAGGGAGGCATATAATTATCGTCCTCGACCTCTCTGTCTGCCGCTCTCTCATGAGGGCCGGTTTCTCCATCCTCCTGTGCTAAATCTTGCTGGAGGGGGTTTTCTTCGGCACTTTCCGGAGTATTATTATCTCCCGTGCTGGAATCACCGTATTTGTTTTGGCGGGATTTTGAGCGGCGTCGCTGACGCCGGCGCTTAGGCTGTTTCTTGGAGGGGTCATCCTCCGCTGTTCCATCGCCATATCCTTCTTGTGGGGTGTCCACCATGTATATGTCATATGACGAGGTGGCTTTCCAGGGCCTGATAGGTGCTTGTTCTTCATCGTCTCCTTCATCGGCGTCCATACCGTCGATGTCTTCGGAGTCGAAATCGAGCATGTCGGTTAAGTCATCGATAGTGGCTACAAAGTGGGTGGTGGGTGGGCTTTGAATTTCTTCATCGTCCAAATCCCAACCTTGCTGACCGTAGTCCGGCCAGGGCTCTCTTGATAAAGAGAGAGACTTCAGTGTCTTTAGAATATCGCCGAAAGGCGAGTGCTGAAAGATGTCCGCGACAGTAAACTCCATGATCGACGCCCAATCGGATTCGATCGGCAGGGGCGCGGAGGGTTCGGAGTCCGGCTCCTTGGAGTCACGAGTCTCGCAGAGTGTGGGGCTGGTGTTCGGCTCGATCGCCGTTGGGATCGCAGCCCCCGAGGCGGCGTCCAACCACCCATCCTCGATCGGCGCAGTTGGCTCCGAATTAAGGGTCGAAGCCGATGCAGGTGTGGCCTCCAGGGCACTGTTCGGCGGCAGAGCTAGATCATGCTCGTCGTGACAGTGCGGCGCGCTCAGCAGTGGCTCGAATCCGTCGAAGATCAAGTCCCCACGGATGTCAGCCGTGTAGTTTAAACTTCCAAATCTGACCTGACGGCCAGGGGCATAGCTTTCGATCTGCTCCAGATGGCCAAGTGAATTGGCCTGCAGTGCGAAGCCGCCGAAGACGAAGATCTGTCTGGGGAGGAAGGTCTCACCCTGGACTGCATTGCCATTTATGATCGTAGGAGCCATCAAGCCTGACGGCGACGACACAGAGGAACTCTCAATGAAAGCACCAATGTCGGTGTCAAAACCGGCGGATCTCGGGTAGGGGGTCCCGAACTGTGCGTCTAGGCCGGATGGTAACAGGAGGCAAGGGACACGAAGTTTTACCCAGGTTCGGGCCCTCTCGATGGAGGTAAAACCCTACATCCTGCTTGATTAATATTGATGATATGGGTAGTACAAGAGTAGATCTACCACGAGATCGGAGAGGCTAAACCCTAGAAGCTAGCCTATGGTATGATTGTTGTTGTGTATGTTGTCCTACGGACTAAAACCCTCCGGTTTATATAGACACCGGAGAGGGTTAGGGTTACACAAAGTCGGTTACAATGGTAGGAGATCTGCATATCCGTATCGCCAAGCTTGCCTTCCACGCCAAGGAAAGTCCCTTCCGGACACGGGACGAAGTCTTCAATCTTGTATCTTCATAGTCCAGGAGTCCGGCTGAAGGTATAGTCCGGCCATCCGGACACCCCCTAATCCAGGACTCCCTCAGTGATGCATAGCAACGAGAGGGGAGAGTGTCATCTACGTACCCTCGTAGACCGTAAACGGAAGCATTATGAGAACGCAGTTGATGTAGTCGAACGTCTTCACGATCCGACCGATCCAAGTACCGAACGCATGACACCTCCGAGTTCAGCACACGTTCAGCTCGATGATGTCCCACGAACTCCGATCCAGCAGAGCTTCACGGGAGAGTTCCGTCAGCACGGCGGTGTCATGATGGTGATGATGTTGCTACGGACGCAGGGCTTCGCCTAAGCGTCGCTATAATATGATCGAGGTGGATTATGGTGGAGGGGGGCACCGCACACGGCTTGGAACAATCAACTTGTGTGTTCTAGGGTGCCCCCTGCCCCCGTATATAAAGGAGCAAGGGGGGAGTCCAGCCGACCCTTGCAGGGCGCGCCAGGAGGAGGAGTCCTCCTCCTAGTAGGAGTAGGACTCCTCTTTCCTACTCCTACTAGGAGGAGGAAAGGAAGGAGGAGAGGGAGAAGGAAGGAGAGGGAGGAAAGGAGGAAAGGGGGGGGGCGCCCCCTAGCCAATTCAGTTTGGGCCAGGGGGTCGCGCGCCCTGCCTCCTTTCTTCCACCACTTGGCCCATGAGGCCCAATACTTCTTCCCCGTATTCCCGTAACTCCCCGGTACTCCGAAAAATACCTGAATCACTTGGAACCTTTCCGATGTCTGAATATAGTCGTCCAATATATCAATCTTTACGTCTCGACTATTTCGAGACTCCTCGTCATGTCCCTGATCTCATCCGGGACTCCGAACTACCTTCGGTACATCAAATCACATAAACTCATAATACCGATCGTCACCAAACGTTAAGTGTGTGGACCCTACGAGTTCGAGAACTATGTAGACATGACCGAGACACGTCTCCGGTCAATAAACAATAGCGGAAACTGGATGTTCATATTGGCTCCTACATATTCTACGAAGATATTTATCGGTCAAACCGCATAACAACATACGTTGTTCCCTTTGTCATCGATATTTTACTTGCTCGAGATTCGATCGTCGGTATCTCAATACCTAGTTCAATCTCTTTACTGGCAAGTCTCGTTACTCGTTTCCATAATGCTTCATCCCGCAACTAACTCATTAGTTGCATTGCTTGCAAGGCTTATAGTGATGTGCATTACCGAGAGGTCCCAGAGATACCTCTCTGACAATTGGAGTGACAAATCCTAATCTCGATCTATGCTAACTCAACAAGTACCATCGGAGACACCTGTAGAGCACCTTTATAATCACCCAGTTACGTTGTGACGTCTGGTAGCACACAAAGTGTTCCTCCGGTAATCAGGAGTTGCATAATCTCATAGTCATAGGAACATGTAGAAGTCATGTAGAAAGCAATAACAGTAAACTAAAACGATCAAGTGCTAAGCTAACGGAATGGGTCAAGTCAATCACATCATTCTCTAATGATGTGATCCCGTTAATCAAATGACAACTCATGTCTATGGTTAGGAAACATAACCATCATTGATTCAACGATCTAGTCAAGTAGAGGCAAACTAGTGACACTCTTTTTTGTCTATGTATTCACACATGTACTAAGTTTCCGGTTAATACAATTCTAGCATGAATAATAAACATTTATCATGATATAAGGAAATAAATAATAACTTTATTATTGCCTCGAGGACATATTTCCTTCAACATTACGGAACGAGTAAAGAGACTTGCCGGTAACGAGATTGAACTACGTATTGAGATACCGACGATCAAATCTCGGGCAAGTAACATACCAATGACAAAGGGAACAACATATATCGTTATGCGGTTTGACCGATAAAGATCTTAGTAGAATATGTAGGAACCAATATGAGCATCCAGGTTCTGTTGTTGGTTATTGGCTGGAGACGTGTCTCGGTCATGTCTACATAGTTCTCGAACCCGTAGGGTCCGCACGCTTAAAGTTCAGTGACGATCGTATTATGAGTTTATGTGTTTTGATGTACCGAAGGTAGTTTGGAGTCCCGGATATGATCACGGACATGACGAGGAGTCTCGAAATTGTCAAGACATAAAGATCGATATATTGGACGACTATATTTGGACTTTGGAATGGTTTCGGGTGAGATCGGGCATTTACTGATGTACCGGGAGGTTACCGGAACCCCCCGGGAGGTATATGGGCCTTATTGGGCCATAGTGGGAGAGAGGAGAAGGAAGCAAAGGAGGGGGCGCCCCCCCCAAGTCCAATACGAATTGGGAGGGGGGCTGGCCCCCTTTCCTTCCTCCTTCCTTCCCCTTCCTTCTCTCCTAATCCAGCTAGGGAAGGGGGGATCCTACTCCCGGTGGGAGTAGAACTCCCCTTGGGGCGCGGCTAGGAGGCCGGCCCCCTACTCCTCCTCCACTCCTTTATATACGGGGGAGGGGGCACCCCATAGACACGCAAGTTGATCATTGATCTTTTATCCGTGTGCGGTGCCCCCATCCACCATAATCCACCTCGGCCATATCGTCGTAGTGCTTAGGCGAAGCCCTGCGCCGGTAGCTTCATCATCACCGTCATCACGCCATCATGCTGACGAAGCTCTTCCCCGACACTCTACTGGATCGTGAGTTCGTGGGACGTCACCGAGCCAAACGTGTGCAGATCGTGGAGGTGTCATACCTTCTGTACTAGGATCGGTCGATCATGAAGATGTACGACTACATCAACCGCGTTGTCATAATGCTTCCGCTTACGGTCTATGAGGGCACATGGACAATACTCTCCCCTCTCGTTGCTATGCATCACCATGATCTTGCGTGTGCGTAGGAAAATTTTGAAATTACTACGTTCCCCAATAGCCTGGCCCGTGGGGGTGGAGGCGGCACGCAATGGTTGCCAGAGGTTGCTGAGCCAGTGATCTGGTTGTGGCGGAGGTTGCTGAGCTAGCGATGTGGTTGTGGGGCACAACAGGGCGGATGCATCTTAGCAAATGAATTACGCTCTGATGGATTGACAAATTTTCTCATGTTCCGTTGATCGCCTATCATCCAAGCCTTGCAGAAATTGATGACACATATAGCTACCTATCTGACAACAACGCATCTGCCGGGGATATACCCCGCGGTATGACCCGGCCGGACTTGGCATTTCATTGGTAACCCGCCAGAGGATTGGCGACTCACGTGTCTGGCGGTTCACTAGTGTGACGACTCACGAGCCTGAAGACTCATTGGTGACCCGACGGGTGTTTCAGATGGAAGACAAGGCCCAAGGCCCAAAAGGCCGGTTTATGTTAATGATGGGCCGGTTTAAGAGGAAAGGCATAAGGAATATTCTCCTACAAAGGAAGGAAGACTAGGACTCCACTTATAATAGAGTAATCCTAATACTAATAGGACTAGTCATGTAAGCCGCCCCTTCAACATATATAAGGAGGGGTAGGGCACCCCAAGAGTGACAAGATTCACAAGTTCCACGAGTTGGACAAGTTAGGTTTAGACAGACAACTCAATAGCTCTCGAGATAGAGCTCCCTTGTAATCGTGATCATCATCATCATCATCAATATCAATGAAGCAGGACGTAGGCTTTTACCTCCACCGTGAGGGGCCGAACCTGGGTAAAACCTCGCGTCTCTCGTTCCAGCTACCACATAGATGCGTTGGCCTCGCAACTAAGTCTTGACACTAAGGACATCTGCCGTGACAATTCCATGACAGTTGGCGCCCACCGTGGGGCCAGACGCACGGTGGTGTCGAGTTCTTGGAGGAATCCTTCCCAGGGCTTCGGAGAGTTCGCGAATTTCCGGATAAAGAAGAGTCGGCCCAGAACAAGTCACGCAGGATAAACCGGCATGGATAACCTTGAGCGGAGTCAACAAGTTTTCATCGTTTCAGAGTCGTTACCTAACTTTGGAGTTGGCATATATGAGATTGAGATGAAAGATTTAGGGTTGCGTGCACGCGGCCAGGCGATCCATCCGGATCGATTTCCGTTGCGCTATTCTACAAAGTCGCCGAGACCGACAAAAAAGATTCCCTTGGCATCGTTGCAATCCACCGAAGGCGTCTCGTTTTCCAGATCAAAGCCAAAATTCGCTACGGCTACACGTAGCCAGTCAAGAAACCACGATCATGTCTTACCATCTACGGACAAGTACACAAGACCTGGATTGCTGCTACTACTGGTACACGTCAGATCAGAAGACTCTCCATCTCTCCCAAGGGAATCATCCATAAATTGCTACGTGCAGACGAGTCAAATCCTAGGAAACATCAAGTACTACTAGTTCTCGGTCACGTAATTACGTGAAGCTGCAATCAATTTAAGGCAAGTACCACTAGACAAAGGCGTTTTAAAAAAAGGGTCTGTCAAAGCTAGCCACAAGGAAAATCAAGCCGAAGTACAATTGGTACTGACATGAAAAGCGAGGATTGATGGATATGCTATTCCACGTGAAAGCGAGGATTCATGTCCAAATCAAGCACCCTATTTGGATCAGGGGGTTAGAGCTAGTATGGGTTAGTTGAGGCAGAAATAGCCCTAAAATATCCGAACAGATGGGTTAGAGTAGAGTTATTTGCATCTAACCCAGCAAAAAAAACCAACCCGATGGGGAGCTGCTTATTAGGGTTAGATGTGGTGGGTCCCATTAAAAAATATCCATCGCCTGCATCTGGATCCCGCACCACATCTCGCATCGCATCGCATCTCGCTCCCCGCCACCGCCGTTCGCTCCCCGCCCTCCGCCCCCGTTGATACGTCTCCAACGTATCTATAATTTTTGATTGTTCCATGCTATTATATTATCAACCTTGGATGTTTCATATGCATTTACATGCTATTTTATATGATTTTTTGGACTAACCTATTAACCTAGAGCCCAATGCCAGTTTCTGTTTTTCCTTGTTTTAGAATATCGCAGAAAAGGAAAATCAAACGGAGTCCAATTGACCTGAAACTTCACGGAACTTATTTTTGGACCAGAAGAAACCCACAAGACTTGGAGTGCACATAAGGGGATCAACGAGGAGACCACGAGGCAGGGGGCGCGCCCTCCATCCTCGTGGGCCCCTCGTGGCTCCCCTGACGTACTTCTTCCGCCTATATATCTCCATATACCCTAAAAACATCAGGGAGCACAATAGATCGGGAGTTCCGCCGCCAGAAGCCTCCATAGCCACCAAAGCCAATCTAGACCCATTCCGGCACCCTGCCGGAGGGGGCAATCCCTCTCCGGTGGCCATCTTCATCATCCCGGTGCTCTCCATGACGAGGAGGGAGTAGTTCTCCCTCGGGGCTGAGGGTATGTACCAGTAGCTATGTGTTTGATCTCTCTCTCTCTCTCTCGTGTTCTTGAGGTGATACGATCTTGATGTATCGCGAGCTTTGCTATTACATTTGGATCCTATGATGTTTCTTCCCCCCTCTACTCTCTTGTAATGGATTGAGTTTTCCCTTTGAAGTTATCTTATTGGTTTGAGTCTTTAAAGATTTGAGAACACTTGATGTATGTCTTGCCGTGCGTATCTGTGGTGACAATGGGATATCACGTGATTCACTTGATGTATGTTTTGGTGATCAACTTGCGGTTTCCGCCCATGAACCTATGCATAGGGGTTGGCACACGTTTTCGTGGTGATTCTCCGGCAGAAACTTTGGGGCACTCTTTGAGGTTCTATGTGTTGGTTGAATAGATGAATCTGAGATTGTGTGATGCATATTGTATAATCATACCCACGGATACTTGAGGTGACATTGGAGTATCTAGGTGACATTAGGGTTTTGGTTGATTTGTGTCTTAAGGTGTTATTCTAGTACGAACTCTAGGGCTGTTTGTGACACTTATAGGAATAGCCCAACGGATTGATTGGAAAGAATAACTTTGAGGTGGTTTCGTACCCTACCATAATCTCTTCGTTTGTTCTCTGCTATTAGTGACTTTGGAGTGACTCTTTGTTGCATGTTGAGGGATAGTTATATGATCCAATTATGTTATTATTGTTGAGAGGACTTGCACTAGTGAAAGTATGAACCCTAGGCCTTGTTTCCTAGCATTGCAATACCGTTTACACTCACTTTTATCATTAGTTATCTTGCTGTTTTTATATTTTCAGATTACAAAAACCTTTATCTACTATCCATATACCACTTGTATCACCATCTCTTCGCCGAACTAGTGCACCTATACAATTTACCATTGTATTGGGTGTGTTGGGGACACAAGAGACTCTTTGCTATTTGGTTGCAGGGTTGCTTGAGAGAGACCATCTTCATCGTACGCCTCCTACGGATTGATAAACCTTAGGTCATCCACTTGAGGGAAATTTGCTACTGTCCTACAAACCTCTGCACTTGGAGGCCCAACAACGTCTACAAGAAGAAGGTTGTGTAGTAGACATCAAGCTCTTTTCTGGTGCCGTTGCCGGGGAGGTGAGTGCTTGAAGGTATATCTTTAGATCTTGCAATAGAATCTTTTTGTTTCTTATTTTATCACTAGTTTAGTCTATAAAAGAAAACAAAAAAATGGAATTAAGTTTGCCTCATACGCTTCATCTTTTTAATATCTTTCGTGAGTATGATGGAAAGGAAAATTGTGCCAAAATGCTAGAAGAAGAATGCACTAAAATGTTTGGCACTAAATCTTTGAATGATGAGCATGATTGCAATGTTGTTAGAACTCCTTGAATATCCATAGTACTAATGATGATTGCACTAGTTATGATGAAAATGTCTCCTATAAACATGTCAATTTTTGTGGAGTGCATTGGGTTGCAAGTACACACCAAATAGGGAAGATAGATATTGCAAGAGGCATAAGTACTTAGAAACTAAATTGTTGCAAGAAAGGCTAGATGATTGTGCTGAAAATTTAAATTTTCTTGGCCATACTTGTGAGCTTTGTAATGAACGTGATCATTTTAGTACCCAATGCAAATTGTTTCATGATCGTATCGTGTCTAAAAATTGTAATGATTTGATTTCTCTTGCACATCATAATGAACTTAGTTTGCTCTTGGGTTATGAAGAAATGAAACATATAACTAAGGATATTCCAAAATTTGCCCTTGATAGAGTTCTTCATTTTGATCTAGAGGAAATTTATATGTATTGTGCGGTGAATTGTATTGAAAACCCTTATATTGCTAATTACATAAAGAAAAGAAAACAAATAGAGGATGAAGAGAATACTAATGAAAGGGAAGAGACTTCCCAATACCCTCCTATTTTTTATTGTGATGAATCAGGTAACGAGGAGGAGCCTCCTATTCAACCAATCTCATTAATAAGGAGCTCCAAAAAGAGGATTGAACCCACACATGATATGGTGAAGAAGAAGAAAAGAAAAAGGAAGAGAGGCAAAAAGATATCTCTCCCAAATAATGCTGCTCCTATTACTATTGTGCCTCATGAAAATATAATTGTGGAATATAATGATACTTCTTATGATCTTTAAAATATTTTTGGCACTTTCTTGGAAGAATATGATAATTGCTATACTATTGGTGCTATCTATACTATTAATGATGAGAGTGATTATGCTTATGATATGAAAAGGCCCAAGCTTGGGGATGCTATGCTTGATGAAGATGATGTTTTTGAGAATATATTTGCTGCAATTAATGTTTGTCCCAAGCTTGGGGATGCTACGTTTAATGAAGATGATATTTTTAGTCTCCCAAGTTTTGATATGCAAATTTATAATGATGATAGCATGCGTCCTACTTATGATAATTATTGTGATGATACATATGCTATAAAAAGTAGTGATGATTATATTTATAAAACTTGTCATGATTATGGTTACCCCTTTTCTTAACATTACTCTTTTAATGTGGAAACAATTTATAGTATTCGAGTTTCTTATGATACTCCCACTATTCCGAATGAGAAGAATTTTGCTTATGTGGAGAGTAATAAAAATTATATGCTTGTAGATCATGAAAAGAATGCTTTAGGTGCTGGTTATATTGTTGAATTCATTCATGATGCTACTGAAAATAATTATGAGGGAGGAATATATGCTTGTAGGAATTGCAATAATATCAAGTTTCCTCTCTATGTGCTTAAAGTTTCGAAGTTATGCTTGTTTTACCTTCCTATGCAAGTTGATTCTTGTTCCCATAAGTTGTTTGCTCACAAAATCCCTATGCATAGGAAGTGGGTTAGGCTTAAATGTGCTAGTCATATTCTTCATGATTCTCTCTTTATGTTACAATTCTTATCCTTTATGTGAGCATCGTTGAAATCATCATGCCTAGCTAGGGGCGTTAAACGATAACGCTTGTTGGGAGGCAACCCAATTTTATTTTTGTTACTTGCTTTTTGTTCCTGTTTAGTAATAAATAATTCATATAGCCTCTGTTTATATGTGGTTTTATGTGTTTAATTAGTGTTTGTGCCAACTAGAACCGTTGGGAAGACTTGGGGAAAGTCTTGTTGATCTTGCTATAAAAAAACAGAAACTTTAGCGCTCACGAGAATTGCTGCCATATTTTATTGGAGAGTGATATTTAGTTAATTATTTTTGAAAATGATTAATAAATAAATTCCTCACGTCCAGAAATTTGTTTTAGAATTTTATGAGTTCCATAAGTATACGTTTGGTCCAGATTACTACAGACTGTTCTGTTTTTGACAGATTCTGTTTTTCGTGTGTTGTTTGCTTATTTTAATGAATTTATGGCTAGTAAAAGAGTTTATAAACCATAGATAAGTTGGAATACAGTAGGTTTAACACCAATATAAATAAAGAATGAGTTCATTACATTACCTTGAAGTTTTGTTTTGTTTTCTTTCGCTAACGGAGCTTACGAGTTTTCTGTTAAGTTTTGTGTTGTGAAGTTTTCAAGTTTTGGGTAAAGATTCGATGGACTATGGAATAAGGAGTGAAAAGAGCCTAAGCTTGGGGATACCCAAGGCACCCCAAGGTAATATTCAAGGACAACCAAAAGCCTAAGCTTGGGGATGCCCCGGAAGGCATCCCCTCTTTCGTCTTTGTTCATCGGTAACTTTACTTGGAGCTATATTTTTATTCGCCACATGATATGTGTTTTGCTTGGAGCGTCATTTTATATAGTTTTGCGTGATGTTTGAATAAAATACCAAGATCTGAAATTCTTTAATGTTAGAGAGTCTTCACATAGTTGCATAATTATTCGACTACTCATTGATCTTCACTTATATCTTTCGGAGTAGTTTGTTGTTGCTCTAGTGCTTCACTTATATCTTTTTAGAGCACGATGGTGGTTTTATTTTATAGAAATAGATGAACTCTCATCCTTCACTTATATTATTTTGAGAGTCTTTAGAACAGCATGGTAGTTTGCTTTGGTTATGAAACTAGTCCTAATATGATGGGCATCCAAGAGGGATATAATAAAAACTTTCATATAGAGTGCATTGAATACTATGAGAAGTTTGATACTAGATAATTGTTTTGAGATATGAAGATGGTGATATTAGAGTCATGCTAGTTGAGTAGTTGTGAATTTGAGAAATACTTGTGTTGAATTTTGTGATTCCCGTAGCATGCACGTATGGTGAACCGTTATGTGATGAAGTTGGATCATGGTTTATTTATTGATTGTCTTCCTTATGAGTGATGGTTGGGGACGAGCGATGGTCTTTTCCTACCAATCTATCCCCCCTAGGATCATGCGCATAGTACTTTGTTTCGATAACTAATAGATTTTTGCAATAAGTATGTGAGTTCTTTATGACTAATGTTGAGTCCATGGATTATACGCACTCTCACCCTTCCATCATTGCTAGCCTCTCTAGTACCGCGCAACTTTCACCAGTACCATAAACCCACCATATACCTTCCTCAAAACAGCCACCATACCTACCTATTATGGCATTTCCATAGCCATTCCGAGATATATTGCCATGCAACTTCCCACCGTTCCGCTTATTATGACACGCTCCATCATTGTCATACTGCTTTGCATGATCATGTAGTTGACATCGTATTTGTGGCAAAGCCACCATTCATAATTCTTTCATACATGTCACTCATGAGTCATTGCACTTCCCGGTACACCGCCGGAGACATTCATATAGAGTTATATCTTGTCCTAAGTATCGAGTTGTAATTCTTGAGTTGTAAGTAAATAAAGGTGTGATGATCATCATTATTAGAGCATTGTCCCAGTGAGGAAAGGATGATGGAAACTATGATTCCCCCACAAGTCGGGATGAGACTCCGGACGAAAATAAATAAATAAAAGAGACCAAAGAAGCCCAAATAAAAAAAGAAAAGAGGCCATAAAAAAAGAGAAGGCCCAAAAAAAATGAGATAAAAAGAGAGAAGGGGCAATGCTACTATCCTTTTACCACACTTGTGCTTCAAAGTAGCACCATGATCTTCATGATAGAGAGTCTCCTATGTTATCACTTTCATATACTAGTGGGAATCTTTCATTATAGAACTTGGCTTGTATATTCCAATGATGGGCTTTATAACGCCCTCGATGCGGCTATATCTCCCACGTGTCGAAGCACGACTTAGAGGCATAACCGCATTGAAAGCAATGTCGCAAGTGAGGTAATTTTCGCAAACAACCCATGTAATACAATAGGGGAAGAGATACATAGTTGGCTTACAATCGCCACTTCACACAAATACATGAATAAAGCATTACATCATCCAAATACAATCAGGGCCTGACTACGGAGCCAAAATAAAAGAAGAACCCCAAATGCGACACGGTCCCCGATCGACCCCAACCGGGCTCCACTACTGATCAACTAGAGCGAAATAACACAACGGACAAGATCTTCATCGAGCTCCTCCTTGAGCTTGGTTGCGTCACCTGCTCGGTAACATCGGCACCTGCAAACTGGTTTTGGAAGTATCTGTGAGTCACGGGGACTCAGCAATCTCGCACCCTCGCGATCAAGACTATTTAAGCTTATGGGTAAGGTAAAAGTATGAGGTGGAGCTGCAGCAAGCGACTAGCATATATGGTGGCTAACATACGCAAATGAGAGCGAGAAGAGAAGGCAAAGCACGATCGAGAAACTATGATCAAGAAGTGATCCTAGAACAACCTACATCAAGCATAACTCCAACACCGTGTTCACTTCCTGGACTTCGCCGGAAAGAGACCATCACGGTTACACACGCGGTTGATGCATTTTAAATAAGGTCAACTTCAGGTTTTCTACAACCGGACATTAACAAATTCCCATCTTCCCATAACCGCGGGCACGGCTTTCGAAAGTTCAAAACCCTGCAGGGGTGTCCCAACTTAGCCCATGACAAGCTCTCACGGTCAACGAAGGAATAGACCTCCTCCCGAGACATTCCAATCAGACTCGGTATCCCGATTCTACAAGACATCCTCGACAATGGTAAAACAAGTCCAACAAGACCACCCGATGCGCCGACATCCCGATAGGAGCTGCACATATCTCGTTCTCAGGGCACACCGGATAAGCTAAGCGTACAGAAGCCGACGTAACCCAAGTTGCCAAGGGATGGCCCTGCACGGTGCTCTGGGTTGGACCAACACTTAGACAAGCACTGGCCCGGGGGTTAAAATAAAGATGACCCTCGGGATGCGCGACTCCCAAGGGAAAAAGGCTAGGTGGCAAATGGTAAAACCAAGGTTGGGCCTTGCTGGAGGAGTTTTATTCAAGGCGAACTGTCAAGGGGTTCCCATTATAACCCAACCGCGTAAGGAACGCAAAATCTGGGAACATAACACCGATATGACGGAAACTAGCGCGGCAAGAGTGGAACAAAACACCAGGCATAAGGCCGAGCCTTCCACCATTTACCAAGTATATAGATGCATTAATTAAATAAGATATATTGTGATATCCCAACAAGTAAACATGTTCCAACAAGGAACAACAACTCCATGTTCCAACAAGGAACATACTTCAATCTTCACCTGCAACTAACAACGCTATAAGAGGGGCTGAGCAAAGCGGTAACATAGCCAAACAACGGTTTGCTAGGACAAGGTGGGTTAGAGGCTTGGTTCAACAATATGGGAGGCATGATAAGCAAGTGGTAGGTATCGCAGCATAGGCATAGCAAAAGATCGAGCAACTAGCAAGCAAAGATAGAAGTGATTTCGCGGGTATGGTCATCTTGCCTGAGATCCCGCAAGGAAGAAGAACGAGTCCATGAAGAAGATAAACGGACGTAGACGAACGGGTCCTCACAAACGTGACGTTACCGGAACCAACCCGAAGAAGCAAACACCGGAAAGAAACACACAACATAGTAAACAACCAACACATGAACATGGTATGATATGCGGGATGCGGTATGTGATGCATATGCATGATTTGACAAGGAATGAATGAACCTGGCCTAAAATTGGAAATCCAAGTGTGCCACTGGAAAGGTGAGATGAAATCGCTTGAAAACGATATAAAGAACGCCGGAATCGGAGTTACGGTTTGGAAATGGCAAGCAATTCAAATATGGCACCGGTCTGCGATATACAGCAAGTAGCCATCTAAATGCAACAAGATGAACATGCTACAGCACTCAAACATGGCAACAAAATACATGGCAGGGATCCACTCATGACGCTTAACAAAAGATGAACACTGAGCTACGGCCAATTCATCCATTAACAGGTTCAAACAAGCATGGCAAAAATGAAATTGGTAAACAGATCTCAGACTTAGTGAAATTAACACTTGTCTGGAATTTCAGACCAGGTAGCACACTTTGGAGCATAAAAACTATATGCTACAGGACCTGAACATGGCAAAGTAAAGCATGGCATGGAGCTACTCAAAGAGCTTAACAAAAGTCCCTTAGTGACCTTGAGCCAAAAGGGATCAGAAAATACAATTGCAAGCATGTGAACATGGCAAAAACATAATCAGATTACAGACTTAGAGAAAAACTGGAACATGCAAATCAGATGTCAAGTAGGCATGTTTACGAGCTCGATGCACTCACTATAGAGCAAGGCATGACAATCTAAGCATACACCCATCAAGAATACACATTATACAATCTAGACATGGCAAGAACAATAACATAGCATGCACAGATCAATTACAACATCCTCGGCAAAATCGCTAACAAGTAGACAATCTGCCCAGATTCACGAAATAGCAAAAGTAGAGCTCGATTGACTCAAGCTAGGGTGCTCCATAATTGCAAACAAAGACATGGATGGATAGAGCACTACAAGATTAACAAAACATCCTTACTGATCATCCTCAAAAGAGGCACGGATCACTAGGAAACAACATGAACATATGGCATAATGAAATAAACAGATCAAGGACTTGGTGGAATTGCTAAGTCCCTGAAATCAGCATTAACAAAGGCACCACTTTGCAAGATTGTGCTAGTCACCACACACATCACACAAATACATGGATAGCACCTCTGGATAGATGGAAAAGCATATAACAAAACTCATGAAGAGCTCAGGGGCATATCATGCACACAATAATCATGGCAAAAATGACAAATAGCTATTTGGAGCAGCAGATCCGCCAATTAACTCAAATAGCACTCTTCCAACAGCATTACAGGCATCAAGATGGACTCAAATGAAAATGATGCAATGAGATGAAATGATCTACTCTCCGAGACGAACATTTTGATATGCTATATGCCCAAAACGGAGCTACGGATGCAAATTTACGGCACGATGAACATGTGCATTTGAAACATGGAAATCTCGGGGACTTAGTAGAAATTACCACTCCGAGAACAGATCTAGGGTTCGTGCACGCGAACCGAGGCTCGCCGGAGACGTCGCCGGAAGAGCTCGATCTCGCCGGAGATGGAGGGGAGGGGTCGCCGGAGCTGTCGGGGAAGGCGCGGATGGAGGCGGCGGTGGCCGGCTGCGGCACGGTGCACGACTCCGGCAGGTGCCGCGGTGGCCGGCGAGCACCCGGCGGCGGCTGCGGGGCCGGAGCAACGGCGAAGCGGCGCGGTGACCAGTGCGCCGGCGACGAGACGGCGTGCGGCGAAGTGAGGCTGGAGCGGGCGGCTCCCTCGCGCGGATGGCGCGGCCTCACCGGGCGGAGGCGCGGGCGATTCGGGCCCCGCGGGCCGGATCTGGGCCGCGCGGGCCCGCGGCGGCGGAGGAGAGAGGAGGGCGCGGCGCTGACAGGTGGCGATGCGGGAGAGGTCGAGCGGGGCGGCGAAGTTGACTTGGCGCGCTGTGATTCGTCGGAGTGACGCGTCCGGCGGACACGTCCGGCCCGGGACGGACACGTCCGGCGGCGGGAGGTGGAATAAGGCTAGGGTTCATCCGCGAAATGATCCGAAATTTCGGGGAGGGGTGCTCTTTTATAGGTAGAGGGAGCTAGGAGAGTCCAAATGAGGTGCGGTTTTCGGCCACGCGATTGTGATCGAATGACCGAGATGATGGAGGAGGTTTAAGTGGGTTTTGGGCCACTTTGGAAGGGTGTTGGACTGCAACACACACGAGGCCTTTTCGGTCCCTCGGTTAACCGTTTGAGCATCAAACGACGTCCAAATGGTACGAAACTTGACAGGCGGTCTACCGGTAGTAAACCAAGGCCGCTTGGCAAGTCTCGGTCCAATCCGGAAATGTTTAACCCCCGCACACGAAAGAAAGGTAGAAATGACCACCGGAGGAGATAGGAGTGCCGGAATGCAATACGGACAACGGGAAAAATGCTCGGATGCATGAGACGAACATGTATGCAAATGAAATGCACATGATGACATGATATGAGATGCATGACAAGAAAGCAAAGATATGGCAACAACAGCGAATAACGGGAAGACACGTGGCACATCGGTCTCGGGGCGTTACAGGCTTCCTCAAAATGCCCTAGGTCTTCGCGAGCAAGTGAGTTGGATGCACACCCACTAGTTTATTTTGTTGAACTTTCATACACTTATAGCTCTAGTGCATCCGTTGCATGGCAATCCGTACTCACTCACATTGATATCTATTGATGGGCATCTCCATAGCCCGTTGATACGCCTAGTTTATGTGAGACTATCTTCTCCTTTTTGTCTTCTCCACAACCACCATTCTATTCTACCTATAGTGCTATGTCCATGGCTCACACTCATGTATTGCGTGAGGATTGAAAAAGTTTGAGAACACCAAAAGTATGAAACAATTGCTTGGCTTGTCATCGGGGTTGTGCATGATTTAAATACTTTGTGTGGTGAAGATGGAGCATAGCCAGACTATATGATTTTGTAGGGATAGCTCTCTTTGGCCATGTTATTTTGAGAAGACATGATTACTAGGTTAGTATGCTTGAAGTATTATTATTTTCATGTCAATATTAAACTTTTGTCTTGAATCTTATGGATCTGAACATTCATGCCACAATAAAGAATAATTACTTAGAGAAATATGTTAGGTAGCATTCCACATCAAAAATTCTGTTTTTATCATTTACCTACTCGAGGACGAGCATGAATTAAGCTTGGGGATGCTGATACGTCTCCAACGTATCTATAATTTTTGATTGTTCCATGCTATTATATTATCAACCTTGGATGTTTTATATGCATTTATATGCTATTTTATTTGATTTTTGGGACTAACCTATTAACCTAGAGCCCAGTGCCAGTTTCTGTTTTTTCCTTGTTTTAGAATATCGCAGAAAAGGAAAATCAAACGGAGTCCAATTGACCTGAAACTTCACGGAACTTATTTTTGGACTAGAAGAAACCTAGAAGACTTGGAGTGCACGTAAGGGGATCAACGAGGAAGCCATGAGGCAGGGGGGCGCGCCCACCCCCTGGGCGCGCCCTCCACCCTCGTGGGCCCCTCGTGGCTCCCCTGACGTACTTCTTCCGCCTATATATCTCCATATACCCTAAAAACATCAGGGAGCACAATAGATCGGGAGTTCCGCCGCCAGAAGCCTCTGTAGCCTCCAAAAACCAATCTAGACCCGTTCTGGCACCCTGCCGGAGGGGGAAATCCCTCTCCGGTGGCCATCTTCATCATCCCCGTGCTCTCCATGACGAGGAGGGAGTAGTTCTCCCTCAGGGCTGAGGGTATGTACCAGTAGCTATGTGTTTGATCTCTCTCTCTCTCTCTCTCTCGTGTTCTTGAGGTGATATGATCTTGATGTATCGCGAGCTTTGCTATTATATTTGGATCCTATGATGTTTCTTCCCCCTCTACTCTCTTGTAATGGATTGAGTTTTCCCTTTGAAGTTATCTTATCGGATTGAGTCTTTAAAGATTTGAGAACACTTGATGTATGTCTTACCGTGCGTATCTGTGGTGACAATGGGATATCACGTGATTCACTTGATGTATATTTTGGTGATCAACTCGCGGGTTCCGCCCATGAACCTATGCATAGGGGTTGGCACACGTTTTCGTGGTGATTCTCCGATAGAAACTTTGGGGCACTCTATGAGGTTCTATGTGTTGGTTGAATAGATGAATCTGAGATTGTGTGATGCATATCGTATAATCATACCCTCAGATACTTGAGGTGACATTGGAGTATCTAGGTGACATTAGGGTTTTGTTTGATTTGTGTCTTAAGGTGTTATTCTAGTACGAACTCTAGGGCTGTTTGTGACACTTATAGGAATAGCCCAACGGATTGATTGGAAAGAATAACTTTGAGGTGGTTTCGTACCCTACCATAATCTCTTCGTTTTTTCTACGCTATTAGCGACTTTGGAGTGACTCTTTGTTGCATGTTGAGGGATAGTTATATGATCCAATTATGTTATTATTGTTGAGAGGACTTGCACTAGTGAATGTATGAACCCTAGGCCTTGTTTCCTAGCATTGCAATACTGTTTACGCTCACTTTTATCATTAGTTACCTTGCTGTTTTTATATTTTCAGATTACAAAAACCTTTATCTACTATCCATATACCACTTGTTTCACCATCTCTTCCCTGAACTAGTGCACCTATACAATTTACCATTGTATTGGGTGTGTTGGGGACACAAGAGACTCTTTGTTATTTGGTTGCAGGGTTGCTTGAGAGAGACCATCTTCATCCTACGCCTCCTACGGATTGATAAACCTTAGGTCATCCACTTGAGGGAAATTTGCTACTGTCCTACAAACCTCTGCACTTGGAGGCCCAACAATGTCTACAAGAAGAAGGTTGTGTAGTAGACATCACCCGTCCTCCGCCCTCCGCCTCCGTCCTCTGCCCCTGCCTCTGCCCCTCCGCCCCTCCTGTTCCCGTACGACACCGGCGCCCCCAGGCGCGCACTCCGGCGGCCGCGGCACCGGTCGTCCCACCTGCCATGGATGGCGATGGTTTCAAAGGGTGGGGTTCGCAGCCCTCTACAAGCGGCCCAGGTACCCACGCCGATCTCGACCTCAACTCGCAAGCTTTGTCGTCGGAAGGGTTCCCAAGGCTTGGGCCGTACGGAGCTTTCCTCTAGAGCGACAACGAGCAGCTCCTCCCTGGGGGCGACAGGGGCTCCGGGCTCCCTCACTATCGCCCACCACGTGCTGGAGCAGGAGATGGATGGGCGAATCCGTCGCCACCCTTCATTCGGCAACTGAACTTTGGTGGCTCCTCGTCAGCGGCAGCCGGTCGTGGAGGAGGAAATGGTAGCGTGTTCCTCAGCGGGTCATCCATGGGGGCATGCGGCGGCTCCTCATCAGCAGGTGCCGGTCGCGGAGCAGGCGGCGTCGTTCGACAGCAAGCTAACTCGGCCGCAGCGGCACCCGGCCGCCGTAACCAATGCACCGGCACGACGAGCCGTGGCAGTGGTGGCGGCTATCGCGTACCGCCTCCCCGGGCACCGCGGAGTGCCCTTCGTGGGCAAGCATCCGGCTCCGGCGCTCCCTTCGACAATGGTGATGAAGAATTGGAGGACGATGTGGAGGAGTTAGCGAGCTCCGGAGGTCCCCTGGTGAGCCAAAGCAATCGAGCCCACTGGAATGATGCTAATAGTACTTACTTGTTAGAATTGTGCATTCAGCAAACGTGCAGCAGGAACGTATAATGGTACAGTGATGAGTGGTGAAGGGTACCAAGCCGTTATCGACGGCTTACATGCTAGAAGGGGGTTGGTATATAGCCGTTTGCAGGTGAAGAACCAGATAGTCGTACTAAAAACACTTACACTTTCTGGCGATACATGCAAGTGCATACAGGGTTGGGGAGGAAACCAGATGGAACCATTGATGCCGACTCTGAGTTCTGGATAACACACACAGAGGTAGAATTTTCACTAAAGCTAGTTACTTGAATTTTGATGTGTGCTCTCAGATCTTAAATAGTTACTTTCGCAAAAATAATAATATCATAACTAGTTTATTTGTTCACTATCCCATAGAAGAAACCATACCTACGGAAGCTGCAGTGGGGTCCTCCAGCAAACGAGGAGTTGCTTGATCAACTGTTCAGAGGTTACATTATGGATGGAAGCACAACCTTTGTGCCTGGAGATGATTATGGTCAGAATCAAGGGCAAGATTTAGGTGCAGGAGAGGAAGAGGAGGAGTTTCAAGGGACACCTACAAGCAACCAAAGGAGCCAGAGATGCAAGAGGTCAACAAGCACTTCGAGCACTTTGACCAGTCCATTGAAGAAGAGCAAGAGCCCAATGGTGAAGATTATGAAGGACATAGCTAGTACCTTCAAGGAGTCTGTCGCAGCCAACACTAAGCAAATGCAGAAACGTGCAAATGAGAAGGCTGCATTTCCTACAAGCAACCAGAGGAGCCAGAGATGCAAGAGGTCAACAAGCACTTCGAGCACTTTGACCAGTCCATTGAAGAAGAGAAAGAGCCCAATGGTGAAGATTGTGAAGGACATAGCTAGTACCTTCAAGGAGTCTGTCGCAGCCAACACTAAACAAATGCAGAAATGTGCAAATGAGAAGGCTGCATTTTCTATGAAGAGGTGTCAGGAGCTAGCATTTGAGTGTGGCATTGAGCAAATAATTGACTCTGTCTATGCTCTGTCCAAGATGTTCGAAACTGAGTACCAAAGGGAGTTCTTCTGTGGCCTATTAACACACGAGCTTAGGTTGGGTTACTTCATGAAATGGCGTAGGGACAACAATTTGGAGTAGTTCTTCTGTGGCTGAATAGTTGCTTGGGAATATGTGTGTTAAAATGTTGAACCTATTTACATTGCTGTATGTTGAACCTATTTACATTGCTGTATGTTGAACCTATTTACATTGTTGTATGTTGAACCTATATGTGTTTGTGAGGTGTTGAACTATTATCTATGTTACGTTCGGGCAGAATTAATTTTATTTGGTGAACCTATTTTATATTATATGCGGGCCGAATTAATTTTATTTGGTTAAACTATTTTATAATATATGCATGCTGAATTATTTTTGTTTGCTTACACTCCTTCAAGTAGTATGCTATGTGCTAACAATTTGGTACATGTGTTTAAGCAGGAAGACAATCATGGCCCCATGACCGAGGAAGAATATGATGGAGGTAGCACAAGTGAGGATGAGATCATATCCATATGCCGCAACAATTTGGTGCAGTCCGGAAATTTAATCTTGCAGTTGGTTCCTATCTTGGGTATGTACTCTGATAACTACTTTGTGAAACTACCTAGGAGGGTCAGTGGATATTCTGGTTTGGATTGGGTGTAGGAGACACTAGCCCGAGATACCCAATGCTACAACATGTTTAGGGTTGAGAGTCCTTTGTTTAACAGGCTACATAATACTTTGGTGCAATCATATGGGTTGAAGTCCAGTAGAAAAATTACATCTGTAGAGGCTCTAGCTATGTTTTTATGGATTGTTGGATTACCACAGTCAGTTAGACAGGCTGAGAACCATTTTAGGAGGCCTATGGAGATAGTAAGTAGGACATTTAACAGAGTTTTGGCATGCCTCCTTAGGTTAGCACAGGACATAATTGTACCCAAGTGCCCAACATTTGCAGAGGTGCACCCAAACTTAGAAAATCCAGCATTCTGGCCACACTTCAATGACTACATATGATCTATAGATGGGACACATGTGAAGGTTGTGGTGGATAAGAGTAAGAGGGTTCCATACTTGAACATGCATAATGAAACCAGTCAGAATGTGCTTGCTGTTTGTGATTTCGACATGAGATTTACATTTGTGATGTCGGGATGGCCTGGTTCAGCACATGACATGAGAGTTTTCAAAGATGCCATAACTACTCATCGTCACAAATTTCCACATCCACCACCAGGTTTGCTACTTGAACCGTCTTGCACTAATTTTTATCCAGTTACACTTGTTCATCTTAGTCTCATTGTGTGCCTTTGACAATATGTAGGAAAGTATTATGTGGTTGATGCGGGGTACCCAAACCGCCCGGGCTACCTTTCACCATACATATGTACAAGGTACCATGTGGAGCAATGGCAAAACGGCCCGCCGCCACAAGGTATGAAAGAAACCTTCAACCGTGCACATGCCAAAGTTAGGAATGTCATTGAGCGATCCTTTGGAGTGTTGAAGATGAAATTTAGGATTTTGTTGAACAAGCCAAAATTTCCAGAGGACAAGCAAAGTAGAATTATTGTTGCTTGTATGGCTCTTCATAATTTCATTCGAGAGAGCAGAATTCCGGATAGGGAATTTGATGTATGTGATGCGGATGAAAACTATAATCCAATGCCTAGTTCTGCTGCATCTGCATGGACAGAAGACGAACCTCTTGTTGAAGATACCAACATGAATGACTTCCGTGAAGAGTTAGCTCATGCTCTGTTTCATGGAATGTGATTTTTTTTTTAAGTTTGATTGAGGACTTGTACGTTTAAGTGGGACGTCTCATTTGTATGGACAAAATAAAATCTTGGGTACTATCTCTCTGGTGCAAATAAGTTACTGCTATACAGTTTTGGTATTCTATTTTGAACACATCTTAGTTTTTTACTGTGAGCAATCTCTGTTTATTTGCATGTGTGTTGCTCCTCCGTCCGCTGATTTTTTTGCACCAGATAGTCGTCTCTCATGCAATGTGAATTATTCAGTACAGGTTATTTACATGATTTTTGGATTGAATCCATCCGGAGTCTACGTTAATAACTGGTTATATACTAACTTTGTGTCGTGCTACGATGATTTTTTTAGTGGAAGGATCAGATACCCAAATTTGAGATACATCGTTGCAAACTGACCATAATGTTTTGTATGGACAAAATAAAATTTATCATGTTTTTGATACTTGATTTGTAAAGATAATTTTTTATGTCATTTCTGAGCGGGAGGAGGCCACACAAGAGCCGACCACAATAAATCCGGCTGAAAAGAGGGCCAAATGATTGAGAAAGTGCATTTATTGTCAATCTAACCCTCTCATCCAAACACCACCAAAGTTAGAGTTAGTTCAGGGTTAGACACAAGTTAGAAACTAACTCTAATCTCTAAGTAAGTTAGAACCTCTAACTAAGTAAGAGTATCCAAACAGGGCCAAGATCAGCCAAAATTAGGCGTGCATCATAGGGGCTATCTTTTTCATCTGACTATGTCCAACTTTATCCAATACCAGTGTCCTATTCATCCGGGCACAAACCACCAGGTGCTATCTTTTCTATATATTATCAGCACATATTAAATTGTTTGAAACAATTACTGTGGTCTATGATATTTTTTCACAGGATCATTATTCCTTACAAAGGTGTCGCATAAAGGGTGCACGCCAGCATTATTTGTGCAAGTCGCTGCCCCCGCTACATCCGCACGCATGACTGACTCATCGTCCGTGTCCACGATTGTCTCGCCTGTGTCCGGGCCGTTTCCAACGCTGTGGCCGTCTCTCGTGACCACAACGGTTTACAACGCCACGGACGACTCGCCCGTCCGCTCTCACGGCTGGTTCACGCGACCGTGCCAGCTTACAACGAGGAGGACAACCTGCTCGTCCGCACCGGCTTACAACGCCGCAGCCGGTTCATTCATCTGCTCCCGTGGCCGACTCACCTGTGGTGATCATCAACTCCGCGGTGGATAATTTCTGGCCTAACATATCACGGTGAAATCTATCCAATCAATTTTTATTAATACATTTTTTATTCTTTAAAAGAACAAATTACTCCGACTTGCGATATTATTTATGCAGGAGCAATTGTTCATTGCAAAAGCTATGGCCGTGTCATGGATGTATAGCTCGCACCACCATTATAATGTGCTAGCATCTGGCCACACCATCAAGCTCAGTGAATATATCTGCAAGCCGACATTCTGCAAATCAGTTTACATCAACATGATGTGGTTAATTCGCCCGTCCGCACCGGCTTACAATGCCGCAGCCGACTCATCTATCCGAGCCGCCTCTGAAGCCGCGGTCGTCTTGGTCGTCCATCTCTCACGGCCTGGTCTACATCAACACACCGGCCGCACCTGTCTGCATGAGCTATTTATTGAGTATAAAGCCAGTCACTTCTCGGGTAGCCCGGTTTTCTTCCAACAACTCTGGAGTAAATTATCATATATTATCAGCCACCGTCTGCACTGGATGGCTCAAAAGTCGCTGCTACTGAAGTTTGTTTAACATCAACAACCAGCTAGCATGAACCGCTGGCCGGATTACTGACACAAATCATATGGAGTCATTTATAACCCGCCACGGTCGACTTCAAGTTCCTGTGGATTCACATCACATTGTCAACGCCAAGGATATACAATGAGTTTTGCGAAGATCATTAACTCGCCACTTTGCTTCCAACTTCAACATATGACACCGTTCCGCTATTCAGCTATATCCGGTTTATATCACAATCAAGTATGAAGAATCTCAAGCCAACTTCTCGAGTCGTCTTGAGACTCAGGGGCTAATGATGACATGACTCAGCAAATGTTGCCAGTTTTCAGCAAAATTCAAGAACACCGGGTCATTGAAAAAAAACCCGGCCCTGGAGGCAACAGCCCTATTTGTGAAAAAAATAAAATTGAAGGTTGTCAGAAAATTTCTGGCTTGAAAAAGTGATTAATAATCATAAAGTTCTGGCTCAATAGAAGAATTCCGGGTTATCAGGAAAGATTCCGGTTCAAAATCCGGTTCAAGGGAAAATTTGTCTCCTACAAAGCTCTGAAGCTCTCAATATCCAGTTTAAAATTCCGGCCCAAGAAGAATATTATCTCTCGCAAAGTTCAAGTTCTCAGAAAAATTAAAGGGACCAAAGAGTCTGTTGCACAGCACAACTCAAACATGGGTACCCAGCGAGCACAGCTCACAAACAAGTCACTTGGGGGCTTCCTGTTCAAAGTAGGTGTATTCACCAAAGAGAACATAGCGTTACTACCCTCTTGACGGGGTTATTTTGTTCAAACATAGGTGTATTCACCAAACAGGACATAACCCTTTCGGGTTATCTTGCCAGTATGCCAGCTGCTTCTCCATCAGTAATCCTGATTGACCCATCGAACTCTTAACAGTCATATCGGAACTTGTTCAGGTTAAAACGATGGATATCATGAGAGAGCACGGTTTTACGGATAGCAAGGATAAGCTCAGGCTATAAAGCCGCCTTCCTTGGAACTTGGATAAATCGGCCTGTGATGTCTGATAGCGACTCTGACCCCGCGTACTCCTGACAAGTCTATCTTTCAATAAGAACTGAACTTTTCCGAATTAAAATGTCGATTGGGTATTGTGAATGCCGGCTCACGGAAAGCGCATACCTTCCAGTGGCTAATGCTAGTTTCATTGAAGAAGATATTTTGGCTTGGCGGCCTATGAAAGCCTTGGATTTTTTCTGTTGTTGTTTGATTTGAATATATTTTTGAAAATTTTCTCTTTTGATAATACCTGGCTGAGAGCCATTAAGGTTTATAAAGCCTTCTGAGTTGTATATGACAATATCCGGTGTTTATTGACCCGGTCTGGTTTTGACTATAAGTCGCCAGTATGAGATAAAAATCCGGTGTTTATTAACCCGGCCTGGCTTTTGACTATAAGTCGCCAGTGTGATGAGAAATTAACCAGTGTTTATTAACCCGGCCTGGCTGTGGATTATAAATCTCCAGTTTATGATGATCTTATATACTTGGAAGCACTGTGCTCTAAGTTTTGGGATATTACCCCTTGCTGCATATGGCGTGATAAGCCGGCGGCGTGACTAAAGTGGACAGGGCGTTGTGCTCTATATCTTCAGGGTTATTACCCTTACTGGCATGATAAGCCAGCAATGTTCATAAGTATCACAGGATTTGCAGAGCTATGACTTACATAAATGATTAAGTTGAAGCTGATCGTCAAAAATTGAAAATGGTGTCTCAAAAGGGTTATCAATTATTGATTTTCACAAAGGCTATAAGCCGTCGGGTTACAAAAATCCTGGATTACAATCGATGCGCATTAAGTCGCCACGGGCCAAGAGCCACTGAGTATTTAAACTCCAGATTTACTTGTCAACCAATAAGGGATTCAAATTTTTAATAGCCAAACTTGGCTAGATTGTCATGATGATATTGAATGATTGAGGTTTTCATACCGGATTATATTATTCAAATCCTTAATAGCCAACATGGCTGGATTTTTATTATGGTTATCAATAACCAATATTATGATTGAGGTTTTCAAAGTCGCTTTAGCGTAATGACTATTATTTTATCAATGGATATGATTCATTCTATAATGGAAGGAATAGTCCCGAGTCGCTGCAGGCTTACGACCCGACACTTGGGGGCTACATTATTCAAGTTGAGATTACATCAAATATGCAAGTCTCATGTCGCTGCAAGAATGCACCATGACACTTGGGGGCTAATGCGAAGTCATTTTTAATGGCCTTATTAAAGACCTGACTCATCACATCATAATGAGCCGGCTCTTGGGGGCTACCAATTGCTCCTGTCAATAATTCAAGGTACACAAGTTTTATTCCATCATATTGAAGGGTCCACTGTTCAATTGGTAAAGCACAAAGTTCTTAACCTTGTGGACGTGGGTTCAAGCCCCATGATGGGGGTTACATCATATGATGTTCTTTTCAAAGAAGTATATATAAAGTCCCAGCTCAATATTATCTTACTAAGCCAGCCCTTGGGGGCTACACATTTTTGCTCAAATCTACATCTATAAAGTCCCTGCTCATTATTGCATAATGACCCGGCCCTTAGGGGATACACTGGTTGAAGTTTTTTGTGAGCATATGACAATTACAAGTCCCAGGCTATTGCAAGCATGACAACCCGGCACTTGGGGGCTACATATGTGGAATATTCAGTTTTTGACGGTTGAATGAGATGAACAACCTGGATTTCTTCAAAGGTTGCAACATTTATATTGTAGCAAGTCTTAAGTCATCACTTTGTTCTGCTCAAGACTTGGGGGCTACAAGTAATACGGATATAAGGGAGAAATATCTTGAAATTCTCAGTTTTGAGCAAACCAGATTGACCCGGCATCGGCAACAATCATGACCCGGAATCATCAGTTATTATAACCCGGCAATTTTGGAGATCATAGACATTTTAAAGCCGGCTGAATATCAGTTGCATATTTGAAGACCAATATTTTTGTCAAATCAGAGCATTGAAGGCCGACTCAAATGGATTCTTTATTTACAATATTTCTTCTACAAGTAAATTGATCATGGAGCTGGTCTATTGACCCATATTTTCTAGAAGAAAGGAAATGACAAGGACTTAAGGATGTTCAGGATCAGTTTAACATGGATAAAATCCAAATTAAACTGGGGGCTAATGTCGGGGATATACCCCGCGGTATGACCCGGCCGGATATATGACCCGGCCGGACTTGGCATTTCATTGGTAACTCGCCAGAGGATTGGCGACTTGTGTCTGGCGGTTCACTAGTGTGACGACTCACGAACCTGAAGACTCATTGGTGATCCGACGGGTGTTTCAGATGGAAGACAAGGCCCAAGGCCCAGAAGGCCGGTTTATGTTAATGATGGGCCGGTTTAAGAGGAAAGACATAAGGAACATTCTCCTACAAAAGGAAGGAAGACTAGGACTCCACTTGTAATAGAGTAATCCTAATCCTAATAGGACTAGTCATGTAAGCCGCCCCTTCAACATATATAAGGAGGGGCAGGGCACCCCAAGAGGGACAAGATTCAGAAGTTCCACGAGTTGGACAAGTTAGGTTTAGACACATAACTCAATAGCTCTCGAGATAGAGCTCCCTTATAATTGTGATCATCATCATCAATATCAATGAAGCAGGACGTAGACTTTTACCTCCACCATGAGGGGCCAAACCTGGGTAAAACCTCGCGTCTCTCGTTCCACTCAACCCCTTTCAAGCTACCACATAGATGCGTTGGCCTCGCGACTAAGTCCTGACACTAAGGACATTTGCCGTGACAATTCCACGACAACATCTATATATCTTATGTATGCATGTGTGTTTGTGCACTTGCAGCAAGCCATGCGTACATGCATATATTTTCAAAGTATAATTAAGGAAGAGCTATGTATGTATGATTCGCTATCATTACGTGCAATATATTAATTGCTGCTATAGTCAATGATGTTATCGTATGCAATACGAGCTGATTCAGATTGGCTCAATGGGGGTATAACCATGTCAGGTATAATCAAATAGGGTTAGACCTAGGGTTTTTCCCCGTAACTTGTGACCAGGTACTCGAGAAGCATCACCGAATCAAATTCATCATGTATTTTCGCCACCACTTTCTGCTATCCAAGCAGCTACATGCATATCATCGTCTTGATGTGAGATTCCACGCAAGCGAAGGCCATGCCAGCACAAGCATACAGTCAAGCTGTAACAAGTGACAATTGCCACCAAAGGCTCGAAATGACGAAAGTCGTGGTCGCCCATGTCACAAAGATTAGTGATAGAGGAAGGTCACCCACATCACCAAAATCTCAATTTTGGGCACTCCGGTTGTCTCATACTGTCCTCATGCTCCGCGTCTCTATTGTGGTGGCTGAATTGGTCGGCAAAACATACTCGTCGTTGCTGCAGGAACTGAAGGTCCAAGACCGTCCAACTTGCTGCGACAACTACCCAACAGCGCAAAACCATGGTGCCATCCATGCGCCTGAGCGGTGGACCGCCTCGTTCAGACACAGAAGGTCACCACCGTCGGCCTGCGGACCTGCAGAGGGATCACAACCATCGATGCCTCGCCACCAGAGAGATCGCCGGTTCGGCCAAAAACACCACCACCATTGTTGCATAGTCATACACTGTGCCTCAACTCGTCGTCTGTACATCGCATCTCACTGTTGAAGGGAGAGTAGAGACATCCCCACCCCCGACTTCATTGAATAGTGCTGGGACTTAGCCCAACCACTGGTCTAGCAGCGGCGATCCGGCGAGGGGAAGGGAGGATGGGGAGGTAGGAGGCGGCGACTATGCGGAAGGGAGGAGACGGACCGCGTTTAGATAGATACCATGCACATTTTTTTGTTAGATTTTAAAAGTGTGGTGGCTCTTCTATCTTTTATTTTATGATAATATAATAAATAGATAGACAGATAGACAAATGGATGCAGTGTTACATACTTGCATGTTGTTTGTGAATGTCGAGTATCGTGGTTATTAGGAAAAATGAGATAGACTAGGATTTATTCCGACTTGTCTTGTACTTCAAGTAGATCATGTACTTCTATATATATGCCCACGAGGCTCAAGCAATACAACAAACAATTCCACCAATCTCTCTCTTCCTTTTAACATGGTATCTATCGCAAGTCGATCCTAAACCCTAGCCGTCGCCGCTTCCGCAATTGCGCGCCGCCCCCGGGGCGGTCGGCCTCCATGATTGTCGCCGGGGGCCGCGCCGCCCGTACCTAGGGTTCGTCCGCCGGCCATGTTGGTCGACTGCCCTAAAGAGTCTTTTTCCTGAGCCCTTGCTCCGGGGTTTTCGCTCTCTTGCCGGTCGTTTTGATCGGCGTTTTTCTTTTTGGTTTTCCGATCTAATCTTGATCAGTTTGCGTTGCCCGCCGCCGCCGCCGACCCCATGCATCTCTACTCCAACCCCGGCGCGACCAGCCGGCCTCTCCTCCGACCCAGCATCCACGCGCGCCAAGGTGGCCCGTCAAGGCCAGCCGCCGTCCGCGTGTCGGTCCGTCCGTCGACCTGCCCCGGCCATCACCGCCCTGCTCCGATCGGGAAACCTGCATCGCTTCCACCCGGCGGCCTTGAGGGAGTCCTGGACTAAGGGGTCCTCGGGCGTCCGACCTATTGGACATGGGCCGGACTGATGGGCTGTGAAGATACAAAGACCGAAGGCTCTATCCGTGTCCGGATGGGACTCTCCTTGACGTGGAACGTAAACTTGGCGTCCAAATGTGAAGATTCCTTTCTCTGTAACCGACCTTATGTAACCCTAGATCCCTTCGGTGTCTATATAAACCGAAGGGATAGGTCCATAGGATATATCCTCATAATCATAGTCAGACAGACTAGACTTTTAGGGTTTAGCCATTACGATCTCGCGGTAGATCAACTCTTGTAATACTCATATTCATCAAGATAAATCAAGCAGGAAGTAGGGTATTACCTCCATAGAGATGGCCCGAACCTGGGTAAACATTGTGTCCCTTGTCTCCTGTTACCATCGGTCTTAGACGCACAGTTCGGGACCTCCTACCCGAGATCCACCGGTTTTGACACTGACAGGCCTCGCTCCATGCGGCGGCCAATCACAGCCACCGCTCGCGTGCCGTCCCGCCAATCGATTGACGCCACCCACCTTCGCCGCGTCTGCACGGCGGCCCGACAGTTTACCTCGCCGGCCTCGTCCTCGGTTGCGTCAGGACGGCTGCGTCATGCTTGTCGGATGCCTCAACTCGGGCGCCGCTGCTCCGTTGGTCGCTCTGGCCTCGCTGCCCGGGCGCCGACGCTGCTTTGGCAGCCCGGGTGCCGGTGCTGAGACACTCGTCCGCACGACGTCCCACGCCGTCCATCGTCGTCGGCCTCATCCCGGACTCCGCCGCCACCACGCCTCCATCGAGCAGCGTCCCCGACCTCCCACGCGATCAGCTTGCTCACCCGCTCGCTGCCGTGATCCGCCTCATCTACGTCACCCGACCAACCTGAACCCGTCGGTTGCGCGTGCCTCCGCAGGTACCGTGAAGATCGTCCCCGAGTTCAGCGCGCCCCTCCACCGATCGAGCAATGGGCTGCCGCTGCGTCGCCTCATCGGGCCGCAGCGCCGCCGCCCCGTGGTTCTCCTCGCGGCTGCATCGACTCGTGTGTCGCCGCCGCGTCGCCCCTACTGGCCGTAGTGCCGCGATACGTGGTCCCAATCGCCGCCCCGAGGTCGTCCCCGCAGTTGCACCGACTCGCGCGCCGCCTTTGCGTCGCCCCTTCGGGCCGCAGCGCCACAGCCTGCGGTCCCAGCCGCCACCCCGAGGTCTTGCCGCCGTCGCCCCAACCTGCCCGCCGCCACTGCCTCGCTCCTTCGGGCCGTAGCATCGCGGCCCGCGGTCCACTCCGCCGTCATGCGCGCCGACCTCCCGTGGTATGTGCCGCGTCGTCTCCCTTGGCGCGCGAACGCCACCGTCCGCACCGGTCTTCGTCACGCTACCAGGTTTCTTCGCCTACTTTGAGCACCGCCGCCACGTTCCTAACCTAGCCAACGCTGCTGCCATTAGGCCGCTGCCACCGCTCTTCTTTGGCCGCCGCCGCTACCCCCGTAGCCGCCGCTCGTCCACCTCCTTCGTCTATGTCCAGCACTAGCCCGTCGCGCGTCACCATCATCTACCCTGACCACTTAGTCTACTCCGACAACCGCGAGCGACATCGGCCCCACGTCGATTGGCGCCGCAACCGTCGTCGAGTCTTCTTCTCTGCTGGCCCTCCGACTTCTCCGACATGGCGTACAGCTCGTGCAGGTCCCTCGTCTCCGCATACCTGATACTGGCAACACCGGTGCGTGCCTTCATCCACGACGTGTCCCCGGGCCTGGCAAGCCTAGAGCGGCGCTTCGTCAACTTCGTCTTCGTCCGTCTACGCATGCCCGGTGCTGGCAACACCGATGCGTGCCTTCGTCTACGATGTGTCCCCGAGCTTGGCAACCCCGGCGCGACGCGTCGTCAACAACGTCTTCTTCCCGCGCACCACTACTTCGACACCACTGCGCCCATGCTAACTCGGCGCCTCCTTGCACCCGCAGCTCCACGGCGACTTCCTCAACACCGGCTACCCCGACTCGACATTGATCATGGAATTCTTCGCATGGCTACCTCGACCATGGCTCCACCACCCATGCTCTCGGCTACCTCGACAAACGGCACAAAGGGCTACCGCCTTACTTGAGCAACCTCGTCAGTTTCCACTCCAGCCACGCCTTCCGCGATGCGTCGACCGTTACGACTGTGGAGGGGTGTCTGTCGGCTTGCCTTCGGATTCTTCTTCAGTCTCACCGTCTGCGTCGCTACCGTTGTGACTGCGGGGGGATGTTGAGTATCGTGACTATTAGGAAAGACGAGGTAGATTAGGATTTGTTCTGGCTTGTCTTGTACTTAGATCATGTACTCCTATATATATGCCCACGAGACTCAAGCAATACAACGAACTATTCCACCAATCTCTCTCTCTCCTTTTAACAGTGAACAAGTCAGCAGCTCCGATTGATCAAGTTGAGAGTGATCGATAGACACTCACACATCCAAGTTTTCATCGCAATGGGAACAGAAATAAATACTACGCTGCATATTGTAGGTATATCCATATGCTTGGATACACCAAGAGTTGCATAACATCGGCCAGTTAATTCTTCCTCAGATGTGTGTCAAACTGTCAATTAGCGCTAGCTGGACACAGCTTGTTGCTCTGCAATACTCATACTTCGTCCTTGGTTTCTCAAACTCTTCATCACATCACTAGTTTTCCTCTTCTGTATAAATTGACAACACATCAAGTAGTTCAACATCTTCACCACAGCTCACAACCACAGCCTCCATCAATCAATCTCTTAGCACGGCTAAACATTTTCAATGGCGTCCATCAACAGCTACTACTCCTTGGTGTTGGTGGTGATTGCACTGACCTCGGCGCCGTTGACCGCCGTGGCTGGCGACCCTGACATCCTCAGCGACTTCATCGTGCCGACTTCCATGATCGGCATGCCACCGATGAACATCACCGGCGACTTCTTCACCTACACCGGCTTCAGCAACATTACCATGCCGATGCGGATGCCAGGGACGCAGAACTTCACGGTGACCAAGGCCACCATGATGGAATTCCCTGCGCTCAACGGGCAAAGTGTGGCCTACGCCATGCTCAAGTTCCCCTCCGAATCTGTGAACCCGCTGCACACCCACCCTCGCGCGGCCGAGCTGCTGCTCGTTCTTGACGGCACGCTCTCCGTCGGTTTCGTCGACACGGCCGGCAAGCTCTACACGCAGGACCTGGCCGCCGGCGACATGTTCGTGTTCCCCAAGGGCCTGGTGCACTACCAGTCCAACCCGGGGCAAAGCCCCGCCGTGGCGCTCTCCGCGTTCGGCAGCTCCGCGCCTGCCACCGTGTCCGTGCCCGTCAGCGTGTTCGGCACCGGCGTCGATGACGCCGTGCTCGCCAAGTCATTCAAGACCGACCTTCCTACCGTGCAGAAGCTCAAGGCGGCGCTCACTCCACCTCCCAAGAAGTGATTCATGTGAGATATATGCTCTTGTTGCTCTTCTTTTTCATGGGTGTATCGACGCCGCCATGAACTAATAAGGCTATGAGCTAGTGAGTGATGATGAAATAATCTCAGTGTTGTCAAGTATAGGCAACTACTCCTACTATGTAATACTATGCTAGTTGTGATGTCTGAGTCGTGATTGTGCGTGCTTACGAGATCCATCCGTTCCCAAATGCATTGTAAAATAACTTGACGCACGACTAAAAGCTCTTATGTAGTACTACTAGTACAACTTAACAGCACCAATCACAAATGAACACCGTGAATCACACAAGTCGCAACGAGTTCCTAATTTCCTTCAAGCGTCCTATATATATATATACCGGCATTGAGCCCGTTGATCACAACCATCTTCTACGCCGCCCGAGAGTGGTGGTGGCGGTGCTCGCGCTCACGGTCTTGTGCCCTCTCCCTCTCCCTCTGCGGCGCCTTGCCATGCCGGTGGTGCTTGTGCCCGGCGTCCCTGTGCTGCACGCCGAGCGCTGCTGCATGCCGGTGCTGCTCGCTGTCGTCGGGCTTGCCGCCCTGCCTGTGGAGGACGTGGTGGTGATGGTGGTGCTGCTGCTGCCCGGCCGCCCCGCTGCTATGCTTCTTGTGCGCGTGCGGGTGCTTGCTGTGGTGGTGGTGGTGGTGGTGGTGGTGGTGGGTGTGGGCGTGCGCGTGGTGGCCTCGGCCTCCCCGGTGCTTCGGGTGCGCGTCCTCCGGTGGCCCGAACACGTCCTCCCAGTAGTCGTACAGCGGGTCGAACATGCCCTTCTGGTGGAGCAGCCACAGCAGCACCGCGACTGCAACGCCAAAAACACGGAGAAAATGAGCATTGGCGCCGTGAACATGAAGAAAAATAGCCACCTGACGAAACGAAATGCTTACGGACCAGCGGGTAGCGTGGTGAGCAGCAGGCCGAACATGACGAGCCAGCCGATGCATATGTACTGGATGTGGCAGCTCAGGTCCAAGAAGCTCGTGCACTTGGTGCTGTTTCAGAGGGAGTGGAATAGATAGATGAGCTAAAATGATCAGAAAGAGTAAGAGGCACAGCCGGATCCGAATTACTACCGAAAACATTATTACCTGCATGATCTGCCGGTGAAGAAATCGATCACGCTGTCCCATGTGTTGCGCCACAAGGTTTCGATGGCTTCGACGAAACCCCTGATGCCACCCTTCTTATGCTGCTTCGGTGGGCCGATCTACATGGGTTTTAAGGGCAGTAAGCAATGTATGTAGCTCAGAGATTGGAACAGCACAACACAATTATTTGTCATGGTAAAAAGGGATCTGGATCGTGCGAAAACACAGATCTGTGATACTCTGACAAAAGTTTATCAAGGCAAGAGATACACTGACATCAAAGATTGGGATGAAACATTGTAGGCAACTCTAACTATCTCCCTGCGCTTGTTTTAACAGGAAACAAAAGCCAATGAATCCTAACAGGATCACTACAAGGGAACAAACATTTCAGAACCTGTGTTCCATTGTCAAGAACGGTGGCTGTAGTCGAGAACTGGCATTCTGCTCTGTCAAGTTCACTGAAATCTGACGCTTTCAAAATAGCTGCAATCCACCACAAACAAATCCCATGTTAATTCCTAAAACAGGACTTTGGATTTAAGGACAATGATGAGCTGTCTTTGGTTTCTAACTCACCCGAGCAGCGATATTTTGATGCTTGGTCTGATGAGGAACGCAAATAGAATGAGCGGATAACCACTTGGCCAGGTTTGATGATGAAGAATTGCTCCTGCAAATGAAATTGCTCCTGCGGTCAGGTTTCATGAGAAGAAACTGAATGAGCAAATAACCAAAGCAGGGAACTGTGCTGATGAATAATTAACTGAAATGAAGTGTTGCAGCTCGTCAATCAAATAAAAAGAGAAAATACCGAGACCGCAATAAATATACCTCCACATAACTGATGCCACTTAAGCAGTCGAACTGTAAAAAGAGTAAGGCAGTCATCAGAGTTCAGGAAAACTGAGGAGGCTAAGTAAATCATCTATTACATTATTAAACCAATCGCTTTATGTGTCAAATATATCCCAGTCGAACGATGTGGGCGCGTCCATGTGGGTATTCAGGGAATAGAAAGGTTATTCATGCAAGGACAACAAGGATGATGGGTAGGAAATCAATACATGCACCTATCATCTTCTTAGTAGAAAAGAAAATTAATGCAATTAATGAACTATCAAAAGGTAGTATTGTCTACAAATATATCAAAAGGTATTGCTTCCGTGCAAAGAAAATTATAATTTCCTTGGCGATGCATACCGTCAAGCTATATGAAGCTTCCAGTTTGCCAATGTTCTTAATTGTGACCTTGGAAGTACCAACTTGGCTTAAGGCTTCAAATGTAGGGACATTAATGTCAATTATTTTCCCTGGACTCCTGAAATTGACAAATCAGTGCAAGGTAAATGCAAAATAAAATTGCGTAATTATTATCAGTACCTCTGGTATACATAATTTATATCATCAGCACTCAGCTCTATCAGCAAATTAGTATTCAGACTTTCTGTGATTCCAATAGAGAATGAATGAGCTCCTGCATTCTGTGATGGGTATGTATCAAATGCTTTATCCAATGCTAGCATAAAAACAGGACTCAAGAATAAATGGTGGGAATATAACCGGGTGTTGGTTGATCCTATCAAATCTTCCCTGCACAATATACTGGGGCTCTTGGTTTCTGTATATTCGATTGTCGTCAGACTGAAAAAAAATGGTGAAATAAAAACTCAAGACTAAACAGTTACAATATTAGCAGATTGTGCTTCAGGAACAAGAAGCTCGACACTTATCCTTGCAAAAGAAAACTTAACACTTGCTAATGCACAACCTTACCTCCTTGAAATTCCAAAGCTGATTGTACAAACAGCTCCCAAATGGTGATCCACAGAGGTTAGGCTGGTTTCTGTAAGCTTCATACCCAACACCAATCTTGTTGCACTCAAGTCCATCTAATGTAAACCGGACTCTCTCCAACAGCATCCACCTGGAAAACTCATCGCCAAGAACTTGCGGTTGACCGTCACCACCAGCCTTCAATATTTCAGATATAGAAGGAAATTATGAAGTCACATGAGAGAAATACATGTATCATAATTTGCTGAATACCTCCCGTGGAGTCACAAGATAGAAGTCTTCAAATGTTGGCATACTATCATGACCAACATAGTCACCAATGAGATTTACCCTCAGAAAGTTATCTTTAGAAACAACTGTTTTATTCTCTGGACTAACAATAACCTCCTGCAGTGTAATGTCAAATTGTTAAAGGCGTACTGCTGTTGCATAAGTGCTTTGCATACTCGAAGTTGAAAACAGCAAACCAGATATAAGAACAGAAAAGTAGTCCTTTGGACGATACTTTGATTTGATAAATAAATAGAATATTGAGAATATTAGTCCTTAAAGGGGTACAAGATCAAACAATGAAAGCGCAGTGAGCCAAGGCTCCCAGACTTGATAGAACTCCAGTTACCAAAGGCATGTGAAAAATATAATATCATCATCAGGAGGATTGTATTTTGCTTGTGCCTATTCGTGCCAACATATTGTCAGCATGTACATAATCATGATAATTTCTTCAAGAGTCTGTATTCTATACTAGCCTTACAAGTAACAGTGCAGAATTTTAGTGTCTACCGTTACAGAAGAGCCTTTCTTTACTTGTACTCTGATGCTGTACCCAGTTGACCTTGTCCCAATTTCAAAAACATGATACCTGTTTATAAGCAATGGAGATACAGTGATACACAGATTTACTCAAATTTTGACCCGAATAATGATAAAAAAAACATGGAATGGTGTGAACAGCATATAAATTTGGCATGAGCATATACTCTCCAAGATTCTACTTAAAAATAAATAAATAAACTAGATCATGTTATGACCGGCCTGGCTTCTTCGATCGTCAGTGATCGGGACCCGGTGTTCACCGGCCATGTCTGGCGCGATCTCTTCCGGTTGGCGGGCGTGAAACTCCGCCTGAGCACAGCCTTCCATCCTCAGACGGACGGCCAGTCCGAGGTTGTCAACAAGGTGATTGCCATGTATTTGCGTTGTGTGACAGGTGATCATCCTCGCGCTTGGGTGGACTGGCTCTCATGGGCGGAGTACTGCTACAACACCTCCTTCCACTCCGCCCTGCACGCCACTCCTTTTGAGGTGGTCTATGGCCGACCGCCCCCGGCCATCATTCCGGTTGATTCGGCCACGGCTCGGACAGAGGTGGCGGGTGAGCTTCTGCGGCGCTGGGACGAGATGTTGGCCGAAGTCCGGCAACGCCTTCTTCAGGCTCAGCAGCTGGCCAAGCACTACTACGACGACCACCATCGCGAGGCGGAGTTCGCGGTGGGAGATTGGGTGTGGCTGCGTCTTCTTCACCGCTCTAAGCAGTCACTTCGCAAGCTGGGCCCTCGTTATGCCGGGCCTTTTCCTGTCTTGGAGCGCATCGGGAAGGTGGCTTACCGCCTTCAGCTTCCTGCCGGTGCCTGCATTCACGACGTCTTCCATGTGGGGCTGCTGAAGCCTTTCCGTGGGGAGCCACCTGCGGCCCCTTCGGCGCTGCCTCCCACCTTCGACGGGCGCATCCTTCCGGGACCGGAGAAGGTCTTGAAGGCCCAACTCCGTGGCGGGGTGTGGTACATGCTGATTCAGTGGGCTGGACTTCCGGAGGACGAGGCCACTTGGGAGCAGCGTGATGAGTTCCGCCAACACTATCCAGACTTTCAGCTCGAGGACGAGCTGTTTGCGCAGGTGGGGAGAGATGTTATGACCGGCCTGGCTTATGGCCGTAGAAAGCCCACTGGGCAATCTTAGTCCACAAGTTATCTTAGGTTAATTCATATGCAAGTTATCTAGGTTATAAATATATGCTGTAAGACTCTTTTTGAGATTAAGCAATAAGAATATTATCTCTATTGCCCGACTCCCAGAGGAGCCGGAACCCTAGCCGCCCCTGCCTCTTGCGCCGCTGCCGCCATCTTCACCTCCCGCGATGGCGCCCAGCCGCCGGCGCGGCCGCTCATCGCCTCGCCCAACCCCCTCCTTCCCTTACTGCTTACGTCCCAGGCCTGGTAGGGTACAAGCTCCTACCAGATCACCATTAATCCCCAAAATGTGAACTGCCTACTTGATGATGTTAGCAAAGGAAAAGAAAGTACTATGACCGTGTCAGACCGAAATAAGAAGTACAAGATATTAGGATATCGTGCCAATTCAAACTCAACAGGTGGAGTTCTTAAGACAATATTTGTAAATATTACAAAGATATCTCACAATTAATGCCCATACCAATCACCTGGAAAACGTACACAGTGAGCCGTATTAGCTTTGCCTTTAATCATTTTATCAACTGCAAGAAAGATGCATGTGAAAGGTGTGACACAATGTTATACTGAAAATGCAGGAATGCTAAAAAAACAATTTGTTAACTCACAAATTGATCCGCAAGACGAACCAACACGGCGATGAGGCCCACATGGACAACAAACCGGCTAGTGCAATGCAAAGTGTAGAGGAAACATTAGATTTACCGTGAAAAAGAGAGGAAACATTAGAATCATGAGATAATAGATCATAGCTACATGTAAAATACAATAACACAAACTAAGGGCGTGTTTGGTTGCCCGCATTAGGCCCAGCCTGGCCCGCGCGGGAAGAAAGTGGCCCGTTTGGTTGCCTGCGTTCACTGTGTGGCCTGCATCGCATGGAACTTAAAGCACATCCAGGCCAGGCCCAGGGGAAACGCCCGAATCGGCAGTAGCTCATGAGCCTGGCTCGGGCGAGGCAGGGGAGGGCAACACGCTTCTCCCCTCGCGCGAGCAGGGGAGATGGCGCGAGCTCGCCCGCGTCGCTGAAAACTCGGCGGGAGGATTTCGGCTCACCTCCCGCCGAGTCCACCCCTATTTAGCCCCTCCCTCACCGCCCCAACTCCCGCCACCATTCTCCCTCCGTTCGAGCTTTCCCGCCGACGCGCATCGGCACCGACGAGCAGGTAAGCGGCGCATCTTCATCGACCGGCGGTCCACGGCGTCGGCGCACTTCACCGGCCGGCGTTGATCTTCCACGATCGTCCCCCATCGTCCTCGAGCTGCAGCCATGGCCTCTGTGAGTTCAATCCCCCTTTCTCTCTGTTCCTTCTTGCTAGATCTGAGCTGCAGCTAGGGTTTGATCTAGATGCATGGTTCATTAGTGGTCTGATCTGTGAGCTGATATGGTTGATTGCTATGGTGCGGTTGCGATTTGTGGTAGGGCTAGATGTTCAAGCATGTGGTAGGCTAGATTAGTAGTAGAGTTTGAAGTTGAACCTTGTGCTTGTGTTGATTCGTGCTTAGATCTGTGATTTGTAGCTATTGGTGGTCCATTTGTAGCATGCTGTTTGTTGTAGATGTATGTTCCTGCTCATAGATTGTCAGCGATGAAGCATGTGCTTACTATGATAGTGATGAACCATGCACATGTATGCTTCTGCTTTCATGGATTGTCCGGTATGTTGTGTGCTATGCTTACTGTCAATGCGTGCTACGATTGTAGGACATGACCACGCAGACGCAAGATCTTAGTCAGGCCCTTGTCGTGTCCGACAGCCAGTTTGCTCCTTCATTTGTCGAGGACTCGCAGCCTATGTCCGAGATGGCACCTGATTGAGAGGTGTTCGCGTCTGATTCCCTCTATGTGCCAGTAGTGCTCGTTGAGCCAACTACTGCTGCTGTTGCTGCCGCTGCACTCAAGCTAGCAGCAGCAAAGGCAAAGAAGGATGGTAGGTCGAACAACATGAAGTGGCAGCCGTTCATGTCCACGTTCGTGTTGAACAAGATGTGTGAGCTCATCTCTAGTGGAGTTAGGACTGACAAGGGCTTCAAGGAGGTGCACTTGAACACTGTTGCGAAGCATGTGTTTGAGTTCTGTGGGCAAGAGGTGTCTGCCACCCAGGTGTACAACCACCTGAGGAAGTGGAGAAGTCGATGGATCCAAGTGTCCAAGCTGAGAGATCTGAGCGGCGCCTCATGGGATGAGAACACTTGCTCCATAGTTCTGGAGGCAGAGGACTACGCCGACCATGTCGCGGTTAGCTCACAGCCCTCTTCCTTTTCATACTGTCCACCATTGCCTACTCCTAATTGCAACTAACAACACTTGTGTTTCATTTTTAAGACCACCCAAGGGACGCTGAGTTCCTCAACACACCCATACAGAACTACAGCCAGATGCAACACATCTTCTCCTTCGGGCTGGCAACTGGGAAGCATGCCATGGGCTCGGGGGAGCCTCTTGGTTCTCCCATGCCAGACTTCCCTAGGACCCCGGACGTCGAGGTCCTTGATGGCCCTGACAAGCCCACTGCGAAGCCCTTCGACAAGCCATTTGAGCCCGTCCATGATAGGAAGAGGAAGAGAGGAGGCCTGATGGAGTAGATCAATGTCTTTTGCAGCATGACTGAGGCGATGAAGGAGGTGGCAACAGCCATCAGGGAGTGCAAGCCCCTCGGCGTCCACCCTGACCTGTATGGGCTGTCATGACCCAGGGTGGCTTCAACGACGAGGCTCTCATGGCAGCTCTCAGCCACCTGCTTGACAACAAGGCCCAGGGTGTTGGGTTCGTTGCCATGGCCGATGCTCACAAGGTGCTATGGCTCAGGAGCTGGCTGGGCAAGCACTACTACTAGAGTAGTGCTGCCTGTGAGCGTGCATGATCCCCGACGGGGATGGCGACGACGACGATGATGACGATGACGACGTACATTTTGTGTAGCTAGAGCTCAAAAACTATTTGATGGTCTGTATATTTTGGTGAGGTGGTATATACTAACCCCTCACGCTGATGGTGAACTTGCGGTGGTAGGACGCACCCTCTTTTGGATGTGGTGGTAGGTTAACACCAAGGTAGTGCTAGGAAGAACTTGCTATGACGTATGATCATGCATGCATGCTTTACTTCTTTTCTGCTCCATTGTTGTTTGTGTGCTACTTTGCTTGCTACTTGTGTGCTCCATTGATTTGCTGCTTCAACTCTTGCTCTTGTGCATTGCTAGGGCAAGTGGTATGCCATGTTCATCGGTAAGGTCCCAGGGGTTTATAGTTCATGGGAAGAAGCCAGTGCGCAAGTGGCATCGTATAGCAACAGCACCCATAGAGGGTTCAAGACTAGGCAGGCAGCAGAACAAGCTTACTCCGAGTGGGTGCGAAAGCACGACAGTAGTGTTGACAGTGGCAAGGTTGGAGTTGTCAAGGTGGATCGTCAGTTTGGGCTGAAGCTGAAGAACTTCATCATCTTCGCCCAGTTCATCGCCATTGCTGTGCTGTGGCGTTGGTGTGCTAGGTGTGGGTAAGCTCACCAACTAGGGTACAAGGTAAGCACAACATGTAGGCCGTATGCAACCAAACGCCGTGTTCATGTGCCGCTCGGGCCAATGCAGGCAACCAAACAAAGTGCACTTGCGTATTACCTAATGCAGGGATACTACATGCAGGCAACCAAACAACTTGCAGATGGTGTATTAGGGCCTGTTTTAGCTCAACCAGGCTGGGTTGAGAAGTGTATGCGATGCAGGAACTGTTCACAACAGCAACCAAACATGCCCTAAACGAGTATATGACATGCAGATGCATTCATTGCACAAGCACGTTGAAAAGAACTTCATATGTGCCTTTATTTTTCTCAAAAAAAAATCAATAAAGGGTGGATTTTATTGGTTCAAAATGGAGCATCAAGAGGATACAAACACTATGAGCACACACCCGGCCTCTGCATAGCTAGGATGCACAACAGCCAACACCAACACACGAACACAAAAACACACCGGCACCTAGCAAGTCATATAAGACCAAAGCTATGCGTAGGCGAGGAAAAAAAGGGGGAAAAGCCCCAAAGCCATCAGATCCGCGGTTTATTTGGTCAAAAACTGTTTGGTTCAATAATGCTACTACTCAAGACACTGAGATAATAAAATAAGGATGACAAAGGCCAGTGCGTTTCACCTCTGTCTGCTCAATTACGTGACCGTTCTGATCCCATAACCTAGCCATATTCATGAAATAGACATCATTAGTTTATACGACATTGAAAATATGTATAAAGAAGGATGCAGAAATCGAGGGAAAGTCTGACGATATGAATGGCCATGAGAGTAAATGGTATATGCTACACAAATGTATACGGCAAGGGTTATACTATTGTAATAAACTCGCACCAAAAGTGCTACAACACAGATTATAGCTGTCTAAAACTGAAATGGTGGGTCTGTGATTACGAAGACCTGCCAATTGGAATCCCTCCCAGAAATATTGACGAATGATGATGACAACCTATCAACTGGATCGAGTCCCAAAGTTTTTTTTTTACCTTTCACAAACTCCAACAACATCAGCACCAGCATCTGACTCACATTTATGTGTCTTGGTAAACATTTCCTCTGGTTTATAAGCAACATCCTGAAGAAACAAGCACAGACAATAAATCAGCTCCGAATTCACATGATTTGTTAGAGAGTATAGTGTTACTGGTAGGTAACAGTTGATATCAGTGATACGGCTAACTTTTCAGTGCAACAAGCCGCATATAAAAACAATCAGACAACAAAATGCTAAAAACATTTTCAGATGCAAATGGGGTTGCTATAACAAATGAGGAGATGCAGAACACGTAAGCATAAACGTTCCCACTCTAGCAATATCAGAACATACTGAATGGCATTCCAATATTTCGGTAGCTCTAAAACATTTAGGAAACCCGCTTCGTCGACTCCCTGTTTATCTATGATGTGTCCATTCCAAAACCTAGAACACGACATTTCAGCAACGCTACGATACGATAGGGCCGCAAAGTGATGGGAACGGGCAGCATTGTATGATGGCTGGAGGCTGTTTGGCTCTAAGTCTTGAAGTGGAAAGTGGCATCCTATTCCTACTAGCTATTCATAAGAAAAACCAGACTCCGGTCTGCTAGTCAGGGGGGGGGGGGGGGGGGGGGGGCACAGGCAGAGGGGCTTTACCCTCATGTAGCTGAGGGCGTAGAGCGCGTAGACGGCGGACTTGTTGATGGTGATGACGGGGGGATCCCGCACCGTCTGCATCGCCTGCGCATCGTTCTCCTCGACCTCCACCACCTGCGCCACCAGCGACGACTCGCCGCCGCTCTGAATCGAGCCCCCGAACACACACATCGTCAGTAAAAAAAACAAAACGCACGACTCCATCGGGGCTCGAGAGGAGGATAGGCTTACGGAGCCGCTGGGAACGGCGAGGTTGAGGACGAGCTTGCGGTCGCAGGCGAGGGCGCCGCCGGCCCCCGAGTCCAGGGCACAGCGCTCCAGGCGGGACTTGGAGAGGATCTCCACCCCGACGGCGGGCTCGACCAGGGCGGCCGCGGCGAGGAGGAGGAACACGGCGTGGTTACCAGGCCGGGAATGAGGGGGACGGGGACGAGGAGCCATCGGCGGTTGCCGTCGCGGTGGCGAAGGGCGAGCGGAGCGGGGTGGGGATGAGTCGCAGCAACTGTTTTTTTCTTTTCTTTTTGAGGCTGCAGCAACTGGTGGCGGAACCGCAGGCGCGCGCCTCCGCTTCGAAATGGATGGCGAAAACGTAACCGCTTGCGCGTCATGGGCCCCGAGGCTCTTGGGCTTGCGGTTGTCTCCGGCCCTCCGGGACTCCGGTTCCCCACTAGTTTTTCTTATATAGTTCTCAAACAAAAAAAACTAGTATTTTTTATTTTTTACCCCTAAAAACTATTTTTATTTTTATCTCAAAAAATTGGGATCCACACTAGAGACTACATTTAACACCTACAAAAAACTGGAGTCCACATTTTTCTCAAAAACAAAAAACTCTAGATTTCCTAAATAGAAAAAAAAACTACTTCTCTACACGTCGCCATAGGCCGTCTCCCCGCCTCCAATGCAAAAATTACATAGAAGTTTGTATAAAGAAAACAATAAACATCTCCAAAAAAGGCATCATTACTATTCTTAGGATCGTTTAGACAATTTTACAAAGCAATAAAAAGCAAGTTCCTAGGGGATTTTTCCCCCACAAAAGGTTTTTAGGGATTTTTTTTAGAAGAAAGGCTTTTAGGGATTTTCGGTATGTTCCCTATCAAAAGATAAAACACAGCCACTTGGTACATGGTCTAGGTTCTTCTCGATGAAAATACGGCGCTCTCTAGTCTCTACCATTGGCTGGAGAGCGAAACACTATGAATTCACTTAAAATACCGGACGCCGTGCGGGTTTAGCTAGTAGGTAATCTATATCGTGGAGAAGTCGAAGCCACCGCCCACCAGCCTGCGAGAGTGCGAGAGGCGGCAACGATGACATTCTTGGCGGCATGAATATGCGTGGCTTCTAGTGAGTCCTGACAACGATTTTCTCCCCGTTGTACTCGGATTAACGGGGCAAAATCTATTTTTTACACATATGAATCAAATAAACTCGACAAAAGATGATATTAAAAGTAGAGTCTATCCCCTACGTTTTCCTGTATATATGGTAATCGAAATGCTGCTTCGATCCATGCATGGCGTGTGGCGTGCCTGTGGCTGTGGCTATGGGCAGCTGCTACCTACCTACCTACCGCGCGCTGCTAGCTGATGACGGACGACTCAAAGTCGCGTAAGAATATGCGCGGCCGGCACGAACTGAAACCGATTCTCCAGCGGCGGGCGGGCGGGCTCACTTCACTTGTTCAAAGAGCTACAAACACTTGACAGCTTCAACGTTGTACACCGAGTTGGCTTTTGGCATCATGCCTTTGCCATCCTAGCTTGAACCAGTCACCATGACCATCGCCATGCATGTACTCCATCTACTCACCAGCTGGTGCCTATATATGTGTGCTCGATGCGCATGTCATGGCAAACCACACTGCTTCCACCTTCCCAGCGCAACGATCTCTCTAACGCACGTACACGCACCTTCGCCAAAACCAGTTCCGCCGCCATGGTGACGTTCACGGCACGCCGGAGCGAGCCCGAGCTGGTGCGCCCGGCGCGGCCGACGCCGCGTGAGACCAAGGCCCTCTCCGACCTCGACGACCAGTGGTCGCTGCGGTTCTACGAGTCCATCGTCGGCTTCTTCCGCAGCCCGCCGAGCGAAAGCGTCAAGCCGGGCAAGGTGGCCAAGGGCATTAAGGCGGCCGTGGCGGCGGCTCTGGTGTACTACTACCCCATGGCTGGCCGTCTCCGGAAGCTCCCCGAGGGAAACAAGCTGGTGGTGGACTGCACGGGGGAAGGCGTGATGTTTGTGGAGGCGATGGCAGACGTGCGGCTGGAGGACCTCGGCCAGCCGTTGGTGCCGCCGTACCCGTGCGTCGAGGAGTTCTTGGGGGACGCCGGTGACACCAGGGATGTGGTTGCCAAGCCTCTGCTCTTCCTGCAGGTAGCTAGTGTTTCTTAACCGTATTTGTTTCGTTTTCACTTGTGATCTTTCTGTAGTTTATTTATGAGAATTATTACGGGCATTAGTATGCGAGGAGTATTACTTTGAGGTTTTGGATGCATTATTATTTGCTGGGTAAAACTATAGGCATTTTTTTGCCAGGTATTTGTTTTTGTATTTTCTTGTTGTGTACTAGCAGCATATAGTTACAATCATATTCACTCCAATTATAAGGTGTTGTCAAGTAAAATGAATAAATTATTTATTCATCAACACTATGACTTAGTGTAAAAAAACTTTGTCCATGACACTCGCATCAAAATACAAATGAAAGCACATATGTATACTCCTATGTTACCATTTTAATTATAAAAATGAGTACATAAATATGAAGATGGATGACTTCAGTGGCCATCTTAATTATTTTCCTACCAGAGCATGTTACCATTCCTGATCTAACCCTATGTGTTGTATTTTGCAGGTGACACAACTCAAGTGTGGAGGATTTGTTATTGGGCTTCACATGTGCCATTGCATTGCTGATGGTTTTGGTATCCTCCAATTTATCAAATCCATAGCCGATTTTGCATGTGGTGAACTCATCCCAACCACATTGCCCGTGTGGAAACGAGATACCTTCAGAGCACGTATGCCACCCTCCATCACACATGTCTACCCAGCATATAAAACGTTTATTCATGGGTTGGACTGCACGGGAGATGATGTGATGCTATTAACTCCGCCAGAAAGCATGGAAGTGCAATATTTATTTTTTGGGCCGAAAGAAATAGCAATATTAAGGAGCCACCTCTCAGAACATCTTTCCAAATCCACCACAACTTTTGAGTTGCTTATGACGGTTATGTGGCGGTGTCGCACATTGGCACTTGGTTATGGATCTAGTCAGAAAGTGCGTATCATGTTTACTTTAAATACACGTGGGAGAAGCATTAATGGTGAAAGTGTTGTCCCACGTGGTTACTATGGAAATGCACATTTTTCTCCCATGGTCGAGATCACCGTCAATGAGCTTGTTACAAAGCCCTTGGAACATGTACTTGAGCTGATACACAAAGTCAAGGTAGGCACCACAAATGATTGCATGAAGTCAATGGTTGATTTGATGGCATTATGGCGAGAGGGTTCACCTTTCGGTATGGACAGAACATATGAAGTTAGTGATACAAAGTGGGTTGGAGGCAATGCACTAAAATTTGGCAGGGCCGAGCTAGTTGCTGCTGGCACACCACATGCTGGTGACTTCACTTCAAAGTTGATTAGCTATCATACCAAGTGCAAGAATAAAGACGGCGAGGACTCAACCGTGGTATCAATCTTACTACCTAAGCTTGCAATGGTGAAGTTTACGGAGGAGATGGCAATTTGGTTGAAGAAGTAGGAAAGAAATAACACAATAAGTCAGACGGTGTTATATTTATGTGTTGTTTTACTTTTAGGGTCACCTAATGTCTTGCTCCAAATATCCAGCAAAGTTGGTTGTGTGTTTCCATTAAATAGTTAGGAAAATAGGCAACATCCAATTTGGCCATGCTCTTTATATATATTGTCTCAATGGTTGTATTGTGAATTGTGATTTTTCCTACTTTTATTAACAATTATACATAATAGTATTTATCTTCATTACATATATTACAGTTGACAAGTATAATGGTGTGTCTGGGGACATGTTGCCCCGGTCCGATTCTTTCAACGGCTATGGTTTTGCTTCTGGCAAACTACTTTGGAGGTCCGTAAAGCTGTAGATCAGCGATGGAGTTGCATCGAGTTAGGGTGAAGAGGTGGTTTGTTTGCTTACCCTTTGGTGGCCACTTCGGTGGTGTCGAAGGAGAGTGACAGACGTTGGTATTTTGCATAGGATTTTCTATCTTTTCAGTCATGTAAGGTCGGTGCTTACATGCCTTGTAATTTGATCTTTATTCTATAAACGAGACATGTATTACCATGCAAAAAGAAAGTATAAATCCCACCTTTTGGCCATAATTTTAATGTTTCCATGTGAAATGATTTATTTACATGAAAGGAGCATGGTTTGGAAATTTCGTTAAAACATGAAAGTAGAAATAAAAAACAATTATATGTGCAAGTCACACTTGGATGTCAAAATAAAAAAGGAAAACAAGAAGTTCCATTGCCATCAATAGTGCTAGGTCATTCGTTTCCCTATAAGCGAAATGTAGCACCTTCATAGTTTTTCTATGAAAATGTCTGGTATGCTCAAGTCGAACATTCAAAAGGACGGTGAGAAGCAGCTCACCAAATTTTGCATGTTATATGTTTTTCCGTCTCCTCCCACGAATCATCAAGATATCAATTATGAGGAGGGAAGCTCGTCTTGATTGCTTCTACTAAGCAGGCAAGTTTTTCTAGAGATATTTAGAAGGGTCATTTTTTATATAAATTTAGAAGGAGATAATTCTCCCTAAGTTTTTGAAAAAAATGACATTCACTAGCAAAATGTTCGTGAGCTTTGAACTCCCTATTACAAAAGTGGGAAGCTTTATGATAATGTCGACCCTGAATTACAAATCCATCGACCATAAAGACTTCCTAACGGCTGGGATGCCATCCAAGACCAGTGCAATTGATGGTCCGGTTGTATCAATCAAGTCAACCATGTGCCACCAAGTGGTGTGCAAATCTCGGAGTATGGGCCTATCATCCAAGACCTTTTTAAGCAACGCAACAAAGAAGTACGGTCACAAGCCCTTCACATTGCACCATTACTATAAAGAACTTTGTGAAAATGAGAAGTGGATTAGGAGGAACTCCAAGACCACACTAAAGAGATCAAGGGGAGCATACCCGTTGAGGATGATGATGAGGGGGAATAAAAATGTTGGAAATATGCCCTAGAGGCAATAATAAATTGGTTATTATTATATTTCCTTGTTCATGATAATCGTTTATTATCCATGCTAGAATTGTATTGATAGGAAACTCAGATACATGTGTGGATACATAGACAACACCATGTCCCTAGTAAGCCTCTAGTTGACTAGCTCGTTGATCAATAGATGGTTACGGTTTCCTGACCATGGACATTGGATGTCGTTGATAACGGGATCACATCATTAGGAGAATGATGTGATGGACAAGACCCAATCCTAAGCATAGCACAAGATCGGGTAGTTCGTATGCTAAAGCTTTTCTAATGTCAAGTGTCATTTCCTTAGACCATGAGATTGTGCAACTCCCGGATACCGTAGGAGTGCTTTGGGTGTGCCAAACGTCACAACGTAACTGGGTGGCTATAAAGGTACACTACAGGTATCTCCGAAAGTGTCTATTGGGTTGGCACGAATCGAGACTGGGATTTGTCACTCCGTGTAAACGGAGAGGTATCTCTGGGCCCACTCGGTAAGACATCATCATAATGTGCACAATGTGATCAAGGAGTTGATCACGGGATGATGTGTTACAGAACGAGTAAAGAGACTTGCCGGTAACGAGATTGAACAAGGTATCGGGATACCGGCGATCGAATCTCGGGCAAGTACAATGCCGCTAGACAAAGGGAATTGTATACGGGATTGATTAAGTCCTTGACATCGTGGTTCATCCGATGAGATCATCATGGAACATGTGGGAGCCAACATGGGTATCCAGATCCCGCTGTTGGTTATTGACCGGAGAACGTCTCGGTCATGTCTGCATGTCTCCCGAACCCGTAGGGTCTACACACTTAAGGTTCGATGACGCTAGGGTTATAAAGGAAGTTTGTATGTGGTTATCGAAGGTAGTTCGGAGTCCCGTATGAGATCCCGGACGTCACGAGGAGTTCCGGAATGGTCCGGAGGTAAAGATTGATATATTGGACGAAGGGTTTTGGAGTCCGGGAGTGTTCCGGAGGTACCGGGTGATGACCAGCATGAGCGAAAGGTGTTTCAGAAGCCTCGGCAAGTGTTGGGGGGCTTCATGGGCCAAGGGAAGGGGGCAAACCAGCCCACTAAGGGGCTGTGCGCCCCCCTCACCTAATCCCACGTGACCAGGGGGTTTGGGGCGCCCTATCTAGGGTTCCCACCTCCTGGCTTGGGGGCCAAGTCACCCAAGGGGGAGATCCCATCTGCCCTGGCCGCCGCCCCCCCTAGGGGAAACCCTAGGGCGCCTCCCCCTCCCCCTTGCCCCTATATATAGTGGAGGTTTTGGGGCTGCCCAACACACGAGATGAGTTCCTCTCCCCGTTGGTGCAGCCCTACCTCTCTTTCTCCTCGTCTCCCGTGGTGCTTGGCGAAGCCCTGCAGGATTGCCACGCTCCTCCACCACCACCACGCCGTTGTGCTGCTGCTGGATGGAGTCTTCCTCAACCTCTCCCTCTCTCCTTGCTGGATCAAGGCATGGGAGATGTCACCGGGCTGTACGTGTGTTGAACGCGGAGGTGCCGTCCGTTCGGCACTAGGATCTCTGGTGATTTGGATCACGACGAGTACGACTCCATCAACCCCGTTCTCTTGAACGCTTCCGCTTAGCGATCTACAAGGGTATGTAGATGCACTCTCCTTCCCCTCGTCACGATCCAACCGATCAAGCACCGAAACTACGGCACCTCCGAGTTCGAGCACACGTTCAGCTCGATGACGATCCCCGGACTCCGATCCAGCAAAGTGTCGGGGAAGAGTTCCGTCAGCACGACGGCGTGGTGACGATCTTGATGAACTACAGCAGCAGGGCTTCGCCTAAACTTCGCTACAGTATTATCGAGGAATATGGTGGCAGGGGGCACCGCACACGGCTAAGGAATAGATCACGTGGATCAACTTGTGTGTTTCTAGGGTGCCTCTACCTCAGTATATAAAGGAGCCAAGGGGGGAGGGGGCGCCGGCCAAGGAGGAGGGCGCAGGAGGAGTCCTACTCCTTCCGGGAGTAGGACTCCCCTCCAATCCTATTCCAACTAGGATTCCCCAAAGGGGGAAAGAGGGAGAGGGGGGCCGGCCACCTTCTCCTAGTCCTAGTAGGACTAGGGGAGGGGGAAGTGGCGCAGCCACCTTGGGCTGCCCCTTTCTCCTTTCCACTAAGGCCCATGAAGGCCCATATGGCTCCCGGGGGGTTCCGGTAACCTCCCGGTAACCCGGTAAAATCCCGATTTCACCCGGAACACTTCCGATGTCCAAACATAGGCTTCCAATATATCAATCTTTACGTCTCGACCATTTCGAGACTCCTCGTCATGTCCGTGATCACATCCGGGACTCCGAACAACCTTCGGTACATCAAAATGCATAAACTCATAATATAACTGTCATCGTAACCTTAAGCGTGCGGACCCTACGGGTTCGAGAACAATGTAGACATGACCGAGACACGTCTCCGGTCAATAACCAATAGCGGGACCTGGATGCCCATATTGGCTCCTACATATTCTACGAAGATCTTTATCGGTCAGACCGCATAACAACATACGTTGTTCCCTTTGTCATCGGTATGTTACTTGCCCGAGATTCGATCGTCGGTATCCAATACCTAGTTCAATCTCGTTACCGGCAAGTCTCTTTACTCGTTCCGTAATACATCATCTCACAACTACCATATTAGTTGTAATGTTTGCAAGGCTTATGTGATGTGTATTACCGAGAGGGCCCAGAGATACCTCTCCGACAATCGGAGTGACAAATCCTAATCTCGAAATACGCCAACCCAACATCTACCTTTGGAGACACCTGTAATACTCCTTTATAATCACCCAGTAACGTTGTGACGTTTGGTAGCACCCAAAGTGTTCCTCCGGCAAACGGGAGTTGCATAATCTCATAGTCATAGGAACATGTATAAGTCATGAAGAAAGCAGTAGCAACATACTAAACGATCGGGTGCTAAGCTAATGGAATGGGTCATGTCAATCAGATCATTCAGCTAATGATGTGACCTCGTTAATCAAATAACAACTCATTGTTCATGGTTAGGAAACATAACCATCTTTGATTAACGAGCTAGTCGAGTAGAGGCATACTAGTGACACTTTGTTTGTCTATGTATTCACACATGTATTATGTTTCTGGTTAATACAATTCTAGCATGAATAATAAACATTTATCATGATTATAAGGAAATAAATAATAACTTTATTATTGCCTCTAGGGCATATTTCCTTCAGTCTCCCACTTGCACTAGAGTCAATAATCTAGATTACACTGTAATGATTCTAACACCTATGGAGCCTTGGTGCTGATCATGTTTTTCTCGTGGAAGAGCCTTAGTCAACGGGTCTGCAACATTCAGATCCGTATGTATCTTGCAAATCTCTATGTCTCCCACCTGGACTAGATCCCGGATGGAGTTGAAGCGTCTCTTGATGTGTTTGGTCCTTTTGTGAAATCTGGATTCCTTTGCCAAGGCAATTGCACCAGTATTGTCACAAAAAATTTTAATTGGACCCGATGCATTAGGTATGACACATAGATCGGATATGAACTCCTTCATCCAGACTCCTTCGTTCGCTGCTTCCGAAGCAGCTATGTACTCCGCTTCACATGTAGATCCCGCTACGACGCTTTGTTTAGAACTGCACCAACTGACAGCTCCACCGTTTAATGTAAACACGTATCCGGTTTGCGATTTAGAATCGTCCGGATTAGTGTCAAAGCTTGCATCAACGTAACCTTTTACGGTGAGCTCTTTGTCACCTCCATATACGAGAAACATATCCTTAGTCCTTTTCAGGTATTTCAGGATGTTCTTGACCGCTGTCCAGTGATCCATTCCTGGATTACTTTGGTACCTCCCTGCTAAACTTATAGCAAGGCACACATCAGGTCTGGTACACAGCATTGCATACATGATAGATCCTATGGCTGATGCATAGGGAACATCTTTCATATTCTCTCTATCTTCTGCAGTGGCCGGGCATTGAGTCTTACTCAATTTCACACCTTGTAACACAGGCAAGAACCCTTTCTTTGCTTGATCCATTTTGAACTTCTTCAAAATTTTGTCAAGGTATGTGCTTTGTGAAAGTCCAATTAAGCGTCTTGATCTATCTCTATAGATCTTAATGCCTAATATGTAAGCAGCTTCACCGAGGTCTTTCATTGAAAAACTTTTATTCAAGTATCCCTTTATGCTATCCAGAAATTCTATATCATTTCCAATCAGCAATATGTCATCCACATATAATATCAGAAATGCTATAGAGCTCCCACTCACTTTCTTGTAAATACAGGCTTCTCCGAAAGTATGTATAAAACCAAATGCTTTGATCACACTATCAAAACGTTTATTCCAACTCCGAGAGGCTTGCACCAGTCCATAAATGGATCGCTGGAGCTTGCACACTTTGTTAGCTCCCTTTGGATCGACAAAACCTTCCGATTGCATCATATACAACTCTTCTTCCAGAAATCCATTCAGGAATGCAGTTTTGACATCCATCTGCCAAATTTCATAATCATAAAATGCGGCAATCGCTAACATGATTCGGACGGACTTAAGCATCGCTACGGGTGAGAAGGTCTCATCATAGTCAATCCCTTGAACTTGCCGAAAACCTTTTGCGACAAGTCGAGCTTTGTAGACAGTAACATTACCATCAGCGTCAGTCTTCTTCTTAAAGATCCATTTATTCTCAATTGCTTGCCGATCATCGGGCAAGTCAACCAAAGTCCATACTTTGTTCTCATACATGGATCCCATCTCAGATTTCATGGCTTCAAGCCACTTTGCGGAATCTGGGCTCACCATCGCTTATTCATAGTTCGTAGGTTCATCATGATCTAGTAGCATGACTTCCAGAACAGGATTACCGTACCACTCTGGCGCGGATCTTACTCTGGTTGATCTACAAGGTTCAGTAGTATCTTGATCTGAAGTTTCATGATCATTATCATTGGCTTCCTCACTAACTGGTGTAGGTGTCACTGAAACAGTTTTCTGTGATGTACTACTTTCCAACAAGGGAGCAGGTACAGTTACCTCGTCAAGTTCTACTTTCCTCCCACTCACTTCTTTCGAGAGAAACTCCTTCTCTAGAAAGGATCCATTCTTAGCAACGAATGTCTTGCCTTCGGATCTGTGATAGAAGGTGTACCCAACAGTTTCCTTTGGGTATCCTATGAAGACACATTTCTCCGATTCGGGTTCGAGCTTATCAGGTTGAAGCTTTTTCACATAAGCATCGCAGCCCCAAACTTTAAGAAACGACAACTTTGGTTTCTTGCCAAACCACAGTTCATAAGGCGTCGTCTCAACGGATTTTGATGGTACCCTATTTAACGTGAATGCGGCCGTCTCTAGAGCGTATCCCCAAAATGATAGCGGTAAATCAGTAAGAGACATCATAGATCGCACCATATCTAGTAAGTACGATTACGACGTTCGGACACACCATTACGCTGTGGTGTTCCGGGTGGCGTGAGTTGTGAAACTATTCCACAATTTTTCAAATGTACACCAAACTCGTAACTCAAATATTCTCCTCCGCGATCAGATCGTAGAAACTTTATTTTCTTGTTACGATGATTTTCCACTTCACTCTGAAATTCTTTGAACTTTTCAAATGTTTCAGACTTATGTTTCATTAAGTAGATATATCCATATCTACTTAAATCATATGTGAAGGTGAGAAAATAACGATATCCGCCACGAGCCTCAATATTCATCGGACCACACACATCGGTATGTATGATTTCCAACAAATCTGTTGCTCTCTCCATAGTACAGGAGAACGGTGTTTTAGTCATCTTGCCTATGAGGCACGGTTCGCAAGTACCAAGTGATTCATAATCAAGTGGTTCCAAAAGTCCATCAGTGTGGAGTTTCTTCATGCGCTTTATACCGATATGACCTAAACGACAGTGCCACAAATAAGTTGCACTTTCATTATCAACTCTGCATCTTTTGGTTTCAACATTATGAATATGTGTATTACTACTATCGAGATTCAATAAGAATAGACCACTCTTCAAGGGTGCATGACCATAAAAGATATTACTCATATAAATAGAACAACCATTATTCTCTGATTTAAATGAATAACCGTCTCGCATTAAACAAGATCCAGATATAATGTTCATGCTCAACGCTGGCACCAAATAACAATTATTTAGGTCTAATATTAATCCCGAAGGTAGATGTAGAGGTAGCGTGCCGACCGCGATCACATCGACTTTGGAACCGTTTCCCACGCGCATCGTCACCTCGTCCTTTGCCAGTGCCCGCTTATTCCATAGTCCCTGTTTCGTGTTGCAAATATTAGCAACAGAACCAGTATCAAATACCCAGGTGCTACTGCGAGCTCTAGTAAGGTACACATCAATAACATGTATATCACATATACCTTTGTTCACCTTGCCATCCTTCTTATCCGCCAAATACTTGGGGCAGTTCCGCTTCCAGTGACCAGTCTGCTTGCAGTAGAAGCACTCAGTTTCAGGCTTAGGTCCAGACTTGGGTTTCTTCTCTTGAGCAGCAACTTGCTTGCCGTTCTTCTTGAAGTTCCCCTTCTTCTTCCCTTTGCCCTTTTTCTTGAAACTAGTGGTCTTGTTAACCATCAACACATGATGCTCCTTCTTGATTTCTACCTCCGCAGCTTTCAGCATTGCGAAGAGCTCGGGAATAGTCTTGTTCATCCCTTGCATATTATAGTTCATCACGAAGCTCTTGTAGCTTGGTGGCAGTGATTGGAGAATTCTGTAAATGACGCAATCATCTGGAAGATTAACTCCCAATTGAACCAAGTGATTATTATACCCAGACATTTTGAGTATATGCTCACTGACAGAACTGTTCTCCTCCATCTTGCAGCTATAGAACTTATTGGAGACTTCATATCTCTCAATCCGGGCATTTTCTTGAAATATTAACTTCAACTCCTGGAACATCTCATATGCTCCATGACGTTCAAAACGTCGTTGAAGTCCCGATTCTAAGCCGTAAAGCATGGCACACTGAACTATCGAGTAGTCATCAGCTTTGCTCTGCCAGACGTTCATAACATCTGGTGTTTCTCCAGTAGCAGGCCTGGCACCCAGCGGTGCTTCCAGGACGTAATTCTTCTGAGCAGCAATAAGGATAATCCTCAAGTTACGGACCCAGTCCGTGTAATTGCTACCATCATCTTTCAACTTTGCTTTCTCAAGGAACGCATTAAAATTCAACGGAACAACAGCACGAGCCATCTATCTACAATCAACATAAACAAGCAAGACACTATCAGGTACTAAGTTCATGATAAATTTAAGTTCAATTAATCATATTACTTAAGAACTCCCACTTAGATAGACATCCCTCTAATCTTCTAAGTGATTACGTGATCCAAATCAACTAAACCATGACCGATCATCACGTGAGATGGAGTAGTTTTCAATGGTGAACATCGTTTATGTTGATCATATCTACTATATGATTCACGCTCGACCTTTCGGTCTTCGTGTTCCGAGGCCATATCTGCATATGCTAGGCTCGTCAAGTTTAACCTGAGTATTCTGCTTGTGCAAAACTGGCTTGCACCCGTTGTAGATGGACGTAGAGCTTATCACACCCGATCATCACGTGGTGTCTGGGCACAACGAACTTTGGCAACGGTGCATACTCAGGGAGAACACTTCTTGATAATTTAGTGAGAGATCATCTTATAATGCTACCGTCAATCAAAGCAAGATAAGATGCATAAAAAGATAAACATCACATGCAATCAATATAAGTGATATGATATGGCCATCATCTTGTGCTTGTGATCTCCATCTCCGAAGCACCGTCATGATCACCATCGTCACCGGCGCGACACCTTGATCTCCATCGTAGCATCATTGTCGTCTCGCCAATCTTATGCTTCCACGACTATCACTACCGTTTAGTAATAAAGTAAAGCATTACATCGCGATTGCATTGCATACAATAAAACGACAACCATATGGCTCCTGCTAGTTGCCGATAACTTGGTTACAAAACATGATCATCTCATACAATAAAATTCAGCATCATGCCTTGACCATATCACATCACAACATGCCCTGCAAAAACAAGTTAGACGTCCTCTACTTTGTTGTTGCATGTTTTACATGGCTGCTACGGGCTTAAGTAAGAACCAATCTCACCTACGCATCAAAATCACAACGATAGTTTGTCAAATAGACTCCGTTTTAACCTTCGCAAGGACCGGGCATAGCCATACTTGGTTCAACTAAAGTTGGAGAGACAGTCGCCCGCAAGCCACCTATGTGCAAAGCACGTCGGGGGAACCGGTCTCGCGTAAGCGTACGCGTAATGTTGGTCCGGGTCGTCTCGTCCAACAATGCTGCCGAACCAAAGTATGACATGCTGGTAGGCAGTATGACTTGTATCATCCACAACTCACTTGTGTTCTACTCGTGCATATAACATCAACATAAATAACCTAGGCTCGGATGCCACTGTTGGGTTTCGTAGTAATTTCAAAAAATTTCCTACGCACACGCAAGATCATGTGATGCATAGCAACGAGGGGGAGAGCGTTGTCTATGTACCCAACGTAGACCGACTGCGGAAGCGCTGACACGACGTAGAGGAAGTAGTCGTACGTCTTCACGATCCAACCGATCAAGCACCGAAACTACGGCACCTCTGAGTTCGAGCACACGTTCAGCTCGATGACGATCCCCGGACTCCGATCCAGCAAAGTGTCGGGGAAGAGTTCCGTCAGCACGACGGTGTGGTGATGATCTTGATGAACTACAGCAGCAGGGCTTCGCCTAAACTCCGCTACAGTATTATCGAGGAATATGGTGGCAGGGGGCACCGCACACGACTAAGGAATAGATCACGTGGATCAACTTGTGTGTTTCTGGGGTGCCTCTACCTCAGTATATAAAGGAGCCAAGGGGGGAGGGGGCGCCGGCCAAGGAGGAGGGCGCAGGAGGAGTCCTACTCCTTCCGGGAGTAGGACTCCCCTCCAATCCTATTCCAACTAGGATTCCCCAAAGGGGGAAAGAGGGAGAGGGGGGCCGGCCACCTTCTCCTAGTCCTAGTAGGACTAGGGGAGGGGGAAGTGGCGCAGCCACCTTGGGCTGCCCCTTTCTCCTTTCCACTAAGGCCCATGAAGGCCCATATGGCTCCCGGGGGGTTCCGGTAACCTCCCGGTAACCCGGTAAAATCCCGATTTCACCCGAACACTTCCGATGTCCAAACATAGGCTTCCAATATATCAATCTTTACGTCTCGACCATTTCGAGACTCCTCGTCATGTCCGTGATCACATCCAGGACTCCGAACAACCTTCGGTACATCAAAATGCATAAACTCATAATATAACTGTCATCGTAACCTTAAGCGTGCGGACCCTACGGGTTCGAGAACAATGTAGACATGACCGAGACACGTCTCCGGTCAATAACCAATAGCGGGACCTGGATGCCCATATTGGCTCCTACATATTCTACGAAGATCTTTATCGGTCAGACCGCATAACAACATACGTTGTTCCCTTTGTCATCGGTATGTTACTTGCCCGAGATTCGATCGTCGGTATCCAATACCTAGTTCAATATCGTTACCGGCAAGTCTCTTTACTCGTTCCGTAATACATCATCTCACAACTACCATATTAGTTGTAATGTTTGCAAGGCTTATGTGATGTGTATTACCGAGAGGGCCCAGAGATACCTCTCCGACAATCGGAGTGACAAATCCTAATCTCGAAATACGCCAACCCAACATCTACCTTTGGAGACACCTGTAATGCTCCTTTATAATCACCCAGTAATGTTGTGACGTTTGGTAGCACCCAAAGTGTTCCTCCGGCAAACGGGAGTTGCATAATCTCATAGTCATAGGAACATGTATAAGTCATGAAGAAAGCAGTAGCAACATACTAAACGATCGGGTGCTAAGCTAATGGAATGGGTCATGTCAATCAGATCATTCAGCTAATGATGTGACCTCGTTAATCAAATAACAACTCATTGTTCATGGTTAGGAAACATAACCATCTTTGATTAACGAGCTAGTCGAGTAGAGGCATACTAGTGACACTTTGTTTGTCTATGTATTCACACATGTATTATGTTTCCGGTTAATACAATTCTAGCATGAATAATAAACATTTATCATGATTATAAGGAAATAAATAATAACTTTATTATTGCCTCTAGGGCATATTTCCTTCATCTCCTTGCTGGATCAAGGCATGGGAGATGTCACCGGGCTGTACGTGTGTTGAACGCGGAGGTGCCGTCCGTTCGGCACTAGGATCTCCGGTGATTTGGATCACGACGAGTACGACTCCATCAACCCCGTTCTCTTGAACGCTTCCACTTAGCGATCTACAAGGGTATGTGGATGCACTCTCCTTCCCCTCGTTGCTGGTCTCTCCATAGATAGATCTTGGTGACACGTAGGAAAATTTTGAATTTCTGCTACGTTCCCCAACAGTGGCATCATGAGCTAGGTCTATTGTGTAGATTCTATGCACGAGTAGAACACAAAGTAGTTGTGGGCGTTGATTTTGTTCAATATGCTTGCCGTTACTAGTCTTATCTTGATTCGGCGGCATCGTGGGATGAAGCGGCCCGGACCGACCTTACACGTACTCTTACGTGAGACTGGTTCCACCGACTGACATGCACTAGTTGCATAAGGTGGTTAGCGGGTGTCTGTCTCTCCCACTTTAGTCGGATCGGATTCGATGAAAAGGGTCCTTATGACGGGTAAATAGCAATTGGCATATCACGTTGTGGTTTTGCGTAGGTAAGAAACGTTCTTGCTAGAAACCCATAGCAGCCACGTAAAACATGCAAACAACAATTAGAGGACGTCTAACTTGTTTTTGCAGGGTATGCTATATGATGTGATATGGCCAAAGGATGTGATGAATGATATATGTGATGTATGAGATGATCATGTTCTTGTAATAGGAATCACGACTTGCATGTCGATGAGTATGACAACCGGCAGGAGCCATAGGAGTTGTCTTAATTTATTTATGACCTACGTGTCGACATAAACGTCATGTAATTACTTTACTTTATTGCTAACCGTTAGCTGTAGTAGTAGAAGTAATAGATGACGTGACAACTTCATGGAGACACGATGATGGAGATCATGGTGTCATGCCGGTGACAAGATGATCATGGAGCCCCAAGATGGAGATCAAAGGAGCTATATGATATTGGCCATATCATGTCACTATTATTTGATTGCATGTGATGTTTATCATGTTTATACATCTTGTTTACTTAGAACGACGGTAGTAAATAAGATGATCCCTCATTAAAATTTCAAGAAAGTGTTCCCCCTAACTGTGCACCGTTGCGACAGTTCGTTGTTTCGAAGCACCACGTGATGATCGGGTGTTAGATTCTTACGTTCACATACAATGGGTGTAAGACAGATTTACACACGCAAAACACTTAGGTTGACTTGACGAGCCTAGCATGTGTACAGACATGGCCTCGGAACACAGAAGACCGAAAGGTCGAGCATGAGTCGTATGGTAGATACGATCAACATGAAGATGTTCACCGATGTTGACTAGTCCGTCTCACGTGATGATCGGACACGGCCTAGTTGACTCGGATCATGTAATCACTTAGATGACTAGAGGGATGTCTATCTGAGTGGGAGTTCATAAGATGAACTTAATTATCCTGAACATAGTCAAAAGGTCTTCGCAAATTATGTTGTAGCTCGCGCTTCAGTTCTACTGTTTAGATATGTTCCTAGAGAAATTTAGTTGAAAGTTGATAGTAGAAATTATGCGGACTAGGTCCGTAAACTGAGGATTGTCCTCATTGCTTCATAGAAGGCTTATGTCCTTAATGCATCGCTCAGTGTGCTGAACCTCGTACATTGTCTGTGGATGTTGCGAACATCTGACATACACATTTTGATAACTACATGATAGTTCAGTTAAACGGTTTAGAATTGAGGCACCGAAGACGGTTTTGAAACGTCGCGAAACATATAAGATGTTTCGAGGGCTGAAATTGGGATTTCAGGCTCGTGCCCACGTCAAGAGGTATAAGACCTTCGACGATTTTTCTTAGCCTGCAAACTAAGGAGAAAAGCTCAATTGTTGAGCTTGTGCTCAGATTGTCTGAGTACAACAATCATTTGAATCGAGTGGGAGTTGATCTTCCAAATGAGATAGTGATGTTTCTCCGAAGTCATTACCACCAAGCTGCTAGAGCTTCGTGATGAACTATAATGTATCGGGGACATATATGATGATCCTTGAGATATTCGCGATGTTTGACACCACAAAAGTAGAAATCAAGAAGGAGCATCAATTGTTGATGGTTGGTGAAACCACTAGTTTCAAGAAGGGCAAGGGCGCGAAGGGATACTTCATGAAACGGCAATTCAGCTGCTGCTCTAGTGAAGAAACCCAAGGTTGAACCCAAACCCGAGACTGAGTGCTTCTGTAATAAGGGGAACAACCACTGGAGCAGAATTACCCTAGATACTTGGTAGATGAGAAGGCTGGCAAGGTCGATAGAAGTATATTGGATATACATTGTGTTAATATGTACTTTACTAGTACTCCTAGTAGCACCAGGGTATTAGATACCGGTTCGGTTGCTAAGTGTTAGTAACTCGAAATAAAAGCTATGGAATAAACGGAGACTAGCTAAAGGTGAGCTGACGATATGTGTTGGAAGTGTTTCCAAGGTCGATATGATCAAGCATCGCACGCTCCCTCTACCATCGAGATTGGTATTAAAACCTAAATAATTGTTATTTGGTGTTTGCGTTGAGCATAGACATGATTGGATTATGTCTATCGCAATACGGTTATTCATTTAAGGGGAATAATGGTTACTCTGTTTATTTGAATAATACCTTCAATGGTCTTACACCTAAAATGAATGGTTTATTGAATCTCGATCGTAGTGATACACATGTTCATGCCAAAAGATAGTAATGATAGTACCACCTACTTGTGGCACTGCCACGTAAGTCATATCGGTATAAAACGCATGAAGAAGCTCCATGTTGATGGATCTTTGGGCTCACTCGTTTTTGAAAAGTTTGAGACATGCAAACCATGTCTATTGGTGTATATGCATGAAGAAACTCCATGCAAATGGACCGTTTGGACTCACTTGATTTTGAATCACTTGAGACATGCAAATCATACCACATGGGCAAGATGACTGAAAGCCTCGTTTTCAGTAAAATGAAACTAGAAAGCAACTTGTTGGAAGTAATACATTTTGATGTGTGCAGTCCAATGAGTGCTGAGGCATGTAGTGGATATCGTTATGTTCTTACTTCACAGATGATTTGAGTAGATGTTGAGTATATTTACTTGATGAATCACGAGTCTGAATTATTGAAAGGTTCAAGTAATTTCAGTGTGAAGTTGAAAGATCGTCGTGACAAGAGGATAAAAGATCTATGATATGATCATAGAGATGAATATCTGAATTACGAGTTTGGCACAGAATTAAGACATTGTGGAAATTGTTTCACAACTAATACAGCCTGGAACACCATAGTGTGATGGTGTGTCCGAACATCATAACTGCACCCTATTGGATATGATGCATACCATGATGTCTCTTATCGAATTACCACGATAGTTTATGGGTTAGGCATTAGAGACAACCACATTCACTTTAAATAGGGCACCACGTAATTCCGATGAGATGACACCGTATGAACTATGGTTTAGAGAAACCTAAGCTGTCGTTTCTTAAAAGTTTGGGGCTGCGACGCTTATGTGAAAAAGTTTCAGGCTGATAAGCTCGAACCCAAAGCGGATAAATGCATCTTCATAGGACACCCAAAACAGTTGGGTATACCTCCTATCTCAGATCCGAAAGCGATAAGGGATTGTTTCTAGAATCGGGTCCTTTATCGAGGAAAAGTCTCTCTCGAAAGAATTGAGTGGGAGGATGGTGGAGACTTGATGAGGTTATTGAACCGTCACTTCAACTAGTGTATAGCAGGGCACAAAGAGTTGTTCCTGTGGCACCTACACCAATTGAAGTGGAAGCTTATGATATCGATCATGAGACTTCGGATCAAGTCACTCCCAAACCTCGTAGGATGACAAGGATACGTACTACTTCAGAGTGGTACGTAATCCTGTCTTGGAAGTCATGTTGCTAGACAACAATGAACCTACGAGTTATGGAGAAGCGATGGTGGGCCTGGATTCCGATAAATGGCTCGAGGCCATAAAATCTGAGAGAGGATCCATGTATGAAAACAAAGTGTAGACTTTGGCGGAACAGCTCGATGGTCGTAAGGCTGTTGAGTACAGATGGATTTTGAAAGGAAGACGGACAATGATGGTAAGCATCACCATTAAGAAAGCTCGACTTGTCGTTAAGAAGTTTCCCGACAAGTTCAAGGAGTTGACTACGATGAGACTTTCTCACTCGTAGCGATGCTAAGAGTCCGTTGGAATTATATTAGCGATTACTGCATTATTTATGAAATCTTGCAGATAGGATGTCAAAACATTGTTTGCTCGACGTTTTTTGAGGAAAGGTTGTATGTGATACAAACCGGAAGGTTTTGTCAATCCTGAAAGATGCTAATAAGTATGCAAAGGTCCAGTAATCCTTCTAGGGACTGGAGTAAGCATCTCGGAGTTGGAATGTATGCTTTGATGATGATCAAAGATTTTGGGTTTATACAAAGTTTATGAGAAACTTGTATTTCCAAAGAAGTGAGTGGGAGCACTATAGAATTTCTGATGAATATATGTTGTTGACATATTGTTGATCAGAAATTACGTAGAATTTCTGGAAAGCATATAGGGTTATTTGGAAAGTGTTTTTCAATGGAAAGCCTGGATTAAGCTACTTGAACATTGAGCATCAAGATCTATAAGGATAGATCAAAACGCTTAATGGTACTTTCAAATGAGCACATACCTTGACATGATCTTGAAGGTGTTCAAGATGGACCAGTCAAAGAAGGAGTTCTTGCCTGAGTTGTAAGGTATGAAGTTAAGACTTAAAGCTCGACCATGACAGAAGAGAGAGAAAGGACGAAGGTCGTCCCCTATGCTTAAGACATAGGCTCGACAGTATGCTATGCTGTGTACCGCACCTGAAGTGTGCCTTGCCATGAGTCAGTCAAGGGGTACAAGAGTGATCCAAGAATGGATCACAGGACAGCGGTCAAAGTTATCCTTAGTAACTAGTGGACTAAGGAATTTTCTCGATTATGGAGGTGGTAAAAGAGTTCGTCGTAAAGGGTTACGCCGATGCAAACTTTGACACCAATCCAGATTATTCTGAGTAGTAAACTGGATTCGTGTAGTAGAACAGTTATTTGGAATAGCTCCAAATGTAGCGTAGTGGTTGCATCTACAAGATGACATAAGAAATTTGCGAAGTACATACGGATCTGAATGTTGCAGACCCGTTGACTAAAACATCTCTCACAAGCAAAACATGATCAAACCCAGAACTCATTGAGTCTTAATCACATGATGATGTGAACTAGTTTAGTGACACTAGTAAACTCTTTGGATGTTGGTCACATGGCGATGTGACCTGTGAGTGTTAATCACATGACGATGTGAACTAGATTATTGACTCTAGTGCAAGTGGGAGACTGGTGGAAATATGCCCTAGAGGCAATAATAAATTGGTTATTATTATATTTCCTTGTTCATGATAATCGTTTATTATCCATGCTAGAATTGTATTGATAGGAAACTCAGATACATGTGTGGATACATAGACAACACTATGTCCCTAGTAAGCCTCTAGTTGACTAGCTCGTTGATCAATAGATGGTTACGGTTTCCTGACCATGGACATTGGATGTCGTTGATAACGGGATCACATCATTAGGAGAATGATGTGATGGACAAGACCCAATCCTAAGCATAGCATAAGATCGGGTAGTTCGTATGCTAAAGCTTTTCTAATGTCACGTATCATTTCCTTAGACCATGAGATTGTGCAACTCCCGGATATTGTAGGAGTGCTTTGGGTGTGCCAAACGTCACAACGTAACTGGGTGGCTATAAAGGTACACTACAGGTATCTCCGAAAGTGTCTGTTGGGTTGGCACGAATCGAGACTGGGATTTGTCACTCCGTGTAAACGAAGAGGTATCTCTGGGCCCACTCGGTAAGACATCATCATAATATGCACAATGTGATCAAGGAGTTGATCATGGGATGATGTGTTACGGAACAAGTAAAGAGACTTGCCGGTAACGAGATTGAACAAGGTATCGGGATACCGACGATCGAATCTCGGGCAAGTACAATGCCGCTAGACAAAGGGAATTGTATACGGGATTGATTAAGTCCTTGACATCGTGGTTCATCCGATGAGATCATCGTGGAACATGTGGGAGCCAACATGGGTATCCAGATCCCGCTGTTGGTTATTGACCGGAGAACGTCTCGGTCATGTATGCATGTCTCCCGAACCCGTAGGGTCTACACACTTAAGGTTCGATGACGCTAGGGTTATAAAGGAAGTTTGTATGTGGTTACCGAAGGTAGTTCGGAGTCCCGGATGAGATCCCGGACGTCACGAGGAGTTCCGGAATGGTCCGGAGGTAAAGATTGATATATTGGACGAAGGGTTTTGGAGTCCGGGAGTGTTCCGGAGGTACCGGGTGATGACCAGCATGAGCGAAAGGTGTTTCGGAAGCCCCGGCAAGTGTTGGGGGGCTTCATGGGCCAAGGGAAGGGGGCAAACCAGCCCACTAAGGGGCTGTGCGCCCCCCTCACCTAATCCCACGTGACCAGGGGGTTTGGGGCGCCCTATCTAGGGTTCCCACCTCCTGGCTTGGGGGCCAAGTCACCCAAGGGGGAGATCCCATCTGCCCTGGCCGCCGCCCCCCCTAGGGGAAACCCTAGGGCGCCTCCCCCTCCCCCTTGCCCCTATATATAGTGGAGGTTTTGGGGCTGCCCAACACACGAGATGAGTTCCTCTCCCCGTTGGTGCAGCCCTACCTCTCTTTCTCCTCGTCTCCCGTGGTGCTTGGCGAAGCCCTGCAGGATTGCCACGCTCCTCCACCACCACCACGCCGTTGTGCTGCTGCTGGATGGAGTCTTCCTCAACCTCTCCCTCTCTCCTTGCTGGATCAAGGCATGGGAGATGTCACCGGGCTGTACGTGTGTTGAACGCGGAGGTGCCGTCCGTTCGGCACTAGGATCTCTGGTGATTTGGATCACGACGAGTACGACTCCATCAACCCCGTTCTCTTGAACGCTTCCGCTTAGCGATCTACAAGGGTATGTAGATGCACTCTCCTTCCCCTCATTGCTGGTCTCTCCATAGATAAATCTTGGTGACACGTAGGAAAATTTTGAATTTCTGCTACGTTCCCCAACAAAAAATGCCAACAAAAGACCAAATGGCAACAAGATTGCAAAAGAGAGGAAGAGGAGAGGAGCATGTGGTGGCACTTACGAAGTAGGGCTTGTGTCCATGATTGAGACCAAGAAAGCCTTGGCACCCGAACGCAACAAAGAAAATGTGGCTAGATGGAATGAGCTCAAGTTGTTGGAGGACGAGAAATGGAGGTCAAAGTTGGCGGCTGAAGAGAGGAAGTTGAAGGTGAAGGAGCGTAGGCTTGCACTCGAGGAGTACAGGCTTGTGAAAAAGAGAAGGCCGAAGAAGGTGCTATCATGTTCATAAAGCCAATCACAATGGATTGCACGGTAAAAAAGTTTTGAGAGCTCACTAGCTCGTTGAGAGATCTTGACCCAAACGGAGGTCTTTTTTTGGAATGATGGTGGTAGCCGTGTGGATGCTCGTGGTGGCCGTGGACATCGGGGTGGTGGCCGTGTGGATGGGGGTTGTGGCCATGGAGATGGTGATGGACAAGGAGGAGATGGTGGTGGTGGTGTAGGTGGTGGTGGACTTGGAGGTAGTGATGATGAAGATTTGTGCATGTTGAATTTGAATCATTTGAATTAGTGAAATAACATGTTGTCTGGAATGTATGCGGCTAGGCTAAAAGAATTGAGGGAGGAAATATCCTCCTTCAAATATCAGGGATCGGTTAGGTTCGACCATCGATAGAGAAACAAAATTATCCTTCATTGAAGATACTTGACTGTATCCTCCTCTAAATTATAGGGGATCGATCAAAGATGCTCTAAGAACATACTTTTTTCGTTTCATATTAAGTGTCACTCAAACACATGTGTCTAGGTAAAAGAAATTAATTACTCTTGTTTAGTTTGATTTGATGAGCCGAAACAAGATGGCCTAGGTCAACATCACTGGGAGAGCGATGAGAAGACCGCGCAGTGGCCGGCGATGAACGGACCAAAGTTGGCGTGCTGTCGTGTACGCAGGCATCGCCGCGCCGGCACGACTTGATTCTCGAGAGCCCCGTACGAGAATCCAATCAGGTCAAACAACTTCACCTGCAGGTCGGCCGGCGCGACTTGATGATTCCCGTTCGTTCAAAGAGTTACGGCACTTCAACTCTGTACGCCCCGATCTACTCTTTCTTATCCTGCCATCCTTGAACCACTCGCCGTCGCCGTCGCTATCGCCACCGCCATGACTTCACCACTTCATCACCAGGTGAATGTGGCTATATATGCATGTATCCCCATCGCTCATGTCAAACAACAGCAACGAGTCGCCTTCCAGCCTTGCTGCCTCTCAAGTGCTAGCTACTCTCCCGCACACACTCAGCCGTGCCATGGTGACCTTCGCGGCGCGCCGGAGCGAGCCCGAGCTGGTGCGCCCGGCGCGGCCGACGCCGGCCGAAACCAAGGCCCTCTCCGACCTCGACGACCAGTGGTCGCTGCGGTTCTACGAGTCCATCGTCGGCTTCTTCCGCGGCCCGCCGGGAGAGAGCACCACGCCGGGCAAAGTGGCCAAGGGCATCAAGGCGGCCGTGGCGGGGGCTCTCGTGTACTACTACCCCATGGCCGGACGCCTGAGGAAGCTCCCCGACGGCAACAAGCTGGTGGTGGACTGCACGGGGGAAGGGGTGATGTTCGTGGAGGCCACAGCGGACGTGCGGCTGGAGGACCTCGGGCAGCCGCTGGTGCCGCCGTACCCGTGTGTCGAGGAGTTCTTGGGCGACGCCGGCAACACGAGAGATGTCATTGGCAAGCCTCTGCTCTTCCTGCAGGTAGCCAATCTTTCTTAACTGTACTTTGTTTCATTCTTTTTTATAGCTTATATGGGCGGTAATAAATCTTAGAATAATGGTACATCTACAAAGGTTTACTTAAAGATTTTATGTACAAACTGATGTGCAGGATTAGAATTGATAATAGAGGGATGAGGGCTCGGGCTCACCCCCACTTAAAAGGGCTTTGCCACATCTACGTAGGTATTCTATGCAAGGTTACTTAAGAGCTGATTTGGCATGCATTGATTGGAAGAGAAAATTGCACAGGCCCCACCCCCTGAAAATCAGGGAGGGGAGGGGGGGGGGGGGGAGGGTGGAGATAATTAGTTTGGAAGGTTAAGTAACCTTTGTAATTGGTCTTCGTAGGTCTAGTATTATTATGGGTCTTTTTCACCGGGTACAAGTTTCCAGAAAGTGAAAAGGTTGCTAGGAAATTCCAACTTACCATGGAGGAAAAGAAGTTGCTAGCGAGCTAGCTAGGGAGGTTTTGTTCCTTACGTACGTTTTCCATTCTAGTACTAGTGCATTGTTCCCTGGTTTATGTAAACTTTTATCATTCTCAAATTATTAACTAATTATTTTATATTTATGTTATGTTTAGATATTTAGTGTTGTATCTAAACTTAATTAATGATTGTACATATAATTTGATGGTAGTTTGCAAATATGAACTGATTTTTGCTGTAGTGAAATGTTTGCAAATATGAACTAAGATGGATCTAATATTTATATTATTTGCTGAGATCACACAAAATCAAAACAATTTGCGTTTTGACACTCAAATCTGATCAGCACCAGTACAAATAGAAAGTGTACTAATATAGAAAAGGGGAATGGCTAGTATGTTATCACCTTAATCAATTAATTCCATTACTACTAGAATTTCTAATTATATGTCTTATTGGGATATCATGCTACCATTCATGACTTCACCATATATGCATCATTTGTTTTGCAGGTGACACAACTCAAATGTGGAGGATTTGTCATTGGGCTTCACATGTGTCATTGCATTGCTGATGGTTTTGGCACCCTCCAATTTATAAAATCTATAGCTGATTTCGCATGTGGTGAACTTATCCCAACCACTTTGCCCGTGTGGAAAAGAGATATTTTCACAGCACGCATCCCACCCTCCGTCTCACATGTCTATCCGGCTTATAAACCATTTCTTCTTGGGTTAGACTGCAGAGGAGATGATGTGATGCTATCAACTCCACCAGAAACTATGGAAATGCAATATATATTCTTTGGACCAAAAGAGATAGATATTTTAAGAAGCCATATTCCAGGACATCTCTCCAAATCTACAACAACATTCGAACTGATTACTGCCGTCATGTGGCAATGCCGCACATTGGCATTAGGTTACGAATCTAATCAGAGAGTACGTGTCATGTTTGCTTTAAATGCACGTGGTAGAAGCATTAATGGGGAAAGCGTTGCCGTCCCACATGGTTACTATGGAAATGCACATTTCTCTCCCGTGGTTGAGGTCACAGTTGATGAGTTGTCTACAAAGCCGTTGGCTCATATACTTGAGCTAATGCGTAAAGTCAAGATGGACACCACGAAGGATTGTGTGAAGTCAATGGTGGATTTGATGGCATTATGGAGAGAGTGGTCACCGTTCTGCATGGACAGAACATACGAGGTTAGTGATACAAAGTGGGTTGGAGGCAATACCCTACAATTTGGGAAAGCTGAGCTGGTTGCTGCTGGTACACCACATGCAGGGGATTTCACTTCAAAGTTGATAAGCTATCATACAAAGTGCAAGAATCAAGACGGTGAAGACTCAATGGTGGTATCAATCTTATTGCCAAAATTGGCAATGGAGAAGTTCACAAAGGAGATGGCAATTTGGTTGAAGAAATAAAATGGATATGTAGAAAATATAATTAGTCTGTTTTACTTTGTAATTTTGTGAAGATTTAGCGTTAAGGTTGAAAAACATCGACCAAAAGTTGGTCGTGTACTACCATTAAACCACATAGGAAGGTAGACATCATACCACTTGTCGTATCATTGATGTATTGCCATATCATTGATGTATTGTCACATATGATAATTTTCATGTTTGTGCAAGAAAATATTAACTATAATGTTTATCTTTGGTACATTATTTCTTGAGACTCATGAGAAATGACTGAAAAGTTATTTTTCTCTATTTTGAGACCGCAAAACTGGTGAGGTACGCATGATTTGTTACGGACTTGCCCGGGTCATGCTTTTGTACCTAATACTCAATTCTACATACGCACTTCATGACACCTCAAATTTATTGGTTCTTAGTTAAAAAATGAAAGATCAAACAACACTATGCCACTTGCTTCTATAAGAAAAGTAATAGACAGTCAATGTAAATAAGTTAGCCTCGATCACCATACCGAATGAATGATGAATCATTCTACATAACATGTGTGATGAATCCGCTTTGTGGGATAATATGCACTTCTAGGCAAGCCAGACTTATTTATTTTTGCGACATATTTTAACGAATCTAGTAAATAAATAGCTAGTTTCACTAAAATATTTAGTTTGAACGCTAATAGGAGTGTCTTCGGTGTCACACATTATCCAGAATTAGAGCTAGCTAGCTAAAACATATATAATGGACTAAGTGTGTGAAGGAAATATGCCCTAGAGGCAATAATAAAGTTGTTATTTATATTTCCTTATATCATGATAAATGTTTATTATTCATGCTAGAATTATATTAACCGAAAACTTAGTACATGTGTGAATACATAGATAAAACAGAGTGTCCCTATTATGCCTCTACTTGATTAGGTCATTAATCAAAGATGCTTAAGTTTCCTGACCATAGACATGTGTTGTCATTTGATGAACGGGATCACATCATTAGAGAATGATGTGATGGACAAGACCCATCTGTTAGCTTAGCATTATGATCGTTTAGTTTTATTGCTATTGCTTTCTTCATGACTTATTCACATTCCTCTGACTATGAGATTATGCAACTCCAAAATACCGGAGGAACACTTTGTGTGCTATCAAACGTCACAACGTAACTGGGTGATTATAAAGATGCTCTACAGGTGTCTCTGATGGTGTTTGTTGAGTTGGTATAGACCAAGATTATGATTTGTCACTCCGAGTATCGGAGAGGTATCTCTGGGCCCTCTCGGTAATGCACATCACTATAAAGCCTTGCAAGCAATGTAACTAATGAGTTAGTTACGGGATGATGCATTACGGAACGAGTAAAGAGACTTGCCGGTAACGAGATTGAACTAGGTATGATGATACCGGCGATCGAATCTCGGGCAAGTAACATACCGATGACAAAGGGAATAATGTATGTTGTTATGCGGTTTGACCGATAAAGATCTTCGTAGAATATGTAGGAGCCAATATGAGCATCTAGGTTCCGCTATTGGTTATTGACTGGAGATGTGTCTCGGTCATGTCTACATAGTTCTCGAACCCGAAGGGTCCGCACGCTTAATGTTCAATCACGATTTGTATTATAAGTTATGTGATTTGATGACTGAAGTTTGTTCGGATCCTGGATGAGATCACGAACATGACGAGGAGTCTCGAAATGGTCGAGAGGTAAAGATTGATATACTGGAAGGTTATATACGGACACCGGAATGGTTCCGGCAAGGTTCGGGGATTTTTCAGAGTACCGGGAGGCTACCGGAACCCCCAGGGAAAGTTAATGGGCCTAATGGGCCATAGTGGAGGAGAGGAGGCAGGCCACGGGAGGAGGCGCGCGCCCCCTTTCCCCAATCCGAATTGGACAAGGGGAGGGGCGCGGCCCCCCTCTTTCCTTCTCCCTCTCTCTCCCTTCCCCTTTCCCCCTCTCTGTTGGAAGGAAAGGGGGGGCGAATCCTACTAGGAACGGAGTCCTAGTAGGAATCCCCCCCATGGCGTGCCCCCCTTGGGCCGGCCTCCTCCTCCCTCCCTCCTTTATATACGTGGGCAGGGGGCACCCCAAAGCACAACAGTTGTCTCTTAGACGTGAGTGGTGCCCCCCTCCACAGTTTACCACCTCGGTCATATTGTCGTAGTGCTTAGGCAAAGCCCTGCGCGGATCACATCACCAATACCGTCGTCACGCCTCGTGCTGACGGAACTCCCCCATGACCCTCTACTGGATCAAGAGCTCAAGAGACGTGATTGTGCTAAACGTGTGCTGAACACGGAGGTGCCGTATGTTCGGTACTTGGATCGGTTGGATCGTGAAGTTGTTCGACTACATCAATCGCGTTACTAAACGCTTCCGCTTTCGGTCTATGAGGGTACGTGGACACACTCTCCCGTCTCGTTGCTATGCTTCTCCTAGATAGATCTTGCGTGATCATAGGAAAATTTTGAATTACTGCATTCCCCAACAGTGGCATCCGAGCCAGGTCTATGCGTAGATGTTATATGCACGAGTAGAACACAATGAGTTGTGGGCGATAATAGTCATACTACTTAACACCAACATCTTACTTTGATTCGGCGGTATTGTTGGATGAAGCGGCCCAGACCGACAATACATGACCGCGTTCATGAGACTAGTTCTACCGACGTGCTTCGCACACAGGTGGCTGGCGGGTGTCTGTTTCTCCAACTTCAGTTGAATCGAGTTTGACTACAGCCGGTCGTTGTTGAAGGTTAAAACAACACACTTGACAAAAAATCGTTGTGGTTTTGATGCGTAGGTAAGAACGGTTCTTGCTAGAAGCCCGTAGCAGCCACATAAAACTTTCAACAACAAAGTAGATGACGTCTAACTTGTTTTTGCAGGGCATGTTGTGATGTGATATGGTCAAGACGTGATGAGATATAAATTGTTGCATGAGATGATCATGTTTTGTAAAAGTTATCGGCAACTGGCAGGAGCCTTATGGTTGTCGCTTTATTGTATGAAATGAAATCGCCATGTAATTGCTTTACTTTATCACTAAGCGGTAGCGATAGTCGTGGAAGCAATAGTTGGCGAGACTACAACGATGCTACGATGGAGATCAAGGTATCAAGCCGATGACAATGGAGATCACGACGGTGCTTTGGAGATGGAGATCAAAGGCACAAGATGATGATGGCCATATCATGTCACATATTTTGATTGCATGTGATGTTTATCCTTTATGCATCTTATTTTGCTTAGTACGGCGATAGCATTATAAGATGATCTCTCACTAAATTTCAAGGTATAAGTGTTCCCCCTGAGTATGCACCATTGCTATAGTTCGTCGTGCCGAGACACCACGTGATGATCGGGTGTGATAAGCTCTACATTCACATACAACGGGTGCAAGCCAGTTTTGCACGTGCAGAATACTCGGGTTAAACTTGACGAGCCTAGCATATGCAGATATGGCCTCGAAACACTGACACCGAAAGGTTGAATGTGAATCATATAGTAGATATGATCAACGTAGAGATGTTCACCATTGAAAACTACTCCATCTCATGTGATGATCGGACATGGTTTAGTTGATATGGATCACGTGATCATTTAGATGACTAGAGGGATGTCTATCTAAGTGGCAGTTCTTAAGTAATATGATTAATTTAACTTTAATTTATCATGAACTTCGTACCTGATAGGTTTTGCATGTCTATGTTGTTGTAGATCTATGGCCCGTGCTACCATCCCCTTGAATTTTAATGTGTTCCTAGAGAAAGCTAAGTTGAAAGATGATGGTAGCAACTACACGGACTGTGTCCGTAACTTGAGGATTATCCTCATTGCTGCACAGAAGAATTACGTCCTGGAAGCACCTCTAGGTACAAGACCCGCTACAGGAGCTACTCCGGACATTATGAATGTCTGGCAGAGCAAAGCTGATGACTGATGAAGCTATGTACCTAGGGTAGGGTCATGGATCTGTCCAACATACCCTCCCCAAGGACATCTCTACAAAGAATCAGAAGCAGTCGAAGAGAAACCATCATCAACTCGGACATGAAGATGTGCTCACTCGACCACCTTTAAGACACTCGACCACCTTGAAGACACTCGACCACCAGAAGATGAGAAGCCCTCCACTCTGTAACAGTCAGGACATAAACCGTAGCTTTATGGGCATTTACACCACTTTATTGCAGACGTTACCAGTAACGCCCCTCCTTTATGAGCTTGAACCTTGTGTAACAGAGGGGAGCTGGGGTCCTGGTGTACTCTATATAAGCCGCCCGCCTCCTCTGGGACAAGGGTTCGCACTTTCTGTAGTTCACACACATATATTCAGTCGACCGCCTCTGGGCTCCGAGACGTAGGGTTGTTACTTCCTCCGAGAAGGGCCTGAACTCGTAAACTCGTGTGTACAACTCCTCCATAGCTAGGATCTTGCCTCTACATTCTTACCCCCCTACTCTACTGTCAATCTTAGAACCACGACATTTGGCACCCACCTTGGGGCAGGTGTCTTAGCGACTTGTTGGAGAAGTTGCAATTTTTCCAATCCCTTTCATCATGGTTTCAGGCAGAGGTTTGGCTAAGGGCCGCGAGATCCGTCTCGGCGCGCTCGTGTTTGTCACCGACGACTCCGCTTGGCTTCAGGAGGCACCACTCGACGCCGACGCGCTCCCCGCCCGCGGGGCGACACACTCTCGCGCGTGCGTTCACGCCGTCCTCCTGCGGCAACCGTCGACCCAGTACCAGTCGACTCCAGCGGCTTTCCCCCTCCCTGCGACCCACCGGAGCAAACGCTCCGGTTGGTCGAGGCTTCAGCGATGGGTGAAGCATGCGGTGGCCCACCAGTCGGCCACCCCTCAAGTCGCGGCGATCGAGCCTGACGAAACTCTCTACGGCCTGTTCGATCTGTCGACTGGCTCCGTAGAGACCGCATCCGAGTGCGACAGCAGCGACCCGACGGCGGAAGTTTTGATGGTCAACGGACCACGCAGTCCTCCTGGCTTCAACCGTGAAGACGGAGGCGACGGGAACGGCGATCCGTCGCGCGTTCACGAGGAGTACTACCCCGAACCCCTCTCCTCGCAGCAGAGGGAGGAACTTCGCCGCGGAAACATGGATGCATTGCATACTCCTATGGTTGGAGAAACCCCCAAGGCCCAGGCCTTGGAGCAGGCGCGCTTGGCCAATCTAGCTGAGCGCACTCGACTGGAGAACCTCCAGCGCGCGCTCGACGATCGCCCTCGGCAGCGCGCTCCCGAATCCAATCGACGCCAACCTTTTCCTCCTCCGACTCAGGTATACCGAACCCCGATCCAGAATCTGGCAACTGCCGCCCGGATAGCGGAGTCGATCCAACCCTCCCAGTCAGAAGCTGGTCGAGGCCTGGTGCAGATCCGAGCCTTGCTCCGGGCAGCGGGAGAACAGAATACGATTGTATCTCAGTCGCGGAATAGGATCCACAGCAGATCCGTGATTGCAGACACAGTTCAGTCGGCCCATAGCCCAAGATCGCCTCCGAGGCATGAGGGACGTGGGGATCGACGAGATCAGTACAGAAACCGAGAGCAGTATGATCACCGAGTCGATCGTGATGACCGCCGTCGAGTGCCCATGCCTCCCCCGAGGAGCGGGTCGTACGTGCCTCGACAACATGAAGACAGACGCCCTCACAGTGTTGGGCGAGGTGTTCCAGTCGACCCCAGGGAGCCAGGCTTTGATGCGAGATCTATTCTCGTGCAGGGCTTGGTCGACAGAAACAGAGCTCACCAAGAGGGCCATGACAGAGATCCACAAACTAGCAACAGGGTGCATGTCTCTGGTCCAGAATGCTTCAGCAGAGATATCAGAGCCGCGGTGACTCCCCCCAACTTCAGGTTGGTGTCTGGAGTTAGTAAGTTCACCGGAGAGTCCAAGCCTGACACTTGGCTTGAAGACTACCGAGTGGCTGTCCAGATTGGTGGCGGCAATGATGAAGTGGCCATGAAACACCTTCCTCTGATGTTGGAGGGCTCGGCTAGAGCATGGCTGAATCAGTTAGCGCCTGGCAGCATCTATACTTGGGAAGATCTCGCCCGAGTGTTTGTCAGGACATTCGAGGGCACTTGCAAACGGCCGACAGGTTTGACAGAATTACAGTGTTGTGTTCAGAAGCCGAATGAAACTTTGAGGGATTATATCCAGAGAGGATCACCCTACACCACACGGTAGAATATGTGTCAGATCATCAGGAAATTTGTGCCTTTAAGGAAGGCGTCAGGTATAGGGAGTTGAATATGAAATTCGGCCGGACAGGAAATATGACTCTGGCTCGGATGATGGAAATTGCCACCAAGTATGCCAATGGTGAAGAAAAAGAGCGACTCCGGAGCGGCAAGCACAAAGCAGTCGCCCACGAAGCCGGAGGAGGAAACTCCGGTCGGAAACAGAAGCGCAAGGCCGAGCCAGCTGCTCCGGGTGAAGCCTTGGCTGTGGTTGAAGGAAAGTTCAAGGGGAAGCCCAAAGGGCCATGGAGCCCCAAGAAAGTAAAAGATCGGGATGGGAATGACGTGTTGGATTTGTCGTGCCATATCCACACCACAAAAGATGAAGAAGGCAACTTCATTTACCCGAAGCACACCACTCGGCAGTGTCGCCTCCTAATCCAGCAGTTCCGAGAGAAACAGCCCAAGGAAAAGGAGAAGGAGACAGACAAGGCTGAGGATGAGGGTGAGGATGATGATGGTTATCCCCACGTGAATTCCACTCTGATGATTTTTGCTGATGTTGAGAGCAAAAGTCGATTGAAAGTCATCAACAGGGAAGTGAACATGGTCGCTTCGGTGACACCCAGTTACTTGAAGTGGTCGCAGACTGCCATTACTTTCGACCAGTCTGATCATCCAGCGCACATCGCCACTCCTGGGAGGCAAGCACTAGTGGTCGACCCGGTGGTCGAAGGCACCCGACTGACAAAGTTCCTAATGGACGGTGGCAGTGGCCTGAACATACTGTATGTAGAAACGTTGAAAGGAATGGGCATTCTGATGTCCAGACTCAACGAAAGCCATATGAGTTTCCATGGGGTCATTCCAGGCAAGAAGGCTGCATCCCTCAGTCAAATTGCACTCGACGTGGTTTTCGGTGATTCCAAAAATTACCGCAAAGAGAAGTTGACGTTTGAAGTTGTGGATTTCCAGAGTGCTTATCATGCAATTCTGGGCAGGCCAGCTTATGCACGATTTATGGCTCGACCATGTTACGTGTACCTCAAACTGAAGATGCCTGGTCCCAGAGGAGTGATCACTATCTCTGGTAACCGGAAGAAGGCAAAAGAATGCTTCCAGAAGGGCTCAAAGATCGCCAATGCCCAGATGGCCGTGGTAGAATTGCAAGAATACCAGAAAAATGCAGATCTGAGGGACTTGCTGCGAGCCAAGAAGCCAGCTACAGATTCAGCATTCCAGTCGTCTGGTGAAATGAAGTCGATTCACATTCACCCAACAGATCCCAATGCAGCTCCGACTCACATTTCAACTACACTCGACTCCAAATAGGAAGAAGCGCTCATCCAGTTCCTCCATGAGAACTGGGACATCTTTGCATGGAAGCCTTCTGACATGCCAGGTGTTCCCAGGGGACTGGCTGAGCATCGTTTGCGAGTTGACCCGAAGGTGAAACCAGTCAAAGAGCATCTTCGACGGTCAGCCGTCCAGAAAAGAAAGGCAATCGGCGAAGAGGTGGCTCGGCTTTTGGTAGCTGAGTTTATCCGAGAGATTTACCACTCCGAGTGGTTAGCCAATGTTGTCATGGTCCCAAAGAAAGATGACTCACTTCGCATGTGTATTGATTTCAAGCATATCAATCGGTCCTGCCCGAAAGATCACTTCCCTCTCCCTCACATCGATCAGATAGTCGACTCGACTACGGGGTGCGAGCATTTGTCCTTTTTGGACGCCTACTCCGGGTACCACCAGATCCGTCTGTACGGGCCCGACGAAATAAAGACAGCTTTTATGACCCCGTTTGGGTGCTTCTGTTATGTCACAATGCCATTCGGTTTGAAGAACACCGGAGCCACATTCATGCGGATGATTCAGAAGTGCCTGCTCACTCAGATCAGTCGGAATGTGGAAGCATACATGGATGACATTGTGGTCAAGTCATGTAAAGGTTCCGACCTACTAACTGACCTTGCTAAAACCTTTGCCAACCTCAGAAGGTACAATATCAAGCTCAATCCATCAAAGTGCACGTTTGGAGTTCCAGGCGAAAAGTTACTCGGTTTTCTTGTTTCCGAACAAGGAATCGATGCTAACCCAGAGAAAGTAGGCGCTATACTCCGAATGAAACGCCCTGTGCGTGTGCATGATATCCCGAAGCTTACTGGTTGCTTGGCCGCCCTAAGTCGATTCATTTCTCGCCTCGATGAAAAGGCGCTGCCTCTTTACCGACTGATGAAGAAATCAGACAAGTTCGAGTGGACCCCAGGAGCGGATGTAGCATTTGCAGAGCTAAAAGCCCTGCTTTCCACCCAGCCAGTGCTTGCTGCTCCAATCAGCAAAGAGCCTCTATTGCTTTATATAGCAGCCACTGGACAAGTCGTCAGTACAGTACTTATGGTCGAGCGGGAAGAAGAAGGAAAAGCTTATAAGGTTCAACGCCCAGTTTATTATATTTCTGGAGTCCTGACCCCGTCAAAGCAGAGATATCCTCATTATCAGAAGCTTGTCTATGGGATTTACATGACCACGAAGAAAGTTGCACACTATTTCTTGGATCACTCTGTTACAGTCGTCAGCGACGCTCCATTGTCAGAGATTCTACATAACAGAGATGCAACTGGTCGAGTGGCCAAATGGCTATTGAACTCCTTCCCTTGGATATCAAGTTTGAGGCAAAGAAAGCTATCAAGTCCCAAGCAATAGCAGATTTCCTCGCCGAGTGGATCAAACAGCAACTGCCGACTCAAGTTCACTCTGAGCACTGGACCATGTTCTTTGACGGATCCCAGATGCTGAACGGTTCTGGTGCTAGAGTAGTTCTGGTATCCCCCGAGGAGACAGGCTTAGTTATGTCCTCCAGATTCACTTTGATTCCTCCAACAATGAAGCAGAATATGAAGCACTCCTGTATGGGTTGCGCATGGCCATCTCACTCGGCGTCCGTCGCCTCATGGTCTATGGCGACTCAGATTTGGTAGTTCATCAAGTGATGAAGGAGTGGGACGTCAGAAGCCCAGCCATGACTGGTTACTGCAACGCGGTGAGAAAGCTTGAGAAGAAGTTTGAGGGGTTAGAACTCCACCACATACCCCGACTGAAAAATCAAGCATCCGATAATTTGGCAAAGATAGGTTCCAAGAGAGGAGCCATTCCCAGCAATGTATTTTTGGAGCATATTCACTCGCCGATAGTTCAGGAAGATCCTTTTACTGAAGAGCCCCCGCAACCTAAGAGCGCCACAGATCCGACTGAAGTCGAGGTCCCAGCCATGGTCGACCTGATCATGGAGGTTCTAGCCATTACTCCCGACTGGACGGTTCCCTACATTGCGTACATCCTCAGGAAAGAACTCCCAGAGGATGAAGAAGAGACTCGACAGATCGTCCGTCGATCTAAGGCCTTTACTGTGATAAGAGGGCAGCTGTTCAGGGAAAGCGTGACTGGAGTCGGTCAGAAATGCATAACACCAGAAGAAGGTCGAATGATCCTCAATGACATCCACTCGGGGACCTGTGGTCATCATGCGTCCTCTCGGGCCATCGTGGCTAAAGCATACCAAGCTGGATTCTATTGGCCACAAGCAAATGAAATGGCGAAAGATATAGTCGACAGATGTGAAGGCTGCCAATTTTACTCCGACACGTCTCACAAGCCAGCGTCAGCCCTGAAGACCATCCCCCTACTTTGGCCCTTTGCTATTTGGGGACTGGATATGGTTGGACCACTGAGAACTAGCAGGAGCGGCTTCACTCATGTGCTCGTTGTAGTCGACAAGTTTACCAAATGGATCGAAGCTAAGCCTATCAAGAACCTTGATGCTAGCACCGCTGTCAGTTTTATCAGAGAATTGACATTCAGATATGGAGTCCCACACAGCATCATCACGGACAACGGATCGAACTTCGATTCCAATGAGTTCAGAGCTTTCTGCGCCTCTTAGGGCACTCGAGTCGACTATGCTTCTGTCGCTCACCCGCAGTCGAACGGACAAGCAGAAAGAGCCAATGGCCTAATTCTCAAAGGACTGAAACCCCGACTGATGCGTGATCTCAAACACAGCAGGCGCTTGGGTTGATGAACTTCCGTCAGTTCTGTGGGGATTAAGGACAACTCCTAATCGGTCGACCAGACGAACTCCTTTCTTCTTAGTCTATGGAGCCGAAGCTGTCTTGCCAAGTGACCTGCTCCACAATGCACCCCGAGTTGAGCTCTTCTCCGAAGAGGAAGCAGAGCAGGCCCGGCAAGATTCAGTCGATATCTTAGAGGAGGAAAGAGAGATGGCCTTGATCCGCTCGACCATCTATCAGCAAGACTTGCGTCGATTCCTCGCCAGAAATGTGAGGGGTCGAGCCTTTCAAGAAGGAGACCTAGTTCTTCGAGTGGATCAACAGAAACCACAAAAGCTTGCCCTGACTTGGGAGGGCCCCTTCATCATCACCAAAGTTATCCACAACGGAGCATACCATCTTTACAGTATTGAGCATCAGAAAGACGAGCCACGGGCTTAGAACGCGGAGCTGCTCCGCCCCTTTTATACTTAAGCACTCATTCGAATAAAATGTAATAGGAAACACCTTTGTAATTTGTTTATCAAAGACAAGAGCTTATGGTCCTATCATTCGATTGTTGTGATCTTATTTACTTCTGAAATCCCCCAGTGGGTGGGCTTAGTCGCAATCCGTTTCGCCTAAGTTTGAAAGAAAATCCTACCGAGTGGAGAGCAATCCTCCCACTCGGAGGCTTAGCTGCAGTCCGGTACTCGCCTGAGTTCTCTCACTAGGAGACTTAGCTGCAGTCTAGTACTCGCCTAAGTTTGAAAAAAATCCTACCGAGTGGAGAGCAATCCTCCCACTTGGGGGCTTAGCTGCAGTCCGGTACTCGCCTAAGTTCTCTCACTAGGAGACTTAGCTGCAGTCCAGTACTCGCCTAAGTTTGAAAAAATCCTACCGAGTGGAGAACAATCCTCCCACTCGGGGGCTTAGCTGCAGTCCGGTACTCGCCTAAGTTTGAAAAAATCCTACCAACTGGAGAATAATCCTCCCAATCGGAGGCTTAGCTGCAGTCCAGTACTCGCCTAAGTTCTCTCACTAGAAGACTTAGCTGCAGTCCAGTACTCGCCTAAGTTTGAAAAAATCCTACCGAGTGAAGAGCAATCCTCCCACTCGAGGTCTTGGCTGCAGTCCAGGACTCGCGTAAGTTCTCTCACTAGGAGACTTAGCTGCAGTCCAGTACTCGCCTAAGTTTGAAAAAATCCTACCGAGTGGAGAGCAATCCTCCCACTCGGGGGCTTAGCTACAGTCCAGGACTCGCCTAAGTTCTCTCACTAGGAGACTTAGCTGCAGTCCAGTACTCGCCTAAGTTTGAAAAAATCCTACCGAGTGGAGAGCAATCCTCCCACTCGGGGGCTTAGCTGCAGTCCAGGACTCGCCTAAGTTCTCTCACTAGGAGACTTAGCTGCAGTCCAGTACTCGCCTAAGTTTGAAAAAACCCTACCGAGTGGAGAGCAATCCTCCCACTCGGGGGCTTAGCTGCAGTCCAGTACTCGCCTAAGTTCTCTCACTAAGAGACTTAGCTGCAGTCCAGTACTCGCCTAAGTTTGAAAAAATCCTACCGAGTGGAGAGCAATCCTCCCACTCGGAGGCTTAGCTGCCGTCCAACACTCGCCTAAGTTCTCTCACTAGGAGACTTAGCTGCAGTCCAGCACTCGCCTAAGTTTGAAAAGATCCTACTGAGTGGAGAGCAACCCCCCCACTCGGAGGCTTAGCTGCAGTCCAGCACTCGCCTAAGTTCTCTCACTAGGAGACTTAGCTGCAGTCCTGTACTCGCCTAAGTTTGAAAAAATCCTACCGAGTGGAGAGCAATCCTCCCACTCGGGGGCTTAGTTGCAGTCCGGTACTCGCCTAAGTTCTCTCACTAGGAGACTTAGCTGCAGTCCAGTACTCGCCTGAGTCCGAAACATACCCCTATCCGCAAGGACGACGAGGTGTAGGTCGACTGCAACCTTCTCCTTCTGAGCTACGGCACAAGTACAACGTCCGCTCCATCCCTATCCGCAAGGACGACGAGGTGCAGGTCGACTGCAACCTTCTCCCTCAGAGCTACGACACAAGTACAACGTTCGCTCCATCCCTATCTGCAAGGACGACGAGGTGCAGGTCGACTGCAACCTTCTCCTTCGGAACTACGGCACAAGTACAACGTCCGCTCCATCCTTATCCGCAAGGACGACGAGGTGCAGGTCGACTGCAGCCTTCTCCTTCGGAGCTACGACACAAGTAGAACGTCCGCTCCATCCCTATCCACAAGGACGACGAAGCACAGGTCGACTGGAGCCGCCACCTCAGAGCTGCGTCTCCAGCGCAAAGACTACACCAAGCATTGGGCAAAGTCCATTCGAAGGCAAACACAAGCACATTCGGAGATAAACCAAATTCAGATAAAACCTAAAAGTTCCAAGCAGCAAATCAAAAGTACTCGGGCATCAAGCCTGAAGGAGTTCAACGGTTACAGCAATCACTCGGCATTCTGAGGCAAATTTAAAGCAAATTCAAGTTTCATAAGTTTGTTCACTCGGCCAGAGGAGGGCTGGCAGGCGCCACGAATGAGTCCAGATCGATCCCATCCACGATCCGAGTGGTGGCAGCAATAAAAGTCTCCATGAAGGACTGGAAGTCATGCTTTTTGGTGTTAGCAACTTTGATCGCAGCCAGCTTGTCTTCACGAGCTTCCTTGCAATGGACTCGCACCAAGGACAGCGCCACGTCAGCACCACACCAGGCGGAGGATTTCTTCCATTCTTACACTCGGTCAGGGATCTTGTTCAGTCGAGTCATCAGGGATTCCAGGTCATTCTGAAGCGTCGCCCCCGGCCAAAGCGATGAGTTGATTCAGGAGACTACCTCCTTCAGGCGCGTGAGGTAGCTTGTGGCGCTGGCGATACAGGACTCCAGTCAGAGCACGTTCATTGCAGTTTCGTCGCAGACTGGAGAAGCGATAGGGTCCAGATCCATCTCGACCCTTCCAGTTTCCTCGTCGAAGTCTTGACAGAATTATGCAGCAAAAAATTAGTCAATCGACCGAGCAAGATCTGATCGCAAGCATCAACACAGTCGGATTAAAAGAAATACCTTCCAGCGTGAGATAAAGCTTCTTGGCAAGAGTCCTCAGATAAGCTTCCGTGTCATTCCTCTTGCGGATCGCAGACTCTAGCTTTTCATTCAAGACGACCTTGTCCTTCTTCAGACTGGTCACTTCGCGGTTAGCTTCCTTAAGACAAGATTTCAGTTTGGTCACCTCTCCTTCCAGCGTTCCGATTTAAGCAAGCTTCTGGTCTACGAGAGCAGTTTTATCTTGTGCTGCTTTTTGCGCGGCGGCGAGGTACGAGTCCTTCTTCTCCAGAGCCAACTTCATTTTCTCTGCAAAAGAAACAATCGAATCAAAGAATAGATCAAAGAAATGTATTGAAAGTCAGCCGACAGTCAGTTACCTTCCATACCAGCGGCTTCGTCTTGAGCTTTCTTCAGATTCTGCTGGGCTAATTCCAAGTCGAGGTTGAGTTGCCTCTGCTTATCCTCAAGTTCAGCAAACTTAGAAATAAGAGTGCAAGACTTCTGCAGAAGGCCATAGACGGACCAGTCAATAAGATCAAAGGTTGTTTACTTCCGAGTGAATAAAACCTAAAGAAGTTCGCTTAGACCCCAGCCGACTGCACACAATCAACTGCGGTCTCAGGGGCTACACCCAGCGGGTGCACTTGGTGTGCCCCCGCTGACTAAGACTCAACTCAAAAAGAAAAACTGCTCAGACCCCAGCCGACTGCTAGCAGTCGACTGCGGTCTCGGGGACTAAACCCAGTGGGTGCACTTGGCGTGCCCCCACCGGTTCAGATCCCACTCGCCCAGACCAAGTGGAAGAACGAAACTACTCGACCGGTCCGCCTGAGTCGTGTGTAAGGAGTAAAAAAGAAAGGAAAGAAGAACTCAGACCCCAGTCGACTGCCAGCAGTCGACCGCGGTCTCGGGGGCTACACCCAGTGGGTGCACTTGACGTGCCCCCACCGGTTCTGATCCCACTCGCCCAGACCGAGTAGAAGAGAGAAACTACCAAAATCAACAAAACACCTAGTGGGTGCTCTAATTCGACGCAAACAACAAGAGATTGTGTAGAAGAAGATTTCTCGAGTAACATTTCCTCATAGAGCAAAAACAGTCAGAAAGTCTACTTACCTAGACATTGGCTTGAAGAGCAGCGTTGGCGTCGTAGGCAGCCTGGCTGTTCTCATGCACTGTCTTCACCCGCTCCATCATCATGTCAGCTTGTCGGATGGCTTCCACAACCGCTTCTGACTGGTTGTCCGAGACGGGGTAGCTGGTGAAAAAGTTAGCAGACGACCCAGGTGCGGCGGCTTGGAGCTCCGTGGCATGGAGTTGGACAGCTGAAGGAATCACAGGTGCAGTCGACGGTGCGGGATGCCCACTCGACAATGGTGCAGCGAAGGTCACAGAGGCCATGCCCGCGTATTCAGGTTGACGGACGGGAGGTGTTGTAGTTGGTTCTTGCCGAGCCATCCTGCCAGCTGCTACCTTCTTGCTCTTCCTGGGCTGAAGAGCCACATCTTCATTGTCATCTGGAAGATCAATGATGTTGGGTGGAGCTGCAAGGCAGATCATTCGACCCCAAGTGAACCACTAGAATGCAATCGACCAAAGAATCAAGAACAAAATCGCAAGAGTTGATACCTGGGTTGGAGGTTACCGCATCTTCCATTTCCTCGTCCCAGTACTGGAAAGAAGAGGCCCCTGACGTAGCAGCACTGCAAAGACCCGCATTCAATCGGTTACGTCCGGTTAATCGAGTCGACGAAAAGGACAAGTCAGATGGTTACCCGGAGATAGTAGGAACAGTCACTTTGATCCTGGGCAAAGCTTTTGGCAGTTTGGAGGAGGTGGCTTTCGGCGCTTTCGGCGCTGGGGGCGGCGCAACTTTAGAATGCTTTGGAGCCTTCTTAGTCAACGTTGGGCAAGACGTCCTGGGACGCTTCGAAGACTGACCAATCGGCGCGGCCACCAAGTCCGGTGCACTCGCCGGGTCGTGAGCGTGTTTGGATCTCCTCTCCCTGCGAGGAGGCGAGTCGACTTCTTCGTCATCAGTCGATTCGTCACTCTCCTCGTCTTCCTCGGCATCCGAATGCTCCTCGCCGCTCTCGCCACCGCTCCCTTCTTCCTTGGCGTCTTGGTCCTGCACTCCGTTGGGCATTGAGTACATGTCGATGAGGGCCTGAAAGGACAATGATCAAAGGAAATTCAATTGACCATAAACAAGATATCACTCGGTGAATCAGAAAGATACTTGATAAGACAGAATTATACCTGCTCCGGCTGGTGCGAGTTGTCGAATGGAATCACCCTCCTAGACCCCGAGGGTTGTCTTTGTTGCTGGTGATCCCCATCAACCACTTCTCCAAGGTATCCTCGCTGACATCCTCCGGGTGGATCCGAGTGGAATCCTCGAGCCCAGAGTACATCCACATCAGATGATCACGCGCCTGGAGAGGTTGGATGCGTCGACCGAGAAACACCTCCAGCAGGTCCGTCCCGGTCACCCCGTCGCGGACAAGCTGGACGACCCGCTCGACCAGCACCTTGACCTGCGCCTTCTCTTTTGGAACTACCTTTAGGGGGGCGGGCTTCTCCACTCGAGCCAAGGAAATGGAGGAAGTGTAGTCGACTGACCCAGGGTCGGCTGATCTTTGCAGTAGAACCAAGTCGACTGCCAGCCCGGACCGAGTCGGGAAGAATCATGGCTGGGAAAGTACTCTTGCTCCTCGTCTGGATCCCCAGACCCCCGCACATCTGAATCACTTGTGTCTTCTCGTCACTCGACTTGGCCTTTTTGACCGACTGGGAGCGGCAGGTGAAGATGTGTTTGAAAAGACCCCAGTGCGGTCGACGGCCCAAGAAGTTTTCACACATCGACACAAAAGCGGCCAGATAGACTATGGTGTTTGGAGTGAAATGGTGGAATTGAGCCCCAAAGAAGTTCAAAAAACCCCGGAAGAAAGGATGGGGAGGCAGTGAGAATCTGTGATCTACGTGGGTGGCGAGGAGAACATAGTCACGCTCCCTTGGCTGCGGCTCGGTTTCGTTCCCCGGGAGCCGTGCCGACTTGTGGGGGATCGGTCACCCCTCCACCAGGACGTCGAGGTCGTCCTGTGTGATTGTCGAGCGGATCCAGTCGCCCTGGATCCAGCCCGGCGGCAGGCCGGATCTCGACGAGGACCCGCCCCGGCTGGTCTGCTTGCCCTTCGCCTTCGCGGTCGCCTTCTTCGCGCGCTCCAGCGCCACCGTCTTCTCTTTCCCCATGGCGACGGATCGAGCTCGAGCGAGAGTCCGACGACGAGAGCAGAAGCGAGCGCGGCGGAGAGATTGGGAGAAGAAGAGAGAATGGGAGCGCACGGGGCAGAGGCCTGGTCCGGGGCCTTTTATAAGGTCGTCGACCGAGTGACTGACTGGTGGACCCAGGCAATCTAAACAAATCACGCAACAGTCGCGCGCGTAGTACGTGGCGAAAAATGTGGAGTGGGGATCGAGGAGACTTGCCTAATCCATCCTGATAACCTCGGTTCCGTCCGTCTGGCGCACTTCCCAAAATTCGAATCCCGCGAGATCCGCGGAGAGCAGAACAACCTGTCAGACTGAAGACAAACATCCTCTACATCATCATTCGGAATCCTACCGTGAAAATTGACTCGACAAAAACCAAGAATGGACCAAGGCGACTGAGAAAGGAGTCGACGTCCTCACCTAAACTCATTGTTCCAGAACAAGATATACTCATACACAAAGAATGGGTCAGAAGTGTTCGCAACTCCTTCCCAACTCAAACCCTGATCCATTCGGGGGCTAATGATGAAGCTATGTACCTAGGGTAGGGTCATGGATCTGTCCAACATACCCTCCCCAAGGACATCTCTACAAAGAATCAGAAGCAGTCGAAGAGAAACCATCATCCACTCGGACATGAAGATGTGCTCACTCGACCACCTTGAAGACACTCGACCACCTTGAAGACACCCGACCACCAGAAGATGAGAAGCCCTCCACTCTGTAACGGTCAGGACATAAACCGTAGCTTTATGGGCATTTACACCACTTTATTGCAGACGTTACCAGTAACGCCCCTCCTTTATGAGCATTGAACCTTGTGTAACAGAGGGGAGCTGGGGTCCTGGCATACTCTATATAAGCCGCCCCCTCCTCTGGGACAAGGGTTCGCACTTTCTATAATTCACACACATATATTCAGTCAACCGCCTCTGGGCTCCGAGACGTAGGGCTGTTACTTCCTCCGAGAAGGGCATGAACTCGTAAAGTCGTGTGTACAACTCCTCCATAGCTAGGATCTTGCCTCTACATTCTTACCCCCTACTCTACTGTCAGTCTTAGAACCACGACAATGACTACTCTATAGTTCAGTGTTCCATGCTTTATGGCTTAGAATCAGGACTTCAAAGATGTTTTGAACGTCATGGAGCATATGAGATGTTCCAAGAGTTGAAGTTAATATTTCAAGCAAATGCCCGAGTTGAGAGATATGAAGTCTCCAATAAGTTCTATAGCTGCAAGATGGAGGAGAATAGTTCTATCAGTGAACACATACTCAAAATGTCTGGGTACCATAACCACTTGACTCAACTGGGAGTTTAATCTTCCCGATGATAGTGTCATTGACAGATTTCTTCAATCACTGCCACCACGCTATAAAGGCTTCGTGATGAACTATAATATGCAAGGGATGGAAAAGACAATTCCTGAGCTCTTTGCGATGCTAAAGGCTGCGGAGGTAGAAATCAAGAAGGAGCATCAAGTATTGATGGTTAACAAGACCACTAGTTTGAAGAAAAAGGGCAAAGGGAAGAAAAGGAATTTCAAGAAGAACGGCAAGCAAGTTGCTGCTCAAGTGAAGAAACCCAAGTCTGGACCTAAGCTTGAGACTGAGTGCTTCTACTGCAAAGGGACTGGTCACTGGAAGCGGAACTGCCCCAAGTATTTGGCGGATAAAAAGGATGGCAAAGTGAAAGGTATATTTGATATACATGTTATTGATGTGTACCTTACTAATGCTCGTAGTAGTGCATGGGTATTTGATACTTGTTCTGTTGCTCACATTTGCAACTCGAAATAGGGGCTACAGATTAAACGAAGATTGCCTAAGTACGAGGTGACGATGCACGTGGGAAATGGTTCCAAAGTCCACCTACCTCTACATATACCGTCGGGATTAGTTTTAGACCTAAATAATTGTTATTTGGTGCCTGCGTTGAGCATGGACATTATATCTGGATCTTGTTTGGTGCGAGACGGTTATTCATTTAAATCAGAGAATAATGGTTGTTCTATTTATATGAGTAATATATTTTATGGTCATGCACCCTTGATGAGTGGTCTATTTTTGTTGAATCTCGATTGAAGTGATACACATATTCATAATATTGAAGCCAAAAGATGCAAAGTTAATAATGATAGTGCAACTTATTTGTGGCACTGCCGTTTAGGTCATATTGGTGTAAAGCACATGAAGAAACTCCATGCTGATGAGCTTTTGGAATCACTTGATGCTTGCGAACCATGCCGCATGGGCAAGATGACTAAGACTCCGTTCTCCGGAACAATGGAGCGAGCAACTGACTTATTGGAAATAATACATACTGATGTATGCAGTCCGATGAGTGTTGAGGCTCGCAGCGGGTATCGTTATTTTCTAACATTCACAGATGATTTGAGCAGATATAGGTATATCTACTTAATGAAACATAAGTCTGAAACATTTGAAAAGTTCAAAGAATTTCAGAGTGAAGTGGACAATCATCGTAACAAGAAAATAAAGTTTCTATGATCTAATCGTGGAGGTGAATATTTGAGTTATGCGTTTGGTCTTCTTTTGAAACAATGTGAAATAGTTTCGCAATTTACGCCACCTGGAACACCACAGCATAATGGTGTGTCCGAACGTCGTAAGTGTACTTTATTAGATATGGTGCGATCTATGATGTCTCTTACCGATTTACCACTATTGTTTTGGGGTTATGCTTTAGAGACGGTTGTATTCACGTTAAATAGGGAACCATATAAATCCGTTGAGACAACACACTACAAAAAAGACACATCCGTGACATTTTGGGCCGAACGAATTTTTTTCTGTCATACATATGACACTTCTATGACGATAATTGTGACAAAACCCGGTATCATCATAGATGTGGTGGGCTCCTACTTCTATGACAAAAAATCATGACAGAAAATGGGCTTTTCGTCCTGGGCGGGCCGGAGACGCAGCTGCATGACATTCTTTGGGCCGTCCATGACGGAAAAAACCATGGTAGAAGCGAGGGGGAGGAAAATTTCGGGGAGTTCCTGGTTACGGTGGGAGGTCGGGGGCCGAGCGATGCGCGTTTCTCTCGTACACGTATGCGCGTGTGTGCGAGGCGTTGGCTCTAACTGAACCCGAGCGGGGCGTTGGGCTCTAACTGAACCCGAGCGATCGATCGATGGCTGTTAACTGAACCCAATCGAGTGATTCCTTCGCTACTGCTGCTAACTGAAGCCGATCGATGGGATGAACAGTGAGCGCTGCGGGGGGGGGGGGGGGTTGGATGAACAATGAGCGATGGAGTTGCCCCTGGATGAACAGGACCCAGTGGTGTGGTGGATGACTGGATGAACAGTAGACGGTGGAGGGGTGCCCGTGGAGGGGTGGATGAACAGGACCCCATGGTGTGGAGGGCTGGATGAATAGTAGATGGTGGAGGGGTGGTTGAACAGGACCCCGTGGTGTGGAGGGCTGGATGAACAGTAGACGGTGGAGGGGTGCCCGTGGAGGGGTGGTTGAATAAGACCCTGTGGTGTGGAGGGCTGGATGAACAGTAGACGGTGGAGGGGTGGTTGAACAGTAGCCGGTGGAGTAGCGCACGGTGGAGGCTAGATGAACAGGAGCCCGTGGAGGCTGGATGAACGGGAGCCCGTGGAGGCTGGAGGAGGTCGACGGTGGAGATGAACAGTATCCCGTTGAGTCCCGTTTTGCGGTACGCCACACCCCTCCCGATGAACAGGACCCCCGTTTCGACCATAGCGCTCCAACACAAGTCCGTTTTCTCCGTTTTGCGGTACGCCACACCCCTCCCGATCAACAGGACCCCCGTTTCGACCGTAGGAGGTCCGTTTCCTCCGTTTTGCGGTATGCCAGACCCCTCCCGATGAACAGGATCCTGTTTCGAACGTGGCCGGTCGAACACAAGGCCGTTTCCTCCGTTCTGCGGTACGCCAGGCCTTGTTTCCATCGTCTGTTCCGTCCAAGCCCTCCCTATGAACACAACGCATTCCGTTGCCTCCCCATGAACATGACACATTTCGTTGCCTCCCCGTGAACACGACGACGACGCTATTTCTCCGTTCCGACCAAGCCATGTACACGAGCCCTCGCCGTACGTATGCGCGAGTAGGCGTTCGAGACCCTACTCGTATGTACACATACGTGGCCGTATTTTCTTTCTTGCACCCTGGCCGCTGTACGTACGTGTACATGCTACGTGCGCGCCTCTACTACGACACGTGCGCGCCTCTACATCGACTAGTATGTACGTACACGTTCGCGACCAGAATGACAACGCTACGTACGCTTCGATTAGGTGGGTCCCGACTGCCAGACACTTCCTTGCCTGCGAAGATGTAGCTGGTCGGTCCCAGCAGTCAGGGGGCGAATCGTTTTGTTTTTTTCCCGGACGCACTTCCTTGCGTGCGAAGATGTAGCTGGTGGGTCCCAACAGTCAGGGGAAACGTTTTTTTGCGAAATACGGTGGCCCGTCCGGTGGGTCCCGCTGTCAGGTGGAGGAATAATTATTTTGCACGTAATAAGGAGGCACTTCCTTGCTGCGGCCGTGGACCCAGCTGTCAGCCTCTCCATGTACAGTCCACATCCGATGGAAGCCGTTCCTTGACCACATTGACCACGCCACGCTGAGAGCACCAGGGCGGTGGACGACGGCGAGGCCTAGGAAGGGGACGACGCGGAGCCGGGGAAGACGCGGCAGTGGATGCCCACGCGTAGAGGAGTACGAGGGTTCACTAGTTCGCTGTGGTGTGAGGCTGCCGTCGCCGCAGAATAACAGGGGGTGTGGGTGAGTAGAGGGATGGCCTGGCCAGCGGTGGGAGTAGTAGGGGGCGGTGAGGCCTCCGTCGCATCGCAGCCGACCACGGGAGGCAGGAGCACGAGGCATGACCGACGCTGGTTTGGGCGGCTGGAGCAAGAAGACCAGAGGTTGAAGAAGCACCACGACCATTGGATGGACATCGTACTGTCACTGGAGCTAGAATCGTGCATATTGACTAAGTTGACAAAGCCCTCCGTCCCCGTCAACTTAGTAGGCCCACAAGTCAGCCTCCCACCAAGGTGGGTCCCAGCTAGCAGGGGGTATTCATTTTTTGAGCATAATAAGGAGGCACTTCCTTGCGTGCGAAGATATAGCTGGTGGGTCTGAGCTGTCAGTGGCGGTAACGTTTTTTCGCGAAATACAGAGGCCCTTTCGGTGGGTCCCTGATGTCAGGTGGAGGAATCATTATTTTGCACGTAATAAGGAGGCATTTCCTTGCGTGCGGCCGTGGACCCAGCTGTCGGCCTCTCCACGTAAAGTCCACTTCAGATGCATGTCGGTCGTTGACCACGTTGACCAGGCCGCGCCGAGAGCACCAGGACGGTGGACGATGGCGAGGCCTAGGAACACTAGTGCAGAACCGGGCAATAGCACCGGTTCGTAAGGCCCTTTAGTGCCGGTTTGGTAACCGGCGCTAAAATGTAGGCACTAAAGCCCCCCCCTTTAGTACCGGTTCAGCACGAACCGGTGCTAAAGGGCAACCACGTGGCACGAGCCAGCTTCGGGGGCAGGGAGCCCTTTAGTACCGGTTGGTTTCACCAACCGGTATTGAAAGGTTGGGTTTTTTTTGGGTTTATGATTTCTTTTTCATTTAATTTTGTGTTTTCCATTTAATTATTTTTCGTTTGCTGGTATTTTACGATACTACATATTGTACACGTTATGCATATATATAAATAGAATTTCTAGTAGAACCGATCATGTGAATGTCTCACAACCACCATTAATATGTGTGAATTAATTAATGGTGGTTGTGAGACATTCAAATGCCATCATGCGAATGTTCTCGCAAACGTAGTATGCACATAGATCATTCCCCGGCGCCTGCTTCAGGGCCTTTACGAGAATGGAATTTGATCAGATAATAATTAATCAAGCATGATAATTAAAGAGATGGCAGCTAGCTAGTACTACTTAATTACTTACCTTGGGTCGATACCATTTCAGATTTTGTTTCCATGGGCCTGGAGTGGCCCTGATGAACTTTGCCCAAGCCCTGCCCGCCGACAAAGAAAATGAATAAATGGGTTATTAAATATTTGTTATCAGGAAATGACGAACTAATTAAATAGGCCGAGATATAGTTAATAATGATTGAAATTACCTGTTAACTATCCCCTTCATGATGGTGTAGTCACTTGCTTTCTTAAGTAGTGAGTCTAGTACTTCAACTGTTCCTTCATCAACTTTAATGATTAACAAGATCCAGTGAAATCTGCATGCACACACGTTTGCATGTCTTAATTAAGCGGGCATATGTAAGCAAAAACATGTAGCTATAGCTAGTAGGGAAAAACAGAATTTGTAGTACAAGACAGTGTGACTCACTGGAAGTTGTAAGGAAGTAGTATATCTTCATTGTATTTGAGTTCCTTGAAGAATTGTAGCATGCTTTCCTCTACACTTTTTTCGTGATATGGATCTATTTTCCATGTGTATTCATTAATGGTATTTGGGTCAACGAACCCAATGCCATAGCGTCCACCTTTTTTCATTTCATAAATCTTCATCCTGCATAATACCACAGAAAAGAATATAGTGAGGATAATTACAGGCAATGATTGATCAAAATGATCACTACAGCTAGCTTGAGACTTAAATTACAGAAAGAAATCACTTACAGACAATAGCAACTGACGATAGATTTGTCGAGTGCGTCTTTATTGTATAGCTGAAATAGTTCTAAATACTCAACGGTCACAGCTTTCTCATGGTAGTAATGCTCCTGGTTGACATTCACCATGAGGGACTCTTGATTGGAAATCTTGGTAATGTCGATGTACCATTGATGCAATTCATACATTCTCGTTGGGAGCTTATTGACCTCCTCTGGCTCGACCAAAGGTTGGCCCCGGGCATATTTCCGTTTTATTTCCTCCTCTCTAGTCGGAGACATGGGCTCGATATCGAGGAGTTGTCCAACAGTGATCCCGATCGATTCAGCCTGCGCAATATGCTCCTCGGTTATTACCACATCGCCCACCCCGGGAACGTTAACGGTTTGCCCACAATAATATTGGGCGCGCCTACTCTCATGTGTTGTTGGCACAACAAGCGGGGGGATTGATTGCGCCGCCTATTCTCCTAGTTGGGGAATGGTTTTACCGCTCCTTTTGCCAGCTGATTTGCTCGAGCTCGAGCTCGCGTCTTTCTGTAGACGTGCTCGATTTAACTTCTTGATGTGGCGCTCATAGTCTGTGTCAACAGGCTTGGGAGCTAGTGCTCTAGCCATACGAATGAAGTGGTCAATCTTTTCCACAGGCACTTTCTCCCTTGGCGGCGGTGGCAGTTTCGGTGCAAAATGGGCTTCCACCTCGGCCTTCGATATGGCTACGTTTTCCTCCTCGGACTTGTCGTAAGGCCTCTGCGGAAGAGGCACGACGCTTGGACCATATTGAAATCGCTTGCCTCCGCCTGTACCTCCAGTACTACCTCGACTTGTACCGCTATGCACCATAGCTGAGGCAGCTCTCTTTCGTGATTGCTGAGGTGGCGAAGACGGCTGATGTGGCTGAGTTGGAGGAGGAGGAGTGGCCTGAAGCTGTGCCGGACTTGGAGGAGGAGTTGCCTGAAGCTGTGCCAGACTTGGAGGAGGAGTGGCCTGACGCTTTGCCGGACTTGGAGGAGGAGGAGTGGCCTGAAGCTGTGCCGGACTTGGAGCAGGAGTGGCCTGACGCGTTGGTGGACTTGGAGGAGCGGGAGTCTGCTGAGTCGGTGGCAGACTGCGACGAGGAGTCGGATGACGCGGTGTCAGTGGCCTTCGAAAGATGATGCAATCCTTTCTCCATAGGATGATACGATGGTTGGCCTCTCCTAGTGTGTGCTCATCGTCACCTCCAGGAATGTCAAGCTCTAGCCCCGAATATTGGTCCACCACCTCATCAACCAAGACACGAGCATAGCCCGCTGGAATCGGGTTGCAATGGAAGGTTGCCTCGGGGGGATTTGTAGAAGCAAGGGCGTCCGCCACCTTCATGGATATGTTCTTCATTTTGAAGTGTAGCTCGCAATTAGTGTTCTCCATGATGTAATCCACTAGGAAGCTATCCAGCAATGCGTCGCCCGGGGCGGAACCCACGCCTCTTCTCGGCATGGATGGGACAGTGCTATCCAATGGTGGATCATCCGCTAGCTACTGAGACCCCCTTTGCTGGCTAAGTGAGTCGATCTGCTCCTGCTGCCGCTGGAATTTGACTGCCAAGTCCGCGTGCGCTGATTCTAGGCCTTGAAGGCGTTCATAGTCTAGCTTCCTCTGCTCCTCCTCCATCTTCCTCTTCTTCTCCTCCGCAATCTTCTTTCTCGCACGGGTTCTGTAGTCGGCGTTCCAGTCCGAAAACCCCTCATACCACGGAATAGCGCCCATGCCTCGTGTTCTTCCCGGGTGTTCAGGATTTCCCAGGGCACGCGTAAGCTTGTCGTTCTCTCTGTTGGGCTCGAACAACCCCGATCGAGCCTCTTCTATTGCAACAAGTAGCTTATCTTCGGCTCCGTCCAGACATGCCTTCTTCGAAACTTTGCCTGTCTTCGGGTCCAACTCCCCCCCATGCGCATAGAACCAAGTCCTGCACCTGGGGGCCCAGCTCAATGTTTCTGGAGTGACACCTGCATCTAGCATCTCTTTCTCAAACTTATCCCACTTAGGCATTCCCACCGCATAGCCACCTGGCCCCAGCTTATGGAACTTATCCTTTTTTGCGGCATTGGCCTTGTTTATTCTCGACCGTTCCTTAGATAATTCCGAATCCTTGAATTTCACGAAATCGTCCCAATGAGCACTTTGCTTCTCTAGTGTTACCTCGAATACTGGAGTCTTCCTTCCTCCCTTGACGTACTTGTCCCATTCACGAATCTTGTGGTTCTTGAATGCAACCGCCGTCTTCCTAAGAGTAGCGTCCTTGACTTTCTCCACATCTACATCTGTGAAATGATCTGGTAGGGTGAAATGTTCCATGAGCGTTTCCCAAAGCAAATGTTTTTGTCTGTCGTCGACAAAAGTAACTCCTGGACATGGCTTTGCTGGCTCTCTCCATTCTTGAAGGGAGATCGGGAGTTGGTCCTTCACAAGAACTCCGCACTGACGAATGAACTTGTCCGCAATCTTCTTAGGCGCTAATGGTTCGCCATTAGGTCTGATTGCCTCGATATTGTACTTTACGCCCTCCTTCAACTTTTTGTTCGGGCCTCGTTTCGTCCTGTTGCCTGAAGATTTGCTCGATCCGGATGGCTGAAAGAAGAAAGATCGATTCGTTAATATATCTTCAAGTCATTTAAAACATGTGATGATCACCAGATGCCTGCTTATATAAATATATATACCTCGCCGGTCTTTGTTGTTTCAAGATCAACATTTTCTTCGTCATGTTCATAGTTCATGACTTCATCAATTCGGTCATCACGATCGAATATCATATCACCCTCCCCGGTGTTGTTTAGATATTCGGAGCCGTCATAATCTTCTTCATTATGATCATCATCTGGCCCGCAAGGATTGCGTATGATATTGAACAGGGCCTCTTCTTCCTCTCTGCCGGTATTGTCCGCCATAGGTTTTGTTTAACTAATCCAAAAGAAATATATTCAAATTACAATGCATGGATGCAATCAATTAATAAGGAAAAACTGAACCAATCATAGTACATAATAAGCATCATCGAATATAATCTCGAATACGTCGTCTCGAATCATAGATATAATCTCGAATACATCGTCTCGAATAATAGATATAATCTCGAATACATCGTCTCGAATAATAGATATAATCTCAAATACATCGTCTCGAATAATATATAATCTCGAATACATCGTCTCGAATATTATATATCGAGTACATCACTGGCTAGGTAGCTAATAAAGATCGAATACTACAGAAGAATCTAGGACACTCGCGGTTCCTGCGGCGCGGGCGGTGGACACCCAAAGAGAAGTAACCCTCATAGGATCATAGCTGAAGTGAGATCCCTGAAGAAACTGTCAGGTATTGGAGAACCTGCCGCCCTCTAACGCAACCATGTAGTGATGGACGTGCTCGTCCTCCTCCCTGACACGGCGACGTACCACCTCCGGCGGGGCCGGCTCCCTCCGCACCGAAACTGGCCCACGCGAATGCCACCAAACGAGATCAGGGTCGATGACGGGACCCGGGGCCGGGTTCCTCATCAAGCGGCGCGCCCCTCTAGGCAGCACCTCCCAGTGCCAGCCCGGCGGAGCCCAGTCCCGGACATGGGTCAGCCGGACGTCGTCGCGGACGGGTCGACGGCGAGGATGCGGGCCGGGCATCGTCGAGAACAAACACTAGCTATATGCCCGCAAAAAGTAACATTTTTTTAATGATTGGATTTTGATAACTAAAATTTCTAACATTTCTATATAACTAACATTCCTATAACATTTCTAACAATGCTATATAACTAACATTTCTATAACATTTCTAATATTTCTATAACTAAAAAACAGAAGAAAAAAATTATAACATTTCTATATATATAACTAACATTTGTATAACATTTCTAATATTTCTATAACTAAAAAAAAGAAAAATTTCTAACTTTTTTATAACTATTTCTATAACTAAAAAACAGAAAAATTTCTAACAATTCTAACATTTCTAACAATGCTATATAACTAACTATTTCTATAACTAAAAAAAGAAAAGTTTCTAACATTTTTATAACTATTTCTATAACTAAAAAACTAAAAAATGTATGTATGTGTGTGTGTGTGTGCTCACCGGTGAGGCGACGGGGGGCGGCGACGGGGACGGCGACGGGCGCGGCGACGACGGGGATGGCGACGACGGGGACAGGGACGGGGCGGCGACGACGGGGACGGGGACGTACGGGCCGGGGCGGCGACGACGGGGACGGGGCGGCGATGGCGGGGACGGGGACGACGCGGGACGGGCCGGGACGGCGTGGCTGTGACGACGGGGACGACGGGGACGGGGACGACGGGGCGGCGACGATGGGGACGGGGCGGCGACGGGGGCGGCGACGAGGGATATGGAGACGGGGGCGGCGGGCGACGGGGCAGAGGAGAAGAAGCAGATGAGAAACTGAAATTTTTGAAGTGTTTAGTTATATAGGATGGACCTTTAGTACCGGTTGGAGCCACCAACCGGTACTAAAGGCCTGTTTTGGCCAGGCCAAGCGGCGGGAAGCGCACCCCCTTTAATACCGGGTGGTGGCTCCAACCGATACTAAAGGCCTCCCCTTTAGTACCGGTTGGTGCCACCACCCGGTACTAAAGGGGGTGCGCTGGCGCAGGTGCGGTGTGGCAAGTTTAGTCCACCTCGCTAGCCGAGGGGCGTCCGCACTGGTTTATAACCCCCCGTGTGGTAGCTCTCTCGAGCTCCTCTCCAAAGCAGGCCTACTGGGCCTACATGTTCTGTGCTGCCCTGTGGGCCTACTGGGCCTTTATGGGCCTGCATCCTGGCCCAACAACAGGTTGGGTTTCTAGTCGTATGCAGGCCGCTCTGGCCCAGTAGGCGGGCTTTTTTATTTTTTTTGCTTTATTTATTTTTGAGTTGTTTTTTGTGTATTTAGAGTTTCTTTGTGAATATTTTTTCTTTAGGTACAAAAAATTACAAACTTTCTGTTAGTGCCCGTAGTTTTCAAATTTGAATAGTTTAAATTTTGAATTATTTGAAATTAGTGTGAATCACTAGTTTGTGAATAACTTAACTTTAAAAATCAGTATATTTAGAGTTTCTTTGTGAATATTTTTGCTTTAGGTACAAAAAATTACAAACTTTCTTTTAGTGCCCGTAGTTTTCAAATTTGAATAGTTTAAATTTTGAATTATTTGAAATTAGTGTGAATCACTAGTTTGTGAATAACTTAACTTTAAATATCAGTAAAGGCATGAAAGAATTTGTTTGCACATAAAATTTCTTCGCGTTTAAATGCCAAAACACATAACTACCCTAACTATTACAGAGATTCCCTCCTGGGTGTGAAACACAGAATAAAGTGATGATAGTGAAGCCGATCACATCCCAGATCTTTGGGTGTGAAACTTTTTCTTCGCGTGTGTCCCTTTGCGCCGTAACCATGGAAAATCTTCATCATTTAATGGGATGCTCGGGTCAATATTCACTGTGAATGGAGCAATTTCATCAAACTTTTCATAATCTTCTGACATGTCTGTCTTGTCATCCACTCCCATGATGTTTCTCTTCCCAGAAAGAACTATGTGCCGCTTTGGCTCATCGTACGATGCATTCGCTTCCTTATCTTTTCTTTTTCTTGGCTTGGTAGACATGTCCTTCACATAGAAAACCTGTGCCACATCATTGGCTAGGACGAATGGTTCGTCTGCATACGCAAGATTGTTGAGATCCACTATTGTCATTCTGTACTGCGGGTCTTCCGTTACCCCGCCTCGTGTCATATTGACCCATTTTCACCGAAACAAAGGGACCTTCAAACCACGTCGATAGTCAAGTTCCCATATGTCCTGTATATAACCATAATATGTTTCCTTTCCCGTCTTGGTTTCTGCATCAAAGCGGACACCACTGTTTTGGTTGGTGCTCTTCTTATCTTGGGCGATCGTGTAAAATGTATTACCATTTATCTCGTACCCTTTTAAAGTCATTATATTCGAAGATGGTAACTGGGACGGCAAGTACAGGTCATCTTCAATAGAGGTGTCATGCATGGTACGTGTCTGCAACCAGCTGGCGAAACTCCTGGTTTGTTCATGTGTAATCCAGTCATCAGACCGCTCTGGGTGTTTGGAGCGTAGCAAATTCTTGTGTTCATCCATATACGGAGCCACCAAGGCGGAATTCTATAGAACTGTGTAGTGTGCTTCAGTGAGAGAATGTCCGTCCATACATATTATTTGTTCCCCTCCTAGCGTGCCTTTTCCATCCAGTCTGCCCTTATGCCGCGATTCAGGAACACCAATCGGCTTAAGGTCAGGAATAAAGTCAATACAAAACTCAATGACCTCCTCATTTTCATGGCCCTTGGAGATGCTTCCTTCTGGCTTAGCACGGTTATGAACATATTTCTTTAAGACTCCCATGAACCTCTCAAAGGGGAACATATTGTGTAGAAATACAGGACCCAAAACGTTAATCTCTTCGCATAGGTGAACTAGGACGTGCGTCATGATGTTGAAGAAGGATGGTGGGAACACCAACTCGAAACTGACAAGACATTGCACCAAATCATTCTCTAACCTTGGTATGATTTCTGGATCGATTACCTTCTGAGAGATTGCATTGAGAAATGCACATAGCTTCACAATGGCTAATCGAACATTTTCCGGTAGAAGCCCCCTCAATGCAACCGGAAGCAGTTGCGTCATAATCACGTGGCATTCATGAGACTTTAGGTTCTGGAACTTTTTCTCTGCCTTGTTTATTATTCCCTTTATATTCGACGAGAAGCCAGACGGTACCTTAATACTGAGCAGGCATTCAAAGAAGATTTCCTTCTCTTCTTTGGTAAGAGCGTAGCTTGCATGACCTTGATGTATGCCGTCTTTTCTGTGCATACGTTGCTGGTCCTCCCGTGCCTCAGGTGTATCTTTTGTCTTCCCATACACACCCAAGAAGCCAAGCAGGGTCACACAAAGATTCTTCGTCACGTGCATCACGTCGATTGCGGAGCGGACCTCTAGGTCTTTCCAATAGGGCAGGTCCCAAAATATAGATTTCTTCTTCCACATGGGTGCGCGTCCGTCAGCGTCATTCGGAACAGGTTGTCCACCAGGACCCTTTCCAAAGACCACCTTCAAATCCTTGACCATATCATGTACACCAGCACCAGTACGGTGGCGAGGCTTCGTACGGTGATCCGCCTCACCTTTGAAATGCTTGCCTTTATTTCTTACGGGATGCCTGCTCGGAAGAAATCGACGATGTCCCAGGTACACATTCTTCTTACAATTAGCCAAATATATACTGTCGGTATCGTCCAAACAGTGCGTGCATCCGCGGTATCCCTTGTTTGTCTGTCCTGAAAGGTTACTGAGAGCAGGCCAATCATTGATGGTCACGAACAGCAACGCCTTTAGGTCAAATTCTTCCCCCATGTGCTCATCCCACGCACGTACACCTGTTCCATTCCACAGTTGTAAGAGTTCTTCAACTAATGGCCTTAGGTACACATCAATGTCGTTGCCGGGTTGCTTAGGGCCTTGGATGAGCACTGGCATCATAATGAACTTCCGCTTCATGCACAACCAAGGAGGAAGGTTATACAAACATAGAGTCATAGGCCAGGTGCTATGGTTGCTGCTCTGCTCCCCAAAAGGATTAATGCCATCTGCACTTAGACCAAACCATACGTTCCTTGCGTCATCTGCAAACTCCTTCCTGTACTTTCTTTCCATTTTTCTCCACTGCGACCCGTCAGCGGGTACTCTCAACTTTCCGTCTTTCTTACGGTATTCTCTGTGCCATCGCATCGCCTTGGCATGCTCTTTGTTTTGGAACAAACGTTTCAACCGTGGTATTATAGGAGCATACCACATCACCTTGGGAGGAATCTTCTTCCCGAGGCGCTCGCCCTCGACATCACCAGGGTCATCGCGGCTGATCTTATAGCACAATGCACCGCATACCGGGCAAGCGTTCAAATCCTCATACTCACCACGGTAGAGGTTGCAATCATTAGGGCATGCATGTATCTTCTACACCTCTAACCCTAGAGGGCAGACAGCCTTCTTTGCTTCGTACGTACTCTTGGGCAATTTGTTGTCCTTTGGAAGCATATCCTTTATCATTACCAGCAACTTTCCAAATCCCTTGTCAGATACACCATTCTCTGCCTTCCATTGCAGCAATTCCAGTGTGGTGCCCAGCTTTTTCTTGTCATCTACGCAATTTGGGTACAACAATTTTTTGTGATCCTCTAACATGCAATACAACTTCTTCTTCTCCAAATCACTTGCGCAGTTTCTCTTTGCATCGGTAATGGCCCGACCTAGATCATCAACGGGCTCATCCGATGCCTCTTCTTCAGCTTCTTCCCGCATTGCCAGCTCAGCTTCTTCCCGCATTACCGGCTCAGCTTCTTCCCTCATTTTTGTATCATCGTATTCAGGAAACCCATGGCCAGGATAGCTGTCGTCCTCTTCTTCTTCATTGTCTTCCATCATAACCCCTCTTTCTCCATGCTTGGTCCAAACATTATAGTGGGGCATGAAACCGGACTCAAACAGGAGGACGTGAATGGTTCTTGACGTAGAGTAATTGTGACCATTCTCACAGCCAGCACATGGACAATGCATAAAACCATCTGCTCACTTGTTTGCCTCAGCCGCAAGCAGAAAAGTACGCACGCCATTAATGAACTCGGGAGAGCATCGGTCATCGTACATCCATTGCTGGCTCATCTTCAATACACAGCACCGAAAACATCAAATTAATACAATACATAAAGTTCATACATAAAGATCATACAACACTTAAATGCAGCAAACTAATAACTCTCTAGCTAAAGAATTTAAATGCAATAACAAATGCGATCAAGATTGCAACTAAGGTAACAATTGATCCAACCGCATAATGATACCAAGCCTCACTATGAATGGCATATTTTCTAATCTTTCTAATCTTCAAGCGCATTTTCTCCATCTTAATCTTGTGATCATCAACGACATCGGCAACATGCAACTCCAATTCCATCTTCTCCCCCTCAATTCTTTTCAATTTTTCCTTCAAATCCTCATTTTCTCTTTCAACTAAATTTAACCTCTTGACAATAGGGTCGGTTGGAATTTCTGGTTCAACTACCTCCTACATACAAATATCTATGTCAACTTGATGGGCATAATTTATCATAAACATGAAATGCAATGAATAGTTTTATAAGAGAATATACCACATCCGAATCATAACCCGGACGAGGGCCGACGGGGACGGATATCAAAACCATGGCACTATGTATAACAAACAACGTATGGGTAAGATAATTATATGAGTAACTATATATCCAAATCACACAAACATCAATTTTTTATATAAAACTTCATGAACAAGAGGCTCACCACAAGGTGGTGCCGGCGACGGGACGTTGCGAGCGATCGACGGTGGTTACGACGAAGATTTAGAAGGTACTAAGTAAACCACACCTACATATGCAAACTAAGTGTTATTTTTTACCTCAAATTGCATATAAATCAAATACTAGCACATATATATAATTCCTCCCAAATTACTAAACTCAAAAATCAATCACTATATAAAGCATTGCACGAGCTAATCTAGCAATGAGAGATGAAAGTAAAAAGTTGCTAACCTTTGTGATCATTTGAATGGATGGGGGCCTTCAAATCTTGACAAATTTTGGGCAAAATGTGTGGTGAGCTTGAGAGGAAGAGGGAAAAGAACAGAGAGGAGAGGGGAAAGGGGAAGAACAGAGCGAGCTCGGCTGGACGAAGGGTCTATGTAGGACGACCTTTAGTACCGGTTCGTGATACGACCCGGTACTAAAGGTGCTGGAGGGGCCCCGGACTGACAACATCCTGCCACCACTTACTTTAGTACCGGTTCGTGGCACGAACCGGTGCTAAAGGTTCGCCACGAACCGGTACTAATGAGAGCGGCCCGGCTAGCCGTTGGAACCGGCACTAATGTACACATTAGTGCCGGCTCAAATTCAAACCGACACTAATGTGCTTCATGTTTGACCCTTTTTCTACTAGTGGAAGGGAACGACACGGAGGCAGGGAAGACTCGGCAGTTGTTTCCCACGCGGAGGGGAGTACGACTGTACGAGGGTTTACTGGTTCGTCTGCCGTCGCCGGATAATAACAGTAGGTGTGGGTGAGTAGAGGGATGGCTAGGCCAGCGATGGGAGTACGGTGGGGCGGTGAGGCCTGCGCAGCAGCAGAGCCGGCCGCGGGAAGGAGGGAGCAGGCAGTCCCGCCGGCGCGTGTTTGAGCGGCTGGAGCATGAAGAGCAGAGATTGAAGAAGCACGACGGCCGTTGGATGGCCATCCAACAGTCACTGCTTGTGCGTCAACCTTTTTTTAGGAAAGCCTCAAATCTGTGGAAAATAGCATACATCCCATCTACCATTATTTCTAATAATTTACAACCAATTTGCTAATTATTAAGGTTTTTTTGGAGCCCATATTCTTTTTGTTAGCATTACAGCTCATATTGTGGCCACGGTTAAAAAATTATACAAAATTTTGCATATTTCGGTGCGGTCCAAACTGTTTTTAATCCCGAAATTTCGACTCACATTCAAACTGATTTTAAAAATAAATGTATATCAATATAAAATCCAACAAATTCTCCATGCACAAAAATTAATGTAATTTCAAATCTCGAAATGAAGAAAAGATATTTGAAACTAACTGCTGGTTTGATGTGTTTTAAAAATGTACAACCCATTTCTCATTACTGATGGGCCATTTTCTCGGCCAGCCGAATGAAAGATCTCCTTGTCTTGAAAGATTTGCAGCCCAACAGGCCCGACAAAGCGACTTACTTGGCAACTCACAAAAAAACGGGGCTGTGGCCGTGGACCCAGCTGTCAGCCTCTCCACGTACAGTACTCTTCCGATGGAATGTCGTTGACCACCTTGACCATGCCGCGCCGAGAGCACCAAGGCGGTGGATGACGGCGAGGCCTAGGAAGGGGACGACGTGGAGCCGGGGAAGACGCGGCAGTGGATGCCCACGCGGAGAGGAGTACGAGGGTTCACTGGTTCGGCTATGGTGTGAGGCTGCCGTCGCCGCAGGGCCTGGTTAGCGGTGGGAGTAGTAGGGGGCGATGAGGCCTCATCGGCAGCATAGCCGGCCACTGGAGGCAGGAGCAGGCGGTCTCCCCGGCGGTGGTTTGGGTGGCTGGTGCAAGAAGAGCAGCGATTGAAGAAGCAGCAGGACCGTTCGATTCAAATCCAACGGTTACTGCTGCTAGAATCGTTTGTTGACTAAGTTGACAAACCCTGCGTACGCATCAACTTAGTAGGCCCACAGGTCAGCCTCCCAACCGGTGCGCCCCAGATGTCAGTGGGAGGAATCATTTTTTCACGTAATAAGGAGGCAATTGATTATGTGTGGCCAGGCCAGCGGAGGGAGTAGGGTGGGCCGGGGAAGCCTGCGCGGCATCACAGCGGGCCACAAGAGGAGGGAGCAGGCAGTCCCGCCGGCACTAGTTTGGGCGGCTGGAGCAGGAAGATCAGAGATTGAAGAAGCACGTCGGCCGTTGGATGGACATCCAACACTAATTGCTGTTAGAATCGTGTGTTCACTAACAAAGCCTTGCGTAAACAAGTCAGCCTCGAAATATGTGGCGTGTACAGCCCATTTGCTATTATTTTTATAATTTTTACTCATTTTCTAATTCATATGGAATTTATTGCAGCCCGTTTTCCATTTTTAGAATTGCTGGCCATTTTCTGGTTAGTACCAGGGTCAAAAAATTAACTAAATATGTGGGAAATTTTGAAAATTTGCAAATTTTTGCTGGGGAACGAAATATTCTTAATCCAAAAATTAATAGCCATACTAAAACAAATTTAAAAATAAATTAGTACTATGTCATGTTAAATCCAATGAAATACGTATAAGATATCAGTGAAGAACAAAAACAAAAAAAGAAACTTATATCCCATTTGTTATAATTTTTTTGGAATTTTCAACCCCTTTTGATATTACTTTTAACAGACATTGACCATACTCTTAAGCCAGGCCAGAATGCATCCCTCCTCGTCTTGAAAGATTTGCAGCCCAGTAATTCGGAGAAAACAAATAGGCCTAGCTTTGGTATTCTTCAAAAAGAAATACCGGGCTACCTATTTTCCCAAAGAACTGGTGCATGAGCATTTAGCTTTATTTACTTATTTATTTACTTATTTATGTTTAGGGGATCATGAGCATGTACCTGGGCCGGATTCATGTGAGAGCCTCCCTTCCAGTTAATTATGGGCTTCTCTATTGGGCCTTCATCAGTGGGCTGCATGTTATCAACAAGTGGAAAATGTGTTCCGAGTTTCAAAAAAAATGTGTTCTGTACGATAAATAGTATGCGCTACGTACGGTACGGGGCACTAAAGGATCGAACCATGCAACGACTTCCAAAACATTGTGTTTGTCGTTCTAACAACACATTTATTCAACCAACAGACGAAATATACTACTGATTGTACATTGAAAACAGCAACAACAGCAACCAGGGCTGGGGGTGCAACAGAAGCAGTAAGCAGGCCAGAAGAGTGAAGACGCAGCTCTCTCTTCCAAACCAAACATCAGCCATCATTACAAAAGGGATACCAAAAGAGAACAAGTGTATGCATCAAACTAAATAAAGATCCTACTACACCAAGTGTACGCATCTAACAAACTGGCTCAGTTGGATGTTACTATTTTTTTCGAAACAGAGGCAAAAGAATTGCCTCATCGATTAATTAAGAAGAAGAGAATTGCCTGGTTAATCTACGGAAAATCGGGCTAAAACCAAAGACATTACTATTTATTAAGCTGCAGTGGAGTCGCAGATGGAGAGGAGTGGGAAACTTCACTGGTTCGGGTGCGCGGCAGCACAGCCGCGGTGGTTAGAAGGGAAAACATAAATTGGACACGGCATTACTTTTATAAGAGACCTGCGTTTTATACCCCGCAGTAGGCATACTAACAAGTTCACAGACAAATACAACAGAATAGGTAAACATTCATATCAAACTCAGGTTCACAGGACACGTTCATATCCATAGCCAACATTCACAATCAACAACTCAAAAGATTCATATATACACAAGCTCAACATATCTATGCATCCAAATGATTGATAGATCACACGACAATATTCATACATAATTTACAAAAAGATTCAGATATACGCATGTTCAGTATGTTTATGCATCCAAATGATTGAGATCACAGCCAATATGATCCATGGACGAACTTTAATTACCTAGGGTACAGACTGGTAAATGGTGTTCAATCAGAGGTACTTCTTGCTAAAATTAGTTCTTGTACGAGTAAACTTTCGAGTACATAAGAGGCAGCACAGACAATCTGAACTTTGCTTGTAGGTTTATCCTCAAATAGTGGCCTCGTGCCCAGGGAGGTTTGAGCAACTTGGCCATTACTTTCATCCAGCCAGTTTACTGGGTCATCTTGGTCCTATATCTCGCCAAAATTCTACAATGAAGACAAGAAAGGAGACGGTTGAGAAAATGAACCACCCAAATTTTTTGTGCAGTTCAACTGAAATGGAGCATCCTTGGCGTGCAGACTGATTAAGTGCCAGATGAATATACGCGTCAACCAACTTGTCTGGAATCTTTAGACTCCATGCCATATAGTTCGCTACCATATGCCGATAACCAAAAGGCACAAGTTGGGACCAAAGACTGGACTGCATTTTTCTTGGCTATGCACCAAGCAATATTTTTGGCGTTCACTCTCCTAACACTTGGAGTTTGACAATTGGTTGACGCCGGTTGATACTCAAATGAATATAGGCACTTCTTGTCAACATCGATGCTTGTCTGAGTGAACTTTGGAGTACATAGCAGCAGCATAAGTACCTGTCCATCTGATCATTTTGTGCAGTTCTACTGAAATCACCCGAGTTTGTGTTTGTGTTTGAGAAAGAGATGTTGATGAGGAAGAGTCGTAGGTTCTCATATGTAAGGAGCGAAAGACATCTCTGTATGAGGGGTGTGCGAGTGGCACACATGGGAATAGTAGAGAGAAATGAGACCCCGGGAGACAAAGTTTTATGTTTGTGTGAGAGAAAAAGATTCCACATGGAGAATCATAGTTAGAGACACATAGCAGGGAGCGAGATATACTTAGAGAGAGATAGAGTGATGAAGGTCGAGGGAGAGAGTACCGTCAGTGTGTTACGAAGATAAAAGATCATTGTCGACATACAGGTAGCACGAGAGATACCTGAGAGACGATGAACGCGTATAGGTCCAGAGAGATAGTCCTATATAAGCATGAGTGATAGCTATATGAGACGAATATCTGGATTAAAGGGGATTCAATATTTAAACTGGAGATCACGACATCGATAATATCATAACGCAAATTGGTGTATCAAACATGCATATTCATTTGAATTTGGGCACACGTGTAATGTTATATAGTTTATCAATATTGGTGATCCATAGATTGTTCAATTACAAACAATGCATGGTTTATATGCAATTAATTTCTAAACGGGATTACACTATATGTTGCGTGTGTGAAACACATTATACATGTTTGAGAAGTAAAAAACCCGCATGAGACACACATTAATTGGAGACAGTTAGCGAGGAATGCATACATTGGATTTCAACATAAAGTGGTTTCAAATATTTGAAAATCCAAATTGATGGATACAACCTTATGAATCTGAGATCATGCCATTTGTAAACCATATTTATGTATAAATGGTGTTGTGCTTTTGAAAGTATATATAAAAAATGATGTATATAGAATGTAATTCCAATTGAAAATGGATCCCGCCCGAAAAAAATAGAATACAAACGGGATTCGAATTGAGTTGGCACGGTAAACGTGCACTCTGCAAAATTTGAACGAAGCGGGGAAAGTCGCAGTAACCACCCGGAACCAAAATCTGCGAGATGGAAATCACTGCTGCCTATCCCTGCCACGCAAAGCCTATATGCTGGATTTCCATAGGTTTCGATAGGGGTAGGTTTGTAATTTCACCCAAACGTGACGTAACCGCCTCTCACCCGGATTCATACACAGTGGGAGCCAAAACACAGTGTGTCCTCGGCCGAAATCGACTCCCTCCCCGATTCATATTCATACACGGTGGGCACCAAAAACAAACTCTCGTCGGCAAATATTCGGTGTATGCGAGATTACCGTCCTATCCTCGACCGACTAGTGTTGCTGTGATGTAGTAGAAATTTGAAACGGGGGCTAAGTTTGTAAATTTCCTCGCATTTGAGACAAGCGCGCCCTGAATACATGGTTCCCCCCTTCCTCTCTACCTCCCTTTTCCCCACTCGTACTCCGTGGGCGCCAAAACACCCTCTCCACCCCACCCTCCTCCGTCCGCCGCCATCCGCCACCCCATCCACTGCCGTCCTCCTCCACCATGCCGGAGCTGATACCCCGACGCCGCCGTCCATTACAAGAGATCGACCTCTCTCATCCACGGCTTCGGACTGGGATCCTTGCATCCCGTCCTCTCGCTTCATCCCCGCCGTCGTCCACCTTGCCGGCGCCGCTCCTACGACCGTCTCGTCCACCGCGCCCCGCCGCCACTGTCTACCCTCCTAGATCTGCTTCCACGCCGCCGACAGCCATCGCTACCGCAGCACCATCAAATTCTCAGCAGATGCGTACACGGCGCCGCACTAGAAGCGGTACTCTTTCGTATCTGCTCAACTTATTTATCGCAACAAGAAAATAGATCGCCACTGCTTTACTCTGATTTCTTGTCTTGGTTGCGAAGTTGCCTTTGTCCGGTTTGCAACTTCAGATCCGCCATGGCACGCTCAACACCATACTCGCAATGCTTATGGTTTTCCCCTTTTATATTCCATACTAGTTAAATCATAGTAGACTAAATTTCAAAATTGGGTCAGTCGATTTTTCAGAGCTCGCCGGAGTTCGCTAGTGCAATCGAAGGGGCTCGGGTTGTTGTGGGGCCTCGCCGAACGAAGAAAACTCGACGCGGGTGGGGGTTGGGGTGGGGGTGGCGGAGGAACACAGGCGGTGGGGGCCGGTGGTCCGGCCGGCGGCCCGTGCGGTGTTCTGTATGGGAAGAATCAGAGACAAGGAAGAAGAAGGGTTAGGAGACGTAGGATCTTCATCCAACCGCCTGAAATGGTCGAGAGACAGCTGGGAGTTGCATTCTTAATGCGCTCTGGTTCATCATGTGTGGGCACTGCGCAACCAACATTTTATTATCCAAAATCTGCTTGCTTTTCTTTACCATGTTCCTCTTCCGTTCTTCTTTAATATGTACTCTCTCCGTTCCTAAATACAAGTCTTTGTATAGATTCCACCATGGACTACATATGGAGCAAAATGAGTAAATCTACACTCTAAAATGTACCTGGATACATCTGTATGTGATCCATAGTGGAAATATCTACCAAGACTTATATTTTGGAACGGAGGGAGTACGATAGTAGTGCAGTATGTTCCTTGTACTGAAGATGAGCAGGGACATTTGCAGTGTAGAGGTCTATACGGTCAGTTGTGATGGACACTTTGAGCCTCTTTGATTCGTAGGATCTTGTAAACATAGGAATAGGATTTGTAGTGGCCTGCCCACTTGAATCCTATAAGAATAGCAAGGAAATGCGGGGAGCTGTGTCGCCTTTGAGAGTTACATTGATATTAACAGTACCGCACCTTCACTTGAAGAGAGCTGGTATCCAAAGCCTTTCTAGCCGTACCGGCAATACTAGCACATATATTCCAGCAAGTTCCACTTTGCTGATTTTACTCTGATGCTTAAGGTTTTCCCATTATATCTACACTATGATCTATGTAGCTGCTTTGTGTCGCACTAGCAGCAGTCCACTCTTGAAGCTAAACACTGCAATGACTTACAAAATTGGCACCAAGGCATTGAGTGCCATTCTGGATGCAATGAAACTCATACGCTCCCCACCTGTTGATTCTTGTTCAGAATATGATCCTAATGACTATTCTAACCTCGAGGAGTCAAAGGCAGATGGCCTGTCTGTTCACCCATCAAGGTGCCTATTCTAATTTGGCAATGTTTTATTGATTGCGGGTATCTTTAATATGTTGTCTTGCATTTCTTCTACTTTGTTGCACCGCCATCTGCTTAGTTTACTCATCATATATGTCGAGATGCCATGCCCATCCATTATCAATACATATTCCATCTGTCATCATACCATGTTTTTCCACTCAAATGATGTTCTTGTGCATCATACATCAAAAAGGAAGAGGGTGATTGCCGAACCTGAAGGAGCACCAGCAAAGTCCTTGAAAAACGTGGTGGTGCTGGAGAAATCAGACATCACCCCACTTATATTGGCTGTACAACCAGTGACACAAAACGTAGGACCGACTCCAGCAGACTGTACCCATACTTCATTGGCCACACCACTAGCCCCACCACACAGGACTTGCACTCCAGCAAAAGGTATACCGGTTTCATTTGCCATAGCACCAGCTGTACCACAGAAAAATCCCACTCTAGCAAAAAGTACAACAAGTCCACTGGCCGAAGACCTATCCCAACTACAGAGACGGCCAATTCCTGCAGATTGGAACCCCATTCCATTTATTCCCAGTTTAAAAGACAATGCTTTCAATGTTGTTAGGGACTACGTGCATATATTCCCATCATGGGAAGATTATTGTGAAGACAAACACCATTTTCACATCTTCCTCTCCAACTTACGTGTAAGTGCTATTATTCATGGCTATTATTTTCCTGTTTTCTGCTAATTGAACACATCAATGATTTACATTACATTGTTGTAACTAGGCGAGGGTCAGTCTGGATAGTCATGACGAGCAAAGCTTGCTTGTGCTTTTCAAGGAAGCATTGTAGCAGTATCCGTGTTACCTGAGGAAATCACACTTTGATGGCAAGTCTATAAACAAATTTCTGGTGAAGTCTCCTGTGCCAAATTTAGAAGACATTGAATGGAAAAACCTTGTTATGCACTGGTCTCGTTCCCAGGATGAGGTACTGTCTATGAAATCACATGATAATTTGAACTTCTACTTTTCCGCATGTGCCTTACGGATCTTTTTTGCAGGAAATCTTCTCGAAGAAGAATTCCGGTTTGACAAGAACGACAGGATATCGCAAATATGCTGCCCGCTGCTTTGCTCTTGTTAGTACCTGTTGTCCTGTATCACTGTACTTGCATACATACCTGGTTCATTATGTGACAACGGTATGCATGATAGCTTGCTTATCAATTGTTCGCTCCAAATTATCTGATCTGTATGAATGGTTACATTAGTGTAGAATATATCCAATGCCAATGTTTTTTATCTCTGCATTGTTCTTGTAAGTACATGCTGTCCTTTATCAGTGTACTTATAATGACAGGTAGTTGTTTATGTACCATCACTCTGCAGCTTATTTTCCTTTGCCCTCCATTTTCTACACATCGGATCTATATTTACTCTTACCATATGGTTGGTACTGAAGAAGTTTAGCTGTGCATTGCTCTTGGCTGTACCTTTTGCCTGTATCGCTGCACTTACATTTATAGCTACTTGGTTATGTAGCATCACTCTTCATCTTATCTTAAATATTTTCCTTTTTTTTATATTATCACATCTATATTTACTCTTAACAAAATGTAGAATAAAGGCAATGCTTTTGAAGAAGATTCTGTGGTAAACTTCTTGAATTGCCCCCCCCCATCAACATGGACAAGGCCTTTATAGAGCCTATCTTCACCAGTAATGTAAGTTTGTCCATCGCAAGCCTTCAAACTTTGTTGTATATATTTGGTTAGGCATGACTGCAACAGATGTTTATTTTTGGTGTTTGCATCAAATTGCTTGTTTAAAGTTTATTGTATGTAGTTCATAAACAAAAGTTCGTCCTTTCTCAATTTAAGTTTTCAGTTGTACAACCAAGTTCCTTCTTCATACCATGTAAATTAAACTATACAGAGCAAGTGATCTTCTTTTGCACTGCATGTATGCTTCTGTTCTTCATCTGTAATCCAGTGGTGTGATGAACCTACCCACTACAGCACAATGTCATATTCTGCAATGTATTAACTATGAAAAATGCCATATCATTCTACTATTATTTAAACCGTCTCTTTAGTTGCCAATCTGAAATGGTATAAATTGACAGCACACTAACCATTGATACTTATGAGTTCTTGATCTGTAATCCAGTGGTGTCGTGAAGCTGCCAACTCCTTCACAATGTCATTTCCTGCCATGTCTTGACCTGAACAATACCATATTGTGTTAATGCAAATTTAAACTATGTCACTTTATTCGTCAGTAAGAAATGTGATGAATTGTCAGCACTGATACTTTTATGTGCAAAACCTGTCATCTGCCTGCTTGTTTATCTTTCAGAGTGAGGAAGATATAAGTGTTGAACAAGCGCAGTCTCATCATCTTGCTCAGCTGCTTGCGCTGCAGCTCCCCAGTAGGGCTAACCTTTCTTGAACTCTATTGAAGTGTTGTTGGTTTTGTATATTATTTGTCGGCGTGTTTATTTGCACTGGTGGCGATCTTTGATGCCCAGTGTATGTAATTTGCTGTCTGCTTGTGCTTTATTATCATAGTGGCGAACTTTGATGCCCAGTGGATGTAATATGCCGTAATTTCTTTATTGTATAGTATAGGTTTTTTCTTATTCACGATGCTGCAGTTATTTTACTGTATATATATCCTGTCTTCGCAGTAAACCGGCCAAACCGTAAAATTATGGTACATAATCGGGCCGTCATGTAATCATGATGTAGGTTGGGCCTGAAACGTGCCGATCAGCTCACGGGCCGGCAGCAGCCCGAAATGAACCCCGGCCCATGATTGTGCGAATCAAATCACGGGCTTTTACCAGGCCGAAAAATTGTCTCGGTCCTTGTTTGGCCCAATCAGATATCGGCTGCGAGCAGGCCGGATGCAAACCGGGCCGTAGTTAGGCCCAACTATATGACGGGCTTTTAACAGGCTGAAATTAATATAGGGCCGAAATGTTAAATGGGCCCTTAACAGGCCAAAACTAATATCAGGCCGAATTACTAAGTGGGCCTTTAGCAAGTGGGCCCAAAACCTCTTAAAGGGCCGGACCTGATCTGGGCCGTAATTTGGCCCAGAACGTGGTAGGCTTTTAACGGGCCGGATCTCATATGGGCCACTATTAGGCCCGGAGCGTGGCAGGCCAGTAATAGACCGTATCAAATATGGGCTGGCATTTGGCCCAAAACATGGCAACCAGTTAACGGGCCGGCCTACTAGGGTCATCAAAATCTTGTGGGCCTACAGCTGGGCTGGCCCATTAATGTCGGCGAAATCTCGTGGGCCTTTAGCTGGGCCGACCCATTATGATCTGCAAGAATTTTGTGGGCCTTTACCTGGGCCGGCCTATTATGGCACACAAAAATCTTGTGGGCCTTTACCTGGGCCGGCCCATTATGGCCCGCGAAATCTTGTGGGCCTTTAGCTGGACCAGCCCATTATGGTCCACAAAATCTCGTGGGCCTTTAGCTGGGCCGGCCCATTATGATCCGCAAAATCTTGTGGGCCTTTAGTTGGGCCGGCCCATTTAAACTTGTTGGGCCGTGCCACGTGTCGACGTATCATAGGCGCCTTCTGTCCAGTGAGTGGATGACATCTGTCCCGACGATGAGCCGACACGTGTTTCCTCTAGCCAATGATGATTTTACACGTGGAAAATCCCCATTAGTCGGGGCTGTTAACGGGTTATCGGATCCAAAACCCGACCTGATAGCTTAACGACGTTCCGTTACGGTGGATGCCACGTGTCGGTCACCCTTGACGAAAGCACTTCTGCGACACGCGATTTATCGTCATGGAAGTGGACACTTTCGTGATGATAATTTTGGTAATATCATGGAACACTTCTACGACAGCACAGGTATGACTATCTTGATTCTGTCATAAATTTGTCATGGATGTACATGCATGACAAAAAAAGCGACCTACTGTGACAAACACGTATCATCACGGAAGTGTAATTTTTTTGTAGTGACACCATATGAACTGTGGTTTGGAAAGAAACCTAAGCTGTCGTTTCTTAAAGTTTGGGGCTGCGATGCTTATGTGAAAAAGCTTCAACCTGATAAGCTCGAACCCAAATCGGAGATATGTGTTTTCATGGGATACCCGAAGGAGACTGTTGGGTACACCTTCTATCACAGATCCGAAGGCAAGATATTCGTTGCTAAGAATGGATTCTTTCTAGAGAAGGAGTTTCTCTCGAAAGAAGTGAGTGGGAGGAAAGTAGAACTTGATGAGGTAATTGTACCTTCTCCCGAATTGAAAAGTAGTTCATCACAGAAATCAGTTCTAGTGATTCCTACACCAATCAGTGAGGAAGCTAATGATGATGATCATGAAACTTTAGATCAAGTTACTACCAAACCTCGTAGGTCAACGAGAGTACGATCCGCACCAGAGTGGTACGATAATCATGTTCTGGGAGTCATGTTACTTGACCATGACGAACCTACGAACTATGAGGAAGTGATGATGAGCCTAGATTCCGTGAAATGGCTTGAGGCCATGAAATCTGAGATGGGATCCATGTATGAGAACAAAGTATGGAATTTGGTTGACTTGCCTGATGATCGGCAAGCCATAGAGAATAAATGGATCTTCAAGAAAAAGACTGACGCTGACGGTAATGTTACTGTCTACAAAGCTCGACTTGTTGCAAAAGGTTTTCGACAAGTTCAAGGAGTTGACTACCATGAGACCTTCTCACCCGTACCGATGCTTAAGTCTGTCCGAATCATGTTAGAAATTGCTGCATTTTATGATTATGAAATTTGACAAATGGATGTCAAAACTGCATTCCTTAATAGATATCTTAAAGAAGAGTTGTATATGATGCAACCAGAAGGTTTTGTCGATCCTAAAGGTGCTAACAAAGTGTGCAAGTTCCAGCGATCCATTTATGGACTGGTGCAAGCCTCTCGGACTTGGAATAGACGCTTTGATAGTTGATGTCTACTACACAACCTTCTTCTTGTAGACGTTGTTGGGCCTCCAAGTGCAGAGGTTTGTAGGACAGTAGCAAATTTCCCTCAAGTGGATGACCTAAGGTTTATCAATCCGTGGGAGGCGTAGGATGAAGATGGTCTCTCTCAAGCAACCCTGCAACCAAACAACAAAGAGTCTCTTGTGTCCCCAACACACCTGATACAATGGTAAATTGTATAGGTGCACTAATTCGGCGAAGAGATGGTGATACAAGTGCAATATGGATAGTAGATAATGGTTTTTGTAATCTGAAAATATAAAAACAGCAAGGTAGCAAGTGGTAAAAGTGAGCACAAACGGTATTGCAATGCTAGGAAACAAGGCCCAGGGTTCATAGTTTCACTAGTGCAAGTTCTCTCAAACAATAATAACATAATTGGATCATATAACTATCCCTCAACATGCAACAAATAGTCACTCCAAAGTCACTAATAGCGGAGAACAAACGAACAGATTATGGTAGGGTACGGAACCACCTCAAAGTTATTCTTTCTGATCAATCCGTTGGGCTATTCCTATAAGTGTCACAAACAACCCTAGAGTTCGTAGTAAAATAACACCTTAAGACTCAAATCAACCAAAACCCTAATGTCACCTAGATACTCCAATGTCACCTCAAGTATCCGTGGGTATGATTATACGATATGCATCACACAATCTCAGATTCATCTATTCAACCAACACAAAGAACTTCAAAGAGTGCCCCAAAGTTTCTACCGGAGAGTCAAGACGAAAATGTGTGCCAAACCCTATGCATAAGTTCACGAGGTCACGGAACTTGCAAGTTGATCACCAAAACATACATCAAGTGGATCACGTGATATCCCATTGTCACCACAGATAAGCACATGCAAGACATACATCACGTGTTCTCAAATCCTTAAAGACTCAATCCGATAAGATAACTTCAAAGGGAAAACTCAATCCATCACAACAGAGTATAGGGGGAGAAACATCATAAGATCCAACTATAATAGCAAAGCTCATGATACATCAAGATCGTACCACCTCAAGAACACGAGAGAGAGAGAGAGAGAGATCAAACACATAGCTACTGGTACATACCCTCAGCCCCGAGGGTGAACTACTCCCTCCTCGTCATGGAGAGCATCGGGATGATGAAGATGGCCACCGAAGAGGGATTCCCCCCTCCGGCAGGGTGCTGGAACGAGTCTACATTGGTTTTCGGTGGATACGGAGGCTTGCGGCGGCGGAACTCCCGATCTATTGTGTTCCCCAATGTTTTTAGGGTATATGGACATATATAGGCGAAAGAAGTAGGTCAGGGGAGCCATGAGGGGCCCACGAGGGTGGGGGCGCCCAGGAGGTAGGGCGCGCCTCCCTGCCTCGTGGCTTCCTCGAAGCTTCCCTGACGTCTACTCCAAGTCTCCTGGATTGCTTCTGTCGGTGTCAAACCCGGCGGATCTCGTGTCGGGGGTCCCGAACTGTGCGTCTGAGGCGGATGGTAACAGGAGGCGGGGGACACGATGTTTACCCAGGTTCGGGCCCTCTCGATGGAGGCACTACCCTACTTCCTGCTTGATTGATCTTGATGATATGAGTATTACAAGAGTTGATCAACCACGAGATCGTAGAGGCTAAACCCTAGAAGCTAGCCTATGGTATGATTGTATGTTGTCCTACGGACTAAACCCTCTGGTTTATATAGACACCGGAGGGGGCTAGGGTTACACAGAGTCGGTTACAAGGGAGGAGATCTACATATCCGTATTGCCAAGCTTGCCTTCCACGCCAAGGAGTGTCCCATCCGGACACGGGACGAAGTCTTCAATCTTGTATCTTCATTGTCCAACAGTCCGGCCAAAGGATATAGTCCGGCTGTCCGGAGACCCCCTAATCTAGGACTCCCTCAGTAGCCCCCGAACCAGGCTTCAATGATGATGAGTCCGGCGCATAGATTGTCTTCGGCATTGCAAGGCGGGTTCTTCTCCAAATTCTGAATATCTGCCGAGTAGTGTCATGCTCCCTATAAATGTTGCACTTCTTGGCTTCCGCGCCCAGTAAGGGCTATCTTCCACGTGTCGAGCGAATGCGAGGAGCCAGGGCATTTTTACATTCGCCACCCTAGCCATGTAAGTAAACTGTCTATTCAAGAGACAGGGATTCTTAGATCCAGACCAGACCATCCTCCCACGGCAAGTATCCAGCAGAGCGCGCTCGAAAAAATCCATTCCAACATGGCCGGCCATCGCAGCTCCTCTTCCCACTCCCGTAGCCCTAAGACCGGTGATTGGGAGAAGTGTTCCATCCCGCACAGCCAATTAGTAGAGTTACAGACCCAGGGATTTCTCCCTCCAGCGTATATGGTCCCCGTTCGAGCTGGGCTCGCCACCTATAATGGCGGGGAGCAAGCGGAGAGCTTCCCCAATCCCTCCAAGGGGGAGCGGGTATGCCTTGTCCCTTATTTACTAAAGGGACTTGGATTTCCAATCCATCCGTTCCTCCGCGGGCTCCTGGAGTTTTATGGCCTCTAGTTGCATAATTTCACCCCCGCTTCCATATTACACATCGCTGGTTATGTTGCCCTTTGTGAGCTGTTTCTGGGCTGCGAAGCTCATTTCAAGCTATGGAAGAGGCTATTCTGCCTCGTGCCCCATACACAGAAGGGGTCAATATATCAAGTGGGCGGAGCTGAAATATGGCGCACCGCCGGGACCAGATACCTGTCTGGTACCCTGAAGAAGACGTCCGAAGACTGGCCTTCGGAGTGGTTTTACATGGAGGATGTCCCCCTTCCAGATCCTATTCGGATGGGTCTTCCTGAGTTCGACAAGGCCCCTTTGAGGAAACGCCGAAGCTGGCGCCCACGGAGCCCTCAGGAGGAAGATAACGGAGAAGTCCTTTACCTGATGGGCCGGATAAAAGTGCTGGCTCAATCAGGACTGACAATAATCGAGGTTATGTCAATATGTATAATGCGGGGGGTGCATCCACTTCAATATCGAGGGCACCCCCTGTGGCGCTTTAACGGGGAAGATGATGCCACCCGCTGTGGGTGATGACCCACAAGTATAGGGGATCTATCGTAGTCCTTGCGATAAGTAAGAGTGTTGAACCCAACGAGGAGTAGAAGGAAATGATAAGCGGTTTCCAGCAAGGTATTCTCTGCAAGTACTGAAATAAGTGGTAACAGATAGTTTTGTGATAGGATAATTTGTAACGAGCAACAAGTAACAAAAGTAAATAAAGTGCAGCAAGGTGGCCCAATCCTTTTTGTAGCAAAGGACAAGCCTAGACAAACTCTTATATAGAGAAAAGCGCTCCCGAGGACACATGGGAATATCGTCAAGCTAGTTTTCATCACGTTCATATGATTCGCGTTCGGTACTTTGATAATTTGGTATGTGGGTGGACCGGTGCTTGGGTGCTGTCCTTACTTGGACAAGCATCCCACTTATGATTAACCTCTATTGCAAGCATCCGCAACTACAACAAAAGTATTAAGGTAAACCTAACCATAGCATGAAACATGTGGATCCAAATCAGCCCCTTACGAGGCAACACATAAACTAGGGTTTAAGCTTCTGTCACTCTAGCAACCCATCATCTACTTATTACTTCCCAATGCCTTCCTCTAGGCCCAAATAATGGTGAAGTGTTATGTAGTCGACATTCACATAACACCACTAGAGGAGAGACAACATACATCTCATCAAAATATCGAACGAATACCAAATTTACATGACTACTAATAGCAAGACCTCTCCCATGTCCTCAGGAACAATCGTAACGACTCACAAAGCATATTCATGTTCATAATTAGAGGGGTATTAATATGCATATAGGATCTGAACATATGATATTCCACCAATTAAACCAACAAGCATCAACTCCAAAGAGTAATTAACACTACTAGCAACCCACATGTACCAATCCCGGACTTGGAGACAAGAATTGGATACAAGAGATGAACTAGGGTTTTGAGAGGAGATGGTGCTGGTGAAGATGTTGATGGAGATTGCCCTCTCCCGATGAGAGGAGCGTTGGTGATGATTTCCCCCTCCCGGAGGGAAGTTTCCCCAGCAGAACAGCTCCGCCAGAGCCCTAGATTGGTTCCGCCTCGTGGCGGCTGAGTTTCGTCCGAGAAGATGGCTTATGATTTTTTCCTCATCGAAAGACTTCATATAGCAGAAGATGGACATCGGAGGGCCACCAGGGGGCCCACGAGGTAGGGGGGCGTGCCTAGGGGGGTAGGGCGCGCCCCCCACCCTCGTCGGCAGGGTGTGGCCCCCCTGGTGAACTTCTTGCGCTCAGTATTTTTTATATATTCTGAAATTGACTTCCGTGAAGTTTCAGGACTTTTGGAGCTGTGCAGAATAGGTCTCTAATATTTGCTCCTTTTCTAGCCCAGAATCCCAGCTGCCGGCATTCTCCCTCTTTATGTAAACCTTGTAAAATAAGAGAGAATAGGCATAAGTGTTGTGACATAATGTGTAATAACAGCCCATAATGCAATAAATATCGATATAAAAGCATGATGCAAAATGGACGTATCAACTCCCCCAAGCTTAGACCTCGCTTGTCCTCAAGCGAAAGCCGAAATCGATAAATATGTCCACATGTTTAGAGATAGAGGTGACGATAAAAGTAAAATACGGACATGAGGGCATCATGGTCATTCTTAGAACATCAACTTATATAATTATTGTCATATGATTTATTATGCTAGAGTAATAATTCAATCACAATTTCAAGTATGAATTGTAAACTTCATTGAAAACTAACAAACTATAATCTCAGTCATTGGAGCAATTGCAATTTATCATAACATAGGAAAGAGTCAATATATAAGAGCTTTTCAGCAAGTCCGCATACTCAACTATCATATAGTCTTTCACAATTGCTGACACTCACGCAATACTTATGGGTATGGAGTTTTAATCGGACACGGAGAAAGATAGGGGCTTATAGTTTTGCCTCCCAATGTTTTACCTCAAGGGTAATGTCAACAATAATAGTTCATGAAAACTCACATCCAATTGGCCATATATACCAAGATATTTCCAACATACTGTGCTTGCCAAAGGATAAAATGTAAAAGGAAGGGTGAAGATCACCATGACTCTTATGCAAGGTAGGAGATAAAAGTAAAAGATAGGCCCTTCGCAGAGGGAAGCCGAGGTTGTCATGCGCTTTTATGGTTGGATGCACAAAATCTTAATGCGAAAGAACGTCACTTTATATTGCCACTTGTGATATGGACCTTTATTATGCAGTTTGTCGGTTTTATTTCTTCCATATCACACGATCGTATAAAGTTTATTTTCTCCCACACTAATAAGTCATACATATTTAGAGAGCAATTTTTATTGCTTGCACCGATGACAACTTACTTGGAGGATCTTACTCAATCCATAGGTAGGAATGGTGGACTCTCATGGCAAAACTGGTTTAAGGGTATTTGGAAGCATAAGTAGTATCTCTACTTGGTGCGATGAATTTGGCTAGCATGAGAGGGAAAGGCAAGCTCAACCATGTTGGATGATCCATGACAATATAATTTATCTCAGATGTAAGAAAACATAACCCATTACGTTGTCTTCCTTGTCCAACGTAAACTCTTTAGCATGTCATATTTTAATGAGTGCTCACAATCATAAAAGATGTCCAAGATAGTATATTTATATGTGAAGTCCTCTCTTTCTTTATTACTTCCTATTAATTGCAACGATGACCAAAATTATGTTTGTCAACTCTCAACAACTTTTATTCATCAAACTCTTTCTATGTGAGCTCATTACTCTCCATAAGATCCTTATGATCTCTTTGTTTCCTTTTTTATTTATTTCTCTTTTCTTTTATTCACTTAGGATCATGGCAAAATAATCAAGCCCTTGACTCAACACTAATCTTTATTATATAGCTCACAGACTCGATTACATAGAAGGATCATAAAGCAAAACTCAGAACTGGATCATACTAAGAACTTTTATTCTACTAGATCAAGATATTACCAAAAGGATCGAACTAAGAAAAATGGTAAAGATAAAAGTGATGCTGATACGATATCGGGGCACTCCCCCAAGCTTGGCAGTTGCCAAAGGGAGTGCCCATACCCATGTGGTTATGTCTCCTTTGTTGGTGAAGAAGATGGTGGTTTTGTTGATGGCGTAGGCTTCTTCCTTAATTTGCGCTTGAGGATAGAGTTTTGGTCCCTTAGGTCCTCGATCTCCTGCTCCAGGCACAGTATCTTTTTGCATAGTTCCTGTTTATTTTCCTGCAAGAGGCGAAAAGGGATAAACTCGATATTAGGTTTCTTTACTCTATCAGGGAGGCTTGACTTTTTGAACTCCGCATGCATGTCCCCAGGTTGAGGTAGTGGGACTTCATCTTCATCTGAGCTCGTCTCCTCCTTCCCTTAGGTTCATAGTCCTCTTCTTCTTCCGTAGTCCAACCACAATGCTCCACATCCCCATAGACTTTAGGATCTGCAAGGTAATCAGCCACATAGCTCTCTCCTTTCGAATCCTGGGATGACATGTTACTCAAATCTGCAGCAGGACAACTCGAAACAAAGACAAGAGATATTTGCGTGATACAGGATTCAAAACCTCCGGGAGATTATATAATGAATTTTTACCGACCAAAATACGTAATGTGTCAGAAAACAGAGTCCGGAGAGCACACGAGGTGCCCACGAGGTAGGGGGCGCGCCTAGTAGGGCAGGGCGCGCCCTCCATCCTCGTGGAGGCCTCGTGTCCTTCCCGGACTGCTGCTTATTTTTCTATTTTTCTAAATATTCCAAAACGGATAAATATTTCCTTAAAATTGTTTTGGAGTCGGTTTACTTACCGTACCACATACCTATTCCTTTTCGAAGTTTGAAACGTTCCAGAAAGTGTCCCTTATGTATTCCTTCGGGGTTACGGTTTCAATAACATTGGTTTCAACATTTATGGGATTACCTGAGATATAATGTTTGATTCTTTGACCGTTCACCACCTTCGGATTTGTGCCTTCGAAGTTGTTGATTTTTATGGCACCGGAACGATAGACCTCATCGATAACGTAAGGACCTTCCCATTTAGAGAGAAGTTTTCCTGCAAAAAATCTTAAACGAGAGTTGTATAGCAATACATAATCACCTACATTAAACTCACGCTTTTGTATCCTTTTATCATGCCATCTTTTAACTTTTTCTTTAAACAACTTGGCATTCTCGTAGGCTTGGGTTCTCCATTCATCGAGTGAGCTAATATCAAATAACATCTTCTCACCAGCAAGTTTAAAATCATAATTGAGCTCTTTAATAGCCCAATATGCCTAGTTCGAGAGGTAAGTGACATGCTTTTCCATAAACCATTTTATACGGAGGCATACCCATATGATTTTTATATGCATTTCTATAGGCCCATAATGCATCATCAAGTTTCTTGGACCAATTCTTTCTAGATCTATTAATAGTCTTTTGCAAAATTAATTTGAGCTCTCTATTGCTCAATCCTACTTGACCACTAGACTGTGGGTGATAAGGAGATGCAATTCTATGATTAACATCATACTTAGCAAGCATTTTACGGAAAGCACTATGAATAAAATGTGAACCACCATCAGTCATTAAATATCTAGGGACTCCAAATCTTGGAAAAATAACTTCTTTAAGCATTTTAATAGAAGTGTTATGATCAGCACTACTAGTTGGAATAGCTTCTACCCACTTAGTAACGTAATCAACAACAACTAAAATATGTGTATAACCATTAGAGGCAGGAAAAGGTCCCATATAGTCAAAGCCCCAAACATCAAATGGTTCAATAACAAGTGAATAATTCATAGGCATTTCTTGACGTCTACTAATATTACCAATTCTTTGACATTCATCACAAGATAAGACAAACTTACGGGCATCTTTGAAGAGAGTAGGCCAATAAAAACCAGATTGCAATACCTTATGTGCAGTTCTATCTCCAGCATGGTGTCCTTCATAAGCTTCGGAGTGACACGTGCGTAGGATCTGTTCCTGTTCATGCTCAGGTACACAATGTCTGATAACACCATCTTCTCCTTCTTTATAAAGATGTGGGTCATCCCAAAAGTAATGTCTCAAATCATAGAAGAACTTTTTCTTTTGCTGGTATGTGAAACTAGGTGGTATGAATTTGGCAACAATGTAATTAGCATAATCAGCATACCATGGAGCAGTATGAGAAGCATTTATGACATTTAATTGCTCATCAGGAAAGCTATCATCAATAGGTAGTGGGTCATCAAGCACATTTTCTAACCTAGACAAGTTGTCTGCAACGGGGTTCTCAGCTCCCTTTCTATCAACAATATGTAAGTCAAATTCTTAAAGCAAGAGAACTCATCTAATAAGTCTAGGTTTAGCATCTTTTTTCCATAATATATTTAATAGCAGCATGATCAGTGTGAATAGTTACTTTAGAATCAACAATATAAGGCCAGAACTTATCACAAGCAAATACAACTGCTAAGAATTCTTCTTCAGTAGTAGCATAATTTATTTGAGCATTGTCCATGGTTTTACTAGCATATTGAATAACATTTAATTTCTTATCAACTCTTTGCCCTAGAACATCACCTACAGCATAATCACAAGCATCACACATAATTTCAAAGGGTAAATTCTAGTCAGGTGGCTGAACAATAGGTGCGGAGATCAATGTTTTCTTAAGTATTTAAAATGCTTCTGCACAATCATCATCAAAGACAAATGGTATATCTTTTTGTAATAAATTAGTCAGAGGCCGAGAAATTTTTGAGAAGTCCTTAATGAACCTCCTATAAAATCTGGCGTGACCAAGGAAACTTCTTATACCTTTGATGTCCTTGGGGCATGACATCTTTTCAATAGCATCAACCTTGGCTTTATCAACTTCAATACCTCTTTCAGAAACTTTATGCCCCAAGACAATACCTTCATTAACCATAAAGTGGCACTTTTCCCAATTCAAGAAAAGATTAGTTTCTTCACATCTCTGGAAAACTCGATCAAGGTTGCTCAAGCAATCATCAAAAGAAGATCCATAAACGGAGAAATCGTCCATGAAAACCTCACAAATCTTTTCACAAAAGTCATAGAATATAGCCATCATGCATCTTTGAAAGGTAGCAGGTGCATTACATAAACCAAAATGCACACGTCTATAAGCAAAAGTACCAAAAGGGCAAGTAAAAGTAGTCTTTGATTGATCCTTGGCTGACACAGGTATTTGAGAGAAACCAGAATAACCATCTAGAAAGCAAAAATGTGTATGTTTGGATAATCTTTCTTGCATTTGATCGATAAAAGGTAAGGGGTAATGATCCTTTTTAGTGGCCTTATTTAATTTGCGGAAATCAATTGCCATCCTATAACTTGTAATAATTCTTTGAGGAATCAATTCATCTTTATCATTAGGAACGACAGTAATACCTCCCTTCTTAGGGACACAATGGACAGGACTTACCCACTGACTATCAGCAACGGGATAGATTATACCTGCCTCAAGGAGCTTTAGTATTTCCTTTCTTACCACTTCTTTCATTTTAGGATTCAGCGGTCGTTGATGATCACAAATTGGTTTAGCATCATCTTCCAAATTTATTTTATGTTGACATAGAGTGGGACTAATGCCTTTAAGATCATCAAGAGTATACCCAATAGCATCACGGTGCTTCTTCAGAGTTTTCAATAATCTCTCTTCCTTATTCTCTGAAAAGTTAGCACTAATAATAACAGGATATATCTTTTTCTCATCAAGATAAGCATATTTAAGAGTATCAGGCAACGGTTTAAGCTCGAACACGGGATCACCCTTAGGTGTAGGAGGATCCCCTAGGATTTCAACAGGCAAATTGTGTTTCAGATTAGGTTCCTGTTTAAAGAATACTTCATCTATTTCCCTTCTTACATTCATAAACATATCATTTTCATGGTCTAACAAATATTGTTCTAAAGGATCACTAGGAGGTACGACAATAGAAGCAAGATCAATAATTTCATCCTTACTAGGTAATTCTTCTTCACGGTGTTGTCTACTAAATTTAGACAAATTAAATTCATGAGACATATCATCTAAACCGATAGTAACAACATCCTTTTTGCAATCTATCTTAGCATTAACTGTGTTCAAGAAGGGTCTACCAAATATAATGGGACAAAAGCTATCTTGTGGGGAACCAAGAACAAGAAAATCAGCAGGATATTTAGTTTTCCCACACAAGACTTCAACATCTCTAACAATTCCTATTGGTGAAATAGTATCTCTATTGGCAAGTTTAATTGTGACATCAATATCTTCTAACTCAACAGGTGCAATATCATGCATAATTTCTCTATATAGGTCAATAGGTATTGCACTAGCACTGGCACCCATATCACATAAGCCATGATAACAATGATCTCCTATTTTAACAGAAATGACAGGCATGCCTACCACAGGTCTAGGTTTATCTTTAGCACAAGGTTTAGCAATTCTAGCAGTTTCATCACAAAAATAAATAACATGCCTATCAATATTATCAGCCAAAAGATCTTTAACAATAGCAATATTAGGTTCAACTTTAACTTGCCCAGGAGGTGTATATGTTCTAATATTTCTTTTACGAACCACAGTTGAAGCTTTAGCATGATCCTTTATCCTAACAGGGAAAGGTGGTTTCTCAACATAAGAAGTAGGAACAATAGGATCATTGTAAGTGATAGTCTTTTCTTCAACTTTAATAGGTGCAGCTACTTTTACTTCTATGGGAGGATGATATTTAAACCACTTCTCCTTGGGGAGATCAACATAAGTAGCAAAAGATTCACACAAAGAAGCTACTATCTCAGAGTCAAGTCCATATTTAGTGCTAAATTTACGGAAAACATCGGTATCCATAAAAGATTTAACACAATCAAACTTAGGTTTCATACCTGACTCCTTACCTTCATCGAGGTCCCAATCTTCAGAGTTGCGTTTAGTTCTTTCCAATAAATCCCATTTGAAATCAATAGTCTTTGTCATAAAAGATCCAGCGCAAGAAGTATCAAGCATGGTGCGATTGTTATCAGAAAGCCGAGCATATAAATTTTGAATAATCATCTCTCTTGAGAGCTCATGATTGGGGCATGAATATAACATTGATTTAAGTCTACCCTAAGCTTGAGCGATGCTTTCTCCTTTGCGAGGCCAAAAATTATATATATAATTGCGATCACGATGAACAAGATGCATAGGATAAAACTTCTTATGAAATTCCAATTTCAATCGCTTGTAGTTCCATGATCCCGTATCATCACATAGCCTATACCATGTCGATGCATCTCCCTTCAAAGATAAAGGGAAGACCTTCTTCTTAATAACATCTCCGGGCACACCTACAAGCTTAAATAATCCACAAACTTCATCAACATATATTAGGTGCTCATCATGATGCTTTGTTCCATCTCCTGCAAAAGGATTAGCTAGCAGTTTTTCTAACATACCCGAAGGAATTTCAAAGTAGACATTTTCATTTTCAGTAGGTTCAGTAGGTTGAGGAGCAACTCTTTGCTCTACTGGTTGGGGTGAAGATACCCCGAACAAGCCCCTCAGAGGATTACTTTCCATAGTAAGAAGCGACAGTAAATTCAGCACACTATATAAATTTTTCCTTTCCAAATTCCACCAACCAAAGGCGCTTCACTCCCCGGCAACGGTGCCAGAAAAGAGTCTTGATGACCCACAAGTATAGGGGATCTATCATAGTCCTTTCGATAAGTAAGAGTGTCGAACCCAACGAGGAGCAGAAGGAAATGATAAGCGGTTTCCAGCAAGGTATTCTCTGCAAGTACTGAAATAAGTGGTAACAGATAGTTTCGTGATAGGATAATTTGTAACGAGCAACAAGTAACAAAAGTAAATAAAGTGCAGAAAGGTGACCCAATCCTTTTTTAGCAAAGGACAAGCCTGCACAAACTCTTATATAGAGAAAAGCGCTCCCGAGGACACATGGGAATATCGTCAAGCTAGTTTTCATCACGTGCATATGATTCGCGTTCGGTACTTTGATAATTTGGTATGTGGGTGGACCGGTGCTTGGGTGTTGTCCTTACTTGGACAAGCATCCCACTTATGATTAACCTCTATTGCAAGCATCCTCAACTACAACAAAAGTATTAAGGTAAACCTAACCATAGCATGAAACATGTTGATCCAAATCAGCCCCTTACGAAGCAACGCATAAACTAGGGTTTAAGCTTCTGTCACTCTAGCAACCCATCATCTACATATTACTTCCCAATGCCTTCCTCTAGGCCCAAATAATGGTGAAGTGTTATGTAGTCGACGTTCACATAACACCACCAGAGGAGAGACAACATACATCTCATCAAAATATCGAATGAATACCAAATTCATATGACTACTAATAGCAAGACTTCTCCCTTGTCCTCAGGAACAAACGTAACTACTCACAAAGCATATTCATGTTCATAATCAGAGGGGTATTAATATGCATATAGGATCTGAACATATGATCTTCCACCTATTAAACCAACTAGCATCAACTACAAGGAGTAATTATCACTACTAGCAACCCACAAGTACCAATCCCGGACTTGGAGACAAGAATTGGATACAAGAGATGAACTAGGGTTTTGAGAGGAGATGGTGCTGGTGAAGATGTTGATGGAGATTGCCCTCTCCCGATGAGAGGAGCGTTGGTGATGACGATGGCGATGATTTCCCCCTCCCGGAGGGAAGTTTCCCCGGTAGAACAGCTCCGCCAGAGCCCTAGATTGGTTCCGCCTCGTGGTAGCGGAGTTTTGCCCGAGAAGATGGCTTATGATTTTTTCCTCATCAAAAGACTTCATATAGCAGAAGATGGACATCGGAGGGCCACCAGGGGGCCCATGAGGTAGGGGGCGCGCCCAGGGGGTAGGGCGCGCCCCCACCCTCGTGGGTAGGGTGTGGCCCCCCTGGTGAACTTCTTGCGCTCAGTATTTTTTATATATTCTAAAATTGATTTCCGTGAAGTTTCAGGACTTTTGGAGCTGTACAGAATAGGTCTCTAATATTTGCTCCTTTTCCAGCCCAGAATCCCAGCTGCCGGCATTCTCCCTCTTTATGTAAACCTTGTAAAATAAGAGAGAATAGGCATAAGTATTGTGACATAATGTGTAATAACAGCCCATAATGCAATAAATATCGATATAAAAGCATGATGCAAAATGGATGTATCAACGGGCATAAGGGACCAGACTCAATTGCTGCTCTAGCAAAAATTCTGTCCGATTTGTTCAAGGGAGAGGAAGAGGAGTTCATCCATATTAAGCCATGGGATGGATTCTCCATGTACAACCCTCCAAGCTGGGTGAGATGTCACTTTTTACTCCCAACCTTCCCGCGTTCTTCGTCATAAATACTCACCTTGCCGTTTCATGGCAGGAACTATGAAAATCTGTAAGGGAGGTCAACAGCCCACCTCCACAAACGGAGGACCCTGACCGGGCCCTCGATCCCGGACTCGAAGAGGATCCGGACATATTTGTGGAGCTGATCGACAGGACATTCTATCAATTGAGCTGCGATGATGCCATGGTGGCCATCATAGCCGACTATCCTAGGCTACTCCCTGCATCACATGTAAGAAAAACCGGAGTCCCAACTTCCGAGAAGGATCCCCTTTTATGCACTTCACCTACCGTACACATATGGTGTTTTACAGGGAAGGCCCTCGGGACGCCATGCCAAACCCACAGTGACTCGCCAACAAGGGACACCGAAGCCGGGTAGGCCAAAAAGGAAGGCGATCAAGACTGAGACGCCGGCGCAGAGGTATGATGTAGAACCTCGCTCTGTGGTTGTCATCTTTCTTAAAATATAATGACATCCATGTTTCCTAGTAGGAAAAATGCTCGCCAGACTATATCCGGAGAGGTTGCCGATCACGCCTCCACCAGTCGGGCTCCAAGGCCGGACATAGAGGCAGAAGCTAACACGGGGCGAACGCCGGATGCTCCTCCTACAGAGGATGCAGATAGACTATCCGCTACAAATTCCGAAGTGGAGAGCGCCATGAATCACAGACGTCGCCGGGCCGTACTCCGTGATGCTTGTTTCTCCCAAGAGGCGTTCGATGCCTTCAACTCAGGAGACACGTACATCTGTGCTGCTCAAAACGATCTTGCCAGAGCCACGGACCAGTATGTAAAGGATATACGGGTAAGAAAATCTGACAATTATATATATCAGTAGCCCCTGAGACTTGAAACAGTTGACACAACTGATTTAAGGATCATTATTTGTGCAGGTTCTTACAGAGAAGAATACCCAATTGTCTCAAGAGCTGGAAGAGTGCAAAGCCCAACTACGGGCCACGGTTGCCGCGTTGAAGGAGTCCGAGAAGGCCCCCTCTAGTAACACTTGTTTCCATTGCAAAGAATGACAGGTACCAGATAGTATGCGGCATGCATGCAAATCTAACAATAGATGTTGCAGATGACTCCGGGGTGAATCCGGAGGCCGTGCCGGAGAATGCGCAACGTGCTAATCGATAGCTAAATGCTAGCGAGCGCGTGCTTACGAGGGTCAGGCAGGAGAAAAATAATCTCCAGGACGCCAATATCCAGCTGGGCGTGGAACTGAAAGATGTCCGAGCCTAGCTTGCGGACTCCGTGAAGGAGAATAAGCGGCTTGGACGCGGCATTTTCAGTAAGTGCTTGAACGAACTTTTGAAAGAGTTCGGCGAAGAAGCGGGCTAACAGAGTTATGTCTGCAGGTATGCTGACGGGTCGTCCTGCGGAGGAGATGCCCGGGTCCGCGGGCGATCTTCTACCAGAGCTCTCACAACTGCACGAACAAGTTCGGCAGGTGATGCAGGGTATTGCCCAAGCCTTGTGGCCATCCGCCTCCCCGCCAGGAGGCATGGGGGAGCTTATAGAGAAGCTCAAGGGAGCGCGGCGGTGCTTCCGATTATGGAAGATATCAGCCTGCCGACAAGGTGAAGACGCGATTATGGAAGCTCAAGGGAAGCCTGTGCCATGGTGAAGACGCGATATACCAAAGCTGACCCAAACCACATGGCCGAGGTCGGACCTGTGGGGCCCGATGGGAAAGAGATCCCCGTTAGTTTGGTGTATGACCAAGTAGAATTAGCCGCAAAGTATTCCCAACAGGATTGTAGGCTAGACAGCCTGTTGGATGGTATAGTAGAAGAATTTAGTCAGTCTTAGTGACTGTGTACTTTAAGTGACATATATAATGTCCCTAGCCGGATTGTAAATCATTTGTCATGGTGGACCTTTTCGCTTCGACCTCTGGACCCGATAGTCCGGAGTGTATCTGAATACCCGCTCGGTTATGTAAAAACCGGGGTATGCGTGGAAACCAGGCGTAGGGGTCATGAGTGCTTGAACAGACAAGTACCCAACTAGCTATGTTATATTACATGGATAGTAAGAAACATCTTCCAGGGAGAATAGTTCCGTTAAGGGTTCCTTTCCCTAGGTACGCATGCCCTAATGTGCATGTCCGAACTGCGAAAAGAGACGCAGGCTATAAACATCCGGGGGCATGCATAAAAAATAAATAAAAGTCATCTTTTGTTCACCGACCGAATATTCCCTTAAGAACGCTAGCTTTCGGCTTCACCCAGTCTGAGGTACACATCCGGCTGACCCGGCAGTAACAATCGCAGAGGTGCTCCCCTTATGCCCTAGCCGAATTAACGGGAACGTAGGGCATAAATACAAGAGCCAGGCAACCCAGCTTGGCCAAAACTTAAGTCATATCGATGCATATAATGGTGAAAAAAGGTACATGTGGAAGAATAACACATGTGTGGGGCATAAAGCCCAGAAAAATAGTTATATTAAGCTTCTGTATAAGAAGCCCCCAGGTATAATGAGCGCGGTTAGCGCGTTAAGATTGTGTAGTCAAGACACAAGTTAGCCTTTTAAGGCCTTGAGGAGAAGAAAAAAGAAGAAAGAGAGAAAAGACAGATAACGGATATGCAAAAAATTGACGGGGGTAAGGAGACGAACATAGAGTCCGACACTAGGCGTAGAATCTTCGGAGTCTGGTTGTGTTCCATGGGTTTGGCTCGAGTCGATTGTCCGATGCATCCCGCAGACAGTACGCTCCACCGGTCAAAACCTGGTCAATAATGAAGGGACCTTCCCATTTGGGCTGGAGTTTGTTCTTTTTCTTCTCCGGCAGGCGTAGAACTAGTTCCCCACGTTATAGGTTTTGGCCCGTACTTCTCTGCTTTGATACTTTCGAGCCTGTTGCTGATAGAATGCAGAACGGGCTTTTGCCACGTCGCGCTCCTCCTCCAGGGCGTCCAAACTGTCCTGCCGATCGAGCTCGGCCTCTTTTTCTTCGTACATGCGCACTCGAGGTGAGCCATGAATTATGTCGCAAGGCAGAACCGCCTCTGCATCGTACACCATAAAAACGGTGTGTATCCGGTAGTGCGATTCGGCGTGGTCCGCAGCCCCCATAGTATAGAGTCGAGCTCCTCTACCCAGTGCGTGTTTGATTCCTTTAAGGACCGCACTAATCTGGGTTTGATGCCGCTCATGATAAGACCATTTGCTCACTCGACTTGACCGTTAGTTTGCGGGTGATAGACAGAAGCATAATCGAGCTTAATGCCCATGTTGCTGCACCAAAGTTTTACCTCGTCGGCTGTAAAGTTCATGCCGTTGTCAATGATGATGCTGTGGGGGATGCCATAATGGTGTACAGCCCCAGATATGAAGTCTATCACCGGTCCGGATTCATCCATTTTAACGGGTTTGGCTTCTATCCATTTGGTTAATTTATCCACCATGACTAGTAATTATTTTTTCATATGGGTTCCTCCTTTGAGGGGTCCGACCATATCAAGCCCCCAGACCGCAAAGGGCCAAGTAATGGGGATTGTTTGGAGAGCGGTAGGTGGCATATGGCTTTGGTTTGCAAAAAGCTGGCAACCGACGGAACGTTGGACCAGATACTGTGCATCTGCTCGGGCCGTCGGCCAATAGAAACCTGTACGGAAGGCCCTGCTTACAAGGGCCCGGGCTGCGGCGTGGTGGCCACTGAGTCTAGCATGGATATCTACCAAAAGCTTCCGCCCTTCCTCTTCGGAGATGCACCTTTGAAGGACTCCGGTAGTGCTTTTCTTATAAAGCTCTCCCTCGTGGACCTTGTAGGCTTTAGATCGCCGCACTATGCAGCGTGCCTCATTTTGGTCCTCGGGTAGTTCCTGCCTAGTTAGGTAGGCCAGGAATGGTTCTGTCCACAGGGCGATGACAGCCATTATCACGTGGGTTGAAGGTATTATTTTGATGGCAGAGCCTGTGATTGTGTCAGAGTGTTCGGTATCTGGTGTTGTGGCCGGGTCCGGACTATTGTTACCGGTGTCTCCTTCCCATACCACGGATGACTTAAACAGCCTTTCCAAGAAGATGTTAGGTGGGACAGGATCGCGCTTAGCGCCGATACGGGCGAGGATATCCGCCGCCTGATTGTTTTCCCGAGCCACATGGTGGAATTCAAGCCCCTCGAACCGAGCTGACATTTTGAGGACGGCGTTGCGATATGCCTCCATTTTCGGATCCTTAGCATCGAAGTCTCCATTTATTTGAGATATTGCGAGGTTTGAGTCCCCACGCACCTCCAGGCGTTCAATGTCCATGGAAACAGCCATCCGGAGACCATGTAATAGGGCCTCTGTAACACCCTCGATGCGGCTATATCTCCCACGTGTCGGAGCACGACTTAGAGGCATAACCGCATTGAAGGCAATGTCACAAGAGGGGTAATCTTTACACATCCCATGTACTGAATAAGGAAGAGGTACAGAGTTGGCTTACAATCGCCACTTCACACAATACATGAATAAAGCATTACATCATCCAGATACTATCAAGGTACGACTACGGAACCAAAATAAAAGAAGACTACCCCTAATGCTACAGATCCCCGATCGTCCCAACTGGGCTCCACTACTGATCAACTGGGAACAGAACGACATGACGAACACGATCTTCATCGAGCTCCTCCTTGAGCTCGATTGCATCACCTGCACGGTATCATCGGCACCTACAAACTGGGTTTGGAAGTAATCTGTGAGTCACGGGGACTCAACAATCTCACACCCTCGCGATCAAGACTATTTAAGCTTATAGGTGGGGAAAAGGTATGAGGTGGAGCTGCTGCAAGCACTAGCATATATGGTGGATAACTTACGCAAATGAGAGCGAGAAGAGAAGGAAAAGCACGTCCGAGAATCTATGATCAAGAAGTGATCCTAGACTACTTACGTTCAAGCATTACTCCAACACCGTGTTCACTTCCCGGACACCGCCGGAAAGAGACCATCACGGCTACAAACGCGGTTGATGCATTTTATTTAAGATAAGTTCCAAGTTCTCTACAACCGGACATTAACAAATTCCCATCTGCCCATAACCGCAGGCACCGCTTTCGAAAGTTCAAAACCCTGCAGGGGTGTCCCAACTTAGCCCATCACAAGCTCTCACGGTCAACGAAGGATATTCCTTCTCCCAGGAAGACCCGATCAGGCTCAGAATCCCGGTTACAAGATATTTCGACAATAGTAAAACAAGACCAGCAAAGCCACCCGAATGTGCCGACAAATCCTGATAGGAGCTGCACATATCTCGTTCTCAGGGCACACCAGATTGTCCAAGGTTCCGGTAGGCCAGCCCAGAGTTGCCCCTGGTGGCCACCGGCAGCTGACAAGTTGGACCAACACTCAGAGGAGCACTGGCCCGGGGGTTTAAATAAAGATGACCCTTGAGTCTGCAGAACCCAAGGGAAAGAAAAGGCTAGGTGGCAAATGGTAAAACCAATGTTGGGCCTTGCTGGAGGAGTTTTATTCAAGGCGAACTATCAAGGGGTTCCCATTATAACCCAACTGTGTCAGGAACGCAAAATCAAGGAACATAACACCGGTATGACGGAAACTAGGGCGGCAAGAGTGGAACAAAACACCAGGCATAAGGCCGAGCCTTCCACCCTTTACCAAGTATATAGATACATTAATTAAATAAGAGATATTGTGATATCCCAACAAATATCCATGTTCCAACAGGGAACAAACTCCAATCTTCACCTGCAACTAGCAACGCTATAAGAGGGGCTGAGCAAAGCGGTAACATAGCCAAACAACGGTTTGCTAGGACAAGGTGGGTTAGAGGTTTGACATGGCAATATGAGGGGGCATGACATAGCAAGTGGTAGGTATCGCAGCATAGGCATAGCAATAGAGCGAGCAAACTAGCAAGCAAAGATAGAAGTGATTTCAAGGGTATGGTCATCTTGCCTGAGATCTCGCAAGGAAGAAGAACGAGTCCATGAAGAAGAAAAACGGACGTAGCCAACGGATCCTCACAAACACGATGTTATCGAAACTAACCCGAAGAAGCAACACCGGAAAGAAGCAAACAACATAGTAAACAACCGCCACATAAGCATGGCATGATGCACAACCAAGTATGATGCATGTCCGGTTTAAATATGCATGGCATGGCAAAGTGCACAAACAACACTGCAAATTAAGTAGAGCTCAATATGCAACGAGTTGCATATTGACGAAACACCACAACAATTATTTAGTTCTCTCCCGTTTATGCACCCCACAAAATTAAATGTTGTTAAACATGGCAAGAGATGAAGCAAAAGTAAACTACACAATCTAAGCAATTTAAATGGGGCCGGAAACATCAAACAACAATTTCGGTAAAACCCCATATGCATTTAGCAAATTAATGCAAACACAATTTAAACATTCTTGGTGTTATTATCATGATGCGGATGACATGTTCAAGTTTATGCAATTCTATGAAAAAGTTGACATGAGCATTATGAAACATTTGTCACCGTGGTGGAAAGAAAAAAAGGGCCACGACGACGAATCCGAAAATGATGCCACGGCACCATATCGGTTCCGGTAGCTCACGGAGATACCGTTGCAAAGGAAGCAAGGGTGCGGATGTACGGAACATGCTAGAGATGGTGGGGTGATCCCGGATTCCGGGTGTCCCACGAGTTGGCAGCAAGGAAACGAGTGACAATTTGGACACGGTGCAAACACGAGCATCTCAAACATTGCATGCATACGGTCCACGGGCGGCGTCTCGGTGGTTATACCTTTTGAAGCATGCATTATCGGAACGGATCAAGTTCGTAGAGGGAAGTAGGCGTTCTCGCGACGGCGGTAGTGGAAGTAGTCGTTCACACATGCTCTAGGGTCGACGGTAGAGGTTCTCACGATCTCGGCGACGGTAGTGGTACATGTTTCGGAGAGGTACTTGCATCTTCGGACTTGTCGGTATCGATTCTTTCGATGGTAGCGGTATACGTTTCGTAGATGTTCGAGCCATCGGTAGCGGTACTTGGTGAATCCCGAAACGGACTTGGCATCTTCGCGCGTAGGAGAACATGGCGTTTCCGTGTGGTACTTGGCATCGGTGAACCTTCGAGGGACTTGCGTATTCGAAGGGTACTTAGCGATCGACGGACGTCGTGGAACTTGTCGAAGTCCACATAGGATGTAGTTGAACATTTTGAAACGGAACTTGGCGCAAACCCCCAAAGGCGCCGCTCGTTCATTTGAAAAGGGGAAAGAAACAACGGCAGTAGCACGCATCGCAGTCAACGGGCGTGGTCGCCTGCAGACGACGGGGACGTTCGGAGATGCAGCGGCAAAAGAAAAACAGCAGCGACAGCAAAGAAGCCGGCGGCGACTGGAGCAGAACGGGCGTGGGGAAGGGGCGAGGCCATGGACGGACTCCTCGGGTCACTGAAGGCGCCAGCGAGCGCGCGGTGATGCAGGGAGCAGCAACAGCTCCAGGAGCTTGACAACGCTTGAGGAGGTCGAGGCTAGCACTGGTCGGCGCCGCGGCGCAGCTCGGCTGCGGCAAGGCGAGGGGCGGCCTTAGAGGAGACGGAGGCGCACGGGAGGAAGTAGGAGAGGCCGGCGACGTTCACTGCAGGCGGTGGGGTAGCGAGGGTGAGGCGGAGGCGCCGGGAGCCAGCAGGGTGGAGCTGAGGAGGAGGTCCGGCGACGGCCGGTGCTGTGGCTCCGGCGAGCTCCGGCCAAAACAATTGGGACGAGCGGTGCGGGGTTCCTGCTGGGCGTGGAGGACGACGGGTGCGGGCACGGGAGCGACGGGCAGGCGAGCGGGGGCTCTCTCGGTGGAGGCGGTGAAGGAAACGGACACAGGGAGCTCCTCTCCCTGGCAGCAACATGTGGCGGTAGCACGGGAACAAGGGGGAGATGGGGATCGGGGGAGAGCGATGATATGGGAGTCGGGCGGCGCGTGCGATCTGCCTTCTCTAGCGGTGCAAGGGGAAAGCGAGAGGGAGAGCTGGGGATCGGGTAGGGTTAGAGCAGGGGCCGGTTGGGCCTTGGGCCACTGGTGGGACGGGGCTGCTGGAGGCCCAAGTGGCCGGCTGGCTAGGCTTCTCTCTTCCCTCTTAATTCTTCTCTTTACAAAAACAGAGAAAAATAAGAGAAATGAAAAGAGAGAAGAGAAGGTTAGAGGAAGAATTTGGGCATGGTAATAAATTTCCCGGACTCGCAAAAATGCTCATGTTCCAAGAAAAATGGAGTGGGCATTTTTGAAAGTTTCGAATTCAAACTCATTTGATTTAAAATCAAATGGTTTGAATAGGAAGTGAGAGTTAGGAAGGTCCAGAAATGTTCGGATTTTTGGTGGAGCTCCGGAAAATGAAGAAAGAATTTATGGGCAAAGTTTGGAGACCAAGAATTGAGATAACAAAGGCATGGGATATTTACAAGTGTGTTTTGGTTAATTCCAGATAAATGGAATAATTACTATAGCTCTCTAAATATCGAGAGGATATGTTGTAAAGAGAATCACCAGGTGAATTCCCTCGGTTTAAATGGATCAAAGATCCATGCCATTTATTTAGTTGAGTTAAGAAAAGAAATGACATGATGGCATGATGCAATGCACGTGATGCAAAAATGAATGCAACAGACGAAACAAATCACACAACGAAACCCGAAAACCCTGGAAGGCATCTGAAGCTCCGGTCTTGGGGCGTTACAACACTCCACCACTACGAGAGGATCTCGTCCCGAGATCTAGGATGGCACCAGAGGGAAAACGGAAGAGGAAGAGGAGAGGTAAAACTAAGTTGCTTCTTTGACAAACGAGTGAAACCAAAGAACCTTTGCGAGGTTGAACAAATTGAAAGAAAGAATACAACAAAGATGAACAAAGTTGAAAACACTCCGTTAGAAAAGAGGAACAAGGAAAATGACTAGAGCCTTGTAGGTTGAAAGACATAGGGAAAGGGTTGCAATGAATAAGGAGTACATACAAGCACTCTGGTAGAAAAGAAATGTACAAGGAACGATAAGGATCAATTACGACAACACTCCGGTTAGAAATGGAAGGCATAGAATATGACCTTGGCAAAATGATAGCACTTGGATGAGACTCCGGTTAGAAGAGGAATGCTAGACACAACACTCCAGTTAAACAAGATATAGAAGGAATAAGAATGATGTAATTTGGGCAGCACTCCGACTGTAAAAGGAAAGAATTCAACATGAACTTGACAAAACAAGATGATGGGTCGAAGAGAGCAACATCACAATGCCTCTGGAACAAATGTAAGAATGGAATCAAAAGAACGGAGGAGAGAACAACATCTTCTACCTCAAATGAGCTTGAAAAAGCATCTTTAGTAGAAGGGTCAAATGGAGTTGTTGAAAAAACCAACAACGAAAAGAGTAAGTATGTAGTGGGCTTATGGGAAACATCTCAAAACTGAGGTGAAATGCAAGATGAAGAATGTTTGAACTCCTCTGAAAAGAATTGCGATGAACACTTCGAGAAGGAATTAAATCCTTTATGAACCATCATGTAGAGCCTTCATGAAAAACTCCGGTAATAAAATAATGATCAAACGAAAGGAAAGAGAAGTTGAAAACACAAGGTGAATCCTTGTAATGATTTAGATGGATCTCCGTGATGATGAGAGCTTGGAACTCAGGAAAACAAAGATGAACAATTGAAACCGAGAATGTGATATGATGAACCACTCTGGAAAACAGGAATTGAATCATTCGGATGAAACAAATAGTAAGAATTACATTATGCTTATCCTTCGCCAATTTAAATTGATGACAAGCAACGGATTTGACATACAACTTATTCTTGTAGAAAGGATTAAGCGAGATATAGCGCAAACTTGGGAAGGTCTTCAACGAACCACTGGTAGGATTGAAAGAACGAATGAATTGATACAATAACAAGGAAGAGAAATCTTGAACGAACCACCGGTAAGAATTGAAAATGAACGAAGAAAAGATAAAGAAACACCGGGAAGAATTAGCAAATGAACGAAGATACAAGAGAGAATTTGATACAAGAGAACGAATAGATCACGAGCTGATTAGAGGATATTTGAACGATTCACCGGTAAGATTTGGAGAACGATAGCAACACGCTGAGAATGAATAATTCTAAGATAATGGGCTCGGGAGAATCAAACTGAAAAGACTCCTAAATTTGCTCCGGATGGGATGAAAAGAATTCTCACAATCGAAGACAATTATGAGAGGATGGCAACAAGCTAGAACCACGAATCTCGAGAGAACGGGAAAGATTTGGAGGAAAAACTCTTCTTCGGTCTTCAAAGTCTGAGAATGACGACGAGAAACACTACCATGAATTGTTGAGGTACTCCGGGATGAAAATTAGAAAGGTTGAACCAACGATGAAAAGAATTTGACCGATCTTGGAGAAACACATATGACTGATGATGAATCATTCTTACGTCAAACTTCGAAAAGAATTTGGGAGTAACTCCGGGAAAATAAGAAGAGTCAGGTAAGATCCTGGGAAAAGACCTGTGGGTTAGGGCCCACTCAAAAGAAACACCGTTGAAATGATTTAAAAGAGAGGTTGCACCGGTTGAATTAAATGGCTAGAATGAGATACCAATCTCGAAAGAGCTTGAACGAAAGCAGAGTGGAAACACGAGTCTTCAAGATATCTTGAACACTCCGGAACAATTGAATAGCAAGAAGTGGATGATTAAGAGGTGTACCGGCATGAGAAAGCATTTGAAACAAGGAGAGGATAGGATCAACAAAGCTTGACTTGAATCCACCGGAGAAGAAAAGAATGAAGAATGATAAGCTTGTAGAGCATCTTCACGAGAACCACCGGGTAAGAACATTGATTGAAAAGAATGGAGAGACTTCCCATCAATAAAATGGATAGTTGAATAAGGAATCTCAGTCCTTGAAGAAAAAAAGGGGTGGGAGGGTGGGAAAACAAAGACAATTTGGGACGAATGAAACAAACACCGTTGAGAATACTTTAGAGTTGCTCTTGCGGATGTTGAAAATGATCGGATCCACTTGAAGAGAAGCACACCAGTTGAAAAGAAATTGAAATGACAAACTCGCTGAACAAGAAGGATTGGTATTCACATAGGAGTATGAGAACACCGCTTAGGAAAGGTATGGAATCAACACTTGACTTCGAAGCAACTCGAATACCACAACTGAAAACAAAAACAAAGGGTTGGCTTGCAAAATAAGCCGGAACAAACATATGATAGACCCCATATCGTATCATGTGTCTGCTGGCAAGATATTCTAGGAGCTACTTGAATTCCCACTTATCAACTCCCGAAACTTTCCGGTTATGCAATCAGGTGTTGGGGATACAGGGGAAGCATAATATCTCACCCAAAACTAGCAAATCCTACATCCAGCTGTATCCATCCTTCAACACATGACCAAGAAACCTTCGGAAATCATTTACCTCAACCTTCGAAAAGCATCCGTTATACAACTTATGGCAATACTCCCGAACTCCCGCCCCAGTACTAGGTGGCGTCGAGGTTATCTCACCAACAACTGCATAAAAGAGATTTTCGATGTTAGTGAACCTCAGGTATTCCAGAATTGCAACGATAAAATTTGACGACAACACCTCGGAGCTCAACTCCCCGGGACACTGCCACAACCCCTAAATGTCAGGAGGCACCAAGAACAATGTTCTTCTCACAAAACCATCGAAACGATTCCAAGATACCCGCGTGATCCTAATTTTTTTAGTGAAATTTGAGAAGAGAAGAGTCAAAACTCTACGTCAAGATGCCTCACCAGAGCGACGAAGGGACTAAGGAGTAAAAAGAATCCTACTCTCTGATATATATAGATCCTAAAAGACTAAAAAAAAATTTTTTCTAGACTCAACAACGCCAGCGATTCGATCAAGCAGGGGGCTCCTAAGTCAGGGAAGGCTCTGATTACCAACTTGTAACACCCTCGATGCGGCTATATCTCCCACGTGTCGGAGCATGACTTAGAGGCATAACCGCATTGAAGGCAATGTCGCAAGAGGGGTAATATTTACACATCCCATGTACTGAATAAGAAAGAGGTACAAAGTTGGCTTACAATTGCCACTTCACACAATACATGAATAAAGCATTACGTCATCCAGATACAATCAAGGTCCGACTACGGAACCAAAATAAAAGAAGACTACCCCTAATGCTACAGATCCCCGATCGTCCCAACTAGGCTCCACTACTGATCAACTGGAAACGGAACGACATGACGAACACGATCTTCATTGAGCTCCTCCTTGAGCTCGGTTGCGTCACCTGCACGGTATCATCGGCACCTGCAAACTGAGTTTTGAAGTAATCTGTGAGTCACGGGGACTCAGCAATCTCACACCCTCGTGATCAAGACTATTTAAGCTTATAGGTGGGGAAAAGGTATGAGGTGGAGCTGCAGCAAGCACTAGTATATATGGTGGCTAACTTACGCAAATGAGAGCGAGAAGAGAAGGCAGAGCACGTTCGAGAATCTATGATCAAGAAGTGATCCTAGACTACTTACGTTCAAGCATTACTCCACCACCGTGTTCACTTCCTGGACACCGCCGGAAAGAGACCATCACGGCTACACACGCGGTTGATGCATTTTAATTAAGATAAGTTTCAAGTTCTCTACAACCGGACATTAACAAATTCTCATCTGCCCATAACCGCGGGCACGGCTTTCGAAAGTTCAAAACCCTGCAGTGGTGTCCCAACTTAGCCCATCAAAAGCTCTCACGGTCAACGAAGGATACTCCTTCTCCTAGGAAGACCCGATCAGGCTCGGAATCCCGGTTCAAGACATTTCGACAATGGTAAAATAAGACCAGCAAAGCCACACGAATGTGCCGACAAATCCCGATGGGAGCTGCACATATATCGTTCTCAGGGCACACCGGATTGTCCAAGGTTTCGGTAGGCCAGCCTAGAGTTGCCCCTGGTGGCCACCGGCAGCTGACAAGTTGGACCAACACTCAGAGGAACACTGGCCCGGGGGTTTAAATAAAGATGACCCTTGAGTCTGCAGAACCCAAGGGAAAGAAAAGGCTAGGTGGCAAATGATAAAACCAATGTTGGGCCTTGCTGGAGGAGTTTTATTCAAGGCGAACTGTCAGGGGGTTCCCATTATAACCCAACCGTGTAAGGAACGCAAAATCAAGGAACATAACACCGGTATGACGGAAACTAGGGCGGCAAGAGTGCAACAAAACACCAGGCATAAGGCTGAGTCTTCCACCCCTTTACCAAGTATATAGATGCATTAATTAAATAAGAGATATTATGATATCCCAACAAATATCCATGTTCCAACAGGGAACAAACTCCAATCTTCACTTGCAACTAGAAACGCTATAAGAGGGGCTGAGCAAAGCGGTCACATAGCCAAACAACAGTTTGCTAGGACAAGGTGGGTTAGAGGTTTGACATGGCAATATGGGGGGGCATGACATAGCAAGTGGTAGGTATCGCAGCATAGGTATAGCAATAGAGCGAGCAAACTAGCAAGCAAAGATAGAAGTGATTTCAAGGGTATGGTCATCTTGCCTGAGATCTCGCAAGGAAGAAGAACGAGTCCATGAAGAAAAAAAACGAACGTAGCCAACGGATCCTCACAAACGCGACGTTATCGAAACTAACCCGAAGAAGCAACACCGGAAAGAAGCAAACAACATAGTAAACAACCGCCACATAAGCATGGCATGATGCACAACCAAGTATGATGCATGTCCGGTTTAAATATGCATGGCATGGCAAAATGCACAAACAACACTACAATTAAGTGGAGCTCAATATGCAACGAGTTGCATATTGACGAAACACCACAACAATTATTTAGTTCTCTCCCGTTTATGCACCCCACAAAATTAAATGTTGTTAAACATGGCAAGAGATGAAGCAAAAGTAAACTACACAATCTAAGCAATTTAAATGGGGCCGGAAACATCAAACAACAATTCCGGTAAAACCCCATATGCATTTAGCATATTAATGCAAACACAATTTAAACATTCTTGGTGTTATTATCATGATGTGGATGACATGTTCAAGTTTATGCAATTTATGAAAAAGTTGACATGAGCATTATGAAACATTTGTCACCGTGGTGGAAAGAAAAAAAGCGCCACGACGACGAATCCGAAAATGATGCCACGGCACCATATCGGTTCCGGTAGCTCACGGAGATACCGTTGCAAAGGAAGCAAGGGTGCGGATGTACGGAACATGCTAGAGATGGTGGGGTGATCCCGGATTCCGGGTGCCCCACGAGTTGGCAGCAAGGAAACGAGTGATAATTTGGACACGGTGCAAACACGAGCATCTCAAACATCGCATGCATAGGGTCCACGGGCGGCGTCTCGGTGGTTATACCTTTTGAAGCGTGCATTATCAGAACGGATCAAGTTCGTAAAGTGAAGTAGGCGTTCTCGCGACGGCGGTAGTGGAAGTAGTCGTTCACACATGCTCTAGGGTCGACGGTAGAGGTTCTCACGATCTCGACGACGGTAGTGGTACATGTTTCAGAAAGGTACTTGCATCTTCGGACTTGTCGGTATCGATTCTTGCGATGGTAGCGGTACACGTTTCGTAGATGTTCGAGCCATCGGTAGCGGTACTTGGTGAATCCCGAAACGGTCTTGGCATCTTCACGCGTAGGAGAACATGGCGTTTCCGTGTGGTACCTGGTATCGGTGAACCTTCGAAGGACTTGCGTATTCGAAGGGGTACTTGGTGATCGACGGACGTCGTGGAACTTGTCGAAGTCCACGTAGGATGTAGTTCAACATTTTGAAACGGAACTTGGCGCAAACCTCCAAAGGCGCCGCTCGTTCATTTGAAAAGGGGAAAGAAACAACGGCAGTAGCACGCATCGCAGTCAACGGGCGTGGTCACCTGCAGACGACGGGGACGTTCGGAGATGCAGCGGCAAAAGCAAAACAGCAGCGACAGCAAAGAAGCCGGCGGCGACTGGAGCAGAACGGGCGCGGGGAAGGGGCGAGGCCATGGACGGACTCCTCAGGTCGCTGAAGGCGCCGGCGAGCGCGCGGCGATGCAGGGAGCAGCAGCAGCTCCAGGAGCTTGACATCGCGTGAGGAGGTCGAGGCTAGCAGTGGTCGGCGCCGCGGCGCAGCTCGGCTGCGGCAAGGCAAGGGGCGGCCTTGCAGGAGAGGGAGGCGCACGGGAGGAAGTAGGAGAGGCCGGCGACGTTCACCGCAGGCGGTGGGGTAGCGAGGGTGAGGCGGAGGCGCCGGGAGCTGGCAGGGTGGAGCCGAGGAGGAGGTCCGGCGACGGCCGGTGCTGTGGCTCCGGCGAGCTCCGGCCAAAACAATTGGGACGAGCGGTGCGGGGCTCCTGCTGGGCGTGGAGGACGACGGGTGCGGGCACGGGAGCGACGGGCAGGCGAGCGGGGGCTCTCCCGGTGGAGGCGGCGAAGGAAACGGACGCAGGGAGCTCCTCTCCCTCGCAGCAACATGTGGCGGCAGCACGGGAACGAGGGGGGAGATGGGGATCGGGGGAGAGCGAGGAGATGGGAGTCGGGCGGCGTGTGCGATCTGCCTTCTCTGGCGGCGCAAGGGGAAAGCGAGAGGGAGAGCTGGGGATCGGGTAGGGTTAGAGCAGGGGCCGGCTGGGCCTTGGGCCACTGGTGGGACGGGGCTGCTGGAGGCCCAAGTGGCCGGCTGGCTAGGCTTCTCTCTTCCCTCTTAATTCTTCTCTTTACAAAAACAGAGAAAAATAAGAGAAAGGAAAAGAGCGAAGAGAAGGTTAGAGGAAGAATTTGGGCACGGGAATAAATTTCCCGGACTCGCAAAAATGCGCATGTTCCAAGAAAAATGGAGTGGACATTTTTGAAAGTTTTAAATTCAAACTCATTTGATTTAAAATCAAATGGGTTGAATAGGAAGTGAGGTTTAGGAAGATCCAAAAATGTTCGGATTTTTATTGGAGCTCCGGAAAATGAATAAAGAATTTATGGGCAAAGTTTGGAGACCAAGAATTGAGATAACAAAGGCATGGGATATTTACAAGTGTGTTATGGTTAATTCCAAATAAATGGAATAATTACTATAGCTCTCTAAATATCGAGGATATGTTGTAAAGAGAATCACCAGGTGAATTCCCTCGGTTTAAATGGATCAAAGATCCATGCCATTTATTTAGTTGAGTTAAGAAAAGAAATGACATGATGGCATGATGACATGATGCAATGACGCGATGCAAAAATGAATGCAACAGACGAAACAAATCACACAACGAAACCCGGAAACCCTGGAAGGCATCTGAAGCTCCGGCCTTGGGCGTTACAGCCTCGTATTCGACTGCGTTGTTGGAGTCTATGTATAGTATTTGGAGTACGTATTGGACTGTATCTCCGGTGAGGGATGTCAGGACGACGCCAGCCCCCAGACCAGCCAGCATTTTAGAGCCGTCAAAGTGCATGATCCAATTGGAGTACGCGCCGTACTCTTTAGGGAGTTCAGCTTCTGTCCACTCGGCGACGAAATCGGCCAGTACTTGCGACTTAATGGCTCGCCGTGGTCTATATGTTATGTCGAACAGGAGGAGCTCGATAGCCCAATTGGTAATCCGGCCCGTGGCATCGCGGTTTTTTATTGATAACCCACATGTATAGGGGATCGCAACAGTTTTCGAGGGTAGAGTATTCAACCCAAATATATTGATTCGACACAAGGGGAGCCAAAGAATATTCCCAAGTATTAGCAGCTGAGTTGTCAATTCAACCACACCTGGAAACTTAATATCTGTAGCAAAGTGTTTAGTAGCAAAGTAATATGATAGTGGTGATAACGGTAGCAAAAGGTAACGGTAGTAAAAGCAATGTTTTTGGTATTTTGTAGTGATGATAGCAATAGCAACGGAAAAGTAAATAAGCGAAGAACAATATATGGAAAGCTCGTAGGCAATGGATCGTTGATGGAGAATTATGCCGGATGCGGTTCATCATGCAATAGTCATAACCTAGGGTGACACGGAACTAGCTCCAGTTCATTGATATAATGTAGGCATGTATTCTGAATATAGTCATACGTGCTTATGGAAAAGAACTTGCATGCCATCTTTTGTCCTACCCTCCCGTGGCAGCGGGGTCCTTATGGAAACTAAGGGATATTAAGGTCTCCTTTTAATAAACCCGAACAAAGCATTAACACATAGTGAATACATGAACTCCTCAAACTACAGTCATCACCGGTAAGTATCCCGACTATTGTCACTTCGGGGTTAATGGATCATAACACATAATAGGTGACTATAGACTTGCAAGATAGGATCAAGAACACTCATATATTGATGAAAAAAATAATAGGTTCAGATCTAAAATCATGGCACTCGGGCCCTAGTAACAAGCATTAAGCATAGCAAAGTCATAGCAACATCAATCTCAGAACATAGTGGACAATAGGGATCAAACCCTAACAAAACTAACTCGATTACATGATAGATCCCATCCAACCCATCACCGTCCAGCAAGCCTACAATGGAATTACTCACGCACGGCGGTGAACATCATGAAATTGGTGATGGAGGATGGTTGGTGATGACGATGGCGACGGATTCCCCTCTCCGGAGCCCCGAACGGACTCCAGATCAGCCCTCCCGAGAGGTTGTAGGGCTTGGCGGCGGCTCCGTATTGTAAAACGCGAATATTTCTTCTCCCTGATTTTTTCTCCCCGAAACTCAATATATGGAGGTGGATTTGGAGTCGGAGAGGCAACAGGGGCCCCACAAGGTAGGGGGCGCGCCCCCCACCCTCGTGGCAAGACGGTGGCCCCCCTGGCCTTCATCTTTGGCAGGTATTTTTCTTATTTTCTGAAAAGTGGCTCCGTGAAGTTTCAGGTCATTCCGAGAACGTTTGCTCCTGCACATAAATAACACCATGGTAATTCTGCTGAAAACAGCGTCAGTCCGGGTTAGTTCCATTCAAATCATGCAAGTTAGAGTCCAAAACAAGGGCAAAAGTGTTTGGATAAGTAGATATGTTAGAGATGTATCATTTATTATGTCGCTGAGTGGTACTTCTGAGGCCACCGTAATTGAACACTCTTGAAAGTAGTGTCGTAATTTCCGGGATGCCATGAATACCGTGTATGCTATCTTTTGATAATGTGGGTACCGTGATTTGCATGGAATGAGGACATTGGATACATAATATACCGGCTTTTGAAGGTGGAATTTATGTCCGTCCGTCTCTCGTTCGATGACGAGCACTGCGCTTACAACTTGGTGAGTTGCCGCTATATATAACAGCATTGGTTCGCCCACATTTGGCGCGGCCAAGATTGGGTTGGTGGCCAGGATGGCTTTTATTTCTTCCAATCCGGCCGTGGCTGCGTCCGTCCACTTGAAGTGTTCGGTGCGCCGAAGAAGGCGATAAAGGGGGAGTGCCTTTTCTCCTAATCGGGAGATAAAGGGGCTTAAGGCCGCCACACATCCAGTTAACTTCTGGATTTGCTTGAGGTCAGTTGGGATAAACAACTGCGACATGGCTCGAATTTTAGCCAGATTTGCTTCAATTCCTCTACTAGACACGATGAAGCCCAGGAGCTTTCCGGCGGGTACGCCGAAAATGCATTTTTTCTGGATTGAGCTTAATGTCGTATGTTCGGAGATTGTCGAACGTGAGCCTCAAGTCGTCTATTAAGGAGTCGACGTGTCTGGTTTTAATGACCACATCGTCTACGTATGCCTCCACTGTTTTGCAGATCTGCTTTTCCAGACATGTTTGAATCATGCGTTGATACGTTGCGTCGGCGTTTTTGAGGCCGAAGGGCATTGTGTTAAAACAGAAGGGGTCGTATGGAGTGATAAATGCCGTTGCGGCTTGATCGGATTCCGCCATCTTAATTTGGTGGTAACCGAAGTATGCGTCGAGGAAGCACAATGAGTCGTGTCCTGCGGTGGCGTCGATAATTTGATCGATGCGAGGGAGGGGGAAGGGATCCTTTGGGCAAGCCTTAATAAGGTCCTTGAAGTCGACGCATAGGCGCCAGGATTTGTCCTTCTTCGGTACCATTACCAGGTTTGCTAGCCAGTCCGGATGTTTTATTTCTCTAATGAATCCGGCCTCCAGTAACTTGGCTAGCTCGTCTCCCATGGCTTGTCGCTTAGGTTCAGAGAAACGCCGAAGAGTCTGCTTGACCAACTTGAATCCCTTTAGAATGTTAAGGCTATGCTCTGCCAGCCTGCGTGGGATTCCTGGCATGTCTGAAGGATGCCAGGCGAATATGTCCCAATTCTCACGCAGGAACTCCCGTAGTGCGGCGTGTACGGCGGGGTTTAACTGTGCCCCGATAGATTCTGTTTTTGTGGGGTCCGTTGGATGGACATGGAATTTAACTATCTCATCCGCTGGTTTAAAAGAGGTGGACTTGGATCTTTTGTCGAGTATCACATCATCCCTGTCCACTGTGGAGCGCAGCGCAATTAATTCCTCCGCCGCAAGGGCTTCGGATAATGCCTCGAGGGCCAGTGCGGCTATTTTATTTTTGGCGCGGAGTGCTATGTCCGGATCACTAGCTAGAGTGATGATTCCATTGGGCTCGGGCATTTTGAGCTTCATGTACCCGTAATGGGGTATGGTTTGGAAGATCTTGAATGCCTCCCGCCCTAGAAGGGCGTGGTATCCGCTACTGAACGGGGCCACTTGGAATGTAATTTCTTCGGACCTGTAATTCTCCAGAGTGCCGAATACCAAATCTAGTGTGATTTTCCCAACGCAACGTGCCTCTCGACTGGGGATGATTCCTCGGAAGGTTGTGCTGCTTTGCTCAATATGTTTCTGTCTATTTCCATTTTTTGAAGAGTCTCCTCATAAATGAGGTTTAATCCGCTTCCACCGTCCATGAGCACTTTAGTAAGTCGAAAGCCGTCCACAATTGGACTGAGGACCAAGGCAGCCGGTGCTCGGGCTGTTCGGAATTTAGGTTCATCACTGGCATTGAAGGTGATAGCCGTGTCACTCCATGGATTCATTGCTGCCACATGGCAGACTTCGGCAAGGCTGCGGAGTGCTCGCTTACGCCTATTATTTGAGGTGAAGGTCTCGAAGACTGTCAATACTGTATTGTTATCCACGGGATGGTGCTCTGCAGTGTTTTGAATGAGGAGATCCTCACTGCTCTTGGCCACCTGCCGGAGTACCCAACATGCTCTAAGGTTGTGTGTTGGTATGGTATCCGCTGTACTATGAATTTTGCAGGGCCCGTTAAGCCATCCCTCCAATACGGTTCCACGCCCTGTAGTGGGCTTTTGCTTCTTTGTAATTGAGTCGGGCGACTTATGAGAGTGCACCGTTTTAGTTTGGACTGGGGGTTTTGTCAGAGCCGAATTATCCCAAAATTTTGTTTGGGTTTTCCAGGCACTTTCCATCGCACAGTACTTCCGTACTATGGCCGCCAAGTCAGCGAAGTGTGCTATGTCATGGCGACTTATGGTGTTGAGGATTCCCTTGTCCATGCAATTGTTGCAAAAGAACGAAATTGCGTCTTCCTCGCGACAGTCCTTGACCTTGTTCATTACAAGGAGGAATCTGGCCCAATAGTGATGTACTGTCTCTTGGGGCTCTTGCCTAATGTGGGAAAGATCGTTTATATCTGGGTGGGTGGGTGGATTTAAGTCCAGACCTTGACCCAATCTGAGACCCAGGGGCGGGGGAGTTTCCGATCTTGGAAGTTCGGGCTCCGGGATGTTGCCCCGCAGGTTCAGCATGCTGCCTGATTCTAGGTTCAGGGTTAGGGCGATGTCCTCCCGTGGTCGGGTATCCGGCTCGGAGAGCTCGGGAATCCGGACATCGTTCTTCCTCAGGATAGAGGAAGAATCGACGCATTGCTCCTCCACCACAGCTATCTGATGGGTGACCGGCGGACAGTTAATCTCCCTTTGGTCGGGTTTAAGCCCAATCCGATCGTAGTCCATAGCGACTCCCAGAGCGGCGATGCGATCCAAGAGCTCATTCAAAGAGGAGAGCTCCATTGGATCCATCTTCTCGGTGAATTTCGAGCCGATGTGGAGGCTATTTTCGATGACCCGAGAAGTCATCATCGGCGCAGCGGCCGAGCGGGCAGTCATGATGAAGCGGCCTAGTCGGAGAGTTTGGCCTACAGCCAGGGCTCCCCCAGAGGTGATGTTGTTCTTGACAACGAGACGAGCCATCCCTCCTTATGGTGACAGCACAGTGGAACTCTCGATGAAAGCACCAATGTCGGTGTCAAAACCGGTGGATCTCGGGTAGGGGGTCTCGAACTGTGCGTCTGAGGCGTATGGTAACAGGAGGCGGGGGACATGATGTTTACCCAGATTCGGGCCCTCTCGATGGAGGTAATACCCTACTTCCTGCTTGATTGATCTTGATGATATGAGTATTACAAGAGTTGATCTACCACAAGATCGTAGAGGCTAAACCCTAGAAGCTAGCCTATGGTATGATTGTATGTTGCCCTCGGGTCTATCTTCCATCATATGATTGCATGATCTCCTACTGGATTGATACCTTGGTTCTAAAAAACTGAGGGAAATGCTTAGGCTACTTTGCTGCATCACCCTTTCCTCTTCAAGGGAAAACCAACACAGTGCTCAAGAGGTAGCAAGAAGGATTTCTGGTGCCGTTGCCGGGGAGATTCGTGCCAAGTCAAGTCAAGATTTGACTCCCAACAACGAGTCATTTCTAGCGCCATTACCAAGTACCCATCACAAACTCTTATCCCTCACATTAAATTATTTGCCATTTGCCTCTCGTTTTCCTCTCCCCCACTTCACCCTTCCCGTTTTATTCGCCCTCTTTTCCTCTCTCCCTCTCTCTTCGTTCCCCTTCTCTTTCCCTATTTGCCTCTTTTGCCCGTTTCTTGTTTGCTTGTGTGTTGGATTGCTTGCTTGTCATGATGGCTCAAGATAATACTAAATTGTGTGACTTTGCCAATACCAACAACAATGATTTTCTTAGCATTCGGATTGCTCCTATTACCGATGTTGAATCTTGTGAAATTAATGCTGCTTTGTTGAATCTTGTCATGAAAGATCAATTCACCGGCCTTCCTAGTGAAGATGCCGCTACCCATATAAACAACTTTGTTGATTTGTGTGATATGGAAAAGAAGAAAGATGTGGATAATGATATTGTTAAACTTAAGCTATTTCTATTTTCGATTAGAGATCGTGCTAAAGCTTGGTTTTCGTCTTTGCCTAAAAATAGTATTGATTCATGGAATAAGTGCAAAGATGCTTTTATCCCTAAGTCTTTTTCCTCCCGCTAAAATCATCTCTCTTAGAAACGATATTGTGAATTTTAAGCAACTTGATCATGAACATGTTGCATAATCTTGGGAGACGATGAAATTAATGATACGTAATTGCCCTACACATGGTTTGAATCTTTGGATGATTATACAAAACTTTTATGCCGGATTGAATTTTGCTTCTAGAAATCTTTTAGATTCGGCCACGGGAGGCACTTTTATGGAAATCACTTTATGAGAAGCTACTAAACTCCTAGATAATATTATGGTTAATTATTCTCAATGGCACACCGAAAGATCTACTAATAAAAAAGTGCATGCAATTGAAGAGATTAATGTTTTGAGTGGAAAGATGGATGAACTTATGAAATTGTATGCTAATAAGAGTGGTCCTACTAATCCTAATGATATGCCTTTGTCTACCTTGATTGATAATAATAATGAATCTATGGATGTGAATTTTGTTGGTAGGAACAATTTTGGTAATAACGCGTATAGAGGTAATTTTAATTCTAGGCCGTTTCCTAGTAATTCCTCTAATAATTATGGTAATTCCTACAACAATTCCTATGGAAATTATAATAAGATGCCCTCTGATTTTGAATCTAGCATTAAAGAATTTATTACTTCGCAAAAGAGTTTCAATGCTTTGATTGAAGAAAAATTGCTTAAGATTGATGAGTTGGCTAGGAACGTTGATAGAATTTCTCTTGATGTTGATTCTTTCAAACTTAGATCTATTCCACCTAAGCATGATATCAATGAGTCTCTCAAAGCCATGAGAATTTCCATTGATGAGTGCAAAGAAAGAACCGCTAGGATGCGTGCTAAGAAAGATTGCTTTATAAAAGTGTGTTCTTCCAGTTTTCATGATAATAAGGATGAAGATCTAAAAGTTATTGATGTGTCCCCTATTAAATCTTTGTTTTTCAATATGAATCTTGATAATGATGGGACTGAAGATGAGCCACCTTTACCTAGAAGGCGTTCTCAAAATTCGGAGTTTGTAGATCTTGATGCAAAAATTGTTAAAAGTGGGATTGAAGAGGTCAAAACTTTAAATATCAATGAACCCACTATTTTGGATTTCAAGGAATTTAATTATGATAATTGCTCTTTGATAGATTGTATTTCCTTGTTGCAATCTGTGCTAAATTCTCCTCATGCTTATAGTTAAAATAAAGCTTTTACTAAACATATCGTTGATGCTTTGATGCAATCTTATGAAGAAAAACTTGAGTTGGAAGTTTATATCCCTAGAAAACTTTATGATGAGTGGGAACCTACAATAAAAATTAAAATTAAAGATCATGAGTGTGATGCTTTGTGTGATTTGGGTGCTAGTGTTTCCACGATTCCAAAAACTTTGTGTGATTTTCTAGGTTTGCGTCAAACATTCCACATCAAAAATTCTTCTTTTATCATTTACCTACTCGAGGACGAGCAGGAATTAAGCTTGGGGATGCTTGATACTTCTCCAACGTATCTATAATTTTTGATTACTCCATGCTATTATATTATCTATTTTGGATGTTAATGGGCTTTTTATACTTTTATATCATTTTTTGGGACTAACCTACTAATCGGAGGCCCAGCCCAAATTGCTGTTTTTTTGCCTATTTAAGGGTTTCCAAGAAAAGGAATATCAAACGGAGTCCAAACGGAATGAAACCTTCGGGAACATGATTTTCTCAACAAACGTGATCCAGGAGACTTGGAGTGGCCGTCAAGAAACAAGGGAGGTAGGCACGAGGCAGGGGGCGCGCCTACCCCCCTGGGCGCGCCCTCCACCCTTGTGGGCCCTCCGTTGCTCCACTGACGTACTTCTTCCTCCTATATATCCACGTACCCCCCAAACATCCAGGAGCACCACGAAAACCTAATTCCACCGCCGCAACCTTCTGTACCTGAGAGATCCCATCTTGGGGCCTTTTCCGGAGCTCCGACGGAGGGGGCATTGATCACGGAGGGCCTCTACATCAACTCCATGGCCTCTCCGGTGATGTGTGAGTAGTTTACTTCAGACCTACGGGTCCATAGCTAGTATCTAGATGGCTTCTTCTCTCTCTTTGGATCGCAATACAAAGTTCTGCTCGATCTTCTTGGAGATCTATTCGATGTAATCTTCTTTTGCGGTGTGTTTGTCGAGATCCGATGAATTGTGGGTTTATGATCCAGATTATCTATGAACAATATTTGATTCTCCTCTGAATTCCTTTATGTATGATTGGTTTATCTTTGCAAGTCTCTTCGAATTATCAGTTTGGTTTGGCCTACTCTATTGATCTTTCTTGCAATGGGAGAAGTGCTTAGCTTTGGTTTCAATCTTTCGGTACTCGATCCCAGTGACAGAAAGGGAACCGACACGTATTGTATTGTTGCCATCGAGGATAAAAAAGATGGGGTTTATATCATATTGCATGAGTTTATCCCTCTACATCATGTCGTCTTCCTTAAAGCATTACTCTGTTCTTATGAACTTAATACTCTAGATGCATGCTGGATAGCGGTCGATGTGTGGAGTAATAGTAGTAGATGCAGAATCGTTTCGGTCTGCTTGTCTCAGACGTGATTCCTATATACATGACAATACCTAGATATTCTCATAACTATGCTCAATTCTATCAATTGCTCGACAGTAATTCGTTTACCCACTGTAATACTTATGCTCTTGAGAGAAGCCACTAGTGAAACCTATGGCCGCCGGGTCTATCTTCCATCATATTAATCTTCCAACACTTAGTTATTTCCTTTGTCGTTTATTTTACTTTGCATCTTTATTTCTCTTTGTCATAAAAATACCAAAAATATTATCTTATCATATCTATCAGATCTCACTCTCGTAAGTGACCGTGAAGGGCTTGACAACCCCTTTATCACATTGGTTGCGAGGTTCTCATTTGTTTGTGTAGGTGCGTGGGACTTGAGCGTGATCTCCTACTGGATTGATACCTTGGTTATAAAAAACTGAGGGAAATACTTACGCTACTTTGCTGCATCACCCTTTCCTCTTCAAGGGAAAACCAACGTAGTGCTCAAGAGGTAGCAGAGACGTATCAATAGTGTGATCAAAGCATATGGTTTTATACAGACTTTTGGAGAAGCCTGTTTTTACAAGAATGTGAGTGGGAGCTCTGTACCATTTCTAATATTATATGTGGATGACATATTGTTGATTGGAAATAATATAGAAGTTCTGGATAGTATAAAGGATACTTGAATAAGAATTTTCAATGAAAGACCTCGGTCAAGCTGCTTATATATTGGGCATCAAGATCTATAGAGATAGATCAAGATGCTTAATTGGACTTTCACAAAGCACATACCTTGATAAAGTTTTGAAGAAGTTCAAAATGGATCAGTCAAAGAAAGGGTTCTTGCTTGTGTTACAAGGTGTGAAATTGAGTCAGACTCAATGCCCGGCCACTGCAAAAGATAGAGAGAAAATGAAAGTCATTCCCTATGCCTCAGCCATAGGTTCTATCATGTATACAATGTTGTGTACAAGACCTGATGTGTGCTTGCTATAAGTTTAGAAGGGAGGCACCAAAATAATCTAGGAGTGAATCACTGGACAACGGTCAAGAACATCCTGAAATACCTGAAAAGGACTAAGGATATGTTTCTCGTTTATGGAGGTGACAACTTGTTGTAAATGGTTACATCGATGCAAGCTTTGACACCGATCCGGATGACTCTAAGTCACAAACCGGATATGTATTTATATTGAATGGTGGAGCTGTCAGTTGGTGCAGTTCCAAGTAGAGCGTCGTGGCGGGATCTATGATACGTCTCCAACGTATCTATAATTTTTTATAGTTCCATGCTATTATATTATATGTTTTGGATGTTTAATGGGCTTTGTTATGCACTTTTATATTATTTTTTGGACTAACATACTAACCAAAGGCCCAGTGCAAATTGCTTTTTTTCCTATTTCAGTGTTTCGCACAAAAGGAATACCAAACGGAATGAAACCCTCGGGAGAGTTATTTTTGGAAAAACGCAATCCAGGAGACTTGGAGTGGACGTCAAGGAAGCAACGAGGCAGCCACGAGCTAGGAGGGCGCGTCTAGGGGGTAGGCACGCCCCCACCCTCGTGGGCCCCTCGTGGCTCCACCGACCTACTTCTTTTGCCTATATATACTCATATACCCCGAAAACATCCGAGAGCACCATAAAACCCTATTTCCACCACCGCAACCTTCTGTACCCGTGAGATCCCATCTTGGGGCCTTTTCCGGCACTCCGCCGAAGGGGGAATCGATCACGGAGGGCTTCCACATCAACACCACAGCCTCTGCGATGTTGTGTGAGTAGTTTACCACAGACCTTTGGGTCCATAGTTATTAGCTAGATGGCTTCTTCTCTCTCTCTTTGGATCTCAATACAAAGTTCTCCTCGATTCTCTTGGAGATCTATTCGATGTAATTCTTTTTGCAGTGTGTTTGTCGAGATCTGATGAATTGTGGGTTTATGATCAAGATTATCTATGAACAATATTTGATTCTTCTCTGAATTCTTTTATGCATGATTTAATATCTTTGCAAGTCTATTCGAATTATCAGTTTGGTTTGGCCTACTGGATTGATCTTTCTTGCAATGGGAGAAGTGCTTAGCTTTGGATTCAATCTTGCGGTGTCCTTTCCCAGTGACAGTAGGGGCAACAAGGCACTTATTGTATTGTTGCCATCGAGGATAAAAAGATGGGGTTTATATCATATTGCTTGAGTTTATCCCTCTACATCATGTCATCTTGCCTAATGTGTTACTCTGTTCTTATGAACTTAATACTCTAGATGCATGCAGGATAGCGGTCGACGTGTGGAGTAATAGTAGTAGATGCAAAATCATTTGGGTCTACTTGTCGCGGACATGATGCCTATATACATGATCATGCCTAGATATTCTCATAACTATGCGCTTTTCTATCAATTGCTCGACAATAATTTGTCCACCCACCGTAGAATTTGCTATCTTGAGAGAAGCCACTAGTGAAACCTATGGCCCCCGGGTCTATCTTCCATCATACTATTTTCCTATCTACTTGCTATTTCTGCGGCCGTTTATTTTTGCAATCTTTATTTTCCAATCTATATAACAAAAATACCAAAAATATTTATCTTATTATCTTTATCAGATCTCACTCTTGCAAGTGGCTGTGAAGGGATTGACAACCCCTTTATCGCGTTGGTTGCAAGGTTCTTATTTGTTTGTGCAGGTACGAGGGACTTGCGTGTAGTCTCCTACTGGATTGATACCTTGGTTCTCAAAAACTGAGGGAAATATTTACGCTACTTTGTTGCGTCACCCTTTCCTCTTCAAGGGAAAACCAATGCATGCTCAAGAGGTAGCAATCTACGTGTGAAGCGGAGTACATAGCTGCTTCGGAAGCAGCAAATGAAGGAATCTGGATGAAGGAGTTCATATCCGATCTAGGTGTAATACCTAGTGCATCGGGTCCAAAAAAAATATTTTGTGACAATACTGGAGCAATTGCCTTGCGAAGGAATCCAGATTTCACAAGAGAACCAAACACATCAAGAGACGCTTCAATTCCATCCGCGATCAAGTCAAGGGGGGAGACATAGAGATTTGCAAGATACATACGGATCTAAATGTTGCAGACCCATTAACTAAGCCTCTCACGACCAAAACCTGATCAACACCAAGACTCCATGGGTGTTAGAATCATTACTATGTAATCTAGATCACTGACTCTAGTGCAAGTGGGAGACTGAAGGAAATATGCCCTAGAGGCAATAATAAAGTTTTTATTTTTATTTCCTTATATCATGATAAATGTTTATTATTCATGCTAGAATTGTATTAACCGGAAACTTAGTACATGTCTGAATACATAGACAAAACAGAGTGTCCCTAGTATTCCTCTACTTGACTAGTGATGAAGCTCTGTACCTAGGGTAGGGGCATGGACCTGTCCTAAGTACCCTACCCAAGGACATCCCTAGAAGAAGTCACCTTTCAATCGACTTGGAGGTATCCCACTTGACGGATTCAAGACACTCAACCATGAAGCAATCACTCGACCAAGATCCAACCACTCGACTGCCAGGAGATCTAAAGTCACCCTGCACGCAAACGGTCGGTCATTAAGTAGCTTTTATGGTCATCATAGCACTTTATTAGGGGCGTTACCAGTAACCCCCAGTCTTAATGTACTTTAAACCCTGCATTACTGAGGGCTGGAGGGGCCTGGCGAACTCTATATAAGCCACCCCCTCCTCAGTATCAAAGGTTCGCACCCCTGTTATTCATACACACATAATTCAGTTGACCACCCCCGGGCACCGAGACGTAGGGCTGTTACTTCCTCCGAGAAGGGCCTGAACTCGTAATCCTCGTGTGCTTACAACTCCTCCATAGCTAAGATCTAGCCTCTCCATACATACCCCCTACATCACTGTCAGAGTTAGAACCACGACAGTTGGCTCCCACCGTGGGGCTAGGAGTCTTAGCGCCTAGTTGGAGAAGTTGCGATTTTTTCCGATCTCTTTGATCATGGTTTCGGGCGGAGCTTTGGTGGAGGGCCGCGAGATCCGTCTCGGTGCGCTCACGTTCATCGCCGACGACTCCGCTTGGCTTCAGGAGGCTCCACTCGACGTCGACGTGCTCCCCGTCCGCGGGGCGACGCACTTTCGCGCATGCGTCCGTGGTGTCCTCCTGCGGCAGCCGTCGTCCCAGTATCGGTCGGCTCCCATGGCATCTCCCCGCCCTGTTTCTCGCCGGCGCAAGCGCTCCGGTCGGTCGAGGCTTCAGAGGTGGGTGAGGCATGCGGTGGCCCGCCAGTCGGCCACCCCACAAGTCGCGGCAATCGAGCCCGGCGAATCCCTCTACGGCCTGTTCGACCTATCGACTGGCTCCGCAGAGACCGCATCCGAATGCGACAGTAGTGACCCAGCTGCAGAGGTTCTGGTGATCGATGGGCCACACAGTCCTCCCGGTTTCCCCCGCGCTGATGGAGGCGCGGATGGGGGCGACCCGTTGCGTCCTCACGAGGAGTATCTCCCCGAGCCTCTCACGTCGTTGCAGCGGGAGGAGCTTCACCGCTGGAACATGGATGCACTCCACACTCCTATCGTTGGAGAAACCCCCGAGGCCCGAGCCTTGGAGGACGCACGCTTGGCTAACTTGGCCGAGCGCACTCGACTGGAGAATCTCCAGCGAATACTCGACGAGTGAGCGCGTCAACGGGCTCCAGAATCCAGTCGACGTCAACTCTTTCTGCCCCCGCAGGTATATCGTACTCCGATTCAGAATTTGGCGGCTGTGACCCGTATAGCAGAGTCGATTCAGCCCTCCCAGTCAGAGGCTGGCAGAGGCTTGTTGCAAATCATAGCGTTGCTCCGGGCAGTGGGAGACCAGAATTCCGCTGTTTCTCAGTCGCGGAACTGGATCCACAGTCGATCCGTTGCAGCGGATACAGTCCAGTCGGCTCACAGCCCAAGATCGCCTCCGAGGCGTGAGGGACGTGGAGACCGGCGGGATCAGTACAGAAGGAATGAGTAGTATGATCACCGATTCGATCGTGATGATCGACGTCGAGTGCCAACCCCTCCCCCGAGGAGTGGATCATATGTGCCTCGACAGCAGGATGACAGACGCCCTCATAGTGTTGGGCGGAGAATTCCAGTCGACCCCAGGGAACCAGGCTTTGATGCGAGATCCATTCTCGTTCAAGGTTTGGTCGACAGGAATAGAGCTCACCGAGAAGGCCACGGCAGAGCGCCTACCAGTAGCAGAGTACATGTTTCAGGGCCGGAGTGTTTCAGTCAAGCCATCAGAGCCGCTGTAATTCCTCCCAACTTCAGGTTGGCGACTGGAGTTAGTAAGTTCACCGGTGAGTCCAAGCCTGATACTTGGCTCGAAGATTACCGAGTGGCTGTCCAGATTGGCGGTGGGAATGATGAGGTAGCCATGAAGCACCTGCCTCTCATGTTAGAAGGCTCGGCCAGAGCGTGGCTGAATCAGTTAGCACCCAGCAGCATTTACACTTGGGAGGATCTCTCCCGAGTGTTTGTCACCACATTTGAAGGAACATGCAAGCGACCTACAGGCCTTACGGAATTGCGGTCTTGCGTGCAGAAACCGAATGAAACTATGAGGGATTACATCCAGAGGTGGATCACAATGCACCACACAGTTGAAAATGTACCAGATCATCAAGCAGTTTGTGCCTTTAAAGAAGGCGTTAAGTACAGAGAATTGAATCTGAAATTCCGTCGAACCGGAGAGATGTCTCTGAATCGGATGATGGAGATTGCCACCAAATACGCTAATGGTGAAGATGAGGATCGACTCTGGAGTGGCAAGCATAAAGCAGTCGCCCAGGAAACCGGAGGAAATTCCAGTCGGAAACAGAAGCGGAAAGCTGAGCCAGCCGCTCCTGGGGAGGCCCTGGCCGTAACCCAGGGAAAATTTAAGGGAAAACCCAAAGGACCTTGGAACCCCAAGAAAGTTAAAGACCAAGATGGAAATGATGTTTTGGATCTACCGTGTCACATCCACACCAAGAAAGATGAAGAGGGTAAACTCATTTACCCAAAGCATACCACTCGACAGTGTCGGCTTCTGATCTAGCAGTTTTAGGGCAAGCAGTCCAGAGATAAGGAAAAGGAGTCAGACAAAGTTGAGGACAAGGAAGATAGTGACGATGGGTACCCCCAGGTCAATTCCACCCTGATGATTTTTGCTGATGTTGAGAGCAAAAGTCGACTGAAGGTTATTAACTGTGAGGTAAATATGGTTGCTCCGGCAACACCCAATTATCTAAAGTGGTCCCAGACTGCCATCACATTCGACCAGTCTGATCACCCTACGCACATTGCCACCCCTGGGAGGCAAGCTCTGGTGGTCGACCCAGTTGTCGAAGGCACTCGACTGACCAAAGTCCTGATGGATGGGGGCAGCGGTTTGAACATACTGTATGCAGAAACATTGAAAGGGATGGGCATTCCGATGTCCAGGCTCAGTACCAGTAACATGAGTTTCCATGGAGTCATTCCTGGGAAGAAAGCCGAGTCACTCGGCCAAATTGCTCTTGATGTGGTTTTCGGTGATTCCAAGAATTACCGCAAAGAAAAGTTGACATTCGAAGTTGTGGATTTCCAAAGTGCTTATCACGCTATTTTGGGCAGGCCAGCTTATGCACGCTTCATGGCTCGACCATGTTATGTGTATCTCAAATTGAAGATGCCTGGTCCCAAAGGTGTGATCACTATTACAGGCAATCGGAAGAAAGCAGAAGAGTGTTTTCAGAAAGGCTCAAAGATTGCCGACGCTCAGATGGCAGTGGTCGAGCTGCAAGAGTATCAGAAGAGTGTTTTCAGCGCCCAGTATATTATGTTTCTGAAGTTTTGACTCCTTCAAAGCAAAGATATCCTCATTACCAGAAGCTTGTATATGGGATTTATATGACCACGAAGAAGGTTGCACATTACTTCTCTGATCATTCCATTACAGTCGTCAGCGACGCTCCACTATCAGAGATTTTGCACAACAGAGATGCAACTGGTCGAGTGGCCAAATGGGCGATTGAACTTCTTCCCCTAGATATCAAGTTTGAGGCAAAGAAAGCTATCAAGTCCCAAGCAATTGCAGATTTCGTCGCCGAGTGGATCGAACAGCAACTTCCGACTCAAGTTCACTCGGAGCACTGGACCATGTTCTTCGATGGATCTAAGATGCTGAATGGTTCCGGTGCTGGGGTAGTATTGGTTTCCCCCTGAGGAGATAAGCTTAAATATGTTCTCCAGATTCACTTTGATTCCTCCAATAACGAAGCAGAATATGAAGCACTTTTGTATGGGTTGCGCATGGCCATTTCACTCGGCGTCCGTCGCCTCATGGTCTATGGCGACTCAGATTTGGTGGTTAATCAGGTGATGAAGGAGTGGGACGTCAGAAGTCCAGCTATGACTGGTTATTGCAATGCAGTGAGAAAGATAGAGAAGAAATTCGAGGGGTTAGAGCTTCATCACATCCCCCGACTGAAAAATCAAGCGGCTGATGATTTGGCAAAGATAGGCTCCAAGAGAGAAGCCATCCCCAACAATGTGTTTTTGGAACACATCCACTCGCCATCAGTCCAAGAAGATCCTTTTACAGATGAAGCCCCGCAGCCAAAGAGTGCCACAGATCCGACTGAAGTTGAAATTCCGGCAGTGGTCGACCTAATCATGGAAGTTTTGGCAATCACCCCCGACTGGACGATACCATACATCGCGTATATCCTGAGAAAGGAACTCCCGGATGACGAAGAAGAGGCTTGACAGATCGTCCGTCGATCCAAGGCCTTTACAGTCATAAAGGGACAGTTGTATAGAGAAAGCGTGACTGGAGTCAGTCAGAAGTGTATAACACCAGAAGAAGGTCAGATAATCCTTGATGATATCCACTCGGGGACCTGTGGTCATCATGCATCCTCTCGGACCATTGTGGCTAAAGCATACCGAGCGGGATTTTACTGGCCAAGAGCGAATGAAATGGCAAAAGAGATAGTCGACAAGTGTGAAGGGTGTCAGTTCTACTCCAACATGTCGCACAAGCCTGCATCAGCCCTGAAGACCATTCCACTCGTCTGGCCCTTCGCTGTTTGGGGACTGGACATGGTTGGCCCATTGAGAACAGGCAGGAGTGGTTTCACACATGTGCTTGTGGCAGTCGACAAGTTTACCAAATGGATTGAAGCTAAGCCTATCAAGAATCTTGATGCTTGCACTGCTATCAGTTTCGTCAGGGAGTTAACATTCAGATATGGAGTCCCGCATAGCATCATCACCGACAATGGGTCAAACTTTGATTCAGACAAGTTCAGAGCTTTTTGCGCCTCTCAAGGCACACGAGTCGACTACGCATCGGTCGCCCACCCCCAGTCGAATGGACAAGTAGAAAGGGCAAATGGTCTGATTCTCAAAGGACTAAAGCCTCGGCTGATGCATGATCTCAAGCACGCAGCAGGCGCTTGGGTCGACGAGCTTCTGTCAGTTCTGTGGGGATTGAGGACCACCCCGAATCGGTCGACTGGAAGAACTCTGTTCTTTCTGGTTTACGGAGCAGAAGCAGTCCTGCTGAGTGATCTACTTCACAATGCACCCCAAGTCGAGCTTTATACGAAGATGAAGCAGAACAAGCCCGGCAAGACGCAGTCGACCTCCTGGAAGAAGAAAGAGAAATGGCTATGATCCAATCGACCATTTATCAGCAAGACTTGCGTCGATTCCATGCCAGAAATGTGAAGAGTCGAGCCTTCCAAGAAGGAGATTTGGTCCTCCGAATGGATCAACAGAAACCACACAAGCTCGCTCCTACTTGGGAAGGTCCCTTCATCGTCACCAGAGTCCTCCACAATGGAGCGTATCACCTTTACAATGTCGATCGCCAGATCGATGAGCCACGAGCTTGGAATGTGGAACTGCTCCGCCCCTTTTACACTTGAATTCTCACTCGGATGAGATGTAATAAGAAAAACTTCTGTAGTCTATTTATTAAAGACAAGAGTGTCACAATTTTTCCTATAATTGTTGTCGCCTTTGTTTGCGTGTGAAATCCCCCAGTGGGTGGCTTAGCTGCGAATCCGTTTCGCCTAAGTTTGTAAAAAAATCCTACCGAGTGGTGAGCCAGACTCCCACTCGGAGGCTTAGCTGCGAATCCGTTTCGCCTAAGTTTGTAAAAAAAATCCTACCGAGTGGTGAGCCAGACTCCCACTCGGAGGCTTAGCTGCAGCCCAGTGCTCGCCTAAGTATTTAAAAATCCTACCGAGTGGTGAGCCAGACTCCCACTCGGAGGCTTAGCTGCAGCCCAGTGCTCGCCTAAGTGTTTAAAAATCCTACCGAGTGGTGAGCCAGACTCCCACTCGGAGGCTTAGCTGTAGGCCAGTGCTCGCCTAAGTGTTTAAAAATCCTACCGAGTGGAGAGCAAACCTCCCACTCGGAGGCTTAGCTGCAGCCCAGTGCTCGCCTAAGTATCTAAAAATCCTACCGAGTGGTGAGCCAGACTCCCACTCGGAGGCTTAGCCGCAGCCCAGTGCTCGCCTAAGTGTTTAAAAATCCTACCGAGTGGTGAGCCAGACTCCCACTCGGAGGCTTAGCTGCAGCCCAGTGCTCGCCTAAGTATTTAAAAATCCTACCGAGTGGTGAGCCAGACTCCCACTCGAAGGCTTAGACGCAGCCCAGTGCTCGCCTAAGTGTTTAAAAATCCTACCGAGTGGTGAGCCAGACTCCCACTCGGAGGCTTAGCTATAGCCCAGTGCTCGCCTAAGTATTTAAAAATCCTACCGAGTGGTGAGCCAGACTCCCACTCGGAGGCTTAGCTGCAGCCCAGTGCTCGCCTAAGTGTTTAAAAATCCTACCGAGTGGAGAGCGAACCTCCCACTCGGAGGCTTAGCTGCAGCCCAGTGCTCGCCTAAGTGTTTAAAAATCCTACCGAGTGGAGAGCAGACCTCCCACTCGGGGGCTTAGCTGCAGTCCAGTACTCGCCTAAGTTTGAAAAAATCCTACCGAGTGGAGAGCAGACCTCCCACTCGGGGGCTTAGCTGCAGTCCAGTACTCGCCTAAGTTTTTAAAATCCTACCGAGTGGAGAGCAGACCTTCCACTCGGGGGCTTAGCTGCAGCCCAGTGCTTGCCTAAGTACGGAACACATCCCAATCCGCAAGGACGACGAGGTGCAAATCGACTGCTACCTTCTCCTTCGGAGCAGCACCACAAATACAAAGTTATTTCGAGTGAAGAACAAGTTCCCCTCGACAGATAATTCATGAAGATATTCAACGATAAATCAAGTTCAGATAAGATCCAAAGGTCCTAGACCGTAGATCAAAGTACTCGAGCCTCCAGCTCGACAAATTTTAACGGTTACAAAATCCACTCGGCATTCCGAGGCAAAATTAAAGTGAAGCATAAAAGTTTTTATTCCTCAAGCGGAGGACTGGAAGGGGCGACGAACTCATCCAAATCGATCCCGTCTGCAATGCGAGTGGCAGCAGCAATGAAAGTCTCCATGAAGTCTTGAAAGTTGTGCTTCCTGGTATTGGCAACTTGGATGGCGGCCAACTTTTCTTCTCGCGCCTCCTTGCAGTGGACGCGGACCAGAGACAGAGTGACGTCAGCGCTACATCTAGCAGAAGATTTCTTCCATTCCGCCACTCGACCTGGGACTTCATTCAGTCGAGTCATTAGGGAGTCGAGGTCATTCTGAAGCGTCGTCCTAGGCCAGAGTGACGTGTCGATCCGCGACATCACAACCTTCAACCGAGCAAGATAGTCAACAACGCCGGCAACGCGAGATTCCAGTCGGAGCACGTTCATAGCAGCCTCGTCCTTCACTGGAGAATTGATGGGGTCCAAGTCTGTCTCCACTCGACTGGTCTCCTCTTCGAAGTTCTGGCAGAATTCTGTAAACACAATTCAAGGATAAGTCAGTGGCTCTACGCAGGTTTGGTAACTGCAAGTCAGTCGGGCCGGAGTAATTACCCTCGAGCATGACGAACAGCTTCTTGGCGAGTCCACCGAGATAAGCCTCCAGATCGTTCCTCTTCCCCGCCAGTTCACTTGCCTTGTCACTCAGAGCTATATTGCCATTCTTCAGACGGCTGACCTCTTGATTAGCCACGTCGAGAGCAGTTTTCAGCCTAGAGTTTTCCTTTTCAAGAGTACCGACTGAAGCCAGTTTTTCTTCAGCAAGCTTCGTTTTGTTCAGGGCCTCCTTCTGCGCTTCGGCAAGGTCTTGATCCTTCTTCTTCAGAGCCTCCTCCATTTTGTCCGTGAAACAGCAAGTGAGATCAACATCGAGGACGGCCAGAAAGAAAGGACAGTCGACAAAAGCTCACCAGCCATACCTTTTGCTTCGTCCCTCGCCTTCTGCAAGTTCTCCTGAGCAAGCTTCAAGTCAAGGTTCAGCTGGATCTGTTTGTTCAACAACTCAGTGTAGCGAGCCACAAGTTCGCAGGATTTCTGCAAAAAATCAGTCGACAGACATCCAAGATAAGTTGCTTCTAAGTAACCAAGAGACAACGATGGCGTTTCTAAGACTACAGCCGAATCAAAAACATTCGACAGTAGTCTTGGGGACTACACCCAGTGGGTGCACTCAGCGTGCCCCCACTGGTTCGACCAAAAAAAATCGACTGCCCGCAGTCGACCGTGTACAGTTCCATTCGACATGGCCTGACCAGACCGAGTGAAGAAGTTCAACTAAAGCAACACAATATAAAGACTATAGTCGACTGCCAGCAGTCCACCGTAGTCTCGGGGACTACACCCAGTGGGTGCACTTAGCGTGCCCCCACTCGTCAAAAAGATTAATAGACACACCCAGTGGGTGTACAGATATAAAGATCTTCGGAAAAGAGATTCTTCAGATAGCATACCCTAACAGAACAAGCGGTGAATCGACTGACCTGGACGTTGCTCTGAAGAGCTGAACTCGCGTCATAAGCTTCTTGGCTGGCGTCCCGAACCACCTTCACTTGCTCCATCATGATCCCCGCCTGGCGTATAGCCTCTTTAGCGGCACCCACTTGGTCCTTAGGGACGTGGTGTGTGGCAAAAAGCGAAGGCGGATTTGTAGTCGACGTTGAAGGCCGGACACTCGTCAGAGGTTCAGCGAAGGTCACAGAAGCCCGAGTGGTATCACCACCCTCCCGGACTACGGCCTCAGGCGCCGGAGTAGTTTGTGGGGTCTTCGCGCCCTCAGCGGCACTTCATTGTCATCATCAGGGAGGTCAATGACATGAGGAGGAGCTACAAGAAATATCCAATCGACCGGAATTATAAGAAATCATCAGTCGACTAAAAGCAGAGCATCAGTAAGCGTACCGGGGTTGGAGGTAACAGCGTCTTCCATCTCTTGATCATCGTCCTTGGCGGAGATCTCCAAGGTGGCAGCACTGCAAATTTCGAAAGTCAGTCAGCTTATTCAATGAGTCGACCAAGAGTCCGTCACGTTCAACAAAGGAAAACAAATTCTACCATTACCCAGAAATGGTGGGGACAGTCATCTTCATCTTGGGCAGAACCTTGGGCGGCTTGGACGGCATCGTGCGTGTGTGCTTGGGAGCTTTTTCTGTAGGCGCTGGAGATGAGGTCCGAGGGCGCTTCGACTGTCCAACAGGGACCGTCGCCTTACCACGTTCCCGCGCAGGGTCGTGTGTAAGCTTGGATCGCCGTTCCGAGCGGGGAGGTTCGACTTCTTCCTCCTCCTCTTCACTGGAGTCGTCGTCGTCATCCCCCTCTCCTTCACCGTCAGATTCCCACTCTTCTCTCTCGTCTCCACTTTCACCTCCGCTCGCCTCTCCTTCCTCGGCCTGCTCCTGTGCTCCATTGGGTGTCGAGTACATCTCAGTAGTGGCCTAGAGGACAGCAAACAAGACAAAAGTCAATCGACTGATCCAAAGAGAACAAATAAAGAAAGCAAGATCATAGTCGGAAACGCAAGGTCAGACCTTGTCCACTTCGTATGTTTGGTCGAGTGGAGGAATCCTCCTGGCTCCTCGGGGGTTGTCCTTGTTCCCTGTGATACTCGACAGCCACCCTTCCAACATCTCATCAGTGACCTCCTATGGGTGAATCCGAGTGGTGTCTTCGAGACCCGAGTACAGCCACATCGGGTGGTCACGAGCCTGAAGCGGTTGGATGCGCCTCCGAAGGAAGACTTCCAACAAGTCCATGCCAGTCACACCCTCGCGGACAAGCTGAACCAGTCGACCGACCAGCACCTTGACTTGTGCCTTTTCCTCCGGCGTCACTTTCAGAGAGGCAGGTTTTTGTGCTCGATTCAGAGAAAAAGGGGGAAGCCCAGTCGGCTGTCCTGGGGTCACCTGGTCTTTACAGTAAAACCAAGTCGACTGCCACCCACGGACTGACTCGGGAAAAGTGATAGACGGAAAGGAACTTTTTCCCCTCATCTGGATCGCCAGGCCCCCGCATAGCTGGATCACCTGCGTCCGTTCATCACTCGACTTGGCCTTCTTGACCGACTGAGAGCGGCAAGTGAACATGTGCTTGAAGAGTCCCCAATGGGGGCGGCAACCCAAGAAGTTTTCACACAAGGAAACGAAAGCAGCAAGATACACAATAGAATTGGGAGTAAAGTGATGGAGCTGCGCTCCGAAGAAGTTCAAGAAGCTCTGGAAAAAAGGATGAGGAGGCAGAGAGAATCCACGATCGATATGGGTGGTGAGGAGGACGCACTCACCATCAAGGGGTTGGGGTTCGACTTCTTTCCCCGGGAGACGCGCAGATTCGTGGGGAATGAATCCCCCCTCGACCAGATCATCGAGATCATCCTGCCGAATCGCCAACGACATCCAGTCGCCCTGGATCCAATCCTTGGGCAGAGTAGTCCTCGAGGAAGATCTGCCCCGAGCGGACTTCTTCCCCTTCCCCTGCACTGCCGCCTTCTTCGCGCGCTCCAGAGCCGACGTCTTCTCCTTCACCATCGTCGCCGGCGAAGCTCAAATAGACCTACGGCACCAAGGTGAGAGCGGAGGTTGTGGAGGATCTTGTGAAGGAAGGGGGAAAAGTGAAGGCGCACTGTTCAGGGGTCCCGAGCCGGCAGCTTATAAGAGGTCGCTTCCGAGTGGCTGACTGGTAGGCCCAGGCAATCCTGTCAAATCTCGCAACAGGCACGCCTGGTACATGGCGAAAAAGGTGGCGTGGGGGTCGAGGAGCTTCCGTCCTATCCCATCCGATTACTGCGGCTGCCCCCGTCCCGCGCGCTTCCCGAAATTCAAACCCCGCAAAATCCGCGGGCCGCGGAACAACTCGTCAAACAGAAGATCCCTTTCACACCGTCACTCGGAACTTCACAAGTAAAGAAATTCACTCGACAAGAGGCCAAGAATGGATCAAGGCGGCTGAAAGAAGTTGACGACGTCATCCGTGACAATTGATCCAAAACAAGACGTTCATATAACATGAAGTACCAGTCAGAAAGATCCCCAACTCCTTCCCCACTCAAACCTCGATCCATTCGGGGGCTAATGATGAAGCTATGTACCTAGGGTAGGGGCATGGCCCTGTCCTAAGTACCCTACCCAAGGACATCCCTAGAAGAAGTCACCTTTCAATCGACTTGGAGGTATCCCACTCGACGGATTCAAGACACTCGACCACGAAGCAATCACTCGACCAAGATCCAACCACTCGACTGCCAGGAGATCTAAAGTCACCCTGCACGCAAACGGTCGGTCATTAAGTAGCTTTTATGGTCATCATAGCACTTTATTAGGGGCGTTACCAGTAACCCCCAGTCTTAATGTACTTTAAACCCTGCATTACTGAGGGCTGGAGGGGCCTGGCAAACTCTATATAAGCCACCCCCTCCTCAGTATCAAAGGTTCGCACCCCTGTTATTCATACACACATAATTCAGTCGACCGCCCCCGGGCACCGAGACGTAGGGCTGTTACTTCCTCCGAGAAGGGCCTGAACTCGTAATCCTCGTGTGCTTACAATTCCTCCATAGCTAAGATCTAGCCTCTCCATACATACCCCCCTACATCACTGTCAGAGTTAGAACCACGACAACTAGCTCGTTAATCAAAGATGCTTAAGTTTCCTGACCATAGACATGTCTTGTAATTTGATGAACGGGATCACATCATTAGAGAATGATGTGATGGACAAGACCCATCCGTTAGCTTAGCATGATGATCGTTCAGTTCTATGGCTATTGCTTTCTTCATGACTTATACACATTCCTCTGACTATGATATTATGCAACTCCCAAATACCGGAGGAACACTTTGTGTGCTATCAAACGTCACAACGTAACTGGGTGATTATAATGATGCTCTATAGGTGTCTTCGATGGTGTTTGTTGAGTTCGTATAGATCAAGATTAGGATTTGTCACTCCGAGTATCGGAGAGGTATCTCTGGGCCCTCTCGGTAATGCACATCACTATAAAGCCTTGCAAGCAATGTAACTAATGAGTTAGTTACGGGATGATGCATTACGGAACGAGTAAAGAGACTTGCCGGTAACGAGATTGAACTAGGTATGATGATACCGGCGATCGAATCTCGGGCAAGTAACATACCGATGACAAAGGGAATAATGTACGTTGTTATGCGGTTTGACCGATAAAGATCTTCGTAGAATATGTAGGAGCCAATATGAGCATCTAGGTTCCGCTATTGGTTATTGACTGGAGATGTGTCTCGGTCATGTCTACATAGTTCTCAAACCCGTAGGGTCCGCGCGCTTAACTTTCGGTGATGATTTGTATTATGAGTTATGTGTTTTGGTGACCGAAGTTTGTTCGGAGTCCCGGGTGAGATCATGGACATGATGAGGAGTCTCGAAATGGTCGAGCGGTAAAGATTGATATATTGGAAGGTTATATACGGACACCGGAATGGTTCCGATAAGGTCCGGGGATTTTTCGGAGTATCGGGAGGCTACCGGAACCCCAGGGAAAGTTAATGGGCCTAATGGGCCATAGTGGAGGAGAGGAGGCAGGCCACGGGAGGAGGCGCGCGCCCCCTTGCCCCAATCCGAATTGGACAAGGGGAGAGGCGCGGCCCCCCTCTTTCCTTCTCCATCTCTCTCCCTTCCCCTTTCCCCCTCTCCGTTGGAAGGAAAGGGGGCGAATCCTACTAGGAACGGAGTCCTAGTAGGACTCCCCCCCATGGCGCACCCCCCTTGGGCCGGCCTCCTCCTCCTCCCTCCTTTATATACGTGGGCAGGGGGCACCCCAAAGCACAACAGTTGTCGCTTATCCATGTGCGGTGCCCCCCTCCAAAGTTTACCACCTCAGTCATATCACTACAAAAAAAGACACATCCGCGACATTTTGGGCCGAATGAAAAAAAATTCTGTCATACATATGACACTTCTATGACGATACTTGTGACAAAACCCGGTATCATCATAGATGTGGTGGGCTCCTATATCTATGACAAAAAATCATGACAGAAAATGGGCTTTTCGTCCTGGGCGGGCTGGAGACGCAGTTGCATGACATTTTTTGGGCTGTCCATGACGGAAAAAACCATGGTAGAAGAGAGGGCGAGGAAAATTTCGGGGAGTTCCCGGTTACGGTGGGAGGTCGGGGGCCGAGCGATGCGTGTTTCTCTCGTACACGTATGCGCGTGTGTGCGAGGCGTTGGCTCTAACTGAACCCGAGTGATCGATCGATGGCTGTTAACGGAACCCGATCGAGCGATTCCTTCGCTACTGCTGCTAACTGAAGCCGACCGATGGATGATTAGTGAGCGTTGCGGGAGGGGGGGGGTTGGATGAACAGTGAGCGGTGGCGTTGCCTCTAGATGAACAGGACCCCGTTGTGTGGAGGGCTGGATGAACAGTAGACGGTGGAGGGGTGCCCGTGGAGGGGTGGTTGAACAGGACCCCGTGGTGTGGAGGGCTGGATGAACAGTAGACGGTGGAGGGGTGCCCGTGGAGGGGTGGTTGAACAGTAGCCGGTGGAGTAGCGCGCGGTGGAGGCTGGATGAACATGAGTCCGTGGAGGCTGGAGGAGGTCGACGGTAGCCCGTGGAGGCTGGAGGAGGTCAACGGTGGAGATGAACAGTATCCCGTGGAGTCCCGTTTTGTGGTACGCCACACCCCTCCCGATGAACAGGACCCCCGTTTCGACCATAGGTGGTCCGTTTCGTCTGTTTTGCGGTACGCCACACCCCTCCCGATCAACAGGACCCCCGTTTCGACCGTAGGAGGTCCGTTTCGTCCGTTTTGCGGTACGCCAGACCCCTCCCGATGAACAGGATCCCGTTTCGAACGTGGCTGGTCGAACACAAGGCTGTTTCCTCCATTCTGTGGTACGCCAGGCCTTGTTTCCATCGCTTGTTCCGTCCAAGCCCTCCCGATGAACACGACCACGCATTCCGTTCCGACCCAGCTGGTTGGCTCCCACGCGTTCTGTTGCCTCCCGATGAACACGACGCATTCCGTTGCCTCCCCATGAACACGACGCATTCCGTTGCCTCCCCATGAACACGACGCATTCCGTTGCCTCCCCATGAACACGACGACGACGTTGTTTCTCCGTTCCGACCCATCCATGTCAACGAGCCCTCGCCGTATGTATGCGCGAGTAGGCGTTCGAGACCCCGCCCGTATGTACACATACGTGGCCGTATTTTCTTTCTTGCACCCTGGCCGCTGTACGTACGTGTACATGCTACGTGTGCGCCCCTACTACGACACGTGCGCGCCTCTACATCCACCAGTATATATGTACGTACACGTTTGCGACCAGAATGACAACGCTACGTACGCTTCGACCAGGTGGGTCCCGACTGTCAGGCACTTCCTTGCGTGCGAAGATGTAGCTGGTGGGTCCCAGCAGTCAGGGGGCGAATCGTTTTTTGGCCCAGACGCACTTCCTTGCGTGCGAAGGTGTAGCTGGTGGGTCCCAGCAGTGAGGAGGGAAACGTTTTTTTCACGAAATACGGTGGCCCGTCCGATGGGTCCCCGCTGTCAGGTGGAGGAATAATTATTTTGCACGTAATAAGGAGGCACTTCCTTACTGCGGCCGTGGACCCAGCTATCAGCGTCTCCACGCACAGCTCTTCCGATGGAAGTCGGTCGTTGACCACATTGACCATGCCGCGCCGAGAGCACCACGGCGGTGGACGATGGCGAGGCCTAGGAAGGGGACGACACGGATGTAGGGAAGACTCGGCAGTTGTTTCCCACACGGAGGGGAGTACGACTGTACGAGGGTTTACTGGTTCGTCTATCGTCGTCGGAGAATAACAGCAGGTGTGGGTGAGTAGAGGGATGGCTAGGCCAGCGATGGGAGTACGGTGGGACGGCGAGGCCTGCGCGGCAGCACAGCCGGCCGCGGGGAGGAGGGAGCAGGTAGTCCCGTCGGCGCTTGTTTGAGCGGCTGGAGGAGGAAGAGCAGAGACTGAAGAAGCACGACGGCCGATGGATGGACATCCAACAGTCAGTGCTTGTGCGTCAACCTTTTTTTAGGAAAGCCTGAAATCAACATACAACCCATCTGCCATTATTTCTAATAATTTACATCCCATTTGCTAATTCTTAAGGTTTTTTTGGAGCCCGTATTCTTTTTGTTAGCATTACAGCCCATATTGTGGCCACGGTTATAAAATTATACGAAATTTTGCATATTTCGGTGCGGTCCGAACTGTTTTTAATCCCGAAATTTCGACTCACATTCAAACTGATTTTAAAAATAATTGTATATCAATATAAAATCCAACAAATCCTCCATGCATAAAAATTAATGTAATTTAAAATTTTGAAATAAAAAAAAGATATTCGAAACTAATTGCCGGTTTGATGTGTTTTAAAAATGTACATCCCATTTCTCATTACTGATGGGCCATTTTCTCGGCCAGTCGAATGAAAGCTCTCCTCGTCTTGAAAGATTTGCGGCCCAACAGGCCTGACAAAGCGACTTACTTGGCAAATCACAAAAAAACTAGGCTGTGGCTGTGGACCCAGCTGTCAGCCTCTCCACATACAGTACTCTTCCGATGGAAGTCGTTCCTTGACCATGTTGACCACACCGCACGGAGAGTACCACGGCGGTGGACGACGGCGAGGCCTAGGAAGGGGATGACGCGGAGCCGGGGAAGACGCGGCAGTGGAAGCCCGCGCGGAGAGGAGTACGAGGGTTCACTGGTTCGGCTGCGGTGTGAGGCTACCGTCGCCGCAGGGCCTGGCTAGCGGTGGGAATAGTAGGGGCGGTGAGGCCTCTGCGGCAGCACAGCCGGCCACGGGAGGCAGGAGCGTGCAGCATGACCGGCGCTGCTTTGGGCGGCTGGAGCAAGAAGACCAGAGGTTTAAGAAGCACTACGGCCGTTGGATGGACATCGTACGGTCACTGGAGCTAGAATCGTTCATATTGACTAAGTTGACAAAGCCCTTCGTCCACGTCAACTTAGTAGGCCCACAAGTCAGCCTCCCACCAAGGTGGGTCCCAGCTAGCCGGGGGAGTATTCATTTTTTTGTGCGTAATAAGGAGGCACTTCCGGTGGGTCCGAGCTGACAGCGGGGGGGGCACGTTTTTTCGCGAAATACGGTGGCCCATCCGGTGGGTCCCAGCAGTCAGGGGGAAACGATTTTTTTCGCAAAATACTGGTGGCCCGTCCGGTGGGTCCCTGCTGTCAGGTGGAGGAATAATTATTTTCTGTGTAATAAGGAGGCACTTCCTTGCGGCTGCCGTGGACCCAGCTGTCAGCCTCTCCACATACAGTACTCTTCCGATGGAAGTCGTTCATTGACCACATTGACCACGCCGCGCTGAGAGCACCACTGCGGTGGACGACGGCGAGGCCTAGGAAGGGGACGATGTGGAGCCGGGCAAGACGCGGCAGTGGATGCCCACGCGGAGAGGAGTACCAGCGTTCACTGGTTCGGCTGCGGTGTGAGGCTGCCGTCGCCGCAGAATAACAGGGGGTGTGGGTGAGTGGAGGGATGGCCTGGCCAGTGGTGGGAGTAGTATGGGGGCGGTGAGGCCTCCGCGGTAGCACAGCCGGCCATGGGAGGCAGGAGCAGGCGGCATGACCGGTGCTGCTTTGGGCGGCTGGAGCAAGAAGACCAGAGGTTGAAGAAGCACTATGGCCGTTGGATGGACATCATATGGTCACTGGAGTATTGACTAAGTTGACAAAGCCCTCTGTCCCCGTCAACTTAGTAGGCCCACAAGTCAGCCCAACAATATGGTGGGTCCCAGCTAGTAGGGGGTATTCATTTTTTGGCCGTAATACAGAGGCACTTCCTTGCGTGCGAAGATATAGCTGGTGGGTCCGACCTGTCAGCGGGGGGAACGTTTTTTTCGCGAAATACAGAGGCCCTTCCTGTGGGTCCTAGCTGTCACGTGGAGGAATCATTATTTTGCGCGTAATAAGGAGGCATTTCCTTGTGTGCGGCTGTGGACCCAGCTATCAGCCTCTCCACGTACAGTCCACTTCCGATGGATGTCGTTCATTGACCACGTTGACCAGGCCGCGCCGAGAGCACCAGGGCGGTGGATGACGGCGAGGCCTAGGAAGGGAACGACACGGAGCCAGTGAATACTCGGCAGTTGTTTCCCACGCGGAGGAGTACGAGGGTTTACTGGTCCATCTGCCGTCGCCAGAGAATAACAGCATGTGTGGGTGAGTAGAGGGATGGCTAGGCCAGCGATGGGAGTACGGTGGGGCCATGAGGCCTGCGCGGCAGCATAGCCGGCCGCGGAAGGAGGGAGCAGGCAGTCCCGCCGGCGCTTGTTTGAGCGGCTGGAGCATGAAGAGCAGAGATTGGGGAAGCACGATAGCCGTTGGATGGACATCCAATAGTCACTGCTCTCGTGTGTTGACTAAGTTGACAGGGCGTTGCGTGTGCATCAACCTTTTTTTTATGAAAGCATACGCGTCAACCTATAGTAGGCGCACAAGTCAGCCTCAAATCTGTGGAAAATAGCATACAGCCCATCTGCCATTATTTCTAATAATGTACATCCCATTTGCTAATTCTTAAGAATTTTTTTGGAGCCCATCTTATTTTTGTTAGCATTACACCCCATATTGTGGCCATGGTTAAAAAGTATACGAAATTTTGCATATTTCAGTGCGGTTAACTATTTTTAATCCAGAAATATCGATTCACATTCAAACTATTTTGAAAAATAATTTATATAAATATAAAATCCAAATGATTGTCCACGCATAAAAATCAATGGAATTTAAGATCTTGTAATGAAAAAAATTGAAACTAATTCCCGGTTTGATGTGTTTTAAAAATGTACAGCCCATTTCTGGGCAAACCGAATGAAACTCTCCTCGTCTTGAAAGATTTGCAGCCCAGCAGGGCCGATAAAGCAAGTAGGCCTTGTTTGGGTATTTCTTAAAAAAAATAGAACTGGGCTAGCCATTTTCAGCAAGAAAAAAACACAACTGGGCTCATGATGTGGTAAACATAAATAAAACCCTAGCTAGACGGGCCACAGCCCCCGCACAACCCCGTTGTTACCCTGATCCATCGCTAAAACTAGTATAAATAACAACTGCTTTTTCCTCAAAAAAAACTGCGCGACTTGTTGGGTCCCTGGTGTCAGCCGCTCGTAGTGTAATTCTCTCGTTTATTGACTACGTTGACAACGACGTCAGCCCCAGATGTCTAACCATTAGGAGGAACCATATTTTTGGGCTTGTACTATAGGGGCACTTGCTTGTGTACTGCCATGATGCTGGTGAGTCCCTACTGTCATCCTCTCCACGTACAGTCATCTCCTTGTTCCTCTCGGTTGTTGACGATGTTGACAACGCAAGAGGGAGGCGCACCGCGCACGGCGAGCGAACCAAGGCCGCAAGGCGGAGGACGACGGCAAGGCCTCGTACGGAACGAACATGAGCCGTTGAAGATGCGCTGGTCCAGTCGCAGGCGGAGGGGAGTATGACGGTTGACTGGTTCGGGCGCGGGTGTGTGTTGGGGCTGACGTCGCCGGAGAATAACAGGACGTGTGGGGGAATAGAGGGAGGGACTGGCCAATGTTGGACGGTACGTACGGTAGGCGGCGGAGGCGCAGCCAGCCATGGGAGGCGGGAGCAGGCGGAGCCGACGGGGTGGTTTGGTTTGGGCGGCTGGAGGAAGAAGAAGACAAGAGATAGAAGATACACGACCGATGTTGGATGTCAATCCAACGGCTGGTAGGCAGAATCGTTTGTTGACTGGCTAGTAAGTCGACACCACCTTGGATAGGCTATTTCCTCGCGGGTCCCAAATATCAGAATCCAAATCTATCATGGTCATGCAGCCTTTCCTATGAAAATTTACAGCCCATTTGATGTGCTAGTTCGAAATAAGTTTGTGGGTGCTGGTGGGGGCTAATCACTTGGCTTCTGTAATGCACAGTGAGCTCAAGCAGCCGGCGAGAGTGATGTTATTTCCCTTGGTTGGGATTTGTTACTATATTTCACTCTAAATTAAACGAATGGCAAGCCATTTGCCTTGTTTCAAAGAAAATATGACAGTCACAGCCGAGTTGAAAAGGGCAGGAACATCTAACTCCACCTTACAAACTGTACAAAAGCACGAGGGTTAATTGTTCATCAGGTTTACAAAAAAAACAGATTGAAAAGGGCAACAACATCTAACTCCAACACTGTTTTCGGCAGTCACAGTCAAATGGATTCGTCAGGTCCATAGAATGAACATCCTGGGTCGTAAAATTTACTGGATTATGACCACAATATGTTGTAAATAGAAGCCCGACACGTTCAGAAGCTCTTTTGCCCACCTGAAACTCCTTTTTTTGCTCTTCGACATACCCATCCGTCAAAACCATGCTGCTGATAAACTTAAGCCTGATGGACAATAGTAACCTCGCATTCAGCAGGAAGAATGTGACAAATCTTGTGTTTGCACAGTTGGCTACATATCGTTCTAGCGTTATTGTCTTCAATCGAATCTCATGAGAAGTGAGAAAATCCCGATGCTTACGAATCCACCGATTGGTTATAACTTTCTTACCCCGTCCTGTTGCCTAAATAGACATGAAGATTGAAAACAGCTAAGGTCTAAAAGAAGAGTGTCGAAAGAGCAACAGCTGAACGGTTAATTCTAGTACACTATATGCGGGCTTCCAATGTGCGTGAAATTATCACCTTTATATACAACTTCTCCAGACATGGAAAGCATTGCAGAAAGCCAATAATCTTGTTCAGATCAAAACTATTCATTTGGATATATAAGATCTTGACAGAATCCAGCACCATTGATAGGCCATCCATGGAGAAACTCTTCACTGAGCATAGAACATAATATTAGTACAAAATGTGTACTCCAAGATGATATAAAAATTATGCACAGAAATTTAAAATGCAGCTTATGGTTACAAGTGTAGATGATAATATAAAGTACCTGAAGATCTGTGGAGCCAAACACCATATTGAAATGAGCACAGAGATCATGTATTACACCCATGGTCTCCAGTTTAGGCGCAGAGAGGACGGTTATTTGCAACGGTGAATAACTAGAATCAAGGATCAACCTTTGAAGTGAAGGGGCATCTTGGATGATGAGCTGCCTTCCGTCAAAAGAAATTCCAATTCTTACAAGGTTAGGCGACTTTATTTGGAGACAACCGATTCTAATTGTGAAAACAAGCACCAAGCATTCCAGCGCAGGGCAACTGGAGTGGATGATGTTGTGCAATGAGGCCTCCGATATACGAACCCGCACAAGTGAAAGTTTCTTGAGAAATGGGAGCCGAAGGTTTAGTACCAGATTGTCTGGTAGGTAGCACAACGCAAAGGTGGCGGTGTGGAGAGAGGACGAAAACTACGATATGGACATCGGTGCTGAGGGCACAAGTTCATGGCGTTCGGTATGTGGTATGTGATTTCCAGGGGAATAGTAGAACTCAAGCAGCCGTAGTTCTGTGAATTCAGGGGATTTCAGCCAGGCGTCCACCATGCAGGGCATGGTATGCTTGCTCAGGTTGCATGACGGGATGCAGAGGCTTTGAACGGAGCTTTGGTGGGAGGAGATGATGGCTCTGGGGATTTCAAAATCATTAAAGAGAGATAGCTCACGATAGTCGAGATTAAGGGGCACGACACGCCATAGAGGGCGCCACCGAATTGAGAGGACTTGGGTGCGGCAGCAATCCTTGGTGGCGAGAAGCGAGATGATCTCCCCAAGGACGGCGTCCGGGAGATCGCTGATGCGGTCCACCCGAGATTCTACGGGTTCCTGGGATCCGGTGGGGGCGGGGTCAACGCTTCTCCCCGCACTGCCGGGTGCGGGATCTACAACAGGCGTCCCCGCTGGCGGGAGCCTCATCTTCTTGGCACTGGGGTTAGCCGACTCCATTTTCCTCGAGGGCGATGCGTCGCGCTCACGGATTTGAGCAGAGTAACGAATGACGAGCCTAGTTGTAGTGCGAGCGAAGAAGAAGGGGAGCTAGGGGTTTTCTGCAGGAGTGAGGAAGAAGGGGAGCTGGGGTTTTCTGTAGGAGTGAGGTGAGGAATTTGGGGGTACGAGTGGAGCGAGCTGACGTGAGGTGGGTGGGAGCGAGGAGGAAGAAGAGCACCCAGGTTTTTTTTGGGGGGGGGGCGGTGTGCTGCTTGTGGGTAGCGCCTCTCATTCAGTAAATATTTGGGCTTTTGAATTGATTTTACTATTTACTAATGTGGATGGGCTGTTTTGTCTTGGGCCCAGAGAAACAATTACTACTAGTATAGTGGAGACACTCTACAGCTATCCAGAAAAACAATTACTACTAGTACAGTGGAGACACTCTACCGCTTCTGGCTCCTCCTAGGTCATTGAAACGTCTCCCTCTACTAAATGCCGTTATACTTTTGTTCACCGACATGCGGGCCATGCAGCGCGTGGGCCCAAATGCCATCCACCAAATTAGAAGGCAGTATGCAGGCGGAGAGTCACCCCGGTCGTAGCGCGGCAGTAACGAGCCCTGTTTGAGGTTACATCCCCCGTGGCACTGCAGGAGCAGTTTTCCCCCTTCGAGGATGTGTCCCCCCCCCCTCGCTGAGCTGCCCAAGGTGATTTCCTTCTTTGCCGATCTCGATTGTGGTTTTTCATCTAAGTATGTGGTGATTTTTTTAGAAAAGGAAGTATGTGGTGATTAATAATGCAAAATTTTATTAGCTTCGATGCCATGGTATACATAGTGGTTTAAATAATTTGTGTTTCTTATACTGAAAAGTAATTCAGAATTTGTTTCTGTTTCAGTTAGAGCCCTGATGCAGACAAGGATTGTGTGGTTGTACATGTCACTCGCTATGAGGCGGACAACCTGAATATACGCACTGGGAAACAGAGTTCTTAGGCTGTTGGATCCTTGAAGCCATTTGCGGTTATACCAATGAAGAGTTGTATTCCAGCTTCACTATTGTCTGGCATGTTGTCCAGGGTGTACTGAAGCACAAGAAGTTCAAAGCTACTCCTTCGTTTGTGAGGCATACTTTTCTTGTCAAGCTTACACGGGAAGATGACGTGACATGCCTCCACAAACAAGTTTATCAGTGGCAAGGCCACAAGGTTGTCTTCATGAAGGTTCACAGGATTGAGCTGCCGCGGGACGTCCTCGATGATGTTCATGGCAAGGTCCGTCTTGTGTCCAGCCCAAATTAGATCGAGGCATGAAATAGTTGCCCCAGCTAGTGTTTAATAGTAGTTTGGATTGTGTCTAATTATCCGAACCTTGCTGGCTAGTACTCTGTTTGAATCCGTCTATGGGAACTGCTGCTACTTTTGTGTGCCCGTGAATCATGTGAGAACCATCGTAATTGTTGCCGAAACAGATGTGTCCTCACTAGTTTTTTCATGAATATGGCATGGTAAGACATAAGTTGTCACGGTTTATCATACGAGCAGTGTGTGTTTTGATGAAACAGAGCACTCGTTCGAGAACCGTGCGTATACATAAGTACTTGTAAACACTGTTGGTGCTACCCCACTTGTAAGCAGTTGTGCAAAACACGACACATTGGCTCAGCTCGCTTCAACACTAGGCTATCGACCAGCTAACAATCAACAATCTGCTATCTGACATATAATCAACTATGTATCTTGTTACAGTGGTTCATGCAGTTAATTGAGGCCACAATGTAATAAGTTCCAAACATTCACACGCTAGTCCAGCGCTCATGTGGAACACTCACATTAAACTCGTCTTCATAAAAAATTTGAAAATCATAAGTTAAGAAATTTTATACATCTCAATGATTCATAGAACATAACAAACATATACTAGTTCACAGCAAAAGACAAAGTTGTGAGAAGGTTTACAAATCAGGAAAAAACAAGCAAGGCTTCTCTGAGCAAAGGGCCTCCCGGCAGGCTTAAATTTCCTGGAGTTCACTCTGGTTTTTTCTTGTTGCCACCATCCAGGGTTAGGTTCTCTCATTCTAGAATAACCAATTATAATTGTGGTCTCAGCTGGAATGTTGAACTGAACCATGTAATGTACTGACCAGCTGAAATGCTTGTGCATTCCACTAAATTTAAGCACCGCTATTTGCAGAAATAAGCAGACCACAATGCCTCTTGTCCGCGCACCTGTCCAAAAAACCATCGTGCAGCCGTGCCAGCTAGTCCTCGGTCCATGGATGAACTGGTAGAAAGTGCATTCCGGACTAGGATGCAGTTGTTTTCGCTCGTCCCTGCACTGCAATCAGGAAGTAAAACATACGAATCAACTTCTTTTAGATTGCGTTGGTCATTCTACCTTAGTTACTACCAATGTAGGGATACCTTGAAGACGGGAGGTTAGACGACGGCAACGAGGGACAACCATCTCATTTTGCGCAGTTGTACTAAAACTGAGGTGTGTGCTTTTGATTGCGCGGATAGAAAGGATACGGCGACAGACATCCCGAAACGATATGGAGACAGACATCCCTGTTTGCGCAAATACGAAATACGGTTATTTAAACAGTGACAGATATTACTACTTTCCCCCGTTTCCTCTTAGAACCAAGTCCTAGATTCATGCTACAGCTTTCCCACTTTCTTCCCTGTTTGAACCAACGCTTTGAGTCGACTATATGAACTAGCTTTACTTCTAATAATAGTAGAAGTCTAGGTGGCTTTGGAATAGCGGACGGAAGTAGAAAAGGATCCACACGAAGGGAGCTGGGGCAGTAGAGCAAGGCAGGTTTCGAAGGAGTATATACCTGAGGGTCGTCGGCATGTGGCAAAGACGGCGTCGGGAGGCCGCATCTTGGCCACAATACCGCAGGGAGGAGGAAGGGGTCGGAGGCCCTCCTGAGCCGGCGCTCGCTCGGAGAGAACAAGGCCGCCGATCGGGACGAGCAGGCAGCCATTGGTCTCCTCCCTCGCCGCCGACGACAGCGTGAACGATGCACCTACACCCCTGCCCCGGTCGAGGTTGTCCGACCGGATTTGTGACCAGCTGTGAGCTGAGAGAGAGTGTGGCCACCTATGTGTTGCTTAGATCTGGAGAGCATGAGAGAGTGAATGAGAGGAACCCTAGTAAAGCAAGCGCTAAGGCTCTTGCTTTTATATATAGTGGAGTGATTTTGTTGTACCAGCTTCAAAAATATGCGCTCCTACATGTACCCGCGAGTGGGTGTGAGAGAACTAGTGCGTGCGTGCACCGCTTCTCTTCGTGAGAGTACAATATACTATGCCCAAAGAACGTTCGCCGCAAGAGTAATAGTATAAGTGTGTGACCTGTGAGCTAAAATAAAATGTGCGCGCCGTCTTTTGTTTTTTAGAAGTTCTGAGGGTAGGGTGTGAAGAGCACATATGTGCATGACGTCTACTTGCAGATAGACGGTGGGTGTGACGTGCGAGTCTGCGAGAGGACTCGGGAGAGTCGTGACTCGTGAGGGTGCGTGTGCGTGAGAGAGAGGGGGGCACGTATCAATGCAATGCATGTGTCCGTAAATCATTATCCAACAAACGTTCGCCACAAGCCTTTTCCTGACGAACGCCATAAGAACCGTTAGATCGGCATCCGACAGTGTCAGTTTTGCCATGTCATTTAACAGAACAGCCACTCCTCCTACACACAAATCTTCCACGTGAGTGTTAGCAACTGCCGTATGCTCCCTCCGTTCCGAAATGCAGTGCATATAGCTTTATTGAAAATTCGAACCTTGCAAACTTTTACCAAGTTTTCGTGTACCAAATTGCACATGTAGAATACCATGTATATATCATTTCATTCATCTTCGAGAGGTAACTATAAAGATGGGTGAGGAATCTACAAAGAAAGACCATCGTATCACCCGCAGCAATTTCAAGCATCCTTTAGTGTTTAGGAATATCATAGGAACTCTATATGATATGATTTTTCTAGGATTTTTTCCTTTAGAGCCAATTGGTTCATAGGAATAGATTCATATACTCCACATTTCAAAGGAAATAAACATGATATCATTTCTATAGCTTTAGAGCCACTTGGTTCATATGAATGGATTCCTATACTCCCTTAATTTCAAAGGAAAATAAACATTAGCGTATATTCAATAAAAAAGTTCCTATGATATGAACCAAATTACATCTCTTTTCTAATCCCTCCTCATAGGAATTGAGATACATGTCATCTCTAGATTCAATAGAAAAGTTCCTATGATGTGAACCAAATGACATCTCTTTTCCAATCCATACTCATAGGAATTGAGATGCTCCATGTCATCTCTTTCCCTACAACTTCCATGTATACATCTCCTATTCCTAAATAGATAGTACAACCCACTAGTAGCTTTTTTCCAAAACATGCAACTATGGCACAAGAACTATATAGTGTGCCAATAACTTTGAAAGATGGTCGCTGGATGAAGTTAACCCGACAGTGCAGAGATAGGCAAATCCGAGCACTACTGGCCGTTGGATATCATCAACATTCCACCAGATCTTCCACATGCACAATTTAGAAGACTCCATGGTTGAACTTAAGCATAATGCACAAACCTCAAAACACAAGCACTTCTCCTTTGTTCTAGAATCTTCGTATCATAATTGATTATTTTTTTCTAAATGAATTGCCATTATTTGTTTTTTTACTTTATGATTTACAATGCACAACCCCATGAATCTTAAGATTTTTATAAAACTAATTGATTTTGAATGAGATGAACTATAAGAACTAAACGAACATCTACATCATGCATATATGACTCAAAGCTTTACATGTTATAGTGTGTATTTATTCATAATTTGGTTTCGAAATCTCATGCGTTCAATACATGTGTACCTTACTAGTTTTGAGTAGAGTAGCAAATTTCACGCGGCCCCGGGTATATCAAAATGCAGGGCCGATGCATCATTGCCTTTCGGTCGAACCTACGTCCACAATTTTTTGTATGTACTATATCTCCACTGGTCCCCGAACCCAAAATGCCACCTCGTTCCTGTAAAACCAAGTGGCCCACACATATTTAAGGCGTCGACTCGAACCCGTGTACTACGACGTGGCCCCGCATGCCGTAGTACTCCTACAAACCCTACCGCCGCACTCATCATCGGTTTTCTTCAAGAGGACGAGGGAGAAGCCGATTTGTAGTGGAGGCGCTTTCAAAAAAAGGATCTGTAGTGGAGACCCCTACCCTAGGGTGCCCTAGGTAGTTGCCGCACGCATCATTGTTTTCTCTTTTCTTTATGCTCTTGCGCCCTAGAGTGAAATGATGGTTGCTTCGTCCTTCCAGCTTAATGCGGGAAAGGTGGGGCTTTGTGATTTGACCCCTCATCGCTCATTTTCTACTACTGTGGCGCTACGACCGGGGTGCCTCCAATTCCAACTGCTGCTCTGAACTGTAATTTGGTGCATCGCATGTGGAACAAGATGGTGGATGAGCCACATGTCGGCCAAAGGGGTCCTGTTAAGTGTGTCGCCATTTCGTGTGCGGACTGACCCTGCTTGAGTTGCTACGCCAACACGACAGGAGCAGCCTACCACTTGGTTTTGCTCCTTGGTGAATCCCGACTTAATTGATCTAAAAAGATACGTACTGAACTACCCTCTCCGTCTTGGTTTTTTTATTTTTAGGCGTCTCGGTTTATAGGGCCTCCACGTAGTTCTAGGTCATCCATTTGACTAACTAAATATGAGTTACTATGTCACAAAAAGTATATCATTGGATTCTTAAGCGGATGTAGTTGTATTTAAAAGTCGAGGGCGAGGCTTTTCCTGCGCGGTAGGCGGGGCAGTTCCGCCTAGTCGGTTCAACAGAGACGCGAGAAGACGAGGGAGTAGGCTGCTGCAAACGTAGGGCTGTGTGATTTGACAGCGAGTTACTGCTGGACAGGTGGGGCCCCATGATTTGACTTGCCATTATCATTTTAACTACGGCGCTACGACCGGCGTGAGTCTCCCGATTCCTGACCACCTCCATACAGGTGCCTCTCCCAATGCTCCACCATGTAGTAGAGGCTGGCTCTTGCATGAGAGCCCACTTCTCCACTTTTTCCTTGCCTCTCTTTCCTCCACATATGCAAAAATGCCATGTAAAGCGCACTATTGTACTTACTTTTACTTGCTCCTACAGGTGCTTAAGCTTGCCACATAGGCATAAAGTCTGATGTGGCAAGTTAATCAAGAAGAGAGAGACTAGTTTGGTGACCCAAGGAAGAAACGGTGCTAAGCACGTGTACCTAGGTGAAAAGACAATTTTGAGTCTATAGCTAATTAAATGAAGCAAACTTAGCAACATCATTTCATTGGAAGAGGTCACTCCTTGGCAAATGCAATAAATACTAGTACTCCCTGTGTCCCATAATATAAGAACGTTTTTGGCACTACACTAGTGTCAAAAACGTTCTTATATTATGGGACGGAGGGAGTACGAAGAAAGAGATAGAGAGGAGTAAAAAATACACTTATAGCCAACCTTATAGCCAACCTTGTTGTAGTATGAGTGACTAAGTGATGACTATGCCAACATCAGATAGCCTAACACACCATGTTAAATCTCCAAGGGCGCGACCGCGCGAGCGACGCGACGGTCGTGGTAGGCGCGACCATGATACGGGCTGCTGGCAGCCCTTGGATCTGAGATCAAACGGTCGCATGCTAAGTTGCTGAAAATTTGCAGAATAACCCTCCAGGATAGGATATTCACCCATAGGTCTAGAATCATGCCATGCAACCGTTCGATCTCAGATCCAAGGGCTCTCGGAAGCCCGTATCATGGGAGAATGGAAAGCCACTACCCTGCCGTTCGCACGCTGGCAGTTCGCTCCTAGTCGTCCCCGCACGTCCTTCAATACTACGGTGGTTCGCTCCTAGTCATCCCGTCCATTCACATTACTGCAGTTCCACTAATCCTAACCCTCCTCCCAAATCCATGGCGTCCCAAATCTCCATGATCGGCGGTGAGTACAAGGTTAGAACCATCAGCGGCGATGAGTTCGACGTCATCTACACCCGTTCTTCCGCGACGGTGAAAGGATGCCTTTCTCGCTTCAAACGCATGTTCGAAAACTCAGATGATGAGTGGGTCGCTGGGATAGATGTTGAGTACACCACAGTCCTAGGACGAGAGAAGGATCTAAAGGACGAAGAGAGGAAGAAGCCCACCGTGATCCAGGTTTGCGTACATAACGTTTGCTTGGTCTACCATATATGCCATGCCGATGTTGAGTGCCAGGATTTTAAGAACTTCCTCAAGGAAAAAAATAGTGAAATTTGTTACTGTAGACTTTAAGAACGACAAAGAAGTCCTGGGTCGGATAGGCCTCGTTGTAGGCAACCCCTTCGACCTCCAGAAGAATCGACTGGTGCCCTCTCGTCAGCCTTCAATGATGACCCTGGCAGGAGCCATGGTTCATCCTTCGTACCGTAAACTAGAGAAACCTCATTACACGTTTCATCGTCATGCATGGTAGCGGAATACACTAGATATAGACCACATCCACTACGCTGCAATGGATGGCTACCTTTGTTTCAATATCTACAAGGGTTGGATGAAGAGCAACAGCCAAGTGTGCGGTTCAAGCAAAGAAGTATCGGCCAAGAGGAAGAGGGACAAGGACGAAGTCGAGGACGTGGACGAGGACTCCGAGTAAGGTGGCAGTGTCGTTGCTCATGGTGGTTCTAAACTTCTAATGCAGTGTCTACCCGATTAGTTGCATAGTTTAATTTCAGGTGTGCCTAGTTTAATTTGAGGGGTGTGTTGTGTTGAGCCCCCAGCAGAACTATGTTATGTTTCTTCTCGTTACTTTAACTCTTCAGTATGTACATACTACTAGTATTTCTTTAATAGAATTTAGCACCCCAATTAAGCACATACTAGCTTTTTTAATAGTACTATATGCATAATTTGGTGACGAGCACTCTCTATATGTACCGCCTTTTTTTAATTTCAATTTTTGCTCCATGGCGCAATCCATCGATAGTACTACTGTACAAAAGTATACATTTTTTAAAAGGCTAGAGTACTGTTCATCACATATATAGCCAGTTAAATTCTCAACCTAGAATGACGTGCATGCCATGTAGTAAACCGATATGGAGGAAGTATAGTAAAAATGAGGTGATTTTACCGAGCGATCGGCGGGGGAGCATGGCCTGTCATGCGGTCCCACGTGTCATGATGTACCAAGGCGATGCGCGTGTCCCTCTTGAGGCAGAAGCAATACTACATGGTTTGAGATGATGGCAAACCGAAGTGTGAAATAATGGTTGCTTCGTCCGTATAGGAAGGTGCGGCATTGTGATTTGACATCTCATTGCTCATTACTACTACTGGGCCGGTACGAGTGGGGTGCGTCCCCCTGCTGTTCTGCACTGTTATTTGGTACTTGACACATCGACCCGGTTGCTATATGTCCCACATGTCGGCGACAGGAAGTACATAATTCATGAAAGGGAGCGTCGACGTAGGAGTATACTACAGAATTCATGAAAGGGAGCGACTTAGTTTTGGAAAAATCCATTTTAGGGAGTACGTACCCACTAGGGTTTATAGGGCTCATCTAAAACACATCCGTTTTTCCGTTTGATAAGTCTCAATTCTACTATACTAGTAGTAGTACCATTACATGTTGGATTTCGAGGTTCATTAGATCACCCGACGCAAGCAGTGTCAAGACGAAACTAACCAATGCATGTACAAGTTCATGGAAATTTAGTGGTCATTCATGCATTCATTCTAATTAATGCCTCGGTAAACATAACTTCTTGAGAAAAACGAGCGTACTAATTACTTGTGCAAACTACGAAATTAATTCAACCACTCACCGTCTACCTTGGTTGGAGAGATTTTGAAATTGAGCCATAAACTGGAAAGGAGGGAGTAGTAACTTTTGTCTCGATTACTATTTGTGGCCTTGTATAGATGCAAAATGTATTTTTTATAGTGGCCTTGTATAAGTAAATGGAGGGAGTACTAACCAAAGTACGTAGTAGGGATGAGGAGTAAACGGAGGGAGTAGTAAAATTTTCTCCTCGTGATGCGATCCACCGAGCGCGTGGGCGAGGGAGCGGGCGTAAAGGCGTACAGTAGTAGTACTACTACTACTACTACTACTACTACTACTACTACTCGTAAGCAAGCTTCACCTCATCCTGTGAGCCACCGCGCTCGTGGGCAGGGGAGACGGCGTACTCAGCAAGCTTCTCCTCGTTCTGCGAGTTGATGGGACACATCAAAAGTACTCCAGTGTATAGAGCCTTGCCTCTAAGGTAGGCCCCACATGGTTTGCCTCTTTTTTAAATTTAACATAACGCGTCAAGTCACAATTTGTTTGTTCACCCGTGGTAGACGATCCTCCCTCCACCAAGTGGACAACCAGTACACGTGCCAAATTACCACGTGGGCTGCCTTTTTCGTACAGAAATGAGCTCCACCATGTACCCGCGTGGGTGTGGTTGGGAAAGAGACGGGAGTACGTGCACCGTGCGTGCACCTCTTCTCTTCGTGCACGTTCCCCACCTACGTGGGTGTGTGTGAGAGAGATACAAACCTACACATAATGTGCCGTCCATCCCCATGCCTCCGCCCAGTCCGACCACCAGTCACCACCACGCCCCACTCCTCCTCACCTTATCTCTCATCTTTCTCCCTCCATTTTTATATACAAGGGGCCACTATCCAAATTACAATTGGCAGATATACGAGGCCACTAACACTAATCGATGCAATATTAATGGTGTTTGCCTTGTGGTACTAGCAAAGAGGACATTAATTATCCCTTGCATGCATGCGGGAGTTTGTAAAAAAATGCATCTTGATGTTCCGTGCAATGCACGGGCATCTTGCTAGTCCATGAAAACAACACATGGCAAAATTCCACGGCGAGGGGATTTGAATCTGTTGGGAGGGGCTGTTTGGATCTTGCCCGGGGTAGCCAAAATATTGGCGGCCCTTTTGTCCACCGGTGCCTTTGCCATCGATGAACGAGGAATGGCTCGGGTGCTCATGCTGTCATGCATCCTCCAGCGTGCACGTTGGAGACGAGCTCGCACGAGCTGTGTTTTTTTGTCCCACAACGCCGCCCGAGCCGCCCGCAGACCGACCGGCGACCCGCAAATTACGCCATCCAACCGTAGCCGCACACATTATGATAGCAACTCAACCAACTAGACGAAATTCACGCAAACACGTAGACAAACTGATATTTCATATAAACAACGATGGAAATCATATAAAATACCGGATTTTCATAGAAACATGACGGATTTCATTACATGCAAATGAACTACGCGGTGCTAGTTCTGGACAGCACAAGTATATAATACCTGGCCTAAATGGTCGCCCGCCGATCGATTTGTGTTCCTCATGTCCGGCAGCACGATCACCGGACTGCCGGGAGCCCCGAAGGTATATGCTTCAGTGCAAAGGACGGCTCGCTTCCCCACTGCCCAACTGATATCATTGGCTGGTGCCGAAGATGATGGTGGCCGGCACCGGTTCGAGTTCATCACCGGCTACTACTTCGCCATGGCCGGCACCGGCTCGATTTCATCCTAACATTCCCCTCTTCCATGGAGCCCATGCGGGGTCGACGAAGGTCCTCGCAAAAAAAGGATCCGGCAAGACACCTGCTGTGTACGCCGGCGTCGCCTCCGTGGTGGCCTTCATGGGACCCAAGCGGCGGCGGCCTCCCGTGTTCTACTTCTCATCAATGATGGCGACAGACGCGGAGGCGCTGGCCACCGACTCGTCGCTCTCCGCGCACCCGGTTTCTGTCACTGCTTGCATGGCGCGACCGCCGGCATGGGAGTCTCGGCCACAGAAATGGGAGACGCGGTACGAGGCGATGGCTTGGACGGCAGCAACGACGCCCGTGCGCCGCTCCTCATCGAGCTGGCCTGGAGCGGCGAGTTGCTGAACCGCACGCTGGCTTGGGGCGGCAACTGGCTCCGTCGGGCGAGGGGAGGGAGGTGGATCAGCAAGCTGCATAGCTCGTATCCGGCGGGCTACCCAGCGGGCTTGGACGCGGAATAACTCGTAAGCCATTGTAAGAGTGGACAAAATGGTGGAGGAGATAGGGGAGCGGCGGAGGTGTGCGATTCTTGGCCGGTGTTTGGCCTCGTTTAAATAGGAGATTAAATAGACGGCAGGCGGGAGGAGCTCGGCCGGTGTTGCGTTTAACGCCGGCCCGGTCATGAACGGACGTGTGTCCAGAGTGGGTTTCTCTGCTTCCACACGGGCGGGTTTCATGGAGGCGTTTGAATGCGGCACGGAGGCGTGTTCAGCCGGGCGTGCCGCGAGTGGCGCCCTCGACTCTGACCTAGGACACCGCGCCGTTCTTCCACTGACGTGTGGGCTCTTTGGGTGCATGGCCTGCATGTCAGTGACCCAATGCAGGCCGCGCACAGCAGAGGAACCTTTGGTGGGCCAGGGTGGTCAGAAGCGGGCATTCATAAACCGATGATTGTTCATTGAGTGTGACATCATCTTTTTCATGTAGATAATCCTACTATGTTGATAGCCCATTCGATATGTTGTGATTCATAAAGACTGTTGCAAACATCAATATTCTGCTTATCATAGATAAGATTGATTAATACCCGTAACAATCCATGTCCTTAACAAAGGGTGCATGCACGTATAGGTTGACTGTGTGTCTTGCGTCGTGTGCTGTGTGCATGCAGGCGTGCGAGTGTTGCGTGCGTGCAAGGGTACGTTTCAGTGTTGCATGCATGGGTGCATATGTGCGTGTGTTCGTGAGTGCATGTGTACGTGTCAGTGTTGCACGCCAGCATGCGTGTGTGTGTACGTGTCAGTGTTGCACGCCTACATGCGTGCGTGTCTTGCGTGTGTGTGCATGTGTACGTGCGGGGTGAGGCTACATGTCAGTCGACTAACTTTTTCATCTCTGGTCATTAGATTTTCCAGCCATTGGATACGAAATCAAGAGCCTCCAGTTTATCATCAAACTCCACCCCCCTAAGCCACCAGCCACCACCGACCGAACCGCCAGCCCCCGCCGCCCGCGGCCGGCCCGCCCTCCCCGAAACCACTCCCCACCATCGGTCCGCCGCAGCACCGGCCATCCCTCTATCCCCCCCACCGAGCTTTTTCTCCGGGGATCCCCACACCATCGCCCAATGAACGCCCCCCAACCGCCGGTGGCTGCCAACCAGAGGTCTCACGACTTTGAATACCCACCGACCACTAATTCATTACCATTTATATCCTTCATATACGTGCTGACGGGTGGGCCCTATGGTAATGTGCGCTGCTGAATGTGGACCGTTTGACCGGTCAATTGATCGTGTTATCAACAAATTACGGAGCTGTATGGTGAGCCAGTGACCGTATGATCACCCTAAAATGTACTCCTATTTTATTAACACAGTACAGACTCAAACTACCATTTGTTTCTTTCATATACGGGCTGACAGGTGGGCCCCACGGTTACGCGCCCCGATGGTGCAACACTAGTTGCGCCGTGTGGAACGTTTGACTGGTCAATTGATTGTGTCATCAACAAAATACGGAGTTCTACGGGTGAGCCAGTGACCGTATAATCATGATATGTATTTGTTTAACACGATACAGACGCAAGGGCTCATATATATGCGCAAGCACTCACCGCTATAAGCGCACACACGTGAACCCTACCCCTATGAGCACCTTCGAGAGAGTGGGCCAGCATATATGATCTTGAGATTTTACGAAGTCACCATAGGTGCCTCGTAGTCGAGTGGAACGTCTCGTCCCACTGAACGTACATCGCCGGAAAATACTAAAATTAACACAAGATGAATGCGAGCACCGGCACTTTAACCTTGGTGGGCTCGAGAAACCACTGTCCTCTAACCATCCAACCACATGTTGGTTAGCACGACAAAATGTATGTGGTGACCGTGATGAGCTTATTCTGAAGTCCAGTGACTATATCGTGCTTTCGCTTCAAATACAATGACCGTAAGTGTCGTCAACAAAATACGGAGCACGCATCAAATGCAAAGTCCGTCAGTGTCATCAACAAAATATGGAGACGTATCGTGAGCTAGATACCGTTGTACTATTGTATATGCTTATTTTCTTAGTGGCCGATTGCGTGTGTGGTGTGGTGGGCACATCATTTCTAGTTGTGGTGGGTCAACATGAAGACTCATGGGTCGGTTCCATCCTGCGCCACATATAGGTTGGACCGAGACGTGTTATACGAAGACCCATGTGGAGGACTCGGCGTACAACACGAAGCTACCAGAGTCGCGGAGGACTCTATCCCCACTGGTGATAAGCCGACTATATATGATTTGTAACCCTAGGCCCTTAGTATGTTATACAAGCTTGGGGGCTAGTTCGTCGATAGTATACACACACGCACAATGCCTAGTATTCACGTGTACTTTGTACACACCCCTATCACTAATATACAGTACTAGGAGTAGGCTCTTTCTTCAACTGCAAGGGTCCGATCCGAACTAGGGTAAAACTTTGCCTCGTATTACCATCCAGCCTAACAACCAGGGATATCCTACCGAATGATATGATGAAATAATATCTGCCAACTACTAAGAGAGAGGTGTGTCAGGGGGGCAATGTGTGCGAGAGAGGCCTAAAGATAATGTGCATGCGGGAGACACGTAGGCACATATATGTGCGTATAGAGGGATAGTAGAGACCGTGCATGTGTATATATGCATGTGAGAGAAATAGTGTTTTCCAACTGAGATTAGTGAAAAGAGTGTTACATAGTAGTCAGAAAGAGAGAGAGAGAGAGAAACAGAGAGAGCATGTGCGTGAGACACCCCGACACCCTGAGAGAGATTGTGAGCATGTGTGAAAGAGAAATGCCGATGCATATAAAGTGTGTGCACTTATGCGTTAGATATAGAGATATAACGCGTTTGTGAGAGCGGGGCAAGGCATAGTGCATCTACGTGTAAAAGGCGGTTCTACGCATTAAATTAAAATATAAATGGCATTATTATTTTTGGATGAGATCATGAATTTTGCAAATTGCGTATGGACGAAAGTCGGTCTATCAAACACCCATACTCTATTGAATTCTAGCATGTACATGTGTTTATTTCATATTATCGATCCATAGAGTGAGAGCGGTTTGAAATACAGGCAATGGATGCTTTTGCAATTCATATATAAACATTAATTAGTGCACTCCATGTTGTTAGTGTGAAGCACTTTATACATTTGTTACTTGCATGGATACATTCCAAATTGCTAGCTACGAAATAGAATACATGTCGAATTCAACATAAAGGGGGTTTCGAAGATTCGAATTCATAGGAAGTGCATTCATCTATTTGAACCCAAGATAATGGCATTTGTAAATCAGATGTAAAAGGGGGTGTCAATCTTTGTTGTGAGTTTGAACATGCTATATATATATATTCATATGCATATCTAACTTTTTTTGCAACCAAGGAGATTATATCTGGAACCATGCATGAACTGAGGTAAGTTGCATATTTTTTAATATATACTCGTGTACAATGTATATTCAAATGTACCCCCTCCATTCCAAAATAATCGTAGCTTTAGGATTTTCAAGAGTAAAGATTTGTGAAGTTTGACAAATCCTGAAAGTTCAATTCAAGAGAACCGAAAACGTTAATGCTTCTGCTCCCAAATATTGAATGAAGAGCCAAATAGGCCTTTGGTCACCCGAAACCGCACGAGACTAATGTTTTGGTGGTAGGAAATTACTGTCCTGACTATGGCCCGTGTGGCCTATCGGCCCGATGTTCAAAGGTCTAAACTGGGGTAGGTTTGTAACTTCACCAAGACGCCAGTCTCAACCGCCTCCAAGAAGCATTCATACCCCATGGGCGCCTACCCATGCGCATGGCCGAAATCTATCCCGCCCACATTTGGGACACCTGACATGACTGTCCTACCCCCAACCCGCAATATGTCCGAAATTTTAGATGGGGGCAAAGTTTGTAACTTTCCCCAAATTTCAAACAAGCACGTCTCAAACCGAAACATTGTTCCCCCTTAGTTCCCCGCCTCCCTCCGTTTCCCCATTCATACTCCGTGGGCGCGAAAACGCCCTCTCCACCAGCCGCGAAATCCCAGCCTCCTCCGTCCTCCACCCCATAGCGGCCAATCCACCGCCGCCCTCCTCCATCACGCCGGAGCCGGTACCCCGATATCGTCGTCCAATGCAACCGCAACCGCAACCGCAATGCCCTCAAGGACTTAGCAGCTGAAGCCGAGGCAGAGCTGCCTCCACGACGCCGACGCCGACATGCGCTGTACCAGAACCACTCCGACCACGCCGTCCTGCGCCTCACTACTGCGGCTCCACTATTGCAACCGTCCACCGCACCGGAGCTGTTCCCGCTACGTCGTTGTTCGCTGCCTCAGATCTGCTTCCCCGCCGCCGACAGACGGCCACCGCACCACACTCAACAACTTGGCCATGGGTTCGTCCAAGGCTGCACCGTCCTCCACAACTTCTGGTTTCCGGCGAACAACAAGAAGATCGTCGGAAAAACAGGAGGACACAGCACTGCCAGCAGAAAGAGGTACTCCTCTTCCCTTATTCGTGCAAATCTTACGTCTCCGCTCACACCATATTCATCCCACGAAAGAAACTAGTTGAGCGCTTCTTACTACATCTTCTTCGTGATACTAAATGCACAAGGTTTCCTCCCTTTTACTATTTCACCTTTGCTAGAGGTCAGTAGCCCGCCTGGATTTCAATTCAGGGTTAGTCGAACCACAATTAAAAGAAGCAGCACCCGCTTAGGCGCGCGGAGCACCTAGTCCGCCCGTTCCCTGTGGAAGCGGCGCATCGGTGTCTATCATAGGGGTGTGGGGCGCAGGAGCTGCTTGCGCCTGATCTGGAGGTCGGCGGGGCTTGAATGGATGTCCGGGGGGCAGTGCCAAGCACGGCGGTGCGGTGAGGTCGAGGGGAGGGCACAGGCAGGGGAGGAATACTGGGCCGGTGGTCGTTGGTGTTTCGAGGAAGATCGTTAACACTGACTGGCTGGAGGTAGATGAAGGCAATCTGCCCGTTCTTTGTACATCGGACGGTGCAGAAAAAATGGACTGACCTATTTGCTTTCAGTCGACTATTATTTTCATAGAATCCTATAGTAATTTGGTGTGCCATGCATGTTGTAGAGCTATCATATGTCTCCCATCATTTATTTCTCACCGACCTGCTATCTGCTACCTTTAAACTGTACTAATTGTGCACACACTTCACCCATACTCACACTATTGTTTTTTTATGCATGCGTATTTTAGACTCTAACGCAGTGTTGATGAATGCAGAAAATAAAAGACAAAAGTCGCTCCAGTGTAATTCGAAGATAAGCACTAAGCGTTTCAGCGCTCTAATGGGTGCAGTGTCAGCAGTTGGAGACAGTAAACGTAGCTCTGCAGTTGATGATCTCAATTGCCACACACAACCATCCCATGTGCTTGCTTTAACTTCACGCTGTCAAATGTGGTTGCATGTTGCATATGGTGTCTAGCTTGTATTGCTTCCAATTTGGTAAATTGCATCTGCTTACTTTACACATTATACCTTTGATAATGGCATGCCTTCCTGTTTTTGATACATACTATATATGTCTATTAACCATGTTCGTACATCAAACTAATGCTCTTTTGTATCCCTCGTCAATCACTTATGATGAGACAGTCACCCGAGTGGGTTACTGTGAGACGCCCTACTCATTTAAAGAGTGCAGTGTCATCCTCCCCACATGATTCTCAAGAAACAGCAAGGCTAAATGAAGATAGTCAATGTAGCTCTCTAGTTGATCACCGCAATTCCCCCACACCACCATCGCAGATGCTTGCTCTTACTTGGCAGTGTGATATGTGGTTGCATGTTGCATATGGTGTCTACCCTGTAATGCTTCTAATTAGGGTAAATTGCATCTGCTTAGTTAACACATTATACCTGTGAATATGACATGCCTTCCTATTTTTGGTACAAACTACGTCTTTCTATTAACCATGTTCTTACATCAAACTACTTTTCTTGTGTATCCATCATCAGTGCTCCTAATTTGTTAAATTGCATCTCCTTAGCTTACACATTATACATGTGAATATGACACGCCTTCCTGTTTTTGGTACATACTACATCTGCCTATCACACCATGTTCTTACATCAAACTACTGTTCTTGTGTATCCTGCGTCTATCGTTATGATGAGACAGTCACGCGTGTGGGTTAATATGAGACGCAATACTCTTATAAAGAATGCAATTTCATCCTCTCCACATGATTCTCAAGAAACGGCAAGCCTAAATGAAGATATTGAATGTAGCTCTGTACCTGAAGACCGCACTTCCCCTACACCACCATCACAGGTGCTTGCTCTAACTTCGCGGTGTGATATGTGGTTGCATGTTGCATACGGTGTCTAGCTTGTAATGTTTCTAATTAGGGTAAATTGCATCTGCTTAGTTTACACACTATACCTGTGAATATGACATGCCTTCCTATTTTTGGTACACACTACATCTATGTGTTAACCTTGTTCTTACATGAAACTACCTCTCTTCTGTATCCTGCATCAATCACTTACGATGAGTCACCTTTATTCGTTGCATATTGCATATTATTTCTAGCCTGTTTCCATGTATTGCTTCTAATTTGGTCAAATACATTTGTTAGGGCACCCTTTTAATTTGGCAGAGTGATATTGGTTTCATCTTTCATATGGTTTCTAGCTTGCATCGATTCTAACAAGTTTAAGCACCTTGTGCTTAGTTTACACTTTATACATCATACATGTCAATATGTCACGCCATCCTGTTTTTCATACATATTCCATCCTCCTATCATGCGGCTGCCTTACATGAAAGTAGTGTTTGTCAGTATCATGCATCAATGAGTTCTGAAGAGCAAATTTTATTCCTTTTTCTTGTGGGTTTGACTTGACAAGGCAAAATCAAGAAAGAGGAAGGAAAAGAGTAAGGAAGGCGATGTTTGTGGTCCTCTGCAGCAACATAAACGGAGCATCTGTACCGATTCTCCTTGTACTGATAGTGCATTACAGGGTCCAAGTCTCCGCTCCCCTACTCCACCATCCAAGGTGCTTGCTCTAACTTCGCAGTGTGATATCTGGTTGCATGTTGCATATGGTGTCTAGCTCGTATTGCTCCTAATTAGTGTAAACTGCATCTGCTTAGCTTACACATGATACATGTGAATATGACACACTTTCCTGTTTTTGGTACATACTATATCTGTCTATCACACCATGTACTTACATGAAACTACTCTTCTTGTGTATCCTGCATCAGTCACTTATGATGGGACACCTTTAAGTTGGCAGTGTGATATTGGTTTGCATCTTGAATATGATTTCTAGCATGTATTGCTTCTAGTTTGATGAACGCCACCTATGACGAGACAGTTTTAACTTGGCAGAGTGATATTGATTGCACCTTCCATATGGTGTCTTGCAGTGTTTCTAATTTGTTGAAGTGCCTTCTGCTTAGTTACCACATCATAGGTGTGAATATGTCAAGCCGTCCATTTTTTTCGTACATATTCCATCCTCGTATCATGACTTCACCTTTCATCAGAGTAGTGTTCGTCAGTATCATGCATGAATGAGTTCTGAAGAGCGAATGATATTCCTTTTTCTTGTCGGTATGACCTCACAATGCAAAATCAATAAAGCTGAAGGAAATTGGCAAGGCATTGGATGATGGTGGTCCTTCCGAGCAACTGAAATGGAGGTTCTCTACAGATTCTACTCTGCCATCCTCCCAACAAGATTCGCAAGACGACGCAAGGCTAGACAGTCAACGTAGCTGTGTAGATGATGAGCACATCTCCCCTACTCCACCATCACAGGTGCTTGCTCTAACCTGGCACTATTATATGTGGTTGCATGTTGCGTATGATTACTTTACACATAATGCCTGTGAATATGACATGTGTTCCTGTTTCTACATCAAACTACTATTCTTGCATATCCCGCATCACTCACTTATGATACGGCACCTTTAAGTCGGCACTGTGATATTGGTTGTGTCGTGCATATGATTTCTAGCATGTACTGCTTCTAATTTGTTGAAACGCCATACAGTTTGAACTTGGCAGAGTGATATTGGTTGCATCTTTCATATGGTGTCTAGCTTGCAGTGCTTCTAGTTTGTTGAAATGCCTTCTGCTTAGTTACCACATCTGTAACATCCCAAATTTTCAATTTGGAATGTTATACATTAGATCATAATCATGCATATCATATTTTATTTTGCTTTTGGTTTTGATCCTAGAAAATCCTAAGCAACTCAAGGACCCACGGAGAGAGTTGGGGATTTCGTTATTTACATATTTGAGTTTTCTCAAATTTTGTAAACAGGATCATTTGATTTTATTTATTTTATCATCAAATAATTCTATTACAAAAATATGAGAGGAAATAAAATGACTTTCCCAAAATATAGAAATATTGAGGATTTAATAAAAAATCAAATAAGATTTATTTCGGAGTTTTTCGGTATTTTAATTGAATTTAGGAAAAATGCGCGTTTTTCAAAATTGCATTTAGGGCCCAAATAAATGTTCACTTTATCTCGGTCATCCGTTTCTCAAACACTATGTAGTGCGAGAAATCCAACAGAGGCGATCGAGTCTTGTGGGGAAAAGTGCGCAAACCTCTGCAGAGTGTAACAAACTAATCATGGTTAGCCGTGTCCCCAGTTATGGACATCTTGAGTATCTAGTACCTGGATTATCATGTGAATCTCAACATGTTACTCTAAAGTTAATTTTGTTGGGTTTAATGGTGTTATCTTAATTGGGATTGAGAATGCTGTCAACCATTCTCAATGTTTAACAACCACCATGATAGTAATTAAATTTATTCCTTTGAAGTAGGAAAAAATTGGCTTTACGCAAAAAACTGTAACCATAGAGCTTTCCACCAGCGAAATATGCATATAGTATAGCTGTTTCTTTCCATTACTCTCTATGTGTTACCTTGCCAGCATATTCCATGTGCTGACCCGTTCTCGGGCTGCAACGTTAATGTTGCAGACTTTTCAGACGACGATTAAGGAGTTTTTAGGTCGTGGTTCTATACTCAGTGATGCCGTTGGAGTTGATGGACTCGCTTATCTTCCAAGCCTTCCGCTGTTATCGTTATTAGATGGCCTTAAGCCATATTTATTGTAATAAGTTCTCTTTTGAGACACCCGATGTAATAAGTGTGTGATTGCTACTCTGCCATAAATCCTTCGAGTACTGTGTGGTGTCAGCATTACTGATCCAGGGATGACACCGGAGCACAGAGATCAGACTGTTTGAGGTCTGTTCGCTACAACATCATAGGTGTGAATATGTCACACCATCCTGTTTTTCATACATATTCCATCCTCGCATCATGTGTTTGCCTTTCATCCTAGTAGTGTTCGTCAGTATCATGCATGATGAGTTCTGAAGAGCGAATTTTATTCCCTTTTCTTATTGGTTTGACTTCACAATGCAAAATCATTACAGCTGAAGGAAATTAGTCCGGCAGTGCATGATGGTGGTCCTTCGGAGCAACTCAAATAGGGGGTCTCTATAGATTCTACTCCGCCATCCTCCCAACAAGATTCGCAGGACAACACAAGGTTGGACAGTCAACGTAGCTGTGTAGATGATGAGCACATCTCCCCTACTCCACCATCACAGGTGCTTGCTCTAACTTGACACTATTATATGTGGTTGCATGTTGCGTATGATGTCTAGTTTGTATTGCTTCTAACTTGAATTGCATCTGCTTACTTTACACATAATGCCTGTGAATATGACACGTGTTCCTGTTTCTAGAACATACGTGTACATGATGAGCACATCTCCCCTACTCCACCATCACAGGTGCTTGCTCTTACTTGGAACTGTTATACGTGGTTGTGTTTTCCGTATGATGTCTAGTTTGTATTGCTTCTGATTATGTTGAATTGCATCTGCATAGCTTACAACTTATACCTGCAACGATCACTTAAACATAAGACACATTTAACTTGGGACTGTGATGTAGGTTGCATCTTGCATTGTCTTCTAGCTTGTACTGCTTCTAATTTCTTGAAATGGCACTTACGACGAGACACTTTTTACCTGATAGAGTGATATTGGTTGCATGTTAATATGTTGTCTAGCTTTCATTTCTTCTAATTTTGTTGAAATGCCTTCCGCTTACTGTTTTTTCATACATATTCCATCCTCCTATCGTACGTGTGAATATGAAACACTGCCTTTTTTGTATATATTCCATCCTCCTATCCTGCGCTTGCCTTACATCAAAGTAGTGTTCGTCTGTATCATGCATCAACCAGTTATGCAGAGCTAATTTTATTCATCTTCTTGTGGTTTTGACTTCATAAGGCAATATCAGAAAATCGGAAGGAAAAGAGTAAGTTAGGGGATGTTGGTGGTCCTCCGCACCGACGCAAACAGAGACTCTCTAGATTTGCCACTGCTACTGCTAATGAAGTTGAAGTCCCAAGTCTACATGATGAGTTCATCTCCCGTACTCCACCATCGCAGGTGCTTGCTCTAAGTTGACAGTGTGATAATTGGTTTCATGTTGCATATGTTGTCTAGCCTGTATTTATTCTATTTTGATTAAATTGCACCTGCTGAGTTTATACGTTATACATGTGCATATGACATGGCTTTCTGTGTCTAGAATACACTGCATCTATCTATCATACCATGTTCTTACATCAAAGTACTGTTGTTGTGTATCCCACATCAGTCACTCATGATTGGACGCTTTTAACATGGCAGTTTCATAGTGGTTGCATCTTGCATTGATTTCTATGTTGTACTGCTTCTAATTTTTTGAATTGCCACTTATGACAAGACACTTTTAACTTGGCAGAGTAATATTGGTTGCATCTTTCATATGGTGTCTAGCTTGCATTACTTCTATTTTCTTGAAAATCCTTCTGCTTAGTTTGCACATCGTAGCTGTGAATATGTCATGCCGTCCTGTTTTTCTTACATATTCCATCCTCATACGGTTGTCTTACATCAAAGTATTGCTTGTCTGTATCATGCATCAATGAGTTCTGAAGAGTGATTTTATTCTTTTGTGTTGTGGGTACAGCTTGACATGGCAAAGTCAAAAAAGAGAAAGGAAAATAATATAGTAGGGAGTGCTGTTACTTGTCGGGTGAAACGGAAAAAGTTCTACCGTCGAGATTTTGCTGGTATTTATAGTGCAGTAGAAGGTCCAAGTGCACCAGCTAAATCTACAAACACAGTATCACCTGCTCTACTAGCTGCAGCATCCGCTTCAACTGTACCAGCATCTCAACCAGTTACTCGTTCGTTTGCTCCGGAACTGGCCAGTTCCCAAGCTGCCTTCACACCTAACACTACTTCTGAAGCACCGCTGACATAACAGGACTTGGCAAGATCAGATGAACCTCATGAGCATCAACACCAAGATGGTACTTGACCGAGTCAAGTTGCAGTTGCATGCTCCTTCATATGTACTCTCAGAGTTTGATGTACACTAACAGTTTCCATATTTGTTGTTGAACTAGCACCACGGCGCAAGCGGAAACAGACATCAGGGATAATGCTTGACAGATTAACAAAATCTAAAGGAGGAAGAATGGAAATCCATTTTGAGGCAGGTTTAAAAAGGCCACGTGATGCTACAGAGTCAGCCAAGTTAGTATCAGAGGCAGTCGTTGCCGTTAGGTGTCATGCACGTATCCTCCCAACGTGGATCCAGTACAGGAATGAGAAAGACAATACCCAGTTTAACACCTTCCTTGACCATTTATCCGTAAGTAATGTTATTCATCGCAATTAGTAATATTGTCTTGCTTTGTCCCATACTTTCACTACCAAAAAAAGACACATCCGTGACATTTTGGGCCGAACGAAATTTTTTTCTGTCATACATATGACACTTCTATGACGATAATTGTGACAAAACCTGGTATCATCATAGATGTGGTGGCTCCTACTTCTATGACAAAAAATCATGACAGAAAATGGGCTTTTTGTCCTGGCCGGGCCAGAGACGCAGCTGCATGACATTCTTTGGGCCATCCATAACAGAAAAAACCATGGTAGAAGCGAGGGGGAGGAAAATTTCGGGAAGTTCCCGGTTACGGTGGGAGGTCGGCGGCCGAGCGATGCGCATTTCTCTCGTACACGTACGTGCATGTGTGCGAGGCGTTGGCTCTAACTGAACCCGAGCGAGGCATTGGGCTCTAACTGAACCCGAGCGATTGCACTGTAGGCTACGCGTTACTGAACCCGAGCGATCGATCGATGGCTGTTAACTGAACCCGATCGAGCGATTCCTTCGCTACTGCTGCTAACTGAAGCTGATTGATTGGATGAACAGTGAGCATTCTGGGGGGGTTGGATGAACACTGAGTGGTGGTGTTGCCTCTGGATGAACAGGAACCCGTGGTGTGGAGGGCTGGATGAACAGTATACGGTGGAGGGGTGCCCGTGGAGGGGTGGTTGAACAGGACCCTATGGTGTGGAGGGCTGGATGAACAGTAGACGGTGGAGGGGTGCCCGTGGAGGGGTGGTTGAACAGTAGCCGGTGGAGTAGCGCGCGGTGGAGGCTGGATGAACAGGAGCCCGTGGAGGCTGGAGGAGGTCGACGGTAGCCTGTGGAGGCTGGAGGAGGTCCACGGTGGAGATGAACAGTATCCCGTGGAGTCCCGTTTTGCGGTACGCCACACCCCTCCCGATGAACAAGACCCCCGTTTCGACCGTAGGAGGTCCGTTTCGTCCGTTTTGCGGTACACCACACCCCTTCCCGATCAACAGGACCCCCTTTTCGACCGTAGGAGGTCTGTTTCGTCCATCTTGCGCTACGCCACACCCCTCCCGATTAACACGACCCCCGTTTCGACCGTAGGAGGTCCGTTTCCTCTGTTTTGCGGTACGCCACACCCCTCCCGATCAACAGTACCCCGTTCCGAACGTAGGAGGTCCGTTTCCTCCGTTTTATGGTACGCCAGGCCTCGTTTCCATCGCTTGTTCCGTCCAAGCCCTCCCAATGAACACGACCACACATTCTGTTTCGACCCAGCCGGTTGGCTCCCACGCGTTCCGTTGCCTCCCGATGAACACGATGCATTCCGTTGCCTCCCCATGAACACGACCCATGAACACAATGCATTCCGTTGCATCCCCATGAACACGACGATGACGTTGTTTCTCCGTTCCGACCCAGCCATGTACACGAGCCCTAGCCGTACGTATGCGCGAGTAGGCGTTCGAGACCCCGCCCGTATGTACATATACGTGGCCGTATTTTCTTTCTTGCACCCTGGCCGTTGTACGAACGTGTACATGCTACGTGTGCGCCTCTACTACGACACGTGTGCGCCTCTACATCCACCAGTATATATGTACGTACACGTTCGCGACCAGAATGACAATGCTACGTACGCTTCAACTAGGTGGGTCCTGACTGTCAGGCACGTCCTTGCGTGCGAAGATGTAGCTGGTGGGTCCCAGCAGTCAGGGGGAAACGTTTTTTTCCCGAAATACGGTGGCCCATCCGGTGGGTCCCCGCTGTCAGGTGGAGGAATAATCATTTTGCATGTAATAAGGAGGCACTTCCTTGCTGCGACCGTGGACCCAGTTGTCAGCCTCTCCACGTACAGTCCATGCCCGATGGAAGCCGTTCCTTGACCACGTTGACCACGCCGCGCCGAGAGCACCAAGGCGGTGGGCGACGGCGAGGCCTAGGAAGGGGACGACACGGAGCCGGGGAAGATGCGGCAGTGGATGCCCACGCGTAGAGGAGTACGAGGGTTCACTGGTTCGCTGCGGTGTGAGGCTGTCGTCACCGCAGAATAACAGGGGGTGTGGGTGAGTAGAGGGATGGCCTGGCCAGCGGTGGGAGTAGTAGGGGGCGGTGAGGCCTCCGCCACATCGCAGCCAGTCACGGGAGGCAGGAGCACAAGGCACGACCGGTGCTGGTTTGGGCGGCTGGAGCAAGAAGACCAGAGGTTGAAGAAGCACTATGGCCGTTGGATGGACATCGTACGGTCACTGGAGCTAGAATCGTGCATATTGACTAAGTTGAGAAAGCCCTCCGTCCCCGTCAACTTAGTAGGCCCACAAGTCAGCCTGACACTATACTGGGTCCCAGCTAATAGGGGGAGTATTCATTTTTTTGTGTGTAATAAGGAGGCACTTCCTTGCGTGCGAAGATATAGCTGGTGGGTCCGAGCTGCCAGCGGCGGTAACGTTTTTTTCACAAAATACAGAGGCCCTTTCGGAGGGTCCCTGATGTCAGATGGAGGAATCATTATTTTGCGCGTAATAAGGAGGCATTTCCTTGCGTGCGGCCGTGGACCCAGCTGTCGGCCTCTCCACGTACAGTCCACTTCAGATGCATGTCGGTCATTGACCACGTTGACCAGGCCGCGCCGAGAGCACCAGGGCGGTGGACGACGGCGAGGCCTAGGAAGGGAACGACATGGAGGCAGGGAAGACTCGGTAGTTGTTTCCCACGCGGAGGGGAGTACGACTGTACGAGGGTTTACTGGTTCGTCTGCCGTCGCTGGAGAATAACAGCGGTGTGGGTGAGTAGAGGGATGGCTAGGCCAGCGATGGGAGTACGGTGGGGCGGTGAGGCATGCGCGGTAGCAGAGCCGGCCGCGGGGAGGAGGGAGTAGGCAGTCTCGCCGGCGCTTATTTGAGCGGCTGGAGCAAGAAGAGCAGAGATTGAAGAAGCACGACGGCCGTTGGATGGCCATCCAACAGTCACTGCTCGTGCGTCATCCTTTTTTTAGCAAAGCCTCAAATCTATGAAAAACAGCATACAGCCCATCTGCCATTATTTCTAATAATTTACAACCCATTTGCTAATTATTAAGATTTTTTTGGAGCCCATATTCTTTTTGTTAGCATTACAGCCCATATTGTGGCCACGGTTAAAAAATTATACGAAATTTTGCATATTTCGATGCGGTCCGGACTGTTTTTATTCCCGAAATTTCGAATCACATTCAAACCGATTTTAAAAATAAATGTATATCAATATAAAATCCAACAAATTCTCCACGCATAAAAATTAATGTAATTTAAAATCTCGAAATGAAAAAAAAAGATATTTGAAACTAATTGTCGGTTTGATGTGTTTTAAAAATGTACAGCCCATTTCTCATTACTGATGGGCCATTTTCTCGGCCAGCCGAATAAAGCTCTCATCGTCTTGAAAGATTTGCAGCCCAACAGGCCTGACAAAGAAACTTACTTGGCAAATCACAAAAAAACTGGGTTGTGGCCGTCGACCCAGCTGTCAGCCTCTCCACGTACAGTACTCTTCCGATGGAATGTCGTTGACCACGTTGACCACGCCGCGCCGAGAGCACCAAGGTGGTGGACGATGGCGTGGCCTAGGAAGGGGACGACACGGAGCCGGGGAAGACGCGGCAGTGGATGCCCACACGGAGAGGAGTACGAGGGTTCACTGGTTCGGCTGCGGTGTGAGGCTGCCGTCGCCGCAGGGCCTGGCTAGCGGTGGGAGTAATAGGGGGCGATGAGGCCTCAACGGCAGCACAGCCGGCCACTGGAGGCGGGAGCAGGCGGTCTCCCTGGCGCTGGTTTGGGCGGCTGGTGCAAGAAGAGCAGCGATTGAAGAAGCAGCATGACCGTTCGATTCAAATCCAACGGTTACTGGTGCTAGAATCGTTTGTTGACTAAGTTGACAAGCCCCGCGTACGCATCAACTTAGTAGGCCCACAGGTCAGCCTCCCAACCAGTGCGCCCCAGATGTTAGTGGGAGGAATTATTTTTTCGCGTAATAAGAAGGCAGTTGATTGCGTGCGGCCAGGCCAGCGGAGGGAGTAGGGTGGGCCGGGGAAGCCTGCGCGGCATCACAGTGGGCCACAAGAGGAGGGAGCAGGCAGTCCCGCCGGCGCTAGTTTAGGCGGCTGGAGCAAGAAGATCAGAGATTGAAGAAGCACATCGGCCGTTGGATGGACATCCAACAGTCACTGCTGCTAGAATCGTGTGTTCACTGACAAAGCCTTGCGTAAACAAGTCAGCCTCGAAATCTGGGGCGTGTACAGCACATTTGCTATTATTTTTATAGTTTTTACTCATTTTCTAATTCATATGGAATTTATTGCAGCCCGTTTTCCATTTTTAGAATTGCTGGCCATTTTCTGGTCAGTACGAGGGTCAAAAAATTAACTAAATATGTGGGAAATTTTGAAAATTCGCAAATTTTTGCTGGGGAATGAAATATTCTTAATCCAAAAATTAATAGCCATACTAAAACAAATTTAAAAATAAATTAGTACCATGTCATGTTAAATCCAATGAAATACGTATAAGATATCAGTGAAGAACAAAAACAAAAAAAGAAACTTATATCCATTTGCTATAATTTTTTTGGAATTTTCAACCCCTTTTGATATTACTTTTAACAGACATTGACCATACTCTTAAGCCAGGATGGAATGCATCCCTCCTTGTCTTGAAAGATTTGCAGCCCAGTAATTCGGAGAAAACAAATAGGCCTAGCTTGGGTATTCTTCAAAAAGAAATACTGGGCTACCTATTTTCCCAAAGAACTGGTGCATGAGCATTTAACTTTATTTATTTATTTACTTATTTATGTTTAGGGGACCATGAGCATATACCTGGGCCGGATTCATGTGAGAGCCTCCCTTCCAGTTAATTATGGGCTTCTCTATTGGGCCTTCATCAGTGGGCTACATGTTATCAACAAGTGGAAAATGTGTTCTATACGAAAAATAGTATGCGCTACGTACGGTACGGGGCACTAAAGGATCGAACCGTGCAACGACTTCCAAAATATTGTGTTTGTCGTTCTAACAACACATTTATTCAACCAACAGACGAAATATACTACTGATTGTACATTGAAAACAGCAGCAGCAGCAACCAGGGCTAGGGGTGCAACAGAAGCAGTAAGCAGACCAGAAGAGTGAAGACGCAGCTCTCTATTCCAAACCAAACATCAGCCATCATTACAAAAGGGCTACCAAAAAAGAACAAGTGTATGCATCAAACTAAATAAAGATCCTACTACACCAAGTGTACGCATCTAACTAACTGGCTCAGTTAGACGATTGGCTAACGGCTTGAACCAGATGGGTGCCTGACGGGAGAAACTCCAGCCAGCAGGTCAAAGTCTGATACTTGCGACTCTCTCTCCTACTTTGGGCTGCAGAGCGTGGCGACACATATCAGGGTATGGTGCATGCAGAGACGCATGGTACGCTGTGTACACATAGTTTTGCCTGATGAACGAAACCGTGCTGCCATCATGATCCTTGTCGTCGGTTATCTCCTGGTTAATCGGATAATTTAGTCCAACAAATAGAGAGCGTGTACCAAGGCTACTTACCAGCCTCCAGTCAAAAATTCCTGAAGGCCCAGAGAAGCTGGGATCCTGCTCAAAGACCTTGCAGTGACTGTGATTGTATTCCGCGAAACAACACGTCTAGTACGTGCGAACGATCATCAATCTTTCGCCGTCGTCTGATCGAGCCAAGAACCACCTGCAACTGCCATGCCACTTTTCTTTGAAAGGTTCTGGGATTAGGAAGGGTAGGGACACCAGGCGGCCTACAACATCATATCAAGTTGGAGTCAAATAAGAAAGGGCTCTTGATTTAGTCAATCTTAAGAACAACATGTTATGAGCATGATATTTTTTCAGCAAATGTTGACAGTAATATAAGCAAGCCATCATGATATCATAGGAAAGTAACATACTACTGTAACAGCCGTTTGTAGCGATGACTGGAGTAGGCCAGCAATACGTCCAGCCATAGAAGGAGTCGACAGCGTAAATGAAGCCCTTGTGTTCAATGGCATCAGAGAACCATGGAGGATGTATGATCATGCGATGGACGTGCAGATTTATCCACTTATCGCAGTGACTTGTTAGATAGGCGAGACCGCGGTTGAAGAACGCAATTAGCCTAAAGTCTTTATAATTCGTAGATCTTGTGGGCACTTGGCAGGTTACAACCTTTAGCAAATCAAACTTGGTATCATGTTGGCTACTGTAAGATTCCGAGTATTCTGGGCCGCGGTGCCAAAGCAGTGCAGTGTTAATCGAAGGAAGGGGGATCAATCGTCGGGTGTAGACCACCACGAGCATCCAGCTGCCACGACCGTCGATGAGCACCATCCAAGACGTGTTCATGCCGACCTAGTACATACCGTTAATGTAGTTGAGGCTGACAGGGATCGGATTGCAGTCAAGGGGGTTGATGCTCGCCACCCTATGATCGTTATGTTGCGTGACACGCCTTTTCTGAAGATCAGGCGGCATCAGCAAGCAAGGAGCTGGCTTAAAAAGCTCCGGCCTGAGGGCTTTGAGTAAATGGTACAGCCCTGACGAGCACGCATTGAGCGGCATGGTACTGAGATTGTCCACACAAGAAACAATGAGCTTGATTACCTCTGTGGGGAGCGAATTCCAGTCACTCTTTCGGCGGACGCTGCTTGGTTCTGCCATTGTCAGTGCTTGGGTTTCGGACGAGGGGGGAGGCGCCTTAGCGGGGATGGAAGATTGGACGAGATTATGTGCGGACAAAGATGGAGAAGCGAATATGTGCTGTGGGAAGTGGATAGGTGATGATTACTACAGCACGCCGCTTGACTTACGAGACACATACCAGCAGCATAGGGTCATGTTGATGCCAGACAACTTGCTTGAGTGATCACAATACTGGTACTCCCTACAGTGCTATGCCCTAACTTGCTTGAGTAGAGTAGTAGAGTAGGACTCTGCTCTACTACTAGCACCGGAGGAGTAGTATATTCTAATCTAAAATAGTTACAAACTTCAATGCCCGAGCGTGGAACGACTACGAACCGTGCTCAAAGACCGTGTCTACGTGGTGTTTGGACATGGGCAACAACCTCAACGCCAACGGTGCTACTCCTGTTGCACCGTATGTGTTTTTGTCCTTCCTGTTCGAAATCGTGGTAGAATTCATGATTTATTTTGTGCTTATTCGGATTAAACCTCGTAGTAACTTGCTCATATATTCAACTGGCGCAACGTCCCCTACAACCACTCCTGTTTCATGGACGGCCTGGTCGATGCCTCCAAGGAGCCCTTCGTCCACTGCTATGAGTGCCCGATGCCGTTTTGTGGCTCGCCGGCGGACATGGTGCATCACCTCACGGATGCGTGCAGCGGTCACTGCTGGCCCTTGGCGGAGAACATCAAGTACGACACGTGCTACCCGTTCACCATGCCGGAGTCGCTGGAGGATCACCGTCGCCTGCTAGTCTCGGAGGAGGACGGCAGTGTCTTCCTCTTGATCGTGGGCACCAGTGAGGCCCGCACAGGCTGCCGCCCCGTCTCTGTAATGTGCGTCAGGGGCGACGCCGCTGACGCTGACACTGACAGGAGGCCAATGTACGGGTGCGTGGTCAGTGTTACTACCCCTCCGGGTCGCGTGGGCGGCGACACCAGCCTCATCGAACGGACTTGGACTCTGGGGAGCTGGGACTATCCCGCCAATGTGGACTTGGAAAACCCATGGCATCCTTTACCCGCCGATGCGGTGCACAGGGACTCCAAGGAGGTTCACCTGGACATACGCATTATCAAGTTAAATGTTGATCATTAGTCTTCGCTCAATGTATCTGCTGTCTAAGCATGTGGAGACTTCGATGCAGGATCTTGCTCTATTAGAGTATCGCGCATGAATAAAAGTGTATCCGTGTATGGTTTAGTCTAGAATCTTCCATGTATGAATTTTTACTACAGTACTGGTGAAAGACTTACGATGAACCATTTCTTACATCTCCTCTGCCCGCTTGCAAGTCATCCTGATTTAATCCCTCCGTCTAGGTGTATAAGGGCATGGTTAATATTACTTAATAGTATAGCCAACTGTTGACTATAAGAAAGTGTCATGTCATCTGTAGCCAACATGTATAATAATCGATACTCAAAAACTAATTCTTAAAGATCATTTCTTGCAAAGCACAATAAGTGTTATTTCTTCACAAGTTTTGGATGTAGGTTGAACAGTTGAACGCTTTTGTTTGCATACCTTTTTATCTATTTCACCCGGATGTTTGTGAGCTCTAGAGATGAAATAATATCCGAAGAAACCTATCGATACCCGTTACACATGAGATGACCCCCACATCCTTTGTCAAAATAAACAACTCCCCGATCAATGCATTTCACTCTTCGGTGCAACACACGGGCACCTTACTACTATAGATTAGTACGACCAAAAAATGAACTAACATTATATATAGTACGATAAATGCTGATGCATGTCACCTAAAATTATATCATTCAAAACTATGTTCAAATATGAATCCAATGATATAGTTTTTGTTGACATGCACTAACATTTTGTCAGTTAAATCTTCAGTCAAATTCAATGGGGGACTAATAAACCACGACCGATGTAGTACAAGTGTAGAGGGCGGCGCTGCACGGGAGTCTCACCTCTCACCCCGCTCGTGGCGTGGCAGTAAAGCCGTCATATCACAAAACCCAACCACTCCTAGTAATAAGTGGCCTGGTAAAATAAACTGACAACCAACCATCACATCCCTCCGTCTTTTTTGCATTTCATCTCTCTGCATTTACTTTCTCCGGTTCATCTCGCACACTCGATCCCTAGCTACTACTCCTAGGGCCAGTTCTTTTGGCGGCTTCCCCAGCTTTTCCCACAAGACTAGTCATAGTGGAGAGTAACAAAAAGGCGCCTCACTCATTTATTTGGGCTTCTAAACTACTACTCCGTCCTGGTTTATTCCTCACCATTGTAATTTGTGCTAAATTTTGACCAAAGATTTAACTGGTTTATTCCTCACCATTGTAATCCCTCCGTCTAGTTGTGTAAATCATCTTACAAAAACCAATTAATCCCAAAACACTTAGGCGCGGTGCATTAACTTCTACCTCGTTTCTTGTTTCTTGACATATCAACCAATAAGAGATAAAGAGTGTGCATGCTTTTAATGACTTGAGATATCAAACACGACATGCAATGGTTAGTTCATTACATGCAATACTATTAATTAGCAAATAAACATTGAAGTTTCTCGTTTTCTCCTCCTCCTTGGTCACGGTGCACAACCTAAGATGACTACTCACCTAGACGGATGGAGTAGTGCATGTGACATGCACTAACATTTCATTAGTTAAATTTATGATCAAAATTTGACACAGATTACAATGGGGACCAATAAACCAGTACGGAGGTAGTAGTTATGGGATTACTAATCTAGAAGCCTAAAAGAACTGGCCCCTGGTACTCCTACTAGTAGTAGTACTCAAGTTGGAATTCCAATTGCACGGCACAACTTCTTAGGCAAAAAATTCGATACAGGGTCTAGGAAGCGGTTTAGGAATTTGCATGCCTTTCCAACCAGTGAGATACTCCATACAAAGTACGACAGAGAAATAACCACAGAGAAGGAAGCTAAAAGTAAACAATCAAACAAGAATTTTTGCATTTGTTTTGCATTGAATCGTTTCACAAGCTTGACTAGTGTTGTTTTTCTACCTTTACAAAAACGACATCGTAATGTTAAAATGTGCATTTGCACTACTAAGTAATAGTAGTACTCCCTCCGTCTAGGTGTATAAGTCTTCCCTCCTTGGTCACGGTGCACAACCAAAGATGACTTATTGACCTGGACGGAGGGAGTAGCACAGTCTACAAGCATATATCGAGAGAGACGTGTAGTGCGATAGTATATAGTAAAGTTTATGCTATATGCATGTACTTTCAAAATGCGTACAAATACACAAGGTTTCCAAACTTTCCCTTTTACATACTTAATTAAGGACGCTAAAAATTCCTCAACATTCGGAATTTATCATTTGCGTCCCGAAACTAATGAGATCGCCTTACGAAACAAAAATTATACTCCTCCTAAAAGCCACGACGCTCGCAGGAGCGCTTGCGGCGCGCCACGAGTGCCCTGGTGCACGGCCGTTTCCCAGCGCACTGACACAACGCCTCTTCCTCAGCCTCGCAACTCGCGAGGTGCTGATTGGCGGCTTGCCGGTGGGCGAGCACGATCTCATCGGTGTGGTGATCCAGCGCCAACAGGTACTCCTCCTCGCTGGAAGCATGCACCCGGTCCACGTACCGCCAAGCATAGATGAGGCGCTTGGGCCCGACTGCACTCAGGGCGTCGGCACGGGCGTCCTCCGCCACCCTCACGGCCCTTGCATGAGCCTTCTGCCAAAGAGCCAATTGCCTGACTCTCTCGGACGCGACATAGGCCTCCCAGGCAGCTTGTTCCATGGTGCGCTTCTCTTCCTCGGCCTTCTTCTCCGCCTCTATTTTGGCGCGCTCTGCTGGAGGCAAAGCCTCCCACAAGGCGACATCCATTTCTTTCCAAAGCTCCTCAAGGCTGGGGGGCTCGGCGGGCGGCGCGGCGTTCTCCTCGTAGCGGGGAGCCGACGCGTCCTCCGACGCGCGTGCTGGCGAGATTGGGAACACCGACGTGTCCACCTCAACACGTCGCAGCGAGGAGCGGAACGCCGACGCCTCCTCCTCGACTAGTGGCGGCGAGGAACGGAAAGGCGACGCGTCGCATCGCGGCGAGGAGCGGAACGCCGACGCGTCCTCCTCGACTAGTGGCGGCGAGGAACGGAACGGCGACGCGTCGCGTAGCGGCGAGGAGCGGAACACCGATGCGTCCTCCTCGACTAGTGGCGGCAAGGAACGGAACGGCGATGCGTGACCGTCCATGCGGTGCAGCGAGGGGCTCCTAGGGCTTGGAAGGGGCGATGCCATGGTGGTCGATGTGAGAGGGAGGGGGAGGAGATAGCGATGAACGTGAACGTGAGGGGAAGGAGATAGCGATGTCGTGGGAGGCGTAGTATTTATAGCGAGCGATGGCACACCTACATAAGATATGGACTGAGCTGCACTGACTTAACTACAGGTCCAGTTGCGTCACTGACATGTGGGCCAGACCCTTGTTGGGCCCATATGTCAGTGGCCCAATGCACCTGCCGTTAAGTAACAACTATGTGGGCATATTTGTTGGAGTAAATTACGGGGGAGTGAAGGGGTGGAAATATTGCTGGTCACCATGGATTGAACGAGCATGGGGGAGGAGAGTCATGCAAGCAGATTTTTTCACACGGGCTTCCTGCAGGTATGGGGAACGGTGCATAATAAGTCATCTTGCATGCCGGGCTAGGTATAGTCTCAAGTCATTAAAAACATACACGCCCCACACATGTTCATATTTCAAGGTGCACTAAATTATTGCATGCGATGATTAAGGCTGGCCATAATGGTGGTATCTTAGCTAGTATCATGCACACGGGAATAGCAAACATGCTGATGTGGCAAAGAATTAAAGAAAAGGGGGGGTTAGAGTAACTAGTGTTCATGCATGCATTGGTAAACACATTTTTTCTGAAGAACGACAACACTAGTTGAGTACTTTTGCAGACTTCAAAAACTATTCCACTGCCTCTACTATCTTGCTAAGAGTAGGTGAAATTTTTGAATCGAGCCCTTTAAACTAGAAGGGAGGTAGTGGTACTCTAATAGCTAAGCTTGTTGTGATGATAAGATAGGACATGGCACGCACCTGGACGGAGGAACTAGTCTGCATTGTGCATTTAAGTTTTGTCTGAAGTCAATGTACCTCTACTTTCACCAGACTTATAGAAAAATGTGTCAACATTCACAATGTCAAATCAATATTTTTACACTCATTATAAAACGTAGTTCTTATACTCATTGTAATCAGTATTGTAGATATTGATATTTTAAGTATAAATTTGGTCGTGGGATTTCATTGATGCCTGTCAAAGCGTGGAGGAAGCGGAGCTTAGGGCTTGCATTGTCGGTCTCTACATAGGTATTTCTCTTCATAATCATGTAATTTTAGAGACTGATTGCGCTTTTGTGGTAGTGTCTCTTGCATCGGGGTACTATGACAGGTCTGCTATGGGTGACCTGAAGATGAAAGCGTTGAGCATCTCTAAGTTGATCAACAATCTTCAATTGTCAAAGATTAGCTGTTCGGCCAATAAGGTGGCACACTTAATCGCTAAGTATAGCTTTGACAATAGATTAGATGGTATTCTTGTAAATAACGTACCGCCCTGCGTGGTGAATATTGTATCGAATGAGTTTACTGGTGTGGCTGGTTAATTAATATAAGGTGATGTTTAAAAAAAAGTATAAATTTGGTCAAACACTTTGCAAACGGTTGACGGGAGTAAAAAGGACCAGAGGGAGTATCATGCATGCGGAGTAGGCAAAAAAATTTGCTTGTCTAAAAAAAGGCAAAAAAAATTGCTTGTCTAAAAAAAGGCAAAAAAAATTGCTCATTTATAGCCGGTCGAAGTCTCAAAGGGCGCGACCGTGTGAGGGAGGTGAAGGTCGTGGGAGGCACGATGTTTGACGGAATTAAGTGAAGTTACATCCACGCGCCGGCATGGCGTGCGAACAGGCAGAAGCTATACCGTCAGGCCTACGATATGGGTCTAGTAGACATGACATCTAGTGGGTCCCGCATAGTTCTTGAGAACTCTTTGGGGGCTTGCAGCCGTTTATCCACCGGGCAAGCCAGCAACCCCACGCTGTTCGCACGCCCTACTCGTCCCCGTCTTCTACCTTACAACAGTTCGCTCCCGGTCGTCCCGTCCTTTCATATTAGTTCGCTCCCAGTTTTTTTTTGCGGGGTACAACAGTTCAACTTCTCCTAACCCTCCTCCAAAATCCATGGCCTCCCAAATCTCCATGGTTGCCACTGAGTACCAGGTTAGATCCATCACCGGTGATCAATTCATCGTCATCTACACACGTGGATCCGAGACGGTGAAAGCATGGCTTGCTCGCTTCCTACGCATGTTCAACAGTTCAACGGATGGGTGGGTCGCTGGGCTAGATGTTGAGTACACCATAGTCCTGGGACGAGAGAAGGATCTAAAGGACGAAGAGAGGAAGAAGCCCGCCGTGATCCAGGTTTGCGTACATAACATTTGCTTGGTCTACCACATATGCCATGCCGACAATAAGTGCCAGGATTTTAAGAACTTCCTCAAGGACAAAAGAGTGAAATTCGTTACTGTAGGCTTTAAGAACGACAGGGATGTCCTCTGTCGGATAGGTCTCATTGTAGGACAGCCCTTCGATCTCCAGAAGGCAAGCCTGGTGTCCTCCTCTCAACCTTCAATGCTGACCCTGGCAGCAGCCACGATTGATCCTTCGTACGCTAAACTGAAGAAACATCATCACGAGTTTCATCATGCATGGGAGTCAAAGACATTAGATGAAGATCACATCCTGTACGCAACAATGGATGCCTACCTTTGTTTAAATATCTACAAGGGTTGGATGAAGAAGCAGAGCCCAGTGTCTGGTTCAAGCAAATAAGCGTCGGCGAAGAGGAAGAGGAAGAGGGACGAGAACGAAGCCGAGGACGTGGACTCGGACTCCGAGTAGGTGGCAGTGCCGTCACTCATGCTGGTTCTACTGCAGTGTCAAGCGGACTAGTTGCTTAGTTTATTTTCAAGGGTGTGTTGTGCTGAGGCCCCAGCAGAACTATGTTTATGTTCTTTCTCGTTATTTGAACTCTTTAGTACGTACAGTAGTACTAGTACCATGTCTTACTATTGTTCTTCTTGCAGTTGGTACTACTGCTCGTATCTTCGTGTTCCTACTGTACTTAATATGTTCGTACTAGTAGTATAATTTGGGTCAGTGAATTTGTGAAATAAGTTCAACGAAGCGAAGGAAGAAGATGGCAGAAGAGGTGGAAGAAGCCCTTCTAGCCATCCATGTTGCATCAAACGGCTCACATGAGTCGACTGACCCAAATTGCTCCTTCAGATTGTAGGATCCACGTGGCATTCAAGGTCTCGAAGGTAGATTCCGCGTTCGCACCCGGTTTACGGGCTCGACGCGCGCGCGACCTGCTTCCGCCATGAGACCACCATGTGCGCCTCCTCCGCGCGGGCGGAGACGACAATGACACGCTAGTTCCTCCTCGCCGGCGTGCTGGAGCACGCACTCGTCCTCCTCTTCGTATGATGCATGCATAGACGCGGCTCCACCAGCTGCTCGCGTGCTTGGCAGCGCGGCGGCATCGCGAGGAGGGACTGCAGACGACGTGAGCGGGCGAGCCTTCGGCTTCATGGCACAGGGATGGCAGCGACACAGCGGTGATGGGCGAGAAATTATTGGCCGGAGCAGGCGGGCGCCGGCATGCGCAACGGCCGCGGCGGCATATTGATGAGTACGTGTGTGGGAGCTTACTTTAGTTTTATATATAAGGTTGGTCAAACTTAAAAGAAAACCGTACTAGTACACGTAAATATTAGACTTAGGCAGCACTTTTATTAGTTAGTACCACAGCCACGATACGGAATCTTGTGCAAGTGCGTGAACCTCGGCCGCGCGGTCGATCGAACGGTGCGTCACCGTGTCGCGCTCGAAGGACATCCACCGAACCTTTTTGTGTGTGTGAAAACAATCCTCGAATATTACTCAACTTTTTTTCCTGTGAAAGTTCTTGACGCTGCAATATTTCCATATATTTGAATTTAGCTCCAGTTCGTGTTTATTTGGATTTGGACGTTTTAGGTGCGCCCTAGTTTTTTTAATACTAATTTTGTGTGTGTGACTGAGAGAGAATATGTGTATGTGTCCATATGTGTGTTCTGGCGGAAGGGCAATGTGGAGACAGTGTGCGTGTGATACAGACATAGAGAGGTGTGAATGTGCAAATGATCATGCATGAGTGAGACATAGACAGATGCCGATACGTTGTGTATACATGAGAGAACGGTCTTCTAGTTTACTTGTGTGTGTGAGAGAGAGAGAGGAGCATCCATAACACAACAACCATCTCTCTCGATTCGTCCGTCCCTCGCACGATCGCATGCAACACATGCATCAACGCGCGCATTTTGACACCCTCACCCGGTCCCTGCCCACCTCAAGGCCCGCACAATCTCTTCGTGAATACCCATTTCTCTCCTTCGGTTTGTTTTCTCTCAATATATGACACACACACACACAGCACAACACACACACACACACTCCCCCGAGCACACAATTCATCCCCATCCAAGGTTATACGGCGACCACTCTCGCTTGTGCTTCTTTGCACCCCCAACATGCACAACACCTCAATCTTCAAAGACGGCATCGAGCAGATCGAAGACGGCGACCACGCCGCGCTAGAGAATGCGGGGTCATTTGGAAGCAGGGTGATGTGACGACGGCTGACTAACTCCTCCCCCCACCCTCTCTCTCTCTCTTGCACAAAATTACCAATCCCTCTCTCCCCAGCACAAAATTGTCAATCCATCAACCCATGAGATCCTTGCCCTCTCGTCCATGTTTTTCCAGCTCTCTCATCAAACATGTTGTCTCTTCTCCTTCCACGTATACAGAATCCAGATGCACACGCATCTCATGTATATTACATGTATCCATCTTTCTCACAGACCTAACTTCTTCCTCTCTCTTTCTCTCTCTGTCTCGTTAGGTTTGTCTCCTACTCTCTCGTCCACATACATACAATCTTTCCCGCCCTATCTGCTCCATCTTCAAAAGCTCTCTCTGTACGTTTCATTCACACATTGAGATATGTCAAAATGTTGCTTCTATAATGGTTGATGTAGAGTTATGGTTGTTTTTGTTGCATCCTACAAAGTAATAACTATGAAATGCATTTAGATTCTCATTTGATTGGGATTATGTGAGTTTGAGCATGTTGTGAAGTACTATAGACCTTGTATACATCTTGGGATTCGATAATGATTGTAACTATTGAATTGTATAGACCATTACATTCGAAGTCAATAGCCTAATATATTTATTTCACAATTTCAACAAATGATTAGTTCACTACAAACTAAGAAAACAAATGTGTACTCCCTCCGTTTTTATTTAAGTCCACGTATTAGCATTGGTCAAAGTCAAGTTTTGTAAACTCTCAGAAAGCTTATAACATAAAATATTAACATATACAATAACAAATAAATACCATTAGATTCATTATTGAATGTACTTTCACATCATACATATTTGTTATGGTAAATGTTTATATTTTTCTATAAACTTGGTCAAACTTTAGGAAGTTTGACTTCGGTCAAACCTAATATGCAGAGTTTACTACTAATACTCGCTAGTTGCTTAGCCGAATCACTCAACACGCCACAACAGGGAGTCCAGTGTCACAAAATTTTGAGGTCGGCGGGAAAATCTCCCGCGACCCTGATTCGAGCAGTGGGAAGTTACCATCATAGCCTTCAGAACAGGCCTACGGATGATGCTTGGTAGGGGGCTGTTTTCGTAACTTCAGGTTCACCCTACCCAGCCAACCCCACCCCGGCACCCAGAGTAGTACACCTGAATACTCCCCATTTTCTATCCCCACCACAAAATAGACTTTTCCACGTCACCGCAGCCTTCGTGCTCCTCCCCTTTACATCGTGCACTCGTCCACCGCAGCGCATCTGCCTCATCGACGACCTCGTACGCCGCACTGGAGCCGGTCCATCGTCGTCATCGTACACGAAGCCTCTTCCCTGGCATCGTCTTCCACGGTCTCGGATCTGCTTCCCGGAAGCCGACGCCAAGCGCAGAAGTACCACCGTCGTGGAGAATGAACTGACTCCCGTTGCCGACCATGACTCACAGAGGCCGCCGCGACCATCGTTCTCCTCCTCGATTGGTAATGTGTGTATTGAATCACTTAGCAGTACATGTGCAGTTCCAATTTTGTTCATACCTACCCTTCAAATTTCCTGGGTGCTATTGTTCCCGTAAAAGTAATTGGTTATAGCCTCCATTGTCCAACAGAATATCAGCTTGTAATTGTGCGTCGCTCCTGTATCGCGCTGTGCTTGGGTAGGTTTTTCATCTACAACCAATAGTGTGGCAAATGATGGAAAGGTTTTTAGAACTAGCAAGATGCCCATGCGTTGCACGCATCAAGATGCATTTGTATGAGTAGTTTATCTTGTGGGAGAAAAGGATGAACGAGGGAAGGCCTTATTTGCAAATCTGGAGAGGGGTATGGGTATCTTTTTGCAAAATTCCCATTTGTTTCCTTCCTATCTGTCAGATATAAATCGGACAGCCTATATTGCAAGAAAAAAGTAAAGAGAAAAAAATTAGACCCGTAAAGGAAGTAGAGATAAATATTAAATATTAAATATAAAGTAAATATAACAGTAGAGAAGAGAGTAGAGATAGCATGTTGAGATTTTTAAAGCACCGCGCGTTGCGATTCTGTTGGAGATGCTCTAACATGGCAGACGAGTGCTTTAATGTTGCCCACAAGATGCGCGAGTATTACTAGTAGTATATTTTTCTTGCCATGTTGAGATTTTAAAACCACAAGTGCGAACATGCAGAGGAGCAATGAAGACCAAACACGGGATATTCGGGACATTTTCAAGGAGCATGGCAAGTTAAAGAGGAGCTGCACCACTAGTGCAGAACCGGGCAATAGCACCGGTTCGTAAGGCCCTTTAGTGCCGGTTTGGTAACCGGCGCTAAAATGTAGGCACTAAAGGCCCCCCCCCTTTAGTACCGGTTCAGCATGAACTAGTGCTAAAGGGCAACCATGTGGCACGAGCCAGCTTCGGGAGCATGGAGCCCTTTAGTACCGGTTGGTGTCACCAATCGGTATTAAAATGTTGGGGGTGTTTTGGGTTTATGATTTCTTTTTCATTTAATTTTGTGTTTTCCACTTAATTCTTTTTCGTTTGCTGGTATTTTACGATACTACATATTGTACACGTTATGCATATATATAAATAGAATTTCTAGTAGAACCGATCATAATATATATATCATCGAATGTCTCACAACCACCATTAATTAATTCACACATATATACACACATGTATATATATATATATATACAATTTCTCCTAATTGCTGCCTTCGGAGCCAGTGGCATTAGCCTAACTAATTGGTGCCTTCGGAGCACGATAACAATTGGAAGTGGTTCATGGGGGCGGTAGCGGGTAATAGTATTCTCCTTTGGGATCTATGACCTGGTCGAGCAAAAATCCCGCTATTTCCTCTTGAATTGCTTCTATGCGGTCCTGTGCTAGGAGCTTGTCCCGCACCTCTTTGAACTGTTAAGAAGGAGATCAATATGCATGTGTATTAGTTGTGTGACTAGATATCGATAATGGTGTAAAAATTGTGAATAGTGTTCTGACAATCGATATCGTACCCACTCCTGTCTTTGAGATTTGCTCCTTTCGGACGCCATCATGCGAATGTTCTCGCAAACGTAGTATGCACATAGATCATTCCCCGGCGCCTGCTTCAGGGCCTTTACGAGAAGGGAATTTTGATCAGATAATAATTAATCAAGCATGATAATTAAAGAGATGGCAGCTAGCTAGTACTACTTAATTACTTACCTTGGGTCGATACCATTTCAGACTTTGTTTTCATGGGCCTGGAGTGACCCTGATGAACTTTGCCCAAGCCCTGCCCGTCGACAAAGAAAATGAAAAAATGGGTTATTAAATAGTTGTTATCAGGAAATGACGAACTAATTAAATAGGCTGAGATATAGTTAATAATGATTGAAATTACCTATTGACTATCCCCTTCACGATGCTGTAGTCACTTGCTTTTTTAAGTAGCGAGTCTAGTACTTCAACTGTTCCTTCATCAACTTTAATGACTAACAAGATCCAGTCAAAACTGCATGCACACACGTTTGCATGTCTTAATTAAGCGGGCATATGTAAGCAAAAACATGTAGCTATAGCTAGTAGGGAAAAACAGAATTTGTAGTACAAGACAATGTGACTCACTAGAAGTTGTAAGGAAGTAGTATATCTTCATTGTATTTGAGTTCCTTGAAGAACTGTAGCATGCTTTCCTCTACACATTTTGCGTGATATGGATCTATTTTCCATGTGTATTCATTAATGGTATTTGGGTCAACGAACCCAATGCCATAGCGTCCACCTTTTTTCATTTCATAAATCTTCATCCTGCATAATACCACAGAAAAGAATATAGTGAGGATAATTACAGGTAATGATTGATCAAATGATCAGCTAGCTTGAGACTTAAATTACAGAAAGAAATCACTTACAGACAATAGCAACTGACGATAGATTTGTCGAGTGCGTCTTTATTGTATAGCTGCATAAGTTCTGAATACTCAACGGTCACAGCTTTCTTATGGTAGTAATGCTCCTCGTTGACATTCACCATGAGGGACTCTCGATTGGAAATCTTGGTAATGTCCATGTACCATTGATGCAATGCATACATTCTCGTTGGGAGCTTATTGACCTCCTCTGGCTCGACCAAAGGTTGGCCCCGGGAATATTTCCGTTTTATTTCCTCCTCTCTAGTCAGAGACATGGGCTCAATATCGAGGAGTTGTCCAACAGTGATCCCGATCGATTCAGCCTGCGCAATATGCTCCTCGGTTATTACCACATCGCCCAGCCCAGGAACGTTAACGGTTTGCCCACAATTATATTGGGCGCGCCTACTCTCATGTGTTGTTGGCACAACAAGTGGGGTGATTGATTGCGCCGCCTGTTCTCCCAGCTGGGGAACGGTTTTACCGCATTTTTTGCCAGCTGATTTGCTCGAGCTCGAGCTCGCCTCTTTCTGTAGACGTGCTCGATTTAACTTCCTGAGGTGGCGCTCATAGTCTGTGTCAACAGGCTTGGGAGCTGGTGGTCTAGCCATACGAATGAAGTGGTCAATCTTTTCCACAGGCACTTTCTCCCTTGGCGGCGGTGGCGGTTTCAGTGCAAAATGGGCTTCCACCTCGGCCTTCGATATGGCTACGTTTTCCTCCTCGGACTTGTCGTAAGGCCTCTGCAGAAGAGGCGTGAGGCTTGGACCATATTGAAATCGCTTGCCTCCGCCTGTACCTGCAGTACTACCTCGACTTGTACCGCTACGCACCATAGCTGAGGCGGCTCTCTTCCATGATTGCTGAGGCGGCGAAGACGGCTAACGTGGCTGAGTTGGAGGAGGAGGAGTGGCTTGAAGCTGTGCCGGACTTGGAGGAGGAGTGGCCTGAAGCTGTGTCGGACTTGGAGGAGGAGTGGCCTGACGCTTTGTCGGACTTGGAGGAGGAGTGGCCTGAAGCTGTGCCGGACTTGGAGGAGGAGTGGCCTGACGCGTTGGTGGACTTGGAGGAGCGGGAGTCTGCTGACTCGGTGGCGGACTGCGACGAGGAGTCGGATGACGCGGTGTCGGTGTCCTTCGAAAGATGATGCAATCCTTTCTCCATAGGATGATACGATGGTTGGCCTCTCCTAGTGTGTGCTCATCGTCACCTCTAGGAATGTCAAGCTCTAGCCCCGAATATTGGTCCACCACCTCATCAACCAAGACACGAGCATAGCCCGCTGGAATCGGGTTGCAATGGAAGGTTGCCTCGGGGGGATTTGTAAAAGCAAGGGCGTCCGCCACCTTCATGGATATGTTCTTCATTTTGAAGTGTAGCACGCAGTTAGTGTTCTCCATGATGTCATCCACTGGGTAGCTATCCAGCAATGCGTCGCCCGGGGCGGAACCCACGCTGCTTCTCGACATGGATGGGACGGTGCTATCCATTGGTGGATCATCCGCTAGCTGCTGAGACCCCCTCTACTGGCTAAGTGAGTCGATCTGCTCCTGCTGCCGCTGGAATTTGATTGCCAAGTCTGCGTGCGCTCATTTTAGGCCTTGAAGGCTTTCATAGTATAGCTTCCTCTGCTCCTCCTCCATCTTCCTCTTCTTCTCCTCCGCAATCTTCTTTCTCGCACGGGTTCTGTAGTCGACGTTCCAGTCCGAAAACCCCTCATACCATGGAATAGCGCCCATGCCTCGTGTTCTTCCCGGGTGTTCAGGATTTCCCAAGGCACGCGTAAGCTCGTCATTCTCTCTGTTGGGTTCGAACAACCCGGATCGAGCCTCTTCTATTGCAACAAGTAGCTTATCTCCGGCTCCGTCTAGACATGCCTTCTTGGAAACTTTGCCTGTCTTCGGGTCCAACTCCCCCCCCCCATGCGCATAGAACCAAGTCCTGCACCTGGGGGGCCAGCTCAATGTTTCTGGAGTGGCACCTGCATCCAGCATCTCTTTCTCAGACTTATCCCACTTAGGCATTCCCACCGCATAGCCACCTGGCCCCAGCTTATGGAACTTATCCTTTTTTGCGGCATTGGCCTTGTTTATTCTCGACCGTTCCTTAGATAATTCTGAATCCTTGAATTTCACAAAATCATCCCAATGAGCACTTTGGTTCGCTAGTGTTCCCTCGAATACTGGAGTCTTCCTTCCTCCGTTGACGTACTTGGCCCATTCACGAATCTTGTGGTTCTTGAATGCAACCGCCATCTTCCTAAGAGCAGCGTCCTTGACTTTCTCCACATCTGCATTTGTGAAATGATCTGGTAGGGTGAAATGTTCCATGAGCGTTTCCCAAAGCAAATGTTTTTGTCTGTCGTCGACAAAAGTAACTCCTGGACGTGGCTTTGATGGCTCTCTCCATTCTTGAAGGGAGATCGGGAGTTGGTCCTTCACAAGAACTCCGCACTGACGAACGAACTTGTCCGCAATCTTCTTAGGCGTGAATGGTTCGCCATTAGGTCTGATTGCCTCGATATTGTACTTTACGCCCTCCTTCAAATTTTTATTCGGGCCTCGTTTCGTCCTGTTGCCTGAAGATTTGCTCGATCCGGATGGCTGAAAGAAGAAAGATCGATTCGTTAATATATCTTCAAGTCATTTAAAACATGTGATGATCACCAGATGCCTGCTTATATAAATATATATACCTCGCCGGTCTTTGTTGTTTCAAGATCAACATTTTCTTCGTCATGTTCATAGTTCACGACTTCATCAATTCGGTCGTCGCGATCGAATATCATATCACCCTCCCCGGTGTTGTTTAGATATTCGGAGCCGTCATAATCTTCTTCATTCTGATCATCATCTGGCCCGCGAGGATTGCGTATGATATTGAACAGGGCCTCTTCTCCCTCTCTACCGGTATTGTCCGCCATAGGTTTTGTTTAACTAATCCAAAAGAAATATATTCAAATTACAATGCATGGATGCAATCAATTAATAAGGAAAAACTGAATCAATCATAGTACATAATAAGCATCATCGAATATAATCTCGAATACGTCGTCTCGAATAATAGATATAATCTCGAATACATCGTCTCGAATAATAGATATAATCTCGAATACATCGTCTCGAATAATATAATCTCGAATACATCGTCTCGAATATTATATATCGAGTACAACACTGGCTAGGTAGCTAATAAAGATCGAATACTACAGAAGAATCTAGGACACTCGCGGTTCCTACGGCGCGGGCGGTGGACACCCAAAGAGAAGTAACCCTCACAGGATCATAGCTGAAGTGAGATCCCTGAAGAAACTGCCAGGTATTGGAGAACCTGCCGCCCTCTAACGCAACCATGTAGCGATGGACGTGCTCGTCCTCCTCCCTGACATGGCGATGTACCACCTCCGGCGGGGCCGGCTCCCTCCGCACCGAAACTGGCCCACACGAACGCCACCAAACGAGATCAGGGTCGATGACGGGACCCGGGGCCGGGTTCCTCATCAAGCGGCGCGCCCCTCCAGGCAGCACCTCCCAGTGCCAGCCCGGCGGAGCCCAGTCCCGGACGTGGGTCAGCCGGACGTCGTCGTGGACGGGTCGACGGCGAGGATGCAGGCCGGGCATCGTCGAGAACAAATACTAGCTATATGCCCGCAAAAAGTAACATTTTTTTAATGATTTGATTTTGATAACTAAAATTTCTAACATTTCTATATAACTAACATTCCTATAACATTTCTAACAATGCTATATAACTAACATTTCTATAACATTTCTAATATTTCTATAACTAAAAAATAGAAAAAAAAATTATAACATTTCTATATATATAACTAACATTTGTATAACATTTCTAACATTTCTAATATTTCTATAACTAAAAAAAGAAAAAATTCTAACTTTTTTATAACTATTTCTATAACTGAAAAACAGAAAAAAATTTAACAATTCTAATATTTTATAACTATTTCTATAACTAAAAAACAGAAAAATTTCTAACAATTCTAACATTTCTATAACATTTCTAACAATGCTATATAACTAACTATTTCTATAACTAAAAAAAGAAAAATTTCTAACATTTTTATAACTATTTCTATAACAAAAAAACTAAAAAAAATGTATGTGTGTGTGTGTGCTCACCCGCGAGGCGAGAGGCGACGGGGGGCGGCGACGGGGACGGCGACGGGCACGGTGACGACGGGGATGGCGACGACGGGGACAGGGACGGGGCGGCGATGACGGGGACGGGCCGAGGCGGCGACGACGGGGACGGGGTGGCGATTACGGGGACGGGGATGACGCGGGATGGGCCGGGACGGCGCGGCGGTGACGACGGGGACGGGGACGACGGGGCGGCGACGACGAGGACGGGGTGGCGACGAGGGTTATGGAGACGGGGGCGGCGGGCGACGGGGCAGAGGAGAAGAAGCAGAGGAGAAACTGAAATTTCTGAAGTGTTTAGTTATATAGGATGGACCTTTAGTACCGGTTGGAGCCACCAACCGGTACTAAAGGTCTGTTTTGGCCAGGCCAAGCGGCGGGAACCGCACCCCCTTTAGTGTCGGGTGGTGGCTCCAACCAGTACTAAAGGCCCCCCTTTAGTACCGGTTGGTGCTACCACCCGGCACTAAAGGGGGTGCGCTGGCGCAGGTGCGGTGCGAAATGTTTAGTCCCACCTCGCTAGCCGAGGGGCGTCCGCACTGGTTTATAAGCCCCAGTGCGGTAGCTCCCTCGAGCTCCTCTCCAAAGCAGGCCTACTGGGCCTAAATGCTCTGTGCTGCCCTGTGGGCCTACTGGGCCTTTGCGGGCCTGCATCCTGGCCCAACAACAGGTTGGGTTTCTAGTCGTATGTAGGCCGTTGTGGCGTAGTAGGTGGGCTTTTTTCTTATTTTTTGCTTTATTTATTTTTGTTTGAGTTGTTTTTTTGCTGTATTTAGAGTTTCTTTGTGAATATTTTTGCTTTAGGAACAAAAAATTACAAACTTTCTGTTAGTACCGGTAGTTTACAAATTTGAATAGTTTAAATTTTGATTTATTTGAAATTTGTGTGAATCACTAGTTTGTGAATAACTTAACTTTGAGAATAAATTTTTCAGTGATTCTTTTTTCTTATGTTTAATATTAGTGTGTTTTGTCATTATATTCAATTTGGTAATGCTTAGGTTATTTAAAAAAATTAAATTCCTTTTGTAACGGATGAGTTTTCGTCCGAAACCCTGATACTTCGAAAGAGATTGTCCATTTAGTACACAAAGTGCATCCAGTTTTTGCGGTAACCCTCTCTACTTTTTTGCACATGCTATGTGGGTGAAATTATGATACCATGCCAACTTTCAACCTTTTCTGAGTTCATTTGAAATGCTTTTCAATTTCAGGGTCATTTAGCTTAAAAAATCAGTAAAGGCATGAAAGAATTTGTTTGCACATAAAATTTCTTCGCGTTTCTAATGCCAAAACACATAACTACCCTAACTATTACAGAGATTCCCTCCTGGGTGTGAAACACAAAAGAAAGTGATGATAGTGAAGCCGATCACATCCCAGATCTTTGGGTGTGAAACTTTTTCTTCGCGTGTGTCCCTTTGCGCCGTAACCATGGAAAATCTTCATCATTTAACGAGATGCTCGGGTCAATATTCACTGTGAATGGAGCAATTTCATCAAACTTTTCATAATCTTCTGACATGTCTGTCTTGTCATCCACTCCCACGATGTTTCTCTTCCCAGAAAGAACTATGTGCCGCTTTGGCTCATCGTACGATGCATTCGCTTCCTTATCTTTTCTTTTTCTTGGCTTGGTAGACATGTCCTTCACATAGAAAACCTGTGCCACATCATTGGCTAGGACGAATGGTTCGTCTGCATACGCAAGATTGTTGAGATCCACTGTTGTCATTCCGTACTGCGGGTCTTCCGTTACCCCGCCTCGTGTCATATTGACCCATTTGCACCGAAACAAAGGGACCTTCAAACCACGTCGATAGTCAAGTTCCCATATGTCCTGTATATAACCATAATATGTTTCCTTTCATGTCTTGGTTTCTGCATCAAAGCGGACACCACTGTTTTGGTTGGTGCTCTTCTTATCTTGGGCGATCGTGTAAAATGTATTACCATTTATCTCGTACCCTTTGAAAGTCATTATATTCGAAGATGGTAACTGGGACAGCAAGTACAGGTCATCTTCAATAGAGGTGTCATGCATGGTACGTGTCTGCAACCAGCTGGCGAAACTCCTGGTTTGTTCACGTGTAATCCAGTCATCAGACCGCTCCGGGTGTTTGGAGTGTAGCAAATTCTTGTGTTCATCCATATATGGAGCCACCAAGGCGGAATTCTGTAGAACTGTGTAGTGTGCTTCAGTGAGAGAATGTCCGTCCATACATATTATTTGTTCCCCTCCTAGCGTGCCTTTTCCATCCAGTCTGCCCTTATGCCGCGATTCAGGAACACCAATCGGCTTAAGGTCAGGAATAAAGTCAATACAAAACTCAATGACCTCCTCATTTTCAAGGCCCTTGGAGATGCTTCCTTCTGGCCTAGCACGGTTATGAACATATTTCTTTAAGACTCCCATGAACCTCTCAAAGGGGAACATATTGTGTAGAAATACAGGACCCAAAACGTTAATACCTTCGCATAGGTGAACTAGGACGTGCGTCATGATGTTGAAGAAGGATGGTGGGAACACCAACTCGAAACTGACAAGACATTGCACCAAATCATTCTCTAACCTTGGTATGATTTCTGGATTGATTACCTTCTGAGAGATTGCATTGAGAAATGCACATAGCTTCACAATGGCTAATCGAACGTTTTCCGGTAGAAGCCCCCTCAATGCAACCGGAAGCAGTTGCGTCATAATCACGTGGCAGTCATGAGACTTTAGGTTCTGGAACTTTTTCTCTGCCATGTTTATTATTCCCTTTATATTCGACGAGAAGCCAGACGGTACCTTAATACTAAGCAGGCATTCAAAGAAGATTTCCTTCTCTTCTTTGGTAAGAGCGTAGCTTGCATGACCCTGATGTATACCGTCTTTTCCGTGCATACGTTGTTGGTCCTCCCGTGCCTCAGGTGTATCTTTTGTCTTCCCATACACGCCCAAGAAGCCAAGCAGGGTCACACAAAGATTCTTTGTCATGTGCATCACGTCGATTGCGGAGCGGACCTCTAGGTCTTTCCAATAGGGCAGGTCCCAAAATATAGATTTCTTCTTCCACATGGGTGCGCGTCCGTCAGCGTCATTCGGAACAGGTTGTCCACTAGGACCCTTTCCAAAGACCACCTTCAAATCCTTGACCATATCATATACATCAGCACCAGTATGGTGGCGAGGCTTCGTCCGGTGATCCGCCTCACCTTTGAAATGCTTGCCTTTCTTTCTTACGGGATGCCTGCTCGGAAGAAATCGACGATGTCCCAGGTACACATTCTTCTTACAATTAGCCAAATATATACTGTCGGTATCGTCCAAACAGTGCGTGCATGTGCGGTATCCCTTATTTGTCTGTCCTGAAAGGTTACTGAGAGCAGGCCAATCATTGATGGTCACGAACAGCAATGCCTTTAGGTCAAATTCTTCCCCCATGTGCTCATCCCACGCACGTACACCTGTTCCATTCCACAGTTGTAAGAGTTCTTTAGCTAATGGCCTTAAGTACACATCAATGTCGTTGCCGGGTTACTTAGGGCCTTGGATGAGCACTGGCATCATAATGAACTTCCGCTTCATGCACAACCAAGGACGAAGGTTATACAAACATAGAGTCACAGGCCAGGTGCTATGGTTGCTGCTCTGCTCCCCAAAAGGATTAATGCCATCTGCGCTTAGACCAAACCATACGTTCCTTGCGTCATCTGCAAACTCCTTCCCATACTTTATTTCGATTTTTCTCCACTGCGACCCGTCAGCGGGTACTCTCAACTTTCCGTCTTTCTTACGGTCTTCTCTGTGCCATCGCATCGCCTTGGCATGCTCATTGTTTTGGAACAAACGTTTCAACTGTGGTATTATAGGAGCATACCACATCACCTTGGCAGGAATCTTCTTCCTGGGGCACTCGCCCTCGACATCACCAGGGTCATCGTGGCTGATCTTATAGCGCAATGCACCGCATACCGGGCAAGCGTTCAAATCCTCGTACTCACGGCGGTAGAGGTTGCAATCATTAGGGCATGCATGTATCTTCTGCACCTCTAACCCTAGAGGGCAGAGAGCCTTCTTTGCTTGGTACGTACTCTCGGGAAATTCATTGTCCTTTGGAAGCATATCCTTTATCATTACCAGCAACTTTCCAAATCCCTAGTCAGATACACCATTCTCTGCCTTCCATTGCAGCAATTCCAGTGTGGTGCCCAGCTTTTTCTTGTCACCTTCGCAATTCGGGTACAAAATTTTTTTGTGATCCTCTAACATGCGTTGCAACTTCTTCTTCTCCAAATCACTTGCGCAGTTTCTCTTTGCATCGGCAATGGCCCGACCTAGATCATCAACAGGCTCATCCGATGCCTCTTCTTCAGCTTCTTCCCGCATTGCCGGCTCAGCTTCTTCCCGCATTACCGGCTCAGTTTCTTCCCTCATTGTTGTATCATCGTATTCAGGGAACCCATGGCCAGGATAGCTGTCGTCGTCCTCTTCTTCTTCATTGTCTTCCATCATAACCCCTCTTTCTCCATGCTTGGTCCAAACATTATAGTGGGCATGAAACCGGACTCAAACAGGTGGACGTGAATGGTTCTTGACGTAGAGTAATTGCGACCATTCTTATAGCCAGCACATGGACAATGCATAAAACCATCCGCTCGCTTGTTTGCCTCAGCCGCAAGTAGAAAAGTACGCACGCCATTAATGAACTCGGGAGAGCATCGGTCATCATACATCCATTGCCGGCTCATCTTCAATACACAGCACCGAAAACATCAAATTAATACAATACATAAAGTTCATACATAAAGTTCATACATAAAGAGCATACAACACTTAAATGCAACAAAAAAATAACTCTCTAGCTAAAGAATTTAAATGCAACAACAAATGCGATCAAGATCGCATCTAAGGTAACAATTGATCCAACAGCATAATGATACCAAGCCTCACTATGAATGGCATATTTTCTAATCTTTCTAATCTTCAAGCGCATTTTCTCCATCTTAATCTTGTGATCATCGACGACATCGGCAACATGCAACTCCAATTCCATCTTCTCCCCCTCAATTCTTTTCAATTTTTCCTTCAAATCCTCGTTTTCTCTTCAACTAAATTTAACCTCTCGAAAATAGGGTCGGTTGGAATTTCGGGTTCAACTACCTCCTACATACAAATACCTATGTCAACTTGATGGGCATAATCTGTCATAAACACGAAATGCAATGAATAGTTCTAAAAGAGAATATACCACATCCGAATCATAACCCGGACGAGGGCCGACGGGGACGGATATCAAAACCATGGCACTATGCATAACAAACAACGTATGGGTTTGATTATTATACGAGTAACTATATATCCAAATCACACAAACATCATTTTTTATATAAAACTTCATGAACAAGAGGCTCACCACAAGGTGGTGCCGGCGACGGGACGTTGCGAGCGATCGACGGTGGTTGCGACGGAGATTTAGAAGGTACTAAGTAAACCACACCTACATATGCAAAACTAAGTGTTATTTTTGATCTCAAATTGCATATAAATCAAATACTAGCACATATATATAATTCCTCGCAAATTACTAAACTCAAAAATCAATCACTATATAAAGCATTGCACGAGCTAATCTAGCAATGAGAGATGAAAGGAAAGAGTTGCTAACCTTTGTGATCATTTGAATGGATGGGGGCCTTCAAATCTTGGGCAAAATGTGTGATGAGCTTGAGAGGAAGAGGGAAAAGAACAGAGAGGAGAGGGGAAAGGGGAAGAACAGAGCGAGCTCGGGTGGACGAAGGGTCTATGTAGGACGACCTTTAGTACCGGTTCGTGATACGACCCGGTACTAAAGGTGCTGGAGGGGCCCCGGACTGACAACATCCTGCCACCACTCACTTTAGTACCGGTTCGTGGCACGAACCGGTACTAATGAGAGCGGCCCGGCTAGCCGTTGGAACCGGCACTAATGTACACATTAGTGCCGGCTCAAATTCAAGCCGGCACTAATGTGCTTCACGTTTGACCCTTTTTCTACTAGTACCGAACCTGTAAAACGAGCTTTGGTAAGTAACACCCTTTCAATTACTTTCGTGTAGCCTCGTGTTCTTCGATGTGTATATGTTGTAGTTTCTGTTTCTCTTAAGCGTGGTGTTCTTCGATGTGTAATAAGAAGAGTATTAATCATCCTAATGCTTTCATTTTTAGCTTGATGTAGGAAGTGGGTGTTCTCACCTTGTAGTCTGTTTTTATTTATTTTTCCTTTTGAATTCACTTCTCCAAGTTCTGTTTATCTGGATTATACTAAATGGATCTAGGTTGCTCTGAGTATTGATCTAAAAAAGAAGTAACTTCATGTCAGGATGCAGTTCCTGCGAGGAGGGAAGTATGGTCAACCTCGATATCATGTTTCCAAAATGAGGCTGGATTACACACAAGGTGCCAGTTCCCTAATGATGCTGGATTAGACACAAGGTGCAAATTCCCAGGTGATGCTGGATTACACACAAGCCAGGTGGAGTCGTCAGCTGTTCGTGTCCTCGTGGCATTAGTAAAGGCTGAAAGAAAGCGTGCAGCAGCCCTTGAGAATGTAGTTGAGTTCCTAAAGAAGCGAAAAGAGCAATCAGATGCTCTCTTCACCCAAGCCAAAGAAGAGATGGAAGAAGCCAGAAATAAGCTAGCAGAGGCAGAGCAGGCTAGGCGTCTCCTGCTATCTAAAACTGTTGTCAATACAAAATTTCCTTCATAATAGCTAGGTTCAAATGTTTATCCAGTCAGCATGCCTGTTGTGATGTCCGTAAATCTACTGATGTGGCACAAAATGTTTTTTTTCGGGTCATGTAATAACAGCAATTACTTTCCAAACAATAACAGACGAAGCATTGGACATGGTATAGTTCACGCGCAAGCCCGACATTCCAACTTCAACTTCCACATCAAACTCATGTTCACAGATATCTACACATTCATACATAATGTCCACAACCATGATTCACTTCAAAGCCAAAAAAATGTGAGGAGAGTTATAAATAAAGAAAATCCTCTACTAGTACCTGCTACCAGTGCGAGCACAACAAGTCAAGACCATGCGTAAATTAATTATATTTTAGTAATTTTTTGTGTTCTAAAATACCGGCCGGCTCGCAGAAGGACGTGTTGCCGGCACACGCGCGAATTCAATGAAGGCAGGCGGGGCAGTCTTAAGCTGGTTGCATGCGGCGAGGAGGCTTGCTCAGCCGGGCCTGCAGTGAGTGCGGCCTTCTTGGCCGGCGTGCCGGTTCAATGCCTGCGCTATGAGAGGTCGCATCCGTGTCAGAGCAATCACTCCCTCCAATCCTTTTTTGTTTGGGTATAACAAAATCTCGTTTTCCATTCACATTTTACAAGTAAAATTCATGGACAAACTTTGACCCAAAGTACGATGGGGACTAGTAGACCAGAATGGAGGTAGTAGTTTTTTTAATCAAAGAAGGGTTTCCCCTTCCAATTTTCATTACTGAAAACCAGCATCTAAATCTAAACCATAGTATTTGCCCTAGAACTACCAGTTTCAACATCTCGCAACATAAACCCATGCAACCTCCATCGCAAAAAAAACCATACAACCATACGCCAAGCAGGTACGTAGTACTATGAATTCCATTTTCGCTCCATACCAATCGTTCTAAAAACTACTTACTACTTATAACGCGCCATTGAAAATCGGAACTCTTAACCCCACTAAAAACGATATTTTAAACGTGGCTACTCGATCTATGGCAACTAGCGAGCCACCGCGCTCCAAGTCGTTCACCTGTGGTCCCGACCATCAACTCCTACGGATCAAATTATCACGCGAGCTGACTATTCCTACAAAGGTGCTCCACCACGTACCCGGTACCCGCGAATGCAGCAATCATGCACCTAGGATTTTAGGGTTTATTTGTTAACGTCGCCTTTATGTAACACTCATGTGTGCGAGACAGCGAGAGGCTGACTGCGTGCGTGCGCCTCTTCTCTTCGTATATGTACTCCACCTTTTGTCTGGTGTCCAAAAAATTATAATAACTACTAGCAATGTGCCAATGTGTTGCCACACGATCAAAGTAGATTAATACATATTCACTGATTTGATAAAAAAAAGTCTAGTTTTGAAATACATATATCACTAAAAATATGTTATGTTTCACTCAAAATATATTCCTTTGGCGGTTTTGATGAGATAAGGGAGGAATGTTGTTGGTTTCAAGATTCGAGTAGTGGTATATGTCTAATTTCTACTCTTACTAGCAAGATGCCCGTGCGTTGCACGGAACATCAAGATCTTGTGGGAGAAAAGGATGAACGAGGGAAGGCCTTATCTGCGAATGTGGTGAAGAGTGCGGGTAAATTGCCATATTTTCCTTCCTATCCGTCAGATATAAATCGGATGACCTACATTGCAGGATGGCAGGCCCACCATCATTACCAACTCTATTTTTTATCCCTACTCTTATAAAAAGCATTGTTAGTGATGATCATGTGCCTGCCATCCTGCAATATAGGCCGTCTGATCTATATCTGGCGGATAGGAAGGAAACTATGGCAATTTTGCAAAAATATACCCACACCCCTCTCCACATTTGCAAATAAGGCCTTCCCTCGTTCATATATTTCCCCCACAAGATAAACTACTCATACAAATGCATCTTGATGTTCCGTGCAACGCATGGGCATCTTGCTAGTTGTTGCAAAAAGCCCATGTGTGTGTGAGAGAGAGAGGGAGAGTAGAAGAGGACGGAGTGCATGTGTGACAAAGACACAAGGAGTGTGTGTGCGATAGGTATCAGCTTAAAATGAGGCGATAGTGTGTGTGCATGATCGAGAGGGCGCGTCTCAAGAAGGGAAGAAAATCTACATAGATACAAGGAGCGGGAGAGAGACATGTATGCGATGGTGGAAGCACGAGTGTGCGGGTGTATAAACCTATCTAGAGGCTAGCTAGTCGATAAATGTTTGTGAGAGAAATACGAGTCGGGGTGCGAAAGCGAGAGTTTTGTGTGTGTGTGAGAGAGAGACGGTAGTCGGGAAGGGGAGTGGAAGCAGGAGTTGTGTGTGTGTGTGTGTCTGTGAGGGAGAGAGGAGACGGTAGTCGGGGTTGTCTGATCGGTAAACAAATGAATAATTTCAGTCTGGGATGGAGACGAAAAGGAGACCGCAACAAATGTTGTGTCTACAGGAGAGAGAGAGAGAGTAATTTTAGTGGTATGAGTCATATGTAGAGATATATAGGGTGTGTGAGAGAATCCCATAGAGAGAAAGACAAAGTGAAAGATGAGTGGAGACTGTGTGTGTGGCGGTGAAAAAGAAAGATTAGGTACCGAGTGATACCAGAGAACACTAGAGACATGAGAGATAATGAAAACCGTGTAATGTATAATGATAGGGAGAGTGTGACACTTCTGAAGGGAGACGTCGAGAGACCATGTTTGCCAGGTTAGGAGAAACATGAAGTGAGCGGTGAGCTGGAGAAAAGAGAGTGATAGCTACCTGAAGGAGCATGCATGCGAGAGAGATGGGCGTGAAAGGAGTGAACAAAAAAGGGATTCAAATATTTAAATTCGAGATGATGATACCTGTAATCCATACTCGAACCAAAATTGATCTATCAAACATGCATACTCACATGAATTCACGCACATCTATGTTATTTAATATGTAGATATTACTGATCCATACATTTTAGTAGAACATAATTTGGTTAAAAAAATTCGAATTCAACCTTAAGATTTCGAGATCGTTGTATTTGTAAATCAAATTATACATATAAAGGAGCAGAATTCTTTGTTGTGCTTTTGAAAGTATATATAAAAAATGATGTATATAGAATGTAATTCCAATTGAAAATGGATCCCGCCCGAAAAAATAGAATACAAACGGGATTCGAATTGAGTTGGCACGGTAAACATGCACTCTGCAAAATTTGAACGAAGCGAGGAAAGTCGCAGTAACCGCCCGATACCAAAATCTGCGAGATGGAAATCACTACTGCCTATCCCTGCCACGCAAAGCCTATCTGCTGGATTTCTATAGGTTTCGATAGGGGTAGGTTTGTAATTTCACCCAAACGTGACGTAACCGCCTCTCACCCGGATTCATACATGGTGGGCGCCAAAACACAGTGTGTCCTCATCCCCGATTCATATTGATACACGGTGGGCGCCAAAAACAAACTCTCGTCGGCAAATATTCGGTGTATGCGAGATTACCGTCCTATCCCCAACCGACTAATGTTGCTGTGATGTAGTAGAAATTTGAAACGGTGGCTAAGTTTGTAAATTTCCTCGCATTTGAGACAAGCGCGCCCTGAATACATGGTTCCCCCCTTCCTCTCTACCTCCCTTTTCCCCATTCGTACTCCGTGGGCGCCAAAACACCCTCTCCACCCCACCCTCCTCCGTCCGCCGCCGTCCGTCACCCCATTGATACGTCCATTTTGCATCATGCTTTTATATCAATATTTATTGCATTATGGGCTGTTATTACACATTATGTCACAATACTTATGCCTATTCTCTCTTATTTTACAAGGTTTACATAAAGAGGGAGAATGCCGGCAGCTGGGATTCTGGGCTGGAAAAGGAGCAAATATTAGAGACCTATTATGCACAGCCCCGAAAGTCCTGAAACTTCACGGAAGTTTTTTTCCAAATATATAAAAAATACTGAGAGCAAGAACTTCACTAGGGGGGGCACACCCTGCCCACGAGGGTGGGGGGCGCGCCCTACCCCCCGGGCGCGCCCCCCTACCTCGTGGGCCCCCTAGTGGCCCTCTGATGGCCATCTTCTGCTATATGGAGTCTTTCGATGGGAAAAAATCAGAAGCCATCTTCTCGGACGAAACTCCGCCGCCACGAGGCGGAACCTTGGCGGAACCAATCTAGGGCTCTGGCGGAGCTGTTCTGCCGGGGAAACTTCCCTCCCGGAGGGGGAAATCATCGCCATCATCATCACCAATGCTCCTCTCATCGGGAGAGGGCAATGTCCATCAACATCTTCATCAGCACCATCTCATCTCAAAACCCTAGTTCATCTCTTGTATCCAATTCTTGTCTCCAAGTCCGGGATTGGTGCTAGTAGGTTGCTAGTAGTGTTAATTACTCCTTGTAGTTGATGCTAGTTGGTTTAATTGCTGGAAGATCATATGTTCAGATCCTATATGCATATTAATACCCCTCTGATTATGAACATGTTTATGCTTTGTGAGTAGTTACTTTTGTTCCTGAGGACATGGGAGAACTCTTGCTATTAGTAGTCATGTGAATTTGGTATTCGTTCGATATTTTGATGAGATGTATGTTGTCTCTCCTCTAGTGGTGTTATGCGAACGTCGACTACATGACACTTCACCATTGTTTGGGCCTAGAGGAAGGCATTGGGGAGTAATAAGTAGATGATGGGTTGCTAGAGTGACAGAGGCTTAAACCCTAGTTTATGCGTTGCTTCGTAAGGGGCTGATTTGGATCCATATGTCTCATGATATGGTTAGGTTTACCTTAATACTTTTGCTGTAGTTGCGGATGCTTGCAATAGAGGTTAATCATAAGTGGGATGCTTGTCCAAGTAAGGGCAGCACCCAAGCACCGGTCCACCCACATACCAAATTATCAAAGTACCGAACGCGAATCATATGAACGTGATGAAAACTAGCTTGACGATATTCCCATGTGTCCTCGGGAGCGCTTTACATCATATAAGAGTTTGTCCAGGCTTGTCCTTTGCTACAAAAGGATTGGGCCACCTTGTTGCACTTTATTTACTTTTGTTACTTGTTGCTCGTTACAAATTATCCTATCACAAAACTATCTGTTACCACTTATTTCAGTACTTGCAGAGAATACCTTGCTGGAAACCACTTATCATTTCCTTCTACTCCTCGTTGGGTTCGACACTCTTACTTATCGGAAGGACTACATAGATCCCCTATACTTGTGGGTCATCACCCATCCACCGCTGTCCTCCTCCACCATGCCGGAGCTAATACCCCAACACCACCGTCCATTACAAGAGATCGACCTCACTCATCCACGGCTTCGGACCGTGATCCTTGCATCCCGTCCTCTCGCTTCATCCCCGTCGTCGTCCACCTTGCCGGCGCCGCTCCTACGACCATCTCGTCCACCGCGCCCCGCCGCCACATTCTATCCTCCTAGATCTGCTTCCACGCCGCCGACAGCCATCGCTACTGCAGCACCGTCAAATTCTCAGCAGATGCGTACACGGCGCCGCACCAGAGGCGTTACTCTTTCGTATCTGCTCAACTTATTTATCGCAGCAAGAAAATAGATCGCCACTACTTTACTCTGATTTCTTGTCTTGGTTGCGAAGTTGCCTTTGTCCAGTTTGCACCTTCAGATCCGCCATGGCACGCTCAACACTATACTCCCAATGCTTATGGTTTTCCCCTTTTATATTCCATACTAGTTAAATCATAGTAGACTAAATTTCAAAATTGGGTCAGTCGATTTTTCAGAGCTCGCCGGAGTTCGCTAGTGCAATCGAAGGGGCTCGGGTTGTTGTGGGGCCTCGCCGAACGAAGAAAACTCGACGCGGGTGGGGGTTGGGGTGGGGGTGGCGGAGGAACACAGGCGGTGGGGGCCGGTGGTCCGGCCGGCGGCCCGTGCGGTGTTCTGTATGGGAAGAATCAGAGACAAGGAAGAAGAAGGGTTAGGAGACGTAGGATCTTCATCCAACCGCCTGAAATGGTCGAGAGACAGCTGGGAGTTGCATTCTTAATGCGCTCTGGTTCATCATGTGTGGGCACTGCGCAACCAACATTTTATTATCCAAAATCTGCTTGCTCTTCTTTACCATGTTCCTCTTCCATTGTTCTTTAATATGTACTCTCTCCGTTCCTAAATACAAGTCTTTGTATAGATTCCACCATGGACTACATATGGAGCAAAATGAGTGAATCTACACTCTAAAATGTATCTGGATACATCTGTATGTGATCCATAGTGGAAATCTCTACCAAGACTTATATTTTGGAATAGAGGGAGTATGATAGTAGTACAGTATGTTCCTTGTACTGAAGATGAGCAGGGACATTTGCAGTGTAGAGGTCTATACGGTCGGTTGTGATGGACACTTTAAGACTCTTTGATTCGTAGGATCTTGTAAACATAGGAATAGGATTTGTAGTGGTCTGCCCACTTGAATCCTATAAGAATAGCAAGGAAATGCGGGGAGCTATGTCGCCTTTGAGAGTTACACTGATATTAACAGTACTGCACCTTCACTTGAAAAGAGCTAGTATCCGAAGCCTTTCTAGCCGTACCAGCAATACTAGCACACATATTCTAGCAAGTTCCACTTTGCTGATTTTACTCTGATGCTTAAGGTTTTCCCGTTATATCTACACTATGATCTGTGTAGCTGCTTTGTGTCGCACTAGCAGCAGTCCACTCTTGAAGCTAAACACTGCAATGACTTACAAAATTGGCACCAAGGCATTGAGAGCCATTCTGGATGCAATAAAACTCATATGCTCCCCACCTGTTGATTCTTGTTCAGAATATGATCCTAATGACTATTCTAACCTCGAGGAGTCAAAGGCAGATGGTCTGTCCTGTTCACCCATCAAGGTGCTTGTTCTAATTTGGCAATGTTTTATTGATTGCGGCTATCCTGCATATGTTGTCTTGCATTTCTTCTACTTTGTTGCACCGCCATCTGCTTAGTTTACTCATCATATATGTCGAGATGCCATGCCCATCCATTATCAATACATATTCCATCTGTCATCATACCATGTTTTTCCACTCAAATGTTGTTCTTGTGCATTAGACATCAAAAAGGAAGAGGGTGATTGCCGAACCTGAAGGAGCACCAGCAAAGTCCTTGAAAAACGTGGTGGTGCCGGAGAAATCAGACATCACCCCACTTATATTGGCTGTACAACCAGTGACACAAAATGTAGGACCGACTCCAGCAGACTGTACCCATACTTCACTGGCCACACCACTAGCCCCACCACACAGGACCTGCACTCCAGCAAAAGGTATACCGATTTCATTTGCCATAGCACCAGCTATACCACAGAAAAATCCCACTCCAGCAAAAAGTACAGCAAGTCCACCGGCCGAAGACCTATCCCAACTGCAGAGACGACCAATTCCTGCAGATTGGAACCCCATTCCATTTATTCCCAGTTTAAAAGACAATGCTTTCAATGTTGTTAGGGACTACGTGCATATATTCTCATCATGGGAAGATTATTGTGAAGACAAACACCATTTTCACATCTTCCTGTACAACTTACGTGTAAGTGCTATTATTCATGGTTATTATTTTCCTGTTTTCTCCTGATTGAACACATCAATGATTTACATTACATTGTTGTAACTAGGCGAGGGTCAATCTGGATAGTCATGACGAGCAAAGCTTGCTTGTGCTTTTCAAGGAAGCATTGCAGCAGTATCGGTGTTACCTGAGGAAATCATACTTTGATGGCAAGTCTATAAACGAATTTCCGGTGAAGTCTCATGTGCTAAATTTAGAAGACATTGAATGGAAAAACCTTGTTATGCACTGGTCTCGTTCCCAGGATGAGGTACTGTCTATGAAATCACATGACAATTTGAACTTCTACTTTTCCGCATGTGCCTTACGGATCTTTTTTGCAGGAAATCTGCTTGAAGAAGAATTCCGGTTTGACAAGAATGACAGGATATCGCAAATATGCTGCCCGCTGCTTTGCTCTTTTTAGTACCTGTTGTCCTGTATCACTGTACTTGCATACATACCTGGTTCATTATGTGACAGCAGTATGCATGATAGCTTGCTTATCAGTTGTTCGCTCCAAATTATCTGATCTGTATGAATGGTTACATTAGTGTAGAATATATCCAATGCCAATGTTTTTTTAGCTCTGCATTGTTCTTGTAAGTACATGTTGTCCTTTATCAGTGTACTTATAATGAAAGGTAGTTGTTCGTGTACCATCACTCTGCAGCTTATTTTCCTTTGCCCTCCATTTTCTACACATCATATCTATATTTACTCTTACCATAAGGTTGGTATTGAAGAAGTTTAGCTGTGCATTGCTCTTGGTTGTACCTTTTGTCTGTATCGCTGCACTTACATTTATAGCTACTTGGTTATGTAGCATCACTCTTCATCTTATCTTAAATATTCTCCATTTTTTCGTATATTATCACATCTATATTTACTCTTAACAAAATGTAGAATAAAGGCAATGCTTTTGAAGAACATTCTTTGGTAAACTTCTTGAATTGCCTCCCCATCAGCATGGACAAGGCCTTTATAGAGCCTGTCTTCACCAATAATGTAAGTTTTTCCATCTCAAGCCTTCAAACTTTGTTGTATATATTTGGTTAGGCATGACTGCAACAGCTGTTTATTTTTGGTGTTTGCATCAAATTGCTTGTTTAAAGTTTATTATGTAGTTCATAAACAAAAGTTTGTCCTTTCTGAATTTAAGTTTTCAGTTGTACAACCAAGTTCCTTCTTCATACCATGTAAATTAAACTATACAGAGCAAGTGATCTTCTTTTGCACTGCATCTATGCTTCTGTTCTTCATCCGTAATCCAGTGGTGTGGTGAACCTACCCACTACAGCACAATGTCATATTCTGCAATGTCTTAACTATGAACAATGTCATATCATTCTACTATTATTTAAACCGTCTCTTTATTTGCCAATCTGAAATGGTATAAATTGACAGCACACTAACCATTGATACTTATGAGTTCTTGATCTGTAATCCAGTGGTGTCGTGAAGCTGCCAACTCCTTCACAATGTCATTTCCTGCCATGTCTTGACCTGAACAATACCATATTGTGTTAATGCAATTTTAAACTGTACTTTATTCGTTAGTAAAAAAATTGTGATGAATTGTGAGCACTGATACTTTTATGTGCAAAACATGTCATCTGTTTTCTTGTTTATCTTTCAGAGTGAGGAAGATATAAGTTTTGAACAAGTGCAGTCTCATCATCTTGCTCAGCTGCTTGCACTGCAGCTCCCCAGCAGGGCTAACCTTTCTTAAACTCTATTGAAGTGCTGTCGGTTTTGTATATTATTTTGTCGGTGTGTTTATTTGCACTGGTGGCGATCTTTGATGCCCAGTGTATGTAATCTGTTGTCTACTTGTGCTTTATTATCATAGTGGCGAACTTTGATGCCCAGTGGATGTAATATGTCGTAATTTCTTTATTGTATAGTCTAGGTTTTTTCTTATTCACGATGCTGCAGTTATTTTACTGTATATATATCATGTCTTCGCAGTAAACTGGCCAAACCGTAAAATTACGGTACATAATCGGGCCTTCATGCAATCACGATGTAGGTGGGGCCTGAAACGTGCCGAACAGCTCACGGGCCGGCAGTAGCCCGAAATGAACCCCGACCCATGATTGTGCGAATCAAATCACGGGCTTTTAACAGGCCAAAATTGCCTCGGTCCTTGTTTGGCCCAATCAGATATCGGCTGCGAGCAGGCCGGATGCAAACCAGGCCGTAGTTAGGCCCAACTATATGACAGGCTTTTAACAGGCCGAAATTAGTATAGGGCCGAAATGTTAAACAGGCCCTTAACAGGCCAAAACTAATATCAGGCCGAATTACTAAGTGGGCCTTTAGAAAGTGGGCCCAAAAGCATAGTGTCCAGTTGACGGGCCGAATCTAATATGGGCCATAATTGAGCCCAAAGCCTCTTAAAGGGCCGGACCTGATCTGGGCCATAATTTGGCCCAGAACATGGTAGGTTTTTAACGGGCCGGATCTCATATGGGCCACTATTAAGCCCGGAGCGTGGCAAGCCATTAATGGACCGGATCAAATATGGGCCGGCATTTGGCCCAAAACATGGCAGCCAGTTAATGGGCCGGCCTACTAGGGTCCTCAAAATCTTGTGGGCCTACAGCTGGGCCGGCCCATTAATGTCGGCGAAATCTCGTGGGCCTTTAGCTGGGCCTCCCATTATGATCCGCAAGAATCTTGTGGGCCTTTACCTGGGCCGGCCCATTATGGCACACAAAAATCTTATGGGCCTTTACCTTGGTCGGCCCATTATGGCCCGCAAAATCTTGTGGGCCTTTAGCTGGGCCAGCCCATTATGGTCCACAAAATCTCATGGGCCTTTATCTGGGCCGGCCCATTATGGTCCGCAAAATCTTGTGGGCCTTCAGTTGGGCCGGCCCATTTAAACTTGATGGGCCGTTCCACGTGTCAACATATCATAGGCGCGTCTCGCCCATTGGATGAGTGACACCTGTGCCAACGCGGACCTGACACGTGTCTCCTCCAGCCAATGATGATTTTACACGTGGAAAATCCCCATTGGTCGGGGCTGTTAACGGGTTATCGGATCCAAAACCCAGCCCGATAGCTTAACGGCGTTCCGTTACGGTGGATGCCACGTGTCGGTCACCCTTGACGAAAGCACTTCTGTGACGCGCGATTTATCGTCATGGAAGTGGACACTTCCGTGATGATAATTTTGGTAATGTCATGGAACACTTCTACGATAGCACAGGTATGACTATTGATTCTGTCATAAAATCGTCATGGATGTACATGCATGACAGAAAATGTGACCTACTGTGACAAACACGTATCATCACGGAAGTGTATTTTTTTGTAGTGTTTCTAGCTTCCTCCTAATAAGACTCACATTCTTTTTTCAACAGATGACGTTCAAGTTGGATCCGAAAGATGATGCAACTAAACAAGCATGCACTCGTGTTTTTCAGTCTGCTCTGCGACAGTATCTGTACCACCTTAGAAAATCTCACTTTGAAGGCAAGGCTAACAATGAAATCGCCCAAACATCTCCAGTGGAATATATTACAGATGAAGACTGGACAGCCCTCGTTAAACACTGCTCTGATCCAAAGTATCAGGTAGGCTATATGTATTTGATCAGACCACATATTGAACTTGTATTTATGTATGTGCCTTACAAGTGTATCTTCTTCTAGGCTAACTGTTTGAAGAACAAAACCAACCGTTCTAAAGTGAAATTCCAACAGACAACAGGATCTCGTAGCTATATTGCACACTGCGAGGCTCTTGTAAATAGCTGCTACTTCCTTCTTTTTTTGTGCCATATTATCGTATCTATATTGACTTTTTCCAAATACAGAGGAAAGCCCGTGCGGACCAAAAAGAACCTGAACTGAATGCAGTGCAAATCTTCAAGGATTGCCACACCAGCAATATGAAGGGCATGAGCACACCAGTTCAAGCCGCTGTTGTAAGTCCTTACTCCTCCTGCCTTGAACTGATTGGTACTGTGATGTGTTCATTTAACTACTTGGTTTGCAGCCAATGTCAGTTACTCTGTTCACTTTTATTCATAGTTGTCTTAACGTATCATTTCACCTAACATGGTTTAAAAGAGATGAAGGATATTCTTTTGGTATTGATCTGTAATCTAGTTGTTATGTTCACGTGCGCACACAATGATAAAATAGCCTGTTTGTTTTATATCTGTTTGCCCATGATATGAATGATGTCATACTATGTTCATCCTACTTTAAAGCATGTCTCTTTATCCTTAGATGTCAACGAATGTGAGGAAATAGACAATACAGTAGGCATGCTACATGGACATATGTTCCGAAAGTGATTTTATTATGTAGTTGGCACTACAATACATGCTAATGTATTACAGTAGTTCACCAAAATAAGTTATGTATAAACATTTAACCTACTTTGTTTTTGTCTCATTAGTAACTTATCCGGTACACTAATCTACAAGTTCAAACTTTCAGGAAGCTATGGAACAAATGATTGAACAGCCACAACCACCTGAAGGTGACGAGGCTACTACATGCACAATGTCACCTCTTGCTGCAGTGCGTCAGTATCTCTCCACTAACAGTGCAAAAAGCACCTTCCTGCGTAATTCTGGGTTGGTTGTCAAGGTAACCTCGTCCAAATCACCTACTGAACAAAATCTTCCTGCTAGACAGAGTGATATATCTGTGCTCTAGACACAAGTCCAATCCCTAATGGACGTTGTTTCGGAAATAAGAATAGTGGTTGAGAAATGTCGTCAAGATATGAATGGTTTTGAAACCAGACTATCAGACCTTCGCTTCGTTATTCAAGAGCAATGGTGGAAAAAAGATGGAGATCGTGCTGCTCCATCAGATTCTACAGCCTGAAACATTAACACTCAGGTCAAATGATATGTGCTTCTATACATCTGATGGTGCTTTTATCTGGAAGGACTGTAAACTTTATGCCAACAGGCCTTTTGTTGTATGGTTGGAATTTATTTTGTTGTGATACAACATTTATGATGCTGCCTCAGGCTACAGTAATTACGACGCTATTTTTGTATAGTGTAGGTTTATCTTAGTAATGTATTCGGCCGAAAGCTTCGTAGGAGCCCAACATGCCAACATTCGTCGGGCCCATTCCAATAGGGCTAAAAATGATTACGGGCCGAAATTGGCATGTAGCCCACTAAAAATATCTGGGCCTAAATCAGCATAAGCTTTCATATTTTTCTGGTAGGCCTGTGTCCATAGTGGGCCTTTAACGGGCCTAAACATAATTTGGGCCCTCGGTAAAAATAGGCCGTTTACAGGTGTAAATATCTCGAGCCCATAAAAACACGGGCCTTTAATAGACCGAAAGTGAGATTGGGCCCTGATTGTGCCAAATAACTCACTGGACTTAGCAGGCCGAAATGGTGGCCCATTTACGATGTGGATCTTTGACAGGCCGAAATTCGGACGGGTCGTAAATGCGTCGACCTAATACACGGGCCTTTAACAGGCCAGAACTTTGGTCGGGCTAGATTATCATCATTTTTATATGGGTCGTTAATGGGCCCGATATGACGTTGGGCCACATATGGCCCATGGTTTACGTCCGGCGTTAACAGGCCAAAAATGACAACAGGCCGAAAGTGGCCCAAAGCTATAGTGGGCCTCTAACAGGCCGAATGTCAGACATGGCCGAATATGACCCAAATCCTTCACGGTTGTTTATGGGCCGAAAGTTTTGATGGCCTGTAAATGGGCCCAAATGAAGCCGGACCTTTAATAGGCCGGAAATACACTGGGTCGTAATTCAGCCCAATTACTTAGTGGACTGTTAACGGGCCAGAAGTGACCATGGGCCATGTTGATGATAAGTTTAGGACAGGCCATTGACGGGCCGATTTGATAGAGAATGTTGGGCCTTTAGCTGGGCCGGCCCATTATGGTATGCAGAATCTTGTGGGCCTTTAGCTAGGCCGGCCCATTGTGGTCCGCAAAATCTTGTGGGCCTTTAGCTGGGCCGGCCCATTATGGTCTGCAAAATCGTGTGGGCCTTTAGCTGGGCCGGCCCATTATGGTGCGCTAAATTTTGTGGGCCTTTAGCTGGGCCGGCCCATTATGGTCCGCTAAATCTTATGGGCCTTCGGTTGGGCCAGCCCATTTAAACTTTGTGGGCCACTTTTGGGCCGGTCCACGTGTCAACATATCATAGGCCCATCTTGACCATTGGATGAGTGAAACCTATGCCAACGCGGAGCTGACGCGTGGATCCGTTAGCCAATGAGAATTTTACATGTGGAAAATCGGCATTGGTCATGGCTGTTAACGGGTTATCGGATCCAAAATCCGACCCGATAGCTTAACGGCGTTCCGTTACCATGGATGCCACGTGTCGGTCACCCATGACGAAAGCACTTATTTGACGCGTGATTTATCGTCATGGAAGTGGACACTTCTGTGATGATAATTTTGGCGATGTCATGGAACACTTCTACGGCAGCACAGGTATGACTATCTTGATTCTGTCATAAATTTATCATGGATGTACATGCATGACAGAAAACGCGACCTACTGTGACAAACACGTATCATCACGGAAGTGTATTTTTTTGTAGTGTATTGTCGTAGTGCTTAGGTGAAGCCCTGCGCGGATCACATCACCAACACCGTCACCACGCCGTCGTGCTGATGGAACTCTCCCTTGGCCCTCTACTGGATCAAGAGCTCAAGGGACGTCATCGTGCTGAACGTGTGCTGAACACGGAGGTGCCGTACGTTCGGTACCTGGATCGGTTGGATCGTGAAGACGTTCAACTACATCAACCGCGTTACTAAACGCTTCTGCTTCCGGTCTACGAGGGTATGTAGACACACTCTCCCGTCTCATTGCTATGATTCTCCTAGATAGATATTGCGTGATGGTAGGATTTTTTTTTGAATTACTACGTTCCCCAACAGTGTGTTTGTTTCAGCTCTAAACCCCGGCTCCACCGGCTTCTACCCCGTAGAAGCCAGAGCTGAAACAAACATCTCATTTTGAACCCGATCCATGCAGCGGCTTCAAAGGAACGCTCCAAATAATTGCACGTCGGGCTGGGAGCTGCCAATTTGGGCTTTTTGTGGACGCAGCCAGCTCCAAATCGACATTTTACTCTTTTACCCTCCAAGATTTTCCATAATACAACGGAATTGCCACGCAACGGTTCGCTCGTGTTCCTGCTCCTCCCTCACCCTGATACGTCTCCAACGTATCTATAATTTATGAAATTTTCATGCCAATATATTATCATTCTTGGATGTTTTACAATCATTTTATAGCAACTTTATTTCATTTTTTGGGACTAACCTATTGACCCAGTGCCCAGTGCGAGTTGCTATTTTTTGCTTGTTTTTTACACCGCAGAAAATCAATATCAAACGGAGTCCAAACACCGCGAAATGTTTTGTGGATTTTTATGGACCATAAGACTCCCGATGGGCCAGAGCAGCACCTGGGAACATGTCTAAAAACTACACAATTATTATATAATTATGTTAAATAAACTCACTAAAAACATATAATAAATACCTAGAGCAAAGAGCGGGTTTTATACTAGTGTATATTGAAAAAAAATCATATTAAAATGATATTGATTAGAGAGTTTGGTAATCAATAAATTTACTCTTAATTTCCTGGGTAATAACTTCAAGTTCAAATCATAAATCATATGAAAAATTATGATCATACATACCTATTTGCTAATAAAATAATACTTTCTTTTTCATTTTTTGGGTATGTCCAAATCAATTTGCTTTGGTCCTCAACATCGCACACCGGATAAAGTATGAATAACTGGGGCTAGCCAGGGGAGTGGAGAGTGGAGACCAGGCATGCTGCCAGTGCTAGGGGCGTGTTTGGTTCTAGTTTGGAACAGTAGTTGCATTGCATGCCCTTCTCAACCCAGCCTGGTTGAGGAAACACAGGCCCTAATACGCCATATGCAACTTGATTGGTTGCATGCATCCCTAGTCCCTGCATCTAGTAATACGCAAGTGCACTTTGTTTGGTTGGCTGCATTGGCCCTAGAGACACATGAACACGGCATTTGGTTGCATACGGCGTACATGTTGTGCTTACCTTGTACCCTAGTTGGTGAGCTTACCCACAATGGTCACACTTAGCACACCAACGCCACACCACAGCAACGGTGACGTGGTCACACCTAGCACACCAACGCCACAACACAGCAATGGTGACGAACTGGGCGAAGATGATGAAGTTCTTCAGCTTCAAGTCGAATTGACGATCCACCTTAGCAGCTTCCACATTGACAGCTCCAACCTTGGCACTGTCGACACTGCTGCCTCCGTGCTTTCGCACCCAGGCGGAGTAAACTTGTTATGTTGCCTGTTTAGTCTTGAACCCTCTATAGTTGTTGTTGCTATATGATGCCACTTGTGCATTGGCTTCTTACCATGAACTATAAACCCCTGGAACCTCACCAATGAACACGGCATACCACTTTCCCTAGCAATGCACAAGAGCAAGAGTTGAAGCAGCAAACCAATGGAGCACAAGTAGCAAGCAAAGTAGCACACAAACAACAATGGAGCAGAAGAGAAGTAAAGCATGCATGATCATATGGCATAGCAAGTTCTTCCTCGCACTACCTTGGTGTTAACCTACCACCACATCCAAAAGAGAGTGTCGTCCTACCACCGCAAGTTCACCGTCACCGTGAGGGGTTAGTATATACCACCTCACCAAAATATACAGACCATCAAATAGTTTTTGAGCCCTAGCTACACAAAATGTACATCGTCATCGTCATCGTCGTCGTTGTTGCCACCAGCATCGCTGTCGGGGATCATGCACGCTCACAGGCAGCACTACTCTAGTAGTAGTGCTTGCCCAGCCAGCTCCTGAGCCACAGCACCCTGTGATCGTCAGCCATGGCAACGAACCCAACACCCTGGGCCTTGTTTTCAAGCAGGTGGCTGAGAGCTGCCATGAGAGCCTCGTCTCTGAAGCCACCCTGGGTCATGACAGCGCCATACAGGTTAGGGTGGACGTCGAGGGGCTTGCACTCCCTGATGGTTGTTGCCACCTCCTTCACCGCCTCAGTCATGCTGCAGAATACATTGATCTCCTCCTCCATCGGGCCTTCTCTCTACCTCTTCCTATCAATGGGGTCAAATGGCTTGTCGAAGGGCTTTGCAGCGGGCTTGTCGGGGCCATCAAGGATCTCGACGTCCGGGGTCCCAGGGAAGTCAGGCGTGGGAGAACCAAGAGGCTCCCCCGAGCCCATGGCATGCTTCCCAGTTGCCAGCCCGAAGGAGAAGATGTGTTGCATCTGGTTGTAGTTCTGGATGGGTGTGTTGAGGAACTCAGCGTCCCTTGGGTGGTCCTAAGAATGAAACACAAGTGTTGTTAGTTGCGATTAGGAGTAGGTAATGGTGAGTATGAAAAGGAAGAGGGCTGTGAGCTAACCACAACATGGCCGGCGTAGTGCTCTGCCTCCAGAACTATGGAGCAAGTGTTCTCATCCCATGAGGCGCCGCTAAGGTCTCTCAGCTTGGACACTTGGATCCATCGACTTCTCCACTTCCTCAGGTGGTTGTACACCTGGGTGGCAGACACCTCTTGCCCATAGAACTCGAACACAAGCTTCGCAACGGTGTTCAAGTGCACCTCCTTGAAGCCCTTGTCAGTCCTAACTCCACTAGAGATGAGCTCACACATCTTGTTCAGCACGAACATGGACATGAACGGTTGCCACTTCATGTTGTTCGACCTACCATCCTTCTTTGCCTTTGTTGCTGCTAGCTTGAGTGCAGCGGCAGCAGCAGCAGTAGTTGGCTCAACGAGCACTACTGGCACATAGAGGGAATCAGACTCGAACACCTCTGAATCAGGTGCCATCTCGGACATAGGCTGCGAGTCCTCGACAAACGATGGAGCAAACTGGTTGTCGGACACGACAAGGGCCTGACTAAGATCTTGCATCTGCGTGGTCATGTCCTACAATCGTAGAGCACATTGACAGTGAGCATAGCACACAACATACCGGACAATCCATGAAAGTAAGAGCATACATGTACATGGTTCATCACTATCATAGCAAGCACATGCTTCATCACTGTCATATTAAGCATACATGTACATGGTTCATCACTATCATAGCAAGCACATGACCACCAATAGCTACAAATCATAGATTTGAGCATGATTCAACAGAAGCACAAGGTTCAACTTCAAACTCTACTACTAATCTAGCCTACCACATGCTTGACATCTAGCCCTACCACAAATTGTAACCGCAGCATAGCAACCAACCGTATCAGCTCACAGATCAGACCGGTAATCAACCATGCATCTAGATCAAACCCTAGCTGCAGCTCAGATCTAGCTAGAAGGAACAGAGAGAAAGGGGGATTGAACTCACAGAGGCCATGGCTGCAGCTTGAGGACGAGGGCGGACGGTGGTGGAAGATGAACGCCGGCCGATGAAGGAGCTCCGACGCCGTGGACAGCCGGCCGATGAAGATGCGCCACTTACCTACTCGCCGGTGCCGATGCGCGTCGGCGGGAAAGCGCGAACGGAGGAAGAATGGTGGCGGGAGTTGGGGCAGTGAGGGAGGGGCTAAATAGGGGGTGGAGCGGCGGGAGGTGAGCCAAAACCCTCCCGCCGATTTTTCGGCGACGCGGGCGAGCTCGCGCCATCTCCCCTGCTCGCACGAGGGGAGAAGCGCGTCACCCTCCCCTGCCTCGCCCTGGCTAGGCTCGCGAGCTACTGCCGATTCGTGCATTGCCCTTGGGCCTGGCCTGGACGTGCTTTAAGCTTCGTGCGATGCAGGCCGCATAGTGAATGCAAGAAACCAAACGAGCCAAATTCTTCCCGCCCGGGCCAGGCTGGGCCTCATACGGGCAACCAAACACGTCCTAGGTGACGACAGACAGTCTTCTAAAAAAAGGTGATGATAGACGGATCAAAGTTTTTTTTGTGGGTGAAATAATGTATTACTCAATCACAAGGTCCATACAATCAATCACTACAAACTCCAATGCCTCTGAAGGCCCTGAACCTATCCAAGTCATGGTTCTGCCTTCTAGACGAGCAAACTTGTCTAGACTATCACTAACCTTATTTTGACTATGATTGATATGAGTAATACAAGAATAACAAAGAGACATAAGGTAATGGATCTCCTTAGTGAAAGACGCGTAAACAGATTTGTCCACCTCATGAGCCTGTATCAGCTTCACTGCAATAATGGAATCCATCTCGATCATGATAGGTAGGACACTCCTCTGGATAGCAAATGACAAACCCTCCATGCAAGCACACAATTCAGCTTCTAGGGCTTCGCGACATGAGAAAAGCTGCCTACACGAAGAAAAAATTATAGAACCCTTGTCATCTCTCAGCACCATGCCAGCGCCTGGCGATCCATCATCTGCATACGAGCCATCAGTGCACAACCGCACCCAGCCGGCCTTGGGAGCAATCCACTTGGGATGAGCAACATTTGTTATCACATGTGACTGCCAGGGATGATTATCATATGTGATAAAAGATTTTCCCTTACTAGGATCAGAAGAGAGAACAGTTCTAATGCCAAATAAGAGAGTCAAGGTAGCTCACCAAGAATCGTTTCGAAGCTTCCATAGGCGGTACAGGCTTATGATGGATGACCTCATTCCTGATGTACCACGCCCGCCAAAGCGTCATTAGCAACATGGAATGCTCAATTTCCGGCAGTGTCTCTAACACATGCAGCAGCCATTCTGTACCAGAATTATGCATGGATGTAATACACGGCAAGGTCCACACATCCACCATTGTTTCCCATAAGATATGTGAGAAAGTGCACCAGCATAATGAGTGGAAATAGTCCTCAGTCTCTGTAGCACACAACGGACATAAATCAGTTGTTCAAGGCCACGTACATGCTTGTTTCTCCATGTTGGCAAAGAATCTGTAGCGACCCTCCAGGCAAAATTTCGTACTGTTGGTGGAACCTCTATAGACCAAATAAGCTGCCAGCATGAGCGCGCACCATCTGGTCGGGAGCTAGACCCAGTTGTTGCGCTCCTGTGGGCTTCGTCGAAGCCGAATTGATATGCACTCTTTACTGAAAATACTTCATATTTACTAGGACCCCAAGCCAAGGTATCTTCCTCCAAGCGCGGCGACATCCTGATCTTCATGACCTCGGTCACATCCGCCAGCAAAAAATATTCATGCAGTAATGCTTGGTTCCAAGCCCCATGCTCATTTAGCAACTCCGAGACAAAACGAATTCCGCACCTTCCATGCATGGTGATCAGTTTAAAGGAGAATGGTCTCGGGATCCAATTATCATGCCAAACCCGAATACTCCTACCGTTTCCCACTCTCCAGATAAGTCCCTTCTTCAGAAGATCAAGACCATAGCTAATAGCCTGCCAAGACGAGGAAGCATTAACAGAAAACACAGTGTCCTCAAGCTTACCCTCGGGGTAGTATCTAGCCTTTAAGACTTGTGCACATAGACTGTCGGGTTTCGAGATTAATCTCCAAGATTGCCTAGCTAACAAAGCTTGGTTAAAAATACGGAAATCACGGAAGCCAGCACCACCTTTATTTTTTGGTTGTAACAGATCATTCCAAGCTCGCTAATGCACTTTTCTTTTGCCCTTCTCAGAACCCCAATAAAAACCTCTCACCATTCTTGTAAGTTCATCACAAACTGCAAAAGGTAGCTTAAACACCCCCATGATCAAAGTTGACGGGTGGTGGCGCCAAGCCAGGAAGACTTGTGATTCCCGAGAGGCTAGCGCTCACTCATTCAAAGAGTTACGGCACCACTACTTCAACTCTGTGCACCGGCCGAGATAGAATAGAACAAATACACGTACTCTTCTTCGTCCTGCATCTGCATGCCATCCTTGAAGCAGTCACCGTCACCTGCTTATATGTACGTCCAAAGCTCATGCCAAACAAACCACTGTAAAGGGTCACATAATCTTAGAGCATCTCCAGCCGCGCCCCCAGGAAGGCCTCCCCAGGGGATTTTTTCGCGCCGGCACTGAAAAAATGGCCCAGTCGCGCCCCCAGGAGCCCGATTTTCGCCGGCCTGGGCCGAAATCAGCGTCGGCAGACCCAGACCGAACCCGGCGCGCTGGGGGGCGCCCAGTGGCGCCGGGGCGAGTGGTTTTGGCGTGAAAAAGCCACGGGCCAGCCGCGTCAGCGACACTGCGCCTCGTCTTCCCCCAACGCCTAGGTTCCCGCGGGGAATCAATGGCAAGGCTGCCACCGCCGGTCAGCCTTGCCATTGATTCCTCATGGGCGGCGCATCACAGGATGGCGCGCCGACGCCTCCCCTCCCTTGCACGCGTACACACGGGCGCGACGCGGCTATATAAGCCGGTGGCCTCGCTCACCTGTGGCCACACCAGCCCAGCCCTCGCCGCCGAGCTATACCTCTCCCGAGCGCCGCCGCCGAGCCATCCCCTCTCCCGAGCGCCACTGTCCAGCCCCTCCCCTCTCCCTCCCCTCCCCGATGGTCGAGCATTTGCCCGAAGACGAGGCGGCGGCCAACGGCTTCGGCCGTCGCACGCTCCGCGAATAGGAGTCCTGGCTCCAATTCCAGGCGAACATCCCGGCGCCGCTGGACATGCGCGCCGGGCCGACGGGCTGGAGGCTCAGCAACGCGGGAGTGCCCATTCCCCCGTTTCCCGACGCCGTGGCCAAACCCGCCTACTTCGCCGAGAAGGTCGACGTCGTGCGCGCCTCCCTCACCGACGCCCAACTCTCCCTCCCCCAGTACGTCACCGACAACCATGCGACTTGGGCGGCGTACTTCAAGCGCCGTCAGCAGCAGCGGATGGCGTCTACCAACGGCACGGCGGTGGTCGGCGGCCTGAAGAACAGGGAGGGGCGCCACCTATGGTGGGGCGTCCTCGGCCGCACACTCGAGGGCGTGCTGACGCACCTCAAGGGCGGCAAAAACACGCCGTTGGCATACCCCCCCGGCGAGGGCGGCCTCCCAGGCGCACCATGATGACCCACAAGTATAGGGGATCTATCGTAGTCCTTTCGATAAGTAAGAGTGTCGAACCCAACGAGGAGCAGAAGGAAATGATAAGCGGTTTCCAGCAAGGTATTCTCTGCAAGTACTGAAATAAGTGGTAACAGATAGTTTTGTGATAGGATAATTTGTAACGAGCAACAAGTAACAAAAGTAAATAAAGTGCAGCAAGGTGGCCCAATCCTTTTTGTAGCAAAGGACAAGCCTAGACAAACTCTTATATAGAGAAAAGCGCTCCCGAGGACACATGGGAATATCGTCAAGCTAGTTTTCATCACGCTCATATGATTCGTGTTCGGTACTTTGATAATTTGGTATGTGGGTGGACCGGTGCTTGGGTACTGCCCTTACTTGGACAAGCATCCCACTTATGATTAACCTCTATTGCAAGCATCCGCAACTACAACAAAAGTATTAAGGTAAACCTAACCATAGCATGAAACATATGGATCCAAATCAGCCCCTTACGAAGCAACGCATAAACTAGGGTTTAAGCTTCTGTCACTCTAGCAACCCATCATCTACTTATTACTCCCCAATGCCTTCCTCTAGGCCCAAATAATGGTGAAGTGTCATGTAGTCGACGTTCACATAACACCACTAGAGGAAAGACAACATACATCTCATCAAAATATCGAACGAATACCAAATTCACATGACTACTAATAGCAAGAGTTCTCCCATGTCCTCAGGGAACAAAAGTAACTACTCACAAAGCATAAACATGTTCATAATCAGAGGGGTATTAATGTGCATATAGGATCTTAACATATGATCTTCCACCAATTAAACCAACTAGCATCAACTATAAGGAGTAATTAACACTACTAGCAACCTACTAGCACCAATCCCGAACTTGGAGACCAGAATTGGATACAAGAGATGAACTAGGGTTTTGAGAGGAGATGGTGCTGATGAAGATGTTAATGGAGATTGCCCTCTCCCGATGAGAGGAGCGTTGGTGATGACGATGGCGATGATTTCCCCCTCCGAGAGGGAAGTTTCCCCGGCAGAACAGCTCCGCCAGAGCCCTAGATTGGTTCCGCCAAGGTTCCGCCTCGTGGCAGCAGAGTTTCGTCCGAGAAGATGGCTTCTTTTTTCCCATCAAAAGACTTCATACAGCAAAAGATAGCCGCCGGAGGGCCACCATGGGGCCCACGAGGTAGGGGGCGTGCCCAGGGGGTAGGGCGCGCCCCCCACCCTCGTGGGCAGGGTGTGGCCCCCTGGTTAATTTCTTCCACTGAGTACTTTTTATATATTCTGAAAACGTCTTCCGTAAAGTTTCAGGACTTTTGGAGCTGTGCAGAATAGGTCCCTAATATTTGCTCCTTTTCCAGCCCAGAATCCCAGCTGTCGGCATTCTCCCTCTTCATGTAAACCTTGTAAAATAAGAGAGAATAGGCATAATTATTGTGACATAATGTGTAATAATAGCCCATAATGCAATAAATATCGATATAAAAGCATGATGCAAAATGGACGTATCAACTCCCCCAAGCTTAGACCTCGCTTGTCCTCAAGTGAAAAGCCAAAATCGAAAAATATGTCCACATGTTTAGAGATAGAGGTGTCAATAAAAAATAAAATACGGACATGAGGGCATCATGATCATTCTTAGAACAGCAACTTATATAATTCTTGTCATATGATTTCTTATGCTAGGGTAATAATTCAATCACAATTTCAAGTATGAATCATAAACTTCATTGAAAGCTAACAAACTATAATCTCAGTCATTGGAGCAATTGCAATTTATCATAACATAGGAAAGAGTCGATATATAAGAGCTTTTCAGCAAGTCCACATACTCAACTATCATATAGTCTTTCAAAATTGTTGACACTCATGCAATACTTATGGGTATGGAGTTTTAATCGAACACAGAGAAAGATAGGGGCTTATAGTTTTGCGTCCCAACGTTTTACCTCAAGGGTAATGTTAACAGTAATAGTTCACGAAAACTCACATCCAATTAGCCATATATACCAAGATCTTTCCAACATACTGTGCTTGCCAAAGGACAAAATGTAAAAAGGAAGGGTGAAGATCACCATGACTCTTATGCAATGTAGGAGATAAAAGTAAAAGATAAGCCCTTTGCAGAGGGAAGCAGAGGTTGTCATGCGCTTTTATGGTTGGATGCACAAAATCTTAATGCGAAAGAACGCCACTTTATATTGCCACTTGTGATATGGACCTCTATTATGCAGTCTGTCGCTTTTATTTCTTCCATATCACACGATCGTATAAAGCTTATTTTCTCCCACACTAATAAGTCATACATATTTAGGGAGCAATTTTTATTGATTGCACCGATGACAACTTACTTGGAGGATCTTACTCAATCCATAGGTAGGTATGGTGGACTCTCATGGCAAAACTGGTTTAAGGGTATTTAGAAGCACAAGTAGTATCTCTACTTAGTGCGATGAATTTAGCTAGCATGAGAGGGAAAGGCAAGCTCAACCACGTTGGATGATCCATGACAATATAATTTATCTCAGATGTAAGAAAACATAACCCATTACGTTGTCTTCCTTGTCCAACGTCAACTCTTTAGCATGTCATATTTTAATGAGTGCTCACAATCATAAAAGATGTCCAAGATAGTATATCTATATGTGAAGACCTCTCTTTCTTTATTACTTCCTATTAATTGCAACGATGACCAAAACTATGTTTGTCAACCCTCAACAACTTTTATTCATCATACTTTTTCTATGTGAGCTCATTACTCTCCATGAGATCCATATGATCTCTTTGTTTCTTTTTATTTCTTTCTCTTTTCTTTTATTCACTTAGGATCATGGCAAAATAATCAAGCCTTTGACTCAACACTAATCTTTATTATATATAGCTCACGGACTCGATTACATAGAAGGATAATAAAGCAAAACTCACAACTAGATCATACTAAGAACTTTTATTCTACTAGATCAAGATATTACCAGGAGGATCGAACTAAGTAAAACGGTAAAGATAAAAGTGATGGTGATACGATACCGAGGCACTCCCCCAAGCTTGGCAGTTGCCAAGGGGAGTGCCCATACCCGATACTCAATTCTTCTTTGATGGTGGAGACGGTGGTGATTTGGTTGATGGCGTAGGTTTCTTCCTTATTTTACGCTTGAGGACAGAATTTTGGTCCCTTAGGTCCTCGATCTCCTGCTCCAGGCTCAGTATTTTTTGCATAGTTCCCGTTTGTTTTCCTGCAATAGGCGAAAAGGGATAAACTCGATCTTAGGTTTCTTCACTCTATCAGGGAGGCTTGACTTCTTGAACTCCACATGCATGTCCCCAGGTTGAGGTAGTGGCACTTCATCTTCATCTGAGCTCGTCTCCTCCTTTCCCTTAGGTTCATAGTCCTCTTCTTCTTCCGTATTCAACCACAATGCTCCACATCCCCATAAATTTTAGGGTCTGCAAGGTAATCAGCCACATAGCTCTCTCCTTCCGAATCCTAGGACGACATGTTGCTCAAATTTGCAGCAGGACAGCTCGAAACAAAGAAAAGAGATTTTTGCGTGATACGGGACTCAAAACCTCTAGGAGATTATATAATGATTTTTTACCGAACAAAAAATGTAACATGTACGAAAATGGAGTCCAGAGAGCAGACGAGGTGCCCACGAGGTAGGGGGCGCCCAGGGGGTAGGGCACGCCCTCCACCCTCGTGGAGCCCTCGTGTCCTTCCGGGACTGCTACTTATTTTTCTATTTTTCCAAATATTCCAAAACGAAGAAATATTGCCTTAAAAATTGTTTTGGAGTCGGTTTACTTCCCGTACCACATACCTATTCCTTTTCGGAGTCTGGAACGATTCGGAAAGTGTCCCTTATGTATTCCTCCGGGGTTACGGTTTCAATAATATTGGTTTCAACATTTATGGGATTACCTGAGATATAATGTTTGATTCTTTGACCGTTCACCACCTTCGGATTTGTGCCTTCAAAGTTGTTGATTTTTATGGCACCTGAACGATAGACCTCCTCGATAACGTAAGGACCTTCCCATTTAGAGAGAAGTTTTCCTGCAAAAAATCTTAAACGAGAGTTGTATAGCAATACATAATCACCTACATTAAACTCACGCTTTTGTATCCTTTTGTCATGCCATCTTTTAACTTTTTCTTTTGTTCTCCATTCATCAAGTGAGCTAATATCAAATAACCTCTTCTCACCGGCAAGCTTGAAATCATAATTGAGTTCTTTAATAGCCCAATATGCCTTGTGTTCTAGTTCGAGAGGTAAGTGACATGCTTTTCCATAAACCATTTTATACGAAGACATACCCATAGGATTTTTATATGCAGTTCTATAGGCCCATAATGCATCATCAAGTTTATTGGACCTATTTCTAGATATATTAACAGTCTTTTGCAAAATTAATTTGAGATCTCTATTACTCAATTCTACTTGACCACCAGACTGAGGATGATAAGGGGATGCAATTCTATGATTAACATCATATTTAGCAAGCATTTTACGGAAAGCACCATGAATAAAATGTGAACCACCATCGGTCATTAAATATCTAGGGACTCCAAATCTTGGAAAAATAACTTCTTTAAGCATTTTAATAGAAGTGTTATGATCAGCACTACTAGTTGGAATAGCTTCTACCCACTTAGTAACGTAATCAACAACAACTAAAATATGTGTATATCCATTAGAGGAAGGAAAGGGTCCCATATAGTCAAAGCCCCAAACATCAAATGGTTCAATAACGAGTGAATAGTTCATAGGCATTTCTTGACGTCTACTAATATTACCAATTCTTTGACATTCATCACAAGATAAGACAAACTTGCAAGCATCCTTGAAGAGAGTAGGCCAATAAAAAACCAGATTGCAATACCTTATGTGCACTTCTATCTCCAGCATGGTGTCCTCCAAAAGCTTCAGAGTGACACTTGCGTAGGATCTGTTCCTGTTCATGCTCAGGTACACAACGTCTAATAACACCATCTACTCCTTTATAAAGGTGTGGGTCATCCCAAAAGTAATCCCTCAAATCATAGAAGAACTTTTTCTTTTGTTGGTACGTGAAACTAGGTGGGATAAACTTAGCAACAATGTAATTAGCATAATCAGCATACCATGGAGCAGTATGAGAAGCATTTATGACATTTAATTGCTCATCAGGAAAGCTATCATCAATAGGAAGTGGGTCATCAAGCACATTTTCTAACCTAGACAAGTTGTCTGCAACGGGGTTCTCAACTCCCTTTCTATCAACAATATGTAAGTCAAATTCTTGTAGCAAGAGAACCCATCTAATAAGTCTAGGTTTAGCATCTTTCTTTTCCATGAGATATTTAATAGCAGCATGATCAGTGTGAATAGTTACTTTAGAATCAACAATATAAGGCCTGAACTTATCACAAGCAAATACAACTGCTAAGAATTCTTTTTCAGTAGTAGCATAATTTATTTGAGCATTGTCTAGGGTTTTACTAGCATATTGAATAATGTTTAATTTCTTATCAACTCTTTGCCCTAGAACAGCACCTATAGCATAATCACTAGCATCACACATAATTTCAAAGGGTAAATTCCAATCAGGTGGCTGAACAATAGGTGCATAAATCAATGTTTTCTTAAGTATTTCAAATGCTTCTACACAATCATCATCAAAAACAAATGGTATATCTTTTTGTAATAAATTAGTGAGAGGCCGAGAAATTTTTGAGAAGTCCTTAATGAACCTCCTATAAAATCCGGCATGACCAAGGAAACTTCTTATACCTTTGATGTCCTTGGGACATGGCATCTTTTCAATAGCATCAACCTTGGCTTTATCAACTTCAATACCTCTTTCAGAAACTTTATGCCCCAAGACAATACCTTCATTGACCATAAAATGGAAGTTTTCCCAATTCAAGACAAGATTAGTTTCTTCGCATCTCTGCAAAACTCGATCAAGGTTGCTTAAGCAATCATCAAAAGAAGATCCATAGATGAAAAAGTCGTCCATGAAAACCTCACAAATCTTTTCACAAAAGTCAGAGAATATAGCCATCATGCATCTTTGAAAGGTAGCAGGTGCATTACATAAACCAAAAGGCATACGTCTATAAGCAAAAGTACCAAAAGGGCATGTAAAAGTAGTCTTTGATTGATCTTTGGCTGACACAGGTATTTGAGAGAAACCAGAACCATCTAGAAAGCAAAAATGTGTATGTTTAGATAATCTTTCTAGCATTTGATCGATAAAAGGTAAGGGGTAATGATCCTTTTTAGTTGCCTTATTTGATTTATGGAAATCAATTACCATCCTATAAACTGTAATAATTCTTTGAGGAATCAATTCATCTTTATCATTAGGAACGACAGTAATACCTCCCTTCTTAGGGACACAATGGACAGGACTTACCCACTGACTATCAGCAACGGGATAGATTATACCTGTCTCAAGGAGCTTTAGTATTTCCTTTCTTACCACTTCTTTCATTTTAGGATTTAGCAGTTGTTGATGATCACGAACTGGTTTAGCATCTTCTTCCAAATTAATGTTATGTTGACATAGAGTGGGACTAATGCCCTTAAGATCATCAAGAGTATACCCAATAGCAGCACGGTGCTTCTTCAGAGTTTTCAATAATCTCTCTTCCTCATGCTCTGAAAGGTTAGCACTAATAATAACAGGATATGTCTTTTTCTCATCAAGATAAGCATACTTAAGAGTATCAGGTAACGGTTTAAGCTCAAACATGGGATCACCCTTGGGTGGAGGAGGATCCCTTAGGATTTCAACAGGCAAATTGTGTTTCAGAATATGTTCCTGTTTAAAGAATACTTCATCTATTTCCCTTCTTTCATTCATAAACATATCATTTTCATGGTCTAGCAAATATTGTTCTAAAGGATCACTAGGAGGTACGGCAATAGAAGCAAGACCAATAATTTCATCCTTACTAGGTAATTATTCTTCACGGTGTTGTCTACTAAATTTAGAGAAATTAAATTCATGAGACATATCATCTAAAACGGTAGTAACAACATCCTTTTTGCAATCTATCTTAGCATTAACAGTGTTTAAGAAGGGTCTACCAAATATAATGGGACAAAAGCTATCTTGTGGGGAACCAAGAACAAGAAAATCAACAATATATTTAGTTCTCCCACACAAGACTTCAACATCTCTAACAATTCCCATTGGTGAAATAGTATCTCTATTGGCAAGTTTAATTGTGACATCAATATCTTCCATCTCAGCAGGTGCAATATCATGCATAACTTCTTTGTATAAGGAATAAGGTATTGCACTAGCACTAGCACACATATCACATAAGCCATGATAACAATGATCTCCTATTTTAACAGAAATAACAGGCATGCCTACCACAGGTCTAGGTTTATCTTTAGCACAGGGTTTAGCAATTATAGCAGTTTCATCACAGAAATAAATAACATGCCCATCAATATTATTAGACAAGAGATCTTTAACAATAGCAATATTAGGTTCAACTTTAACTTGCTCAGGAGGTATATATGTTTTAATATTGCTTTTACGAACTACAGTTGAAGCTTTAGCATGATCCTTTATCCTACCAAGGAAAGGTGGTTTCTCAACATAAGAAGTAGGAACAATAGGATCATTATAAGTGACAATCTTTTCTTCAACTTTAATAGGTGCAGCTACTTTTACTTCTATGGGAGGATGATATTTAAACCACTTCTCCTTGGGGAGATCAACATAAGTAGCAAAAGATTCACAGAAAGAAGCTACTATCTCAGAGTCAAGTCCATATTTAGTGCTAAATTTACAGAAAATATCGGTATCCATAAAAGATTTAACACAATAAAAACTAGGTGTCATACCTGACTCCTTACCATTGTCGAGGTCCCAATCTTCAGAGTTGCGTTTAATTCTTTCCAATAAATCCCATTTGAATTCAATAGTCTTCATCATAAAAGAGCCAGCACAGGAAGTATCAAGCATGGTGTGATTGTTATCAGAAAGCCGAGCATAGAAATATTGAATAATCATTTTTCTCGAGAGCTCATGATTGGGGCATGAATATAACATTGATTTAAGCCTCCCCCAAGCTTGAGCAATGCTTTCTCCTTTGCGAGGCCAAAAATTATATATGTAATTGCGATCACGATGAACAAGATGCATAGGATAAAACTTCTGAAGAAATTCCAATTTCAATCGTTTATAATTCCAAGACCCCATATCGTCACATAGCCTATACCATGTAGATGCGTCTCCCTTCAAAGATAAAGGGAAGACCTTCTTCTTAACAACATCTCCGGGTTCACCTGCAAGCTTAAATAGTCCACAAACTTCATCCACATATATTAGATGCTCATCAGGATGTTTTGTTCCATCTCCAAAAAAGGGATTAGCTAGCAGTTTTTCTATCATACCCGAAGGAATTTCAAAGCAGTAATTTTCATTTTCAGTAGGTTCAGTAGGTTGAGGACCAACTCTTTGCTCTACTGGTCGGGGTGAAGATACCCCGAACAAGCCCCTCAGAGGATTACTTTCCATAATAACAAGTGACAGTAAATTTCAGCACACTATATAATTTTTTCCTTACCAAATTCCACCTACCAAAGGTGCTTCACTCCCCGGCAACGGCGCCAGAAAAGAGTCTTGATGACCCACAAGTATAGGGGATCTACCGTAGTCCTTTCGATAAGTAAGAGTGTCGAACCCAACGAGGAGCAGAAGGAAATGATAAGCGGTTTCCAACAAGGTATTCTCTGCAAGTACTGAAATAAGTGGTAACAGATAGTTTTGTGATAGGATAATTTGTAACGAGCAACAAGTAACAAAAGTAAATAAAGTGCAGCAAGGTGGCCCAATCCTTTTGTAGCAAAGGACAAGCCTGGACAAACTCTTATATAGAGAAAAGCGCTCCCAAGGACACATGGGAATATCGTCAAGCTAGTTTTCATCACACTCATATTATACGCGTTCGGTACTTTGATAATTTGGTATGTGGGTGGACCGGTGCTTGGGTACTGCCCTTACTTGGACAAGCATCCAACTTATGATTAACCTCTATTGCAAGCATCCACAACTACGACAAAAGTATTAAAGTAAACCTCACCATAGCATGAAACATATGGATCCAAATCAGCCCCTTACGAAGCAACGCATAAACTAGGGTTTAAGCTTTTGTCACTCTAGCAACCCATCATCTACTTATTACTCCCCAATGCCTTCCTCTAGGCCCAAATAATGGTGAAGTGTCATGTAGTTGACGTTCACATAACACCACTAGAGGAAAGACAACATACATCTCATCAAAATATCGAACGAATACCAAATTCACATGACTACTAATAGCAAGACTTCTCCCATGTCCTCAGGAACAAAAGTAACTACTCACAAAGCATAAACATGTTCATAATCAGAGGGGTATTAATGTGCATATAGGATCTTAACATATGATCTTCCACCAATTAAACCAACTAGCATCAACTACAAGGAGTAATTAACACTACTAGCAACCTACTAGCACCAATCCCGAACTTGGAGACCAGAATTGGATACAAGAGATGAACTAGGGTTTTGAGAGGAGATGGTGCTGATGAAGATGTTAATGGAGATTGCCCTCTCCCGATGAGAGGAGCGTTGGTGATGACGATGGCGATGATTTCCCCCTCCGGGAGGGAAGTTTCCCCAGCAGAACAGCTCCGCCAGAGCCCTAGATTGGTTCCGCCAAGGTTCCGCCTCGTGGCAGCGGAGTTTCGTCCGAGAAGATGGCTTCTTATTTTTTTTTCCCATCGAAAGACTTCATATAGAAGAAGATGGCCACCGGAGGGGCACCAGGGGGCCCACGAGGTAGGGGGCGCGCCCCCCACCCTCGTGGGCAGGGTGTGGCCCCCCTGGTGAATTTCTTCCGCTGAGTATTTTTTATATATTCTGAAAACATCTTCCATGAAGTTTCAGGACTTTTGGAGCTGTGTGGAATAGGTCTCTAATATTTTCTCCTTTTCCAGCCCAAAATCCCAGCTACCGGCATTCTCCCTCTTCATGTAAACCTTGTAAAATAAGAGAGAATAGGCATAAGTATTGTGACATAATGTGTAATAACAGCTCATAATGCAGTAAATATCGATATAAAAGCATGATGCAAAATGGACGTATCACACCACCGACGCGGCGGGCCATGGGCGCCAAGGAGGTTCGGCTCCTCCTCTTCTTCTTCCCCCTCCTCGCACTCTTCCTCGCACTCCTCCGGCACTCCGGCGCTGCTCAGCGTCAAGGCCGAGCCCGCGGCGGCGTTGCTGCTCGGCCAGCGCACTCGCAGCGCCGGCATCGTCATCAACGAGGGCGGCCGGCGTGCCTCCTCGTCGGCTCCTCCTCTGTGCTTCGTCAAGCCAAAGACAGAGCCGGGGCTCGCCACCGTGAAGACGGAGCACGGCGAGGTCGAGCGCGACGATGACGCGGCCCTTAAATGGTGTGACGCCCCGAGACCGATGCGCCAGGTGTCTTCCAGTAATTCGCCGACGTTGCCATGTCTTTTGCTTACGTGTTGCATTTCATCATGTCATCATGTGCATTGCATCATCATGTTTTCAAAACTTGCATTCGTCCGTTGTCCGTTCCGAGCCCAACCACACTCGCACGCGCCCGCGGCATGTCCGAATATTTTTTTTAAGTGGCCGGAAAATGTTCTCATAATGGGATGAGATTTGGCGTGCGGTCTTATTATAGTGTAGATAGGCCGCCTGCCAAGTGTCATCGCATTCGGAGTCCGTTTGATGCCCCAACGGATAACTGTTGCGGCAATATAGCCGGTCATTTCGTCGGACGTTTTCGGTCTCCGAAAATTGTTGCCGGGCTGCCCTCTCTTCCCTCCTCTCATCCCACACCCTCCTACACAGACCTCCTGCAACCCACTAGACCCACCTAACCCCTCCTTGCACAGTGCATCAACCACCCTCGAGTGCGCGTCTGAAAGTTTGTCCCGAACCCAACCCGGACAGTCGTCACCGTTGGGTCCGGTTCATCCCCAAACGTCTATAAAACATCACCGTTTCCTTGTTTGGACTCCCTAACCCATTCATCTCCAACCGTCCGATTTTGATCGGATGATCCAAAATACTCCCTCCTATCTATATTCTGGTATTTATAGACCACCCCTAACCCTAAATCCTAGGACATTTGTCCCCCCTAGCCGCCGCCACCCTCTCACCATTTTCCCCTCGGGATCCATCCCCACCTATCAGCATCTAACCCCTGATACCCTCTTCTCAATCTCGTTCAGATTGAGGCCACCATCGCCTCCGCCCGAGAGCCACCAGCAGGACCCCGTCAAGCCCGTGCAAAGCCCCTGCCTCGTCGAGTTTTCCTCACCGCCCGGATCCTTTCCCCAACCGCCGGACCTCCCTGCAAGCATCGCCGCCGGCGGCCACAGGCCCAGCGCCCTGCCTTGCCTCCTTCCCTCGCTCTTCCTCCTCCCTTGCCTCTCTCTCTCATAGTGTGCTCCCTCTCTCTCCCATGTCTCTGCAGGAATCGAGCGGCGCTGCTGTCCCGAACCTCTTCTGTCGCCATCCCCGTCGTCAGTCCGTCTCGCCCTGCCTTGCAGCGAGCCCCTGCTCGCGTTGACTACCTACAGCTCGTCTCGAGGACCAGCGCCAAGTCGCCCGCGCGAGGTCTCCTCCTCTGCTTCTGTCACAGCCCAGCTCCGTCGCCACGAATGAACCGCCGCCCCGCCAAATCCTGCCTGCTTCCTTCCGTCGAGCGTCAGGTCGAACAACAACAGCTCCAGCCTCGCCTCGCCCCATCCCTGACCTCCTCGCTGGATCCAACAGGCCCTGGCTCCCGCCCGTCTGCGTCGCCCAAGTCCACCAGCGCTGGCGAACTCCACCTCCCCGCGGCCCTTGCCTCGACCTCCTCCTGTTCGTATGGAGATGACGAGTGCCCGTTGACCGTGCCCACGCTCAAGCGCTACATGCCAGGACGCGCAGCAAGGCCGGCCCAAGCAGCTCCCCTCTCCCGGCCAACCGGGCTTCCTCTCCACCGCCTTGGCCAAAGCCCATGGTGAGGCCCAGCGCCTCCTTTTTTTCTCTTTATTTCTTTCTCTAATTGGCCCGACCTGCTCCTGTTTCAGCCCACCATGGTTTTTTTCCAGTTTTACGATTTTAGACTTTATTCCAGAGAGTGTAGTTTTACAGAAAAGTCCCTAGTGTTCATGCATATAATATCTCACCAACCGTGCATCGGATTAAAATGATCTCTATATGAAAGATGCTTAGAATTTCATCCAGTTCCATAATATGCCACTTTCATCCATGTTTAACATGTTTAAAATGTTGTTTGATTAATTTTTTGCTCTATGGCATGCTAAAATGCTTTATTTCATAACTAAATAACCGTAGCTCGGTTTTAAATAAACTTTATATTTAAATGGGGTAGAAAAATTCCTAGTTTAACATGATGTATTTACTTTGCATGTTTAACAACTCTAAAATATGGTTTAGGGCAGAACAGTACCAAACCTAAAATATGCACATGAGGAGTTTCCGGACTTGTTGTTTGTTGTTCCGGCCTCATTTAAACTTGCCTAGATAGGTAGTTTTACTTTGCTTCACCTCTTGCCATGTTTAACAACATTTAATATTGTTGGGTACATAACCAAGAGAGAACTAAATAAGTCATGTGGTGTTCCGTCAATATGCAACTCGTTGCATATTGAGCTCCACTTAACTTGTAGTTTTGTTTGTGCACTTTGCCATGACATGCCTCTTTAAACCGGACATGCATCATACTTGGTTGTGCATCATGCCTTGTTTATGTGATGGTTGTTAACTAAGTTGTTTGCTTCTTTCCGGTGTTGCTTCTTCAGGTTAGTTCCGATAACGTCGCGTTTGTGAGGATCCGTTTGACTCCTTCATGGACTCGTTCTTCTTCCTTGTGGGATCTCAGGCAAGATGACCATACCCTTGAAATCACTTCTATCTTTGCTTGCTAGTTGTTCGCTCTATTGCTATGCCGCGATACCTACCACATGCTTTATCATGCCACCCATATTGCCATGCCAAGCCTCTAACCCACCTTTCCTAGCAAACCGTTGTTTGGCTATGTTACCGCTTTGCTCAGCCCCTCTTATAGCGTTGCTAGTTGCAGGTGAAGATGGAGTTTGTTCCTTGTTGGAACAGGATTATTGTTGGGATATCATTATTATATCTTGTTTACTTTAATGCACCTATATACTTGGTAAAGGGTGGAAGGCTCGGCCTTATGCCTAGTGTTTTGTTCCACTCTTGCCGTCCTAGTTTTCCGTCATACCGGTGTTATGTTCCTTGATTTTGCGTTCCTTATGCGGTTGGGTTATAATGGGAACCCCTTGATAGTTTGCCTTGAATAAAACTCCTCCATCAAGGCCCAACCTTGGTTTTACCATTTGCCACCTAAGCTTTTTTCCCTTGGGTTCTGCAGACTCAAGGGTCATCTTTATTTTAACCCCCCCCCCGGGCCAGTGCTCCTTTGAGTGTTGGTCCAAAACAGAGCCACTTGCAGCACCACCTCGGGGAAACTTGAGGGTTGGTTTTAGTTGTACGTAGTGTTCATCCGGTGTGCCCTGAGAACAAGATATGTGCAGCTCCTATCGGGATTTGTCGGCACATCGGGCGGCTTTGCTGGTCTTGTTTTACCATTGTCGAAATGTCTTGTAACCGGGATTCCGAGTCTTATCGGGTCTTCCTGGGAGAAGGAATATCCTTCGTTGACCGTGAGAGCTTGTGATGGGCTAAGTTGGGACACCCCTGCAGGGTTTTGAACTTTCAAAAGCCGTGCCCACGGTTATGGGCAGATGGGAATTTGTTAATATCCGGTTGTAGAGAACCTGACACTTAACTTAATTAAAATGTAGCAACCGCGTGTGTAGCCGTGATGGTCTCTTTTCGGCGGAGTCCGGGAAGTGAAGACGGTTTTGGAGTTATGTTAACGTAAGTAGTTTCAGGATCACTTCTTGATCATTATAGTTTCTCGACCGTGCTTTGCTTCTCTTCTCGCTCTCATTTGCGTAAGTTAGCCACCATATATGCTAGTGCTTGCTGCAGCTCCACTTCATTACCTTTTTCCTACCCATAAGCTTAAATAGTCTTGATCTCGCGGGTGTGAGATTGCTGAGTCCCCGTGGCTCACAGATACTTCCAAACAGTTGTAGGTGCCGATGATGCCCGTACAGATGACGCAACTGAGCTCAAGTGGGAGCTCGATGAAGATCGTGTTCGTTGTGTTGTTTCGTTTCCTTTCGATCAGTAGTGGAGCCAAGTTGGGGCGACCGGGGATCTAGCATTAGGGGTTGTCTTCTTTTATTTTGGTTCCGTAGTCGGACCTTGATTGTATTCTCGATGATGTATGTTAACTTGTATTTGTGTGAAGTGGCGATTGTAAGCCAACTCTTTATCCCTTTCTTATTCAGTACATGGGATTATGTGAAGATTACCCCTCTTGCGACAAACCTACCATGCGGCTATGCCTCTAAGTCGTGCCCCGACACATGGGAGATATAGCCGCATCGTGGGTGTTACAAGTTGGTAATCAGAGCCTTCCCCGACTTAGGAGCCCCCTGCTTGATCGAATCGCTAACATTGTTGAGTCTAGAATAAAAAATTTGAGTCTTATAGGATTATATATATCGGAGAGTAGGATTATTTTACTCCTCAGTCCCTTCGTCGCTCTGGTGAGGGCTCCTGATGTACAGTTTTGACTCTCCTCTTCTCAAATTTCACTAAATTTTTTTAGGATCACGCGGGTATCTTGGAATCGTTCCGATGGTTTTGTGATGAGAACATTGTTCTTGGTGCCTCCTAACATTTAGGGGTTGTGGCAGTGTCCCGGGGAGTTGAGCTCCGAGGTGTCGTTGTCACAATTTTATCGTTGCAGTTCTGGAATACCTGAGTTTCGCCGACATCAAAGATCTCTTTTATGCAGTTGTTGGTGAGATAACCTCGACGCCACCCAGTACTGGGGCGGGAGTTCGGGAGTATTGCCATAACTCGTATAACGGATGCATTTCGAAGGTTGAGGTAAACGATTTCCGAAGGTTTCTTGGTTATGTGTTGAAGGATGGATACAGCTGGATGTAGGATTTGTTAGTTTTGGGTGAGATATTATGCTTCCCCTGTATCCCCAACACCCGATTGCATAACCAGAAAGTTTCAGGAGTTTATAAGTGGGAATTCAAGTATCACGTAGGATATCTTTCCAACAGACACATGATACGATATGGGATCTATCATATGTTTGTTTCCGGTTTATTTTGCAAACCAATCCTTTGTTTTGTTTTTTTTAGTTGTGGTATTCGAGTTGCTTAGAAGTCAAATGTGGAATCCATACCTTTCCTAAGTGGCGTTCTCATATCTCTATGGGAATACTAATCCTTCATGATAATTGAGATTGTCATGTCAATCCTTTTCAACCGGCGTGTTTCTCTTCAAGTGGATCCGATCATTTCAACATCTGCAAGATCACCTCTCGGTTTTTTTCCAATGTTGTTCGTTTCATCTGCCCAAGTTGTCTTTGTTTTCCCACCCTCCCACCCTTTTTCTTCGAGGAATAAGAGTTCTTAATCAAGTATCCATCTTATGGATGTGAAGTCTCTCCATTCTTTTCCGTCAATGTTCTTACCCGGTGGTTCTCATGAAGATCCTAACGGAGCCTCAAGTTCATATTCTTCGTTCTCTTTTCTTCTCCGGTGGTTTCAATTCAAGCTTTCGGTGTTGATCATATCCTTTTCCTCGTTTCAAATGCTTTTCCCATGCCGGTGCACCTCATAATCATTCCCCGCTTGCTATTCAATTGTTCCAGAGTGCTGAAGATATCTCAGAAGACTCGTCTTTTCATTCAAGATCCGTTCAACCTATTTCGAGGTTGTTATCTCATTCAAGCCATTTAATTCAACCGGTGCATTCTTTCCTTTAAATCATTCAATGGTGTATCTTTTGAGTGAGCCCTAACCCACAGGTCTTTTCCCAGGATCTTACCTGACTCTTCTAATTTTCCCGGAGTTATTCTCAAATTCATTTCCAAGTTTGACGTAAGAATGAGTTATAATCAGTCAAATGAATTTTCTCCAAGATCGGTCAAATTCTTTTCATCGTTGGCTCAACCTCTTCGCTTTTGATTCTTCCGGAGTGTCTCAACAATTCTTGGTGGTGTTTTCTCATCATTATTCCCGAACTTTGAAGAGTGAAGAAGAGTTTCTCTTAAATATTGCTCCATTCTCTTCAAGATTCATGGTTCTAGCTTGATGCCATCCTATCATAATTGTTTTCGATCGTGAGTATTCTTTTCACCCATCTGGAGCAATTCAAGAGTCTTTTTAGTTTGATTCTCCGGAGCCCATCATCTCAGAATTATTCATTCCAGCTTTCAGCTCTCGTTCTCCAAATCATATCGATGCTTCATTCAAATATCCTCTAATCAGTTCATGATCTCTCCGTTCTCATGTAATTATAATCTCTCAAGTTTCTTCGTTCTTTTATAATTATTCCCGGTGTTTTCCTTATCTTTTCTTTGTTCATTTTTAATTCTTACGGTGGTTCTTCCAAGATTCTTCTTCCTTCGTTTATCATATCAATTTATTCGTTCTTTCAAATCCTACCGGTGGTTCGTCGAAGACCTTCTCAAGTTTTGTGCCATATCTCTCTTAATCCTTTCTATGAGAATAAGTAGTATGCCAAATCCGTTGCTTGTCATCAATCTAAATTGGTGAAGGATACGCATAACATAATTCTTATTCTTGTTTCATCCAAGTGATCAATTCCTTCCTTCCGAGTTTGTTCATGATGAATAAATTCTCATTTTCAATTGTTTCATCTTTTCTTTTCCCGGAGTTCCAAGCTCTCATCATCACAAAGATCCATATAATCATTGCAAGGTTTCAACCTTATTTTTTTCTTCCTTCATTTCATTTGATCATTCTTTTATTACCGGAGTTCTTCAGGGAGGCTCTACATGATGGTTCATCAAAGATTTAATTCTTTCTCGAAGTGTTCATCGAGATTCTTTTCAAAGGAGCTCAAGTATTCTTCTTCTTGCATTCCGAAGTGCAATTCCTTCTACCTTATCTTTTCAGGTGGTTTTATGTCTTTCTTGACAATTTTCCCTTCATGTTTCATGATTCAAAAGTTGTCAGGAATGAGATATTTAAACCCATCACTTTCTTCCTTAGAGTTATCTTGGTATAGTTTTCAGCTAAAGCCTTCCATTGGGAATGTTGCTCTTTGTGTTGATTATCTATGATCCAAGTTTTATCCTTATCACCTCGGTGGAAGAAGATTTCAATCTTTTTATAGCTCCCAATCATATCTTTTCCGTGAGTGGCAAGTTGTCACCTCATAATTTTGAGATGTCTTCTATAAGTCCATATCAAGCTTATCCTTTCGTTGTTGATAATCCAACAACTCCATTCTAGCATTTGTTGTAAGCGCGCTATCTCAAGATCTTGTTTCCCTTCGTTCATTCCATTCCACTCTTTCATTTCATTCCGGAGGCTTTGTATTGTTGCTATATTCACCCATCATCTCATTTTGTCAAATATCATGTTCTTTTCATGCTTGTCCATTTAACCGGAGTATCATGCCCTCTTTTCAAGTTCTCCCATCTTATCAAGGTTTGCCTCCCTTTTCAACCGGAGTGTTGTCTGAAATCTTTTTACCCATTGTGCCATTCTTTCAATAGTTCCAGAGTTAGTGTGTTGTTGATCTCATCAAGTATCCTCATCTTGTCAAGATCATGTTTGATTCCTTCCATTTACAGTCAGAGTGTTGTCCAAATTATATCATTCTTATTCCTTCTCTATCGTGTTAACCTGAGTGTTGTCGTAATTGATTCTTATCGTTCCTTATACATCTCTTTTCAACCAGAGTGTTGTCCGAATTTGTTCTTCCTTGTTCCTCTTTTCTAATGGAGTGTTTTCAACTTCGATCATCTCCGTTGTTTTCTTTTCTCAAAATGGTTTAACCTCTCAAGGTTCTTTGGTTTCACTCATTTGTCAAAGAAGCAACTTTGTTTTACCTCTTCCTTTTCCGCTTCTCTCCGGTGCCATCCCAGATCTCGGGACGAGATCTTCTCGTAGTGGTGGAGTGTTTTGACGCCCCGAGACCGATGCGCCAGGTGTCTTCCAGTTATTCGCCGACGTTGACATGTCTTCTGCTTGCGTGTTGCATTTCATCATGTCATCATGTGCATTGCATCATCACGTTTTCAAAACTTGCATCCGTCCATTGTCCGTTCCGAGCCCAACCACACTCGCACGCGCCCGCGGCATGTCCGAATATTATTTTTTCAAGTGGCCGGAAAATGTTCTCATAATGGGATGAGATTTGGCGTGCGGTCTTATTATAGTGTAGATAGGTCGCCTGCCAAGTTTCATCGCATTCGGAGTCCGTTTGATGCCCCAACGGATAACTATAGCGGCAATGTAGCCGGTCTTTTCATCGGACGTTTTCGGTCTCCAAAAATTGTTGTCGGGCTGCCCTCTCTTCCCTCCTCTCATCCCACACCCTCCTACACAGACCTCCTGCAACCCACTAGACCCACCTAAGCCCTCCTTGCACAGTGCATCAACCACCCTCGAGTGCGCGTCCGAAAGTTTGTCCCGAACCCAACCCGGAAAGTCGTCACCGTTGGGTCCGGATCATCCTCAAACGTCTATAAAACATCACCGTTTTCTTGTTTGGACTCCCTAACCCATTCATCTCCGACCGTATGATTTTGATCGGATGATCCAAAATACTCCCTCCTATCTATATTCTGGTATTTATAGACCACCCCTAACCCAAAATCCTAGGACATTTGTCCCCCCTAGCCGCCGCCACCCACTCACCATTTTCCCCTCGGGATCCATCCCCACCTATCAGCATCTAACCCCTGATCCCCTCCTCTCGATCTCGTTCAGATCGAGGCCACCACCGCCTCCGCCCGAGAGCCACCAGCAGGACCCCGTCAAGCCCGCGCCAAGCCCCTGCCTCGTCGAGTTTTCCTCGCCGCTCGGATCCTTTCCCCAACCGCCAGACCTCCCTGCAAGCGTCGCCACTGGCGGCCACAGGCCCAGCGCCCTGCCTTGCCTCCTTCCATCGCTCTTCTTCCTCCCTTGCCTCTCTATCACAGCGTGCTCCCTCTCTCACACATGTCTCTGCAGGAATCGAGCGGCGCTGCTATCCCGAACCTCTTCTGCCGCCATCCCCGTCGTCAGTCCGCCTCGCCCTGCCTTGCAGCGAGCCCCTGCTCGCATTGACTACATGTAGCTCGTCTCGAGGACCAGTGCCAAGTCGCCCGCGCGAGGCCTCCTCCTCTGCTTCCGTCGCAGCCCAGCTCCGTCGCCACGAACGAACCGCCGCCCCGCCAAATCCCGCCTGCTTCCTTCCGTCGAGCGCCGTGTCGAACGACAACAGCTCCAGCCTCACCTCGCCCCATCCCCGACCTCCTCGCTGGATCCAGCAGGCCCTGGCTCGCGCCCGTCTGCGTCGCCCAAGTCCACCAGCGCCGGCGAACTCCACCTCCCTGCGGCCCTTGCCTCGACCTCCTCCTGTTCGTATGGAGATGACGAGCACCCGTTGACCGCGCCCCCGCTCAAGCGCTACACGCCAGGACACGTAGCGAGGCCGGCCCAAGCAGCTCCCCTCTCCCGGCCAACCGGGCTTCCTCTCCACCGCCTTGGACCAAAGCCCATGGTGAGGCCCAGCGCCTCCTTTTTTTCTCTTTATTTCTTTCTCTGATTGGCCCGACCTGCTCCGGTTTCTGCCCACCATGGTTTTTTCAGTTTTACGATTTTAGACTTTATTCCAGAGAGTGCAGTTTTACAGAAAAGTCCCTAGTAATCATGCATATAATATCTCACCAACCATGCATCGGATTAAAATGATCTCTATATGAAAGATGCTTAGAATTTCATCCAGTTTCATAATATGCCACTTTCATCCATGTTTAACATGTTTAAAATGTTGTTTGATAATTTTTTGCTCTATGACATGCTAAAATGCTTTATTTCATAACTAAATAACCGTAGCTCGGTTTTAAATAAACTTTATATGTAAATGGGGTAGAAAAATGCCTAGTTTAACATGATGTATTTACTTTGCATGTTTAACAACTCTAAAATATGGTTTAGGGCAGAAAAGTACCAAACCTAAAATATGCACACGAGGAGTTTCCGGACTTGTTGTTTGTTGTTCCGGCCTCATTTAAACTTGCCTAGATAGGTAGTTTTACTTTGCTTCACCTCTTGCCATGTTTAACAACATTTAATATTGTTGGGTACATAACCAAGAGAGAACTAAATAAGTCATGTGGTGTTCCGTCAATATGCAACTCGTTGCATATTGAGCTCCACTTAACTTGTAGTTTTGTTTGTGCACTTTGCCATGCCATGCCTCTTTAAACCGTACATGCATAATACATGGTTGTGCATCATGCCTTGTTTATGTGATGGTTGTTTACTATGTTGTTTGCTTCTTTCCGGTGTTGCTTCTTCGGGTTAGTTCCGATAACATCGCGTTTGTGAGGATCCGTTCGACTACGTCCGTTTGACTCCTTCATGGACTCGTTCTTCTTCCTTGTGGGATCTCAGGCAAGATGAACATACCCTCGAAATCACTTCTATCTTTGCTTGCTAATTGTTCGCTCTATTGCTATGCCGCGATACCTACCACATGCTTTATCATGCCACCCATATTGCCATGCCAAGCCTCTATCCCACCTTTCCTAGCAAACCGTTGTTTGGCTATGTTACCGCTTTGCTCATCCCCTTGATACGTCTCCAACGTATCTATAATTTTTGATTGCTCCATGCTATATTATTTACTGTTTTGAATGTTTATGGGCTTTATTATACACTTTTATATCATTTTTGGGACTAACGTATTAACCCAGAGCCCAGTGCCAGTTTATGTTTTTACCCTGTTTTAGGGTTTCGAAGAAAAGGAAAACCAAACGGAGTCCAATTGACCTGAAACTTCACGGAACTCATTTTTGGAAGGAAGGAAGCCCAGAAGACTTAGAGTGCACGTCGGGGGATCTGCGAGGAGGTCACGAGGCAGGGGGCGCGCCCACCCCCCTGGGCGCGCCCTCCACCCTCGTGAGCCCCTCGTGGCCCCCCTGGCGTACTGCTTCCGCCTATATATCTCCATATACCCTAAAAACATCCGGGAGCACAATAGATCGGGAGTTCCGCCGCCAGAAGCCTTCGTAGCCACCGAAAACAAATCTAGACCCGTTCCGGCACCCTGCCGGAGGGGGCAATCCTTCTCCAGTGGCCATCTTCATCATCCCGGTGCTCTCCATGACGAGGAGGGAGTAGTTCTCCCTCGGGGCTGAGGGTATGTACCAGTAGCTATGTGTTTGATCTCTCTCTCTCGTGTTCTTGAGATGATACGATCTTGATGTATCGCGAGCTTTGCTATTATATTTGGATCCTATGATGTTTCTTCCCCCCTCCACTCTCTTGTAATGGATAGAGTTTCCTGTTTGAAGTTATCTTATCGGATTGAGTCTTTAAAGATTTGAGAACACTTGATGTATGTCTTGCCGTGCGTATCTGTGGTGACAATGGGATATCACGTGATTCACTTGATGTATGTTTTGGTGACCAACTTGCGGGTTCCGCCCATGAACCTATGCATAGGGGTTGGCACACGTTTTCGTCGTGATTCTCCGGTAGAACTTTGGGGCACTCTTTGAGGTCCTTTGTGTTGGTTGAATAGATGAATCTGAGATTGTGTGATGCATATCGTATAATCATGCCCACGGATACTTGAGGTGACATTGGAGTATCTAGGTGACATTAGGGTTTTGGTTGATTTGTATCTTAAGGTGTTATTCTAGTACGAACTCTAGGGCTGTTTGTGACACTTATAGGAATAGCCCAACGGTTTGATTGGAAAGAATAACTTTGAGGTGGTTTCGTACCCTACCATAATCTCTTCGTTCTCCGCTATTAGTGACTTTGGAGTGACTCTTTGTTGCATGTTGAGGGATAGTTATGTGATCCAATTATGTTATTATTGTTGAGAGGACTTGCACTAGTGAAAGTATGAACCCTAGGCCTTGTTTCAACGCATTGCAATACCGTTTACGCTCACTTTTATCATTAGTTACCTTGCTGTTTTTATATTTTCAGATTACAAAAACTATTATCTACTATCCATATACCACTTGTATCACCATCTCTTCGCCGAACTAGTGCACCTATACAATTTACCATTGTATTGGGTGTGTTGGGGACACAAGAGACTCTTTATTATTTGGTTGCAGGGTTGCTTGAGAGAGACAATCTTCATCCTACGCCTCCTACGGATTGATAAACCTTAGGTCATACACTTGAGGGAAATTTGCTACTGTCCTACAAACCTCTGCACTTGGAGGCCCAACAACGTATACAAGAAGAAGGTTGTGTAGTAGACATCACCCCTCTAATAGCGTTGCTAGTTGCAGGTGAAGATGGAGTTTGTTCCTTGTTGGAACATGATTATTGTTGGGATATCATTATTATATCTTGTTTACTTTAATGCACATATATACTTGGTAAAGGGTGGAAGGCTCGGCCTTATGCCTGGTGTTTTGTTCCACTCTTGCCGCCCTAGTTTTCCGTCATACCGGTGTTATGTTCCTTGATTTTGCGTTCCTTACGCGGTTGGGTTATAATGGGAACCCCTTGACAGTTCGCCTTGAATAAAACTCCTCCAGCAAGGCCCAACATTGGTTTTACCATTTGCCACCTAAGCCTTTTTCCCTTGGGTTCTGCAGACTGAAGGGTCATCTTTATTTTAACCCCCCCCCCCCGGGGCCAGTGCTCCTCTGTGTGTTGGTCCAAAACAGAGCCACTTGCAGCGCCACCTCGGGGAAACTTGAGGGTTGGTTTTAGTTGTACGTAGTGTTCATCCGGTGTGCCCTGAGAACGAGATATGTGCAGCTCCTATCGGGATTTGTCGGCACATCGGGCGGCTTTGCTGATCTTGTTTTACCATTGTCGAAATGTCTTGTAACCGGGATTCCGAGCCTGATCGGGTCTTCCTCGGAGAAGGAATATCCTTCGTTGACCGTGAGAGCTTGTGATGGGCTAAGTTGGGACACCCCTGCAGGGTTTTGAACTTTCGAAAGTCGTGCCCGCGGTTATGGGCAGATGGGAATTTGTTAATATCCGGTTATAGAGAACCTGACACTTAACTTAATTAAAATGCAGCAACCGCGTGTGTAGCCGTGATGGTCTCTTTCCGGCGGAGTCCGGGAAGTGAACACGGTTTTGGAGTTATGTTAACGTAAGTAGTTTTAGGATCACTTCTTGATCATTATAGTTTCTCGACCGTGCTTTGCTTCTCTTCTCGCTCTCATTTGCGTAAGTTAGCCACCATATATGCTAGTGCTTGCTGCAGCTCCACTTCATTACCTTTTTCCTACCCATAAGCTTAAATAGTCTTGATCTCGCGGGTGTGAGATTGCTGAGTCCCCGTGGCTCACAGATACTTCTAAATAGTTGCAGGTGCCGATGATGCCCGTACAGATGACGCAACTGAGCTCAAGTGGGAGCTCGATGAAGATCGTGTTCGTTGTGTTGTTTCGTTTCCTTTCGATCACTAGTGGAGCCCAGTTGGGGCGATCGGGGATCTAGCATTAGGGGTTGTCTTCTTTTATTTTGGTTCCGTAGTCGGGCCTTGATTGTATTCCCGATGATGTATGTTAACTTGTATTTGTGTGAAGTGGCGATTGTAAGCCAATCTTTATCCCTTTGTTATTCAGTACATGGGATTGTGTGAAGATTACCCCTCTTGCGACAAACCAACATACGGCTATGCCTCTAAGTCGTGCCCCGACACGTGGGAGATATAGCCGCATCATGGGTGTTACAAATAGGCACGCCAGGACTCCCTCAAGATGGCGATGGAGCGCCAGTGCGCCGCCCTGCTGCGCTTCGCGGAGCGCCGCCGGGGCCACGGCGAAGGAGAAGTCGTCGTCATCGACGACAGCGACGACAATGACGTGCCGCCGCCACCAGTCCGCCATGGCGACGCCGGGTCCAGCAGGGGCGCCCGCGTCAAGGAGGAGAAGGCCGACGACGAGGATGGCAGCGACGACGGCGACTACCCGGTGTTCAGCCAGTTTCTTTTAGATTAGTTCATTATATATTTGCTATGTAATGAAAATCGGCGAACTTTGTCCAAATATATGCCCAAGTTGGCCGAAATTTGTCGTGTTTAGCCGAACTTCGCCGAACTGTGCCGAAATTTGCTATACTTTTTTATTTTTTAAACGCGCCTGGGGGCGGCCCTGGGGCCAACGGCTAGGGACCAACTCGCCCCAGGCCCGTTTTTTGCGCCGGCTCACCCCCATGCGGCGATTTTAGGCGCCCCCTGGGGGGCCAACGGCTGGAGATGCTCTTAGCACCCATCGCCTGCTGAGTAACTAATGTTTTTTTTGCAAAGAGGTAAGTAATGTTTCTTATTTTCTTAACTATACAATCTCCATGTGTCATTTTTTGTGCATTTGCTAAATATCTTATGGGGCCCCCATTTATCAACTCATTGCATATTTATTAGTATGATGCTTCAGCACCTTAATTATTACTAATACATAGATTTTGGCAAGAAAAAAAGTGTGTCGCAGTATACATAATGAAATTGCAAGTGGCCTTTCACTGAGGAAATTTCAACTTTGCATGGAGAACAAGAGGGCTGACAGGAAAAACATTGTTATTATTTCTCATTTTCTTAGCGTATATTATCATATAGTTTCTCAGTTTTATATTTGACAATAAAATGAATTTAAAACTTAAGGTATTCCAAATTAATAACTAACTTCTAATTTCTTTACTATCTTGATTTTGTACAATGATTGCACCTAAATTAAAATGATAGATTGCACTAATTAAATTAGTTCCTACTTTTCTGTAAAGGAGTATTGAAGTTGTTTATCAAATAGATGGATGGAATATTTATCCCCATAATACTATTAGTTGGTGTAGCCCCGCACACAAAAAAAGTCATACTAGTTAGTGTAAGAACACATAGTCCAAATTAGTTATTTTCAATGTTCATCTGACCAGGATCAAGTACAGACTAGAATATAGTTGTGGTTACAAATAGTTAAAATATAACAGAAAGATGAATCACTTACACGTGTCGTCATTTTAACAACAAAAGGAGGAATCACAAACATGTGTGGTCATTTTAACTGTTTGCATTGTTCATCTGAATTTAAGTTGTGCATGTTACCATTTGTTGTTTAACTGTATAATTGTGGTGTGGTTTGTAGGTGACGCAACTCAAATGTGGAGGATGTGTTATTGGGCTTCACATGTGTCATTGCATTGTTGAGGGTTTTGGCATCCTTCAATTCATTAAATCTATAGCCGATTTTGCATGTGGTGAACTCATCCCAACCACTTTGCCTGTGTGGAAACGGGACATATTCACCTCACGTATGCCACCCTCCATCACACATATTTACCCGGCATATAAACCATTTATTCAGGGGTTAGACTCCATGGGAGAGAATGTGATGCTATCAACTTATTCTTTGGGCCAAAAGAGATACAAATTTTAAGAAGCCACATCCCAGAACACCAATCCAAGACTACCACAACATTTGAGTTGCTTACAGCCGTTATGTGGCGGTGCCGCACATTGGCATTGGGTTATGAATCTAGTCAAAAAATGTGTCATGTTTACCTTAAATACACTCGGGAGAAGCATTAATGGTGAAAGCTCAGTCCCCAGGGTCGGTCCTGAGATTTTGGAGGCCCGGGGCGAAAGTAAAATTTGAGGCCCCTTAATATAAACATCATAGCAATGATAAATAACGATTCTAAAAAAGAAATAATAAATAATATATGCATCTACAAAATGTTATCAATAATTACTTAAATGCATTCAAAAGCCAATATTTATATAAAATAACTTATACAATTTACCTACAAATTTTCTTGTAAAATTCTTCGATGCAAAGCCACTTACGATTGTGTCGATGTCAATCTCATCCATCAATTTCTTCTCGATACACAATTTGTTCATCAATAATTTCAAGTTGGAAAGCATCCTTTTAGCTGATGCAACAATCACCGATACAGTACGTAAATCTGAATAAATCTTTAAACACCATGAGTTTTTTAAATCCTTTCTTCAAAGAAGTGATCAATTAAATCAAACAAATATTTAACATGAAAATCCTTCCAACTTTTAGAATTCCTTCTTGGCTACTGAAAATTGTAGTATCAAACTATTTCTTCCTCTAGCACGAAGTTTTACTGAAAATTGCAGGAAAATTATAGTATGATATACCTTGGATTGATTAGATCGGCGTCAGTGGCTGGAGGCTCGGCGAGGATGTGATGGCATTTTCTGGTGGCAGGCGCTCAGCGATGTGCGTGCTGCGTCATCGCTGCGTTCAGCGCCGAGAGACCAGTCTGCCCTGCATCTGGAGTTTTGAAACTATGGAAGAGAGAATAGGAAATTAGGGATGAACTGATGTCGCACGGTAACATGAGTGTTGTTTCGGAAGGACTTCTGTAACATGGGTGTTGTTGCGGAAGGACTTTTGCGTCTAGTGGTGAAGGTCCTGGCCGGTTGTGTGTCGGCTGCCCAAGCTCGTATCTGACGGCTGCGCATGCGACGGAAGCTCGTATTTGACGGTTGCGCATGCGAGACGTGGATCTGACGAATTGAGTGGCCGAGCATTATCCTCTACCATTGCAACAAATGTCGTGTTGCAGTAATTTTCTGCAACACGGTTCATGTTGCGGAAAATTTTGCAAAATATAAGTAAGGTTGTAGATTTTTTTGTAACAGAGGCATTGTTAAAAAAATTGCAACGGAGTTCATGTTGCAATTTTTGTTTTTGCAATGAAGGTCATGTTACAGTCTTTTGTACAACAAAGGCCTTGCTGCAGTTAATTATTTTCGTAACAGAGGTCTTGATGCTTTTTTTTTGCAACAGAGATCTTGTTGCAGAAAAGAGAGATTGTGGGAAGTCAGTTTCATCCCGTGAGAAGCGTGACATCCCAGCAAGATGGCAAATATGAAAGGCTCTAAGTCAGAGTCACACCGCACGGTATATGGAAAAAATCAAACAATGGACCCATAGGAGCCCACGCACCTGCACGCTCCGTGTGAACACTTCTCGCGTGGTGTGAAATCACGATGAAGCGATCGAACGCGTGAACACTTCTCGCGTGGCGTGAAATCACGATGAAGCGATCGAACGGTGCAGCATCCGGCGGATGCGCAAGCTATAATCAGCCGGCTGATTAACAACGTTTCCCATAATATAATCTATGGACGTGCTAATCTATGAATCTTCTCCCTGGTTTGCTCAACAAGACGTGGTTAAAAAGCAAGAAGGAAGAAAAAACATACGCCGTCCGTGGGGATCGAACCCACGGCCACGTGGTTAAAAGCCACGCGCTCTACCACTCAGCTAGGACCGCTCTGGATGTTACCATTTCAACGGAGTAGCTTATTATATGTTACTTAGCACGTCAAGCGCCACACGAATCGACTGCTTCACCAACCCAAGAGCAGGGATCAAAACGATACGGCCTCTTACACAAAAACACGCATGAAATCACTGGAGAGTGCTCGAGTTACAAACTTACAGAGCCTGCCAAACAAATTTACAGAGTTCACTAAAGAACAAGTTCCTATCTACAAACATACAAGCATGAAAATGGTCCTCACAACACTACGGGTTTTCGTCGAAAACCGAAAGAAGGAACCGCCTAGGTATCGCACTTCCACCTCGACGTCGGCACACAGTTCAGGTAGTGGCACCAGTGGCAGCCGTCATTCCCGTTCTTGCCCTTGAAGAGCATCACCAACGAAAGCGTGAACCTGCATCACGAGTTCTCGGTATAAGATTCATTTCATATCAGCCGTTAGCTTGACTCTGGATCATATAAGTCGGTCTCGATGATTTTCAGTGTACATGTACAAACAACGATAATCACAGCGGCATCGAATATTCAAAACTAACTGTCGTGCGATTTGTCAGACTATTTTTTTTATGAGATGTGATTTGTCAGACTTACCCGACAAGCAGCAAGACGAGTGCCACAACCCACAGGACATATTGGTATGGTTTGTACTTGGGGGGCTGATTGGTATGGGGCAGCTCGCTGCGTTCCAACCAACCGAATTGTGGCCTTGCCAGCAGAACGAACCCCAAAAGGAACCCGGTCAGGAATCCACCAATGTGAGCAAAGTTATCAGCATGCGGTAGTATCCCGATTGCCACGTTGATCGCGATTATAAACAGAAGGGTTATTATGGCTGCAACCTGAAATAGCATATGAACTTGATAAGCAAAACAATGTTTTAGGCAACTGGATATATAGAGGAAAATGTATGTGTTTTCTATCTATCTCGGACCTTGTTGGAGTAAATAGTCCAGTTCATAAGTAGCTCAGAAAGCATAGATCCAAGCAGCCCAAATAAAGCTCCAGATGCACCAACAGAGATGTAGTTATTTCGTAGGAAGAGTGCAGACATCACGCTGCCACCGAAACCAGACAGTAGGTAGATAGCGCCAATGCGAACTTGCAAGCAGAAGAACTAGTGTCATGTGCAATATATAAACATGCTGATAATCAAAAATATTCTATCTACATTGATATTAGTAGTCCCTCTGATCCATATTAATTGACGCTGGTTTAGTACAATGTTGTACTCCCTCCGTAAACAAATATAAGAGTGTTTAGATCAATAAAATAGTGATCTAAATGCTCTTATATTTCTTTACAGAGAGAGTACTAAACTAGCGGCAATTGATATGGATCAGGGAGTGACATAAATAAAGTAAGATTTAAGCATACTGTCAACACCTCAGCAATTAAACTAGCTCAACTTGCAAAATAGAAACCAGTTCCAGTGTAACTAAAATGCTATAAGTTGCAGCAGACGGACACTCAGACGAGTTTTGTTGACGTGTAGAAACACTAACAGAATATCTCCCAAATGATGCTAGTAACACTGATTCAGCATTGTGAGAAGCTTACCAAACCCAAATTGCTGCTCAAGACGAATCCCAATAAACAGCAGACTTAGCATGTTCACAACCAAATGGATCAGGCCAGCATGGAGCCAGATGCAGCTAATGAGACGCCACCCCTGGTGCTGATGGACAACCTTGTTCCAGTCCAGAGCTCCCATTTTCCCCAAACTGCAAGATAGAGCTTAACCCGTTAACTTTATCATCTTGTATGTATCCTACAGTAGTATCTTAGAGAGATAAATATAACTACACAAATCAAACCAAACAACGAACTTTTCTGGTCAACGGTTGGCAACTGAGCTGCAATCTCATGAGACACATACCACATAGCAAGTTGCAATTAAAATAAGCGGGCATGCCACTACTGTCAACGAGAAAACTACATGGTCTAGAAACAGCTTGGGTTGTTTTATAGCATTAGTTCTACATCACTTAGCAAAAGTCAAAACAGTTTCCATAAATCCATGTACTAGACTACAATAACACAGAATCCTACGCCTGCAGCACAAAGTGGACACCTAATTACCGGCAAAAGGTAGTAGAAAATATCGTCGCTGACTGTCTCAGAAAGCTATTTTTGGCACAAATAACAAAGAAGAGAAAGCTTCAGCTGTCTTCGTTGCGTACTGGTGGAAGCTACTGTTTGGACGAAGTGGAGGGTAAACTAAACAGTGGAGTGCATTGAACAATGGAATCATGTCGAATTGTGCACGTTCAGATCATTTCAAGCCACTGGAGAGAGGGATGGAGATCTGAACTGTCGCCACCACATGACAGAAGAATCCCCTGTCTCCCGAACTTCCAGAAGAGGAAAAGGCATCTGAATTCAGAAGCGAAACTTCAGAGAACATTTCTGATTTCCTCACAGCAAAAGGAGGAGAGTTGAGAGATTTCCTCTGACCAGTAACACTTGCTCCAGAGTTCAGAGCAACAGAATTGACAGCTTCATGATGCGAGCTTAACTTGCCAAGAACCAGCAAAGCAAAATCCATGTTCTGCCAACGAATCAACTAGGAACGCGGATAAAACAACCCAATCTCAAGACGAATCCCCCAAATCCGTCCGCCCAATTTCACCTCGAGCACACCCAGAAAGCAGAACACCGCCCAACCCAGTCCCCGAGCGCAATTGGACCACACAGAAGGGAGAAGGGAGAGAGAGGGGAAGCGGAGACGTACGTGGTGGAGGAGGGCCCGAGGAGCGGGTTCTCGCGGAGCGGCTGGAAGGAGAATCGCCGGAGGAATCCCGCGACGCAGCCGCCGCCGAGCGCGCTGCCGTGCCTGGGGCAGTCGTTGACCCACATCTCGACGACGAAGACGGCGACGCAGGCGACGATGACGGTGGGCACGAGCCAGGGCCACCACTTGCGGTCCCCGGCCGACTCGTACCCTCCGAACCCTCCCCCCGCCGCCGTCGCCGGCGCCGCCCGGCCCTTCCCCTCGCCGCCCCCCTCCATGCTGTCCCGCTGCTGGTCTCACGCGCTCGTAGCTGGCTCCGGTGACGCGATGTGATTTGCAAGCCGAGGACGGAAGGATGGGGAGGGGAGGAAGGAGCTGGAGTCAAGTGGCGCTGGCTGGCTCGCTCTCGCTCTCGCGCGCTCGGGGTAGTAGCTTGGAAGCGAGGGGACGGGGACAGGGAAGGAAATGATGCGCGGGGCCGGGGGAGGCGGACAGACAGAGACGGTGGGTGGGTGGGGCTGCGGCTGCGGGGGGGCCTGTGGCACGCTGGCGCGCGGGCCCCCGTGGGCGAGGGGGGCCACCGCGCGGTGAGGCGTTGCTGTCCGTCCGTCCGTCCCCGGGTGAGTGGTGTTTCGGTTCGCGTGGTGAAGTAGTACTAGTGGTTGTAACCGATCCGCGTGAGGAAGAAGGGAGCGCGGGAGACGTGAGAGGTGAGAGGATCAGGCGGCGGCGCCAAGCGCGTGGACGTGGAGGTGGACGCGGGGTGGAGCTGGGGTGGCGGGCTGCCGTTGGGCCAGGTGCCGCGCGTACGTGTGGGACGCGCCGCGCCGGTGGTCACGTCACCGGGCGCCGACGTGGAGTGCCAGCTTCTCGACGGGTCGCTCCGGTTCCGGTCTTGGTCTGCTACGGCGCAAGTTTCAGGGGCCGGTGCTTGCCGCCGGACCGCGCCGTAAATGAAACTTTTCTGGAGGCTCCTTCCTTCTTGTAGTTGTAGTACTGCTGCTGCTACGTTGCATGCATTCATTTCATGAGCGGGTACTCCCTCCGTTTCTTTTTACTCCGCATATAAGATTTGATAAAAGTCAAACTGCACAAGGTTTAACCAAATTTATATAAAAAAATATGAAACATCTACAATACTAAAACTATATAATATAAACATACGTTTCATGCTGCATCTGATAATGTTGATTTCATATTGTAATTGTTTATATTTTTTAATATAAAGTTAGTCAAACTCTATAAAGCTTGACTTTGACCAAACTTTATAGGACATGTCTAGTGGGCGACCGGCTGCCCACTAGTGCAACCGAGCGGTCGGCTGAAAAAGGAAACCCATGTCCACACGAAACAGAAAAGAAAGGGCCATCAAACCGACCGATCGACCGGCCACCAAACAAACCGATCGAGCGGCCACCAAACAGAAAACGCCCCACGTAGCCAGCTGTCCCCAGCTCGCACCCACGCCCCCGCTCGCCCCCACGCCTCAGCCCCTCCCACGCTATCTTCTTCTTCTTCTCCACGTCAGAAGCAGATCCAACAGAAATCGCCCCCAACCCTTCTTCCTCCTCCTACACAGCCGTTATGGGAGCCCCAAAGTAGAAGGAGCTGCTTCAAAATCTAAAGGGCAGGATGGTCAGAGCCATATCAGGCAGTAAGATCAAGCAGGTAAGCCCCCTCTGCACCTCTTCACTTCCCCCTTTCTTCTACTGCATAGGCATATGTAAACCCCATTCTCCATGGATCCATGGAGAATCTGCTTCAAAAAAGAGGTGAATCTGGCACATCACACCAGCCTACTTGATGTTACTGCTGGATGTGTTAAACATGCCAGAAACTACTTGATGCATGCCAAACAAGTTTCTACCACCTGGATGTGTTAAACAAGCCAACTAAAAACAAGTTCTCTGGCCAATTAAAACATGATTAAAGCCAACTCAACAAAGCATTGTAGCCAAAAACTAAACATGCATTCTACCAACTTGTAGTTATTGTTTGCAAAATGAACAAAAAAATCACTGCCCAATAGATATGTGCAACGAAAAATTCATAAATGTGCAACTGAACATGCATCCCAGCCAACTGAACCTATATTCTGGCAACTCGCCATGCATGCTAGCCAAAACTAAAACATGCATTGTACCCCACGTGCTTTCTGGCCAACTAAAAAACATGTATCCTGGCCAACTAAATATGTATCCTGACCAAGTAAACATGTATATTTGGCAATACATGTTTGTGAGTGAACACTTTGGAAAAACTGTAGTATATGTGCAAATAAAAAACATGTTTTCTGGCCAACTAAACATGCATGTTGGCTAAAAAACTGAGAAAATGTATCCTGGCCAACTGAGACATCTATTCTAGCCAACTGAATGCATTAACTGTCCAACTGAACATGCATGTTGCCCAAAAACTGAAATAAATGCAACCTGGCCAGCTGAGACATCTATTCTAGCCAACTAAAAACATTAAATGTCCAACTGAATATGTATGCTGGCCAAGTGGAAAGATGCATCCTGGCAATTGAGACGTCTATTCTAGCGAAAACCAGAAATCTATAGTGCAACAGGAAAAACACAAGAACTTTTGTCCATGGCTAATGAAGCCACAAACCATATTAACATATTCACACATATAATCTTGTCCCACGCATATATTCTGGTCCCACACCTATTGCAAACCATATTAATATATTCAAATATACCAGAACTAGAAACATAAACGACGATGAAAAATATAACTATAATCTGTCCTCCAATTCTTCTTTCTTCTTTTACCTGGATTTTCCTTCTCAAATGTAGCATCCAATTATGTGCAGAAAAATATGAAAAGAGCTCCTTGTGAAACGAAAACCTACAGATCATTGCAACAAAACAAAAAGGGAAAAAGTCAGAAAACTCTGTAGCAAAAAGAAGTCATGCTTTTGCCAGTTATTTACTGCAAACTGTGCAACTAACATAACAAATCTGTGCAAACAAAAAATTTCATAACTGTTATAATAAAGATTATGCTACGGTCATGTTGCTTTTGGAACTAAGATTATCACAAAATGGTGTGCAACTGCCTATTTACTAAGTTTTTAGGTTGTTTGAAACACTCTTTTTCTGTGGTTACCAACTGATGACATCAATTTCTTCTTTTTTATATGTGCAGGGAGTGTGTGGCAGCATCCAAAAACAAGGAAAAAAATGCTTGATCTCAATGAGTTGCCTCCAGACCTCAATGAGCTTCCTCATGATATGGATTAGCAGCAACCCAGCATACAACAAGGAAATTGGACAGAAAATGGTCGATCTGTTTACTACACGCAGGCAAGTTGTGATGGTAACCCTACGGGCCAAGACAATGTGGCAGGCCAGTCATCAGCCCGTGGTGCCCCTGTAGTGGTGTCTTTGCAGTCAGAGAGCCATACTCTTGATGACACAGGAACCGAGGCAAATGTTCCTGGTCCAACCAGGACTGAGCTAGGAGCTGGGGCTGTTGACGGAGCTGTGCAAGTAGAAGAAGGAGAGGATGAGGATGGTTCTCAACCTATGGAACCCTATGTTGGCATGAGGTTTGACAGCCTTCAAATTGCTAAGGATCACTACAACAGCTACGCACTACTGATGGGTTTCTCTATCAAGATGAACACCTCTAGACGGACACCCCGCACCAATGAATTGATAAAACAACAGTTTTGCTGCAACAAGTTTAAGAAGCCCAGAGCTGATGATGGAGGAGCTGAGGCTCCTCCTGTCCTGGACCCTATTCCAGATCCAAAATCTGTTAACAGTGATGAGGAGATGGAAGAAGAACCTCCAATATTTGCTGAAGAGGAGGCTGGTACTAGTAAGAAGAAGAAGAAGAAGAAGAAGAAGAAGAAGCGCAAACGTGAGACAATAAAGCAGATTGAATGCAAGGCGAAAATGTTGGTGAAGCTCATAGATGGGCGATGGGAGGTGACGCACTTTGTTCGTGACCACAATCATCCGCTCGTGAACAAACCTTCATTGTCCAAATACTTGAGATCCCACCGAGGCATATCACCTGATGAAAAGGAGTTTCTGCGCATCTTGTATAACTGCAACTTGACTATAGGTGTGGTGTTTTTCTATATCCCTTGAAGAATTAAGTTTCCCTCTAGGCAGTCCAGTGTGCAACTGTTATGGTACTACTGTGCAACTGAAATGTCTTAATTGTGCAACTGGTGTCCAACTTCCCATGCTTTTTGTATATCACTTTTGGTGCTTCTTGTGCAACTAGATTGTCTTTACTGTAAAACTACACAATGTCCTGTATGCAAAAACTGCAAAGTGTTTTTAAAAAGGTGCAGCTATGTGTCCATTTCCTGCGATTGTCTTCTGTGCCAACACGTGTCCTATTACTGTGCACCTGGATGTGCGCATTTGTGCAACTAAAAAAAGAATATACTGTTTGTTTTTGTATTATGCAGGACGAATGATGCATGTAATGGCAGAGTTCTATGGATCTGAGATGATGGTGCCGTTCGGACCAAAGGCAATAACAAATCTTTGTACACGTTTCCGTAGAGATGACACAAAGAAGGGTGATCTGATTGAGACAATTGCGCACTTCAAGGATATACAAAAAACCGATCCAGACTTCTTCTATAAGGTGAAATATGATGAAGAGGACAGAGTTGTCAACATATTTTGGGTGGATGGCTTAGCTCGAAAAGCTTATGCGGAGGCGTACCACGATTGCATATCGTTTGACACCACCTACATGACCAACATGTACAATATGATGTTCGCGCCCTTCATAGGAATAAACCGACATGGCCAATCTTTCATGCTGGGTTGCGCGTTTGTGAGGCAGGAGTTGGCATCGAGCTTTGATTGGGTCTTTGGAGCATTTCTAGAGGCTATGGATGGCAAACCTCCTGACAACTTCATCACCGATCAGGATGGTGCAATGAGGCAGTCAATACAGATCATCTTTCCAACCACCGTGCATCGCTGTTGTCGATGGCACATCATGAGAAAGGCTCAGGAAAAGGTTGGTTGGCTGCTGTGCCGGAATCCAGGACTCTCTGATGATTTCAACAAGTGTGTTGACTTCAGCTTCACTATAGACGAGTTTGAGTAGAATTAGGCTGGGTTAATGATGAAGTATGAGGCTATGACACACATGCACTTTGAGAAGTTGTATGAATACAGGTCAACTTGGGTGCCGTGCTACTTCAAACACAACTTCTTCCCCTTCCTCCAGTCTACACAACGTAGTGAGGGGTTCAAATCCGTCCTGAAAAGATATGTGAACCCACACAACTCAATGCTGAACTTCGTCAAGCAATATGAAAAAATCCGGAACCACATCCTTGCCAAGGAAGGCTGCAATGATTACAAGACAGAACACCTTGAGATTGAGTTGTGGTCCAACTTCCCAATAGAGAAGCAAGCTTACAAAACCTATACTAGGGACCTTTACCGCAAGTTTAGAGAAGAGTTTGAGCTGATTGGACGTTATAATGCATTCTAAGTTGGTGCTGATGTATTTGAGCTCAGACCGAACCAGGAATTTGTTGCCAAATATGGTTCTCGAAACTACTTGGTGCAGGCAAGGGTGGAGGAGGGTTTCTATTTGTGTGAGTGCTGTAAAATGGACAAGGACGGCATCCTCTGTTGCCACATCCTCAAGGTGTTCACCCATGTTGGAGTTGATGTCATACCGGAAAGGTACCTGCTAAGACGGTGGACACCTACTGCTATACCTAGTGCGCCAGGGACTGGTTATGAGCAACCGGATAAAATGCCTCCTTAATCAAAGAAGCAGATAAGGGAGAGGAACATGATATACGATTTTCGGAAACTAGCAAAGTTTGCGAGTGGTTCTGATCCAGCACAAGCTATTGTATACAAGCATATGCGTGCAGCACGTACCGAGATCGGCCACCTGAACAAGTCCAAGAAAAAGAAAAAACCGACTGCTGCAACGGGGCCATCAGATGATGGCAACCCTCGAGGACCTCCTCCACCTCCAGGCAGCAATCAGGGGGCTCATCATCCAGATAATTACCTGCCCCAACTCCTGATCTAACTAGGTGTGTAACTTCAGTTGCACACATCATTATGCCCAGTTGCACACACCATGGTAGCCACTTGAACAGAACATACTGCCTAGTTGCACACGCTGTGTTAGTTCAAGCATCAAGATAACACACCTAACTTATTTTTCCAGTTCTGGATATAGGTGATGTCAACCCTGAAGGACCTCCTCCCCCTCCTGGCTATACACGGCATCCTCCGCCACCTCCTCCCCCGCGTGCTCCTCCCAATGGCCCTACAGGCAGCACTCAGGGGGCTCATCGTCCAGGTAATTACCTGCCCCCAACTCCCCATCAAACTAGGTCTGTAACTCCAGTTGCACACATCATGGTGCTCAGTTGCACCGAACAGGCTACCTAGTTGCGCACGATGTGTTAGTTCGAGCATCAAAAGATAAACACAACTGACTTGTTTGTCCTGTTCTGCCTATAGGTGATGCCAACCCTCAAAGACCTCCTCCTCCGCCAGGCCCAACTAGCAGTGCCCTTTGTGCTACTCCCAATGGACCTACAGGCAGGACTCAGGGGGCTCATCACCCAGGTTAGTACCTTCACCGACTCCAAAACAAAAACAAGGGTGAGTGACTTTAGTTGCACATATCATAGTGCCCAGTTGAACAGAACATGCTGCCTAGTTGCGTGCGCTGTGTTAGTTTGAGGATCAAGCTAAAATCTAACTTGTTTTTCATGTTCTGCCCATAGGCGACTACAATCCAAGTACCATGACAGGCCATGCTACTGCAGGTGTTTTTTTCAACTTAACTTGCACACAGCAACTAATTAGTTGCACAAAATGTACTGTGTGGTTGCACAGAACATCAGTGCTGGTTGCACAATAACAAAAATACTAAACTTTTTATATGATTATTACATAAGTGATCGTGACGGTCCTACTACCCCGTTGGAGGCTGCATCCCTTGCACAAGCTTCTGATGATTTTGTGCCCAGGGATCCTCCAAGGTCTACTACAAAGGGTAGGGCAAAGAGTCGACGGTACAAATCGGCGCTGGAGCTACACCCAAAGAAGAAAAACAAATGCAGCTAGTGCCAATCTACAGAGCACACTGCTGGTCTGTGTCCACTCAGGCTCCTGTGATTCTGTTTCCTCATTTGTAACTTTGGAACAAAAAAGGAAAATAATGATGTTTTTTAGCAATGTTGGCACCAAGTGGACACATTCAGCATCTATTATTCCTCTTTATCTAATTTATGCTGCTTGCATTAGTTCATGCACTGTGTAAAAAAGTTGCTATTTGTGCCTTTGTTGGCGACTGGTTAAATATTTAGTTGTTGAACAATTGTATATCCAGTGCTCCTAATGTATCAACAAAAGTGATGATATTGAGTTGCAAACGCAATTACTAGTAGTGTGCAACTACAAAATCTGCTTAAAAAATTGTACAAACCATCAACTTCCTCCATGGAGCAGAAAAAAGAAAAAATAGTACTGACCTACTCCTTGTCGTATCTCAGCAACTTCCTCCATGGGGCGGTGTTGTGAACATTGGTGACCCAATCATATGCCAGCTTCTTCCTGATGTTGAGTACTTTCTTGGGGTCGTAGTTGGGCAGTTGGCTACCATTCCACTCGGTGGCGTTAAGCAGTGCGAACAACCCACACTCATTACTGCAAAATGGGCAAAAAAAATTGTCACATAAAATTAAAACCAAATAAAGGTAATGCACTCTATGCAACTGCTTATGTCCTACTGTGCAACTGCTTCTGTTCTACTGTGCAACTGCTTATGTCCTACTGTGCAACTGCTTGTGTCCTACTGTGCAACTGCTTGTGTTCTACTGCAACTCATTATGTGCCACTGTGCAACTGCTTACGTGCCAGTGTGTAACTACTTATGCGTCACTCTGCAACTGGCTAGATAATCCATTAGAAACTCATAAAAATGATAAAACAGATTGAAGACTAGTATTGTGTCTTAAAAATACTAAAGATTGCACATGTAGAAAAATTTAAAAACTACAAAATGATGGTATATGATTGAGAAGGAATGAAATGCTTATTGTCTTACTTGCCGAGCTGCTTCGGTACGTCAATGTCAATAATCTGGAAGTGCTCGATGCTGAACTTTGGGTAATGCTTCCTCCATAGCTGGCGTACTGCCCCCGCGATGGTAGAGGCGGTGTTCATCAGCTCAATGTTGTCCAGTGTCCTGCTTGAATCAAGAACTTCGAAGCGTCCGTCCCTCAAGTTGACACTGAAGACCCAATAATGCCTCCCTCCGTTCTTATCGGTTACATCAGCGCACTCGAGCACTGGCAGCATGACCTGCAAGCGTGAACGATTTCAGACACAAATACAAGCTATAGCTAAGAAAAACAGTAAAAGACTTGGTCAAGTTAAAAACAGGTTGCAACAAGTATCTACCAACTAACAGATGTGTCATGTGCAACTGGACATGCTGTGGGTGCCAACTAAAAAAAGATTGATCATGTGGGCACAACACTCACCAAGTCTTTCTTGTCGAGACGGTTCTTGTAATCAAATTTCTTGTTTATCTCATTCACATTGTGGATCTCTTGCTGTAAATTTATCTGCAGAGATTATAAAACATGGCTCAAAACTCCTTAGTAGGTGAAAGGCCTCCCTCAAATGGTCAACGAAAAAAGTGCTACAGAACAAAGATGAGGATAAAAAGAAGGTTTTGGAAAAACTTAAAGAAAACCTCAGTGGCATAACAACCTTCTTTGACCCTTCTGATAAGTTATCCATGATGTATAAGATTCCAGTCTCAATAACAATTTTTGACAACCATTGAACCGGCTTCATCGAATCAACTAACTCCTTTAAAGAAATGTAGAAAGCACCATACCTGATTATCTCAGGGCTGATTATTTTCTGAAAGCAATAAAAAGACAAGTTAGCTCGAAGGGTCACAGCAGCAAAAAAAATGTGCATGAAATTGAAAACAGAACAGTGTGCAACTAAAAGCCCTGTTCTGTGCAACATGCTATGCTTTCTGTGCAACTAAGTGGCTGTTCCTATGCAACTGAAAAAGATATGTATGTAGGCTATGGGGAGTTAGTTTACCTGGTAGCTCCATCATCTGCTCCTTTGTGATGCCTGACCCAATACAAGAGGGCAGCGTAAAGCTTGTTCACTGCCTCATTGGTGCTGAAAGTCTTCTTCTTGTTGTAGTCGATGAATGGAGACCTTTGAGATGTTGCGGGCCTTATTACCCTCCTCTGTCTTCGTGCAATAGGTGGTCCCGAAGAATGGCTCATGCCAGCTTCTGGTTCTGCGCATATCGGGGTGTGGCAATTCTCTGGCGAACCAACATCTAGCTCTTGAGCTATTGCCTTGCCAGCATCAGCAGCATCACATCCTTCATTCACAGCTGCTAGGTCCAACTCACACTCATCAATGCAAATTATACCGGCTTCCGCTGTTTCTGTTGCCAGAGCAGGTGCTGGAGCATCACCATCTATGCCGAGGTCAAAAGATGGTGCATCGCAGAACCCGTCACCATGATAAGACTTTGATCTTCGTAAGGGTTCAAGAACCAGGGCATCTCCTTGCGACACAAACACGGGTGCATCGTTCACTGACTTGGTTCGCAATAGTGTTGTAGTTGGCGGCCTTGGAGGCTTGCACCTACTTATAATGTTGAACACCTCCTCTTGTGTTAATGGTTGCTGAAAGTCAGCTCTTGGGGACAGCACTTTGATAGTTGGATCACCTCCTTTTGTGTTTGACATTGAAGCATCTCTATGAGTAGGCACCTTGGGGCTTGCAGTTGCAGTGGTGCCTTCCTGACCAGTTGTGGTGGTTTTGACTGTGACCATGCTGCTAACTGACACATCAGTTGGCACACTGGTATATGTAGTTGGCATCTTTCCAGTCTGAGTTAGCAGCAACCTAGCAGAACTTGGCACCCCTGCATCAATGGCTGCGGCTCGCAGTTCTCTCTCGTCTCTGAACCCCAAACCTTTTGTGGCATGTTCCCCCTTTGTGCCCCTGGCAAACTTGACAATCTTCTCCTTAGGTGGTTTTGGTGGAACTGTTGAAAGGGGAGTCTTCCCCTTAATCTGTTGAACTTCTGTGACATTGGTTGGCTCTCTGCTCACTATAGTTGGCATATCAGTTTGAAGCACAGCTTCCTTGACCATATTTACTTCAGTATCTGCACTCACCATCTTCTCCTTGGTTTGAAGCAACTGCAGATTCTTCTTCATTGAAACTGCTTTACGCTTCTGGACAACGTGAGGGTTTGCCATGGATGATGCCTTACTCTTGCTGGAGCTTAGGTCTGGGAGCTGCTTTAAATATTCCTTATATTTTTCCTTTGAATGAACCCAGTCAAGATCCTTTCCTGCTTCCTCCATGTCAATTTGATTCTTTTCATGATCACTTGATAAGAACAGGCTCTTGTCAATGGCAAAGTTGATCTTTTCACACATATCTTTGTCGCTGAAATCTGGCATGAGAAAGGTGGTTGGCAAAGCTGGCTTCAAGTTGCAGAGCTTGAACATATCAATGCTGCCCTGAGACTCTGCTTCGTCATTTTTATTTGACTTCGGCAAATCCTTGTCTTTCCAGCAAGTTTTGTCAATCAACATCTGTAGTGTGCTCCTGCTACTCAATGAATTGCTGCTGCTCGCAGGGGTGGCAGAAGTGCTAGTACTCCTGGATGTGTTGCCACCTATACCACCAGAACCAGGGGCGTTGTCATCATCATCGTCATCGCTGTTGTCGCTGCCTCCATTGGATCCCCCTTTATCATCACCATAACCATCCTCGTCTTCTTCATCATCGTCTTCTTCCCTCTCACTGCCATCAGCTGCTGCGCCTTTGTCTTCTCCCCTCTCACTGCCATCAACTGCTGCCCCTTTGTCCCTGCCCCCTCTTTGGCCTCACCTTCTTCTTCCTCCTCCTCTGCATCACTATCTTCTTCCTTGTCCTCCTTCTCTCCTTTGTCCTCTTCTTGTTTGTCCTCCTCCTCCTCCTCTTCCTCTTCCTCCTCCTCCTCCTCCTCCTCCTCTGCATCTTCTTCATTGTCATCCTCATCCTTGTCCTCCTCCTCCGATTCATCTGCATCTGTGTCCTCGTCGTCGTCAGCATCTATCACTGCTTCCATTTCCTCATCTTCTTCTAACTCATCCTCAACAAACTCTTCTTCTTCTTGTATAGTTGACCCCCGTTTCTTTCTTTTTGGAGCACGGCGTGACGCCCCAGTTTGCATTGATGGCTACTGTACGTAAGGATCAATATCTGATTCCTCGTCATCGATCTTGGCAACTGCTTCAATGAAGGTGCCAACCTGTTCAGTTATAGCCTTGCACAGCTCATTGACCACTTTCGCAATCTTTGCCCTTTTCTGCATCAACACAAAAAAGATTCAGTACTGATTCAGTTAGAAAAAATAATAAAAAGTAAAAATGTCTGTAACTGACCATGATGTGATAAGCAAAAACGACTAATACACACTTTCTGGCCAACTAAAAACATGATTCTAGCCAACTACACATGCACTGTGGCACAAACTAAAAAACATGCATTCTGCCAAAAGTTGATGACAATGGTTGTAAATGAACACTTTAATTGTCCAAAAAACATGTGCAACTACAAAAGCTTATATGTGCAACTAAACATACATCACAGCCAACTAAATTCTGTATTCTCGCAACTACAAAAGTTATACATGTCCAACTGAACATACATCCCAGCCAATAGAAAAATATTGGTAAGTGATACAAGTTTCTGTATGCAAATCACTAACCTGCGGATTGTATGTTATTGGTAACTTGGATGCCACGAATGCTTCAGCTTGCAAAATTCCACCAAACAGTGGTGTCTGCTCCATGCCTCTATACTCCTCTTTAAGCTGATGTGAAAAAAAGAGAAACAGAAAATAACAAGGTTATCAAAATAGATTTGTGTGTTGAACGAAACCACACATTACAACCTGTGCAACTACAACAAGATACTGAGGTAGACAAATTCAACTATACATATATGAACTGAACAAAGACACAAAAATTGTGCAACACACATGGCACCTAAAAAAAGTTTCTACCAACTAATGCAACACATCTGTGCAACAAGATTAGTAAAACTGTGCAACTTAAAAAAGATGGTGTGCCAATTTAAAATGAACATGTGTGCAAATTGCCAAACTTAAAGCTACAATCTGTGCAACTACATGCATTGTTATGCCAACTGATGATAGTTTTCTGTGCAATTTTCAAAAAGAGTGACCAGACATCAAAAGAACATAGAGGGAAGACACTGTTGGAAAAAAATAAAAAAGAACTCACTTGTAATTTGCCGAACACACCAGGAGAGATAGTATCCTTCTTGATCACCTTGGCAATTAGAGTACTATCACATGCATTCGATCGTATCGCGTAGTTGCTTACTGGGATGTCATGTACGAGCGCATCAAGGTATAGTATCTGCACCAGACCCAAACAAAAGAAAAAGCCAAGTTCAGTTATTGTTATGAGAATTTCAGCAAACTATAACTGCACAGAAAGAACAGGAATAGATGGAAAAAATGGTCGTTTTCACTAACCATCAAGTGATACAAGCAGCAGCAGACAGTTTGCTTCTCCTGGTCCATGTTCCGGAAAGCTTCGTTAATGTGTTCTACTACAAAGAGGCAGATGTTTGTATTCTTTACCATTTGATGATCTAGCACAAGTCCATAACACTTTGGGCTGAGCTTCAAGGCCGTGGTTGGTGCTAGAAAAGTGTTGAAGGCAACCGCAAGCCAGGCCATAAAGAATGTGTCATCCATTCTTCCAGCCATATCCTGAATCATCTTGAGCCATGTGGTGATCTGGGGATGAGAATTTCCAGTTATGTTGAAAGCCTGTCTGAATCTCCTAGTGGCATCCTTGTCAACTAAATATCTGACTTTTTGACCCCTGTTTGGGAGATCAAATACCCTCTGAACACTGTCAGCATCGACACGGATCCTTCCCCTTCCTGGGAAAACCATTTTAGAGGTCTGTGGCTGGTAGGACTGCACCAGGAACTTAGTGAGGTCCGCTGGAAGTGTGTGTGATAAGTTCAATAGCCCCCCGAACAACCTCGAAACTAGCTCTGATTTCTGTAGTGGGGTTAGAGAGGCGTTGAAATTTGCAAAGCGCGCTGGTGATGCCCTTATCATGCCTGCTTGTGATGGTCGCTCCACATCTTCCCCTGGAGCCACCTCAACTCCTTCACCGCTGCCCTGTTGATTAGAAAATGAAAGCATTACACAAACATTAAACACAAGAGAAAAAACAAGAATGAAAAAAAACTAGCAATCATCATTTGGATTAGTATTAGAATGAGCTATATATTCATAAAATGGATCATGCCAACTAATATGATGTATTTGTGCAACTAATAAAGCTCATGAGGACAACTGCAAGACTGCCAGTGTGCAACCTTCAAAAAAATAAAAAAAGAACGAGACCTGGCAGCTACAAAAAGTTCTAGTGAATGTGCAACAATAAGAAATGATACTGCAACACAAGAAAAACAGTAAAAAAGGTTTGCAAAGAACTATTCAAATAGCTCATAAACACACAAAAAAAACCCACATACCTCAGCATCTGCTGCGGAAGATGCGACAGCTTCTCCAGCAACTGCTGCCTGCACAAAAAAATGACCACTGATGTCAACTATGAAAAGATGCCAACTAGTGAACTACAAGATGCCAACTAATGCCAACTAATGTCAACTGTATTTAAATCAATATGACTAGAGATGTCAACTACAAAAGGTTGTTATTGACAGACTAAAAACAAAAATAGTGGTCCGAACTTATAACACCCTCGATGCGGCTATATCTCCCACGTGTCGAAGCACGACCTAGAGGCATAACCGCATTGAAAGCAATGTCGCAAGTGAGGTAATCTTCACACAACCCATGTAATACATAAGGGAAAGAGATACAGAGTTGGCTTACAATCGCCACTTCACACAATACATGAATAAAGCATTACAACATCCAAATACAATCAAGGTCCGACTACGGAACCAAAATAAAAGAAGACCCCAAATGCGACAAGGTCCCCGATCGACCCCAACTGGGCCCCACTACTGATCAACTAGAACGAAACAACATAAAGAACAAGATCTTCATCGAGCTCCTCCTTGAGCTTGGTTGCGTCATCTGCACGGACCCATCGGCACCTGCAAGCTGGTTTTGGAAGTATCTGTGAGCCACGGGGACTCAGCAATCTCGCACCCTCGTGATCGAGACTATTTAAGCTTATGGGTAAGGTAAAGGTATGAGGTGGAGCTGCAGCAAGCGACTAGCATATATGGTGGCTAAACATACGCAAATGAGAGCGAGAAGAGAAGGCAAAGCACGATCGATAAAAGTATGATCAAGAAGTGATCCTAAAACAACCTACGTCAAGCATAACTCCAACACCGTGTTCACTTCCCGGACTCCGCCGGAAAGAGACCATCACGGTTACACACACGGTTGATGCATTTTTAATTAAGGTCAACTTCAGGTTTTCTACAACCGGACGTTAACAAATTCCCATCTGCCCATAACCGTGGGCACGGCTTTCGAAAGTTCAAATCCCTGCAGGGGTGTCCCAACTTAGCCTATCACAAGCTCTCACGGTCAACGAAGGATATTCCTTCTAGCGGGAAGACCCGATCAGACTCGGAATCCCGGTTACAAGACATTTCGACAAGGTAAAACTAAACCAGCAACACCGCCCGAATGTGCCGACAAATCCCGATAGGAGCTGCACATATCTCTTTCTCAGGGCACACTCAGATTGTCCTAGGTACGGGTAGGCCAGCCCAGCGTTGCCCCTGGTGGCCACCGGCAGCTGACAGGTTGGACCAACACTCAGAGGAGCACTGGCCCGGGGGGGTTAAAATAATGATGACCCTTGAGTCTGCAGAACCAAAGGGAAAGAAAAGTCTAGGCGGCGAATGGTAAAACCAATGTTGGGCATTGTTGGAAGAGTTTTATTCGAGGCGAACTGTCAAGGGGTTCCCATTATTACCCAACCGCGCAAGGAACACAAAATCCGGGAACATAACACCGATATGACGGAAACTAGGGCGACAAGAGTGGAACAAAACACCAGGCATAAGGCCGAGCCTTCCACCCTTTACCAAGTATATAGATGCATTAATTAAATAAGATATATTGTGATATCCCAACAAGTAAACATGTTCCAACAAGGAACAACATCTCCATGTTCCAACAAGGAACAAACTTCAATCTTCACCTGCAACTAACAACGCTATAAGAGGGTCTGAGCAACGCGGTAACATAGCCAAACAACGGTTTGCTAGGACAAGGTGGGTTAGAGGCTTGGTTCAACAATATGGGAGGCATGATAAGCAAGTGGTAGGTATCGCAGCATAGGCATAGCAAAAGAGCGAGCAACTAGCAAGCAAAGATAGAAGTGATTTCGAGGGTATGATCATCTTGCCTGAAATCCCGCAAGGAAGAAGAACGAGCCCATGAAGAAGACGAATGGACGTAGACGAACGGTTCCTCACAAACACGACGTTATCGGAACCAACCCGAAGAAGCAACACCGGAAAGAAGCAAACAACACAGTAAACAACCACGACATGAACATGGCATGATGCACAACCAAGTATGATGCATGTCCGATTTAATGAGGCATGGCATGGCAACATGCACAAACAATACTACAAGTTAAATGGAGCTCAATATGCATCGGGATGCATATTGACAAAACACCACATGACGTATTTAGTTTGATCTTGTTTATGTACCCAACAATATTAAATGTTGTTAAACATGGCAAGAGGGTGAAGCAAATGTAAACTACCTATCTAGGCAAGTTTAAATGTGGCCGGAAGCAACAAACAACAATTCCGGTAAATCCCCATATGCATATATTAGGTTTGGTGCTGTTCTGCCCTAAACATAATTTTAGAGTTGTTAAACATGCTAGATGAGTGCAACATGTTAAACTAGGCATTTTCCACCCCATTTACATATAAAGTTTGTTAAATTTGGAGCTACGGTTCATTAGTTATGAATTAAGTCATTTTAGCATGGCATAGGAGCAAATTTAATCAAACATCATTTTAAACATAGATGAAAGTTGGATATTATTAAACTAGACAAAATTTTAGACAAGTTTCATATATAAAGTTTTTACATGTGATGCTTAGTTTGTGAGTAATGAAATGCATGAAGACTAGGGTGTTTTCTGCAAAACAGGCACTCTCTGGAAAATAGCTAAATTCGCAGTAGCAGGAAAAAAAACAGAACGGGCTACATCTGAAATAGCCCACTTGGCGGCTTGCAGCTCACCTAGCTGGGCTCAGCCCAGGTCGGTGGAGGCGGCCCAGGGGGTGCTGGAGCAGGCCGCTGGAGAGAGGTGGTGCTGGGCCTGGCAGCTCTGGGCCACGGCGGGCCTACGAGCGGAGCGAGCAGCTCCTGCCCGTCATCCTCATGCCCCCGCGCGAGCCAGGAGGAGGAACGACAGTCATGGTGGCGGATGACGGCGGCTCACCGACGGGAAGGCGCAGAGGAGGATCTGGGGCGTGGATCCGGGCGTGGAACAGCGGGAAAAGGATGGATCCACCTCGGATCCGACGAGGCAGGGCGTTCATGGCGCGGATGGGGCTCCTCCTGTGAAGATGATAGAGAGAGTTCATGAGGGAGAGAGGGCAAAGAGGAAAAATGAGAAGAGGAGAGGGAGCTGGATCGGCCTAGGAGGTCCTCCGGTGGAGCTTGACGGCGACGGGATCTCCGGTGGCCGCCGGCGATGCTGACGGGGTGCGGCACAGAAGCGAGGTGGCGCTCGGGGCGGAGGCTGTTGCCTCGATCCAGATTGGATCGAGCGCTACGGGAGGAGCAGCGGAGCGCTTCGAGCGAAGATGGGCTTCCAGGGCCCCGATCCGGATCCTGGCGGGCCCGCGGGCTTCGCGGCGGCACGGAGAGACCAGGGGCGACGTGGAGGCGCGGGAGCGGCCCTGAGCGGCGGCGCAGGTGGTGGCCAGCCCTGTGGGGCGGCGCCAAGTGGCGAGGAGGGGCTGGAGCGGCGCGGAAATTGATGGGGGAGGGCGCTAGAGGTAGGTGGAAGGCTAGGGGTGCCCAAAAATGGCAAGGGGACTGTTTAAATAGGGTAGGGGTTAGGGTTTGGTGGGTTTGAGGCCGTTTTCGGACCCTCGGATCGCGATCATGCGGCTTCGGGCAGAGGGGGACTAGATGGACTGCAGGTGGGCTGGGCAGAGTGCGATGAGCTGAGAGGATAGAAGAGAAAGCAGCCCGACAGCTGTTTCCGGAGACCGAAAACGTCCGACGTAAAGACCGACTATAATGTCGCTATAGTTATCCGTTGGGGCATCGAACGAACTCCGATTGCGATGAAACTTGACAGGCGGTCTACTGACAATAAAACAACACCGCACGCCAACTTTCATCCCATTCCGAGAACCTTTCCGGCCACTTATAAAATACTATTTCGGACATGCCGCGGGCGCGTGCGAGTGTGTCTGGACTCAGAACGAACAACGGAAGGAACGAGGAGGCCGGGACGGATGCAAGTTTTAAAATATGATGATGCAATGCACATGATGACATGACAAGATGCAACACGCAAGCGAATGACAAGGCAACAGCAACGAATAATCTGGGGAACACCTGGCACATCGGTCTCGGGGCGTTACAACACTCCACCACTACGAGAGGATCTCGTCCCGAGATCTAGAATGGCACCGGAGGGAAAAACAGAAGAGAAAGAGAAGAGGTAAAACTAAGTTGCTTCTTTGACAAACAAGTGAAACCAAAGAACCTTGAAAAGGTTGAGCAAAATGAAAGAAAGAAAAACAATGGAGAAGAACAAAGTTGAAAGCACTCCGTTAAGAAAGAGGAATAAGAAAGAACCGATTCGGGTAGCACTTCGGTTGAAAAGAGATGAAGACTTGATAAAATGAGAGAGCTTGAGCAAAAGGGGCATAATACTCCGATTAAATGGATAAACCAAGAAAAGAACACGATCCTGACAAAACAAGAAGATGTGTTGAAGAGAGAAACATCACAACGCCTCCGGAAGGAAGAAATAGAAGATATACAATTGAAATAAAAGAATGGGGAAGAAACTGCCAAGTTGTTCCACAATTGAGCTTAAAAAGGCATCCTTAGGAGAATGGTCGAACGGGGTTGTTGGAACACCAACAACGGAAGGACAAGCTTGAGGTGGGCTTATAGAAGACATCTCAACATTATGAGGTGACAACTTGCCACTCACGGAAAAGATTTGATTGGATTTATAAGACAAGGGGACGAGAAACTATTTCACCGGGAGGATAAATGAAGAACTTGGGTCATTTATAAGCACCATAAATAGCAACAATCCTTAGGGAAAGCTTTAGGTGAAATATAACCCAAGATAACTCCAACGAAGGGATTGATGGATTTAAAGATACCTCATTCTTAACAACATGTGAATCATGAAGCATGAACTCAAATTATCAAGAATGACGTAATACCACCTCCAATGATGCGGAAGAAAGGAATTGCACTCCGGATTGCAAAATGAAAAATGCTTGAGCTCCTTAAAAGAATCTTGATGAAAACTTCGAGAAGGAAATAAATCCTTGATGAACCATCATGTAGAACCTTCATGAAGAACTCTGGTAAAAGAAAGGAATAAAAAGAAAGAGACGTTGGAAACTGAAGGTGAAACCTTGCAATGATTACATGGATCTTCGTGATGAGATAAAGCGGAAAAACTGGAGCTCTGGAAAAAAAGAAGAACAAAAGAGATCAAGAATTTGATGAACCTCCGGAATAAGGAATTAATCACTTGGATGGAACAAGAATAAGAATTACGTTATGCGTATCCTTCACCAATTTTAATTGATGACAAGCAACGGATAGCATACAACTTATTCTGTTAGAAAGGATTAAGAGAGATATAAATCAAATTTGAGAAAAGGCTTCAACGAACCACCGTTAGGATTTGAAAGAACGAATGAATTGATATGATAATCAAGGAAGAGAACTCTTGAACGAACCACCGTAAGAATTGAAAAAGAACAAATAAAAGATAATGAATCACCGGGAAGAATTTGCAAATGAACGAAGATGCTTGAGAGAATCTAGATACATGAGAACGAAGGGATCACGAACTGATTAGAGATCACTTGAACGAAGCACCGGTAAGATTTGGAGAACCATAGCTGAAAGTTGTGAATGAATAACCCTGAATTGATGAACTCCGGATAACAAACTGAGAATACTCTTGAATTGCTCCGGGTGGGTGAAAAGAATTCCCACAATCGAAAATAATTATGAGAGGATGGCAACAAGCTAGAATCACGAATCTTGAAGAGAATGGAGCAAGATTTAAGAGAAACTCTTCTTTGGTCTTGAAATGTTGAGCGTGACGACGAGAAAACACCACCAAGAATTGTTGAGATACTCCTGAATGAAAATTAGAAAGGTTGAGCCAACGATGGAAAGAATTTGAAAGATCTTGGAGAAAGACATTTGACTGATGATAAATCATTCTTACGTCAATCTTTGAAATGAATTTGAAAAACTCCGGGAAAATAAGAAGAGTCAGGTAAGATCCTGGGAAAAGACCTGTGGGTTAGGGCCCACTCAAAAGATACACCGTTGAAATGATCAAAGGAGAGATTGCACCGGTTGAATTAAAAGGCTTGCATGAGATAACATCCTCAAAATAGCTTGAACGGATTAAGAGTGGAAACACGAATCTTCTGAGATATCTTTAGCACTCCGGAACAAAAGAATAGCAAGCGGGGAAAATTAAGAGGTGCACCGGCATAAATAGGCATTGGGCAAAAAGAAAAGGAGTATGCTCAATACCAAAGCTTGAATTAAATCTATCGGAGAAGAAAAAGAATGATGAAAGATGAGCTAGTAGAACATCTTCATGGAAAACACCGGGTAAGAACATTGACGGAAAAAGGAATGGAGAGACTTCACAATAATAAAAGGATACTTGAATAAGAAATCTGAGTCCTCGAAGAAGAAGGGTGGGTGGGTGGGAAAAACAAAGACAACTTGGAATGGATGAAACAAACACCGTTGAGAAGACTTGAGTTGATCTTGCGAATGTTGAAGTGATCGGATCCACTTGAAGAGAAGCACACCGGTTAAAAAGGATTGACAAAAACAATCTTGATGATCAAGAAGGATTGGTATTCACATCGGAGTATGAGAACACCGCTTAAGAACAGGTATGGAATCAACATTTGACTTCAAAGCAACTCGAATACCGCAACTCAAAACAAAACAAGGATTGGCTTGCCGAATAAGCCGGAACAAACATATGATAGAGATTTCGTCCGAAGTTTTCGTGGTGGGGCCTACACGGGCTCGATCGTACAGCACCATCATGTACAAGGCAGTGCACATGACATACGAAGCGTCCCCGAGTCGGCATAGCCAAGAACTCTTTAAGACACAACGAGACCACTGTAAAACCAACCGTGGATAGGCGGACCACTAGACGTCGAACCCCAATTTCATATCATACATCTGTCGGAAAGATATCCTAAGAGCTACTTGATTTCCCACTTATAAACTCCCGAAATTTTCCCAGATATGCAATCAGGTGTTGGGGATACAGGGGAAGCATAATATCTCACCCAAACTAACAAATCCTACATCCAGCTGTATCCATCCTTCAACACATAACCAAGAAAAACTTCGGAAATCGTCTACCTCAACCTTCAAAAAGCATCCGTTATACAAGTTATGGCAATACTCCCGAACTCCCGACCCAGTACTGGGTGGCGTCGAGGTTATCTCACCAACAACTGCATAAAAGAGATTTTCGATGTCGGCGAACTAAACTCAGGTATTCCAGAACTGCAACGATAAAATTGTGACGACAACACCTCGGATCTCAACTCCCCGGGACACTGCCACAACCCCTAAATGACAGGAGGCACCAAGAACAATGTTCTCGTCACAAATCCATCGGAACGATTCCAAGATACCTGCGTGATCCTAAAAAAAATAGTGAAATTTGAGAAGAGAAGAGTCAAAACTCTACGTCAGGATGCCTTACCAGAGCGATGAAGGGACTGGGGAGTAAAAAGAATTCCTAAACTCTCCGATATATAATTCCTAAAAGACTCAAAACATTTTTTCTAGACTCAACAACGGCTTCTAATTACGATCAAGCAGTGGGGGCTCCTAAGGTCGGGGAAGGCTCTGATTACCAACTTATAACACCCTCGATGCGGCTATATCTCCCACGTGTCGAAGCACGACCTAGAGGCATAACCGCATTGAAAGCAATGTCGCAAGTGAGGTAATCTTCACACAACCCATGTAATACATAAGGGAAAGAGATACATAGTTGACTTACAATCGCCACTTCACACAATACATGAATAAAGCATTACAACATCCAAATACAATCAAGGTCCGACTACGGAACCAAAATAAAAGAAGAACCCCAAATGCGACAAGGTCCTCGATCGACCCCAACTGGCCCCCACTACTGATCAACTAGAACGAAACAACATAAAGAACAAGATCTTCATCGAGCTCCTCCTTGAGCTTGGTTGCGTCATCTGCATGGACCCATCGGCACCTGCAAGCTGGTTTTGGAAGTATCTGTGAGCCACGGGGACTCAGCAATCTCGCACCCTCGCGGTCAAGACTATTTAAGCTTATGGGTAAGGTAAAGGTATGAGGTGGAGCTGCAGCAAGCGACTAGCATATATGGTGGCTAAACATACGCAAATGAGAGCGAGAAGAGAAGGCAAAGCACGATCGATAAAAATATGATCAAGAAGTGATCCTAAAACAACCTACGTCAAGCATAACTCCAACACCGTGTTCACTTCCCGGACTCCGCCGGAAAGAGACCATCACGGTTACACACGCGGTTGATGCATTTTTAATTAAGGTCAACTTCAGGTTTTCTACAACCGGACGTTAACAAATTCCCATCTGCCCATAACCGCGGGCACGGCTTTCGAAAGTTCAAATCCCTGCAGGGGTGTCCCAACTTAGCCCATCACAAGCTCTCACGGTCAACGAAGGATATTCCTTCTAGCGGGAAGACCCGATCAGACTCGGAATCCCGGTTACAAGACATTTCGACAAGGTAAAACTAAACCAGCAACACCGCCCGAATGTGCCGACAAATCCCGATAGGAGCTGCACATATCTCTTTCTCAGGGCACACTCAGATTGTCCTAGGTACGGGTAGGCCAGCCCAGAGTTGCCCCTGGTGGCCACCGGCAGCTGACAGGTTGGACCAACACCCAGAGGAGCACTGGCCCGGGGGGGTTAAAATAATGATGACCCTTGAGTCTGCAGAATCCAAGGGAAAGAAAAGGCTAGGTGGCGAATGGTAAAACCAATGTTGGGCATTGCTAGAAGAGTTTTATTCGAGGCGAATTATCAAGGGGTTCCCATTATTACCCAACCGCGTAAGGAATGCAAAATCCGGGAACATAACACCGATATGATGGAAACTAGGGCGACAAGAGTGAAGCAAAACACCAGGCATAAGGCCGAGCCTTCCACCCTTTACCAAGTATATAGATGCATTAATTAAATAAGATATATTGTGATATCCCAACAAGTAAACATGTTCCAACAAGGAACAACATCTCCATGTTCCAACAAGGAACAAACTTCAATCTTCACCTGCAACTAACAACGCTATAAGAGGGGCTGAGCAACGCGGTAACATAGCCAAACAACGGTTTGCTAGGACAAGGTGGGTTAGAGGCTTGGTTCAACAATATGGGAGGCATGATAAGAAAGTGGTAGGTATTGCAGCATAGGCATAGCAAAAGAGCGAGCAACTAGCAAGCAAAGATAGAAGTGATTTCGAGGGTATGATCATCTTGCCTGAAATCCCGCAAGGAAGAAGAACGAGCCCATGAAGAAGACGAATGGACGTAGACGAACGGTTCCTCACAAACACGACGTTATCGGAACCAACCCGAAGAAGCAACACCGGAAAGAAGCAAACAACACAGTAAACAACCACGACATGAACATGACATGATGCACAACCAAGTATGATGCATGTCCGATTTAATGAGGCATGACATGGCAACATGCACAAACAATACTACAAGTTAAATGGAGCTCAATATGCATCAGGATGCATATTGACAAAACACCACATGACGTATTTAGTTTGATCTTGTTTATGTACCCAACAATATTAAATGTTGTTAAACATGGCAAGAGGGTGAAGCAAATGAAAACTACCTATCTAGGCAAGTTTAAATGTGGCCGGAAGCAACGAACAACAATTCCGGTAAATCCCCATATGCATATATTAGGTTTGGTGCTGTTCTGCCCTAAACATAATTTTAGAGTTGTTAAACATGCTAGATGAGTGCAACATGTTAAACTAGGCATTTTTCCACCCCATTTACATATAAAGTTTGTTAAATTTGGAGCTACGGTTAATTAGTTATGAATTGAGTCATTTTAGCATGGCATAGGAGCAAATTTAATCAAACATCATTTTAAACATTTTAAACATAGATGAAAGTTGGATATTATTAAACTAGACAAAATTTTAGACAAGTTTCATATATAAAGTTTTTACATGTGATGCTTAGTTTTGTGAGTAATGAAATGCATGAAGACTAGGGTGTTTTCTACAAAACAGGCACTCTCTGGAAAATAGCTAAATTCGCAGTAGCAGAAAAAAAACAGAACGAGCTACATCTGAAACAGCCCACTTGGCGGCTTGCAGCTCACCTAGCTGGGCTCAGCCCAGGTCGGTGGAGGCGGCCCAGGGGGTGCTGGAGCAGGCCGCTGGAGAGAGGTGGTGCTGGGCCTGGCAGCTCTGGGCTTACGAGCGGAGCGAGTAGCTCCTGCCCGTCATCCTCGTGCCCCCGCGCGAGCTAGGAGGAGGAACGACAGTCATGGCGGCGGATGACGGCGGCTCACCGGCGGGGAGGCGCAGAGGAGGATCTGGGACGTGGATCCGGGCGTGGAACAGCGGGAAAGGATGGATCCACCTCGGATCCGACGAGGCAGGGCGTTCATGGCGCGGATGGGGCTCCTCCTGTGAAGATGATAGAGAGAGTTCATGAGGGAGAGAGGGCAAAGAGGAAAAATGAGAAGAGGAGAGGGAGCTGGATCGGCCTAGGAGGTCCTCCGGTGGAGCTTGACGGCGACGGGATCTCCGGTGGCCGCCGGCGACGCTGACGGGGTGCGGCGCAGAAGCGAGGTGGCGCTCGGGGCGGAAGCTGTTGCCTCGATCCAGATTGGATCAAGCGCTACGGGAGGAGCAGCGGAGCGCTTCGGGCGAAGATGGGCTTCCAGGGCCCCGATCCGGATCCTGGCGGGCCCGCGGGCTTCGTGGAGGCGTGAAGAGACCAGGGGCGACGTGGAGGCGCGGGAGCGGCCCTGAGCGGCGGCGCAGGTGGCGGCCGGCCCTGTGGGGTGGCGCCAAGTGGCGAGGAGGGGCTAGAGCGGCGCGGAAATTGATGGGGGAGGGGGCTAGAGGTAGGTGGAAGGCTAGGGATGCCCAAAAATGGCAAGGGGACTGTTTAAATAGGGTAGGGGTTAGGGTTTGGTGGGTTTGAGACCGTTTTCGAACCCTCAGATCGCGATCGTGCGGCTTCGGGCAGAGGGGGACTAGATGGACTGCAGGTGGGCTGGGCAGAGTGCGATGAGCTGAGAGGATAGAAGAGAAAGCAGCCCGACAGCTGTTTTCGGAGACCGAAAACGTCCGACGTAAAGACCGACTATAATGTCACTATAGTTATCCGTTGGGGCATCGAACGAACTCCGATTGCGATGAAACTTGACAGGCGGTCTACTGACAATAAAACAACACCGCACGCCAACTTTCATCCCATTCCGAGAACCTTTCCGGCCACTTATAAAATACTATTTCGGACATGCCACGGGCGCGTGCGAGTGTGTCTGGACTCAGAACGAACAACGAAAGGAACGAGGAGGCCGGGACGGATGCAAGTTTTAAAACATGATGATGCAATACACATGATGACATGACAAGATGCAACACGCAAGCGAATGACAAGGCAACAGCAACGGATAATCTGGGGAACACCTGGCACATCGGTCTCGGGGCGTTACAGAACTGTTGCATAATTTCATCACTATCTAAAAAAGGCGAGAAAAACACTTATATTCGAGATTTTACTTACCGTAGAAGATGACTCAGCTCCCTTGCTAAGTGATGCACGTCTAGTCTGCTTTACAACACGGAACTGATCAGCATCGTAAGAAAAAAAAATAAAAAACATGAGCATGGGAAAAAACAAAAAAATGTTATATGACCCAAACAAAACAAAAAAAATGGACTTGTGTCATCAGCATGCCACTTACCTCAACATCCTCTCCTTGCTCAACACTCTGCGCAGGTCATGGCTGGCGATTAGCAGGACGCTTCGAGTTCCGGTGAAGCGGCTGACTTCCAGAGCGCTGATTAAGCAACCAAAAGAAAACATGAAAAAAAAGACATTAGCATATATGCATAAGTTGAAAACAACTCAAAAACAAAAGAAAAAAAGTGAAAAAAAATGCATCTCCTTCATTGTCATCCGCATCTCCTCCTATTATAACCATTTTTGCCCCGCGGCGGGAAATACAACAAAAAAACATAGTTAGAAGATGTGGACAACCAACTACTACAATGATGCAGCCAACTGGGCAGTAAACCTTGTGCAAACTGGACATCAAATAAGCCAACTAACTTTTTCTGCCTAGTTATTACTTGCCAACTGTGACAAGTAATACCTAGGCAGAAAAAAGTTAAGTAAAGGCAACAAGCTCAGTGAGATAACTTATTCTGAAAAAAGCGTCCCTAGTTGAACATGAGGGGAGACACATGAAAACAACCACATCCACAACAAAAGACTTGCACATTGAGAAAAATTAAAATGGAAAATTGGCAAGCATTGGTACTAATTTGCACAAATCAAGGGGTCCTAGTTGCACAAAGCACGAGAATAACACATAAACCACCACAACCACCACAACGCTGGTGGATTGGGTAGATTATATTGGAAAACTGGCAAGCATTGGTGTTAAAATTGCACAAACAAGAGTCCCTAGTTGCACACAGCAGAGGGGGAAACAACCAACTCATGCGCAAAATGAAGTACATAACCAACTAGTACATGGATGCAGCCAACTAATCAGGCAACTTGTGCAACTGAACGACGCGTAGACAGACAACCTAGCACAAAATAGCAAGCAAACTAAGCAGGGCAACTAGTGTCCATTGTAAAACACATGGACAACCAACTTGACCACGAAAGCAGAGCAACTTGTGCAACTCAAAAACCGTATATATATACAGCCAATTAGTATATGGATGCATCCACCTAATTGTGCAAATGAACAACATATAGACGGTCGACCTAGTGCAAAACAGCAAACCAACTAAGCGGGACAAACTAGTGCAGGTGTAGAACATATGGACAGCCAACTAGTAAAAGTGATGCAGCCAACTGAGCAGGCAACTTGTGCAATTGAACAGTATGTAGACACCCAACTAGCAAAAAATTGGTGCAACTGCGGAACATAGGGACAGCCAATTACTATATGAATGAAGCCAACTGGATAGAATTTTGTGCAACTGAAACACATGTGTCTACCAACTACACGGCAACTTCTGCAAAACTCGAACACAACTAAGAGACAGCAAGTTCACAGGACCGCAATTGCATAGCCAACCAGTTCATAAACTTCCTGCAGCGGCCATGAACATCGAATCAAGGACGAATCATGGGACAAAAACCACCACCACTACTACCGCACAAAAACGAAGCAAAACACAGCAAGGGCTCCCCCCCTATGCAGGCCGCCACATCCGCCACCCGTCGACCTAGACACCACCTCGCCACCGGCGACGAGAGAGAGAGAGGGGGAGGATAGCAGAGGGCAGTCGCGAACGTCTGCCTCGAGTGCAAATCCAACAACCACCTGCACCAACAACAAACACATTCCCCCCACGAATCCCCACCATTACAGATCCAATGACACTGTGACTAGTCGAACAGAAGCACACCCATCCCACCCGAAAAGCGTCTACACCAAAACGACCGTGCGAGTAAGTTGACCACAGAAACCGCAGAAACCCTAGGAATCCCGCCCCGCCATTTCCGCCGCCGACAACCTCGAGACGACCTAGACCCCCGGCGACAAGACAGAGAAAGGAGAAATGCACTGGGTACCTGCAACGCCGACGAGGGCCAGCAGCGAATCCCCGCGCGGTCCAGCGGAGATTTGGAGAGCCGCGGCGCGATTTTGCCGCGGAGCGAGAGCGAGGGTAGAGGAGAGGAGCGGAGAATGAGGGAGGAACAGGAGAGAAAGGGGGAGAAAGAGCGAGAACGGCTCGCGTTTCGAAAACGGTCGGCCATGATCTACGCCACGCCCGCTTACATGTGGGTCCACGCTCGTCCGAATGAGGACAAACCACCCACGACCGCGCGGTTGGACGAACCGACCAGGCGACACCTGGCGCTCCCCCGAGGCCGATCGCAAGCGATCGTGCGGTCGCGAGCCGGCCACCCGGATCGTCTAGTTGGTGCCCGATCATTTTTTAGATTTTAGAAACTTTATATGCAGACTAAAAAGAAACGAAGGAAGTACGTACCATCGGTCTCGATCCGGCCGGAGTTTAAACTGGCCTCGCTGTAGGCGTCGCCATGCCCGCCGTGCCAGCCCGGCCGGTCCCGACCCAAGCACTCATCATCCAACTGTACCTACCAACACCGACCGACTCGTCCCTTTCTTCCACCTCGCCGTCCGTCCGTCCGTCCGTCCGGTACTAGGCGAGCGAGCCGAGCGTACGATTGACCATGTCTTCGGACATTATTAGCAAGAAAAACCGTACGGTGCGACGCACTATCACTGTGAGTTAAACAGTGCTATTATCGCCAGCCGGCGAGAAAGGGACGCCTGCTGACGTCCAAACAGTGTTATTATTGCTTCCTTTAACGCGCTTCTAAATACTCCGCTGGCACATGCCACGGTATCACTGAAAATGGCTCTTGTCTCCATCTCACTCCAGGTCAGTGTGGCTCTCAGCTTCGTCTCACGGCGAGTGCAGCTCCGGACAGGTTGAAATGTTGAATGTTTGGTTGATGGCTTTGAAGGCTGCGACATGACGATGTCTCCATGACTGGAGTGAGCGGCGGCCCCGTTCATCTATTGCTACTCAATTATGGACAGAGAGAAAAGGATTGTGCCTGACCCATATGATTACATTTTGGTTCACCTGCTTGGACAAGAGCCATCTACACAGCATTTCTCAGCTTTGCGATGCACAGACGAGCATGGCAGTTTCTCATGGCTTGATGATGCGGGCAATCAGTGTGGGTGCTACTTTTTCGATCTCGACAAAGATGGATAACAGATCTCCCTAAAAAAAACGTTTGATGATCCTTTCTCATCGAAGTTTTTGCTTCGCTAGCAGAAGGATCACCCAACAAACGTTTCTGCCTCTCTTTTTTTTGAGTTGAACAGCCGGCGCACCCTATCCTGAGAGAGAAAATCAGCCCATGTGTCTTCGGGGTAAAAATGCCATCAAAACAAAAGTGCCATATGAACACAAAAATAAAAAATAAAAATGTCATGATAAAAAAGGAACAACGCTAACGCCCACACGTGTGGTGTGAGTCAAACCCGCCCACACGCTCTATAACACACATGCTATGCCACGTCATCGGATGCATGAATGTGGTAATTTTTTTGGATTTTCAGTTTTTAAAATGTTTTCATCTCTTAAATGAAAAATCTGATTGAAGATCCGTTTTCACCATTAAGTCCCTCGCGACGAGATCTTCGAAACTAGATCGCATATCAATATATTTCGACGAAATTTTTTTGCGGTTAAAAGTTGCCATGTCTATTGCACATGAATTGCCATGATGTTTACACTGAAGTTGCCATGGTATGTTTCAGCTATTTTCTTCTATATTTAAAAGTAAATTTTGACATATTACAAAATGTGGAATTAAGAAATTAGACTTGGCATGAACCATAAACTAAAATTGCCATGATACATGCACTTAAAATTGCCATGGTTTATAAAAAAATAATTTTTATGGTCAAACTACTGTAATTGCCATTATCAAAAAACTAAAATTGCCATGCTCAATAAACTAAAATTGCCATATGGCAACTTTAGTTTAAACTCTATGGCAACTACAGTGTAAACATCGTGGCAACTTTTTGGCAAAAAAAATCGTCGAAACATATCAACATGGGATCTAATTTTGAAGATCTCGTTGAGACGGATTTAATGGTGAAAATGGATTTTTAATTTGATTTTTTAATTAGGAGATAAAACATTTTTAAGTCGAAAACCAAAAAGATTCCTGTTAATGTCATCTGTTCATACGTGACAAAATGAGTGGTGATGAAGGCGTGTGGACGATGTGCAAATTGCCACACGTGTGTGCGTTAGTTTTTCCATAAAAAAGTGCCATCTAATAAAAAACCCAAAATGACATCTTTTAACTATAAAAACGCCATCTCTTAAATAAAAAATGCCATCTCTTAAAAATAAAAAATGTCATCTCTTACATAAAAAATGCCATCTCTTGAAAATAAAAAAATGCTATCTCTTAAATAAAAAATGCCATCTCTTAACAATAAAAATGCTATCTCTTAATATAAAATGCCATATCTTTAAAATAAAAAAATGCTATCTCTTAAATAAAAAATGACATCTCTTAACAATAAAAAATGATATCTCTTAATATGAAAAATGTCATCTCTTAATATAAAAATGTCATCTCTTAATAAAAAAATGTCATATCTTAATATTAAAATGTCATCTCTTAATGAACAAAAAATGATATCTCTTAATATAAAAAATGCCATCTCTTAATATAAAAATGTCATCTCTTAATAAAAAATGCCATATCATAATATTAAAATAACATCTCTTAATGAAAAAAAATGTCATCTCTTAATAATAAAATATAAAAATGCCATCTCTTAATATAAAAATGCCATCATGGTTAAACATTCATGTTAATTTTTTTCAAGAAAAATGCCGTCATGGTTAGACTACCATGTAACATATTTCACAAAAAATGTTAAAATTGCCGTAGCAAATTTTCTAGAATAAAATGCCATGTAGCAAAAAAAAAAAGAAGGGCTTGGGATTCAAACCAATGTCTACCAGGAGCAAAACTTGCTACGCTGTCAGTGCAGCGCACATGGTTGATTTGAGAAGTAAAATGTTCACTGGGTTTTATGGTACAACAAACTATACCTGGCATATCTCGGGCCGGGCCAAAAAAAGCCCGGTGCTAAAAACCCAGGCCCGAGCTTGGCCCGGCCATCGGGCCCGAGCCTGAGAAAGCCCGACACGCCCGGTCGGCCCGGCCCGACCATGGCTAAAAATGCATTTTGTGCAGACCTGAGTCCGGCCCGACCTGCCCGTCGGGCTCAGTTTCCAGGCCCGATGGCACACTCGGGCTCAACCCCGCCCGTGATTTTTGGGCCGTCCGGGGCGGGCTGTCCATGGCCAGGTCTACAACTAACTAGTCCAAAATCTGACGTGTCAACGGCCCTGCTATGAGATCCGTGCAACCATATCAGACGGTAGGGGGGGGGGGGACTCGCCCGCATCAGCTTCCTTGCTGACGGTCGCCAGGTATAATTCCAGTTATGTTTTGTTTTCTCCGATGTACCTGCTCTTCTCAAATGAGAAACACTGCTAATTAGACACCATATGTGGGAAGCATTATTTTAGAATGTAACAACATTAGGGAAATGTTCAGCCTATGCCAACCTAAGTTTACCTCTTCCATATTTCGAGCAAATATCCAGAAGTGCTCTGGTCAAATTTTTCATGAAATGTACCGGGTGCAATGGCTTGTAAAAACACAACATCAACAAGGTGGCATGCCAATGTTGACATCCCTGAAATGAAGGCTACATTGGAAGGCATCGTCCACACTTCAGATCATTCCGGAAAGGAGTTTAAAACTTGGAACATTGTTCACTTTAGATTTATTTGTTCTTAGTTTTAACTTTTTTTTTGAGTATCCGTTGATCATTTTTGGCACGCTGAAACTCTGCATGGGTGATATGTATGCCTTATCAGATCGAGCTACAACTATGAAGTGGAAATCGAGGGCAAATGGAAGGAACTGAGGCAACTATTAAAAGTCTCGCTGGGTTAGATCCTGCTGATACTATGGTGAATTGGTGATGCAGCAAAGTTGCAAAAAGTATCTTCCAGCCCTGCATGCTTTTGACTACAGCTGATTGATACTTTTATATCATTGTAGAATCAATACCACGTAATCACTCTATTTCTAAATATAAGCCTTTTAGGGATTTTAATACGCACTACATTCGGATGTATAGACATATTTTAGAGTGTAGATTCACTCATTTGCTATGTATGTAGTTCATATTGAAAACTCTAAAATAGCTAGTATTTAGAAACGGAGGGAGTATAAGCGAAGGACAAAAAATATTGAAGTAGTCTCCACCAATGACTGGTGGTGTATGAGTTGAAAAGTTTGTTGGAAGAAGTTGAAAGTAGACGAAAGTGGTGTACATCAATGTCCTACATGTCCTGATACAGCACCATGGCCAAGGTACTCTCCTGCTACATTATGTTCTAAAACATTTTTCTTTTGTCATCAGGTATAGAATACTAATGCGTACAATAGATATACACTGACGAACAAGTGAATCCAGTATATCTTTTTTTCCGGTGTATATCTATTTTTTATAGAAAAGGTAATCCTCCTTTTCTTAAAAAAAATATACACCGAGGAACAAGCGAATCCAGTATTTGCATTCTTTGGAGCACAAGGCCACATAATATGCAAAAAGTGTTGATTGTGTTGTTTCCCATGCGGCAGGACGGACTGGGTATACCGCCTGAGAGAAGAAATTTATTGTGACAGTAACTCCAAATGACAGATCGTTGGATGCTGAGTACTACTCCCTTTGTCCCAAAATATAAGAACGTTTTTAACACTAAAAGTTCTTATATTCCGGGACAGAGGGAGTATTTTCAAGTGCAAGCAACAGAGCATCTGCAGAGTGAAGCACCACTGCCTCCGCTTGAAGCAAAACAGCTGATGAAAATACACTTGTGGCTCCATCGTATCCCTAACATACCCCACAAGAAAATGCACTGTTGGAGTTAGAACAGAATAAGGTACAGAGAATTAAATTATATTTTCATACATTGCATCGGTCCAAAAATTTAGTGAACCATTTTTAGACATCGGACGACATGGCCCCTTCCAAGGAAAAAGAGGAGGTCTGCAACTGGGGAAACTGATGACCTAACCGCAGATTCCAAATCAAAGAAAGCGTTACCACAATTTAATTACAACCAGTAATGGAATACCTGAATGTTTACAATACTGACAAGATGTTACTGAATAATATGCACATCTGTTGTAAAAGAGTTGTTCCCTCTAAAAAGTGATAAATAAAAAAGAGGCCTAACGTCCATAAGGAGTACAGCGCATTTCAAGTCTATCATACCCCACTGATTGAAAATGCCGCTGCCTGCTTTGTAAACATGTATCGTCCCCTTCTGAACTGAGTACATTGTTCTTTTGTGCTATCTCAAACCGAGGTGCTTTTGGCTGTAATAAGATCTCTCTGCTCACTCGACAGCTTGGTGAATCCAATGTTTACCCATTATTTCTTTGTGTTCAGCTAGATCACCATAATATGGTCGCGAGTATCCACGACATGTGAGAAAAGTTGCCAATAAATTTTAAGTATGAAAACAAAAGCTGCCAGAGTTGCAAATGATAGTTCAACTGGTTAGAATGCACTGGCCAGCGGAAAGAAAAAAAGAAAACATGAAAACTGCGTCGCGATTCGTGTCTCGTGCGCATCCGACGGCTTGCCTCTTTCACCCGCGTTTGCTACCACTCGGCCTCTCTCTTCCGCCGGCCGCCGCCAAAACCAATCCCCAAACAACGATGCTCCGCCGCATCGCCGCCCTACGGCCGCCGCCGCCGCGCGCGGTGGCGGCGGCGCTCGTCGGAGGGGCCGACTCAGGCTACTCCTCCAAGTCCACCTCCCTCCCCCAGAAGCAGCAGCGCGTCCGCGACCACGCCTTCGACGGCATCATGGAGGTGCAGAAGCGCGTCCGCCGCTTCCTCGCGCTCCACGCGCTGCTCCTCTACGCCGCCACCCCCACCGCGCCCTCGGGCAAATTCTCCGCCGGGGGCAGCGGCGCGGTCTCTGTGCCCTTCTCCCGCCTCGGCGCCCTCTCGCGCCGCCAGCTCCGCCTCGCGCCCCTCGACGCTGGCAACTTCATGCTGCGCCACCCGCACGCCTTCCACCTCTTCCTCCACCCGGTCCACCGCATCCTCCACGTGCGCCTCACCCCGCGCGCCTCCGCTGCGCTGCGCCTCGAGGCCGACGCCATCGCCTCCCTGCGCCCCGGCGCCGTCCTCCGCCTCCGCAAGCTGCTCCTCCTCGCGCCCCCGCACCACCGCCTCCGGCTGGAGCACATCCGTCTCCTCCGCCGCGACTTCGGCCTCCCCGACGACTTCGCCGACTCCGTCATCCTGTCCAATCCCGCTCTGTTCCGCCTCACGCCTGACGGGTTCGTCGAGTTTGTGCCCTCCCCTGACGACCCACCCGACCTCACCGTCGCCGCCGTCGAGCGCTCCCGGGAGCGCCACTACCGCGAGCACCGTGCTCCCGGCGCTGGCGAGGAGGACGCGCGCTTCGCGTTCCCCACCCGCTTTCCGCCGGGCTTTAAGATTGGCAAGTATTTCCGCATTGCAGTTTGGAAGTGGCAGCGCCTCCCCTACGCTTCCCCGTATGCGGACGTCTCTGGCCACGACCTGCGCTCACTTGAGGCACAACGCCGCATGGAGAAGCGCGCTGTCGCTGCTGTCCATGAGCTGCTCTCTCTCACCGTCGACAAGCGTACCACGCTCGAGCGTCTCGCGCTCTTCCGTGACGCCCTTGGTGTGCCGAAGAAGATTAAAGAGTTCTTGCTTAAGTATCAGGGGATATTTTACATATCAACAAGAGGAAACCAGGGGAAGCTGCACACTGTGTTCCTCAGGGAGGCATACTATAAAGGGGAGCTTTTAGATTCCAATGAGATACATGACGCAAGGCGGAAGCTGGAGGAGCTGCTCTTGATGAGCCGAGAGAAGGCGAATTTGGATCGGATGTTCACCAGCATGGGCCGTGGATGGGATGAGCTTGGTGGTGGTCGTTGTGGAGGAGCAGAATTAAGGGAGAAGTTTCTTGGGGATGCAGGTGGCAGAAAGAGGAAAGTTGGCGCTGACGATGAGGACGATGGTGCCGATAGTGGGGAGGACTCGGGAGTTGAATCACTCTACATCGACTGAGGAACAGAATCATACAACGGCACTGAATGTCATATAGTGTAGCCTGAGTTCTGAATCTGGCATGGGAACCATATTGGAAGATTGATTTATCATGCTAGCATCTACACCATGGTGTAGTGATCTTGATTGATAAGAGAGTGTTGTATTCTGAGGTGAAAATTTGAGTGAGAGGTCTCGTCCTAAACTTGCGGACACTATGGATTGGGGAAGTTATCACCCTCAATGCTGCCATGCATCTGCACTAGGATGGTTGATGGAATTTTCATTTGCTCAGCATTATGTGAAGGGACAAAGACACAAGCAAGAGAACTCCTTTCTGCCCCCAAGCTAATTTGATCAGTGTCTTTTGACTTGTGAGTAACTCTGGATCTATTTCACTCATTGCTCCCATGGAAAACTGTTTGTGTTATGGATGGAATATCACCATAGCAACATTCTGTCAGTCAGTTCTATGTTTTGCAACATATTGTAACCAAACAATTGATACTGTAATCGGTTAGATGATCTGCAAATAAAATCAGAAATGCTGACGGGGCGTCAGAAAAATCCCAGTGCTTTGGTGTGTTTTTGTGTTTTTTGGTCAGTGCTTGAACACATGTTTTTGCAGCAGGGGAGTTGAGAGCTATGCATTCAGCCACTTTTTTCCCATTTTCAGTTGAGACGATAAGCAACTTCGTTGTAGGTTCTCTTTTTAGTTTTTTTTAATGTAATTCAGTGGTGATGGTTCAATAGTATAGTTCGGAGAAAATTATATCGTCTTAAATATCAATTTTGACGAAGCAGGCGAAGAAGGCCGCAAAGCGAGCTGTTGGTGAAGCAAGGGGTCGGGCATATGAGGACCTCTACCAACGGTTAGGCACGAAGGAAGGTGAAAGGGACATCTATAAGATGGCCAAGATCCGAGAGAGGAAGACGAGGGATATTGGCCAAGTCAAATGCATCAAGGACGGAGCAGGCCAACTCTTGGTGAAGGACGAGGAGATTAAGCATAGATGGCGGGAGTACTTCGACAAGCTGTTCAATGGGGAGAATGAGAATTCTACCATTGAACTGGACGACTCCTTTGATGAGACCAACATGCGTTTTGTGCGGCGAATCCAGGAGTCTGAGGTCAAGGAGGCTTTAAAAAGGATGAAAGGAGGCAAGGCGATGGGCCCTGATTGTATCCCCATTGAGGTGTGGAAAGGTCTCGGGGACATAGCGATAGTATGGCTAACCAAGCTTTTCAACCTCATTTTTCGGGCAAACAAGATGCCAGAAGAATGGAGACGGAGTATATTAGTACCAATCTTCAAGAACAAGGGGGATGTTCAGAGTTGTACTAATTACCGTGGAATTAAGCTGATGAGCCATACAATGAAGCTATGGGGGAGAGTCATTGAGCACCGGTTAAGAAGAATGACAAGCGTGACCAAAAATCAGTTTGGTTTCATGCCTGGGAGGTCGACCATGGAAGCCATTTTCTTGGTACGACAACTTATGGAGAGATATAGGGAGCAAAAGAAGGACTTGCATATGGTGTTCATTGACTTGGAGAAGGCCTATGATAAGATACCGCGGAATGTCATGTGGTGGGCCTTGGAGAAACACAAAGTCCCAGCAAAGTACATTACCCTCATCAAGGACATGTACGATAATGTTGTGACAAGTGTTCGAACAAGTGATGTCGACACTGATGATTTCCCGATTAAGATAGGACTGCATCAGGGGTCAGCTTTGAGCCCTTATCTTTTTGCATTGGTGATGGATGAGGTCACAAGGGATATACAAGGAGATATCCCATGGTGTATGCTCTTTGCGGATGATGTGGTGCTAGTTGACGATAGTCGGACGGGGGTAAATAGGAAGTTAGAGTTATGGAGACAAACCTTGGAATCGAAAGGGTTTAGGCTTAGTAGAACTAAAACCGAGTACATGATGTGCGGTTTCAGTACTACTAGGTGTGAGGAGGAGGTTAGCCTTGATGGCCAGGTGGTACCTCAGAAGGACACCTTTCGGTATTTGGGGTCAATGCTGCAGGAGGATGGGGGTATTGATGAAGATGTGAACCATCGAATCAAAGTCGGATGGATGAAGTGGCGCCAAGCTTCTGGCATTCTCTGTGACAAGAGAGTGCCACAAAAGCTAAAAGGCAAGTTCTACAGGACGGCGGTTCGACCCGCAATGTTGTATGGCGCTGAGTGTTGGCTGACTAAAAGGCGACATGTTCAACAGTTAGGTGTGGCGGAGATGCGTATGTTGAGATGGATGTGTGGCCACACGAGGAAGGATCGAGTCCGGAATGATGATATACAAGATAGAGTTGGGGTAGCACCAATTGAAGAGAAGCTTGTCCAACATCGTCTGAGATGGTTTGGGCATATTCAGCGCAGGCCTCCAGAAGCTCCGGTGCATAGTGGACGGCTAAAGCGTGCGGAGAATGTCAAGAGAGGGCGGGGTAGACCGAATTTGACATGGGAGGAGTCCGTTAAGAGAGACCTGAAGGATTGGAGTATCACCAAAGAGCTAGCTATGGACAGGGGTGCGTGGAAGCTTGCTATCCATGTGCCAGAGCCATGAGTTGTTGTTAAATATCAATTTTGACGGGCCACTTATGATGTATGTTCAACAATTCAGTATTATATTTTCTCTGAAACAATTCGTTTCCTATTAGTTTTCCTCTTGCGTTGTTCATTTTGTTCAGGCATCAAATTTGTTGGTATGCTCCGCCTAGTCATTCTTAGTTCTAGTCAATCTAGATTATCATTGGTTACAGTCTGTTTTAGTCAGAATTAGCTTTTTTTACTTAGTTCTAGCCATACTAGATACTAGATGTGCTCTGCTTATTTCCTATCTAGTTCTAGTTCAGACCAGATGAAAAAAGGGAATGAACAATGTTTCCAGATCTCCTATGCTTAGTCATACATAGTTCTGGTCAGACTATATCATCTTAAGTTTTGCAGTTTGTACTAGTTAGACTAGTAGTACATTAGAAGCTATCTTCAGTCTGCCTGACAGATATCCAAACTTAGGTGGAATTCTAGTCTTGTTCAGTATCTATATTTAATATATATTTTTGGTTTCTATCTAGGATTGTCCAGATTTGAATCACAATTCAAAACCATAACAGATAATAACTTGTCAGTATTGGTGTTATCTGATAAACTGTTCGAATGGAGGGGCGCTGGGATCAAGGGGGCGCTCCTGCTGTCTCCGGTCAGCATGATGGCCCCCCTATGGTCGAGTTGCCTTCTCCGTTATCGGCGGCCGGAGCTGCGCTGCGTGAGATGGAAGCCCCGTAATTTTCCTTTCCCTTTCTTTTTTCCCAGTAGTTCCTGCTGACCGGGGTGGTCTTTCTATGTATGCTGAACCATGTAACTGTACTTTTCGCTCCTACCTTAATATAAATGAAAGCAGCGCTGTTGCTCTTTGTAAATAAAAAAGTTCAGATAGTCGACTCAGCAGTTAATGTTCAGAGAGCATGCATCATTGTTCTGTTCATTCTTTCAGATGATATTATCTTATTTGGTATCTTTTCAATTTCTTTCTTTACTCTTTCTGGTCCAAGCGTGAGTTACGTAACACTAGACAGTCCTGCATTATTTAGCCAGTCTATTTAATGCATTGTATTTTTCTTTCTCAGTCCCAGTATGTCAGTTTAATTCATCTATCATTTGGTTTATCAGTAAAATTTCTTTAGTCATCAGTATTTTTGTTGCTTTATTATTTTCTGGATTTCATTGTCTCATTGTTACTTAAGTACTTGAGTCTTCAGACTCATTCTTTGAAATTCAGTTTATTGATCTTCAGTGCACATGTTTATTCATTATTTCAGTAAGGCCCTTCTCACTGGTCAGATTTTCATTTTTCAAGCTCCTACTTATCAGTCATTCCTGAGTCTATCAGGTTTCTTCATTTTTTATTTCTTTCCTTCAGTATATATGTCCTCAGTTTTCTTCAGTTTCGGATTTCTGTATTTGGTCCTTAAATTTTAAAATCACTCATTCTCCAGTCTTTCAGTCTTACCTTCTCAGTCATCTTCAATATTCATTGAACATCAAGGCTATGCGATCAGGTCAGGTTTGGGCAAAGGTTTTTCCAGTGTTCGTTTTTTGCGTTCTGTCGCTATCTAGGATTATTCAGATTTTCCCTTTTTTTTAGATAACATCGCCACAACTTTGTCATTATTATTGTTCCTCACATGAGGATTTGGTTTTTCAGTTTCGTCAATAGTTTCAGTGTTAGGTGTCATTTTCATCAGTTTCCTCAGTAGTTTCAGTGTTCGGTGTCATTTTCTTCAGTTTCGTCAAAAGTTTCAGTGCTAGGTGTCATTTTCTTCAGTTGTGTGAGTTACCACATAGGTAGGTTAGTTAGCTAGTTTAGCATGTTTTCAGACAGTTTTCAGTCTATCTACATCTCTCATTTCAGTACTTTAGTCTTCATTTTATTTCTTCACAATAATTTCTTTTTCAGCCCTTCTTTTGCCAGTTTTTATTTCTTCCTTTCCAGATCGGATCAGATACACGCTAGAAATGGATTAAATGGGGGTGTCGGTGTCGTCGAATCCTACCACGATCAGATACATGCTTGAAAGTCAGAGATACAACTCTTACAGCAAAATCATTTTTGTGGGTCTGCGCCAATAACCCGCTGAAATCCGTGTCGGTTCTAGTGACTGTAGCAGCAAGAAGGAGCTGCCTGTTTGCGGGGTGGGGTCTCAAGACTGAGCTTTTTGGGCTTGAAGGTTAGGTCAATTTTTGGGCATTCAGTTCAGTTCAATTATGGCTAAGGTTTGCTCTGCCTCTCTTTTTTGTGTTTTTCCGCAACGTTCTAAGAGCTTTACTTTTGTCATACAACGGAGTAGGGCCCTGTGGATCCTCTTATTTCTTTGAATTTTGTCTTTTTGTAGGAGATCATCGTGCCCCTCAGCGTGGATTGATTAACACTTCAAAGGAAGAACCAGGTACCCCTGTTTTCAATTATGTTTTTAGTTTGTGTCATCTTCATGTCAGTAAAATTCAGTTTTCCTTTCAGTCTTCTTCTTAGTCTCAAGTTTTGGTACCCTTGGTTTGAGTGTTGCTTGAATGATGATTTGCTTCTTCAGTTTCAGTAGTTTAAATGTTATTAGGGTTCATTTTCTTCAGTTTTGTCAGTAGTTTCAGTTTTAGGTGTCATTTTCTTCAGTTTCGTCAGTAGTTTCAGTTTTAGGTGTCATCCTTGTCACATGGGATGGGAGAGCAAGCCCAGGGTTTATCCTTGTCTGTCCAGTCAAGCACTTCTACCAGAGGTGCAGGGCTCGCCGAAAACGTCTAAGGTCCAAGACTCCCAACCCAAGAGACATGCCTCACGCAGCATCAGGTTTGGCTCGCCAAAGGAAGTTTCTCCACAGCTTGCTGACTTGTTTGATGGCCCAGTTGTCAAGCTTGAAAGTGAAATGAGGTATACCGGATAGCCGAGAGGACCGAGTTGACGTATAAGGCGAGGATCACTTGAATGCAGCTTAACACGCCATCGTTGCAGCATGGATGCCAACTTATTAAGGGTGGGCTGGACGTCAGCACGAGTGATATTCTTGAATTGCAGGGCAAAACCAAGTATTTGCAAGGAAATTGACCGATGGCAACTTGAAATTTTTGCAGCAGCTGTTGGAGGTTAATATCTTCACATGGAATGAGAAGACGTTCTTCTGCACATTGGCCTTCCCGGAAGCAGATCCGAGGAGCAGGATTTGCTTGGTGGTTTCAGTGTCAGCGGTAGTTGGGGAGACGAATAGAGCTGTGTCGTCAGCGTAAAGGCTGACCCTGAGCTGAGGAGCCAGACGAAGGTTTGTTGAGAGCTCCAACAGAACATGCCTTTGCAAATAACCAGTGTAGAGGTGCAATTGCAATCGTGAATAGCATGTGGGAGAGTGGGTCTCCCTGTCTTAGCCCCCTTTTGTGGCGGAATTGCAGACCCAGTTCTCCGTTGACCAAAATCCTACAGGGGGCAGACGATCAGCGCAGAGCAATTAGATCACACCAGTGCTGACTAAAACCCAGCCTAGACATATGTTCAAGCAAGTAACTCCAGGACACATTATCAAAAGCTCCTGCAATATCCAATTTGAGCAGCAATGCCGGGTCCTTATTCTTCCGCAGCTTTCGAAGAGCATTCCTGACATAAAGAAAAGATTAGATTTGGCGTCACCGGCGCGCAGCAACTGGATATGGGACCGCTGCCGGATGCACACCTGCTGCACAGCAGCCAGCCCAAGCAGCTTAGTCCGAAGAAAAACTCGAAGACCCAACTCAGCAATGTGAGATCACAGCTGTCCTGTGCATGGTCCAGTGCCAAAGTAACCTGCTCAGCCACGAGTGACAGAAGACAAATATTCCCAATTTTGCTTCTACTCCAGCGGCCCAAACACTTCGCAAGTCTTGTCGGCTTGAAGTTGAGCCTCCACATCGCATCACCCCGTGGCCGCGGCGATCGCCGGACGTGAGGAATAGGAGGGTAACGCCACTTGTGGATAGTGGCCACCTAAGAAATCGGGAATTCAGAGAGAGCAACAGCGAGACAGAGGTAGACGAAGACAGCAGGCTTAGTTTCTGTTTCTGTTCGATGGTCTCTCTTGGTGCCTCCTGTGTTATTTAATCCTTCCTCCAAAGCTTGATCAACTGGTCCTGCAGTGGCAGACCTAGACCTTGACCCATGGGGGTGCCAACCTTACACCCACAATAAAAATGTCATGTATAACCATAAAAAAAATGTCAGTTTAGTATTTTATAATCCTATAATACACATAGTATTATACTAACCAGTACTCCCTCCGTCCCATAATATAAGATGGAGTACTACATAAAAAAAGATTTGCATTTTTGGAGGGGGTGCCACGGCACCCCACTGGATCCGCCACTGTGGGCCGGGCCACGTACATCAGCCCAAAATGCAAGTGCAGTCCAGGTGATATGTAGGGTGTTACATCCCCATGGGGCACAGGAACTTTCCAAGATCTGCTGACCAGATCAGAGAAGTCCAAACCCGTTGTGTTTATTTTTGCGGGCCTGTTTATATATAACTTGGTTGTTTAGAGGGGACATACATCCTGGTCTTTGATGGATCATACATTCGGGTGTCAGATGAACATACAACTGTCAGGTTTTAATTGGTTGTAAAATCTGGATGAAGCTGAATTCATTTTCAGTGAAACGAGAAATAGACATTCCCAATAAATGCTGTCATTTGCATCCCCTTTTAGTATGGGCAGTCAAAGATTTTTTTGAAAGTTAAATAATTGAAGAAAAGGCACTATCTTGTGCATCAAACAAAGGCGAAGGTGTTTTTTCACGATTGAACACCAGTTTAAATAATACTCCCCCCCTTCATAAATAGATGATGTTTTGGACAGGAGCAGTGGGCACAATATGCAATATGTAACTTTGATGTTAATTTCATTAGAGAAATTTTAAGGAAAACTATAAATTTATCATATTATGAAAGTATTTTTCATGAGAATTTCTACTATAGCATTATCACCCGACCAATCTGAATATATGTTAGTAATATTCAAGGTTTCAGCAGTCTGACTGCACGGTTTCTAGGACATCATCTATTTACAAACGGAGGCACTTGCTTATATGAACTATTTGTTGTAACATGGAATTTGCTCCCTGCAATAATTTAATGCCTTGCATGTTATGACTTTTGACTGAGTGATTTGAGGTAATGTTAATCTTAGGGCAAAGAACGATTAGTTAGAAATAATCCTTGTAAAGATAAAATATCTACTTTAAGGGTCTAGTGTATACAGGGTTTATCCCAATAACCATATTTATTCTATAAAGGGGATCCTTGACTCTTTGGATCCATTCATATGTGTACTTATGGCCTGTCTGTGTGTCAGGGATTGGGCTGTTAGTTTAGGCCTTAATTGTTACCTAAGATACTGAGGTTCTGCAAGGTTTATCCGACTAACATTCTTTCACTATTCTGCACTCATGCTGTTTGTTCCAAGTCCGGAGGGATAGCTGACTGTAGAATAGGACCTACAACCCATGCAACCTTGGAATTGCTACATAATTCTGAGCAGCTCTCTAACTCTAGTATCAGATTCGGAGGAAGAATACTGCTTTGGGTGATTAATTGGCCATTAGCTACTTATGCCAGTGTTTTTTCTTCTTTCTGTAGATCAGCCAATGCAGGGTACCGTTAGTTACTTATGCAATGATAATTCAACTGTAGTTTGTAGCTTCGGGCTTGTCAAAAAGCAGAAACTGGCTACTCTAGGAGTAGGACAGTAGGATTGTTTCTGTTAAATTGCACTCTGTCACTGCAGAGCAACTATATCAGCTTAACCGATCTTTCAGAACATTGCTCTCAAGTTCTGAATATCTACAGTCCATGGACTAACAAAAATGATTGATTTACTTTCCTGTTCAGAAAAGCGCAAAACAGCAATTGTGCATATGTGTATGTGGCATTACTGCTGTCTGTTCTCCATGTCGATGCAATGAGCCAAGGTTGTACATATTAAAAGAACAACAGACAGTGCAAAAGGCACTGTTGAAAATACAAAACAACTATATACCATGATGGGTTCTTCTTTCAGTCTAGAACAGAATGATGAAGGTTCTTGTAGCGCTGTAGTCGGCCCATGGCAACTGGGCTGATATGTCTTCTGTTGTCACTGTCCTGCCTGTGCACCCTGAACAAGTGAACATGCTAAACTGACCCTGTGTAGGAGGATCTATTCATCTGCATATCTGTTGAAGGCTCTGAAGTGCAACTAACAAATTATTGCAAAGCCATCAGTTGGTGCATGATGTCATCCACTATTTGCAGATTATATGTCAACTATTTACTGCCGCCCCGCAGATGTTTTAATTTAGTAAGTGATGGCGTACGATTTTGGATTTACTTTGTATTGTTGACAGGGTCTGTTTTCAAAGTTCTTGTACTGCTATTTCTTAAGCATGGAACATGTCCCAATTTGATGCAGTTTGATCCAAGTTCTGAACTGACTTCCTGTCAGCTTGCCACTCGAGATTGTCAGCCCTTCCAAATAGTAAGTGTTTGATCTTCTAGTAGTAACAATAATATTGTCTTGCATATAACACCAGAGAGCGCTTGTTCCGTTTTCATTTGGCCTTCTAGTGCGATGGTATTTACTATGCTTGCATTTGCTATGTGCTTGTTAACCTAGGTACTTTAATAAGCTGGGATTCTGTTAGGATTATTTGACTAATATCGTTTAACTATCTCCCGGTCATGCTGTTTGTTCCAAGTCTGAAGGGATAGCTGACCCAAGAATAGGACCTGCAACCCATGCAACCAGGAATTGTAGTGGTTTAGCATCTTACCTGACCTGAGGCTACGTAATCCTGAGCAAATCTAACCTTAGTATGAGATTCACTGAGAGGAAGAATATTGCTTTTTGGTGATTAATTGGATGGGCCTTTTTCTTTCTGTATAATCAACAACCTATACCATTAGTTACATATGCAATGATAATTCAACTGTAGTTTGTAGCTCCAGGCTTGTCAAAAGGCAGAAATTGGCTGCCGTACGAGTGTTTCTGTTGAGTTGCAGTCTATGACTGGTGAGCAACCATACCAGCCTAATCACCTCAACTGATCTTTCACAGGACATTGCCTCAAGTTGACATGTACAGTCCTTGGACTAACGAAAATGATTGTTTCGTTTTCCTGTTTAGAAAGCGTGCAAAATAGCAAATGTGCACATGGGTATGGGGCCTTACTGCTCTCTGGTCTCCGTGTCGATGCAGAAGCAAGATTGTACATATTAAAAGAACAATCAACAACCAGTAGAAAAGGCACTGTTGAAAATACGGAACAATTATATGCCCTGACGACTTCTTCTTTCAGTCTAGAACGGATGATGAAGGTTCTTGTAGCGCTGTAGTCGGCCTTATTCGGCCATGGCAGATGGATGGTCTTGTGCTGTCACTGTCGTGCATGTGCACTATATGCCGAACAGATGAACGTGCTGAACTTAACTGACCCTGTCTAGGTTCTGTTCCTCTGAATATCTGTTGAAGGCTCTGAAATGCAATTTACAAATTATTGCAGATCCACTAGTTGGTACCCGATATCATCTACAGTTACAATGCCTGACATTGTCTGCAAAAGATGCCGTCGTCTTTTGGTTACTCTGTGCTGCCCTGCAGATGTTTTAACTTTCGTAAATAATGGCTGTTCAGTTATGGATTTTTTTTGTATTGTTGATCGGGTCTACTTTCAAAGTTTTGCACCAGCACCACTGTTTGAGCATGGAACAGGTCCCGATTTTATACGGGTTGATCCGAGTTCTGAAGTCTGAACTGACTTGCTGTCAGCTTGCCACTTGAGACTGTCATCCCTTACTTCCAAATAGCAAGTGCTTGATCCTCTAGTAGTGGTACTAATATTGTCTTGCATGTATCACCAGAGAGTGCTTGTCAGCTTTCACTTGGCCTTCTCGTGTGATGGAGCTTATTAATTCTGCTTGTGCTTGCCATCTACTCTTCTGTCCTTTTTTTTTTCTTTCTGAAAATCTGTTTGTTTGCTAGTGTTGTTAGATGCTTTGTAGTTAATGATCTGTTTCGCTATCATGCACCGATGGCAGGCAGCATGGGGTTCAAGCACACCACTTTGTACATCAATCAAGCTCAAACCACATTTATGATGTGAAAGTGCCGCAGAAGACTGAAATGTACAAGATGTGTGCTCTGCTATCCAACTGACATACAGAGGTCAGTCTCGACCAGTCCAGATCCTTGACAACTAAGCATTTATACCAACTTTTCCAACTTTGCTTTCAGTTCTGTACCCATTTGCCCTCTATTTCCCCTTCAGTCCCTTCTGTCTTTACTTCTTTGGGGGAAAGCACTAGAATTAGCTTCACTTTTACGTGCCAAAGACGTATATATATACCCTGGTATCTAATTGGTTTCTTCTAAAACATCATGCCGTGTCTTGTTGTCTCGAGTTGAGCTAACTGTGCTTCCTGAATGGTACACAGCAAGGAGGGGCGTGATATGCTTTTTACGCTGCGTATTTGATCGATCTGGAGATAATCTCAATGAATGCTGCCTGCATTAGCTTGATTTTCTTGGCCTACAGGTTGGTGGCACTGCAAAAGCAGAGTTAGGCAGGTCTGATTACTAAAGTGTGCTAATTTGTGGTTAAGGGTGTCGCGTTAGGCACGTCGGTCTGGGTCTGGTGCGGTCGAGATTAATTGCCATTGCTATCAAGCCTTTCCAATTAGGTGGGTTGGGTTGATCCAGGGCCGTGTTTGGTTCAGGCAAATCCATCATTGGAGGCTATTAATTGGCATTAGGTGTGTATCACTAAACCCCTGACTGTTATGGCTCATCTCACCTTTGCTGGGTTTTGCCTGTTCAGTTGTGAAATGAATGCAGATTCTTCTGATGGGCAGGCCTTGATCTGTGGGAAGGGGAAGGAGGCCAGCTCTGTAATGCTTGCTCCAAGGTCGGTCAGTCAAGGTCTTGAAGAGTCTGACGTCGAATGCACCGTGCCACGGCTAAAATGGCGTCATTGCGGTGCTCGGAAATCTTTGTTCGATTCAGGTCTCCTGCAAATGTCATCGGTGTTTGGTTCCAGAAGACCGAAGTTGCCGGCGACGAATCCGTCGGGTCTGTTGCATCTTACACCGGACTATATCACCGGTTTTTCTTGAACCTCTTGGTTGATAACCGTCAAGATCAAGCCGTGAGGTGCTTCACGGACACGAGTATATGCCATAGACCCCCTCAACAGAAAAGAGAGTATATTCCAAAGTCTTCCTCGGAAGTCTTGATGCTGTCTGGTCCAAAGATCAACTGTCTCGTCTCAGTCGGCTCGTCCTTGCGGCCTAGGTGCTGCATCAACAAAGCCTGACCAGTAGCCCCCTGGCTTCTGATGCATTCACGAAAGCAGTCGGTAAAACAGCTTTACTGTAACTGGCAAAAGCACGGAAGCTTGTGCTGTAACTTCCTACCATGATTATCTGTAGAAAACAGATCCAGGAAAAGGCAGATGAAGGCTGTCATTGAAGCTCCCATGCGTTTTGTGATTTTGGAGATAATTCATGTTCTTTGTAGACCTGGCCATTACGTTCAGCTACGTATAAAGGAACTGTGCTCATTACTATGAGGAATAATAAGGTGGAGACAGCCGGCTCCGATTTGGATTGCCCAGCCACCGCTCTTGTTTGGCAATACGTACACAAAGGGTGCGTTCGGACTCTCTCCGCTCCGGCGCTGCGGAGCGGCAACCCAGTTAAAATTTACGGAGTTGCTAACAGGCCGTTCCGCGTGCTCCGCTCCGCGGAGTGCTGCCGAACGGGGCCAAAGTCAGAATAACAATGCCCAAGGTTTTGGGTTCATCCAAAGTTTTACAGATCTATTGGTGGTATGTTATATTGCACGTGCAAGTGTGACGAGGTACCGATTTTTTCTCAAGTCAATAATGCATTGATGTTATAAGATATCAAATGTTAATGATTCGGGTTCCTAGTTTTGAAGGCATTGGTGCAGATTTTCTCTCTTTTGATCATGCTAAAACTTCAAGATAAGTGATTTTTTCAGAATTGGTTGGTGTGGCTCCAGGATTGAAGATATTGTTGCAATTAAATTTAGAAATAGCAGCTCTTGGTGGCTTGGTGTACCTGTATTTTCTCTCTGAAAATTCTCTAAAACAAGCATTGCAATTTGATTTTGGCCTTATGGGACATGTAGTACGTACTAGTAGTAAACTAGTAATGTTTGAGGGTTGCATGCTTCGGTGCTAAATTTGCATCAGCGGTTTGACGTTTCTTGAGTGATTATAACTTGTAGAATATGTTGTCTCAAACTGTGGAATATGAGATTTGCGTTTAGGAGCAGCCAAGGTGGTTTCTTTTTGTTGTACACCCCAGTTTGATTATTGTGTGCATCACACTGGTTCATAGTCTGGAACATTCAGTCTTGCTTGCTCTATGTTTGTTCGATGTCCAGGGGCCCAATTACAGTAAAGTTGTGGATACAGCACCTATTTCACCAATAAGAGAGAACGCAACAACAGAATTAGGGCTGGACCAAAATCTCATAACTTGCGAGCTTAATGAACAGTCAAAAGCTCGGCTCGGCCAACTCCCATGCGGTGACCCATTTTGTCTGGCTGCATCCGTTTGGGTCGAAGCGGACAGAAAATGTGGCCCAACGCGCCAACACAAACGGATGGATGTCTGTTTTTCTGTTGGCCGCGACCCATTTATGACCCAAATTTGGATCGGGTTTGCGTCGGCGTGCGACGCCCACCCTTGCCCCCCACCCCCCCTCGTCGGTGGCACAACGTCCTTTGTTTCCCCTCCCCCTTCACACTCGATCTCCCACCTTGCCGCCACCACCCAATTTTGGCTACGACGACACAACCCAGGCATGGCCGCCGCATCCACCAACTTCCCCATCGCATGAGCCGAGGCACGGCCGCCGCCGCATTCACTGAGGCACGACGTTTATGACCGCTCAATGTCATCGTCGTAGCACGAGAAGGGACGCCATCGTAGCACGAGAAGCGAAGCCTGCCAATGGTCGCCGACACAACCCACACCTCCACGCTCACCACCAGAGGGAGTGAACATCGACATGCCTGCTGCCCTTCACCGACCGCGCCTTCACCACGCCCGACTCTGTTCCCGCCCGCAAGGTGTCCGGCCTTTTGCCCACAAGGTACCATGGTTGACAGCGATGATGAGTTTTTTTGTCAGCAACAACATATGTTCGTCGGACGATTCATCGTCCGACGACGAGGACTTTGTAGTTGATGCATCGTCCGACGATGAGGACTTTGTGGTTGCTACTATGGTCGTCAATGATCACATTTCTAGGATGCAGCCAATGTTTAGGGGATCGATCCAGGGCCATGCTCCGGCCTTGAATCGTAGGCCCTGTTTGGTTCGGCTGTGGATTTCTAAAAGCGGCTGTGAAAAATCTGCTGTGAAAAAACAGTTGTGGAAAATCTGATGTAAAAAAGATGTAGGTCATTTGGCAAACCAGCTGATACAGCTTTTTCAGATTTTGACCCGCAGCGGAATCAGATTTTGGAAAGCACGTCCTGAGCTGCTTCCGCTTTTGGTTCAGATTTTGGCAGCGGATTTCTGGAATCGGATTTTGCTGGGTTCGCCTTTTGGTTCAGACTCTGCTGCGCGGCAGCGGAATCCGTCGATAAAAGCTGAACCAAACAGGGCCGTAATAGGGAGAGCGGCCATTGCCTATAATATAGCGATTATTTCCAATGCTCGTCCCCACTCTATAATGTCAAGCTTTTTCGGCGACGCTTCTGGATGGCTAGACATGTCTTCAACCATATTCGAGAGGGGGTGGTGGACTATGATGATTACTTTAGATGCAAGAATGGTGACCTTGAAAGGGTTGGCTTTTCCTCTTATCAGAAATGCACTGCAGCGCTCTGGATGCTTGCTTAAGGAATTCTCGGTGATCTTGTGGATGAGTATACCCGGATGAGTGAGTCCACATGCCTTGAATCATTGTATAGGTTCTTCAAAGCCATGGTTGCAGTGTTTGCCCCGGAGTACTTGGGAGAACCAAATGCCGCAGATACAACTCGATTGTTGGCGATCAATGAATCCAAAGGCTTTTAAAGGAATGCTTGGTAGCATAGATTGTAGGGTATACACTGGAAGTGAAAGAACTGTTCATTTGGTTGGAGGGGGTAGTATAAGAGGCATCTTAAAGCTTGCACTGTCATACTTGAAGTTGTGGCATCACAATACCTGTGGATTTGGCACTCTTTCTTCGACATTGCAGGTTCTCACAATGACATCAACACGCTTTAGCGATCTCTAGAGTTCGCACGGTTTGTAGAAGGCAACTGCCCAGAGGTTAACTTTGAGGTCAAATGCCACCACTACAACAAGGGATACTACCTAGCTAATGGTATCTATTCTCAGTGGTCTTGCGAAGACAATCTCCAGGCCGATAGGAGATAAGCGGGCTAGGTTTGCCCAAGAACAAGAGAGTGCTAGGAAGGATGTGAAGCGTGCTTTCGGTGTGCTCCAATCTCGATGGGCTATTGTTTGGTACCCTTCCGGAACATGGAGCCAATGCAAGATGTGGAATGTGATGACTGCTTGTGTGATCATGCACAACGTGATCGTAAAGGATGAGCGTGATGAAAACATTTACAACATCTATGACGAAGGGTTTGATTACCAAGGTTCATAGGACGTGGATGTCACCTAGAGGGAGGGGGGGGGGTGAATAGGTGGTTTAAAAACAATTATGGTTTAGGCTTCAACAAATATGGAATAAAGCTAGTGTTTAATTTGTTAAGCACAAAACCTAAATATACTAGGCTCAACTATGTGCACCAACAACTTATACTAAGCAAGATAAACAACCAAGTGATAGCAAGATATATAACTTCAAGCGCAAAGGCTATCACAAAGTAAGTGCACAAGTAAAGAGCTCGGGTAAGTGTATCCCGAAGTTCACGCCCTTGCAGATATACTAATCTCAGTAAGAGCGATGTGGAGGCATAATGCTCCTCAAAATGCACTAGGGTCACCGTATTCTCCTCATGCCCTCGCACAATGCAAGGTGTCATGATTCCACTAATGGACCCTTGAGGGCGGTCACCGAACCCGTAAAATGGCAACCCTTTGTGACAGTCACCGAACCCGTACAAATTGCCCGGGACAATCTCCACAACTTAATTGGAGACCCCGAAGCTTGCCCCAAGTTTTACACCACAATGATTGAGGTCTGCGACACCACCAACCATCTAGGGGGCCCAAGCACCCAACAGGCACAAGCTTCAGGGTGCGCAAACACCCAAGAGTAATAAGCTTCTCAACTTTCACTTCCACGTATCACTGTCGAGAGCTCAAACCGATGCAACTAATGCAACGGCAAGAACACCCGAAGTGCTCAAGTCCCATACTCTCAAATCCCACCAAAGCAACGAAAGCTATGGAGGAATTGAGAGGAAGAACAAGGAGAATACAAAAGAACTCCAGGATCTACATCCACAAGGTTCCCCTCGCTAAGAGGAGAGATGGATCGGTGGAGAATGTAGATCTAGATCTCCTCTCTCTTATATAGTGGGAAGAAAATCCAACCGTTATGTTTTGGAACTGCCTTAAGCGGTACTACCACTCGGGGGAGCGGTACTGCCGCTAAGTACATGGCAGTCACCGAGACCCACTAAGGACCAGCGCGGAACTAGTGTGGTAGTACTGTCGGAGCGGTAATACCGCCTTAGATAAGCGGTACTACCGCAAATTAGCCGGTGGGTAAGAGAGACTTCCATGGTAGTGTGTGCGGTACTCCAGCGGAAGTACCACACAAGTGGGACTACCGCTAGGATCAAGTGGTACAACCGTGAATTCCATAAGGGTAACAGAGAAATCCATGGTAGTGTGCGCGGTACTTTAGCGGAAGTACCACACAAGAGGTACTACTGCGAGTTCCCGAAGGTTAACAGAGATCCTCCCATTAGTAACTGTGAACACCAACGGAAGTAACGCAGAAGCGGTACTACCGCCAATTACCATAAGGAATGCCAGAACACAACAGTGGAAACAAGTAAGACCAAAACTGCCTTAACTACTGCAAACGAACTCCGAAATCAGGAAACTCAAGCTTGTCGGGTATATTAAGAACTAGCAATGGAGAAGAAATGCCAATAGGATAAGGAATAGAACCTTCCCCAAATATGAACCAATGAAATCTCCAACACCGAAAATGAAAAGACGATGCATATGAACTCCGTTTTTGATGAACTTGAGTTTGATAAGAAGACGAACGCAAACTCTAAAACCTCACATAGAGAAAAACTAAATAAGAACCAAGAAATATGATACCAAGGATGCAATGGTTTCAGATCTCTACAAACGATACGATCAAGCTACTGATGTGAGAGAACCCCTTGATAGTACGACAATCAATCCTATAATCCGGTCTCCCAACTAAACACAATGAGATTGGTAAAATAGAAAACCTACCAAGGTTACACCTTTGCGTTCCATATAGTCCACTTGAGCTAGATGATGATGACTTGTCCTCCTCAAGTTGGACTACCTTTCTTGATTGCGCTGACTCGATGAAGACTAGTGAATTGCTCCCCCATACTCCACTATGGGCGAGCCTCTCTTAGGCACATCTTCACATGTCCATTATCACCAGAATGGACGACAAGCATCAAGCATGTGATCTCTTCGTGATTCTCCGCTTGGACTTGCACATCGCAACCTTGATGACGATCATCACTTGATGTCATCCTTCATGGGTTATGTGAGATCTTCCTTTTGATTCAGACCCATGGAAACATGCCTAACCTCACAAAGAGCATGAGTTAGTACACAAAGTGTAATGGACAATCCTTACCATACAATGAGATCACTTGGTCCCACTTGGTACATCTTCTACACTTTGTGTTCTGATCAACTTGAATCCACTCTTACCACTTAGTATTGATCAACCTTATTTCATATCTTTTCTCTTCAGTAAGATGATGTTTTGAAGGTAAACATGAATGTTCACACAATCTTCTTCTTCAAGACATGCTTGCAATAGGCTCAACTCTTATATGACCAATATTTGGATAACTCCTTGAATAACACATTGGTCAACACATAATCTCCTTCTTATAACCTTGAAACCAACATATGGTCTTCAAGCAATACCTATGGACAAATCTTAAAGTATAACTAAAAAAATCATTAATCCATAAGGATTGTTATCAATTATCAAAACCAAACATGGGGGCACCATGCTCTTTCAAATGTGAAAATGTTGAGCCTGAGCATGGGTTGGTAACGTTTGTAGAGCTCACCCAATTTCATCATGAAATGCGTGATTGAGCAACTCACATTCAGGTTCAAAATGATTTGGTTGAGCATATATGGACTCACCTAGACAACCGATAGATCTATCAGATCTTTTTATTTGTATTTATGGCAATTTCAATTTCATTTGGTTGTAAACTATTTATTGTGATGTAATATGTGTCTGTTTATTTGTATTTATATGCATAGAATGTAAAATGTTGAAATTTGGGCAAATTAATGGCTGAGCGGGCCAAATGGGTTGGCCGGTTGGGCGCCCTAGCAGCAAAAACGAAGCCAAGGCCAGACGCCGCGCCTTTGGACGACCCAACGGACAAAAACTAGACCAAACGGGCATCCAATTGCGTCGGCCAGTTGGAGTTGGACTTAAGCTCGTTGTTTGCTTCTTAATGAACAAAGCCAAGCACAAGTTTCATCGCGTTAAACTTAACAAGCTTAATGAGCGAGCGACGAGTTTCACGAGCAGCTCGTTAAGCTCGTTAATACAACACAACACATATTTTTATTTTAAGCGGCACATTTCTTGGCACCTCGACCCATCTATTTCATCTAACCTAAAAAAACCAAGCCCGCATGAGACAATAACTAGCGTACCTCCTCGTGTGGTCACTGTCTTCCTTCATATAAAAACACATCAAAACTAAAGTAAAAGGGGGTAATATGTGTTAACGAGCAGTCGCGAGCGTTCGTGAGCTTAACGAGCTTATAATGAAAAGAGCCTATCAGAGTTTTTTTGCTTGTTAAGCTCAACGAGCAAAACCGAGCCTTAACATGCCGATTACCTTGTTAATCCACCCCAACTCATCAACCAATTACACTAAGAGCATGGTTAATAATACAGTCAATTGCTGGCTATATGATGTTGCCAGATCATCTATAGACAAGTTTATAGCTTACAAGTATAATAATTGGATATAAATATGTACTACTTTACTGATGCATGACCCACCAAACTCTCTCAAAAAAGTATATAGGAGCACGTGTTGTAGCTGACTGTTAATTTGTAGCCCGCTTCTTTTCTCTCTCCTTAGCCTGCCGAATCACCTTATTGTACTTGCTTTAAGTAACACATGTTGCGCTATCAGATAAAATTCATGCTGTTGGTGAAACATATACACCTCAATCTCGGGCAATCTTATAAGCTACTATAGTAATTACTCTATTTGTTTCTTTTTAACTTCGCATATAAGATTTGTCTTAAGTCAAATTTAGTGAACTTTGACCAAATTTATTATATTAATAAGTATCACATCTACAATGCTAAAAATATATAATGTAAAAGTGAATTCCATGATGCATCTAGTGATATTAATTGATATTGTGAATGATTACATTTTTTCCTATAATCTTATCAAACTTGATGAAGTTTAACCTAAGACAAAACTTATATGGGGAGTAAAAAGAAACGTAAAGAGTATGGCAGTGTCTGACAATTCAGATTTACCAACGGAAAAATAGTGTTTTCTATTAAACATCTATGCTCTTGATTAGTAGAAGACACAAATACAATGTTGATCTCACGTGAAGGCCTCCTTATATTTTGCGTCAAACTTTGACCATTGATTATAGAAATAAAATATTACACATAGGTCCTTGGAGAAATCGACGTCGTTTTCCTTCCGTACTCACCATTGACGCGCCATGAGCAATGCTTAATGCGACCTCTGAACTTTTCAAAATTGTAGTGTCACAAAATTATTTGTTTCTTTATATGTAGTAAAAGGTGTATCAGTGCTACGTACTCTCCCTGTCCCTTATTGGGACCTTCGTTTTTCTTGAGTCAACTTTAACTGCAAATTTCACCCACAATATGTTAAGTATATGGCATAAAAGTAATATCATTGGCAACTACATTTCAATACAAATTGAGCGGTACATTTTAATACAAATTTGAGCTTTGTTGGTCAAACTTCATTGTCAATTTTTTTTGAGCTAATTCATTCTCAAAATTAAACCTCAAAACACGTGTGGACCATGTAAATAGGAACAAAAATGAGCAGCTAGTATTAAATTAATTAAATAAGAGCCAGTGGAGCACATTGCGCAGTTCATCATGCTAGGTATGTCAATCAGAAGTTGATCGATGTTGATCAGTTTTCGGTGGAACTTGTTTCGGTTACCGAGTTTAGCGGTTGAAACACTATAATGCTAAGAAAAATTTCTTGGAGTCGGTGGATCTGCTAGAGTAGACCTATCTTTGATGAATTTGCTTGAATCTGTTCGCCGTTTGTCTAAACTCGTGTGTTCTTAAGTTAGACTTTTCCGATCTACGCTACTCTTCATCAATGATGCTTTACTATTTTGGTGTGTTGATCCTACGAGGTCTTAGCATGACGACTTCTCGATCGTTGACTACAACAAATTTTGCCCGACGTGCTGGCGACGTTGAAGCCCCCACCCCTCTCCCCCACATGGCCGCGGCTCCCCTGCAGGGGCTCCGGCCCGCCCAGGTCGTGATTTGGGGTCTTCTCCGGCTTGATTTGGTTCTCTCTGGCCGGCCTCCCATGACGGCCGGGTGCGCCCCTCTAGCCGCGGCCAACCCCTCTCCTCCCTGACCACCCCTCCCTTCGAGCTCCAAGCCGGCCTCTTCTGGGGGTAGCCTTGGAGGTGGCTGGTTGTGCCCCGGTGGCTATTTTGGCAGCGCGCCGACCGGGAGTTTTGACTGAGCGCGAGTCCCCTTCACCTCCCCCCTCCCCCCTCCCGGCAGGGGCGGCTTCGCCCGACGGCCATGGACCTACGCCCTTTCATGCGTTCATGGCCGACCGACACAGCTTCGGACTCGACGTGCCCCGGGAGTTGCGTTCTTTCCGGCTCCTTTGGCGCGCTGGTCCTCGGCGTCTCCACACCACCACTACCCTACCGGTTCCTTGGTTGGTCGTCCATCCCGGTGCATCTCCGTCTCCGGCATGCTTCGGGAGTTGCATCCCCTTCCGGCTCCTTGGGCACGCCGGTGTCCCTGCTGCTCCGGTCCCGGTGACTTGGATCTGCGCTTCCTTTCAGATCCTGGCACGTCTGAGGCTCTGGCCACCATCACATCTCCGCCGCCTCATTTTGCTCAGCCACGCAACCTTGTCCTCCTCTGGAGCTCGCGCGTCCGGCGGCGCCCGGTGCCTCCTTCGGTGTCTGGCGTGGCTCCCTTTCATGCGGTTGCTGCTCCGGCCTATGACCGGCTGCCTTGTCTCCGTTCTGTGCTCTGACGGCTTAGGATTGCTTGCAATTTGGCCAGGGAGAAATGCCTGCATCTTATGCTGGCAACGGCGACACCCGCGGGTGTCATTCCCTTCCTGGAGGCGCTGCCATGACCGTTATCCGTGCCCCTCTTCGAGCATCAGGAAAAACCCTAGGTCCGTTCTTCCGGATCGAACGACGACGACGTTCCGGTGTCGTTCTCCTTCGTGAAGGCGTTGTCTTGATTTGCTCGCGGCATCCTTGGTGTTGGATCTGGAGATGTTTGGTCGTTTGGTTGTTGGTTAGATAGCTTCTCTGGTCGGCGAGTTTAGCCGTGTTCTTTGTTTTTGGGTCGAGCGTCCCTTGTCTCTCCGCTTCGGACACCATGTTCGTGCCCTTTGCGTCTGTCTCATGTGTTGTACCACCTCATGTAGTCATTCTATCTTCTTCTATCAATGAAATGACATGCAAGCTTTGCGTATTCCTGAAAAAGTTTTGCCCGGCTCCGGCGAGGGAGGGGTGATGACGGCGGCGCGCCTTCGGCTCGCTTCAGTTCTTGTAGTTGTCGCTAAGTGGTCTATGAATCTGGAAGTAACCTTTATTATTTGTGATGTTCGTTGTACTGTCATAATTGAAGATGAATAGATTAAAAGTTTTTTTTTAAGGATGGGTAAGAGAGCTGCGTGGACCAACATGGGAAGGCCCCGGCCGCCTGGAAGTCAAGAATACCACGTACTTTCCCCATCCCTCGAGCTGATCCACGGCTCTAGTCATGCGATTTGGCCGGCGCAAGCAACTGATTTCCAATTTTCTTTTTCGCGTCGCCGGCCTCCCCAAGCAAAGTACGGCCGAATGGTCCATCCGGCAGCCTGTCGTCGCTTTCCAGTGATCTCGCTCGTGATGGCAACAGGCCTGCCTGCCCGCCTCCTGCTGCAAACCTGTCCTCCTTTCTCCGCTCGTACTGAAATCAACACGTGAAAGATCCACGACGCGCCCTCGCAAAGCCACGGGTGTGTACATCCACTACAGCAGCACGTAGCGGTGCACTTTTTTTGTTACAGGAACCAGCACATTTTTCCTTGCCCGCGTGTGAAGGCGTTGCACGAAGTCTCCTCCTCTGGACGTTAACCACATGCTACAGGAACAGCACTGCCTCTCCGGTCAAGAAGAGCAACAGTGTTCGTGACCCAGCGAGAGAGAGAGAGAGAGAGAGAGAGAGAGAGAGGATCTTTCTTTCCTAGTTCTTCTGGACGTGAACAGCGTAGTGGACCGATCAGTCACGAACGGCCGCTCGCCGTATGTGCGTAGTACGTGGGACAGGAATGGATAGGCCGACGGGACTCTGTTTTGCACGTACGTACGTAGGTACGTACGGTGGCAGCAGCGGCGCGTGCGTCCAGCTGGGGGAGGGGCCAGGTTAGGCGCCGGCAGCAGTGACCCGGCCGGACGAGCCCGGCGTGCCGTGCCGGCCCCGGTGTCGTCCCGCCATCGGTTGGAGGTCAACAACATCTTCCGGGTCGGATCCAACAGTGATGCTTTCACTCCTTGTCGCCCGGCCAGCTTTGTGTCGCGAGTTCCGCCAGCCATGCACGCCACGGCGTTGTACGTGGAGCGACACGCACGCGCGCGTGGACGATTAGGAGCAGCCGGCGCCACGATTCTTGTGGGGCGCGCGCAGCAGCGCATCAGCAACGTGCAGCAGCCAAGGCTAAAGTTCTGTGTCGTGATAGTCATCCGATTCAACTCACGAGGTTTGTAGTCATATTATGCTTGGAGGCTTGCAGCATGGATCATGTTACGCTTACTACACAATGAGTGTTTTGCAACATGGCCACGTTCCTCGGCCGATCTGTCTCCACCGCAGCACCGGCACCGCCGTCGTTTGATGTTTGTGTTAGAAAGTTAGTGTTTGTGATCTATCCCTATTTCTCTGTGTTTATCCATGTTGTCTTTCACAATTCGCATATCTGAGATTAGAGGGTACGGATATGTTACGACCCCGGGAGAGATCGAACAGGAAGGGGGGAGGAGATCAGGAGAAGGGGATGAGATCCAGAGGTAGGAGAAGGGGTAGGTGAGAAGAGAGTTCAGGATGAGAAGGGATCTGAATTATCTCAAAATGACCACCTCCTACAATGCCATCGCGGCTACACCTTTAACGCCACAGCCTGGCTCAGGCCCACACGTCATACTCACACCTCCTAATGATGACTATTCCACTGGCTCCCCCTGTGGGTCCAGTTCTTCTTCTCCTCCAAGTTCCTGTTACTGCACTTGTGCCTCTCTGTCCACGTCTGCTTCAGTCTGGGGCGTGATTGGAGTGGAGGGCGTGACAGGATATTTTTGTCCCGTATTTTCAAAGAGTCCACCTCTTATACAGATATAAGATTCCTAGTCTTTTCCACTAGTTTCCGGGATAGAGTCCAGATCAAATTATCAACCACGATCATATTTGTCTATTGACGGATTCTACCTGTTATGTCCACGGAGCACGCGCTTGTGAGCAACGTGCCATAATAGAGTGTAAATTCTTCTAATTATATAGATCAACATTAGGGCTATAATTTAATTATACGATCTAGCTCCTTCTAATCATCAGTGTACCCGGATAGTCTTTCTAATATAAATAGTATAATATATTCCACTGATAATCGACCAACTTCCTTAAGCATATAAAACTTAAGTGCGTTCCAGCAAGTAATAATTACATGATAATCATGTAAAGTAATTCCATGCATAAGTACATGTATATAAATTTCATAATGAGGTATTCTGAATATTAGCAATTCCTAGTAATTTGAATATAGTTGCAGGACACATAATTCTAACATCTCCTCACTTGTCCGAAATAATCGTTCAAATATTCGTAGACCCATAGTCTTAACATGCTTGCCAAATACCTAGGTTTAGTCAAGGGATGAACAATCATATTAAAACTACGTTGAAAACCCACATATACTTCCCTTCAACATGTGTCCTTACCGTGACACTTAAGATCAATAGACCTTTAGTTTCTGCCTAAGTTTTCCAGCATAGTTGTCCTTGGCGCCTCGAGTATTATTTCCTCGAGTGTAATTTCACCTTTATAGGCACCTTGAATATTTTGTTTCCTCAACCGATCTGTATCCAGAACCGCAGCACCGACACCATCGCCGTTCGATGTTTGCAGCACCGCCATATAGCCCTCCAACTGTGATACGTCTTTGTTGTATCTATAATTTTTGATTATTTCATGTCAATATTATACAACTTTTATACACTTTTGGCAACATTTTATATGATTTATTTGGACTAACCTATTGATTCAGTGCCCAGGGCCAGTTCCTGTTTGTTGCATGTTTTTTTGTTTCGCGGAAAATCCATATCAAACGAAGTCCAAACGTGATAAAAATTTACGAAGAATTATTTTGAAATATATGTGATTTTTGGAACTTGGAATCAACGCAAACAAGGGCCCACAGTAACCACAACCCATCAGGGCGCGCCAGAGGGTGCCTGGCGCGCCCAGGTATCTTGTGCCCTCCTCGAATGTTGGTTGATGCCCTTCTTCTGGTGCAAGAAAGATAATTTATGGAAAAATCGTGTAAAAATTTCAGCGCAATCGGAGTTACGGATCTCCGGCAATTTAAGAAACCGTGAAGGGCCAGATCTGGGGAACGCGAAACAGAAAAGAATAGAGAGGGAGATCCAATCTTGGAGGGGCTCCCGCCCCTACGCCGCCATGGAGGCCATGGACCAGATGGAGAACTCTCCTCCCATCTAGGGGGGGTGCAAAGGAAGAAGAAGGAGGGGGCTCTCTCCCCCTCTCCCCGCTGGCGCCGGAACGCCACCAGGGCAAGGATCGTGACGACGATCTACATCAACAATCTTGCTATCGTCAACACCAACTCTCCCCCTCTATGCAGCAGTGTAAAACCTCTTCTCCCCGCTGTAATCTCTACTTAAACATGGTGCTCAACTCCACATATTACTAGATGATACCCCGCACGTTGTTGCGGGAATATTTTGCAACATATTTCAATGTGATTCGTTGTATGAATAATGAATAACTGAAGTAATAATATAAAAGCTAAAACTAAAAATGCATATAATTTATTATGTTTGATTACTATATAATTGTAAAAAAATTATTAAATCTAAATAGCATAGTAGAATGAAAATTCTCTTGGATGTTTGCATGTTGAGATGAGTCTTTTTTTCATGCATGTTTAATGATGAAGTGACATGCTTGCATGTTGGGAGACATATGATAGTGGAGGTGGGCCTTTTCTCATGCATGCTATGGGATGATGTGGCATGCTTGCATGTTGAGAGAAATAGTTAGTGGGGGCTAGCTATTTAGATATAGAAGATTTCCTAGTGATCTATGGTTATCCTATGATGTTTGAGTAGATCTGTTTTGTCCTGTGGCTTAATCATGATGTTGGTTGGTATGATTGTATATTTTATTTATGGTGCTGTCCTACGGTGTCATCCGTCTCGCGCAAACGTGAGGGGTCCCCACTGTAGGGTTTTGCGATATGTTCATGGTTTGCTTATTGTCAGTGTTGCGGGGGATGACAACAGCCTAAACGTGAATAAGTGGGTTATGGTGTATGGGATAAAGAGGATTTGATACTTGGTAGTTGCGGATGCTTGCTAGGGTCCAATCATAAGTGCATATGATCCAAGTAGAAAAAGTATGTTAGCTCATGCCTCTCCCTCATATAAAATTACAAGAATGATTACCGATACTTGTTATCATTGCCTAGGGACAAATGACTTTCTTGTTGAAAAAAGCTATCCACTTTTATTACCTTGCAATTTATTCGTAGTTTTATTCTCACAAAGCACTCGTAGTTTATTCTTGCAAAATAGTTTCATACTTGTTTTAGGTAAGGTAAAGCAGACGTCAAGTGTGTGTAGAGTTGTATCGGTGGTCGATGAAACTTGAGGGAATATCTGTTCAACCTTTAGCTCCTCGGTGGATTCGACACTCTTATTTATCGAAGAAGGCTACAAACGATCCCCTATACTTGTGGGTTATCAAGACCTTTTTCTGGCGCCGTTGCCAGGAAGCAATAGCGTGGGGTGAATATTCTCATATGTGCTTGTTTTCTTTATCACTAAGTAGATTTTATTTTGTGCTCTTGTTTTCTATCTTTAGTTATGGGTAGGAAACGCAAAATACCAAAAAAAATAGTTGTACCTACTAAACCGATGGTTGAAGAACCGGCCAAAAATCAATCATAGTACTGAAGCTTTCTATTTGGATCATCTTCGATCCCTATGTGGTCGTGCTGAAACCCCAACTAGCTTAGTTGAGGAAAAATCATTAGATGAGCATGCTTATTTTGTGCGACACTGCCTATCTCAAAAAGGGAAACTTTTATGGCATCATATTAATAGTTTGTATTGCTATGCTTTGAATTTGTCGGATTTCGGGCTCCGTAGACCCTTGAGAGGTTTGAACTCTGGGTGCGTGCGAAGAACTCAACCTCCCTAGTCTGCATACTCGCCAATCTCTCGGCCTAGCTTGATGAACATGAAGGAAACGAGACACAACATTTTACCCAGGTTCGGGCCACCTTGCTATGTAAAACCCTACTCCTGCTTTGTGGTGGATTGGCCTCGAGGGGCTGAGGATGAACTAGTACAATGGCAGAACAACCTCAGGAGGGTGTGTTCTTGAGCTGGCGGGGAAGAGGATGATCTCTCTGGTTCGGATCTGGATCCCCTCTATGGTGGTGGCTAGGCCCTATTTATAGTGGCCTTGGTCCGCTTCCCAAAATGAAGGCGGGAAGGGTTCCCACAACGGCCAAATTTAAAGGGGGACAACTAGTAAATGCTATCCTGACAAAAGTAGTCTCCGCCTGCAAAAGCCTCTAGTCGCGACGCTGTGGTGGGCTCGGCGATGATCTCCGTCCTGCCGTCCTGGCGGTCTTGGTCCTGTTGCACCCGAATGGAAACCTTTGGCTGATTCCTCGGGACTCCGCGTCAGCGCTTGCCTCCTTAGGACCAAAGAGGAAACTGGTACACCGCGCCCGCTGGCGCCCGCCTGGCCTTGGTCATCATGGCTCACGTCATCTGAACCTTATGAGGTGAAGCCTCCATAGAAATCTCCGCTCCTCCGGAGTCATCCTGAGGAGGCCGCTCCTCGTGGAGGTCTTGGTGTCGTCCGCCTCACGAGGCTCGGCCCCTCGCAAGGGTCTTGAGTTGTCGATGCCGAAGGTGGGATGTACCAGGCCGTCGATGAAGCCACGTCGTGGGCCGCGGGAAGGCAAGTCTGGGTACCCCGATTCCCAGAACGCCGACAGAATTTATGCGGAATACATGGTTTTACTTGTTGTTCCGAGGACCCTAAAAAACACCTTACCCTCCAATGTGAGTTTAAGTATAATGAAATCTTATCTTCCTATGCTAAGGGTGTTTATAATTACTTTGATACTGAACAAATTGAAGAATTTTTTGCTTTTAAGGGTTCTATGAAATTGCTGCTTTGATTGAAAAGTATGATGCTACTCTTTACAAATCTGAAAATTTTGCCATACTTAAATATTCCTATGAAAAGTATGCTTCTAATGCTTATGTTAAAGAATATATTGAGTACTTCTCTGCTGTCCAAGAAGAGGCTAATATTTTGCAGGAGTCTATGGAAGAAGGAATTGATGAAATTGTGAGCTCATTGGATGAAAAAGATGATGAGGAGAGTGAAGAACAAAAGGAGGAAGAGCGGATTAGCTACTCGTGCCCACTTTATAATGAGTATAACTCTTCAAATCATACATTGTTTAATGTCCCTTCGTTCTTACCGAAGGATGCATGCTATAATAATTGCTATGATCCCGTTGATTCGTTTGAAATATTCCTTTTTGATGAACTTGATGCTTGCTATGCTTGTGGCCATGATGCCAATATGAATTATGTTTATGGAGATGAACTTGCTATAGTTCCTTATGTTGAACATGAAATTGTTGCTATTGCACCCATGCATGATAGTCCTATGTGACAGCCTGGTTTTTGCCTTCTCTCTTTTTCCGAACTTCTTTGCCTCTGATTTTGAATTTGGAGTTTTTGAATCAAATCACTTGGACTTAAACACTTGGGCATGTCCTTGATTTTCACCCAAGTGACCCATCCCTATCATAATCATCATTTCCTCTCTGAAAAATCCCAAAATGTCCCAAGGAATATTTTTCATAAATGAAAAATATTCCTTTTCTTCTCTGAAAATCATTTCAGCAACCTATGCTCCAAAGCAACCCTCATTTTCCCTACTCCTAAAAATCTGAGAAAATTCCCAAATATTCTTTGGACCTTGGCACACCTCCCCGTGCAAAAATATTTCATACTTATTTGGAATATTTTTTCTACAGAAAATCCTTTCTGTACTGGCCTCAAAATGCAGTTTCTACAACAAGTGTATTATTCCTTGATCCAATGGGACTGATTTTTCTTGAGCCTCATTACCCTCCTAAGAAAACCTTAACCCCAGGAGATTAGCACTCTTCTAGAACCTCTCCAAACACAGTGCCAAAGTTTCTGACCAGAAACTTGCTGATTAGCTCACGTTCAATCTGGTCGGCCTGATAGTGTTCCATCTCTTCCCCTAGACTAAACACTGCACGAACAACATGTTAGACACGGGTTGGCATCGCCTGGGCATCGTTTTGACCGAGCTAGCGTAGTGACCGCGTTTGGACATGGGCTCTGGCATGCGTTCGACGAGCTCTGCGCTGCGCCCGAGCCTCTGTTCGACGCGTGCTCGTCTCAGCGCTCGCCACCGACTGCCGCACCGCGCCACCAGCCTCGTCTCTTCACGCTGGACCCCTCCTTGGTGCTCCCGACGTCGTATACGCCACAACAAGCACGTGCACGACGCAACCAAAGCCACTGTGCGCCCCGTGCCACTATCTTCGTCCGCGCCCACGTCCCTGTGCTCGTCCGCAAGCTTCATGATGTCTACAACTCAACCTTCTTCTTGTAGACATTGTTGGGCCTCCAAGTGCAGAGGTTTGTAGGACAGTAGCAAATTTCCCTCAAGTGGATGACCTAAGAATTATCAATCCATGGGAGGCGTAGGATGAAGATTGTCTCTCTCAAACAACCCTGCAACGAAATAACAAAGAGTCTCTTGTGTCCCCAACACACCCAATACAATGGTAAATTGTATAGGTGCACTAGTTCGGCGAAGAGATGGTGATACATGTGCAATATGGATGGTAGATATAGGTTTTTGTAATCTGGAAATATAAAAACAGCAAGGTAACTAATGATAAAAGTGAGCACAAATGGTATTGCAATGCTTCAAAACAAGGCCTAGGGTTCATACTTTCACTAGTGCAAGTTCTCTCAACAATAATAACCTAATTAGATCATATAACAATCCCTCAACATGCAACAAAGAGTCAATCCAAAGTTAGTAATAGCGGAGAACAAACGAAGAGATTATTGTAGGGTACGAAACCACCTCAAAGTTATTCTTTCCGATCAATCCGTTGGGCTATTCCTATAAGTGTCACAAACAGCCCTAGAGTTCGTTGTAAAATAACACCTTAAGATACAAATCAACCAAAACCCTAATGTCACCTGGATACTCCAATGTCACCTCAAGTATCCGCGGGTATGATTATAAGATATGCATCACACAATCTCAGATTCATCTATTCAACCAACACAAAGAACTTCAAAGAGTGCCCCAAAGTTTCTACCAGAGAGTCAAGACGAAAACATGTGCCAACCCCTATGCATAAGTTCACAAGGTCACTGAACCCGCAAGTTGATCACCAAAACATACATCAAGTAGATCACGTGAATATCCCATTGTAACCACAGATAAGCACATGCAAGACATACATCAAGTATTCTCAAATCCTTAAAGACTCAAGCCGATAAGATAACTTCAAAGGGAAAACTCAATTCATCACAAGGAGATAGAGGGGGAGAAACATCATAAGATCCAACTATAATAGCAAATCTCGCGGTACATCAAGATCATGCCATATCAAGAACACGAGAGAGAGAGAGAGGGAGAGAGAGAGATCAAACACATAGCTACTGGTACATACCCTCAGCCCCGAGGGTGAACTACTCCCTCCTCGTTATGGAGAGCGCCGGGATGATGAAGATGGCCACCGATGATGGATCCCCCCCTCCGGCAGGGTGCTCGAACAGGGTCCCAATTGGTTTTTGGTAGCTACAGAGGCTTGCGGCAGGGGAACTCCCGATCTAGGTTATTTTCTAGAGGTTTATGTATTTATAGGAATTTTTGGCGTCGGTCTCACATCAAGGGGGTCTCCGAGTCGTCCACGAGATAGGGGGACGCGCCCAGGGGGGTAGGGCGCGCCCCCACCCTCGTGGATGGCTTGGGACTCTTATGCCCCAACTCTTTTACTCCCGGGGCTTCTTTTGTTCCATAAAAATCATCAAAAAGTGGCACGTCAATTGGACTCCGTTTGGTATTCTTTTTCTGTAAAACTCAAAAACAAGGAAAAAAACAGAAACTGGCACTGGGCTATAGGTTAATAGGCTAGTCCCAAAAATTAAATAAAATAGCATATAAAACATCCTAGATGGATAATATAATAGCATGGAATAATCAAAAATTTAGATACGTTGGAGACGTATCAAGCATCCCCAAGCTTAATTCTTGCTCGTCCACGAGTAGGTAAATGAAAAAAACAAATTTTTTGATGTGGAATGCTACCTAACATAATTATCAATGTAATTTTCTTTATTGTGGCATGAATGTTCAGATCCGCAAGATTCAATAAAAAGTTTAATGTTGACATAAAAATAATAATACTTCAAGCATACTAACCAAGCAATTATGTCTTCTCAAAATAACATAGCCAAAGAAAGCTCATCCCTACAAAATCATATAGTTTGGCCATGCTTCATTTTCGTCACACAAAATGCTCCTATCATGCAGAACCCCGATGACAAGCCAAGCAATTGTTTCATACTTTAGTATTCTCAAACTTTTTCAACTTTCACGCAATAAATGAGCGCGAGCCATGGACATAGCACTATAGGTGGAACAGAATATGATGATGGAGGTTGTGTGGATAAGACAAAAAAATAGAAAGTCTCACATCGACGCGACTAATCAACGGGCTATGGAGATGCCCATCAATTGATGTCAATGCGAGGAGTAGGGATTGCCATGCAACGGATGCACTAGAGCTATAAATGTATGAAAGCTCAACAAAAGAAACTAAGTGGGTGTGCATCCAACTTGGTTGCTCACGAAGACCTAGGGCATTTTGAGGAAGCCCATTGTTGGAATATACAAGCCAAGTTCTATAATGAAAATGCCCACTAGTATATGAAAGTGAGAAAATAAGAGATTCTCTATCATGAAGATCATGGTGCTACTTTGAAGCACAAGTGTGGAAAAAGGATAGTAGCATTGTCCCTTCTCTCTTTTTCTCTCATTTTTTGGGCCTTCCCTTTTTTATTTGGCCTTTCTCTTTTTTTCCTCACACGGGATAATGCTCTAATAATGATGATCATCACACTTCTATTTATTTACAACTCAAAAATTACAACTCGATAACATAATATGACTCTATATGAATGCCTCCGGCGGTGTACCGGGATGTGCAATGATTCAAGAGTGACATGTATAAAAATTATGAGCGGTGGCTTTGCCACAAATATGATGTCAACTACATGATCATGCAAGGTAATATGACAATGATGAAGCGTGTCATAATAAACGGAACGGTGGGAAGTTGCATGGCAATATATCTCGGAATGGCTATGGAAATGCCATAATAGGTAGGTATGGTGGCTGTTTTGAGGAAGATATAAGGAGGCTTATGTGTGATAGAGCGTATCATATCACGGGGTTTGGATGCACCGGCGAAGTTTGCACCAACTCTCGAGGTGAGAAAGGGCAATGCGCGGTACCGAAGAGGCTAGCAATGATGGAAGGGTGAGAGTGCGTATAATCCATGGTCTCAACATTAGTTATAAAGAACTCACATACTTATTGCAAAAATCTACAATTCATCAAAACCAAGCACTACGCGCATGCTCCTAGGGGGATAGATTGGTACGAAAAGACCATCGCTCGTCCCTGACCGCCACTCGTAAGGAAGGCAATCAAAGAAACACCTCATGCTTCAAATTTGTCACACAACGGTTACCATACGTGCATGCTATGGGACTTGCAAACCTCAACACAAGTATTTCTCAATTTCACAATTACTCAACTAGCATGACTCTAATATCACCATCTTCATATCTCAAAACAATCATCAAGTATCAAACTTGTCGGGGATATACCCCGCGGTATGATCCGGCCGGAGTTATAACCCGGTTGGGACTTAGTAAACCGGCAGGTGTTAAAGTAGGTGGTAAACCGGTTGGTGTTAAGTCAGACGGTAAACTGGCAAGTTGTTAAACCGGCTGACAGTTAAGACAGACAGGTAAAACAGGCAGTTAACCCAGACAGTAAACCGGCAGGTTGTTAAACTGGCTGACAGTTAAGACAGGAGTTAAGTCAGATGATAACTCAGCAAACAATCATAAACCGGCAGACCATCTTAAATCGGCACCAATTAACTCCCGACAGGCAGTGGCAACTGGGTTGCTAGGAGTTATGAAGCCCGAGACATTATGAAGCCCAAGATGTTAAGAAGCCCATGTAGAAAAGTCATAATAGTTAAAGTCTTAAGTTCGAGTTGGACTCTATACATGTAACCCACCCCTTCAACTTATATAAGGAGGGGCCGGGCTCCCCAAAGAGGGACAAGTAAGAAGAAACAATCTTAAAGGGTTAGGGTTAACTGGGAGAGCCGGTTTACGGTGACTTCCTCATGATCATAATGAGAGATAGCCTCAAACAACACGTAGGGTTGTTATTGGATGATGTTTCCCGGGGCCCGAAGCTGTCTAAACCCTTGTCTTGCGTTGCGTCTCTCGATTCCACTCAACCCCTCTCAAGCTACCACATAGATGCGTTGGCCTCACGACTAAGTCCTCACACTAGGACATCTGCCGTGACGATTCTACGACAGTTGGCGCCCACCGTGGGGCCGCGCACGGTGGTGTTGAGTTCTTGGAGGGATCTCTCCTAGGGATCGAGAAGTTTGTAATTTTCCGGAGAAAGAAAGACTCAGCTCAGATATGGAAGGATTGCGTCGGATCAAACCGATATCTCATGAGTGCCTGCTTGTTCGAAAAAGATTCGAAGATGGATTATTCAAGTCAGCCACAATCTGGAGAAGGGCGTGATGACCCACCTTGATGACTCGTCGACATGATGACCCATCTTGATGACACTAGAAAAGTCCGAGTTACCGTGTCTATGCGTGTCGATGGCAGCTATTTTACGATCTGCCGAGGCTGACGGCGATCCAGCAAGCGGTCAAGTCACCAAATTTTTTAATAGAAAACTTCTATCATCTGAATCCAGATAGCATCTGGTCAAAACCGTTCTGGTCTCAATATCATGCGGCTGCACATGATCAAAGTGCCATGGCAAATTGGCTATTAGCAGTTAAAGGAGGAGAAGATTATGACCCGGATTACCCGCTCCGAGCCGGCCGCGGCATCTCCTCACCTCATTGACCCACCTGTTTCCTCTCTTTGCCGCGGGTCAGCCCGGCCGTGAGTCGCCCGGCCAGCTCGCCGCCGTACAAAACTGCCCCGGACTGATCTGCTTACCACAAATTGCAATTCCTGCGTCCATGATCGCTGCTACTCTTAAGAAGAAAAATTGCAGCAATGCATTGACTAAGTCCAAGTGTTAGTCACGAAAGACAAAAGCTGATGAGAAAAATTCCATCAACAATGGCTCACAACACCCGTTCACATGGGTTACTAGCCCCGGTTTGGCTTTACCAGGATGATCATCAGCAAGAGTTACCAGCATCAATCAAAAGATGAAGAATGAGGTGTTGAAAGGAAAGGACCAGAGAGTTTTTCTTTTTTGGCTTCTTCGGTGTGTCGCGCAGCTGCTCCATGCTTGAGTCAAAAGTTCCAAGTCCAAAAGTACTTTTCTGTTGTTAATCTACCACAGCGCTACAGATGGGACAACTCCGACCACACACGCGCCTTGTGCAGAACAGGAGGTCATCAGCATATTGATACAGAGGCTATCTGTTGGTTCTGTTTAAATACCGAAGGCCGCACCAGAATACATCCAACATTATCCATTCCCAGTATCTGCGTTCACCCGGAAAATAAATCAGGTGCTATCTGTCTCAGTGTTTTTAGCATGCATTAAATACCTCTGAGGACATTACACTGTCTTTAAATATATTTTATTTAGTACAAGGACCACTACACAAGTGACGTCATGCCATGGACATGAGGCTCACACTGGTTTAAAAAGTTGCGGCCGTCTCTCGCATCTGCACCGGATCACAAAAATGTCGCGGTCGACTTACCCGACGACAGCAGTTTACAACGTTGCGGCCGACTCATTTGTCTGCTCCTGCGGCCGATTCACCCGTGATTGGTTTCAATGGTCATCAACTCCGCGGTGAATAGTTTCTGGCATGACATATCAGGTGAAATCCATCCAGTATAGTTTTCTATTATATATTGCTTTCTTTAAAAAAGAGCAATTACTCCGGCTTGCAAAGTTATCTAATGCAGGACCCTAAACCGCCATATTGGTGCAAATTTAAAGGCCGCCAGAAAATTTCCGGCTTAAAAAGAAGGATTCCGATTTAAAATCCGGCTCAAGGGAAGGCTGTCTCCCACAAAGCTTTGAATCTCTCAATATCCGATTTAATAATTTCTGGTTCAAAAAAAAGAATAATTTTTCGCAAGTTCGAGTTCTCAGGAAAAATTAAAGGGACCAAAGAGAGTTTGTTGCAAAAGCACAGCTCAAACATAGGTGCCCCTTGAGCACAACTCACAATATCATTTGGGGGCTTCCTGTTCAAACATAGGTGTATTCACCAAAGAGAACATAGCACTACTACCCTCTTGATCCAGCTATCAAGCCAATATTATCATAAGAGCACAACTCTGGTTATTTCGGTAATCCGGCTATCAAGCCAATATTATCATAAGGGGCCAAAGAGAGTCTGCTGCATAGCACAACTCAAACATGGGTATCCCTTGAGCACAGCTCACAATATCACTTGGGGGCTATGTTCGAACCATAGTCACACCTCTTGATAGGCTTAAAGCCACCAGGGAAATCACTTGGGGGCTTGGTCGTATCCAAACCATAGCTCACACCCTCTTGATAAGCATAAGGGCACCAAGAAAATCACTTGGGGGCTTGGTCGCATCCGAACCATAGCTACACCTCTTGATCGGCATAAGGCCACCAGGAAAATCACCTGGGGGCTATGGGTTCGAACCATAGTTACACCTCTTGATAGGCATAACGGCACTAGGGAAATCACTTGGGAGCTTGGTCGTATTCGAACCATAGCTACACCTCTTGATCGGCGCAATGCCATAATTATAACTACATGGGGGCTCTAGTCGTATCCGAACCATAGCTTAAACCCTCTTGATCATACATATACATCATCATATATTACATCATATATCATCATCACATCATCATAGCATGTATCATATGTACATGGATATACCGGTTTATATGGCAGGAATCGGTTTTCAAACCAGGTTATATTATTCAAAATCTTTAATAGCCAACACGGCTGGATTTTAATTATGGTTATCAATAACCAGTATTATGATTAAGGTTTTCAAAGTCACTTTAGCGCAATGGCTATCATATTATCAATGGATATGATTTATTCTACAATGGAAGGAATAGTCCTAAATCGCTGCAGGCTTACGACCCGGCACTTGGGGGCTACATTATTCAAGTTGGGATTACATCAAGTACACAAGTCTCATGTCGCTACAAGCATGCACCATGACACTTGGGGGCTAATGCAAAGTCATTGTGTCCTCACTTATTGAAGACCCGACTCATCACATCGTAATGAGCCGGCCCTTGGGGGCTACCAATTGCTCCTATCAACAATTCAAGGTACACAAGTTTTATTCCATTATATTGAAGGGTCCACTGCTCAGTTGGTAGAGCACAAAGCTCTTAACCTTGTGGACGTGGGTTCAAGCCCCATGATGGGGGTTACATCATATGATGTTCTTTTCAAAAGAAGTATATATAAAGTCCCAACTCAATAATATCTTACTGAGCCGGCCCTTGGGGGCTACACGTTGTTGTTCAAGTCTATATGATCATATTTATAAAGTCCCTGCTCACTATTGCATAATGACCCGGCCCTTGGGGGCTACACTGGTTGAAATTTTTATGAGCATCAGGCAATTACAAGTCCCAGGTTGCTGCAAGCATGACAACCCGGCACTTGGGGGCTACATATGTGGAATATTCAGTTTTAACTAGTGACTGAGATGAACAATTTGGATTTCTTCAAGATTGTGACATTCATATTGAAGCAAATCTTAAGCTGTTACTACGTTGCCTTTTTAAGACTTGGGGGTTACAAGTGATAGGCATATAAGAGGTATATTTTCAAGCTTGATGTTAACTGCAATTATGACCCGGTGCCATCAATATTTGTAAACCGGCAAGTTTAAGTCTTAAACCGGCAAAGTTCTACATTCTTAAACCGGCAAGTTCTACATTCTTAAACCAGCTGAAGATCAGATGAGTATTTCAAAGACCAATATTTTTGTTAAGCATTGGGAGCTGAGTCAAAGGAGTTATTCTTCACAATATTTCTCTATGACAAACTAATGTCAACAAATTGATTATGAAGCTAGCCTATTGACCCGGATTTTCTAGAAGAAGAAAGTAACAAGGACTTAAGGATGATCAGGATTAGTTTAACATGGATAAATCCAAATTAAACTGGGGGCTAATGTCGGGGATATACCCCGCGGTATGATCCGGCCGGAGTTATAACCCATCTGGGACTTAGTAAACCGGCAGGTGTTAAAGTAGGTGGTAAACCGGTTGGTGTTAAGTCAGACGGTAAACCGGTAGGTTGTTAAACCGGCTGACAGTTAAGACAGAAAGTTAAAACATGCAGTTAACCCAGACGGTAAACCGGCAGGTTGTTAAACCGGATGACAATTAAGACATGAGTTAAGTCAGATGATAACTCAACAGACAATCATAAACCGGCAGACCATCTTAAACTGGCACCAGTTAACTCCCGACAGGCAGTGGTAACCGGGTTGCTAGGAATTATGAAGCCCGAGACGTTATGAAGCCCAAGATGTTAAGAAGCCCATGTAGAAAAGTCATAATAGTTAAAGTCTTAAGTCCGAGTTGGACTCTACATGTAACCCGCCCCTTCAACTTATACAAGGAGGGGCCGGGCTCCCCAAAGAGGGACAAGTAAGAAGAAACAATCTTAAAGGGTTAGGGTTAACTGGGAGAGCCGGTTTACGGTGACTTCCTCATGATCATAATGAGAGATAGCCTCAAACAACACGTAGGGTTGTTACCGGATGATGTTTCCCGGGGCCCAAAGCTGTCTAAACCCTTGTCTTGCGTTGCGTCTCTCGATTACACTCAACCCCTCTCAAGCTACCACATAGATGCGTTAGCTTCACGACTAAGTCCTCACACTAGGACATCTGTCATGACGATTCTACGACAAAACTTCTCATAATATTCAATGCACTCTATATGAAAGTTTTTATTATACCCGTCTTGGATGCCCATCATATTAGGACTAGTTTCATAACCAAAGAAAATTACCATGCTGTTTAGGACTCTCAAATTAATATAAGTGAAGCATGAGATTTCATCTATTTCTTCAAAATAAAACCACCGCCGTGCTCTAAAAGGATATAAGTGAAGCACTAGAGCAAATGACAAACTACTCCGAAAGATATAAGTGAAGATCAATGAGTAGTCGAATAATTTTGCAACTATGTGAAGACTCTCAAATATTTAAGAATTTAAGATCTTGGTATATTATTCAAACATCAAGCAAAAAAATGACGCTCCAAGAAAAACACATATCATGTGGTGAATAAAAAATATAGCTCCAAGTAAAGTTACCGATGAACGAAGACGAAAGAAGGGATGCCATCCGGGGCATCCCCAAGCTTAGGCTCTTGGTTGTCCTTGAATATTACCTTGGGGTGCCTTGGTCATCCCTAAGATTAGGATCTTTCCACTCCTTATTCCATAGTCCATCGAATCTTTACCCAAAACTTGAAAACTTCACAACACAAAACTTAACAGAAAACTCGTAGGCTCTGTTAGTATAAGAAAGCAAATCACCATTCGGTATTGTCAAGACAAGATTCATAATTTTTCTCACATGATGCCTACTGTTCCATATCATTTATACAATTTATATCAAGCAATATAAGCCATAGAAATTAGAAAACAAGCAAACTATGCATCGAAAACAGAATCTGTCAAAAACAGAGTCTGTAGTAATCTGCAACTCTCGAATACTTCTGTGAATCCGAAAATCCTGAGAAATTAGGAAGTACGAGGCAATTTGTTTATTAATATTATGAAAAAAGAATCAGTATTTTATTGTGCTTCTGTTAAAAATGAAAACTAATATCCTGGATGCAAAAGTTTCTGTTTTCCAGCAAGATCAAATCAACTATCACCGTAAGCCATCCCAAAGGTCTTACTTGGCACTTTATTGAAACAAAAGCTATAAAACATGATTAATACAGTAGCATAATCATGTGAACACATAAAAAAATAGTTATAAATGTTGGGTTGTCTCCCAACAAGCGCTTTTCTTGAATGCCTTTCTAGCTAGGCATGATAATTTCAGTGATGCTCACATAAAAGATAAGAATTGAAACATAACAGGAGCATCATGAAGCATATGACAAACACATTTAAGTCTAACCCACTTCTTATGCATAGGGATTTTGTGAGCAAACAACTTGTGGGAACAAGAATCAACTAGCATAGGAAAGCAAAACAAGCATAACTTCAAGATTTTAAGCACGAAGAGAGGAAACTTGATATTATTGCAATTCCTACGAGCATATATTCCTCCGTCATAATAATTTTCAGTAGCATCATGAATGAATTCAACAATATAACCATCACATAAAGCATTATTTTCATGATCTACAAGCATAGAAAATTTACTACTCTCCACATAAGCAAAATTCTTCTCATTCGGAATAGTGGGAGTATCATAAGAAACTCGAATACTATAAATTGTTTCCACACTAAAAGAGTAATGTTCAGAAAAGGGTAATCATAATCATGAATTTTTTTGTAAATATAATCATCACTACTTTTTATAACATAAGTATCATCACAATAATCATCATAAGTAGCAACTTTGTTCTCGTCATAATCAATTGAAACCTCTTCCAAGATAATGGAATCATTACTAAATAAAGTCATGACCTCTCCAAATCCACTTTTATAATTATCACAATAAGATTAAACATCCTCCAAAATAGTGCGATCATTACTTCCTAAAGTTGACGCTCTTCCAAACTCACTTTCATCAATATAATCATCATAAATAGGAGGCATGCTATCATCATAATAAATTTGCTCATCAAAACTTGGGAGGTTAAAAATATCGTCTTCATAAAACATAGCATCCCCAAGCTTGGGACGGACATTAATTACAACAAATAAATTCTCAAACATGTCATTCTCATCAAACATAGCATCCCCAAGCTTGGGCCTTTGCATATCATAAGCATAATCACTCTCATCATTAATAGTATGTATAGCACCAATAGTATAGCAATTATCATCATCACAATGAGTAATAGGAGCAACATCATTTGGGAGGCCAGGTCAAAAAAACATCATTTGGGAGGGATACCTTTTTACCTTTGCTTCTCCGTATTTTCTTTTTCTTCTTCACATTATATGTGGGTTTAACCCTCTTTTTGGAGCTCCTTATTAATGAAATTGGTTGAATAGAAAGCTCCTCCTCGTTGCCTGATTCATCATAAGAAATAATAGGAGGATATTGGGAAATCTCTTCCATTTCATTAGTATTCTCTTCATCTTCTATTTGTTTTCTTGTCTTTATGTAATTGGCAATATAAGGATTTTCAATGCAATTCACTGCACGATACATATAAATTTCCTCTAGATCAAAATCAAGAACTGTCTCAAGGGCAAATTCTGGAATATCCTTAGTTATACGTTTCATTTCTTCATAACCCCTAAGCAAACTAAGTTCATTATGATGCGCAAGGGAAATCAACTCATCACAATTTTTGGACACGATTCGATCATGAAACAATTTGCATTGGATATTTAAATGACCACGTTCATTGCAAAGTTCACAAGGATGGCTAAGAAAATTTAAATTTTCAGCACAAACATCTAGCCTTTCTTGCAACCATTTAGTTTCTAAATACTTATGCCTCTTGCAAAATCTATCTTCCCTATTTGGTGTGTACTTGCAAACTCTATGCACTCCATAAAAATTGACATGCTTATAAGAGATATTTTCATCATGACTAGTGCAATCATCATTAGTACTATGGATATTCAAAGAGTTCATACTAACAACATTGCAATAATGCTCGTCATTCAAAGATTGTATGCCAAACATTTTATTGCATTCTTCTTCTAACATTTTGGCACAATTACCGGAATCCTTATTTTCACGTAAGACATTAAAAAGATGAAGCATATGAGGCAACCTTAATTCCATTTTTTGTAGTTTTCTTTTATAGATTAAACTAGTGATAAAACAAGAAACTAAAATATTCTATTGCAAGATCTAAATATATACCTTCAAGCGCTAACTTCCCTAGCAATGACGCCAGAAAAGAGCTTGATGTCTACTACACAACCTTCTTCTTGTAGACGTTGTTGGGCCTCCAAGTGTAGAGGTTTGTAGGAAAGTAGCAAATTTCCCTCAAGTGGATGATCTAAGGTTTATCAATCCGTGGGAGGCATAGGATGAAGATGGTCTCTCTCAAACAACCCTGCAACCAAATAACAAAGAGTCTCTTGTGTCCCCAACACACCCAATAGTCTAATACAATGGTAAATTGTATAGGTGCACTAGTTCGGCGAAGAGATGGTGATACATGTGCAATATGGATGGTAGATATAGGTTTTTGTAATCTGGAAATATAAAAACAGCAAGGTAACTAATGATAAAAGTGAGCACAAATGGTATTGCAATGCTTCGAAACAAGGCCTAGGGTTCATACTTTCACTAGTGCAAGTTCTCTCAACAATAATAACCTAATTAGATCATATAACAATCCCTCAACATGCAACAAAGAGTCAATCCAAAGTTAGTAATAGCGGAGAACAAACGAAGAGATTATTGTAGGGTACGAAACCACCTCAAAGTTATTCTTTCCGATCAATCCGTTGGGCTATTCCTATAAGTGTCACAAACAGCCCTAGAGTTCGTTGTAAAATAACACCTTAAGATACAAATCAACCAAAACCCTAATGTCACTTGGATACTCCAATGTCACCTCAAGTATTCGCGGGTATGATTATATGATATGCATCACACAATCTCATATTCATCTATTCAACCAACACAAAGAACTTCAAAGAGTGCCCCAAAGTTTCTACCGGAGAGTCAAGACGAAAACGTGTGCCAACCCCTATGCATAAGTTCACAAGGTCATTGAACCCGCAAGTTGATCACCAAAACATTCATCAAGTAGACACGTGAATATCCCATTGCCACCACAGATAAGCACATGCAAGACATACATCAAGTGTTCTCAAATCCTTAAAGACTCAATCCGATAAGATAACTTCAAAGGGAAAACTCAATTCATCACAAGGAGATAGAGGGGGAGAAACATCATAAGATCCAACTATAATAGCAAAGCTCGCGGTACATCAAGATCGTGACATATCAAGAACACGAGAGAGAGAGATCAAACACATAGCTACTGGTACATACCCTCAGCCCCGAGGGTGAACTACCCCCTCCTCGTCACGGAGAGCGCCAGGATGATGAAGATGGCCACCGGTGATAGATTCCCCCTCCGGCAGGGTGCCGAAACAGGGTCCCAGTTGGTTTTTGGTGGCTATAGAGGCTTGCAGCGGCGGAACTCCCGATCTAGGTTATTTTCTGGAGGTTTCTGTATTTATAGGAATTTTTGTCATTGGTCTCACGTCAAGGGGGTCTCCTAGTCGTCCACGAGATAGGGGACACGCCCAAGGGGGTAGGGCACGCCCCCACCCTCGTGGATGGCTCAGGACTCTTCTGGTCCAACTCTTTTACTCCGGGGGCTTCTTTTGGTCCATAAAAATTCATCAAAAATTGGCACGTCAATTGGACTCCGTTTGGTATTCTTTTTCTGTAAAACTCAAAAACAAGGAAAAAACAGAAACTGGCACTGGGCTCTAGGTTAATAGGTTAGTCCCCAAAATCATATAAAATAGCATATAAATGCATATAAAACATCCTAGATGGATAATATAATAGCATGGAACAATCAAAAATTATAGATACGTTGGAGACGTATCACTTCACAATGGTCGCGTGATTGCCGAGCCCTCTCCACCCTTCCATGGCATTCCTCGTCGTCGTGCGTCGCCTTCCAGAGAGCTCCGGTGTATCCGAGAACCCCCAACCCCCTCCGCCTATAAATACCGAGCCCCCTGGCCTCTCCGCGCTCATCCACCCACTTCGCCATCCACCACAAGCAATAGAGGAGCCGCAACCCGGCCGGGCAGGCCTCGGGCCGCCGTGCTCAAGCTCGAGCTCGCCGGAGATCCCCTCCGCTTGCCCTCACCTTTCCACTACTCCTCGATCTCCAGCTCCTTCTCCGGTGACTCCCTGGAGGTCCGTTGGTGCCTGTTGACCCGGTTGGAGCCCCTGGAACCGCTGCTTTCCTCCGTCTTCTTCATCTCCGGCGAGACCCGACTGCAGCCGCTGCTTGGGAGGTTGATTCCGAGCTGCTTCGGTCACCTCTCGATGAGCCACGTGTACAAGAAGGTGCGCCATGACCCCCTCTAGCCATCTATCCCTCCCAAACCGGCCGACGAGCCCTCCTCGCCGATGTGAGCTCCGGCGGATCACCGCCACCCCTCTGTTTCTCTCCCTCCCTCTCTCTCTCTCTCTCTCTCTCTCTCTCTCTCTCTCTTTCCACACCCGACAGGCGGGGCCCACTGTCAGGCTCTCCACTTGCAAAATACGCTTTTGACGTCAACCCCTGGAATTCTTTTATTTGAATTTAATTCAAATATTTTGACCAGAAACTTTGACCACCCATATCTTTTAAACCATAAGTCCAAAAGAATTGATTCTTTTTGCATTGTGTTTGTATTGAAAAGTTCTAGCAGCACACCAAAATGGAGATTTTTATCTGCTGTCTAGAATTTTTGGTGATTTTCAGAATGAATCTTGATATTTTCTTTTACTGCTTTTAAATATTTTCAGAGGGAGAAGCTTGTCTTGAAGATAACCAGGAGGAGTGTGAACCTCCTCTGCACTAAGGCAAGCCACACCAACATTTGCATGGTGCCATTTGAATATTTATGATTTTTCCAACTTGAATATGAGTTATTTCATGCATTTAATTATTTAATAGATATTGCTTATGTTAGTTACTTTGTCATGGTTGAAATGTTTATTTTATAGTATTGTTTGAATGCATGGACTAGTATAAGGTATTAGAAGTAGTGTTGATTGTGTGGTTATGCTTTTGGATATGATCGGTAGTATTTTGTTCATGTGAGTTATTAATTTTAATATATTATAGCATAACTAAAAATGACTAGGTAATTTCCTCGCGCGTTGCTGCGGGAATATAAAAATTAATTACAAACGACTTTTATATGAAGGAAAAGATCTAAATCAAAAGCTACTAATTTTAACATATACGTATTCCGTACTTGCATTCTGTCTAAATCAGGGCATTTCACAACCTTCAGGAAGTAAATAAATTAAATAATTAACTAATCAACTACATATGTCTAGTGACAAAAATAAACATATTGGTATGGTTTGCATGGGCTGAAAAGAAATGTTAGTGTATGGTGAAGTGGGATGCTTGCATGTTGAGAGAATTAGTGACAATGAAATAAGCTTTGCATGGGCTAAAAATATTGTTAGTGGATGTTGACGTGGCACACTTGGTGAGGTGGATGGCTTGCATCTTGAGAGAATTAGAAGTAGTGGGGATCAACTATTTAGGTATTATAGATGTGTGTTGAAAACCAGTGAAGTAAAACCACTGAAGCTTAATGATGACTAGTGCAAGTAGAAAACTTTGATGATGTTGATCTGTTTACTCTAAGTGATATGTGATGCATGTTGGATAGTTGCATGTTCATGGCTCGAGTTATTCTTATTTCAAGTTAAACCTGATGTTAATTCAACTTCAATATAATGTTGATCGAGTCAACGTGCCACTGAATCGAGTTTTCCCAGTGCAACCACATTTGCCTTTATGGGAAGGCCTTTATTCGGCCCGTTGTCATGCCTCTGGTCAGTACCTCCAACGAGGGAAGGTTATGGGCGTGCGGTACCCTGGCCCGGTAAGCAGACACAACCTTGTGTGCCCATTGTTGTTAAGGTACCTTGTCCCCGTTTGGGACCGTTTAAGTTTTGCCATGACGGTGGCTGTTGGTGTCTTTGGTAGACACGGGGCCACCCATGACTTAGCCTAGAAGAGAGTTGGTCGGAGTGGCCGGGAGAGTGTCATGGCAATGGGAGGGTTCCGTCGGAATGCCGTTGGTCCACCCGAATGGCAGTGCGAGGCCATGGGTTCCGTGATGTGGGTACAATGTACTAACCTCTGCAGACTGTTTACCAAATCTATCGATAGTCGCGTTCTCGGTCACGGACACGGCTCGTAGGTAGGTCACACCATGGATCAACATGATTAAGTAACCTTGCACACTAAATTTATATACTTGGCCCTGGTTATGTGATGAGATTTGTGAGATCATGAAAATGATCGTTGTGGGAACCAAAGTGTTGGTTTCGATTATGATCCGGGCTTGATCACCATTTGGTTACAAGGTAACCCGTATGGTAAGAGAGTTCGAGGGACTCGGTGCACAAGATTGATTTCACTGCATCAGTAGTAGGTTATTGCAGTGCATTTAACTTGATTAAATATCATGATATTGTTTGTCATTATGCTTATGCTTGTTGTGAGCTTTCAAGTACATTCAATGTACTGACCTGGCGTGTCATGCCAGCTTTCAGGAAAGTCTTATTGGATCGGAGTGCTTCCCGTGTCTAGATCGTGTCCACATCGATGTCCCTATGCTATGGAGTTCCGCTTCATCGTCGTTCTGCTGCCGAGTAGTTATCGTGATCGAGGTCCCTTCATGTTCATTAAATAATGTACATATTGTTCAGCCACACCGTGTGTGCCGCTTGGCCTCGCTACTTGATGCAATATCGAACCTATGTTTCCGCTAGCATCAATAAAGCGGTTGTTTTCTGTACCAAGTTGTTGTATGTTGCGAGAAGACTTGATCTCTGGGCTGGCAATGCAAGGTAAATCGGTTGCTCTGAGTCGGGGTGCCACAACGCTTGGTATCAGAGCAACACTGACTGTAGGACACGCTAGACTGTCAACGCGCTAGTTGAACGGTAGCTAGTTTAGTTTGAGTGCCCGTAGTAATAGAAATTGGTTGCTGCATTGCATGCATTTTAATTATTGTTATTACTAACCGTCTAATGATTGTGAGTGTAGATGGCTCCGGTTCCATTTTTGTACTAGTTCGAGCCAGCCCCCTACACCTCGCCGCATCTGCTTCAGAACGTGCGGCGTCGACTCCACCCAGAGGGCACTGATCCAATGTACCAGGTGTATCGGGAGCATCTGGCCGGCTCACTGTACGACTATTACATAGAGGTCATGAGGGAGTCCTGGATTAGGGGGTCTCCGGACAGCTGGACTATATCCTTTGGCCGGACTGTTGGACTATGAAGATACAAGATTGAAGACTTCGTCCCGTGTCCGGATGGGACTTTCCTTGGCGTGGAAGGCAAGCATGGCAATACAGATATGTAGATCTCCTCCCTTGTAACCGACTCTGTGTAACCCTAGCCCCCTCCGGTGTCTATATAAACCAGAGGGTTTAGTCCGTAGGACAACAACAATCATACCATAGGCTAGCTTCTAGGGTTTAGCCTCTACGATCTCGTGGTAGATCAACTCTTGTAATACTCATATCATCAAGATCAATCAAGCAGGACGTAGGGTATTACCTCCATCGAGAGGGCCCGAACCTAGGTAAACATCGTGTCCCCGGCCTCCTGTTACCATCCGCCTTAGACGCACAGTTCGGGACCCCCTACCCGAGATCCGCCCGTTTTGACACCGACATTGGTGCTTTCATTGAGAGTTCCGCTGTGCTGTCACCGTAAGGCTTGATGGCTCCTTCGATCATCGGTAACGATGCGATCCAGGGTAAGGTTTTCCTCCCCGGACAGATTTTCGTATTCGGCTGCTTCGCACTACGGGCCAACTCGCTTGGACATCTGGAGCAGATCGAGAGCTACGCCCCTGGCCATCACGCCAGGTTCGGAAACTTAAACCATACTGCCGACATCCGCGGATACTTGATCTTCGACGGATTCGAGCCCATGTCAGGTGTGCCGCACAATCACGACGAGCATGACGTAACTCTGCCATTGGATAGTGTTCGGGATATCGCACCTGCAACTACTTCGGCCCTCAATCCGAAGCAAATTGCGCCATCCGAGGACGGGGGATAGACCCCGCCAGGGAGGCCGCACTCTCAGTGGCGATGGAGCCGGATACTGACTTCACCCCTTACGAGAGCCGTGTTGCCGAACCACTGGATTGGTCTCCGGCCACGGACTCCGAGCCGCCTGCGTCCGTGCCTATCAAATCCGATTGGGCGCCGATCATGGAGTTCACCTCCGTGGATATCTTTCAGCACTCACCTTTCAGCGACATGCTAAATTCATTAAGGTCTCTCTCCTTGTCAGGAGATCCTTAGCCGAACTATGTCCGGCTAGAATGGGATGCGGACGACGAAGAAATTCGCTGCCCATCCACCACCCACTTAGTAGCCTCTGTCAACGATTTAACCGACATGCTCGATTTCGACTCCGAAGACATCGACGTCATAGATGACGATGCAGGAGAGGAACAGGAATCAGTGCCCACAGGACGCTGGACAACCACTTCACCACATGACATATACATGGTGGATACACCCAAAGAAAACAATGACGAAGAATGACAGGATGCAGCAAAGAATAGCTCCCTTGAGAAGCAATCAAAGCGTCAGCGTAGGCGCCGCTCAAAATACCGCCTTGGCAAAAACAGCGATAACAGCACAAGAGAAAATAACACTCCAGTCGACTCCAGAGGAAACAACGACCACATTGACCCAGCGGCGGAGCACGATGAAACTACAAACGGCGAGCATAGTACGGATCCGATGTCCGAACACGGCGACGCCGAGGATAAACCTCATCAAACCCACTCTAGGGAGGAAAACAGTCCGAATGAAGATGCACACATCATCCCGGAAACGCATTTGGAGCAAGAGAACCTCCGCAGAAGGCTTATTGCCACAGCGAGGAGTCTGAAGAAGCAGAAGCAAAGGCTTAAGGCCACACAAAATACGGTCAACAGCAGGTGGAACAAAGTGCTCAACAATGAAGAAAAGTATGGTGAAAGTTACCATACAAAGAGCTATCCAAAGCGCAAGCTATTACCTAAATTCGACGATGAGGCCTTAGAGCCCACACAACCGAAAAATAAAACGGCCAACCGGCCGGATCAACCACCTTGTGGTCGCGATAGAGCGGCTAACAAGGCCGCACATAAGTCAACACACGATCTACGCAAGGACTTGCACCAAAAATCCAGTATGACCAGATCCATCTATGGATCTAGGAAGCGCGCTCTGGCACAAAATCAAAATCGAATACTACAACCATACGAACGCCATGATGCATCCAAATACAGGGGTGGCGCACACCCCCTATGTTTCACCGATGAGGTGCTGGACCAAGAATTTTCAGAAGGATTCAAACCAGTGAACATAGAGGCGTACGATGGGACCACAGACCCTAGGGTCTGGATTGAGGACTTTATCCTCCATATCCATATGGCTCACGGAGACGATCTCCACGCCATCAAGTACTTGCCCCTCAAGCTTAAAGGACCAGCTCGGCACTGGCTGAAAAGCCTCCCCAAAAACTCAATTGGAAGTTGGGAGGAGCTCAAGGATGCTTTTCGGGCTAGTTTTCAAGGGACCTATGTCCGACCTTCGGATGCAGACGATTTAAGTCATATAATTCAACAGCCCGAAGAGTCATCCCGAAAGCTTTGGAATAGGCTTCTCACTAAGAAGAACCAAATCGTTGACTGTCCGGATGCCAAAGCTTTAGCAGCTTTCAAGCACAGCGTCCGAGACGAATGGCTCGCCAGACACCTCGGCCAAGAAAAACCGAGAACAATGGCAGCCCTGACAAGCCTCATGACCCGCTTTTGCGTGGGCGAAGATAGCTGGTTAGCCCACAGTAGCACCAGCGACCCAAGCACATCCGAAGTCGGGGATGGCAATGGAAAACCATGATGGAGTAAAAGCAAGCGTCAAAATAAAGAAGACATCCTAGATAATACGGCGGTAAACACCGGATTCAGGGGCTCTCGACTAGGTCAGCGGAAAAAGCCTTTTAAGGGTAGCAGAGATGGACCGTCCAGCCTAAACAAGATTCTAGACAAACTATGTCAGATTCATGGGACCCCCGATAAACCTGCAAATCACACCCACAGAGAATGCTGGGTCTTCAAGTAGGCCGGTAAGCTAAAAGCCGAACACAAGGGGAGGGAGACACCAAGAGAAGACGAGGACGAACCTCGCCAGCAAAGCACTGGAGGAAAGGAAAAATTCCCACCAGAGGTTAAAACAGTAAACATGATCCACGTGACGAAGAGGAGAAGCAAACACGCACCCCGAGACATACGTGCCGTAGAGCCCGTCACCCCTAAATTCAACCCCTGGTTGGCCTGCCCGATCACTTTTGATCGCAGGGATCACCCGACAAGCATCCGACAGGAAGGATTGGCTACATTGGTGTTAGACCCAATAGTAAACGGATACCATCTCACACGAGTCCTTATGGACGGCGGCAGTGGTCTAAATCTGATATATCCGGACACAGTCCTTAAAATGGGGATAGACCCGACAAAAATCAGCCATAGTAATACTACCTTCAAGGGAGTAATACCAGGCCCAGAGGCCCGCTCCACGTGCTCTCTAATACTAGAGGTCGTATTCGGTTCACCTAACAACTACCGAAGTGAGAAGTTAGACTTCGACATTGCTCCGTTCCGAAGCGGCTAATAAGCACTACTCGGAAGAACAACTTTCGCTCGTTTTAATGCGGCACCACATTACACTTCTCTTAAGCTTAAGATGCCTGGTCCTCGTGGCACCACCACAGTTAGTGGAAATATTGAGCGTTCTCTACGCGCGGAAGAACATGCGGCGGCTTTAACAGCCGAGCACTAGATAGCCTCACCAACCAGAATAAATGACATGTCGTCAAGACCACGGACACGGTTAGACGAGTCCGGCGCATCACTAGATATACTTGAGATTGGATTGTTGGTTAAACCCTCATAGACGGTACCAGGCGCTTCCCGCGTGTAATCAGGGCTAGTTCGGCTCAACTTGACTTATCTTGAATTTTAATGGTTTATTGAGAATAACCAATTTTTTGGCATGACAACTTTCACCTAAGTTCTTCTATTTTACAAATGACAATCGTGCTGCACCCGTCCAGGACATGGCACAACGGAGACACAGGCACAGACGTGCAGCAGGGACCCGCTCAAAGGTTTCTTTTCAGATTAAAACCCTGCGTAAACCTTTTTTACTGTCTCTTGTTGTTCACATCCTCCGGATACTCAATACAACTGAGAAGGATGATGACGTTATTGGCATTTCGCCACGTCAGAATATTGCACGTACCTGGACACTCGGGGTTTATTATTAAGGGCATTGTTCAGCCCGGCATATGTTATAAAGACCAAATACCTTAGGGAGTGTTCGACATCGCGAATTTGGCCTTATATGCATCAGCTCCGAATCATGTTTTTGGTCAAATGTTGGGTTTTCCCGGCTCCCGTGTTTTGCTACCTTACGTTCCGCTCTATCGGCTAAGGCGGCACCGGGAGAACTACTGCGATTGTGCCTTGGTTCATCTGGATGAGCATCTTAGTAGAGAAAGCCAAAAATTGACTGTCATGATAAAGCGCGAGACTGGTCAACCACTCGATGACTTAGCGGAATCTTCGGGATTCCTCCGCATTAACGAAGGACCGTTTCCTGGTGATGTATGTACGCGCCCCGTATTCGGACAAGCGCGGAAGTACCAGGGGCTATATAGTAGTCCCACCGCCAAACTCCTATGGCTAAGTGAAAGTGTTAAAGCAATATAGTCCGATTGCCTCGTTCACTGCGCTACCACCTCCTTAATTTACCAAGACGTTGGATCAAGTGTGAATAGGCGTTTTTTGCGAACACCCCCGCATTATATGCGTGGGGGCTGAAGCCGAGGACTGCAAACTTTCAGGTTATATACATATATACATAAACGGCTGCACAAGAGGCATCATAATACTTCCAGGAAAAAGTATAAACACAACCCTTATAATTCAATAAAACATTGTTTTTACAATGGGAATACATGTCACTAGAACATAATATTCTTCGAGCACTGAGCTTCTATTGAATGAGCGCCTTCAAGGACTTCTTCAAAGTAGTGCTCGGCAGATACTCGGCCCACGGCCGAACTCTGGGTTGCAATAGCGGTGGCCTCCATCTCTGCCCAGTATGTCTTGACACGGGCAAGCGCCATACGCGCACCCTCTATGCACGCCAACCTCTTCATAGCGTCGATGTGCGGCATAGCACCAAGGAACTGTTGCACTAAACTAAAATAACTATTCGGCCTTGGTTCTTCCGGCCACAGATGATCCACAACAGACATCATGGCAAGTCCGGACAACCTATGGAGCTTGGCCCACTCAGCCATTCGCTCATTCAACAACAGCAGACGCACTGGAACATGGAACTGTGACCAGAACAGCTTTTCCACTTCATGATCTTTTTGATCCTTGAAGTACCCGGCCGCATCAGCAGCACTTGCTGCCAAATCCACGTATGCGTCTACAGAACTCCATAGTTGATCAAGAGGGGCATACTTCGAATCTCTGAACTTCGTCCGCAACAAAAAGGCTTCCCAGCCGTGATATCTCCAGCTTGACACAGCTCCTCCTTCGTCGCTCTAATTTTGGAGCGGGCTTCCTTGGCTGCTACCATGGCCTTCTCCAAGTCCGCCGCCTTCGCTCGGCTTTCTTTTTGAAGAAGCTGATAACGGTCGGAGGCATCTTTCAACTCAACGGCCATTTTGGCTATTTTTCCTTGCTTTGGCAATGCGCAGCCTGTTCGGCCCTCAGCTCTTCGACCGCCTTTAGAGCGGCCGCATTACTATTCCTGGCTTGTTCCTTGGCTCGGGCAAGTTCTGCCCGAAGGGTCTCCACGGCGGCAGCTCCATCTGCAGTCACAACATATTAAAGATACTGGCATCATGCTCCTCTTACTATGTGTTGATCACCGGAGAAATCACATACCCTGTGCCTCGTCAAGCCGCTTGTTGACAAGCACGATGTCGGCATCTGCCGCATCAAATTGCCGCTTCAGCTCGGCAAACTCATCAGTCCGGCTAGCCATCGGACCTTCAGCCACCTGCACATGACGGCGGCCTGATTATTAATTGGGACTATGATCCTCTGTTTGCCGCCGTTCTCGACGGCAACCAGAGTCTCAGGGGCCACTATCTGCATAGGGCACAGCTAATGTGTGCGGTACTGTCAAAAACATACACTATTTCACGTACCTCAAAGCCTTTTAGCAGACTCATAAAAGCTTCATGCAACCCGCTTTCGGCGGATGAAATCCTCTCAATCACCGTACCCATTAGCGTACGATGCGCTTATGAGATGGCCGCTTGCTCCAGAAGATCCTTCAGTGCGTCTAATCGCACACCGGACGGTTCCGAACTCTTTCTGTTGCTCCCTTTGGGAGCCGAATACTGAGGACTTCGGGTGGCCAAAGGATTACCCTCTGGCCTTGGAGGATCAGGAGAAACCCTCCGCGACGACACTTCAGGGTCGCCCGCCTCATGAGGCGGGGTGGCAAGGGGAGGTGTTTCGCTCTCCATCATCTCCGGAAGAAGATCCCCTGAAGACGAACTCTGTCGAGAAGGGCTACGACTCGAACTACAAGACATATGCTTCGGTTATTGTCTTCAGAAGTAATGTAGGATATTTTTACTATTAAGTACTTTTTGTTTACTTATAGCTCGGTAGAGGGCTGATCCCCTTGCGTGCACTGTGCGGCAAGAGTACCCTCCGAGGCAGGACCCTCTGGCGAAAATTTCTTCCCCCATTTGGAAACCTTTGTTTCCGAGTCTTCAGAGGTGGTCCTCTTCCTTCCTTGGGGAGAGGGAATTTCAGATTCTTCTCCCTGGTTATCCTCCTTCGCGGAGGTGCTAATTCCCCTGGTTTGGATGAATAATGAGTGAGGCCTGCTTTCAGCCTCTTTATTCCCCCTTTATCTTCCCCTAAGGGCACCTGATAAGGTGCCGGCTCGAGCATTCTGGCTAGTACTGGATTTGCTGAGCCTTCGGGAAGGGGGGCCGAACACCTGATCATCTTCGCCTTTATTACCCAGTCCTGGTCAAGGAGCGACTTTTCAGAATAATGTTATGATAAATAAAAAGACAGCGTGTTCGGCCACGGGATTACTTACTTGGGTATCTGGGCAACTACAGCTCAGACCCGCATCCTCGGTGGTGTCCGGATACTTTATTTGTGGTCCGAAGAACAATTTGTACATCTCTTCGAGCGTCATGCCAAGGAAGTGCTGAATAGTTCGCGGTCCTTCCTGGTTGAATTCCCACATACGGAGGGGTCGACGTTTGCAAGGCAGGACTCGACGAACTAGCATGACTTGCATTACCATGACCAGGCTGACATCTCTCTCAAGGAGATCTCAGATGCGACTCTGTAATATCGGCACATCATTTATTGGCCCCCAGTTCAGCCCCTTGTTGATCCATGACGTCAGTTGTGGTGGGGGGCCCGAGCGAAAGGCAGGGGCGGCTACCCACTTGGCACTTCGGGGAGCTATGATATAAAACCACTCCCGTTGCCATAAACCAGACACCTCTGGGAAGGAACCCTCTGGCCACGGAACATCAGCACTTTTGCTTATTACGGCACCTCCGCACTCTGCGTGTCGCCCCTTGATCATCTTCGGCTTCACATTGAAAGTCTTGAGCCACAGGCCGAAGTGTGGGGTAATGCGGAGGAAGGCCTCACACACGATGATGAACGACGAGATGTGAAGGAGGGAATCCGGGGCCAGGTCATGGAAATCCAGCCCATAATAGAACATGAGCCCCCTAACAAAGGGATCCAGAGCGAGGCCTAGCCCTCGGAGGAAGTGAGAGATGAATACAATGCTCTCACCGAGTTCGGGAGTGGGAATGACCTGCCAGCATGTGCGAGATTTCGAGGGTCAAATACCTGGCCTCTCTTAGCTTCTTGATGTCTTCCTCTGTGACAGAGAAAGGCATCCACCGACCTTGAAGGTTGGATCCGGACATGGTTGAAGGTTCGAAGCGCCTGACCTGAGCCTTGGGTGTTGGAACTTGAGGTGGGGGAAGGATTCGATTGAGCACGAGAGGGAAAAAAGGACAAGCCTTGGCCTCTTTATAAAGAGGTTGAATATCAAGCGTCCTCCTCGGGGCCATTTGGGACTTGCCTAATCGAGGAGTCATACCAACGGGCACGATTGGGTTACCCATGTCCGTATTGATGAGAATACCGTAATAAGGGGGACACGATCTCTGCTTTGACAAGACGTGTCAAGAAAACTGCCTTGCGATATATGCAGTGCTGGTTGAGAAAAACGGTTCGAATAAAGACCGGGCCATGGCATTATGTCATGTTGCTAAACGTATCAGCAGATTAGATTTGTGGAAATATTGTTCTCTCTACGATGGTATGTGGAACTTATTTTGCAGAGCCGCACACTATTCTGGTGTTCAAATCTTCTATGGAGTATTCGGAAGAAGAACCCGCCTTGCAATGCCGAAGATAAATCTGTGCGCCGGACTCATCGTCATTGAAGCCTGGTTTGGGGGCTACTGAGGGAGTCCTGGATTAGGGGGTCTCCAGACAGCTGGACTATATCCTTTGGCCGGACTGTTGGACTATGAAGATACAATATTGAAGACTTCGTCCCGTGTCCGGATGGGACTTTCCTTGGTGTGGAAGGCAAGCTTGGCAATACAGATATGTAGATCTCCTCCCTTGTAACCGACTCTGTGTAACCCTAGCCCCCTCCAGTGTCTATATAAACTAGAGGGTTTAGTCCGTAGGACAACAACAATCATACCATAGGCTAGCTTCTAGGGTTTAGCCTCTACGATCTCGTGGTAGATCAACTCTTGTAATACTCATATCATCAAGATCAATCAAGCAGGACGTAGGGTATTACCTCCATCAAGAGGGCCCGAACCTGGGTAAACATCGTGTCCCCGGCCTCCTATTACCATCCGCCTTAGACACACAGTTCGGGATCCCCTACCCGAGATCCGCCGGTTTTGACACCGACAGGTCACTTTACACCATAGTTCCCCTTCTGGCGCTTACACTTGTTCCTCCAAGGGTGGTTTCGCTTCCACACCATCTCAGGCCATCTAGTTTGCTGCACTCGAGGCTCTTTTAGACCTGCGCTACAACAAGGTTTGCATGCAGGCTCATCCAGGTTTCTACTTCTACCCGTCTCTGCACGAGAATGGACGTATCCGCTTCCCTTTTATTGATCCGACGTGCGATCGTCCTTCTAGCCACCTTTCTCGCTATATCACTGCCAGTTATCTCTTGATCTATGAGTTGGCCCGAGCCCATATAGCTCTTGCCGCTGCTCGGAATAGGAACCCTCCACCTACTGTCAGATTTACCCCGTCCATTCCTCCAACCTCTGTTTCCCCTGCTACTCCGGTGACCACCCAGGGTACCACGAACCCTTTGGCAGTGACTCCTCGCAGTGCCCCTGCTGCGTGGGCTTCCCTTATCGCTACTCCTGCAGCCCCTATGATCCAGACTCACCATGCACCTGCCCCTGAGGGAGAGTCCTTGAGGCAGCGCCGTCATGTCACTTTTAACCCGAAGGTTTCCACTATCAGTTCAGGATCTAAGTCCGAATCAGGAGAGGAGCCCGCAGCACCAGCAGAGCACTAGATCGTTAGAGTATCCGTAGTCGTCATGAGGTTGATGTACGGATGTAGTCGTACGTGTCATGATGTCTAGTTTCATGTATGAGGGTAGTCGAACCCGTCCTGATGTTTACCTTTCATGTATGAGTCTATGTATAATTATGTTGGAACTTTTTATTCTTTGCCTTGTTTTTCGCTGCTTTCTTTTGGGTTTGTCGCTGGCTTTTCTTCCCATTTTTGGGTGTTGCTCATCTCGGTTGCTTTATATTGGGAAACACAAACAATAGGATGACGTGGGGAGGCAGCAGCAGTTACGCTTGTGAGGATGTCCCTGTTCGTCGCTCAGCAAGACAGGCAGGACATTCCCCCGAGCCATATTCTCCACCACCGCCACATCCGCCCTCCACTGAACAAATTATGCGCATGTTTGAAGAAAGACGAAACAACGATCTGATTGAGCTGTTGAAAAGTGTGCAAGCTATGGTTGGGCAGAATGGAAATCAGAATGGCCATCACTCCAAGCTGTCAGATTTTTAGTGGACCAAGCCTCCCAGTTTCAGTCAAGTTATCGATCCTTTGGAAGCCGATGATTGGTTAAGGACTATTGAGAAAAAGCTTGAGATTGCTCGCACTGAAGAAGCTGACAAGGTTCCGTTCACTACACACTATCTTGAGGGAGATGCCGCTATATGGTGGGATAATGCTAAAGCCATGTGGCCTGCGGACGAAGAAATCACTTGGACTAATTCAAGGACCACTTTCGCAAATATCATATTCCCGCTGGTATTATGAAGGTCAAGCAGCGCGAATTCCTTGCTCTCACCCAAGGAAGCCTGTTAGTAAGTGAGTATCTGCATAAGTTCAACCATTTGGCCCGTTATTCCCTCTACAATGTGGCCACAGAAGAAAGAAAGATCAACATATTTCTTGGAGGACTGAACCAGCACCTCAGATGCACTCTCAGTATGTTTGATTTCCAGGATTTGCAAACTCTAGTAAACAAGGCACTCATTGCTGAAAGAGAACACAAGCTCGTGCATGACAATAAGCCTGCTAATAATGATCACAAGCACAAATACGAGCCTAAGAAGGATGGACAACCAATGCAGAAGGCTCGTACTTGGCAGCAGACTCGAGTTGAGTACAAACCCAATTAGCAGCAGAACATGAACAAGACCACTACTCAAGTCAAGAATGTCGTGACCAGCCCGGTGCACGAAGAATGTCAGCGCAACAATTCATGCTTCAATTGTGGGTAAACCGGACACTATGCCAGACAGTGCCCCAAGAACGGCTAGCCAAATGCCCCATTCCGGCCATGAGTCAACCACATGGGGCCATATCCTGTCCAGAAGACCATCCAAGGGCAAGTTCACCACCTCTCCGCAGACGAAGCCCAAGAGGACCCAGAAGTCGTCATTGGTATGTTTCCTGTTAATAGCATACCTGCAATATTTTTATTTGACTCTGGGCTTCCCACTCTTTTATTCCGTGGAGTTTTGTTGCCCAAAACAAGTTTCCTTGCTCGATTTTGGGAAAAAGTATGCTGGTACAATCCCCGCGATCCGTGCTCAGAAGCAATATGGTATGCCGCAATTTGGAAATTGGTACCAAGGGGGTCACCTTCCCAACCTCTTTGATCGTTATTGAGTCTGCCAAGTTGGATATTATTTTGGAATGAACTGGCTAACCCAATATCAAGTATGCATCAACTATGCGACGAGAGAAGTCATTTTGGCAAGTCAGGAAGGTCGGACTACAAAATTCTTTGCTCGACGAAGCATACCCAATAAAGACATGGTCTTCACCGCTGTAGCTGAAGAATTGGAGTTAATTCCTGTGGTCAGTGAGTTTCCAGATGTATTCCCCGAGGAATTACCAGGAATGCCGCCAGACCGAGAGCTTGAGTTTGCAATTAACCTTGTGCCTGGGACCGCACCGTTATACAAGAAGTATTATCGGTTGCCTTCCTCGGAATTAGTGGAATTAAAGAAAGAGCTTGATGAGATGCTTCAGAAAGGATGTATCCGTCCAAGCTCTTCACCAAGGGGATCACGCGCAATATTCGTGGACAAGAAAGACGGCAGTCTTCGGATGTGTGTGGATTACCGCCAGTTGGACGATGTCACTATCGAGAGCAAATATCCACTACCGAGGATTGATGATTTGTTCGATCAACTCAGTGGGGCAAAAGTATTCTCCAAGATTGATTTGAGGACCGGATACCACCAGATCAAAATCAAGAAGGAAGATATTCCTAAGACCGTGTTTGCTACTTGATACAGTCTTTATGAATATACAGTCATGTCCTGCGGCCTCACCAATGCCCCCGCCTTCTTCACGCATATGATGAACAAAGTATTCATGGATTTCTTGGATAAGTTTGTGGTGGTCTTCATCGATGACATCCTCATATACTAAAAAGGTGAAGAAGAGCACAAGGAACATCTCAGAGCAGTCTTGCAAAGACTCCGTGACCATCAGCTATATGCAAAATTTAGCAAATGTGAGTTCTGGCTCAAACAAGTCGGATTTTTGGGGCATGTTCTTTCAGCAGAAGGCATAGCCATGGATCCAAGTAAGGTGAAAGACATGCTTGATTGGATGGCACCCACGACAGTATCTGAGATCCGGAGTTTCCTTGGACTAGTCGGATACTACTGCCGCTTCATCGAAGGCTTCTCTAAGATTGCCAAGCTAATGACAGTGCTTCACAAGAAAGATAAGAAATTTGCATGGACCGAGGACTGCGAGAAAAGCTTTAATGAGCTGAAGACCAGACTGACACCAACACCCGTGTTGACTCTTCCAAACATCTACCGCAGCTTTGATGTATACTATGACGCATGCAGGAGAGGTATTAGATGTGTACTCATGCAAGATGGCAAGGTTGTAGCATACGCATCTCGACAGCTATGACCTCACGAAGGGAACTATCCAACACATGATTTGGAGTTGGTCGCCGTTGTGCATGCCTTGAAAATTTGGAGACACTACCTCATTGGAAAAAGGTGTCAGATATTTACCGACCACAAGAGTCTCAAGTATATATCACTCAACTAGACTTAAACCTTCGACAGTGAAGATGGCTCGAGTTGGTCAAGGATTATGATCTTGGAATAAATTACCATCCTGGTAAGGCCAATGTTGTTGCTGATGCTCTTAGCCGGAAGCCTACCAACTTGAATGCCTTAATGGAGTCCTTGCCTCCCGAACTCCAAGAAGAGATCGCTCAGCTTAACTAGGCTATTGTTGATGCGGACCTTGCCAATATATTGGAAGTCACTCCTACTCTCGAGGATGAGATCCACAGGGCCCAACAAGATGACCCAGTCCTACAACACCATGTCGAGCGTATGCAAGAAGGAAAGACCTAGGATTTCTCTAAAGATAAGCAAGGTCCTCTAAGGTTTCGAGGAAGGATTTGTGTACCTAAGCAAGCAGACCTGAGAAAGAAAATCCTGGCAGAAGCGCATGAATCTTCATACTCGATTCACCCAGGAGGTACCAAGATGTACGAAGACCTTCGACAGATATTTTAGTGGGATGGAATGAAGAAAGACATCGCATACTTTGCCGCTTGCTGCGATATATGCAACAAAGTGAAGGCGGAACACCAGAAACCCGTCGGACTTCTTCAACCTCTACCCATTCCACAATGGAAATGGGACGAGTGGATTCCGTCACTGGTCTACCAAGAAATCACTGAGGCAATGATGCAGTATGGGTTGTGGTGGACACACTGACAAAGGTAGCTCACTTCATTACCATCCGAACCACCTACCGAGATGATCAACTCGCACAACTATATGTGTCCAGAATCGTCAGTTTGCATGGAGTGCCAAGAACGATCACTTCAGACCGAGGTTCTCTCTTTACCTCAGCGTTCTGGTCATGTCTCCATCAAGCATTGGGGACCGCACTAAAGTACAGCATAGCATATCATCCTGAGACAGACGGGTAGACAGAGCGAGTAAATCAAATACTTGAAGATATGCTCCGACCCTGTGCTTTGGCACAAGGACCCAAGTGGGAAGATTGTCTGCCGTATGCTAAATTCTCCTACAACAACAGTTTCCAGACCAGCCTGGAGATGTCACGATATGAAGATCTGTATGGTCGTAAATGCCGCACTCCGCTAATCTGGTCTCGAACCAGAGATAGCCGCATTTTCAGGACCGATTTAATGATGGAGGCTAAAAATCAAGTCAAGGAGATCCGAGATAGACTACAGTTGGCTAAGTCCCGACAGAAGAGTTATTATGATGCAAAGCACCTTCAGATCGGCTTTGAACCCGAAGAGCATGTGTACCTCCGAGTCACACCTATGAAAGGAGTCAAGCGATTTCCGACCCGAGGAAAACTGGCACCCATATATATTGGTCTATTCCCAGTTATGTCCAGAGTTGGTACAGTTGCTTATCAGTTGGAACTGCCACCAGAATTGTCAAAAGTGCACAATGTGTTCCATGTCTCTCAGCTGAGAAGATGTATCTCGCCACCTAAGAAAAGAACTGATATGTCAAAGATAGAGCTTGCCAAGGATTTAACCTATGAGGAGAGACCGTTTCGAATATTGGATGGGACAGAAAGAGTCACTCGCAGTAAAGTGATAAAGTTTTATAAGGTTTAGTGGGGGCATCACACCGAGGAAGAAGCAACTTGGGAAAGAGAGGAACTTTTAAGGGCGGCCTATCTAGAATTGTTTTCCCGAGCAACCGAATCTCGAGGACGAGATTCATCCTAAGTGGGGGAGGTTTATGACAGCCAGGTTTTGCCTTCTCTCTTTTTCGGGACTTCTTTGCCTTTGATTTTGAATTTGGAGTTTTTGAATCAAATAACTTGGACTTAAACACTTGGGCATGTCCTTGATTTTCACCCAAGTGAACCATCCCTCTCATAATCATCATTTCCTCTCTGAAAAATCCCAAAATGGCCCAAGGAATATTTTTCATAAATGAAAAATATTCTTGTTCTTCTCTGAAAATCATTTCAGCAACCTATCCTCCAAAGCAACCCTCATTTTTCTTGCTCCTAAAAATCTAAGGAAATTCCCAAATATTCTTTGGACCTTGGCACACCTCCCTGTGCAAAACTATTTCATACTTATTTGGAATATTTTTGCTATAGAAAATCCTTTCTGTTCTTGCCTCAAAATGTTGTTTCTACAACAAGTATATTATTCCTTGATCCAATGGGGCTGATTTTTCTTGAGCTTCATTACCCTCCTAAGAGAACCTTAACCCCAGGAGATTAGCCCTAAACTCCTTCTAGAAACTCTCCAAACACAGTGCCAAAGTTTCTGACCAGAAACTTGCTGGTTAGCTCATGTTCAATCTGGTCGGCCTGGCAGTGTTCCATCTCTTCCCCTAGACTAAACACTGCACGGACATCACGTTAGACACAGTTTGGCATCGCCTCGGTGTTGTTTTGACCGAGAGCGTGGTTACCTTGTGTGGACATGGGCTCTGACACGCGTTCGACGCGCTCTGTGCTATGCCCGAGCCTCTGTTTGGCGCGTGCTCGTCTCAGCGCTCGCCGTCGACTGCAGCACCACGCCACTGATACGTCTCCGTCATATCTACTTTTCCAAGCACTTTTGCCCTTGTTTTAGACTCTAACTTGTATGATTTGAATGGAACTAAGCGGACTGACACTGTTTTCAACAGAATTGCCATGATGTTGTTTTATGTGCAGAAAACAAAAGTTCTCGGAATGACCTGAAACTCCACGGAATATCTTACAATAAATAATAAAAAATCCTCGCCAAAGATGAAGACCAGGGGGCCCACACCCTTGCCACGAGGGTGGGGGGCGCCCCCTAGGGCGCGCCCCCTACCTCGTGGGCCCCCTGGAGACCTCCCGACTCCAAGTCCAACTCTATATAACTGCTTTCGGGGAGAAAAAATAGGAGAGGAAAAATCATCGCCTTTTACGATACGGAGCCGCCGCCAAGCCCTAAAACCTCTCGGGAGGGCTGATCTGGATTCCGTTCAGGGCTCCAGAGAGGGGGATTCGCCGCCGTCGTCATTATCAACCATCCTCCATCACCAATTTCATGATGCTCACCGCCGTGCGTGAGTAATTCCATCGTAGGCTTCCTGGACGGTGATGGGTTGGATGAGATTTATCATGTAATCGAGTTAGTTTTGTTAGGGTTTGATCCCTAGTACCCACTATGTTTTGAGATTGATGTTGATATGACTTTGCTATGCTTAATGCTTGTCACTAGGGCCCGAGTGCCATGATTTCAGATATGAACCTATTATGTTTTCACCAATATATGAGATTTCTTGATCCTATCTTGCAAGTCTATAGTCACCTATTATGTGTTATGATCCGTTAACCCCGAAGTGACAATAATCGGGATACTTACCGGTGATGACCGTAGTTTGAGGAGTTCATGTATTTACTATGTGCTAATGCTTTGTTCCGGTTCTCTATTAAAAGGAGGCCTTAATATCCCTTAGTTTCCATTAGGACCCCGCTGCCACGGGAGGGTAGGACAAAAGATGTCATGCAAGTTCTTTTCCATAAGCACGTATGACTATATTCGGAATACATGCCTACATTACATTGACGAATTGGAGCTAGTTCTGTGTCACCCTATGTTATGACTGTTACATGATGAACCGCATCCGTCATAATTATCCGTCATTGACCCAATGCCTACGAGCTTTCCATATACTGGTTTACGCTTATTTACTTTCCCGTTGCTATTGTTACAATCACTACAAAATACTAAAAACATTACTTTGCTTTCGTTACTCTTTTGTTACCGTTACCATCACTATCATATTACTTTGCTAGTAAAAACTTTGCTGCAGATACTAAGTTTCCAGGTGTGGTTGAATTGACAACTCAGCTGCTAATACTTGAGAATATTGTTTGGCTCCCCTTGTGTCGAATCAATTAATTTGGGTTGAATACTCTACCCTCGAAAGCTGTTGCGATCCCCTATACTTGTGGGTTATATGGCTAATATTAGAGGTGATTAAATACTTGGGTGATATATGGCTAATATTAGAGGTGAACTTAAACTTGTTAGCAAACATGCTTCTATGGTTACCACTCAAGTAGAACAAGTACTTAAAGCTCAAAAGGAATTGCTCAATGAGATGAATAGTAAGAAAAATGAATATGCTGTTAAAGTGGCTACTAGAACTGGTAGAATGACTCAGGAACCTTTGTATCCTGAAGGCCACCCTAAGAGAATCAAGCAAGATTCTCAGAGAAATAATATTGATGCACCTAGTTCTTCTAAAAAGAAAAAAAAAGAAAAATGATAGAACTATGCAAACTTCTAGTGAACCTATTGCTGAACCACCTGATAATCCAAATGATATCTCTATGTCTGATGCTGAAACACAATCTGGCAATGAACATGAACCTAATGAAAACGTTAATGATGATGTTCATAATGATGCTCAACCTAGTAATGATAATGATGTAGAAATTGAACCTGCTGTTGATCTTGATAACCCACAATCAAAGAATCAACGTTATGATAAGAAAGATTTTATTGCTAGGAAACATGGTAAAGAAAGAGGACCTTGGGTTCAGAAACCCATGCCTTTTCCTCGCAAACCATCCAAGAAAAAGGATGATGAGGATTTTGAGCGCTTTGCTGAAATGATTAGACCTATCTTTTTGCGTATGCGATTGACTGATATGCTCAAAACAAATCCTTATGCTAAGTATATGAAAGATATTATTACAAATAAAAGAAACATACCAGAAGCTGAAAATTGCACCATGCTCGCTAATTATACTTTTAAGGGTGGAATACCTAAGAAACTTGGAGATCCAAGAGTACCTACTATACCATGCTCCATTAAAAGAAACTATGTTAAAACTGCTTTATGTGATCTTGGAGCCAGTGTTAGTGTTATGCCTCTCTCTTTATATCGTAGACTTGATTTGAATAAGTTGACACCTATTGAAATATCTTCGCAAATGGCTGATAAATCAACTGCTATACCTGTCGGTATTTGTGAGGATGTGCGTGTTGTGGTTGCAAACGTTACTATTTTAACGGACTTTGTTATTCTTGATATTCCTGAGGATGATAGTATGTCTATTATTCTTGGAAGACCTTTTCTTAATACTGCAGGGGCTGTTATTGATTGCAACAAAGGCAATGTCACTTTTCATGTTAATGGTAATGAGCATACGGTACACTTTCCGAGGAAACAACCTCAAGTTCATAGTATCAATTCTATCGGAAAAATTCCATCGATTAGATTTGGAGGTTTTGAATTTCCTCTTCCTACTGTCATGAAGAAATATGATATACTTATTATTGGGGATGTGCATATCCTCGTTGAGGTAACCTAGTGTCATTCGAAATTTCTCCAGTTTCATGATAATTAGAATGAGTTTGTTAACAAGACTTGATCAACCTTGTTAGTGGATTCCTTTTGATGAGCATGAGATGGATGAAACTAGAAGCAAAACCTTGTGTACCCTCTCTATACTTTATGTTATTTAGTTAAAATAAAGTAAAAATAAATAATTTTCTGTCTGTTATCTGATTATCCATGCAATATAAAAATACCTAGAAAATAAAAGTTCTCCAAATGCCCTGAAAATTAAATATGATTTTTTATAGAATATTTGAGGATTTATGGAACAAAGAACACACCAGGGGGGCCAACCACCTTGCCACGAGGGTGGAGGGCGCGCCCACCTCTCTAGGGCGCGCCCCCTGCCTCGTGTACCCACGGTGGCCCTCATCCACTTATTCCTGCACCCACCCTCTTCTTCTTCCTCCCACAAACACTAAAAACCAACTCAAGCACGAGTTCCAGCCCTCTTTGCTGCCATTTTCGATCTCCTTGCTCAAAGCACCTCTCACAAAACTGCTTGGGAAGATTGTTCCTTGGTATGTGACTCCTCCATTGGTCCAATTAGTTTTTGTTCTAGTGCTTTATTCATTGCAAATTTGTGTTGCTTAGGTGACCCTGTTCTTGAGCTTGCATGTCAAATTTATATGGTCAAAAGTAGTTTTGATGCATGATGTAGGCCCTAGGCACTTGTAGGAGTAGTTGCTATCAATATTATTGAGTTTGGTTTACTTTTATTTTGAAGTCACTAAAAATTTCAGAATTTTTCAGCAAATGATGAGGATACTCTTGAGGGGCTCATCAAGCCAAAGCTCGAAGGAAAAGGCACCAAAGCCTAAGTATAATCTGCCTCGCACCGCGGAGGTTCGGGCGTGTGAATGGCCTTCCGAGGATTTCTTGAGAGCAGCCGGGATTTATGAAGATTTTCATGAATTGGCTCAGACTACAGGCCTTACCGCTTTCCTCCACGACCAATGCGATCAGTATCTTTTGCTCACAAATACCTTTGTGCAAAACTTTCATTTCCATTCTAGGAACTCACCACCTACGGTGGAATTTCATTTATATGATGAGCATAAGGAGATGTCACTTTATGATTTTTGTCGGATCTGTTTAGTCCCGTTTGGGGGCAAGACAGAAGAACCACATCGTGATTATGTGGAGGGATTTATTGACACTATCACTGTAGGGGAAACAAGGAAGGTTTCCGATGCACGAATCACTAGCATACATTTTCCTGTTTTACGCTACTTTGCATTATTTGCTAGTCGTTGCTTAATTGGTCACGGAAACTGTGGAAACCTGAGTATCCCTGATATTATTATTTTGCACCACGGTTTATACGGTGATAACTCTTTTAGTATGGTCAGCATTATTGCCAAACGATTAAGTCTGAACCGTACCAAGGGCCCCATCTTTGGAGGCATCTATGCTACACGCCTAGCTGCACATTTTAACATACCTATTAGGCATGCTGAGAAGGAAGAAAAAGTGCTGCCTCATGTTTATCTAGATTATAGAAGTATGGTGGCACATGATTTTATTGTTAAGAATAGGGTAGCAGAGCTTAAATAACAATTGTTCTTTAATAAACATCATCCTGAGACTATTACCTTGCCTGCTCCTTCTTTGTTTGATTTGACTGTAGGCAAGTACCTTGTTCCGTTGACGGCTATCCACGCCTACCGGAACCCTGCACCAGCCGAGGAGCCAGAACCGGAACCATAATTTGATCCTTCACGACAGTCTAACTATCAGTTGGATCCGGAGATGATTGCCAGCCAGTGGCAATCGGAGCCTTCTTCTTCCTCATCGCAGTACGACCCCAACAACTATTATTATGGATATCAGCCAGGCCAGCCGTGGCCATAGACCAACTTAGGCCAAAAGCCTAAGCTTGGGGGAGTACGTATTTCTCACCGACATTACATTTATGTTCACACACTCTCATTGCTAGATGTCGGTGCTCATACTTTTTCATTGTATCATCCATGCTAGTTTATTTCCTTTTATGCTTTCTTCTTGTGTGTTTAATAAACCTTAAGAAAAACCAAAAAAAATAGTTGTAGCTTTTAATTAATTTACTTTCCATACTTGTAGTAGTAATTAAAAAGAAAACCCAAAAATATTTCTGGTTCTTCTTTTGCTTGTTGGGAGCTTTCCCGTGTAAATAGTTTTATTTCTTTTCTTTCTTTGGGGGTCAGTAGGAGAAGACCATGATTAAATTGTTGAAATGGCTCTTATATGCATTATTGTTTATCTGACAGAAGAGCCCATATTGCTTTGTCTTCTCCTGTCTATTAAATGCTCGCAGATTCCAGCTTAGTCCAATGCACGTGCACTCTTATTATTATTCACATCGTTCGGTCGTGCAAGTGAAAGGCAATTATGATGATATATGATGGACTGACTGAGATGAGAAAAGCTGGTACGAACTCGACCTCTTCTGTTTTTGTAAATATGATGAGTTCATCGTTCTTGATTCAACTTGTTATGAATAAACATGTTTGCAATGACAATTAGAGATCATAGTTGCTTGTGCCATGCTTGATTAGCTATGAGTTATAATGGTTTACCTTGCGGGCCAACATGCTATTAAAATGGTTATGATGTGGTATGATAGGGTGGTATCCTCCTCTGAATGATTTAAGTGACTTGACTTGGCACATGTTCACGCATGTAGTTGAAACAAATCAACATAGCCTTCACGATATTTATGTTCATGGTGGATTATATCCTACTCATGCTTGCATCCAATGTTTATTAATTTTAATGCATGTACATGGCTGTTGTCGCTCTCTAGTTGGTCGCTTCCCAGTCTTTTGCTAGCCTTCACCTGTACTAAGCGGGAATACTGCTTGTGCATCCAATCCCTTAAACCCCAAAGTTAATCCAGATGAGTCCACTATACCTTCCTATATGCGGTATCTACTTGCCGTTCCAAGTAAATTTGTATGCGCCAAACTCTAAACCTTCAAATAATCATCCTATTTTGTATGCTTGAATAGCTCATGTATCAACTAGGGTTGTCTGCATCTTCCATGTTAGGCGGGTTATTCTCAAGAGGAGTGTACTCCGCTCCTCACTCACGAGATAAATGGCCGGTCACCGGGATGCCCAGTCCCATGATTTATGCAAACTAAATCAAAAATAATTGCAAACAAAACTCCCCCTAGGACCTGATGTATGTTGGAGGCACTCGTTGTTTCGAGCAAGCCATGGATTGATGTTTGTTGGTGGAGGGGGAGTATAAACTTTACCATTCTGTTTGGGAACCGCCTATAATGTGTGTAGCATGGAAGATATCGCCATCTCTTGGTTGTTATGTTGACAGTGAAAGTATATCGCTCAAAATATTATTCACCTCTATTTCAAAACCGAGCTCTGGCACCTCTACAAATCCTTGCTTCCCTCTGCGAAGGGCCTATCCATTTACTTTTATGTTGAGTCATCACCCTCTTATTAAAAAGCACTAGTTGGAGAGCACCGCTGTCATTTGCATTCATTACTGTTAATTTATATTGGGTGTGACTATGATTGGATCTCTTTTACCATGAATTACAATGTCTAGTCAGTCCTTGATCTTTAAAGGTGCTCTGCATTTATGTTTTGCGGTCTCAGAAAGGGCTAGCAAGATACCATCTTGTTATATCATATTATGATTGTTTTGAGAAAGTGTTGTCATCCGAGTTTTATTATTATGGCTCGCTAGTTGATTATGCTATTGATATGAGTAAACTTGAGACCTAAGCGTTATTGCGAATGTGGTTAGTTAGAATCTTTGCTAAAAAGTTGAATGCTAGCTTGACATATTTACAACAACAAGAGCAAACAGAGTTTGTAAAAGTTTTTCTTTATTTCTTTCAGTTTGTCAACTGAATTGCTTGAGGACAAGCAACAGTTTATGCTTGGGGGAGTTGATATGTCTCCGTCGTATCTAGTTTTACAAACACTTTTGCCCTTGTTTTGGACTCTAACTTGTACGATTTGAATGGAACTAACCCGGACTGACGCTCTTTTCAGCAGAATTGCCATGATGTTGTTTTATGTGCAGAAAACAAAAGTTCTCGGAATGACCTGAAACTCCACGGAATATCTTACAATAAATAATACAAAATCCTCGCCAAAGATGAAGACCAGGGGGCCCACACCCTTGCCACGAGGGTGGGGGGCGCCCCCCCTAGGGCGCGCCCCCTACCTTGTGGGCCCCCTGGAGACCTCCCGACTCCAACTCCAACTCTATATAACTGCTTTCAGGGAGAAAAAAATAGGAGAGAAGAAATCATCGCGTTTTACAATACGGAGCCGCCACCAAGCCCTAAAACCTCTCGGGAGGGCTGATCTGGAGTCCATTCGGGGCTCCGGAGAGGGGGATTCGTCGCCGTCGTCATCATCAACCATCCTCCATCACCAATTTCATGATGCTCACCGCCGCGCGTGAGTAATTCCATCATAGGCTTGCTAGACGGTGATGGGTTGGATGAGATTTATCATGTAATCGAGTTAGTTTTGTTAGGGTTTGATCCCTAGTATCCACTATGTTCTGAGATTGATGTTGCTATGACTTTGCTATGCTTAATGCTTGTCACTAGGGCCCGAGTGCCATGATTTCAGATCTGAACCTATTATGTTTTCACCAATATATGAGAGTTCTTGATCCTATCTTGCAAGTCTATAGTCACCTATTATGTGTTATGATCCGGTAACCCCGTAGTGACAATAATCGGGATACTTACCGGTGATGACCGTAGTTTGAGGAGTTCATGTATTCACTATGTGCTAATGTTTTGTTCCGGTTCTCTATTAAAAGGAGGCCTTAATATCCCTTAGTTTCCATTAGGACCCCGCTGCCATGGGAGGGTAGGACAAAAGATGTCATGCAAGTTCTTTTCCATAAGCACGTATGACTATATTCGGAATACATGCCTACATTACATTGACGAATTGGAGCTAGTTCTGTGTCACCCTATGTTATGACTGTTACATGATGAACCACATCCGGCATAATTATCCATCATTGATCCAATGCCTATGAGCTTTCTATATACTGGTTTACGCTTATTTACTTTCCCGTTGCTATTGTTACAATCACTACAAAATACTAAAGACATTACTTTGCTTTCGTTACTCTTTTGTTACCGTTACCATCACTATCATATTACTTTGCTACTAAACACTTTGCTCTAGATACTAAGTTTCCAGGTGTGGTTGAATTGACAAATTAGCTGCTAATACTTGAGAATATTCTTTGGCTCCCCTTGTGTCGAATCAATAAAGTTGGGTTGAATACTCTACCCTCGAAAGCTGTTGCGATCCCCTATACTTGTGGGTTATCAGCCACCAGCCATGTCTCTTCACGCTTGACCCCACCCTGGCGCTCACCGACGCTGGAGACACCGTAGCAAGCATGGGCACGATGCGGCCAAAGCCACAGTGCGCCCGTGCCACTTTCTTCGTCCGTGCCCGCGTCCCTATGCTCCTCCGCAAGCTTCACAGTGTCTGCTTGATCGCTGAGCCCTCTCCACCCCTCCCTGGCACTCCTCGTCATTGTGTGCCGCCTTCTAGAGAGCTCCGGCGGAGCTGAGAACCCCCAACCCCCTCCACCTATAAATACCGACCCCCCTGGCCTCTCCGAGCTCATCCATCCACTCTGGCATCCACCACAAGCAGTAGAGGAGCCGCAGCTCGGCCGGGCAGGCCTCGGGCCGCCGTGCTCAAGCTTGAGCTCGCTGGCGATCCCCTCCGCTTGCCCCCACCTCGCCACTACTCCTCGAGCTCCATCTCCTTCTCTGGCGACTCCCTGGAGGTCCGTTGGTGCCTACTGACCCGGTTGGAGCCCCTGTAACCGCTGCTTCCCGCCGTCTTCTTCATCTCCGGTGAGACCCGACCGCGCCGCTGCTTGGGAGGTTGATTCCGAGCTGCTCCGGTTACCTCTCGAAGAGCCACAAATACAGGCAGGTGCGCCATGACCCCCTCTAGCCATCCATCCCTCTCAAATCGGCTGACGAGCCCTCCTCGCCAGCGTGAGTTTCGGCGGATCACCGCCACCCCTCTGTTTCTCTGTCTCCAAACCCGACAGGCGGGGCCAACTGCCAGCCTCTCCACTCGCGCCCGAAGCGGTACGAGTGGAGGCGTATTCGCAGAATATGCTTTCGATGTCACCCCTGGAATTCTTTTATTTGAATTTAATTCAAATATTTTGACCAGAAACTTTGACCAGCCATAACTTTTAAACCATAAGTCCAAATGCATTGATTCTTTTTGCATTGTGTTTGTATTGAAAAGTTCTAGAAGAACACCAAAATGGAAATTTTTCTGTACTGTCTAGAATTTCTGGTGATTTTTAGAATGATTCTTGATATTTTCTTTTGCTATTTTTAAATATTTTCAGAGGGAGAAGCTTGTCTGGAAGATAACCAGGAGGAGTGTGAACCTCCTCTGCACTAAGGCAAGCCACACCAACATTTGGATGGTGCCATTTCAATATTTATGATTTTTCCAACTTGAATATGAGTTATTTCATGCATTTCATTAATTAATGGATATTGCTTATGTTAGTTACTTTATCATGGTTGAAATGCTTAGTTTACAATATTGTTTGAATGCATGGACTAGTATAAGGCTGTAGAAGTAGTGTTGATTGTGTGGTTATGATTTTGGATATGATCGGTAGTATTTTCTTCATGTGAGTTATTGATTTTAATATATTATATCATAACTAAAAATGATGTGTGTTGAAAACCAGTGAAGTAAAACCTGCGAAGCTTAATGATGACTAGTGCAAGTAGAAAACTTTGATGATGTTGATCTGTTTACTTTAAGTGATATGTGATGCATGTTGGATAGTTGCATGTTCATGGCTCGAGTTATTCTTATTTCAAGTTAAACCTGATGTTAATTCAACTTCAATATAATGTTGATCGACTCATGGTGCCACTGAATCGAGTTTTACCAGTGCAACAACATTTGCCTTTATGGGAAGGCCTTTATTCGGCTAGTTGTCATGCCTCTGGTCGATACCTCCAACGAGGGAAGGTTAAGGGTGTGCGGTACCCTGGCCCGGTAAGAAGACAGAACCTTGTGTGCCCATTGTTGTTATGGTACCTTGTCCCCGTTTGGGGCCGTTTAAGTTTTGCCACGACGGTGGTTGTTGGTGTCTTTGGTAGACACGGGGCCACCCATGACATAGCTGTTGGGGAACGCAGTATTTCATAATTTTCCTATGACCAGGCAAGATCTATTTAGGAGATGCATAGCAACGAGAGGGGAGAGTGTGTCTACGTACCCTCATAGACCGAAAGCGGAAGCATTTAGTAACGCGGTTGATGTAGTCGAACGTCTTCGCGATCCAACCGATCAAGTACCGAACGCACAGCACCTCCACGATCTGCACACATTTAGCCCGGTGACGTCCCTCATACTCTTGATCCAGTTGAGGCCGAGGGTGAGTTCCATCAGCATGATGGCGTGTTGATGGTGATGATGAAGTTACCGACGCAGGGCTTGGCCTAAGCACTACGATAATATGACCGAGGTGTCAAACTGTGGAGGGGGGCACCGCACATGGCTAAAGATCAACTTGTGTGTCTATGGGGTGCCCCCCTCCCACAATATAGAGGGAAGGAGGAGGCCAGCCGGCCACAAGGGGCGCGCCCAAGGGGGGATCCTACTCCAAGTAGGAATCAGTCCCCCCTTTCCTAGTCCAAGTAGGAGAAGAAGGAAGGAGAGGGAGAGGGAAAGAGGGGCCGCACCCCCTTCCCCTAGTCCTATTCGGACTCCCCTTGGGGGGGGGGCGCCACCTCCTGGCTGCTGCCCTCTCTCTCCCCTAAGGCCCACTAAGGCCCATTACTTCCCCGGGGGGTTCCGGTAACCCCTCTGGCACTCCGGTTTTATCATAAACTATCTGGAACACTTCCGGTGTCCGAATAACATGGTCCAGTATATCAATATTTATGTCTCGACCATTTCGAGACTCCTCGTCATGTCCGTGATCTCATCCGAGACTCCGAATAACCTTCAGTACATCAAATCACAAAACTCATAATACAAATCGACATCGAACTTTAAGCGTGCGGACCCTACGGGTTCGAGAACTATGTAAAAATGACCGAGACACATCTCTGGTCGATAACCAATAGCGGAACTTGGATGCCCATATTGGTTCCTACATATTCTACGAAGATCTTTATCGGTCAAACCACATAACAACATACGTTGTTCCCTTTGTCATCGGTATGTTACTTGCCCGAGATTCGATTGTCGGTATCATCATACCTAGTTCAATCTCATCACCGACAAGTGTCTTTACTCGTTCCGTAATGCATCATTATACAACTAACTCATTAATCACTTTTCTTGCAAGGCTTATAGTGATGTGTCGGATTTCAAGTTCCGGCAAAACCCTTGAGGTTCGAACACTGGGGTGCGCACTAAGATCTCTCCCCCTCTCTAGCTCGCGCACTCTGCGATCTCACGGCCTAGCTTGATGAACCCAAAGAACACGAGACACAAGATTTATACTGGTTCGGGCCATCGTTGTGGTGTAATACCCTACTCCAGTGTGGTGTGGTGGATTGCCTCTTGGGCTGAGGATGAACAGTTACAAACGAAGAACAGCCTCGCGAGGTGAGGTGTTCTTGTGCTTCGTGAACTTGTGGTCCGGGATGATTCGGGTCCGAATCAGATGCCTCCCAATGGTGGTGGCTAGTCCTATATATAGAGGTCTGGGCCCTCTTCCCAAATATTGAGCAGGAAGGGATCCCACAATGGCCAAATTCGAAGGGAGACAACTAGTACAAGCTATACTGACAAAAGTAGTCTTCGCCTGCCAAAGGCTCTGCCGGTGACGCCGTCTTGGGCTCCACGGTGGCGCCGTCTTGGGCTCCACGGTGACCTCCGTCCTGCCGTCCTACTGGTCTTGGTCTTGTTGCATGATAACCCACAAGTATAGGGGATCGCAACAGTTTTCGATAAGTAAGAGTGTCGAACCCAATGATGAGCTAAAGGTAGAACAAATATTCCCTCAAGTTCTATCGACCACCGATACAACTCTACGCACGCTTGACGTTCGCTTTACCTAGAACAAGAATGAAACTAGAAGTGTTTGTAGGTGTTTTTGGATAGGTTTGCAAGATAATAAAGAGCAAGTAAATAAAAAGTAGGGGCTGTTTAGATAAATACGCAACTAAATTAGTTTTAGTAGAGAGCTTTTTGTTACGAGAAAGTTATTTGTCCTAGGCAAACGATAACTAGACCGGTAATCATTATTGCAATTTATATGAGGGAGAGGCATAAGATAACATACATTATCTACTTGGATCATATGCACTTATGATTGGAACTCTAGCAAGCATCCGCAACTACTAAAGATCATTAAGGTAAACCCCAACCATAGCATTAAAGCATCAAGTCCTCTTTATCCCATATGCAACAACCCCCTTACTCGGGTTTGTGTTTCAGTCACTCACGCAACCCACTATAAGAAAATCATGAATGTATTGCAACACCCTACAGCGGGGATCCCTCACGCTTGCGCGATACGGAGAGCACCATAGGACAGCACCAATAATAAAACATGCAACTCAAACCAATCTTGATTATCAAATAGCCCATAGGACAATACAGATCTACTCAAACATCATAGGATAGCCATACATCATTGGGAAATAATATATAGCGTTGAGCACCATGTTTAAGTAGAGATTACATCGGGTAAGAGAGAGGTTACACCGCTGCATAGAGGGGGGAAGAGTTGGTGATGATGGCGGTGAAGTTGTTGGTGAAGATTGCGGTGATGATGATGGCCCCCGGTGGCACTCCGGTGCCACCGGAAGCGAGGGGGAGAGAGCCCCCTCCTTCTTCTTCTTCCTTGACCTCCACCCTAGATGGGAGAAGGGTTTCCCCTCTGGTCCATGGCCTCCATGGCGTGGGAGGGGCGAGAGCCCCTCCGAGATTGGATCTGTCTCTCTGTCTCTCTCTGTTTCTGCGTTCCCAGATTCTACCCTTTCACCGTTTCTTATATTCCCGGAGATCCGTAACTCCGATTGGGCTGAAATTTTAACACGATCTCTATCCCGATATTAGCTTTCTTGCGGCCAAAGAAGGGCATCAACCGCCTTACGGGGTGGCCACGAGGGTCAGGGGCGCGCCCCCTGCCTCGTGGGCCCCTCGAGCATCGTCTCGCGTGGATTTTTCTTCCCAAAAATCATATATATTCCAAAAAAATCCCCGCCAGTTTTTATTCTGTTTGGACTCCGTTTGATATGGATATTCTGCGAAACAAAAAACATGCAACAAACAGGAACTGGCACTGGGCACTGGATCAATATGTTAGTCCCAAAAATAATATAAAAAGTTGCCAAAAGTATATGAAAGTTGTAGAATATTGGCAAGGAACAATCAAAAACTATAGATACAACGGAGACGTATCAGCATCCCCAAGCTTAATTCCTGCTCGTCCTTGAGTAGGTAAATGATAAAAAAGATAATTTTTTATGTGGAATGCTACCTAGCATAATCTTAATCATGTATCTAATCATGGCATGAATATTAAGACACGGGTGATTCAAAGCAATAGTCTATCATTTGACATAAAAACAAAAATACTTCAAGCCTACTAATAAAGCAATCATGTCTTTTCAAAATAACATGGCCAAAGAAATTTATCCCTACAGAATCATATAGTCTGGCTATGCTCCATCTTCACCACACATAATATTCACATCATGCACAACCCTGATGACAAGCCAAGCAATTGTTTCATACTTTTGACGTTCTCAAACCTTTTCAAATTTCATGCAATACATGAGCGTGAGCCATGGACATAGCACTATAGGTGGAATAGAATGGTGGTTGTGGAGAAGACAAAAAGGAGAAGATAGTCTCACATCAACTAGGCGTATCAACGGGCTATGGAGATGCCCGTCAATAGATATCAATGTGAGTGAGTAGGGATTGCCATGCAACGGATGCACTAGAGCTATAAGTGTAGGAAAGCTCAAACTGAAACTAAGTGGGTGTGCATCCAACTTGCTTGCTCATGAAGACCCCGGGCGTTTGAGGAAGCCCATTATCGGAATATACAAGCCAAGTTCTATAATGAAAATTCCCACTAGTATATGAAAGTGATAACTCAAGAGACTCTCTATATGAAGAACATGGTGCTACTTTGAAGCACAAGTGCGGTAAAAGGATAGTAACATTGCCCCTTCTCTCTTTTTCTCTCATTTTTTGGGGCCTTATCTCTCTCTCTTGGCCTTTCTCTCTTTTTTTATTTTGTTATTTTTTTCGTCCGGAGTCTCATCCCGACTTGTGGGGGAATCATAGTCTCCATCATCCTTTCCTCACTGGGGCAATGCTCTAATAATGATGATCATCACACTTCTATTTACTTACAACTCAATATTACAACTCGATATATAGAACAAAAATATGACTCTATATGAATGCCTCCGGCGGTGTACCGGGATGTGCAATGATCTAGCGTAGCAATGACATCAAAAAACGAACAAGCTATGAAACGTCATGCTAGCTATCTTACGATCATGCAAAGCAATATGACAATGAATGCTCAAGTCATGTATATGATGATGATGGAAGTTGCATGGCAATATATCTTAGAATGGCTATGGAAATGCCATGATAGGTAGGTATGGTGGCTGTTTTGAGGAAGATATATGGTGGGTTTATGGTACCGGCGAAAGTTGCGCGATACTAGAGAGGCTAGCAATGATGGAAGGGTGAGAGTGCGTATAATCCATGGAATCAACATTAGTCATAAAGAACTCACATACTTATTGCAAAAGTTTATTAGCCCTCGAAGCAAAGTACTACTACGCATGCCCCTAGGGGGATAGATTGGTAGGAAAAGACCATCGCTCGTCCCCGACCGCCACTCATAAGGAAGACAATCAATAAATACCTCATGCTCCGACTTCGTTACATAACGGTTCACCATGCGTGCATGCTACGGGAATCACAAACCTCAACACAAGTATTTCTACTAATCCACAACTACCCACTAGCATGACTATAATATCACCATCTTTATATCGCAAAAATATTGCAAGGAATCAAACATATTCAGTGATCAGCAAGTTTTATGTAGGATTTTATGACTAACCATGTGAATGACCAATTCCTATCATCTCTCTAAATAGATATAAGTGAAGCAAGAGAGCACTCTACAAATGGCGGTTTTCTATGTAAAGAGAAACAGGCAATCCAAACTTCAAATGATATAAGTGAAGCACATGAAGCATTCTATAAAGCCATACTCAAAAGATATAGGTGAAGTGCACAGAGCATTCTACAAATAATCCAAGGACTACCTGATACCAGCATGGTGCATAAAATAAAAATGAAAACTAATATGCAAAAGACGCTCCAAGATTGCACATATCGCATGAACGAAACGAATCCGAAAACATACCAATACTTGTTGAAGAAAGAGGGGATGCCTTCCGGGGCATCCCCAAGCTTAGACGCTTGAGTCTCCTTGAATATTTACTTGGGATGCCTCGGGCATCCCCAAGCTTGAGCTCTTGCTTCTCTTCCTTCTTCTCACATCGAGACCTTCTCGATCATCGAACACTTCATCCACACAAAACTTCAACAGAAAACTCGGTAAGATCCGTTAGTATAATAAAGCAAATCACTACTCTAAGTACTGTTTCAAACCAATTCATATTTTTTTTGCATTGTGTCTACTGTAATATAACTTTTCATGGCTTAATCCACTAATATAAATTGACAGTTTCATCAAAATAAGCAAACTATGCATCAAAAACAGAATCTGTCTAAAATAGAACAGTCTGTAATAATCTGAACATTCACCATACTTCTGATACTTGAAAAACTCTACCAAAATTAGGAAAAATAAACAATTTGTATAGGAGGATAGTGCAAAAAGAATCAGAACCGTTTGACATTTCAACTAAAAATTTAAAATCGCGCACTACAGCCAAAGTTTCTGTCCTGCACCATACAAACAATCAAGCAAATGTAAACATCCTAAAGGCAAACCTTGGTACATTATTTTTATAATACAATGGAATTGTACAAGGGGATAATTATTTTTTTTGAAAAGTTTCTGCAATCAAGATTCACAAAGTTGCCGTGAGCATGAACAAAGTTCAAGGAGCTCTCCCACTTCAACAATGCTTGTCTTTCTCACTTTCACTTTCCTTTTTGAAAAAGTTTTGGGTTCCCCTCTTTATTTTTGTTGTTTTTAAACTATATGAAAGCACTCAACAGAAATAAATGACTCTCTAAAACTTCCGGGTTGTCTCCCTGGCAGCGCTTTCTTTAAAGCCATTAAGCTAGGCATATGGTGCTCAAGTAGTGAATCCACCCGGATCCCAAGGTATATCAAAACCAATTTTAATTAACAATGATTTGTAATTTAGTAGTGAGCACAAAGTAACATATATCATGCAACAACGAAGTCTAACTCTCTTCCTATGCATCGGCATGTCATAAAAGAACAATTCATGCACACAAAGTAAAGGCCAATGCATATATAGTATAACTAGTTTCTTGCAATTTTATCGTATTGGAAACATAGAGAGGTGGAGATATAGTTCCTCTCTCATAATAATTGCAAGTAGGAGCAGCAAGCACATGCATATTATATTCATCAAAATCATCATGTGCAACGGTAAAAGGCAATCCATCAATATAATCCTTAATAAGGGCAAACTTCTCCGATATAGTGTAGTCGGGAGAATTCAAAAAGATAATAGGACTATCATGTGTGGGTGCAATAGCAACAATTTCATTCATAACATAAGGAACTATAGCAAGTTCATATCCATAAGCATAATTCATATTGGCATCTTGGCCACAAGCATAGCAAGCATCATCAAAAAGGGATATTTCAAAAGAATCAACGGGATCATAGCAATTATCATAGCATTCATCATCCTTCGGTAAGCATGAAGGGAAATTAAACAATGTATGAGTTGAAGAGTTACTATCATTAGAAGGTGATCAATCCGCTCTTCCTCCTTTTGTTCTTCGCTCTCCTCCTCATCTTTTTAATCCAATGAGCTCACAGTTTCATCAACTTCTTCTTCCATAGATTCCTGCAAAATATTAGTCTCTTCTTGGACAGCGGAGACTTTCTCAATAAGTGCATTAATATCAGAATTGTATTCATAATTCTCATAGCAATATTTAAGGATAGCTAAATTTTCAGGTCTATAAACCGAATCATCAAAATCTTCAAACTCTTTAAACATAGATTCAATTTCATAAGCACCCATAAAAGCAACAAATTCTTCTATTTGTTCCACATCATAGTAATCATATATACCATTAGCATAAGAAGCTAAGGTTTTATTATCATTAAATTCACATAAAAAGGGAAGGTGTGGAGCCTTCATCCTAGAGCAACAAATATAATCATATCTCAAGCATAGTTGCCTAGCGTACCAATTCAATATATGATTTGATCCCATAATAGTTTCCCTTTTTGTGTCAAGCGGTAATCCCTAAAGTATTCACGTTGATCCAACGTTACGCCCATTACATAATTGAATGGGGTTTTCTCAGGATTATTAAAGTAATACATAATATCTTTCACATAACCAACATCGAGGGTTTTAGGAGGTTCCCCATCTCCATGAGCAGAAAGTACACCTAATTTTTTTGGTATTTCGTGTTCCATATCCATATCTAAATATAAAGAACAACTAAGAACAGCAAATAAAAATTACTTAGTGATAAAGCAAACAAGCACACACGAGAATATTCACCCCACGCTATTGCTCCCCGGCAACAACGCCAGAAAAAGGTCTTGATAACCCACAAGTATAGGGGATCGCAACAGTTTTTGATAAGTAAGAGTGTCGAACCCAACGAGGAGCTAAAGGTAGAAGAAATATTCCCTCAAGTTCTATCAACCACCGATACAACTCTACGCACGCTTGACGTTCGCTTTACCTAGAACAACTATGAAACTAGAAGTGCTTTGTAGGTGTTTTTGGATAGGTTTGCAAGATAATAAAGAGGAAGTAAATAAAAAGTAGGGGCTGTTTAGATAAAGACACAACTAAATTAGTTTTAGTAGAGAGCTTTTTGTTATGAGGAAGTTATTTGTCCCTAGGCAAACGATAACTAGACCGGTAATCATTATTGCAATTTTATATGAGGGAGAGGCATAAGCTAACATACTTTCTCTACTTGGATCATATGCAGTTATGATTGGAACTCTAGCAAGCGTCCGCAACTACTAAACATGATTAAGGTAAAACCCAACCATAGCATTAAAGCATCAAGTCGTCTTTATCCCATATGCAACAACCCCCTTACTCGGGTTTGTGTTTCAGTCACTAGCTCACGCAACCCACTGTAAGCGAATCATGAACGTATTGCAACACCCTACAGCGGGGATCCCTCACTCTTGCGCAACACGGAGAGCACCATAGGACAGCACTAATAATAAAACATGCAACTCAAACCAATCTTGATTATCAAATAGCCCATAGGACAATACAGATCTACTCAAACATCATAGGATAGCCATACATCATTGGGAAATAATATATAGCGTTGATCACCATGTTTAAGTAGAGATTACAGCGGGTAAGATAGAGGTTACACTGCTGCATAGAGGGGGGAAGAGTTGGTGATGATGGCGGTGAAGTTGTTGGTGAAGATTGCGGTGATGATGATGGCCCCCGGTGGCACTCCGGTGCCACCGGAAGCGAGGGGGAGAGAGCCCCCCTCCTTCTTCTTCTTCCTTGACCTCCTCCCTAGATGGGAGAAGGGTTTCCCCTCTGTTCCATGGCCTCCATGGCGTGGGAGGGGCGAGAGCCCCTCCAAGATTGGATCTGTCTCTCTGTCTCTCTCTGTTTCCGCGTTCCCAGATTCTACCCTTTCATCGTTTCTTATATTCCCGGAGATCCGTAACTCCGGTTGGGTTGAAATTTTAACATGATCTGTATCCGGATATTAGCTTTCTTGCGGCGAAAGAAGGGAATCAACTGCCTTACGGGGTGGCCACGAGGGTCAGGGGCGCGCCCCCATGCCTTGTGGGCCCCTCGAGCATCGTCTCGCATGGATTTTTCTTCCCAAAAATCATATATATTCCAAAAAAATCCCCGTCAGTTTTTATTCCGTTTGGACTCCGTTTGATATGGATATTCTGCGAAACAAAAAACATGCAACAAACAGGAACTGGCACTGGGCACTAGATCAATATGTTAGTCCCAAAAATAGTATAAAAAGTTGCGAAAAGTATATAAAAGTTGTAGAATATTGGCAGGGAACAATCAAAAATTATAGATACGACGGAGACGTATCATTGCTCCGATATGGAAACCTTTGCCTGATGCCTCGGGACTCCTCGTCTGCACTTGCCCCTTTGGCACCAAAGAGGAAACGAGAACACTGCGTGTGCTAGTGCCCGCCTGGCTCCAGTCGTCATGGCTTGCGTCACAGAAACCTCGCGAGGTATCCCTTGCCTCGATATCTCCGCCCCCCACGAGCTAGCCTGGTGAGGCCGCCCCGGAGGAGGTCTAGCATCATCCGTCTCGCGAGGCTCGGCTCCTCGCGAGGGTCTTGAGTGTTTGCTGGTGAAGATGGGCCGTACAGGGCCACTGGTGGAGCCACGCTACGGGCCGCAGGAAGGCAAGTCTGGGGACCCCCATTCCCAGAACGCTGACAGTAGCCCCCGGGCCCAAGGCGCGCTCAGGCTTGGCTTCGAGGCGAAGCCAAAGGGCAAGCACGGAGTGCCGCGGGCCCCATTAGCCTGCGGCCACGGTTGGCGCATGGCGACTGATTGGACATGGGCGTCTCCGCTTCCCCACGCTACCTCGGCAACTGTCCGTCTCGACAAGTCCTAGGTGCATGCAGAAAGAGATCATTATCACCTTAGATCATGGAGGCCGGCGGTTGGCCTCCCCTTGGCTATAAATGGGAAGTGGGGGTGGAGGCCCCTGTCACCCATCTCTTCCTTTTCTTCTCCTGCTCCTTCTTCTTCCTCGCTTCACTGCCAGCAGCGACACCCATGACGCCTACGAAGAGGCTCCCGGCGGCGAAGAAGGGGAAGGCTCGCCAGGAGGGGCCTGGCTCTCCACCGCCCAAGAGGGGACCCGGCCATCCCCGCAAACACCCTGCGACCCCCGCCGCGGCCCCTCGCGACCGTGGTGGTGCCTCTTCACGCGGTGGTGGCCGCCCAAGTCGCGGTAGCCCTGTTGATGAAGGAAGGCGCGCCATGTTCATGCGGCTGCCCAGGCTGCGCTTCCACTCGGCGGAAGTGCCGCCGGAGTTCATCGTGTGGTCGGAGAACCCGGCCGGCACTTGGCTTCAGCTCCCGTGCTTCTTTGTCGGCGAGCTGCCAGCCACTCATACAAGCGGTCTTTGGCTGCAAGTGGTCGGCTGCTGCAGCAAGGCTTCTTGGGTCGCGGTCGAGGTCTCCGCCGTAGGCAACGCGGTCCTGGCTCGCGGTTGGCAAACGTTCGCCCGCGCGCACGGACTGGGCAGGCGGTGTGCCCTCCAGTTCAAGTACGACGGTGACGCGACCCTCTTTGTGAGGGTATTTGGGGAAGATGGTCGCCGCGTCGGGTGCTGCCCCGAGGACAACGACAGCGATGAGGTGCTCGGCCTTGGCGATGGCCGCGACGGGAGTGATGCCAGGCCCGCTGTCGGTGTCAAAACCGGCGGATCTCGTGTAGGGGGTCCCGAACTGTGCGTCTAGGCCGGATGGTAACAGGAGGCAGGGAACACGATGTTTTACCCAGGTTCAGGCCCTCTTGATGGAGGTAAAACCCTACGTCCTGCTTGATTAATATTGATGATATGGGTAGTACAAGAGTAGATCTACCACGAGATCAAGGAGGCTAAACCCTAGAAGCTAGCCTACGGTATGATTGTTGTATATGGAGTTGATGATGTTGTCCTACGGACTAGAACCCTCCGGTTTATATAGACACCGGATAGGGTTAGGGTTACATAGAGTCGGTTACAATGGTAGGAGATCTTGAATATCCGCATCGCCAAGCTTGCATTCCACGCCAAGGAAAGTCCCATCCGGACGCGGGACGAAGTCTTCAATCTTGTATCTTCATAGTCCAGGAGTCCGGCCGAAGGTATAGTCCGGCTACCCGAACACCCCCTAATCCAGGACTCCCTCAGTAGCCCCTGAACCAGGCTTCAATGACGACGAGTCCGACGTGCAAATTGTCTTCATCATTGCAAGGCGGGTTCCTCCTCCAAGTCCTTCATAGAAGATTGTAAACACCAAGAGTAGTGTCCGGCTCTGCAAAATAAGTTTCCACATGTTGCCATAGAGAGAATAATATTAGCACAAATCAAATCTGCTGACGTATTCCGCAGTGCGTCATCACACTACGGCCAAGTCCTTTGCTCGAATCCTTTTCACTTTTCCACCTCAGCGTGTTTTGCGAGGTAGTTTCCTTGGCACGTCTTGTCAAAGCAGAGATCGTGTACCCCCCTTTTACGGGATTCTCATCAATACGGACGTGGGTAACCCAATCACGCCACTTATCACGGCGCTTGGGAGGCAAGCGAGTTTTACTAGGCAGGTGGGGATGCACAACTGCATCCGCCCATATAAGGGGATAAGGATCCACCTTTTTACCTACGCCTTCTTCCTCCTTTGCCTATCCATCTCCTGCGCACTCGAGCTCCAGCGCCCAAGCCCGCACTTCCCACCTCAACCTTCTCCAGCAATGTCCGGAGCGGGAGGCAAGTGGATGGTCTCCTCCGTCATGGAGGGCCAAGTCAAGAAGCTACGGAAGGCCGGATACCTGTCCAAGGACATCGCACACTGGCTTCCCGAAAAGGGGCAGCTTCTCCCCACCCCAAGGCCCCACGAGAGGGTAGTATATCTTCCCCACTTCCTCCGCGGACTGGGTTTTCCACTTCACCCATTTGTTCGGGGGCTCATGTTCTACTACGGCCTGGATTTCCACGATCTGGCCCCGAAGTTCATCCTCAACATCTCGGCGTTTATCGTCATGTGCGAGGCTTTTCTCCGCATCCGCCCTCATTTCGGCCTCTGGCTCAAGACCTTCAACGTCAAGCCTAAGGTGGTGCGCGGCAACCAGGCGGAGTGCAGAGGCGCCATGGCGGGCAAGATGGCCAACGTCCTATGGTTCGAGGGCTCTTTTGTGGAGACCCTAAAGGGATGGCAATTCGGGTGGTTTTATATCACCGAGCCGCGCGATCCGAAATGGACCGCAGCCCCCGAGTTCCGATCCGGACACCCACGCGGCTTGTGTCCTGGAAAGAGACGGTCCTGTCGTGGGGTGACGAAAAAGAGGTGACCGGATTGCAAACATGCATCCAGTCCCTGGTGAACAAGCCAGTCCGGCTTGTTAATGTAATCCAGGTTATGCTCGTCCGCCGGATCCTCCCGTGCCAACAACGCGATTTTAAACTGTGGGAGTTCGACCCGGTGCAGCATCAAACCCTCAGCAGGCTCTTCGACATGACGTACGAAGACGCCTGGAAGATGCTATTCAAGGGCGCCGAGGCTCCCGCATCCGCTTCCAAGGACCGCGGATACAGCTCGCAGCGTCACGCTAACGAGGTAAGCCATCTACACCTTTTACAGGATGTTTAAGCTTTTTTCATAGTTTGACTCTATGCGGGATCTAAACTCCCTTACCTTTGACAGGCTTGGCGGGCGATATCCGACCGATTAACTGTCCGGCTCCGCTGCCCGAAGACCCAGCCCCAACTCTACTAGTGAAGCTGCTGGTTCCGGCGCCTTATGTGGTGCCGGAGAAGAAGGCCAAGAAGAAGAAGACCACAGGGACTCGAAAGAGTGCCCGCAACATGGTGACGAGTCCGAGACGCCCTCCTCCCATGAAAACGAGGAGGAGGAAGAAGAAACGACTCCCCCTCCAGCGGGGGAAGGAAAGAGAAGGAAGGCCGCCCCAACGGGGGAGGCCAGAGGGTCCAGGAAGAGGAAGACCCCTCCGCCGGACTACTCCCCCGATGCCGAAGAGGACAAAGAGGAGTGGCCATACAGGGCCAAGCGTCCGGCGAAATCGTAAGTTCGGATATCAGAGTAACTCATGACGTTCCTTTGTTGCACAGCTTTCCCTAATGTCGAATATAATTATGCAGCCCGCCCCGGGCCGGACTCGACGAGTCGTCGAGCGGCTCCCTGAATTCATCGGACGTGAACTTAGTTCCGCCCGCTGTCTCCCCCCGCACCGCGGACGACGCCGAAGTGGCGTCGCGACGAGCTCCGGGGCAGCAGGAGGTGGTCCTGGAGAAGCCGCAAGGCGACCTCCCGGACCCTAGGAGTAAAAGGGACAAGACCCCACAGGGCTCCAAGTCCGGCTTTGAGCCGGACACCGCACCGGAATCTACAACAGTTCCGGACCGCGGTAAGCGAACTCCTTCCAAGAGGAGTAAGTCTTCTGAGCCGGCAGTCTCCGTCCAACCAGAGGTGCCGGACAATCTGCTGGAGGTGCTTGACGGCGCCTCCATCGACGAGGAGCACCTTACTATTATGAGTACGGTGATCTAGAAGGTTCAGTCCGCTCGGCGGACTGACTGAAGCTTGTGCTAGCCTTCTAACAGGCTTCGAGGTAAGTAAAAATATGTAAAAATATAACCGCATAGACAGTAGCCCCTGATGCTCTGTTTGGCGTTCGGAAAGAAAAGCCGAATAGAGGATCTATTAAATTTCGCAGGAGTCTAACAACAAAGAGTCAATATGCGTATGCAGGCTTCGCTGCTAGCCACCGCCGCACTGACTGCGGAGGTGGGTGCCCTGAAACAGGGCCTCGAGCGGACCGAGCAAGAGCTCGGCCTTGCCAAACGGCAGCTCGAGGAGAAAGAAGGTAAGAAATACCTTACAGAAAAAGTGCCTATAAAAAGACGTGATTGCAAAAAATAATAGGATTGTACTGCTTATTGTAGGGGCCACGACTGAGGTGGCGACCCTCAAGCAGGCGCTGTCCGAGGCCGAAAAGAAAACGGCCGCGGAGTGCACCGAGCGAGAGAAACTTGTGGCCCAGGTCGGCGAGGTGCAGCAGGAGCTTCAGGCTCTCATGAAAAAACATGAGAGTTTGGAGCTTGAGTCCAAGACGCAAGCGTTCGAGCTCGCGGTGGCCCTTGAGACTGCCAAGTCTGCCAAGGCCGAAGCCCAAAAGGCCCTCCAAGAGTTGGAGGAGATGAAAAAGATAGCGGCGGGTAAGGCATTCTTTATGCAAAGCAGAAGTATAAAAGTAAAGTACTTGTTACTTACCCGAATCCGGAGCTCTCCAAGGGCATTCGCAGATCTTCCCCGCAGCGTATCCGACGCCGCCGCATTCTACCGAGCCGAAGAGGGCAGCTCGACGGAGAAGGTGTTCTGGTCTCAATATGCTGAGGCCGGACACCCTGTGCCCTTGAGCAACTAGCTGAAACAGCTGGTCGAGCTCCACAAGGCGGCCGAACAAGCCATGAAGGGCTTCATAGTTTGGCTGTGGCCCGGAGAGGCCCTGCCTGGGAGCTACTTCGGGCTGGTGCGGTGACTGGTGGAGGCCTGTCCAAGGCTTGAGGTCATCAAGCGCTCCGTCTGCATCGAATGTGCCCGTAGGGCCCTTGCCCGTGCAAAGGTGCACTGGGGTAAGCTGGACGGTGAGAAGCTTGTGACGGACGGGCCGCCGCCGGGGAAGGAGCATCGCAAGCCCGAGAACTACTATAAGGATGTTCTTGCGGGTGCCCGTCTTGTGGCGGATGAATGTACCAAGGATGTAATTTTTGAATGAACTCGCTCGTGTTTATCCTGTGCACTGAAAACTTGTTCATATGTGCTAAGCAATGCTTGTTGAATTTAAAATATTACTTTCTGTGCGGCCGTTTATCAAAAAATTGAGAGATGGCCAGTCGTCGGCTTCTGCCCCCATGCCACTAGTGCCGGGGTGTTCGGGATAAACCTGAGCACTCTTTTTCCCATAGTTGGGTCCTTCGAGGGAGGCGCTCAGCACAACGAACCAGGCAATCGGACTATAATGCTTGAACACTCTCACTTAGCCATAGAACTCTATAATTTTAAATCTCGGCGAAGCCCCTAGTTCGGAAGACCGAGTTCGGGGCGCTATCCACGCCTTGGCCGGACAAAGCCGGCTCCTCGCTCGAAGCGGCATAAGTCTTTAGGGACTCGAAAAACCTCTCGAACAGCGACCGGTATCACGCCTCATCATGACAGTCAGTTTTAGCTTTCTCCACTGAGGTGCTTAACCTAGCTCAACCGGGGCACAATCGCAGTGGTTCTCCTAGTGCTACCTTAGCCGATATAGCGGAACGTAAGGCACCAAAACATAGGAGCCGAGCAAACCCAACTATTGACCCAAATCATGATTCGGAGCCAATGCATATAGTGCTATAAGTTCGGGGTGCCGCACTTGTGAAAGTGTACGGACTTCTCACGCCATATTTATGGGTACTAAAGCCCCTGGCGTATTTTGCCGTACCACAGTGTACGGGTGCAACATGTCATAAACATATATATGAAAAGAAGATAATACAAAGAATAGACAGAAAGCTATGCATTGTTTATAAAGAGGCTATTTATCAAAGCCAAACGATACAAATAGTGCGGTGAGCAAAAGATATTGGACTATTTAGTATGTCCTGACCAGGGGTAGGCCGCGGAATTGTATTTAAAACAGGTATACCACTCGTAACAGAGACCACCTGGGAGTTCCATAATGCGGCATGGCTTGTCTGCCTCCCTGTATCTTGCATCATTTGTGCGGCAGTCGAATTGCCGAACAGGTCGTCCGAAGTATGGAGTCCTGAAAGTAAGAAAAAATTAAAAAAGAATCCGGCAGCCCCTAGTACGTTTTAAGCCTTATTTTGGGCGTGCCGTTACTGTGCCCCTTCCCCTGTGCCCATGGTATTTCAAGGGCATAGTTATGTACGCGAGGTACTGGTTTCGCTATGTCGCGAGAGCTGGGGTTGGGGCCGCATTGCTACGCTTGCTCATAATGTGCCAGGCGGTCCTGCTGTGGGTTACTCCGGGCGCGCTTGGCAGTGTCTGGCTTTTTACCGGCCGGACTGGAGAATTGCCTAAAAAGGCTACTTTGTACTTCCGCTGCGAGAGCCGGGGAGCGTTCGGTGTTTCCGTTGACCGTGATCACTCCTCGAGGGCCTGGCATCCTGAGCTTGAGATATGCGTAGTGCGGCACCGCATTGAACTTTGCGAATGCGGTTCGTCCGAGCAGGGCATGATAGCCACTGCGAAACGGGACTATATCGAAGATTAACTCTTCGCTTCGGAAATTGTCCGGGGATCCGAAGACCACGACAAGTGTTACTGAGCCTGTACAGTTGGCTTCTACACCTGGTATAATGCCTTTAAAGGTCGTTTTTGTGGGCTTAATCTTTGAGGGATCTATGCCCATTTTCCGCACTGTATCCTGATAAAGCAGGTTCAGGCTGCTGTCGCCGTCCATGAGGACTCTTGTGAGATGAAATCTGTCGATGATTGGGTCGAGAACCAATGCGGCGAAGCCGCCATGACGGATGCTAGTGGGATGGTCCCTTCGATCAAAAGTGATCGGGCAGGAGGACCATGGGTTGAACTTTGGGGCGACTGGCTCCATCGCGTATACGTCCCGTAGCGCACGCTTCCGCTCCCTCTTGGGAATGTGGGTTGCGTATATCATGTTCATCGTCCGCACTTGTGGGGGAAAACCCTTCTGTCCATTGTTGTTCGGCGGCTTGGGCTCCTCCTCGTCGTCGCTATGCAGCCCCTTGTCTTTGTTTTTGGCTCTTAACTTGCCTGCCTGCTTGAACACCCAACAATCCCTGTTAGTGTGATTAGCTGGCCTTTCAGGGGTGCCATGTATCTGGGACAAGCGGTCGAGTATTCGGTCCAAACTGGACGGGCCCTGAGTATTCTTTTTGAATGGCTTTTTCCGCTGACCGGATTTATAGCCTTTGAATCCGGCATTGACTGCCGTGTCTTCATTGCTATCGCTGCTAACGCGGCATTTTTGCTTATGTCGACGTGTCCTGCCACTTTTGTCCTTGGTATCCGAGTTACCACGGTTCTTTGATAAGTTGTTACTGCGAGCTAGCCAGCTATCTTCTCCCGCGCAAAAGCGGGTCATGAGTGTCGTGAGGGCTGCCATAGATTTTGGCTTTTCCTGTCCCAGGTGCCGGGCAAGCCACTCGTCGCGGTTGTTATGCTTGAAGGCTGCTAGGGCCTCTGCGTCCGGACAGTCGACTATCTGGTTTTTCTTTGTTAGGAACCGTGTCCAGAATTGTCTGGCCGATTCCTCTGGCTGCTGAATTATGTGGCTTAAGTCGTCGGCATCCGGTGGTCGCACGTAAGTGCCCTGGAAGTTGTCGAGGAATGCGGCTTCCAGGTCCTCCCAAGAACCGATTGAGTCTGCTGGTAAGCTGTTAAGCCAATGCTGGGCCGGTCCTTTAAGTTTGAGCGGGAGGTATTTGATGGCGTGTAGATCATCGCTGCATGCCATGTGGATGTGAAGGAGATAATCCTCGATCCGTACCGCCGGGTCTGTTGTGCCATCGTATGATTCGATGTTTACGGGTTTGAAACCCTCTGGGATTTTATGCTCCATTACTTCATTCGTGAAGCATAGCGGGTGTGCGGTGCCTCTGTACTGGGCTATATCACGACGCAGCTCGGAAGAGCTATGTCTGTTGTGTTCGGCCCGGCCGGGTTTGTTGTATCCGGAGTGAAGATCATCGTCACGTGCCGTAGGGCACCTGCGTGATCCGTAGATCAATCTTGTTTGTCTTGCCTTATCCTCCAGTACGTCTCGCAGGTCTGGCACATTTTCCCGTGCCTTAGTTGAGCGGCGTCGGGGCATGGCTTGGGTGGAGGGACGAGAGGCCTCTCTGTCGCGGCCGCGAGGTGGCCGGTCTGCCATGTCGTGCGCTGGTGATGTAGGTGCTTCCTCCTCTGATCGGGGTAGCGGCCTGCGCTTTGGGTAACTCTTGGAGGGGCGTTCGATTTCATACTCTTCGGCCGCAAGGACTTCAGTCCATCTGTCAGCTAGCAAATCTTGGGCAGCTCTAAGCTGTTGCTGCTTTTTCTTGAGGCTGCTTGCCGTGGCTAAAAGCCTGCGTTTGAAACGCTCTTGCTTGGCGGGGTCTGATGGTATGACGAATTCGTCGTCATCAAGGCTTGCCTCGTCTTTGGAGGGAGGCAAATAGTTATCATCCTCAACCTCTTGGTCTGCCGCTCTCTCATGAGGGCTGGCTTCTCCATCTTCCTGTGCCGAATCTTGCTGAGGTGGGTGTTCTTCGGCGCTATCCGGGGTAGTATTATCTCCCGTGCCGGAATCACCGTTTTTGCTTTGGCGGGATTTAGAGCGGCGCCGCTGACGCCGGCGCTTTGGCTGTTTCTTGGGGGTGTCATCCCCCACTGTTCCATTGCCATCTCCATCTTTTGGAGTATCCACCATATATATGTCATATGATGAGGTGGCCTTCCAGCGCCCTACAGGTGCTGGTTCTTGTTCGTCTCCTACATCGTCGTCCATACCGTCGATGTCTTCAGAGCCGAAGTCAAGCATGTCGGTTAAATCATCGACAGTGGCTACAAAGTGGGTGGTGGGTGGGCTTTGAATTTCTTCGTTGTCCGTATCCCATCCTCGCTGACCGTAATCCGGCCAGGGCTCTCCTGATAAAGAGAGAGACTTAAAATAATTCAGAATGACGCCAAAAGGCGAGTGCTGAAAGATGTCTGCGGCTGTGAACTCCATTATCGGCGCCCAATCGGATTCGATTGGCAGGGGCGCGGGGGGTTCGGAGTCCGGGGAGGAGTCCGGATCCTGGGAGTCACGGATCATGCAGAGTGCGGGGCTAGCGTTCGGCTCGATCGCCTTTGAGATCGCAGCCCCCGTGGTGGCGTCCAACCGCTCGTCCTCGATTGGCGCAATAGGCTCCGAGTTAGAGGTCGGAACCGATGCGTGTGCGGCCTCCAGGACACTGTCCGGAGGCAGAGCTAGATCATGCCCCTCGAGATAGTGCGGCGCGCTTGGCCGTGGCTCGAACCCGTCGAAGATCAAGTCTCCGTGGATGTCAGCCGTGTAGTTTAAGCTTCCAAACCTGACTTGATGGCCAGGGGCGTAGCTTTCGATCTGCTCCAAGTGGCCAAGAGAATTGGCCCGCAGAGCGAAGCCGCCGAAGACGAAGATCTGTCCGGGGAGAAAAGTCTCACCCTGGACCGCATCGTTGTTGATGATCAAAGGAGGCATCGGGCCTAAAGGCGACGACACAGAGGAACTCTCAATGAAAGCACCAATGTCGGTGTCAAAACCGGCGGATCTCAGGTAGGGGGTCCCGAACTGTGCGTCTAGGCCGTATGGTAACAGGAGGCAGGGAACACGATGTTTTACCCAGGTTCGGGCCCTCTCGATGGAGGTAAAACCCTACGTCCTGCTTGATTAATATTGATGATATGGGTAGTACAAGAGTAGATATACCACGAGATCAAGGAGGCTAAACCCTAGAAGCTAGCCTACGGTATGATTGTTGTATATGGAGTTGATGATGTTGTCCTACGGACTAGAACCCTCCGGTTTATATAGACACCGGATAGGGTTAGGGTTACATAGAGTCGGTTACAATGGTAGGAGATCTTGAATATCCGCATCGCCAAGCTTGCCTTCCACGCCAAGGAAAGTCCCATCCGGACGCAGGACGAAGTCTTCAATCTTGTATCTTCATAGTCCAGGAGTCTACCCGAACACCCCCTAATCCAGGACTCCCTCACCCGCCTTCGGCGCCGGCCATGTCTTGTCCAGCTACGGTGACTCTTCTTCCGGCAACAGCTCCAGCAACGGTGGCTATGACCAGCCGCCACGCCACCGAGCCCGCTTCGAAGGTGGCAGCGGGTCGTCTCGTCGCCGCGCTCCGGTGAAGTGCGAGGAGGGGTCTGGCTAAGCTCAGGAGAGCGCCTCGGGCCCGTCCTTGCGACCTGCCGCGGGAGCACGTTCCGCTTTTGTTTCGTTCTTCCTTTCCTTCCTGTATTAAGAGAGAGACAAGTATGGGGCCCCGCCGGGGCATGCAACAATTATGATTTCTAAGTGGCGGTGGTATGTTTATTATTCCTGTGTTGTGTTGCAATGTCATGTTTCATGTATGCGCGTAGGAATAACTTAGCTTGATGTGCTTGAAGTAGGTTCCGCCTCGCGAGACGCGCATTCCCCAATGCCTGACAAGGCCTCCTATGCTCGGAAGGCGCCTGAGAACTGCAAAAATTCGTTAGGGAATCCTCATTCTTCCGGATCCTGGTCGTAGGCGATGCCGGCCGTAACCCAGTGCTTCGCATCGCGATACCCGGGGGGCATGGATTGAGAGGGGTGCGCTAGCTTGCGAGCTCGAGCGAGGGTGCCATGCGAAAGACAAGAGAAAACGAAAACGCTCATGAGGGCGCCTGTCCAGCCCCCTCGCGAGGCACGCGAGGGAGAGAACATGTCAAAACAAGGAACCGAGGGCAGAAAAGGAGGCAACAAGGACAATGGAACCAGGCCAGCAAGGAACACCAAAAAGAAAATTCTTACTTAAAAGAGGGGGCAAACCAACTACGGAAAGAAAATGAAAAGCCGCGTCCGGCACCTAGTCTAGTCTTCTTGTCTTCTCATCAGCACGGAGTTAAGTGCTGCCACTAGGCGTGGGAGGGAGCCCCCGAGGCCCGAGGGCGGCACTCGTGAGACTCCGGGGCGTGTACAGCCCCACTCATTATTATGTGAGAGTGTCATGAGCGGAGATTCTTCACAGGCACCGGGCCTTGCTTCATGGGTAGAACCTCCAGAGGTGCTGGATGTTCCAGGCGTTCTGGATGGGGATCCCGTCTTACGTCTCCAGGCGTGCGGTGCCAGGCCTGGAGACGTGGGCGACCCGAAACAGGCCCTCCCACATGGGCAAGAGCTTGTGCAACCCTTCCCTGGAGAGCACCCGCCTCAGGACAAGATCACCCACCTCGAGCGTCCTGGAGCAGATGCTGCGGCAGTGGTACCACCGCAGCGCCTGCTAGTACCTCGTAGCTCAGATCAAGGCTTCACGGCGGCGTTCCTCCCCCAGCACGAGATCCATCCCCCGCATGGCGTCCTGCTGAGTTTCATCTAACTCCAGGACCCGCGCGGAGCGATGCTTGACCTCGTGTGGGAGAACCACTTCTGCTCCATAGACGAGGAAGAGGGGGGTCTCGCCTGTCAGCTTGGTGGCGGTGGTGCGGATGGACCACAACACGGACTGGAGCTCGTCGTGGCAGCCCCTGCCGCAGGCCTCGAGCTTTTTCTTGAAGGTCCTAGTCTTGAGACCCCGCAGGACCTCCGTGTTGGCGCGTTCGGCCTGGCTATTGCTCCCGGGGTGCGCCACGGAGGCGTTGCAGATCTGCGTTCCAAGGTTAGCACAATATGTTTTGAAGAGATTGCTAGTGAACTGTGAGCCGTTGTCGGTGATGATGCGGTTGGGGACCCCAAATCGGCTTACGAGGCCCTTGATGAACTTGACTACTGACCCAGCTGGGATGGTGCGGACGGCTTCCACTTCTGCCCACTTGGTGAATTTGTCGATGGCGACGTAGAGGTAGCGGTAACCTCCAGGCACTCGAGGGAATGGGCCTAGGATATCCAGCCCCCAGACCACGAACGGCCATGAGAGCGGGATAGTCTGGAGGCCCTGAGCCGGCTGGTGGATCTGCTTGGCGTGGAATTGGCAGGCCTTCTAGGATTTCACCAGCTCGGCCGCGTCGTTGAGTGCCGTGGGCCATTAGAACCCGCTGCGGAAAGCCTTGCCGACCAGGGTGCGCAATGACGAGTGGTGCCCACAGTCTCCACCATGTATGTCAGCTAGCAACTCTTTCCCCTGTTCCCATGAAATGCATCATAGAGAAACGTCATTTGGCCCCTTCCTGTATAGCTCACCGTCCTGGATGCAGTACGCCGTAGCCAGCCGGGCCACATGCTCTGCGTCTTCCTCCTTCTCCGGCAGCGTGCCTTGCATCAGGTACGTCCTAAACTCTTCGATCCAGCAGCCCTCTTGAGACTTGAGTGTTAAGAGGAGGCGCACTCCTAAGGTTGGGCCGCAGGCGGGGGCTCCCGAGGCTGGTGGCTGGGGGAGCTCCTCCTGAGGTGGCGTCGGCTCCACAGGCGGAGGTGTTACTGAAGGCTTGAAGAGTTGCTCCTCGAAGACGTCAGGCTCTTGGGGCTGCCGCTTGGATGCTCTTTTGGCGATGTCGTCGGCCTCTTTGTTGGTGCCACAGGGCATATGCTGTAGCTCCAGTCCCATGAACTGCTTGTCCATCTTGCGTACCTCCGCGAGGTATGCCTCCATGTGCCCATCCTTTGGCTCATACACCTTGTTGGATAAGTTGACGAGGAGCTGCGAGTCTCCCTTGATGGTGAGGCGTTTCACCCCCAGGGCCACCGCCGCTTTGAGGCCGACGATGAGACCCTCGTACTCTGTGATGTTGTTGGAGACCTTCTCGCCCCGCTGGAAGCAGAGCTGCATGGTGTAGTAGAGCTTGTCCTAAGCAGGCGAGATGAGCACGGCTCCAGCCCCCGCGCCCTGACGTGCAAATGCGCCATCGAAGTACATGACCCAACCATCTGGCGCTTCACTTCCTGGTGAGAAGGATCGGTTCTCTCCTGCTTCGAGCTCCGGGGTGTCAGTCCATTCTGCTACAAAGTCGGCGAGTGCAGCCCCATTGATGACTCTGGTTGTGCTGAACTCCAAGTCAAACGCTTGCAGTTCGATATTCCATTCGGCGACCCTTCCCGAAGCATTGGGGCTTCTAAGCACTCTCTCCAATGGGTAAGCTGAAATGACCTTGATGGGGTGACCTTGAAAGTAGTGGCGCAGCTTGCGCGAGGCCACTAGGAGCGCAAGCAAGAGCTTCTGAGGCATGGGGTATCGCGCCCTCGCATCTCGCAAGACCATGCTGACGAAGTACGCTGGGTGCTCGACAAGGGTGGGAGAGCTGACGGAGTTTTTGGCTCCCGGGGACTGAGGTGCTTCCTATGGGTCTCCAGCTCCTGGGGCTTGATGACTGGCTGAGACAACCGCTGACTCAGGAGCATCGCCTCGGTGCTGAGCTGCCTCATCCGGCTTGGCGACTCCACTTGGCGGGTCCTTGACCTCGGGCCCCTCCTTGAGGGCCACCAGCTCCGCGAGTACCAAGGGCTCGCGAGGACGAGGCTCCACCATCACCGGCGGGCTGGTCAAGTATCTCTTGAGGTCTCGAAATGCCAGGTCGGCCTCGGGGGTCCACTCAAATGGACCCTTCTTCTTCATCAGCTTGAAAAACGGCAAGGCGTGCTCCCCTAACTTGGAGATGAAGCGCCCCAATGAAGTCATGCCGCCAGCGAGCTTATGCATCTCCTTGAGGTTTTGCGGTGGGCTCATGTCTTCGATTGTCTTGACCTTCTTCGGGTTGGCCTCGATCCCCCTGTGGGACACGAGGAAACCCAGCAACTTGCCCGAAGGGACACAAACACGCACTTCTCCAGGTTGAGCCGCAGGTCCACCTGGCGTAGGCTCGCGAGGGTTTCTTCTAGGTCCTGAATCAGAGTTCTTGCCTCCCAAGACTTCACCACAATGTCGTCGACGTAGGCCCCAACGTTTCTCCCCAGCTGCTGCCCCAAGGCGATGTGCATCAGTTGCTGGAACGTCACTCCTGCGTTGCGCAGTCCAAATGGCATACAAGTATATCAGTATACCCCGCACGGGGTCAAGAAAGCCGTTTTCTCCACATCTTCCACCGCCATCTTGATCTGGTGGTAGCCTGAGAATGCATCTAGAAAACATAGCAGATCACACTCGGCGATGGAGTCGACAATCTGGTCGATGCGCGGCAGCGGGAATGGGTCTTGAGGGCAAGCCTTGTTGAGGTTGGTGAAGTTGACACACACGCGCTCCTTCCCTCCTTTCTTCGGCATGATGATCGGGTTTGCCAGCCACTCTGGGTAACGGACCCTGCGAATGACACTCGCTGCCTCCAGCTTGCAGGTTTCCTGGACGATGATGGATTGCTTCTCTATGGATTGTCGCCTCGCTTTCTCCTTCACGGGGCACATGTTGGGGCATACCCTCAGATGATGCTCGATCACTCTTCTCGGGACCCCAACCAGCTGCTTGGGTTCCCAGGCGAACACTTCCTTGTTCGCCCGCAGGAAGTCCACCAACTCCCTTTCTTGATTCGGGGCGAGGTCGGTGCCTATAGTAAAGGTGGCGCCAGAGGCCCCGTCCGCGTCGACCGGTATCTGCTTCGTCTTGGCTTGACCTTGAGTGAATAGCTGTTTCTTCTTAGTCGGTGCAGCCCCCTGATACGTCTCCGTCGTATCTACTTTTCCAAACACTTTTGCCCTTGTTTTGGACACTAACTTGTATGATTTGAATGGAACTAACCTGGACTGACGCTGTTTTCAGCAGAATTGCCATGGTGTTGTTTTATGTGCAGAAAACAAATATTCTCGGAATGACCTGAAACTCCACGGAACATCTTAGAAAAAATAACAAAAAATCCTCGCCAAAGATGAAGACCAGGGGGCCCACACCCTTCTCACGAGGGTGGGGGCGCCCCCCCTAGGGCGCGCCCCCTACCTCGTGGGCCCCCTAGATGCCCTCCCAACTCCAACTCTATATATTTGCTTTCAGAGAGAAAAAAATCAGAGAGAAGAAATCATCGTGTTTTACGATACGGAGCCGCCGCCAAGCCCTAAAACCTCTCGGGAGGGCTAATCTAGAGTCCGTTCGGGGCTCCGGAGAGGGGGATTCGTCGCCGTCGTCATCATCAACCATCCTCCATCACCAATTTCATGATGCTCACCGCCGTGCGTGGGTAATTCCATCGTAGGCTTGCTGGACGGTGATGGGTTGGATGAGATTTATCATGTAATCGAGTTAGTTTTGTTAGGGTTTGATCCCTAGTATCCATTATGTTCTGAGATTGATGTTTCTATGACTTTGCTATGCTTAATGCTTGTCACTAGGGCCCGAGTGCCATGATTTCAGATCTGAACCTATTATGTTTTCATGAATATATGTGAGTTCTTGATCATATCTTGTAAGTCTATAGTCACCTACAATGTGTTATGATCCGGCAACCCCGAAGTGAAAATAATCGGGACCACTCCCGGTGATGACCACAGTTTGAGGAGTTCATGTATTCACTATGTGCTAATGCTTTGTTCCGGTTCTCTATTAAAAGGAGGCCTTAATATCCTTAGTTTCCAATAGGACCCCGCTGCCACGGGAGGGTAGGACAAAAGATGTCATGCAAGTTCTTTTCCATAAGCATGTATGACTATATACGGAATACATGCCTACATTACATTGATGAATTGGAGCTAGTTCCGTGTGACCCTAGGTTATGACTGTTACATGATGAACCGCATCCGGCATAATTATCCATCACTGATCCGGTGCCTACGAGTTTTCCATATACTGGTTCTCGCTTATTTACTTTCCCACTGCTGCTGTTACAATCACTACAAAATAACAAAAACATTACTTTTGTTGTCTTTACTTTTGTTGCCGCTACCACCATTATCATATTACTTTGCTACTAAACACTTTGCTGCAGATACTAAGTTTCCAGGTGTGGTTGAATTGACAACTCAGCTGCTAATACTTGAGAATATTCTTTGGCTCCCCTTGTGTCGAATCAATAAATTTGGGTTGAATACTCTACCCTCGAAAGCTGTTGCGATCCCCTATACTTGTGGGTTATCAAGACTAATTGCTGCCACCCTTGCCGGGGAGCATAGCTCTATTCTTTGAGTCACTTGGGATTTATATCTGTTGACACTATGAAGAACTTGAGAGATCCAAAAACCAAGATCTATCCCTCAACTACGAGGGGAGGTAAGGAACTGCCATCTAGCTCTGTACTTGATTCACCTTCTGTTATGAGTAAGTTTGCGATACCTACACCGACTTCTGCTATTCGTTTTGATTTGTCGCATGTTATTGATGATGCCACTTCTGCTATGCATGATACTTATGATGAAACTGCTTCTATGCCTGATACTACTGTGCCCCTTGGTGAATTTCTTGATGAACAAATTGCTAGGGCTAGAGAAAAAGAAATTAATTAATCTGAATACGATGATGAAAGTGATGATGAAAATATGCCTGTTATTCCTGAGGGTTATCTTTTTGGTATGGAATCTTCTGCCGCTATTTTAGCTTGCAAAGATAGATATGAGCTTAGGAGGTTATTAAGTAAATGGAACAAAGAATCACTTAGAGATAAAATGAAACCCGACCCTGCTTTTGCTACTTCACCTATTTGTGTGCCTGATAAGGATTATGAATTCTCTATTGATCCTGATATAATTACTTTGGTTGAATCTGATCCGTTTTATGGCTATGAATCTGAAACTGTTTTGGCACATCTTACTAAGTTAAATGATATAGCTGCCCTGTTCACTAATGATGAGAGATCGCGTTACTTTTATATACTCAAAATATTTCTGTTCTCATTAAAGGGTGATACTAAGATATGGTTTAATTCTCTTGATCCTGGTTGTGTGCGTAGTCCCTAGGATATGATTTATTACTTCTCTGCTAAATATTTCCTTGCTCATAAGAAACAAGCTGCTTTGAGGGAAATATACAACTTCGTGCAAATTAAAGAAGAGAGTCTCCCACAAGCTTGGGGGAGGCTTCTCAAGTTACTTAATGCTTTGCCTGATCATCCTCTTAAGAAACCTGAAATACTTGATATCTTTTATAATGGAGTAACCGATGCTTCTAGAGATTACCTGGATAGTTGTGTTGGTTCTCTTTTCAGGGAAAGAACACCGGATGAAGCTGAAATTCTATTGAATAATATGTTGACAAATGAAAATAATTGGGCACCTTCTGAGCCAGCTCCTGAGCCAACTCCTGCTCCAATTACTAAGCCTATTCTTAAACGAACTCCGAATAAGAGAGGTATTTTATTTCTCAGTCCCGAAGATATGCAAGAGGCAAAGAAATCTATGAAAGAAAAAGGTATTAAAGCTGAAGACGTTAAGAATTTACCTCGTATTGAAGAAATACATGGTCTTAATTCACCACCTGTTGAAGAAACATATGATCTTAATTCTTTATTTACTGAAGAACCTCCTGATCCCGATATCCCGACACAGGTAGTAAAGGTAAATTCTCTCTATAGATATGATAAAGCTGAAGTCCCTCCTACTAAAATTGCTAGTCATTTCTTGGATGAGTTTGATAACTTTATGTTTAAGCAAGACGACTTCAATGCTTATTTTGGTAGACAATTAAAAGAAAATGCTTATATGATTAGACGCTTGGGTGATTATATGGTTAATATTAAAGGTGAACTTAAACTTGTTAGCAAACATGCTTCTATGGTTACCACTCAAGTAGAACAAGTACTTAAGGCTCAAAAAGAAGTGCTTGATGAAATGAATAGTAAGAAAAATGATTATGCTATTAGAGTGGCTACTATAACTGGTAGAATGACTCAGGAACCTTTGTATCCTGAAGGCCACCCTAAGAGAATCGAGCAAGATTCTCAAAGAAATAATATTGATGTTCCTAGTTCTTCTAAAAAGAAGAAGAAATGATATAACTGTGCAAACTTCTAGTGAACCTATTGCCGAACCACCTGATAATCCAAATGATATATCTATGTCTGATGCTGAAAAACAATCTGGCAATGAACATGAACCTAATGAAAATATTAATGGTGATGCTCAACCTGGTAATGATAATGATGTAGAAGTTGAACCTGTTGTTGATCTTGATAACCCACAATCAAAGAATCAACGCTATGATAAAAGAGACTTTGTTGCTAGGAAACATGGTAAAGAAAGGGAACCTTGGGTTCAGAAACCCATGCCTTTTCCTCTGAAACCATCCAAGAAAAAGGATGATGAGGATTTTGAGCGCTTTGCTGAAATGATTAGGCCTATCTTTTTGCGTATGCGATCAACTGATGTGCTCAAAACAAATCCTTATGCTAAATATATGAAGGATATCATTACTAATAAAAGAAAGATACCAGAAGCTGAGATTTCACCATGCTTGCTAATTATACTTTTAAGGGTGGAATACCAAAGACACTTGGAGACCCCGGAGTACCTACTATACCTTGCTCCATTAAAAGAAATTATATTAAAACTGCTTTATGTGATCTTGGAGCCGGTGTTAGTGTTATGCCTCTCTCTTTATATCGTAGACTTGACTTGAATAAGCTGACACCTACTGAAATATCTTTGCAAATGGCTGATAAATCAAGTGCTATACCAGTCGGTATTTGTTAGGATGTGCCTGTTGTGGTTGCAAACGTTACTATTTTAACGGACTTTGTTATTCTTGATATTCCCGGGGATGATAGCATGTCTATTATTCTTGGAAGACCTTTTCTTAATACTGCAGGGGCTGTTATTGATTGCAACAAAGGCAATGTCACTTTTCATGTTAATGGTAATGAGCATACGGTACACTTTCCGAGGAAACAACCTCAAGTTCATAGTATCAACTCTATTGGAAAAATTCCATCGATTATATTTGGAGGTCTTGAATTTCCTGTACCAACTGTCAAGAAGAAATATGATATTCTTATTATTGGGGATGTGCATATCCCCATTGAGGTAACTTAGTGTTATTCGAAATTTCTCCGGTTTCATGATTATCGGAATGAGTTTGTTAACAAGACTTGATCAACCTTGTTAGTGGATTCTTTTTGATGAGCATGAGATGGATGAAACTAGAAGCACAAACTTCTGTACCCCTGTCGGCGTTCTGGGAACGGGGGTCCCTAGACTTGCCTGCCTGCGGCCTGCGGCGTGGCTCAAAGGGGACCCAGCACGGCCCATCTTCATCAACACAGACCCAAGACCCTCGCGAGGGGCCAAGCCTCGCGGGGCGGACGACACGGAGCTTCCTCAGGCACGGCCTCATCAGGCTGGCTCGCGAGGAGGCGGAGAGATCAAGGCGGGGTACCTCACGAGGTGCCCATGACGCAAGCCATGACGACCAAGGGTGCCAGGCGGGCGCCAGCCCGCGTAGTGTCCTCCTTTCCTCTTTGGTGCAAAGGGAGCAAGTGCAGGTGAGACCATCAAGCAAAGGCACCCGTTTCGGTGCAACGAGACCAAGACCAGTCCAACGGCAGGGAGGAAGTCATTGTGGAGCCCAAGCCAGCGTCACCACCAGAGCCTTTGGCAGGCGAGGACCAACTTTAGTCAGGATAAGTGTACCAGATGTCCCCCTTCAAAATGGCCAATTGTTGGCGCCCTTCCCGCTCAATATTTGGGAAGAGGCCCAGGGCCTTTGCCTATAAATAGGACTAGCCACCCATAGGGTAGAGGGATGGAAATTGGGGAGAGAATCGAGAAGAGAGAGAGAGAGAGAAGGGTAACTGAACCCCTCCTAGCAGTTCATCCTCTCAGCCAAGAACAGACCCTCGCGAGGCTGTTCTTCCTTGTATTGCTCATCATCATCAGCCCAAGAGGCAATTCACCACACCACACACTGGAGTAGGGTATTACACCACACCGGTGGCCCGAACCAGTATAAACCCTGTGTCTCCTGTGCTGTTCTTTCCATAGCTTAGATCTTAGCGAGGCGGAGGGGTGCAGGTAGGTAGAAGGCGAAATCTCCGCGCGTACCCCGATGTTCGAACCTTAAGGGTCTGCCGGAACCCGAAATCCGACATTTGGCGCGCTAGGTAGGGGTGCGCCGGAATCCACCTTCTATCGCTTCGTGTCCCGTCGCGTCGTCATCACCATGTCCGGCGACCAGGCGGGCAACCCAGATCCTTTGGCGGCGTGGCCCACCAGCACAGAGCCGCTCGCCTCGGGTAACCCCATGCCCCAGGCAGCTCGTGGTCCGCAGGGCGCTGCGGGCCGCGGACGACGCGGACATGCTTCGACAGCTCTCACACCGCGGCAGGCACGGTCGGCAGCAAGGGCCTCCAATCATGCCGCGACCACGACACCGTACACCTGCCGGGAGCAGGCGAACTCAAGGGCCGCGCTCATGGTGGCCCGAGAGCTGCTGCAGTGCAGGCTGCTGGAGGGCGGCTGCGACGTGCTGCTGGAGCGGGTGGCAGAGCTCGTGGGCTTCGCCGCCTCGGGGGCTCACCCCTTCTGCACCCAGCTCCCATCTCAAGCTCAGGGCGGCCCGCGCGGGGGCTCTGCGCGCGCCTGCGGGCTCCAAGGCTACTCCAACGCCAGCGAAGCTGTCGGCACCGGACCGGCGGCGGCGCTGCCCCCGCTCCCGGTCCGCAAAGAAGAAGGACTCGACGCGACCCACGGCCCCAGTGGACAGCCGTGCTACCACCCCACGATGGGCGCATCAAGCAGAGCTGCATGGCACGCGGAGCACTACGGCGTGGCCTTCGGGATGACGGTGCCAGAAGAATACGTGCCCCACATGATGGACCAAGGGCACCCTCACGAGGGCGAACAAGGCTCGCTCCTCAGCCCAAGCTAGGGGGACGAGGCGCCAGAAGCTGAGCTCTTCCAGGAGCTCCGGGACGGTCCCACCGGCCACGCTGGAGGCAGCGATTATCAGGTACCGCTAATTCCTCAGGAGCAGGCATACGCTAATCATGGATCGCAGGAGGTGCAGGTCGCCACAGCGAGCAGCTGCCCCGCTCCCACAGTCTCCTACCCCTCGGGAGGAGGGCGCAGGGGGCTGCAGGAGAGGGGCCAAGATCCGACATCACCACCGCGGCATTCGGAGCAAGGTGTTCTCAGGAGGTAGGCCCTCTGCTGGGGAGGTGCCTCAGGGCCTGCCCCTGGCGGAGGACCCGTGCTCGTCGGGGGAACCGCTGGCGACCGCTCTACCCCATCGGCGGCGTCCTGGTTTCCGGTCGTCGTTGATGGCACTAGAGTGTGGCGCAAGGCGGGGCCCTCGTCTGGCGATATGAAGCAAGGCCGGTACCTGTGAAGAAGGCCCAGTGCCTGTGAAGCTCGCCGCCCCGTGACACTCTCACGTAATAATGAGTGGGGCTGTACACGCCCCGGAGTCTCAGGGGTGCCGGCCTCAGGGCCTGGGGCTCCCTCCCACGCCCAGTGGCAGCACTTAGCTCCAAGCTGGTGAGAAGACGTCCAAGACTAGATTAGGTGCCGGACGCGGCCTTTTGTCTGCTTTCATTGCTTTTCCCTTTGGTCGTCACTTTCCCGCGCTGGATTTAAGTTGGATTCGAATTTGAGATTTGCGTGTGTTCAGGGAAGGGGTGCTTAGTCTCGTTCGAGCAATTTCTCGCGTTTTGATTGCCACTTCGCCTCAGCTGCCTCCCCTCGTGAGCCCCTCGCGAGCCGGGTCAGGCCCAGCTTGTGCGCAGCCCAGACTGCCGCCGCCCCGTCCTCTTAGGAGGTTTTTTTTACTGCAGATCCTACGGATTCGATCAGGGAACGCTCGAGACACCACAACCTTCCACAGGCTACCTCAGGGCCCGCACGGGACAAAGGCAAACTAGCCGACCAGTGCGTCGCTTAAGCCAACCACTTGGCGCAGGCGCATGGGCAATGTAACGTCTACTAATACGATGAACACAAGTTTTACATGAGGGGCTCCCCCTCCAAAATGCTCTCACAGCCATCAGGCCATAACCTGAGTTCTATTCATGCAGGGTAAGGAAGCAGGAACGATGCACAATCAGTCGGATAAATCCCCCAATGCGTCCTCAGGAGCACCACCCGAACCGTTGCTGGCGTCGCTGGACTCGCCATCGCTGTCCGCGTCGCCGCCAGCGGCGGCAGGGCCGTTCACCACACCGCCCTCGTCGGCAGCCACGATCACGCCGTCGTTGTCTGAAGCGAAGGCCCTGACAAGAGCATCCGCATTGTCTTCCACCCAGTGCGCCAGGTCGTCTCGGACGGCCTGGGGGACTAGGGCGATGGCGGTGTCGAAATCGAAGTGGGGATCCATGTTCCGGAGATGGCTGAAGACGCGAGAAAAGGCGCGCCCGAGCAGGGCGCGGCTCCTCTCCTCCACCAACCCATCAGCCCTGACCGACCGCGCCTCCAGCTGCGTCACCACGTCGGTGAAGAACTGAAGGTTGCCGGCGTAGTTGACTGCGTGCGGCTCGCCAACAGCCGCCTCGCAGATGTTGCCCAAGGCTGTGTTGGCTCTCTCCCGGAGCGTGGTGAGCATGGGGCCGTGCTCATGCTCGAGGATCCGCCGCTGACGTATCTCGTCCACATTTTGGCATGCGACCACCTCAGCCTCCTCCACCCGCTGGCGAAGAAGGAGCACCTCGGCCTGGGAGGTGGTTGACTCCCCTTGCGCTACCTCAAGGGCGGCTCGAAAAGCATCGGCCTGCCGTGTCACTTCCTCTAGCTTGGCCCTCAAGGCAGTAGTCCTACCTTCAGCCTCGGCCCGGATCAACCCCAGCCTCTCCTCGAACTCGTGCTCGAGGTTCAAGCGCGCCATCGCCACCCGACGTCCGACCTCCTCCAGGAAATGGGCTTCCCGTGCAGCGACATCGTCCTCCGCCTGCGTCACCAAGCGCTCCCTCGTCTCCAGACGCTCGTACTCGCGGGTACGTTCGGCGGCTTCCAGCGTTAGCGCCTCCTCACGCTTCTGGAGCTCTGCTGGGTCGCCAGAGGCCACCTTCATCGACGCGAGGGCTGCCTCGCGCAGCTCCACTTGCTCCTCCAGTGAGTGGCACAAGGCCTGGAGCTCCCGAGCCCGCTCCTCCGCCGCCTCTTGCTACCGGTCAGCTTCCCGGGCCTCCTCAGCGGCCCAAGATCGGGCCTCCCGAGAGGCCACCAACGACGCCTTGGCCTCTGCGTCGTCAAGATCACGCTGACGGCGCGCAAGGGTGATGGCGCCCTCCAGCTCGCGCCTCTCTGCAGCCAGGCGCAGGCCCTCGGCCTCAAGGCGCGCGTCTTCATCAGCAAGCTCCTCACCAAGCCGGCTCACCGCGTCAGCCGCCCTTCGAAGGAATCCTTGGCGAAGAGCGCGATGCCCCCGGGCGCACTCGAGCACGTCTTCCACACCATCATCTGCCCCGAGCAAGTGCCGGGGGCCATGAATCAGCACTCCCCCTCTGGGCAGGGGGCTGGGGGCTGGCACCCTCGCGACGGCCGGGCACGCCACGCCAGAAGCCCGGCCTGGAGCCATCCCGTCCCCAGATGAAGAGAGCAGGGAGCGCCTCAGCCAATCGCAGTCCACGACCAGGCAAGAAGCCCACGGCAGGCTGGCTATGCCACGAGAAGGCCCGCGAAGGAGGATCGCGAGGTGCGCAGGGCCACGATGCGCCTCGGGACCGTTCGCCTCTCCGATCGCCCTCACCACAAGGGCTCTGCTGCTCGGAGCGCTTGAGGACGTGGAGGGGGCGAAGCCAAGGGGGACGGCATCTCAGCCGTCTCCGCGAGGTCGGCTGGAAGGGGCCTGCGGAGCAAGGATCAGTAAAAGCAACAGAAGGATCGGGAGCTGGGAAAGGAGAAGGCTTACTCATCAGTGGCGAAGTACTTCCTACGCTTCAGCAGGCGACAAGGGTAATCGTCGCCCAGGGCCTCTCTTCTCTTCCGGAGGGCCTCAAAGTCCACGCGGAAGCGGCCCAAGAGTTGAGCGCGGGGATCAACCTGCGACGAAGACGGAGCGTCAAGGCGATCCGTGTCAGGGGCGCCTGCCTGATGCGTGCTGCCAATCGCCTCGCCAAGAGAAGCGGCTGGAGCCTCAGGGGCCTTAGTCGCAGGTGCTGAGGGCAGTCGCTTGCCACCCTCAGCCTCAGCGGCACGGGCCCCAAGAGCTGCTCCCTCATGAGCATCGCCCGGCGCTGTCACCCCGCCGGGAGCCCCCTCGGCCTCTGGCGCCTCATGCCTCCCTGCTCCGCCACTTGAGGAAGAGTCGCGTTGGCCGACTGGAAGGGCATTTACCATCACTGGGTTCTCGCGAGGCCCCTGGAGGCCGGCGGGGCGCGGCCCCCACTCATCAAAGATAGGCATCTGATTCACAAAATCGCCCATGTTCTGGCAAAGGTACAGCAAGGCCCCTCCCTGCTGGATGCTACCAGGGTTGGGGTCCCAGTCAGGATCAAGAGCGCTGTCCTCAGCACTTCAGGTGTCAGGTCCTCTTCCTGGAGCCTCATACGATCATCACGCCCGCTGAAGGCCCACATCCTGCGGGAGTGGTGTTGGAGAGGAGAAACGCGGCGTAGCAGGAACTTCTTCACCACCTTGGGCGCTGTCACGCCAAGCGGCCTCAAGAACGCGAAGCGGTGCCAGACAAAGACGAGCCGGGGGCTCTCAAGCGTCTCCTGGCCCTAGCCCAAATTGGGGACAGCAGGCGAAGTTGGCTCCGATAGCAGGGGGCTGGGCACCCCTACATCCACATACAGCCACCGCTCGCGGAACCCAATCGCAGGCGGAGGGAGCCTGAAGTCAATCCCTGAGGCCGCTGTCTCAGACGCGGCTGCGAAGCTCACGCACGCCGAGCATTGGGTAGGGTCGACAAGACGCAGAGAGAAGAAGTGGCGCAGCAAGGCAACCGAAGGAAGGATGCCCATCATTGCCTCACAAACAAAGGCGAAGACCGAAAGAAGGGTGATGGATTCAGGACCCAGATGCATCATGTTGATCTGATAGTGGGAAAGCACGGCATTGAAGAAATCAGAAAAGGGGGGAACCAGACCCGCCCACAGGGCGTCGGCAAAATACTGGACCTCGATGACTATCCTGTCGATGGAGAAGTGAGACGCGGGCCAGGCCGTCGTCCTCCCGCATTCGTTGAAGATAGTGGCCAGAGCCGGGCTGACCTTCCCCAAGCCCTCGGCGGGGCCCACCAACGGCAGCGAGCAAGGCGGAGGCATGGGTTTCTTCCCTCTTCCCTTCTTCGTCGGAGCCATGGCGATGGGAAGGGGGGGGGAAAGGTTCGAGATTGGGTTGAAAACAGAAGCTGGAGTTCGAGCGGAGGAAGGACAGAGGGCGCTCGAGCAATAGAAAGGGGAGCGGCTGTGTACGACTACGAGTCCTCCTAGCATGGCGCAAAATAAGGGGGCGTGGGGGAACAGTGCCGCCCACGCCCAATCAACCGCCACGCGGCGCCCAAGGCCGCAGGCTGTTAGGGCCCACGGCGCTTCGCCCTTGCCCTTTCGCCTCCCTGCATGGCCAAGTCCGGGCGCGCCTTGGGCCCGGGGGCTACTGTCGGCGTTCTGGGAACGGGGGTCCCCAGACTTGCCTGCCTGCGGCCTGCGGCGTGGCTCAAAGGGGGCCCAGCACGGCCCATCTTCATCAACATAGACCCAAGACCCTCGCGAGGGCCCAAGCCTCACGGGGCGGATGACACGGAGCTTCCTCAGGCACGGCCTCATCAGGCTGGCTCGCGAGGAGGCGGAGAGATCAAGGCGGGGTACCTCACGAGGTGCCCATGACGCAAGCCGTGACGACCAAGGGTGCCAGGCGGGCGCAGCCCGCGCAGTGTCCTCCTTTCCTCTTTGGTGCAAAGGGAGCAAGCGTAGGCGAGAGCATCAAGCAAAGGCACCCGTATCGGTGCAACAAGACCAAGACCAGTCCAACGGCAGGGAGGAAGTCATTGTGGAGCCCAAGCCAGCGTCACCACCAGAGCCTTTGGCAGGCGAGGACCAACTTTAGTCAGGATAAGTGTACCAGATGTCCCCCTTCAAAATGCCCAATTGTTGGCGCCCTTCCCGCTCAATATTTGGGAAGAGGCCCAGGGACTTTGCCTATAAATAGGACTAGCCACCCACAGGGTAGAGGGATGGAAATCGGAGAGAGAATCGAGAAGAGAGAGAGAGAGAGAAGGGTAACTGAACCCCTCCTAGCAGTTCATCCCCTCAGCCAAGAACAGACCCTCGCGAGGCTGTTCTTCCTTGTATTGCTCATCATCATCAGCCCAATAGGCAATCCACCACACCACACACTGGAGTAGGGTATTACACCACAACGGTGGCCCGAACCAGTATAAACCCTGTGTCTCCTGTGCTGTTCTTTCCATAGCTTAGATCTTAGCGAGGCGGAGGGGTGCAGGTAGGTAGAAGGCGAAATCTCCGCGCGCACCCCGGTGTTCGAACCTTAAGGGTCTGCCGGAACCCGAAATCCGACAACCCCACTTTTACTTTCTGCTATTTAGATTAAATAAAGTAAAAATAGTATTTTTCTTTCTGTTTCCTGACTTATCCATGCAATATAAAAATATCCCGAAAATAAAAGTCCTCAGAATGCCATGCCAATTTAATATAATTTTTTCGGGAATATTTGAGGATTTACTGTGCAAAAATTACCGCGGGAGGAGCTGCCACCTGGCCACGAGGGTGGTGGGCGCCCCCCCTATAGGGCGCGCCCCCTGCCTCATGGGCCCACGGTGACCCTCCTCCACTTATTCCAGCACCCATCTTCTTCCTCTATCTCACACAAACCCGAAAAACCAACTCAAGCACGAGTTCCAGCCACTTTTGCTGTGATTTTCGATCTCCTTGCTAAAAGCACCTCTCGCAATAGTTATAGGAACATGTATAAGTCATGAAGAAAGCAATAGCAACATACTAAACGATCGGGTGCTAAGCTAATGGAATGGGTCATGTCAATCAGATCATTCTCTTAATGATGTGATCCCGTTAATCAAATAACAACTCATTGTTCATGGTTAGGAAACATAACCATCTTTGATTAACGAGCTAGTCAAGTAGAGGCATACTAGTGACACTCTGTTTGTCTATGTATTCACACATGTATTATGTTTCCGGTTAATACAATTCTAGCATGAATAATAAACATTTATCATGATATAAGGAAATAAATAATAACTTTATTATTGCCTCTAGGGCATATTTCCTTCAGTCTCCCACTTGCACTAGAGTCAATAATCTAGTTCACATCGCCATGTGATTTAACAGCAATAGTTCACATCACCATGTGATTAACACCCATAGTTCACATCGATATGTGATCAACACCCAAAGGGTTTTACTAGAGTCAGTAATCTAGTTCACATCACTATGTGATTAACACCCAAAGAGTACTAAGGTGTGATCATGTTTTGCTTGTGAGATAATTTTAGTCAACGGGTCTGTCACATTCAGATCCGTAAGTATTTTGCAAATATTTATGTCAACAATGCTCTGCACGGAGCTACTCTAGCTAATTGCTCCCACTTTCAATATGTATCTAGATCGAGACTTAGAGTCATCCAGATCTGTGTCAAAACTTGCATCGACGTAACCTTTTACGACGAACCTTTTTGTTCACCTCCATAATTGAGAAATATTTCCTTATTCCACTAAGGATAATTTTGACCGCTGTCCAGTGATCTACTCTTAGATCACTATTGTACTCCCTTGCTTAAAATAGTGTAGGGTATACAATAGATCTGGTACACAGCATGGCATACTTTATAGAACCTATGGCTGAGGCATAGGGAATGACTTTCATTCTCTTTCTATCTTCTGCTGTGGTCGGGCTTTGAGTCTTACTCAACTTCACACCTTGTAATACAGGCAAGAACTCTTTCTTTGACTGCTCCATTTTGAACTACTTCAAAATCTTGTCAAGGTATGTACTTATTGAAAAAACTTATCAAGCATCTTGATCTATCTCTATAGATCTTGATGCTCAACATGTAAGCAGCTTCACCGAAGTCTTTCTTTGAAAAACTCCTTTCAAACACTCCTTTATGCTTTACAGAATAATTCTACATTATTTCCGATCAACAATATGTCATAGACGTATGCTTATCAGAAATGCTGTAGTGCTCCCACTCACTTTCTTGTAAATACAGGCTTCACCACAAGTCTGTATAAAACTATATGCTTTGATCAACTTATCAAAACGTATATTCCAACTCCGAGATGCTTGCACCAGTCCATAGATGGATCGCTGGAGCTTGCATATTTTTTTAGCACCTTTGGGATTGACAAAACCTTTTGGTTGTATCATATACAACTCTTCTTTAATAAATCCATTAAGGAATGCAGTTTTGTTTATCCATTTGCCAGATTTCATAAAATGCGGCAATTGCTAACATGATTCGGACAGACTTAAGCATAGATACGAGTGAGAAAATCTCATCGTAGTCAACACCTTGAACTTGTCGAAAACCTTTTGCGACAATTCTAGCTTTGTAGATAGTAACACTACTATCAGCGTCCGTCTTCCTCTTGAAGATCCATTTATTTTCTATGGCTTGCCGATCATCGGGCAAGTCAACCAAAGTCTATACTTTGTTCTCATACATGGATCCCATCTCAGATTTCATGGCCTCAAGCCATTTTGCGGAATCTGGGCTCATCATCGCTTCCTCATAGTTCGCAAGTTCGTCATGGTCTAGTAACATGACTTCCAGAACAGGATTACCGTACCACTCTGGTGCGGATCTCACTCTGGTTTACCTGCGAGATTCGGTAGTAACTTGATCTGAAGTTACATGATCATCATCATTAGCTTCCTCACTAATTGGTGTACTAGTCACAGGAACAGATTTCTGTGATGAACTACTTTCCAATAAGGGAGAAGGTACAATTACCTTATCAAGTTTTTACTTTCCTCCCACTCACTTCTTTCGAGAGAAACTCCTTCTCTAGAAAGTTTCCGAATTTAACAACAAAAGTCTTGCCTTCGGATCTGTGATAGAAGGTGTATCCAATAGTTTCCTTTGGATATCCTATGAAGATTTACTTCTCCGATTTGGGTTCGAGCTTATCATGTTGAAACTTTTTCACATAAGCATCGCAGTCCCAATCTTTAAGAAACGACAACTTTGGTTTCTTGCCAAACCATAGTTCAGATTGTGTCGTCTCAACGGATTTAGATGGTGCCCTATTTAACGTGAATGCAGTTGTCTCTAATGCATAACCCCAAAACGATAGTGGTAGATCGGTAAGAGACATCATAGATCGCACCATATCTAATAAAATACGGTTATGACGTTCGGACACACCATTACATTGTGGTGTTCCAGGTGGCGTGAGTAGTGAAACTATTTCACATTATTTTTAACTGAAGGCCAAACTCGTAACTCAAATACTCTTCTCTACGATCAGATCGTAGAAATTTTATTTTCTTGTTACGATGATTTTTCACTTCACTCTGAAATTCTTTGAACTTTTCAAATGTTTCAGACTTATGTTTCATCAAGTAGATATACTCATATCTGCTCAAATCATCTGTGAAGATCAGAAAATAATGATACTTGTCGCGAGCCTCAATATTCATCGGACCACATACATCAGTATGTATGATTTCCAACAAATCTGTTGCTCACTCCATTGTTCCGTAGAACAGAGTCTTAGTCATCTTGCCCATGAGGCATGGTTCGCACGCATGAACTGATTCATAATCAAGTGATTCCAAAAGCCCATCAGCATGGAGTTTCTTCATGCGCTTTACACCAATATGACCTAAACGGTAGTGACACAAATAAGTTGCACTATCATTATAAACTTTGCATCTCTTGGTTTCAATATTATGATTATGTGTATCACTACGATCGAGATCCAACAAACTATTTTCATTGGGTGTGTAACCATATAAGGTTTTATTCATGTAAACAGAACAACAATTTATTCTCTTACTTAAATGAATAACCGTATTACAATAAACATGATCAAATCATATTCATGCTCAACGCAAACACCAAATAACACTTATTCAGGTTCAACACTAATCCCGAAAGTATAGGGAGTGTGCGATGATGATCATATCAATCTTGGAACTACTTCCAACACACATCGTCACTTCACCCTTAACTAGTCTCTATTTATTCCGCAACTCCTGTTTCGAGTTACTAATCTTAGCAACTGAACTTGTATCAAATACTGAGGGGTTGCTATAAACACTAGTAAAGGACACATCAATAACATGTATATCAAATATACTTATGTTCACTTTGTCATCCTTCTTATCTGCCAATCACTTGGGGTAGTTCCGCTTCGAGTGACCAGTCCCTTTGCAGTAGAAACACTTAGTCTCAGGCTTAGGACCAGACTTGGGCTTCTTTACTTGAGCAGCAACTTGCTTGCTGTTCTTATTGAATTTCCCCTTCTTCCCTCTGCCCTTTTCTTGAAACTAGTGGTCTTGTCTACCATCAACTCTTGATGTTTTTCTCGATTTCTACCTTCGTCAATTTCTGCATTACGAAGAGCTTGGGAATCGTTTCCGTTATCCCTTGCATATCATAGTTCATCACAAAGTTCTACTAACTTGGTGATGGTGACTAGAGAATTCTTTCAATCACTATCTTATCTGGAAGATTAACTCCCACTTGATTCAAGCGATTGTTGTACTCAGACAATCTGGGCACATGCTCACTAGTTGAGCGATTCTCCTCCATCTTTTAGCTATAGAACTTGTTGGAGACTTTCATATCTCTCAACTCGGGTATTTGTTTGAAATATTAACTTCAACTCCTGGAACATCTCATATGCTCCATGACGTTCAAAACGTCTTTGAAGTCCCGATTCTAAGCTGTTAAGCATGGTGCACTAAACTATCAAGTAGTCATCATATTGAGCTAGCCAAACGTTCATAACGTCTGCATCTGCTCCTGCAATAGGCCCGTCACCTAGCGGTGCATCAAGGACATAATTATTTTGTGCAGCAATGAGGATAAACCTCAGATCACGGATCCAATCCGCATCTTTGCTACTAACATTTTTCAACACAATTTTCTCTAGGAACATATCAAAATAAACATATGAAAGCAACAACGCGAGCTATTGATCTACAACATAATTTGCAAAATACTACCAGGACTAAGTTCATGATAAATTTAAGTTCAGTTAATCAAATTAATTAAAGAACTCCCACTTAGATAGACATCCCTCTAATCCTCTAAGTGATTACGTGATCCAAATCAACTAAACCATAACCGATCATCACGTGAGATGGAGTAGTTTTCAATGGTGAACATCACTATGTTGATCATATCTACTATATGATTCACGCTCGACCTTTCGGTCTCCGTGTTCCGAGGCCATATATGTATATGCTTGGCTCGTCAAGTATAACCTGAGTATTCCGCGTGTGCAACTGTTTTGCACCCGTTGTATTTGAACGTAGAACCTATCACACCCGATCATCACGTGGTGTCTCAGCACGAAGAACTTTCGCAACGGTGCATACTCAGGGAGAACACTTCTTGATAATTTAGTGAGAGATCATCTTATAATGCTACCGTCAATCAAAGCAAGATAAGATGCATAAAAGGATAAACATCACATGCAATCAATATAAGTGATATGATATGGCCATCATCATCTTGTGCTTGTGATCTCCATCTCCGAAGCACCGTCGTGATCACCAACGTCACCGGCGTGACACCTTGATCTCCATCGTAGCATCATTGTCGTCTCGCCAAGCTAGTGCTTCTACGACTATCGCTACCGCTTAGTGATAAAAGTAAAGCATTACATCGCGATTGCATTGCATACAATAAAACGACAACCATAAGGCTCCTGCCAGTTGCCGATAACTCGGTTACAAAACATGATCATCTCATACAATAAAATTCAGCATCATGTCTTGACCATATCACATCACAACATGCCCTGCAAAAACAAGTTAGACGTCCTCTACTTTGTTGTTGCAAGTTTTACGTGGCTACTACGGGCTTTAAGCAAGAACCAATCTTACCTACGCATCAAAACCACAACGATAGTTTGTCAAATAGACTCCGTTTTAACCTTCGCAAGGACCGGGCGTAGCCATACTTGGTTCAACTAAAGTTGGAGAGACAGTCGCCCGCAAGCCACCTATGTTCAAAGCACGTCGGGGGAACCGGTCTCGCGTAAGCGTACGCGTAATGTTGGTCCGGGTCGTCTCGTCCAACAATGCCGCCGAACCAAAGTATGACATGCTGGTAGGCAGTATGACTTATATCGCCCACAACTCACTTGTGTTCTACTCATGCATATAACATCAACATAAATAACCTAGGCTCGGATGCCACTGTTGGGTTTCGTAGTAATTTCAAAAAATTTCTACGCACACGCAAGATCATGTGATGCATAGCAACGAGAGGGGAGAGTGCTGTCTACGTACCCACGCAGACCGACTGCGGAAGCGTTGACACAACGTAGAGGAAGTAGTCGTACGTCTTCACGATCCAACCGATCAAGCACCGAAACTACGGCACCTCCGAGTTCGAGCACACGTTCAGCTTGATGACGATCCCCGGACTCTGATCCAGCAAAGTGTCGGGGAAGAGTTCCATCAGCACGACGGCGTGGTGACCATCTTGATGTACTACAGCAGCAGGGCTTCGCCTAAACTCCGCTACAGTATTATCGAGGACTATGGTGGCTGGGGGCGCTGCACACGGCTAAGGAATAGATCACGTGGATCAACTTGTGTTTCCTGATCTATATTTGGTGCTAGCCCTGCCCCTCTATTTATATCTTGAGCCCTGGGGTCGAAACTTGGAGTTAAAGCCTTCACAAAGTCGGTTTCACCCGATAGGCAAGAGTCCTTCTCGGACTCCAGGGCCAGACGCCAGGGATCCCGGCGCCTGGACCCAGACGCCAGGGACCCTGGCGTCTGGCCCCTGGACTCCGCAAAACTTCCTTTTGCGCTTTCCAAAAACCTTGTGGGCTTTCCCCTTTGGCCCAAATAAAGTGTTCTCGTACCCAAACATTTCGGGAAACATCCGGAACCCCTTCCGGTGATAACCGGAACCCTTCCGGTGACCAAACACTATTATCATATATATCAAACTTTTATCTCCGGACCATTCTGGAGTTCCTCGTCATGTCTGTGATCTCATCTCGGACTCCGAACAACATTCGGTACATCAAAATGCATAAAACTCATAACAACTGTCATCGTAACTTTAAGCATGCGGACCCTACGGGTTCGAGAACAATGTAGACATGACTGAGACAAATCTCCGGTCAATAACCAATAGCGGGACCTGGATGCCCATATTGGCTCCTACATATTCTACGAAGATCTTTATCGGTCAGACCGCATAACAACATACGTTGTTCCCTTTGTCATCGGTATGTTACTTGCCCGAGATTCGATCGTCGGTATCCAATACCTAGTTCAATCTCGTTACCGACAAGTCTCTTTACTCGTTCCGTAATACATCATCTCACAACTAACATATTAGTTGTAATGCTTGCAAGGCTTATGTGATGTGCATTACCGAGAGGGCCCAGAGATACCTCTCCGACAATCGGAGTGACAAATCCTAATCTCGAAATATGCCAACCCAACATCTACCTTTGGAGACACCTGTAATGCTCCTTTATAATCACCCATTTACGTTGTGACGTTTGGTAGCACCCAAAGTGTTCCTCCGGTAAACGAGAGTTGCATAATCTCATAGTTATAGGAACATGTATAAGTCATGAAGAAAGCAATAGCAACATACTAAACGATCGGGTGCTAAGCTAATGGAATGGGTCATGTCAATCAGATCATTCTCTTAATGATGTGATCCCGTTAATCAAATAACAACTCATTGTTCATGGTTAGGAAACATAACCATCTTTGATTAACGAGCTAGTCAAGTAGAGGCATACTAGTGACACTCTGTTTGTCTATGTATTCACACATGTATTATGTTTCCGGTTAATACAATTCTAGCATGAATAATAAACATTTATCATGATATAAGGAAATAAATAATAACTTTATTATTGCCTATATTTCCTTCACATACACTCTTATTATTATTCACACCGTTCGGTCGTGCAAGTGAAAGGCAATTATGATCACCTATGATGGACTGACTGAGATGACAAAAGCTGGTATGAACTCGACCTCTTTTGTTTTTGTAAATATGATGAGTCCCTCGTTCTTGATTCAGCTTATTATGAATAAACATGTTTGCAATGCCAATTAGAGATTATAGTTGCTTGTGCCATGCTTGATTAGCTATGAGTTATAATGGTTTACCTTGTGTGCCAACAAGCTATTGAGATGATTATGATGTGGTATGATGGGGTGGTATCCTCCTTTGAATGATTTAAGTGACTTGACTTGGCACATGTTCACCATGTAGTTGAAACAAAATCAACATAGCCTTCACGATATTTATATTCATGGTGGATTATATCCTACTCATGCTTGAATCCAATGTTTATTAATTTTAATGCATGTACATGGCTGTTGTCGCTCTCTAGTTGGTCGCTTCCCAGTCTTTTGCTAGCCTTCACCTGTACTAAGCGGGAATACTGCTTATGCATCCAATCCCTTAAAACCCAAAGTTATTCCAGATGAGTCCACTATACCTTCCTATATGCAGTATCTACCTGCCGTTCCAAGTAAATTTGTATGTGCCAAACTCTAAACCTTCAAACAAACATTCTGTTTTGTATGCTCGAATAGCTCATGTATCAATCAAGGTTGTCCTTATCTTCCGTGTTAGGCGGGTTATTCTCTAGAGGAGTGGACTCCGCTCCTCAATCACGAGAAAATGGCTGGTCACCGGGATGCCCAGTCCCATGCTTTATGCAAACTAAATCAAAATTAATTGCAAACAAAACTCCCCCTGGGACCTGATGTATGTTGGAGGCACTCGTTGTTTCGAGCAAGCCATGGATTGATGCTTGTTGGTGGAGGGGGAGTATAAACTTTAACATTCTGTTTGGGAACCGCCTATAATGTGTTTAGCATGGAAGATATCGCCATCTCTTAGTTGTTACATTGACAATGAAAGTATACCGCTCAAAATACAATTTATCTCTATTTCAAAACCGAGCTCTAGCACCTCTACAAATCCCTGCTTCCCTCTGCGAAGGGCCTATCCATTTACTTTTATGTTGAGTCATCACCCTCTTATTAAAAGGCACTAGCTAAAGAGCACAGCCGTCATTTGCATTCATCACTGTTAATTTATATTGGGTATGACTATGATTGGATCTCTTTTACCATGAATTACAATGTCTAGTCAGTCCTTGATCTTTAAAGGTGCTCTGCATTTATGTTTTGCGGTCTCAGAAAGGGCTAGCAAGATACCATCTTGTTATATCATATTGTGGTTGTTTTGAGAAAGTGTTGTCATCTGAGATTTATTATTATGACTTGTTAGTTGATTATGCTATTGATATGAGTAATCATGAGACCTGAGAATTATTGCAAATGTGGTTAGTTATGATCTATGCTGAAAACTTGAATGCTGGCTTGACATAGTTACAACAACAAGAGCAAACAGAGTTTGTAAAAGTTTTTCTTTCTTTCTTTCAGTTTTTTAACTGAATTGCTTGAGGACAAGTAAGGGTTTAAGCTTGGGGGAGTTGATACGTCTCCGTCGTATATACTTTTCCAAACACTTTTGCCCTTGTTTTGGACTATAACTTGTATGATTTGAATGGAACTAACTCGGACTGACGCTGTTTTCAGCAGAATTGCCATGGTGTTGTTTTATGTGCAGAAAACAAATATTCTCGGAATGACCTGAAACTCCGCGGAACATCTTAGAAAAAATAATAAAAAATCCTCGCCAAAGATGAAGACCAGGGGGCCCACACCCTTCTCATGAGGGTGGGGGGCGCCCCCCCTAGGGCGCGCCCCCTACCTCGTGGGCCCCCTGGATGCCCTCCGACGCCAACTCCAACTCTATATATTTGCTTTCGGAGAGAAAAGAATCAGAGAGAAGAAATCATTGCGTTTTACGATACGGAGCCGCTGCCAAGCCCTAAAACCTCTCGGGAGGACTGATCTGGAGTCCGTTCGGGGCTTCGGAGAGGGGGATTCGTCGCTGTCGTCATCATCAACCATCCTCCATCACCAATTTGATGATGCTCACCGCCGTGCGTGAGAAATTCCATCGTAGGCTTGCTGGACGGTAATAGGTTGGATGAGATTTATCATGTAATCGAGTTAGTTTTGTTAGGGTTTGATCCCTAGTATGCATTATGTTCTGAGATTGATGTTGCTATGACTTTGCTATGCTTAATGCTTGTCACTAGGGCCCGAGTGCCATGATTTCAGATCTGAACCTATTACGTTTTCATGAATATATGTGAGTTCTTGATCCTATCTTGCAAGTCTGTAGTCACCTACTATGTGTTATGATCCGGCAACCCCGAAGTGACAATAATCGGGACCACTCCCGGTGATGACCATAGTTTGAGGAGTTCATGTATTCACTATGTGCTAATGCTTTGTTCTGGTTCTCTATTAAAAGGAGGCCTTAATATCCCTTAGTTTCCAATAGGACCCCGCTGCCACGGGAGGGTAGGACAAAAGATGCCATGCAAGTTGTTTTCCATAAGCATGTATGACTATATAAGGAATACATGCCTACATTACATTGATGAATTGGAGCTAGTTCTATGTGACCCTAGGTTATCACTGTTACATGATGAACCGCATCCGACATAATTATCCATCACTGATCCCATGCCTATGAGTTTTCCATATACTGGTTCTCGCTTATTTACTTTCCCGCTGCTACTGTTACAATCACTACAAAATACCAAAAACATTACTTTTGTTGTCTTTACTTTTGTTGCCGCTACCACCATTATCATTTATCATATTACTTTGCTACTAAACAATTTGCTGCAGATACTAAGTTTCCAGGTGTGGTTGAATTGACAACTCAGCTACTAATACTTGAGAATATTCTTTGGCTCCCCTAGTGTCGAATTAATAAATTTGGGTTGAATACTCTACCCTCGAAAGCTGTTGCGATCCCATATACTTGTGGGTTATCACCCCCTTGGTTCTGAACACTGCCTTATTGACCGGGCAGGATGCCGCCGTGGCCCTGAAGGCGAGCTTGAGTGCCGCCACGGCTTCCTTGGTATCTCCGGCCACGGTGAGGACGTCCTTGCTCTCTGGCATCTTCATGAGGTTGTAGGCAGGATGGGTAGCCGCCGTGAATTGGGCCAGCGTCGGATACCCGAGGATGGCGTTGTACGGCAAGCTGATGTGGGCGATGTCGAAGTCGATTAGCTCGGTGCGTAGTTGTCGCGTGTGCCGAAAGTCACGGGGAGACGAATGATACGTCTCCAACGTATCTATAATTTTTTATTGCTCCATGCTATATTATCTACTGTTTTGGACAATATTGGGATTTATTATCCACTTTTATATTATTTTTGGGACTAACCTATTAACCGGAGGCCCAGCCCAGAATTGCTATTTTTTGCCTATTTTAATGTTTCGAAGAAAAGGAATATCAAACGGAGTCGAAACGGAATGAAACCAACTGGAGAAGTTATTTTTGGAAGGAAAGCTACCGGAAAAACTTAGAGTGCATGTCAGGAAAGGAACGAGGGAGCCACGAGGCAGGGGGGCGCCCACCCCCCTAGGGCGCGCCCTCCACCCTCATGGGCCCCTCGTGGCCCCCCTGACGTATCTCTTTCACCCATATATACCCACGTATCCTAAAACTATCGGGGAGCACAATAGATCAGGAGTTCCGCCGCCAGAAACCTCCGTAGCCACCAAAAACCAATGTAGACCCATTCCGGCACCCTGCCGGAGGGGGCAATCCTTCTCCGGTGGCCATCTTCATCATCCCGGTTCTCTCGATGACGAGGATGGGGTAGTTCTCCCTCGGGGCTGAGGGTATGTGCCAGTAGCTATGTGTTTGATCTCTCTCTCTCATGTTCTTGATTTGGCACAATCTTGATGTATCGCGAGCTTTGCTATTATAGTTGGATCTTATGTTTCTTCTCCCCCTCTACTCTATTGTAATGGATTGAGTTTCCCCTTCGAAGTTATCTTATCGGATTGAGTCTTTAAAGATTTGAGAACACTTGATGTATGCCTTGCCGTGCGTATCTGTGGTGACAATGGGATATCACATGATTCCCTTTATGTATGTTTTGGTGATCAACTTGCGGGTACCGCCCATGAACCTATGCATAGGGGTTGACACACGTTTTCGTCGTGATTCTCCGGTAGAAACTTTGGGGCACTCTTTGAGGTTCTATGTGTTGGTTGAATAGATGAATCTAGGATTGTGAGATGCATATCATATAATCATACCCACGGATACTTGAGGTGACATTGGAGTATCTAGGTGACATTAGGGTTTTGGTTGATTTGTGTCTTAAGGTGTTATTCTAGTACGAACTAGGGCTGCTTGTGACACTTATAGGAATAGCCCAATGGATTGATTGGAAAGAATAACTTTGAGGTGGTTTCGTACCCTACCTAATCTCTTCATTTGTTCTCCGCTATTAGTGACTCTTTGTTGCATGTTGAGGGATAGTTATATGATCCAATTATGTTATTATTGTTGAGAGGACTTGCACTAGTGAAAGTATGAACCCTAGGCCTTGTTTCAACGCATTGCAATACCGTCTACGCTCACTTTTATCATTCGTTACCTTGCTGTTTTTATATTTTCAGATTACAAAAACTATTATCTACTATCCATATACCACTCGTATCACATCTCTTCGCCGAACTAGTGCACCTATACAATTTACCATTGTATTGGGTGTGTTGGGGACACAAGAGACTCTTTGTTATTTGGTTGCAGGGTTGCTTGAGAGAGACCATCTCCTACGCCTCCTACGGATTGATAAACCTTAGGTCATCCACTTGAGAGAAATTTGCTACTGTCCAACAAACCTCTGCACTTGGAGGCCCAACAACGTCTACAAGAAGAAGGTTGTGTAGTAGACATCAATCTCTTTTCTGGCGCCGTTGCCGGGGAGGTTAGTGTTTGAAGGTGTATCTTTAGATCTTGCAAACGAGTCTTTTAGTTTCTTGTTTTATCACTAGTTTAGTTTATAAAATAAAACTACAAAAATGGAATTAAGTTTGCCTCATACGCTTCATCTTTTTAATATCTTTCGTGAGTATGATGGAAAGGAAAATTGTGCCAAAGTGTTAGAAGAAGAAATCTATAAAATGTTTGGCACTAAATATTTGAATGATGAGCATGATTGCAATGTTGTTAGTACGAATTCTTTGAATATCCATGATACTAATGATGATTGCACTAGTTATGATGTCTCCTATAAACATGCCAATTTTTGTGGAGTATATTGGGTTTGTAAGTACACACCAAATAGGGAAGATAGATAATGCAAGAGGCATAAGTACTTAGAAACTAAATTGTTGCAAGAAAGGCTAGATGAATGTGCTGAATATTTAAATTATCTTGGCCATACTTGTGAGCTTTGCAATGAACATGATCATTTCACCTCGTAGGTCAACGAGAGCAAGATCCGCACCAGAGTGGAACGGTAATCCTGTTCTGGAGGTCATGTTACTTGACCATGACGAACCTACGAACTATGAGGAAGCAATGATGAGCCCAGATTCTGCAAAATGGCTTGAGGCCATGAAATCTGAGATGTGATCCATGTATGAGAACAAAGTATGGACTTTGGTTGACTTGCCCGATGACCAGCAAGCCATAGAGAATAAATGGATCTTCAAGAAGAAGACTGACGCTGATGGTAATGTTACTGTCTACAAAGCTTGACTTGTTGCGAAAGGATTTCGACAAGTTCAAGGAGTTGACTACGATGAGACCTTCTCACCCGTAGCAATGCTTAAGTCCGTCCAAATCATGTTAGCAATTATCGCATTTTATGATTATGAAATTTGGCAAATGGATGTCAAAACTACATTCCTTAATGGATATCTTAAAGAAGAGTTGTATATGATGCAACCAGAAGGTTTTGTCGATCCAAAAGGTGCTAACAAAGTGTGCAAGCTCCAGCGATCCATTTATGGACTAGTGCAAGCATCTCGGAGTTGGAATATACGCTTTGATAGTGTGATCAAAGCATATGGTTTTATACAGACTTTTGGAGAAGCCTGTATTTACAAGAAAGTGAGTGGGAGCTCTATAGCATTTATGATATTATATGTGGATGACATATTGTTGATCGGAATTGATACTAAATTTCTGAATAGCATAAAAGGATACTTGAATAAGAATTTTTCAATGAAAGACCTCGATGAAGCTGCTTATATATTGGGCATCAAGATCTATAGAGATAGATCAAGACGCTTAATTGGACTTTCACAAAGCGCATACCTTGATAAAGTTTTGAAAAAGTTCAAAATGGATCAAGCAAATAAAGGGTTCTTACCTATGTTACAAGGTGTGAAGTTGAGTCAGACTCAATGCTCGACCACTGCAGAAGATAGAGAGAAAATGAAAGTCATTCCCTATGCCTCAGCCATAGGTTCTATCATGTATGCAATGTTGTGTACCAGACCTGATGTGTGCCTTGCTATTAGTTTAGCAGGGAGGTACCAAAGTAATCCAGGAGTGGATCACTGGACAGCGGTCAAGAACATCCTGAAATACCTGAAAAGGACTAAGGATATGTTTCTCGTTTATGGAGGTGACGAAGGGCTCATCGTAAATGGTTACGTCGATGCAAGCTTTGACACTGATCCAGATGACTCTATGTCACAAACCGGATACGTATTTTTATTGAATGGTGGAGCTGTCAGTTGGTGCAGTTCTAAGCAGAGCGTCGTGGCGGGATCTACGTGTGAAGTGGAATACATAGCTGCTTCGGAAGCTGTGAATGAAGGAGTCTGGATGAAGGAGTTCATATCCGATCTAGGTGTAATACCTAGTGCATCGGGTCAAATGAAAATCTTTTGTGACAATACTGGTGCAATTGCCTTGGCATAGGAATTCTGATTTCACAAGAGAACCAAGCACATCAAGGGATGCTTCAATTCCATTCGCAATCAAGTCAAGGATGGAGACATAGAAATTTGCAAGATACATACTGATCTAAATGTCGCAGACCCGTTGACTAAGCCTCTCTCACGAGCAAAACATGATCAGCACCAAGACTCCATGGGTGTTAGAATCATTACTATGTAATCTAGATTATTGACTCTAGTGCAAGTTGGAGACTGGAGGAAATATGCCCTAGAGACAATAATAAAGTTGTTATTTATATTTCCTTATATCCTGATAAATGTTAATTATTTATGCCAGAATTGTAATAACCGGAAACTTAGTACATGTGTGAGTACATAGACAAACAGAGTGTCCCTAGTATGCCTCTACTTGACTAGCTCGTTAATGAAAGATGGCTAAGTTTCCTAGCCATGGACATGTGTTGTCATTTGATGAACGGGATCACATCATTAGAGAATGATGTGATGGACAAGTCCCATCCGTTAGCTTAGCACTATGATCGCTTAGTTTATTGCTATTGCTTTCTCCATGACTTATACATGTTCCTATGACTATGAGATTATGCAACTCTCGAATACCGGAGGAACACTTAGTGTGCTATCAAACGTCACAATGTAACTTGGTGATTATAAAGATACTCTACAGGTGTATCTGATGGTGTTTGTTGAGTTGGCATAGATCGAGAATAGGATTTGTCACTCCGTGTTTCGGAGAGGTATCTCTGGGCCCTCTCGGTAATGCTCATCATGTCGGTGTTCTGGGAACGGGGGTCCCCAGAATTGCCTTCCTGCGGCCCCCAGTGTGGCTCCACCAGCGGCCCTGTACGTCCCAGCTTCACCAGCAAACACTCAAGAACCTCGCGAGGGGCCGAGCCTCGCGAGGCGGACGATGCAAGACCTTCTCCGGGGCGGCCGCACCAGGCTGGCTCGCGAGGGGCTGAGAGATCGAGGCAAGGGATACCTCGCGAGGTTTCTGTGACGCAAGCCATGACGACTGGAGCCAGGCGGGCGCCAGTGCGCAGTGTCCTCGTTTCCTCTTTGGTGCTAAAGGGGCAAGTGCAGACGAGGAGTCCCGAGGCATCAGGCAAAGGTTTCCATATCGGTGCAACAAGACCAAGACCAGCAGGACGACAGGACGGAGGTCACCATGGAGCCCAAGATGGCGTCACCTCCAGAGCCTTTGGCGGGCGAAGACTACTTTTGTCAGGATAGCTTGTACTAGTTGTCTCCCTTCGAATTTGGCCGTTGTGGGATCCCTTCCCGCTCAATATTTGGGAAGAGGGCCCGGGCCTCTATATATAGGACTAGCCACCATCATAGGGTAGGACTAGCCACCACCATAGGGAGGCATCTAATTCGAACCCGGATCATCCCGAACCACACAAGTTCACCAAGCACAAGAACACCTCACCTCGCGAGGCTGTTCTTCCTTTGTAACTGTTCATCCTCAGCCCAAGAGGCAATCTAGCACACCACACTGGACTAGGGTATCACACCACAACGGTGGCCCGAACCAGTATAAATCTTGTGTCTCGTGTTCTTTGGGTTCGTCGAGCTAGGCCGTGAGATCGCAGAGTGCGCGAGCTAGAGAGGGGGAGAGATCTTAGTGCGCACCCCAGTGTTCGGACCTCAAGGATTTTGCCGGAACCCGAAATCCGACATTTGGTGCGCCAGGTAGGGGTGCGCCGAAGCCTTGCCCCCCGACGGCCTCGCCTCTCCGACCGACTCTCGTGGACGCCGCCGCTTCTTCGACTGGACCGACGGGGGCCCTCCACAACAGAACTAGTATCAAATACCCAGGATCTACTGCAAGCATTAGTAAGGTACACATCAATAACATGTATATCAAATATACCATTTACTTTGCCATCCTTCTTATCCGCCAAATACTTGGGGTAGTTCGCTTCAAGTGACGAGTCCCTTTGCAGTAGAAGCACTCAGTCTCAGGCTTAGGTCCAGGCTTGGGCTTCTTCACTTGAGCAGCAACTTGTTTGCCGTTCTTCTTGAAGTTCCCCTTCTTCCCTTTGCCCTTCTTGAAACTAGTAATTTTGTTGACCATCAACACTTGATGCTCCTTCTTGATTTCTACCTCCGCGGCTTTTAGCATTGCGAAGAGCTCGGGAATTGTCTTATCCATCCCTTGCATATTATAGTTCATCATGAAGCTTTTGTAGCTTGGTGGAAGTGATTGAAGAACTCTATCAATGACACTATCATCAGGAAGATTGACCCCAGTTGAGTCAAGTGGTTGTGGTACCCAGACATTCTAAGTATATGTTCACTAACAGAACTATTCTCCTCCATCTTGCAGCTATAGAACTTATTGGGGACTTCATATCTCTCAATTCGGGCATTTGCTTGAAATATTAACTTCAATTCCTGGAACATCTCATATGCTCCATGATGTTCAAAACGTCGTTGAAGTCCCGATTCTAAGTCGTAAAGCATGGCATATTGAACTATCGAGTAGTCATCAGCTTTGCTCTGCCAGACGCTCATAACATCTGGTGTTGCTCCTGCAGCGGGCTTTGCACCCAGTGGTGATTCCAGTACGTAATTCTTCTGTGCAGCAATGAGAATAATCCTCAAGTTACAGACCCAGTCCGTGTAGTTGCTACCATCATCTTTCAACTTAGCTTTCTCTAGGAACACATTAAAATTCAAAGGAACAGTAGCACGGGCCATTTATCTACAACAACATAGACATGCAAAACACTATCAGGTAGTAAGTTCATGATAAATTAAGGTTCAATTAATGATATTACTTAAGAACTCCCACTTAGATAGACATCCCTCTAGTAATCTAAATGATCATGTGATCCATATCAACTAAACCATGTTCGATCATCACATGAGATGGAGAAGTTTTCAATGGTGAACATCACTATGTTGATCATACCTACTATATGATTCACGCTCGACCTTTCAGTCTCAGTGTTCCGAGGCCATATCTGCATATGCTAGACTCGTCAAGCTTAACCTGAGTATTCTTCTTGTGCAAAACTGGCTTGCACCCGTTGTATGTGAACGTAGAGCTTATCACACCCGATCATCACGTGGTGTCTCGGCACGACGAACTGTAGCAATGGTGCATACTCAGGGAGAACACTTATACCTTCAAATTTAGTGAGAGATCATCTTATAATGCTACCACCGTACTAAGAAAAATAAGATGCATAAAAGATAAACATCACATGCAATTAATATAAGTGATATGATATGGACATCATCATCTTGTGCCTTTGATCTCCATCTCCAAAGCACCGTCATGATCACTGAGGGAGTCCTGGATTAGGGGGTGTCCGGATAACCGGACTATACCTTCGGCCGGACTCCTGGACTATGAAGATACAAGATTGAAGACTTCGTCCCGTGTCCGGAAGGGACTTTCCTTGGCGTGGAAGGCAAGCTTAGCGATACGGATATGTAGATCTCCTACCATTGTAACCGACTCTGTGTAACCCTAGCCCTCTCCGGTGTCTATATAAACCGGAGGGTTTTAGTCCGTAGGACGGACAACAATCATACCATAGGCTAGCTTCTAGGGTTTAGCCTATCTGATCTCATGGTAGATCTACTCTTGTACTACCCATATCATCAATATTAATCAAGTAGGACATAGGGTTTTACCTCCATCAAGAGGGCCCAAACCTGGGTAAAACATCGTGTCCCCTGCCTCCTGTTACCATCCGCCTAGATGCACAGTCCGGGACCCCCTACCCGAGATCCGCCGGTTTTGACACCGACATTGGTGCTTTCATTGAGAGTTCCTCTGTGTCGTCACTCTTAGGCCCGATGGCTTCTCTGACCATTTACAGCAATGCGATCAAGGGTGAGACCTTTCTCCCTGGACAGATCTTCGTATTAGGCGGCTTTGCACTGCGGGCCAATTCGCTTGGCCATCTGGAGCAGATCGAAAGCTACGCCCCTGGCCGTCAGGTCAGATTTGGAAGTTTAAACTACACAGCGGATCTCCATGGAGACTTGATCTTCGACGGATTCGAGCCGCAGCCGAGCGCGCCGCACTTTCACGATGGGCATGATCTAGCTCTGCCGCCGAACAGTGCCCTGGAGGCCGCACCCGCATCAGCTCCGACCCTTAATTCGGAGCCAACTGCGCCAATCGAGGATGGGTGGTTGGACACCGCCTCGGGGGCTGCAATCTCTATGGTGATCGAGCCGAACACCAGCCCTATTCTCTGCGAAGCCCGTGACTCCAAGGAGCCGGACTCCTCTCCAGACTCCGAGCCCTCCGCGCCCCTACCGATCGAACCTGATTGGGCGCCGATCATGGAGTTCACCGCCGCGGACATCTTTCAGCATTCGCCCTTCGGCGATATTCTGAATTCGCTAAAGTCTATCTTTATCAGGAGAGCCCTGGCCGGTCTATGGTCAGCGAGGTTGGGATGCGGATGATGAAGAAATTCAAAGCCCACCCACCACCCACTTCGTAGCCACTACCGATGATTTAACCGACATGCTCGACTTTGACTCCGAAGACATCGACGGTATGGACGCCGATGCAGGAGACGATTCGGAACCAGCGCCTATAGGGCACTGGAAAGCCACCTCGTCGTATGATATATACATGGTGGACACCCCAAAAGAAGGCAATGGCGATGGAACAGCGGAGGATGACCCCTCCAAGAAGCAGCCTAAGCGCCGGCATCAGCGGCGCCGCTCTAAATCCTGCCAAAGCAAAAACAGTGATTCCGGCACGGGAGATAATAACACCCCGGACAGTGCCGAAGACAACCGCCTCCAGCAAGATTCAGCACAGGAGGATGGAGAAGCCATCCCTCATGAGAGAGCGGCAGATAGAGAGGTCGAGGACGATAATTATATGCCTCCCTCCGAAGACGAGGCAAGCCTCGACGACGACGAATTTGTCGTGCCGGAGGATCCCATCGAACAAGAGCGTTTCAAACGCAGGCTTATGGCCACGGCGAACAGCCTCAAGAAAAAACAGCAACAGCTTAGAGCTGATCAAGATTTGCTAGCAGACAGATGGACTGAAGTCCTTGCGGCCGAAGAGTATGAACTCGAACGCCCCTCCAAAAGCTACCCAAAACGCAGGTTGCTACCCCAATTAGAGGAGGAAGCACCTAAACCTACATCACCAGCGCATGATGCGGCCGACCAGCCACCACGTGGCCACGACAGAGAAGCCTCTCGGCCCTCCACTCAAGCCGCACCCCGGCGCCGCTCAAAAAATACCAAGGCACAGGAAAATGCGCCAGACCTGCGAGATATATTGGAGGACAAGGAAAGGCAAACAAGATCGATCTACAGATCGCGTGGGCACCCCACGGCACGAGACGGTAACCGTCACTCCGGATACAGTCAATCCGGCCGGGCCGAACACAGTAGACAAAGCTCGTTTGAGCTGCGTCGTGATATAGCCCAATACAGAGGCGCCGCACACCCACTATGCTTCACAGATGAAGTAATGGATCATCAAATCCCTGAGGGTTTCAAACCCGTGAACATCGAATCATATGATGGCACAACAGATCCTGCGGTATGGATCGAGGACTATCTCCTTCATATCCACATGGCCCGCGGTGATGACCTACACGGCATCAAATACCTCCCACTCAAGCTTAAAGGACCAGCTCGGCATTGGCTTAACAGCTTGCCAGCAGAATCAATTGGTTGTTGGGAGGACCTGGAATCTGCATTCCTCGACAATTTCCAGGGCACTTATGTGCGACCACCAGACGCCGATGACCTTAGCCACATAATTTAGCAGCCAGAGGAATCGGCCAGACAATTCTGGACACGGTTCCTAACCAAGAAAAATCAAATCGTCGACTGTCCGGACGCAGAGGCCCTAGCAGCCTTCAAGCATAACATCCGCGACGAGTGGCTTGCATGGCACCTAGGAGAGGAAAAGCCGAAATATATGGCAGCCCTCACGACACTTATGACCCGCTTTTGCGCGGGAGAAGACAGCTGGCTAGCTCGCAGCAATAACATGACCAAGAGCCCTGGTAATTCGGATACCAAGGACAACAGTGGCAGGTCGCGTCGCAACAAGCAAAAGTGCCGCATTAACGACGACAATGCTGAGGATACGGCAGTTAATGCCGGATTCAGAGGCTCTAAACCCGGTCAACGGAAAAAGCCGTTCAAAAGAAATACTCCGGGCCCGTCCAGTTTGGACCGAATACTCGACCGCTCATGCCAGATACATGGCACCCCCCAAAAAACCAGCCAATCACACCAACAGGGATTATTGGGTGTTCAAGCAGGCAGGCAAGTTAAATGTCGAAAGCAGAGACAAGGGGCTGCATAGCGATGACGAGGAGGAGCCCCGGCCGCCGAACAACAGTGGACAGAAAGGTTTTCCCCCACAAGTGCGGACAGTGAACATGATATACGCAACCCACGTCCCCAAGAGGGAGCGGAAGCGTGCGCTGAGGAACGTATACGCGATAGAGCCAGTCGCCCCAAAGTTCAACCCATGGTCTTCCTGCCCGATCACTTTTGATCGAAGGGACCACCCCACTAGCATCCATCATGGCGGATTCGCCGCATTGGTTCTAGACCCAATTATTGACGGATTTCACCTCACTAGAGTCCTTATGGACGGCGGCAGCAGCCTGAACCTGCTTTACCAGGATACAGTGCGAAAAATGGGCATCGATCCCTCGAGGATTAAACCCACTAGAACGACCTTTAAAGGCGTCATACCAGGTGTAGAGGCCAACTGTACAGGCTCAGTTACACTTGAAGTGGTCTTCGGATCTCCGGATAATTTCCAAAGTGAGGAGTTAATCTTCGACATAGTCCCGTTCCGCAGTGGCTATCACGCACTGCTCGGGCGAACCGCTTTTGCCAAGTTCAATGCGGTGCCGCACTATGCATACCTCAAGCTCAAGATGCCAGGCCCTCGAGGAGTCATCACGGTCAATGGAAACACTTAACGCTCTCTCCGAACGGAGGAGCATACGGCGGCTATCGCAGCGGAAGTACAAAGCAGCCTCTCAAGGCAATTCTCCAGTCCAGCCATGAAACGTCTGGACACCGTCAGGCGCGCCCGGAGTAACCTACAACAAGACCACCTGGCACGTTCAGAGCAAGCATAGCAATGCAGCCCCAACCCCAGCCCTTGCGAACTTGCGAAACCAGTGCTACGTGTACATAACTACACTTTGGAAATACCATGGGCACAGGGGGAGGGGCACCATCACGGCATGCCCGAAACGCGGCTTAAACCGCACTAGGGGCTGCCGATTTCTTAATTTTCTCTTATTTTCAGGACTCTATTCTTCGGAGGGCTTGTCCGGCAGTACAATTGCCGCACAAACGATACAACCAGGGAAGCAGAAAACTACGCCGCACTATGGAACTCTAAGGTGGTCTCTATAACGAGTAGTATACCTGTTTCACATAACATTCCGCAGCTTGCCCCTGGAAATGACATGTTAAATAGTCCCATCTTTTGCTTATTGCAGTATTTGTATCGTTCTCCTTTGATCGCAGCCTTTTTAAATAAACAATGCATAGCTTCCATCTATTATTTCATTACTCTTTTTTATGAATATATGTTCACTAATGACATGTTGCACCCGTACACTTTGGTACGGCCAATACGCCAGGGGCTTAAGTACCCCACAATACGGCGTGAGAAGTCCGAACACTTTCACAAGTGCGGCACCCCAAACTTATAGCATTATATGCATCGGCTCCGAATCATGTCTTGGGTCAATAGTTGGGTTTGCCCGGCTCCTATGTTTTGGTACCTTACGTTCCGTTATATCGGCTAAGGTAGCTGAGGGAGTCCTGGATTAGGGGGTGTTCGGGTAGCCGGACTATACCTTCAGCCGGACTCCAGGACTATGAAGATACAAGATTGAAGACTTCGTCCCGTGTCCGGATGGGACTTTCCTTGGCGTGGAAGGCAAGCTTGGCGATGCGGATATTCAAGATCTCCTACCATTGTAACCGACTCTGTGTAACCCTAACCCTATCCGGTGTCTATATAAACCGGAGGGTTCTAGTCCGTAGGACAACATCATCATACAACAATCATACCATAGGCTAGCTTCTAGGGTTTAGCCTCCTTGATCTCGTGGTAGATCTACTCTTGTACTACCCATATCATCAATATTAATCAAGCAGGACGTAGGGTTTTACCTCCATCAAGAGGGCCCAAACCTGGGTAAAACATCGTGTTCCCTGCCTCCTATTACCATCCGGCCTAGACGCACAGTTCGGGACCCCCTACCCGAGATCCGCCGGTTTTGACACCGACATTGGTGCTTTCATTGAGAGTTCCTCTGTGTCGTCGCCTTTAGGCCCGATGGCTCCTTTGATCATCAACAACGCTGCGGTCCAGGGTGAGACTTTTCTCCCCGGACAGACCTTCTTCTTCAGCGGCTTCGCTCTGCGGGCCAATTCGCCTGGCCACCTGGAGCAGATCAAAAGCTACGCCCCTGGCCATCGAGTCAGGTTTGGAAACTTAAACTACACGGCTGACGTCCGCGGAGACTTGATCTTCGACGGGTTCGAGCCACGGCCAAGCGCGCCGCACTATCTCGAGGGGCATGATCTAGCTCTGCCTCTGGATAGTGTCCTGGAGGCCGCACACGCATCGGTTCCGACCCCTAACTCGGAGCCTATTGCGCCAATCGAGGACGAGCGGTTGGACGTCACCTCAGGGGCTGTGATCTCAAAGGCGATCGAGCTGAACGCTAGCCCCGCACTCTGCATGACCCGTGACTCCGAGGTCCCGGACTCCTCCCCGGACTCCGAACCCCCCGCGCCCCTGCCAATCGAATCCGATTGGGCGCCGATAACGGAGTTCACCGCCGCAGACATCTTCCAGCACTCGCCTTTTGGCGACATCCTGAATTCTCATAAGTCTCTCTCTTTATCAGGAGAGCCCTGGCCGGATTACGGTCAGCGAGGGTGGGATACGGACAATGAAGAAATTCAAAGCCCACCCACCACCCACTTGGTAGCCACTGTCGACAATTTAAACGACGTGCTCAACTTCGACTCCGGAGACATCGACAGTAGGGATGACGATGCAGGAGATACCGACGAACCAACGCCCATAGGGCATTGGACAGCCAGCTCACCTCACGATGTATACATGGTGGATACCCCTAAAGGAAGCGACAACGAGGAAAAAGGGGATGGAACGGGAGATCGACCGCCCGAAAAGCAATCAAAGCGTCAGCGTAAACGCCGACCCAAGCCCCGCCTCGATAAAAACCCAGCCATAGAGCAGGACGAGCCGGTAGACGACGAGCAGGCCTTAGAGCAACCGTCCGAATAGGGCAACACGGATAGAGAAACCGAACATCCCTCCTCCGGCAAAAACGGCATTCCGGACGACCTCACGCCGGATAAACCCATGGAGCAGAAGAATCTCCACGAGAGGCTCGTTGCAACTGCACGCAGCCTAAAAAAGCAGAAGCGGAAGCTAAAAACAGTGGAAGATGCACTCTGGATTAGATGGAGCAAAGTAATCAATACCGCAGATAAATACGGCGACGGTCGCCGCACTAAAAGCTATCCGAAAAGAAAACTACTGCCTGAATTCGACGAAGAGGCCCTAGAGCCCTCGCATTCAAAAAATAAGAAAGCCACATGGTCGGATAGACGACCCCATAAAGCGGCAAGCGGTGCCGCACTTAAATCGGCATGCGACCCACTTAAGGATTCGCGCCATGGCCCAGTGAGGTCCATTTATGGGCCAAGAAAGCAAGCTCTCGTAAGCAATGCTATGAATCCATCATCAGAATCCAGCACACCCAAATACAGGGGCGCCGCACACCCCCTATGTTTCACCGATGAGGTTCTGGACTATGAATTTCCAGAGGGATTCAAACCCGTAAACATAGAGGCATATGATGGAACAACAGACCCTGGAGTTTGGATCGAGGATTATATCCTCCACATACACATGGCTAGAGGAGATGATCTCCACGCCATAAAATATTTACCCCTTAAGCTTAAAGGGCCAGCCCGGCATTGGCTTAAAAGCCTTCCCGAAAACACAATTGGAAGCTGGGAAGAGCTCGAGGATGCTTTCCGAGCAAACTTTCAAGGGACCTATGTCCGCCCTCCGGATGCAGACGATCTTAGTCACATAACTCAACAACCCGGAGAATCAGCTCGGCAGTTCTGGAATAGATTCCTCACTAAAAAGAATCAGATAGTCGACACTCCGAACGCCGAAGCCTTAGCAGCTTTCAGGCATAACGTCCGAGACGAATGGCTCACCAGACACCTCGGCCAAGAAAAGCCAAGAACAATGGCCGCACTAACAAACCTCATGACCCGCTTTTGTGCAGGGGAGGACAGCTGGTTGGCAAGGTGCAGCCCCAGCGACCCAAGTACATCCGAAACTAGGGATGGAAATGGAAAATCGCGACGCAACAAGGACCGTCGCTGGACTAAGGACAAAAGTCCGAAGAGCACGGCAGTCAATGCCGGATTCAAAGGCTCACGACAAAATCAGGCAAAAGCGCCCCCCGGATAACAGGGATGATCCATCCAACCTAAATAAAATCCTGGACAGGATATGTCAGATACATAGTACTCCCGGGAAGCCTGCTAACCATACCCACAGACACTGTTGGGTTTTCAAACAATCCGGCAGACTCAATGCCGAACATAAGGGGCTCGACACACCAAGCGAAGACGAGGACGAACCCCAAAAGCAGAGCACCAGGAAATAAAAGAACTTCCCACAAGAAGTAAAAACAGTGAACTTACTTCACATAACAAAACGTGCGGCGCCCATAAAGGTACGCACCACACGACCTATCCCCAAAGGGTCCCGCCACTGGTTGTCAAAACCAATCATCTTCGATCAGCTAGATTATTCTAGAAATATCAAGAATGCAGGCTGGACTGCCTTGATACTCGATCCAATAATTGGCGGACTCCAGTTTTCAAATGTCCTTATTGACGGCGGCAGTGGACTAAACCTGATATATCAGGATACAATCCATCACATGGGGATAAACCCAGCAAGAATCCGCCGCAGCAAAACCTCCTTTCAAGGGGTAACACCTGGTCCGGACACCCATTGTATGGGTTTTCTCCGGCTCGAAGTTATATTCGGCTCTGCCAATAACTTCCACCGTGAAAAGCTGACCTTCCATATCATCCCGTTCTCAAGTCGCTATCAAGAACTACTGGGACGCGAAGCTTTCGCTCGCTTTAACGCAATACCGCATTATGCATCTCTCACGCTCAAGATGCCCGGTCCATGAGGCATCATCTCTTTGAAGGGGAAGCACTAAAGTGCGCCTCCCCAAGCGGAGGACTATGCGGCCGCTTTGACAGCCCCATAGTAAAATGGCCTCACCGGCCAAAAAACTTCGAAATAGGTCATTAAAGACCACGAACGCGGATAGATGAGTTTGGTACAAAATCATCATTGATGCAGGCTTAGTGGCCATATACCCCTGCACTAGGGGCTCCATGCATATACAATAAGAGACAATAAAGCTCAATTTTATATATTTTACTTTATACTTTGTTTATTTTAAACTTTTTCGGCACGAACCGTTTTCAACTCAGTTCCTCTCTTTTACAGATGAACGTCGTGCGGCGCCCGTCCAGGATACGGCACAACGGAGACACTGGCGCAGACGTGCAGTAGGGACCCGTCCTAAAGGATTCTTTTTAGATTAAGACCCTGCGTAAACCTTTTTTACTGTCTCTTGTTGCTACACATCCCCTGGTTTTTTCTGATATAACCAAGGAGGAGGCTGGCGTCTTGGCATGTGGCCACGTCAGAATTTTTGCACGTACCTGGACACTAGGGGCTTTTTTTAATAAAGAGTGTTGTTTCGCCCGCACTCATAAAGACCGAACACCTTAGGGGGTGTTCGGCGTCGCGAGTTTTGGCATTATATGCATCAGCTCCGAATCATGTCTTTGGTCAAATGTTGGGTTGCCCGGGTCCTGAGTTCGGCCACCTTACGTTCCGCTCTATCGGCTAAGGTAGCACCAGGAGAACTACTGCGATTGTGCCCCAGTTCGGCCGGGCGAGCACCTCAGTAGAGAAAGCCGAAAACTGACTGTCATGATGTAGCGTGAGACTGGTCAGCCACTCGATGACCTATCGGAATCTATCGGATTCCTCCGCTTTAACGAAGGACCGCTTCCCAGTCAGGCACATACGCGCCCCGAACTCGGGCGAGCGCAATCGCCACCAAGGGGCTACCTAAATCGTCTCACTGTCAAGCTCCTATGGCTAAGTGAAAGTGTTCAAGCATTATAGTCCGATTGCCTGGCCCGCTGCGCTATCACCTCCTTTGTAGGACCAAGACGTTGGGTTAAGTGTGAAAATGCGTCTTCTGCGAGCACCCCCGCACTATGTGCGTGGGGGCTGAAGCCAACGACTGCCATCTTTCAGATTTTGTATATATATATATATATATATATATATATATATATATCTTAAAACGGCCGCACAGGAGGTGTTCCCAATACTTGAAGGCACAAGTATAAAAAGGCCACTACAGTTTATCAAAATATTACTTTATAATTACATATGCTATCATAACATAGCATCTTTCGAGCACTGCGTCTCTATTACACGAGCGCCTTCAAGGACTTCCTGAAAATAGTGCTCGGAGGGCACTCGGCTTTTGTCCGAATCTCGGGACGCAACAACGGTGGTCTCCATCTCTGCCCAATATGTCTTGACACGGGCAAGAGCCATACTTGCGCCCTCTATGCATGCTGACCTCTTCATTGCATTAATACGCGGCACCGCGTCAAGGAATTGCTGCACCAAGCTGAAATAACTCTTCGGCTCCGATCTCCCCGGCCACAGATGACCCATGACGTACTTCATGGCGAGTCCGGACAACCTATTCAGTTCGGCCCATTGCACCAAATGATCGTCCACTGCCAGTGGACGCTCTGGATTGTGAAACTGCAACCAGAAAAGCTTTTCCACTTCGCGATCTTTCTGATCTCGAAAGTGTTCGGTCACATCAGCAGCACTCGCTGCCAAGTCCAGATAGGTATCCTCCACACTCCACATCCGGTCCAACAGAGCAAACTTCGGATCGCAAAATCTCCTTCGCAGCATAAAGGGCTTTCCAGCCGCAATCTGTTCGGCCTGATGCAGCTCCTCCCTCGCAGCTCTCATCGCAGAGTGCACGTCCTTGGCATTGGCAACGGCCTTCTCTAAGTCTGTCTGTTTTGCCTGGTCTTCTTTTTCAAGAAGTCTGCAACGGTCTGTAGCGCTTTTTAAATTTTCGGCCATCTCGGCCATCTCTTCCTTGCTTCGGCAATGAGCAGCCTGTTCGGCTCCCAGCTCTTCAAGGGCTTTCTTGGCGGCCGCATCACTTTCTCTGGCTTGTTCTTTAGCTCGGGCAAGTTCTGCCCTAAGACTCTCCACGACGGCCGCACCATCTGCGTCAAGCACACACATCGTAAGACACAGGCATAAAACTGTTCTTACCTGATGCGGCGGGAGGAATTACATACCTTGAGCCTCATCAAGCCGCTTGTTGACAAGCGTGATGTCGGCATCTGCCACGTCCAGTTGCCGCTTTAGTTCGGCAAAATCGTCAGTTCGGCTCGATTCCGGACACCATGCCGCCTACATTCAAAGGCGACATCTTAGACCTGGGATTATGATCCTCCGCGTGCCGTCATTTCTTGACGACGCGCAGAGTCTCAGGGGCTACTATCTACACAGGGCGCATCTTATTCATGCGCAACTGCCAAAAGTGTACATTATCTAATGTACCTCGAAGCCCGTCAGTAAACTTTTGACGGCGTCATGCAATCCGCTCTCTGCGAATGAAATCCTTTCAATCACCGTGCCCATCAATGCACGGTGCTCCTCTGAGATACAAGCTCGCCCCAGCAGAATCTTTAGCTCCTCCGACCGAGCACCAGACGGTGTCGGGCTCGTCCCATGACCTCTTTCGAAGGCCGGACGCGGAGAACCTCGGGGGGCCACATAGCTATCTTCCGCCCCTGCCGGATTCAGAGAAACCCTCCGCGACGACACCTCGGGGTCGCCCGCCTCGCTAGGCGGCACGGCAGGGGGAGGCGTCCTGCTCTCCATCATCTCCGGAAGGAGATCCCCCGAAGATGAGCACTGCTGAGAAGGGCTGAGGTCCGAGCTACAAGGTAAAAGTTTGGTTAATCTTCTCAGACATAATTCAAGGATTTCCCTCATCCCTCAAAAGGGAAATCTTTCTCTACTTACGGCTCGCTGGAGGGCTGATCCCCTTGAGGGCGTAGTCCGGCCGAGGAACTCCCCAGCGTCGGACCCTCTGACGAGGATTTTCTCCCCCGCTTCGAGCCCATGGTTTCCGGGTCGTCAGAGGCGGCTCTCTTCTACCCGTTAGGAGAGGAATTGTCGGTTCCTCCCTTCGGAGCAGCCTCCATCGAGGAGGCCATAGTTTCCTTGTCTTCCCCCTTGCTTCCCTCCAAAGGCATTATCTCCAGCATCCTGACCAGCACGGGATCCGGACTGGTTTCGGGAAGGGGAGCCGGACACCTGATCAGCTTTGCCTTCGCTATCCACTCCTGTTTAAAAGGACGGCTCTTTTAGGGGCAAGTTTATGACAATTATACGGATAGAAGGTCCGGGCACAAGGTTGCTTACTTGAGTATCCGGGCGATTGCGGTTTAGGCCTGCGTCCTCGGTTAAATCCGGACACATCTCCTGTGATCCGAAGAACAGATTATACATCTCCGTGGGCGTTGCGCCCATGAAGTTCTGGAGAGCTCGCGGTCCCTCTGGATTAAACTCCCACAGGCGAAGGGGGTGATGTTTGCCGGGAAATATTCGGCGAATCAGCATGACCTACGTCACCTTGACTAGGCTGAGGTCTACTTCCAAGAGATCTTTAATTCGGCCCTGTAACAAGGGCACGTCTTTGGGCAAACCCCAATCTAACCCTCTGTTGACCCATGACGCTAGCCGTGGTGGGGGACCCGAGCGAAAGGCAGGAGGCGCCACCCATTTGGTGCTCCGGGGAGCGGTGATATAAAACCACTCTCGTTGCCACAAGCCTAGCTCCTCTTGAAAAGAGCCCTCGGGCCATGGAGCATCAGCATTTTTGCTTATAACAGCGCCTCCGCACTCTGCGTGCCGTCCCTTGATCATCTTCGGCTCCACTTTGAAGGTCTTGAGCCATAGTCCGAAGTGAGGGGTAATACGGAGGAACGCTTCACACACAATGATAAACATGGAGATATGGAGGATGGACTCCGGAGCTAAGTCATGGAATTCCAGCCCGTAATAAAACAGCAGTCCCCTCACAAAGGGATCCATTGGGAAGCCTAACCCCCGAAGGAAGTGAGACATGAACACTATGCTCTCACCGGGCTGGGGACTGGGGATAGCCTGCCCTTGAGCAGGCAACCTATGCGAAATTTCGGCGGTCAAGAACTTAGCCTCTCTCAACTTTAGCACGTCCTCCTCCGTGACGGAGGAGGGCATCCATCGGCCTTGAAGGTCGGAACCGGACATTGTCGAAGGTCCGAGGCGCCCGGAATCTGGAGCCTAGGGTGTTGGAACTCGAGGCGACGGGCGAACTTGTTTTGGGATTGGAGGAAAGGATAAGGCCCTGGTCTCTTTATAAGAGGTTGAATACCAGGAGCCCTCCCCATAACCGTTTGGGACTCGCCTTTAATCGAGAAAACATGCTAACGGGCACGATTGGGTTACCCACGTCCGTATTGATGAGAATCCCGTAAAAGGGGGGTACACGATCTCTGCTTTGACAAGACGTGCTAAGGAAACCGCCTCGCAAAACACGCTGAGGTGGAAAAGTAAAAACGATTCGAGTAAAGGACTTGGACGTAGTGTGATGACGCACTGCGGAATACGTCAGCAGATTTGATTTGTGTTAATATTATTCTCTCTATGGCAATATGTGGAAGTTTATTTTGCAGAGCCGGACACTACTCTTGGTGTTTACAATCTTCTATGAAGGACTTGGATGAGGAACCCGCCTTGCAATGCCGAAGACAATCTACACGCCGGACTCGTCGTCATTGAAGCCTGGTTCAGGGGCTACTGAGGGAGTCCTGGATTAGGGGGTGTTCGGGTAGTCGGACTATACCTTCAGCCGGACTCCAGGACTATGAAGATACAAGATTGAAGACTTCGTCCCGTGTCCGGATGGGACTTTCCTTGGCGTGGAAGGCAAGCTTGGCGATGCGGATATTCAAGATCTCCTACCATTGTAACCGACTCTGTGTAACCCTAACCCTATCCAGTGTCTATATAAACCGGAGGGTTCTGGTCCGTAGGACAACATCATCATACAACAATCATACCATAGGCTAGCTTCTAGGGTTTAGCCTCCTTGATCTCGTGGTAGATCTACTCTTGTACTACCCATATCATCAATATTAATCAAGCAGGACATAGGGTTTTACCTCCATCGAGAGGGCCCGAACCTGGGTAAAACATCGTGTTACTTGCCTCCTGTTCCCATCCGGCCTAGACGCACAGTTCGGGACCCCCTACCCGAGATCCGCCGGTTTTGACACCGACAGTAGCACTAGGAGAACTACTGCGATTGTGCCCCAGTTGAGCTGGGCTAAGCACCTTAGTAGAGAAAGCTAAAACCGACCGTCATGATGAGGCAAGAGCTGGTCGCTGTTCGAGAGGTTTTCGAGTCCCTAAAGACTTATGCCGCTTAGAGCGAGGAGTCGGCTTTGTCCGGCCTAGGCGTGGATAGCGCCCCGAACTCGGTCTTCCGAACACTAGGGGCTTTGCCGAAATTTAAAATTATAGAATTCTATGGCTAAGTGAGAGTTTTCAAGCATTATAGTCCGATTGCCTTGTTCGTTGTGTTGAGCGCCTCCCTCGAAGGACCCAAGAATGGGAAAAAGAGCGTTCATGTTTATCCCGAACACCCCAGCACTCGTGGCATGGGGGCAGAAGCCGACGACTCACCATCTCTCAAATTTGATAAACGGCCGCACAGAAGGTAATATTTTAAATTAAAAAGCGTTGCTCAGCGCATATGAACAAGTTTTCAGCGTACAGGATCACAAATGGGAGTTTACTCAAACATTACATTTTTGGAGCATTCATCCACTATAAGGCGGGCACCCTTCAGGACGCCCTCATAATACGCTTTCGGGACGCGATGCTCCTTGCCCGGCGGCGGCCCGTCCTTCACCAGCTTCTCCGCATCCATCTTGCCCCAGTGCACTTTAGCACGGGCAAGCGCCCTACGGGCACCTTCGATGCAGACGGAGCGCTTGATTACTTCAAGCCGTGGACAGGCATCCACCAGTCGCCTCACCAGCCCGAAGTAGCTCCCAGGCAAAGCCTCTCCAGGCCACAGCCAAACTATGAGGCCCTTTATGGCCTGTTCGGCAACCTTGTGGAGCTCGACCATTTCCTTCAGCTGGTCGCTCAAAGGCACCAGGGGTCCGGCCTCAGCATACTGAGACCAGAACACCTTCTCCGTCGAGCTCCCCTCTTCGGCTCGGTAGTAGGTGGCGGCATCATACGCACTGCGGGCCAAATCTGTGAATGCTCCTGGAGAGCTCCGGACTAGGGTAAGTAACAAGTAATTCACTTTCACGTGCTTGCTTTGCATAATGAATGCCTTACCCGCCGCTATCTTCTTCATCGCTTCAATTTCTTTGAGGGCTTTATGGGCTTCGGCCTTGGCAGACTTCGCGCTTTTGAGGGCTGCCGCAAGCTCGGACGCTTGCGTTTTTGAGTCAAGCTCCAAACTCTCGTGTTTTTTCACGAGAGCCTGGAGCTCTTTCTGCACCTCCTCCACCCGCGCCTCCTGCTTCCCTCTCTCTGTGCGCTCCGCAGCCACTCTGTTTTCGGCCTCGGACAGCGCTTTCTTAAGGGTTGCCACCTCGGTCGTGGCCCCTATAATAGCACGTTGATCCTGTCATTTTTTGCAACCACATCTTCTCTATATACTTGCGAAAGGTATTACTTACATTCCTTCTCCTCGAGTTGCCTCTTGGCATGGCCGAGCTTGTTCTAGGACCGCGCGAGGTTTTGCTTCAGCGTGTCTAGCTCCGTAGTTAGTGCGGCGGAGGCCAGCAGCGAAGCCTGCATATGCATATTGACTTGATTATCTTAGACTCCTGCGAATGTTATTAGATCCTCTATTCGGCTTTTCTATCTGAACGCCGAACAGAGCATCAGGGGCTACTGTCTATGCGGTAATTTTTTACATATTCTTCACTTACCTCGAAGCCTGTTAGAAGGCTGGCACAGGCTTCAGTCAGTCTGCTCTTGGCGGACTGAGCCTTCTGGATCACCGCACTCATAATAGTGCGGTACTCCTCGTCGATGGAGGTGCCGTTAAGCACCTCCAGCAAATTGTCTGGTGCCTCCGGTTTAAAGGAGGTCACCGGCTCGGTAGGCTTGCTCCTCTTGGAAGGAGGCTGCCTACCAAAGTCCGGAACCGTTGAAGGTTCCGGCGCAGTGTCCGGCTCAAGGCCGGACTCGGAGCCCATGGGGGTTTTATCCCCTTTGCGCCTGAAGTCCGGGAGGTCGCCTTGCGGCGCCTCCAGGACCACCTCCTCCTGGCTTGGAACCTGTTGGGACAGCACCTCAGCGTTATCCGTAGGGTGGGGGGAGGTAGCCATCGGAAGCGAATTCACATCCGACGAATCCAGGGAACCGCTCGACGACACGTCGAGACGGTCTTTGGGTGGACTGCATAAACATGTTCGACATAAGGAAAAGTTGTGCAATGGAGGAATACTATGAATCACTCTGGTATCCGGATACTTACAATCTCGCTAGGGGCTTGGCCCTATGCGGCCACTCCTCTTCGCCGTCGTCGACGTTGGTGGAGACGTCCGGAGGAAGGGTTTTCCCCTTCTTGGACCCTTCGGCCTCCCCAGTTGGGGCGGCCTTCCTTTTCTTCTCTCCCCCCGCTGGAGGGGGAGAGGTCTATTCTTCCTCCTCCTCGTCTCCATGGGAGGAGTGCGCCTTGGAGTCGTCGGATGATGAATCCGACACCTCCTGGCGTCGGGCACTCTTTCGAGTCCCCGTGGCCTTCTTCTTGGCCTTCTTCTCCGGCACCACATAGGGTGCCGGAACCAGCAGCTTCGCCAAGCGAGCGTCCGCTGGACCTTCGGGCAAAGGAGCCGGACAGTTGATCTGTCCGGACGTCTCCTGCCAATCCTGTCAAAGGTAAGGGAGTTTAGATCCCGCATGGAGTCAAACCATGAAAAACTAATACCCTGTAAAAGTTAAAAACAGCTTACCGCACGACCGTGACGCTGCGTGCTGAATCCGCGATCCTTGGTAGCGGATGCGGGGGCCTCGGCGCCCTTGAAAAGCACCTTCCAGGCATCTTCATACGTCGTGTCGAAGAGCCTGCTCAGAGTTCGGTGCCGCGCTGGGTCGAACTCCCACAGGTTGAAAGCCCGTTGATGACACGGGAGGATCCGGCGGATGAGCATAACCTGGACTACGTTGACAAGTTTGAGCTTCTTGTCCACCAGGGTTTGGACGCATGTTTGAAGTCCGGTCAGCTCTCCTTGTTTACCCCACGACAGGCTCGTCTCTTTCTAGGAGGTGAGCTGTGTAGGGGGTCCGGATCGGAACTCGGGGGCTGCGACCCATTCAGGGTCACGCGGCTCGGTGATGTAAAACCACCCCGACTGCCACCCCTTTAGGGTCTCCACGAAGGAGCCCTCGAGCCATAAGACGTTGGGCATCTTGCCCACCATGGAGCTTCCGCACTCTGCCTGGGTGCCACGCACCACCTTCGGCTTGACATTGAAAGTCTTGAGCCATAGGCCGAAATGGGGCGGATGTGGAGGAAAGCCTCACACACGTCGATAAACGTCGAGATGTTGAGGACAAAGTTCGGGGCCAGATCGTGGAAATCCAGGCCATAGTAGAACATGAGCCCCCGGAAAAATGGGTGGAGAGGGAAGCCCATTCCGCGGAGGAAATGGGGAAGGAACACCACCCTCTCATGGGGCCTAGGGGTGGGGATGAGCTGCCCCTCTTTGAGAAGCCGGTGCGCAATGTCGTTAGACAAGTATCCGGCCTTCCTCAGTTTTTTGATGAGTCCCTCCATGACGGAGGAGACCATCCACTTGCCTCCCGCTCCGGACATGGCTGGAGGAGGTCGAGGTGGGGTGTGCGGACTTGGGCGCTGGAGCTCGAGTGCGCGGAAATGGACAGGCAAAGGAGGAAGAAGGCGTGGATGAAAAAGTGGATCCTTATCCCCTTATATGGGTGGACGCGACTATGCGCCCCCACTAGCCTGGTAAAACTCGCTTATCTCCCAAGCGCCGTAATCAGTGGTGCGGTTGGGTTACCCACGCCCGTATTGATGAGAATCCCGGAATAAGGGGACATGATCTATGCTTTAACAAGACGTGCCAAGGAAACCGCCTCGCTAAACGCGCTGAGGTGGAACAGTAAGACGATTTGAATAAAGACTTGGTCGTGGTGTGATGTCATGCTACGGAATACGTCAGCAGATTAGATTTGTGTAAATATTATTCTCTCTATGGCAGTATGTGGAAACTTATTTTGCAGAGCCGGACACTACCTTTGTGTTCAAAATCTTCTATGAACTACTTGGAGGAGGAACCCGCCATGCAATGCCGAAGACAATCTGCGCGCCGGACTCGTCGTCATTGAAGCCTGGTTCAGGGGCTACTGAGGGAGTCCTAGATTAGGGGGTGTCCGGATAGCCGGACTATACCTTCGGCCGGACTCCTGGACTATAAAGATACAAGATTGAAGACTTCGTCCCGTGTCCGGAAGGGACTTTCCTTGGCGTGGAAGGCAAGCTTGGCGATACGGATATGTAGATCTCCTACCATTGTAACCGACTCTGTGTAACCCTAGCCCTCTCCGGTGTCTATATAAACTGGAGGGTTTTAGTCCATAGGACGGACAACAATCATACCACAGGCTAGCTTCTAGGGTTTAGCCTCTCTGATCTCGTGGTAGATCTACTCTTGTACTACCCATATCATCAATATTAATCAAGCAGGACGTAGGGTTTTACCTCCATCAAGAGGGTCCGAACCTGGGTAAAACATCGTGTCCCCTGCCTCCTGTTACCATCCGCCTAGCCACACAGTTCGGGACCCCCTGCCCGAGATCCGCCGGTTTTGACACTGACAATCACCATCGTCACCGGCTTGACACCTTGACCTCCATCGTAGCATCGTTGTCATCTCGCCAACTATTGCTTCTACGACTATCGCTACCGCTTAGTGATAAAGTAAAGCAATTACATGGCAATTGCATTTCATACAATAAAGCGACAATGATATGGCTCCTGCCAGTTGCCGATAACTTCGTTACAAAACATGATCATCTCATACAACAATATATATATTCACGTCTTGACCATATCACATCACAACATGCCCTACAAAAAAAAGTTAGACGTCCTCTACTTTGTTGTTGCAAGTTTTACGTGGCTGTTACGGGCTTAGCAAGAACCGTTCTTACCTATGCCTAAAAAACCACAATGATTTTTCATCAAGTGTGATGTTTTAACCTTCAACAAGGACCGGGCATAGTCACACTCGATTCAACTAAAGCTGGAGAAATAGACAACCACTAGCCACCTATGTGCGAAGCACGGAGGTAGAACTAGTCTCATGAACACGGTCATGTAATGTCGGTCTGGGCCGCTTCATCCAACAATACCGCCGAATCGAAGTATGACATGCTGGTAAGCAGTATGACTATTATCACCCACAACTCTTTGTGTACTACTCGTGCATATAACATCTACGCATAGACCTGGCTCAGATACCACTTTTGGGGAACGCAGTATTTCAAAATTTTCCTACGATCATGCAAGATCTATCTAGGAGATGCATAGCAACGAGAGGGGAGAGTGTGTCTACGTACCCTCATAGACCGAAATCGGAAGCGTTTGGTAACGCGGTTGATGTAGTCGAACGTCTTCATATCCAACCGATCAAGTACCAAACGCACGGCACCTCTGCGATCTGCACACGTTTAGCTCGGTGACATCCCTCGTACTCTTGATCCAGCTGAGGCCGAGGGTGAGTTCCGTCAGCACGACGGCGTGTTGACGGTGATGATGAAGTTACCGACGCAGGGCTTCGCCTAAGCACTACGACAATATGACCGAGGTGTAAAACTGTGGAGGGGGGCACCGCACACGGCTAAAGATCAACTTTTGTGTCTATGGGGTGCCCCCTCCCCCGTATATAAAGGAGGGGAGGAGGAGGACGGCCGGACACAAGGGGCACGCCCAAGGGGGGGAATCCTACTTCAAGTAGGAATCGGTCCCCCCTTTCCTAGTCCAAGTAGGAGAAGAAGGAAGGAGAGGGAAAGGGAGAGGGAAAGAGGGGTCGTGCACCCTTCCCCTAGTCCTATTCAGACTCCCCTTGGGGGGCGCCACCTCCCAGGTGCTACCCTCTCTCTCCCCTAAGGCCCATTACTTCCCCGGGGGGTTCCGGTAACCCCTCCAGCACTCCGGTTTTATCCGAAACTATCCTAAACACTTCCGGTGTCCGAATAACATGGTCCAATATATCAATCTTTATTTCTCGACCATTTCGAGACTCCTCATCATGTCCGTGATCTCATCCGGGACTCCGAACAACCTTCGGTACATCAAATCACAAAACTCATAATACAAATCGTCATCGAACGTTAAGCGTGCGGACCCTAGGGGTTCGAGAACTATGTAGACATGACTGAGACACATCTCCGGTTGATAACCAATAGTGGAACCTGGATGCTCATATTGGTTCCTACATATTCTACGAAGATCTTTATCAGTCAAACCGCATAACAACATACGTTGTTCCCTTCGTCATCGGTATGTTACTTGCCCGAGATTCGATCGTCGGTATCATCATACCTAGTTCAATCTCATCACCGGCAAGTCTCTTTGCTCGTTCTGTAATGCATCATTCTACAAGTAACTCATTAGTCACTTTGCTTGCAAGGCTTATAGTGATGAGCATTACCGAGAGGGCCCAGAGATACCTCTCCGAAACACGGAGTGACAAATTCTATTCTCGATCTATGCCAACTCAACAAACACCATTGGAGACACCTGTAAAGTATCTTTATAATCACGCAGTTACATTGTGACATTTGATAGCACACTAAGTGTTCCTCTGGTATTCAGGAGTTGCATAATCTCATAGTCATAGGAACATGTATAAGTCATGGAGAAAGCAATAGCAATAAACTAAACGATCATAGTGCTAAGCTAACAGATGGGTCTTCTCCATCACATCATTCTCTAATGATGTGATCCCGTTCATCAAATGACAACACATGTCCATGGCTAGGAAACTTAACCATCTTTGATTAACGAGCTAGTCAAGTAGAGGCATACTAGGGACACTCTGTTTGTCTATGTACTCACACATGTACTAAGTTTCCGGTTAATACAATTCTAGCATGAATAATAAACATTTATCATGATATAAGGAAATATAAATAATAGCTTTATTATTGCCTCTAGGGCATATTTCCTTCATTAGCCCAGAAGGGAGTTGGTTGGAGTGGCCAGGTGAGTGTCATGGCAATGGGAGGGTTCCGCCGGAATGTCGTTGGTCCACCCGAATGGGAGTGCGAGGCCATGGGTTCCGTTATGTGGGTACAATGTACTAACCTCTGCAGACTGTTTACGAAATCTATCGATAGCCGTGTCCCCAGTCACAAACACAACTCATAAGTAGGTCATAGCATTGATCAACATGATTAAGTACCCTTGCACACTAAATTTATATACTTGGCCCTGGTTATGTGATGAGGTTTGTGAGATCATGAAAATGATCCTTGTGGGAACCAAAATGTTGGTTTCGATTATGATCCGGGCTTGATCACCGTTTGGTTACAAGGTAACCCGTATGGTAAGAGAGTCCGAGGGACTCGGTGCACAAGATTGATTTCACTGCATCATTAGTAGGTTATTGCATTGCATTTAACTTGATAAATGTCATTATAGTGTTTGTCATTATGCTTATGTTTGTCATTATAGTGTTTGTCATTTCGGAAATTTACAAATAGGTTCCGTGCCAGGCTCAAGATCGATGACAAATTCAACTGACCAGTGACGAGGCATTCCTGGAAGCTCTTCTGGAAATACATCTTGATATTCACAAACGACTGGAATCTGAGAGATGGCATTCAACTCGCCCTTCTCATTGAGAGAAAAGAGTCGAATGGTATCATCACGAGTGGCATAGATGATCACATCCTCAGACGAGTGTGTCAATTGAATCTGCTTGGCAGCACAATCAAGCTGAGCCTTGTGCTTAGAAAGCCAGTCCATGCCGAGAATTAGTCACCAAGAACAATTGGAGAAGCCAGAAATTTGTAGTCGCCCATCTCAATAGAAACATCCGGGACGCAGATATTAGCTAACATTTGCTTGCCCGGGGACACAATTGATAAAGTTATAGGCAATTATTGATAATCACACTCATACTTTGATGCAAAAGGTTTTGAAATGAAACAATGTGATGCACCAGTATCAAAGAGAACATTGGCAGGAATAGAGTTAACTAGAAGGTTACCCATGATCACTTCTAAAGAGTCCTCTGCCTGAGCTGCGTTCATCATGTTAACCCTGACATGCTTGGGATTATGCTTGACCACTGCATTGCTGGCAGATCTCACTGGAGGAGGAGGCGGAAGGAGCCTCTGGTTGAAGCATTTGTTCGCATAGTGCCCTTTCTGCTGACACTTGTTGCAAGTAACCTTTGAGACCGGACAGTGATACGGAGCACTTGATCTCAGAGCATGAGACGGAGCTTTGCTCTGATAGCCTAGGTTGGGTGGGTGCTACGTCTCCGTCGTATCTACTTTTCCAAACACTTTTGCCCTTGTTTTGGACTCTAACTTGTATGATTTGAATGGAACTAACCCGGACTGACGCTGTTTTCAGCAGAATTGCCATGGTGTTGTTTTATGTGCAGAAAACAAAAGTTTTCGGAATGACCTGAAACTCCACGGAATATCTTAGAATAAATAATAAAAAATCCTCACCAAAGATGAAGACCAGGGGGCCCACACCCTGTCCACGAGGGTGGGGGGCGCCCCCCCCTGGGCGCGCCCCCTACCTCGTGGGCCCCCTGGTGGCCCTCCGACGCCAACTCCAACTCCATATATTGGCTTTCGAGGAGAAAAAAATCAGAGAGAAAGTTTCATCGCGTTTTACGATACGGAGCCGCCGCCAAGCCCTAATCTCTCTCGGGAGGGCTGATCTGGAGTCCGTTCGGGGCTCTGGAGAGGGGGATTTGTCGCCGTCATCATCATCAACCATCCTCCATCACCAATTTCATGATGCTCACCGCCATGCGTGAGTAATTGCATCGTAGGCTTGCTGGACGGTGATGGGTTGGATGAGATTTATCATGTAATCGAGTTAGTTTTGTTAGGGTTTGATCCCTAGTATCCACTATGTTATGAGATTGATGTTGCTATGACTTTGCTATGCTTAATGCTTGTCACTAGGGCCCGAGTGCCATGATTTCAGATCTGAACCTAATATGTTTTCATGAATATATGTGAGTTCTAGATCCTATCTTGCAAGTCTATAGTCACCTACTATGTGTTATGATCCGGCAACCCCGAAGTGACAATAATCGGGACCACTCTCGGTGATGACCATAGTTTGAGGAGTTCATGTATTCACTATGTGTTAATGCTTTGTTCCGGTTCTCTATTAAAAGGAGGCCTTAATATCCCTTAGTTTCCAATAGGACCCCGCTGCCATGGGAGGGTAGGACAAAAGATGTCATGCAAGTTCTTTTCCATAAGCACGTATGACTATTTACGGAATACAAGCCTACATTATATTGATGAACTGGAGCTAGTTCTGTGTCACCCTATGTTATGACTGTTACATGATGAACCACATCCGGCATAATTATCCATCATTGATCCGGTGCCTACGAGTTTTCCATATACTGGTTTACGCTTATTTACTTTTCCGTTGCTACTGTTACTATCACTACAAAAATACCAAAAACTTTACTTTTACTGTCTTTACTTTGTTACCGTTATCACCACTATCATATTACTTTGCTACTAAACACTTTGCTGCAGATACTAAGTTTTCAGGTGTGGTTGAATTGACAACTCAGCTGCTAATACTTGAGAATATTCTTTGGCTCCCCTTCTGTCGAATCAACAAATTTGGGTTGAATACTCTACCCTCGAAAACTGTTGCGATCCCCTATACTTGTGGGTTATCAAGACCTTTTTCTGGCGCCATTACCGGGGAGCATAGCTCTATTCTTTGAGTCACTTGGGATTTATATCTGCTGGACACTATGAAGAACTTGAAAGACGCTAAGACAAAATTTTATCCCTCAACTACGAGGGGAGGTAAGGAACTGCCATCTAGCTCTGCACTTGATTCACCTTCTGTTATGAGTAAGCTAGTGACACCTAAACCTACTACTGCTATGAATTCTGATATGTCGCATGTTATTGATGATGCCACTTCTGCTATGCATGATACTTATGATGAAACTACTTCTATGATTGATACTACTGTGCCACTTGGTGAATTTCTAGATGAGCAAATTTCTAAGTCTAGAGAAAGAGAAATTAGTGAACCTGAACACGATGATGTTAGTGATGCTGAACCTATGCCTATTATTCCTGAGGGTTATCTTTTTAATAATGAATCTTATGAAGCTATTCTTGCTTGTCCGGATAAACCTGAACGTAAGAGGTTACTAATTAAGTGGAGTAAGGAATCTTTTAGAGGTAGGATGAGACCCGACCCTGCTTTTGCTACTTCACCTATCTGTGTTCCTGATCAGGATTATTATGATATTACTGTTGATCCATATATAATTACTTTGGTTGAATCTGATCCTTTTTATGGCTATGAATCTGAAACTGTTGTGGCACATCTTCGTAAGTTAGATGAAATAGCTGCCCTGTTTACTAATAATCTGAGATCGCGCCACTTTTATATACTCAAAATATTTCCGTTCTCATTAAAGGGTGATGCTAAGAAATGGTTTAATTCTCTTGATCCTTCCTGTGTGCAAAGTCCCCAGGATATGATTTATTACTTCTCTGCTAAATATTTCCCTGCTCATAAGAAACAAGCTGCTTTGAGGGAAATATACAATTTTGTGCAAATTGAAGAACAGAGTCTCCCACAAGCTTGGGGGAGGCTTCTCAAGTTACTTAATGCTTTGCCTGATCATCCTCTTAAGAAACCTGAAATATTTGATATCTTTTATAATGGACTAACTGATGCTTCCAGAGATTACCTGGATAGTTGTGCTGGTTCTCTTTTCAGGGAAAGAACACCGGATGACGCTGAAATTTTCTTGAATAATATGTTGGCAAATGAAAATAATTGGGCACCTCCTGAGCCACCTCCCGAGCCAACTCCTGAGCCAGTTACTGAGCCTATTCCTAAACCAACTCCGAAGAAGAGAGGTGTTCTATTTCTCAGTCCTGAAGATATGCAAGGGGCAAAGAAATCTATGAAAGAAAAAGGTATTAAAGCTGAAGATGTTAAGAATTTACCTCCTATTGAAGAAATACATGGTATTAATTTACCGCCTGTTGAAGAAGTATATGATCTCAATTACTTATTTACTGAAGAACCTCCCGATATCCCGACACAGGTAGTAAAGGTAAATTCTCTCTATAGATATGATAAAGTTGAAGTCCCTCCTACTAAAATTGCTAGTCAGTGCTTGGATGAGTTTGATGGCTTTATGTTTAAGCAAGATGACTTTAATGCTTATTTTGGTAGACAATTAAAGCAGAATACCTTTATGATTAAATGCTTGAGTGATTATATGGATAATATTAGAGGTGAACTTAAACTTGTTAGCAAACATGCTTCTATGGTTACCACTCAAGTAGAACAAGTACTTAAAGCTCAGAAAGAAATGCTTGATGAAATGAATAGTAAGAAAAATGATTATGCTATTAGAGTGGCTACTAGAACTGGTAGAATGACTCAGGAACCTTTGTATCCTGAAGGCCACCCTAAGAGAATCGAGCAAGATTCTCAAAGAAATAATATTGATGCACCTAGTTCTTCTAAAAGAAGAAAAAGAAAAATGATATAACTGTGCAAACTTCTAGTGAACCTATTGCTGAACCACCTGATAATCCAAATGATATCTCTATGTCTGATGCTGAAACACAATCTGGTAGTGAACATGAACCTAGTGAAAATTTTAATGATGATGTTCATGATGATGCTCAACCTAGTAATGATAATGATGTAGAAGTTGAACCTGCTGTTGATCTTGATAACCCACAATCAAAGAATCAACGTTATGATAAAAGAGACTTCGTTGCAAGGAAACATGGTAAAGAAAGAGAACCATGGGTTCAGAAACCCATGCCTTTTCCTCCGAAACCATCCAAGAAAAAGGATGATGAGGATTTTGAGCGCTTTGCTGAAATGATTAGACCTATCTTTTTGCGTATGCGATTGACTGATGTGCTCAAAACAAATCCTTATGCTAAGTATATGAAGGATATCATTACTAATAAAAGAAAGATACCGGAGGCTGAAATTTCCACCATGCTTGCTAATTACACTTTTAAGGGTGGAATACCAAAGAAACTTGGAGATCCAGAAGTACCTACTATACCATGCTCCATTAAAAGAAATTATGTTAAAACTGCTTTATGTGATCTTGGAGCCGGTGTTAGTGTTATGCCTCTCTCTTTATATCGTAGACTTGACTTGAATAAGTTGACACCTACTGAAATATCTTTGCAAATGGCTGATAAATCAACTGCTATACCTGTCGGTATTTGTGAGGATGTACCTGTTGTGGTTGCAAACGTTACTATTTTAACGGACTTTGTTATTCTTGATATTCCCGAGGATGATAGTATGTCTATTATTCTTGGAAGACCTTTCCTTAATACTGCAGGGGCTGTTATTGATTGCAACAAAGGCAATGTCACTTTTCATGTTAATGGTAATGAGCATACGGTGCACTTTCCGAGGAAACAACCTCAAGTTTATAGTGTCAACTCTATTGGAAAAATTCCATCGATTATATTTGGAGGTTTTGAATTTCCTCTTCCTACTGTCAAAAAGAAATATGATATACTTATTGTTGGGGATGTCCATATCCCCGTTGAGGTAACATAGTGTTATTCGAAATTTCTCCGGTTCCATGATTATCGGAATGAGTTTGTTAACAAGACTTGATCAACCTTGTTAGTGGATTCTTTTTGATGAGCATGAGATGGATGAAACTAGAAGCACAACCTTCTGTACCCTCTTTATATTTTCTGTTCTTTAGTAGAAATAAAGTAAAATAGTATTTTTCTGTCTGTTTCCTGACTTATCCGTGCAATATAAAAATATCTCGAAAATAAAAGTCCTCAGAATGCCATGCCAATTTAATATGATTTTTTTGGGAATATTTAAGGATTTTTAGTGCAAAAATTACCGCGGGGGGAGCTGCCACCTGGTCACGAGGGTGGAGGGCGCGCCCTACCCCCCTGGGCGCGCCCCCTGCCTCGTGGGCCCATGGTGGCCCTCCTCCACTTATTCCTGCACCCATCTTCTTCCTCTGTCTCGCACAAACCCAAAAAACCAACTCAAGCTCGTGTTCCAGCAACTTTTGCTGCGATTTTCGATCTCCTTGCTCAAAGCACCTCTCGCAAAACTGCTGGGGAGATTGTTCCTTGGTATGTGACTCCTCCATTGGTCCAATTAGTTTTTGTGCTAGTGCTTTATTCATTGCAAATTTGTGCTGCATAGGTGACCATGTTCTTGATCTTGCATGTCAAATATATATGGTTCCAAGTAGTTCTAATGCTTGATATATGCTCTAGGCACTTGTATGAGTAGTTGCTATCAATCTTATTGAAGTTGGTTCACTTTGTTTGAAGTTACTAAAAATTTCAGATTGTTTCAGAAATAATGAAGAGACTTTTGAGAGGCTCGTCGAGCCGAAGTTCTAAGGAGAAACAAAAGGAAGAAGAACAGAAGCCCAAATTTAATCTGCCTCGTATCGTGGAGGTCCGGCCGTGTGAATGGCCTTCCGATGACTTCTTGAGGAGTGCCGGGATTTATGAAGATTTCTATCTATTGATTGAGAACGCCGGCCTCACCAACTTCCTCCGCGACCAACGTCATCAGTATCTCTTACTCACAAATACTTTTGTGCAGAACTTCTACTTTTTCCCTAAGAAATCACCTCCAACAGTAGAGTTCCATTTATATGATGTTGCTAGGGAGATGACATTAGCTGCATTTTGCGAGGTTTGCAAAATACCTTTCGAGGGTTCTTTAGATGAACCACACCGTAATGAAGTGGAAGCTTATATTAACACTATCACTGTGGGAGAAACTAGGAAGGTTTCTGATGCAAGAATTACTAGCATACATTTCCCTGTTTACGCTACTTTGCCTTATTTGCTAGTCGTTTCTTGATTGGTCGCGGGAACTGTGGGAACCTTAGTATTCCTGATATTATTATTTTGCTCCATGGTTTATACCACAATAACTCTGTTAGTATGGGTGGAATTGTTGCTAGACGGTTGAGTATGAACCGTACTAAGGGCCCCATCTTTGGAGGCATTTATGCTTCACGCCTAGCTGAACATTTTGAAATACCTATTAGGCATGAGGAGAAAGAAGAAACAGCGTTGCCCCGTGCTTATTTAGATTATAAGAGTATGGTAGCGCATGATTTTCTTGTTAAGAATCGCAAAAGGGCGCTTAAATATAAATTGTACTTTGATAAACATCACCCTGAGACTATTACTTTGCCTGCTCCCTCTTTGTTTAACTTGTCTGCAGGTACTTACATTGTTCCATGGGCGGTTGTTCAAGCCTATCGGAATCCAGCACGAGCCTTGGAACTGGAGCCTCCACGAATGTCTGTTTATTCTTGGGATCCTGAGGCGGTTGCCAGCTAGTGGCAGTCAGAGTCCTCTTCATCACATTATGATCCCAACTATTCTTCATCGCAATACGACCCCAGCTTCACCTACGGATATCAGCCAGGTTATCCCTGGCAATAGACCAACTTAGGCCAAAAGCCTAAGCTTGGGGGAGTACGTATTCCCCACCGACATTACATTCATGTTCACACTCATTGCTAGATGTCGATGCTCATACTCTTTCATTGTAATATCCATGTTAGATTAAATTTATTTTTCTAGCTTTCTTCTTGTGTGTTTGATAAACCTTAAGAAAAAAACAAAAAAATTAGTGTTAGTCTACTTTCCATGCTTGTAGTAGAATTAAAAAGAAAACCCAAAAATATTTCCCGTCCTTCTTTTGCTTGTTGGGAGCTTTCCCGTGTAAATAGTTTTTATTTTTTATTTTCCTTTCTTTGGGGGTCGAGAAGACTATATTGAAAATGCTTAGTGGCTCTTATATGCATGATTGTTTATTTAACTTAGAGCCCATATTACTTGTCTTCTCTCTTGAGTTGAATGCTTGCAGATTCCAGCTTAGTCCAATGCACGTGCACTCTTATTATTATACACACCGTTCGGTCGTGCAAGTGAAAGGCAATAATGATGATATATGATGGACTCATTGGGATGAGAAAAGCTGGTATGAACTCGACCTCTCTTGTTTTTGTAAATATGATGATTCATCGTTCCTGATTCAGCTATTATGAAGTAAACATATTTGCAATGACATTTAGAGATTATAGTTGCTTGTGCCATGCTTGATTAGCTATGAGTTATAATGGTTAACCTTGTGTGCCAACATGCTATTGAGATGATTATGATGTGGTATGATAGGATGGTATCCTCCTTTAAATGAATTGAGTGACTCGACTTGGCACATGTTCACGCATGTAGTTGAATCAAATCAACATAGCCTTCATGATATTTATGTTCATGGTGGATTATATCCTACTCATGCTTATATTCGGTGTGAATTAATTTTAATGCATGTTTACGACTGTTGTCGCTCTCTCAGTTGGTCGCTTCCCAGTCTTTTGCTAGCCTTCACCTGTACTAAGCGGGAATACTGCTTGTGCATCCAAACTCCTTAAACCCCAAAGTTGTTCCATATGAGTCCACTATACCTTCCTATATGCGGTATCTACCTGCCGTTCCAAGTAAATTTGTATGTGCCAAACTCCAAACCTTCCAATGAAATTCTGTTTTGTATGCTCGAGCAGCTCATGTGCAACTATGGCTGCCTATATCTTCCATGTTAGGTGGGTTATTCTCAAGAGGAGTGGACTCCGCTCCTCATTCACGAGAAAGGGCCGGTAACCGGGATGCCCAGTCCCATGACCCAAAAAGATCAAAGCAAATCAAAATAATTAAACAAAACTCCCCCTGGGACCCGTTAAATGTTGGAGGCACTCGTTGTTTCGAGCAAGCCATGGATTGATGCTTGTGGAGGAGGGGGGTATAAACCTTTACCATTCTGTTTGGGAACTGCCTATAATGCATGTAGTATGGAAGATACAGCCATCTCATAGTTGTTACGTTGATAGTGAAAGTATGCCGCTCAAAATATTATTTATCTCTATTTCAAAAATCGAGCTCTGGCACCTCTACAAATCCCTGTTTCGCTCTGCGAAGGGCCTATCAATTTACTTTTATGTTGAGTCATCACCCTTCTCATTAAAAAGCACCCGCTGGAGAGCACACTATCGTTTGCATTCATTATGATTGGTTTATATTGGGTATGACTTGACTGGATCTCTTTTGCCATGAATTACAATGTTTAGTCAGTCCTTGATCTTTAAAGGTGCTCTGCATTTATGTTTTGCGGTCTCAGAAAGGGCTAGCGAGATACCATTTTGTTATATCATGTTATGATTATTTTGAGAAAGTGTTGTCATCCGAGTTTTATTATTATGGCTCGCTAGCTGATTATGCTATTGATATGAGTAATTGTGAGACCTACGTGTTATTGTGAGTATGGTTAGTTAATAATAATTGCTAAAACTTGAATGCTGGCTTTTCATGTTCACAACAACAAGAGCAAACAGAGTTTGTAAAAGTTTTTCTTTTTCTCTTTCAGTTTGTCAACTGAATTGCTTGAGGACAAGCAAGGGTTTAATCTTGGGGGAGTTGATACGTCTCCGTCGTATCTACTTTTCCAAACACTTTTTCCCTTGTTTTGGACTCTAACTTGTATGATTTGAATGGAACTAACCCAGACTGACGCTGTTTTCAGCAGAATTGCCATGGTGTTGTTTTATGTGCAGAAAACAAAAGTTCTCGGAATGACCTGAAACTCCACGGAATATCTTAGAATAAATAATAAAAAATCCTCGCCAAAGATGAAGACCAGGGGGCCCACACCCTGTCCACGAGGGTGGGGGCGCCCCCCCCTGGGCGCGCCCCCCTACCTCGTGGGCCCCCTGGTGGCCCTCCGACGCCAACTCCAACTCCATATATTGGCTTTCGAGGAGAAAAAAATCAGAGAGAAAGTTCCATCATGTTTTACGATACGGAGCCGCCGCCAAGCCCTAATCTCTCTCGGGAGGGCTGATCTGGAGTCCGTTCGGGGCTCCGGAGAGGGGGATTCGTCGCCGTCGTCATCATCAACCATCCTCCATCACCAATTTCATGATGCTCACCGCCGTGCGTGAGTAATTGCATTGTAGGCTTGCTGGATGGTGATGGGTTGGATGAGATTTATCATGTAATCGAGTTAGTTTTGTTAGGGTTTGATCCCTAGTATCCACTATGTTCTGAGATTGATGTTGCTATGACTTTGCTATGCTTAATGCTTGTCACTAGGGCCCGAGTGCCATGATTTCAGATCTGAACCTAATATGTTTTCATGAATATATGTGAGTTCTAGATCCTATCTTGCAAGTCTATAGTCACCTACTATGTGTTATGATCCGGCAACCCCGAAGTGACAATAATCGGGACCACTCCTGGTGATGACCATAGTTTGAGGAGTTCATGTATTCACTATGTGTTAATGCTTTGTTCCGGTTCTCTATCAAAAGGAGGCCTTAATATCCCTTAGTTTCCAATAGGACCCCGCTGCCACGGGAGGGTAGGATAAAAGATGTCATGCAAGTTCTTTTCCATAAGCACGTATGACTATTTACGGAATACATGCCTACATTATATTGATGAACTGGAGCTAGTTCTGTGTCACCCTATGTTATGACTGTTACATGATGAACCACATCCGGCATAATTATCCATCATTGATCCGGTGCCTACGAGTTTTCCATATACTGGTTTACGCTTATTTACTTTTCCGTTGCTACTGTTACAATCACTACAAAAATACCAAAAACTTTACTTTTGCTGTCTTTACTTTGTTACCGTTATCACCACTATCATATTACTTTGCTACTAAACACTTTGCTGCAGATACTAAGTTTCCAGGTGTGGTTGAATTGACAACTCAGCTGCTAATACTTGAGAATATTCTTTGGCTCCCCTTGTGTCGAATCAACAAATTTGGGTTGAATACTCTACCCTCGAAAACTGTTGCGATCCCCTATACTTGTGGGTTATCAGTGGGTGGGAAGATCCATTGCCACCTTTGCTCTTCTGCTGATAAGGCTGACGGAACGGAGGAGGAGGAGGCAACTAGAACTTTTGCTGCTTAGCTGCCACTTGAGTTGAAGAAGAAGAAGGAGTTGCATCCCTGACTCTCTTCTTAGAAGCATCGCACTTGAGCTGAGCAGCTTCTTGCTTTAGTGCCATGTTGTAGAAATCATCATACTTGGTCGGCTCAAAAAGCACGAGAGCTAGTTGTAGATCTTCTCTGAGGCCACCTCTGAATTGATAAATCATGCTCTTCTCATCAGGGACATCTTGTTTGGCGAATAGGATGTTGTATTGGTAAACAGACAAGCTGCCTTGCTTCAGATTGCGGAACTCCTCGCGCTTACTCTCAGCAAAACTTTGAGGAATGTGGTGAGCTTTGAAGTCTCGGCGGAAATCATCCCAGGTAATCACACGACCTCCTCTGGAATCTTTGTATTGTTGATACCACTCAGTAGCTTGGTCTTTGAGTTGGAACGAAGCAAACTTGACAAAGTCCTCAGGCCTGACGTTGCTACACTCAAAATGTTTGCAGATATCCACGAGCCAATCGTCAGCGTCTGTGGCCTCGACACAGTTTCTGAAGGACTTCGGCTGGTTTGCGAGGAACTAGTTGAGGGTAGCAAATTGAGCTTGATTGTTGCCTTGGCCTTGATTTCCTTGGTTGCGCTCTTGCAAGAGTTGCAAAAGCATCTGCGTGTTGGCGTTGGTGGTGGCCATGACAGCTTGCCATGCCTCCGGAGGTGGAGGAGGTGGCGGAGGTTCCGGATTCTGACGCGTTGGAGGAGCCATCCTGAAGAGGTTGACATCCGTTAGCATCATGAAAGACATATATTCAAGCTGAATCAATGGACCGAAATTGCAACATATAGCCTTAACATTCGAACAAGGATGAACAAATGAATACCAAAGTAAATGATCACACTTCCATAAAGTTGAGAAGCCACTTAAATAAAGATAGATGAATAAACAAACAAGGTACGTATATGAACAAATAATTGGTAAGGATTACCCAATCACAAACCAAATATCTGCGGGAAGAAATACTAGAGCTACATGAATTCCCACCTATGAAACTCTCGAAACTTTCCGGTTATGCAATCAGGTGTTGGGGGTACTAGGGAAGCATAATATCTCACCCAAAACTAGCAAATCCTACATCCAGCTGTATCCATCCTTCAACACATAACCAAGAAACCCTCGAAAATCATTTACCTCAACCTTCGAAAAGCATCCGTTATACGAGTTATGGCAATACTCCCGAACTCCCGCCCCAGTACTGGGTGGCGTCATGGTTATCTCACCAACAACTGCATAAAGGAGATTTTCGATGTCGGCGAACTCAGGTATTCCAGAATTGCAACGATAAAATTGTGACGACAACACCTCAGAGCTCAACTCCCCGGGACACTGCCACAACCCCTAAATGTCAGGAGGCACCAAGAACAATGTTCTCGTCACAAAACCATCGAAACGATTCCAAGATACCCACGTGATCCTAAAAAGAAAATTCATGAAATTTGAGAAGAGAAGAGTCAAAACTCTACGTCAGGATGCCTCACCAGAGCGACGAAGGGACTGAGGAGTAAAAAGAATCCTACTCTCCGATATATATAATCCTATAAGACTCAAAACATTTTTCTAGACTCAACAACGTCAGCGATTCGATCATGCAGGGGGCTCCTAAGTCGGGGAAGGCTCTGATTACTAACTTGTAACACCCACGATGCGGCTATATCTCCCACGTGTCGGAGCATGACTTAGAGGCATAACCGCATAGTAGGCATGTCGCAAGAGGGGTAATCTTTACACATCCCATGTACTGAATAAGAAAGGGATAAAGAGCTGGCTTACAATCACCACTTCACACAATACATAAATATAGCTTTACATCAGCCAGAGTACAATCAAGGTCCGACTATGGAACCAAAATAAAGACAACCCCAAATGCATAGATCCCCGATCGTCCAAACTGGGCTCCACTACTGATCGTCCGAAAAGGAAACATAGTAACGTCTAGAATCCTTGTCGAACTCCCACTTGAGTTCGGTCGCGTCCCCTGTACTGGCATCATCGGCACCTGCATCTGGCGTTTGGAAGTAATCTGTGAGTCACGGGGACTCAGCAATCTCACACCCTCACGATCAAGACTATTTAAGCTTAAGGGTAGGAAAAGGTAGTGAGGTGGAGCTGCAGCAACCACTAGCATATATGGTGGCTAACTTGTGCAAATGAGAGCGAGAAGAGAACCAAAGCACGGTCGAGAAGCTATAATGATCAAAAAGTGATCCTGAAACTACTTACGTTCAAGCATAACACGAGACCGTGTTCTCTTCCGGGACTCCGCCGAAAAGAGACCATCACGGCTACACACACTGTTGATTCATTTTAATTAAGTTAAGTGTCAGGTTTTCTACAACCGGATATTAACAAATTTCCATCTGCCCATAACTGCGGGCACGGCTTTCGAAAGTTCAAAACCCTACAGGGGTTTCCCAACTTAGCCCATCACAAGCTCTCATGGTCAATGAAGGATATTCCTTCTCCCAGGAAGACCCGATCAGATTCGGAATCCCGGTTACAAGACATTTCGACAATGGTAAAACAAGACCAGCAAAGCCACCCGATGTGCCGACAAATCCTGATAGGAGTCGAATGTATCTCGTTCTCAGGGCACACCGAATGAGCGCTCCGTACAACTAAAACCAAACCTCAAGTTTCCCCGAGGGGGCGCTGCAAAGGACTCTAGTTTGGACCAACACTCAGAGGAGCACTGGCCCGGTGGTTTAAAATAAAGATGACCCTTGAGTCCGCGGAACCCAAGGGAAAAATGCTTAGGTGGCAAATGGTAAAACTAAGGGTGGGCCTTGCTGGAGGAGTTTTATTCAAGGCGAACTGTCAAGGGGTTCCCATTATAACCCAACCGCGTAAGGAACGCAAAATCAAGGAACATAACACCGGTATGACGGAAACTAGGGTGGGAAGAGTGGAACAAAACACCGGGCATAAGGCCGAGCCTTCCACCCTTTACCAAGTATATAGATGCATTAAAGTAAACAAGATATAATAATGATATCCCAACAATAATCATGTTCCCACAAGGAACAAACTCCATCTTCACCTGCAACTAGCAACGCTATAAGAGGGGCTGAGCAAAGCCGTAACATAGCCAAACAACGGTTTGCTAGGACAAGGTGGGTTAGAGGTTTGACATGGCAATATGGGAGACATGATATATCAAGTGGTGGTGTCGTGGAAACGTCACGGCAGATGTCCTAGTGTGAGGACTTAGTCGTGAGGCCAACGCATCTATGTGGTAGCTTGAAGGGGTTAATTAGAATCGAGAGCCGCGACACGCAAGACGAAGATTTAGACAGCTTCAGGCCCTGGGAAACATCATCCGGTAACAACCCTACATGTTGTTTGTGGCTAGGTCTCATTATCATCATGAGGGAGTCGTCGTAACTCCGTCTCTCCTAGTTGTGTCTAGACTTAATGATTATTCAACCTCTCCTCTTAGGGTGCCCTGCCCCTCCTTATATATGTTGAAGGGGCGGGTTACATGTAGAGTCCAACTTGGACTTAAGACTTAACTATTCTGTTTTCTCTCCATGGGCTTCTCTCCATGGGCTTTCTTTAACGTTTCGGGCTTCTTAACTGGTAACCTACAATCTGGCTTACCATCTGGCTTAACTGTCCGGCTTAACTATCTGGCTTAATTGTCCGGCTTAACTATCCAGCTTAACTGTCTAACTTAACTGTCTGCTTAACTATCTGGCTCATATGACTGTGTCTGCCAGGTTATATGACTGTATCTGCCGGGTTACATGACTGTGTCTGCCGGGTTACATGACTGTGTCTACCGGCTTATCCTCCTTAACTGTTCCCGCTGGCTTAACCTCTGGTGTAAACAATCTGCTGGCTTACCAATGAAATACCAAGTCCTAGCCGGATCATATCTCCGGCCGGGTCATACCGCGGGGTATATCCCCGACATTAGCCCCTAGTTTAATTTGGATTTATCCATGTTAAACTGATCCTGTAAACAAAACACAAGAACAATTTTAACATGTTATGCTCCAGGTTAAATATTCTTGTAAGCCGGCACCCAAACATCCTTAAGTCCTTGTCATTTCCTTCTTCCAGAAAATCCGGGTCAATAAGTCAATTTCATAATCAATTTGCTGACGTTGGTTTCTCACAGAGAAAAACTGAAGAATAATTCATTTGACTCAGCTCCCAATGCTTAAAAATATTGGTCTTTGAAATACTCATGTGACCTTCAACCGGCTTAAAGATGAAAAACTTGTCAGGTTATAAATAGATAATGCTGAGTTATAATTGTTGCAGGCACCCGGTCAATCTGGTTTACTCAAAACTGAGAATTTGAAGATTTTTCTCCCTTATATCCATATTACCTGTAGCCCCCAAGTCTTGAGTAGAAACAAAGTGGTGACTTAAGACTTGCTTCAACATAAATATTGCCACTTTGAAGAAATCCATATTGTTCATCTCAGTCACTAGTAAAGACTAAATACTCCATATATGTAGCCCCCAAGTGCCGGGTTGTCATGCTTGCAGCAACCTGGGACTTGTAATTGCCTTATATTCATAAAAACTTCAACAAGGTGTAGCCCCCAAGGGCCGGCTGAGTAAGATAATATTGAGCTGGGACTTTATATATACTTCTTTGAAAAGAACATCATATGATGTAACCCCCATCATGGGGCTTGAACCCACGTCCACAAGGTTAAGAGCTTTGTGCTTTACCAACTGAGCAGTGGACCCTTCAATATAATGGAATAAAACTTGTGTAGCTTGAATTGTTGACAGGAGCAATTGGTAGCCCCAAAGGGCCGGCTCATTACAATGTGATGAGTCGGGTCTTCAATAAGGCCAGTTAAAATGTCTTTGCATTAGCCCCCAAGTGCCATGGTGCATGCTGGCAGTGACATGGGACTTGCATATTTGATGTAATCTCAATTTGAATAATGTAGCCCCCAAGTGCCGGGTCATAAGCCTGCAGCGACTCGGGACTATTCCCTTCATTGTAAAAATAAATCATGTCCATTAATAAAATAATAACCATTGCGCTGAAGCGACTTTGAAGACCTCCATCATAATATTGGCTATTGATAACCATAATAAAATCCAGCCATGTTGGCTATTAAAGATTTGAATAATATAATCCGGTTTGGAAAACCAGTTCCTGTGATATTGAATCATATTGTCGGTTCAGGATACCTGTGCAGTAAGGGTGATAACTCAATCTTCAGAAGCCAAAACTTCCAAATGTTTATGATTGTCATATATGGCGACTTATCATCCAAAGTCAAGCCGGGTTTAATCGAAACCACATATATGCTTCAGATATGAACAAAAAGGTCTCAAGACAAAACCAAAGATTGTTTTCCAAAAACTTAAGCCAAATAGAAAGAAAAATCGAGGCTTCTGATTCGAATACGATCAGTAAACCGCTCCAAAGGGGTTAAGCTAGGATTCGAATACGATCATGTAGCCCCTAGTGGCTTTGGCGTTATGCCGATCAAGAGGGTACCGACAGCTGTGTTCTCTTTGGTTCGAATACGACCTATGTTTGAACAGGAAGCCCCCAAATGACCTTGAGAGGTTTTTAACGACCCTGATTTGAATACGATCCAAGTCGGACCCAAAAGGGGTTAAGCTATGATTCGAATACGATCAAGAAGCCCCCTAGTGAGTTTGGCATTGTGCCGATCAAGAGGGTACCGACAGCTATGTTCTCTTTGGTTCGAATACGACCTATGTTTGAACAGGAAGCCCCCAAATGACATGTAACTGTGGCTATGAGCCGGATCAAAGGGTAATCATAGCTTAGCTCAATAGGCCGGAAGCCCCCAAGTGATATATTTCTGAGCTGTGCTCGCCGGGTGCCTATGTTTGAGTTGTGTTGTGCAACAAACTCTCTTTGGTCCTTATAATTTTTTTCTGAAAACTCAAACTTGCAAGAGATGAATTTTTTTTAAATCGGAATTTCAAACCGGATATTGAGAGCTTCAAAGCTTTGTGGGAGATAGGTTTACCTTGAGCCGGATTTTAAACCAGTATTCTTCATGTTGAGCCGGATATTTTCTGACGGCCTTTAAATTCTTTTCACCAATATGGCGGTGGCCTCCAGGACCGGGTTATCTTCCCTCCAATGACCCAGGGTCTTGAATCTCACAATATTTGCTAAGTCATGACATCATAGCCACCGAGTCTTAAGACTGCTCGAGGAGTTGGTTTGAGACTCCATGCTTGACCATGATATGACCAGTGGATTGCTAGAATATGTCAAATCTCGGCGGGTTATAATTGACCCTGTCCATTGACCCGTCTGGTGTAGGTAAGGGCCATAGCGTGATGGCCACTTTTGTAATGGTGAATTTCTGCATAAGAAACCGCACAAATAGGAGTAATTGTTCTCGAAGAAAGTAAAGTGTATCAATAAAAAATTGATAGGGTGGATTTCACCTGATATGTTTGATTGAAAATTATCAACCGTAGGGTTGCAGCAATGATGACAGAGGTGCCGGCTTAAAGTGCAGCACCAGGCGGCTCAGCAGTTATCCTCCGAGTCATGTTAACCAAACCACATCACTCTTCAGCAGTTTTTTTTACACAAACACAAATGCTAGTACTGGATAATGGCGGACGTAGTCAGACGAATGTCTAACTCAGCTGATCTGATGTACTTATAGCACCCCGTGGTCTCCTTTTCTTTTTCTTGATTTCCACGTGGGTAGAAAGACTGCATGTAGACTTGTCTTTTTCTTTTCTTTGAATAATGATTGTCCGGGAGTACCCCGCTGTGTCAACCTCTCCCCCTTTTTTATTCAGCCCCCTTTCTTTCTTTCTTCAGGCACCCTGCTTGCAGAATAACGCGGAGGAGCGCAGCGGCTCAGAGGAAAAATCGAGCGAGGGGGACGGGAGTGGCGGCTCGGGGGCGCCGGCGGGTTACGACCTCAAAGGCTTCAAGTGAAAAGCGGCTCGGTGTCGCGAAGGACCGGCGCTGGCAGGGCACCCGGCAAGGCTAGGAAAAATCTCTCAACGGCAGCACCGGCTCAAGGCGGCGATTTGCAGCCCGAGTCGCGGCGTCTCAAAGGCAGGTCCACTTGAGGCCGCGGGGTGAGCTGCAGGGTGGTCGCGGCAAGCCGGCTGTCGAGGCGTTGTTGCGCGGGCCGTTCGGAGATGAGGGCGCATGGCCGATTTGAAGGCAACTTTGGCGGGTTGAAGCAGTCCCGCAATAGCTTGACGGAGGTGGGCAAGCCAGCAGCGGCTTGCGGTCGAGGCCGCACTAGGCAGGCCGTAGTGGCTGCTCAAGGTCGGAGCGACTTTGACGCGGTTGTTTAGGGGTGATTTGTAGACGATGCCGTGACGGCTTGTAGTGGCGGTTCAAGGCCGCAGTGGTGCTTGCTGAGACCCGGCAGGCGGGTCACGGGTGTGGGTTGGAGAGTCACAGCGGCGACTTTGCAACAGAGGCCACGCGGCAGCTGAGGCGACGCACAGGTCGGGCCACGGCGGCTCCAAGTGGTGGTGCTTGCGGCTCGGAGCAGAGGTGAGGCTGCTCGTCTGTGAGGGTGACTCGGCGGTGGCAAGGGTGAGGCCTGGCGTGGATGGAAACGACCCAGATGGCGGTTCGGGGGGCGAGGCGCGGCAGCTGGAGCGCGCGGAGGGAGCGGCGCGGTGAGGCGTCTCAATGGAGGTGAGCAAGGGTGCGAGCGCGGGACGGCCGACAGCTTTGGAGGCAGGGTGCAGGGCTGACGTTTCAGAGCAGCCGGGCGGCTCAAAGTGGTGGCGAGGCCATTCGGCGACAGAGTCGGGCTTGACGTCGCACCAGCGGGTCAGCGGCGGAGGTCCCTCGCGAGGCGGACTGGCAATGCCTGGTGTGGTTGGTTCAGAAACGTCGGACCCCGACTATTCGACGTCCAGGGTGGGTCGGAAACCGGCCATCAGGGCGGCTTAAAGCAGCGGAGACGGGCAGCCTGCGGAGGCGAGGTGAGGCCATGGTCACAGAGATAGACGGTTCGCGATTCGGCAGGGCGGCTCGAGCAGACTGGCGCCGGGGTTGGCTCAACATGGCACGCTCGTCGTAAGGCCAAGGTGGGGCCTGGTTGATGAAGGCGGTTCGCGGCTCGGCCACGGCCGGGGCGGACCTGCTCGATGCAGCAGAGTCGGGGGCAACGCCAAACCGCGGCGGTGGCGGCTCATCGACGGAAACCGGGACAGAGGTGGCCGGCTGTCGGAAACGGCTCAGAACTGAGATGAAGCTCCGGGACGGCGGTGTCGGCTCGTGGATGAGGTTGCTCAGGGCCGATTCAACACAGCGATCCACAGCGTTGAAGTGCGACGGCGGCGGTGGTGTGAGACCAGCACCTCGCAAGCGGGGCTCGAGAGATAGAGCAAGGCACGGTGCTGGTCCGGCTTGATGTGGAGACGCGCCGCAAGCAAGGAACAGCCGCTGCTCAAGGTGAAACATGCAAGGCTCTTGAGCACTTACGGAATTGAAGTCAGATTCCGTGGAAGTCCCTGTTGAGCAAGGTCACGAAGTCGTGTGCACACGAGAGAGACTCGGCGGCTCGAAGACAGGATGTCGCGACTTGAGAGCGTAAGCGGGCCGCTCTGTAAGGCCGCAAGATGGCCGGCTCACAGTGCGGCAATGGGTTGCTAGAAGTGGCGACGGCTTAGGCAAGCCACATGGAGGTGCAGCAGAGGAGTCCGGCTCAGTGCGGCCATGATAGAGGAACCGATTCAGGGCATGGCGCAGAGGCGGTCGGCAGCATCCGGCGACTCATCATGCGGTAGCTGAGGCGGCCTGCGGCAGCGAGATCCGGCAGGGGCACCGCGACGTGACGAAGCCGGCGGGCGGTTCAACGCAGCAAGGAGACGACTCGGTAGGGCCGGCCCGGAACTGGCTACGGAGGACGTAGCGGATGCGGAGTCCGGTGGCCTTGATTTTGAGGCGGAGACAAAATCCGGTGATTGGGTTGGCGCAGCTGCCGCTGCGGAGGCCCGCGACGAGGTAGAGCAAGGTGGCTTGCAGCCGACTCGGGGCATCTCTCGGTCACCGGGATGGAGGCGAAATCCGGCGGGCTGAGGAAGTGGAGCCGAGAGGCGGAACGAGGTAACCCGAATCACGGCTGGCCTCCGTCCAGCACATGAGAAGCACTAGTTATATTAGTACTTTGATTTAAGAAGCGATTTAGAACTTCCTGTGGTAGCTGGCGGTGACTTGCAATTTGACCACTTGCCAGGCTACGAGGCGGCGGCTCACGTCATGACACAGTGGTCGGGGCGGAGAAAACGGCGGCTCAAGTCCGGCCTGAAACTGGTAGGGGCCGGCCCCCGGGATGTTTTGACGATGAAGATGAAGGCGAAGTCGTGGTTTGGGTCAAGGCCGCGGGCGACCATGCGATGACTCGGAGATGTCGTCAGGTCGAGGCGGCTCACACTGGCAGCGGCGGCTCACGAAGCGTAGAGGCGGAGATCTGACTTGAGGCCTCTTCAGACTTGGTCAACCAAACAATAGCCTCCGTAGGAACTGACTCGGTGAACCAACGCCAAACAAACAGAGACTCCCCCCACACGAGTTACAGGTAGAGATTTAACCCGCCAGCGAAATAGGCTATATCGGAAAAAGCCAGTGGTGGCAACTTTTGATTTGACCGCTTGCTTAGACCAGCCACGGTTTTGATTTTTCTTGAACTCAATCTCGTGGTGCTAGCTCCCAAAATTTACCAGCGAACTTAATTAACCCAGCCATGGCCCGGACTTGACTCAAACTTCTGATGAAAACCTTTTTGATCTTCAGCTGATAAAAATGGAGCCAACCTAGATTCTTTCCGGATTGGCTCTCCTTAACGGAAGAGTTGTGAACGTCTCGATTTCTGAGAGATTCCTCCAAGAACTCAACACCATTGTGCGCAGGCCCCATGGTGGGCGCCAACTTTCGTGAAAACGTCACGGTGGATGTCCTAGTATGAGGACTTAGTCGTGTGGCCAACGCATCTATGCGGTAGCTTGAAGGGGTTAATCGGAATCGAGAGACGCGACACGCAAGACGAAGATTTAGACAGCTTCGGGCCCCGAGAAACATCATCCAGTACCAACCCTACATGTTGTTTGTGGCTAGGTCTCATTATCATCATGAGGGAGTCGTCGTAACTCCGGCTCTCCTAATTGTGTCTAGACTTAATGATTATTCAACCTCTCCTCTTGGGGTGCCCTGCCCCTCCTTATATATGTTGAAGGGGTGGGTTACATGTAGAGTCCAACTCGGACTTAAGACTTAACTATTCTGTTTTCTCTCCATGGGCTTCTCTCCATGGGCTTTTTTTAACGTTTCGGGCTTCTTAACTGTTAACCTACAATCTGGCTTACCATCTGACTTAACTGTCCGGCTTAACTGTCTGGCTTAACTGTCCGGCTTAACTGTCTAGCTTAACTGTCTAATTTAACTGTCTTCTTAACTATCTGGCTCATATGACTGTGTCTGCCGGGTTATATGACTGTGTCTGCCGGATTACATGACTGTGTCTGCCGGCTTATCCTGCTTAACTGTTCCCGCTGGCTTAACCTCTGGTTTGAACAATCCGCCGGCTTACCAATGAAATACCAAGTCCTAGCCGGGTCATACCGCGGGGTATATCCCCGATAGGTGGGTATCGCGGCATAGCAATAGAGCGAGCAACTAGCAAGTAAAGATAGAAGTGATTTCAAGGGTATGGTCATCTTGCCTGCAAAGTTCTCCGAGTTGACGTAAGCTTGATCCTCGTAAGCGTACTCAACGGGTTCCTCGATCACGTAATCGTCTCCCGGCTCTACCCAAAGCAAGAACACAAGCAAAGGAAACAACAATCAACCACGGTGCAATGCGCAAGTAACATGATGCAAAACATGGCATGCTATGCGGAATGTGATATGCAATGCATATGCGTGCTACGGAAGGAAAAGATTGAACCAGGCATCAACTTGGCAAACCAAGTGTGCCGCTAGAAAGATGAGTTGATTTTGGTCGAAATCAATATAAAGATCACCAGAATCGGATGCATGGTTTGCAAATGGCAAGCCAAAACAATAATGGCACAATTCTGCGATTTACAGCATGATGCCATCTAGAATGCAACAAGAAACTAAGCTATTGCACTCCAACATAGCAACAAAGCACATGACAGTGATATACTTAAGATGCTTGACAAAAGATGAGCACTGAGCTACGGCTAAATCACACAAGAGCAGGTTCAAACAAGCATGGCAAAAGTGCAAAAGATATCAGCATCACAGACTTAGTGAAAATACTAACATGTCAGGATTTAACATCAGGAAGCAATGTTTAGAGCAAGATAATAACATGCTACATGAACAGAACATAGCAAAACAAGGCATGGCATGAATCTACTCAAAGCATATAACAAAATTACCTTACTAACCATAAGCCAAAAGGATCAGAAGATATGATGGCACCCATATAAACATAGCAAGTTCCGTTAACAGATTCAGACTTAGCAGAAAACTGGACATGGCAAAAACAGAGTTATGAAGGCATGTTTGCGAGCTCAATTCACTCATCACAAGGCATTGCATGACAAGCTAAGCATACTACCAGCGACAACATGATCATGAAGCCAAGCAAAGCAAGAACAAGCTCGTAGCATGCATGGATCAACTACAACAAGCTTGGCAAAATTGATTAACACGTAAACAATCTACCAGGAACATTTTATAGCAAAAGTAGAGCAAGATTGAGTCATTCTAGGGCACTCCAAAAATGCAAATAGGGGCATGGATGGATAGAGCACAACCATATGCCCGAATCATCCTTACTGAACATACTCAAAAGAAGCATGGATATCTCTGTAGCAACATGAATACATGCCATAAAAATAACAGCAGGGAAATGACTTAATGAAATTCTAAGTCCCTGAAATCAGCAATATCACGAGAGCTACTTTGCATGCATGTCCTAGTCACCACATTGATCACAAAAATACATGGCATACACCCCTGTAAAGATGGCATGGCATAGCCCAAAACACATGTAGAGCTCATGCCCATATGCAGCACACAATAATCATGGCAAAAATGAGAAATACTCAAGATCTGTTAAGAATCAGCACCTAACATTTTATAGCACTCTTGCATCAACAATTTGGTCGTCAAGATGGACTCAAACAAGCATGTCACAATGGAACAAAATGAAGAGCACATCCTGATGAACATTTTGATATATTATGCGCAAGAAACGGAGCTACGATGACAGAGTTATGATGCGATGAACATGGGCTCAAAATACTGCAGAAAATGAGGAAAAAGATAGGTCAACCCTAGGGTTTCCAGATCTGGATCGGCGCGCGAACCGAGGATCAACGGAATCGGCTGGAGTTCGTCGGAGTAGGTCGCGGTGGCCGGAGGAGGGACGGGGAGGCCGGATCTGGCCGCGGTTCGCCGGATCCGGACGCGGCTGCGGCTCCGGTTGCCGGAGTGGAGTGGGGCGGAGGCGGCGACCTGCGGTGAAGGGCGGCGCGGCGAAGGGCGGCGCGCTCGGGCGCAGTTGGCGGCGGCGAGCGGCGACCCTTGCCGGGAGGGCCGCGGTCGGGCCCCGCAGGCCGGCGCGGTGGGAGGCGGCGGTGCACCACGTGGTGGGCGCTGGTTGGCCGCGGGCGGCGACGCGGGCGTGTCCGGCGGGAGCAGAGAGGATGAAACTTAGGGTTTTTTTGGACTGTGGGATTTCGGGGAAGGCATCAATTTATAGGTAGAGGGAGCTAGGAGAGTCCAAATGAGGTGCGGTTTTCGGCCACGCGATCGTGATCGAACGGCCGAGATGATGGAGGGGGTTTGGATGGGTTATTGGGCCACTTTGGAGGGGTGTTGGGCTGCAACACACACTAGGCCGGTTCCCCGGTTAACTGTTGGAGTATCAAACAGGCTCCAAATGGCATGAAACTTGACAGGCGGTCTAACGGTGGTGTACCAAGGCCGCTTGGCAAATCTTGGTCCATTCCGAGAATGCTTAACACCCGCACACGAAAAGTGGTAAAAGGGGGGCGCCGGAGGACATAGGAGTGTCGGATTGCAAAACGGACAACGGGAAAAATGTTTGGATGCATGAGACGAACACGTATGCAAATGCGATGCACATGATGACATGATATGATATGCATGACATGAACAAAATGCAAACGAAGACAAAAACCCAACCACGAATCTCATAACTTAGTGCCGAAAAAGGCAAGAGTTGGAATACAAATATGGTAAGTTACATCCGGGGTGTTACAACACTCCACCACTACGAAAGGATCTCGTCCCGAGATCTAGGGCTGAAAGAACTCCGGATATTCGGAACGGAGGTGGTCCTCGCATTACCAGGTGGCTTCTCGGTCGGAATGATGTGACCACTTCACTTTCAGGAATTTGATAGACTTATTGCGAGTCTTGCGCTCGGTTTCTTCAAGAATAGCAACGGGATGCTCATGATAAGACATGTCTTCTTGGAGATCAATCTCTTCAAAGTTGATGGTGCGGTCAGGCGTCTTGAAGCACTTGCAAAGCTGTGACACATGAAACACGTCGTGCACATTTGCAAAGTTGGATGGAAGCTCAAGTTGATAGGCGAGGTCGCCTCTTTTGCCAATGATCTTGAAAGGACCCACGTATCTAGGGGCAATATTCCCTTTGATACCGAAGCGACGAGTACCTTTCATTGGAGAGACGCGGAGGTAGACATGGTCTCCGATCTCGAAAGCCAAGTCACGATGCGTGCTATCATAGTAACTCTTCTGGCGCGATTGCGCGGCTTTGAGATTTTCGCGGATGACTTTGCACATTTCTTCAGCTTCTGTGATTAAGTCATTGCCAAGAAGTTGGCGTTCACCAGTCTCTGACCAATTAAGAGGAGTACGACACTTTCTGCCATAGAGAATCTCGAATGGGGCCTTGCCCGAACTTGCTTGGAAATTGTTGTTGTAGGAGAACTCTACATATGGAAGACAATCTTCCCACTTCATGCCGAAGGAAATGACACAAGCCCTAAGCATATCTTCAAGAATTTGATTTACTCGCTCGACTTGTCCACTAGTTTGAGGATGGAAGGCTGTGCTGAAGTGAATGTTGGTGCCCATGGCCTTTTGAAAGGGTTCCCAGAACTCAGAAGTAAAGATGCTTCCATGATCTGAAGATATCAACTGCGGAATGCCGTGCAAGGAGACAATCCTGGAGGTATATAGCTCTGCCAACTGAGTTGCTGTGATAGATTCTTTGATAGGAAGAAAATGAGCCACTTTAGTAAGTTTGTCGATGAGAACAAAGATAACATCATTTCCGCGCTTGGACTTGGGAAATCCAGTCACGAAGTCCATCTCAATGTGATCAAACTTCCATTCTGGAATGGCAAGAGGTTGGAGGAGACCAGCTGGCCGTTGGTGTTCTGCTTTCACTCTTCTGTAGACATCACATTCATTCACGAACTGAGTAATCTCTCGCTTCATTCGAGTCCACCAATACGACTATTTGAGATCATGGTACATCTTTGTACTTCCAGGATGAATAGATAGGAGTGAATTGTGAGCCTCATTCATAATGACTTTACGAAGGTCACCCTTAGGAACAACAATTCGATCCTCGAAGAAAAGAGTATCTTTGTCATCAAGGCGATAGCACTTGTACTTGGGTTGGCTCTTGGCAATCCCATTCTTCACATTCTTCACCATTGCATCAAGAAGTTGTGCCTCACGAATTTGATGTTCCAAAGTAGGAGAGACTTGGAGGTTGGCATCCTTGAGGAACAACTTGGAGATTAAGTTTGCGGAAAGCTTCACAAAGATCCGGTTGGAAGGGCTTGAGAATCAAACTGTTGCAGTAAGCCTTCCTGCTCAACGTGTCTGCAATGACATTGGCCTTGCCTGGAGTATATTCAATACTCGGATTATACTCTTGAATCATTTTGACCCAACGAGTCTGCCTGGGGTTGAGGTTGGGTTGAGTGAAGATCTACTTGAGACTCTTATGATCCGTGAAGATGTCCACTTTCCTTCCCAACAAGAGATGTCTCCATGTTAACAGAGCATGGACAACTGCCGCCAACTCGAGGTCATGAGTGGGGTAGTTCTTTTCGTTGGGCTTCAATTGGCGAGAGGTATAGGCCACAACTTTCTTCTCTTGCATTAACAAAACACCAAGACCTTGCAGGAAGGCATCGCAGAAAACTTCGAATGGTTTGGATTCATCGAGAGGAGTCAGAACTGGAGCTGTGACTAACTTCTCTTTGAGGGTGTTGAAAGCGATGTCACATTCAGGCGTCCAAACATACTTCACATGCTTCTGGAGGAGGTTGGAAAGAGGCTTTGCAATCTTAGAGAAATTCTCAACAAATCTTCGACAATAGCTTGCAAGCCCAAGGAAACTGCGGAGCTACTTCACATTCTGAGGCGGTTCCCAATTCACGATTGCAGACACCTTCTCAGAATTAACAACTATGCCCTTGGCGGAGATGATATGCCCAAGGGGCATGCTAGTTCCACACTTGTGCTTCAAAGTAGCACAATGTTTTTCATATGGAGAGTCTCCTATGTTGTCACTTTCATATACTAGTGGGATATTTCATTATAGAATTAGATGCACACCCACTTAGTTTTCATATTGAGCTTTCATACACGTATAGCTCTTAGTGCATTCGTTGCATGGTAATCCCTACTTATCGCATTGATATCAATTGATGTGCATCTCCATAGCCCATTGGTTAGCCGCGTCGATGTGAGACTTTCTTACTTTTTTTGTCTTCTTTATATTTACCCCTATCATCATACTCTGTTCCACCCCTAGTGCTATATCCATTGCTTGTGCTCATGTATTGCGTGAGGGTTGAAAAAGCTGAAGCGCGTTAAAAAGTACGAACCATGCTCGGCTTGTCCTCGGGGTTGTGCATGATAAATACTTTGTGTTAAGAAGACACGACATGGCAAGACTATATGATTTTGTAGGGATAGCTTTTTTTAGCGTTGATATTTTGAAAGACATGGTTGTTTGTTGGGATGCATGAGTATTGATGTCTTTATATCAAATTATAGACTATTGCTTTGAATCATTTATGTCTTAATATTCATGCCATGATTAGATTTATGTTCAAGTTTATGCTAGGTAGCATTCCACATCAAAAATTGTCTTTTTATCATTTACCTACTCGAGGACGAGCATGAATTAAGCTTGGGGATGCTGATACGTCTCCGTCGTATCTATAATTTTTGATTGTTTCCTGCCAATATTATACAACTTTTATACTGTTGGATTTCAGGATCCGGCAGACCCTTGAGGTTCGAACACTGGGGTGCGCGCGGAGATTTCGCCTCCTACCTGCCTGCACTCCTTCGCCTTGCTAGGATCTAAACTATCGAAAGAATAACACAAGAGACACAGGGTTTATTCTGGTTCGGGCCACCGTTGTGGTGTAATACCCTACTCCAGTGTGTGGTGTGGTGGATTGCCTCTTGGGCTGATGATGATGAACAATACAAGGAAGAACAGCCTCGCGAGGGTCGGTTCTTGGCTGGGGCGATGAACTGCTGGGAGGAGTTCAGTCACCTTTCTCTCTCTCTCTCTCTCTCTCTCTCTCTCTCTTTCTGATCGAAACCCTCTCTAAAGAGCCTCTTTCCTCTCTTCCCTCTCTTCCCTGCTTCCAAGCTTCCAACCCTCCAACCCCCTTTGCTATGTGGGTGGCTGGTCCTATTTATAGTGGCATTGGTCCCCTTCCCAAATATCGAGCGGGAAGGGAGCCAACAATGGCGGGCTAATTTGAAGGGGGACAGCTAGTACCAGCTATCCTGACAAAAGTAGTCTTCGCCTGCACAAAGCTCTGGTGATGATGCCGTCTTGGTCTCCACGATGACCTCCGTCTCGTAGTCCTCCTGGTCTTGGTCTCGTTGCACCGAAATGGCAACCTTTGCCTGATGCCTCGGTACTCCGCGGCTGCGCTTGCCCCCTTTGCACCAAAGAGGAAAGGAGGACGATGCGCGGGCTGGCACCCGCCTGGCGCCCTGAGTCGTCATGGCTTGCGTCACGGGCACCTCGTGAGGTACCCCGCCTTGATCTCTCTGCCTCCTCATGAGCCAGCCTGACGAGGCCGTGCCTGAGGAAGCTCCGCGTCATCCGCCCCGCGAGGCTTGGCCCCTCACGAGGGTCTTGGGTTTGCGTTGGTGAAGATGGGCCGTGCTGGGCCCCCCTTTGAGCCACGCCGCAGGCCGCAGGCAGGCAAGTCTGGGGACCCCCGTTCCCAGAACACCGACAATAGCCCCCGGGCCCAAGGCGCGCCCGGACTTGGCCGTGCAGGGAGGCGGAAGGGCAAGAGCGAAGCGCCGCGGGCCCTAACAGCCTGCGGCCTTGGGCTCCGCGTGGCGGTTGACTGGACGTGGGCGTCTCCACTTCCCCATGGCGCCTCGGCAACTGCACGGGTCGGACAAGTCCCTGCATGCAAAGCGGGTCATGATTACCTGCGATCGTGGGGGGCGTCGGTTGGCCTTCGTTGGCCATAAGTACGGAACAGCGCGCGCTCTTCTAGTCCATCCCTCCTTGCTTCTCCTTCTTCCCGATCCTCGCTCCGTCTTGCCGCGATGGCTCCGATCCGCCGGTTCTCGATGGCAGAGAAGGGAAAGGCTCCCCGTGAGGGACCAGACCCACTCCCGCCGAAGAAACGGCTCATCCCCCGTGGCCCGGACGAGGGGGCCCTTCAGGTGGTGTCGAGGCCTTGGTGCGAGCGGGCGCTGCCGGGGTTCCGGCTTCCATTGTACGCCCATGTCGAGGGCCCCGAAGGAGCTGATGCTGGCTTCCACGGGCAGCGCCGCCGTCGGCGCCGACGGGTCATGAAGGTGTGGGTCGTCCTTCCTAGGGTCCACACCGAGGGCTCCTCCCAAGAGTTCATGCTCCACGTCGCCATTCCTCTTCAGTCTTGGATCCGCCTTCCTCCCTTCTTCGCCTCCATCATCCCGCAGGGGGATCCCCTGGAGCTCTGGCTGCAGCACGCCGGCTGCAGCACCCTCACGACCGAGGCAGAGGTCGCGGTCGTTGCCCCGGGCGAGGTCTACATGACTCGGGGCTGGAGAGAGATCGCCCGGGTTTGCAGGACAAGGGGCGTCTTCGTGATCCACTTGGACTACGACGGTGCTTCGGTGATGCTCTTCAAGGTCTTCGATGCGAGCGGGCGCCGGCTGGAGTGCTGCCCCAGGGAAGGTGGCCAGGACCCCACCACGACGAGGACTGGGCTCGCCAACCGCTCCCTTGGCGGCTCCTCAGGTGGTGGAGACGTCGGAGGTTCCAGCGACTCCGGCGAGCTCTTCGCGACCTCGGAGACGAGCGACGACAGCTACGAGCCCCCGAGACAGCGCCGCTCCTAGAGCAGGGCGGGCTCGTCAGGCCGCCGCAGACTCTGATCTGGATGGGGTTGGCGTCGATGCTCAACGGCCCACTGTCGATGATGGCGTCTTTTGTAGGGATGCGCGTAGTTTGCGTCCCTTTTAGGATCTGTTCCCTGCGAGGAATCAAAGACGCGCCCCGTGGGGGCTTGTAAGGTGCCTGTGATCTTGTTTTGTTAATATAACCCTTGTCATAGAATTGTGCGAGATGCTCATTCCGTCTTAGCTTAGTCCTCCCTTTCGAACCTCACGAGGGCTTGGTGCTCTGCGCCGATAGGTCCCAGTCCCAAGGCGGCTTCAGCCGTCGCTGGTATGCCAGGTCGCGATGCCGTGGTCAAGGCCAGGAGGTGAGCGACCCGGAGTCCGGTAAGAGCCCCTGAGTCGCGATGCTCAGGAGGTCCCCTTTGGTGCTCAAGCAGCCGTCGTTTGGTGAGAAAGGGGAGTGGCGTCGCTAACAAGGGATAGAATTAGGTGCGGGGATGGTGCCACGGTAGATGGCGCTTCCGGGTGATGACTTATCTCGAGGATCAGGGGCCGCTCTCTGGTGTGTCGCCGGGTCCATGCATCGGCAGGCGCGAGGTTGCTCGGCGAGGTCCTCGTGTGTCTCTCCTCTCTCTCCTTTGCTCCCCTTTCTGCTCTACGTCCTCGGGTCCCGGCCCTCGAGCAAGTCTCAGCCGTCGCTGGTATGCCAGGTCCTGATGCCGTGGTCAAGGCCAGAGGGTGAGGGCTGGAGAGCCAGTAGGAGCCCTGAGTCGCGATGCTCAGGCACCCCCCCCTTTAACGTGCAAGCGGTCCGCGCGGACGAGAGCGAAGGAGACACTGCAAGAGCCTCGCCTGACGCAGCTCCTTCAGGAGGTCCTGCAGGTCCATCATAGAAAAAACAAGGGGTTGCCATGACAATTGACAGTCAGTCGTTGGTTGCTTCCGAGGGGTAGTGAGGCACTGAAGGCTTGACGAGGTGACGCTATGCGGGGCTGCCGCGGCCAGAGCTCAGCCATCCAGGTTTGTCGGCGTTGCGGGGACGGACCCATGCGCAAGCGTCTTGCCGTTTGGGAGCAGCTCTGTTAGTTGGCATCAGCTGAGCAGGCAACTAGGTAAAACACATTAGCCGCGAAGGAGTGGATTTGTTCAAATAGATGCTGGAATGCGGACATCACTGGGTCAGGCCCGAGCGACTTGGGGGGTCATGCAGCCCGAGGGGCGCCCCCAACAAGGTAAGCTAACAACACGAAATAAAAGGGATACACGCCGCAGGGACGGACCCATGTGGCCTGGGAATAATGCAGCCCTGGGGGGCGCTCCTAACTGGAAATAAAACTCGAAAGATGTCACCTGATGACGCTGAAGACGAAGGGGTGTTGGTGTAGCAGACTCGGTGGGCTGCGGAAGCCGATCGTCATGAGCCCCCAGGCCCTGGGGCCTCGGGAGGCTCCGGAGGCGCTGGCGGCTCCTCGCGGACCATCTCCATCTCCGCCAGGGCTGCGGCACGCCTGGCCTTTTGTGCCTCCGTGGTGCCCCTCATGAGGCGCTGGTACGTGTCAGCCGCGCTCGGCAAGCCGTAAGGCATGCGAACGTAGCTGTGGGGTGGGCCTCCGCAGCGACCCACTCGCGAGGGCCACAGGCGCTTGTAGGATCGAAAGTATGTCTAGAGGGGGGTGATTAGACCACTTGACCAAATAAAAACTTAACCTTTTCCCAATTTTAGTTCTTGGAAGATTTTAGCTAATTTAGGACAAGTCAAGCACTCATCACACAATTCAAGCAAGCATGCAAAGAGTATATAGGCAGCGGAAAGTAAAGCATGCAACTCGCAAGAATGTAAAGGGAAGGGTTTGGAGAATTCAAACGCTATTGGAGACACGGATGTTTTTCCCGTGGTTCGGATAGGTGGTGCTATCCTACATCCACGTTGATGGAGACTTCAACCCACGAAGGGTAACGGTTGCGCGAGTCCACACAGGGCTCCACCCAAGGGTAACGGTTGCGCGAGTCGACACAGGGCTCCACCCACGAAGGGTCCACGAAGAAGCAACCACCCACAAAGGGTCCATGAAGAAGTAACCTTGTCTATCCCACCATGGCCAACGCCCACACAGGACTTGCCTCACTAGCGGTAGATCTTCACGAAGTAGGCGATCTCCTTGCCCTTACAAACTCCTTGGTTCAACTCCACAATCTTGTCGGAGGCTCCCAAGTGACACCTAGCCAATCTAGGAGACACCACTCTCCAAGAAGTAACAAATGGTGTGTAGGTAATGAACTCCTTGCTCTTGTGCTTCAAATGATAGTCTCCCCAACACTCAACTCTCTCTCATAGGATTTGGATTTGGTGGAAAGAAGATTTGAGTGGAAAGCAACTTGGGAAGGCTAGAGATCAAGATTCATATGGTAGGAATGGAATGTCTTGGTCTCAACACATGAGTAGGTGGTTCTTTCTCAGAACATATGAGTTGTAATGGTGTGTGTGTTCTCATGGCTCTCTCATCGAATGAGAAGAAGGTGGAGGGGTATATATAGCCTCCACACAAAATCCAACCGTTACACAGTTTTCCAATCTCGGTGGGACCGAATCAATAAGCTCGGTCGGACCGAAAATGTAAACCTAGTGACCGTTAGTGATTTTCGGTGGGACTGAGGTAGGACCGATATGGTTAGGGTTTGGGAATAACGTAATCTCGGTGAGACCGATTACACAAACTCGGTGAGAACGAATTTGGTAATTAGCTAACCAGAGAGTTGGCCAGGCAAACTCGGTGGGACTGATTTGCTCTTTCGGTGAGACCGAGTGGAACTCGGTGAGACCGAAAAGTTACAAAGGGGAAACACTGAGTTTACATTGCAATCTCGGTGGGACCGATTCGCTCTTTCGGTGGGACCGAAAAGTTACGAAAGGGAAACAGAGAGTTTGCAACCCCATCTCGGTGAGACCGAGATCCCTATCGATAGGACCGAATTGCTAGGGTTTGGCAGTGGCTAATGACAAGTGAAAACTCGGTGGCGTCGGATAGGAAGAATCAGTAGGACCGAGTTTGGCTTAGGGTTTAGGTCATATGTGGATATGGGAAAGTAGTTGAGGGTTTTGGAGCATATCACTAAGCACATGAAGCAAGAGGCTCATTAAGCAACACCTCATCCCTCCTTGATAGTATTGGCTTTTCCTAAAGACTCAATGTGATCTTGGATCACTAAAATATAAAATGAAGAGTCTTGAGCTTTTGAGCTTGAGCCAATCCTTTGTCCTTAGCATTTTGAGGGTTCCACTTTCACATCCATGCCATGCCAATCATTGAGCTTTCCTGAAATAATCATCTTGGAATAGCATTAGCTCAATGAGCTATATGTTGTTATGAATTACCAAAATCACCTAGGGATAGTTGCACTTTCAATCTCCCCCTTTTTGGTAATTGATGACAACATATAGATCAAAGCTTCGACAAATGATAATAAGCAAGAAATATATCGTCGCTTTGAGAAGTATGTGATAAGTAAGAGCTCCCCCTAAATTTGTGCATATTTAAAATTTGCTTTGGACTGCAAATGCACAAAGAGTTAGAGTCATGGGTTACTCTTCCATGTCACATACATCTTGGTGGAGCGCTCAAAATGATAAGAATGAAATACATGCACTCATCACCAAGAAAAGTGAATGATCAAACACATGATAGATAGGATAATAGCATTAAGCAAGCATTAAGTGTAGCTTATGATCAAACACATGATCATCAATGTCTCACAAATAATGACGTACTATCTCAAGCACTCAAAAGCAAACAAAAGTTCGAAAAACCACCAAATAAAGCAAGAGAGAAAAGCAACACTCTCTCTCTCGAAGCCTATGATCTATACATCTTCTCTCCCTTTGGCAACAAGTTACCAAAAAGCTCCTAGAAAATGCATAGCACTAGATCGACGCTCAGGCTTGATCTTATGGTGGTGGTGGAGTCCGGATCACTCCAAGGACGAAGGCTTCGGTAGATGCTGAAGTAGTCGCTGGAGTTGGAGCTGAAGTAGATGCTGGAGCTGGTGGAACTGAGGCTGTGGCTGGTGCTGAGGTGGTGGCTCTTGTGTCAGCAACTGGCACAGCAGACGACCTCGAACCTCTTGGCACTCTGGCAAAGGCATGAGTGGTAGTCCTGCCTCTCCTCTCCTGCATGTCCTCCTGGAGCTGCTCCACTGCAGACTGAACTTCCGTTACCTTGACATCCAAGTCATAGAACTTCTGTTCCATGATTCTCTCTAGGCTCTGCTGATTTTGAGTAAGGGTGGCCAGACTTTGCTCAATCCTCAGCGTGGATGCAATCAAGAAGTATTCAGATGCCTCCTCTTGAGTGGGCATCTTGGCAGCTTTCTCCTTCCTCGCCTTCTCCTTCTTTGCATATGCTTGTGCAGACGATGGCTCGTTCTCAGTCATCACAACTTCATTGTTCTCAAAATCTGGACGGATGGGCAGGTGTTCCTTGTCCAATAGATATATGCCCGTGCCCATCTTGGAGTTGATGAGCTCCTGAATCTGAGGGGCATATCCGCAGCTCCTCTTCTGATCTGCTGCAGTCCTCTTGATTGTTTCCACTATGAGGCTCATCACCTTGAACTTCTGAGGCACATCAAACACATGTAGCAAGTTGATAGCATGGCCTCTGATCATCTTATGATCTCCAGACTTAGGCAATAAGGTGTGCCTTAGTATCCAATTGATCGTCGGGAGCCCTGACAGAAGGTAATGTACTGAGCCAAACTTGAAGGTATCAAGTGCTTCATTGGGAATTTCCTTGTACATATTGGACATGGAGTTATGGTCCATCTTCTTCTTGGCATAGATATCCAAGTCACCATCTTGCTCCTCTGGGGCATTTATGATCTGTGCCCACTCAGCCACTGTAGATTGGTACCTTGTACCCTCAGACATCCATGTGATCCTCCCATCTAGATAAAAGTGTGCCGTGGAGTAGAACTGCATGATAAGCTCCTCGTTCCACTTTGTGAGCTTCTGCCCAACAAAGTCAGCTACTCCACAAGCATTAAAGCTGTCATATACTCCTGGGTAGTGCTCCTCATTCTCCCTCATGTAGGTCCAGTCAACCCATCTCATGTCACAGACAATTGGCTTCTTATCTAGCAAAACAGTCTCATAGAAGTCCTGCTGCTCCTTGGTGTGAAACCTGTAGTCCACGGCAGTCCTTCTTCTTGAAGCATACGGGTTTGCTTCTCTCCACTTTCTCAGCCCTGAATCTCTCCTGAGCTTCATGTCCTCAGCCACAGGATGAGCATCGTTGTGGTCTGGGATCTTGGGCTTTAGCTTTCTCAGGACATTCTCTTCCTCTTCTTCAGCAACAGTCTCAGGCACTGGGGCCTTGTTCTTCTCAGCTGCAGGAATGCTCCTTGTATTTCTCTTAGGCTTTGGTTTTGGAGCTGACTTGGCCTTGGAAGCAGCTCCCCCTGATTTTATGGCATCTCCCATTAGCTTGGGTGCCTTGGGCGCTGGTGCAGCTACCTCTTCTTCCTCTTCTTCTTCCATGATGGAAGCTTTGCCAAGCACTCTGCCACAGTCTTCTTCACCCTTTCCTTTCTTTTCTTGCCCTCAGCTGCAACTGGCTCTTGGGGAGTGGGCTTCTCAGTTGAGGCTCTTGCCTTGGACATGGGCTGCCTGCCTGCTGGCCTTTTGATTTTCAGACCTGGCTTAGTACCTTGAGCTGGCTCAACTCTCTTGGAAGTGGCCTCTTCCTCTGCCACATAGTCCTCATCTTCGGAATCTGAAGTCCTCTTCTTCCTTTGTCTCGTGGCAGCCTTTGGCAAATTGCTAGGAGTGCTCCTGCTGCCTTCATCAGATGAACTGGAGGGACTAGTGCCCTCACTCATCACTACTTGCTGCTCTGACATGTTTTGGCTATCACTTTGATCAGACATGCTGCAAACTGACTGCTGACCCTGTGAATAGATTATAGATGAGATAGAAAAGATGAGCATCACAAAATGCAGAGATTTTTTCAAAAGAATGATCCAAAAACTTAGTTTTAGTTTCCCACTGAAATCATCTCGGATGTACCGATTTTCAAACTCGGTGATACCGAAGCAGTTTTGGAACCTAAACTAGTGAACTCGGTAGGACCGAGTCACAGTTCGGTGGCATCGAGACTGCTAGGGTTTCACTGAGTTCAAAAATCGGTCACACCGATAAGTAATTCTTGGTCTGACCGAGTCTCACTTGTGCAATGGCATAAGCCAAATCAGTGGAACCGAGTTTTTCAACTCGGTGGGTCCGAGATAGTTTCGGCGGAAACCTAAACCTAGAATTTTCGAATCAAACCTAATCTACGAGCGTTTTGACTGGATAGAAGTTTATCAAACGTGGCTAGAATCAATATGATCACAATGTGCTAGGAATCAGATTGAGGAATAGCACAAAGATCAAGTCCATACCCTAGTTCGGCGGGGACTTGCTACGGCGGCAACGGCGGGGCAGAATTCCCGTTGACGGCGATGGAGACCAGCGACTGGAGGCCGCTGGCAGCGAGAAGACGATCCGGAGACCACGAGGGCAGAGCAGGCTATCGCGCGGGTGAAGGGGTTCGGAGAAATTTCCAAATTTTGCCTGTGACTATATATAGCCCGACCCTGTCGGTGTGACCGAGTGGAACGACTCGGTGGCACCGAGATTCATAACTGCGTGTAGTTACTGAAACTCGGTGTGACCGAAAGGTTCAAATCGGTTGCACCGAGATCGAAAACCTAGATCAACTTAATGATCTCGGTAGGACCGAAAGTGGAGTATCGGTCAGACCGAGAATCATAAAGAGGTTTTGGAAGTTTAAGTCTATGACGAATTGGGGACTCCGAGCGCTCCTCACACAGAGTGGTTCGAATCTGACTTGATCAAATTTTGTGATGCACATGAATAGAGTTTGAGACGAGAAAAGCATAGATAGCTAGAGGAGGTTCTTAGGCATTCTTGTCCATCCACTTGGCAAAAAGAAATAAAGCCGAACAGTCAAAACAACAAGTGGATGTCCTCGAATGAGTAAAATATGCAACCAGCATGCTCACACAATAAGATGGCAAATGAAATATGTGACAAGGCATTCACAACCAATTCTAGCATCTATCAAGCAATTTGCGATGACTAGGTCATCTATATATGAGTATATTGACTTAGGAGTCAAGTGAGATCACTTGATCATAGGTCATACTCATCGTTTAAGCTCAAGTGGGGTTACCACTTTTACATAAAGCATTGTTGTGTTCACATCTTTAGAGTTGCTTTAGCTCAAGTCTTAGAGTAAAGCTCCCCCTAGATGTGATATCCCCCCTAAGAGGGATGAACTAACCTTGGGTTTTGTCGATGATGACTTCATGTAGATATTGAAGATGTGGATGCTCAATGTTGATGTAGATCTCTTGGAGCTATCCATTTGAGTGAATTGCACTTTCAATACCTACATGGGTTAGTCCCACAAGAAACAAACAAGGATATCCATAGACATAGAGTGATGCACACAAAAGATGATGTCCATGAAAACTTTTAGGTTACCTTGTCCCTTGTCTTACCAACAAGAGGGTTTATGACTCCTTGAACTAGTGCAAGATGTGGAAGTTGATTGCACTTGTTCTTGCCAAAATGATAAGAGTGAAGTATGTTGGCGGAGTCACCCTCAAGAACTTTCTAGTTCTTCTTCTTTTGGATCCACATCATCTTGATGGGAATCCTTGGAGTTGTAGTCGTACTTGATGAAGTGGAACTTGAAGTAGTCTTGGGAATCCACTTGACTAAGGTCTTAGGAGCTTCTTCAAATGCATCAATTTCCTCTTGAAGCTTGTCCTTGCCTTTTTGCTCGTAGTCTTGTGGTGGAAGATCATCTTGAGCTTGTGTCCCCTTGAAAGAAGCATACTTCTCTTGTTGAGGGACAAACTTTGTCTTGGGGTATTGATCTTCTTCCCACTCAACTCCATTGGCATTGAACTTTCGTTCAAAACCAACACCTTGATTCTTCCGGTGCATTCCTTGCTTGCGCACAATTTCCTCGAATTTCTTACTCCCGGCAAGGCTTTTGTACACTCCTTTCTCTATAATTCCCTTCAATAAGCTATTTTCTTGCTCAAGTGTAACTTGGCTAAGAGAATCATTAGTGGAATCAAGAGAACTACTAGAAGCAACAATATTGGTTTTAACATGATCATTATTACTGCTAGAGGAAGAATCTTTCTTGTTACTAGACTTGACTTGAGGCATGTAAGTAGATAAGAGTAAACGCTTGGCAATGTAAGAAGAACTTTTCTTGCGGAGATCATCATTGATTGCCTTTAAGAACTCATGCTCTTGCTCAAGATTGAGCTTTTCAAAGCGTAATTTCTCATGAGCTCTTAAAAGTTCTCGATGATCTTCGAAGATAGTGTCATGAGCTAACTTAAGAGTTTTTAGTTCTTTAGTTAGAGCCTCAATCTTCTCCTTATCATTGTCATTTGTTTTATCTTGATTAGCATGATTAATTGGTCTTTCATCATAGTATTCATCACTAGAGTTGTCACCAAGCAAATCATCACCTAACAAGTCATCTTCATCACTATTGAAATCAACATGCTCGGGGTGTGTTACCTTAGGACCTTTGGCCATGAAGCATCTTCCAATTCCTTCATTTGGTGAGTTAAATATGTCGTAGGAGTTGGTTGACACAAGTGCTAGACTGGCAACACCTTCATCTTGAGTATCTTCGGAGTCGGAGTGATAACTTCTCTCGGAGTGGCTGTCGGAGTCGGAGCCGGATACCCATTCACCAACATGAGCTTGATGTCTTCGTCTTGTGTAGCTCCTTGATGATTTTTCCTTCCTTTCTGAATCCTTGCTTCTCCGTGAGTATCTTTGTTCATAACGATCATCTCTACTCCTTCTCTCTCTTGGTGGTGATCCTTTGCTTCTTCTTTTTGGAGAATGTTCTCTTCTCTTGTAGGGAGCCGTACACTCATTGGAATAGTGTCCGGGTCTTCCACAATTGTAGCAGTTTCGCTCTCGACTAGAAGATCTTTTGTCATTGTAGGACCTTGACTTGGAGCTTCTATCTTTGCTTCTACTCTTGTAGAACTTGTTGAAGTTCTTCACCATTAAGCTCAATTCTTCATTGAAGTCTTGTTTCTCACTTGATGATGTAGGGGCTTCACATGAGGCTTTATAGGCACCACTTGATTTGTTGTGAAGTTCCTCTTTATCCTTAAGTGACATCTCATGAGCAACAATTCTTCCAATCACCTCCGTAGGCTTGAGATCTTTGTAATTGGGCATCATTTGGATCAATGTGCACACGGTATCATATTTTCCATCCAAGGCTCTTAGAATCTTCTTGATGATGAATTTATCGGTCATCTCTTCACTTCCTAAGCCGGCAATCTCATTTGTGATGAGAGCAAGCCTAGAGTACATTTCAGCGACACCTTCACCATCCTTCATCTTGAACTTGTCAAGTTGGCTTTGAAGCACATCCAACTTGGATTCCTTGACGGAGTCGGTACCTTCGTGCATATCAATCAAAGTGTCCCAAATTTCCTTCGCATTCTCAAGGCGGCTGATTTTGTTGAATTCTTCGGGGCACAATCCGTTGAAGAGAATATCACAAGCTTGAGCATTGTATTGCAACATCTTCAACTCATCTGCGGTAGCTTCACGGTTCGGTTCTCTCCCATCAAAGAAGTCACCTTGCAAACCAACACACACAATAGCCCAAACGGCGGGGTTATGTCCAAGAATATGCATTTTCATTTTATGCTTCCAACTAGCAAAATTAGTACCATCAAAGTAAGGACCTCTACGGTGATAATTTCCCTCGCTAGACGCCATACTCTCCTAGGTTGTGAAACCAAGGCTATGACCACCAAAAGCTACGGAGATCAAGCAAATGGAGACCAAAGCTCTGATACCACTTGTAGGATCGAAAGTATGTCTAGAGGGGGGTGATTAGACTACTTGACCAAATAAAAACTTAACCTTTTCCCAATTTTAGTTCTTGGCAGATTTTAGCTAATTTAGGACAAGTCAAGCACTCATCACACAATTCAAGCAAGCATGCAAAGAGTATATAGGCAGCGGAAAGTAAAGCATGCAACTCGCAAGAATGTAAAGGGAAGGGTTTGGAGAATTCAAACGCTATTGGAGACACGGATGTTTTTCCCGTGGTTCGGATAGGTGGTGCTATCCTACATCCACGTTGATGGAGACTTCAACCCACGAAGGGTAACGGTTGCGGGAGTCCACACAGGGCTCCACCCAAGGGTAACGGTTGCGCGAGTCCACACAGGGCTCCACCCACGAAGGGTCCACGAAGAAGCAACCACCCACAAAGGGTCCATGAAGAAGCAACCTTGTCTATCCCACCATGGCCAACGCCCACACAGGACTTGCCTCACTAGCGGTAGATCTTCACAAAGTAGGCGATCTCCTTGCCCTTACAAACTCCTTGGTTCAACTCCACAATCTTGTCAGAGGCTCCCAAGTGACACCTAGCCAATCTAGGAGACACCACTCTCCAAGAAGTAACAAATGGTGTGTAGGTAATGAACTCCTTGCTCTTGTGCTTCAAATGATAGTCTCCCCAACACTCAACTCTCTCTCATAGGATTTGGATTTGGTGGAAAGAAGATTTGAGTGGAAAGTAACTTGGGAAGGCTAGAGATCAAGATTCATATGGTAGGAATGGAATGTCTTGGTCTCAACACATGAGTAGGTGGTTCTTTCTCAGAACATATGAGTTGGAATGGTGTGTGTGTTCTGATGGCTCTCTCATCGAATGAGAAGAAGGTGGAGGGGTATATATAGCCTCCACACAAAATCCAACCGTTACACAGTTTTCCAATCTCGGTGGGACCGAATCAATAAGCTCGGTCGGACCGAAAATGTAAACCTAGTGACCGTTAGTGATTTTCGGTGGGACTGAGGTAGGACCGATATGGTTAGGGTTTGGGCATAACGTAATCTCGGTGAGACCGATTACACAAACTCGGTGAGACCGAATTTGGTAATTAGCTAACCAGAGAGTTGGTCAGGCAAACTCGGTGGGACCGATTTGCTCTTTCGGTGAGACCGAGTGGAACTCGGTGAGACCGAAAAGTTACAAAGGGGAAACACTGAGTTTACATTGCAATCTCGGTGGGACCGATTCGCTCTTTCGGTGGGACCAAAAAGTTACGAAAGGGAAACAGAGAGTTTGCAACCCCATCTCGGTGAGACCGAGATCCCTATCGGTAGGACCGAATTGCTAGGGTTTGGCAGTGGCTAATGACAAGTGAAAACTCGGTGGCGCCGGATAGGAAGAATCGGTAGGACCGAGTTTGGCTTAGGGTTTAGGTCATATGTGGATATGGGAAAGTAGTTGAGGGTTTTGGAGCATATCACTAAGCACATGAAGCAAGAGGCTCATTAAGCAACACCTCATCCCTCCTTGATAGTATTGGCTTTTCCTAAAGACTCAATGTGATCTTGGATCACTAAAATATAAAATGAAGAGTCTTGAGCTTTTGAGCTTGAGCCAATCCTTTGTCCTTAGAATTTTGAGGGTTCCACTTTCACATCCATGCCATGCCAATCATTGAGCTTTCCTGAAATAATCATCTTGGAATAGCATTAGCTCAATGAGCTAGATGTTGTTATGAATTACCAAAACCACCTAGGGATAGTTGCACTTTCAGCGCTCCAGAGAGGTGACTCGGTTGAGCCCTGGTACGTCGATGCAGACGCGCAGCCCGCCATCCTCGCCTGGTTGGGGAGCCACTGCTGGTAGGCGGCGGCCGCCTTTCATGACTCTTGACTCCTGTAGCTGCTGGATGGCCTTGCTGACGAACTCCTGGGGGTCTGGATCTCCCTGCCTTGCTCCTTCTCGAGGGAAACGTGCTTCAAAGCACGCCTCCACGTGGTGCCCAAGCGCCTCCCTCGTGACCCTAGCTAGGTCGGTGGCCCTCCAGGGGAGAGCCCCCGAGCCCTGCCTGAGGAGAGCACCGGGCGCGCTTTCCTATGCGATGGAAGGAGGTTCCCCCTGGGCAGGCGCATGCCTAGAGGGGCCTGCCTCCTGAGTGGTCGGGCTGGACGATGTCTTCTTCTTCTTAGGGGCGGTCTCGGGAGGCCTCCTGCTTCCGCGATCCGGGTCTTACAGTGATACGGCCTGAAAGGCTCGTTCCAGAGAACACACCGCGTCCTTCTCTTCACAGGGCACCGTGATGACTCCGCCGCTTCCTGGCATCTTGAGGACGTTGTAGCCATGGTGAGTTACGGCCATGAACTTGGCCAGCGCTGGGTACCCAAGGATGGCGTTGTACGGCAGGCGAATGTGAGCGACGTCGAAGTCGATGAGCTCGGTGCGGTAGCTGTCGCGTGCCCCGAAGGTGACAGGGAGGCGGACCTGCCCGATCGGGACCGTGGATCCATCGATGATACCGGAGAAAGGCTTGGTTGGCTGAAGCTGGCTGTAGGGCACTTGGAGGTTGTTGAATGTCTCCACAGATAGGACGTTGAGACCTGCCCCGCCATCGATGAGGGTCTTGGTGACCACCACGTTGCTGATAATTGGGGAACAAAGCATCGGGAGGACTTCGGCTGTAGCCGCACACTTGAGCTAATCTGCTGAGCTGAACGTGATGGCGCACGCCGACCACCTGAGAGGGTGCGTGGCTTCGAGTCTCGGGAGGACTGCGTTCACTTCGCGGGCGAACTGCTTGAAGATGCGTTGAGAGGTTGGGGCTTGAGCCCCGCCCAGGATGCAGGCGATTGCGCGCGGCTCCTGGAAGCCCCAGCCCCCTCGTCCTGGTGGCAGTCCTCGTTCCTCCTTGGCTGCGGCGGCAGCGGTGGGAGGCCTGCGTTGCCTTGCGGGCGATCCTCGCGAGGCTGATCCCTCCAGTCTCCCTCGCGAGGCGGGTCTTGCCAGCGATCCTCGCGAGGTTGATCGCGCCACCCTTGGCGCGGGCCATGGTCTTCCCAGCGTCCTGCGTTCCTTCCTCCTCCTCGACCGTAGCCCCGGTCACCGCGGTCAGGGCGACGGCCGATCCTTCCTTCTCGCACAGCTCGGAGCTCTTGACATTTGTTGGTGTTGTGGGTGTGGAGGTCGTGGTTCACATAGTACCGGCTGCCCTTGGCAGGTTCGGGCTGATCTCTGCCCTGCTTGGTGTCTGGTTCTGCCGCGAGCACGGCAGCCCTCTTGCGCTTCACATCCTTGGCCTTGAGCTTCTTCTCTTCCGGGTCTGCGACAGGCAGCTCGAGGAGGGAGAGACGCCCTTCCTCAGCCCTGGCGCACTTGTTTGCCAAGTTGAACAGCTCCAAGGAAGTGCACAGGTCTTCATGCATCGCCAGCTCCTCCTTCATCTTGACGTCGCGCACGCCGTCGGAGAAGGCTGAGATGATGGCCTCCTCAGTCACCTTGGGAATCTTGAGGCGTGCGTTGTTGAAGCGCTGGATGTGCTTCTGTAGGGTCTCCCTGGGTTGTTGCTTGATGCGGCGCATGTCGCTCACGGCGGGTGGCCGGTCGCGAGTGCCTTGGAAGTTGGTGATGAAGCGGGCGCGCATCTCTTCCCAGGAGGAGATTGTGCCTGGAGCCAAGTTCAGGAGCCAAGTGCGGGCCCCGTCCTTGAGCGCCATGGGAAACCAGTTCGCCATGACCTTCTCGTCTCCGTTGGCAGCTTCGATGCCCAGCTCGTAGAGCTGGAGGAACTCCGCAGGGTCGGCCGTGCCGTCGTAGCGAGGAGGCAGGTCTGACTTGAACTTGCCGGGCCATGCGACGCTGCGTAGTTCGGTGGTGAAGGCGCGGCAGCCTGTTGTGGCCACGGGAGGCCTTGGGTGACGGAGAGCTTGGTCTTGCATGTCCCCACGTGCTGCAGCTGAGAGCAGCGCAGGGTCTTGACGCGCGGGAGCAGGAGCACGGTCGCGACGTGCTGGAGCAGGGAGCACCCGGGCGGCTTCTTGCGGGCGAGGGACTTCTTGGCAGCTCTGTTCTTGCCGCGTTGGCACCTGTCGGAGCGGGTTCCGCCCAGGGGCCACGCGCCTTGGAGCCATGGCGTCTTCTTGAAGAGGAGGCGGCCGGGGCGCCGCCGGAGCCTCGTCGCCCGCCCGGGGCGGGGTGCGGTGCAGCGGAACGGACGGCGCGGAAGAGCCCCCTGCGGCACGGACGAGCTCGGTGACGCGGTCGAGCCATTCTTCGTAGACGTCGTCGACGGGGCGGTAGCGCAGCATCTCGAGCCTCCATGGGTGCGCGGAGCGCGCGGGACGAAGATCCAGCTGGGGCGAGCGAGGGAGTTGCGGTGCGGCCGTCTTGCCGCACAGGCGGATGATGGGACGATGCTTGCTGCTCGTTCCCCGCCGGGCCGATGGCGGCGTTGACGGCAGGTGACAGGGAACGGCGAGGACGCCCGCCGACAGGGGCCTTCTGGGCGACGGGGGAAGCGAGCGCGGCCCGGCGCTCCGCGCGGGCCCGGCGAGCGCCAGACATGGGCGTGATGGTCGGGGGAGAACGGGGTGGTGGAAGACGAATTCCGGCGCACCCCTACCTGGTGCGCCACATGTCGGATTTCGGGTTTCAGCAGATCCTTAAGGTTCGAACACTGGGGTGCGCACGAAGATTTCGCCTCCTACCTGCCTGCACCCCTCCGCCTTGCTAGGATCTAAACTATCGAAAGAACAACACAAGAGACACAGGGTTTATACTGGTTCAGGCCACCGTTGTGGTGTAATACCCTACTCCAGTGTGTGGTGTGGTGGATTGCTTCTTGGGCTGATGATGATGAACAATACAAGGAAGAACAGCCTCGCGAGGGTCGGTTCTTGGCTGGGGCGATGAACTGCTAGGAGGAGTTCAGTCACCTTTCTCTCTCTCTCTCTCTCTCTCTCTCTCTCTCTCTCTCTCTGATCGAAACCCTCTCTAAAGAGCCTCTTTCCTCTCTTCCCTCTCTTCCCTGCTTCCAAGCTTCCAACCCTCCAACCCCCTTTGCTATGTGGGTGGATGGTCCTATTTATAGTGGCCCTGGTCCTCTTCCCAAATATCGAGCGGGAAGGGAGCCAACAATGGCGGGCTAATTTAATGGGGGAAAGCTAGTACCAGCTATCCTGACAAAAGTAGTCTTCGCCTGCACAAAGCTCTGGTGATGACGCCGTCTTGGGCTCCACGATGACCCCTGTCTCGTAGTCCTCCTGGTCTTGGTCTCGTTGCACCGAAATGGCAACCTTTGCCTGATGCCTCGGTACTCCGCGGCTGCGCTTGCCCCCTTTGCACCAAAGAGGAAAGGAGGACGTTGCGCGGGCTGGCACCCGCCTGGCGCCCTGAGTCGTCATGGCTTGCGTCACGGGCACCTCGTGAGGTACCCCGCCTTGATCTCTCCGCCTCCTCGTGAGCTAGCCTGACGAGGCCGTGCCTGAGGAAGCTCCGCGTCGTCCGCCCCGCGAGGCTTGGCCCCTCGCGAGGGTCTTGGGTTTGCGTTGGTGAAGATGGGCCGTGCTGGGCCCCCCTTTGAGCCACGCCGCAGGCCGCAGGCAGGCAAGTCTGGGGACCCCCGTTCCCAGAACGCCGACATATACACTTTTGGCAACATTTTATATGATTTATTTGGACTAACCTATTGATCCAGTGCCCAGTGCCAGTTCCTATTTGTTGCATGTATTTTGTTTCGTGGAAAATCCATATCAAACGAAGTACAAACGCGATAAAAATTTATGAAGAATTATTTTGGAATATATGTGATTTTTGGGACTTGGAATCAATGCAAATGGGGGCCCACAGTGACCACAACCCATCAGGGCGCATCGGGGGTGCCTTGCGCGCCCAGGTATCTTGTGCCCTCCTCGAACGTCGGTTGAGGCCCTTCTTCTAGCACAAGAAAGATAATTTATGAAGAAAAAAGCGTGTAAAAAGTTTAGCGCAATCAGAGTTACGGATCTCTGGGAATTTAAGAAGCCGTGAAGGGCCAGATCTAGGAAACGCGAAACAGAAGAGAACAGAGAGGGAGATCCAGTCTCGGAGGGGCTCCCTCCCCTCCGCCTCCATGGAGGCCATGGACCAGAGGGAGAACTCTCCTCCCAGGTAGAGGGGAGGCCAAGGAAGAAGAAGAAGAAGGGGGGCTCTCTCCCCCTCTCTCCTGGTGGCTCCGGAATGCCGCCGGGGCAAGGATATGAAGGAAATATGCCCTAGAGGCAATAATAAATTTGTTATTTTATATTTCCTTATATCATGATAAATGTTTATTATTCATGCTTGAATTGTATTAACTGGAAACTTGATACATGTGTGGATACATAGACAAAACATCGTGTCCCTAGTAAGCCTCTACTAAGACTAGCTCGTTAATCAAAGATGGTTTAAGTTTCCTAACCATAGACATGTGTTGTCATTTGATGAATGAGATCACATCATTAGGAGAATGATGTGATGGTCAAGACCCATCTGTTAGTTTAGCATGTTGATCATTCAGTTTTATTGATATTGCTTTCTTCATATCAAATACATATTCCTTCTACTATGAGATTAAGCAACTCCCGGATACCGGAGGAATGCCTTGTGTGCTATCAAACGTCACAACATGACTAAGTGATTATGAAGATGCTCTACAGGTATCTCCGAAGGTGTTTGTTGTGTTGGCATAGATCAAGATTAGGATTTGTCACTTCGAGTATCGGAGAGGTATCTCTGGGCCCTCTCGGTAATGCTCATCACTATAAGCCTTGCAAGCAATGTGACTAATGAGTTAGTTGCGGGGTGATGTATTACGGAACGAGTAAATAGACTTGCCGGTAACGAGATTGAACTAGGTATGAGGATACCGACAATCGAATCTCGGGCAAATAACATACCGATGACAAAGGGAACAATGTATGTTGTCATTAAAGTTCGACCGATAAAGATCTTCGTAGAATATGTAGGAACCAATGTGGGCATCCAGGTTCCGCTATTGGTTATTGACCAGATAAATGTCTCAGTCATGTCTACATAGTTCTCGAACCCGTAGGGTCTGCACGCTCCTCACATATTCTCCTCGACGCCTACTCCCCTCTCATATCCTCCTCTCTCAGCGACAATGTGGTCGTGACGGTCCTATTGGTTAAATGTGGCGGCGCAGCGGAATGTCCCATCGCAGACGCCACACAACAACAGTGTGAACCCTCCCCTCAGTGCACTAGCCGCCGGCTACTCCTCCCACAGCGGAGGATCTGGCGAACGCGGCCCTGATGGCGCATCTCGTGGCACTGAGGCGACTGTGTGGGACCTAGGCTCCTGTTCCGAGTGAAGGAGGAGAACGCCATCCCGGCCAACCTAGCCCGCCTCCTTGTTCGGGTGAACGATGTAGTCCCCGTCGCGGCCGAGCCAGAGGCGGAGACGGAGCCCGAGGGCCTGGTCCACGCCATGCTCGATCTCACAACCCTCCAAGCATGTAACGAGATGCGGGACCTCACACTCACATCTGAAGAGAGCAAGCTGCCGCTTGTGAGTCCAAGCCCTACGTGTGGATGCATGATATCTTGCCCGACAAGGAGGAGGTGGACCATGACGATGATGATAGCGCCGATTAGATGGCACCGACCACCGACTAGCATAAGTAGTCTAGGTAGGAGTGTCGCCCGAATAGCCACGTTTCTAATATAAAAATGTCCGTTAATGACATTTGTAGTCACTAATTATATTTAAATGCGACGCATTTTGGCCAATATTATAATTCCATTTAATTTAGCATGTTCAAACTTGCGTTTGGTATGTTAATTTCAGCTTTAATTGCCCCTACATATGAAGGCTGTATTTGCCGACTTGGTGTTTTTGCACCGCCGCACCGGAGTGTGCTCTATATCCTATATGATGATCGCCGATACAGCAACTCTATTGGAATTGTTCTTAGAGCATCTATAGTCGGGGGTCCAAACCCGTTTCATACGTCCGAGCGGGCCGATCACATCAAATTTTGACCCATCTCATAGTGCCGGCGCCCCTGTAGAGTACGTAGTCCCAACACGGCAACGCGTGAGCGGTCGGTTGGCCGCGTGGTGCAACCTTGGTGTAGCTTTCATTCGATGGATCAACTAATGAATACGCATGTGGTACATACATCACCAGCTATAGATACGGGTATAGCTTCCATGGCATAGCATGTGCACTTACCGACGTACGTATGCTACGCATTAACATACGCTGCAACATTTGGTAGGAATGAATGGCCAACAACATAACAGTGTCAATGTGTACGTGCACTAGTTATCAATGTGTATGCAATGCCCTGCAGAGGCAAGTATTTGCTGCACAGAAGCAAATTTAAAACGAACATTGGCAAGCATATCTTCAAGACCTTAGGTTTCACAGCATAAAAAACGAACCACTACTACTTAGGGCATGTATAATGGTTGATAAAATAATTTTATTTTAAATCTTGCATTTCATTTAGAGATGACAAAATAAAATGTCTACAAACAATGGGTCATCTCTTAGCCTTATCTTCAATAACTAGCTATTCCTAAAAACATGGTAAGACATATTGTGCTAAGAGATCATCTCTTGTCTTCTCTTAAATAAGAGACGACAAGTCTTTTCTTATGAGTTCTCTCTTCTCCACCTCATCATTTATCTTACACGACACTCCTAAAATAATACCATTGTACATGCTCTTATGCACGTGGGCAAGAGGGATAAGATTGATCACAGACAGTGGCCATGCATCAACTGGGAATTGTACAAGTCAACACCAAATAAACAAGTTCTAAGCCCTCAAAAAACCAACAAATATGTTATAATTCCTGAAAAAATTCCAACCTAAGGAATATTTGCACATACTACTAGCTTTTAACCGGCACATGTAAAACCTACTTAACATTTTTTTTCACAAATTAAGCTCATTCACCTATGCCTGAATAAGGAATGTACTGCTTTGACCTGCTCCCTATGCTACTAAATACTCCCTCTGTTCACAAATATAAGTCTTTATAGAGATTTCAACTGATGACTACATACGGAGTAAAATGAGTGAATCTACACTCTAAAATATATCTACATATATCCGTATGTTGTAGTCCATTTAAAATGTCCAAAAAGACTTTATATTTAGGAACGGAGGGAGTACAACAAGTTAAGCCATGCATAGGTGCAGCTTTGAGCTGCCTTTTCTATATCAAAATATTGTAAAATAAGTTCAAGAAGATGTATTTTGGTTTTCAAAAGATCTTTCTTGAGTAAGCATATATGACTAAACCACAACATAGTTTATATGAACCCATTCCAACATCTTCAAGCTAAAAAGGACATTAAGGATAAGTTAACAAACGCAAACATATTTTATATATATCATGTTGATCTGATGATCAGCATCTTTGCCTAGAAAGCTTCACAGAAGGATGCATTAATAAACCAAAGCACTAGATATATTATATAAATATAAAATAAAACAAAGCCCTAGGGGGTTCTCTTCAGTCCTCACCAGAGTTTAAGTCAATACCCGAACCACCACATCAGCTAGTTTAAGCAGCGGCAAATTAAAATGCAGGCATGCCTAGCGCGAGGTTCGTTCTTGACTTAATCCCTAGTTCGCATCTCGCCCCGTTCATTTCCTCTATGAAATACTAATTCGATCTCCACACTATAATTTATTTGTATCCCAAGAAGCCTCTATGATAATCCGAAATCTCGCCTGAAATCTTCTTCTTGTTCTTCTTCCTCTAGCTTTGTGATCTTACACGACCTGATCGAGCTAGTTAGACATTTGAAATGGCATCCGGCCGGTGCTGTATCGGTGTGTTGGCCGGAATCCATGTCAAATGCCCGCTAACCATGGAGCTAGGGCGAGATGATGCTGGCCTGCAGGGCGGACTTGATCTTCTGGATGGTGCAGGAGAGCAGGTTGCTGACGGTGTCGACCGACTCCACGGTGAGCTTCGCCGTCGGCAGGTTATTGACCAGTATCTGGAACGCCACGGTGACGAGCGAGCCGGGGCTGTTGTTGCTGCTGCCGCCATGAGCGTTGGGCGACGAGCCCTGGGAAGAAGGGTCAGTAGCCGCGGCCGGCGCGGTGTGGCCGTCGGGGAGGATGGCAAAGCCGGAGGGCAGCAGGGAGACGTAGGCCGAGTCGCCGCCGCCCATGACGACGTGCATGGACTGCACGTCCACCGGCGCGTACACCACCAGCGAGCCGGACGCGTCGGTGCACGTCTCCTGCAGGATGAGCATGTTGTTCTGGTTCCCGCTCGTCGCCTGCAAGCAAATGAAGCAATATCGGTGACATGCATCAGCCAGCAGGAACTTATAGTTGTACAGTTGTACCATATGTGGACAGTCCTCGCAAGCATTTAAATTTCAACTTAATTAGGGTACAGAGTAAAAAAATAACTGAAAGTGTAACATTTATTTGCTTAAGACCTCCAACAAACTAGGAGTGGTTCGAATTATAACTAGTAAGATCGTACATTCAACTGCTTTCTTTCACTGTGTTAAATTTGTTTGCGGTACAAACCTATTAGTCCCTCTGCACACTAATGTAAGGCGTTTTTGCAGCTCAAATTGAACTGTAAAACCGTCATATATTAGTGTAGGGAGGTAGTATTATCGAAGGGAAAGGGAGGTCTTAAAAAAAGTGGCAAATATTTGTATTAGCAATTTAGGAGATAACTGGAAAACTGTGCATAGTCTCAACTTATTTTTGTTAGGTAAATTCAAAGTGTTTTGCTTTAGCCAATCATGCTAGTAGAACCCTGGTGTGTACTTGAGATCAAAAGGGAATCCTGGTGTACTTGGTGTCAACCTCATGGTTCTAAGAACCAGGATATTGCCAAGCCGCTTTACAAAGAAATCAAATAACAGATGAAAAAGATACTTGTCATGGATCTTTGAAAAGTATAGAAGAAAGATAAAGCCAATATTGACAGCTTTGGTGGGCATGCATGCAAGAGAGGACAAGGGCAGATAGGCTGCATGGCTACATGCAAGCATGCCCCCAAAAGGAGGGAAAAGCTAACAGCTACTAGCTTTCTATCACAAATGTCAACCCTACTACTACCCCCCACCCCCGGACCCCGGTTCTGTAGCCAAGAACAATAATTTCTTGGAAGCTTTCTCCGTCGTCCTCTTCCTCCTGTCACTGTGCCCCCCAACCCATGCATTTGCCAATATGGCCATGAAACCTGCATCATGCCAGTTCATGCTAGTACAGTCCTACTCCATGGGGTAGTACGAGAGGTAGAGGAGTGCTTGACTTCTTGACAAACTATTCATCATTAACTATCTCCCTCCATTGTTTAGGTTGCAAGGAGTTCTGTCAGTTTAATTGCTATTTACTAACTAGTACTAGTTAATGTTAGATGCACAGATGCTTTAATGTTACGTAAAAATCAACAAGTGTCAGAAGACACTGAGATTAATTATGAGGAACAGAAAAGTTCAGAAGGAACTGAGATGTGTCATGTGTGGAGAGGAAATGAGAAATGATGCAAGATATGATGTACTGTACTTACGTTAGGACGGAGGAGGGAGACGGCGTTGCCGTGGTGCTGGCCCTTGGCGATGTGGTCCATCTCCTGCATGGCCTCGCCGTTGGCGAGGATGTCCCACTCTCCGCGGCGCTGTTCGTCGCGGAGGTAGTCGAAGACGCGCTGCGGCGGCGTGCCGGGGAGACGCACGGAGGTGGTGGCGCTGAGCACGACGCCAGGGGGCTCGCCGGGCGCGCCCACGCTCTGCCTGGCCATCATCCTTACCTTGTCCTCCCCGCCGGCCGGGTCCCGTCCGCCGGCGCCCTCAACGCGCCACTCGTCCAGGCGGCGCCACTTCTGCGCGGCCGTGGCGCACACGCCAGCGCAAAAGTTGTCGGCCATCCGCTGCGCCAGCCTGAGCATGCAGCGGCGCCCCGCCGGTGAGATGGGCTCGTGGCGGTCGCCGTGGTTGGGGTGCGGGTTGGAGCATAGGATGGCGTGGTACTCGCACTGGCGCTGCAGCGAGGCGAGCCAGCGGCGCGCGCCGAGGGCTTGGCCGGAGCGGAGCAGCGGGCGGTACAGCTCGTGCACCGCCGCCTCGTCGTACTCGGCGTGAACCACCCACGTGACCTGCACAGTACGTAGCACAGCGTCAGCACGTAGTTACACTTACCACGGGCAGCCTCTCACCGAATGCAGCTTCGCTTTCCCCGCTGGCTTCGGCCACTTGCCGCGACAAGGCAGTAATGGCGGCTGCCGGCGCACGCGCGGTGCCGGCCGGGCCGCTAGCTGGTCACGCACAGTAGCAAAGTAATAGTAAATCCGGCGTGCGTGTAACAAATGGCGTCGCTCACTGGCTGAAGCAAGAGGACAAGCCGCGCGGCGTAGACACGGCCACGAGCGACAACAGCCAGCCTGCAACTGCATGCTACGTATCTGATCGCCCATGATATCACCGGAGCATAGCGGAGGGACCGGAGATTCAGAAGAAGCCCGGTTGACCACTGCAAATGCAAAGCCCTAGCTAAACACACTGCGCTGCTGCAGTCGCAACCACATGGAGATAAGTAGAAAAATAATAACAGGCATGCATATGGCGAACACGAGACGCGCAGTACAGTGGCTGGCGATCAGATCGTGCACGCATAGACATAATCTGCGACGTAGATATGCTTAGGTTTGGAGCTGAGCGTCGACCACACGGCAGGGGGGCACGTGGGGTGTCAACAGGCCGCAACTGTGTCATTACTCATTACCAGCATGGATCATGCACAATCGAGGATGAACCCTCCCATGATTGATTATATTAAGCTGGACTAGTGTAGTGTAGTAGTCTATAGTTGTATAAGCAGCCAAGGAACCCTAAAATACTGGATCTGTCGACTAGCCGGGCATTTCGCGCGCACGGATGGAAGCATCGAAACAGTTGAAAATTGCTTGCCCCGGGAAGCGAAAACAATGGCGATCAGTCGTCGCAGGCGGCACGGGAACCAACTGATCCTATGCACGCACGCACGTCCCGGCCCGTCGTCACGCGGGACGGGAGCATTGACTTGCGGGAAATGGCCTTGGATTCACCTTCGTCCACGTCCTTCTCTGAGAGCATAGAATACTGGGCCGCGCTGCGTGTACGTGCGTGCGCGCGCGCGGCGTTAATGTGGGCGGCCGACTGGCTGACTGCCGCCACATGCCGACGCGCCGTGCGGCAATCAAGGCGAAAGGACTGATCGTGGTTCATGGGCTGGCGGTGGCTGTGGCGGCCGTGCGGAGTTACGCCGGCCGAGGGAGCAGGACGAGTGGACGACGGTACGGGTGGCGCGTTAGTTCGACCGGTGGGTGGATGGGAGAGCGGGACGGACGGGTTGGTTACGTACCTTGGCGTAGCCGTTCTGCATGTCCTCGACGATGCAGCCGGAGGGGAGGAGACGGCAGCCCATGTACCCTGCCGGGCCGGCGCCGGTGCCGGAGTCAGGGCGGAGAACGCCGTCCACCGAGACGTCCACGATGGCCCACAGCCCGTCGGCGTGCTGCTTGCAGAAGCGCAGGAACGTCACCTCCCTGATCGGCACCAGCGGCGACAGTACCTGCAGCTCCGCGCGCATCTGCACACGGCATAACGTCAGTACGTCGCAGGAGCGAGCGAGCGAGCTCAAGTTAGGCTGGCCGCGAGGTGGAGCTAGGATGAAACGGGAGTGCATGGTCACCAGTTGGATTGAGCCGCTGCGGGTGCCGCCCATGCCGCTCGAGATGATCTCCATCGTGCTCGCCCTCGCCACCACGCACGGGAACATCTCCGACCACCGAGCCTGCAGCATTGCACCGATTAGCTCTTGTGTTTCTCCATGAAGCACCGCTAGTGTCTATGTTAATGGCAATGCGCACCTCGTTCATGAGGCTGTTGACGAGGTCGACGCTGTTGATGATGGCGATGCCGACCTCGCGGGTGGCCTCGGAGACGTAGCCGGCGGGGCTGGGGCCGAGCACGCGGGCGAACGCGCGCCGGTACTCGTCGAAGTTGAGCGTCTCCAGCCCAATATCCAGACTGGGCTGCCACAGCGGGTCGTCCACCTGCGTCACCTTCACCAGCTCCTCCATGGCCGCCAGCCCGAGCTCCAGGAGCGCGCCGCGGTCGATGGCGACGCCTTCGCCGCCGAGGCCGTCGTCGAGGCCGCCGCCCATGATGCCAGCGGGCAGGCGCATGGCCGCCGAGCCGCCGCCCATGAGGTCGGGGATGGACTGCATTCCCATTCCCATGAAGCCGTTGTTGCTGCCGACGGCGAGGTCGAGGCCGGAGCAGAGGGAGGAGGGCAGGCTCAGCGGCGAGGAGATGGCGGAGACGGGGCGGCCGAGGAACTTGCCGGCGAGCGCGCAGACGCGGTCCAGCTCGTCCTTGAGGCGCGAGTTCTCGATGCGCAGGTGCTGCTCCTCCAGCGACACCTCCCCGAGCACGGCCGCGCCGCCGCAGTTGCCGCAGGTGGGGCTCCGCATCGCCTCCCGGATCGTCATGTTCTCCGTCCGCAGCTTGTCGTTCTCCTGCCGCAGCAGCGCGTTCTCGTGCCGCTCGATCTGCGTCTGCAACCAACCCACAGGAGCACGATTACCAAAAAAGAAGAAGGAACTGATTCTTCTTGGCCTAGCTTGTCACATCAACCGACACGTCGCACCAAAGATAGAAGATTGTTCTGACTGACAGTTCGAACCTTCATCTGGGTGCGGCGATTCTGGAACCAGAACTTGACCTGGCGGCTCTCCAGGTTGAGCCGCCGGCTGAGCTCCATCCGCTGCTTCTCGTCGGGGTGAGGGCACTCCTTGAAGACGCTGCGCCAAAATGAATCAGTCAAGCACTTGCGAATTTAGGGCTAGATAGAAAGTAGACCAAGAACCTGCGAGAATTGCAATTGCTTACGCTTCGAGCTCTTGGATTTGCTGCGGCGTGTGGCGGTGGTAGCGCTTCTTCTTCTTGCGCGGGTTGCTGTTGTCGGGGTCGAGCTCGTCGGCGGAGGCGCCGTCCAGGTTGTCGCTGCCGGAGCGGCTGTCGTTCTCGTCCTCCCGCGCGCGGCCCAGCGAGTCGCCGTCGCCGCCGCTCCCCGTGCTCCCCATGAAAGCGCCGCCAAGCTGACCTCCGCCCTCCATGTTCGTCTGCTAATTAAACCGATTAAAATCCAAGGCAATTAAACACGGCAAAGAAGAGAAACTGGCCAATTAATTAAGGCCAATAAACACGCAGTGGTATTGAGCGCATGAACGGCCGGGTGGTAGTATAGAATATAGCATACCAGGCCGAGGGAGAGGCCGGTGGAGGAGGCGAAGCCACCGCCGCCTGCGCCGGCGCCGGGCCTGGGGATGGGCGGCGGGGCGAGGAGGCGGCCGGGGTTGTGCATGCCGGGGCCGCCCCCGCCGGCGTCGTAGGAGAAGACGCCGGAGCCGGCGCCGTCGAACATGCCGCCGAAGCTCATCTACGACCCCAAGCGACAGACAAAGACTCCCCGGCTGTGGTTTTCTTTTCTAGGACTGACGACTGACTGAAATCTCTCCCGCTATCCCGAGAATTGATCCTGCTACCCGCCCCTGCGGCTGCAGGCGGGAAGGAAAGCCGATCCCCTCAGATCCCGACGATTGATTGCGTTGTTTTTATGAGGAAAGAGGAGGGCTAGGCGTGCATTAAAATAGCAGGAAGGGGCTATACATGGCATGGCGGGCGCGGGGACGGAAGGGAATCATGGCGCCCGGTGCAAACAAGGAAAGAATCGCGACGTGGAATCCCTAGTACTCTACCAACAGCGCTTCTGACTTCGCCCCTTCCTTCCCGACCCCAGAGATACTATCACCAGTCTCCCTCCCTCGGCCGCCGGCGGCGATGGCGACGAACGAGCGAACGAATTCAAACTGAATACCAACAAACGGCGCGCCCCTCGGTCAAGGAGAAGGAACTCGTGGAGGAAGAAGAGGAAGAGGAGGAGGAGAGTGGGAGATGGGAGGAGAAGGGTTGGGAGGCTGGCAGCTCCGGCTATGGATATAACGAAGCCAGGCAGGGCAGACAGCGTTGGTGCTAGATAAAGCCGGACATGTGGCGAGCAGATAAAACGGTTCTGTTAAGAGAGCTCAAACAAATATCATCGTCGTCTCGTCGCCATGTAAACCCGTGGAAGAAAATGGCGACGGAAACCAACAAAAAATCAAGTGGGGCTGACTCGCACACGGGGCTAGGGCTGGGCGGAGCGACGCGAGAGTCAAATGGCCCCCACCGCCGGCGGTACGTACGCTACCGACACCGGTGGCCGTAGCGGAGCAGCTCCGGCTCGCTCCGTACGCGCAGGCAGGGATCTGGCACGCACGCACGCACGCAGCACGGATCTTTTTAGGGAGGAGTTAGTAGGAATTACCTCGAGATTAATTACCGGTCTGGCCTCGGCGGTGGCTCGCTCGCTGTCAGCCAGCCGTGGTGGCGAGAGGGAGCGGAGCGGAGCGGAGGTGGGAAAAGGAGGTGCGTGAGTCGTGACGGGGACTTGTCACGGGTGGGTCACCTTTTCGGATCGGGCGCCCGTACGCACGGTCCCCCTCCCCTCGTCGTGGAGAATGCAGGATGGATCGACCGATGGATGGAGGTGGTGGCGCACCGCACGGGGTGAACTGTGAAGGTGGAGTAAACCCAACCGATGGGAGGGAGACCATAAATGGAGGGGAGGTGGCGGTGGGGTGGGGTGGGGTGTCTCTGGCTGGTGTAACGTCCGTCCCGTCCGGCGGCTCCGCCCGGCCCGGCTGGCATCCGCAACGGCAACCGGCGCGCAGTAAATGCCGCGGGCGGGCGGGCTGGGCTGGGCTGGCGCCGTGCCACGGCACGGGGCGTGGCGGTGGTGGTTCGTTCGGTGAGGGCGCCGCCGTATTAATTCATTGCTGCGTCCGTGCGTCCGTCCAGCCAGCCAGCCAGCGCGCGCGCTTCAGCTGGCCGGGCGTCATCGACGTCTCGTGCGATCGTCGTCGCCGTGCACGCGCGCGCGAAGGGACGTGCATGGACTGTGTACGTACGCCCTCGACGTTAATTTTCCCGCGGAGCTCCGTCCACCGGTCGATTCATTCCACGTATGTATGGGCTGCTAATTGGCATCTGTTTGTTCTTTCTTTCTGTGGGTTCCCTTGGTTATAAAATAAATCCACGAAAGCGTTCTTCTAACTCAGAGCTCAAATGTTATTGTTATGAACAATATTTCTTCAAGAATTATTAAAAACAATTCAAAACATTTTGACTTTCTTTTTGGGTGTGGCTAGGTCTCAGTCGACTAAGATTTAGTATCAGTTAAGTGACATTACATGCAAGAGGGCAAAGGAAAAAGTGAAAAGAAAATTTTACACGAATCTCATTGTAAGATCTTACGGATATAGTATCGACTAAGACTAAGTAAAACTGTTTCTTTTTACAGCAAACATTGTTTAGTTGTGTGCCTGTGTCAGAAAATTTGTGATGAGATCATGTTCGCTATGGTCAAAAAAAGTTTCTCTAAGCATTGCATTTGTTTTTTTTTTTTGGCCAGAGCATGAGGAATGTTTTTCCTTCATGAAAATTTGCATAAATATAGAAAATTCAACAATGTTTGTTGCCAAAAAAATTTGTTTTTTTTTGTTTTTTTGAACTATTTTTTCCGTTTTACCGTTCACAAGGGTGCATTTAAGCTTGAGTGTGTAAACTGCATGTCCAGTAAACCGCAGTTCTAGTTTGGTTTGATGCTGAATTGTTCTATGGGAATGTGATACTTAATTTTGGCACAAAAATGTGTATTTATGTTACTGCCATGTTCCTATTCTTTAATGACTTATAATGAGAATGCTAAGGCTGGTTGTAGTAGGGAGTATCATACACTAGTAGCATATGATAGTACATCCATATTACTAGGCCATATATGTACCAACATATATGTGCTACACAAACTCCCTTGACTGAGATTTAACCATATACGTGCCAACATATACTAGTATCATACATATGATACTAGTGCATGGCATGTAGTAGCATAACATTTATTATGATATGGTATCTACCTATGTTACTATGAGGGTGTTTGGTTCAGGGACTTTTTAGTCCCAGAGACTAGAAAAAGTCCCTAAAAAGTCTCTAGGAACTAAACGGGAGGGACTTTTTCTACAGGGACTAGAAAAAGACTCTACTAGAGAGTTTTTTTTTATTAGTCCCTGAGACTAGAAAAAGTCCTAGGACTTCTGAACCAAACACCCCCTATAACCCCTCTCTCTCTCTCTTCTTTAATTGTCTGCCACATAAGCATGTTTATGAGTCCCAAGCGCATCATACCGATTATGTTACCCCCACTATGGCCAGCCTAAAATCTGCACGGCGACGTACCTGTGTTCGTTTTTTGGGACAAGTGTGTGTACTCCGCTGTTATGCCGATGACTCTACGCACCACCAACCCCCCCCCCCCCTCCCCCCCCCCCCCCCCTGTTGATCATTGAGTATTGCCACGCCGTCTCGACAACGATAAGTTTGACGCTACACATGGGAGGCTTGGAGGTGATGATGGTGAGTAGCATGGCACCTATATAGACTCAATGGTTGGTCTGGTACGAGATGAAACGGCCATAGCACCACCCGCTATAGAACTAGTGAACGCGGGGTGCCTTGTAAAGGAATGTCTTTTCGATGATTACCGTAATTAGCTTGTGTCCCCGAGGAGAAGAGGAAAAAATGGGATCCGATTTTGGGCTCTGACAAGGATCCTGAGTCGAGGAAGAAGAGACATATCCTTTGTTAAGCCAATGGAACCTTATTTGGTATGACCGCAAGGCATAAGAGGGGAAAAGGGAGGTTGCAATAAGGATCATGAGTGGAAGAAAAAGAGACATATCCTGGGGGAGGACAGGTGACCTTGATGCGGTAGATTGTTTCATGGCACGAGTCAAGACATCCAGGCGCTGTTTTGAGCCAACTGTTGACACTAGATTTTGACACGACCAAGAACTTAATTAAGATGGCCTCAAATGTAGAAGTGTTCAAAGTGAGAAAGTTCTGTATCGTCAAAAGGAGAAACTTTCATATTTGGGCCATAGCCATCCTGTCTCATCTCTAAGGCCGAAGTTGTGTTTCAAGTACTCAGATTTTGTATTCAGAACACAATTCGGCTGATTACCCCCCCCCCCCTCCAATATGGCCTCATATGAGAAATGTTTCTACACGGATTGTCTTCGTCTCGTCGAGACGATCGATTTCGATATAAAAACGTCTAAATCAGAGTTCGTATGCAAAATTTAGAGCCAAAATAGTGTGCTGCATAAGTTTGCCCCGGAAGTTCCGGGCAAAACTTCCGGGGAGGTTCCGGGCTAAACCGAAAGTTTTCACGCGGTGCGCCTCGAAAACTGGAATTTTAACATTGTTTGCAGATTTGTAGGGCCGGATTTTACATCAAGATGACCTCGGATGAAAAAGTGATCAACTGAAGAGTTTCTCTCCATTGCAAGATCTACAACTTTGTTTTTGGGACCGTCGTCATCCGAAGTAGTATACGACCTGCAGATTCAGTGCAAGAGGGCTACTTGATATAATTTAAGCCCGGAAGTTCCGGGCCAGACCGGAAGTTCCGGCCCTCGTAGTCCGAGTTAGGGTAACTTTTGATGATTTGGACGTGATTTGAGTCCTTTTCTTGTACGGAAAATCCAGCCGCCTCATATATATGTAAGGGTGACGACCGATTGAAGAACAACACCCAATCGAACAAATCATCTACAACTTTTTACCTTTACCTTTATCTCTCTCCCTTGTTTTTCTTTTTCCTCGTTCTTCGTTCGTTCTTCTTGTTGCAGGGCGGCGAACCTCGAGGCCCTAGGGGCGGTCAGGCCGACCTAGGGCAGCCCATAGCCGTCGTGCGTCCAGACGGGGTCCCTCTCGGGTGTGTGGGGTTTCGGGTCTACAAAAGCGCCCGCCAAATTTGTCTTCCGTACCGCGCTTTCGGCGGGTCTCCTTCGACGTGAGCTGCGGTGCATCACCCCCGGCGTCGAGGGTACACGGTGACGTGTTCGTGTGCGAACATCAACATATATGTGCTCCACAAACTCCCTTGCCAAACCGAGCTAGGCCAGGTTTCGAGAACTTATCTAGTGCACCAGGTGCTCGAATGCTCACTAAAAGTTGTCAAAATCCTCAAAGTAATCCATGGAATGGTCAAAAAATACATAAACTATATTTCGAAAATTCAAAACGAAATTCAGTTGAAGGTTTTCTTTTGAAACAAGGTACAAACACAAACTTTCACATGTATGCATGCGGCGCGCGCACACACACTCATGCCTATGAATACATGTACTCACAACCTAATCCAATGAGCACCTCTCTTGACGGAGCCGACATACCTTAAATTATTGATCAAAGCTCAAAAAAAGCTATTTGGTGTTTATGGGCTCAAATCAGTGCCCAGTCTGCATTAACTAGTTTTCATAGCATAATTTGTGTAATGTTTCCTAAATAGTGAGTTAAATCTTAAATTGCAAATTGTGTCTATGCAAGGAACTTTTTCTAGTATTGTTCAGAACTTTCTGGGAGGGTTTTCGAGCCAGTGAAAGAAGAGGATAGGTGCAAAACACCGATATGTTGTTGGTCAATGCTCACTACTCCATCTGATCACAAATACGATATGTTTTGGATATTTTAACATGGACTAAACACAGACTAAAATGAGTATACAAGCACACTAAAACGTGTATATATACATTCTATTCACAAACACATTAGAACATCTTATATTTGTGAACGGAGGGAGTAATTCATAGCGTGCGTGGAAGGCTGGAACAATAGTGTGCGTGGAAGGCTGGAACAATAGCACAGCATTCCCAGATATGTTGGCCCCTACGCGGTAATGTTCCCATATTGAGATGTGCCAGTAGCAAGCCTCCATCAGGGATGCCGATCAAGCCCATATGCCCCGAATTATGTTTCTCTAATTATGGTGCGTGGATCCCAGCTCCTAAATGTGGCCGTTTCAATTGTCGCAATAAAAACCCTGGATGATGACCCGGTCGCGTTCTGCAGGTTGTCATTAATTGGGTTTATAACTCTGTAGATGATGCGCCAATGCACGAGTAATTACCCATGAATGTGACCGTTTCCATTGATTATCGTGTTTATTATGACTCCAGTGATTACTGCTGACTGACTAGGGCGCTCAGACGTGAAGGCCATTGCATGTGGCACGACATGACACATCACATGCCCGATTTTTATGGCCTGCGCTGCTGCTTTGCAGATTCAATTCATGCTGCGTTTTATGACGACCCCTAGCCTCACTGGGGAAGCTTGATGTGTCGCGCGTACGCTGGCCGCTGGCGCTTGTACGTCGAACAACCGAGCAGATGCACAGTGCACGCAGATGAAAGCTGAGGTTTGATACTATCAAAATTTTCACTGCTACGCCTGCAGGCATTTAGTGGCACTATAAGGGCCACATTTACGCGCGGTGTACTTTTCCTGGACCCAGGTTTGAAATTGTCATTTAAATTCGTCGCTGAATGATATGGTTATTACTAAGTGCTAGTAATAACTTCGGCATGTTCTTCCAAAGTTAATGTGTGGTCTGGTGTTTCTGAACACACGCTCTATCTCTGTCTTGAGCGTAAATGGGCTGTGGGAGCCTGCGACTTGATGGTCTTAATGGAATGGAAGGGCAATAAACCGCATGGAAAGGTCCGAGCGTATCTCTCTCAGGAGGAGCTAGCTAGGCGATGTGTTAGTCGTGACAAAGAAGAAGAAGCCAGAACCCAGAATGGAGTTATGCTACTAATAACTCGGGCATGTTCTTCAAGGTTAAGGCTGGTCACAATGGGCAAGAACATAGTCTAGTAACTTACACATTTTCCTAGACTATGTTACTACCTCCACAGTGGGTAGGAACATCTATATAGTGTCATGCAACAATGTATTTATTAGGTTATAGACTCATTGTTTCTTGGAATGTGTGATGTTCCGGTAACTTAGCTAGTTACCACAAGCACATCTCTCTTTATTAAATATGTGACACATAAGCAAAGTTGTATTGGAGTGTGTGATGTTACTCCTAAGTTTTTCCCCATTATGACCAGCCTAATGTGGTGTCAGGTCCGGGTTCTCTGAAACCGCACATTATGTTGCGTGTAAACGGGCCGTGTGACTCTGCCAGGTTTTAATGGAAAAGCAGTGAGCTGCACTGCACGGTGTCATCAGATCTTATAGCTTTCACCACCAAGCATATGGAGACATGCATGCATGCATGCAAGGATGCGGCAGCAACGGCCGTTTGATCCTCTAGCTCGATCGTCTTGCGCGCGCTCGAGCGTGTGTCGGTCTCTCTCTGTGTGTGTGGACGCGCGGGCATTATCTTGCGTGTTAGTGGCATGTGCGAGCCTGCGGCTTGTTCGTAGGTCTTGAGGGCACTGCACGGCATGATCAGGGCTGCTTTATCGCTTTCACCGCCAGGCATGCATATGGAGTCATGTTCATCTCGACTGTAAATGGACTGTGCGAGCCTGTGACGCGGCCGCACTGCACAGCATCACCAGAGGTTAGCTAGCTAGCTAGCTACTACACCTATCAAAAAGGTCTTGTGATTTGGGACAGAGGAAGTAGCTAATTGTATACGGCTCGCCATGCACGGAGTCGGGCGTGCAGCGGCGGCCGGCCGGTTGATCGCCGTTCGACGCTCGGCCGCTGTCTTTGTCGGCGCATTGAAGCCGGCCGGGCAGTTTGGCGATCCGACGCATGCAGACTGCAGGCGTGCGCGTACGTAACGTACGTAGTACTCGCCTAGCTACTCCCATGAACTGACGCGACGTACGTCGGCGAGGCGAGGCGTATGGTCGATATCAACGAAGACGGCGGCGATGAGCTATGGCTAGCAGCTAGTGTAACTAAGATGCAGCTAGGATGGTTGCGCAATAAAAACGGGATGGGAAACGGTGATGGGATCGCGTACGTACGCCGGCCGTCGTCTCCGAGGTATTTTCTCGCTGGGTCTCTCGTACGTTTCGCGGTGGCTGGTGGTGTGTGCGCCCCATGATGTACGTGCTGCCAAGTATAGGATCCAAGAAGAATCCAAGGTGTCCACCGGATCGTCGAGTGTTAAAGCAAGAAATCGTAGAACTACTCTGTGCTTGCGTTGCGTACGTTCAGAGAGCAACGGCAGACGATCGAGCGATGTAGTATACCGCATATGTATTTTTTTCATGGTAATACGTGTTTTATTTATATTATATAAGAGCCATGGTACAAGCCACGTGCGCACTAACACAAAAATGAAAAGACAATAAAACGCTAGTTTTTACGCACAAGAACAACAGCCAAGAAAAAGAATTACAATCAAGACCAAAAAATTCTCTCCTTAATATCAACGTCCTTCACCTGCCTTGGCACCAGCACCACCACAACCATCAAAGAAAAGAAAAATGAATCATCTTCTCTCGAAGCAGCTCATGCTGTTACCGTCAGGCATATACTTCCTCCGTTTCTAAGTATAAATCTTTGTAAAAGTTTCATTATGGACCATAAAATAAATGAATATACACTCTAAAATGCATCTATATATATCCGTATGCAGTTTATAGTAAAATCTCTACAAAAAATTATATTTAGAAATATAGGAAGTACGTTAGAAGGAAAAATGAAAGTTTATAACGTACGCTGGTTTATATGCGTGTGCTACGTTCGGAGTTGGGAGAGTTCCACTGGAACTTAACAAGTGCATGTGCATACACACACAAGCGCAGGGGCATCTCCAACGCTCACCTCACCTTCCCGCAACCGTCTGAAGAGAGACCCCGACGCATTTTACCATTGGTCCGCGGAGCGGTCTGACTGTATGTTCTTCACAAACCGGAAGTAAAAGGGGATGTTTCGTTGGTGTCCGAAGCACTGCCACGCACATGTCCGTCACCTTTGTCCTACCCAAAAATATACTTTGCCCCCACATACCCTTCCACATGAAACGGTTGCCGCACAACCATGTTGGTGTGCGATGTCTAGAGCGTCAAGGTCTCATTAGTGCCATCCCAGAAGCAGGCGTGACCTTTCACTGGAGCCGACGTTAAAGCAGCACGGCGGTCGAGAACACCGCCCACTCTCCACACTTGTTTCTGTGTCAAAGAAGCGTGACTGGAGGAGTCTCTACAGTTGTGCATCACAATCATATCGGCTCCTGTCTGTCCGCTTACAAGCATTAAATTGGCGCGGAGACAACAAAACCTAGTCTGCGCCAACATTAACATACCACGCCGTGTGTCCCGACCGGTGCCCGCTATTTAAACGATGCCTCCTCACCAGTCACGACCAGCACCACCGCACCACATCTGCGAGATCTGGAGCTATGTTAGAGAGCATGTCGGCGCTGTAGAAGCAAGAGGCTAGCAGGCCCGTCATGCTCGATGGAATAAGGTTGGCTTGTCGGCTATCTCGTCGGAGGTCCGCGACGAGGACCAGATGATGGAGGACGCGCCCGACGACGAGCCAGCGCCCCTGTCCGCGGAACTGCAACCGATGTTGCGTGTGTCGGCATTCAGTCAAGCGCGTGGCGAGCCACAACCTCGAGTTCCTTGACAAGCACCATCTATCCTAAACCCTAAACCCTAAACCCTAACCCTAAACCCTAAACCCTACTGAGGGGCAAATCATCGGCGAGCAAACGAACGTCAATGCTGTCGCGGGCATGGTTTGCGGAGGATGTGGGCTTCCTCGATGAGCAGCGAGTGACGTACGAGTCCATGCGGAGCACCCGCGACATCCGGTGTGAGCGATGGTGGCTGCATGGTCTGCAGGCGGAGAGAGACGCCATGTTCGCGAAGATCGACGGAAGGTGGCCAGAGAGGAGGCATAGGTTATCATGGAAGTCAACAGATCCTCGTTTGTCGGGCTGCTATCGCGGTTTGCGCCCCGCCGCCACGACCATGAGGCCAATACGTCAACGTGCAGTGCCGTCGACAAGGCGGACTCAGGCGAGGAAAAGTAGCACACGGGCCGCCGCCGCAACTTGGGTCTGAGGAAGGCCACTACTATTCTTTCCCTCCCGCATCTTCACTTCCAGGGGCTCACGGCCGCGCAGTGAGCTTGCTGGACATAGGGAAGACATGTCATGAGAACCGGGAGACGCCGCCGTCGATCATTTAGACTAGTTTAAAAAGCTTAGCCTGCTATAATTTAGTTGAAATATGTAAAAAATGTAACGATTTTGATTCGGTTTAGATGAAAATCATCCAGTTTGCATGAAATTCATCCGGTTTATTCAAATTTGCTTTGAAATATATACGGGTATGATTGGATGGTTGGCTTCCACATTCATATCCGCATACTGATCTGGACCAGTCCATAGACAAATAACATGTCTATTTTTAGAGGTCCGTGTTGATGCTGCCCTAACGAATTTCGTTGGCCATGAATATGTGACGCGCTAGGGCCTCTTACACTTCTGCTACTCGGCGCACAACCATTTCAGCATTACGTGGCGAATGGGCTGGCCCATCTAGCTCTTTTTCACAGGTTTCCCCCGGTTTTCTGGGCGGTTCTTCTTGTGGTTTTTCCTGGCATGGTTTTTACACAGCTTTTCTTTTTCTTTTTTATTATTTGTTTAGTTTTCTTTCTTTTCTTTTCCTTTTTCATTATGTTTTATTTAAACATGTGATTTTTTAAAATTCGAAAACCTTTTGCAAATTCATGAGCTTCTATTAAATTCATGGACTTTTTTCTACTTTATGAGCTATTTTACTTTCAAATTATTGAACATTATTTTTGTGATTTTTATAAATTACGAACTTTTCCAAGTCATGATTTTTTTCAAATTCATGAATATTTTCCAAATTTACGAACTTCTTTATTTTTTGTGATTTTTTTCAATTCATGAACTCCTTTTAATACTTGAATTTTTCTGAATTCGTGAATTTTTTGCATTTCGTGATTTTTTAGTTGGTGAACTGATTTTCAAATCCGCGAATTTTTTCATGTTCATGAACTTTCCGCGTGTTCGTGAGCTTTCGGAATACATGAATGTTTTCCAAAGATGCACATCTTTTCAAATTGATTTTTTTTCAAATTCTTCAATGTTTTTCAAATTCATGAACTCTTTCATTCAAATTTGTGAACTTTTCCCAAATTCATGAACTTTTTTTTAATTCATGATTTTTTTTCAAATTCGTGAACCTTCTAAATTTCACGAACTCTTAAAAATTCATCGGTAAAGGTCTAGGTTAAACGCCACCGGCCAACCGTCCTTGCTGGCAAATGGAGTGAGTGGGTACTTCATGCGTGCAAGATTCGTGGAAGGACAAGAAGGTGAAGGAGGTGGGCACAAGACATCTGGGCGCGCCAGGAGGCCCAAGCGCGTCCAGGTGGGTTGTGCTCACCTCGAGGCCCATCTTCGCGTGATTCCAACGCTGGAAAATCCTATATGTAGAGAAACCATCAGAAATAACCCTATATCGGAAGTTCCGCCGCCGCAAGCCTCTCTAGCCATGAAAAACCAATTTAGACCCTGTTCCGGCAGCCTGCTGGAGGGGGAAATCATCATCGATGGCCATCTTCATCATCCCGACAGCCACCATGAAGAGGAGAGAGTAGTCCACCCTCGGGACTGAGGGTTTGTACCAGTAGCTGCTGGAATTTAGTCTATTTTGGGCAGCCCAATAACTATTTCAGAAATTCCTAATAAATCCTAGAGACCCACTTAGCCCATTTGTGCAAGGCAAGGGATACTACTAAAGTTTAGTCCCATATTGCTAGTTTAGTGGGAGTTGGACCTCCTTATAAGGGAGGTTCCTTTCCCACTTGTACGAGCATAAGAACAAGAGGGATATCCACGCGCGCTCCTCCTCCGCCGCCCGCCTCGCCACGCCTCGTCACGACGCGCCGCGCCGCGGGTTGCATGTTGCGGGAATGAGCCGAGCCGATATCTAAATTTTTGCGACGCACTACGGGTATATGCTGGCTGTTCGCTTCGTCTCTGTCTCTTTGTTTCGCCTTCCGTCGTTGCCCTCTCGCCTCCTTCTCTTGCGCCTACAAAAGGGAGGTCGCTCCTCCCAGAGAGACGCACCAGAACTACTCCTTCCCTAGCCATCGGTTCCATCTCTGAGCTGCTGTTGTCTTCCTCATCCCGGCTTGCGGCGTGCACCGCACGTCGGGACAGTAGGCCTCCGAGACCGCACCTTTTGAGTCCTGTACGGGGGAAGGGTGATAAGGTTTTTGGGGAGCACTCTGCGCGACTACTGGCTTCTTCATCACGGACTCCGACGACTACTTCCCCTACGACAACTTCTTCCCCGACATCGACTACCTCAGCAACGACATGGCTGGAGAGGATGTTGACCCCAAGTCCAGTGATTCTGCTGTTGCTGTCCCGTATGTGTTCTTCTTCTTTATGTCAGATGTCCTGCCACAGTTTCTCGTACTAGTTCTTGCCCTACATGTGTTAGGTTCTACTCCGTATATGCAACATGATCTAGTGTCTGTCCTACATGTGTTCAGTTCAAGTTCATATATGCAGATGCTATTTACTTTCTCTCCGTCAGATTGCATGACTTGCTTTATCGCAGCTATATTAGTCATGCTTTATCTAATATTTCTGTTAATAAAATCATTTGGTAAGTTGATCATATTTCCAACAATCCATAAACCTTATTATAGGCAATTTACCCCGAGTGGTTTTGCTGCTTCCATGAGACCTCCTATATTTGAGGGTATCCACTATAAGAGGTGGCACGTGAGAGTAGTCTTATGGTTTCAAACCATGAGTTGCTATGACGCCACTCTCGGCAAACCTGAAGGAGAGCTTGATGCTTAACAGGCACAAGCTTTTCAGAAAATGGATACTCTGTTTAAGGCTGCTCTCTTGAGTGTTCTTGGTGAGAACATAGTTGATGCTTATGCGTCAACTGATAATGGAAAAGATATGTGGAATGCACTCGAGGCCAAGTTGGGTCTCGGATGCTGGCACTGAGCTGTACATCATGGAGCAATTCTATGATTACAGGATGACTGAAGAGCGCTCCGTGGTTGAGCAAGCTCATGAGATATAGTCATTTGCTAGAGAACTTGAGCACTTCAGTTGTATGCTACCGGACAAGTTTGTTGCCGGAGGTATCATCACTAAGCTTCCTCCTTCATGGAGGAACTTTGCTACCTTGCTGAAGCATAAGAGGCAGGAGTTTTCCGTCCCGGATCTCATTGGCACTCTTGATGTGGAAGAAAAGGCGAGAGCAAAGGACACACGTGCTCGAGGTATTGAGGGAGGATCTAGTGCCAATGTGGTACAAAAGCAGAATTTCCAGCCCCACAAGTTCAAGAACAAGGGCAAGTTTGATGGAAAAGCAAAGTTTGATGGGAAGAACTGTTGGGGAACGTAGTAATTTCAAAAATATTCCTACGCACACGCAAGATCATGGTGATGCATAGCAACGAGAGAGGAGAGTATTGTCTACGTACCCTCGTAGACCGGCAACGGAAGCATTAACACAACATAGAGGAAGTAGTCGTACGTCTTCCCGATCCGACCGATCCAAGTACCGAACGTACGGCACCTCCGAGTTCTGCACACGTTCAACTCGGTGACGTCCCTCGAGCTCCGATCTAGCAAAGTGTTGAGGGAGAGTTTCGTCAGCACGACGGCGTGATGACGGTGATGATGTTCTACCGACGCAGGGCTTCGCCTAAGCACCGCTACGATATGACCGGGGTGGAATATGGTGGAAGTGTAACATCCCAAATTTTCAAATTGGAATGTTATACATTAGATCATCGTTTCGTATCATATTTTATTTTGCATTTTGGTTGATCCTAGAAATTCTACGCAACTCAATGACCCACGGAGAGAGTTGGGGATTTCGTTATTTTCATATTTGAGTTTTCTCACATTTTGAGAATAGGATCATTTGATTTTATTTATTTTATCATCAATTATTTCTATTACAAACATATGAGAGAGGGAATAAAATGACTTTCCCAAAATAAAGAAATATTGAGGATTTAATAATAAAATCAAATAAGTTTTTATTTGGGAGTTTTCGGTGTTTTATTTGAATTTAGGAAAAATGTGCGTTTTTCAAAATTGCATTTAGGTCCCAAATAAATGTTCACCTTGTGCGGCTTGATTTTAGAAGCCCGTGAAAATTTATTTCGGAATTTTTGGAGTTCGTTTAGTATTTCTTTTTATTTTTCTTCTGCGCGTAATTATTTGAAAAAAAACGTGCACCGACCTACGGGCCGTGTCCGACCTGGACACCGGCCCGGGCAGGCTTTATAAGCCGGGGCAGCCCACCCGGGCAAACCCTAGCCGCCCCAGCCCCAAGCCGCCGCCCGCCGCCGCCGCCTCGCCGCCCGCCGCCGCCGCCGCCGCACGCCGCCCGAGTTTCGCCGCCGCCTCGAAATCTGCGCCGGTTTTTTTTTTCAAAAAACCGTTCGGTTTTCCGTCGTTGTTTTCTTTCGCCGTTTGACTTTCGTTGCTTCGTTCGATTTGGTTCTTTTTGCCAACCGGAGTTCTTAAGTTGAACCTTCTGGTTAGATCTCTTATTTGAGTTTTACCTGTGCATTAGTTGAGTACTTATTGTATGCTTGTTTGTTTGTCTGCGATAGAATACCCGGAGTGCGCCGCCTGTTACTTCGAATCTCTAGGTTTCCCGGATCATCAGCAAGGCAAGTAACACTTTGATCATACCTTTTCTACTACCCAGTTTTATTGCATTAGATCAATCCTCACACATTGCATGGTTAGGATCTAATTAAATTGTGGGATGGGAAGTAGATGAGGTAGTACCTATTGCCTATTTATTATCAAACCTTTGGGAGTTACTTCTACGTTTGCTTATTATGCCATGCTATGCTAGTAGACGTGGATTGGGTGAGTGATATCCATGACAGATGTGAGTTTGTTAATTAATGGTTTATCTAAGGTGACAACTTAAACAATCATCTGGGTGGATTGAGGCACCTGGATATTCCAGGACTTGCCTGTTTTCTTTGGACCGCCACCCAGTCTCAAAGGGATCATGAGACTATTCATACTAGAAACTTCCGTGTGCAGCCACAAGCTATTATGGGCTCTAGCATAGTTGACTAAGTTGTGCGAACTCTTACAGTGGTAGACTAGCAGATGTAGGGGATGTAGGTGGTATGGTCTACCCGATCGTAAGGTGCTAGCGCTTCTGAAAGACTATGTCTCGGTCATCCATCTTCTCAAACACCATGTAGTGCGAGAAACCAAACGGAGGCGATCGAGTCTTGTGGGGAAAAGTGCACAAACCTCTGCAGAGTGTAATAAACTAATCATGGTTAGCCGTGTCCCCGGTTATGGACATCTTGAGTATCTAGTACCTGGATTATCATGTGAATCTCGACATGTTACTCTAAATTAATTTTGTTGGGTTATGTTTAATGATGATGCTTAATTGGGATTGAGAATGATGTCAACCATTCTCAATGTTTAACAACTACCATGATAGTTAAATAAATTTATTCCTTTGAAGTAGGAAAAAATTGGCTTTACGCAAAACTGTAACCATAGAGCTTTCCACCAGCCAAATATGCATATAGTATAGCTGTTTCATTCCACTACTCTCTATGTGTTATATTGCCAGCATATTCCATGTGCTGACCCGTTTCGGGCTGCAACGTTAATGTTGCAGACTTTTCAGACGACGATTAAGGAGTTTTTAGGTCGTGGTTCTATACTCAGTGACGCCGTTGGAGTTGATGGACTCACTTATCTTCCAAGTCTTCCGCTGTTATCGTTATTAGATGGCCTTAAGCCATATTTATTGTAATAAGTTCTCTTTTGAGACACTCGATGTAATAAGTGTGTGATTGCTACTCTGCTATAAATCCTCCGAGTACTGTGTGGTGTCAGCATTACTGATCCAGGGATGACACCAGAGCACAGAGATCAGACTGTTTGAGGTCTGGTCGCTACAAAGATGGTATCAGAGCACACGCTGACTGTAGGACACGACCACTAAGCTAAAAGACCTAGATCACTATCCACTCTCTTCTCTTCTGACTTCTCATCTTTTCTACTCTTTTAGGATGGCGGATGCAAGGAACAAGTTCACGCAACCGGATGAAGATACACCCTTTGGACGTCACTTGAAGGAAATCACTAGATACCTGAACATAGGAGTACCAAGCTTCACAGGAACCTACAACGCCACTTTACCTGAAGAAGAGCGCTGGATGATTCAAGTTCAAGTTCCAGGAAGGACGTTCATGCCAGTCACTGAGCCCATAGAGTTTTCTTTTGATGCACCACTTGGAGTCTAGGAAAGAGCATGACGGCTCACATCGCCATGGGACGCATTGGAGAAGTCTACCGCAATGATCTCAAGGATACTATCTACCAGATTTGTGGGCGCCGAGATGAGCACTGGGAGATGATCAGCACTAGGAAGGATAGATCAATTGCAGCTTTTATCCAGGAGTTAAACCAGCACATTCGACAACAGGAGAACCAGATGTGCGCCGACATGATAGATCTGAAGAAGGCTAAAACTAGAATCAAGGAACTGGAGGAAGAACTCAAGGCTACACGTGAAGATTATGAAGAGGAAATTGAAGTATTGGTGGAGAAGAATGACGACCTGATCAAGAAGATTGGAATATTTATGGGAGGCCCTACGCCAGTAGAGGAAGACGAAGAACCCAAGGAGATTAGCCCGGAAGACTACATCATCATCGACGGCACCGATTCGGATCCGGATAGTAGCGATGATGACTATGTTGATGAAGCTGGAGCAGATATCATGGAGTCTGCAACCGAAGAATATTTCTAGTAGACCACCTCATCAGTAGTAGTAGTCCACCATGTAAATAAAGTAGTCCAAGCACTTTTGCGATAGATAGATCGATTGTATGCCCTTGTTTGATTGAATGAAGTGAATTATTTGCTTTTGCCTCATGTGCATATGGGTAGTGTTTTCTCTTTAGACCCCCTCTATTCTTACATCTCATCTTTTCTAAACCCCTCAGATGCCTCTGAGACGTGACCCCGAATTTGCCTTTCCACCGGAGCTCACACAGTTGATCCAGCAGCAAAACACATTGATGCAGTTGCTAGTCCAGAATCAGAATCAGGGAACAACAACAACAACCCACCACCACCACCACCTGTTGACCACTTAGCCCGTTTTCTTAGGCTGAATCCGCCGGTGTTTTCCAGTAGCACCGAGCCGATAGTAGCAGATGATTGGCTCCGCAAGACAGCTAGGGAGTTGACCACAGCAGGATGCACAGATGCGGAGAAGGTGAAGTTTGCCGCACATCAGTTAGAAGGACCCGCAACATCATGGTGGGAGAATTTCACAGCCACTTTCCCAGTCGACACTGTCACATGGGACCAGTTTCAGCAGGCTTTTCGTACTGCACATGTTTCAGCAGGAGCTATGGCCATGAAGAAGCGTGAGTTTCGCAACTTGCGCCAAGGAGGACGGATAGTTGGCCAGTATGTGGAGGACTTTAGTAAGTTAGCACGTTATGCCCCAGATGACATCGCTACGGATGCAGCTAAGCAGGTGAAGTTTCTGGAAGGACTGAATGATGAGTTGAGCATGCATTTGATGGTAGCAACCTTCAACAACTACCAGGAGTTGGTAGATCGTGCTCTTATGATTGAAGGGAAGCAGCAGCAAATTGAGAATCGCAAGAGGAAGTATGGACAAGGGAAGTACAATTCAGGAGCTCAGCAGAAGCCACGTTTTACCCCTAGACCAGGAGGACATTTTCAGCATACCCATGGAGGAGGTAGCTCGCACAATCACAATGGCACCAAGAATGGTAATGGCAATGGAGGAAGCAACGGCCAGAACCGCACCAACCCATCAACCCCAGCCAAGAAGGACCTGAGCCAAGTCACTTTCTTTAAGTGTCAGAAGACCGGACATTATGCCAATGAATGTCCTGAAGGCCAAAATGGCAATGGAAGTTCTGGGAAGAAGCCGAACCCTTTCAACAGGGGACAGGTGAACCACGTTAGCGTGGAGGAGGTTGAAGCTCAACCCGATGCAGTAATAGGTAAGTTTTTGGTTAAGTCATTTACTGCACTCGTTCTTTTTGATACTGGTGCATCGTATTCATACATATCAAGGGGATTTGTGGATAAGTATAACCTATCAACCCAAGCCCTTAGGTCACCCATGTTAGTAACCTCGCCCGGAGCAGAGTATGTGGCTAGTCTATGGTGTGATCGGTTACCATTAAGGATTGGTAACTATGTTTTTCCCTCAGACCTAATAGTATTGGAATCCCAAGGATTGGATGTGATATTAGGCATGGATTGGTTATCAAAGTATGAAGGGAATATTGAATGTGCTAGTAAGTCAATTTTGCTTATCACCCCAGAAGGGAGAAGGATCAAGTATGTATCCCGGCATGTGCGAAAGAGGACTCAAGTAAATTGCCTAACAGGAGTTGTGTAGGAGGAAGTACCAGTGGTAAAGGATTTCCCTGAAGTATTTCCAGAGGAGTTGCCAGGCATGCCACCGGATAGAGATATTTAGTTTTTGATTGAGCTATTGCCAGGCACAGGGCCAATATCAAAGAGACCATATAGGATGCCAGCAAAGGATTTGGTGGAAATTAAGAAGCAGATTAAGGAGTTACTGGATAAGGGATATATTCGCCCAAGTTCTTCACCTTGGGGATCGCCAGTACTTCTAGTGGAGAAGAAGGATGGATCGTTAAGGATGGTTGTTGATTATCGAGGATTGAATGAAGTTACGATCAAGAACAAGTACCCACTACCAATGATCAATGATCTGTTTGATCGATTGCAAGGAGCTAAGGTATTTTCCAAGATCGATCTGCGATCAGGATACCACCAGTTGAAGATTCGAGAACAGGATATACCTAAGACAACTTTTACCACCAGGTATGGGCTGTACGAGTATACCGTTATGTCATTTGGTCTGACTAACGCACCCGCATATTTTATGAACATGATGAACAAAGTATTTATGGAGTTTTTGGATAAGTTCGTCATGGTGTTCATTGATGATATCCTGGTTTACTCGAAGAATGAAGTGGAGCTTAAGGAGCATTTGCGTTCGGTACTTGGAAAGCTCAGAGAACATCAATTATATGCCAAGTTCAGCAAATGTGAGTTTTGGTTGAAGGAAGTAGGATTCCTCGGACACGTTATATCTGGAGAAGGTATAGCAGTTGATCCCACTAAAGTTGATACCGTGACTAAGTGGGAAGCCCCAACAACAGTTGGAGAGATACGGAGTTTTCTTGGACTCGCTGGATACTACCGGAGATCAGGAAGTTGATATTGCAAGAGGCACACGATTCACCACATTCGATTCACCCAGGAAATACCAAGATGTATTTGGATTTGAAAGATATTTTCTGGTGGACCGGAATGAAGAAGGATATTGCAGAGTACGTAGCAGTTTGTGATGTATGCCAGAGAGTAAAGGCAGAGCATCAGAAGCCAGCAGGATTGTTACAACCATTGCCGATACCCGAATGGAAGTGGGATAAGCTAGGCATGGATTTTATCACAGGATTACCCAGGACTCGTTCAGGCTATGACTCAATTTGGGTTGTAGTCGATCGATTGACGAAAGTAGCTCATTTCATCCCAGTAAAGACCACTTACACCAGTGCTAAGTTGGCAAAGATATACATGACCAGGATCGTATGTTTGCATGGAGTTCCAAGGAGTATCGTATCAGATAGAGGAACCCAGTTTACCTCAAAGTTCTGGAAGCAGTTGCACGAAACTTTGGGTACCAGGCTAGAGTTCAGTACAGCTTTTCATCCACAGACAGATGGACAGACCGAGAGAGTCAATCAGATTTTGGAGGATATGCTGAGAGCTTGTGCGCTAGATTATGGATCTAGTTGGGACGATAATTTGCCATATGCAGAGTTCTCTTACAACAACAATTACCAAACCAGTTTAAAGATGGCCCCTTTTGAAGCATTGTACGGAAGGAGGTGCAGGACACCGTTATCGTGGGACGAAGTTGGGGACCGCCAGTTGTTTGGACCTGACTTGATTAAAGAGTTTGAACAAAGGGTGAAGTTGATTCGCGATAGGCTCAAGGTAGCCAAGTCCAGACAGAAAAGTTATGCAGATTCTAAACGCAAGGAGACAGTTTACGAAGTCGGAGATAGAGCTTATCTTCGAGTATCTCCACTTCAGGGAACAAAGCGTTTTGGAGTTAAAGGGAAGTTAGCACCACGATTTGTAGGACCATATCGAGTTTTGGAGTGTATGGGAGAAGTGGCCTACAAGTTGGAATTGCCCGAAGGATTGTCAGGAGTTCATGATGTGTTCCACGTTTCTCAGTTAAAGAAGTGCCACGCGGAGATGGCTGACATACCTTTGAGAGACACAGTGCCATTGGAAACTATTCAGTTGGATAACGATTTGACCTACGAGGAGAAACCAGTTAAGATCCTCGAGTTTGCCAGCCGAGTTACCCGCAGCAAGGTTATCAAGTTTTGCAAGGTTCAGTGGAGCCACCACACAGAGGATGAAGCTACCTGGGAACGAGAGGAAGATTTGCTCAAGGACCACCCTCACCTATTTTCTAGCCAACCCGAATCTCGAGGGCGAGATTCATCTTAAGGGGGGTAGGTTTGTAACATCCGAAATTTTCAATTTGGAATGTTATACATTAGATCATTATTTCATATCATATTTTATTTTGCATTTTGGTTGATCCTAGAAATTCTACGCAACTCAATGACCCACGGAGAGAGTTGGGGATTTCGTTATTTTCATATTTGAGTTTTCTCAAATTTTGAGAATAGGATCATTTGATTTTATTTATTTTATCATCAATTATTTCTATTACAAAAATATGAGAGAGGGAATAAAATAACTTTCCCAAAATAAAGAAATATTGAGGATTTAATAATAAAATCAAATAAGTTTTTATTTGGGAGTTTTCGGTGTTTTATTTGAATTTAGGAAAAATGTGCGTTTTTCAAAATTGCATTTAGGTCCCAAATAAATGTTCACCTTGTGCGGCTTGATTTTAGAAGCCCGTGAAAATTTATTTCGGAATTTTTGGAGTTCGTTTAGTATTTCTTTTTATTTTTCTTCTGCGCATAATTATTTGAAAAAAAACGTGCACCGACCTACGGGCCGTGTCCGACCTGGACACCGGCCCGGGCAGGCTTTATAAGCCGGGGCAGCCCACCCGGGCAAACCCTAGCCGCCCCAGCCCCAAGCCGCCGCCGCCCGCCGCACGCCGCCCGAATTTCGCCGCCGTCGCGAAATCTGCGCCGGTTTTTTTTATTTTTTTTTCAAAAAACCGTTCGGTTTTCCGTCGTTGTTTTCTTTCGCCGTTTGACTTTCGTTGCTTCGTTCGATTTGGTTCTTTTTGCCAACCGGAGTTCTTAAGTTGAACCTTCTGGTTAGATCTCTTATTTGAGTTTTACCTGTGCATTAGTTGAGTACTTATTGTATGCTTGTTTGTTTGTCTGCGATAGAATACCCGGAGTGCGCCGCCTGTTACTTCGAATCTCTAGGTTTCCCGGATCATCAGCAAGGCAAGTAACACTTTGATCATACCTTTCCTACTATCCAGTTTTATTGCATTAGATCAATCCTCACACATTGCATGGTTAGGATCTAATTAAATTGTGGGATGGGAAGTAGATGAGGTAGTACCTATTACCTGTTTATTATCAAACCTTTGGGAGTTACTTCTATGTTTGCTTATTATGCCATGCTATGCTAGTAGACGTGGATTGGTGAGTGATATCCATGACAGATGTGAGTTTGTTAATTAATGGTTTATCTAAGGTGGCAACTTAAACACACATCTGGGTGGATTGAGGCACCTGGATATTCCATGACTTGCCTGTTTTCTTTTGGACCGCCACCCAGTCTCAAAGGGATCATGAGACTATTCATACTAGAAACTTCCGTGTGCAGCCACAAGCTATTATGGGCTCTAGCATAGTTGACTAAGTTGTGCGAACTCTTACAGTGGTAGACTAGCAGATGTAGGGGATGTAGGCGGTATGGTCTACCCGATCGTAAGGTGCTAGCGCTTCTGAAAGACTATGTCTCGGTCATCCGTCTTCTCAAACACCATGTAGTGCGAGAAACCAAACGGAGGCGATCGAGTCTTGTGGGGAAAAGTGCGCAAACCTCTGCAGAGTGTAATAAACTAATCATGGTTAGCCGTGTCCCCGGTTATGGACATCTTGAGTATCTAGTACCTGGATTATCATGTGAATCTCGACATGTTACTCTAAATTAATTTTGTTGGGTTATGTTTAATGATGATGCTTAATTGGGATTGAGAATGATGTCAACCATTCTCAATGTTTAACAACTACCATGATAGTTAAATAAATTTATTCCTTTGAAGTAGGAAAAAATTGGCTTTACGCAAAACTGTAACCATAGAGCTTTCCACCAGCCAAATATGCATATAGTATAACTGTTTCATTCCACTACTCTCTATGTGTTATATTGCCAGCATATTCCATGTGCTGACCCGTTTCGGGCTGCAACGTTAATGTTGCAGACTTTTCAGACGACGATTAAGGAGTTTTTAGGTCGTGGTTCTATACTCAGTGACGCCGTTGGAGTTGATGGACTCACTTATCTTCCAAGTCTTCCGCTGTTATCGTTATTAGATGGCCTTAAGCCATATTTATTGTAATAAGTTCTCTTTTGAGACACTCGATGTAATAAGTGTGTGATTGCTACTCTGCTATAAATCCTCCGAGTACTGTGTGGTGTCAGCATTACTGATCCAGGGATGTCACCGGAGCACAGAGATCAGACTGTTTGAGGCCTGGTCTCTACAGGAAGGGGGCACCGCACACGGCTAAGGAACGATCACGAAGATCAACTTGTGTGTCATGGGGTGCCCCCTTGCCCCCGTATATAAAGGAGGGAGAGGGGGAGGTGCAGCCGGCCCAAGGGGTGCGCCTGGAGGAGTCCTACTCCCACCGGGAGTAGGACTCCCCCCTCTTGCCTTGTTGGAAAAGGAAGGGGGAAGGGAGAAAGAGGAAAGGGGGGCACCGCCCCCCCTTCCTTGTCCTATTCGGACTAGGGGGGAGGGGGCGCGCGGCCTACCCTGGCCGGCCCTCCTCTTCTCCCTTAGGGCCCTTGTAGGCCCAATAACCCCCGGGGGGGTTCCGGTAACCCCCCCGGTACTCCAGTAAAATCCCGATTTCACCCGGAACGTTTCCGATATCCAAATATAGGCTTCCAATATATCAATCTTTATGTCTCGACCATTTCGAGACTCCTCGTCATGTCCGTGATCATATCCGGGACACCGAACAAGCTTCGGTACATCAAAACACAAAAACCCTAATTACGATCATCACCGAACTTTAAGCGTGCGGACCCTACGGGTTCGAGAACTATGTAGACATGACCGAGACACGTCTCCGGTCAATAACCAATAGCGGAACCTGGATGCTCATATTGGCCCCTACATATTCTACGAAGATCTTTTATCGGCCAGACCGCATAACAATATACGTTGTTCCCTTTGTCATCAGTATGTTACTTGCCCGAGATTTGATCATCGGTATCTCAATACCTAGTTCAATCTCGTTACCGACAATTCTCTTTACTCGTTCCGTAATACATCATCCCGCAACTAACTTATTAGTTGCAATGCTTGCAAGGCTTGAGTGATGTGCATTACCAAGAGGGCCTAGAGATACCTCTCCGATAATTGGAGTGACAAATCCTAATCTCGAAATACGCCAACCCAAAAAAATACCTTTGGAGACACCTATAGAGCACCTTTATAATCACCCAGTTACGTTGTGACATTTGGTAGCACACAAAGTGTTCCTCTGGTAAACGGGAGTTGCATAATCTCATAGTCATAGGAACATATATAAGTTATGAAGAAAGCAATAGCAACAATGATGAGGACATCAATACCATTGTTACACCCACAGCCCCTGCTGCTATACATACTGGACCAATTACTAGAGATCGCGCACGCCAATTGAATTATCAGGTACTTTCGTTTCTTGGTAACGATTCTAATGTTCATGAGAATATGATGCTGCCTAAATTGGATACATTTGTGTTGCTTACAAATGAAGGGCCTAGCTTGGACAAGAAAGATGAACCTTGGAACAAGTTCAAGCATGGAGATGATGGCATGCGCAAGGGGATCCAGAATGGAGTTACAAGTGATGATTTCAGGACTTTGAAGCCACCATAAGGAGTGCATGAAGCCTTGGACGAAATATACAAGATGCCACTTCATAAATTTCGTCCAGAGGCTATGTTAGGTGCTGCTTCACCTTATTATTGGGCCAGGCCCATGTATTTTCGAAATACTTAAGTATAGGCTGTTTTTAGAGTCTGTATGTGTGGGGAAACAAGAGTTAGGGTTGGTTTCGGACCCCTCCTCCAAGGGCCACGAAATTCCTCCCTCTTCCTCCATATATACAGCCCTTAGGGCGTCATTTAGACTTTGGGTTTTGTTTAGATTAAAAGTTTGCCATAGCTGCAACTTCGTGTACTTCGTTTGTGTCCAACGACCAGACCAAGACGTCACAGAACCCCACCTTGATCAATAAAGCTTTCATCTTATATTCGCAATATCCAGATTGCAATCTCAGTTTCTTGCTTGTTCTTCGTTTGCTCGCAGGAAACAGACCCTCGTGGTCAGGTTGATCATGCTCCGGCGTGGTCAATAACCCCTCGGAAGTTGGTTTAGCGATTGCTAAGGCGCGACGTCTCGCACGTTCGTAGTCGGATCATCAAGGTCGACTCCCACAGAAACGATAGCCACCATCTCATCGAAACATCGGGACACCTTTGCCTCTATCAAACAAACTAAACGATCAAGTGCTAAGCTAATGGAATGGGTCAAGTCAATCACATCATTCTCCTAATGATGTGATCCCGTTAACCAAATAACAACTCATGTCTATGGTTAGGAAACATAACCATCTTTGATCAACGAGCTAGTCAAGTAGAGGCATACTAGTGACACTATGTTTGTCTATGTATTCACACATGTATTATGTTTCCGGTTAATACAATTCTAGCATGAATAATAAACATTTATCATGATATAAGGAAATAAATAATAACTTTATTATTGCCTCCAGGGCATATTTCCTTCAGTCTCCCACTTGCACTAGAGTCAATAATCTAGATTACACAGTAATGATTCTAACACCCATGGAGCCTTGGTGCTGATCATGTTTTGCTCGTGGAAGAGGCTTAGTCAGCGGGCCTGCAACATTCAGATCCGTATGTATCTTGCAAATTTCTATGTCTCCCACTTGGACTAAATCCTGAATGGAATTGAAGCGTCTCTTGATGTGCTTGGTTCTCTTGTGAAATCTGGATTCCTTTGCCAAGGCAATTGCACCAGTATTGTCACAAAAGATTTTCATTGGACCCGATGCACTAGGTATGACACCTAGATCGGATATGAACCCCTTCATCCAGACTCCTTCATTTGCTGCTTCCGAAGCAGCTATGTACTCCGCTTCACATGTAGATCCCGCCACGACGCTTTGTTTAGAACTGCACCAACTGACAGCTCCACCGTTTAATGTAAACACGTATCTGGTTTGCGATTTAGAATCGTCCAGATTAGTGTCAAAGCTTGCATCAACGTAACCATTTACGATGAGCTCTTTGTCACCTCCATATACGAGAAACATATCCTTAGTTCTTTTCAGGTACTTCAGGATGTTCTTGACCGCTGTCCAGTGATCCACTCCTGGATTACTTTGGTACCTCCTTGCTAGACTTATAGCAAGGCACACATCAGGTCTGGTACACAGCATTGCATACATGATAGAGCCTATGGCTGAAGCATAGGGAACATCTTTCATTTTCTCTCTATCTTCTGCAGTGGTCGGACATTGAGTCTTACTCAACTTCACACCTTGTAACACAGGCAAGAACCCTTTCTTTGCTTGATCCATTTTGAACTTCTTCAAAACTTTGTCAAGGTATGTGCTTTGTGAAAGTCCAATTAAGCGTCTTGATCTATCTCTATAGATCTTAATGCCCAATATGTAAGCAGCTTCACCGAGGTCTTTCATTGAAAAACTCTTATTCAAGTATCCCTTTATGATATCCAGAAATTCTATATTATTTCCAATCAATAATATGTCATCCACATATAATATCAGAAATGCTACAGAGCTCCCACTCACTTTCTTGTAAATACAGGCTTCTCCAAAAGTCTGTATAAAACCAAATGCTTTGATCACACTATCAAAGCGTTTATTCCAACTCCGAGAGGCTTGCACCAGTCCATAAATGGATCGCTGGAGCTTGCACACTTTGTTAGCTCCCTTTGGATCGACAAAACCTTCTCGTTGCATCATATACAACTCTTCTTCCAGAAATCCATTTAGGAATGCAGTTTTGACATCCATTTGCCAAATTTCATAATCATAAAATGCGGCAATTGCTCACATGATTCGGACAGAATTAAGCATCGCTACGGGTGAGAAGGTCTCATCGTAGTCAATCCCTTGAACTTGTCGAAAACCTTTCGCAACAAGTCGAGCTTTGTAGACAGTAACATTACCGTCAGTGTCAGTCTTCTTCTTGAAGATCCATTTATTCTCAATTGCTTGCCGATCAACGGGCAAGTCAACCAAAGTCCACACTTTGTTCTCATACATGGATCCCATCTCAGATTTCATGGCTTCTAGCCATTTTGCAGAATCTGGGCTCACCATCGCTTCTTCATAGTTCGTAGGTTCATCATGATCTAGTAGCATGACTTCCAGAACAGGATTACCGTACCACTCTGGTGCGGATCTTACTCTGGTTGATCTACGAGGTTCGGTAGTAACTTGATCTGAAGTTTCATGATCATGATCATTAGCTTCCTCACTAATTGGTGTAGGTGTCACAGAAACCGGTTTCTGTGATGTACTACTTTCCAATAAGGGAACAGGTACAGTTACCTCATCAACTTCTACTTTTCTCCCACTCACTTCTTTCGAGAGAAACTCCTCTAGAAAAACTCCGAATTTAGCAACAAAAGTCTTGCCTTCGGATCTGTGATAGAAGGTGTACCCAACAGTCTCCTTTGGGTATCCTATGAAGACACATTTCTCCGATTTGGGTTCGAGCTTATCAGGTTGAAGCTTTTTCACATAAGCATCGCAGCCCCAAACTTTCAAAAACGACAACTTTGGTTTCTTGCCAAACCACAGTTCATAAGGCATCATCTCAACGGATTTCGATGGTGTCCTATTTAACGTGAATGCAGCCGTCTCTAAAGCATAACCCCAAAACGATAGCGGTAAATCAGTAAGAGACATCATAGATCGCACCATATCTAATAAAGTACGATTACGACGTTCGTACACACCATTACGCTGTGGTGTTCCGGGTGGCGTGAGTTGCGAAACTATTCCGCATTGTTTCAAATGAAGACCAAACTTGTAACTCAAATATTCTCCTCCACGATCAGATCGTAGAAACTTTATTTTCTTGTTACGATGATTTTCAACTTCACTCTGAAATTCTTTGAACTTTTCAAATGTTTCAGACTTATGTTTCATTAAGTAGATATACCCATATCTGCTTAAATCATCTGTGAAGGTGAGAAAATAACGATATCCGCCACAAGCCTCAACATTTATTGGACCACATACATCTGTATGTATGATTTCCAACAAATCCGTTGCTCTCTCCATAGTACCGGAGAACGGCGTTTTAGTCATCTTACCCATGAGGCACGGTTCGCAAGTACCAAGTGATTCATAATCAAGTGGTTCCTAAAGTCCATCAGTATGGAGTTTCTTCATGCGCTATACACCGATATGACCTAAACGGCAGTGCCACAAATAAGTTGCACTATCATTATCAACTCTGCATCTTTTGATTTCAACATTATGAATATGTGTATCACTACTATTGAGATTCATTAAAAATAGACCACTCTTCAAGGGTGCATGACCATAAAAGATATTACTCATATAAATAGAACAACCATTATTCTCTGATTTAAATGAATAACCGTCTCGCATCAAACAAAATCCAGATGTAATGTTCATGCTCAGCGCTGGCACCAAATAACAATTATTTAGGTCTAATACTAATCCCGAAGGTAGATGTAGAGGTAGCGTGCCGACTGCGATCACATCGACTTTGGAACCATTTCCCACGCGCATCGTCACCTCGTCATTAGCCAATCTTCGCTTAATCCGTAGCCCCTGTTTCGAGTTGCAAATGTTAGCAACAGAACCAGTATCAAATACCCAGGTGCTACTGCGAGCATTAGTAAGGTACACATCAATAACATGTATATCACATATACCTTTGTTCACTTTGCCATCCTTCTTATCCGCCAAATACTTGGGGCAGTTCCGCTTCCAGTGACCAGTCTGCTTGCAGTAGAAGCACTCAGTCTCAGGCTTAGGTCCAGACTTGGGTTTCTTCTCCTGAGCAGCAACTTGTTTGTTGTTCTTCTTGAAGTTCCCTTTCTTCTTCCATTTGCCCTTTTTCTTTAAACTGGTGGTCTTATTGACTATCAACACTTGATGCTCCTTCTTGATTTCTATCTCCATGGCTTTTAGCATCGCAAAGAGCTCAGGAATAGTCTTATTCATCCCTTGCATATTATAGTTCATCATGAAGCTTTTGTAGCTTGGTGGCAGTGATTGAAGAACTATGTCAATGACACTATCAACAGGAAGATTAACCCCCAGTTGAGTCAAGTGATTATGATACCCAGACATTTTGAGTATATGTTCACTGACGTAACTATTCTCCTCCATCTTGCAGCTATAGAACTTATTGGAGACTCCATATCTCTCAAATCCGGGCATTTGCTTGAAATATTAACTTCAACTCCTGGAACATCTCATATGCTCCATGATGTTCAAAGCGTCGTTGAAGACCCGGTTCTAAGCCGTAAAGCATGGCACACTGAACTATCGAGTAGTCATCAGCTTTGCTCTGCCAGACTTTCATAACATCTGGTGTTGCTCCTGCAGTAGGCTTGGCACTTAGCGGTCCTTCCAGGACGTAATTCTTCTGTGCAGCAATGAGGATAATCCTCAAGTTACGGACCCAGTCCGTGTAATTGCTACCATCATCTTTCAACTTTGCTTTCTCAAGGAACGCATTAAAATTCAACGGAACAACAGCACGAGCCATCCATCTACAAACATAGACAAGCAAGATACTATCAGGTACTAAGTTCATGATAAATTTAAGTTCAATTAATCATATTAAGAACTCCCACTTAGAAAGATATCCCTCTAATCCTCTAAGTGATCACGTGATCCAAATCAACTAAACCATGTCCGATCATCACGTGAGATGGAGTAGTATCAATGGTGAACATCAATCTGTTGATCATATCTACTATATGATTCACGCTCGACCTTTCGGTCTCCGTGTTCCGAGGCCATATCTATTATATGCTAGGCTCGTCAAGTTTAACCTGAGTATTCCGCATGTGCAACTGTTTTGCACCCGTTGTATTTGAACATAGAGCCTATCACACCCGATCATCACGTGGTGTCTCAGCACGAAGAACTTTCGCAATGGTGCATACTCAGGGAGAACACTTATACTTTGATAATTTAGTGAGGGATCATCTTATAATGCTACCATCAATCAAAGCAAGATAAGATGCATAAAAGATAAACATCACATGCAATCAATATAAGTGATATGATATGGCCATCATCATCTTGTACTTGTGATCTCCATCTCCGAAGTACCTTCATGATCACCATCGTCACCGGCACGACACCTTGATCTCCATCGTAGCATCGTTGTCGTCTCGCCAATCTTATGCTTCCACGACTATCGCTACCGCTTAGTGATAAAGTAAAGCATTACAGCGCGATTGTATTGCATACAATAAAGCGACAACCATATGGCTCCTACCAGTTGCCGATAACTCGGTTACAAAACATGATCATCTCATACAATAAAATTTAGCATCATGTCTTGACCATATCACATCACAACATGCCCTGCAAAAACAAGTTAGACGTCCTCTACTTTGTTGTTGCAAGTTTTACGTGGCTGCTATGGGCTTAGCAAGAACCGTTCTTACCTACGCTTCAAAACCACAATGATAGTTTGTCAAGTTGGTGCTGTTTTAACCTTCGCAAGGACCGGGCGTAGCCACACTTGGCTCAACTAAAGTTGGAGAAACTGACACCCGCCAGCCACCTGTGTGCAAAGCACGTCGGTAGAACCAGTCTCGCGTAAGCGTACACGTAATGTCGGTCCGGGCCGCTTCATCCAACAATACCGCTGAACCAAAGTATGACATGCTGGTAAGGAGTATGACTTATATCGCCCACAACTCACTTGTGTTCTACTCGTGCACAACATCAACGCATAAAACCTAGGCTCGGATGCCACTGTTGGGGAACGTAGTAATTTCAAAAATATTCCTACGCACACGCAAGATCATGGTGATGCATAGCAACGAGAGAGGAGAGTGTTGTCTACATACCCTCATAGACCGGCAACGGAAGCGTTAACACAACGTAGAGGAAGTAGTCATACGTCTTCCCGATCCGACCGATCCAAGTACCGAACGTACGGCACCTCCGAGTTCTGCACACGTTCAACTCGGTGACGTCCCTCGAGCTCCGATCCAGCAAAGTGTTGAGGGAGAGTTTCGTCAGCACGACAGCGTGATGACGGTGATGATGTTCTACCGACGCAGGGCTTCGCCTAAGCACCGCTACGATATGACCGAGGTGGAATATGGTGGAAGGGGGCACCGCACACGACTAAGGAACGATCAGGAAGATCAACTTGTGTGTCATGGGGTGCCCCCTTGCCCCGTATATAAAGGAGGGAGAGGGGGAGGTGCAGCCGGCCCAAGGGGTGCGCCTGGAGGAGTCCTACTCCCACCGGGAGTAGGACTCACCCTCTTGCCTTGTTGGAAAAGGAAGGGAGAAGGGAGAAAGAGGAAAGGGGGGCGCCGCCCCCCTTCCTTGTCCTATTCGGACTAGGGGGAGGGGGTGCGCGGCCTGCCCTGGCCGGCCCTACTCTTCTCCCTTAGGGCCCATGTAGGCCCAATAACCCCTGGGGGGGTTCCGGTAACCCCCCGGTACTCCGGTAAAATCCCGATTTCACCCGGAACGTTTCCTATATCCAAATATAGGCTTCCAATATATATGAATCTTTATGTCTCGGCCATTTCGAGACTCCTCGTCATGTCCTTGATCACATCCGGGACACCGAACAAGCTTCGGTACATCAAAACACAAAAACCCTAATTACGATCGTCACCGAACTTTAAGCGTGCGGACCCTACGGGTTCGAGAACTATGTAGACATGACCGAGACACGTCTCCGGTCAATAACCAATAGCGGAACCTGGATGCTCATATTGGCTCCTACATATTCTACGAAGATCTTTTATCGGTCAGACCGCATAACAATATACGTTGTTCCCTTTGTCATCGGTATGTTACTTGCCCGAGATTCGATCGTCGGTATCTCAATACCTAGTTCAATCTCGTTACCGGCAAGTCTCTTTACTCGTTCCGTAATACATCATCCCGCAACTAACTTATTAGTTGCAATGCTTGCAAGGCTTGAGTGATGTGCATTACCGAGAGGGCCCAGAGATACCTCTCCGACAATCGGAGTGACAAACCCTAATCTCGAAATACGCCAACCCAACAAATACCTTTGGAGACACCTGTAGAGCACCTTTATAATCACCCAGTTAAGTTGTGACGTTTGGTAGCACACAAAGTGTTCCTCCGGTAAACGGGAGTTGCATAATCTCATAGTCATAGGAACATATATAAGTTATGAAGAAAGTAATAGCAACAAACTAAACAATCAAGTGCTAAGCTAATGGAATGGGTCAAGTCAATCACATCATTCTCCTAATGATGTGATCCCGTTAACCAAATAACAACTCATGTCTATGGTTAGGAAACATAACCATCTTTGATCAACGAGCTAGTCAAGTAGAGGCATACTAGTGACACTCTGTTTGTCTATGTATTCACACATGTATTATGTTTCCGGTTAATACAATTCTAGCATGAATAATAAATATTTATCATGATACAAGGAAATAAATAATAACTTTATTATTGCCTCTAGGGCATATTTCCTTCAAGAACAAGGCTGTGCAACACACGAACTTCAAGAAGAAGAATGGCAAGAAGAAAGGTGCTTGTCATGTGTGTGGGGATCCTGATCATTGGGCTCCTAGTTGCCCTAATCGCTATGACAAGCGTCATCCTGGGAAAGGCGGCAAGACCGCTAATGTTGTCATTGGATACACTGACATGAAGGATGTTGGGTATGGTATATTTCCCACTATTCTTTCAGTATGTCATTCTCCTGACTGGTTGATTGACACGGGTGCTAATGTGCATGTATGCGGTGATATTTCCATGTTTTCGTCTTATCAGACCGCAGGGACTTCAACCGTGCTGATGGGCAACGGTTCAAGTGCTTCTGTTCGTGGTGTTGGCACGGTCGATCTGAAGTTTACTTCCGGGAAGATCGTGCGGCTGAAGAACATGCATTATGTCCCCTCCGTCAATAAAAATCTTGTTAGCGGATCTCTTCTGTGTAGAGATGGCTACAAGCTTGTCTTTGAGTCGAATAAATTTGTAATATCCAAGTATGGAACCTTTGTTGGTAAATGCTATGAGTCAGGAGGCTTGTTTCGTTTATCCTTATCAGACGTTTGCAATAAAGTTGTTAATCATATTTGCAACAATAGTGAATCCAATGTGTGGCATTCACGTCTTTGTCATGTTAACTTTGGTTGCATGTCGCGACTAGCGAAGTTGAACTTAATCCCTAGTTTCACCACCGTCAAGGGATCTAAGTGTCAAGTGTGTGTGCAAGCTAAGCAACCTCGTAAGTCTCACACGACTGCGGAAATAAGAAATCTTGCACCACTAGAGCTCATACATTTAGATCTATGTGAAATGAATGGTGTGTTAACAAAAGGTGGAAAGAAACATTTCATGACGTTAATTGATGACTCCACTAGATACTGCCATGTGTATCTTCTGAAATCTAAGGATGAGGCTTTGAACTTTTTCAAGATCTATAAAGCTGAAGTGGAAAACCAACTTGATCGAAAAGTCAAGAGGCTTAGGTCCGACCGTGGCGGAGAGTATTTTTCCAATGAATTTGATGCTTTTTGTGCGGAACATGGTATAATCCATGAGAGGACGCCTCCCTATTCACCTCAGTCAAATGGGGTGGCCGAAAGAAAGAACCGTACTCTAACAGATTTGGTTAACGCCATGTTAGACACTTCAGGTCTCTCCAAGGCATGGTGGGGGGAGGCGATATTGACTGCATGTCATGTCCTAAACCGAGTTCCCACAAAGAACAAAGAGATAACTCCATTCGAGGAATGGGAGAAGAAAAGGTTAAAACTCTCTTATCTATGAACATGGGGTTATTTGGCGAAAGTCAATGTTCCAATTCCAAAGAAGCGGAAACTTGGACCAAAGACTGTGGATTGTGTTTTCCTGGGATATGCTTTTCATAGCATTGGTTATAGATTCTTGGTTGTAAAATCCGAGGTACCTGACATACATGTCGGTACGATCATGGAGTCGAATGATGCGACTTTCTTTGAAGATATCTTTCCCATGAAGGATATGGCTACCTCATCTAATCAGGAGATGCCTAGTTCATCGAATCAGGAACCAGTTCAATTACCGAACCTGCCATTTCGATGGAACACTTTGAAAGTCCCGTGGAGGAGAACAATGAAGTTCCTACTAGGAGCAAGAGACAGAGGTCTGCAAAGTCTTTTGGTGATGATTTTCTTGTGTATCTCATAGATGACACTCCCAGTTCTATTTCAGAGGCCTATGCATCTGAAGATGCTGACTACTGGAAGGAAGCGGTTCGTAGCGAGATGGATTCCATCTTGGCAAATGAAACCTGGGAGATAACTGATCGTCCTTATGGGTGCAAACCTATAGGATGCAAATGGGTATTCAAGAAGAAGCTTAGGCCTGATGGTACTATTGAGAAGTACAAGGCTCAGCTCGTGGCTAAGGGTTATACCCAAAAGGAAGGTGAAGACTTCTTTGATACTTACTCACCTGTGGCTCGACTGACCACTATTCGAGTTCTACTTTCACTAGCTGCCTCGCATGGTCTTCTCGTTCATCAAATGGATGTTAAGACTGCTTTCCTAAATGGAGAGTTGGACGAGGAAATTTATATGGAACAACCAGATGGGTTTGTACTAGATGGTCAGGAAGGGAAAGTGTGCAAGTTGTTGAAGTCTTTGTACGGACTTAAGCAAGCACCCAAACAGTGGCATGAGAAGTTTGAAAGAACTTTAACAGCTGCAGGCTTTGTTGTGAACGAAGCTGACAAATGTGTGTACTACCGCCATGGTGGGGGCGAGGGAGTTATCCTGTGCTTGTATGTTGATGACATACTGATTTTGGGAACAAATCTGAATGTTATTAAGGAGGTCAAGGATTTCCTATCTCGTTGTTTTGAGATGAAGGATTTAGGAGTGGCTGATGTCATTCTGAACATCAAGTTGTTGAGAGACGATGATGGTGGGATTACATTGCTTCAATCTCACTATGTGGAAAAGATCTTGAGTCGCTTTGGGTATAGTGACTGCAAGCCCTCTCCAACACCATATGATGCGAGTGTGTTACTTCAAAAGAATCGAAGAATTGCTAGAGATCAATTGAAATATTCTCAGATTATTGGCTCTCTTATGTACTTAGCAAGTGCTACAAGACCTGACATCTCTTTTGCTGTTAGCAAACTGAGTCTGTTTGTCTCAAAACCAGGAGATGTGCATTGGAAAGCTCTAGAGAGAGTTTTGCGTTATTTGAAAGGCACTGCAAATTATGTAATTCACTACACCGGGCATCCAAAGGTGCTTGAAGGGTATAGTGACTCAAACTGGATCTCAGATGCTGATGAGATAAAGGCCACGAGCGGTTATGCATTCACTCATGGAGGTGGCGCTGTTTCTTGGAAGTCTTGCAAGCAGACCATCTTAACGAGGTCAACAATGGAAGCATAACTCACAGCACTAGATACAGCTACGGTTGAAGCAGATTGGCTTCGCCGGCTCTTGAATGACTTGCCGGTTGTTGAGAAACCTGTACTGGGTGTCCTTATGAACTGCGACAATCAAACTGTGATCACGAAAGTGAGCAGCTCAAAGGATAACATGAAGTCATCAAGACACGTTCAGAGGAGGTTAAAATCTGTCAGGAAAATGAAAAACTCCGGAGTTATTGCGTTGGATTATATCCAAACATCTAAAAATCTGGCAGATCCTTTTACCAAGGGTCTATCACGTAATGTGATAGATAATGCATCGAGGGAGATGGGTATGAGACCCACAATATGAGTTGTTCACAGTGGTAACCTATTCTTTGTGATCGGAGATCCCGTGAATTAGATGTGGAAGACAAGCTGTTGGTCAACTGAGAGGAGAGTATCCTTACTATTCACAATACCACTCCATGAAGATGCAATACTCTCCTAATCTGCATGGCAGGTTGATGTATATGTTAATGTGTTCTAAGTGGCTTATTTAAGCAGATATGTTATCCTGCAGAACATCTTTTGAAGAACACACCTATATGAGTCTGATTGTCAAATGTCGCAATCTATGATAGTAGGGTTCTCTCTAGTAAACTCATGAAAGGTCACGGAGTATGACGCATAAGCTCCACCCGCGGGGAAGACCCACGATAGCCACGTATCGGTCAAGGCTTTATGTGAAGCTAGATTCGCAGAAAACTTGCAGTTCAAGGCCCAGTGCACTGTTCAAGTTGCTTACTAGTGTAGCATAGAGTTCTAGGTGGAAGTTCAACTTAACAGTCTCCACTGCAGTACCGGTATATAAAACAGTGTTTTGGAACCAAAGGCAAATTTCTGTGTGCCTCTGGGATCTGGCGGGGGATTGCTGGAATTTAGTCTATTTTGGGCAGCCCAATAACTATTTCAGAAATTCCTAATAAATCCGAGAGGCCCACTTAGCCCATTTGTGCAAGGCAAGGGATACTACTAAAGTTTAGTCCCACATTGCTAGTTTAGTGGGAGTTGGACCTCCTTATAAGGGAGGCTCTTTCCCCACTTGTACGAGCATGAGAACAAGAGGGATATCCACACGCGCTCCTCCTCCGCCGCCCGCCTCGCCACACCCCGTCATGACGCGCCGCGCCGCGGGTTGCGGTAATGAGCCGAGCCGATATCTAAATTTTTGCCATGCACTACGGGTATACGAAAGGTCACACAGAAGCTGAAAAGATTTTTGAGAAAGTGGACTTCGAATGCGAACGGTGCAGCCCTTCGGCTGCTAGCTGTTCGCTTCGTCTCTCTGTCTCTTTGTTTCGCCTTCCGTCGTTGCCCTCTCGCCTCCTTCTCTTCCGCCTACAAAAGGGAGGTCGCTCCTCCTAGAGAGACGCACCAGAACTACTCCTTCCCTCGCCATCGGTTCCATCTCTGAGCTGCTATTGTCTTCCTCATCCCGGCTTGCGGCGTGCACCGCATGTCGGGACAGTAGGCCTCCGAGACTGCACCTTTTGAGTCCTGTACGGGAGAAGGGTGATAAGGTTTTTGGGGAGCGCTCTGCGCGACTACTGGCTTCTTCATCACGGACTCCGACGACTACTTCCCCGACGACAACTTCTTCCCCGACGTTGACTACCTCAGCAACGACATGGCTGGAGAGGATGTTGACCCCAAGTCCAGTGCTTCTGCTGCTGCTGTCCCGTATGTGTTTTTCTTCTTTCTATCAGATGTCCTGCCACAGTTTCTCGTACTAGTTCTTGCCCTACATGTGTTAAGTTCTACTCCGTATATGCAACATGATCTAGTGTCTGTCCTACATGTGTTCAGTTCAAGTTCATATATGCAGATGCTATTTACTTTCTCTCCGTCAGATTGCATGACTTGCTTTATCGCAGCTATATTAGTCATGCTTTATCTAATATTTCTGCTAATAAAATCGTTTGGTAAATTGCTCATATTTCCAACAGTAGCTATGTGTTTAATCTCTCTCTCTCTCTCGTGTTCTTGATTTGGCACGATCTTGATGTATCGCGGGCTTTTTTAATATAGTTGGATCATATGGTGTTTTTCCCTCTCTATCTTGTTGTGATGAATTGAGTTTTCCCTTTGAGATTTCGTTTTATCGGATTGAATACTTTTATGGATTTGAGGACACTTGATGTATGTCTTGCTATGAATACCTGTGGTGACAATGGGGTATCATATTGATTCACTTGATATGTGTTTTGGCACTCAACTCACGGATTCCCGAGGTGACATTGGGGTAATTTATGCATAGGGGTTGATGCACATTCTCGTATTTGTTTCTCCGGTAGAAATCTAGGGGCACTCTTTGAGGTTCTTTGTGTTGGATTGAGTATTACGAATCTGAAATTGTTTGATGCATATCGTATAATCAACTCACGGATACTCGCGGTGACATTGGAGTATCTAGGTGACATTAGAGTTGGTTGATGTGTATCATATGATGTTATTTTAGTACGAACTCTTGGATAGATCGATCGGAAAGAATAGCTTTGTGTTATTTTAGTATGAAATATAGGATAGATCGATCAAAAAGAATAGCTTTGAGGTGGTTTCGTACCCTACAAACAATTTCTTCTTGTGTTCTCCGCTAGATAAGAACTTTGGAGTGATTCTTCATCGCACGTTGAGGGATGGTTATATGATCCAATTATATTAGCATCGTTGATAGATTGCACTAGCGAAAGTACGAACCCTAGGTCACATTTTCAAGCGTTGGAATACCATTTGTGCTCACTTTTGTTACTTGCTACCTTGCTGTTTTTATTGTTCCTATTACAAAATTCAATATCTACTATCATTACTACACTTGTATCACCATCTTTTTGCCCAACTAGTGCACCTATATAATTTACCCTTGTATTTTGTGTCTTGGGGACACAAGAGACTTTTTATTATTTGGTTGCAGGGTTGTTGAGAGAGACCATCTTCATCATACGCCTCTCACGGATTGATAAACCTTAAGTCATCCATTTGAGGGAAATTCACTACTGTCCTACAAAACTCTGCGCTTGGAGGCCCAACACGATTCTACAAGAACAAGTTGTGTAGCAGACATCATCATGGCAGGAGTTGTTGATGAGTAAATATGGTAAAAAAATAAAGGCCTGGCTGAAATTAAACATAGGCAAGGAGATCTCTGTTCTAGTCTGAGCTGATTAAGCATAGAGAACATTTTCGTTCTCTTTGCATATCTGAGGTGGGAAATGGGGAAAATGTAAGTTTTTGGGAAGATGGGTGGATTGGAAATAAAGCTCTTAAAGACAATTTTTCTAGATCGCACAATTTATGTTTTGATAAAATAAATCTATTAAATATATGCTTGATAAAGGGTTGAATTATGTCCTTTTTAGAAGAACTTTATATGTCCATTCTTTGAATTGTGGACTCACATCAAAGAGTGTTGTGCTCAGATGAAGTTGAAAACACAGAGAGACACCATCAAGTGGACTCTTAATAAAAATGGGATATACACTGTTAAATCATATTATAGACATTTGGTTGAAAATGGGGTCAAGTATCTACAAAACTTTATGTGGAAAACTAAAATGCCACCCCGGGTTAAAGTATTTATGTGGTTACTGCTAAGAAATAGTATACTGACTAGAGATGATCTATTGACAAGAGGATGGATTGGGGACAAGAAATGTCCTTTCTGCATGCAAGATGAAAGTATCAACCTCTTTTCTTGAAATGATCTATTGCTAGGCTACTTTGGAAAATTATGCAATGTGCTTTTGACTTGCAGCCTATACTTGATAATATGCATGATTTATTCAATGTTTGACAGTCAACCTTTGAGAAATAAGAGAAAAACTTGGTTGCCATTAGGGTTTCTGCTATATGTTGGACAATATGGAAACTAAGAAATGGAGTAGTGTTTGATAATAAAAAGGTGTCTGATCCTTGTGTTTCAGTTAATTTGATAATCAAAATGCTTCTTGGTTGGCTTATTTTGAAGATAAATCCAAAAAAACATAGGATAATGATGGAGGGCATAAAAAAGTTGAGTTGGTCGCTCGGAAGATCTTTAGAGCTTTGCTGGGATGGAAAACAGGATGCATGATCATTGTTGGGTGATGGAGGGCCTCCCATCCAGATGTGTTTGAAGAATTCTTCGACCGCTCACTTGGCTTTCGTCTTTATTTGCGCCTTTCCCCTCTGTCTGTTGATAACCCATAAGTACATGGGATCGTTTGTAGCCTTGTTCAATAAATAAGAGTGTCGAACCCAACGAGGAGCTAAAGCTAGAACAAATATTCCCTCAAGTTCTATCAACCACCGATACAACTCTACACACACTTGATGTTTGCTTTACCAAAAACAAGTATGAAACTATTTTGCGAGAATAAAATTACGAGTACTTTGCGAGAATAAAACTACGAATAAATTGCAAGGTAATAAAAGTAGATATCTTTTGTCAACAAGAAAGTCATTTGTCCCTAGGTGATCGATAACTAAACCGGTGACCATTGTTGCAATTTTATATGAGGGAGAGGCATGAGCTAACATACTTTCTCTACTTGGATCATATGCACTTATAATTGGAACTCTAGCAAGCATGCGCAACTACTAAAGATCATTAAGGTTGTGAAACTCAACCATAGCATTAAGTATCAAGTCCTCTTTATCCCATACGCAATGACCCCCAAACTTGGGTGTGTGCTTCTGCCACTCATGCCACCCATCATAAGAAAACCATTAACGTATTGCAACACCTACAATGGGGATCCCTCTATTTGCGCGACACGGAGAGCACCATAGGACAACAACAAAATAAAATATACAACTCAAACCAATCATGATCATCTATCAACCCATAGGACAAAACAGATCTACTCAAACATCGTAGGATAACCACATATCATTGGGAAATAATATATGGAGTTGAGCACCATGTTTAAGTAGAGATTACAGCGGGGAGAAGAGGTGTTACACCGCTGCATAGAGGGGGAGAAAGTTGGTGTTGACGGTAGCAAGATTGTTGATGTAGATCGCCATCATGATCCTTGCCCCAACGTTACTCTGGTGCCACCGGGAGAGAGAGGGGGAGAGAGCCCCCCTCCTTCATCTTCTTCCTTGGCCTACCCACTAGATGGGAGGAGAGTTCCCCCTCTGGTCCATGGCCTCCATGGAAGTGGATGGGCGGGAGCCCTCCGAGATTGGATCTCCCTCTCTGTTCTCTTCTGTTTCGCGTTCCTGTTTTTTTGGCCAAAATCCGTTTCTTATATTCCTGCAGATTCGTAACTCCAATTGCACTGAGATTTTATCACGATTTTTTCCGGATATAAGCTTCCCTGCGCCCAAAGTAGAGATCCAACCGACGTACGAGGTGAGCACAACTCACTTGGCCGCGCCTGCCCCCGGGGCGCGCCCTGGTGTCTTGTGGGGGCTGCGGGCCCCCGTTTGTGTTGATTCCAACTCTCAAAAATCAGATATATTCCAAAATAATTCTTTTTAAAATTTTATTGCATTTGGACTTCATTTGATATAAATATTCCACGAAACAAAAAACATGCAACAAATAGGAACTGACACTGGGTACTGGATCGATAGGTTAGTCCAATAAATCATATAAAAAGTTGCCAAAAGTATTTGAAAGTTGTATAATATTGGCATGAAATAATCAAAAATTATAGATACGACGGAGACGTATCATCTGTATAGCTGTAATAGACTTTGATAAGTTTATAGTATGCAACTGTTCACGGCTTGTTCCCCTGGAGGTGTTGTCTTGTGGTTCTCGCAGGGGATAGGGTTTGGTCACCGATGGAGTGCCTTTTGAACTTGCTGCTAGGTACCAGTAGCCCTTGCTGTTAGGCTTTGGTTGGTGGCTGGCAGTGCAGATTCACCGTGATGTGCTAGGCTTAGCCATGCATCATTCTCTCGCCCCCTCTTGTGGACAAGGACAATGTGGTTTCTGATATATAGAAATCGGAGAGGGAGCTCTTTTTTCCAAAAAATAGAGCTGATGGCGTATTATATGTCTTGATCTACAAAATGACGCGGTTCTCACCTACCGTAGAAGCCGATAACATATAGAAATTCTTATTTTGTAAAAAAAAGCACATGATGCAATGACAATGATTATCTCTCCTTACTCTTAGAGCACGCCAAATATAACACTTCATTGTGTTATGCACATTCCTACAATCAGATTTGCATTGTATAAATTCAACTAATGTACATGATCAAGACGAAGCCATAGTCATTCGCCCGAATCATGTCCCTTCACCAGACATGTCACACGCAACTTCTCACTTATAAGCCATGGTCACTCAACATCAGTTCAACTCTAGCCAGTCAGAGCATAAGCGTCATAATGGCATCGTGCCAACACAAGCTACTCTCTCCAGCAAGGTCTTCCATGTCTATGGGGACGAGGATGGAGTTATACACGAACATCCATCGTCCACCCTCTCTTTCCTTCATTTGTCATGTATTTTAGTTTAGATACATTTATTTTTATCCATTTCTGCGATAAGTAATTCAGGACGGAGGAAGTAGTATTCTATATCTTAGAGAGAGAGAGAGGGAGAGAGAGTTTATTATGCCATTCTATAGTATTTGGTTAGGCAGAACTGCAGATCATAGAGAGAAATTTAGTCATTTATGTGCTATAATAAATTTTGAAAAAGTGCCCAAATGAACCAAAATCTATGAATAAAATGAACCACTATGTGATATCATACTTTCTTGAACTTCCTGGGCTGCTTTGGATCTCAAGTTGAAGTGAGAAGAAAATCAATCAAAATCCAGAACAACTAAGGCTGATAAACCATTAAATGTCTCTCTTGTGCTGGCTCCACTATGTATAGGAGTTAAGGGTAACTGTTTCAAAATATCAAACTCTTCCCCATGTAAACAAATCTATCACATTTGTGAGTACAAATTTACTAAGCTACATTCATGCTAATTTTGCAGGCCATCAAGCCGCACAAAAATAACAAGAGATACTTTCCGCCCTGCAAAAGGTAACATTTGCAGGATGGAAAACAACATTTGTCATACGCATGATTTATAGCTACAAACTTGTGACTACAGATTTATAGCTACAAACTTGCACAAATAAACACATGAGACAAAAATAACATTTACACACCTACTGTAATGACTGGCGCGGCGTACCACCGCACGGGTAGGGCTATAGAGATGATAGGAGAAGAGAAATGGAGTTGCTGAAATTTGCTTTCACGGAGCAACTAGACTGCAGCCACGAGAAAACAAGCAGTTCAGAAAAGCAAATCAGGAATAGGAAGACAACTTATCCCATGATCGCCAATGGCTCTCTTTTCTTGCCCGGTGGTCACGCTAGTAAAAATTTGACATGATCCTCACTAATTTGGAGCACGACTCTTTTGCGAGCTTGATATGTTATGAGTGGACCAATCTTTCTTTTTCAAAGCCATTGTCCTCCTATACTAGCCCGAAATGCCCAAACGGGTTGTTCGGTCAATGTCCGGATGCAAAAACGCCACCAACCAGCCTACCCATATTCGGCCCAAACATTCAGACTCACCGGCACTCGTCATATCCAGCCCAAATCTGGGGCTGATATGGGGACATCGGGGCGCCCGGGCACGCCCGCCACGTCGGATCCAGTCCACGCTGGCCCACTCGATCCCACATAAAATGGACCCTATCTGCACCTCTGGACAAAACCCAAGCCGCATTACACTCCACTCCCTTCGACCCGCCCACAAGTTCCCTTCCGGCGATCTCCTACCTTATTCGGCATGGCGGGCAGCGGATCCAAATCCTACACCTCCAGACCCGTTGACCCCGAGCTCATCCCATGTGGCCTCGAGGAGAAGATGACCTGCGCCTTGCGCTCCACCGCCCCCAGGAGGAGGCTGCCGACAGTAGCACTCAGACTCCTTCCGTCAGGAATCCATTGCGTCCACCAAAATGGCGCATGGATTCGGCGCGAGGTGTATCACCGCTGTGTCACTAGAGGTGGTGTAGTCCGTCTGGCGTCCGAACGCGCCAGTGGATGCGCAACCGCTTCGTTGGCATGCCGAGGTGGAGGTGAACGCATGGGTGTCCGACAACGCCAATATGGCGCGGCGTGCCTGTTGTGCAAGGCAGCAAGCGCAGGAGATGGCGGAAGCCCTCGCGGCGGTTGACGTTGGTGAGGCGGAGTCGCATTCTCCGGCACCCCGTATGGTGCACCAGTCTGGTCACCGCAACCGCGACATGGTGGACATCGGTGGCTCCACACAGGACGGATCCATCATCGATCTCACGTCCACCTGCACCGTGAAGGCTTCAGACTTCGACGAGGAAGAGTAGGGCATGGGAGACGACGGTGCCTTGAGTCCGTGAGCCGGTTAGTGTCCCATGTCATACTATACCTCACCGGCGACCGGAGTAACGCTGCGAGGGGCGTAGCCGTCCGCCGGACATGGGCATGGCGGAGCCGGCCGAGGTCTGCTTAAATTAGATTTTACATTGCATGTAATAATATGGGTTTGATGATTTGAAAATTATGTCTGTGGTTGTGGAATCAACTTTTTGTGTGTTGTCCTGTCACTGTCCGTGGACGCACGCGTTTGGCAGGAAGGGGGCAGATTTAGGCAATTGCGGTTGTAGATGCTCTTAGCTGGCCGTGGACACCTTCGACTTGAACTTCCCTTGTTTCAGTAGGAATCACCAGTAAGAATCAAGAGAGAGTTTTCACGGAAATCCAGTTCAGCTCTTGGGAGCATATGCTCCTGCCCACCAAAGATGTTTTTCCCAAATGTTAACTTTTGTAAAAGAAATAGATGTGTTCATTGTGACACCAAATGCTACCTGCAAATTTATAGAAGGAAAGCTTAAGTATTTTAATTTGTGCAAAAAAAGTCAAACGACAAATGTAATCTCCAAATGTTACATTTATTTATTTTCACCGACGACACACCGTCGTCCCATTTCACATGAAAATTGGCAAGAACATTTGTTATACTAACAAAAACATCTAAAAAATGCAATTTTTTAAAATTTTATTTACTACATTTTAAATTTATTGTTCATTGGGGAGCATATGCACCCCGAGCCAATACGACCCTGCCGAGTTCTCAACCCAAATAAATCTCATGGCAGTTGTAGAAGTACATGCTCCAGCCAATGCAACCGAAAGACCGATCTGATTGAAGAGACTATGGAACACATTTATACGTCAACACTCCCTCTCATGTGTGGTTTTCTCATGTAGAAGTGCACTTTATAAGCAATGCAACTAAAAGACCAATCTGATTGAAGAGACTAGTCAATATATTTATACGTCAACAACAGTGTTTGGAGTGCTGACCAACGAGCCGGACTGGATGGAATGGAAATGGATGGCTGACGGGCGATTCACGTCGGCATTAGTGTATGTGATTCAATTCGAGGGATCGACATAGACTGAATTCAATCAGATCATCTGGAAGGCCGACGCACCCATGAAGTGCAAAATATGCTCCTGGCTTGTGGTGCTAAATCGATGCCTCACCGCCGACAACCTGGCCAAATGAGGATGGTGTTATATTTGTGTCGAATATATTATGTACTCAAGGGGTTACATGGACTTGGAGTTGTAATTGGTGTGGTTAGGTATGAGTTGTGTAGGAGTCAGACACTTGTATCCTAGACCTCTTATATACGGAGGGGCACTACACATTGTAACCCATGACGACTTGATAGCAACAGGTACGCGGGGGAGCCTACGGCTTGTGCCGGTGCCCGGGCGGCCGGTGTTGCGGTATCTTGGGGAGGAGTGCCCGTAGTCATGCCCCGGGGATGTAGCCATATCGGTGAACCTCGTTAACAAATATCGTGTCTCGGTGTGTCGTCTATGATCTTGCATTAGCATTTTATTCTAACAAGTGGTATCAGAGCAAGGTTGCGAGAAGGCTATGCGTAAGATCATTCGAAGGTACGAGGATCATGCTCGATGGGTGCCATGGAACGTCCGTTTGGTGCAAGGTGGAGCATGGAGGCAATCGCGGATGTGGTCGGTGGTGTCGGACACTTCGGGTAGGAGGCTTGGACCGTTCGATGGGATGCGGTCTATAAGGATCGACTAGACGTGGCAATCGGACCGGCTTAGTGGCTGTTGAAGATGTTGCGGAGGCGACGGATTCGGCTCGCGATCAGACCAGCGACAAGACGTGGGGGACGGCCGGATAGATCGGAGTGTGAGAGCATCGAGATGATGCGCTCGGTGTTGTACAAGGGCGGCGGTGCGGCACTGTGGACAAATTGTGTTGGCGATGTGGATGGCTAGGGTACGACACGACTCGTAAATGGATGATGCGCGAGGTGGCAACTATTACAACAGGGTTGGCATTGGTGAGTACGTGCGACAGGGCTATTCGGTTGCTGGCGAGACCCAAGAAACAGAGACCAGGAAGGCGAGCAGTCGCCGAGATCAGCGGTAAGGTTTTCCCTGAGGGATGCGGAATCGAGAAAAGGAATGTCAGGATTCGGTTGCTCGTGTCATAGGCGAGACAGCCGCTGGAGCCTCGAGCAGGCGTGTGACAGTTGGTCTCGGTAGAAGCACGGCGCGCAAGGCGAAGAAAAGCCGAGGCAGCAGGTTTCATCGGATAGAGGGCAGTGCACAAGGAAAGAGAATCGTGATGAGGTAGAAGTACAGAGGTTTACATGGATGCTGTCGGTGGATCAAGTGATACGTGCGTGGGTGTACATGTTGTTTTAGGGGACAAGTCTGCTACTGGTCATGATTAAACAAGAGACGTGTGCATGCATAAGTCCGTGGGAGACTTGGCTTGACAAGGCTGGGAAAATCGTGCCAGAGTTGAACTCGGTTCGTGTGAGAGGAGGAAAAGAAGGGCCAGCTATATCCAACGGAAATAAAGGGCTGGGATGACGAGTCTAGCAGGGCACTGATAACCCACAAGTATAGGGGATCACAACAATTTTCGAGGGTAGAGTATTCAACCCAAATTTATTGATTCGACACAAGGGGAGCCAAATAATATTCTCAAGTATTAACAATTGACTTGTCAATTCAACCGCACCTGAAAGACTTAATATCTGCAGCAAAGTATTTAGTAGCAAGGTAATATGATAGTAGTAGTAACGGTGGTAAAAGTAACAGTAGTAGTTTTATAGCAATCGTAACAGTGGCAACGGAAAAGTAACTAAGCAAAGATCAATATGTTAAAAGCTTGTAGGCATTGGATCAGTGATGGATAATTATGTCGGATGCGATTCCTCATGCAACAGTTATGACATGGGGTGACACAAAACTAGCTCCAGTTCATCAATGTAATGTAGGCATGTATTCTGAATATAGTCATACATGCTTATGGAAAAGAACTTGCATGACATCTTTTGTCCTACCCTTCTGTGGCAGCGGGGTCCTATTGGAAACTAAGGGATATTAAGGCCTCCTTTTAATAGAGTACCGTACAAAAGCATTAACACTTAGTGAATACATGAACTCCTCAAACTACGGTCATCACCGGTAATTGTCCCGATTATTGTCACTTCGGGATTAACGGATCATAACACATAATAGGTGACTATTGACTTGCAAGATAGGATCAAGAACTCTCATATATTCATGAAAACATAATAGGTTCAGATCTGAAATCATGGCACTCGGGCCCTAGTGACAAGCATTAAGCATAGCAAAGTCATAGCAACATCAATCTCAGAACATAATGGATACTAGGGATCAAACCTTAACAAAACTAACTCGATTACATGATAAATCTCATCCAACCCATCACCGTCTGGCAAGCCTACGATGGAATTACTCACGCATGGTGGTGAGCATAATGAAATTGGTGATGGAGGAAGGTTGATGATGACGATGGCGACGGATTCCCCTCTCCCGAGCCCCGAACAGACTCCAGATCAGCCCTCCCGAGAGAGATTAGGGCTTGGCGGCGGCTCCGTATCATAAAACGCGATGAATCCTTCGCTCTGATTTTTTTTCTCCCCGAACGTGAATATGTAGAGTTAGATTTGACGTCGGTGGAGCATCAGGGGGCCCACGAGATAGGGGGCGCTCCCCAGGGGGTGGGCGCGCCCCCACCCTCGTAGACAGGGTGTGGTCCCCCTGGTGTTGGTTCTTTCACCAATATTTTTTATACATTACAAAAATATTCTCCGTTGATTTTCAGGTCATTCTGAGAACTTTTATTTCTACACAAAAATAACACCATGGCAATTCTGCTGAAAACAGCGCCAGTCCGGGTTAGTTTCATTCAAATCATGCAAGTTAGAGTCCAAAACAAGGGCAAAAGTGTTTGGAAAAGTAGATATGTTGGAGACGTATCAACTCCCCCAAGCTTAAACCTTTGCTTGTCCTCAAGCAATTCAGTTGACAAACTGAAAGTGATAAAGAAAAACTTTTACAAACTCTGTTTGCTCTTGTTGTTGCAAATATGTAAAACCAGCATTCAAGTTTTCAGGAAAGATTATGAACTAACCATATTCACAATAACACATAGGTCTCATGTTTACTCATATCAATGGCATAATCAACTAGCAAGCAATAATAATAAATCTCGGATGACAACACTTTCTCAAAACAATCATAATATGATATAACAAGATGGTATCTCGCTAGCCCTTTCTGAGACCGCAAAACATAAATGCAAAGCACCCTGAAGATCAAGGACTAACTAGACATTGTAATTCATGGTAAAAGAGATCCAGTCATAGTCATACTCAATGTAAATTAATAGTGATGCATGCAAATGACATCGCTGCTCTCCAACTGGTGCTTTTTAATAAGAGGATGATGACTCAACATAAAAGTAAATAGATAGGCCCTTCGCAGAGGGAAGCAGGGATTTGTAGAGGTGCCAGAGCTCAATTTTGAAATAGAGATAAATAGTATTTTGAGTGGTATACTTTCATTGTCAACATAACAACCAAGAGATCTCGATATCTTCCATGCTACACACATTATAGGCGGTTCCCAAACAGAATGGTAAAGTTTATACTCCCCCACCACCAACAGGTATCAATCCATGGCTTGCCCGAAACAACGGGTGCCTCCAACTAACAACAGTCCTGGGGGAGTTTTATTTGCAATTATTTTGATTTGGTTTGAGCATGGGACTAGGCATCCCGGTTACCGGCCATTTTCTTGTGAATGAGGAGCGGAGTCCACTCCTCGTGAGAATAACCCACCTAGAATGGAAGATACAGACAGCCCTAGTTGATAGATGAGCTATTCGAGCAAACAAAATAGAATTTCATTTGAAGGTTTAGAATTGGCACATACAAATTTAATTGGAACGACAGGTAGATACCACATATAGGTAGGTATGGTGGACTCATATGGAATAACTTTGGGGTTTATGGAAGTGGATGCACAAGCAGTATTCCCGCTTAGTACAAGTGAAGGCTAGAAAGATACTGGGAAGCGACCAGCTAGAGAGCGACAACAGTCATGAACATGCATTAAAATTAATCAACACTGAGTGCAAGCATGAGTAGGATATAATTCACCATGAACATAAATATCATGGAGGCTGTGTTGATTTTGTTTCAACTACATGCGTGAACATGTGCCAAGTCAGCCACTCAAATCATTCAAAGGAGGATACCACCCTATCATACCACATCACAACCAGTTTAATAGCATGTTGGCACGCAAGGTAAACCATTATAAACTCCTAGATAATTAAGTATGGCATGATCAACTATCACTAGTAGAAAAAAGGGTCTAATGTGAAACTCATTAGTCCCGGTTTGTAATTGAACCGGCACTAATGTGACCATTAGTACCGGTTCCAACTGCTAGGCGGGCGGCGCTCATTAGTACCGGTTCATGGCGAACCTTTAGTACCGGTTCGTGCCACGAACTGGTACTAAAGAGGTGGTGGCCTTTAGTACGGGTTGGTGGCTCCAGCCGGTACTAAAGGGAGGGTCTTTAGTACCGGTTGGAGCCACCAACCGGTACTAAAGGTGGTGGCCTTTAGTACGGGTTGGTGGCTCCAACCGGTACTAAAGACCCCCCCTTTAGTACCGGTTGGAGCCACCAACCGGTATTAAAGGTGGTGTGCTGCCACCCGCAGTGCACAATGTTTAGTCCCACCTCGCTAGTTGAGAGGAGCTCGCACCGGTTTATAAGCCCCGCTGCGGCTACCGTGTCGAGCTCCTCTCTAAGCAGGCCTTTGTGGGCCTATAGCAAGTCTTCTGCCCTGTGGGGCCTACTGGGCCTTACGGGCCTGCATCCTGGCCCAACTAGAGATTGGGTTTCTAGTCGTATGCAGGCCGTGCCGGCCTAGTAGGCGGGCTGTTTTTTGCTTTATTTCAAAAATAAAAATAAAAAAATCCTTACCAACCGGGACTAAAGGTCCCCCAGACCACGGCGCGCCTCGTGCCATGTGGTGGGCCTTTGGTCCCGGTTCGTGTTGAACCGGGACTAAAGGGGGGGGGACCTTTAGTCCCCACTCTTTAGTGCCGGTTCCAGAACCGGTACTAAAGGTCCTTATGAACCGGTACTAAAAATTGTTTTTCTACTAGTGTATAATCTCTAATTGTCATTGCAAACATGTTTCATTCATAATAGGCTCAATCAGGAACAATGAACTAATCATATTTACAAGAACAAGATATGTCGAGTTCATACCAGCTTCTCTCATCTCAATTAGTCCATCATATATCGTCATTATTGCCTTTCACTTGCACGACCGAACGGTGCGGATAATAATAATAGTGCACGTGCATTGGACTAAGCTGGAATCTGCAAGCATTTAATACAAGGGAGAAGACAAAGTAATATGGGCTCTTAGTTAAATCAACAATAATGCATATGAGAGCCATTTAACATTTTCATCATGGTCTTCTCCTCTCGACCCCCAAAGAAAAGAGAAGAAATAAAACTATTTACGTGGGAAAGCTCCCAACAAGCAAAAGAAGAATGAGAAATCTTTTTGGGTTTTCCTTTAATTAATACTACTACATGCATGGAAAGTAAACTAGCTAAAAGCTACAACTAATTTTTTTGGTTTTTCTTAAGGTTATTCAGACACACAAGAAGAAGGATTAGAAAAAGAAAATAAACTAGCATGGATAGTACAATGAAAAAGTATGAGCACCAACAACTAGAATGAGTGTGTGAACATGAATGTAATGTCGGTGAGAAATACATACTCCGCCAAGCTTAGGCTTTTGGCCTAAGTTGGTCTATGGCCACCACTGGCCTAGCGGATATCCAAAGTTGTAGCTGGGGTCGTACTGAGATGCAGCGGAGACTGTCTCACAAGCTGCCTCTTGGAGGCGGGCTGCTTCCGTCCTCCTTTCATACTCGTTCACCTCCTCCCTGGTTATAACATATCTCCTTTTTGCCTGAAAGTCAAAGAAAGTAGGAGCAGCGAGAGCAATATGGACAGCGCGACGTCTGTCAAAGATTAGTCGGTACTGGAGGGATTGCTCATTCCTCTCAACAAAATGATGGCGAACCATAGCATTATAATGTAGATAAGTAGGAGGTAACTCCATATCATTTCCATGTATACGCATGATACGTCTCCATCGTATCTATAATTTTTGATTGTTCCATGCCAATATTCTACAACTTTCATATACTTTTGGCAACTTTTTATACTATTTTTGGGACTAACATATTGATCCAGTGCCCAGTGTCAGTTCCTGTTTGTTGCATGTTTTATGTTTCGCAGAATATCCATATCAAACTGAATCCAAACGGGATAAAAACGGACGGAGCTGATTTTTGGAATATTTGGAAAATTCCGGAAGAAAAATCCACGCGAGATGATGCCCGAGGTGGCCACGAGGCAGGGGGGCACGCCTGCCCCCCTGGGCGCGCCCCTGACCCTCGTGGGCCACCCGTAAGGTGGTTGATGCCCTTCTTCGGCCACAAGAAAGCTAATTTTTCGTAAAAAAATCACGGCGAAGGTTGCAGGCCAATCGGAGTTACGGATCTTCATATATATATGAAACAGTGAAAGGGCGGCAGAATAGAACGCAGAAACAGTGAGAGACAGAGAAACATATCCAATCTCGGAGGGGTTCATGCCCCTCCCATGCCATGGAGGCCATGGAACAGAGGGGAAACCCTTCTCCCATCTAGGGAGGAGGTCAAGGAAGAAGAAGGAGGAGGGGGGCTCTCTCCCCCTCGCTTCCGCTGGCGCCGGAGCGCCATCGGAGGCCATCATCAACACCGCAATCTTCACCAACAAATTCACCGCCATCATCACCAACTCTTCCCCCCTCTATGCAGCGGTGTAACCTCTCTCTTACCCGCTGTAATCTCTACTTAAACATGGTGCTCAACGCTATATATTATTTCCCAATGATGTGTGGCTATCCTATGATGTTTGAGTAGATCCGTTTTGTCCTATGGGCTATTTGATGATCAAGATTGGTTTGAGTTGCATGTTTTATTATTGGTGCTGTCCTATGGTGCTCTCCGTGTCGCGCAAGCGTAAGGGATCCCCGCTGTAGGGTGTTGCAATACGTTCATGATTCGCTTATAGTGGGTTGCGTGAGTGACTGAAACACAAACCCGAGTAAGGGGGTTGTTGCGTATGGGATAAAGAGGACTTGATGCTTTAATGCTATGGTTGGGTTTTACCTTAATGATCTTTGTAGTTGCGGATGCTTGCAAGAGTTCCAATAATAAGTGCATATGATCCAAGTAGAGAAAGTATGTTAGCTTATGCCTCTCCCTCATATAAAATTGCAATAATGATTACCGGTCTAGTTATCGATTGCCTAGGGACAAATAACTTTCTCTTGACAACAAGCTCTCTACTAAAACTAATTTATTTGTGTCTTTACCTAAACAGCCCCTACTTTTTATTTACGTAATCTTTATTATCTTGCAAACCTATCCAACAACACCTACAAAGTACTTATAGTTTCATACTTGTTCTAGGTAATGCGAACGTCAAGCGTGCGTAGAGTTGTATCGGTGGTCGATAGAACTTGAGGGAATATTTGTTCTACCTTTAGCTCCTCGTTGGGTTCGACACTCTTACTTATCGAAAGAGGCTACAATTGATCCCCTATACTTGTGGGTTATCAAGACCTTTTTCTGGCGCCGTTGCCGGGGAGCAATAGCGTGGGGTGAATATTCTCATGTGTGCTTGTTTGCTTTATCACTAAGTAATTTTTATTTGCTGTTTTTAGTTGTTCTTTATCTTTAGTTATGGATATGGAACACGAAATACCAAAAAAATTAGGTGTACTTTCTGCTCATGGAGATGGGGAACCTCCTAAAACCCTCGATGCTGGTTATGTGAAAGATATTATGTACTACTTTAATAATCCTGAGAAAACCCCATTGAATTATGTAATGGGAGTAACGTTGGATCAACGTGAATACTTTAGGGATTACCGCTTGACACAAAAAGGGAAACTATTATGGGATCAAATTCATATATTGAATTGGTATGCTAGGCAACTATGCTTGAGATATGATTATACTTGTTGCTCTAGGATGAAGGCTCCACACCTTCCCTTTTTATGCGAATTTAATGATAATAAAACCTTAGCTTCTTATGCTAATGGTATATATGATTACTATGATGTGGAACAAATAGAAGAATTTATTGCTTTTATGGGTGCTTATGAAAGTGAATCTATGTTTAAAGAGTTTGAAGACTTTGATGATTCTGTTTATAGACCTGAAAATTTAGCTATCCTTAAATATTATTATGAGAATTATGAATACATTTATGATATTAATGCACTTATTGAGAAAGTCTCCGCTATCCAAGAAGAGAATAATATTTTGCAGGAATCTATGGAAGAAGAAGTTGATGAAACTATGAGCTCATTAGATGAAAAAGATGAGGAGGAGAGCGAAGAAGAAAAGGAGGAAGAGCGGATTGATCACCCGTGCCCACCTTGTAATGAGATTAACTCTTCAACTCATACATTGTTTAATTTCCCTTCGTGCTTACCAAAGGATGAATGCTATGATAATTGCTACGATCCCGTTGATTCTTTTGAAATATCCCTTTTTGATGATGCTTGCTATGCTTGTGGCCAAGATGCCAATATGAATTATGCTTATGGAGATGAACTTGCTATAGTTCCTTATGTTAAAATGAGAGAGGAACTATATTAAGGATTATATTAATGGGTTGCGTTTTACTACTACACATGATGATTTTGATAGATATAATATACATGTGCTTGCTGCTCCTACTTGCAATTATTATGAGAGAGGAACTATATCTCCACCTCTCTATGTTTCCCACATGATAAAATTGCAAGAAACTGTTTATACTATGCATTGGCCTTTACTATGTGTGCATGAATTGTTCTTTTATGACATGCTGATGCATAGGAAGAGAGTTAGACTTCGTCATTACATTATATATGTTACTTTGTGCTCACTACTAAATTACAAATCATTGTTAATTAAAATTGGCTTTGATATACCTTGGGATCCGGATGGATTCACTACTTGAGCACTATATGCCTAGCTTAATGGCTTTAAAGAAAGCGCTGCCAGGGAGACAACCTGGAAGTTTTAGAGAGTCATTTATTTCTATTGAGTGCTTTTATATAGTTTAAAAACAACAAAAATAAATAGGGGAACCCAAAACTTTTTCAAAAAGGAAAGTGAAAGTGAGAGAGACAAGCATTGTTGAAGTGGGAGAGCTCCTTGAACTTTGTTCATGCTCACGGCAACTTTCTGAATCTTGATTACAGAAACTTTTCAATAAAAATAATTATCCCCTTGTACAATTCCATTGTATTATAAAACTAATGTACCAAGGTTTTCCTTTAGGATGTTTACATTTGCTTGATGGTCTGTATGGTGCAGGACAGAAACTTTGGCAGTAGTGCGCGATTTTACATTTTTAGCTGGAACGTCAAATGGTTCCGATTCTTTTTTCACTGTCTTTATATACAAATTGTTTATTTCCTAATTCTGGCAGAATTTTTCAAGTATCAGAAGTATGGTGAATGTTCAGATTATTACGGACTGTTCTGTTTTAGACAGATTCCGTTTTTTATGCATAGTTTGCTTGTTTCGATGAAACTATCGATTTATATCAGTGGATTAAGACATGAAAAAGTTATACTACAATAGCTATAATGCAAAAACAAAATATGAATTGGTTTGCAACAGTACTTAGAGTAGTGATTTGCTTTATTATACTAACTGATCTTACCGAGTTTTCTGTTGAAGTTTTGTGTGGATGAAGTGTTCAATGATCGAGAAGGTCTCGATATGAGAAGAAGGAAGAGAGGCAAGAGCTCAAGCTTGGGGATGCCCGAGGCACCCCAAGTAAATATTCAACGAGACTCAAGCGTCTAAGCTTGGGGATGCCCCGAAAGGCATCCCCTCTTTCTTCAACAAGTATCGGTATGTTTTCGGATTCATTTCGTTCATGCAATATGTGCAATCTTGGAGCGTCTTTTTGCATTAGTTTTCATTTTTCTTTTATGCACCATGCTAGTATGAGATAGTCCTTAGTTGATTTATAGAATGCTCTATGCACTTCACTTATATCTTTTGAGTATGGCTTTATAAAATGCTTCATGTACTTCACTTATATCATTTGAAGCTTGGATTACCTTTTTCTCTTTACATATACAACCGCCATTTGTAGAATGCTCTTTTGCTTCACTCATATTTGTTAGAGCGTGGGCATATCTTTTTTTAGAAAGAATTGAACTCTCATGCTTCACTTATATCTATTTAGAGAGATGACAGGAACTGGCCATTCACATGGTTAGTCATAAAATCCTACATAAACTTGTAGATCGTTGAATATGATATGTTTGATTCCTTGCAATAGTTTTGCGATATAAAGATGGTGATATTAGATTCATGCTAGTGGGTAGTTGTGGATTGTAGAAATACTTGTTTTGAAGTTTGTGATTCCCGTAGCATGCACGTATGGTGAACCGTTATGTGATGAAGTCGGAGCATGATTCATTTATTGATTGTCTTCCTTATGAGTGGCGGTCGGGGACGAGCGATGATCTTTTCCTACCAATCTATCCCCTTAGGAGCATGCGCGTAGTACTTTGTTTCGATAACTAATAGACTTTTGCAATAAGTATGTGAGTTCTTTATGACTAATATTGAGTCCATGGATTATAAGCACTCTCACCCTTCCACCATTGCTAGCCTCTCTAGTACCGCGCAACTTTCGCCTGTACCATAAACCCACCATATACCTTCCTCAAAACAGCCACCATACCTACCTATCATGGCATTTCCATAGCCATTCCGAGATATATTGCCATGCAACTTCCATCATCATCATGTACATGACTTGAGCATTCATTGTCATATTGCTTTGCATGATCGTAAGATAGCTAGCATGATGTTTTCATGGCTTGTCCGTTTTTTGATGTCATTGCTACGCTAGATCATTGCACATCCCGGTACACCGCCGGAGGCTTTCATATAGAGTCATATCTTTGTTCTAGTATCGAGTTGTAATATTGAGTTATAAGTAAATAAAAGTGTGATGATCTACTAGAGCATTGCCCCAGTGAGGAAAGGATGATGGAGACTATGATTCCCCCATAAGTCAGGATGAGACTTTGAACTTTACAAAAAATAAAAGAGGCCAAAGAAGCCCAAATAAAAAAAAGAGGCCAAAGAAGCCCATCAAAAAAAAGAGAAAATAAAAAAATGAGAGAAAACAAGAGAAGGGGCAATGTTACTATCCTTTTACCACACTTGTGCTTCAGAGTAGCACCATGTTCTTCATAGAGAGAGTATCCTATGCTTTCACTTTCATATACTAGTGGGAATTTCCATTATAGAACTTGGCTTGTATATTCCGCTGATGGGCTTCCTCAAATGCCCTAGGTCTTCATGAGCAAGCAAGTTGGATACACACCCACTTAGTTTCAGTTTGAGCTTTCATATACTTATAGCTCTAGTGCATCCGTTGCATGGCAATCCCTACTCACTCACATTGATATCTATTGATGGGCATCTCCATAGCCCGTTGATACGCCAAGTTGATGTGAGACTATCTTCTCCTTTTTGTCTTCTCCATACAACCTCCACCATCATATTCTATTACACCTATAGTGTTATGTCCATGGCTCACGCTCATGTATTGCGTGAAAGTTGAAAAGGTTTGAGAACATCAAAAGTATGAAACAATTGCTTGGCTTTTCATCGGGGTTGTGCATGATTTGAATATTTTGTGTGGTGAAGATGGAGCATAGCCATACTATATGATTTTATAGGGATAACTTTCTTTGGCCATGTTATTTTGAAAAGACATGATTGCTTTATTAGTAAGCTTGAAGTATTATTGTTTTTATGTCAAATGATAGACTATTGGTTTGAATCACTTGTGTCTTAATATGCATGCCATGATTAGATATGTGATCAAGATTATGCTATTAGCATTCCACATAAAAAATTATCTTTTTATCATTTACCTACTCGAGGACGAGCGGGAATTAAGCTTGGGGATGCTGATACGTCTCCATCGTATCTATATTTTTTGATTGTTCCATGCCAATATTCTACAACTTTCATATACTTTTGGCAACTTTTTATACTATTTTTGGGACTAACATATTGATCCAGTGCCTAGTGCCAGTTCATGTTTGTTGCATGTTTTATGTTTCGAAGAATATCCATATCAAACGGAATCCAAACGGGATAAAAATAGACGGAGCTTATTTTTGAATATTTGGAAAATTCCGAAAGAAAAATCCACGCGAGACGGTGCCCGAGGTGGCCACGAGGCAGGGGGCGCGCTTGCCCCCCTGGGCGCGCCCCTGACCCTCGTGGGCCACCCGTAAGGCGGTTGATGCCCTTCTTCGGCCGCAAGAAAGCTAATTTTTGGTAAAAAAAATCACGGCGAAGGTTTCAGGCCAATCGGAGTTACGGATCTTCATATATATACGAAACGGTGAAAGGGCAGCATAATAGAACGCAGAAACAGAGAGAGACAGAGAACATATCCAATCTCGAAAGGGCTCTCGCCCCTCCCATGCCATGGAGGCCATGGACCAGAGGGGAAACCCTTCTCCCATCTAGGGAGGAGGTCAAGGAAGAATAAGAAGGAGGGGGCTCTCTCCCCCTCGCTTCCGGTGGCGCCGTAGCGCCACCGGGGGCCATCATCATCACCGCAATCTTCACCAACAACTTCACCGCCATCATCACCAACTCTTCCCCCCTCTATGTAGCGGTGTAACCTCTCTCTTACCCGCTGTAATCTCTACTTAAACATGGTGCTCAACGCTATATATTATTTCCCAGTGATGCATGGCTATCATATGATGTTTGAGTAGATCTGTTTTGTCCTATGGGCTATTTGATGATCAAGATTGGTCTGAGTTGCATGTTTTATTATTGGTGCTGTCCTATGGTGCTCTCCCTGTCGCGCAAGCGTGAGGGATCCCTGCTGTAGGGTGTTGCAATACGTTCATGATTCGCTTATAGTGGGTTGCGTGAGTGATTGAAACACAAACCCGAGTAAGGGGGTTGTTGCGTATGGGATAAAGAGGACTTGATGCTTTAATGCTATGGTTGGGTTTTACCTTAATGATCTTTAGTAGTTGCGGATGCTTGCTAGAGTTCCAATCATAAGTGCATATGATCCAAGTAGAGAAAGTATTTTATATGCCTCTCCCTCATATTAAATTGTAATAATGATTACCGGTCTAGTTATCGATTGCCTAGGGACAAATAACTTTCTCTTGACAACAAGCTCTCTACTAAAACGAATTTAGTTGTGTCTTTACATAAACAGCCCCTACTTTTTATTTACGTAATCTTTATTATCTTGCAAACCTATCCAACAACACCTACAAAGTACTTCTAGTTTCATACTTGTTCTAGGTAAAGCGAATATCAAGCGTGCGTAGAGTTGTATCGGTGGTCGATAGAACTTGAGGGAATATTTGTTCTACCTTTAGCTCCTCGTTGGGTTCGACACTCTTACTTATCGAAAGAGGCTACAATTGATCTGCTATACTTGTAGGTTATCAACGCACATCAAGATAATTAGCTGCACGAGTTGCATAAATTCCACCAAACAAATCTCCACTTACACTATTGTGATGCAACCTCCGTGCAACAATGGCCCCCAAGTTATATTGTTTATCACCTAATACCACACTTTTAAGGACACTAAGATCCGGAACGCACATGCGACAAGCCTCATCTTTACCGTTAATACATCTACCAATAAAGAGAGCAAAATAATGTATGGAAGGAAAATGAATGCTACCTATGGTAGCTTGTGTGATTTCTCTAGATTCCCCCACAATGATACTAGCAAGCTTTATATTCAGATTTGCGAGGTTCACTAACATTGCCCCACTGCGGGAGTTTACAAGCAGTATTAAAATCTTCTAGGTTCATGGTATATGATTTATCATATAAATCAAATAAAACAGCGTGAGAGTTGCGCGAGGATGTAAATTTAAACCTTCTCACAAAGGAGTCAGTGAGGTAGTGGTATTGCAGGCACTTATCTGACATGAAGTCCTCAAGATCAACATTACACACATACGCGTCAAATTCATCCTTGATGCCTGCATGGACCATAAACTCCTCTGACGGCCATTCATAAGCCCGTACTTGAGCTTCCCTCGGTGGTTCATAATCCGGCTCACGTATCGCGAGCCTCGGCCCTTGTTTCCTTGAGGAACCACCTTGGTACATTTTCCTGAACATTTTTCTTCCTCTGAAAAGTTTCTGAATTTTTTAGTGACTCAAAATAAAAGTGAACCAAACTCAACAAAATTGATAGCAACTACTCCCACAAGTGCCTAGAGGCAATATCATGCATTAAAACTACTTTGGGACCATATAAATTTGACATGCAAGCTCAAGAACAGGGTCACCTAAGCATCAAAAATTTCAATAAATAAAGCATCAGAACAAAAATTAATTGGACCATTGAAGGAGTCACATACCGAAGAACAATCTCCCAAACAGTTTTGTGAATGGAGCTTTGAGCAAGGAGATCGGAAATGGCAGCAAGATGAGGTAGAACAAGGGTTTGAGCTATGGGAGGATTTTTTCTGGAACAAGACGAAGTGTGTGGGTGCTGAAATAAGTGGAGGGGGGCTACGTGAGGCCCACGAGGCAGGGGGCGCGCCCCGGGGGGGTGGGCGCGCCCTGGACCCTCGTGGCCAGGTGGTGTGGCCCCCAGGTGTGTTCTCAGTGCCAATAATTTTTAAACATTCTAAAAAATCATATTTCATTTTCAGGACATTTGAAGAACTTTTATTTTCAAGATATTTTTTATTACTGATACGTCTCCAGCGTATCTATAATTTTTGATTGTACCATGCTATTATATTATCTCTTTTGGATGTTTAATGGGCCTTACTATGCGAAAATGTCGTTTGGTGGCCGAGCACCTTGCAGGCCGGAATCAGCCCCGTCAGTGCTCGACACGATCGGTGCCCAGTGTGCATAAAGCTACCGTATAGCGACTGTATTCATAGAGTAATCTGGTGTACAGCGCCCGTATTTGCTAGTATTAAATAATCACTGTCGGCTCACGTACACTAGCAGGCACACGAGTGCCGCACAGCTGCATAGCAGGCACACGAGATGCAGCACACCTGCATGTCTCGTTCACGTGCGCAACAGTCCCTGCCTCATGTACACGGCACGGAATTGACTCGGTCAATATGTTTGGTTTTCTTGTTTTTCTTCAAGTTTCTCTTATTCAACATTATATTTCGGTTTTCTCCTTTTTTTCACTTGGTTTTTATTTTTTCTTTCGTTTTTCATTATACTTCTTCCCATACGTGAAAAACATTTCTTCCTTTCGTTTTTCATTATACTTCTTCCCATACGCGAAAAACATTTTTTTAATAAGCGATCAACATTTTTGGGTATACACGTGCAACATAGTCCGAACGTTTATTCAATATTTTTCACAAACTTGTTCAACACTTTGATACTTTATTCAACATTTTTTTCAAAATACTTGGTCGACATTTTTATATATTCGTTCCGCATTTTTTTAGTATGCCTTCAACTTTTCAAATACTTTATTCAGCAATTTTCAAATTCTAGTTTAACATTTCCCATACACTCATCAAGATTTTTTAATACATGTTCAACAGTTTTAAATGCTTATTAAACATTTTCAAATTTTTTGTTCATCATTTTTTCCATATCTCTGGGTCAACGTTTTCTAATACTTATTTCAGCATTTTTTTTCAAAATTACTTGTTCAACATTTTTTTCAAATCGTTGTTCAACATTTTTTAATATTTATTTCACCGTTTCTTCAAATACTTGTTCAACGTCTTATAAAATACATGATCAACTTTCTCATTCACATATGTATTCCATTGTATCAATTTCTTTTGTTTAGATGATAATGATTTTCCAGGTTTACATCCCCCCCCCCCCTTTTTTTAGAATGATTACTTAACTTTTCTTAACCTGAAGCAGAAAACTCCACATTAAGCGACCTGCATATTAGGTGATACACCAAGCAAAAGCAACACAAATACAGGACCAAACAAGAGATTTCACATTTCGAAACAGATCATGTCCAGCTAAATTCTTCTGACAACAAACGATACTACGGATTCTGAGATTCGCTAAACAGGTGAAAAAAGTTAGTATAGGTCTGAGGGCAAGCCGTTGCAATCAAACAGACGGTCGACAAGGTGTGAATGCGGCGCATTGATGCAGGTGCTTAGATCAGATTATAAAGGGTGGTTCATATGTGAACACAAAACAGAGCACAACCATGCACTATCGGTTAACCGCATGGAGAAGCTGTACTGGAAGTCGCACCGGCACATAGATAGGTATATCAGAGACTTGGTGAAGCAGCTAAGAGAAAACAATACCAGCAGCTATGCTTCAAATAGTACTATGGCTAGGAAGCGAACTGGGAAAGATCACATCGCATGGTCCCTCCGGCCAGTTAACAAACCATGAGCTGCGCCACTTCGTCCAACTTGGTGTATCAAATTTCTAGGACAAATCGTCACTGTGTAACCACCAACTTAATATGCCCATTTTAGTGCACGAAATCACCTGAAGACATCATTTCTTTCTTTCTTTCTTTCCGAATCATGAAAACATCAATTCTTGCTTGACGGGTTTAAAGAAAAGAGAAATTGTGCATAATTCAAATTGTTTTGCCTGTCACATCTCGGAATAACATTTTTCCTTCAAATGCATTAATTGTCTAGATGCATTTTCCAAATTACTTTTGCATCACAATTTTTTGTTAGAAGATTCTGGTGGCAAATTTCCTTTTTAACACGTAAACACAGTCACCCTCGCACGGATTCAGTTTATGATGAAATTTTCACACGTTATCAACAAAAATGCATTCGGATTGTTTGTCGTTTTATACAAGCATTTTTTTAAACAACCGCTCCCCTAGAACTAATAATTTCATTACCAATTGAACAGACACCCCCCCCCCCCCCCCGCCCCTCCTTAGTTCTTTGATGTCATACCGTAATTGTGGCTCACGTCAACCCCATGGCACTCCAAGTGTACTAATAGACATTTTCTAGGTGTGAAAATTCCAAGAAATCCTCATATCTTATATGCACATGGGCTGAAGATAAATCACACATATGGAATAATATTTATTATCGACCCCTTTTAACAAAGGATGGAAACCGTTCGACTATTTTGGCCAACCACAGATGTTACCCGATGTTCCTAATCATTTCAATAAGATGCACTCTACCATTTTTTATGTCGACTTTTTTCCAGAGGAAGCTAGACAAAAATTATGCTATTTTTTCATTTTAAATAATATTTCTTATTTCTTAAGCAGCTAAAAGAACTGTGTGCTCATATTCTATTTTTAAACGAATTGCGCTCACCAGGTTTGTCACCGATTTTATTTGTATTTTCTAACTAGCACTGCATTAACTTGTACGAAGAACCGTTTTTGGGTTTGTTGCATCATAGTAGTTGATATTCCCCGCACACCCAACCAAATTCCAAAACTAGAAGAAGCACAAATTTTGATAGATCTGCCAAATGATTACCTGAATGGCACTCCTCGGAGAAGAATTCCATCCCATCGATGACGAAATCGCTCATGTCCAATGTGTCAGATTTATCCTTTTAGAATATCCAGTGTGCCAGATAAAGGGGACGACCCATGCATCGCCTCCAAGTAAATGTAACGGTATCATTAGTTGGTCCATCCATAGCATTTAATGACACACCAGGCCGGCCCTAGCACCACATGTGGCGAGGCCCCGATGTATTTCAACTTTAGCAATCCCCGTATAGTTGCGTGGAAACGGCCGCGCACACATCACGGCGCTGCATTGTGCGGCGCGAGATTCCGGTCTGCACGGTGCCCACACTTCTTACTATGCATTTTTATATTATTTTTAGGACTAACCTATTAACCCAAGGCCCAGTGCAAATTGCTGTTTTTTTACCTATTTCAGTGTTTCACAGAAAAGGAATATCAAACGGAATCCAAACGGAATGAAACCTTCGGAAAAGTTATTTTTGGAACAAACGCAATCTAGGAGATTTGGAGTGGACGTCAAGGAAGCAACAAGGTGGCCACGAGGCAGGGAGGCGCGCCCCCCACCCTTGTGGGCCCCTCGTGGCTCCCCTGACCTAGTTCTTTCGCCTATATATACCCATATACCCTGAAAACATCCAGAAGCACCACGAAACCCTATTTCCACCGCCGCAATCTTCTGTACCCATGAGATACCATCTTGGGGCCTTTTCTGGCGCTCTGCCAGAGGGGGAATCGATCACGTAGGGCTTCTACATCAACACCATAGCCTCTCCGATGATGTGTGAGTAGTTTACCACAGACCTTCGGGTCCATAGTTATTAGCTAGATGTCTTCTTATCTCTCTTTGGATCTCAATACAAAGTTCTCCTCGATTTTCTTGGAGATCTATTCGATGTAATTCTTTTTCTGGTGTGTTTGTCGAGATCCGATGAATTGTGGGTTTATGATCAAGATTATCTATAAATAATATTTGGTTCTTCTCTAAATTCTTATATGTATGATTTAATTATCTTTGCAAGTCTCTTCTAATTATCAGTTTGGTTTGGCCTACTAGATTGATCTTTCTTACAATGGGAGAAGTGCTTAGCTTTGGGTTCAATCTTGCGGTGTCCTTTCCGAGTGACAGCAGGGGCAGCAAGGCACGTATTGTATTTTTGCCATCGAGTATAAAAAGATGGGGTTTATATCATATTGCTTGAGTTTATCTCTCTACATCATGTCATCTTGCCTAATGTGTTACTCTGTTCTTATGAACTTAATACTCTAGATGCATGCTGCATAGTGGTCGATGTATGGAGTAATAGTAGTAGATGCAGAATCGTTTCGGTCTACTTGTCATGGACGTGATGCCTATATACATGATCATGCCTAGATATTTTCATAACTATGCGCTTTTCTATCAATTGCTCGACAGTAATTCGTTCACCCACCGTAAATTATGCTATCTCGAGAGAAGCCACTAGTGAAACCTATGCCCCCCGGGTCTATCTTCCATCATATTATTTGCTTATCAATTTACTATTTCTTCCGTCTTTTATTTTGCAATCTTTACTTTCCAATCTATATCATAAAAATACCAAAAATATTTATCTTATTATCTCTATCAGATCTCACTTTTGCAAGTGGCCGTGAAGGGATTGAGAACCCCTTTATCGTGTTGGTTTCAAGGTTCTTATTTGTTTGTGTAGGTATGAGGCGACTTGTGTGTGAGCTCCTACTGGATTGATACCTTGGTTATCGAAAACTGAGGGAAATACTTACGTTGCTTTGTTGCATCACCCTTTCCTCTTCAAGGGAAAACCAACGCATGCTCAAGAGGTACCAAGAAGGATTTCTGACGCCATTGCCGGGGAGGCTTACACCAAGTCAAGTCAAGATTCGATCTCCCGCCAATGTGCGATTTCTGGCGCCGTTGCCGGGGAGGCTTACGCCAAGTCAAGACATACCAAGTACCCATCATAAACTCTGATCCCTCGCATTACATTATTTTCCATTTGCCTCTCGTTTTCCTCTCCCCCACTTCATCTTGCCATTTTATTCGCCCTTCTTCCGTTCGATCTTGTGTTACCATGTGCCTTCTTTTTGCTTGCATCTTCGCTTGCTAAGAGATCTATGGATCCTCATCCGCTTGCCAATCTTTTTAAGAGATCCAATTATGATGAACCAGTTGCTAGTGAGTTGAGTGCACTAGATTATCTTTATGGGGTTTTGCTTGAAATTCGCGAGTATGAAAATTGTGATGAAGTGCTTTATAAAGTGATTCATAATAGATATTTTAATAAAAAGCATGATTGCAATGATGTTATTATAAATTCTATTAATGTCAATTGTGCTAATAATATGCAAAACCCTAAGCTTGGGGATGCTAATTTTGCTATGTCTTCTTATAATCTTGCAAAATTTATTTAAGCCCCATGATGAATATGGGATTGATAATAATGTTTGCAATAATATTGAAAGTGGGTTTGGAAGAGTGTCAACTTTATATACCACATATTTGGAGAATGTTCAATCTTATGAAGTTTTTGATAAAAGTGGGTTTGGAGAGGTCATGACTTTAGTTAATGTTAATCCCACTATTTTGGAAGAGTGTCAACTTTGCATACATGTGGATCATGTTAAAAATATGTTTTGTGATAGCTATATTGTTGAATTTTCTTACGATCCTACATGTAATTATTATGAGAGAGGAAAATATGGTTGTAGAAATTTTCATGTTACTAAATTACCTCTTTTCATGGTGAGATTGCTATCATCTCTTTCTTCTTCCTTGCATATGCTAGTTTTTGCTTTCCTTGATAATTTGTTTGCCTATAAGATGGCTATGCGTAGAAAGTATGTTAGACTTAGATGTGTTTGTCACATGTTTTATGATGCTCTGTTTGTGCTTCAATTCTTGTCTTTCATTTGAGCATCATTGAAATCTTAATGCCTAGTTAGGGGCGTTAAACGATAGCGCTTGTTGGGAGGCAACCCAATTTTATTTTTGTTCCTTACTTTTTGTTCCTGTTTAGTAATAGATAATTTATCTAGCCTGTGTTATAGTTGTGTTTTTTTTGTTTTAATTAGTGTTTGTGCCAAGTAGAACCTTTGAGAAGACTTGGGGAAAGTCTTTGCGATATTGCTGTAAAAAATAGAAACTTTAGCGCTCACGAGATTAGATTCCTTTTTTTTACTGGAGAGTGCTATTAGGTTGATTCTTTTTAAAGATGATTAATAGATAAATTCCTCACGTCCACAAATTTCTTTCAGAATTTTTGGGGTTCTAGAAGTATACGTTTGATACATATTACTACAGACTATTCTGTTTTTGACAGATTATGTTTTTCGTGTGTTGTTTGCTTATTTTGATGAATCTATGGCTAGTATCGGGGGGTATGAACCATAGAGAATTTGGAATACAGTAGGTTCAAAACCAATGTAAATAAAGAATGAGTTCATCACAGTACCTTAAAGTGGTGGTTTGCTTTCTTATACTAACGGAGCTCATGAGATTTTCTGTTGAGTTTTGTGTTGTGAAGTTTTCAAGTTTTGGGTAAAGATTTGATGGATTTTGAAATAAGGAGTGGCAAGAGCCTAAGCTTGGGGATGCCCAAGGCACCCCAAGGTAAAATTCAAGGACAATCAAAAGCCTAATCTTTCCGGGGCATCCCCTCTTTTGTCTTCATCCATCGGTAACTTTACTTGAGGCTATATTTTTATTCATCACATGATATGTGTTTTGCTTGGAGCGTCTTGTATGATTCGATTCTTTGCTTCTTAGTTTACCACAATCATCCTTGCTGTACACACCTTTTGGGAGAGACACACATGAATCAGAATTTATTAGAATGCTCTATGTGCTTCACTTATATCTTTTGAGCTAGATAGTTTTGCTCTAATGCTTCACTTATATCTTTAGAGCACGGTGGTGGTTTTATTTTGTAGAAATTATTGATCTCTCATGCTTCACTTATATCATTTCAAGAGTCCTTTAGAACAGCATGGTAATTTTCTTTGGTTATAATATTAGTCCTAATATGATAGGAATCCAGATGGGTATAACAAAAACTTTCATAAAAGTGCATTGAATACTATGAGAAGTTTGATTCTTTATAATGGTTTTGAGATATGGAGATGGTGATATTAGAGTCATGCTAGTTTAGTAGTTGTGAATTTGAGAGATACTTGTGTTGAAGTTTGTGATTCCCGTAGCATGCACGTATGGTGAACCGTTATGTGATGACGTCGGAGCATGATTTATTTATTGATTTTCTTCCTTATGAGTGGCGGTCGGGGACGAGCGATGGTCTTTTCCTACCAATATATCCCCCTAGGAGCATGCGCGTAGTACTTTGTTTCGATAACTAATAGATTTCTGCAATAAGTATGTGAGTTCTTTATAACTAATGTTGAGTCCATGGATTATACGCACTCTCACCCTTCCGCCCTTGCTAGCCTCTCTAATACCGCGCACCTTTCGCCGGTATCATACATCCACCATATACCTTCCTCAAAACAGTCACCACACCTACCTATTATGGCATTTCCATAGTCATTCCGAGATATATTGCCATGCAACTTACCACCGTTCCGTTTGTTATGACACCCTCCATCATTGTCATATTTCCATGCATGATCATGTAGTTGACATCGTATTTGTGGCAAAGCCACCGTTCATAATTCTTTCATACATGTCACTCTTAATTCATTGCACATCCTGGTACACCGCCGGAGGCATTCACATAGATTCATATTTTGTTCTAAGTATCGAGTTGTAATTCTTGAATTGTAAGTAAATAGAAGTGTGATGATCATCATTATTAGAGCATTGTACCAAGTGAGGAAAGGATGATGGGGACTATGATTCCCCCACAAGTCGGGATGAGACTCCGAACAAAAAATAAAAGAAGAGAAAAAAAGAGGCCATAAAAAAGATAAAAAGGCCCAAATAAAAAAAGAGAAAAATAGAGAAGGGACAATGTTACTATCCTTTTACCACACTTGTGCTTCAAAGTAGCACGATGATCTTCATGATAGAGAGTCTCCTATGTTGTCACTTTCATATACTAGTGGGAATTTTATATTATAGAACTTGGCTTGTATATTCCAATGATGGGCTTCCTCAAAATGCCCTAGGTCTTCGTGAGCAAGCGAGTTGGATGCACACCCACTTAGTTTCTTTTGTTAAGCTTTCATACACTTATAGCTCTAGTGCATCCGTTGCATGGCAATCCCTACTCACTCACATTGATATCTATTGATGGGCGTCTCCATAGCCCATTGATACGCCTAGTTGATGTGAGACTATCTTCTCCTTTTTGTCTTCTCCACAACCACCCTTCTATTCCACCTATAGTGCTATGTCCATGGCTCACGCTCATGTATTGCGTGAAAGTTGAAAAAGTTTGAGAACATCAAAAGTATGAAACAATTGCTTGGCTTGTCATAGGGGTTGTGAATGATTTAATATTTTGTGTGATGAAGATAGAGCACAGCCAGACTATATGATTTTGTAGGGATAACTTTCTTTGTCCATGTTATTTTGAGAAGACATGATTGCTTTGTTAGAATGCTTGAAGTATTATTATTTTTATGTCAATATTAAACTTTTATCTTGAATCTTTCGGATATGAATATCCATGCCACAATAAAGAATATTACATTGAGAATTATGCTAGGTAGCATTCCACATCAAAAAATTCTGTTTTTATCATTTACCTACTCGAGGACGAGCAGGAATTAAGCTTGGGGATGCTTGATACGTCTCCAAAGTATCTATAATTTTTGATTGTTCCATGCTATTATATTATCTATTTTGGATGTTTAATGGGCTTTACTGTGCACTTTTATATTATTTTTGGGACTAACCTATTAACCCAAGGCCCAGTGCAAATTGATGTTTTGTTGCCTATTTCAGTGTTTCACAGAAAAGGAATATCAAACGGAATCCAAACGGAATGAAACCTTCGGGAGAGTTATTTTTGGAACAAACGCAATCCAGGAGACTTGGAGTGGGCGCCAAGGAAGCAACGAGGTGTCCATGAGGCAGGGAGGCGCGCCCCCACCCTCGTGGGCCCCTCGTGGCTCCCCTGACCTAGTTCTTTCACCTATATATACCCATATACCCTAAAAACATCCATGAGCACCACGAAACCCGATTTCCACCGCCGCAACCTTCTGTACCCGTGAGATCCCATCTTGGGGCCTTTTCTGGCGCTCTGCCGGAGGGGGAATCGATCACGGAGGGCTTCTACATCAACACCATAGCCTCTCCGATGATGAGTGACAGTTTACCATAGACCTTCGGGTCCATAGTTATTAGCTAGATGGCTTCTTATCTCTCTTTGGATCTCAATACAAAGTTCTCCTCGATTCTCTTGGAGATCTATTTGATGTAATTCTTTTTGCGGTGTGTTTGTCGAGATCCGATGAATTGTGGGTTTATGATCAAGATTATCTATGAACAATATTTCGTTCTTCTTTGAATTCTTATATGTATGCTTTAATTATCTTTGCGAGTCTCTTCAAATTATCAGTTTGGTTTGGCCTACTAGATTGATCTTTCTTGCAATGGGAGAAGTGCTTAGCTTTGGGTTCAATCTTGCGGTGTCCTTTCCCAGTGACAACAGGGGCAGCAAGGCACGTATTGTATTGTTGCCATCGAGGATAAAAAGATGGGGTTTATATCATATTGCTTGAGTTTCCCTCTACATCATGTCATCTTGCCTAATGTGTTACTCTGTTCTTATGAACTTAATACTCTAGATGCATGTTGCATAGCGGTCGATGTGTGGAGTAATAGTAGTAGATGCATAATCGTTTTGGTCTACTTGTCACGAACGTGATGCCTATATACATGATCATGCCTAGATATTCTCATAACTATGCGCTTTTCTATCAATTGCTCGACAGTAATTCGTTCACGCACCGTAAATTATGTTATCTCGAGAGAAGCCACTAGTGAAACCTATGGCCCCCGGGTCTATCTTCCATCATATTATTTGCTTATCAATTTACTATTTATTATGTCTTTTATTTTGCAATCTTTACTTTTCAATCTTTATCATAAAAATACCAAAAATATTTATCTTATATCTGTATCAGATCTCACTTTTGCAAGTGGCCGTGAAGGGATTGACAACCCCTTTAGGCCTCGTTTGGTTACACCCCCTCACAAGGGGATTGGGGTGGATTGGAGGGGATTTTGACTTGTAGAGGGTGCAATCCCTGCCAATCCTTGTCAAACCCCTCCATTTTCCCTGTCAACCGAACAAGCCCTTATCGCGTTGGTTGCAAGGTTCTTATTTGTTTGTGTAGGTACAAGGTGACTTGTGTGTGACCTCCTACTGGATTGATACCTTGGTTCTCAAAAACTGAGGGAAATACTTACGCTGCTTTGCTGCATCACACTTTCCTCTTCAAGGGAAAACCAACGCATGCTCAAGAGGTAGCAATTGCATGGATAATTTAGAAAATAGACATAAAATACTATTATTGCTTTATTTAATCTAAATAACAGAAAAGTAAAAGGAGAGTACAGGGAGTTGTGCTTTCTAACTTCATCCATCTCATGCTCATCAAAAGGAATCCACTAACAAGGTTGATCAAGTTTTGTTAACAAACTCTTTCCGAATAACATGAAACCGGAGAATTTTCGAATAACACTATGTTACCTCAACAGGGATATGCATGTCCCCAACAATAAGAATATCATATTTCTTCTTGACAGTAGGAAGAGGGAATTCAAAACCTCTAATAGTAATGGTATAAGTTTTTCCAATAGAATTAATACTATGAACTTGAGGTTGTTTCCTTGGAAAGTGTACCGTATGCTCATTGCCATTAACATGAAAAGTGACATTGCCTTTGTTGCAATCAATAACAGCCCCTGCAGTGTTCAAAAAGGGTCTACCAAGAATAGTAGACATACTATTGTCCTTGGGAATATCAAGAATAACGAAGTCCGTTAAAATAGTAACGTTTGCAACCACAACAGGCACATCCTCACAAATACTGACTGGTATAGCAGTTGATTTATCGGCCATTTGCAAAGATATTTCAGTAGGTGTCAACTTATTAATCAAGTCTACGATATAAAGAGAGAGGCATAACACTAACACCGGCTCCAAGATCAGATAAAGAAGTTTTAACATAGTTTCTTTTAATGGAACATGGTATAGTTGGTACTCCTGGATCTCCTAGTTTCTTAGGTATTCCACCTTTAAAAGTATAATTGGCAAGCATGGTGGAAATTTCAGCTTCCGGTATCTTTCTTTTATTTGTAATAATATCCTTCATATATTTAGCATAAGGATTCATTTTAAGCATATCAGTCAAACGCATACGCAAAAAGATAGGTCTAATCATTTCAGCAAAGCGCTCAAAATCCTCATCATCCTTTTTCTTGGATGGTTTAGGAGGAAAGGTCATGGGTTTCTATCTATGAATAATATTTGAATCTTCTATTTCTTTACCATGCTTCCTAGCAGAAAAGTATCTCTTATCATAACGTTGATTCTTTCATTGTGGGTTATCAAGATCAATAACATGTTCAATCTCTACATCATTATTACTGCTAGGTTGTGCATCAAGATGAACATCATCATTAACATTATCACTAGGTTCATGTTCATTACCAGATTGTGTTTCAGCATCAGAAATAGAAATATCAATGGGATTCTCAGGTGTGTCAACAGCAAGTTCACTAGAAGCATGCAAAGTCCTATCATTTTTCTTTTTCTTCTTTTTGGAAGGACCAGGTGCATCAACATTAGTTCTCTGAGAATCTTGCTCAATTCTCTTAGGATGGCCCTCGGGATACAAAGGTTCGTGAGTCATTTTACCTCCTCTAGTCACAACCTTAACAACATTATCATTTTCGTATTATTTAATTCATTGAGAAAATCGTCTTGAGCTTTAAGCACTTGTTCTACTTGAGTGGTAACCATAGAAGCATGTTTACTAATAAGTTTAAGTTCACCTTTAACTCTAGACATATAATTGATACGTCTCCAACACATCTATAATTTTTGATTGATCCATGCTATATTATCTACTGTTTTGGACATTATTGGGCTTTATTATCCACTTTTATATTATTTTTGGGACTAACCTATTAACCGGAGGCCCAGCCCAGAATTGTTGTTTTTGCCTATTTTAGGGATTCGAAGAAAAGGAATATCAAACGGAGTCCAAACGGAATGAAACCTTCGGGAACGTGATTTTCTCAACGAACAAGACCCGGGAGACTTGGACCCTACGTCAATACACAAAAGAGGAGGCCACGAGGTAGGGGAGCGCGCCTGCCTCCCCCAGGCGCGCCCTCCACCCTCATGGGCCCCCTGTTGCTCCACCGACGTACTCCTTCCTCCTATATATACCTACGTACCCCCAAACGATCAGATACGGAGCCAAAACCCTAATTCCACCACCGCAACTTTCTATATCCACGAGATCCCATCTTGGGGCCTGTTCCGGAGCTCCGCCGGAGGGGGGTGTCGATCACGGAGGGCTTCTACATCAACACCATAGCCCTCCGATGAAGTTTGAGTAGTTTACTTCAGACCTACGGGTCCATAGTTAGTAGCTAGATGGCTTCTTCTCTCTTTTTGCATCTCAATACAACGTTCTCCCCCTCTCTTGTGGAGATCTATTCGATGTAATATTCTTTTTGCGGTGTGTTTGTTGAGACCGATGAATTGTGGGTTTATGATCAAGTCTATCTATGAATAATATTTGAATCTTCTCTGAATTCTTTTATGTATGATTGGTTATCTTTGCAAGTCTCTTCGAATTATCAGTTTGGTTTGGCCTACTAGATTGATCTTTCTTGCAATGGGAGAAGTGCTTAGCTTTGGGTTCAATCTTGTGGTGTCCTTTCCCAGTGACAGTAGGGGCATCAAGGCACGTATTGTATTGTTGCCATCGAGGATAACAAGATGGGGTTTTCATCATATTGCATGAGTTTATCCCTCTACATCATGTCATCTTGCTTAAGGCGTTACTCTGTTTTCATTAACTTAATACTCTAGATGCATGCTGGATAGCGGTCGATGAGTGGAGTAATAGTAGTAGATGTAGGCAGGAGTCGGTCTACTTGTCTCGGACGTGATGCCTGAAGGAAATATGCCCTAGAGGCAATAATAAAGTTATTATTTATTTCCTTATATCATGATAAATGTTTATTATTCATGCTAGAATTGTTTTAACCAGGAAACATAATACATATGTGAATACATAGACAAACAGAGTGTCACTAGTATGCCTCTACTTGACTAGCTCGTTAATCAAAGATGGTTATGTTTCCTAACCATGAACAAAGAGTTGTTATTTGATTAACGGGATCACATCATTAGATGAATGATCTAATTGACATGACCCATTCCGTTAGCTTAGCACCCGATCGTTTAGTATGTTGCTATTGCTTTCTTCATGACTTATACATGTTCCTATGACTATGAGATTATGCAACTCCCGTTTGCCGGAGGAACACTTTGTGTGCTACCAAACGTCACAACGTAACTGGGTGATTATAAAGGAGCTCTACAGGTGTCTCCAAAGGTACATGTTGGGTTGGCGTATTTCGAGATTAGGATTTGTCACTCCGATTGTTGGAGAGGTATCTCTGGGCCCTCTCGGTAATGCACATCACTTAAGCCTTGCAAGCATTGCAACTAATGAGTTAGTTGCGGGATGATGTATTACAGAACGAGTAAAGAGACTTGCCGGTAACGAGATTGAACTAGGTATAGGATACCGACGATCGAATCTCGGGCAAGTAACATACCGATGACAAAGGGAACAAACGTATGTTGTTATGCAGTCTGACCGATAAAAGATCTTCGTAGAATATGTAGGAGCCAATATGAGCATCCAGGTTCCGCTATTGGTTATTGACCGGAGACGTGTCTCGGTCATGTCTACATTTTTCTCGAACCCGTAGGGTCCGCACGCTTAAGGTTACGATGACAGTTATATTATGAGTTTATGCATTTTGATGTACCGAAGGTTGTTCGGAGTCCTGGATGTGATCACGGTCATGACGAGGAGTCTCGAAATGGTCGAGACATAAAGATTGATATATTGGAAGCCTATGTTTGGATATCGGAAGTGTTCCGGGTGAAATCGGGATTTTACCGGAGTACCGGGAGGTTACCGGAACCCCCCGGGAGGTATATGGGCCTTAGTGGAAGAGAGGAGAGGTGGCCAGAGTTGGGCCGCGCGCCCCTCCCCCCCTTGGTCCGAATTAGACAAGGAGAGGGGGCCGGCCCCCCTTCCTCCTCTCTCTCCTCTTCCCCCCCCCCTCCACGAATCCTATTCCAACTAGGAAAGGGGGGAGTCCTACTCCCAGAAGGAGTAGGACTCCTCCTGGCGCGCCACACCTTGGCCGGCCGGCCCCCCTCCCTTGAACCTTTATATACGGAGGCAGGGGCACCCCTAGAGACACCAGTTGATCCACGTGATCATATTCTTAGCCGTGTGTGGTGCCCCCTTCCACCATAGTCCTCGATAATATTGTAGCGGTGCTGAGGCAAAGCCCTGCAACGGTAGTACATCAAGATCGTCACCACGCCGTCGTGCTGACGGAACTCTTCCCCGACACTTTGCTGGATCGGAGTCCGGGGATCGTCATCGAGCTGAACGTGTGCTAGAACTCGGAGGTGCCGTAGTTTCGGTGCTTGATCGGTCGGGCCGTGGAGACGTACGACTACATCAACCAAACGCTTCCGTTGTCGATCTACAAGGGTACGTAGATCATAATCTCCCCTCTCGTTGCTATGCATCACCATGATCTTGCGTGAGCGTAGGAATTTTTTTGAAATTACTATGAAACCCAACAGTGGCATCCGAGCCTAGGTTTTATATGTTGATGTTATATGCACGAGTGGAAAACAAGTGAGTTGTGGGCGATATAAGTCATACTGCTTACCAGCATGTCATACTTTGGTTCGGCGGTATTGTTGGACGAAGCGGCCCAGACCAACATTACGCGTACGCTTACGCGAGACCGGTTCTCCCGACGTGCTTTGCACATAGGTGGCTTGCGGGTGACAGTTTCTCCAACTTTAGTTGAACCGAGTGTGGCTACGCCCGGTCCTTGCGAAGGTTAAAACAACACCAACTTGACAAACTATCGTTGTGGTTTTGATGCATAGGTAAGATTGGTTCTTGCTTAAGCCCGTAGCAGCCACGTAAAACATGCAACAACAAAGTAGAGGACGTCTAACTTGTTTTTGCAGGGCATGTTGTGATGTGATATGGTCAAGACATGATGCTAAATTTTATTGTATGAGATGATCATGTTTTGTAACCGAGTTATCGGCAACTGGCAGGAGCCATATGGTTGTCGCTTTATTGTATGCAATGCAACCGCGCTGTAATGCTTTACTTTATCACTAAGCGGTAGCGATAGTCGTGGAAGCATAAGATTGGCGAGACGACAACGATGCTACGATGGAGATCAAGGTGTCGCGCCGGTGACGATGGTGATCATGACGGTGCTTCGGAGATGGAGATCACAAGCACAAGATGATGATGGCCATATCATATCATATCACTTATATTGATTGCATGTGATGTTTATCTTTTATGCATCTTATCTTGCTTTGGTTGACGGTAGCATTATAAGATGATCTCTCACTAAATTATCAAGAAGTGTTCTCCCTGAGTATGCACCGTTGCGAAAGTTCTTCGTGCTGAGGCACCACGTGATGATCGGGTCTGATAGGCTCTACGTTCAAATACAACGGGTGCAAAACAGTTGCACACGCGGAATACTCAGGTTATACTTGACGAGCCAAGCATATACAGATATGGCCTCGGAACACGGAGACCGAAAGGTCGAGCGTGAATCATATAGTAGATATGATCAACATAGTGATGTTCACCAATGAAACTACTCCATCTCTCGTGATGATCGGACATGGTTTAGTTGATTTGGATCACGTAATCACTTAGATGATTAGAAGGATGTCTATCTAAGTGGGAGTTCTTTAAGTAATATGATTAACTGAACCTAAATTTATCATGAACTTAGTACCTGATAGTATCTTTCTTGTTTATGTATGATTGTAGATAAATGGCCCGTGCTGTTGTTCCGTTGAATTTTAATGCGTTCCTTGAGAAAGCAAAGTTGAAAGATGATGGTAGCAATTACACGGACTGGGTCCGTAACTTGAGGTTTATCCTCATTGCTGCACAGAAGAATTACATCCTGGAAGCACCGCTGGGTGCCAGGCCTGCTGCTGGAGCAACACCAGATGTTGTGAACGTCTGGCAGAGCAAAGCTGATGACTACTCGATAGTTTAGTGTGCCATGCTTTACGGCTTAGAACCGGGACTTCAATGACGTTTTGAACGTCATGGAGCATATGAGATGTTCCAGGAGTTGAAGTTAATATTTCAAGCAAATGCCCGGATTGAGAGATATGAAGTCTCCAATAAGTTCTATAGCTGCAAAATGGAGGAGAACAGTTCTGTCAGTGAGCATATACTCAAAATGTTTGGGTATAATAATCACTTGATTCAAATGGGAGTTAATCTTCCAGATGATTGCGTCATTGACAGAATTCTCCAATCACTGCCACCAAGCTACAAGAGCTTCGTGATGAACTATAATATGCAAGGGATGAATAAGACTATTCCCGAGCTCTTCGCAATGCTGAAAGCTGCGGAGGTAGAAATCAAAAAGGAGCATCAAGTGTTGATGGTCAACAAGACCACTAGTTTCAAGAAAAAGGGCAAAGGGAAGAAGAAGGGGAACTTCAAGAAGAACAGCAAGCAAGTTGCTGCTCAAGAGAAGAAACCCAAGTCTGGACCTAAGCCTGAAACTGAGTGCTTCTACTTCAAGCAGACTGGTCACTGGAAGCGGAACTGCCCCAAGTATTTGGCGGATAAGAAGGATGGCAAGGTGAACAAAGGTATATGTGATATACATGTTATTGATGTGTACCTTACTAATGTTCGCAGTAGCACCTGGGTATTTGATACTGGTTCTGTTGCTAATATTTGCAACTCGAAACAGGGACTACGGATTAAGCGAAGATTGGCTAAGGACGAGGTGACGATGCGCGTGGGAAACGGTTCCAAAGTCGATGTGATCGCGGTCGGCACGCTACCTCTACATCTACCTTCGGGATTAATATTAGACCTAAATAATTGTTATTTGGTGCCAGCGTTAAGCATGAACATTATATCTGGATCTTGTTTGATGCGAGACGGTTATTCATTTAAATCAGAGAATAATGGTTGTTCTACTTATATGAGTAATATCTTTTATGGTCATGCACCCCTGAAGAGTGGTCTATTCTTATTGAATCTCGATAGTAGTAACACACATATTCATAATGTTGAAACCAAAAGATGCAGAGTTGATAATGATAGTGCAACTTATTTGTGGCACTGCCGTTTAGGTCATATCGGTGTAAAACGCATGAAGAAACTCCATACTGATGGACTTTTGGAACCACTTGATTATGAATCACTTGGTACTTGCAAACCGTGCCTCATGGGCAAGATGACTAAAACACCGTTCTCCGGTACTATGGAGAGAGCAACAGATTTGTTGGAAATCATACATACAGATGTATGTGGTCCGATGAATATTGAGGCTCGTGGCGGATATCGTAATTTTCTCACCTTCACAGATGATTTAAGAAGATATGGGTATATCTACTTAATGAAACATAAGTCTGAAACGTTTGAAAAGTTCAAAGAATTTCAGAGTGAAGTTGAAAATCATCGTAACAAGAAAATAAAGTTTCTACGATCTGATCGTGGAGGAGAATATTTGAGTTACGAGTTTGGTGTACATTTGAAACAATGCGGAATAGTTTCGCAACTCACGCCACCTGGAACACCACAGCGTAATGGTGTGTCCGAACGTCGTAATCGTACTTTACTAGATATGGTGCGATCTATGATGTCTCTTACTGATTTACCGCTATCGTTTTGGGGTTATGCTTTGGAGACGGCCGCATTCACGTTAAATAGGGCACCATCAAAATCCATTGAGACGACGCCTTATGAACTATGGTTTGGCAAGAAACCAAAGTTGTCGTTTCTGAAAGTTTGGGGCTGCGATGCTTATGTGAAAAAGCTTCAACCTGATAAGCTCGAACCCAAATCGGAGAAATGTGTCTTCATAGGATATCCAAAGGAGACTATTGGATACACCTTCTATCACAGATCCGAAGGCAAGACTTTTGTTGCTAAGTTCGGAAACTTTCTGGAGAAGGAGTTTCTCTCGAAAGAAGTGAGTGGGAGGAAAGTAGAACTTGACGAGGTAACTGTACCTGCTCCCTTATTGGAAAGTAGTGCATCACAGAAAACTGTTTCTGTGACACCTACACCAATTAGTGAGGAAGCTAATGATAATGATCATGAAACTTCAGAACAAGATACTACTAAACCTCGTAGATCAACCAGAGTGAGATCCGCACCAGAGTGGTACGGTAATCCTGTTCTAGAAGTCATGCTACTAGATCATGATGAACCTACGAACTATGAAGAAGCGATGGTGAGCCCAGATTCCGCAAAATGGCTTGAAGCCATGAAATCTGAGATGGGATCCATGTATGAGAACAAAGTATGGACTTTGGTTGACTTGCCCAATGATCGGCAAGCAATTGAGAATAAATGGATCTTCAAGAAGAAGACTGACGCCGACGGTAATATTACTGTCTACAAAGCTCGACTTGTCGCAAAAGGGTTTCGGCAAGTTCAAGGGATTGACTACGATGAGACCTTCTCACCTGTATCTATGCTTAAGTCTGTCCGAATCATGTTAGCAATTGCCGCATTTTTTGAAATTTGGCAGATGGATGTCAAAAGTGCATTCTTGAATGGATTTCTGGAAGAAGAGTTGTATATGATGCAACCGGAAGGTTTTGTCGATCCAAAGGGAGCTAACAAAGTGTGCAAGCCCCAGCGATCCATTTATGGACTGGTGCAAGCCTCTCGGAGTTGGAATAAACGCTTTGATAGTGTGATCAAAGCATTTGGTTTTATACAGACTTTTGGAGAAGCATGTATTTACAAGAAAGTGAGTGGGAGCTCTGTAGCATTTCTGATATTATATGTGGATGACATATTACTGATTGGAAATGATATAGAATTTCTGGATAGCATAAAGGGATACTTGAATAAGAGTTTTTCAATGAAAGACCTCGGTGAAGCTGCTTACATATTAGGCATAAAGATCTATAGAGATAGATCAAGACGTTTAATTGGACTTTCACAAAGCACATACCTTGACAAGATTTTGAAGAAGTTCAAAATGGATCAAGCAAAGAAAGGGTTCTTGCCTGTGTTACAAGGTGTGAAGTTGAGTCGGACTCAATGCCCGACCACTGCAGAAGATAGAGAGAAGATGAAAGATGTTCCTTATGCTTCAGCCATAGGCTCTATCATATATGCAATGCTGTGTACCAGACCTGATGTGTGCCTTGCTATAAGTCTAGCAGGGAGGTACCAAAGTAATCCAGGAGTGGATCACTGGACAGCGGTCAAGAACATCCTAAAGTACCTGAAAAGGACTAAGGAAATATTTCTCAATTATGGAGGTGACAAAAAGGTTCGTCATAAAAAGTTACGTCGATGCAAGTTTTGACACAGATCTGGATGACTCTAAGTCTCGATCTAGATACATATTGAAAGTGGGAGCAATAAGCTAGAGTAGCTCCGTGCAGAGCATTGTTGACATAGAAATTCGCAAAATACTTACGGATCTGAATGTGACAGACCCGTTGACTAAAATTATCTCACAAGCAAAACATGATCACACCTTAGTACTCTTTGGGTGTTAATCACATAGCGATGTGAACTAGATTACTGACTCTAGTAAACCCTTTGGGTGTTGATCACATATCGATGTGAACTATGGGTGTTAATCACATGGTGATGTGAACTATTGTTGTTAAATCACATGGCGATGTGAATTAGATTATTGACTCTAGTGCAAGTGGGAGACTGAAGGAAATATGCCCTAGAGGCAATAGTAAAGTTATTATTTATTTCCTTATATCATGATAAATGTTTATTATTCATGCTAGAATTGTATTAACCAGGAAACATAATACATGTGTGAATACATAGACAAACAGAGTGTCACTAGTATGCCTCTACTTGACTAGCTCGTTAATCAAAGATGGTTATGTTTCCTAACCATGAACAAAGAGTTGTTATTTGATTAACGGGATCACATCATTAGATGAATGATCTGATTGACATGACCCATTCCGTTAGCTTAGCACCTCCGATCGTTTAGTATGTTGTTATTGCTTTCTTCATGACTTATACATGTTCCTATGACTATGAGATTATGCAACTCCCGTTTGCCAGAGGAACACTTTGTGTGCTACCAAACATCACAACGTAACTGGGTGATTATAAAGGAGCTCTACAGGTGTCTCCAAAGGTACATGTTGGGTTGGCGTATTTCGAGATTAGGATTTGTCACTCCGATTGTCGGAGAGGTATCTCTGGGCCCTCTCGGTAATGCACATCACTTAAGCCTTGCAAGCATTGCAACTAATGAGTTAGTTGCGGGATGATGTATTACAGAACGAGTAAAGAGACTTGCCGGTAACGAGATTGAACTAGGTATAGGATACCGACGATCGAATCTCGGGCGAGTAACATACCGATGACAAAGGGAACAAACTTATGTTGTTATGCGGTCTGACCGATAAAAGATCTTCGTAGAATATGTAGGAGCCAATATGAGCATCCAGGTTCCGCTATTGGTTATTGACCGGAGACGTGTCTCGGTCATGTCTACATTGTTCTCGAACCCGTAGGGTCCGCACGCTTAAGGTTACGATGACAGTTATATTATGAGTTTATGCATTTTGATGTACCGAAGGTTGTTCGGAGTCCCGGATGTGATCACGGACATGACGAGGAGTCTCGAAATGGTCGAGACATAAATATTGATATATTGGAAGCCTATGTTTGGATATCGGAAGTGTTTCGGGTGAAATCGGGATTTTACCAGAGTACCGGGAGGTTACCGGAACCCCCCGGGAGGTATATGGGCCTTAGTGGGTCTTAGTGGAAGAGAGGAGAGGTGGCCAGAGTTGGGCCGCGCGCCCCTCCCCCCCTTGGTCCGAATTGGACATGGAGAGGGGGCCGGGCCCCCTTCCTCCTCTCTCTCCTCTTCCCCCCCCCCTCCACGAATCCTATTCCAACTAGGAAAGGGGGGATTCCTACTCCCAGAAGGAGTAGGACTCCTCCTGGCGCGCCACACCGTGGCCGGCCGGCCCCCCTCCCTTGAACCTTTATATACGGAGGCAGGGGCACCCCTAGAGACACAAGTTGATCCACGTGATCATATTCTTAGCCGTGTGCGGTGCCCCCTTCCACCATAGTCCTCGATAATATTGTAGCGGTGCTTAGGCAAAGCCCTGTGACGATAGTACATCAAGATCGTCACCACGCCATCGTGCTGACGGAACTCTTCCCCGACACTTTGATGGATCGGAGTCCGGGGATCGTCATCGAGCTGAACGTGTGCTAGAACTTGGAGGTGCCGTAATTTCGGTGCTTGATCGGTCGGGCCGTGGAAACGTACGACTACATCAACCAAACGCTTCCGTTGTCGATCTACAAGGGTACGTAGATCATACTCTCCCCTCTCGTTGCTATGCATCACCATGATCTTGCGTGAGCGTAGGAATTTTTTTGAAATTACTACGAAACCCAACAATGCCTATATACATGATCATACCTAGATATTCTCATAACTATGCTCAATTCTGTCAATTGCCCAACAGTAATTTGTTCACCCACCGTAGAATACTTATGCTCTCGAGAGAAGCCACTAGTGAAACCTATGGCCCCCGGGTCTATCTTCATCATATTAATCTACCAATACTTAGTTATTTCCTTTTGCTTTTCTTTGCTTTTATTTTACTTTGCATCTTTATCATAAAAATACCAAAAATCTTATCTTATCATATCTATCAGATCTCACTCTCGTAAGTGGCCGAGTAGGGATTGACAACCCCTATTTGCGTTGGTTGCGAGGATTTATTTGTTTTGTGCAGGTACGAGGGACTTGCGCGTAGCCTCCTACTGGATTGATACCTTGGTTCTCAAAAACTGAGGGAAATACTTACGCTACTTTGTTGCATCTTCCCTTCCTCTTCGGGGAAAACCAACGCAGTGCTCAAGAGGTAGCAATAATCACTCAAGTGTTCAATCATATAAGCATTACGTTTCAATTGTCTACCAACATAAGCATTCAAGTTTTCTTGTTTAACAATAAAATTATCAAACTCATTCAAGCATTGGCTAGCAGACTTATAATGAGGAATATCACCTTCATCAAATCTATAGAGAGAATTTACCTTTACTACCTGTGTCGGGTTATCAAGACCATGTATTTCTTCAATATGTGGTAAATTCTTAACATCTTCAGCTTTAATACCCTTTTTCTTTCATATATTTCTTTGCCTCTTGCATATCTTCGGGACTGAGAAATGGAATACCCCTTTTCTTCGGAGTTGGCTTAGGAGTTGGTTCAGGAAGTGTCCAATCATTATCATTACTCAATATATTATTCAATAGCAATTCAGCTTGCTCAGCTGTTCTTTCCATGAAAACACAACCCGCACAACTATCCAGGTGATATCTGGAAGCATCGGTTTGTCCATTATAAAAGATATCAAGTATTTCATTTTTCTTGAGAGGATGATCTGGCAAAGCATTAAGTAATCGGAGAAGCCTCCCACAAGCTTGTGGGAGAGTCTCTTCTTCAATTTGCACAAAATTATATATTTCCCTTAGAGCAGCTTGTTTCTTATGAGCGGGAAAATATTTAGCAGAGAAATAATAAATCATATCCTGGGGACTACGCACACAACCAGGATCAAGAGAATTAAACCATGTTTTAGCATCACCCTTTAATGAGAATGGAAATAACTTAAGGATATAGTAGTAACGAATCTTTTCCTCATTAGTGAATAGGGTGGCTATATCATTCAATTTAGTAAGATGTGCCACAACAGTTTCAAATTCATAGTCATAAAAAGGATCAGATTCAACCAAAATAATTAACTCAGAATCAACAGAGAAATCATAATCCTTATCGGAAATACATATTGGTGAAGTAGCAAAAGCAGGGTCATATTTCATTCTAGCATTCAAAGACTTTTCTTTCAGCTTAGCTAATAGTTTCTTAAGATCATATCTATCTTTGCAAGCAAAAAGATCTCTAGCAGTTTCTTCATCCATAACATATCCCTAAGGAACATTAGGCAATTCATATCTAGGGAGAGAATCTTCATCATTACTTTCATCAATATTATCAGTTTCAATAATTTCATTCTCTCTAACCCTATCAAGTTGTTCATCAAGAAATTCACCTAATGGCACAATATTTTCAAGCATAGAAGTAGTTTCATCGTAAGCATCATGCATAGCAGAAGTGGCATCATCAATAACATGCGACATATCAGAATAAATAGCAGGTGTAGGTGTCGCAAGTTTACTCAAAACAGAAGGTGATTCAAGTGCAGAGTTAGATGGCAGTTCCTTACCTCCCCTTGTAGTTGAGGGAAAATCTTGGTTCTTTCATCTTTCAAGTTCCTCATAGTGATCAACAGATATAAATCCCAGGTGACTCAAAGAATAGAGCTATGCTCCCCGGCAACGGCGCCAGAAAATAGTCTTGATAACCCATAAGTATAGAGGATCGCAACAGTTTTCGAGGATAGAGTATTCAACCCAAATTTATTGATTCGACACAAGGGGAGCCAAAGAATATTCTCAAGTATTAATAGTTGAGTTGTCAATTCAACCGCACCTGAAAGACTTAATATCTGCAGCAAAGTGTTTAGCAGCAAGGTAATATGATAGTAGCGGCAAGAGTGGTAAAAGTAACAGTAGTAGTTTTATAGCAATCGTAACAGTGGCAACGGAAAAGTAACTAAGCAAAGATCAATATGTGAAAAGCTCGTAGGCATTGGATCAGCGATGGATAATTATGTCGGATGCAATTCCTCATGCAACAGTTATAACATAGGGTGACACAGAACTACCTCCAGTTCATCAATGTAATGTAGGCATATATTCTATATACGTGCTTATGGAAAAGAACTTGCATGCCATCTTTTGTCCTACCCTTCCGTGGCAGCGGGGTCCTATTGGAAACTAAGGGATATTAAGGCCTCCTTTTAATAGAGTACCGGACCAAAGCATTAACACTTAGTGAATACATGAACTCCTCAAACTACGGTCATCACCGGTAATTGTCCCGATTATTGTCACTTCGGGGTTAACGGATCATAACACATAATAGGTGACTATTGACTTGCAAGATAGGATCAAGAACTCTCATATATTCATGAAAACATAATAGGTTCAGATCTGAAATCATGGCACTCGGGCCCTAGTGACAAGCATTAAGCATAGTAAAGTCATAGCAACATCAATCTCGGAACATAATGGATACTAGGGATCAAACCCTAACAAAACTAACTCGATTACATGATAAATCTCATCCAACCCATCACCGTCCAGCAAGCCTATGATGGAATTACTCACGCACGGCGGCGAGCATCATGAAATTGGTGATGGAGGAAGGCTGATGATGACGATGGCGACGGATTCCCCTCTCCGGAGCCCCGAACGGACTCCAGATCAGCCCTCCCGAGAGAGATTAGAGCTTGGCGGCGGCTCCGTATCATGAAACGCGATGAATCCTTCTCTCTGAATTTTTTTTCCCCGAACATGAATATAGAGTTGGAGTTGATGTCGGTGGAGCATCAGCGGGCCCACGAGACAGGGGGCGCGCCCCCACCCTCGTGGACAGGGTGTGCCCCCCTGGTGTTGGTTCTTTCGCCAATATTTTTTATACATTCAAAAAATATTCTTTGTTGATTTTCAGGTCATTCCGAGAACTTTTATTTCTGCATAAAAATAACACCATGGCAATTCTGTTGAAAACAACGTCAGTCCGGGTTAGTTCCATTCAAATCATGCAAGTTAGAGTCCAAAACAAGGGCAACAATGTTTGGAAAAGTAGATACGTTGGAGACGTATCAGGCATAAAATCAATCTGCAGGTTCAGGAAAAAGGTGGAGTAGCCAGTTTCGGTGGAGAGCAACTAATCTGTGTTATGGCGACGCGTTCCATGGGAATTTCTGAAGGGCAGCCAGGAAGGTTGTGTGGGTCATATTTCTTGGTAGATCACGGACTGCGGCATGGCTTCAGACGAGGAATACGGGATCCGTGATCTTTTTCATGAAGAAGTCGCAGAGGAAAACAAGGACGGTAAGACCGGCGGCAAAAGATCGGTTAGATCGCGGCTCGGCATGGCGCTGGGGTTCACCAAGTTTGATGTGGAGAAATTCGATGGCATGGGTAACTTCGGTCTATGGAAGACAAGAGTCAAGGATATTCTGGCGCAGCAGGGAATCTTGAAGGGTTTGCAAGAGACTAAGCCGGCCAAGGTTGACAACGATGCATGGGAGGATATGCAAGTGCAGGCGGCCGCTACCATACGACTTTTTCTTGCGGATCAGGTCATGTATCATGTCATGGACGAAGATTCTCCTAAGGGAATTTGGGACAAGTTGGCAAATCGTTATATGTCCAAGTCAGCGACCAATAAGCTGTATTTGAAGCAAAAGTTCTATGGGCTGAAGATGTAGGAGGGGTCGGATCTTGTGGATCATGTGAATGCCTTTAATCAGTTGGTCACGGATCTAGCACGTCTGGATGTGAATATTGATGATGAGGATAAGGCACTACTTCTTCTTGTTTCGTTGCCACCGTCCTATGAGCATGTGGTCATTACATTGACACATGGAAAGACAACCATCAATAATGAGGAAGTCACTGCAGCGTTGCTTGGACATGAGTTGATGAAGCAAAAGAATGCTGCAGAAAGGGATAGTACTCAAGGTTTGGGGTTGGCAGTTAAAGGTTATCAGCTCAGGAAGGGACAAGAGGCAGAGAAGAAAAAAAGAAAAAGGTACAGTGCTACAGGTGCAAGGACTGGGGACATATAAAGAGGGAATGCCCAGAACTGAAGGGTGGGACAAGTGCTAATGCGGCTACTCATGGTGATGGCTCGGACAATGATAGTGATGTTCTCGTTGTATCAAACAGGCGGTCAACAAAAACTGAAGCGTGGATGTTGGATTCAGCTTGCTCTTTTCATGCGACGCCCAACAGGGAGTGGTTCTCTTCGTACAAGTCTGGTGAGTTTGGTTTAGCCTATGTGGGCGAGACACAGTTTTCGTGTTGTTGGAGTAGGTGACATCAAAATCAAGATGTTTGACGGAGTTGAGCGGATGCTTCGGGGAGTCGGGCATGTGCCAGGGTTTAGGAGGAATCTAATTTCGCTCGGTGTTCTTCATGATGGTGGTATGGAATTTCGTTGTGATCGGGATAAGAAGACCATGGAAATCATGGAAGATAAGGTGACTATGATGATAGGAGAGAGGACGGCTTTTTCACATCTTTACAAGTTGCAAGGGAGCACTATTGCAGGTGGAGCCATGGAGAGTGAAGCTGCAGGAATAGCAATGGAGTCCCACGGTGGCGGCGAGTCTGGCCCGTCGGGTAGCTCTCAGTAAGCTACAAAGAAAACAACCCAAGTCCGGAGTACATGGAGGTTCGAGCATGGACGGCTCCTAGGTGGTGGAGAATATTCGCCAAGGTGGCGTTTGTTATATTTGTGTCGAATATATTACGTACGCAAGGGGTTACGTGGATTTGGAGTTGTAATTGGTGTGGTTAGGTATGAGTTGTGTAGGAGTCGGACACTTGTATCCTAGTCCTCTTATATACGGAGGGGCACCACACATTGTAACCCATGACGACTTGATAGCAACAGATACGCGGGGGAGCCAACAGCTTGTGCCGGCGCCCGGGCGGCCGGTGTTGCAGTATCTTGGGGAGGAGCGCCCATAGTCATGCCCCGGGGATGTAGACATATCGGTGAACCTCGTTAACAAATATCGTGTCTCGGTGTGTCGTCTATGATCTTGCATTAGCGTTTATTCTAACAGATGGCGATACAAATGCATCATGCAGTCTCTGCCAGAGGCGCCGGAGAGCGCATTTCACCTGCTCGCCTCATACTCCTTCACCACGGAGCTTTGGCAGAGGGTGTTAAGCCGGTGCGGTCTACCGGCAATGATGGCACCTTCCGCGACCGCGGCAAACCTTCTAGAATGGTGGGATCAAAGTCGGTCCAGGGTGCCAAGGGACCATAGACGTGGGTGGAGTTCACTGGTGCAGGTGGTCTGGTGGACGGCATGAAAAGAACAAAATGCGCGGATCTTCGATAACAAGTTTTCGAGGGGGTGCAGGTCTTTCACCGCCTGATTGAAGACATCGACACTTGGACAATAACCGGCTGTAACAAGATCAACAACCTGCTGCATAGACCTCTTGAACCAGACTAGACATTAGGATACGGAATGCGGTGATGCATATTTCATGCAAATTTTGTATCTAACAGACGTTGTCTTCCCTCTCTCATATTCAATGAAAAGCTGCACAGCAGCATTTTCATCAAAAAAAAAAGAGTCAGTTCGCCTACATGTCGGCCTCAATCGACTCCATAATAAAATCCTTCCCTTCACTCAATTTCAGGATTTTCACATTGCTTGGAGTTGGAGGATGATGAGAGTCGAGAGTTATCGTTCAAAAATAAGACTTCAGAGTTGCTGCTGCGATGTGCCCGCGAACATGTTTTCAGTGAAGGAAGGAGCAACGATGATCGAATGCAATCTTCGACCCCAAACTAAGCCCGGCCACGGTACTGAAATTGCAGATTAACAGGAAGAGTTGGAGCGTTTTCGGAGTTGTTCAGCTTCAGAGTTGATCTGCAAATAGGGCAACACTCTGAATCTGACTGGTGAGAGCCTCTGTGTACGGTTCATGTCTTGCAATTCGGCAGTGTTTTCCTGCTATGGGTTTTGGAGTGGACGACGCGGCAGCTTTTTCGTCAAAGCGATCGACGGGCTTCAGTGCACGGAAATGCGGATGAAGTTCTTGTACGTACTGCACTATATAACATATGGCAATTCGCCAAGAGATACGTGCCTACCATTGACTTGTATCCTTTTTTAGGGGACCATTGACTTGTATCCTAGACCATGTCCCAAGGCGAAGACTTTGGTCAAGTCCACGTACCGGTGGAGTTGGTAAGGACGACCTGTCGGTCCCTCCTGCAGGGTCTCACATGGCAAAAGCTATGAAATGACGTACCAATTTCTTTGTGAAAATCACATTTTATCAAACAAACTGAACGACTGGACAGCAGACCAAGCATTAGAAAACGTTGACGATATCTGACTTGCACGTTTTGTCTTGTCCTTTTAAGATTAGGAATGCATGTTCTGTTCAAGTGTTCAATTAAACACAGAAGCTATGCCGCTGCACTCGTGTCAGTCAGATAATAACAAGAAACATTATCAACGAAAGATACAGACATAAGTTAGAGAAAAAACCTACTACTCCCAGCGCTCTCCCTAAACTACACTTCCGATCCAATGAACCCTCCGACCTGTTTCTAATACGGTTTCGGCTACGTGGAAGTTGGTTTTGTCCATGTGGCATCCACATCACTTAGGGCCTCTTTGAGTTGCAGGATTTTGAAAGCGTGGGAATAGAAAAAGTATAGGATTGGAGTGTCACGCTCACTTGAATCCTATAAGAACAGCAACGAGTGTTTGATTTCACAGGAAAGACAAAGGAATTGTAAAAAGAGGCTGGAGTGGATGTTAGATTTTCTATGAAATATAGTACAAAAGATTTCATAGAAAATATTCCTATCATCCTATGGGATTCAATCCTATGATTCAAAGGACAAATGTAGGAAAAATTCCAAAGGATTTCAATCCTTTAAAAATCCTATAGAATTCCTTTGAATCAAAGGAGCCCTTAGTTTTTCGTGCATGGATGCCACATCATGACCATCTGCATATGTTTCTTTTTTATTAGTTTCAACAAATAAATTCAAAATATCCTAACTTTCTAAAACTCCCTCCTGCTAGATGATGCTAGTTGAAATAATATTGACTTGTGCAAATGCTCATTCTTCCTATGCAATCTAGTATTAAAATGGGTCAGACCATGTTACCCAATGAGAAATGAGGCCACTCGATATAGGATCATTTGGCCGGCTCCATGTTCCTGATCAGAACTGTGGGTCTAGTAGGGACCAGGTCTAGGTCGGAGCGGGCCGGCCCATTGCCATCCCGACCTGCAACCATTAAGCCATATGACGGCACGTCGATTACAGCGTCTAAGGACCTCCCATAACAGCTCCTTAGTTGTGAGATATGTGATGTGCAATTTCGATCGCTGCGGTTGACTAATTGCTTGGCTTGGATCTTTACGTTGCTTCTCACGGACTTTTTGGTATGGATTTTGTCGCCGGTCACTTGCTTGGGAAGAAATACAAATGATGTTGTGTGTTGTATCTTTTGTTTGCCTGGTTAACGCATTGTGATGGTTTCTGTCTGGTTTTGTGCTATTTAACAAGTATTGTGCCTTGTTTAGAAAATAATTCTTGGTAAAATTTGCAGTTTAGGACATATGATGATGTGAGAGAATGAATGAGGAGGCATGGCAAAGTTGTAGGTAAGATCACCCAACAGCTCTAACACAAGCTCTTGGGTGAAAATAAAAAACGAACTTGTACATTCTCTAAACTTCTATTGGGCAATATGAGCACAATCTACTCTACTGGAGAAGTTGTATAAGACAAATTTTTTATTGATGAGATGACCAATTTTATGAACAAGACAAGACAACACAAGTGTGTTGGAGATGCCCTAATGGGACTGTCGGCGGTGGCGGAGCCAGAAAATAAGTATCAGGGGGGCCAAAGAATAGATGAAGCATCATCGGGGGCCAAATGCAGCTAGAACAAGTTAGCGGAGGGGGGGGGGGGGGGGGCAGAAATTGACTAGCAGCAGCTAAAACTTACTAATCGTGTCATTGCTCATTGCAAGTTAGCGGTAAAATCCTGATCGGGTGTATAGGAGAAAACATAGTTGGGTGGCCAAGCTAGGCAATGTTCATCTAAATAAATGGCTTATATAAGTAGAAGAAATAAACCTATCCAAACAATGTAGGCGGAAAAATCGATGTTTTTCGAACAATATATAAAATTACTTTTTAACCATATGTAATCCTTGAATTTTTTTTGAACAAAGTACAGACGCAAGTGCTCATATATATTGCTCGGGTTTAATAACCTAATTAACATCCTGACAAGTAGTAGCACAATTTCAGCACGATTTGTACATGGCATGATCAAAGAGAATGCAAGTCAAAACCCAATTAGCTAGTTCTGCCACTATACGCAGCCCTTTCCTTTAGCCTGCCCAGCAGCGGAGAACTCGACGGGATAGCCCATCACCGCACCGGCCGGTGCCGGCGCCGTTGTGGTCGGCACCTTTCCGTCCACGGCAAAACCACCACAGCAGGAATCACCAGTGCCACTCGCGGCGTCCTCCACGGCCTTCCCGCCTTTCCCTTTACCACGTGGCACCGCCGCGCCGTCGAGCCTCTTGACGGTTATGTTGACGATGCCGTTGCGGCTCTTCGTTAAGGACTTAGCGTCGAACAGCCGATAGCTGAGGCAATGCAGGTGGCCTGGCGGACCGACGCTGAAGTCGGCGACCGGCACGCTCGCCTTCGCCACGGGCTCCTGCCGGCGGTAGATCACCACGCCGATCGCCTTCTCGTGCCCCGGCACCGTCACGCGGACCGCCTCGCCCCAGTAGGGGTACCCGTTGCAGTCGCCCTTCTCGCTGTTGACGCCGGTGGACGCCTCCGACTTGCCCCCCACGTGCACCTCGGTGTACGCCCCGCGGTCCAGCGGGCGGCGCCAGCGGTCCCCGATGACGACCTCCTCCGCGGAAAGCACGGTCACCTCCACGGTAAACGACGACGACGACGTCTCCGCGGCGAACTCGTCCTTGGGCGGCAGTGGTGTACCCTTGAGCTCCATGGCTGGTGGTTGCAGCGATGAGTTGGATCGATCGGTGCGCGCGCGCGTGTGGATCGCAGAGACGGGGGATAGGCGTAGCTTATATGGATCGAGAGCAGACGACGCGTGCGTTTACTCTGGGCCGAGATCAGGGTCAAGTTGGGAACCGGCTGTATGTATCTAGGTTTCGGGACAGATTTCCTCGTCTGTTTTTGGTTTTCCGACGATCGACCGGATTTGTTTCCCAAGATAGCAGGACAGACGTTCTTCACGCCGTTTATATAGGGGGAAACACGCGTTTCGTTCGGACAGAATAAAGGATATAAGCAATTATTAAGCATGTGCCGTGAACGCAAGAGTTGAACGTACCGTTCACGCGCAAACACTTTTTTGGTACAACTTACGTGGAAGGCGCGATTGTGCTAATCTGATGCAAAACGCACGGAACTCCCTCGTCGTTGCACTGCGAACGAAGGAGACTAGGAACATAAAATAAAATAAAATAAAAATGGTAGAACACCCATCTTTTTTAAAAAAACTTCTGGAGCGCGCATGGCCAAAATCCTAACACGATCGCCAAGCGCTTTAATATCCTAACACGGACGATGAGGACGATCATCGGCGCATCGGCATCCAGCTTGTCCATCTTCATGGAAAACATCTTGGTATCCTCCGAAGCGGTCGCGGGCTGAACCTTCCTCTCGTCGACCTTGGTTTTCTTCTCTTCGAACTAGGTTCATCTTCCCCTCGGTTGCCGCCATCAAGATGTTGAACCACTTCGCCTTTCTTTCCTTCTTCACGTTATAGTGGACCTGCAGCCCTGGGAATGCTACAAAAGCTCGAGTGGCACCGAGCCCTGTTTCTACACTGGACCTGCCTCCTCGTCTACGGGGGAGCTCTCACACCAACTTCAGGCGGTGAGGACGGAGCTGATGCAACGCGATGCTGATGTGCTGAACTGGGAAGCTGATGGCGAAGTGGTACATGGCCAGGCTTTCTGATGCTTGTTTGCGAAGCCAATACCATTTGCTAAAAACCACTTAGTTTATTCTGCTGTCTTTATCTTCTTTGGAGTTTGTAATAATTTGTTGGGTTGTCTGGTGACGGCTCTTTCTCTCCCCCACTGGGGCTTTATTGTTAGTTTTAGCTCTTTCTTTCTCTGCTCTGCTAGAGCCCGGACATATGATTAGTGTGTGAAAAACATTGTTACTTGCTCTGGTTTCGTTTTCTATGAGAATGGAACGGGGGGCTTGGGTGCCCTCCCGATCTTCTAAAAAATAGTGCTTGACACATGCTTTCTTCTTTTTTGACAAGATGTCCTCGAACCTCTTCGTCATCATGGCCAATGTACCTTCTTGCTTCAACTTTTCCTTGTCACACTTCTTACACTAGAATGCCCTTCTAACCTTCTTGGATGGCTATTTTGTCGAGTCTGTTGGATCACCCGCTTCTTCCTCATTGCCGATGCTGGCGGTCTTGATGGAATTGGGTTGCATATTCAACTTTAACCAATAATGCATGAGGACGAAGCTCTTCTTCTTCACCTTCAAATAGAAGTTGCACGGATAGAAGGGCAATCCAAAAGACATTATCAACCAGTTGCATGGACCGGGGGGGGGGGGGGGGGGAGGGGGGCTACCAAAACAAGACATTATCGAAAAGTTGCATATCCGGCAAAATGGCCAAGACATAGAGCATGTCTGATCACGATGTCAGCGGTCTTGATGGAATTGGGTTGCACATTCAACTTTAACCAATAATGCATGAGGACAAAGCTCTTCTTCTTCACCTTTAAATAGAGGTTACACGGATACGAGGGCTATCCAACAAAAGACATTATCAACAAGTTGCATGGATGAGAGGGCTACCAAAACAAGACATTATCAAAAAGTTGCATATCGGGCCAAATGGCCAACACATAAAGCATGTTCGAACAACAAGTTGCAACGTGCAAGGACCTCCCATAACAACTCCTTAGTTGTGAGATTTGTGCAATGTTCTCGGTGCAGCTGGCTAACTGCTTGGCTTGGATATTTAATTACGTGGGTTCTCGTAGACATTGTGGTATGGGTTTTGTCGCTTGCTCGGTGAGAAATAATGATGGTGCCACAACGCAACCTTGCGTTGATTTAAGCACAACAGTGTATGTTTTTTTAACACAGTACAGACGCAAGCGCTCATATAAACGCGCATACACTCACCCTTATGAACGCACTGTTGTACAATCTGGTTGCCAGGACAACGGATTGTGATAATTTTTGTCCTGATTTCTGCTAATTAACAAGTATTGTGGACATATGATGATGTGAGATAATAAATTAGGAGAGAAGGCAAAGTTCTAGGTAAATCAACCAACAACTCTTACACAAGTTCCGGGGTGAAAATACAAAACAAACTCTCTCAACTTATATTGGGCAATTTGGGCACAATCTCTCTACAGGAGTAGTTGTATATGATAAATTTTCGATTGATGATAACAACTAATTTTATCAACAAGACAACACAAGTCTGTTGAGAATTGAGATGCCCTGGAAGCATCAACAATTAAAAAATAATTATTAAAAATTAAAAAGGCATCTAAGCGCCTTATCTTCCAACGCCAGAGGCTAATTAGAGGCGCTAATTATCGATCGGCAAGGAAGGCCAGCCGTGTCTTGGGCTTGTGCAGCCGATGCCTTCTATTGCGTCCCTGTGGCATCTGACGCCAGGAATTTCTAGCGTAACTGCCGATTGACTGGGAAGTATTTCCTGGCACCTTGTTGTGTGGATGCCACATTGGCAAAATTACCTTCCCTCGCTTGCGACCATCGAGCAGGTGATGCCTGTGAGTGGCATGACCATTGAGCCAAGTTTGGTTGAACCCACTCCAAGTCCAGATGCTCTCTTCGCGAAAAAACTTTGTGACTTGCTCGTTAGTGTGGATGTTGCTAGACCTGGTTTGGGTAGGTCGATTGCTTGTCTCCTGACTGGGACACCAATAAGAGGGAAACAAAAGAAGGGGGGCAAAGGCAAGAGTAGCGCCATAGGCAAGGCGTCTCTGGCTCCTTGATGGACGATTTTTAGTCTCTTGGCTCATCCTTTTGAATTGGGTTGTCGTTGTGGGTTGGAAGGTGTTTGATGTCTTCAGTCGAGGTGTTCTTGTCGGGGTTCACATGGCGTAGTAACAATGTCATGGTTTGTGGATGTTGTGTAATCAGAGAGTCTGGCAGGAGTCGCTTGTGCGGTTGTGGATTTCTTGTCACGTGATAGTTAACCCGTGCTATGTTTGTATTGGTTTTCGCCCGGTTTTTTCTCAATTAACTGGGCAATTCTCTTCTTCTTAATTAATCGATGAGGCAAAGCTTTTGCATCCGTTTCAAAAAAACATTGGCAAAATTTGTTGGTTTGGAGCTTTGTTCATAAAGCTAGGCAATGTTATTTTTCATCTAAATATAAGCTGCTTATAGGTAGAAATAAACCTAGCCAAACAATGTAGGTGGAAAATCGGATTTTTCAAACAATATATAAAATCATTTTTTTACCAATACATACTGCTCAGATTTAATAACCTAATTAACATCTAGGTAGAGAGCAGGTGAAAACTTCAATTTCCCGAAATTGACATAGGTATGAACACTGATTGTATCTCTATTGCTAGCTACGCCTGCGTTTTTTTACTCCGCATATAAAATTTGATCAAAGTCAAACTACATAAAATTTGGTCAAAGTCAAACTACATAAAATTTGACCAAATTTATATAAAAAAATATGAACATCTATAATACTAAAACTATATAGCATGAAAATACATTTCATGATGCATCTAATAATATTGATTTTATATTGTGAATGTTGATATTTCTTACTATAAAGTTAGTCAAACTTACAAAGCTTGACTTTGATCAAATCTTATTCACTCTTTGCTCGCCAAAAAAAAACATACTACTTGGATTTAATAACCTAATTAACATCCTGACAACTAGTAGCACAATTTCAGCATGATTTGTACATATGGCATGATAAAAAAGAATGTGATGCCACTCTATACGGAGCCCTTTCCATTAGCCTTCCCAGCAGTGGAGAACTCGACGGGATAGCCTATCACCGCACCGGCCGGTGCCGCCGCCGTCGCCGCGGGGATCGACACCTTCCCCTCTTCGGCGACACCACCACAGCAGGAATCACCAGTGCCACTCGCCGCCTCCTCTACGGCTTTCCCGCCTTTCCCTCTGGAGAGAATTCCTTATTTAACGCTGTCTTAAATTTTCTTTCCCTATTTAACACTGAAGATATTTCGCTTTCTTATTTCACACCTTGTCTAAATTTTATGCCCTATATAACACTTCCGTTTATTTTAGGCCTCAATGGTGTTAAATGTCACCCGAAAAGACCTTTTTACCCTTCGTGTGGCATGTGACCAAAATTTAACACTAGATGCTAATATTCAAAAACAGAAAAGACAAGTCCACAGCTCGCCCGACCATGCAGACACGCCGGGGGCTATGTACAGCTGACTAGCATGGAACTCCAACACATCCACACACGCGACACACTTTTTCTGTACACGTTGTCGATCATCCATCACAAAACCACTGTAACTCATGCCAAATACAATCGCCATCAATCGATCTGCATCGTGACGTGTACGTGTGTGTGTGGCTGGCTAGTCCAAGCTAGCTTCACATGCTAGCTAGCTCGGCTAGAATCGATCAAGGTTCCTACGTGAGCATCGTTTCTACGTCCAGCCCGGCGTACTAAGTTACCAAGCGAGTTTTTGTCTTTCTACACGTGTTGCTGTCGCCAATAGCACCGGCCAGGAAACTCATCGAAGTACTTCGTACGGTAGCATCGGCGTACTGTAACCTTAGCCAACATATACATGAGGGTAAAAGTGTCTTTTTACATGCAAGTTAACAGCGCTAGACGGAAAAAATGGACGGGAGTGTTATAAAGGACATAAAATTTAGAATCGATGTTATTTAGGGAAGAAAAAAAATTTCAGTGTCAAATAGGGAAACAAAATTTAACACAGTGTTAAATAAGGAATTCTTTCTTCCCTCTGGCCTGCGCGTCGTCGAGCCTCTTGACAGTGATGTTGACAATGTCGTTGCGTCTGTTTGTCACCGACTTGATGTCTAATAGCCCGTAGCTGAGGCAATGTATGTGGCCCGGCGGGCCGACACTGAAGTCGGCGACGGGCGCCCGTGCCGCGGCCACGGGCTTCGTCGGGCCGTCGCGCCTCTGGCGGCAGATCTCCACGTGGATGGCCGGCACGCCCGTGGGGAGCGAGACCCGCAACGCCTCGCCCCAGTAAGGCCATCTCCCCCGTGCGATCCGAAACGGACGTCTGGTTTGGCCGAATTTTGTTCCTTTGGGGCGGCGATGCGGTCGCCCATGTCCGCGTTTGTCCGTTAGGTCGTGGGTGCGCTCAGCGTGCGGCCGCACCCCAAATCATGTCCGGGGTGGACGTGATTAAAAAAAACAAAAAACTTAAATAAAATGCCTAAAAAAGTAAGTAAACACACTTAAAAAACTGTAAAAATATATATAAAGGTCACAGCCACAAAATGGCCCAATTTCATAATTAACATAAAAACAAAATAAAAAAGCCGCCCGCGCGCTGCTGCCGCGCCCGTTCATGCCCTGGCCGTCGCCGTCGCCGTCTTCAGTGGCCGTCGGTGTCGTCGTCGTCGCTGCAGAGGTCGACGTAATCCGACGGCATCCAGAGATGGGCCGGCGGTCCGCGGTGCATGGGGGTGGCGGGCTGGAAGGTGGCCGGTGCATGCACCACCTCCTCCCGAAGCGAGGCGTCGCGCTCCGGCGACCGCGGCGGTGTGGGGCAGCAGTTGCCGCCCACGGCGGCCGCCATCTGCTCTGCCGTGCACCATCAGGTCCACCCCTGGCCCACCAGGCCCGGGTGGAAGGCGGCCACCAGCGGCTCCTCCGTCACCTCCTCCTTCGGCTCGGGGATGGTGACGTCGCCGGCCGCAGAGAGGGCCATCGTCTCCTTGAGGCCCGGCCATTGGCGCTCATCGTGCGTGTACATGGAGTCGTCCATGACACGCGCCATGATCCGGGCCTCCTCCTCCGCTGTCATGCGAGGAGGTGGAGGTGGCGATGGGGAAGGCGACGGCGTGGGCGTCAGGCCGCGCACCCGCGTACGCCCGCGCACCTCCCGACGTGGCCGCCGCGGCCTCGACACCATGCCAGCGAAGTACGACGCGCGTCGCACGTCGTGCTCGTCCTGAAGCCAAGTGTCCCACAGGCGGAGTCGGGGGCGTACCTCTCGTCGTGGAATAGGTCGTCGGGGAGGAGGCGGCGGCGCTCGATCTCATCGCGCCTGGCACGGCCGCTCGCTGGTACCGGCGGGACGGGGACCCGGTCCACGGAGAGGTGCCAGTTGTTGGGGAGGTGCACGTCGCTCCACGGGACCGGCGTCCTCGTCTCCCAGTACTGCCAGCACAGATCGACGGCCAGGTACCGCCGGTCGCGCTCGCTGGTGGCCCTAGGCGTGATAATGAAGGGGGCAGGCACGGGGGCTCGAATGGAGGAGCGCGGCGGTGAAGCAGGCTCCTCCTTCTTGACGAAGCCGCGGCGGCGTCCCGAGGAGGAGTCGGCCTCACGGTCGTGCTTCCAAAGGCCCATGACTGCGGCCGGCCGGCGAGGTCGACGAAGGGGAGCAGCTAGGGTTTCGAGGGTGAGGATTTCGAGGGGGTAGAGAGGGGCCGGAGTGGGAACTGTGGACGACGACCGGCGGCGACCCTTCGCAGTGCGGGTGACAGGTGGGGCCACCCGCCCCGTGCGCATTTATGTTGGCGGGTGGGAGGTAGGTGGCCGCCTGCCACGCGGCCCTGACGCGGACGTTCGAAGCGTCCGTTCGCTGTCCGCCGCGACCCAAACCCGGCGCAAATTTGCGCTCGAAATGGATCTGTCCGGACACAAAACGGACCAGATGGGTACAGACCGTCGCGCGCTGGGCCGCCTCAAATGGACGGGGCCGGACAAAATAGGGTCGCGTGGTGAAGTTGGCCCAACGATACCCATTGCAGTCGCCGTCCTCGTCGTTGATTCCGGTGCGCGGGGGTGGCTTGTCCGTGTCCACCTCCCCGTCCGGCTTTTCCGTGTACACCACGGCGTAGGCGCCGCGGTCCAGCGGGCGGCGCAGGAGCTCCCTGAGGACGACCTCCTCCGCTAACAGCACGGTCACCTCCAGGGTCGTCGGCTCCGCGGTGAACTGCTCCTTGGGCGGCACTGTTATCCCCTTGAACGCCATTGCTGGTTGGTTGCCGCGACGAGTTGAATCGGTGCGCGCGTGTGGATCGTGGTTCCTGGAGGCGGGGCGCTCGGGCGAAGTTTATATCGATGGAGAGCAGGAGACACGTTTATTTACTGGGCCGAGGCCAGGGTCAAGTCGGGAATCTGTATCCAATTGCTGTTCATGTTCTAGGGCTTGGATTCAGGTTATCCCACGATCGATAGATTTGTTTCCCAAAATAGCTGGAGAGACGTTCGTCGAAGCTTCAAGGCGTTTTATATTAGAAAAAAAAAATCATCAATGGCATGTATAGCCAAACACGCGTTCGGAAAGTAAATAAAGGATGTATAAGCGTGTGGCGACTGCAAGGGAGACAAACGTACCGTCAACGATCCTTATTCGCTCATACAAAACATATTTGGTAGTAGTACAACTTCATTATTACGTGGAAGGCGCCTATCTTTTTTTGAGAAAACTTCTAATTTATTCATCAATAGCTAAAGTAGTATAAAAAACACCAAAAGTAGAAATTATATCGAGAGATTCTTAGACCACCTAGCTAGGATTACAATCACAGGAGTGAGTCGAAAGCGCATCATTGTCCCTTCATCACCGGAGCCGGGGCAAACCTTGTTGTCTTTAGACAGTCGAAAAGTCGTCGTGCTAAGATCCTAAAGGACCAACGCATCAGAACAACAACCGCTGCCGGTGAAGAGAAGCGTAGATCGAAATGATCCAACTTGTAGACATATGAAGGTAGACGAATAAAGGTCGGATCCAAACGGATACACCAAAGATGAATGCCTTTCGAATCTCGTGAGATTTGTCGGAGACAAAACTTCACACACCCTCTGATGCTAGAAGCATCACCATAACGGAGGCTAAGCAAAGAGAATCTCATTCCATATTCAAGAGGCTGTCTTGCCTTTTGCCTTCCTAAGCAGGACAGACCCTATCAAAATTCAAAAAAAACCTAAAAATAGAGCCTTTCTGTTGGCAAGGACCGAGATCCACCATATCTTCATGGCCCTAAGGCCACAGGAAATGATGCAGGCCGACGGCTGCATGATGGAGAGAGCGAAAACCCTAGTTGTGGCTGCCCTTGCGTGCGTAGGGGCGAATGGCTACGCATGCCATAGACCAAAAGAAACCTTGCGCAATCGCTTGTCTAATGCAAACGCGCCGAACTACCTCCTCGTCCTACTACCAGGGCAGAAGACTGGCATGTAAAAAAAATGACAGAGTTCCTATTTTAATCGGATGAAAATAATTGGGTTTCATTTTTTTCCATCAACGTGTTGTTCTGGGTTTTCTTTTTCAGCTCTCAGCTGGTTGATTGTTATCGGGCCGCAAATTTTTTAGGAAATGTTAACTGGCTGCCATCAGAATTTTGGTTATTCCCAGCGAACTACCTACATACCAAAGGATTTAAAATCACGAATCTTGGTGCACTTGGCCTGCCACGTCAGCTTGGAGTGGTAGTTCGCTCTAGACAATAAGGGTGCGAACATTTTCGTCTGTATGTATACCCTCACCCACGGTGCTTTATCTCACCCACTGTCGGAGAGGAACGACGATCTATGGGGTGGTGGTTCGGCAAGCAGTAGCGGAGCTAGCTTTTCACATCAGGGTGGTCCGCCTCAAAAATAAAAATTTTGACAAGAAATATAACATGTGAATGTTCTAACTAGTTCTCAGTATCACATAGAAATAGATCAATATGATCTTACAAATACACTAAAATTTTCAATTAAGAATATGTTTTGCATAAAGAAACCTACATAGTACATAGAGAGGGCACCTCCTGCATCTATGGGCATATGCATCCATTTTTCAAAAAATACACTTCAAGCACATTTTAAAATGTTAAAAAATTCAAAAGAAAATTTCAGGCATACATGTTTGCAAATGTGTGCGCGGCACAATTTTTTGTAAAAGAATGTCTTTTTGTTTTGTCTTTGTAAAAAAAATCAGTGCTTCTAAAAAGCGTTTCACGACATAATTTTTTGTCTTTCTTGCGCACGCCACAAAAAAAATTATTTTTTCATGAAATTTTATGCACACACATAGAACATGAAGACGTATCCGTGCAACCATTTTCAGATTTTTTTAGCATTTAGAAATATGTTTACCGAAGTGGGTTGATATGTACCCGAGCTCATCCATACACTTCCCATAGTACATACTACATGTTTACGGCCTACGGTTTTGCATTGTCATGAAGGTATCAATTATATCATCTTTATTCACCTCGCAGAAAGCATCCATCTCAATGTATGTGAATAGACAATCATCCAAAAGACTATTGCCCATCTTATTTCTCAACTTGCTCTTGACTATGCTCATGGCAGAAAATGCTCTCATAACATTTGTCATTGCCACCGGTATAATAAATACCAATTTTAGATGCAAGTACACCAAATGACCCCAAGAAAAACTTCTCTTCTAAAGTGATCTTCGGCTCTCTTCATTTTACAACAAATCTTTAAGAAAACGACTTTCTATCAATAAAGCTAATTGAGGCCTAAATGATTTGCAGAACTATGTATATGTTCTTCATGTAGTGGATAGCATAGTTCAAAATAGCAAACCCTAAATCAGAAATTTGTGTATTTCGGTACATTAAATCAGGCATGGTATTTTGGTTTTTGCCAGACTTGCAGCAGGGGGGCGAGGCCGCGAGGGCATGGGCGCTAGCAGTCCCGGCAGCCGTCCGGCGGCAGGGGCGCAACCGTGCACGCAAGGAGGAGTCGGATGGACCCGAGGGCGGGAGGGCGGGAGGAGAGGCGGGAGCTTCCTGGACGCGGCGGGGGCACGACCGGCGGCGAGGCGGCTGCCGGCTGGGTGCGTCGGGGTCGGGCTGCAGTGCGAGACTGCGAGGGCGTCAGGACAAGGACGGCTGGGTCTGAGCAGCTGGCTGCATTCGTCCTGGACTCTTGGGTGTGTTTATTGGGCTAGGTTTTTTTCTGGCCCAATGAAAATGCATAAGTATATAGGCTGTCTCAAAATCCCAGGGTGGGCCATGGCCCACTCTGGCCACCCTGTACGTCCACCACTGTCGGTAAGGGGGTGCTCTACATGCAAAGAGCAGGAACAACAGGAGGACAATGTGGTCTTTATCCAGGTTCGAGCCGCTGAGAAGCATAAAATCCTACTCCTGCTTAGGTGTATTGGATGGATGTGCGCACAAGTACGCGGAGTGCTCTCCCCCGGCAAAGCGCAAGGAGACTGCTGCGACACAGGTACGTATGCTTGTGGTTGGAATGGGTTCGAACTCTCGTAAAGATTTCCTTGGCCCTCCTTTTATAGCTCAAGGGGTTACCATAGTGGCAAAAGGGTCATTACATCATGATTAGATAATAACAGTGTTATCATACATAACTCTGTTAGTTAGGACAAAAAGCATTAAATGCATCGCTAGGTGTCGTGAGGAGAAGGAGCCTGATACGTCTCCGTCGTATCTATAATTTTTGATTGTTCCATGCCAATATTATTCAACTTTCATATACTTTTTGACAACTTTTTATATCATTTTTGGGACTAACATATTGACTCAGTGCCCAGTGCCAGTTCATGTCTGTTGCATGTTTTTGGTTTCGCAGAATATCCATATCAAACGGAGTCCAAATGGGATAAAAACGGATGGAGCTTATTTTTGGAAAATATGGAAAATTCGGAAGGAAAATCAACGCAAACCAGTGCCCGAGGTGGTCACGAGGCAGGGGGCGCCCCACCTAGGGCGTGCCCCCTACCCTCATGAGCCCACCGTAAGGCGGTTGACGCTCTTCTTTTGCCGCAAGAAAGCTAATATTTGGAAAAAAAAATCACGGCGAAGGTTTTGAAGGAAATATGCCCTAGAGGCAATAATAAAGTTATTATTTATTTCCTTATATCATGATAAATGTTTATTATTCATGCTAGAATTGTATTAACCGGAAACATAATACATATGTGAATACATAGACAAACAGAGTGTCACTAGTATGCCTCTACTTGACTAGCTCGTTAATCAAAGATGGTTATGTTTCCTAACCATGAACAAAAGAGTTGTTATTTGATTAACGGGATCACATCATTAGAAGAATGATGTGATTGACATGACTCATTCAATTAGCTTAGCACCCGATCGTTTAGTATGTTGCTATTGCTTTCTTCATGACTTATACATGTTCCTATGACTATGAGATTATGCAACTCCCGTTTGCCGGAGGAACACTTTGTGTGCTACCAAACGTCACAACGTAACTGGGTGATTATAAAGGAGCTCTACAGGTGTCTCCAAAGGTACATGTTGGGTTGGCGTATTTCGAGATTAGGATTTGTCACTCCGATTGCCGGAGAGGTATCTCTGGGCCCTCTCGGTAATGCACATCACATAAGCCTTGCAAGCATTGCAGCTAATGAGTTAGTTGTGAGATGATGTATTACGGAACGAGTAAAGAGACTTGCCGGTAACGATATTGAACTAGGTATTGAGATACCGACTATCGAATCTCGGGCAAGTAACATACCGATGACAAAGGGAACAACGTATATTGTTATGCGATCTGACCGATAAAGATCTTCGTAGAATATGTGGGAGCCAATATGAGCATCCAGGTTCCGCTATTGGTTATTGACCGGAGACGTGTCTCGTTCATGTCTACATTGTTCTCGTACCCGTAGGGTCCGCACGCTTAAGGTTTCGATGACAGTTATATTATGAGTTTATGAGTTTTGATGTACCGAAGGAGTTCGGAGTCCCGGATGAGATCGGGGACATGACGAGGAGTCTTGAAATGGTCGAGACGTAAAGATCGATATATTGGACGACTATATTTGGACACCGGAAAGGTTCCGGGTGAGATTGGGACAATACTGGATCACTGGGAGGTTACCGGAACCCCCCGGGAGGTATATGGGCCTTATTGGGCCTTAGTGGAAAGGAGGGGAAAGGAGCAAGGGAGGGGGCGCCCCCCCTCCCAAGCCCAATCCGAATTGGGAGGGCCCCCCCTTTCCTTCCTCCCTCCTTCCTCTTCCTTCCCTCTCCTACTCCTAATAGGAAAAAGGGGAGTCCTACTCCCTGTGGGAGTTGGACTTCCCCTTAGGGCGCGCCACCCTCCTTGGCCGACCCCCTCCTCCACTCCTTTATATACGGGGGTAGGGGGGCACCCCATAGACACAACAGTTGATCATTGCTCTCTTAGCCGTGTGCGGTGCCCCCCTCCACCATAGTCCTCGATAATATTACAGCAGTGCTTAGGCGAAGCCCTACGACGGTAAAACATCAAGATCGTCACCACGCCGTCGTGCTAGCGGAAATCATCCCCGACACTTTGCTGGATTGGAGTCCGGGGATCGTCATCGAGCTGAACGTGTGCTAGAACTCGGAGGTGTCGTAGTTTCGATGCTTGATCGGTCGGGCCGTGAAGACGTACGACTACATCAACCGCGTTGTGCTAACGCTTCCGCTTCTGGTCTACGAGGGTACATAGACAGCACTCTCCCCTCTCGTTTCTATGCATCACCATGATCTTGAGTGTGCGTAGGAATTTTTTTGAAATTACTACGTTCCCCAATAGTGGCATCCGAGCCTAGGTTTTATGCGTTGATGTTGTGCACGAGTAGAACACAAGTGAGTTGTGGGCGATATAAGTCATACTGCTTACCAGCATGTCATACTTTGGTTCGGCGGTATTGCTGGATGAAGCGGCCCGGACCGACATTACGCGTACGCTTATGCGAGACTGGTTCTACCGACGTGCTTTGCACACAGGTGGCTGGCGGGTGTCAGTTTCTCCAACGTTAGTTGAACCGAGTGTGGCTACGCCCGGTCCTTGCGAAGGTTAAAATAGCACCAACTTGACAAACTATTGGTGTGGTTTTGATGCATAGGTAAGAACGGTTCTTGCTAAACCCGTAGCAGCCACGTAAAACTTGCAACAACAAAGTAGAGGACGTCTAACTTGTTTTTGCAGGGCATGTTGTGATGTGATATGGGCAAGACATGATGCTAAATTTTATTGTATGAGATGATCATGTTTTGTAACCGAGTTATCGGCAACTGGCAGGAGCCATATGGTTTTCGCTTTATTATATGCAATGCAATCGCACTGTAATGCTTTACTTTATCACTAAGTGGTAGCGATAGTCGTGGAAGCATAAGATTGGCGAGACGACAACGATGCTACGATGGAGATCAAGGTGTCGCGCCGGTGACGATGGTGATCATGACGGTACTTCGGAGATGGAGATCACAAGTACAAGATGATGATGGCCATATCATATCACTTATATTGATTGCATGTGATGTTTATCTTTTATGCATCTTATCTTGCTTTGATTGACGGTAGCATTATAAGATGATCTCTCAGTAAATTTCAAGATAAAAGTGTTCTCCCTGAGTATGCACCATTGCCAAAGTTCGTCGTGCCCAGACACCACATGATGATCGGGTGTGATAAGCTCTACGTCCATCTACAACGGGTGCAAGCCAGTTTTGCACACGCAGAATACTCAGGTTAAACTTGACGAGCCTAGCTGTCGGTGTCAAAACCGGCGGATCTCGGGTAGGGGGTCCCGAACTATGCATCTAGGCCGGATGGTAACAGGAGGCAGGGAACACGATGTTTTACCCAGGTTCGGGCCCTCTTGATGGAGGTAAAACTCTACGTCCTGCTTGATTAATATTGATGATATGGGTAGTACAAGAGTAGATCTACCACGAGATCAAGGAGGCTAAACCCTAGAAGCTAGCCTATGGTATGATTGTTGTGTATGGAGATGATTTATCGACTAGCCTGGCCTCGGTTTATATAATGCACTAGAGGCCTAGGATAACAAGAGTCCTAGCCGAATACTCCGGTGGGGTGGAGTCCTTGCCTTGATTGCCAAGTCTTGTGGAATCTTCCTTGTATGCGGCAGCTGTCCGAACTGGCCCATGAGTATACGGCCACGGGGGTCCTCGGCCCAATCTATCAGATCGAGAGATGACGTGTTGAGTACCCCCTAGTCCAGGACATCGTCAGTAGCCCCCTGAACCGGTCTTCAAGTTAGGGACACTCCTCGATTCTTCCGAACTGTTCTTCATCTTCGGTCGTCGTTCTTCAAAACTGGTTCAACAAATCTTCTCATCTTCGGTCTTGAGGATCGCCGAAATGAATTCAACAAGTTTATACATCGGGTATCCGAGGAGCCCCTTTAAGTTTCCGGCCTTTATCAATGCCTTGTTATTTTTATGCCACACCTCGGGTTTGAAATTGTTCCCGGGCGGCAGCGTCCTCTTGCGTCTGAGCTCCAACACCAGATTGCATTCGAGGTATCTTTTGCAGCCGAGCACCAACGCCGGACCGCTTCCCAGCTCTAACGCCGGAATGTATCCGAGCTCCAACGCCGGACTATGCATCCGAGCTCCAACGCAGGACTATATCCGAGGTGCCATATCACCTTGGTTCAAAAAAGTTTGAAGGAGTTTAGCCGAGCTTAATGCCGGAAATGCCCTCTATGGAGCCAGCCACTAGCGCCCGAGCTTTATGCCGGACTGCTACCGAGGTGGTGCACCACCCCGAATGTGGGCCGATTTTTGTGAACATTTTTTATTGGTGCAATTTATTCTCTGCCGAGATATATAGCCAGTAGCCCTCTAGGTGTATATCGGTCTAAAACCCGAGATGCACCTGAAGGATGACGTAAGACCGCTGATCCTAGTAGCCGCTGAGACTCAGGTTGATTTGCAAAATCGGCCTGAGGATCAAGTTCAAACTCGGCAGAATACTTCGGGACACTAAAACGGTGTGCTCAGTCCTCGAGACTCAGGTTGGGTGCGGCCGACCAACCTGAGGATCAAAATCTCCTCGGAAACTATATTGCACATAAAATTTTCTGCATTGGACAAGCAATGTAGTAGCCCCCGAGACACTGGTCGGGTGGCAACACCAGATCAGGGGATCGATGTGCCCCTTTAATATTTGTAAATAATAAGCCCGAAGCCCAGTAGCCCCCGAGCCATAATGCGGGCACGGGTGGCCGAATTAAGGATCAATATCCATAGTAAAATCACAAATTATGTGTAATGACTCTATGTATCCAAGTACTTTACGTCATTAATGCTCGGATCCGCATTGTACAAAACTTTGTTTGACCGACCATCGGCTTCCACCTCCTCGGCCAGTAGCCGAGGAGTGTTTGTCCTACTTTATAAAGCCTTTATGAGGGCAAAGATTTACAACAAACAAGGGAATCTGGCCATACGGTTTTATAAACAAAGGTACGCAGAGAGTTATATCACTGTTTAACAGAAGAAATGTCTTCCAAAGAAAATAGTCCCGCTATCGGTTCCTTTCTTTGGGTTGTCATGCTAAGCATGATCATTAAACCTCAGCTCTAATGTAAGAGCAAAATATTGAGGATTTAGTTTGGGAGGCTAGTTAATAGCCCCCGGTAGTGTTCGGCGACAGTCGGGGTCAAGCCGTAAACACTTCGGCTAATGTTATGAACGGCCCATCATTTAACATAGTCATCGGATCGCTGACCAATTTACGCTTATTGTGAAAGTCACTTTTTGGCTTTCTCCACTGAGGTGCTTAACCATGTGAGTTGGAAGCACAATCGCAGTGGTTCTCCCTTTGCACGCCTAGCCGAACAAAACGGAACGTAGGAAGCAAGTGCAGGAGCCGGGCAACCCAACTATTGACCGAAGACACAATTCGAAACCGATGCATATATAGCAATATCTGAGAATGTTTTTGCCGAATCCCTAAAGGTGTCCGGCGTTGCCCTGTGGGACTAATGCTGGAGAAGCACAAATAGTTTTAAAAGTGCCAAAAAGCTTGGAAAACCAAGAAACGTCAGTAAAAACATGACATCCGAACAATATCAAGTGTTCGGTGCCAATCCAAAAGTTGGTCTGAGAAAAAAGAAGTGCCTCTATCGTGCTTTAACATGATACATCCTATCTCAAAACTTCGAGCGGGTCAGCCTGCGGCTTCAACCTCCTATCCCGAGGGCGGAGTACTTCTCATCAGGCCAGTTTAGCAAACTAAACTCTAGCGGCTTTGAGAGAGAAATTAGGCTCCCCGGCTAGTGACCGCACACTCGTGTCGAAAAAGGAGTGATAAATAATAATAAAACTTTGCAACGACTAAGAAGAAGAACACTTATTATAAAACGACTCAAATAAACTTAAGAGCCCCCAAGTGACTTGGGTAGAAGAATGATTGCATGTACCGAAGTACTTATATCATATCTATGTTCAACCAAACTTTAAACGCGTCTTAACCGACCGTCAGCTTCTCCCTCTTTGGTCAAGGACCGAAAAGTGTTATGTATTCCATCGGTCGAGAATATCGACGGTGTTCCCAATAACCAGGCAATCAGGCCATAAGGCTGTAACAGACAAAGCGCGCTCAGGGAACTTATGCTATATTACCGTGAAGTGTAAGAAGCATCTTCGAAGAAAATAGTACCCCCACCGATACCTTTCTTCGGTGCTCATTGTTATTATGAGACTTGTGCAATAGATTTTTTGTACTCATGAGTTCCGTTGTGTGTCGACCATCATTGAAAACTATAAGAGCGCTAGCTTTCGGCTTCACCCAGTCTGAGGTCCGGCTCGGTTGACCCGATCGTGACAATCGCAGAGGTGCTCCCTTTACTCCCTAGCCGAACAATCAGGAATGTAGGGGTAAACACAGGAGCGGGGCAACCCAGCTTGCAAATCGCTTAAGTCAATATGGTGCATATTGTGGCATAATACACGAACAAGGAAGGAAGCCGTACAAGTATAATCATATGCAAGAGGAAAAGCTTCATAAATGAAGCCCCCAAGTGAATTGGGTCCTTGAATTTGTGTGTCACAAACAAAGTTTGGACAAGGAAATTTTCTACAAGCAAATTTTTTCCAAAAAAGTATAATGCTTGGTCGAATCGAACACAAGTTAGAAATTAAAGCTTTGAGCATGAAAGCGACTTAGCTGGTTAATGTGTTCGGTATTGATGACGCGGTCCGAGCTTGATGCGGGGCAAGGTTCCATCCCCCAAGCTGGTCCTGAGGTAGCGGAGCGGAGAGCTCGACACGCCAAAGTGGTGACATAGCACGGTCAATGCAGACCGGCAGAGTGACGCCGAAGTCTCCGGACCATTTTCCTGTGCACAAAAAATAGTGCAAACCGGAGATAATAGTAATAATGATAATTAAAAAAAATGTGTTGCATAATAAATAATTTATGCAAAGTGAGGAATAGAAGAAATATGGCCTGGCGCCGAAGTCAATGTCGATGCAGGGCGTCGGCGTGATGTAGTAAAGGCGTGGCAAAGCCTGAATTCACAGGTCGGTCCGAGCTTCGGACGCGGCGTTCGCCGGACTATGTACAGAAACTGATCAAACCACCACGCGACCGTCATTAATGCGGTCACCATTTGATAGACCTGTGTACATATCATGGACAAACCAGAGTAATAATTCCTTGGGAAAAATGAACCCAAACAAGCAAAAAATACTGGGATTAATAGCACCTGGTTTATTTGTTGTAGCAATCCGAAGGAAGGTGATTCCCAAAATTGGGACTCGCTCCGCACACCCATTGCCTGATGGGAGATAAAACGACGGCATGGCAATGCTGGTAAAGGTTGACTCGCCGAGGCAAAGCCCTCGGCCCAGCTAACGTGACGGAGCTGGTCGGCTAGTGGCGCCGAAGTGTCCGGAGTAGATTGATGAAGAGATGGCGAAGCCCCCGGTCCAGCCGAGATGTCGAAGCCCCGATGTCAGCCGATGAGTCGAAGTAGGTCGGCGTGATGGACACCAGCTTGAAGAAGCGATAGTGCGGCCCTGTCGATGCAGGTCGTGACGTGGTCGATGCCGGCTTGATGAAGCAACCGTGCGGCGATGCCAGTATGCCCGCTCCGTGTAATCCGTGGGGCGGCGATGTTGGTGATGATTTATCCTTCACGATGCCAGACTCTTGTTCGGCTTGCCGAGATGATGATCCGAAGAAGTTGAGCTCGGCTCAACAAAGTGACGCCGTGTCTTAGCGCAGGTCGGCAGCCGTGGAGTAATATTGCCGGACTGGTTTGACACCAGCATGATGTTGAAGATCATATTCGAAAGATCTTAAAGTTAGTGGGATGTGTTCGGGAACAAAACACAATACCCCATACAAAACTTCCTTCAAAAGGGATGTCCGAAATCCCGTTCATAGAAAAGATGAAATCGGGTCGGATTCGTTTTCGCGCAGAAAACAGATCTAAAAAGTGATGCACTAATCGGAAGGTTTCCGGAGTTTGGGCGGTTGGATCGAGCTGAAATTTTGAGAGGTGGTAGATACAGGAATCCCGCAGCCGATCAACGGTTGGATCTTCCAAAGGACGTCCGAGCTAGAAGCTGGACACCACGCCCTAAACACATCAAATTCCCGTCCAGATTTGACAGGGCTCCGGTATATCGTGGATTGCCAGAGATTCCTCCATCGGAACTCGACGAAATTTTCCAGGGTTGTTGTAGACTCAATTCCGCACAATTCCACCAGAGAGATCGTCAAAGAGATACTCAAGGAGGTGGTGGCAGCAGATACGAGTTCGATGTCCAGAAAAACAGCACGATCGCTTGAGGGCAATGTTAACGTTGAGCCCCCGAGCTCCATGGATGATTCCTCCGTGATCTTGATAGAGATCGGAGTTGATGTTTGATTAAGTCCCTCGTCCGAACATGGTGATCCGTGAAGGAAATATGCCCTAGAGGCAATAATAAAGTTATTATTTATTTCCTTATATCATGATAAATTTTTATTATTCATGCTAGAATTGTATTAATCGGAAACATAATACATGTGTGAATACATAGACAAACAGAGTGTCACTAGTATGCCTCTACTTGACTAGCTCGTTAATCAAAGATGGTTATGTTTCCTAACCATGGACAAAAGAGTTGTTATTTGATTAACAAGATCACATCATTAGTTGAATGATCTGATTGACATGACCCATTCCATTAGCTTAGCACCCGATCGTTTAGTATGTTGCTATTGCTTTCTTCATGACTTATACATGTTCCTATAACTATGAGATTATGCAACTCCCGTTTATCGGAGGAACACTTTGGGTACTACCAAACGTCACAACGTAACTGGGTGATTATAAAGGAGTACTACAGGTGTCTCCAAAGGTACATGTTGGGTTGGCGTATTTCGATATTAGGTTTTGTCACTCCGATTGTCGGAGAGGTATCTTTGGGCCCTCTCGGTAATGCACATCACTTAAGACTTGCAAGCATTGCAACTAAATGAGTTAGTTGCGGGATGATGTATTACGGAACGAGTAAAGAGACTTGCCGGTAACGAGATTGAACTAGGTATTGGATACCGACGATCGAATCTCGGGCAAGTAACATACCGATGACAAAGGGAACAACGTATGTTGTTATGCGGTCTGACTGATAAAGATCTTCGTAGAATATGTAGGAGCCAATATGGGCATCCAGGTCCCGCTATTGGTTATTGACCGGAGACGTGTCTCGGTCATGTCTACATTGTTCTCGAACCCGTAGGGTCCGCACGCTTAAGGTTACGATGACAGTTATATTATGAGTTTACATGTTTTGATGTACCGAAGGAGTTCGGAGTCCCGGATGAGATCGGGGACATGACGAGGAGTCTCGAAATGGTCAAGATGTAAAGATTCATATATTGGATGATATGGTTAGGCCAAGGGGTCAAGCCCATGAGGCTTTAGGTCGGTGCAAAAGGAGTTTTGCGGAGGCCAGGGGGCCAAACGCCGGAGACCCTGGCGTCTGGCCCTGGGCCAGACGCCGAGGCCCATGGCGTCTGGGCCAGACGCCAAGGATTGTGGCGTTTGGTCCTGGAGTCCGAGTGGGACTCTTGCCTTTCGGGCAAAACCGACTTTGAGGAGGCTTTTGCTCCAAGTTTCGACCCCGGGGCTCAACATATAAATAGAGGGGCAGGGCTAGTACCAAAGAAACAACAAGTTGATCCACGTGATCTATTCCTTAGCCGTGTGCGGTGCCCCCAGCCACCATAATCCTCGATAATACTGTAGCGGAGTTTAGGCGAAGCCCTGCTGCTGTAGTACATCAAGATCGTCACCACGCCGTCGTGCTGACGGAACTCTTCCCCGACACTTTGCTGGATCGGAGTCCGGGGATCGTCATCGAGCTGAACGTGTGCTCGAACTTGGAGGTGCCGTAGTTTCAGTGCTTGATCGGTCGGATCGGGAAGACGTACGACTACTTCCTCTACGTTGCGTCAACGCTTCCGCAGTCGGTCTGCGTGGGTACGTAGACAACACTCTCCCATCTCGTTGCTATGCATCACCATGATCTTGCGTGTGCGTAGGAATTTTTTTGAAATTACTACGAAACCCAACAGTGGCATCCGAGCCTAGGTTATTTATGTTGATGTTATATGCACGAGTAGAACACAAGTGAGTTGTGGGCGATATAAGTCATACTGCCTACCAGCATGTCATACTTTGGTTCGCCGGCATTGTTGGACGAGACGACCCGGACCAACATTACGCGTACGCTTACGCGAGACCGGTTCCCCCGACGTGCTTTGCACATAGGTGGCTTGCGGGCGACTGTCTCTCCAACTTTAGTTGAACCAAGTGTGGCTACGCCCGGTCCTTGCGAAGGTTAAAACGGATTCTATTTGACAAACTATCATTGTGGTTTTGATGCGTAGGTGAGATTGGTTCTTGCTTAAGCCCGTAGCAGCCACGTAAAACTTGCAACAACAAAGTAGAGGACGTCTAACTTGTTTTTGCAGGGCATGTTGTGATGTGATATGGTCAAGACATGATGCTAAATTTTATTGTATGAGATGATCATGTGTTGTAACCGAGTTATCGGCAACTGGCAGGAGCCATATGGTTGTCGCTTTATTGTATGCAATGCAATCGCGCTGTAATGCTTTACTTTATCACTAAGCGGTAGCGATAGTCGTGGAAGCATAAGATTGGCGAGACAACAACGATGCTACGATGGAGTTCAAGGTGTCGCGCCGGTGACGATGGTGATCACGACGGTGCTTCGGAGATGGAGATCACAAGCACAAGATGATGATGGCCATATCATATCACTTATATTGATTGCATGTGATGTTTATCTTTTTATGCATCTTATCTTGCTTTGATTGACGGTAGCATTATAAGATGATCTCTCACTAAATTATCAAGAAGTGTTCTCCCTGAGTATGCACCGTTTTGAAAGTTCTTCGTGCTGAGACACCACGTGATGATCGGGTGTGATAGGTTCTACGTTCAAATACAACGGGTGCAAAACAGTTGCACACGCGGAATACTCAGGTTATACTTGACGAGCCAAGCATATACAGATATGGCCTCGGAACACGGAGACCGAAAGGTCGAGTGTGAATCATATAGTAGATATGATCAACATAACGATGTTCACCATTGAAAACTACTCCATCTCACGTGATGATCGGTTATGGTTTAGTTGATTTGGATCACGTGATCACTTAGAGGATTAGAGGGATGTCTATCTAAGTGGGAGTTCTTAAGTAATATGATTAATTGAACTTAAATTTATCATGAAACTTAGTCCTGGTAGTATTTTGCAAATTATGTTGTAGATCAATAGCTCACGTTATTGCTTCCATGTGTTTATTTTGATATGTTCCTAGAGAAAATTGTGTTGAAAGATGTTAGTAGCAATGATGCGGATTGGATCCGTGATCTGAGGTTTATCCTCATTGCTGCACAGAAGAATTATGTCCTTGATGCACCGCTAGGTGACGGACCTATTGCAGGAGCAGATGCAGACATTATGAACGTTTGGCTAGCTCAATATGATGACTACTTGATAGTTTAGTGCACCATGCTTAATGGCTTAGAATCGGGAATTCAAAGACGTTTTGAACGTCATGGAGCATATGAGATGTTCCAGGAGTTGAAGTTAATATTTCAAGCAAATACCCGAGTTGGGAGATATGAAGTCTCCAACAAGTTCTATAGCTAAAAGATGGAGGAGAATCGCTCAACTAGTGAGCATATGCTCAGATTGTCTGAGTACTACAATCGCTTGAATCAAGAGGGAGTTAATCTTCCAGATAAGATAGTGATTGACAGAATTCTCTAGTCACCATCACCAAGTTAGTAGAACTTCGTGATGAACTATGATATGCAAGGGATAACGGAAACGATTCCCAAGCTCTTCGTAATGAAATTGACGAAGGTAGAAATCGAGAAAAATATCAAGTGTTGATGGTAGACAAGACCACTAGTTTCAAGAAAAGGGCAGAGGAAAGAAGGGGAACTTCAAGAAGAATAGCAAGCAAGTTGCTGCTCAAGTGAAGAAGCCCAAGTCTGGTCCTAAGCCTGAGACTAAGTGTTTCTACTGCAAAGGGACTGGTCACTGGAAGTGGAACTACCCCAAGTGATTGGCAGATAAGAAGGATGGCAAAGTGAACATAAGTATATTTGATATACATGTTATTAATGTGTACTTTACTAGTGTTTATAGCAACCCCTCAGTATTTGATACTAGTTCAGTTGCTAAGATTAGTAACTCAAAACGGGAGTTGTAGAATAAACAGAGACTAGTTAAGGGTGAAGTGACGATGTGTGTTGGAAGTGGTTCCAAGATTGATATGATCATCATCGCACACTCCCTATACTTTCGGGATTAATGTTGAACCTGAATAAGTGTTATTTGGTGTTTGCGTTAAGCATGAATATGATTTGATCATGTTTATTGTGATACGGTTATTCATTTAAGTAAGAGAATAAAGTGTTGTTCTGTTTACATGAATAAAACCTTATATGGTTACACACCGAATGAAAATAGTTCTTTGGATCTCGATTGTAGTGATACACATAATCATAATATTGAAACCAAAAGATGCAAAGTTAATAATGATAGTGCAACTTATTTGTGGCACTACTGTTTAGGTCATATTGGTGTAAAGCGCATGAAGAAACTCCATGCTGATGGGCATTTGGAATCAATTGATTATGAATCAGTTGATGCTTGCGAACCATGCCTCATGGAAAGATGACTAAGACTCTGTTCTTCGGAACAATGGAGCGAGCAACAGATTTGTTAGAAATCATACATACTGATGTATGTGGTCCGATAAATATTGAGGCTCGCGACAAGTATCATTATTTTCTGATCTTCACAGATGATTTGAGCAGATATAAGTATATCTACTTGATAAAACATAAGTCTGAAACATTTGAAAAGTTCAAAGAATTTCAGAGTGAAGTGAAAAATCATCGTAAACAAGAAAATAAAGTTTCTACGATCTGATCGTAGAGAAGAGTATTTGAGTTACGAGTTTGGCCTTCAGTTTAAAACAATGTGAAATAGTTTCACTACTCACGCCACTTGGAACACCATAGTGTAATGGTGTGTCCGAACGTCATAACCGTACTTTATTAGATATAGTGTGATCTATGATGTCTCTTACCGATCTACCACCATCGTTTTGGGGTTATGCATTAGAGACGGCTGCATTCACGTTAAATAGGGCACCATCTAAGTCCGTTGAGACGACACAACTGTGGTTTGGCAAGAAATCAAAGTTGTCGTTTCTTAAAAGTTTGGGGCTGTGATGCTTATGTGAAAAAGCTTCAACCTGATAAGCTCGAATCCAAATCGGAGAAATGTGTCTTCATAGGATACCCAAAGGAGACTATTGGAAACACCTTCTATCACAAATCCGAAGGCAAGACATTCGTTGCTGAGAATGGATCCTTTCCAGAGAAGGAGTTTCTCTCGAAAGAAGTGAGTGGGAGGAAAGTAGAAAACTTGATAAGGTAATTGTACCTTCTCCCTTATTGGAAAGTAGTTCATTACAGAAATCTGTTCTTCTGACTACTACACCAATTAGTGAGGAAGCTAATGATGATGATCATGGAACTTCAGATCAAGTTACTACTGAATCTTGTAGGTAAACCAGAGTGAGATCCTGTAACGCCCTCGATGCGGCTATAGCTCCCACGTGTCGAGGCACGACTTAGAGACATAACCGCATTGAAAGCAATGTCGCAAGTCAGGCAATCATTACAACAACCCATGTAATATATAATAAAAGGGGGAAGAACATAGTTGGCTTACACTCGCCATGTCACATCAAAGTACATAAATAACATCCATCAGACAAACACTCAAGGCCCGACTACGGCGCCAAAATGGAAAAGAACCCAACATGCGACAAGGCCCTGAATCAAACCCCAACTAGGCACCACTACTGATCATCGGGAAAGGAAACATAATAACGCTGAGAGTCCTCGTCGAACTCCCACTTGAGCTCGTACTCGTCACCTGGAGCGAAATCATCTGGACCTGCATCTAGAATTATAGTATCTGTGAGCCACAGGGACTCAGCAATCTCGCACCCTCGCGATCAAAACTATTTAAGCTTATAGGAATGGATGAGGCAAATATATGTGGAGCTACAGCAAGCAACTAGCATATATGGTGGCTAACTTATTCGCAAAGGAGAGCGAGAAGAGGAGGCAAAGCGCGAGCGAGAATCTAGAGGAACAACCTGCGCAAGCATAACTCCAACACCGTGTCCACTTCCCGGACTCCGCCGAGAAGAGGCCATCACGGCAACACACACGGTTGATTCATTTTAATTAATTAAGGTTCAAGTTATCTACAACCGGACATTAACAAATTCCCATCTGCCCATAACCGCGGGCACGGCTTTCGAAAGTTCAATCCCTGCAGGGGGGTCCCAACTTAGCCCATGACAAGCTCTCACGGTCAATGAAGGAATAGACCTCCTCCCAAGACGTTCCGATCAGACTCGGTATCTCGGTAACTCAAGACACTTCGACAGGTTAAAACAAGACCAGCAACACCGCCCGAATGTGCCGACAAATCCCGATAGGAGCTGCACATATCTCTTTCTCAGGGCACACTCAGATTGTCTAAACTTCCGGTAGGCCAGCCCAGAGTTGCCCCTGGTAGCCACCGGCGGCTGACGGTTTGGACCAACACTCAGAGGAGCACTGGCCCGGGGGGGTTAAAATAAGATGACCCTTGAGTCTGCAGAACCCAAGGGAAAGAAAAGGCTAGGTGGCAAATGATAAAACCAAGGTTGGGCATTGCTGGAAAAGCTTTAATCGAGGCGAAAGATCAAGGGGTTCCCATTATAACCCAACCGCGTAAGGAACAGAAAATCCGGGAACATAACACCGATATGACGGAAACTAGGGCGGCAAGAGTGGAACAAAACACTAGGCGAGAGGCCGAGCCTTCCACCCTTCACCAAGTGTATAGATGCATTAAGATAACTTAGCAATATAATGATATCCCCAACAAGAAAAATAAATGACGTTCCAACAAGGAACAGCCTCCAAACTTCACCTGCAACTAGCAACGCTATAAGAGGGGCTGAGCAAAGCGGTAACATAGCCAATCAACGGTTTGCTAGGACAAGGGGGGTTAGAGGTTTGACATGGCAATTGGGAGGCTGACAAGCAAATGGTAGGCATCGTAGCATTGGCATAGCAAGAGCGAGCAAACTAGCATAGCAAAGATAGTAGTGATTTCGAGGGTATGATCATCTTGCCTGCACAGTTGTCAGAGTTGACTGGATCCTCACAAGCAAACTCAACGGGCTCCTCGGTAGCGAACTCGTCTCCTGGCTCTACCCAACAAGACAAACAAGCAACAAGGATACAATCAACCACGTGCAAGACCAAGCAATATGATGAAATGATGATATGCTATCTGGAATGCGATGCGGGATGCAAAATGCAAGATATGACAGGAAATGCATGAACCTGGCCTCAACTTGGAATTACAAGGTTGCCACTAGATAGAGGGGATGAAATCGCTTGAAAACGATATAAAGATCATTGGAATCGGAGTTACGGTTTGGAAATGGCAAGCGTTTTAAGATATGACACCGGTCTGCGATTTACAGCAAGTAGGCATCTAAATGCAACGAAATGAACATGCTACAGCCACCAAACATGACAACAAAATACATGTCAGGGATGCACACAAGATGCTTAACAAAAGACTAGCACTGAGCCACGGCCAATTCATCCATTAAGAGGTTCAAACAAGCATGGCAAAAACGCAAATGCAAAACAGATTCCAGACTTAGTGAAATTAACACTAGTCTGAAATTTCAGATCACGAAGCCCTCTTCGGAGCAGCAAAACAACATGATAAATGACCTGAACATGACAAGTAAGAACATTGCATGGAGCTACTCAACAAGCTTAATAAAAGACCCAAAGTGACCTGGGGCCAAAAGGGTTCACAAAATATATTAACGGGCACACGAACATAGCTAAAACACAATCAGTTTTCAGACTTAGTGAAAACTGAGACATGCTGAAATATAACTCACGAAGGCATGTAAACGAGCTCGATGCACTCACCACGGAGCAAGTCATGGCAAGGCAAGCATACATACATTAAGAAGGCACAAAATACAAGCTAGACATGGCAAGAACAATGGCATAGCGTACACGGATTAACTACAACAACACCGGCAAAATCGCAAACGAGTTGATGATCTGCCCAGATTCACCACGAAGCAAAAGTAGAGCTCGATTGACTCAAGCTATGTTGCTCCATAATTGCAAACAAAGACATGGATGGATAGAGCATAACATGAATAACAAAAGTCCCTTACTGATAATCCTCAAAAGAGGCATGGATCACTAGGAAACAAGCTGAACATATGGCATCATGAACTAAAATATCCCAGACTTAGTGAAAACAACTAAGTCCCTGAAAACAGATTTACCGGGTGCCTCACTTTGCAAGCTTGCACAAGTCACCACACACATCCTAAAAATGCATGGGTTGCACCTCTGTAAAGAAGAAAAAATGCTTAACAAAACATATGAAGGACTCACAGGCATAGCATGCACACAATAATCATGGCAAAAATGACAAAAGTCTAAGATGAACTAGCAGATCTGACAATTAACTCACGAAGCCTCCTTCTAACAGCATTTAGGGCATCAAGATGAGCTCAAATGAAAATGATGCAATGGAATGAAATGATGTACTCGTCGAGACGAACATTTTGATATATCATATGCCCAAATCGGAGCTACGGATGCAAAGTTACGGGCAGTCAAAGTATGCATAAAAAACTAGGGTTAGGCGGGAAAGTCAACCGAGATGATTTTGGATCTGAGATCCAGATCGGGGCTGCACGGAAAACGAGGAACGCCGGGGGAGCACTGTTCACCGGAGCTTCACCGGAAATGGCGGGGACGGCGGCCGGAGATGGCGGATCCGAGCCCGGGGCGGCGGCGAGCTCGGACGGGGCGGCGCCGGCGAGGTGGTGGCCTGGCGAGGCGGCGGTCGGCGGCCGGCGTCGGGGCGTGGGCTCCGGCGTGGAGCCGCGGCGGCGCGGGCAGCAGAGGACGGCGGCGCGGGCGGTAGGGGACGGCGGCGGAGATGGGCTCGCGGGGGCCCCTCCTGGGCCTCCCGGGCCGGGACGGCGGCGGCGGCGGCGTTGCCCACGTGGCAAGGCGGGACTGGCGGCGGAGGAATGTCCGGCCGGGTCAGACGTGTCCGGCTCGGCGCGGAGATGTTTTTTTTTAGACTAGGGTTTGGACGGGGAAGAAGATCCGAATGGAGGGGGTATAAATAGGCATAAGTAGAGTTAGGAGAGTCCAAATGAGGTGCGGTTTTCGGCCACGCGATCGTGGTCGAACGCTCTAGGACATGGAGCAGAGTTTGGTGGGTTTTGGGCCAAAATGGAGGGGTGTTGGGATGCAATACACACGAGGCCTTTTCGGTCCCTCGGTTAACGGTTGGAGTATCAAACGAAGTCCAAATGGTACGAAACTTGACAGGCGGTCTACCGGTAGTAAACCAAGGCCGCATGACAAGTCTCGGTCCAATCCGGAAATGTTTAATCCCCACACACGAAAGAAAGCTAGAAATGGCCACCGGAGGATAACGAAGCGCCGGAATGCAAAACGGACAACGGGGAAAAAGCTCGAATGCATGAGATGAACACGTATGCAAATGCAATGCACATGATAACATGATATAAGATGCATGCAAAAGAAAAAAACACACGGAGACAAAGACCCGAACCCGAGAAATAAATATAACTTAACGCCGGAAACGGCAAGAGTTGGAGTACATATTGGGAAAGTTACATCCGGGGTGTTACAGATCCGCACCAGAGTGGTACGGTAATCCTGTTCTGGAAGTCATGTTACTAGATTATGACGAACTTGCGAACTATGAGGAAGCGATGATGAGCCCAGATTCCGCGAAATGGTTTGAGGCCATGAAATCTGAGATATGATCCATATATGAGAACAAAGTTTGGACTTTGGTTGACTTGCCCGTTGATCGGCAAGCAATTGAAAATAAATGGATCTTCAAGAGGAAGACGGACGCTGATAGTAGTGTTACTATCTATAAAGCTAGAATTGTCGCAAAAGGTTTTCGACAAGTTCAAGGTGTTGACTACGATGAGAGATTCTCACTCGTATCTATGCTTGAGTCTGTCCGAATCATGTTAGTAATTGCCACATTTTATGAAATCTGGCAAATGGATAAACAAAACTTCATTCCTTAATGGATTTATTAAAGAAGAGTTGTATATGATGCAACCAGAAGGTTTTGTCAATCCTAAAAGTGCTAACAAAATATGCAAGCTCCAGCGATCCATCTATGGACTGGTGCAAGCATCTCGGAGATGGAATATACGCTTTGATAAGTTGATCAAAGCATATAGTTTTATACAGACTTGCGATGAAGACTGTATTTACAAGAAAGTGAGTGGGATCACTACAGCATTTCTGATAAATATATGTGAATGACATATTGTTGATCGGAGATAATGTAGAATTATTCTGCAAAGCATAAAGGAATGTTTGAAAGGAGTTTTTCAAAGAAAGACCTCGGTGAAGCTGCTTACATATTGAGCATCAAGATCTATAGAGATAGATCAAGACGCTTGATAAATTGTTTCAATGAGTACATACCTTGACAAGATTTTGAAGTAGTTCAAAATGGAGCAGTCAAAGAAGAAGTTCTTGCCTGTGTTACAAGGTGTGAAGTTGAGTAAGACTCAAAACCCGACCACGGCAGAAGATAAAGAGAGAATGAAAGTCATTCCCTATGCCTTAGCCATAGGTTCTATAAAGTATGCCATACTGTGTACCAGACCTATTGTATACCCTGCCCTGAGTTTGGCAAGGGAGTACAATAGTGATCTAGGAGTAGATCACTGGACATTGGTCAAAAATTATCCTTAGTGGAATAAGGATATGATTCTCGATTATGGAGGTGACAAAAGGTTCATCGTAAAGGGTTACGTCGATGCAAGTTTTGACACTGATCCAGATGACTCTAAGTCTCAATCTGGATACATATTGAAAGTGGGAGCAATTAGCTAGAGTAGCTCCATGCAGAGCATTGTTGACATAGAAATTTGCAAAATACTTACGGATCTGAATGTGGTAGACCCGTTGACTAAACTTCTCTCACAAGCAAAACATGATCACACCTCAGTACTCTTTGGGTGTTAATCACATAGCGATGTGAACTAGATTACCAAATCTAGTAAATCCTTTGGGTGTTGGTCACATGACGATGTGAACTATAGGTGTTAATCACATGATGATGTGAACTATCGATGTTAATCACATGGTGATGTGATCTAGATTATTGACTCTAGTGCAAGTGGGAGACTGAAGGAAATATGCCCTAGAGGCAATAATAAAGTTATTATTTATTTCCTTATATCATGATAAATGTTTATTATTCATGCTAGAATTGTATTAATCGGAAACATAATACATGTGTGAATACATAGACAAACAGAGTGTCACTAGTATGCCTCTACTTGACTAGCTCGTTAATCAAAGATGGTTATGTTTCCTAACCATGGACAAAAGAGTTGTTATTTGATTAACAAGATCACATCATTAGTTGAATGATCTGATTGACATGACCCATTCCATTAGCTTAGCACCCGATCGTTTAGTATGTTGCTATTGCTTTCTTCATGACTTATACATGTTCCTATAACTATGAGATTATGCAACTCCCGTTTACCGGAGGAACACTTTGGGTACTACCAAACGTCACAACGTAACTGGGTGATTATAAAGGAGTACTACAGGTGTCTCCAAAGGTACATGTTGGGTTGGCGTATTTCGATATTAGGTTTTGTCACTCCGATTGTCGGAGAGGTATCTTTGGGCCCTCTCGGTAATGCACATCACTTAAGCCTTGCAAGCATTGCAACTAAATGAGTTAGTTGCGGGATGATGTATTACGGAACGAGTAAAGAGACTTGCCGGTAACGAGATTGAACTAGGTATTGGATACCGACGATCGAATCTCGGGCAAGTAACATACCGATGACAAAGGGAACAACGTATGTTGTTATGCGGTCTGACCGATAAAGATCTTCGTAGAATATGTAGGAGCCAATATGGGCATCCAGGTCCCGCTATTGGTTATTGACCGGAGACGTGTCTCGGTCATGTCTACATTGTTCTCGAACCCGTAGGGTCCGCACGCTTAAGGTTACGATGACAGTTATATTATGAGTTTACATGTTTTGATGTACCGAAGGAGTTCGGAGTCCCGGATGAGATCGGGGACATGACGAGGAGTCTCGAAATGGTCAAGATGTAAAGATTCATATATTGGATGATATGGTTAGGCCAAGGGGTCAAGCCCATGAGGCTTTAGGTCGGTGCAAAAGGAGTTTTGCGGAGGCCAGGGGGCCAAACGCCGGAGACCCTGGCGTCTGGCCCTGGGCCAGACGCCGAGGCCCATGGCGTCTGGGCCAGACGCCAAGGATTGTGGCGTTTGGTCCTGGAGTCCGAGTGGGACTCTTGCCTTTCGGGCAAAACCGACTTTGAGGAGGCTTTTGCTCCAAGTTTCGACCCCGGGGCTCAACATATAAATAGAGGGGCAGGGCTAGTACCAAAGAAACAACAAGTTGATCCACGTGATCTATTCCTTAGCCGTGTGCGGTGCCCCCAGCCACCATAATCCTCGATAATACTGTAGCGGAGTTTAGGCGAAGCCCTGCTGCTGTAGTACATCAAGATCGTCACCACGCCCTCGTGCTGACGGAACTCTTCCCCGACACTTTGCTGGATCGGAGTCCGGGGATCGTCATCGAGCTGAACGTGTGCTCGAACTCGGAGGTGCCGTAGTTTCGGTGCTTGATCGGTCGGATCGGGAAGACGTACGACTACTTCCTCTACGTTGCGTCAACGCTTCCGCAGTCGGTCTGCGTGGGTACGTAGACAACACTCTCCCCTCTCGTTGCTATGCATCAACATGATCTTGCGTGTGCATAGGAAATTTTTTGAAATTACTACGAAACCCAACAATCCGAACACGGGGCGCAATTCTTGGTCGAACCAAGGTGACCAGTCGAGCTGGTGACGAAGATGCCGAAGTCGCAGTTGATTTGCAGGCGAGCCATCGATCCTTTTGTCGATCACACAGCGGAATTCTCAATGAAAGCACCAATGTCGGTGTCAAAACCGGCGGATCTCGGATAGGGGGTCCCGAACTGTGCGTCTAGGCCGGATGGTAACAGGAGGCAGGGAACACGATGTTTTACCCAGGTTCGGGCCCTCTTGATGGAGGTAAAACCATACGTCCTGCTTGATTAATATTGATGATATGGGTAGTACAAGAGTAGATCTACCACGAGATCAAGGAGGCTAAACCCTAGAAGCTAGCCTATGGTATGATTGTTGTGTATGGAGATGATTTATCGACTAGCCTGGCCTCGGTTTATATAATGCACCAGAGGCCTAGGATAACAAGAGTCCTAGCCGAATACGCCGGTGGGGTGGAGTCCTTGCCTTGATTGCCAAGTCTTGTGGAATCTTCCTTGTATGCGGCAGCTGTCCGAACTGGCCCATGAGTATACGGCCACGGGGGTCCTCGGCCCAATCTATCAGATCGGGAGATGACGTGTTGAGTACCCCCTAGTCCAGGACACCGTCACTAGCATATGCAGATATGACCTCGGAACACTGAGATCGAAAGGTCGAGCGTGAATCATATAGTAGATATGATCAACATAGTGATGTTCACCATTGAAAACTACTCCATTTCACGTGATGATCGGTTATGGTTTAGTTGATTTGGATCACGTGATCACTTAGAAGATTAGAGGAATGTCTTTCTAAGTGGGAGTTCTTAAGTAATATGATTAATTGAACCTTAATTTATCATGAACTTAGTCCTGATAGTATTTGCATATCTATGTTGTAGATCAATAGCTCGCGTTATTGCTTCCCTATGTTTTATATGTGTTCCTAGAGAAAACTAAGTTGAAAGATGATAGTAGCAATGATGCGGACTGGGTCCGTGATCTGAGATTTATCCTCATTGCTGCACAGAAGAATTATGTCTTTAATTCACCGCTAGGTGACTGACCTATTGCAGGAGCAGATGCAGACGTTATGAACGTTTGGCTAGCTCAATATGATGACTACTTGATAGTTTAGTGCATCATGCTTAACATCTTAGAATCGGGATTTCAAAGACGTTTTGAACGTCATGGACCATATGAGATGTTCCAGGAGTTGAAGTTAATATTTCAAGTAAATACCCGAGTTGAGAGATATGAAGTCTCCAACAAGTTCTATAGCTAAAAGATGGAGGAGAATAGCTCAAGCAGTGAGCATGTGCTCAATTTTTCTGGGTACTACAATCGCTTGAATCAAGTGGGAGTTAATATTCCAAATAAAATAGTGATTGACAGAATTCTCTAGTCACCATCACCAAGTTAGTAGAACTTCGTGATGAACTATAATATGCAAGGGATAACGGAAACGATTCCCAAGCTCTCCGTGATGTTGAAATCAACAAAGGTAGAAATCAAGAAAAGCATCAAGTGTTGATGGTAAACAAAATCACTAGTTTCAAGTAAAGGGACAAAGGGAAGAAAGCGGAACCTCAAGAAGAACAGCAAGCAAGTTGCTGCCCAAGTGAAAAAACCCAAGTCTGGACCTAAGCCTGAAACTGAGTGCTTCTACTGCAAAGGGACTGGTCACTGGAAGCGGAACTACCCCAAGTAGTTGGCGGATAAGAAGGATGGCAAAGTGAACAAAGGTATATTTGATATACAGATTATTGATGTGTATATTACTAGTGTTCGTAGCAACCCCTCGGTATTTGATATTGGTTCAGTTGCTAAGAGTAGTAACTCGAAACGGGAGTTGCAGAATGAACAAAGACTAGTTAAGGGTGAAGTGACGATGTGTGTTGGAAGTAGTTCCAAGATTGATATGATCATCATCGCACACTCCCTATACTTTCGGGATTAGTGTTGAACCTAAATAAGTGTTATTTGGTGTTTGTGTTGAGCATGAATATGATTTGATCATGTTTATTGCAATACGGTTATTCATGTAAGTTAGAGAATAATTGTTGTTCTGTTTACATGAAAAAACCCTTCTATGATCATACACCCAATGAAAATGGTTTGTTGGATCTCGATCGTGGTGATACACATTTTATAATATTGAAGCCAAAAGATGCAAAGTTAATAATGATAGTGCAACTTATTTGTGGCACTGCCGGTTAGGTTATATTGGTGTAAAGCGCATGAAGAAAATCCATGCTGATGGGCTTTTGGAATCACTTGATTATGAATTAGTTGGTGCTTGTGAACCATGCCTCATGGGCAAGATGACTAAGACTCCGTTCTCCGGAACAATGGACCGAGCAACAGATTTGTTGGAAATCATGCATACTGATGTATGTGGTCCGATGAATATTGAAGCTCGCGGCAGGTATCATTATTTTCTGATCTTCACATATGATTTGAGCAGATATGAGTATATCTACTTGATGAAACACAAGTCTGAAACATTTGAAAAGTTTAAAGAATTTCAGAGTGAAGTGGAGAATCATCGTAACAAAATAAAAGTTTCTACGATATGATCGCAGAAATAAAATATTTGAGTTACGAGTTTGGCCTTCAGTTAAAACAATGTGAAATAGTTTCACTACTCACGCCACCTGGAACACCACAGTGTAATGGTGTGTCCTAACATCGTAACCGTGCTTTATTAGATATGGTGCGATCTATGACGTCTCTTACTGATTTACCGCTATCGTTTTGGAGTTATGCATTAGAGACAGCTACATTCACGTTAAATAGGGCACCATCTAAATCCGTTGAGACGACACCGTATGAACTATGGTTTGGCAACAAACCTAAGCTGTCGTTTCTTAAAGTTTGAGGTTGCAATGCTTATGTGAAATAGTTTCAACCTGATAAGCTCAAACCCAAATCAGAGAAGTGCGTCTTCATAGGATACACAAAAGAAATTGTTGGGTACACCTTCTAAAACAGATCCGAAGGCAAGATATTCATTGCTGAGAATGGATCCTTTCTAGAGAAGGAGTTTCTCTCGAAAGAAGTGAGTAGGAGGAAAGTAGAACTTGATGAGGTAACTGTACCTGCTCCCTTATTGAAAAGTAGTTCATCACAGAAATCTGTTCCTGTGACTACTACACCAATTAATGAGGAAGCTAATGATGATGATCATGTAACTTCAGATCAAGTTACTACCGAACCTCATAGGTAAACCAGAGTGAGGTCCGCACTAGAGTGGTACGGTAATCCTGCTCTGGAGGTCATGTTACTTGACCATGACGAGCCTACGAACTATGAGGAAGCGATGATGAGCCCAGATTCCGCGAAATGGCTTGAGGCCATAAAATCTGAGATGAGATCCATGTATGAGAACAAAGTATGGACTTTGATTGACTTGCCCAATGATCGGCAAGCCATTGAGATTTAATGGATCTTCAAGAGGAAGACGAACGCTGATAGTAGTGTTACTATCTACAAAGCTAGAATTGTCGCAAAAAGTTTTTCGACAAGTTCAAGGTGTTGACTATGATGAGAGTTTCTCACTCGTATCTATGCTTAAGTCTGTCCGAATCATGTTAGAAATTGCCGCATTTTATGAAATCTGGTAAATGGATAAACAAAACTGCATCCCTTAATGGATTTATTAAAGAAGAGTTGTATATGATGCAACCAGAAGGTTTTGTCAATCCTAAAGGTGCTAACAAAATATGCAAGCTCCAGCGATCCATCTATGGACTGGTGCAAGCATCTCGGAGTTGGAATATCCGTTTTGATAAGTTGATCAAAGCATATAGTTTTATACAGACTTGCGGTGAAGTCTGTATTTACAAGAAAGTGAGTGGGATCACTACAGCATTTCTGATAAATATATGTGAATGACATATTGTTGATCGGAGATAATGTAGAATTATTCTGCAAAGCATAAAGGAATGTTTGAAAGGAGTTTTTCAAAGAAAGACCTCGGTGAAGCTGCTTACATATTGAGCATCAAGATCTATAGAGATAGATCAAGACGCTTGATAAATTGTTTCAATGAGTACATACCTTGACAAGATTTTGAAGTAGTTCAAAATGGAGCAGTCAAAGAAGAAGTTCTTGCCTGTGTTACAAGGTGTGAAGTTGAGTAAGACTCAAAACCCGACCACGGCAGAAGATAAAGAGAGAATGAAAGTCATTCCCTATGCCTTAGCCATAGGTTCTATAAAGTATGCCATACTGTGTACCAGACCTATTGTATACCCTGCCCTGAGTTTGGCAAGGGAGTACAATAGTGATCTAGGAGTAGATCACTGGACATTGGTCAAAAATTATCCTTAGTGGAATAAGGATATGATTCTCGATTATGGAGGTGACAAAAGGTTCATCGTAAAGGGTTACGTCGATGCAAGTTTTGACACTGATCCAGATGACTCTAAGTCTCAATCTGGATACATATTGAAAGTGGGAGCAATTAGCTAGAGTAGCTCCATGCAGAGCATTGTTGACATAGAAATTTGCAAAATACTTACGGATCTGAATGTGGTAGACCCGTTGACTAAACTTCTCTCACAAGCAAAACATGATCACACCTCAGTACTCTTTGGGTGTTAATCACATAGCGATGTGAACTAGATTATTGACTCTAGTAAACCTTTTGGGTGTTGGTCACATGTCGATGTGAACTATGGGTGTTAATCACATGGTGATGTGAACTATTGATGTTAAATCACATGGCGATGTGAACTAGATTATTGACTCTAGTGCAAGTGGGAGACTGAAGGAAATATGCCCTAGAGGCAATAATAAAGTTATTATTTATTTCCTTATATCATGATAAATGTTTATTATTCATGCTAGAATTGTATTAACCGGAAACATAATACATGTGTGAATACATAGACAAACAGAGTGTCACTAGTATGCCTCTACTTGACTAGCTCGTTGATCAAAGATGGCTATGTTTCCTAACCATAGACATGAGTTGTCATTTGATTAACAGGATCACATTATTAGGAGAATGATGTGATTGACATGACCCATTCCATTAGCTTAGCACCCGATCGTTTAGTATGTTGCTATTGCTTTCTTCATGACTTATACATGTTCCTATGACTATGAGATTATGCAACTCCCGTTTACCGGAGGAACACTTTGTGTGCTACCAAACGTCACAACATAAATGGGTGATTATAAAGGTGCTCTACAGGTGTCTCCAAAGGTACATGTTGGGTTGGCGTATTTCGAGATTAGGATTTGTCACTCCGATTGTCGGAGAGGTATCTCTGGGCCCTCTCAGTAATGCACATCACTCAAAGCCTTGCAAGTAATACAACTAATAAGTTAGTTGCAAGATGATGTATTATAGAACGAGTAAAGAGACTTGGCGGTAACGAGATTGAACTAGGTATTAAGATACCGATGATCGAATCTCGGGCAAGTAACATACCGATGACAAAGGGAACAACGTATGTTGTTATGTGGTCTGACTGATAAAGATCTTCGTAGAATATGTGGGAGCCAATATGAGCATCCAGGTTCCTCTATTGGTTATTGACCGGAGAAGTGTCTCGGTCATGTCTACATTGTTCTTGAACCCGTAGGGTCTGCACGCTTAACGTTACGATGATAGTTTTATTATGAGTTTATATATTTTGATGTACCGAAGGTTGTTAGGAGTCCCGGATATGATCACGGACTTGACGAGGAGTCTCGAAATGGTCGAGACATAAAGATCGATATATTGGACGACTATATTTGGACACCGGAAAGGTTCCGGGTGAGATTGGGACAATACCGGATCACCGGGAGGTTACCGGAACCCCCCGGGAGGTATATGGGCCTTAGTGGAAAGGAGGGGAAAGGAGCAAGGGAGGTGGCGCCCCCCCCCCAAGCCCAATCCGAATTGGGAGGGGGGTCGGCCCCCCCTTTCCGTCCTCCCTCCTTCCTCTTCCTTCCCTCTCCTACTCCTAATAGGAAAAAGGGGAGTCCTACTCCCTGTGGGAGTTGGACTCCCCCTTAGGGCGCGCCACCCTCCTTGGCCAGCCCCCTCCTCCACTCCTTTATATACGGGGGCAGGGGGCACCCCATAGACACAACAGTTGATCATTGATCTCTTAGTCGTGTGCGGTGCCCCCCTCCACCATAGTCCTCGATAATATTGTAGCGGTGCTTAGGCGAAGCCCTGCGACGGTAAAACATCAAGATCATCACCACGCCGTCGTGCTGACGGAACTCATCCCCGACACTTTGCTGGATCGGAGTCCGGGGATCGTCATCGAGCTGAACGTGTGCTAGAACTCGGAGGTGTCGTAGTTTCGATGCTTGATCGGTCGGGCCGTGAAGACGTACGACTACATCAACCGCGTTATGCTAACGCTTCCGCTTCCGGTCTACGAGGGTACGTAGACAACACTCTCCCCTCTCGTTGTTATGCATCACCATGATCTTGCGTGTGCGTAGGAATTTTTTTTGAAATTACTACGTTCCCCAACATAATACACCAACAGGAGCCCCGGGGCCTTGGTCACACGTGCCGCCAGGCATCGTTGGGCGAGGCCAAAACAATGCATAGACAAAACAACGTTGATCTTATTGGGATGACGCCAATGTTTTGGAATCTTCTTTGCTTCTTCATTAATCCGAACTTGTGCCAGCCCCCGCCTTTCCTCCGGCATCCTTGTCGTCCAGGCGGTGCCCATTGTCTTGTCTACGTCAGAAACCAGGAGCGTGTACGTATGTGGGCTGCCACCAGGTTTAGCCTAGTCAGGCCCACGATCACGCGTGGCTTGGGGTAACTTCCATCTTTGTTGTCACTCCCCCTCCTCCCCTTTTACCGCAGCCTCCCACGACACGGATTAGGCGCACGACGTGGGATTGGCGCAAAGCGGTGGTCGTAGATGTAAATGCCTTGAACGGAGGAGCCAGGACGCCGAACTGGCGAGAGTGGGCGGCTGGTGGAGTAATGCGCTCACCAGGAATGCAGGGCGTGGGATTGGCGAAGCAGGACGGTTACCCTAGGATAATGGAGAGCCAGCCCCCGAGCCTCTCCCTATATAGGGGGGAACTGCGGGAAGCGATGCTCATCGGCCCTTCCCCTTCTCCATTCTTTCTACAACTGCCACCACCATGGCGAGAGGAAAAGGCCGGGCTCGTGCTTCCGCCGTCGCAGCGAGAGCTTCTCCTCGGTATCACGCTCCTGCCTCGGTTGCGGCCGTGGAGGCCGGCTCTAATGCACAGGGCGGGGCCATAGGACGAGGTCGTGGTCGACGCAGCGCTCGTGGCCAGGGAGGCTGAAGCGAGGCGCCCGTCGTTCCGCCTCCAGCTGCTCCACCGCCGGTGGAAGACCACACAGAGAACACAGCGCTTGAATTTGTTGTGGGGCTGCAAGACCCACCGCGAAGACGGTTGCGTCTTCCTCGTCCTTTCGCCAGGATTATGGAGGTCGACCAGTCGCTCGGCCTGTGGCTACGCGTGAACGGTTGCCCCAATGGCGCCGTGTGGGTGAACATCGAGTACCCCGTGAACGGGTCATGTTCGTTACGCGCGGGTGGAAATCCTTCGCTCATGCCCGCTATCTGGCGGAGGGGCACCTCCTCCACTTCAAGTTGGTGGAGTCCGATACGCTCTCCGTGAAGTTCTTCGGGGCTTCCGGCGTTCGCATGGAGTGCTGCCGGGAGAGCTCGAGCAACAGCGAAGGCTCCTCCTTGAGCGATAGCGACAAGGAGGACCCAGATGGTGAAGACGACGACAGTGAGTCCCCGAGCGTCAAATCCGAAGACGATGACTCGGACTCCAGCTGAACGCCGGCAGCACCATCTTCTTCAGCTGGACACCGGCAGGATGTCCTGCCGGGAGCGCTTGGCCTAGGCGCCTCTTTTTTCCTCCTTCCACTTGATGTAAACCCTGGGAGGAAAGGGCCAAGAAAGACACCATCGAGCACTTTTCCTTTTTCAGTAAATGTGTGACATTCAATGTGCTCAAATAAATGTGTATTATTCTCCTTACTTGTCTCTGTTTTTGCACGATTTTTAATTCAGCACCCTACGCTATTTGGACGTTTGTCGGGGTGCACACTTGCCGCGAGCGCTTCGAAGAGCTGGTCTTTAGCAGCCTGCTGGAAGTGTGACCACTGCAGCTGCACAGACTCCGCCGAACGAACTCCAGGGAGAGCTAGAGTGCAAAACGAAACATGACAAGGTTCCCTCGCGTATAGGTTTTCGTACAAATATAGGATCGCGCAAGGGGAATCTTCAAGATGTAAACAATGAAATTTTAGTTGAAAATGTTTTTAACTTATCTTATTTTGTTGTACTTCTCATCGTATGAAATGAACGCCAAACGTGCCAAACGCCATCCGAAATGGTGGTTACCCTATCGTCCTCCCCGAGAAACATGCACGTGAGGAATCCTTCTGTCTTTGTAGAAAAAGGAAGAAGAAGGACAGACAATGCGGATATATTGGCGGCATGTTAGTCATTTCATTCAAACAATGCGTAACCACATCATATTATGTATTAGTACGCAAGTAAATATAGATAAAAGTTTGTGGAATACTTAGCTTTATTCACATACACACAAGATCCTCTTCGCCTGGTTTCGTATAAAGGGTTACGAGTCTTTGAGACCAGGCTTGTACAAAAGGGGTTGCCGGGACGAGGCTTGGCAACAGTGCCTTATGGGTAGAACTTGCAAAGATGCTTGATATTCCACGAGTTTTGCACACGGATACCATCTTCGGTCTCTAGACAGACTGCGTCAGGTCTGGTTACTCGTGCTACCCGCTAAGGGCCTTCCCACTTTGGCGTGCGTGTCAGCAGTCCTGGCGCCCGCAAAGCCTCCCGATTTGCAGGAAAAAGGATGTCTAGACCGGTCTGCAGACGAATACAAGACCGTGTTGGATGATAAGATATGTTCGAACGGCGTGATTCAGACATATTCGAGCGGTTTGAGGTCGCGTTGGAGATGCTGTAGCATTCAGTGAAAGATGAGGACTCTTTGCATCGGTTGGCTTTAAAACCTCCTATGGTTGTTGACAACAGAAGAAGCAAGAGGAACAAGTTGAATTTATGCATCTACATTTTCGCGTTATGAAAATTTAAAATATGCAAGACTGTATCTATGATTTTATATGGCTTACATTGTCGCGTTCTAAAGAGAAAATGACTCTGCATATGCCCGCATAAAAAATCCCGACTCCGTCACTGTCGGTTGCTGTTGTTTTGAGATAATCTGCGGACTATTTACCTGCCTATTTACGTTGAGATAAGTCAAGCACACCAAGATTGACTTGCATTCTGCGGCTAAAGTTACGTGGTTCTTGGCCATCGTGTTTAGTACTCTGTAAACTAATATAAGAGCGTAACGCTCTTATATTAGTTTACAGAGGGAGTAGTACACAGCTTCGTCTCGATCAGTCGTTCATCGCTGCGGCGTGCAGCGGTATCCACTTTCGTCTGCTCCAAGAATCAGAAAAAGGAGCCGCGTCAGGTTTCAATTCGGCTAAACAGCGGCAAAGAAACGGTGTGCGGCCTCCGTTCAAAGAAGAGAAAACGATATGCCGCCTCCGTCCAGCGCGTATTCGTTCCTCGATCCATTCCCTGGCTGGTGGCTGGCCCCCACAATTCCGACCTGTATATAAACACGGTGGCGGTAGCCTCATACCGTCCAACTCAACCCAATCCAACGTCCCGTCCGCCGCTGAAAGCACCCCTCCCAGTCCCAGCAGCCGCCTTGCTCCCCTTGTTTCCACTACGCTTTGGATCCATCGATCGATCGAGCCTTCTCCAGTTAGCCTTTCCCCCCACCTAAAAAGGCACCCCACGTCTCCATCCATCCATGTGCGGCGGCGCCATCATCTACGACTACATCCCGGCGCACCGCCGCCGGGTGTCCACCGCCGACTTCTGGCCCGACGCCGACCATTCCGACGCCCACAGCGCCGCCCCCGACAAAGGTAAACTCCGTGCACCCTCACCTCACAGTATTCCCTTTGGCAACGGGCGTCCGTGCGTAGGAGTAAAACTCATTGGTTTGGTTTGGTTGCAGCGCCGCGCGCGAAGCGGGGGCGGACGAACCAGTACCGCGGCATCCGGCAGCGGCCGTGGGGCAAGTGGGCGGCGGAGATCCGCGACCCCGTGAAGGGCGTCCGCGTCTGGCTCGGCACCTACCCCACCGCCGAGGCCGCCGCGCGCGCCTACGACCGCGCCGCGCGCCGCATCAGGGGCGCCAAGGCCAAGGTCAACTTCCCCAACGAGATCCTGGTCGGCGCGCCCGCGCACGAGGCCCCGTGCACGATGGCGGCCGTGCTCCCTTCCCCCAAGAAAGAGGAGGAGCCCGCGGCGTGCTCCTGCGAGGAGGTGAAGGCGCTCTCCGAGGAGCTGATGGCGTACGAGAGCTACATGAGCTTCCTCGGGGTCCCCTACATGGAGGGCGGGGCCGCGGCCGCGGCCGCCCCTGCCGCCGTCGGTGTCGCCGCCGAGGATGCACCGGCCGAGCTATGGAGCTTCGAGGACAGCTACTACCCGGGGCCTCTGGGGCTCTGATTGTGTCGTGCTCGTAGTCTCCTGCCAGTCGCAGAAAACAGAGTCGATTCGCTCTTTCCCTTGTGTTTTGTTGAATTCATTTTTTTCTCTCTTTGTTACTGTGGTGAATGCCTCAATGTAATCTCACAAATTTTCCATGTAAATTTTATCAACGGAAAGCGCTCTTCCCCGACGCACGGGCGGTGCTGCTGCAACGCTGCATCCTTCTGTTGGACACGCGGCGTGGGGAACTACTTCGGATCGTCTAGAGATGAACAGGTTGGCCAAGTGAGAGTGTGAGACTGCTGTGTGCCTCTCCAACCTGTGGGCTGACGTTACCAGTGGCAGCCCTATTGGTTTCTTTATATATGAAAATCGGAGAGGAAAAGCCTCTCTTTTGCTCAAAACAAAATAGTGTCAGCCCCTTTGTTTCCCACGGGCGGAACCCTGGGACTGGTGGCCAGCCCACTATGCTAACTTTAGCTTCATCAAAAGTATTTGAAAAATGTTATAATCAGGCATTTGGAAAATGTTAAATTTGTATAAAAATGTTGACCATGTATTAAAAAATGTAAAAAAATTGAATTTTTTTAGTAAAGCATTTTGAAAATGTGTAAAAAATGTTGACTAGGTATTCAACTTGCATTTGAAATATGCTAACCAATGATTTTTAAAAATGTGTTTAGGATAAAATGTTGACCATTTATTAATTAAATATTAATTTTTATTGGGAAAATCTTAAACATGTATTTAAAAATGTTATTGACATATATGAAAAAGTAAATCAAAATCAAGATAAACTAAGAAAAAAGAAGGAAAAACTATAAAACAATGAAAGGCAAAAGGACAAACAATATGAGAAACGAAAAGAAAAAAATGCAAAAGGAACTGGAAAAGAAAACAAAAAGCAAAAGAAAATGATAAAAGAGGAAACAGAAGAAAAGAGAAGAAAAATAAAGAAAAGAAACACAGTGAAAACAAAAGAATAAACCAAAAAAAACAGTGAGAAAAGAAAGAAAATATAAAAAATCAGGAAAAAACAGCAAAGCCGCCTATTTTAACCTCGACTAGGTCCTGCCCTTGACTTTACACGAAGCTGGAGTTAGCTTTAGTAGCTAGCAAAGCTGCCTTCTCTTCTTGCTTTCTTCTAAACGTGCGCTAACAGGTCGGGCCAATAGCTACAGCGTGGGGGCATTTTCTTCAGCGAGACAAAAATAGCTCTCGCTTAAAGCGAGATATAGTCTCTGCGGTTCCACATCGCAGTTATTCTCTTCTTCGCATTTCCTTTGTCGATTTTCAATTTTTCTTTCTTTCATATTTTTTGTTTTTTCGGTTCTCGGTCTTCTTTCCTTTTCTTTTGTTGTTTTCCTTATTTTCCAAATGCATGCAGTCTTTCTTCCAATACACGTTGAACATTTTCCATATACAGTTTAACTCTTTATTTTAAAGCGGTCAACATTTTTTTAAACACATTGAACATTTTTCTAAAGGAATGTGCAAAACAATTGTTAAATGTTAGAACATTATCACAATTCGGCTTGAGTGGTGACCTATCTCAACTATGAGCATTTTTTCAAATGTCACAAACATTTTTCTAAATGATACAAAACATTTTTGAATAACTCTAACATCTTTACACTGCATAAATATTTTTTAAAATGTCAGGAATAATTTATTGAAATGCGTGAATATTTCTAAAATGTCAAAGATATTTTTCTGTATGTATGATTTGTTTTTGAAAACTATGCGAAGATTTTCTTACATTGTATAAACGTTTTCTGAAATTTCACTAACTTTTTTCTTAATGTATGAAATGATTTTTTTTAAAACTTCGAGAAGTTTATTTTACATTAAATATAGTTTCTAAATGTCACGAACATTTTTTTGAACATATGAAATGATTTTTCTTTTAAATTACGCAAAGAGTTTTTGACATTATATAAACCTGTTTCTAAACTGTCACGAAATTTTTTTGAAAAATGTGAGCAGATTTTTAAAATGTCTGAACATATGGTTTAAAGCTACGCAAATAATCCTAAATTGATTACGAAATTTAAAAAATCCCCAAACATATTTTTAAAGGTAAAAAGCATTTTTCTACAATTTTGTAAACTCTTTTTAAAAATTACGTGAACATTTGTGAAAAATTAGACGAATATTTTTTTTGAAACATGTGGCATTTTTAAAAATTCATAATTATTTTTTTACTAGTACAAATATATTTATAAATTTGGACAAATAATTTTCTTGCACTATGTCAGCATTTTCCTAAATGCGCGAAGAATCTTTTGAAAGTTTATGTCTTTTTAACATACATACTTAAAACATTTCAATATATAAACAAGAACTGAAAAACACACAAAAACAATTTTTTGGGGGGGAAACACGCTTACTTTACTGCTCTAGTAAAAGGTTTACGGGAATTACCTTAGGGTCATGTAGATTCAAAAACCACACATGACGACCCAAGGTAGATAGAGTATGTTTCGCTAAGCTATCAACCTCAACATTAGAACGGTGTTCTTCGTGAACAAAAGAGCAAGAAACAACGGATAAAGCTCGTTGGTCGATCTTGTGGAGGATGGTTGCATTTGATCGTAAAGATTCCTTCATCAAGTCACTCACCACACCTTTGCAATCAATTGCTATTTTTACCTTAAACAAGTGTAGATCTACAACCGAGGAAAGGCCTTCGCGACATGCCATGGTCTTCGGAATCTTAGGATCATTCACTCGCTCAATCATCACTATGGAAGAACTCAAATAAACTCTTGACGAGTTAAGTGCCACTGCATTAAAAGAGCTGCGGGTACCATATCTGGCTACAACCACATCTACGTTAATTTCGTCCGTGCCTTCCTCGTGAGGGCTCAGGAGGGATCCATCTTGGAGCATTTGTGACAATTACCGTTGAGCCTGACTCAACGGCTTCTTATCAAATTCGGCTCTTGAGCGAACCTCTTAATGAATAGATGTGTCGGGCTCTGCAGCACTCCCTCATAAATAAGTTCTCGTATTGCACACCAAATAGCCCAAAGTGAAACTACCAAGGTTGATATTTGAGCATGTGATAATGATTCGAACATTGCAAAAAGCAATTTCCTGGCAATGGGTTTTGCCGCCCCTTGAATATGGTGAATCGGGTCATCTTCAGCTAGCGACCAAATACACTGCGCATGTGTGCACTGAATTTGCGAGTCTAGCTAGGAGTCACCAGCTCCGCAGATGTTGCATGCGCTGTTGGGTAACGCAGTAATTTCAAAAAAATTCCTACACGCACGCAAGATCTATCTAGGTGATGCATAGCAACGAGAGGGGAAAGGTGTTGTCCACGTACCCCCGTAGATCGTAAGCGGAAGCGTTATGATAACGCGGTTGATGTAGTAGAACGTCTTCACGATCCAAGCGATCTTAGCACCGAAGGTACGGCACCTCCGCGATCTGCACACGTTCATCTCGGTGACGTCCCACGAACTCTAGATCCAGCTAAGTGTCGAGGAAGAGTTTCGTCAGCACGACGGCGTGATGACGGTGATGATGAAGCTACTGGAACAGGGCTTCGCCTAAGCACCGCTATAATATGGCCGAGGTGAATTATGGTGGAGGGGGCACCGCACACGGTTAAGAAAATGATCTAATTGTGTCTATGGGGTGCCACCCTCCCCCGTATAGACTAGAGGAGGGGGGAGGGCCGGCCCTCTATGGTGCGTCCTAGGGGAGTCCTACTCCCACCGGGAGTAGGATTTCCCCCTTTCAAGTAGTACGAGTAGCAGAGAAGGAAGGGGAGGAGAGAGGGAAGGAAAGGGGGGCACCCAATTCGGATTGGGCTAGGGGGGCGCGCCTCCCACCTTTTCCCTTCCTCTCCTCTATTCCACTAAGGCCCAATAAGGCCCATACACTCCCCGGGGGGTTCTGGTAACCTCTCAATACTCCGGAAAATGCCCGAACTCATCCGGAACCATTCCGATGTCCAAACATAGACTTCCAATATATCGATCTTTATGTCTCGACCATTTCGAGACTCCACGTCATGTCCATGATCATATCCGGGACTCCGAACTACCTTCGGTACATCAAAACACATAAACTCATAATACCGATCGTCACAGAACGTTAAGCGTGCGGACCCTACGAGTTCGAGAACTATGTAGACATGACCAAGACTCATCTTCGGTCAATAACCAATAGCGGAACCTGGATGCTCATATTGGTTCCTACATATTGTACAAAGATCTTTATCAGTCAAACCGCACAACAACATACGTTGTTCCCTTTGTCACCGGTATGTTACTTGTCCGAGATTCGATCGTTGGTATCTCAATACCTAGTTCAATCTCGTTACCGGCAAGTCTCTTTACTCGTTCCGTAATGCATCATCCCGAAACTAACTCATTAGTCACATTGCTTGCAAGGCTTATAGTGATGTGCATTACCGAGAGGGCCCAGAGATACCTCTCTGATACTCTAAGTGACAAATCCTAATCTCGATCTATGCCAACTCAACAAACACCATCGGAGACACCTGTAGAGCATCTTTATAGTCACCCGGTTACGTTGTGACATTTGATAGCACACTAAGTGTTCCTCCGGTATTTGGGAGTTGCATGATCTCATAGTCATAGGAACGTGTATAAGTTATGGAAAAAGCAATAGCAACAAACTAAACGATCATCGTGCTAAGCTAACGGATGGGTCAAGTCAATCACATCATTTATAATGATGTGATCCCGTTAACCAAATGACAACTCATGTCTATGGTCAGGAAACATAACCATCATTGATTCAAAGAGCTAGTCAAGTAGAGGCATACTAGTGACATTCTGTTTGTCTATCTATTCACACATGTACTAAGTTTCCGGTTAATACAATTCTAGCATGAATAATAAACATTTATCATGATATAAGGAAATATAAATAACAACTTTATTATTGCATCTAGGGCATATTTCCTTCAGTCTCCCACTTGCACTAGAGTCAATAATCTAGATTACATTGTAATGATTCTAACACCCATGGAGTCTTGGTGTTGATCATGTTTTGCTCGTGAGAGAGGCTTAGTCAACAGGTCTGCAACATTCAGATCCGTATGTATCTTGCAAATCTCTATGTCTCCCTCCTTGACTTGATCGCGGATGGAATTAAAGCGTCTCTTGATGTGCTTGGTTCTCTTGTGAAATCTGAATTCCTTTGCCAAGGCAATTGCACCAGTATTGTCACAAAAGATTTTGATTGGACCCGATGCACTAGGTATTACACCTAGATCGGATATGAACTCCTTCATCCAGACTCCTTCATTTGCTGCTTATGAAGCATCTATGTACTCCGCTTCACACGTAGATCCCGCCACGACGCTCTGCTTGGAACTGCACCAACTGACAGCTCCACCATTTAATAAAAATACGTATCCAATTTGTGACTTAGAGTCATCCGGCTCAGTTTCAAAGTTTGCATCGATGTAACCGTTTACAACGAGCTCTTTGTCACCTCCATAAACGATAAACATATCCTTAGTCCTTTTCAGGTATTTCAGGATGTTCTTGACCGCAGTCTAGTGACCCACTGCTGGATTACTTTGGTACCTCCCTGCTAAAATAATAGCAAGGCACACATCAGGTCTGGTACACAACATTGTATACATGATAGAACCTATGACTGAAGCATAGGGAATGTCTTTCATTATCTCTCTATCTTCTGAAGTGGTCGGACATTGAGTCTGACTCAACTTCACACCTTGTAACACAGGCAAGAACCCTTTCTTTGCTTGATCCATTTTGAACTTCTTCTAAACTTTATCAAGGTATGTGCTTTGTGAAAGTCCAATTAAGCGTCTTGATCTATCTCCATAGATCTTGATGCCCAATATATAAGCAGCTTCACCGAGGTCTTTCATTGAAAAATTCTTATTCAAGTATCCTTTTATGCTATTCAGAAATTCAGTATCATTTCCAATCAACAATATGTCATCTACATATAATATCAGAAATGCTACAGAGTTCCCACTCACTTTCTTGTAAATAAAGGCTTTTCCAAAAGTCTGTATAAAACCATATGCTTTGATCACACTATCAAAGCATATATTCCAACTCCGAGAGGCTTGCACCAGTCCATAAATGGATCGCTGGAGCTTGCACACTTTGTTAGCACCTTTTGGTTCGACAAAACCTTCTGGCTGCATCATATACAACTCTTCTTTAAGATATCCATTAAGGAATGCAGTTTTGACATCCATTTGCCAAATTTCATAATCATAAAATGCGGCAATTGCTAACATGATTAAGACAGACTTAAGCATCGCTAGGGTGAGAAGGTCTCATCATAGTCAACTCCTTGAACTTGTCGAAAACCTTTTGCAACAAGTCGAGCTTTGTAGACAGTAACATTACTGTCAGCGTCAGTCTTCTTCTTGAAGATCCATTTATTCTCTATGGCCTGCCGATCATCGGGCAAGTCAACCAAAGTCCACACTTTGTTCTCATACATGGATCCCATCTCAGATTTCATGGCATCAAGCCATTTTGCAGAATCTGGGCTCATCATCGCTTCCTCATAGTTCGTAGGTTCGTCATGGTCAAGTAACATCACCTCCAGAACAGGATTACCGTACCACTCTGGTGCGGATCTTACTCTGGTTGACATATGAGGTTCGGTAGTAACTTGATCAGAAGTTTCATGATCATCATCATTAGCTTCCTCACTTACTGGTGTAGGAATCACTGGAACTGATTTTAGTGATGAACTACTTTCCAATAAGGGAGAAGGTACAGTTACCTCATCAAGTTCTACTTTCCTCCCACTCACTTCTTTTGAGAGAAACTCCTTCTCTAGAAAGGATCCATTCTTAGTAACGAATATCTTGCCTTCAGATATGTGATAGAAGGTGTACCCAACAGTCTCTTTTGGGTATCCTATGAAGACACATTTCTCTGATTTGGGTTCGAGCTTATCAGGTTGAAGCTTTTTCACATAAGCATCGCAGCCCCAAACTTTAAGAAATGACAACTTGGGTTTCTTGCCAAACCACAATTCATAAGGTGTCGTCTCAACGGATTTTGATGCCCTATTTATCGTGAATGCAGCCGACTCTAAAGCATAACCCCAAAACGATAGCGGTAAATCAGTGAGAGACATCATAGATCGCACCATATCTAATAAAGTGCGGTTACGATGTTTGAACACACCATTACGTTGTGGTGTTCCAGGTGGCGTGAGTTGCGAAACTATTCCGCATTGTTTCAAATGAAGACCAAACTCATAACTTAAATATTCACCTCCACGATCAGATCATTGATACGTCTCCGTCGTATCTATAATTTTTGATTGTTCCATGCCAATATTATTCAACTTTCATATACTTTTTGGCAACTTTTTATATTATTTTTGGTACTAACATATTGATCCAGTGCCCAGTGCCAGTTCCTATTTGTTGCATGTTTTTTGTTTCGCAGAAAACCCATACCAGACGGAGTCCAAATGGAATAAAAACTGACGGAGATTTATTTTGGAATATTTATGAATTTTGGGAAGTGGAATCATCGCGAGACGGTGCCCGAGGGGGGCACGAGGTAGGGGGCGCGCCCCAGGGTGTCAGGCGCGCCCCTGACCCTCGTGGCCACCCCGTAAGGCGGTTGGAGCCCTTCTTTCGCCGCAAGAAAGCTAATTTCCGGATAGAGATCGTGTTAAAATTTCAGCCCAATCGGAGTTACGGATCTCCGGGAATATAAGAAACGGTGAAAGGGAAGAATTTGAGAACGCAGAAACAGAGAGACACAGAGAGACAGATCCAATCTTGGAGGGGCTCTCGCCCCTCCCATGCCATGGGAGACAAGGACCAGAGGGGAAACCCTTCTCCCATCTAGGGAGGAGGTCAAGGAAGAATAAGAAGAAGGGGGGCCCTCTCCCCCTTGCTTCCGGTGGCGCCGGAGCGCTGCCGGGGCCATCACCATCACCGCCATCTTCACCAACAACTTCACCGCCATCATCACCAACTCTTCCCCCCTCTATGCAGCGGTGTAACCTCTCACTTACCCGCTGTAATCTCTACTTAAACATGGTGCTCAACGCTATATATTATTTCCCAATGATGTATGGCTATCCTATGATGTTTGAGTAGATCTGCTTTGTCCTAATGGCTATTTGATGATCGTGATTGGTTTGAGTTGTATGTTTTATTATTGGTGGTGTCCTATGGTGCTCTCCATGTCGCGCAAGCGTGAGGGATTCCCACTGTAGGGTTTGCAATATGCTTATGATTTTCTTATGGTGGGTGGCGTGAGTGACAGAAGCACAGACCCGAGTAAGTAGGTTGTTTGCGTATGGGATAAAGGGGACTTGATACTTTAATGCTATGGTTGGGTTTTACCTTAATGAATCTTTAGTAGTTGCGGATGCTTGCTAGAGTTCCAATCATAAGTGCATATGATCCAAGTAAAGAAAGTATGTTAGCTTATGCCTCTCCCTCAAATAAAATTGCAATAATGATTACCGGTCTAGTTATCGATTGCCTAGGGACAAATAACCTTCTTGTTGACAAAAGCTCTTTACTAAAACTAATTTAGTTGTGTCTTCATCTAAACAGCCCCTACTTTATATTTACTTTCTCTTTATTATCTTGCATACCTATCCAACAACACCTACAAAGTACTTCTAGTTTCATACTTGTTTCTGGTAAAGCGAACGTCAAGTGTGCGTAGAGTTGTATCGGTGGTCGATAGAACTTGAGGGAATATTTGTTCTACCTTTAGCTCCTCGTTGGGTTCGAAAATCTTACTTATCGAAAGAGACTACAATTGATCCCCTATACTTGTGGGTTATCAAGACCTTTTTCTGGCGCCGTTGCCGGGGAGCAATAGCGTGGGGTGAATATTTTCGTGTGGGCTTGTTTGCTTTATCACTAAGTAATTTTTATTTGTTGTTCTTAGTTGTTTCCTATCTTTAGTTATGGGTAGGAAACACAAAATACCACAAAAAAATAGTTGTACCTACTGAACCAATGGTTGAAGAACCAATCAAAATCTATCACACTGTTGAAGCTTATTACTTGGATCATCTTCGATCCCTATGTGCTCGTGATGAAACCCCAACTAGTTTAGTTGAGGGCAAATCCTTAGATGAGCATGCTTGTTATGTGCGACACCGTATATCTGTAAAAGGGAAACTATTATGGGGTCAAGTTCAACGTTTGCAATGCTATGCTTGGAATTTATGTGAAATATATGATTTTACTTGTTGTTTTGAAAACCCTAAGAAACACCTTCCCTATCAATGTGATTTTAGTAATAATGGAATCGTATCTTCGTATGCTAAGGGTGTTTATAATTACTATGATGTTCAACAAATTTAAGAATTTGTTGCTTCAAGGGTACTTTTGAAATTGCTTCTTTGATTGAAAAGTATGATGCTACTCTTTACAAATCTGAAAAATTTGCTATACTTGAATATTGTTATGAGAATTATGCTTCTAATACCTATGTTAAACAATATATTGAGGAATACTCCGCTGTCCAAGAAGAGACTAATATTTTGCAGGAGTCTATGGAAGAAGAAATTGATGAAATTGTGAGCTCATTGGATGAAAAAGATGAGGAGGAGAGCGAAGAACAAAAGGAGGAAGAGCGGATTGATCACCCATGCCCACCTTCTAATGAGAGTAACTCTTCAACTCATACATTGTTTAATTCCCCTTCGTGCTTACCGTAGGATGATTGCTATGATGACTGTTATGATCCCATTGATTCTCTTGAAATATCCCTTTTTGATGATGCTTGCTATGCTTGTGGCCAAGATGCCAATATGAATGGTGCTTATGGAGATGAACTTGTTATAATTCCTTATGTTAAACATGAAATTGTTGCTATTGCACCCACTCATGATAGTCCTATTATCTTTTTGAATTCTCCCGATTACACTATATCAGAGAAGTTTGCACTTATTAAGGATTACATTGATGGGTTGCCTTTTACCGTTGCACATGATGATTTTGATGAATATAATATGCATGTGCTTGCTGCTCCTACTTGCAATTATTATGAGAAAGGAACTATATCTCCACCTCTCTATGTTTTCAATACGATAAAATTGCAAGAAACTGTTTATACTATGCATTGGCCTTTACTATATGTGCATGGATTCTTCTTTTATGACATGCCGATGCATAGGAAGAGAGTTACACTTCGTCATTACTTGATATATGTTACTTTGTGCTCACTACTAAATTATAAATCATTGCTAATTAAAATTGGCTTTGATATACCTTGGGATCCGGGTGGATCCATTACTTGAGCACTATATGCCTAGTTTAATGGCTTTAAAGAAAGCGCTGCCAGGGAGACAACCCGGAAGTTTTAGAGAGTCATTTATTTCTGTTGAGTGCTTGCATATAGTTTAAAAACAACAAAAATAAAGAGGGGAACCCAAAGCTTTTTCAAAAAGAAAAGTGAAAATGAGAGAGACGAGCATTGTGAAAGTGGGGGACGTCCTTGAACTTTGTTCATGCCCATGGGAACTTTGTGAATCTTAATTACAGAAACCTTTCAACAAAAATAATTATCCCCTTGTACAATTTCATTGTATTATAAAAATAATGTGCCAAGGTTTGCCTTTAGGATGTTTACATTTGCTTGATGGTTTGTACGATGCAGGACAGAAACTTTGGCTGTAGTGCGCGATTTTACATTTTTAGCTGGAACGTCAAATGGTTCTGATTCTTTTTGCACTGCCTTCCTATACAAATTTTTTATTTTTCCTAATTTTGTAGAATTTTTTCAAGAATAAGAAGTATGGTGAATGTTCTGATTGCTACAGACTGTTCTGTTTTAGACAGATTCTGTTTTTGATGCATAGTTTGCTTGTTTTGATGAACCTATCAATTTATATCAGTGGATTAAGCCATGAAAAAGTTATATTACAGTAGACACAATGCAAAAACAAAATATGAATTGGTTTGCAACAGTACTTAGAGTAGTGATTTGCTTTATTATACTAACGGATCTTATCGAGTTTTCTGTTGAAGTTTTGTGTGGATGAAGTGTTCGACGATTGAGAAGGTTTCGATGTGAGAAGAAGGAAGAGAGGCAAGAGCTCAAACTTGGGGATGCCTGAGGCACCCCAAGTAAATATTCAAGGAGACTCAAGCATCTAATCTTGGGGATGTTGGGGAGGCATCACCTCTTTCTTCAACAAATATCGGTATGTTTTCGGATTCGTTTCGTTCATGCGATATGTGCAAGTCTTGGAGCGTCTTTTGCATTTAGGTTTTTTTTATGCACCATGCTGGTATGAGATGGTCCTTGGTTGATTTATAGAATGCTCTTTACACTTCACTTATATCTTTTGAGTATGGCTTTATAGAATACTTCATGTGCTTCACTTATATCATTTGAAGTTTGGATTGCCTGTTTCTCTTCACTTAGACAACTGCCACTTGTAGAATGCTCTTTTTTCACTTATACTTGTTAGAGCGGGGGCATATCCTTTGTAGGAAGAATTAAACTCTCGTGCTTCACTTATATCTATTTAGAGAGATGACAGGAACTGTTCATTCACATGGTTAGTCATAAAATCCTACATAAACTTGTAGATCGCTGAATATGATATGTTTGATTCCTTGCAATAGTTTTGCGATATAAAGATGGTAATATTAGAGTCATGCTAGTCGAGTAATTGTGAAATTGATAAATACTTGTGTTGAGGTTTGCAAGTCCAATAGCATGCACGTATGGTGAACCGTTATGTAACAAAGTCGGAGCATGAGGTGTTTATTGATTGTCTTCCTTATGAGTGGCGGTCGGGGACGAGCGCTGGTCTTTTCCTACCAATCTATCCCTTTAGGAGCATGCGCGTAGTACTTTGTTTCAATGACTAATAGATTTTTGCAATAAGTATGTGAGTTCTTTATGACTAATGTTGAGTCCATGGATTATACGCACTCTCACCCTTCCATCATTGCTAGCCTCTCTAGTACCGCGCAACTTTCGCCGGTACCATAAACCCATCATATACCTTCCTCAAAACAGCCACCATACCTACCTATCATGGCATTTCCATAGCCATTCCGAGATATATTGCCATGCAACTTCCATCATCATCATATACATGACTTGAGCATTTATTGTCATATTGCTTTGTATGATCGTAAGATAGCTAGCATGATGTTTTCATGGCTTGTCCGTTTTTTGATGTCATTGCTACGCTAGATTATTGCACATCTCGATACACCGCCGGAGGCATTCATATAGAGTCATATCTTTGTTCTAGATATCCAGTTGAATATTGAGTTGTAAGTAAATAAAAGTGTGATGATCATCATTATTAGAGCATTGCCCAAAAAAAGAGAGGCCAAAGAAGACTAAATAAAAAAGGGGGGGCAAAGAAGCCCGCAAAAAAAGGGCAATGTTACTATCCTTTTACCACACTTGTGCTTCAAAGTAGCACCATGTTCTTCATATAGAGAGTCTCTTGAGTTATCACTTTCATATACTAGTGGGAATTTTCATTATAGAACTTGGCTTGTATATTCCAACGATGGGCTTCCTCAAATGCCCTAAGTCTTCATGAGCAAGCAAGTTGGATGCACACCCACTTAGTTTCAGTTTGAGCTTTCATATACTTATAGCTCTAGTGCATCCGTTGCATGGCAATCCCTACTCACTCACATTGATATCTATTGATGGGCATCTCCATAGCCCGTTGATACGCGTAGTTGATGTGAGACTATCTTCTCCTTTTTGTCTTCTCCACATAACCCCCATCATCATATTCTATTCCACCTATAGTGCTATGTCCATGGCTCACGCTCATGTATTGCGTGAAAGTTGAAAAGTTTTGAGAACGTCAAAAGTATGAAACAATTGCTTGGCTTGTCATCGGGGTTGTGCATGATGTGAATATTTTGTGTGGTGAAGATGGAGCATAGCCAGACTATATGATTTTGTAGGGATGAGCTTTCTTTGGCTATGTTATTTCAATAATACATAATTGCTTGGTTGGTATGCTTGAAGTATTATTATTTTTATGTCAAAGGATAGACTATTGCTTTGAATCAATCGTGTCTTAATATTCATGCCATGATTAGACATATGATCAAGATTATGCTAGGTAGCATTCCACATCAAAAATTATCTTTTTTATCATTTACCTACTCGAGGACGAGCAGGAATTAAGCTTGGGGATGCTGATACGTCTCCGTCATATCTATAATTTTTGATTGTTCCATGCCAATATTATTCAACTTTCATATACTTTTGGCAACTTTTTATATTATTTTTGGGACTAACATATTGATCCAGTGCCCAGTGCCAGTTCCTGTTTGTTGCATGTTTTTTGTTTCGTAGAAAACCCATACCAGACGGAGTCCAAATGGAATAAAAACTGACGAAGATTTATTTTGTAATATTTATGAATTTTGGGAAGTGGAATCATCGCGAGACGGTGCCCGAGGGGGGCACGAGGTAGGGGGCGAGCCCCAGGGTGTCAGACGCGCCCCTGACCCTCGTGGCCACCCCGTAAGGCGGTTGGAGCCCTTCTTTTGCCGCAAGAAAGCTAATTTCCGGATAGAGACCGTGTTAAAATTTCAGCCCAATCGGAGTTATGGATCTCCGGAAATATAAGAAACGGTGAAAGGGAAGAATCTGAGAACGCAGAAACAGAGAGACACAGAGAGACAGATCCAACCGTGGGAGCCAAGGGAGCCAAGGACCAGAGGGGAAACCCTTCTCCCATCTAGGGAGGAGGTCAAGGAAGAAGAATAAGAAGAAGGGGGGCCCTCTCCCCCTTGCTTCCGGTGGCGCCGGAGCGCTGCCGGGGCCATCACCATCACCGCCATCTTCACCAACAACTTCACCGCCATCATCGCCAACTCTTCCCCCCTCTATGCAGCGGTGTAACCTCTCACTTACCCGCTGTAATCTCTACTTAAACATGGTGCTCAACGCTATATATTATTTCCCAATGATGTATGGCTATCCTATGATGTTTGAGTAGATCTGCTTTGTCCTAATGGCTATTTGATGATCGTGATTGGTTTGAGTTGTATGTTTTATTATTGGTGGTGTCCTATGGTGCTCTCCATGTCGCGCAAGCGTGAGGGATTCCCACTGTAGGGTTTGCAATATGCTTATGATTTTCTTATGGTGGGTGGCGTGAGTGACAGAAGCACAGACCCGAGTAAGTAGGTTGTTTGCGTATGGGATAAAGGGGACTTGATACTTTAATGCTATGGTTGGGTTTTACCTTAATGAATCTTTAGTAGTTGCGGATGCTTGCTAGAGTTCCAATCATAAGTGCATATGATCCAAGTAAAGAAAGTATGTTAGCTTATGCCTCTCCCTCAAATAAAATTGCAATAATGATTACCGGTCTAGTTATCGATTGCCTAGGGACAAATAACCTTCTTGTTGACAAAAGCTCTTTACTAAAACTAATTTAGTTGTGTCTTCATCTAAACAGCCCCTACTTTATATTTACTTTCTCTTTATTATCTTGCATACCTATCCAACAACACCTACAAAGTACTTCTAGTTTCATACTTGTTTCTGGTAAAGCGAACGTCAAGTGTGCGTAGAGTTGTATCGGTGGTCGATAGAACTTGAGGGAATATTTGTTCTACCTTTAGCTCCTCGTTGGGTTCGACACTCTTACTTATCGAAAGAGGCTACAATTGATCCCCTATACTTGTGGGTTATCAAACATAGAAACTTGATTTTCTTGTTACGATGATTTTCCACTTCACTCTGAAAAATCTTTAAACTTTTCAAATGTTTCTGACTTATGTTTCATCAAGTTGATATACCCATATCTGCTCAATCATCTGTGAAGGTAAGAAAATAACGATATCCGCCGCGAGCCTCAATGTTCATTGGACCACATACATCAGGATGTATGATTTCCAGTAACTCTGTTGGTCGCTCCATTGTTCCGGAGAACGGAGTTTTAGTCATCTTGCCCATGAGGCATGGTTCGCAAGTACCAAGTGATTCATAATCAAGTGATTCCAGAAGTCCATCAGAATGGAGTTTCTTCATGCGATTTACACCAATATGACCCAAACGGCAGTGCCACAAATAAGTTGCACTATCATTATCAACTCTGCATCTTTTGGCTTCAATACTATGAACATGTGTATCACTACTATCAAGATTTAGTAAAAATAGACCACTCATCAAGGGTGCATGATCATAAAAGATATTACTCATATAAATAGAACAATCATTATTCTATGATTTAAATGAATAACCGTCTCGCATCAAACAAGATCCAGATATAATGTTCATGCTCAACGCTGGCACCAAATAACAATTATTTAGGTCTAAAACTAATTCCGAAGGTAGATGTAGAGGTAGTGTGCCGACGGTGATCACATCGACTTTGGAACCATTTCCCACGCGCATCCTCACCTCGTCCTTAGCCAATCTTGCTTAATTCGTAGCCCCTGTTTCGAGTTGCAAATATTAGCAACAGAACCAGTATCAAATACACAGGTGCTACTGCGAGCATTAGTAAGGTACACATCAATAACATGTATATCAAATATACCTTTCACTTTGCCATCCTTCTTATCCGCCAAATACTTGGGGCAGTTTCTCTTCCAGTGACCAGTCCCGTCGTAGTAGAAGCACTTAGTTTCAGGCTTAGGTATAGATTTGGGTTTCTTCACTTGAGCAGCAACTGGCTTGTTGTTCTTTTTGAAGTTCCCCTTCTTCCCTTTACCCTTTTTCTTGAAACTAGTGGTCTTGTTGACCATCAACACTTGATGCTCCTTCTTGATTTCTACCTCCGCAGCCTTTAGCATTGCGAAGAGCTCGGGAATAGTCTTATCCATCCCTTGCATATTATAGTTCATCAAGAAGCTCTTGTAGCTTGGTGGCGGTGATTGAAGAACTCTGTCAATGACACTATCATCAGGAAGATTAACTCCCAGCTGAGTCAAGTGGTTGTGGTACCCAAACATTCTGAGTATATGTTCACTGACAGAACTATTCTCCTCCATTTTGCAGTTGTAGAACTTATTGGAGACTTCATATCTATCAATCCGGGCATTTGCTTGAAATATTAACTTCAACTCCTGGAACATCTCATATGCTCCATGATGTTCAAAACGTCATTGAAGTCCCGGTTCTAAGCCGTAAAGCATGGCACACTGAACTATCGAGTAGTCATCAGCTTTGCTCTACCAGGTGTTCACAACATCTGGCGTTGCTCCTGCAGCGGGTTTGTCACCTAGCGGTGCTTCCAGGATGTAATTCTTCTGTGCAGCAATGAGGATAATCCTCAAGTTATGGACCCAGTCCGTGTAGTTTCTACCATCATCTTTCAACTTAGCTTTCTCTAGGAACGCATTAAAATTCGACGGAACAACAACACGGGCCATCTATCTACAACAACATAGACATGAAAAATACTATCAGGTACTAAGTTCATGATAAACTAAAGTTCAATTAATCCAATTACTTAAGAACTCCCACTTAGATAGACATCTCTCTAATCATCTAAGTGATCACGTGATCCATATCAACTAAACCATGTCCGATAATCACGTGAGATGGAGTAGTTTTCAATGGTGAACATCACTATGTTGATCATATATACTATATGATTCACGCTCGACCTTTCGGTCTCAGTGTTCCGAGGCCATATCTGCATATGCTAGGCTCGTCAAGTTTAACCCGAGTATTCTGCGTGTGCAAAACTGGCTTGCATGTTGTATGTGAACGTAGAGCTTATCACACCCGATCATCATGTGGTGCCTCGGGACGACGGACTGTAGCAATGGTGCATACTCAGGGAGAACACTTGTACCTCAAAATTTAGTGAGAGATCATCTTAAAATGCTACCGCCGAACTAAGCAAAATAAGATGCATAAAGGATAAACATCACATGCAATCAATATAAGTGATATTGTATGGCCATCATCATCTTGTGCCTTTGATGATTTGATCTCCATCTCCAAAGCACTGTCATGATCACCATCGTCACCGGCTTGACACCTTGATCTCCATTGAAGCATCGTTGTCGTCTCGCCAACTATTGCTTCTATGACTATCGCTACCGCTTAGTGATAAAGTAAAGCAATTACATGGCGAGTGCATTTCATACAATAAAATGACAACCATATGGCTCCTGCCAGTTGCCGATAACTCTATTACAAAACATGATCATCTCATACAATAAAATTTAGCATCATGCTTTGACCATATCACATCACAACATGCCCTGCAAAAACAAGTTAGACCTCCTCTACTTTGTTGTTGCAAGTTTTACGTGGCTCCTACGGGCTGAGCAAGAACCGTTCTTACCTATGCATCAAAAACCACAACACGGTATAGTGATTGCTTTTTGTTCTTCAGAAAGAACCATGTTCATTGGATCCGATTCAACTAAAGTTGGAGAAACTAACACCCACCAGCCACCTATGTGCGAAGCACGTCGGTAGTGTTGGGGAACATAGTAATTTCAAAAAAATTCCTACGCACACGCAAGATCATGGTGATGCATAGCAACGAGAGGGGAGAGTGTTGTCCATGTACCCTCGTAGACCGAAAGCAGAAGCGTTAGCACAACGCGGTTGATGTAGTCGTACGTCTTCACGATCCGACCAATCAAGTACCGAACGCACGGCACCTCTGAGTTCTACACACGTTCAACTCGATGACGTCCCTCGAACTCCGATCCAGATGAGTGTTGAGGGAGAATTTCGTCAGCACGACGGCGTGGTGACGATGATGATGTTCTAATGACGCAGGGCTTCGCCTAAGCACTGCTACGATATGATCGAGGTGGATTATGGTGGAGGGGGGCACCTCACACGGCTAAGAGATCAAGAGATCAATTGTTGTGTCTTTGGGGTGCCCCCTGCCCCGCATATAAAGGAGTGGAGGAGGGGGAGGGCCGGCCCTCTCTATGGCGCGCCCTAGGGGAGTCCTACTCCCACCGGGAGTAGGATTCCCCCTTTCCTAGTAGAACTAGGATCCCTTCCATGTAGTAGGAGTAGGAGGGAAGGAAAGGGAAGGGAAAAGGAGAAGGAAGGAAGGGGGCGCCCCCCTCCCTAGTCCAATTCGAACCAGCCCATGGGGAGGGGTGCGGCCACCCTTTGAGGCCTTTCTCTCCTTTCCCGTATGGCCCATTAAGGCCCAATACGAATTCCCATAACTCCCCGGTACTCTCAAAAATACCTGAATCACTCGGAACCTTTCCGATGTCCGAATATAGTCGTGCAATATATCGATCTTTATGTCTCAACCATTTCGAGACTCCTCGTCATGTCCCTGATCTCATTTGGGAGTCCAAACTCCTTCGGTACATCCAAACACATAAACTCATAATATAACCGTCATCGAACTTTAAGCGTGCGGACCCTACGGGTTCGAGAACTATGTAGACATGACTGAGACACGTCTCCGGTCAATAACCAATAGCGGAACCTGGATGCTCATATTGGCTCCTACATATTCTACGAAGATCTTTATCGGTCAAACCGCATAACAAAATACGTTGTTCCCTTTGTCATCGGTATGTTACTTGCCCCAGATTCGATCATCGGTATCTCAATACTTAGTTCAATCTCGTTACCGGTAATTCTCTTTACTCATTCCGTAACACATCATCCCGCAACTAACTCATTAGTTGCAATGCTTGCAAGGCTTATAGCGATGTGCATTACCGAGTGGGCCCAGAGATACCTCTCCGACAATCGGAGTGACAAATCCTAATCTCGAAATACGCCAACCCAACAAGTACCTTCGGAGACACCTGTAGAGCACCTTTATAATAACCCAGTTACGTTGTGACGTTTGGTAGCACACAAAGTGTTCCTCCGATAAACGGGAGTTGCATAATCTCATAGTCATAGGAACATGTATAAGTCATGAAGAAAGCAATAGCAACAAACTAAACGATCAAGTGCTATGCTAACGGAATGGGTCAAGTCAATCACATCATTCTCTAATGATGTGACCCCGTTAATCAAATGACAACTCATGTCTATGGCTAGGAAACTTAACCATCTTTGATTCAACGAGCTAGTCAAGTAGAGGCATACTAGTGACATACTGTTTGTCTATGTATTCACACATGTATTATGTTTCCGGTTAATACAATTCTAGCATGAATAATAAACATTTATCATGATATAAGAAAATAAATAATAACTTTATTATTGCCTCTAGGGCATATTTCCTTCAGTCTCCCACTTGCACTAGAGTCAATAATCTAGTTCACATCGCCATGTGATTTATCATCAATAGTTCACATTACCATGTGATTAACACCCATAGTTCACTTCGTCATGTGACCAACACCCAAAGGGTTTACTAGAGTCAATAATCTAGTTCACATCGCTATGTGATTAATACCTAAAGAGTACTAAGGTGTGATCATGTTTTGCTTGTGAGGGAAGTTTAGTCAACAGGTCTGCCACATTCAGATCCGTATGTATTTTACAAATTTCTATGTCAACAATGCTCTGCACGGAGCTACTCTAGCTAATTTCTCCCACTTTCAATATGTATCCAGATTGAGACTTTGAGTCATCTAGATCAGTGTCAAAACTTGCATCGACGTAACCCTTTACGACGAACCTTTTGTCACCTCCATAATCGAGAAACATATCCTTATTCCACTAAGGATAATTTTGACCAATGTCCAGTGATCTACTCCTAGATCACTATTGTACTCCCTTGCCAAACTCAGGGCAGGGTATACAATAGGTCTGGTACACAGCATGGCATACTTTATAGAACCTATGGCTGATGCATAGGGAATGACTTTCATTCTCTCTCTATCTTCTGTCGTGGTCGGGTTTTGAGTCTTAGTCAACTTCACATCTTGTAACACAGGCAAGAACTCCTTCTTTGACTGTTTCATTTTGAACTACTTCAAAATCTTGTCAAGGTATGTACTCATTGAAAAACCTATCAAGCGTCTTGATCTATCTCTATAGATCTTGATGCACAATATGTAAGCAGCTTCACCGAGGTCTTTCTTTGAAAAACTCCTTTCAAACATTCCTTTATGCTTTGCAGAATGATTCTATATTATCTTCGATCAACAATATGTCATTCACATATACTTATCAGAAATGCTGTAGTGCTCCCACTCACTTTCTTGTAAATACAGGCTTCACCGTAAGTCTGTATAAAACTATATGCTTTGATCAACTTATCAAAGCGTATATTCCAACTCCGAGATGCTTGCACCAGTACATAGATGGATCGCTAGAGCTTGCATATTTTGTTAGTACCTTTAGGATTGACAAAACCTTCTGGTTGCATCATATACAACTCTTCTTTAATAAATCCATTAAGGAATGCAGTTTTGTTTATCCATTTGCCAGATTTCATAAAATGCGGCAATTGCTAACATGATTCGGACATACTTAAGCATAGATACGAGTGAGAAACTCTCATCATAGTCAACACCTTGAACTTGTCGAAAATCTTTTTGCGACAATTCTAGCTTTGTAGATAGTAACACTACTATCAGCGTCGGTCTTCCTCTTGAAGATCCATTTAATCTCAATGGCTCGCCGATCAATGGGCAAGTCAATCAAAGTCCATACTTTGTTCTCATACATGGATCTCATCTCAGATTTCATGGCCTCAAGCCATTTCGCGGAATCTGGGCTCATCATCGCTTCCTCATAGTTCGTAGGCTCGTCATGGTCAAGTAACATGACCTCTAGAACAGGATTACCGTACCACTTTGGTGCGGATCTCACTCTGGTTTACCTACGAGGTTCGGTAATAACTTGATCTGAAGTTACATGATCATCATCATTAGCTTCCTCACTAATTGGTGTAGTAGTCACAGGAACAGATTTCTGTGATGAACTACTTTCCAATAAGGGAGCAGGTACAGTTACCTCATCAAGTTCTACTTTCCTCCCACTCACTTCTTTCGAGAGAAACTCCTTCTCTAGAAAGGATCCATTCTCAGCAATGAATATCTTGCCTTCGGATCTGTGATAGAAGGTGTACCCAATATTTTCTTTTGGGTATCCTATGAAGATGCACTTCTCCGATTTGGGTTTGAGCTTATCGGGTTGAAACTTTTTCACATAAGCATTGCAACCTCAAACTTTAAAAAATGACAGCTTAGGTTTCTTGCCAAACCATAGTTCATATGGTGTCGTCTCAATGGATTTAGATGGTGCCCTATTTAATGTGAATGTAGCTGTCTCTAATGCATAACCCCAAAACGATAGTGGTAAATCGGTAAGAGACATCATAGATCGCACCATATCTAATAAAGTACGGTTACGATGTTCGGACACACCATTACACTGTGGTGTTCCAGGTGGCGTGAGTAGTGAAACTATTTCACATTGTTTTAACTGAAGGCCAAACTCGTAACTCAAATATTTTACTTCTGCGATCATATCGTAGAAACTTTTATTTTTGTTACGATGATTCTCCACTTCACTCTGAAATTCTTTGAACTTTTCAAATGTTTCAGACTTGTGTTTCATCAAGTAGATATACTCATGTCTGCTCAAATCATCTGTGAATATCAGAAAATAATGATACCTACCGCGAGCCTCAATATTCATCGGACCACATACATCAGTATGTATGATTTCCAACAAATATGTTGCTCGCTCCATTGTTCCGGAGAACGGAGTCTTAGTCATCTTGCCCATGAGGCATGGTTCGCAATCATCAAATGATTCATAATCAAGTGATTCCAAAAGCCCATCAGCATGGATTTTCTTCATGCGCTTTACACCAATATAACCTAAACGGCAGTGCCACAAATAAGTTGCACTATCATTATTAACTTTGCATCTTTTGGCTTCAATATTATGAAAATGTGTATCACCACGATCGAGATCCAACAAACCATTTTCATTGGGTGTATGACCATAGAAGGTTTTATTCATGTAAACAGAACAACAATTATTCTCTAACTTACATGAATAACCGTATTGCAATAAACATGATCCAATCATATTCATGCTCAACGCAAACACTAAATAACTTCTATTTTAGGTTTAACACTAATCCCGAAAGTATAGGGAGTGTGCAATGATGATCATATCAATCTTGGAACCATTTCCAATACACATTGTCACTTCACCCTTAACTAGTCTCTGTTCATTCTGCAACTCTTGTTTCAAGTTACTATTCTTAGCAACTGAACTAGTATCAAATACTGAGGGGTTGCTATAAACACTAGTAAAGTACACATCAATAACATGTATATCAAATATACCTATGTTCACTTTGCCATCCTTATTATCCGCCAATTACTTGGGGTAGTTCCGCTTCCAATGACCAGTCCCTTTGTAGTAGAGGCACTCAGTTTCAGGCTTAGGTCCAGACTTGGGTTTTTTCACTTGAGAAGCAACTTGTTTGCCTTTCTTCTTGAAGTTCCCCTTTCTTCCCTTTGCCCCTTTACTTGAAACTAGTGGTTTTGTTTACCATCAACACTTGATACTTTTCTTGATTTCTACCTTCGTCGATTTCAGCATCACGAAGAGCTTGGGAATCGTTTCCGTTATCCCTTGCATATTATAGTTCATCACGAAGTTCTACTAACTTGGTGATGGTGACTAGAGAATTCTGTCAATCACTATTTTATCTGGAAGATTAACTCCCACTTGATTCAAGCGATTGTAGTACCCAGACAATCTGAACACATGCTCACTGCTTGAGCTATTCTCCTCCATCTTTTAGCTATAGAACTTGTTGGAGACTTCATATCTCTCAACTCGGGTATTTACTTGAAATATTAACTTCAACTCCTGGAACATCTCATATGGTCCATGACGTTCAAAACGTCTTTGAAGTCCCGATTCTAAGCCGTTTAAGCATGGTGCACTAAACTATCAAGTAGTCATCATATTGAGCTAGCCAAACGTTCATAACATCTACATCTACTCCTGCAATAGGTTTGTCACCTAGCGGTGCATCAAGGACATAATTCTTCTGTGCAGCAATGAGGATAAACCTCGGATCACGGATCCAATCCACATCATTGCTACTAACATCTTTCAACTTAGTAACATATCAAAAATAAAACAGGGGAGCTAAATGCGAGCTATTGATCTACAACATAGATATGCTAATACTACCAGGACTAAGTTCATGATAAGTTTAAGTTCAATTAATCATATTACTTAAGAACTCCCACTTAGAAAGACATCCCTCTAATCTTCTAAGTGATCATGTGATCCAAATCAACTAAACCATAACCGATCATCACGTGAAATGGAGTAGTTTTCAATGGTGAACATCACTATGTTGATCATATCTACTATATGATTCACGCTCGACCTTTCAGTCTCAATGTTCCCAGGCCATATCTGCATATGCTAGGCTCGTCAAGTTTAACCTGAGTATTCTGCGTGTGCAAAACTGGCTTGCACCCGTTGTAGATGGACGTAGAGCTTATCACACCCGATCATCACGTGGTGTCTGGGCACGACGAACTTTGGAAACGGTGCATACTCAGGGAGAACACTTTTTATCTTGAATTTTAGTGAGAGATCATCTTATAATGCTACCGTCAATCAAAGCAAGATAAGATGCATAAAAGATAAACATCACATGCAATCAAAATGTGTGACATGATATGGCCATCATCATCTTGTGCCTTTGATCTCCATATCCAAAGCATCGTCATGATTTCCATCGTCACCGGCATGACACCATGATCTCCATCATCTTGATCTATATCAATGTGTCGTCACATGGTCGTCTCGACAACTATTGCTCTTGCAACTATTGCTATCGCATAGCGATAAAGTAAAGCAATTATTTGGCGCTTGCATCTTATGCAATAAAGAGACAACCATAAGGCTTCTTCCAGTTGCCGATAACTTCAACAAAACATGATCATCTTATACAACAACTTATATCTCATCACGTCTTGACCATATCACATCACAACATGCCCCTGCAAAAACAAGTTAGACGTCCTCTACTTTGTTGTTGCAAATTTTACGTGGCTGCTACGGGCTGAGCAGGAACCGTTCTTACCTACGCATCAAAACCACAACGATAGTTTGTCAAGTTAGTGTTGCTTTAACCTTCTCAAGGACCGGGCGTAGCCACACTTGGTTCAACTAAAGTTGGAGAAACTGACACCCGCTAGTCACCTGTGTGCATAGCACGGCGGTAAAATCAGTCTCGCGTAAGCGTACGCGTAATGTCGGTCTGGGCCGCTTCATCCAAAAATACCGCCGAACCAAAGTATGACATGCTGGTAAGCAGTATGACTTATATCGCCCACAACTCACTTGTGTTCTACTCGTGCATATGACATCTACGCATAAAACCAGGCTCGGATACCACTGTTGGGGAACATCGTAATTTCAAAAAAATTCCTACGCACACGCAAGATCATGGTGATGCATAGCAACAAGAGGGGAGAGTGTTGTCCACGTACCCTCGTAGACCGAAAGAGGAAGCGTTAGCACAACGCGGTTGATGTAGTCGTACGTCTTCACGATCCGACCGATCAAGTATCGAACGCACGGCACCTCCGAGTTCTGCACACGTTCAACTCGATGACGTCCCTCGAACTCCGATCCAGACGAGTGTTGAGGGAGAGTTTCGTCAGCACGACGGCGTGGTGACGATGATGATGTTCTAACGACGCAGGGCTTCGCCTAAGCACTGCTATGATATGATCAAGGTGGATTGTGGTGGAGGGGGGCACCGCACATGGCTAAGAGATCAAGAGATCAATTGTTGTGTCTTTGGGGTGCCCCCTGCCCCCGTATATAAAGGAGTGGAGGAGGGGGAGGGCCGGCCCTCTCTATGGCGCGCCCTAGGGGAGTCCTACTCTCACCGAGAGTAGGATTCCCCCTTTCCTAGTAGAACTAGGAGCCCTTCCATGTAGTAGGAGTAGGAGGGAAGGAAAGGGAAGGGAAAAGGGGACCTCCTATGCGCCGCTCTTTGCGTCCGATTCGCACGCGCCGCACAGGTACAGCCCCCCGAATGGGCCGGCCCATCGTCGCGACGAAACAGCAAAATGATAACCTAAAATTATAACGCGGAGCGGGGGATCGATCCCTGCATCTGGAGCTAGTATACTCTTGTCACTAACCAGGCGAGCTAACTACCTCCTTCGGTCATATGTAACGCGGGTACTTTAAAAGATCATCTACTACATATCTAACACCCCCACCTAGAAACCTTAAACATTGGATATGTTCAAAAAATTTAAAAATTCAAAAATTGTTCGCGTTTGCTGAATGCTAGAAGAACAACTAAAAAACTTGAACATAGTTTTGATAAAATGAACACTTTTTAAAATCCCGAACATTTTTTGAATTTAGAGAACAAAATTTTGTACGCGAACGTTATGTTTGAGAGAAAAAGTTAAGTTCGTATGAAATATGTGAACATTCTTTAAAACTCCCGAACAAAATTTGAAATATGTGAAGAAATTTTTGAAATGGGAACATTTTACGAAACTCACAAACAAAAATTTCAAACACGAACATTTTCTGAAAAAATGCAAACAAAATTTGAAAAGGAACATTTACTGAAACTCACGAACAAAAATTGAAAAAACGAACATTTTTCTTAATTTGCGAACAAATTTTGCAAAGTTGTGAAATTGTAAAAAAAACATAAAAAAAGAAAAAGAAACTAAAAAAAGAAAAGAGAAACAAAATTTGAAGATGAGAACATTTTTTTAACTTTGAATAATTTTTTGAAAGCATGAACATTTTTTCAAGTCAGGAACAAAAATTGAAAATGAGAATATTTTGTGAAGTTTTGAACAATTTTTTTGAAAGGATGAACAAAATTTGAAAATGAGAACATTTTGTGAAGTTTTGAACAATTTTTTGAAAGCATGAACAAAATTTGAAAAAAGAGAACATTTTGTGAAGTTTTGAACAATTGTGAGCAACACAAAAAAATTGAAAAAATAATAATATAACTTTGAAAAGAAAAAAACCAAAAACGAAAAAATGAAAAAGAAACAGAAAACGGGAAACGGGAAAAAAAACCATAAAAATGAAAAAAAGATAAAAAAGAAAACAGAAAAAGAAAAAAGAACATTAAAACGAAAAAGAAAAAGAAACAGTAAAAGAAAAGAAACAAAAAAGGCTAAAGGGGGGAAATAGAAAAACCGGTTCTAGAACCTTCTAGAAGGTTCCCAAAACTAGAAAAATCGGCTGGGAACTACCTAGAAGATTCCCAAACCGGATTCGCTTTAACGTTTGAACGGGCCGGCCCATCCTAACGGGCTCGTCAATCTGCGTGTGCGTCCGGTCGACTACTTGCCGCAAAGAGCGGCAAATAGGAAATTCCAGGGAAAAGGAGAAGGAAGGAAGGGGGCGCCCCCCCTCCCAAGTCCAATTCGGACCAGCCCATGGGGAGGGGTGCGGCCACCCTTTGAGGCCTTTCTCTCCTTTCCCGTATGGCCCATTAAGGCCCAATACGAATTCCCGTAACTCCCCGGTACTTCCGAAAATACCCGAATCACTCGGAACCTTTCCGATGTCCGAATATAGTCGTGCAATATATCGATCTTTACGTCTCAACCATTTCGAGACTCCTCATCATGTCTCTGATCTCATCCGGGACTCCGAACTCCTTCGGCACATCAAAACACATAAACTCGTAATATAACCGTCATTGAACTTTAAGCGTGCGGACCCTACGGGTTCGAGAACTATGTAGACATGACCGAGACACGTCTTCGGTCAATAACCAATAGCGGAACCTGGATGCTCATATTTGCTCCTACATATTCTATGAAGATCTTTATCGATCAAACCGCATAACAACATACGTTGTTCCCTTTGTCATCGCTATGTTACTTGACCGAAATTCGATCGTTGGTATCTCAATACCTAGTTCAATCTCGTTACCGGTAAGTCTCTTTACTCGTTCCGTAACACATCATCTCGCAACTAACTCATTAGTTGCAATCCTTGCAAGGCTTATAGTGATGTGCATTACCGAGTGGGTCCAGAGATACCTCTCCGACAATCGGAGTGACAAATCCTAATCTCGAAATACGCCAACCCAACAAGTACGTTCGGAGACACCTGTAGAGCACCTTTATAATCACCCAGTTATGTTGTGACGTTTGGTAGCACACAAAGTGTTCCTCCGGTAAACAGGAGTTGCATAATCTCATAGTCATAGGAACATGTATAAGTCATGAAGAAAGCAATAGCAACAAACTAAATGATCAAGTGCTATGCTAACGGAATGGGTCAAGTCAATCACGTCATTCTCTAATGATGTGACCCCGTTAATCAAATGACAACTCATGTCTATGGCTAGGAAACTTAACCATCTTTGATTCAACGAGCTAGTCAAGTAGAGGCATACTAGTGACATACTGTTTGTCTATGTATTCACACATGTATTATGTTTCCGGTTAATACAATTCTAGCATGAATAATAAACATTTATCATGATGTAAGGAAATAAATAATAACTTTATTATTGCCTCTAGGGCATATTTCCTTCAGGTAGAACCAGTCTCGCGTAAGCGTACACGTAATGTCGGTTTGAGCCGCTTCATCTAACAATACCGCTGAATCAAGAATCAACTAGTGACGGCAAGCAATATATATATATACCCACGCCCACAACTCGTTTGTGTTCTACTCGTGCATATAACATCTATGCATAGACCTGGCTTGGATGCCACTGTTGGGTAACGCAGTAATTTCCGAAAATTTCCTACGCACATGCAAGATCTATCTAGGTGATGCATAGCAACGAGAGGGGAAGAGTGTTGTCCACGTACCCTCGTAGACCGTAAGCGGAAGCGTTGTGATAACGCGGTTGATGTAGTCGAACGTCTTCACGATCTGACTGATCCTAGCACCGAAGGTACGGCACCTCCGCGATCTGCACACGTTCAGCTCGGTGACGTCCCACGAACTCTAGATCCAGCTGAGTGTTGAGGGAGAGTTTCGTCAACACGATGGCGTGATGACGGTGATGATGAAGCTACCAGAACAGGGTTTCGCCTAAGCACCGCTACGATATGACCGAGGTCGATTATGGTGGAGGGGGGCACCGCACACGGTTAAGACAATGATCAACTTGTGTCTATGGGGTGCCCCCTCCCCCGTATATGAAGGAATGGAGGAGGGGGGAGGGCCGGGCCTCTATGGCACACCCTAGGGGAGTCCTACTCCCACCGGGAGTAGGATTCCCCCCTTCCAAGTAGTAGGAGTAGGAGAGAAGGAAGGGGAGGAGAGAGAGAAGGAAAGGGGGGCCGGGCCCCACCCAATTCGGATTGGGCTTGGGGGCGTGCCTCACACCTTTTCCCTTCCTATCCTCTATTCCACTAAGGCCCAATGATGCCCATACACTCCCCGGGGGGTTCCGGTTACCTCTCGGTACTCTGGAAAATGCCCGAACTCACCCGAAACCATTCTGATGTCCAAAGATAGGCTTCCAATATATCAATCTTTATGTCTCGACCATTTCGAGACTCCTCGTCATGTCCGTGATCATATCCGGGACTCCGAACTACCTTGGGTACATCAAAACACATAAACTCATAATACCGATCGTCACTGAACGTTAAGCGTGCAGACCCTACGGGTTCGAGAACTATGTAGACATGACCGAGACTCATCTCCGGTCAATAACCAATAGCGGAACCTGGATGCTCATATTGGTTCCTACATATTATACGAATATCTTTATCGGTCAAACCGCACAACAACATACGTTGTTCCCTTTGTCATCGGTATGTTACTTGCCCGAGATTCGATCGTTGGTATCTCAATACCTAGTTCAATCTCATTACCGGCAAGTCTCTTTACTCTTTCCGTAATGCATCATCCCGAAACTAACTCATTAGTCACATTGCTTGCAAGGCTTATAGTGATGTGCATTACCGAGAGGGCCCAGAGATACCTCTCCAATACTCGGAGTGACAAATCCTAATCTCGATCTATGCCAACTCAACAAACACCATCGGAGACACCTGTAGAGCATCTTTATAGTCACCCAGTTACGTTGTGACGTTTGATAGCACACTAAGTGTTCCTTCGGTATTTGGGAGTTGCATGATCTCATAGTCATAGGAACATGTATAAGTTATGGAGAAAGCAATAGCAACAAACTAAATGATCATCGTGCTAAGCTAACGGATGGGTCGAGTTAATCACAACATTATCTAATGATGTGATCCCGTTAATCAAATGACAACTCATGTCTATGGTCAGGAAACATAACCATCATTGATTCAACGAGCTAGTCAAGTAGAGGCATACTAGTGACATTCTGTTTGTCTATATATTCACACATGTACTAAGTTTCTGGTTAATACAATTCTAGCATTAATAATAAACATTTATCATGATATAAGGAAATATAAATAACAACTTTATTATTGTCTCTAGGGCATATTTCCTTCATGCGCTTGTAGTAGTCATATCCATGTTGCAACAAATCTGATGTCGGAGTCTACTGTTGAGCTTGTTGCCACAAAAAAACTTTTACATTTGGTTGAACATATATGTGCCAAAGTTTAGTCCAAGACTTCTGTTCTCTCACGGGATCAAATGAGTCGCCTCTTCCCACAATCCAATCTTATCTCTGAACTTTGGTTGTAACAATCATTCGGTATACCGACTTCACCGGAAAAAAAATCCTTTCTTCTCGCACCCACAAGACCAAAAGTCATCTTAATGCATCATGATGATTGGTATGTTTAGGATTATATCTGCATCAATTGGTAGAAAAGTTTGGTTTATCTTGTCTCGGTTCCATGAAGCACTTGTTTCATCAATTAATTTTGAAACAAATTGTGGTCTGTCAGGTGTCAAACAGACAAAGAATTTCATAGAAGCTTCTCTTGCAAACGGTTATGTGCCTATGTGAGTAGTGTGTGTGCTTATGGGTTTGGCCCATTTAGGAGCGCTAGAGGCAAACAGGCGTATTGTCTTGCTGTGGGCAATTTTCCTAAGCAGAAAACTTATTGGGCCTTCTGCAGACCTATAGGCCTACATAGCTTACTAAACTTCCTCGATTGTTCACGAAACTAAATGGCAACCCACTTATGCATGGCCTAAGTTCCCAAGTTCCTTCCTACATGACTTCCTCGGAATCCCAAGTTTCTTGCTCCTCAATTGTTCAAGAATGACCTGATGCAAGCTGAGAAAATCAAGTGGATGGATGACACTACTCTCTGACTAGGGGGCTGATTGGATAGTGCCCGAGAGTTGCCCTTCCAAAATTTTGGCGTTGACTAAGAGCTTCGATCATGTTTGGATCATGGCCCAATCTTTCCATCCGTGCCAAGTTTTTGGCCGTCTAGTTCAGATTTTGCGCCAGCGTGAGGGCCAAACTGGGGTGGAAGATAACCTATCCAAATAACTGGCGCACCCAACTTTCGCGGGGCTGCCGTGGGCTTCATCCGAACATCCCCTAGATGTGCAAGAATCACACTTCCCGATCTATCCATAGTTAATGCTTGTTCAATCACTTCATTCAGACCCAAAGCCTTCCAAACTTCTTTGCCCACTGGCACATGAACATAAGGTGCCAAACATCCGTTGCCCCACCATTACATACAGGACACCGAGCCAATGCTGGGATATGGCGATTCGAAGCAAACACATGCCTGGCATAATTCCTTGTAAAGCTTTCCACCCAAATATTTTGATTTTGCTTGGTACACTTAGTTTCCATAGTAATTTTCTAGACAAGATTGTTACTCAAGGGGCCAACATCATCATTTTTTACTCGGTTGGCGAACTGATTCTCCGATTCAACATAGTATGCAGATCTGGACGAAAAGGAGTATGCATGGGTTTTATGCGAGGCTACAAAATCCGCACCCAACCGCGCACCCAATGAGATTCTCAGAATTCTTTCAACATCAACCAATAAGAAAATGTTTGAGGTAGTATCTTCATCCCACATGCCAGTCATTGGATTCATATGTTCATCAACTGTTTGTAAGATACACTGCCCCTTGCTTGCCAAAACTTTCCTAGACGGACTTTTGGGCCCTAGTGCTCTTCTCAAATGTTAATTTGTTTGCCCGATCCAATTCACCAAATGTGGCCTCTTATAAAGGTTTTTAAGACGGCAAAGATACTTCACTATAAATGATGAACCCTCAATGGACCAGAAGATCGTTGCGGGTGTGCGAGCACAACCACGAAATCCAGTGGTCATCAGTTACGACCAATAATTACAAGTAATAATCTTTTGAAAACCTCTCGGCTTAACCCACCAGTAGTTTTTCAAAGGGTAAACCTCCTCACTTTTATCGATAAATAAAAAATGCGTACTTAATATGGTTATCCTACCCAGTTAGCCCCTTGGAACTATGGTCAAAGACTGAATAAGATATTTATGCGGACCTAACCCTTGTGCGCCCGTTTTTCTTTGCCATGGCAACGTTTTTTGTTTTCCTACCACGATGTGTTTTAAACTTAGTAGAAATAACGGCTGGGTAGTTTTCATCCAAGTACATGAGTTTGTTAGGATTTTTTTCCTAGAACTAGTCTATTCCCACACGAGCTGGATCATGGGATGGCACAATCAACGAGGTTTGTCGTGGGCGTTTTTCTCGGGCCATTGGTGGTCTCAGTCTCTCAGTAACGGAATAAGAAGAGTGAAAGAAAGAGAAAAGTTGCAAGGTTGCATGCAACGCAAAAACACATGTGTCCTCGAGCTCCTGTGAATGTGTGATATGTGCTGACAATTGGCACCAGAGCTACGTGCTTGATCTGGTGGACATGGCCGGGAGTAAGGCTGCAGGGAACCACGACAACACTAGGGACAGGTTCGCGACGCAGGAGAGGCATGGGTGCACGATGTCGTTGTCACCTACCAGGCACAAGTATGCAATCGACGAGAATGAGGTTGCCGCGTCGGTGGTGCAGAGACGCGAGGTGGCCCTACCTACCATGTTCCCGACGCTGACCCAGAGCAACTACGATGACTGGTCGCTCCCGATGAGGGCCATCCTACAGACACGCGGGTTGTGGGACACCGTGAATATTGGGCTCGCCAACTAACCACGACAACCATGCTGCCCTGGAGGCCGTACTCTGGGAGGTGCCACTGGAGATGCTCGCGGTCCTCCCCACGAAGGAGACATCGAAGCAGACCTGGGATGTTGTCAAGACCATGCAGCTGGTCTCGGCTGCCGTGCCCGAGGCCAAGGCCTAGGGTATCTGTTGAGAATTCAAGGACATCCGCTTCAAGCCCGGCGAGAACGTCGATGACTTCACGATGCGACTCAGTGGGCTCATCAATAACCTCTCCATCCACTGTGACCATGTCTGTGACGGACGTGTGGTGCGCAAATTCCTTTGTGTTGTGCCCCGTAGGTATGCTCAGGTGGCGCTCTCGATCGAAATGTTGGACGATCTCGATAGCCTCATGATAGAGAAGCTCGCCGAGCGGCTCAAGGTGGTGGAGGAATGCCTCGACCAAGATGGTGAGGGCAAGACCAGGGGGCACCTCCTGCTCACCTTGGAGGAATGGCACGTGCGCGAGAAGCGCGAGGCCAACAACGGCGCTAGCGGCAACAACTCATCAAGCGCACAAGAGGGTGGGTAAGGCCATGGGCATGGTGGTGACTATGGTGGAAAGGGCAAGACCCCCGGTGGCGAGGAAGCCAATGGCGGGAAGGGCGGTGACAGCAGCGATGCAGATCGTGACAAGTGCCACTATTGTGGTATCACCGTCCATTGGGCCCATGATTATCACAAGAAAAAGTGCGAGGAGGGCCAGGCCCTCCTTAACCAAGGCCAAGCAGGGGAGGATGATCATCCCAGCCTGCTGATGACTGAGGATGATTCGTTGGCGGCGACGACCGACACGGGAGAGAAGGCTACCAGGGCAACAGACTCGCTGGCTGCCAACGCGGCGCAGGATCTCGTCTTCCTCAACGAATCACGAGCCTGTGTGGATCTTTGATGCGTGCCAAAGGACGAGGACATGACCTGGTACCTAAACACGGGCGCGTCGAACCACATGACCAGGGACGAGGCGGCGTGCTCTGAGCTAGACAAGGGCGTTCGCGGCTCTGTTAGATTCGGGGAAGACTCGCTCGTGGCGATTCAAGAGCTGGAGAGGAGCAGCATGCACTCACCAATGTGTACTGATCCTGCGGCTCTGGAGTAACATTGTCTCCATTGGGCAGTGATAACCCACAAGTATAGAGGATCACAACAGTTTTCAAAGGTAGAGTATTCAACCTAAATTTATAGATTCGATACAAGGGGAGCCAAAAAATATTTGCAAGTATTAGCTGTTGAGTTGTCAATTCAACCACACTTGGAGATTAATTATCTGCAGCAAAGTGATCAGTAGCATAGTAATATGATAGTTTTGATAGTAGTGATGACAACAGTAGTAACGGTAATAGTGATTGCAATGATTTTGTAGCAAGTGAAACAGACAGCAGTAGTAACTTAGCAAGAACAATATGTAGGAAATTTATAGGCGTTGGATCGGTGGATTCATTGGATGATATTCATCATATAACAGTCATATCCAAGGGCGATACAAAACTAGCTCCAGTTCATAAATATAATGTAGGCATGTATTTCCTAAATAGTCATACGTGCTTATGGAAAGAACTTGCATGCCATCTTTTGTCCTACCCTCCCGTGGCAGCTGAGTCCATAAGGAAACTAAGGGATATTAAGGCCTCCTTTTAATAGAGAACCGGAACAAAGCATTAACACATCGTGAATACATGAACTCCTCAAACTACGGTCATCACCGGAAATTATCCCGATTATTGTCACCCCGGGGTTTACGGATCATAACACGTAATAGGTGAATATGACTTGCAAGATCGGATCTAGAACATAGATATAATGATGAAAACATAGCCGGTTCAGATCTGAAATCATGGCATCCGAGCCCAAAGTGACAAGCATTAAGCATGGCAAAGTCGTAACAATATCAATATCAGAACATAGTGGATACTAGGGATCAAGCCCTAACAAAACTAACTCGATTACATGATGAATCTCATCCAACTCCTCACCGACCAGTGAGCCTATGAAGGAATTACTCACTCCCGGTGGGGAGCATCATGGAATTGGCGATGAAGGAGGGTTGGTGATGACGAAGCTGAAAGGCCCCCCTCTTCGGAGCCCCAAATGAACTCCAGATCTGGCCTCCGGATGAAGAACAGGAGGCGGCGGTGACTCCGTATCGTTAAACGCGATGAAACTTCCTCCTTGTTTTTTTTTCTCCAACCGTCAAGATTCATCGTTGCCGGTGAAGACGCCAAGGTGCTCAAGCTGAGGAAGGCCTTTATGGGCTGACACGGGCCCCTCGCACCTAGAATACCAAGCTGGACGCGAGCCTGGCATTACTCGGGTTTAGCAGATGCCCGTCCGAACACTTCTTGTATGCCAGAGGCACAACGTCCTCACGGCTGGTCGTCAGTGTCTACGTCGATGACTTGACCATCACCGGTTCTGGCGAGGAGGAGTTGCGTGCTTCAAGAAGGAGATGCTTGCGCTCTTCGACATGAGCGATCTTGGACGGCTCCACAACTTCCTAGACAGCAACTTGGTCAGCTAGCAGTCACAGAAGCAGAGCATGGTGGCCCTCTCTTCGTGTGAATTTGAGTGCATGGCCGCCACCACGGCGGCTTGCCAAGGCATCTGGCTAGCATGGCTGCTCGGGGAGATCAAGGATAAAGATCAAAGGGCGGCATTGCTCAACGTCGACAACAAATCAACCATCTCTTTGAGTAAGATGAGTAAGAACCCTGTTTTCCGCAACCAAAGCAAACACATTGAGATATGGTCCACTTCATTCAGGAGTGCGTGGAGAACAGGAAGATCCAGATTGAGTTCGTTCGGTCCAAGGAGCAACTTGCTGATGTGTTCACCAAAGAACTCGGGCGGGTCAACCTCCAAGAGCAACGCAAGAAAATCGGGATGGTGGAAATCAACAAGGCACACGAGGCTTAGGGAGTGATTGTGAACTTAACACTTGTGCGCCCATTTTCTCTGCCATGGCAGCGACTTCCGTTTTGCTGCCATGGCAACGTTTTCTGTTTTGCTGCTACAATAGTTGTTTTAGACTGAGTAGATAAATTTAGCAGTTCAGCTGAGATTTGTTAGCTGAGTAGATAAATTTGTTAGGATTGTTTTTTCCCCTAGAACTAGTCTACGCCCGCACGAGCTGGATCGTGGGATGGCACGATCAACGAGGTTCGTCGTGGGTGATTTTCTTGGGCCGTTGGTGGTCTCGATCTCTCTGTAACAAAATAAGAGCGGTGAAAGAATGAGAAAAGTTGCAAGGTTGCACACAACACTGTCCTTGAGCTCGTTTGAGTGTGTGATCTGTGCTGACAATTTCTATGCAGTAGAATGTAAGAAAATGAACACATGTGCAGTTCAGCAGAATAAGTAATAAAGTATCAAGTAGTCAAAATGAGCCAAGGCATCCGGAAAGGAGCATGCCGTGCAGTGGGCCCACTACCTATGGTTCACCATAGCTGTTCGCAACCAACTGAACTAACTTAAATAATTGCTACAACTAAGTTGAGTAATATTTATACCTCCACGATGACGCGACCATGATCCCCTCGATGCCTGAAACAACGCTCCACCCGTTATTCCCGTTGTTACTGTATGGGTGCTGTAGGCTCTAATATCAACCGTCCACTCTAATCTAATGGATCTCCTTACTTTCACTTTTACCCTCCCTCCGGAAAGGAGCATGCCGTGCAGTGGGTTCGTCGTGGGTGATTTTCTTGGGCCGTTGGTGGTCTCGATCTCTCTGTAACAAAATAAGAGCGATGAAAGAATGAGAAAAGTTGCAAGGTTGCACACAACACTGTCCTTGAGCTCGTTTGAGTGTGTGATCTGTGCTGACAATTTCTATGCAGTAGAATGTAAGAAAATGAACACGTGTGCAGTTCAGCAGAATAAGTAATAAAGTATCAAGTAGTCAAAATGAGCCAAGGCATCCGGAAAGGAGCATGCCGTGCAGTGGGTTCGGCTCCTCTACAGTTCAGTTGTTACTGTAGGCTCTAATATCAACCGTCCACTCTAATCTAATGGATCTCCTTACTTTCACTTTTACCCTCCCTTCTCCCGTTTTTTTTTCTGGCGTGGTAAAAAAACATGTAGGAAGTGGGAGTCGAACCCACTACCTATGGTTCTTAAATAATTGCTACAACTAAGTTGAGTAATATTTATACCTCCACGATGACGCGACCATGATCCCCTCGATGCCTGAAACAACGCTCCACCCGTTATTCCGGTTCTCCTCCTGATCGATATATTGCACCGTAATTAAAAACGCGATTTTTTTTACCTACACGGGATTCGAACCTGCGTCGAGATGGAAAGGACAATCCCAACTACCATCACGCCAGCCTAGTTTGTTGTTCATTAGTGTAAAACGAAATTCTTTTAAACTCTTTCTTACTGCTGTCATAAGAAAAAACAAAGCTATTTTTCTGGAAGAAAATTCCACTTCATCAATGAAAGTTACCGGGGGTATATTTCATGATGCCCCTCCCTCCCCCACCCCCGGTCCCCAAAGTTATCAGGACCGGGGTATATAAGTTATCAGGTCTGCGAGACGTAAGTTACCGTGCTATTAACATGAAAAGTTACCGTGGGTATATTTAATCAACCCCCTCGTCGAAGTTATCAGGACAGGGGTACATAAATTATCAGGTCTGCAAATGTGTGGGTTACCATGCTATTCACACAAATGTTACCGGACCCCCTCCCCCCCCCCCCCCCCCCACCCTCCTCATGCCAAAAGTTATGCCAAAGTTATCAGGACTGGGGTACATAAGTAATCAGGTGTGCGATGTCTGAGTTACAATGCTATTCACACAAAAAGTTACCAAGGGGATGTTTCGTCAACTCCTCCTCCCCCCACCCCCATACCAAAGTTATTAGGACCGGGGTCCATAAGTTATCAGGTATAAGATGTTTGACTTATCATGATATTGACACAAAAATCTACCGAGGGGATATTTCATCAACCCCCCCCCCCCTCCCCGGTCGTTGCCAAAGTTACCAGGATGGGGCTCATAAGTTATCAGGTCTACGTACTATTCACACAAAAGTTCGTCAAATCCCCCCAGAAAAGTTACCGCGGTATATCTGATCAACCCCCCCCCCTCCCCCGGTCGCTGAAGTTACCAAGACCTTGGTGCATAAGTTATCAGCTATGCGATGTGTGACTTATCATACTATTCATACAAAAAAGTTATTGAGTGTATGTTTACATTAGTTTTTTTGGTCAAAAAAAGCTACGACGATATTTGTACATAAGCTATCAGGTTTGTGATGTGTATAATTATCAGGCTCATTACAAAAGAGTTTACCGAGATATGACAAACGAGAAAAATACCGTTGTTCGAATTCTGTAGGAGTGAAACATTTATTTCTCTAGAAAACATTCATCACTACAAAAAAAGAGACAAGTGGAGTACAAAACACGTTCCATCGGCCCTTTGAAAAACTTGGAACAAATGGTTTTGTCTCCTCGTCAAAGGCGTTGTGGTCTTTCTTTCTCGCTCTCATGTACTAAGATAGAAATATATGTTACCCGCAAATGTAACAGAACAGGTCGTCTGCAGCTCTTTTTACGCGCCAGAGCAGAAGCGGATCGAGCCGATCAGAAAGAAACATCGAAGGAAAAAAACGATCGTACGTGCATATCGCTAACTGCCAGTCGGCAGGAAAATAGCTTTTCCGTTCACTTAATTCTCTTATTAAATCGTGAAAAACACCACCCCGGACTAGAGACGAGACTGCGGTCATAAGCTCCCCGCGCCGACCAGTTCGATGAAATCGGCACACACAACGCCGACACCGTCGTATATCCAGAGCTTGCCAACCTGCAAACAAAGCGTCGCGCGGCTACCGAAACAGGATACCGTCACCATACCTGCAGCATTTGTTAGATCAATGCTAAGTAATTCATGCATCGACCAAGTAATTCTTGCATCGGGACATATGTATTCATCCTCCACTTGTGAACCAGCTAGCTTTCTTCTCCATGGTAGCCCCAGACAACAATCGTAGGGCTACAAGAACTCAAGATGGTTTCCTTGAGGAACTTATGCTCCGGTCATGCAGGCCATTTACAAGGCCGGCGAGCTCCTGGCCTCCCGGCACGGCGGCACCGGCGCCGCCGTGCGTTTCAGTTTCACATGCACGCTGACAGCTAAGCTGGCAGGCGCGACCAGCCGGAGGACCACCGTTCTTCCGGCGTCGTTACAATTTTTGTTTTTGATTAATAACATAATTAAGGCAGATGAAAGAGAGCCTTTGGATTGAAACCGACGATGGATTTTGTACAGTAATAACATTACTGTAGAGGAGCCGAACCCGCCGTGCAGGAACTTTGTCATGTATCGGCCGTCTTCGTCGTTGTTCCGGGAGCGCTATGTTTCCGCCGAAAAGATGCAGGGTGGGCGGACTGTGTAGAAGAGAAGGCGTCCGCCGTTTCTAGCCGCGGCTAGTCCACAAGGCTACGCACGGGGTGTCTGTTGCGGCACGCCGGGCCAAAAGCACCCCGAAGTTTCTAGCAAGAACCCATACGCTGATGCGCCATGGTCTACCAGAACCCAGGCGACCCAACATGGGAGCTTTTTTGGAGATCCGGGACGGACTCAACCGGCGAGTAGCGGCACAGCAGCTGTCCCTCTGGCGCGGAGATTTTTTATACCAGTACAACACCTTCTCATCCCAAAGAAAAAAATGGCGGAGACGGCACGGAAGAGAGAGAAGAGAACAACCGGGCAAAAAGGCAGCGCACGTTGCCTCACCTGACCCGCAGCGATTGGACAGCACGTCGCCGTCTCCGGCCCATCCGTTGCCGAGAGCGAACAAAGAAAGGGGCGCATTCCGCGCGCGCCTTCTAGCGAGTGCCGCGGCGACGTTCACACGGGGTCGGTTTGGTTACGTGCCCCGCCAGACCAGACCAAACCGACCCAAACCAAACCAAGCCCCTGAGTTTTTTTGTTATTTTTTTTTCGAGTTGGAACCATACCCCTGGGTCGCACACCGCACGTGTACCATTCGCATTGACCCGTCTGAACATGACTAGCACCCACACCATATATCTGGCCGCCAAACCACGCTACCGTCTACAGCTATCGCCACTAAAATACCACTTATGAAAGTTATCAAAAATAATAGTAATACCACTTGTGAGCGGAGCAAATCGTAGTTACTCTTTCTCTACCACTACTACTGTCTCTAGCACAAGCAGGAAGGAGCTATTTACATACAGAATATCAAATGTCGGACCAATCTACCGGGATTGCACTTTTCATTTCTGCAGTACGCTCTACCACGACAAATTACACAGCGCATAGTATAGATCAAATGAAACAGGAACATCACAATTACAGGGGTAGAGGGGGCAGCCGAGCTCCCCACCAGCTAGCAAAGTAATGCAAGATCCTATCACGACTCTAGTGATGCTTACAGTATTATTATTTGGTGGTGATTAATAATTAGTAGGTGCTCGAAGCTTCTACAACATCGTCCACTCACCTCGAGTTGGATCTGTCCTGGTCTGACCCGGAGCCGGCCCCGTCCTGCCCGTTGCAGGCCCGGTACACGGGCTTGGGCCGGTATATCGGCCACGACTGCCGCTCCTCGCTGCCGCCGCCCTCGGGCCGCCGCTCCGCTGCCTCCTCCGGCTTCACGTCCGCGCCGTCGCCGTTGCTGTTAGGAAGCTCCCCCCCGTCGCCGTCTTCTTCCTCGTCTCGCGCTCGCTTCAGCCCGATGGAGACGCCGAACAGCCTCGCGTCCGTATCCGGCCCGCCGTCGACGGCGAGGCCGGCGGCCGTGGCCAGCGCCGAGCAGGATGGCATCAGGTCCAGTATCCCCGCGGGGAGCGGCGGCGGAGGCGCCAGCGCCGACTCACCCGAGCAGTTTACTACGGACGACAGCGACCCGGGGCCGCCGTCCGGCTGCTGGCTCGAGGCGAACTTGGACATGAGGCTCACGATGGTGTTGCACAGCTTCTTCATCTGCCCCAGCTCGCGGGTCAACCGCGCGTTATCCCGCCGCAGCCGGTCGTTCTCCTCGCCCATGTCGCCGGACGAGGAGCCCGCGGCGGCGCCGCCCAGGCCGGAGCCTGAGCCGGACGGTGCGGCCAGCGGGAGCTCCTCCGCGGATCCCGAGTTGGACGACAGAACCTGCTCCTCGGAGGACAGCTGCGGCTCCGGCGAGCCGGAGCGCGTAACCGGCAGCGCCATAGGGATCGCTGCAGTGGCAACCGTGACCGCGCCAGCCGCGGCGGCGGCGGCAGCAGCCGCAAGACCCGCCGACTGGACCACCTTCCGGCGGTGTATGTCGCAGAGCAGGCGCTTCTCGCCTCGCCGGAAGCAGTCGTTGGCGAACTCCCACCGGTCCGGCACGATCTTCCTAAATCCCTATACGCCACAGCAAGCAAAATCCAAGGATGAACAACATGGGCATTCCACGCCAAAAATTCCAGAAAGGCCAAATCCCAACCCGAGCCCGAGGAATCAACCAACCGAACCCATGGAGCGAGCGCACGTACGTAGGTGTTGAGCTGCCGCACGAAGCTAGAGAAGTTGTTGTGCTTGAAGTACTTGGGGAGCAGGTCCCGGGCGAACTCCGCCGGCCGCCACACCACGAACGTCGACCCGTCCTCGCCCCACGAGATCACGTCGTCCACCGCCGGGTCCTCCACGAGCTGGTACGTCTTGGTCAGGAACGGCGTCGGCAGGGACCTCTGCCCCGCCGCGTCTGCCGAGGCCACCAGCCCCGGCATCGGCGCCGGGGGAGGAGGCTCCGCCCCAGCCCCGTCCGCCGCCGCGGCGCCATGCTCGGCCGACATCACGCCGGCGCCTCCTCTGCCCCTCCCGGCCGGATCTGGCCCGGGGAACCCCGTAGTAGCTTCCAGATGCGGTAGAGGGCCACCTCACCAAAGAAAGGAACGTACGGAAGAAGCCTTCTGGAAGCTTCCCACGCGGGATTATGAGACTTATACCCAACGGGAGGAGGAGAACGAGGATAAAAATAAGGGAAATGGAAAAATGGAGAGAAAGGCGAGGGGCAAAAGAAAACGCACTTTGATAAAAAATAATTTTTCTCGACCGCGACACGACGCACACCACTCGTACCGAGAAAGCCGCGGCGGGGTGGACCCGGCCCGCATGGATATCTTCCGCCGGGCGGCCGCATCGGGCCGTCGGATGGGCATCTGGTGGTGGCAGCGGACGGCCCGGATGGCCTTCGGGCGAGATTTGGTTCTATACGGGGTGGCCCGCGGCATGGGTGCGGTGGGGCCGAGGGGTTAGGAAAGAGCGAGAAACTTCGATGGCTTGTCGCCCTTGGGCTTTCTGGAAGGTTCAGGTCCGCGCGGGCTTGCGCCAGGCTGGATGCGAGCACGTGTCGACCATCCCGCCGGCGGTATGGATAAGATTTTGTTTTGCGAGGGGGACCTGGATTTATGCGTCGGATGCTTGGTATTTGTGCTTTTTCTTGTCACCCTACTATTCGAAGAAGGTTCTCTAAGCTTCGATATAAATTGATTCTTGTGCTTTTTTTGTCAGCCTACCATTCGAAAGAACGTTCTCTCATCTTCTGATACTTGTACATGGTATTTGTGCTATTTTTGTCAGTCCACTATTCGAAAGTTCTACTCCCTTCTTTTCCTGAATACAAGTCCTTTTGCAGATTTCAGTGCGGATTATGTAAAATAAATGAATCTATATTTCTAAAATATATCTATACACGTCCGCATATTGATTTTACTAGGAAAATGCTCATGCGTTGCAACGGGGCATACAAATTTTAGTGGTCAACACCAATAATATTTAGCATATATCTTTACTACACTCATGCATATCTCGCAGTATTGTCGTTAGCGTTAAATCACTTCTTATTCTCTCACGGACCATCTCCGTCCCTCCGCCTTTCCAACCCAATCTCAACACCTCTCTCACTTTCCATTTCTTAGATCACAGACATGATTCACCGTATGACTTCTAGCTGTGAAAAGCGAGGAAAATATATTTAGAAATGCTTTTTGCCATTGTTCCTATAAATAGAAAAAGGACACGCCAAATGAAATTTTGATATAGATAAAAGAATAACCATGATGAAACGTTGATTGCTTTCGGCTGTACTCTATGTAGGAATCAAGTACTATCTTAATTTTGTCCATTGTTTAAGGACTGCGCATGCATTTATGTTACAAACCAATCGTTGAATTTTTAACCGAAGATTATGCCTGGTAATAATTATTGTGTGTTCACCTTTTGGCCGAATATTTGGTATGGTGTTAATTGCTGTGCGGACACCTTCCTAACCAATGCTCCTCAAATCACCTTGCGTCATCAACCACGATCCGTGTCGATAAAAAATATTTGGCATTGTAGACGGGTCCAGATCAGCCGGAATGGATGATCTCCTTATATGAGATGGAGACACACGGGAAGCACCAGCGGCTGGAAGTTTTATTTCGCGCCAGGAAGTCCCAGCGACTGGAAATTTGATTTCGTGCCTTTATTTTCATGTATGGATGTATGGAAGGATGAAAAACTACAGTAGATATAATTACGTTGTGATTCATGATGTTGTGATTCATGGTATTCATGGCAGGCGAGAAAAGGGAAAGTTAATTATGGTGATTCTCGATTGCCATACCGGTCGGTGGTGGGACAGATTAACGTACGGGGTGTGTGCTGTAATAAAATGAAGAAGTGGAGGGTTGTTTCGACAGAAGGCTTCAGTGTTGGTGGATGGACGAAACATGGGCAGGAGACGGTTCTGTTGGCAGGAAAAGGAACACTACGTGTTTTTTAGATAGTAGAGATTAAAATCTCTAGAAAGACTAGGAGCAAAAGGGGAGGTTAGAGAGACCAACAGCTCATATCTCTTTTATACTCTTACCTCTCATGTTTTTACCAATTGTAATGTCCCCCTTTGATTTGGCTTTATCTCCTCACTTAGTATTTCCATGTATTGCTCCTTTTTCTTCCCTTCTATGGTCCTTTTCCCGTGAAACAAATTAAATGAATGGATTTCCAATCTTTTGCATTTATTAGTCATTAGTGATCAAATCATAGTGATTGTCTTGAAATATCTAGCAATCTTGGGTTTAAACAATGGTGGAATCTCTACTTATTTAAAACATACATAAAGTTTATGTTCCTGCCAAGCAGAACTCTTCGTCAACCACTTCCCCCTCCCCCCTCTCACCATGTCCCTTCACCGGTGGTCTTCGTCCAACCGGTATTATTGTCCCACCATGACATATTTGATTGCAACTTCCCGCAAGCCACTCAATCACATTAATTAACTTACCATTGCATCAATTTCACCTAAATTAACTTACCTTTTGCATCAACGCGCATATCGTGTAATTTACTTATCTTACGCATCAATTTCATAATTTATGTAACATGCATGACATATCCTACAACTTTTATTATTTTGGTAAGTCTAGATTATTTTCTATACATATTTGATTGTGTATCGGCTCACATGCGCGCTGGGATTCAGAGATCATGCCTGAATAGGCTTAGAAGGCATGGGTTTTGGAAAGTTTGGATTCTGTGAAAACCCAATTCATATATCTCCTTTTCTCTCTAACTTGGTCGAAGAAGATAGGTTGTTGGCGGCCTCACTGGTATATTTTTCATCTACTATTGTTGTATTAAAAATTATTTGGCCCCCATAATAACGCATGAATAATTACCTAGTGAGTGTAAAAAAAATACACTCGTCAACCTCCCCAAACTTAATACTCCAATTAAAAAAATACACTCATCAACATTAATTCCTAAGACACCAGTTAACATTGATAAGTGATAATGGTAATCGATTCACACTAATTATACATAGATGGACGAGGGTGGAAATGGGGTGATGGTGTTGATGATGGAGATGGTGAAGATTACTTGGACGAAGATGTTCCCCTTGATATAGGAGTTGGTGATGACGGTTGCTTCAAATTCCCCTTGACAGAGTAGGTAGATTTGGCCGAAAACTACCCTTGGGGAAGAGAACTAGGGTTCCGCCTTGCAGTAGTGGCAGAAAAAATCTAGCAAAAATTGATATGGAATCCACACCGGGAGAAACATAGCTACCACACAGGGCACAAAAGGGAGCCCTACGGCCGAGGCGCCATGTAAGGTGGTCGCCTAGGGTACGCACCTAAGCCCACTAGGTTACCTCCATCTAGCCCATGGCCTATTTTTGTGTGCATATCCACGACATATTTTGTTTCATTTTTTGGCCTTCGGAAAATATACTTTCTTCGTGAATCTCCAATCCCCCTTCCACAACCACTCTGATAATTATTCTGACAATTGTCAGCACTATAAGATAAACTTAAGTTAAATTGAAACAAAGTGATTCAATATGCACAAAAGTAGAGTATTTATCGTCTGAAATTATAATCCAAAATATATGTATCAAACCCCCAAGTTGTGGGTCAAAAACTACAGGTTGAAGCCACCAAGATCTTTGTTGGGAAATGTTGCATGGAAAACAAAAAATTCTACGCACACACAATGATCTATCCATGGAGATGCATAGCAATGAGGGGAAGAGTGTGTCTACGTACCCTCATAGACCATAAGCGGAAGCATTTGACAACGCGGTTGATGTAGTCGAACTTCTTCAAGCTCTGACCGATCAAGTACCGAACGTACGACACCTCTGAGTTCTGCACACGTTCAGCTCGGTGACGTCCCTCGCCTTCTTGATCCAGCAAGGTGTCGTGGTAGTAGATGAGTTCCGTCAGCACGACGGCGTGGTGACGGTGATGGTGTAGTGATCGTCGCAGGGCTTCGCCTAAGCACTACGAAAATATGACATGAGAGTAAACGGTGGAGGGGGCGCCACACATGGCTAGGCAATTGTCTCGGGTGTGCTAGGGGCGCCCCCCACATATATATAGGTGGGAGGGAGAGGGGAGGCAGCCAGGGTGCACCCCAAGTAGGATCCGAATCCTACTTGGGGTTTCCCCAAGTGCCCCCTCCTTATTTCACTAGAGAAGAAAGGGAAGGGGGAAGAGAGAAAGGAGAGGGGGGCCGAACCACCTTTTGCCTTCTCCCAATTCGGCCTCCTGCCATAGGGGGGTGCGCCACTCCTTGTGGGCTGGTGTGCTCCCCTCTCATGGCCCATATGGCCCATATATTCCCCTCGGAGGTTCTGGTAACCCCTCTGGTACTTCGATAAATACCTGATACACTCTGAAACACTTCCGGTGTCCGACTACTATCGTCCTATATATAAATCTTTACCTCTCGACCATTTCGAGACTGCTCGTCATGTTTGTGATCTCATTCAGGACTCCGAACAACATTCGGTCACGAAATCACATAACTCATATAATACAATATCGTCATCGAACGTTAAGCGTGCGAACCCTACGGGTTCGAGAACTATGTAGACATGGCTGAGACACCTCTCCGGTCAATAACCAATACGGAACCTGGATATTCATACTGGATCCTACATATTCTACGAAGATCTTTATCGATCGAACTGTTATGACAACATACGTAATTCCCTTTGTCCATCTGTATGTTACTGGCCCGAGATTCGATCATCGGTATCTTCATACCTAGTTCAATCTCGTTACCTGCAAGTCTCTTTACTCGTTCCGTAATTGTAACATCCCAAATTTTCAATTTGGAATGTTATACATTAGGTCATCATTGCATATCATATTTTATTGCATTTTGGCTTGATCCTAGAAATTCTACGCAACTCAAGGACCTACGAAGAGAGTTGGGGATTTCGTTATTTTCATATTTGAGTATTTCTCGAATTTTGAAAAGAGGATCATTTGATTTTAATTATTTTCTCTTCGAATATTTATTTTATAAAAATAAAAGAGAGAGGATAAAATAACTTCCTCAAAATAAAGAAATATTGGAGATTTAATGTTAAAATCAAATAAGAGTTTTATTCGGAGTTTTATCGCTATTTTATTTGAATTAGGAAAAATATATGTTTTTCAAAATAGCATTAGAGTCCCAAATAAATGTTCACCTTGTCCGGTGGATTTTTAGTGGGCGGGGAAATTTATTTCAGGATTTTTGGAGTCAATTTAGTATTTCTTTTATTCATTTTTCTGCGCGGAATATATTTTTTTAAAAAGGAGGAACCGACTTTGGGTCGTACCGCCCAGGGAAGGCTTTATAAGCCGCCGAGGTCGAGGCCACAGCCCACCAGCCCGCCGCCCCGCCAACCCTAGCCGCCGCGCCAGCTTCGCCGCCGCCGCCGCCGCCTGTGCCGCACGCCGCCGCCTCCGCGTGCGCCGCGCCGCCCGCCGCCCCGCGCCGCCACCCATCATCGCCCCGCCGCCCGACCCCGCCACGGAGCCGCTCGCCGCCGCCGCCGTTTCGCCGGAGGTAGCCGCCGCCGCCCTCGGTTTTCGCGAGAAAACCAATCAGTTTTTTCGAAACCCTAGATCCCCTATTTTATTTTAGATCAGTTTATTTTTTCGGTTTAGTTATTTAGCGGACGTTCGTCCGTACGTTCATTTTGACAAACGGTTTTCGCCCGTTAGCCGCAGATAGCGAATGTTCGTTCGTTAGTCTGTTCGTCAGTTTTTTTTCTTTTTCTAGGATTTTTCGCGATTATTTTCGATCGCGATTTCTGATCCGATTTTCGTTTTAGTTTAACTTTTCGCTCGTTTATCGGAATCAGGCGACTCAAGCGCCTAGAGTTTCGTCTCAAAGCCCTCTTTCTGTTTAATCAACTTAAACAAGTTTTTGCTACTGTAAAAATTGACTTTAGTACAGATTAGTAAACGAAGCTTGTTTGTTCCACAGTTTGAGTAAAGATTGCAAAATAGTAAAGGAGATGCGATGTAAATAAAAGAGATGCAATATAATAAGAAAGAGACCCGGGGGCCATAGGTTTCACTAGTGGTTTCTCTCAAGATAGCATGTATTACGGTGGATGAACAAATTACTGCCGAGCAATTGATCGAAAAGTGTATAGTTATGAGAATATCTAGGCAATGATCATGAATATAGGCATCACGTCCGTGTCAAGTAGATCGAAATGATTCTGCATCTACTACTATTACTCCACACATCGACCGCTATCCAGCATGTATTTAGAGTATTAAGTTCATAAGAACAGAGTAACGCATTAAGCAAGATGACATGATGTAGAGGGATAAACTCAAGCAATATGATATAAACCCCGTCCTTTTATCCTCGATGGCAACAATAAAATACGTGCCTTGCTGCCCCTACTGTCACTGGGAAAGGACACCGCAGGATTGAACCCAAAGCTAAGCACTTCTCCCATTGCAAGAAAGATCAATCTAGTAGGCTAAACTAAACCGATAATTCGAAGAGACTTGCAAAGATATCAAATCATGCATATAATAATTCAGAAAAGAACCAAATAATATTCATAGATAATCTTGTTCATAAACCCACAATTCATCGGATCTCGGCAACACACCGCAAAAGAGTATTACATCGAATAGGTCTCCAAGAACATCGAGGAGAACTTTGTATTGAGAATCAAAGAGAGAGAAGAAGCCATCTAGCTAATAACTATGGACCTGAAGGTCTGTGGTAAACTACTCACACTTCATCGGAGAGGCTATGGTGTTGATGTAGAAGTCCTCCGTGATCGATTCCCCCTCCGGCAGATCGCCCGAAAAGGCCCCAAGATGGGATCTCACGGGTATAAAAGGTTGCGACGGTGGAAAAGTGGTTCGTGGCTCTCTGTGATCGATCTAGGGTATAAGAGTATATATAGGTGGAAGTAGTACATCGGTGGAGCTACGTGGGGCCCACGAGGGTGGGGGGGCGCCCTCCTACCTCGTGGCCGCCTCACGGAGTTCCAGACTTCAACTCCAAGTCTTCTGGTTTGCTTTCGTTCCAAGAAAGATCATTGCGAAGGTTTCATTCCGTTTGGATTCCATTTGGTATTCCTTTTCTGCGAAACTCTAAAATAGGCTTAAAAATTGGCACTGGGCCTCCGGTAAATAGGTTAGTCCCAAAAAATAATATAAAAGAGCATATTAAAGCCCATTAAACATCCAAAACAGATAATTTAATAGCATGGAACAATAAAAAATTATAGATACATTGGAGATGTATCACAAAACACCGCCATCGCCCGCCAATGGCTCGGTTTTCACCGGCAACTATGTCTCCCTGACTCGTAGCCGGGACTAGATGACAAATCACGAGATCCGACCACCCAGCCGCAGGCCGGCCACCTCTAAGGGAAGAGATGACCACCACCGCCGGTTGCACCGGACAGAACAGAGCTGACCGAAGATGCCACCGACGCGACCACCAGGCTCTCCACACCGCGGCTGCCGACCCAAAGGGAGATGGCACGCCATCGCTGCCGCCGCCCGAATAGGGCTGGCCACCGCGCCCGCGGCCTGCGTCGCCTACGAAACTGCTGCTCCACAGCCATCACCGTCGTGCCGATTGGATCGGGCGCGCCTCCACATGATTCAGGGCCCCACACAAACCAAGATACGTAGGAGAGAGGTGATGTCCTCTGCCACCTCCATCGGCCCCCGTGCTTAGTGATACGTCTTCGTCATATCTACTTTTCCAAACACTTTTGCCCTTGTTTTGGACTCTAACTTGTATGATTTGAATGGAACTAACCCGGACTGGCGCTGTTTTCAGCAGAATTGCCATGGTGTTGTTTTATGTGCAGAAAACAAATATTCTCGGAATAACCTGAAACTCCACGGAATATCTTAGAAAAAACAATAAAAAATCATCGCCAAAGATGAAGACCAGGGGGCCCACACCCTTCTCACGAGGGTGGGGCGCCCCCCCCTAGGGCGCGCCCCCTACCTCATGGGCCCCCTGTTGTGTCTCCGATTCCAACTCCACCCCCATATATTGAGTTTCGATGAGAAAAAAATCAGAGAGAAGAAATCATCGCGTTTTACGATACGGAGCCACCGCCAAGCCCTAAAACCTCTCGGGAGGGCTGATCTGGAGTCCGTTCGGGGCTCCAAAGAGGGGGATTCGTCGCCGTCGTCATCATCAACCATCCTCCATCACCAATTTCATGATGCTCACCACCGTGCGTGAGTAATTGCATCGTAGGCTTGCTGAACGGTGATGGGTTGGATGAGATTTATCATGTAATCGAGTTAGTTTTGTTAGGGTTTGATCCCTAGTATCCATTATGTTCTGAGATTGATGTTGCTATGACTTTGCTATGCTTAATGCTTGTCACTAGGGCCCGAGTGCCATGATTTCAGATTTGAACCTATTATGTTTTCATCAATATATGAGAGTTCTAGATCCTATCTTGCAAGTCTATAGTCACCTACTATGTGTTATGATCCGGCAACCCCGAAGTGACAATAATCGGGACCACTCCCGGTGATGACCATAGTTTGAGGAGTTCATGTATTCACTATGTGCTAATGGTTTGTTCCGGTTCTCTATTAAAAGGAGGCCTTAATATCCCTTAGTTTCCAATAGGACCCCGCTGCCACGGGAGGGTAGGACAAAAGATGTCATGCAAGTTCTTTTCCATAAGCACGTATGACTATATAAGGAATACATGCCTACATTACATTGATGAATTGGAGCTAGTTCTGTGTCACCCTATGTTATGACTGTTACATGATGAACCGCATCCGGCATAATTATCCATCACTGATCCGGTGCCTGCGAGTTTTCCATATACTGGTTCTCGCTTATTTACTTTCCCGCTGTTACTGTTACAATCACTACAAAATACCAAAAACATTACTTTTGCTGTCTTTACTTTTGTTGCCGCTACCACCACTATCATATTACTTTGCTACTAAACACTTTGCTGCAGATACTAAGTTTCCAGGTGTGGTTGAATTGACAACTCAGCTGCCAATACTTGAGAATATTCTTTGGCTCCCCTTGTGTCGAATCAATAAATTTGGGTTGAATACTCTACCCTCGAAAGCTGTTGCGATCCCCTATACTTGTGGGTTATCAAGACTAATTTCCGACGCCGTTGCCGGGGAGCATAGCTCTATTCTTTGAGTCACTTGGGATTTATATCTGCTGGACACCATGAAGAACTTGAGAGATCCAAAAACCAAGATCTATCCCTCAACTACGAGGGGAGGTAAGGAACTGCCATCTAGCTCTGCACTTGATTCACCTTCTGTTATGAGTAAGCTAGCGACACCTACATCTGCTTCTGCTATTCGTTCTGATATGTCGCATGTTATTGATGATGCCACTTCTGCTATGCATGATACTTATGATGAAACTGCTTCTATGCCTGATATTACTGTGCCCCTTAGTGAATTTCTTGATGAACAAATTGCTAGGGCTAGAGAAAAAGAAATTATTGAATCTGAATACGATGATGATAGTGATGATGAAAATATGCCTGTTATTCCCGAGGGTTATCTTTTTGATATCGAATCTTCTGCCGCTATTTTTGCTTGCAAAGATAGATTTGAGCTTAAGAGGTTATTAATTAAATGGAACAAAGAATCACTTAGAGATAAAATGAGACCTGACCCTGCTTTTGCTACTTCACCTATTTGTGTTCCTGATAAAGATTATGAATTCTCTGTTGATCCTGATATAATTACTTTGGTTGAATCTGATCCGTTTTATGGCTGTGAATCTGAAACTGTTGTGGCACATCTTACTAAGTTAAATGATATAGCTTTCCTGTTCACTAATGATGAGAGATCGTGTTACCTTTATATACTCAAAATATTTCCGATCTCATTAAAGGGTGATGCTAAGATATGGTTTAATTCTCTTGATCCTGGTTGTGTGCGTAGTCCCCAGGATATGATTTAGTACTTCTCTACTAAATATTTCCCTGCTCATAAGAAACAAGCTGCTTTGAGGGAAATATACAACTTCGCGAAAATTAAAGAAGAGAGTCTCCCACAAGCTTGGGGAGGCTTCTCAAGTTACTTAATGCTTTGCCTGATCATCCTCTTAAGAAACCTGAAATACTTGATATCTTTTATAATGGACTAACCGATGCTTCCAGAGATTACCTGGATAGTTGTGCTGGTTCTCTTTTCAGGAAAAGAACACCGGATGAAGCTGAAATTCTATTGAATAATATGTTGACAAATGAAAATAATTGGGCACCTCCTGAGCCAGCTCCTGAGCCAACTTCTGCTCCAATCACTGAGCCTATTCCTAAACCAACTTCGAAGAAGAGAGGTGTTCTATTTCTCAGTCCCGAAGATATGCAAGAGGCAAAGAAATCTATGAAAGAAAAAGGTATTAAAGCTGAAGACGTTAAGAATTTACCTCCTATTGAAGAAATACATGGTCTTAATATACCGCCTGTTGAAGAAACATGTGATCTCAATTCTTTATTTATTGAAGAACCTCTTGATCCCGATATCCCGACACAGGTAGTAAAGGTAAATTCTCTCTATAGATATGATAAAGCTGATGTCCCTCCTACTAAAATTGCTAGTCAATGCTTGGATGAGTTTGATAACTTTATGTATAAGCAAGACGACTTCAATGCTTACTTTGGTAGACAATTAAAAGAAAATGCTTATATGATTAGACGCTTGGGTGATTATATGGCTAACATTAAAGGTGAACTTAAACTTGTTAGCAAACATGCTTCTAAGGTTACCACTCAAGTAGAACAAGTACTTAAGGCTCAAAAAGAAGTGCTTAATGAAATGAATAGTAAGAAAAATGATTATGTTGTTAAAGTGGCTACTAGAACTGGTAGAATGACTCAGGAACCTTTGTATCCTGAAGGCCACCCTAAGAGAATTGAGCAAGATTCTCAAAGAAATAATATTGATGTTCCTAGTTCTTCTAAAAAGAAGAAGAAGAAAAATGATAGAACTGTGCAAACTTCTAGTGAACCTATTGCCGAACCACATGATAATCCAAATGATATTTCTATGTCTGATGCTGAAACACAATCTGGTAATGAACATGAACCTAGTAAAAATATTAATGATGATGTTCATGATGATGCTCAATCTAGTAATAATAATGATGTAGAAATTGAACCTGCTGTTGATCTTGATAACCCACAATCAAAGAATCAACGTTATGATAAAAGAGACTTTGTTGCTAGGAAACATGGTAAAGAAAGGGAACCTTGGGTTCAGAAACCCATGCCTTTTCCTCCGAAATCATCCAAGAAAAAGGATGATGAGGATTTTGAGCGCTTTGCTGAAATGATTAGGCCTATCTTTTTGCGTATGAGATTAACTGATGTGCTCAAAACAAATCCTTATGCTAAATATATGAAGGATATCATTACTAATAAAAGAAAGATACCGGAAGCTGAGATTTCCACCATGCTTGCTAATTATACTTTTAAGGGTGGAATACCAAAGAAACTTGGAGACCCCGGAGTACCTACTATACCTTGCTCCATTAAAAGAAATTATATTAAAACTGCTTTATTTGATCTTGGAGCCGGTGTTAGTGTTATGCCTCCCTCTTTATATCGTAGACTTGACTTGAATAAGCTGACACCTACTGAAATATCTTTGCAAATGGCTGATAAATTAACTGCTATACCTGTCGGTATTTGTGAGGATGTGCCTGTTGTGGTTGCAAACGTTACTATTTTAACGGACTTTGTTATACTTGATATTCCCGAGGATGATAGTATGTCTATTATTCTTGGAAGACCTTTCCTTAATACTGCAGGAGCTGTTATTGATTGCAACAAAGGCAATGTCACTTTTCATGTTAATGGTAATGAGCATACGGTACACTTTCCGAGGAAACAACCTCAAGTTCATAGTATCAACTCTATTGGAAAAATTACATCGATTATATTTGGAGGTTTTGAATTTCCTCTTCCTACTGTCAAGAAGAAATATGATATTCTTATTATTGGGGATGTGCATATCCCCGTTGAGGTAACTTAGTGTTATTCGAAATTTCTCGGGTTTCATGATTATTGGAATGAGTTTGTTAACAAGACTTGATCAACCTTGTTAGTGGATTCTTTTTGATGAGCATGAGATGGATGAAACTAGAAGCACAAACTTCTGTACCCCACTTTTACTTTCTGTTATTTATATTAAATAAAGTAAAAATAGTATTTTCTGTCTGTTTCCTGACTTATCGGTGCAATATAAAAATATTCTGAAAATAAAATTCCTTAGAATGCCATGCCAATTTAATATAATTTTTCCGGGAATATTTGAGGATTTACTGTGCAAAAATTACCGCGGGAGGAGCTGCCACCTGGCCACGAGGGTGGTGGGCGCCCCCCCTATAGGGCGCGCCCCCTGCTTCGTGGGCCCACGGTGGCCCTCCTCCACTTATCCCAGCACCCATCTTCTTCCTCTATCTAACACAAACCCGAAAAACCAACTCAAGCACGAGTTTCAGCCACTTTTGCTGTGATTTTCAATCTCCTTGCTCAAAGCACCTCTCGCAAAATTGCTTGGGGAGATTGTTCCTTGGTATGTGACTCCTCCATTGGTCCAATTAGTTTTTGTTCTAGTGCTTTATTCTTTGCAAATTTGTGCTGCATAGGTGACCATGTTCTTGAGCTTGCATGTCAAATTTATATGGTTCCAAGTAGTTCTAATGCTTGATATAGGCTCTAAGCACTTGTAGGAGTAGTTGCTATCAGTTTTATTAAAGTTGGTTTACTTTTATTTTGAAGTTACTAAAAATTTCAGAATTTTTCAGAGAAAAACAATATGTTTAGGAAGATGTTCCAAGGTGGTTCCTCTAAGAAGCAAGGACCCAGAATTGCTATGCGTGATGCTGACGAGGATCCACCAAGAGACGCTCCAGTACGGCCTTGCGAATGGTCGTCGGAAAATTTTATGGACCGTGCGGGAATTAAAGAAGAATTGAAAGCATGTTTGCGCAATGCCGGTCTTGAGGATTTTGAGGCTAACAAATGCCCCCAGTATCATGATCTCACAAGTTCATTTGTGAGGAGGTTTGAGTATTCATCTTCGCATAATTCTCCTTCAGTCATGTTTGATCTTTATGACAAATCTTATACCATGGACCTAGAGGATTTCACTTCTGCTTGCGAACTTCCATCATGGGGCAGTATTAGGGATCCCCCTAAATCTGAATTTAGAAACTTTCTTGCTAGTATAACTGTAGGGGAATCTAGAGATATAACGCAGGCTACCATAGGGAGCATTCACTTTCCTGCTATACATTATTTTGCACTCTTCATCGGTAGATGCATAAATGCTAAGGATGAAGCATGTCACATGTGTGTCCCTGATCTTAGCATTCTTAGGAGTGCTGTGTTAGGAGACCAATCTTATCATATGGGAGCCATTGTAGCTCGTAGGTTGCATCATGATAGACATAATGGAGATTTCTTTGGAGGAATTTATGCAACCCGATTAGCTCATTTTCTTGAAATAGACATTCGTGAGGGTGATATGGAGTTGCCTCCTGCATATTTATATTATAACTCTATGGCTTTGCACCAGTTTGTCGAGAGGCCTGAATCACCTCTCTTATATCGCTTAATTTTTAATAAACGGCGTGTTTTCCGTATTACTCTCCCTGCTCCTGCCTTCTTTGATTCACAGACAAAAGGAAGATATGTTATTACCAGAGAGGAGGCAGAAGAGTACGAGAGGAGAGCGGAGGCAGCTCGACTCCACGCTGCAGCTCAGCAAGCAATAACCGCTGCACATCAGTATGATCCCAACTATCCTTCCTCATCACAGTATGACCCCAATAACTATTATTATGGATATCCGCCAGGCCAGCCGTGGCCATAGACCAACTTAGGCCAAAAACCTAAGCTTGGGGGAGTACATATTTCTCATCGACATTACATTTATGCTCACACACACTCATTGCTAAATGTCAGTGCTCATACTTTTTCACTGTAATATCCATGCTAGTTTATTTTCTTTTTCCTACTTTCTTCTTGTGTGCTTGTTAAACCTTAAGAAAAATCAAAAAAATTAGTAGTAGTTTATTTTTCTGCTGTAGTAGTAATAATTAAAAAGAAAATCCAAAAATATTTCCCGTTCTTCTTTTGCTTGTTGGGAGCTTTCCCGTGTAAATAGTTTTATTTCTTTTCTTTGGAGGTCGGTAGGAGAAGACCATAATTAAATTGTTGAAGTGGCTCTTATATGCATTATTGTTGAGTTAACCTAGAGCCCATATTGCCTTGTCTTCTCCTGTTTATTGAATGCTCGCAGATTCCAGCTTAGTCCAATGCACGTGCACTCTTATTATTATTCACACTGTTCGGTCGTGTAAGTGAAAGGCAATTATGATGATATATGATGGGCTGACTGAGATGAGAAAAGCTGGTATGAACTCGACCTCTTTTGTTTTTGTAAATATGATGAGTCCCTCATTCTTGATTCATCTTATTATGAATAAACATGTTTGCAATGACAATTAGAGATCATAGTTGCTTGTGCCATGCTTGATTAGCTATGAGTTATAATGATTTACCTTGTATGCCAACATGCTATTGAGATGATTATGATGTGGTATGATGGGGTGGTATCCTCTTTTGAATGATTTAAGTGACTTGACTTGGCACATATTCACGCATGTAGTTGAAACAAAATCAACATAGCCTTCATGATATTTATGTTCATGGTGGATTATATCCTATTCATGATTGCATCCAATGTTTATTAATTTTAATGCATGTACATGGCTGTTGTCGCTCTCTAGTTGGTCACTTCCCAGTCTTTTGCTAGCCTTCACTTGTACTAAGCGGGAATACTGCTTGTGCATCCAATCCCTTAAACCCCAAAGTTATTCCAGATGAGTCCACTATACCTTCCAATATGCGGTATCTACCTGCCGTTCCAAGTAAATTTGTATGTGCCAAACTCTAAACCTTCAAATAAACATTCTGTTTTGTATGCTCGAATATCTCATGTATCAACAAAGGCTGTCATTATCTTCCGTGTTAGGCGGGTTATTCTCAAGAGGAGTGGACTCCGCTCCTCACTCACGAGAAAATGGTTGGTCACCGGGATGCCCAGTCCCATACTTTATGCAAACTAAATCAAAATTAATTGCAAAAAAACTCCCCCTGGGACCTGATGTATGTTGGAGGCACTCGTTGTTTCGAGCAAGCCATGGATTGATGCTTGTTGGCAGAAGGGGAGTATAAACTTTACCATTCTGTTTGGGAACCGCCTATAATGTGTTTAGCATGGAAGATATCGCCATCTCTTAGTTGTTACGTTGACAATGAAAGTATACCGCTCAAAATACAATTTATCTCTATTGCAAAACCGAGCTCTGGCACCTCTACAAATCCCTGCTTCCCTCTGCGAAGGGCCTATCCATTTACTTTTATGTTGAGTCATCACCCTCTTATTAAAAAGCACTAGCTGGAGAGCACAGCCGTCATTTGCATTCATCACTGTAAATTTATATTGGGTATGACTATGATTGGATCTCTTTTACCATGAATTACAATGTCTAGTCAGTCCTTGATCTTTAAAGGTGCTCTGCATTTATGTTTTGCAGTCTCAGAAAGGGCTAGCAAGATACTATCTTGTTATATCATATTATGATTGTTTTGAGAAAGTGTTGTTATCCGAGATTTATTATTATGACTTGGTAGTTGATTGTGCTATTGATATGAGTAATTGTGAGACCTGAGAATTATTGCAAATGTGGTTAGTTATGATTTATGCTGAAAACTTGAATGCTGGCTTGACATAGTTACAACAACAAGAGCAAACAGAGTTTGTAAAAGTTTTTCTTTCTTTCTTTCAGTTTGTCAACTGAATTGTTTGAGGACAAGCAAGGGTTTAAGCTTGGGGCAGTTGATACATCTCCGTCGTATCTACTTTTCCAAACACTTTTGCCCTTGTTTCAGACTCTAACTTGTATGATTTGAATGGAACTAACCCGAACTGACGCTGTTTTCAGCAGAATTGCCATGGTGTTGTTTTATGTGCAGAAAACAAATATTCTCGGAATGACCTGAAACTCCACGGAACATCTTAGAAAAAACAATAAAAATCCTCGCCAAAGATGAAGACCAGGGGGCCCGCACCCTTCTCACGAGGGTGGGGGGCGCCCCCCCTAGGGCGCGCCCCTACCTCGTGGGCCCCCTGTTGTGTCTCCGATTCCAACTCCACCCCCATATATTGAGTTTCGATGAGAAAAAAATCAGAGAGAAGAAATCATCGCGTTTTACGATACGGAGCCACCGCCAAGCCCTAAAACCTCTCGGGAGGGCTGATCTGGAGTCCGTTCGGGGCTCCAAAGAGGGGGATTCGTCGCCGTCGTCATCATCAACCATCCTCCATCACCAATTTCATGATGCTCACCACCGTGCGTGAGTAATTGCATCGTAGGCTTGCTGAACGGTGATGGGTTGGATGAGATTTATCATGTAATCGGGAACAAACGTAATTACTCATAAAGCATATTCATGTTCATAATCAGAGGGGTAATAATATGCATATAGGATCTGAACATATGATCTTCCACCAAATAAACCAATTAGCATCAACTACAAGGAGTAATCAACACTACTAGCAACCTACTAGCACCAATCCCGGACTTTGAGACAAGAATTGGATACAAGAGATGAACTAGGGTTTGGAGATGAGATGGTGCTGGTGAAGATGTTGATGGAGATGGCCCTCTCCCGAAGAGAGGAGCGTTGGTGATGACGATGGTGATGATTTCCCCCTCCCGGAGGGAAGTATCCCCGGCAGAACAGCTCTGCCGGAGCTCTAGATTGGTTCCGCCAAGGTTCCGCCTCGTGGCGGCGGAGTCTCGTCCCGAAAAGTTCCTTCTAATTTTTTCTCATCGAAAGACTTCATATAGGAGAAGATGGACGTCGGAGAGCCACCAGGGGGCCCACGAGGTAGGGGGCGTGCCGTAGGGGGGCCACCCTCGTGAGCAGGGCGTTGGCCCCCTGGCCTTCATCTTTGGCGAGGATTTTTATTTATTTATTTTAAGATGTTCCGTGGAGTTTCAGGACTTTTGGAGTTGCACAGAATAGGTCTCTAATATTTGCTCCTTTTTCCAGCCCAGAATTCCAGCTGCCGGCATTCTCCCTCCTTATGTAAACCTTGTAAAATAAGAGAGAATAGCCATAAGTATTGTGGCATAAAGTGAAATAACAGTCCATAATGCAATAAATATCGATATAAAAGCATGATGCAAAATGGACGTATCAACTCCCCCAAGCTTAGACCTCGCTTGTCCTCAAGCGCAAAGCCGATAACAATAAATATGTCCTCATGTTTAGAGGTAGAGGCGTCGATAAAAATAAAATACGGACATGAAGGCATCATGATTATTCTCATAACAGCAAAATATATAGATTTTGTCATATGATTACTTATGTTCAAGTGATGATCTATTCATAATGCAAAAGTGTAAATCATAAACCTTATTGGGCTCCAACAAACTATAATCTCAGTCATTGAAGCAATTGCAATTTATCATAACATCGGAAAGAGTCTATGTCAGAGCTAAAAAGCAAGTCCACATACTCAACTATCATTTAGTCCTCCATAATTGCTAACACTCACGCGATACTTGTGGTTACGGAGTTTTAATCGGACACAGAGAAAGATAGGGGCTTATAGTTTTGCCCCACAACCTTTTACCTCAAGGGTAATGTCAACAATAATGGTTCATACTCCCCTACATCCAATTAGATATATATATATATATATATATATATATATATATATATATCATGTTCTTTCCAACATGCTGAGCTTGCCAAAGGATAAAATGAAAAAGAAAAGGTGAAGATCACCATGACTCTTGCATAAGGTAGAAGATAATAATAAAGGATAGGCCCTTCACAGAGGGAAGCAGAGGTTGCCATGCGCTTTTATGGTTGGATGCATAAAATCTCAATGCGAAAGAACGTCACTTTATATTGCCCCTTGTGATATGAACCTTTATTATGCAGTCTGTCGCTTTTATTACTTCCACATCACAAGATCGTATAAAGCTTATTTCTCCCACACCAATCAATCATACATATTTAGAGCAATTTTATTGCTTTGCACCGATGACAACTTACTTGAAGGATCTTACTCAATCCATAGGTAGATATGGTGGACTCTCATGGCAAAACTGGTTTAAGGGTATTTGGAAGCACAAGTAGTATTTCTACTTGGTGCTGAGAATTTGGCTAGCATGAGGGGGAAAGGCTGCGGTCAAAAAAAAGCATGAGGGGGAAAGGCAAGCTCAAGAAGTTAGAGGATCCATGACAACATACTTTATCTCACATATAAGAAAGACATGACTCATTATGTTGTCTTCCTTGTCCAACATCAACTCTTTAGCATGTCATATTTTAATGAGTGCTCCCAATCATAAAAGATGTCAATAATAATATATCTATATGTGAAAACTTCTCTTTCCTTATTACTTCCTATTAATTGCAACAATGACCAAAGCTATGTCTGCCAACCCCCAACAACTTTTAATCATCATACTCTTTCTATGTGAAGTCATTACTCTCAATAAGATCAATATGAACTCTTTGTTTCTTTTTATTCTTTTTCTCCTTTCTTTTATTCACCCAAGATCATGGAAAAATAATCAAGCCCTTGACTCAACACTAATCTCTATTATATATAGTTCACGAACTCGATTACAAAGAGAGACATAAAGCAAACTCAAAACTAGATCATGCCATAAACTTTATTCTACTAGATCAAGATACTACTAATAGGATCGAACTAAGAAAAATGGTAAAGATAGGAGTTGTGATTGTGATACGATACCGGGGCACCTCCCCCAAGCTTGGCAGTTGCCAAGGGGAGTGCCCATACCCATGTGATTATATCTACTTCTTTGTTGTCGGTGTAATATTCTTGGCGATGATTCCCCTCAGGATGCGGTTCTCCTCCTCGAGCTTATTGACTTGCTGTTTGAGGTCCATTATTTCCTTACGAAGCTTTCCTGTAACAGCTAAAGCTCCTTGCACCCAAGGGTGTTGCATAGCTGCGGGAGAACAAGTGACACTCCTCTTCATATTTTCATAAGAAAGAAATCTAACATTAGAAGGATAACCAAATTTGGAATAGCTGAGCTCTGTAGTTCCCCCATCGTGAGCCCAGCTCGGAGGCGAGAGGTGACTTCTTCATCCTCCATGGCATCTAATCTCATCAAGTCAGCCTCCATCTCTTCCTCCGTTGCTGGCCCAAAGTGGTCAGCGTCGCTGTTTGCCCTTGGTTCCGGTGCCGGATTAGATACCCGGCTCTCCCCGATTGACTCTTGAGAAGACATCTTGTTCTAATCTGCAGCAGCAACAGCTCAAAAACAAAAATAGAGGAGATTTGCGTGATACGCGAGTCAAAACCTTCGGGAGAATATATAATGATTTTTTACCGACCAAAGTACGTAACGTGCAAGAAAACGGAGTCCGGAAGGCACACGAGGTGCTCACGAGGTAGGGGGGCGCGCCTGGAGGGGTAGGGCGCGCCCACCACCCTCGTGGGGCCCTCGTGTCCTTCCCGGACTGCTACTTATTTTTCTATTTTTCTAAATATTCCAAAATAGAGAAATATTGCCTTAAAAATTGTTTTGGAGTCGGTTTACTTACCGTACCACATACCTATTCCTTTTCGGGGTCTGAAACGTTCCGGAAAGTGTCCCTTATGTATTCCTCCGGGGTTACGGTTTCAATAATATTGGTTTCAACATTTATGGGATTACCTGAGATATAATGTTTGATTCTTTGACCGTTTACCACCTTCGAATTTGTGCCCTCGAAGTTGTTGATTTTTTATGGCACCGGAACGATAGACTTCTTCGATAACATAGGGGCCTTCCCATTTAGAGAGAAGTTTCCCTACAAAAAATCTTAAACGAGAGTTCTATAGCAATACATAATCACCTACATTAAACTCACGCTTTTGTATCCTTTTGTCATGCCATCTTTTAACTTTTTCTTTAAACAACTTGGCATTTTCATAAGCTTGGGTTCTCCATTCATCGAGTGAGCTAATATCAAATAACCTCTTTTCACCGGCAAGTTTGAAATCATAGTTGAGGTATTTAATAGCCCAATATGCCTTATGTTCTAGTTCGATAGGTAAGTGACATGCTTTTCCATAAACCATTTTATACGGAGACATACCCATAGGACTTTTGTATGCAGTTCTATAAGCCCATAATGCATCATCAAGTTTCTTAGACCAATTCTTTCTAGACCTATTAACAGTCTTTTGCAAAATTAATTTGAGCTCTCTATTGCTCAACTCTACTTGACCACTAGACTGTGGGTGATAAGGAGATGCAATTCTATGATAAACATCATATTTAGCAAGTATTTTACGGAAAGCACCATGAATAAAGTGTGAACCACCATCATTCATTAAATATCTAGGGACTCCAAACCTCGGGAAAATAACTTCCTTAAGCATTTTAATAGAAGTGTTATGATCAGCACTACTAATTAGAATAGCTTCTACCCACTTAGTAACGTAATCAACAACAACTAAAATATGTGTGTATCCATTAGAGGCAGGAAAAGGTCCCATATAATCAAAGCCCCAAACATCAAACGGTTCAATAACAAGAGAATAATTCATAGGCATTTCTTGATGTCTACTAATATTACCAATTCTTTGACATTCATCACAAGACAAGACAAACTTACGGGCATCCTTGAAGAGAGTAGGCCAATAAAAACCAGATTGCAATACCTTATGTGCAGTTCTATCTCCAGCGTGGTGTCCTCCATAAGCCTCGGAATGACACTTGTGTAGGATCTGTTCCTGTTCATGCTCAGGTACACAACGTCTAATAACACCATCTACTCCTTCTTTATAAATATGTGGGTCATCCCAAAAGTAATGTCTTAAATCATAGAAAAACTTTTTCTTTTGCTGGTATGTGAAGCTAGGTGGTATAAACTTAGCAACAATATAATTAGCACAATCAGCGTACCATGGAGTACTACGAGAAGTACTTATAACATTTAATTGTTCATCAGGAAAGCTATCATTAACAGGTAGTGGGTCATCAAGAACATTCTCTAACCTAGACAAGTTGTCTGCAACGGGGTTCTCAGCTCCCTTTCTATCAACAATATCCAAATCAAATTCTTGTAGCAATAGAACCCATCTAATAAGCTTAGGTTTAGCATCTTTCTTTTCCATAAGGTATTTAATAGCAGCATGATCAGTGTGAATAGTTACTTTAGAATCAACAATATAAGGTCTGAACTTATCGCAAGCAAATACAACTGCTAAAAGCTCTTTTTCAGTAGTAGCATAATTTCTTTGAGCATTGTCTAGAGTCTTACTAGCATAATGAATAACATTTAATTTCTTATCAACTCTTTGCCCTAGAACAACACCTACAGCATAATCACTAGCATCACACATAATTTCAAAGGGTAAATTCCAATCAGGTGGCTGAACAACAAGTGCAGAGACTAATGCTTTCTTAAGTATTTCAAATGCTTCTACACAATCATCATCAAAGACAAATGGTATATCTTTTTGCAATATATTAGTCAGAGGCCGAGAAATTTTTGAGAAGTCCTTAATGAACCTCCTATAAAATCCAGCGTGACCAAGGAAACTTCTTATACCTTTGATGTCCTTGGGACATGGCATCTTTTCGATAGCATCGACCTTGGCTTTATCAACTTCAATACCTCTTTCAGAAACTTTATGCCCTAAGACAATATCTTCATTAACCATAAAGTGGCACTTTTGCCAATTCAAGACAAGATTAGTTTTTTCACATCTCTACAAAACTCGATCAAGATTGCTCAAGCAATCATCAAAAGAAGAACCATAGACGGAAAAATTGTCCATGAAAACCTCACAAATCTTTTCACAAAAGTCAGAGAATATAGCCATCATGCATCTTTGAAAGGTAGTAGGTGCATTACATAAACCAAAAGGCATACGTCTATAAGCAAAAGTACCAAAAGGGCATGTAAAAGTAGTCTTTGATTGATCTCTAGCCGACACAGGTATTTGAGAAAAACCAGAATAACCATCTAAAAAGCAATAGTGTGTATGTTTGCATAATCTTTCTAGCATTTGATCAATAAAAGGTAAGGGGTAATGATCTTTCTTAGTAGCTTTATTTAATTTGCGGAAATCAATTACCATCCTATAACCTGTAATAATTCTTTGTGGAATCAATTCATCTTTATCATTAGGAACAACAGTAATACCTCCCTTCTTAGGGACACAATGGACAGGACTTACCCACTGACTATCAGCAACGGGATAAATTATACCTGCCTCCAGAAGCTTGAGTATTTCTTTTCTTACCACTTCTTTCATTTTAGGATTCAGACGTCGTTGATGATCACGAACTGGTTTGGCATCTACTTCCAAATTTATTTTATGTTGACATAGAGTGGGACTAATGCCCTTTAGATCATCAAGAGCATATCCAATAGCAGCACGATGCTTCCTCAGAGTTTTCAATAATCTTTCTTCTTCATGCTCTGAAAGGTTAGCACTAATAATAACATGATATATCTTCTTTTCATCAAGATAAGCATATTTAAGATTATCAGGCAAAGGTTTAAGCTCAAACACGGGATCACCCTTGGGTGGAGGAGGATCCCCTAAAATTTCAACATGCAAATTGTGTTGCAGAATAGGTTCATGTTTAAAGAATACTTCATCTATTTCCCTTCTTTCATTGATGAACATATCATTTTCATGGTCTAGCAAATAGTGTTCTAAAGGATCACTAGGAGGTACGTCAATAGAAGCAAGACCAATAATTTCATCCTTACTAGGTAATTCTTCCTCACGATGTTGTTTACTAAATTTAGAGAAATTAAACTCATGAACCATATCGTCCAAGCCAACAGTAACAACATTGTTTGTGCAATCTATGGTAGCATTGATAGTATTTAAGAAGGGTCTACCAAATATAATGGGACAAAATCTATCTTGTGGGGAACCAAGAACAAGAAAAACAGCAGGATATTTAGTTTTCCCACACAAGACTTCAACATCTCTAACAATTCCCATTGGTGAAATAGTATCTCTATTAGAAAGTTTAATAGTAACATCAATTTCTTCTAACTCAACAGGTGCAATGTCATGCATAATTTCTTTGTATAAGTCAATAGGTATTGCACTAGCACTAGCACCCATATCACATAAGCCATGATAACAATGATCTCCTATTTTAACAGAAATAACAAGCACGCCTACCACAGGTCTATGTTTATCTTTATCACAAGGTTTAGCAATTCTAGCAGTTTCACCTTCGAACTAAATAACATGCCCATCAATATTATCAGACAAGAGATCTTTAAGAATAGCAATATTATGTTCTACTTTAACTTGCTCAGGAGGTGTATAAGTTCTAATATTGCTTTTATGAACAACAGTTGAAGCTTTAGCATGATCCTTTATTCTAACAGTGAAAGGTGGTTTCTCAACATATGAAGTAGGAACAATAGGATCATTATAAGTGACAGTCTTTTCTTCAACTTTAATAGGTGCAGCTACTTTTACTTCTATGGGAGGATGATATTTAAACCACTTCTCCTTAGGGAGATCAACATAAGTAGCAAAAGATTCACAGAAAGAAGCTACTATCTCAGAGTCAAGTCCATATTTAGTGCTAAACTTACGGAAAATATCGGTATCCATAAAAGATTTAACACAATCAAACTTAGGTGCCATACCTGACTCCTTACCTTCGTCGAGGTCCCAATCTTCAGAGTTGCATTTAATTCTATCCAATAAATTCCATCTGAATTCAATAGTCTTCATCATAAAAGAGCCAGCACAAGAAGTATCGAGCGTGGTGCGATTGTTTTCAGAAAGCCGAGCATAAAAACTTTGCATAATTATTTCTCTCGAGAGCTCATGATTGGGGCATGAATATAACATTGATTTAAGCCTCCCCCAAGCTTGAGCGATGCTTTCTCCTTCGCGAGGCCAGAAATTGTATATATAATTGCGATCACGATGAACAAGATGCATAGGGTAATACTTTTGATAAAATTTCAATTTCAATCTTTTATAGTTCCATGATTTCATATCATCACATAGCCTATACCATATCAATGCATCTCCCTTCAAAGATAAAGGGAAGACCTTCTTCTTAGCAACATCATTGGGTATACCTGCAAGCTTAAATAATCCACAAACTCCATCCACATATATTAAGTGCTCATCACGATGCTTTGTTCCATCTCCTGTAAAGGGTTAGTTAGCAATTTTTCCATCATACCTGAAAGAAATTCAAAAGGAGTTTCATTTTCAATAGGTTCAGTAGGTTGAGGAGCAACTCTTTGCTCTACTGGACGGGGTGAAGATACCCCGAACAAGCCCCTCAGAGAATTACATTCCATAGTAACAAGTGACAGTAAATTTCAGCATACTATATAAATTTTTCCTTACCAAATTCCACCTACCAAAGGCGCTACACTCCCCAGCAACGGCGCCAGAAAAGAGTCTTGATGACCCACAAGTATAGGGGATCTATCGTAGTCCTTTCGATAAGTAAGAGTGTCGAACCCAACGAGGAGCAGAAGGAATGATAAGCGGTTTTCGGCAAGGTATTCTCTGCAAGTACTGAAATAAGTGGTAACAGATAGTTTTGTGATAAGATAAATTGTAACGAGCAACAAGTAACAAAAGTAAATAAAGTGCAGCAAGGTGGCCCAATCCTTTTTGTAGCAAAGGACAAGTCTGGACAGACTCTTATAATAGGAAAAGCGCTCCCGAGGACACATGGGAATATCGTCAAGCTAGTTTTCATCACGTTCATATGATTCGCGTTCGATACTTTGATAATTTGATATGTGGGTGGACCGGTGCTTGGGTGCTATTCTTACTTGAACAAGCATCGCACTTATGATTAACCTCTATTGCAAGCATCCGCAAATACAACAAAAATATTAAGGTAAACCTAACCATAGCATGAAACATATGGATCCAAATCAGCCCCTTACGAAGCAACGCATAAACTAGGGTTTAAGCTTCTGTCACTCTAGCAACCCATCATCTACTTATTACTTCCCAATGCCTTCCTCTAGGCCCAAATAATGGTGAAGTGTTATGTAGTCGACGTTCACATAACACCACTAGAGACTAGACAACATACATCTTATCAAAATATCGAACGAATACCAAATTCACATGACTACTAATAGCAAGACTTCTCCCTTGTCCTCAGGAACAAACGTAATTACTCATAAAGTATATTCATGTTCATAATCAGAGGGGTAATAATATGCATATATGATCTGAACATATGATCTTCCACCAAATAAACCAATTAGCATCAACTACAAGGAGTAATCAACACTACTAGCAACCTACTAGCACCAATCCCGGACTTTGAGACAAGAATTGGATACAAGAGATGAACTAGGGTTTGGAGATGAGATGGTGCTGGTGAAGATGTTGATGGAGATGGCCCTCTCCCGATGAGAGGAGCGTTGGTGATGACGATGGTGATGATTTCCCCCTTCCGGAGGGAAGTATCCCCGGCAGAACAGCTCTGCCGGAGCTCTAGATTGGTTCCGCCAAGGTTTCGCCTCGTGGCGGCGGAGTCTCGTCCCGAAAAGTTCCTTTTGATTTTTTTCTCATCGAAAGACTTCATATAGGAGAAGATGGACGTCGGAGAGCCGCCAGGGGGCCCACGAGGTAGGGGGGCGCGCCCTAGGGAGGGCGCCCCCATCCTCGTGAGCAGGGTGTGGGCCCCCTGGCCTTCATCTTTGGCGAGAATTTTTCTTTATTTATTTTAAGATGTTCCGTGGAGTTTCAGGATTTTTGGAGTTGCGCAGAATAGGTCTCTAATATTTGCTCCTTTTCCAGCCCAGAATTCCAGCTGCCGGCATTCTCCCTCCTTATGTAAACCTTGTAAAATAAGAGAGAATAGCCATAAGTATTGTGGCATAAAGTGAAATAATAGTCCATAATGCAATAAATATCGATATAAAAGCATGATGCAAAATGGACGTATCACACTCCTTAGTCTCAGTTTCCTCTCCCGTGTGGTGCTACACCAGCGTCACCGCCGGCATCACTCCTCTCGGCATCCTCTCCCGCATGTTATTACACTAGCGGCACCTACGGCATCATTCCTCTTAACCACCTCTCCCATGTCCTACTATACTCGCACGGTTGTTGTTCCTCTCTGCCTTCTCTTCAATCTCCTGCTACACTAAAGCCATTGACGTTGTCGTTCCTCTCGGCCTCCTCGCTCGCGTCCTACTACACTGGCGATGTCGCCATAGTCGTTCTATCCCACGTGTTGCTGAACTAGTGCCACCGCCGACGTCGTTCCTCTCAACCTCCTCTCTAGTGTCCGACTACTCTCGCATGTTCCTCGTCGTTCCTCTCAGTCTCCTGTCCCATGTCCTGCTACACTGAAGCCATCGCTGACATCGTTCCTCTTGGTCTCATGTCCCATATCCTACTACACCAAAGCCATCGTCGACTTTGTTCCTCTCGGCCTCCACGCACGCGTCCTACTACACCGGCGTTGTTGCCATCGTCATTCTTTTCGGCCTACTCGCACGCGTCCTACTACACGAGCGACGTTGGCACACTGCATTTTTTCTTCATCATCCTCTACCTAAATGCCCTCCTATTTGTTACTCCACACAGACTTCCTTTGCGGTGACGACGCTAGCAACTAGTTCGCCGCGCCGCTGATGAGATCGCTCGCCCGCGACTCCGTGCTTGTCGTATCGGATGCGGTGCCGCAATCACCGTCCACCGCTGTCGTTGAGGCACTCTAATGTAACACTGTGTGTTATGTGTAGTTGTTAAGTCTTAATCATGTCCAGTGTATGCAACCAAACAACATGCACTAGTATGAACACAGCCAATGCGAGCAACCAAACATAGTGCATAAAGGCGTTGCTAGGATGCAAGGAGAGGGGATGCATGCAACCAATCAACATGCAAATGATGGTTTTTGCCTGTATATTTTAACCAGACCCAATCGGGACAAGTATGTAGAGTGCCCAAAAATGATCCAGGTAACCAAACTCACCCTGCGGGTACTATAGATCCAAGCAGTAAAAAGTTTGTAATGATTCGCTTCATCAGTCTCGCTCTATAATTGGAAGGAAGAAAAAGGAAGCAGATGACGGCCCATGTTTGAAACCAGACCAAAATTCTGTGGCAAGCACCAGCCCGGCCCAGTGAGAGTCCAGTCTAACCCACCCAACTCAAGTTCCATCTTGAATAGTACTAGTAGTAGTACTACAACAGAAAACATTTTCTGGGCACACTTTAATGCCCTGGGCTTATTGACACATCTTTCTTTCACGTTACAAGGCTCCCGACGGGCCCCATCGGATCAGTCTTTGTTTTCAGCGTCGCCGCAGTAGCCGTACGGGTTCTTCTTGGCCCAGTTCCACTGGTCCCTGCACATCTCCTCGATCCCGTACTTGGCCCTGCAAAGCAGCAAAGCGGCACACCATAGCACGTTTTAATCCATCTCGCTCGATAAGCTATGACTGGTGTTCACGGCGATCGGTTACCTCCAGCCGAGCTCCTCTTCGGCCTTGGCGGTGGACGCGTACACCTGCTCCGAATCGCCCGGCCTCCTCGGGCACATCTTCACCGGGATTTTCTGCAGCCAGAAATGTCAGTCTCAGACCCGTTTTCATCAGGCAAAATATCAAGGGCAAAGAAGAACGTGTCAACCTTGCCGTATGCCTTCTCGAAGGCGCTCACCATCTCCAGCACCGTCGTCCCGCGCCCCGTCCCCAGGTTGTACGCCACACAGCCTGCCAAAAACAGAAGCGCACTTGTGGTAAATGATGCCGGGCGCTGGGTTTGGTTGGTTGTTAATTGGGCCGGCGGACGGACGCACCGATGTCAGGGGTGGCGAAGAGCTTCTCGAGCGCGGCGATGTGGCCGTCGGCGAGGTCAACGACGTGGATGTAGTCCCTGACGGCGGTGCCGTCGCGGGTGCGGTAGTCGTAGCCGTAGACGTTGAGCTCGGGGCGGCGGCCGACGGCCACCTGCTGGATGTAGGGGAGCAGGTTGTTGGGGACGCCCTTGGGGTCCTCCCCGATGTCGCCGCTCTCGTGGGCGCCGATGGGGTTGAAGTAGCGCAGCAGGATCGTCCTCCACTCCGGGTTCGCGTGCTGGTAGTCGCGCAGCATCTCCTCCAGGTACAGCTGCGTCAATCACATCGACGCCAGTCGAAAAGGTTAGATTAATTGCCGAAAACTCCGATGGCCATCGCTGTCGACTTGGGCAACGTGAGTGTGTCAGGAAATCGTTTCTGACAGACTGTATGCAGAGAGTTTACCTTGGTCCTGCCGTACGGGTTGAGGGCCTTGAGGGGGGAGTCCTCGAAGCAGGGCACCTTCTCCGGCTGGCCGTACACGGTCGCCGACGACGAGAACACCAACTGGTAGGAAACATTCTCCAAAGTGTCAGGGCCATCACTGAAGATCTTCGGCCATCTCTGAAGAGCAGGGGACAGTGCTAACGGGATTGGGGTTTTACGGGGAGGGAGTACCTTGTTGCACCCGTGCTTCTTCATGACGTCGTAGAGGTTGACGGTGCCGACGATGTTGTTGCGGTTGTACATCTCCGGATGCGCCACGCTCTCCGCCACCGCCTTCAGCCCGGCGAAGTGTATCACGGCGTCGTACCTGGTGATCAGTCAGTCGCACGGCAAAACGGTTAGTCTCGTCGATCGATCGCCACGATTGGGAATCAAATTGATGCTCCTGACTGAAGGATGAATCGATCGAACAACTAGGTAGTACCGCTTGGCGGCGAACACCTTCTCCAGGTCATCCTTGATCGTCAGGTCGCCCTGAAATTCACCCAACCAATCTACCAATCAATCAGGGTACAGAACTCTGCCAGGCACGAGATCGTCGAGCAGGATCGAAGAAACTGAAGGAGACGACGGTGGGCGCAGGCAGTTAGGAGTATACGTACGAAGATGAATTGGAGGCGGGCGGAGAGGGCGGGGCCGACGATGTGGCGGACGCGGTCGAGCGCCTCGGGGACGGAGTTGTGGAAGTTGTCGACGGCGGTGACGGCGTAGCCCTTCTCCAGCAGCTGCAGCACCGTGTGCGTGCCGATGAACCCCGCGCCGCCCGTCACCAGCACGCTCCTCCCCTGCCCCTCGCCGCTCCCTGCCCCGCCCCCAGCGCCAACGCCGCCGATCGCCATCTGTCGCTCGCTCTCTCTCTCTCCGTGTTCCGTTGGGGATTTTGCACTCGCGTATGTACGCACGCCACCGCACCGCCGAAAGATTTATAGACTGGAGAGGGTACGTGCCCGTGCGAAGATAGGCCACGAGCTATAGTCTAGTACGTACACACGGATCGGGATAGGAGTAATTGCCTGAATATTCGTTCTGATCTTGACCTGATATGCTGTGGCACCGTTGGCTTTCCTATCGCTTGGAGCTCAAAAGGCGATCGATCGGCCGATCTCGTCTTGATCTCTGCTACTATAGTTAGTTTTGGGAAATCTCAAAAAAAAAAAAGAGTTAGTGTTGGGGTTTTGGCACGCTGCGAGGCAGCTCTATCGGCTGCGCCGGCCGGCGCGATGTTCCCGGCCGTAATAAGTGATGTGAGGAACCGCGCGCCAGTAATTCGGCAACCAACAACGCGCTACGCAACAGAAGCGTCCGAGATAGGTGCGTGCGTGCGTGACACACGAGTCACGCCGCGGCGAGAGCGGCGCGCGGCGGGTATCTCGTTGCCCCCCGCCCCGCCCCGCCCGATCACCAACGTTGCCATCGCCGTCTCCATCGGCCTCATCCACAGGGGAATAATTATGGGCCGGAAAAAAACGGTTCGGCCGCCGCAGGCCCAAATGAACCGTTCATAATCGGCACCGCAAACCAACGTTTTCAGGAAGCAGGGCGTGGAGCCCGTTGGCGTGGTACCTACTACGTACGTGCAGAGTCGTGGAAGTTGCGGCGCACCGGCCGTTGGAGGAGAAGTGCGGGGAACAACCACATCCCTTCTTCTTTTCCGTGCCCCAGTGCATATCTCTCTTCGGCCGGACGGATATGCATGCATGACACGGTAAAGAGAAAAAAAAAAGGATAAGACATGCACGACTTGTTTCATGTCTGATTGATGGGGCGGCAGCTCTCCCGAGACGACGATAACGGCCGTGGGGAGGAGGAATCCGGTCTTCATGGGCTGCTCGCGAGCGCCCTCTTCCCAGATGCTTAGCGGGCCTCTAATCCTGGCCTTCTTCGCATCGGCGCAGTGCATTTCGGGCCGTTTTACCAGCTGCGATGAGCGGAAAAATGCCACGACACTGGCCCAAAACGACAAGAAAAGTCCCTATATTGACCTAAAAAAATTCCCAATTGAAACTGAGGTCACATGGGCGGCGAGAAAAAAAAACGGAATCACTATGAATCTGACGCCAGTTTTATAGTGGCAATTGGGGGCGAACAAGTTCGTAGCTGTTAGATGTTCGCACGGATCTTAAAGTGTTAGACCCAGACAAATCAACATGGCAAATAATTGAATCAAACCCTGTCAACATTTATTCGTTTATAGTTTTTTGCCATGGAAAAAGTGTTTATAGCTTTTGCCATGTCACGCACATAGATTTTGCCATGCCAAAAACACCCTTTTTGGCCATGGAAAATTAATTAAGATTTTTGCTATGGCAAAAAAGTTCAAACCCGTTGCCATACAAACCAACACACTTTTTGTCATGCAAATTAGTTAAGCTTTTTACTATGGCAAAAAATTTCAACCCGTTGCCATGCAAACCAACACATCTTTGTAAACCATTTTGCCATTATTTTCTCCCATGCTCATATGGCAAATTCACTCGTAACTTTTGTACTCCTAAGTTCCCGCATGCTTGGCAAATCTACATTCATGAGGTTGCCAAACAATTGAACAAGAATATCTAGGGTCACAAAACGTGGCAACTAACCGACAAGTGGGACCTCATACTTTTTTGGGACTGTAATGGCAAACTAATGTGCCATGGCAATCAATTTTTGCCATGAGTTTTTGGAGCATTTAAATTTTTTTCTGTTGGACCTTGCAAATTTCTTTTTTGCACCATGGCAAATTTGCTTTACATACCAAGGCATATTTATTTTACGGACAATGGCAATTTTTCCTTCTTAACCATGGTAATTTTCCTTTTGAAACCATTGATTTTTTTACCACGGCAAATGCAGAAATTTAATTTTGGTTGCATGGCAAATTTAATATTTTTGACACACAAAGTTTTTATGAACAAAACCATTGTAAAATACTTTTTGTTTTTTCTTATTTTTTCTTCACGTTTTTTGGGGTTTGGACACTTTTTGGTGCAACACTAGGCAACTGGACTGTGCCTGGCCATTTTTCAGTTTAGGCCGGCAGGATCTGTGCCGGATGGGTCAACAGATAAGACTATACCCCGTTTCATGCGGGGCTTTAAGCGCTTAGTTTTTTTTTTTCCTTTTTTGTTTTTGTTTTCTGATTTCTTTTTATTCGGACAGATGCGGAAAGGAGGCGCTGGGGAGGTGGACAACAGAAATGAAAAGGAGACGAAGGGGAATGGTTTGTGTGCGGCTAAGGTAGCTCCTCTATCTCGCGTTCGCGCTGAGACTGAGCACTTTACCCTTAATCACTAGAAGGGCTCGAGCAGGGTTTTATTTTCGTTCTCCATGACTTTAAAGCTGCTTCTCTTTATCAATTTTGGACAGTTCTGTAAACATTGGTTTCAGGGGTTCTATGACCAAAATCTGACCGAACGACTGAAAACATGGGCATGGTAGAGTTTGTGCGCCAAGATTCGTGCGGGTAATCGAATGGTAGCTAAGATGTTTGCTCGAACCTGCAGAAAATCTGGCATTCGAGTTTTACAGTTTGGGGGAAAATAGTGCTAGAACAATTTCACCATTATACAGTGGACCATCATCATACAATAATCTTGTAATGCTGCCTATGAACATCAAGTGGGTAATAAAAGTGGAGCAGGTTTCTCGAAACAAAATTCACTAGGAAGCACACATGCATACGTATAGACTTCAGAATCTGGCCGGTACAGTACAGTCCAAGTCAACCAGATCCACCACTGAGAGAATAATAATTTCCTATGCTGTAGCCTGTATGTAGACCCAGTGATAATATTTTCTGATTAACCTGTCCGTGACAGTGGTCCGGGCAATGACAGTACCCCTTTCCCTTTCTCCGGCCAAATCCACGCCCAGATCTCCACTCACAACCTGGCAGCCAGCCAGCCAGCCTTGAGGCCAACTCCACCGCGCGACTTTAAACAGACATCCGTTTTGTTCGGATTCTGTCTGTCTGGGTAGGGATTTGAAGTTGTATCTGGACATGTCCTGAAATGCGGTGGCCATGCGCCCACCGCGCGGACGCATCCTGTCAGCATATTATTTCTTTGCAAGTCATTAGCTTTATTTTATCATTTATTTTTGATACATGGAAAATGCATCATCACATTTTGACTAGTAAAGTAAGACCAAAAAAAAGAACAACAAGAATACATTTTAGAAGATAGCCAACTTCTATAACTGCCCCCTTGAGTTGGGTTAGGGCCTTCTCGATGCACTCATTGTTGATCTGTGGAGGAGGGTCGATCTGGCATCCTCCTTTCTTCTTCAAGCCAGAAGGCTCGATCTGGCATCCTCCTTTCTTCTTCAAGCCGGAAGTCGATGTTGCTTCCTCCTCACACCTAGTCTCGTGTCTAGCCTCTAATCTAGCAACAAGTGCACTGGTCTCATTTATAGCTTCTATGCTAACTAAAAGTGCACGAACATGTACTAAATTTCGCTCTATCAATATATCGATGTACTCTTCTTCCCAATACCAAAACTTGCATCCATTCTACACATCAAAATTTGAAGTTAGCACAACTAGTCAAATCTAAAGCACAAACCGAAGCTAAAAAAAGTGCATACCCCATCGTTTAAGCACCTGATGAACACCCATCCGGAATGTTCCGGCGTTGTAGACACGCGGCGCACGACCATCCTTGGGCAGTGGTCGCACTTAATGAGTGGCAACGGTGCGCCGACGAGCTTTTGGGCAAGCACCGAGCCCGCCCGACCGCCATTCGTGTATCTGCCGGCGGACCACCGACGGTGCAGATCCGAGCGGCTAGAGGAGGAGCCACTGCCTGCATGTGGCCTTGCGGCCCTGCCAGGGCCTTCCGGCGAGGTGCCCGGCCAGTCCATGGCGTGGCCCGACCTCCCACAGCCGGCCGAGCTCAAGACCGACCGGATCCGCCCCAAAACCGGCCGGCGGGTGCGCAAACCAGGTGGCCGTGGTTGGTTAGCTCGGCGGCGCCGAGGGGAAGGGGTTGGGCGAGCTCGCGTCCGAACTGCACGGCTGCAATGGCAGCGGCGGCGGCGGCAGCGAGGGAAAGAGTGGGGAAGAGTAGAGGGGGTGCGGCCGGAGGGAGGGAGGGGGGCGGATAGAAAAAAACCCGTCTTGTGCCACTGACGGGCGGGTCAAGGGAGGACACGCGCAGACGACCCGCGCGTCCGCGTGGTGTCCGTTTCACCTCAAAAGCGGCGCAAACTTGGGCCGCGGATGCGTCGAAAGCGGACACAAAACGAACAAAAGTCCGTTTGCTCCCGCGAGCGCTGGGCCGCCTTTTTTGTCTCTTTTATCTCAAATAGACGGGGTGGGACAAGATAGGGTCCCGCGGTGGAGTTGGCCTGAGATCCAGAAGAGGGGAGGATCGGTTGAAAACAAGAGAAAGAAATGACTCGAGGGGTCAGCTGCCAGATCAATGATTAATAAAGGTACACTAGAAGACGAAGCGAAGGTGAAAAAGGGAGAGGCAAATGCTGGCACAGCGTAAATTTCCAAGGGAGCAGGCATAGCAGCAGCAGCATCTTTGCATGCCCCAGATCTTCATTCTTCCACATGCAGAAGCAGAAAGCAGTGAAGAATCTCGTGGTAGAATCCGGACAAGTTGTCGTCATTTCACACTACAATCACGGAGCCTGGACGAAAGATGTGCCGATCCAGGGATAAATTACGCTCAATAGTCCTGCCCGGTGAAAAGTGTAAACACGCCCTGCCGACAGTTTGGAATCTTGGGTGACTCAGGACAGAATGGCCAAATGAAGCAATTCCAGTCCATCATACTCCTTCCGTCCCGTAATATAAGACGATTTTATAAGCTGGGACGGAGGGGGTAGACATGAGGAAAAGCTTATGCTGTAAATTTCCAGCAGAAGGGAAAGAACAAAGAGCTAAACACCTTGAATAGACTGGACAGCAAAAAAAAGTAGCTAAGCTTACTGAACAAACTGTTGAATTTCATTCACAGAACCAGATTGGATAGTTGTTCAGTTCATCATGTGAAGTGCGCACTCAACCAAACGAGAGCATGTTCCATAGTTACATTATTATCTATATATATCGACCTTAATAATATACTGAAGCATAGATTCGATATTATCCACAGTTCCACACCACCAACCCACGACGAAGCGCAGCGAAGCTTATACTCCCACAAATTGCATCGCCGAGCTCACCTCTCGCGCTTTCTCTTCAACGGGAGCAGCTTCTTCACCTTGTCTGAGCTTCTGTTCACCGATTCTGCGTCTTCTACGCGGCGGAAGCCAAGGTGCGACGACAAGTTCTCCACTTCGACTTTGGCGACATCCTTTCTCACTCCTATGTCGGTGATGTATCTACCGGCACAGTACATCCCGGCTGTGACAGTGGCCATTCCAAGCGGACCGGCAGCAAAAATCTTGAACGGAGTGGACAGAAGAGCTGCCAGAGGCACGCCAATGGCGGAGGATGCTTGCCCGCTCACCCCGATGCCAGGTTCATCCACGGGTACAAGTCCAGTCTTGCAGTAGAGTGCAAAGTCCTCGCAATTCTTCTCGAACATGTCGTAGTTGCCAAACCCATTCTGAAGCAAGTGCATAGCTCTCCGGACCACAACCTCCGATGGGTCTGATTGGGCAATGGTGCAGGTTCCCCCACGAAATTTTGCAAGGAAAATTGCAGGTGGCACTCCGTACTCGAAGCAGTAGAGGGAGCCATTGCCAAGAAAGCAATCCAAGCAGGTGAGTACGACCCCACTATCGGCCAGCTGAAAACCACAGTCTGGGAATGTTGGGCACTCTGATGAAGCCTGTGAGATCAGGCCAGAGATGGAGTTGGATGAATCCGAAGATTCAACTTCCTTCTTTCGTGTAAAATGGACCACTTTGCTTCCTCCAACATAAATACCTGAACACGGAATCAGTAGCAACTGGATAAGAAAGTGGCTAACACTAGAACAATTTCTCCATAAGCAATATCCAATAAAATAGAAACAGATGCAGGGAAAATAGACAGGTTGGTGTGTGAGCGGGTGAGTGTGGGGCAGGGGATAAGACAGTTTGTCCAGAAAAAACTGACAACGGGCACTTTATTAAAGCATCAAGATTCTACAGTTTTGACAAATAATGCAGCTTTTCCGTGCATGTACCCATGGCATCATGCGCAAAACATACAGCATGTCCTCCCTGCATATGGGCTATGGCCCTCACTGAATGCACAAAAAGGAGCACCTCAATAGATAGAACACTGCATGGGCGAATAAAAAGCACTGATCATTTTGGCTCCCTTGGATGTAGCCTCACCAAATCAGCAACAACTAATATGGATCCGAGGGAGCAGTTTTTTTGCAGACAATTAATATGGATCAAAGATAAAAGGGGTAACTCCGATAAAGTTGGAATAATAAAACAAATTAAAATTTGATGGTACTTTGATGATTCTAGTCTACAGTTACTCCAAACGAATTAATAATAAGAAGGCTTGAAGTGGTTATCTCTTAGAGTGAGAGCAATCTGGAATTAATAATAAGAAGGCTACTCCACGAAGACAGCAAAGAGCAGATACGGACAGACAAGTAGGTCAGCAGTAGGTGAGCAGCAACAAGTGCCATTTGTTCTACATGTAAAGCAAGGAACATGGCATGTGGCATCCCAGCCATCTGGAAGGATTTGGGGATGGACTTGGGGAGCTTCAGTTGAGCTTGAAACCCCTCAATTGGAGCCTAACCATCTGGAAGGAGTTTTTGTTTTGCTTTTGCGGTCACAATGGTTTTAACACCAAAATTAATGCTGTCGCAACTTTTACATGGTATAATACTGAACTCCGGATGAAAGAGAGTAGAGATCGTACAATAATTGGGGGATGTGGTACAGCTGACAAGTTGTCAATTTCTCATCAGGTAGCTTGGCATTGCAAACTAGACAACCGGGGAAGGGAGACTTGATGGTTGACGCGCATCTCTCCTACCAATCAAGCGATCGTTGCTTCAAGCAGGGGACTTGGCTCTACAGAGTACAGATAAACCCCAGGCTGCCAGTGCCGCAGTTGCGAGATGAAACATGCAGGCGCACGCTAATTGCGAACAAAGGACATGAAAACACTAGCGTGACTGAAACCCCGCGGCGAAAATGCCCCCGCATTCAGGCACAATTCACAGCGCCGCCGGCCGGCGGAGCAATCGGGTAGCGAGAATTCAGGGGCTGAGACCCCGAGGAGCGGCGGAAACCGCGGAGAGGGGAGGGGAAGGGGGGCCGCTGCAGCGTACCGTGGTGGGAGTAGGCGTAGACGGCCCTCCAGGTGTAGATGTGGTCGCCGGGCCTGACCTCCGACCGCTCCACCCGGTTCGACAGCAGCCCCATCCTCCCCAACGCTCTCCTCCGCGCGGTCGGTGCGGCGCCGTGGCTTGCCCTCGCGTCCGTGCGAATGGAGTGAGCTCCAGCCAGTCTATATAAAAGGGGAGGTGGAGGGGGCGGAGGCCGAGGCGAGGTAATAATGCGGGGGAGGGCGGAGGCGAGGTATATTCGCGGCGGCGAGGCCGGGGGGAGGGGCGAGGTAAAGAATGTCGCTGTCACACGGCGTCGCGTCACCCACCACCGGTTCGGTTGGTCCGCCCGTTGCGTTGCGCTCGAGCGAGTCGTGGGTGGAGCCTCGCTCGGTCGCTGGCTGGCTGGGCGGGCTTCCGTTTCCCGGCTCGGGGAAACCACAAATGGTGGAGACCGAAGGCGAAGAATAATCACGCCGGTCGCGCTCGCGTCGCATGCCGCCGGCGTCACGTGGCGAGGTGGGTCGGCACGTTGCTCTGCATGGCTCGCGGTCCTGAAATGAAAGTTGCAACGAATGTGGCGGGGCCGTCGGGACGGGTCGTAGGGCATCGGGCACCAACTAGGGGTGCCAACCCACACACCAACTCCGGCTGCGCACCTACCTAACCCCGTGCCAGGTGCCGCGGTGAGAGACGAGCCCACGCCGTGGCAGGTCCCTCGGTCGGATCTTCTTCTTTTTTAAGGTAAAAGCACGGCAGGCCCAGGAACTTGTCGCGCCTGTGATGTTTTGACCCACAAACTTGCAAATCCTTACTCCGCCACCCAAAAACTACTTGCAGCCGATGTGCAAAAAGGCCCACAGCCAATCCCGCTGCGATATCTGGCGCCACGCTGGCAGAGGCGGTCGTTGCATGACTTTGCAGAAACCCCCTGGCCTTTACCGGTAATGAACCCGCACTCCACATCTCTCCCTCTCGTTCCCCATTGCAGCTCCAGCCAAATCCCTAGTTTCTCTCCCTCTTGTTCCTCACTGTATCGCCCGATGCAAGAAGCATGAGAGCTAGGTCGACGGCGGCGGCGAGTCTGGGCTATGGAGCGAGCGGCAAGGAAGGGTTGCGCCATTGGAATCAATGGAGCCATGCTTGATTGCCCCTGTTCTTCGTGTTTGCACTGACGGAGTACACGTACTGGAACCTGACAGAATAATACTCCCTCCGTCCCAAAATTCTTGTCTTAGATTTGTTTACAAATGGATGTATCTATTTCACATTTTAGTGTTAGATACATCCGTATCTAGATAAATCTAAGACATGAATTTTGAGACGGAGGGAGTAGTGAACAAGCTAAACTGAAAATAGAACGCATGGGGTGATAAGAGCGAAATGCGGGTGCTTCTTATACTCGTCGTTGTCAGATGAGAGTACAATTGGGTTCTTGTTGTTGCCTTGTTGAGTTGACGTCGAGGAAGACGCAGCGGCAGTCGCTGCCCTTGCTCGCTCTCTGGCTGCGCACTCTGCTTCGGCAGCCCGACGGAGGACGACGTTTGCCTGCGCTGTGGACCAGGACGCAACTATGATGGCGTCGTCGAGCTGCTGCTTGGCTGCGCGCAGAGCCTCATCGGCATGCGTGGTGAGCAATGATGCCTCATACAGCGGAGTTGGTAGCTCGAAGACAACTTCGTCAGGCGGTAGGTATTCGTCGCCTCCAGCCTCCCTCCGTTGGGCGCACCGTCTCTCCTACACCTCCTTGAACCCCGCCTCCTCCCATGCATCTTCCAGCTCGTGCTCCCGACGGACAGCAGCGAGCTCCGCAGTAGTTGGCTCGATATCAGAGTTCGCGGTGGAGCGGCTCGAGTAGCTTCGCATGGCCGACGAGGAGCTGCGTGTCCTTGAAGACGAGCGATGCTTGTCCTGCTACCGCTAGCTCCGCAGCCCAGGCTCGCCACCGTCGTTGACCTAGCTCTCATGCTTCTTGCGTCGGGCGATACAGTGGGGAACGAGAGGGAGAGAAACTAGGGATTTGGCTGGGGCTGCAATGGGGAACGAGAGGGAGAGATGTGGAGTGCGGGTTCATTACTGGTAAAGTCTAGGGGGGTTTCTGCAAAGTCACGCGACGACTGCCTCTGCCAGCGTGGCGCCAGCTGTCGCAGTGGGATTGGCTATGGGCTTTTTTGCACATCGGCTGCAAGTTTTTGGGTGCCGGAGTGAGGATTTGCAAGTTTGTGGGCCAAAACATCACGGGCGTGACAAGTTCCTGGGCCTGCCGTGCTTTTACCTCTCTTTTTTATGTGAGGGGGCTGGTGGAGAAGTGAATGGATAAATCCGGATACATATGAACCTATTTTGAAAACATATTTTTAAATTTTAAAAAATCTGAAAAAATAATTGCACGGCTACGTCTTCATGTTCTATGCGCGTGCATAAAGTTTTATAGAAAAATAACTTTTTTTTGGTATGTGTAAAAAAGATAAAAAAATTATGTCGTGAAATACTATTTAGAAGCACTGAAATTTTGTCTTTTTTGCGGAGGTAAAACAAACAGACATTTTTCATAAAACTTTGTGCCGCGTACACACATTTGCGAACATGTATACGTGCCATTTTCTTTTGATTTTTTTTGACATTTTAAAACATGCTTAAAATGCATTTTACAAAAAGTGGGTGCATATGCTCATGGGTTCAGATGGTGTCCTCTCGGGGCTAGTGTGCATATACTTTTTTTTTAATATAATCTCTGCTTCTAAAGAAGTAGTCTGCGGAAGTTTGTGGTATGTTCGTAGTCGTTTCTTTCGTTTGTCTTCATCGATCGAATCAAACCCCACTGATTTGTTTTAATTTCAATGTAAAGAAAGCCCACCACGAAGCGTTTCTCCTCGAAGGAAATGGATCCTCTAACATTGAGAAGGAAAGTTAGAGAAGCTATATTATCCTAACTTCCCTTCTCTCTTCATATGATTAAGACTAAAATGACTTAAATTAATTCGTAAATTGATGATCTACTGTGTACATCTATAGTAATTAGATACAAACACATTGATGGTTAAATAAAATTAATTTTAAGTTATTTATATCTACAGTAAATACCAATAGTAAACAACCAACTAACTACCTACTAACAGTTCTAACTTCCTTTTTTCATTTTATACTAGGCTAGCATTGTAGCATAGTGACTTTCCTTCTCTATGTTACAGGATCCGATTCCCTCCCCAAAGGCCCAAACTACTCTGTTTCCCCTCGAGAGCCATGATGAGCGGCGAACGCTAGGTTCCGCCGTCCCGGCCGCCATCTGATGTCGATACCGGCCGCCCAACGTGATTCGCTCCGACGGATACGTTACTGAAAAGCATGATTCATCCCGTGAACCAAGCATTCATCCCGAGGAACCCATCTCTCCACCGTCGCCTAGACCCACCCAGTTGGAGCATTGTCGTTGTCCGTCCTCCTGCACCAAGGGTGTGTTTGGTAGAGTGGATGAAGAGTGCATGAGGGTCAAAGTTCCCAATCCAACCCACTTTTGCTTGTTTGGTAGGGTCATGGGCTCACATGAGCTATGCTCAACCGATGCAAAAAAGGCCCTCAGCTATGCCCATCTCATGCACCCCAGAGAGGGTGCATGGAGGCAGCCATGCTGGCACCAACCCTCGTCCCCACCCATCAGACCACGTCCAGATATGTTTAGATTTTTAAAAATTATTTATAATTTCAAATTTTGTTTAAGTTTTCCAAAAATATTCAGAATTCAGTATATTTTTAAAATTTTCAAAAAAGTTCAGAATTTCAAAATTTGTTTAAATTTTGGAAGTGTTCAGAATTTCAAAATTGTTTAAATTTTCAAATCCAGAATTTCAAAATTTATTTAGATTTTCAAAAATATTTATAATTTCAAATTTTTTTAAATTTTAAAAAATGTTCAGAATTTCAAATTTGTTTTTTCTAAAAAATGAAAATTCATTTAAAAAATCAAAAAAGTTCAGACTTTGAAAATATGTTTATATTTTCGATCAGAATTTTAAATTTTGTTTAAAATTTTCAAAAAATGTTAAGAATTTCAAATTTTGTTTATATTCTCAATAAAAGTTTAAAATTTCAAAATATGTTTAATTTTTTCATGTTTTTCCAATTTTTTTCATCATTTAAAATAATTATTCAGAATTTGAAATTGTTTAGCATGTCTAAAACACATGCAGGCTTCTCAGCTCAGCATGTCTCCGCGCATACACCACTGCCAAATAACAACAAATGTATAGACTCAGCATGTCTACACTCAGCATGTATGAAAGGAGAATAGCTAGGCTAGGTCCATACATGCTACCAAACACACCTATGCTTCTGTCCTCCGTCACGGTCTCCCCCCTCCCCCCCTCTCGTTTCTTCAGGATTTTTTCTATCTACCGCGTATTTTGGTGCAGTAATCAACAAGGTGATCTGGTGCTTGTCCGTTCTTTGTGCAGATGCTGCCGCGGCAACGAGATACCTTGGGTTTTGTTGTGCCAAGATAACGAGCTTTGGGGAGAATGAGTTTGTGTGTTCAGCGGCGTCAAGGTTCTTCGGTACAATGCTCAAGGTTCGCTGTATTTGTAAAACTGAGGGTCATTGCATTCAGTTTATACTACCTCAAATTTATGGTCCTTTCACTATTGATTCTTGCTTTTATATTAAGTGTATATTAGGAATTAAGGTCCCCTGGTTAGAAGTAACCATAGGTTCTTTCTACTTTGTGAAGTACTAGCATTTTTTTCTCTTGATTTTTTTTTCGCCCAGCTTAAATGATTTGGCACAAACATACACAAGGGAAGGAGGGAGGTACTAAATTTATACGTCGATTTGATCCTGATCTCAATGGTAGATTGCTCTCCTTGAAATAGACATATACTAGAAGGGGACGCGCTCTTTGCTGCACCGTTTTTTTACCAGCCTCTTTTCTACCTTTGATGGTGGGCTCTTCCTCCATGTACCGTGTTGCATTTTGACTTCCGGTAGTTGCCAGTTCAGTAGGTTGTTACGGTAAGGGGTTATCACCCACCAGAGCGCATGAACACCCACCACAACAAAGGAGAGTCACATCTCCTTTGTAGGTGTAGGGATTGCCTAAGCAGAAGCTAGATGATATTTGGAAACTATAGGATTAGAAGTTAATGCCTTTCATAGCTACGTATATTTAGCATGATAAATGAGAACACAACGTTAGCATATTGGAGAAGAGCTGTAGTTACGTGTATGAACATGTTCAGTTCGGAATTTGGATAAAACTGTTTACTAAAAATGACACATGGCGCTTGTTGGCACAATTAACATCAAAAGGATTTTCATATGAGAGGATAACATCAAAGTAAAATGTTTCCTGAACATATCGCTTGTTTTTGTAATAAGAATGAGTCAAGACAATTTCCCGGATGCTCAAAATCAGAGTCTGAAGCTTTAAACATAACCACAACGCTAGTATATGAATACTGCTAAAATAAATATATTTAGTTTCTACAATTATCCTCCATAACTGCATTTCTCTTGGCCCATGTGTGTGTGGGAGAGCGGGTAGCTCTGAAACTGACCCTGCTTCTTTGCATCAAGACATAAAGAGAAACAGGAAACATCAAAACATCAATTATACTCCCTCCCTCCGTCCCAAAATACTTGTCATCAAAATGGATAAAAGGAGATGTATCTAGATGTATTTTAGTTCTATATACATCTTTTTTTGTCCATTTTGATGACAAGTATTTTCGGACGGAGGGAGTATTAAACACTCAGGCATAACAAAAAAGACTTCATAAAACTGGATAAAACCTTTCTCTCCATTTATGAGACCTATAAAGAAAGTAATGCAAGGAAAAGGAAACATGGTCAGTTTCAGAGCTACCCGCTCTTCCATGTGTGATGGAGTTTAATATCTACAAAAGTAGTTTCCCATGAACCACTCAGTTTCCATGCATTGCTTAGTCCCAACTCCTAACCAGACTTCTGAGACATATTCGAATCATTTATAAAACAGGCGACTTGAGATCATCCAATCAAGAGAAACTCCAATCAAACCTTCCTGAAGACAATTCTGATCACGGTCTATAATGAAAGTTGAAATCACTCAAAACAAAAATAAGATCTTTAGTACCAGATAAAACCTCTTTCGTCATAAGAAAGTATCCAAATGGGAATTCAAGAGGGGGAAACCAGAAGGGGTGTACAATCAAAGTTAATGACAACTGCGCTCTAAAAGCGTCATGCCACCTGTTAGAGTACGTAATGGGCCTAATGGGCCTGGGCTGGCGGTATAGCCCGTTAGTCTTAGGGTTAATTAAAGATAAGGGTCGCTTGCTTAGGAGTCAAGTAAACCTCTCTATATAAGGGGAGGAGATGTATCAATCTAATCAAGCAAGCTACGTGCCACCACCGGCCGCGCCACCAACCATCGCCACCGGGCCGATGCTGCTCCCTTGGCAGCTGCCGCACCCGGTGGCCTCCGCCGCGCTCGCCGGGCCGCTGCAGTTGCCGCCGCCATCGTCCTGGCAGCCGCCGCCCCTGGCGGCGGAGGCCGCCAGGACCGTCACCCTGTTGCAGCAGCCGCTGCAGCTGCCCGTCGCCCCGCTACAGCTGCCGTCTCCACCTCCGGTCAGCTCCGGCCCGGCTCCGACCGCGCCGGCGGGAGTCCTGATCCACCAGGTCCAGTTCCCACCCTCGCCGTCACCGCTTCCGGCCTGGTTGACCGGGTCGTTGCCGCAGCCGGTCTACACGATGGCCTTGGAACAGCCGGCGCCCACCCTGCAGTACGGCGGGCCCTCCGGCTCCGTGAGCCCCTACGCTGGCCTCGACGGGCCGCCGTTCCATGGAGGATCCCCTGTGTCCACCGACCAGGCGCCGTCCCCCTCGCTGCTCTGCACCGCCGAGCCTTACGGCCACGACGGTCATACTCAGACACCACCGCGCTTCACCAAGGTCGACTTCGCCACCTACGACGGCACCGAGGACCCCCTCAATTAGCTTAATCAGTGTGAGCAGTTCTTCCAGAGGCAACGCATGCTCGCGTCAGACCGCACCTGGCTCGGCTCCTATCACCTCCGAGGCGCCGCATAGACGTGGTATTACGCCCTCGAGCAGGACGAGGGTGGCATGCCCCATGGGAGCTCTTTCATGAGCTATGCCTTCTTCGCTTCGGGCCGCCGATACGCGGGAGCCGGCTGGCGGAGTTGGGCCGCCTTCCCTTCACCTCTACGGTGCAGGACTTCGCCGATCGCTTTCAGGCCCTGGCGTGCCACGCGCCCAGCGTGACGGCTCGCCAACGGGCCGAGCTCTTTGTCAGCGGTCTGCCGGATCATATCCGCGTGGACGTGGAGCTGCGGGGACCCCAGGACCTCCAGACGGCCATGTACTACACCCGTGCGTTCGAGCGCCGTGCGGTGGCGATCCAGTAGGCATCACCGTCCCGGGCCGCTGGGCCGCCACCCTGGCCGGACGTTCCCGCGCAAGGTCGGCCTGCTCAGGCTTCCGCGGCACCCCTCGCCGCGACGGCGGCGCGCCCGTTCCGCCGGCTCACCTCGGCCGAGCTACTCGAGCGTCGCCGCCAAGGGTTGTGCTTCAACTGCGACGAGCCCTATGTGCCCGGCCACGTCTGCCCGCGATTCTTCTACCTGGAGGCCGCTGACTACATTGAGGAGGACGCGGCCGCCGGCGGGCTTGGCGACCTGCCCGCCCCAGCTTACGCGGAGGTGTTTGACGCTGGTTGATCACCTCGAGGAGTTCCGCATGCGCTTCCCCGCCTTCCAGTTCCGCATGCGCTTCCCCACCTTCCAGCTCGAGGACGAGCTGTTTGTGCAGACAGGGAGAAATGTTATGACGGGCATATTAGGGGGTTAGCCCAGTTAGTTGTGGCCCAAGTTTATCTTATCGTTATTAGGGGCTTAGCCCAATTATCTTATTAGGAGGATTATATAAACTCGTGTAAGGACCCGTTTTGGAATTAAGCAAGAAGCAGGCTTCCTTAGGGAGCCGGGAGACCTAACCCTAGCCGCCTCTTGCCAACGCCGCCGCCTCCTCCCTCGCGCACGACGGCGCCCAGCCGCCGGCAGCCGCGTGTTCGTCCACGTCCAGCTCCCTCCTTCCCCTACAACCTCCGGCCTAGACCCGGTAGAGCCCTAGCTCCTACCAGCACCAAAATAAATCTCTGATTCTCATGCACTGGATGCTAGCAGTTCATTCATTCTAGCAATACTTTCAGGTTTGTATGTGCAGCCTCAATCTACGAATGGTTTCAAGTTCTGAAATCATTAGGCTAATCCACGAATGATGTGAAGCCTCAATATTTAATTCTGGTATGTAAGATGGCACTAAATAAACTGGAGATATAACAGAAGCAATGTTATTTTCCTATCATAGGCTGGCAAAATCAACAGCTACCACCAACAAGAACAACACCAAGTTGAGCTAGAACAAATATGAATGGTGGAACTTTTACCATGACCCCCTCCATCATAGGTTCCAGAAAGAAGCAGGAACGACCAAGGTGAAGGGGCACTATCGAAGAGGCACTGAAGAAACAAGATAGGCCACCTGGTTGTGGTAGAAAAAAAGGGAAATGAACAACCATGTAGAATTGCTCAATTTCACCTATATGTACACAGAAAACAGCTTATCCTAAAACCTGTAATGGATGGCTGCTACATAATAACATAAAGCCACAACTTGTTATGAAATCCTGAGGCTAAGACTCAATCTGGTAAGGTAATTGCACACCATATGCCTTCAAACAAAATAGACAGGGTGTAGTTATAAGTTTTATGATTAAAAAATTATCCAATGGAGACACTACTACATTGCACACCATATCCAATGGACTCATCCTGCCTTGCTGGATAATTACCTTACCAGATGGATATTACGATGACATAATTATCCAATGGAGACACTACTACATTGCACGATTACCACTAAAGTAAGGGATGTTCAAGGTAAACCTTTTTACCAAGTGCTTGTACTTTGTAGTCCAATCGCCACAATGGAGAGTGAGCCTGAATAAAATCACCGTAATCATCCATCATTCTCTTGAGCTCAGAGTGATGTACATCTGAGCTCACCAAGTTCGTAGACTTAGTACCACACCATCAAACTGCCTATATGATGTTCAACATTATATATGTAATGTGGAAATAAAACTTCGGGAGAGATCCCCTAAGAAAGAACTGCAGATGTCTAGAAAATTCATTGATCGTCGCATTACTGTTCTTTCTATCAACAAATTATTGACTTGGGAAGAACCTTAACCTGAGTCTGTACTAAACTTAGGTGATGCAAAACTTAGTATCTATCATGCGTGAATGATAAAAAAAAGAGCCAAAATACACTATACTTGGTCCAAAATATTGATGAGCAGATCTATACTCAATCATATGTATCGTATCGCAACAAATCTGCATAACTCTACTATTGTCAAACAAGATTACTTGGACGTATTTTGGTGTATTTTTCCTTATAGTTGTATTGGGAAAAAATTATCAAAAATATCATGTAATTTGTCATGCTATGGGGTTCTGAATTCGGCTAACAGTGATAAAGTACCGGAGAAACAAGAAATTTGTATCGGCTATGCCTGAATTGAAATTGTACTCGAACTCCCTCTTCAGACGGAGTTCACAAAACCTGCAAGAAGGGATCAAGGAACCAAATGGAATCCTTACAGACCGAATAAAAAAACTGAACCAGAAAGAAGACCCTTACATACATGCTTGCAAGTCAAAACTAATATATGCTTGGGGGTGATGTCTTGCAAGTCACAACGGAGTTCACAAAACCTGCAGGAAGAAATACCAAGCCCTGATGCCCCAATCAATCAAGCTTCTCGTTCACATAAGTTAGCCCGTGTATCATTCTTTCTTTGAATCGCTTGTTGTACTTGTGCAAGTTTGACGATCCAGAAATGATTGAAAAATTAATCTATCAAATTCCAGTCAGCAAGAAACTATTTTAGGATGACAAAACAGTATATGGAAGAGAATTGATTAAGCCCACACCCACAGATCCATACATATACACAATGCAAAGGAGTGAACAAGTAAAAGGAAAATGATTGAACTTACTTCGTGGTATGATCCTATATCTTATTAAAGCCTAAAATCAAGTGTGTATCCTAAATCTTGTTAAAGCCTAAAATTGAAGGGATTTAGTGCAGTTTTGCATTTCATCAGGAAATCACTAAGGGTCCCAAATAATGTTCAACTTCGCAGAAAATTACCTACAAAAAGGGCCAAAGAAATCAAAAAAGGAATGCTCGCCGGGGGCTTGGATTTGTTGGTTGTTGATTCTCAAAACAAACAAAAAATCATCAAAGAGATTATAAGACATTGACATAGTCCCTAATGTTTTTTTGAACATGAAACAAAATAAAATCTGATTGAATTATATTTCAATGGTTTATGTGCCCCACAATACCGCTGCTATAAGAGCATATGATTAAAAACATTTACAGGACCATGAATCTGACTACAATAGTACAACTATAATGTCTTCTATTTGTTCTGATCTGGACTGCTATGTAATGAAATTGCAGAAAAAGTAACATGAGCATGGCGACTGTAGTAAATATGACCAAAACACTGTAATTGGGGAGATCAATCTGTATGTAAATTATTGTCCAAGAATAAACATATCTTTGGAACTCCAAAAAATCCTAGGGGCTAGGGAGTGGCCAGCTGAAATGGCCTCAATCTAAAACTCACCATAAATCATACGGAAACCCCACTTAACTAAATAGCACAAAATAAGGTATCTTTGTGTATTCATACGGAAGAACCCATAGCTGCATAGGTAAAGAAAAGAGAGAAAAAACAGAGCACCTGCTTCTGTTGCCGCTTCCATCCATCTGTGACGTCCTCACCTCTCCTCCCCAATGACCAGACTTGCGCCGCCATCACAACATCAGCGAGACAGATAGAGGGAATACCCCAACACCCAACCCGGCCTTCAACCGTCGAAGCTTCCGCCCTAGAGCCGACCTGAACCTCTCTTTGGCCTTTCTCCGATCCTGCCCCTTGACTCATATTCCCCTCCAAATCTGTGAAAGAACTGGAGGCGCTGTCCAGATCTGGGGGCAAGGAGATAGGGAGAACGTCAGGGTTGCTCCCTGAGCTGGATGGGGGCGGCAGCGGGCAGAGGCATGGCTTGGGAACAGAATAGCGGGGCAACGCTGCGATCCGAGGGAGGCCGCCGACAGTCGGTTGCCTAGAAAGACGGAGAGAAAATTCGAAAGAGAGAGAGGAGAGAGACCTTTTTTTTTTAGCATCAATACAGACACAAGCGCTCATATACACGCGCATACACTCATCCTTATGAACGCACACACGCACATCCTACCCCTATGAGCACCTCCGAGAAACCGAGCCGGCATATCATCTTAGATTTACGAAGTCACCATAGGCGCCTCGTCGTCGACGGGAACGTCTCCTCCCACTGAAAGCGTATCGCCGGAAATCCTGAAATAAATCCAGGAATAATGCGAGCACCAGGATTTGAACCCTGATGGGTTAGGGATACCACTGTCCATCTAACCAACTCAACCACATGTTGATTCGTGAGAGGAGAGAGACCTGGGGCTTGGATGGGTGAACTGGGGTGAAGGTGGTCGTGCGAGGAAACCGACTTAATGTTAAGGACCCACAACACACAGGCACGCCTTCCAGGATTCCAGCCATCCACTCTCGGGGCCACGACCGTAAAAACAACCCTCGATGCACCAGAGACCAGGATTTCCTGCGAGCTTAGGCCACTTTTGGTTCATAGGATAGGATTATCATAGGAATAGGAATTTTGTAGGAAATGAGATGGCATGTATTTCAAATCCTATGAGTAGGAATAGAGATGTCATTTGGTTGACATCAAAAGAATTTTTCCATTGAGTCTAGGCTCATTTTTATTTTCCTATGAAATGTGAAGGATAGGAACCAATCCTATGTAGGAATAGGAATCTATTCCTATGAACCAAAGGGCTCTAAAGAAAAAAATTCTATAAAAATCCTACCCTCTAAGGCCTCCTTTGGTTTGGAGGAATTTTGTAGGATTTTCATAGGATAGGATTTTTATAGGAAAAATTCCTCCAGAGCTCTTTGGTTTGTAGGAATGAAATCCTATTCTTATGGAGGAATTCTTCCTATCCTCCACATTTCATAGGAAAATAAACATTAGTCTAGACTCAATGGAAAAAATCCTATGATGTGAATCAAAGGGCATCTCCTTTTCTATTCCTATGCATAGGATTTGAGATGCATGTCATCTTATTTCCTATGACTTTTCTATTCCTATGATTTTTCAATCCTATGAACCAAAGGAGGCCTAAAATTTCTATGAAATTCCTCTAAACCAAAGGAGGCCTTAGGGGTTGTTTGTTTCCAGAGAATTTTTTGTGTAGGGACTAGAAAAAGTCCCTCTTAGAGACTTTTTTATCAAACGGGAGGGACTTTTTAGGTACTAAACTAGGCATTTGAGACTAAGCGGGTGTTTGTTTCCAGGGACTTTTTTGTGTAGGGACTAGAAAAAGTCCCTTTTAGAGACTTTTTTTACCAAACGGGAGGGACTTTTTAGGGACTAAACTAGGCATTTGGACTAAATGAAGAAGACTCTCAAGGAGAGTCTTTTTGGGGATTTTTTGGGACTTTTCCAACAATGCCCCTCCATGCATTCAATGGCTCGCCACCCCATGGTGTTGTTTGATTGTTATTTTTCTATATACTAGGGGCAACATGGTCATTTAATAACCTCTAGGAAGGGACTAGGGACTTTTTAGTCTCTGAAAACAAACAGGGAGGGACTTTTCAGGGACTAGAGACTTTTTAGTTGGGACTAGAAAAAGTCCTAGGACTTATGAACCGGCGTTTTTTCCGGCATGGGGGCGAGCACGTCCCCAGCCGTCGCCCCCAGGTCGGGCCCCAGACGTCCCCACAGTTCGGCCAAATTTCAGCAAACACGGCCAAATTTCAACAAACACGGCATATTTCGGCGAAATTTAGACGTTTTTACACGAATAAAATGGACGGAAAAAAACCCTAAACTACGGGCCGAAGTAGGCGCTGAGGAGGGCGTAGTCGTCGCCGGCGTCGTCCTCCTTCTTCTCCTCCTTGACACAGCCGGCGCCGCTGCTCGACCCCTCGCCCCGGCGCGCTGCTTCACGGCGGCGGCGTTCGGTGATCTCCAGGGCGCGGTGCTGGCGGTCCAGCTCCATGCGCGCGTAGTCCTCGCGCGCCCACTTCAATGCGGTCTCTTCTTCGCCGGCCTCCTCGGCAAGAGCAGGCTCCGGCTTCACGGCGGCGAGCCCCGGCTCCGGCTTCACCATCGTCAGCCCTGGCTCCCTCTTCGGCTTGACCAGGCGAGGAGGGGCCGAGCAGGAGGAGCCACGGTCGCCGTCGTTGATGACGAGGCCGGCGCCGCGGGTGCGCCTACCGAGCGGCGTCTCGAACGGCTCTGGCTTGACGCTGACCAATGCCGGCGCGCTGGAGGAGTGAGAGGAGGATCGGGAGGAGGAGGAGGAAGAGAAGGATGACCATCCCATCATCCTCCTCGGCAGGCACGCGCCGCCGCTCCGAGTGGTCGGGTACTCGAACGGCGGGTCGTTGCTGCCCTCGAGGTGCGCGAGGACGCCGCTGAGCGTGCGGCCCGAGACGCCCCACCACAGGCGGCGGCCCTCACTGTTGTTGCGGCCGCGCGGCGTCGGCGCGTTGTTGGTGGAGGCGAGCCGCTCCTCCTGCCGGCGTTTGAAGTACGCCGCCCACGCCGCGTGGTTGCCGGTGGCGTACTTCGGGAGCGCCCGCGCACGCTCGATCTCGGCGTGGAAATAGGCGGGCGTCTCGGGGACGGGCAGAGGGGGGACAGGGACCCCGCCGGCGCTGAGCCTCCACCGCGACGGAGCGCATACGTCGGGCGGCGCGGGGTAGTTGGCCTCGTGGAGGAGGTAGGCCTCCCACTCATGCAGCTAGTGGCGGCCGAAACCGTTGGCCGCCGCCGCGTCGCCGGGGTACCTCGCGCTCATGGTTGCCGGGGGAGGGAGAGAGGGGCTCGAACGGCGGAGAGAGGGGAGGAAGTGCGGCGGCGAGGAGGGGGAGGACTGCCGATGCCGATGGATGGGTGCCTCACCGGCGCGACCAGGGGCGCCTTTTATAGCGGCTCAGGGGCGGCCGCATGCGAACGCGTGGCGGAAGGCGGCGTGGCGTCGCCGCACTTCGCCGCCCGTGAATCAATGGCAGGCTGACCGGCGGCAGCCTTGGTATTGATTCCCTGCAGGGAAACCGAGACGATGAGGACGACCAGCCTTCGTCTCGCTGACGCGCCGGTCCCGCCACTCTTTCGCGCCAAAACATTCGCGCCGGCGTCCCCGAGCGCCCCCCAGCGCGCCGGGTTCGGGTTGGGTGCGCCAGCGCCAATTTCGGTCCAATCCGGCGAAAAACAGGCTCGTGGGGGCACGACTGGACCAATTTTTCGACGCCGACCCTAAAAAACGGCCTTAGGAGGGCCTGTTGAGGGCGCGGCTGAAGATGCTCTAAGCGTTATCCTTTATTGTTTGTATTGTGCATCAAGAATAAATTTTAGTATCTAGACATCTTAGAAAGTTGGTGAGCAACTGAATTTGCTTCCCTGTGTCCGTGTTGAGTACACATGTGTGCGAAATTTGTTTCAAGGATGCGGGATCGATTGCCTGTCTTTGTGGCTTTTACTTTCCGTGATCTGAATCTGAGCGAGTACTAAATCCTGTGCAGAATGGAGAAAAATGGTCGCCAACAAGTAGGAAGATCTGCAACTTGAGGGATGGCGTTTCACGGTACAATATTCAGGTATGGATACTCTGCTTTCTTCTGAAAATGCTCGACAGCAGTCAAGAAGATTGAATTGTGTTTCATTTGTTAAAACTGTCGTTGCCGGATTTAGCGAGAGAGACGGAGGTAGACGAACGAGGAAGTTTTTCTGCTGCCGAAACTGTCGCAGCGCTTTCTGTTTTCTCATTCACCTTCCTTATGCGATTACAAAGCAATACCAACTAACTCTCCCAGGGTATCGCCATGATCCGCATCAACCGTGCCATCCCACGGCCTGCGTCACACAGCGTCGTCAACACCCAGGAGAGAAAGAGGGGAAGAGGGTACGTGCATGGTGCACTACCTCAACAAACTACATGCATGGGCGCGTCACATCCGACGGCCATGTGTACATTATTCAAAACAGAAAACTACTACTAGTGCATGAGCTTATCAGCGGGGTTAATATTTCTCCCCCTTAAGCTCATGCCTTCTTGCTGCCCTCCATGATCGCCAGCTTCTGTCTCAGCTCGATGAACCGCACCTTGCCCACAGCCTTTGTCAAGATATCAGCCACTTGGTTCTGTGTTCCAATGTGCTCGATCTCAACAATCCTCTCTTGGACACAATTACGGATGAAATGAAACTTGATGTCAATGTGTTTGCTGCGATCATGATGAACCGGATTCTTGGCTAGCGCTATGGCAGACTTGTTGTCCACCAAAAGTCTGAAACTTGCAGGTTCCTCTCCACGCATTTCAGCCAGGAGTCGACTCAGCCAAATACCTTGGCACGTTGCTCCCGCCGCCGCGACATATTCAGCTTCGCAAGAACTGATGGCCACTACCTTCTGTTTCTGCGAGGACCAACCGACAGGATTTTCACCAAGGAAGAAGACCTGCCCAGAAGTGCTTTTCCGGTCGCCAATGTCGCCGCCATGATCTCTATCACTGTACCCAAGCAAAGTTGCATCTCCGATGCCTGCCCTGTAGTGACAGCCGTAATGCTTGGTACCCTGAACATACCTCAAGATTTGCTTCACTGCTGTCCAGTGGTCAATGCTTGGGCTCTCCATGAAGCGACTGACAATCCCAACGGAGTGGGCAATGTCAGGTCTCGTGTGCACCAGATAACGCAGACTCCCAATCACACTTCTGTAGAGAGTGGCGTCAAAGGGCTTTGAGCCATCTTCCTTTCTTAACTTGAGTCTGCATTCCATAGGAGAGTGACAACTGTTGCAGCCTTCCATTCCTGCTTCTTCGAGGATCTTTGATGCATAACTTTGTTGACAGAGAGTAATCCCTCCTTTCTCCTGCTTCACTTCTATTCCCAAGTAGTAGCTGAGAAGGCCTAAATCACTCATCTTAAAGAGCTGTTGCATCTGAGCTTTAAACTCCTTGATTGATGCTACATGCGTGCCTGTGATGATCAAATCATCAACATACACGCCAACCAGCAAGTATGACTCCTTGTCACCTCGGCGGTAGACTGCGTGCTCGAGCGGACTGCGAGTGAACCCAAGATTCATCAGAGTATCATCCAGCTTCGAGTACCAAGCTCGCGGCGCTTGCCGCAGCCCGTATAGAGCCTTTCGGAGCTTCAACACTGCAGCTTCCTGCCCGACAGTGACGTAACCTGGTGGCTGACATACATACACTTCCTCTGCGAGCTCTCCGTTGAGAAACGCGGACTTGACGTCCATGTGATGTACCTCCCAACGCGAGTGTGCAGCCAAGGCGAGAAGAAGACGCACTGTTTCCATGCGTGCCACTGGAGCAAAAACCTCCTCGAAATCCACTCCTTCGCGCTGTGCATAGCCTTTTGCGACCAACCGGGCCTTGTGCCTGACAATGTTGCCCTCTGGATCCCGTTTCACCTTGTAGACCCACTTCAACCCAATCGCCTTGTGACCTTGTGGAAGAGTGGTCATTTCCCAAGTCTGATTGTCACCAATGCACTTCAGCTCATCATCCATGGCTGCCTTCCAAGCTGCGTCATCGAGCGCCTCACTGTCAGTGCGCGGCTCCTCCGCGCTGAGTAAGCAGCGTTCCATCTGCTCACGTACCGCCTCTCCCTCCGTCTCATCTAGGACATCGGAGATGTGCCGGTAGCGGAGATGACCAAAGTGAGGTCCAAAGTCCGTGTCCCGGCGCTCTTCATCACCAGAGAGAGGTGTTGCCCAGCGTATCGCTCCAGCGATCCCCGGCGAGGCCGAGTCAGGCTGCGGCGTCCCGGCGTTCGAAGAGGGCGACTCCAGTGTTGGTGTAGCAGGCCTCGGCGACCCCAGTGTTGGTGTAGCAGGCGTCTCCTCCCCGCTGCGTGGGGTACGTCCAGTGCACCCTCCGGTGTCCAACTCATGCACTCCGCGGTCTGTGGTGTAGACCACGGTGAAGGTCGAGGGCGTGGCGAATTCTGTAGTTGACGCCGCCTTGTCCGGAGTGTCCCATGACCATGCCCTGCTTTCATCAAAGATTATGTCACGGGTTACCTGAACTTTCCTAGACACCGGGTCATAAACACGGTATGCCTTGGACCCTTCTTCATACCCAACAAAGATCATTGGAGCTGAGCGATCTGAGAGCTTGGTGATCCCGGGTCCATTGTTCTTCACATGAGCCATGCAACCGAACGTCCGTAGGTGCTGCACGTTGGGCTTGCGGCCATGCCACGCTTTGTAGGGAGTGACGCCGTCCAAGCTTCTGGTAGGAGCTCTGTTTAGTAGATAGACAGCAGTCTTGACAGCCTCAGCCCAAAAATATGATGGTACAGCCATGCCTTTCAGCAGACATCGCGCCATCTCAACCACTGTTTGGTTTCTCCTCTCCACCACACCATTTTGCTGCGGTGAGTAAGGTGCGGTGGTGTAGTGCTTGATGCCTATGCCTTCACAATATTCCTTGAACTCGCCAGAATTGAACTCACCACCTCTGTCCGAACGGAAAGCCTGGAGCTTGCATTTTCCCTCTGCCTCAGCCATGATCTGCATCTTTTTGAAACGTTCAAATGCTTCATCTTTTGACTTGAGGAGCTCGAGCCACATGTAGCGACTGTAGTCGTCCACTACCAAGAGGAAGTACTTGCTGCCTCCTGGTGTCGTCGGCGTGACCGACCCACACAGATCCGTGTGTACTAGCTCGAGTCCGTGTTCTGCACGGTATGCCGTAGCCTGAGGAAAAGGAGCCCTGTGTTGTTTGCTAAGAGCACACCCATCGCAATATTCCTGCACATGTTCGATGAGTGGCATTCCTCTCACCATCCTCTTGCTGGACATGGATCTCAGTGCACGGAAATGTAGATGTCCCATCCTTGCATGCCAACGCCAGGTTTGATCCTCACCTTGGGCTAGCAAGCACACTGGAGCGTCTATGCACAGAAGACCAGTGTACAACCTGCTTTCAGTGCGCTTGATCCGAGCTAGAACACGCCCCCATGGGTCTTGAACTGACATGATCCCATCCCTGATCCTGATAACACACCCAGCCTCATCCAACTGACCAACAGATATAATGTTGCTTCTCAGACTTGGAATGAAAAAGACATCAGTGAGTGCTCTTTGTTCCCCATCTTTGCACCGGAATACAACAGAGCCCCGTCCACGGATCGCCACCTTGGAGCCATCCCCAAATCTGACGGTGCCATGTACTGCATCATCCAACACTGCAAACATACTCCTCTCGCCAGTCATGTGGCTGCTAGCGCCAGTGTCAAAGAACCATGTGCCATCAGGGGAAGGGACAGGGATCACTTTTTCTTCGTTGAGGAAGACGGCTTGGGGTGCAGTGATTTGAGTGGTGACCACGTTGGTGACCATGGCCATGAATATACCTTGGTCATGCTCCTCACCGCGGACAAGGTTGGCCTGCTCCTGCTTCCCTTGCTGCTCTTCTGCCTTGATCCGATTCCAGCAATCCTTTTTCCAGTGGCCTGGTTTGTTGCAGTAATGGCACTTCCCCTTTTTCTTTCCTCCAGATCCTCCTGATCCGCCCGCGCCGCTGCTGTTGCCCGACGCAGGTTTCCCGGCGCCTTTCCTTTTCCACCGCCGGCGCTTCCCCCGGATGACGAACCGCCGCCACCAAGCTGTCGCTCGTGTGCGAGCCACTCCTCGCGGGTGAAGAGCAGCCGCCCACCGGACTGTCCCGCGTCATCGAGATCATAGTGATCCTCGCACGCAGAGAAACAGCCGACGAGCTCCTCGATGGACATGGTTTTCAGATCGATCAATGACTCGATCGCCATGGCCATCGGGCGGTACCGCCGCGGCACCACTCGGAGAAACTTCTGGACCGCCTTGTACTCAGTGACGGGGTCGCCGTACAGCTCTAGATCGGCGACGAGGGCGGAGAGCCGCAGCCCGAAGTCCTCGACGGACTCCCCGTCTTTGAAATGGAGATCCTCGAACTCCCGCCGGCGCACCTGCGCCTTGGCCTCGCGGGCGCGCTCGCTGCCCATCCGCATGGTCTTGATTGTCTCCCACGCCTTCTTCGCCGTGTCCTTGGCGGCCAGCACACGCAGCATCTCCGGCGGGACGCCGGTGAGGAGGATCTGCAGCGCGCCCGGTCGTCGTTCTCGTCGGCGGCGTCGTCGGTCACCGCAGACCAGACGCGGGCGACCTGCAACTTGACTTGCATCACCAGCGCCCACTCCTGATAGTTCATGCGCGTGAGCATCATGGACGTGCCCGTCTCCTCCCGCACGACGCGCTCCACCACCCGATACTCGCCGCTGCCGCTAGCAGTGAGGCGCGCGAGCGGCGCTTTGGATGAAGGCGTCTTCGTCGGCGACCTTGCGCCGCCCTTGTTCTTCTTCTCCTCTTCGCTATCCGACATGGTACGCCGCGGATCGGACACCGCCGACCACCGGAGAGTGGATCGAACACCACGGCTCTGATACCAATTGTCGTTGCCGGACTTAGCGAGAGCGCTCAGATGAGATCAAGCGAGAGGGACGAAGGTAGACGAACGAGGAAGTTTTTTTGCTGCCGAAACTGTCGCAGCGCTTTCTGTTTTCTCATTCACCTTCCTTATGCGATTACAAAGCAAGACCAACTAACTCTCCCGGGGTATCGCCATGATCCGCATCAACCGTGCCATCCCACGGCCTGCGTCACACAGCGTCGTCAACACCCAGGAGAGAAAGAGGGGAAGAGGGTACGTGCATGGCGCACCACCTCAACAAACTTCATGCATGGGCGCGTCACATCCGACGGCCATGTGTACATTATTCAAAACAAAAAACTACTACTAGTGCATGAGCTTATCAGCGAGGTCAACAAAAACTACCTAGAATACGGCTTCTGGCAAAACTACTATAAAAAGTGGCATACCTTCTGATCATGAGAGGATGACAAGTTGGAGCCTGGCGTACAAACCAAAAGCATGATCATATCAAGATGTAGGGCATACCCAGCCTAAAGTGATGTGTTCCAGTTTGATTGATTTTATTTGTAGCCAAATTACAAATGGATTAGACCTCTCTCAAAGCTGCAATCAGAAGTTCTTGCCAATGGTTTGATTGCTTTTTATTTCTTTTTATAGGCATAAGGTCTGATTGTGCTTCCAGATTAGAATTGTTGGAAGCTTAAGTTTCCTGATCTAACTAACAAACCAAGCAGTCTATTTAACAGCAAGATAATAGCATATCTATATGTACCTTGAGCATTACATTTTCTAGCAGCAAGACAGTAGCATATCTTTATGCACCTTCAGAGTTACATTTTCTACCAGCGCTTGTACTACTATTACTACTAGAGTTACATAAAGTCAGTGAGTTCCAATTTTTTATGTTTAGTTTCGACTGATGTTGTGGTTCTTCATCAAGTTTTGGTCCATGTATTTAACTAGATCCTTGAGATTCCATTCATATTGGCCCGAATACGGTTGAATCCTGAATCATAAAGAAGCTAGGATAATATCATAATTTACATGTCGAACATTTCTAAAGGGATTTTTCTTACATGTAGTAGGTGTTGATGCTTCTGATTTTCTTCTTCCAAAAAGATCTCTTGATGAAGGTTGGTTTGAGTTCCACTATTTCAGTTCACACATGTACATGTTCTGCATTTTGTGCAGTTTTCAGTGTATGCTTGGAGAAGAGGATAAGAGGATAGGCTTGAATCTTGAGATGACAAGGGTAGTCACGTGGTGCAACGAAAGGTTCAGTTTCATACTTGTGACAATATTGTTCAGGTATTACCTGGATGATTGCCCTTGTACTATTCTTTTCAGAAGGTACTAAAATATCTTGTTGTACAGAAGTTTGATTTCTACTAAAAGTTTGTCAAGATACTCAGTTTTCTTGGTTTACAATCTACCTTTCTTTACTGATTACTGAAATGTACCTTGATACTAAATTTCATAGGAAGGAGGAGGTCAATGGAGCAAAAGGCACGAGGAGAAAGGTTTAACGCAACAGGGATGATGTTGTCGGCAATGCCTTTGGAAGGATTCACTCTGGAGAAGTTATGGTGTCCGGCCATCGCGTTGGGGAAGCGGGTAGGATGTCGTTTGTAATGCCTGCAGGGTATAAAGGAGTGCGGGGCTGTTTGGTTGCCACCCTGAGCTTGATTGCCTGGCCGGAGCCCTTGCCTATACTTTGCCTGAGGTTTGTTTGGTTTGATGTACTGAGAGTTTAGCCTGAAGATTGTTGCGTACCTGACTCAAGCCTATGAAATTGGACGCCTGGGTATGGCAGCTTCTCCTCCCTTTGCTGCCTGATCACCTACAATAAATTACTACTTTGAATGCGCCTTAGGCCAATGACAAGCCAAACACTGCCAGTCTTTCTATGAGAGGAATAATTTCTTGTTAAGAAATGTTGGCGTGTAATTTGGTAGGTAAAAAGATACAAATATGTTAGCCTTTTTAGTTATTTTCACCTTATTTTTCAATTTGATAATTATATTTTCGCGAAATATTTCAGGTATGTTCACCTTCTTTTCCATTGGATGGTTATATTTTTAGCAACACGAATTTTGAGGACATGCGGCCACGCGCTGCTGTTATCGCGTGCGTCCGTTCTGCGTTGCGATCACCAGGTAATATAGCATGTCGCGCCCCACACCCAAATACTCATAGTGTTAATTATTTCGAAAATGAGAATACTCTATCTATACTATCGGGCTCGTGGGCCAGCAAGCATTTATGATCGTAGTAATACAGCCTTGTCCGCTAGCGATTCAGCCCGCCGGACCACCCGTGTTAATTGAAGTAATCAATTCATACTGGGTGAAGTTATTCCGCACAGAGTTAGTGGGCGTATTGATGGTGCGTAGTGCCTTCTCTTATTGCTGCATGCAAGTGAACGGCGTGCGGCGAGTGGGCAGTTACTTCTTTTGGAAGGCACGGTCAATTTACATATGCCGCTCCTTGCTGTTTGGTGGGAACCGCTCGGTGCATGAACGTGTTTTCACCTGTTTCTCATTAGGAACAGGCTAATTGCGGTTATGGCGTCCGCTCTCAAACGATATGTAGATAGATTATTGATAGACCAGCTACATGAGCAAGGTAAACGTACTGGGAGATACATGCAGTTCGGCTAGCAACAAGTAGAACATAAGAAAAAAATAAAGCAAACCCTACACAGAAGGGAGTGGAGGCACGTGATTCCTCGTGTGGTGAGATAAAGGTGGTGTTGAACTACTACAGGACATGGATGAACACATAGTTAGGCAGATCAGGGGAGCTGGGAGGAATGGAGAAGATAAGCAGTTTCGAATGACCGTCCGAAGCAAGGAAACATGGGAGTTTAAAAAGACACGGAGGAGCGTTGTCCGGCTAGCCGTTGTGCCTAGCAGTGTGATCAACGGGCGTCTCGTTGCCGCCTGGTGCAGCTAGCCGTTGTCACTGCTATGCAATAAATACCTCTGCGGGGCCTTTACGATGGCATATAGAGACAAAATACGAGTGCTATATGAGCTGACGTACGCTACCCATGGGAGATTATACTCCAACTTTGTATTGAATTAGCATGAATCGCGTGTGGATGGGCGGTGCGGATAACGACCTCGTGTGGTGGCATGTCCACTCGTGATTTACCATATTTTTAGTGACTTTTTTGTGATAGTATTTTGATATATGTCTTTTCTTCTGGATGGAGATGACCATATTTAATTCATTTTTTATTTATATTTGTTTTGTGTTTGTAGATAATGGACAATACACAAATCGATCATGTCAAATGTTTCCAAAGAAAAAAATGGTGGATACCCATTATTTTTACCGAGCTTATTGAGCTTGATGTTAAAATCATGAAAGGCGTCTCCACGAGCTGAAGCTACACAATCTGTTGGTACAAGATAACTCTGATCGCATATTCAAATCAATGAATCGAAGGGAGTAAAATAATAAACATGACCTATGAAAGGCTTAAAGTGTGAGAAAATATTAATCAAGATAGTATCTTCTTTGTGAGCCAGTTACTAAAATCAACCATTTTAACCTACCCCATTAAATTTGTGTGTCTACGACATTATGTTATGAGCCCGTAGCAACGCAGGGGCATTTAACTAGTGGTATAAAGGGTGAACACAATGATGTTTTTGATTTTTAAACAAGACAAGAGTGATTTGCAATGGCATCACAGCTGACCGAATGCTTTTCCCCTCAATTACATGGATACAGGTCATAGACCAACACAGACGCGCAATACACATCATATGCACGCACACACATATCTACACACATCGCAATGCGTCCACCAAGATCTACATCCTATACATAAGCGACACATCTTGAGAAACTTGTCAAGCCATCGCAACTTTGTGAACGGCAGGTACGTTGTTATCAAGGATCAATCTTAGATGGGCTGGATGGCCGCCAACACAACCAACCATCAAGCCACCGACTCGTCCTTGTTGAGTTGAAAGCTTAAACGTTAGTCGAATGATTTCTTAAGGTGGGTTATTTTTTGGGAAATGATTAGCATCCACTGGCTGATTTCTTCCAAGCGTCAACCGCCTCCATCATCTCGTCTGTCAGTCACGTGTCCATGTGGTCCATGCATTCTCCACCTTTCCTCTCCGAGAAACATCACGAAATCAAGTCTTCCCCAATCCTCATCCTATTTGTCTCCGTCTCTGTCCTCTATCTCGGTTCTCTGTGGGCGACCCTGCGAGCGCACCGCCGCCCACCATGCCCTACAGAAGACCACCCAATTTTGCAAGCCACCGCCCCGCTGCGCCTACTGCTGCAAGCACCGCCTGCACCACGACAAGTTGTCGAGGGGCCGTGCAAGGACAGCTACATGGTCTTGGCTCGCACGGATGTCGGTCGCCAGGGCGCATCGGAGGAGACGATTGCAACACTGGTGCGTCTCTAACGTATCTATAATTTTTGATTGTTCCATACTATTATATTATCTGTTTTAGATGTTAGTGGGCTTTATTTTACACTTTTATATTATTTTTAGGACTAACCTATTAACCGGAGGCCTAGCCCAAATTGCTGTTTTTTTGCCTATTTCAGTATTTCGCAGAAAAGAAATATCAACCGGAGTCCAAACGGAATGAAACCTTCGGGAACGTGATTTTTGGAACAAACGTGATCCAGGTGACTTGGAGTGGACGTCAAGAAACAATCGAGGAGGCCACGAGGCAGGGGGGGGGCGCCTACCCCCTGGCACGCCCTCCACCCTCATGGGCCCCTTGTTGCTCCACCGACCTACTTCTTCCTCACATATATATATATATATATATATATATATATATATATATATATATATATATATATATATATATACCCCGAGAACATCCAGGAGCACCACGAAACCCTATTTCCACCGCCGCAACCTTCTATACCCAAGAGATCCCATCTTGGGGTCTTTTCCGGAGCTCCACCGGAGGGGCATTGATTATAGAGGGCCTCTACATCAACTCCATGGCCCCTCCGATAATGTGTGAGTAGTTTACCTCAGACCTTCGGGTCCATAGTAGCTAGATGACTTCTTCTCTTTCTTTGGATCTCAATACAAAGTTCTCCTCGATTCTCTTGGAGATCTATTTGATGTAATCTTCTTTTGCGGTGTGTTTGTCAAGATCCGATGAATTGTGGGTTTATGATCAAGTCTATCTATGAATAATATTTGAATCTTCTCTGAATTCTTTTATGTATGATTGGTTTATCTTTTCAAGTCTCTTCGAATTATCAGTTTGGTTTGGCCTATTAGATTGATCTTTCTTGCAATGGAAGAAGTGCTTAACTTTGAGTTCAATCTTGCGGTGCTCAATCCCAGTGACAGAAAGGGAAACGACACGTATTGTATTGGTGCCATCGAGGATAAAAAGATGGGGTTTACATCATATTGCATGAGTTTATCCCTCTACATCATGTCATCTTGCTTAAGACGTTACTCTGTTCTTATGAACTTAATACTCTAGATGCATGCTGGATAGTGGTCGATGTGTGGAGTAATAGTAGTAGATGCAGGCAGGAGTCGGTCTACTTGTCACGTACGTGATGCCTATATACATGATCATACCTAGATATTCTCATAATTATTCGCTTTTCTATCAATTGCTCGACAGTAATTTGTTCACCCATCGTAATACTTATGCTATCTTGAGAGAAGCCACTAGTGAAACCTATGGCCCCCGGGTCTATTTTCCATCATACAAGTTTCCAATCTATTTTATTTTGTAATCTTTACTTTCAATCTATATCATAAAAATACCAAAAATATTTATCTTATTATTATCATCTCTATCAGATCTCACTCTTGCAAGTGGCCGTGAAGGGATTGACAACCCCTTTATCGCGTTGATTGCGAGGTTCTTATTTGTTTGTACAGGTACGAGGTGACTCACGCGTGGTCTCCTACTGGATTGATACCTTGGTTCTCAAAAACTGAGGGAAATTGTAGCGACCAGACCTTAAACGGTCAGCTCTCTGTGCTCCGGTGTCATCCCTGGATCAGTAATGCTGACACGACACAGTACTCAGAGGATTTATAACAGAGTAGCAATCACACATTTATTACATCGAGTGTCTCAATAGAGAACTTATTACAATAAATATGGCTTAAGACCATCTAATAACGATAACAGCGGAAGGCTTGGAAGATAAATGATTCCATCAACTCCAACGGCATCACTGAGTATAGGACCACGACCTAAAAACTCCTTAATCATCGTCTGAAAAGTCTGCAACATTAACATTGCAGCCCGAAACGGGCCAGCACATGGAATATGCTGGCAAGGTAGCACATAGAGAGTAATGGAATGAAACAACTATACTATATGCATATTTGGCTGGTGGAAAGCTCTATGGTTACAGTTTTGCGTAAAGCCAATTTTTCCCTACGGCAAAAGAATAAATTTATTTAACTATCATGATGGTTGTTAAACATTGAGAATGGTTGACAGCATCCTCAATCCCAATTAAACATCATCATTATCAAAAAGCCAACAAAATTAATTTAAAGTAACATGTTGAGATTCACATGATAATCCAGGTACTAGATACTCAAGATGTCCATAACCGGGGACACGGCTAACCATGATTAGTTTAATACACTCTGCAGAGGTTTGCGCACTTTTCCCCACAACACTCGATCGCCTCCGTTTGATTTCTCGCACTACATGGTATTTGAGAAACGGATAACTGAGACATAGTCTTTCAGAAGCGCTAGCACCTTACGATCGGATAGACCGTACCACCTACATCCCCTACATCTGCTAGTCTACCACTGTAAGAGTTCGCACGACTTAGTCAACTATGCTAGAGCCCATAATAGCTTGTGGCTGCACACGGAAGTTTCTAGCATGAAAAATCTCATGATCCCTTTGAGCCTGGGTGGCGGTCCAAAAGAAAACAGGCAAATCCTGGATTACCCAGGTGCCTCAATCCACCCAGATGTGTGTTTAAGTTGTCACCTTAGATAAACCATTAATTAACAAACTCGCATCTGTCATGGATATCACTCACCCAATCCACGTCTACTAGCATAGCATGACATAATGGCAAACGTAAAAGTAACTCCCAAAGGTTTGATAATAAAACAGGTGATAGGTACTACCTCAACTACTTCCCATGCCACAATTTAATTAGATCCTAATCATGCAATGTGTGAGGATCTGATCTAATGCAATAAAACTGGGTAGTAGAAAAGGTATGATCAAAGTGTTACTTGCCTTGCTGATGATCCGCGAAACCTAGCGACTCGAAGTAACAAGTGGCGCACTTCGGGTACTCTATCGCAAACAAACAAGCACACCATAGGTACTCATCTAATGCACGGGTAAAACTCGAATAAGAGATCTAACCAGAAGGTTCAACTTAAGAACTCCGGTTTGCAAAAAGAATCAAATCGAACGAAGCAACGAAAGTCAAATGGCGAAAGAAAACAAATTCGTTCTACTAATCTGGATCTAAGTAAAATTTTATAGTAGCAAAAACTTGTTTAAGTTGGTTAAACGGATAGAGGGTTTCGAGACGAAACTCCAGGCGCTTGAATCGCCTGATTCCGATAAACGAGCGAAAAGTTATACTAAAACGAAAATCGGATCAGGAATCGCGATCAGAAAATAATCGCAAAAACTCCGAGAAAAAGAAAAACGATGAACGGATTAACGAACGAACGTTCGTTAACCGGATCTAAACGACGAATACGTTCGTTAAAACGAACGAACGAGCGAACGCTCGCTAATTAGACTAAACCGAAAATAAAACCGATCTAATAAAAAAAACAGAAACTAAAAAACAACCGACGGAAAACCGAACGGTTTTAAAAAAAACCGGCAGCACGGGTATCGAGGCGAGGCGAACCTCGGGTGGCGGGTCGGCGGCGGCGGGGCGGCGAGGCACGGCGGCGGCTGGCGGCGGCGCGGGCGGGGCGCTCGGGCGGCTAGGGTTTCGGGGGCGGCGGCTGGGCCTCAGGCTGGCTCCCGCCCGGCTTATCAAGCCTTGGCGGGCCGGAGTCCCGGTCGGACACGGCCCGTAGGTCGGTGCGCGTTTTTTTAAAATATTAACGCGCAGAAGAAAATAAAAAGAAATACTAAACGGACTCCAAAAATTCCGAAATAAATTTTCCGGGGCTTCTAAAATCAAGCCGCACAAGGTGAACATTTATTTGGGGCCTAAATGCAATTTTGAAAAACGCATATTTTTCCTAATTCAAATAAAATAACGAAAAACTCCGAAATAAAATATTATTTGATTTTATTATTAAATCCTCAATATTTCTTTATTTTGGGAAAGTCATTTTATTCCCTCTTTCATATTTTTTTAATAGAAATAATTGACGATAAAATAATAAAAATCAAATGATCCTATTCTCAAAATTTGAGAAAACTCAAATATGAAAATAATGAATTTCGCAACTCTCTCCGTGGGTCCTTGAGTTGCGTAGAATTTCTAGGATCAAAATCCAAAAGCAAATAAAATATGATATGCATTGATGATCTAATGTATAACATTCCAAATTGAAAATTTGGGATGTTACAAACCTACCCCCTTAAGATGAATCTCGCCCTCGAGATTCGGGTTGGCTAGAAAATAGGTGAGGGTGGTCCTTGAGCAAATCTTCCTCTCGCTCCCAGGTGGCTTCGTCCTCCGTGTGGTGGCTCCACTGAACTTTGCAAAACTTGATAACCTTGCTGCGAGTGACTCGGTTGGCAAACTCGAGAATCTTAATTGGTTTCTCCTCATAGGTCAAATCGTTGTCCAACTGAATTGTTTCCAATGGCACTGTGTCTCTCAAGGGTATGTCAGCCATCTCCGCGTGGCACTTCTTCAACTGAGAAACGTGGAACACATCATGAACTCCTGACAATCCTTCGGGCAATTCCAACTTGTAGGCCACTTCTTCCATACGTTCCAAAACTCGATATGGTTCTACAAATCATGCCGCTAACTTTCCCTTAACACCAAAACGCTTTGTTCCCCGAAGTGGAGATACTCGAAGATAAGCTCTATCTCCAACTTCGTAAACTGTCTCCTTGCGTTTAGAATCTGCATAACTCTTCTGTCTGGACTGAGCTACCTTGAGCCTATCGCGAATCAATTTCACCTTCTGTTCAGACTCTCTAATCAAATCAGGCCCAAACAACTGGCGGTCTCCAACTTCGTCCCATGACAACGGTGTCCTGCACCTCCTTCCGTACAAAGCTTCGAAAGGGGCCATCTTTAAACTGGTTTGGTAACTGTTGTTGTAAGAGAACTCTGCATATGGCAAATTGTCGTCCCGACTAGATCCGTAATCTAGCGCACAAGCTCTCAGCATATCCTCCAAAATCTGATTGACTCTCTCGGTCTGTCCATCTGTCTGTGGATGAAAAGCTGTACTGAATTCTAGCCTGGTACCCAAAGTTTCATGCAACTGCTTCCAGAACTTTGAGGTAAACTGGGTTCCTCTATCTGATACAATACTCCTCGGAACTCCATGCAGACATACGATCTTGGTCATGTCTATCTTTGCCAACTTAGCACTGGTGTAAGTGGTCTTTACTGGGATGAAATGAGCTACCTTCGTCAACCGATCGACTACAACCCAAATCGAGTCATAGCCTGAACGAGTCCTGGGTAATCCCGTGATAAAATCCATGCCTAACTTATCCCACTTCCATTCGGGTATCGGCAATGGTTGTAACAATCCTGCTGGCTTCTGATGCTCTGCCTTTACTCTCTGACACACATCACAAACTGCTACATACTCCACAATATCTTTCTTCATTCCGGTCCACCAGAAAATATCTTTCAAATCCAAATACATCTTGGTATTTCCTGGGTGAATCGAAATGGTGAATCGTGTGCCTCTTGCAGAATTAGCTTCCTAATCTCCGGGTCATTGGGTACATAAACACGATCTTCAAACCATAGGGTGTCGTGATCATCCTCACGAAATCCTTTAGCCTTTCCTTCGCTTATTTTCTCCTTTATAGAGGCAATCTCCTTGTCAGTCTTCTGAGCTTCTCTGATTCTATCCATCAAAGTTGACTGAATCTCCAATGCTGCTACATAGCCTCTCGGAACTATTTCCAAACATAGTTCACGAAGATTTTCTGCTAAATCCCTTGGTATTTCTCCCGTCATTAATGTATTGACATGACTCTTACGGCTTAATGCGTCAGCTACTACATTAGCCTTTCCGGGATGGTAATGCAATCTCATATCGTAATCCTTGATGAGCTCCAACCATCTCCTTTATCTGAGGTTTAACTCCTTCTGTGTGAAAATGTATTTCAAACTCTTATGATCCGTGTACACCTCACAATGGTTTCCAATCAGAAAATGTCTCCATGTTTTCAATGCATGCACTACGGCTGCTAACTTCCAAATCACGCGTAGCATAATTCAACTCATGAGGTTTCAGTTGTCTTGAGGCATATGAAACAACTCTCCCTTCCTGCATAAGCACTGCTCCAAGTCCTCGACGTGAAGTGTCGCAATACACCTCATAGTCCTTGGTCTGATCTGGCAAAATCAACACTGGTAACGTAACCAAGCGTTTCTTCAACTCCTGGAAACTAGCCTCACATTCCTCCGTCCATATGAACTTGGTATCTTTCTTCAACAACTCCGTCATAGGCTTCGCAATCTTTGAGAAATTCTCAATAAATCTCCGGTAGTATCCTGCGAGTCCAACAAAACTCCGTATCTCTCCAACCGTGGTTGGTGCTTCCCACTTGGTCACGGTATCAACTTTTGTGGGATCAACTGCTATTCCTTCTCCGGATATAACGTTTCGCAGGAATCCTACTTCCTTCAACCAAAACTCACATTTGCTGAACTTGGCATACAACTGATGTTCTCTGAGCTTACCAAGTACCAAACGCAAATGCTCCTTATGCTCCTCTTCATCTTTCGAGTAAACCAGGATATCATCAATGAACACCACGACGAACTTATCCAAGAACTCCATAAACACTTTGTTCATCATGTTCATAAAATAGGCAGGTGCGTTAGTCAGACCAAATGACATAACGGTATACTCGTACAGCCCATACCTGGTGGTAAAAGCTGTCTTAGGAATATCCTGTTCTCGAATCTTCAACTGGTGGTATCCTGATCGCAAATCGATCTTGGAAAATACCTTAGCTCCTTGCAATTGATCAAACAGATCATTGATAATTGGTAGTGGGTACTTGTTCTTGATTGTTACTTCATTCAATCCCCGATAATCGACAACCATCCTTAACGATCCATCCTTCTTCTCCACTAGAAGTACTGGCGATCCCCAAGGCGAAGAACTTGGGCGAATATATCCCTTATCCAGTAACTCTTTAATCCGCTTCTTAATTTCCACCAAATCCTTTGCAGGCATCCTGTATGGTCTCTTTGATATTGGCCCTGTGCCTGGCAATAGCTCAATCAAAAACTCAATATCTCTATCCGGTGGCATGCCTGGCAACTCTTCTGGAAATACTTCAGGGAATTCCCTTACCACTGGTACTTCCTCCTGCACAACTCCTGTTAAACAATTTACTTGATTCCTCTTTGGCACATGTCGGGATACATACTTGATCCTTCTCCCTTCTGGGGTGGTAAGTAAGATTGACTTACTAGCACATTCAATATTCCCTTCATACTTTGATAACCAATCCATGCCTAATATCACATCCAATCCTTGGGATTCCAATACTATTAGGTCTGAGGGAAAAACATAGTTACCAATCCTTAATGGTAACCGATCACACCATCGACTAGCCATATATTCTGCTCCAGGCGAGGTTACTAACATGGGTGACCTAAGGGCTTGGGTTGACAGGTTATACTTATCCACAAATCCCCTTGAGATGTATGAATGCGATGCACCAGTATCAAAAAGAATGAGTGCAGTAAATGACTTGATCAAAAACTTACCTATTACTGCATCAGGCTGAGCTTCAACCTACTCCACACTAACGTGGTTCACCTGTCCCCTGTTGAAAGGGTTTGGCTTCTTCCCAGAGCTTCCATTGCTATTTCCATTTTGTAATTCAGGACATTCATTGGCATAATGTCCGGTCTTCGAACACTTAAAGCAAGTGACTTGGCTCAGGTCTTTCTTGGCTGGGGTTGATGGGTTGGTGCGGTTCTGGCCGTTGCTTCCTCCATTACCATTACCATTCCTGGTGCCATTGTGATTGTGCGAGCTACCTCCTCCATGGGTATGCTGAAAATGTCCTCCCGGTCTAGGGGTAAAACGTGGCTTCTGCTGAGCTCCTGAATTGTACTTTCCTTGTCCATACTTCCTTTTGCGGTTCTCAATTTGCTGCTGCTTGCCTTCAATCATAAGAGCACGATCTACCAACTCCTGATAGTTGTTGAAGGTTGCCACCATCAACTGCATGCTCAACTCATCATTCAATCCTTCCAGAAACTTCTCCTGCTTAGCTGCATCTGTAGCAACGTCATCTAGGGCATAACGTGCTAGCTTACTAAAGTCCTCCACATACTGGCCAACTGTCCGTCCTCCTTGGCGCAAGTTGCGAAACTCACGCTTCTTCATGGCCATAGCTCCTGCTGAAACATGGGCAGTGCGAAAAGCCTGCTGAAACTGGTCCCATGTGATAGTGTCGACAGGGAAAGTGGCTGTGAAATTCTCCCACCATGATGCTGCGGGTCCTTCAAGCTGATGTGCGGCAAACTTCACCTTCTCCGCATCTGTCCATCCTGCTGTGGTCAACTCTCTAGCTGTCTTGCGGAGCCAATCATCTGCTACTATCGGTTCGGTGCTACTGGAAAACACCGGCGGATTCAGCCTAAGAAAACGGGCTAAGTGATCAACAGGTGGTGGTGGTGGTGGTGGGTTGTTGTTGTTGTTCCCCTGGTTCTGATTCTGGACTAGCAACTGCATCAATGTGTTCTGCTGCTGGATCAACTGGGTGAGCTTCGGTGAAAAGGTAAATCCGGGGTCACGTCTCGGAGGCATCTGAGGGTTTAGAAAAGATGAGAGTTAAGAATAGAGGGGGTCTAAAGAGAAAACACTACCCATATGCACATGAGGCAAAAGCAAACAATTCACTTCATTCAATCAAACAAGGGCATACAATCGATCTAACTATCGTAAAAGTGCTCGGACTACTGTATTTACATGGTGGACTACTACTACTGATGAGGTGGTCTACTAGAAATATTCTTCGGTTGCAGACTCCATGATATCTGCTCCGGCTTCATCAACATAGTCATCATCGCTATCATCTAGGTCCGAGTCGGTGTCGTCGATGATGATGTAGTCTTCCGGGCGTATCTCCTTGGGTTCTTCGTCTTCATCTACTGGTGTAGGGCCTCCCATAAATATCCCGATCTTCATTGTTAGGTCGGCATTCTTGTCCACTAATACTCAATTTCTTCTTCATAATCTTCACGTGTAGCCTTGAGTTCTTCCTCCAGTTCCTTGATTCTTGTCCTTGCCTTCTTCAGGTCTATCATGTCGGCGCACATCTGGTTCTCCTGTCGTCGAATGTGCTGGTTTAACTCCTGGATAAAAGCTGCAATTGATCTATCCTTCCTGGTGCTGATCATCTCCCAGGGCTCATCTCGGCGCCCACAAATCTGGTAGATAGTATCCTTGAGATCATTGCGGTAGACTTCTCCAATGCGTCCCATGGCGATGTGAGCTTCCATGCTCTTTCCTAGACTCCAAGTTGGTGCATCAAAAGAAAACTCTATGGGCTCAGTGACTAGCATAAACGTCCTTCCTGGAACTTGAACTTGAATCATCCAGCGCTCTTCTTCAGGTAAAGTGGCGTTGTAGGTTCCGGTGAAGCTTGGTACTCCTATGTTCAGGTATCTAGTGACTTCCTTCAAGTGACGTCCAAAGGGTGTATCGTCATCCAGTTGCGTGAACTTGTTCCTTGCATCCGCCATCCTAAAGAGTAGAAAAGATGAGAGGTCAGAAAAGAAGAGAATGAATAGTGATCTAGGTCTTTTAGCTTAGTGGTCGTGTCCTACAGTCAGCGTGTGCTCTGATACCATCTCTGTAGCGAACAGACCTCAAACGGTCTGCTCTCTGTGCTCCGGTGTCATCCCTGGATCAGTAATGTTGACACCACACAATACTCGGAGGATTTATAACAGCGTAGCAATCACACACTTATTACATCGAATGTCTCAATAGAGAACTTATTACAATAAATATGGCTTAAGACCATCTAATAACGATAACAGCGAAACGCTTGAAAGATAAGTGAGTCCATCAACTCCAACGGCATCACTCGGTATAGGACCACGACCTAAAAACTCCTTAATCGCCGTCTGAAAAGTCTGCAACATTAACGTTGCAACCCGAAACGGGCCAGCACATGGAATATGCTGGCAAGGTAGCACATAGAGAGTAATGGAATGAAACAACTATACTATATGCATATTTGGCTGGTGGAAAGCTCTATGGTTATAGTTTTGCGTAAAGCCAATTTTTCCCTACGGCAAAGGAATAAATTTATTTAACTATCATGGTGGTTGTTAAACATTGAGAATGGTTGACAGCATCCTCAATCCCAATTAAACATCATCATTATCAAAAATCAACAAAATTAATTTAAAGTAACATGTTGAGATTCACATGATAATCCAGGTACTAGATACTCAAGATGTCCATAACCGGTGACACGGCTAACCATGATTAGTTTAATACACTCTGCAGAGGAATCGCGATCAGAAAATAATCGCGGAAAATCTGAGAAAAAGAAAAACGACGAACGGATTAACGAACGAACGTTCGTTAACCGGATCTAAACGACGAATATGTTCGTTAAAACGAACGAACGAGCAAACGCTCACTAATTAGACTAAACCAAAAATAAAACCGATCTAATAAAAAAATGGAAACTAAAAAAAAAACCGAACGGTTTTTTTAAAAAAAACCGGCGGCACGGGAATCGAGGCGAGGCAAACCTCGGGCGACGGGTCGGCGGCGGCGGCTGGCGGCGGCGCGGGCGGGGCGCTCGGGCGGCTAGGGTTTCGAGGGCGGCGGCTGGGCGTCGGGTTGGCTCCCCCCGGCTTATAAAGCCTTGGCGGGCCGGAGTCCCGGTCGGACACGGCCCGTAGGTCGGTGCGTGTTTTTTTAAATATTAACGCGCAGAAGAAAAATAAAAAGAAATACTAAACGGACTCCAAAAATTCCAAAATAAATTTTCCCGGGCTTCTAAAATCAAGCCGCACAAGGTGAACATTTATTTGGGGCCTAAATGCAATTTTGAAAAACACACATTTTTCCTAATTCAAATAAAATAACTAAAAACTCCGAAATAAAATATTATTTGATTTTATTATTAAATCCTCAATATTTCTTTATTTTGGGAAAGTCATTTTATTCCCTCTCTCATATTTTTGTAATAGAAATAATTGACGATAAAATAATAAAAATCAAATGATCCTATTCTCAAAATTTTAGAAAACTCAAATATGAAAATAATGAATTTCTCAACTCTCTCCGTGGGTCCTTGAGTTGCGTAGAATTTCTAGGATCAAAATCCAAAAGCAAATAAAATATGATATGCATTGATGATCTAATGTATAACATTCCAAATTGAAAATTTGGGATGTTATAGAAATACTTACGCTGCTTTACTGCATCACTCTTTCCTCTTTAAGGGAAAACCAACGCAGTGCTCAAGAGGTAGCAAGAAGGATTTCTGGCGCCATTGTCGAGGAGATCTACGCGAAGTCAAGACATACCAAGTACCCATCACAACTCTTATCCTTCGCATTACATTATTTGCCATTTGCCTCTCGTTTTCCTCTCCCCCACTTCACCCTTGCCGTTTTATTCGCCCTCTTTCCGTTCGCATCTTTTTCGCTTGCTTCATCGTTATGGCTAGTCCTTTATCTACTCCTCTGTCTCCCAATTTTGAAGTTCTCCACTTCAAACAAAGACAAGGAGAAAACTTAAAAGATGCTTGGTATAGGATGATAAAATCTTATCATGATTGCACTATAGAGGGAGACTCTAAGATCTTTATTCGTAATTTTTATATTGGGCTCACCATACCCCATAGGCAACTCCTTGATTTTGCCGCCAAAGGGAATTTTATTGATATTGATCCCCGTGTTGCTTATGAAATTATAGAAGGGATAGTAGGAATACTTCCCCCCAAAAGGGACCATCTCCTGAGGGAACCCAAATCTTATAGAAATTATGCGAATTGCACAAGTCTATTGAACCTCTTAAAAATGTTGGAGGGAACCTTCACCGCATGAATACATTGATTACACTTTGCAATAAGCGGTTGGATGCCCTAGATCTAAAAATCTCCGAGTATGAAGGGAAACGTAAGGAACCTCCCGGATTCGAGCATAACTCCATCAAAAAGATAAATGCCAAAGATGATAATACTTAGATCTATCTTCGCTTTATGTCTAGCTAGGGACATTAAACGATAGCGCTTGTTGGGAGGCAACCCAATTTTTTTATTCGTTGCTTTTTGCTCCTGTTTAGTAATAAATAATTTATCCAACCTCTGTTTTGGTTGTGTTTTTGTGTTTACCTAGTGTTTGTGCCAAGTAGAACCGTTGGGAAGACTTGGGGAAAGTCTTTTTGATCTTGCTGTAAAAAATAGAAACTTTAGCGCTCACGAGAATTGCTGCCATTTTTTACTGGAGAGTGCTATTTAGTTAATTATTTTTGCAGATGATTAGAAGATAAATTCTTCATGTCCAGCAATTTATTTTAGAATTTTTGGGGTTCCAGAAGTATTCGAAACCTACAGATCACTACAGACTGTTCTGTTTTTGACACATTCTGTTTTTCGTGTGTTGTTTGCTTATTTTTTTGATAGAAAGACTATAGGGGAACCCCCTATAGTATAATTGGTGCAACAGACCCAACTTGCAAGTACCATGCCTTGAACCTGGGTGGGTGGGAAGGCATCAGCCCCTTCCCACCACTAGGCTATGCCTTTGTTTGCTTTGTTTGCTTATTTTGACGAGTCTACGGCTAGTAATAGAGTTTATGAACCACAGAAAAGTTGGAATACAGTAGGTTTAAAACCAATATAAATCAAGAATGAGTTCATTACAGTACCTTGAAGTGGTGGTTTGTTTTCTTTTACTAACGGAGCTCACAAAGATTTTCTTTTAAGTTTTGTGTTGTGAAGTTTTCAAGTTTTGGGTAAGGGTTTGATGAATTATGGAACAAGGAGTGGCAAGAGCCTAAGCTTGGGGATGCCCAAGGCACCCCAAGGTAAAATCCAAGGACAACCAAAAGCCTAAGCTTGGGGATGCCCCGGAAGGCATCCCCTCTTTCGTCTTCGTCCATCGGTAACTTTACTTGGAGCTATATTTTTATTCGTCACATGATATGTGTTTTGCTTGGAGCGTCTTGTATGATTTGAGTCTTTGATTTTTAGTTTACCACAATCATCCTTGCTGTACATGTTGCAAATATGCCCTAGAGGCAATAATAAAATGGTTATTATTATATTTCCTTGTTCATGATAATTGTCTATTGTTCATGCTATAATTGTGTTATCCGGAAATTGTAATACATGTGTGAATACATAGACCACAACATGTCCCTAGTAAGCCTCTAGTTGACTAGCTCGTTGATCAGCAGATAGTCATGACTATGGACATTAGATGTCATTGATAACAGGATCACATCATTAGGAGAATGATGTGATGGACAAGACCCAATCTTAAGCATAGCACAAGATCGTGTAGTTCGTCTGCTAGAGCTTTCCTAATGTCAAGTATCCTTTCCTTAGACCACGAGATTGTGCAACTCCCGGATACTGTAGGAATACTTTGGGTGTGCCAAATGTCACAACGTAACTGGGTGACTATAAAGGTGCACTATGGGTATCTCCGAAAGTGTCTGTTGGGTTGGCACGAATCGAGACTGGGATTTGTCACTCCGCATGACGGAGAGGTATCTCTGGGCCCACTCGGTAAGAATCATCGTAATGAGCTCAATGTGACTAAGGGTTGGTCACGGGATGATGTGTTGCGGAACGAGTAAAGTGACTTGCCGGTAACGAGATTTAACGAGGTATTGGGATACCGACGATCGAATCTCGGGCAAGTAATGTACCGATTGACAAAGGGAATTGAATACGGGATTGATTGAATCCTTGAAATCGTGGTTCATCCGATAATCGTGGAACATGTGGGAGCCAACATGGGTATCCAGATCCCGCTGTTGGTTATTGGCCGGAGAGTTGTCTCGGTCATGTCTGCATGGTTCCCGAACCCGCAGGGTCTACACACTTAAGGTTCGGTGACGCTAGGGTTGTAGAGATATTAGTATGTGGTAACCCGAAAGTTGTCGGAGTTCCGGATGAGATCCCGGACGTCACGAGGAGTTCCGGAATGGTCCGGAGGTAAAGATTTGTATATAGGAAGTCCAGTTTCGGCCACAGGGAAAGTTTCGGGGGTCACCGATATTGTACCGGGACCACCGGAAGGGTCCCAGGGGTCCACCGGGTGGGGCCACCTATCCCGGAGGGCCCCATGGGCTGAAGTGGGAAGGGAACCAGCCCCTGGTGGGTTGGTGCGCCCCCTTGGGCCTCCCTTGCGCCTAGGGTTGGAAACCCTAAGGGGGTGGGGGCGCCTCCACCTGTCTTGGGGGCCAAGCCACCCCCTAGGCCGCCGCCCCCCATTAGATGGGATCTCTAGGGGCCGGCGCCCCCCAGGCCCCCTATATATAGTGGAGGGGAAGGAGGGCAGCCGCACCCAAGTCCCTGGCGCCTCCCTCTCCCCGTGACACCTCTCCCTCTCGTTGGTGCTTGGCGAAGCCCTGCTGAGATCCCGCTGCTTCCACCACCACGCCGTCGTGCTGCTGGATCTCCATCAACCTCTCCTCTCCCCTTGCTGGATCAAGAAGGAGGAGACGTCTCTCCCAACCGTACGTGTGTTGAATGCGGAGGTGCCGTCCGTTCGGCGCTCAGTCATCGGTGATTTGGATCACGACGAGTACGACTCCATCAACCCCGTTCTCTTGAATGCTTTCGCTCGCGATCTACAAGGGTATTTAGATGCACTCCCCTCTCCCTCGTTGCTAGATGACTCCATAGATTGATCTTGGTGATGCGTAGAAAATTTTAAAATTCTGCTACGTTCCCCAACAGTGGCATCATGAGCTAGGTCTATGCGTAGTTTCTATGCACGAGTAGAACACAAGTTGTTGTGGGCGTTGATTTTGTCAATTTACTTGCCGTTACTAGTCTTATCTTGATTCGCCGGCATCGTGGGATGAAGCGGCCCGGACCGACCTTACACGTACGCTTACGTGAGACTGGTTCCACCGACTGTCATGCACTAGTTGCATAAGGTGTCTAGCGGGTGTCTGTCTCTCCCACTTTAGTCGGATCGGATTCGATGAAAAGGGTCCTTATGAAGGGTAAATATAAATTGGCATGTCACGTTGTGGTTTTTGGCGTAGGTAAGAAACGTTCTTGCTAGAAACCTATAACAGCCACGTAAAACTTGCAACAACAATTAGAGGACGTCTAACTTGTTTTTGCAGCATGTGCCGTGTGATGTGATATGGCCAAAAGGATGTGATGAATGATATATGTGATGTATGAGATTGATCATGTTCTTGTAATAGGAATGACGACTTGCATGTCGATGAGTATGACAACTGGCAGGAGCCATAGGAGTTGTCTTAATTTATTTATGACCTGCGTGTCAACATAAATGTCATGTAATTACTTTACTTTATTGCTAACCGTTAGCCATAGTAGTAGAAGTAATAGTTGGCGAGACAACTTCATGAAGACACGATGATGGAGATCATGATGATGGAGGCCATGGTGTCATGCCGGTGACGATGATGATCATGGCGCCCTGAAGACGGAGATCAAAAGGAGCAAAATGATATTAGCCATATCATGTCACTATTTGATTGCATGTGATGTTTATCATGTTTTACATCTTATTTGCTTAGAATGATGGTAGAATAAATAAGATGATCCCTCGCAATAATTTTAAGAAAGTGTTCCCCCTAACTGTGCACCGTTGCTAAGGTCCGTTGTTCTGAAGCACCACGTGATGATCGGGTGTGATAGGTTCTAACGTTCGCATACAACGGGTGTAAGCCAGATTTACACACGCAATACACTTAGGTTGACTTGACGAGCCTAGCATGTACAGACATGGCCTCGGAGCATGGAAGACCGAAAGGTCGAACATGAGTCGTATAGAAGATACGATCAACATGAAAATGTTCACCGATGATGACTAGTCCGTCTCACGTGATGATCGGACACAACCTAGTTGACTCGGATCATGTATCACTTAGATGACTAGAGGGATGTCTATCTGAGTGGGAGTTCATTTAATAATTTGATTAGATGAACTTAATTATCATGAACATAGTCTAAAAATCTTTGCAATATGTCTTGTAGATCAAATGGCCCACGCTAATGTTTCCCTCAACTTCAACGCCTTCCTAGAGAAAACCAAGCTGAAAGACGATGTCAGCAACTACACAGACTGGGTCCGTAACCTGAGGATTATCCTCATAGCTGCCAGGAAAGCATATGTCCTTGATGCACCGCTAGGTGAAGCACCTATTTTCCCTGCAGAACAAGACGTTATGAACGCTTGGTAGACGCGTAGTGATGATTACTCCCTGGTTCAGTGCGGCATGCTTTACAGCTTAGAACCGGGGCTCCAAAAGTGTTTTGAGCAACACGGAGCATATGAGATGCTCCAAGAGCTGAAAATGGTTTTCCAAGCTCTTGCCCAGGTCGAGAGATACGAAGTCTCCGACAAGTTCTACAGTTGTAAGATGGAGGAGAACAGTTCTGTCAGTGAGCACATACTCAAAATGTCTGCGTTGAACAACCGCTTGTCTCAGCTGGGAGTTAATCTCTCGGATGATGCGGTCATTGACAGAATCCTTCAGTCGCTCCCACCTAGCTACAAGAGCTTTGTGATGAACTTCAATATGCAGGGGATGGAAAAGACCATTCCCGAGGTATATTCAATGCTGAAATCAGCGGAGGTGGAAATTAAAAAGGAACATCAAGTGTTGATGGTGAATAAAACCACTAAGTTCAAGAAAGGCAAGGGTAAAAAGAACTTCAAGAAGGACGGCAAGGGAGTTGCCGCGCCCGGTAAGAAAGCTGCCGGGAAGAAGCCAAAGAATGGACCCAAGCCTGAGACTGAGTGCTTTTATTGCAAGGGAAACGGTCACTGGAAGCGGAACTGCCCCAAGTACTTAGCGGAAAAGAAGGCCGGCAATACCAAAGGTATATGTGATATACATGTTATTGATGTGTACCTTACCAGCGCTTGTAGTAGCTCCTGGGTATTTGATACCTGTGCAGTTGCTCATATTTGTAACTCAAAATAGGAACTGCAGAATAAACGGAGACTGGCGAAGGACGAGGTGACGATGCGCGTCGGGAATGGTTCCAAGGTCGACGTGATCGCTGTCGGCACGCTACCTCTGCATTTACCTACGGGATTAGTTTTAAACCTCAATAATTGTTATTTAGTACCAGCTTTGAGCATGAACATTGTATCTGGATCTCGTTTAATGCGAGATGGCTACTCATTTAAATCTGAGAATAATGGTTGTTCTATTTATATGCGAGACATGTTTTATGGTCATGCCCCGCTGGTCAATGGTTTATTCTTATTTAATCTCGAATGTGATGTTACACACATTCATAGTGTGAATGCCAAAAGATGTAAGGTTGATAATGATAGTCCCACATACTTGTGGCGCTGCCGCCTTGGTCACATTGGTGTCAAACGCATGAAGAAACTCCATGCAGATGGACTTTTGGAGTCTCTTGATTATGAATCATTTGACACGTGCGAACCATGCCTCATGGGTAAAATGACCAAGACTCCGTTCTCCGGAACAATGGAGCGAGCAACCAACTTATTGGAAATCATACATACTGATGTGTGCGGTCCAATGAGCGTTGAGGCTCGCGGTGGCTATCATTATGTCCTCACCCTCACTAATGAATTAAGTAGATATGGGTATGTCTACTTAATGAAACACAAGTCCGAGACCTTTGAAAAGTTCAAGGAATTTTAGAGTGAGGTTGAGAATCAACATGACAGGAAAATCAAGTTCTTACGATCAGATCGTGGGGGAGGATATTTGAGTCACGAATTTGGCACGCACTTAAGGAAATGTGGAATAGTTTCACAACTCACACCGCCTGGAACACCACAGAGTAATGGTGTGTCCGAACGTCGTAATCGCACCCTATTGGATATGGTATGATCTATGATGTCTCTTACCGATCTACCGCTATTATTTTGGGGTTATGCTATAGAGACTGCCACATTCACTTTAAATAGGGCTCTGTCGAAATCCGTTGAGACGACACCGTATGAATTGTGGTTTGGCAAGAAACCTAAGCTGTCATTTCTGAAAGTTTGGGGATGCGATGCTTATGTCAAGAAACTTCAACCTGAAAAGCTCGAACCCAAATCGGAAAAATGCGTCTTCATAGGATACCCTAAAGAAACTATTGGGTATACCTTCTATCTTAGATCCGAAGGCAAGACCTTTGTTGCCAAGAATGGATCCTTTCTAGAGAAAGAGTTTCTCTCAAAAGAACTAAGTGGGAGGAAAGTAGAACTTGATGAAGTATTACCTCTTGAACCGGAGAGTGGCGCAACTCAAGAAATTGTTCCTGAGGTGTCTGCACCGACTAGGGAGGAAGTTAATGATGATGATCATGAAACTTCAGATCAAGTTGCTACTGAACTTCGAAGGTCCACAAGGACGCGTTCCGCACCAGAGTGGTACGACAACCCTGTCCTGGAAATCATGTTTTTAGACAATGGTGAACCTTCGAACTATGAAGAAGCGATGGCGGGCCCAGATTCCGACAAATGGCTGGAAGCCATGAAATCCGAGATAGGATCCATGTATGAAAACGAAGTATGGACTTTGACTGACTTGCCCGTTGATCGGTGAGCCATAGAAAATAAATGGATCTTTAAGATGAAGACAGACGTGGATGGTAATGTGACCATCTATAAGGCTCGGCTTGTCGCTAAGGGTTATCGACAAGTTCAAGGGGTTGACTACGATGAGACTTTCTCACCCGTAGCGAAGCTGAAGTCCGTCCGATTCATGTTAGCAATTGTCACATTCTATGATTATGAGATATGGCAAATGGACGTCAAAACGGCATTCCTTAATGGTTTCCTTAAGGAAGAACTGTATATGATGCAGCCGGAAGGTTTTGTCGATCCTAAGAATGCTGACAAGGTGTGCAAGCTCCAACGCTCAATCTACGGGCTGGTGCAAGCATCTCGGAGTTGGAACATTCGTTTTGATGAGATGATCAAAACGTTTGGGTTTACGCAGACTTATGGAGAAGCCTGCGTTTACAAGAAAGTGTGTGGGAGCTCTGTAGCATTTCTCATATTGTACGTGGATGACATACTATTGATGGGAAATGATATAGAATTCTTGGAAAGCATAAAGGCCTACTTGAACAAGTGTTTTTCAATGAAGGACCTTGGAGAAGCTGCTTATATATTAGGCATCAAGATCTATAGAGATAGATCGAGACGCCTCATTGGTCTTTCACAAAGTACATAACTTGACAAGATATTGAAGAAGTTCAATATGGATCAGTCCAAGAAGGGGTTCTTGCCTATATTGCAAGGTATTAGATTGAGCACGGCTCAATGCCCGACCACGGCATAAGGTAGAGAAAAGATGAGTGTCATCCCCTATGCCTCGGCCATAGGGTCTATCATGTATGCCATGTTGTGTACCAGGCCTGATGTAAACATTGCCCTAAGTTTGGTAGGAAGGTACCAAAGTAATCCTGGCATGGAACACTGGACAGCGGTCAAGAATATCCTGAAGTACCTGAAAAGGACTAAGGATATGTTTCTCGTCTATGGAGGAGACGAAGATCTCGTCGTAAAGGGTTACGTCGATGCTAGTTTCAACACAGATCTAGATGACTCTAAGTCACAAACCGGATATGTGTATATTTTGAATGGTGGGGCAGTCAGCTGGTGCAGTTGCAAGCAAAGCATTGTGGCGGGATCTACATGTGAAGCGGAGTACATGGCAGCCTCGGAGGCAGCACAAGAAGCAATCCGGGTGAAGGAGTTCATTACCGACCTAGGACTTATTCCCAATGCGTCGGGCCCGATGACTCTCTTCTGTGACAACACTGGAGCTATTGCCCTTGCCAAGGAGCCCAGGTTTCACAGGAAGACCAGGCATATCAAGCGTCGCTTCAACTCCATTCGTGAAAATGTTCAAAATGGAGACATAGATATTTGTAAAGTGCATACGGACCTGAATGTCGCAGATCCGTTGACTAAACCTCTTCCTCGAGCAAAACATGATCAACACCAGAACTCTATTGGTGTTCGATTCATCACAATGTAACTAGATTATTGACTCTAGTGCAAGTGGGAGACTGTTGGAAATATGCCCTAGAGGCAATAATAAAATGTTTATTATTATATTTCCTTGTTCATGATAATTGTTTATTGTTCATGCTATAATTGTGTTATCCGGAAATTGTAATACATGTGTGAATACATAGACCACAACATGTCCCTAGTAAGCCTCTAGTTGACTAGCTCATTGATCAACAGATAGTCATGACTATGGACATTAGATGTCATTGATAATGGGATCACATCATTAGGAGAATGATGTGATGGACAAGACCCAATCTTAAGCATAGCACAAGATCGTGTAGTTCGTCTGCTAGAGCTTTTCTAATGTCAAGTATCCTTTCCTTGGACCACGAGATTGTGCAACTCCCGGATACTGTAGGAATACTTTGGGTGTGCCAAACGTCACAACATAACTGGGTGACTATAAAGGTGCACTACGGGTATCTCCGAAAGTGTCTGTTGGGTTGGCACGAATCGAGACTGGGATTTGTCAGTCCACATGACGGAGAGGTATCTCTGGGCCCACTCGGTAAGAATCATCGTAATGAGCTCAATGTGACTAAGGGTTGGTCACGGGATGATGTGTTGCGGAACGAGTAAAGTGACTTGCCGGTAACGAGATTTAACGAGGTATTGGGATACCGACGATCGAATCTCGGGCAAGTAATGTACCGATTGACAAAGGGAATTGAATACGGGATTGATTGAATCCTTGAAATCGTGGTTCATCCGATCATCGTGGAACATGTGGGAGCCAACATGGGTATCCAGATCCCGCTGTTGGTTATTGGCCGGAGAGTTGTCTCGGTCATGTCTGCATGGTTCCCGAACCCGCAGGGTCTACACACTTAAGGTTCGGTGACGCTAGGGTTGTAGAGATATTAGTATGCGGTAACCCGAAAGTTTTTCGGAGTCCCGGATGAGATCCCGGACATCATGAGGATTTCCAGAATGGTCTGGAGGTAAATATTTGTATATAGGAAGTCCAGTTTCGGCCACCACGAAAGTTTCGGGGGTCACCGGTATTGTAACGGGACCACCGGAAGGGTCCCGGGGGTCCACCGGGTGGGGCCACCTATCCTGGAGGGCCCCATGGGCTGAAGTGGGAAGGGAACCAGCCCCTGGTGGGTTGGTGTTCCCCCCTTGGTCCTCCCTTGCGCCTATGGTTGGAAACCCTAAGGGGGTGGGGGCGCCTGCACCTGGCTTGGGGGCCAAGCCACCCCCTAGGCCGCTGCCCCCCATTAGATGGGATCTCTAGGGGCCGGCGCCCCCCAGCCCCCCTATACATAGTGGAGGGGAGGGAGGGCAGCCGCACCCAAGTCCCTGGTGCCTCCCTCTCCCCGTGACACCTCTTCCTCTTGTTGGTGCTTGGCGAAGCCCTGCCGAGATCCCGCTGCTTCCACCACCACGCCGTCGTGCTGCTGGATCTCCATCAACCTCTCCTCTCCCCTTGCTGGATCAAGAAGGAGGAGACGTCTCTCCCAACCGTACGTGTGTTGAACGCGGAGGTGCCGTCCGTTCGGCGCTCGGTCATCGGTGATTTGCATCACGACGAGTACGACTCCATCAACCCCGTTCTCTTGAACGCTTCTGCTCGCGATCTACAAGGGTATGTAGATGCACTCCCCTCTCCCTCGTTGCTAGATGACTCCATAGATTGATCTTGGTGATGCGTAGAAAATTTTAAAATTCTGCTACGTTCCCCAACAGTACACACCTTTTGGGAGAGACACACATGAATTGGAATTTATTAGAATACTCTGTGTGCTTCACTTATATCTTTTGAGTTGGATAATTTTTGCTCTAGTGCTTCGCTTATATCTTTTAGAGCACGGCGGTGTTTCTATTTTATAGAAATAATTGATCTCTCATGCTTCACTTATATCATTTTGAGAGTCCTTTAGAACAACATGGTAATTCACTTTGGTTATAAATTTTAAATGCTAAGAGAAGTTGGATGCTTGATAGATGGTTTTGAGATATAAAGGTGGTAATATTATAAGTGTGGTAGTTGAGTAATTGTGAAATTGATGAATACCTCTGTTGAAGTTGACAAGTCCTGTAGCATGCACGTATGGTGCATGTTATGTGACAAATTTGAAACATGGGGTGTTCTTTGATTGCTTTCCTTATGAGTGGCGGTCGGGGAGGAGCAATGGACTATTCCTACCAATCTATCCCCCTAGGAGCATGCGCGTAGTGCTTGGTTTTGATGACTTCTAGATTTTTGCAATAAGTATGTGAGTTCTTTATGACTAATGTTGAGTCCATGGATTATAAGCACTCTCACCCTTCCATCATTGCGAGCCTCTTCGGTACCGTGCATTGCCCTTTCTCACCTTGAGAGTTGGTGCAAACTTCGCCGGTGCATCCAAACCCCGTGATATGATACGCTCTATCACACATAAGCCTCCTTATATCTTCCTCAAAACAGCCACCATACCTACCTATTATGGCATTTCCATAGCCATTCCGAGATATATTGCCATGCAACTTTCCACCGTTCCATTTATTATGACACGCATCATCATTGTCATATTGCTTTGCATGATCATATAGTTGACATCGTATTTGTGGCAAAGCCACCGTTCATAATTTTTCCATACATGTCACTCTTGATTCATTGCAATCCCGGTACACCGCCGGAGGCATTCACATAGAGTCATATTTTGTTCTAAGTATCGAGTTGTAATTCTTGAGTTGTAAGAAAATAAAAGTGTGATGATCATCATTAGAGCATTTTACCATGTGAGGAAAGGATGATGGAGACTATGATTCCCCCACAAGTCGGGATGAGACTCCGGACAAAAAAAGAGGCCAAAAGAAAAAAGAAAGAAAGAAGGCCCAAATAAAAAAAAGAAAAAAAATGAGAGAAAAAGAGAGAAGAGACAATGTTACTATCCTTTTTCCACACTTGTGCTTCAAAGTAGCACCATGATCTTCATGACAGAGAGTCTCTTATTTTGTCGCTTTCATATACTAGTGGGAATTTTTCATTATAGAACTTGGCTTGTATATTCCAATGATGGGCTTCCTCAACTGCCCTAGGTCTTCGTGAGCAAGCGAGTTAGATGCACACCCACTTAGTTTCTTTGATGAGCTTTCACATATTTATAGCTCTAGTGCATCCGTTGCATGGCAATCCCTACTCCTTGTATTGACATCAATTGATGGGCATCTCCATAGCCCATTGATTAGCCGCGTCAATGTGAGACTTTTTCCCTTTTTGTATTCTCACACAACCTCAATCATCACATTCTATTCCACCCATAGTGCTATGTCCATGGCCCGCGCTCGTATATTGCATGAAAGTTGAAAGAGTTTGAAAAGGCTAAGTATGAAACAATTGCTTGGCTTGTCATCGGGGTTGTGCATGATGAGAGCATTTTGTGTGGCGAAAATGAAGCATGGCCAAACTATATGACTTTGTAGGGATAAGTTTTCTTTGGCTATGGTATTTTGATAGGACATAATTGCTTGAATAGTATACTTGGAGTATTACTATTTTTATGTCAACAATAAACCTTTATCTTGAATCTTTCGGATCTGGACATTCATGCTACAGTAAGAGAAAAATACATTGAAGAATATTCTAGAAAGCATTCCACATCAAAAATTCTGTTTTTATCATTTACCTACTTGAGGATGACCAGGAATTAATCTTGGGGATGCTTGATACGTATCCAACGTATCTATAATTTTTGATTGTTCCATGCAATTATATTATCTATTTTAGATGTTAATGGGCTTTATTTTTCACTTTTATATTATTTTTGGGACTAACCTATTAACTGGAGGCCCAGCCCAAATTGCCGTTTTTTGCCTATTTCAGTGTTTCGCAGAAAAGGAATATCAAACGGAGTCCAAACGGAATGAAACCTTCGGGAACGTGATTTTTGGAACAAAGTGATCCAGGGGACTTGGAGTGGACGTCAAGAAACAATCGAGGAGGCCACGAGGCAAGGGGGCGCGCCTACCCCCTAGCACGCCCTCCACCCTCGTGGGCCCCTCGTTGCTCCACCGACCTACTTCTTCCTCATATATATATATCCATATACCCCAAGAAGATCCAGGAGCACCACGAAACCCTATTTCCACCGCCGCAACCTTCTGTACCCAAGAGATCCCATCTTGGGGCCTTTTTCGGAGCTCCACTGGAGGGGGCATTGATCACGGAGGGCCTCTACGTGAACTCCATGGCCCCTCCGATGATGTGTGAGTAGTTTACCTCAGACCTTCGGGCCCATAGCTAGTAGCTAGATGGCTTCTTCTCTCTCTTTGGATCTCAATACAAAGTTCTCCTCGATTCTCTTGGAGATCTATTCCCTGTAATCTTCTTTTGCGGTGTGTTTGTCGAGATCTGATGAATTGTGGGTTTATGATCAAGTCTATCTATGAACTATATTTGAATCTTTTCTGAATTCTTTTATGTATGATAGGTTTATCTTTGCAAGTCTCTTCAAATTATCAGTTTGGTTTGGCCTACTAGATTGATCTTTCTTGCAATGGGAGAAGTGCTTAGCTTTGGGTTCAATCTTGCGGTGCTCGATCCCAGTGACAAAGGGAAACGACACGTATTGTATTATTGCCATCGAGGATAAAAAGATGGGTTTTACATCATATTGCATGAGTTTATCCCTCTACATCATGTCATCTTGCTTAAGGCGTTACTCTGTTCTTATGAACTTAATACTCTAGATGCATGCTGGATATCGGTCGATGTGTGGAGTAATAGTAGTAGATGCAGGCAGGAGTCGGTCTACTTGTCACGGACGTGATGCCTATATACATGATCATACCTAGATATTCTCATAATTATTCGCTTTTCTATCAATTGCTTGACAGTAATTTGTTCACCCACCGTAATACTTATGCTATCTTGAGATAAGCCACTAGTGAAACCTATGGCCCCCGGGTCTATTTTCCATCATACAAGTTTCCAATCTATTTTATTTTGCAATCTTTACTTTCAATCTATATCATAAAAATACCAAAAATATTTATCTTATTATTATCATCTCTATCAGATCTCACTCTTGCAAGTGGCCGTGAAGGGATTGACAACCCCTTTATCGCGTTGGTTGCGAGGTTCTTATTTGTTTGTGTAGGTACGAGGTGACTCGCGCATGGTCTCCTACTTGATTGATACCTTGGTTCTCAAAAACTGAGGGAAATACTTACGCTACTTTATTGCATCACCCTTTCCTTTTCAAGGGAAAACCAACGTAGTGCTCAAGAGGTAGCAAGAAGGATTTCTGGCGCCATTGCCGATGAGATCTACGCCAAGTCAAGACATACCAAGTACCCATCACAACTCTTATCCTTCGCATTACATTATTTGCCATTTGCCTCTCGTTTCCTCTCCCCCACTTCACCCTTGCCGTTTTATTCGCCCTCTTTCCGTTCACCTCTTTTTCGCTTGCTTCATCATTATGGCTAGTCCTTTATCTACTCCTCTGTCTCCCAATTTTCAAGTTCTCCACTTCAAACAAAGACAAGGAGAAAACTTAAAATATGCTTGGCATAGGATGATAGAATCTTATTATGATTGCACTATAGAGGGAGACTCTAAGATCTTACTTCGTAATTTTTATATTGGGCTCACCATACTGTAACGCCCTCGATGCTGCTATATCTCCTTCGTGTCGAAGCACGACCTAGAGGCATAACTGCATTGAAAGCAATGTCTCAAGTAAGGAAATCTTTACAACAACCCATGCAAATAGATAATAGGGGAAAAGGTACATAGTTGGCTTACACTCGCCACGTCACACAAATACATGAATAACATTACAATCATCCAATACACTCATGGTCCGACTACGGTACCAAAATAAAAGATCAACCCCAACATGCGACATGGTCCCGATCGCCCCAACTGGGCACCACACTGATCATTAGGGAAAGACACATAGTAACGGTGAGAGTCTTCGTCGAACTCCCACTTGAGCTCAAGTGCATCATCTGGAACGGAATCATCGGTCCCTGCATCTGGTTTGGAAGTAATCTGTGAGTCACGGGACTCAGCAATCTCGCATCCTCGCGATCAAGACTATTTAAGCTTATAGGTAAGGCAATTTAATATGTGGAGCTGCAGCAAGCGACTAGCATATATGGTGGCTAACCTGTTCGCAAAAGAGAGCGAGAAGAGAAGGCAAAGCACGAACGAAGAACTAAAGAACAACCTACGGAAAACATTACTCCAACACCGTGTTCACTTCCCGGACTCCGCCGAGAAGAGACCATCACGGTTACACACGCGGTTGATTCATTTTAATTAAGTTAAGTTTCATGTTATCTATAACCGGACATTAACAAATTCCCATACGCCCATAACCGCGGGCACGGCTTTCGAAAGTTCAAATCCCTGCAGGGGAGTCCCAACTTAGCCCATCACAAGCTCTCACGGTCAACGAAGGATATTCCTTCTCCCGAGACATTCCGATCAGACTCGGCATCCCGGTTCTACAAGACATCCTCGACAAGGGTAAAACAAGTCCAGCAACACCGCCCGAATGTTCCGACAAATCCCGATAGGAGCTGCACATATATTGTTCTCAGGGCACACTCAGATGAACACTACGTACAACTAAAACCAACCCTCAAGTTTCCCCGAGGTGGCACTGCAAGTGGCTCTGTTTGGACCAACACTCAGAGGAGCACTGGCCCGGGGGGTTTAAATAAGATGACCCTTGGGCTCCGGAAACCCAAGAGAAAAAGAGGCTAGGTGGAAAATGGTAAAACCAAGGTTGGGCATTGCTGGAGGAGTTTTATTCAAGGTGAACTGTCAAGGGATTCCCATTATCACCCAACCGCGTAAGGAGCATGAAAACTATATGCTACAGGAACTTAACATGGCAAAGCAAGGCATGACATGAAGCTACTCAAAGCACTTAACAAAAGTCCCTTAGTGACCTTGAGACAAAAGGGATCAGAAAATACAATTGCAAGCATGTGAACATGGCAAAAACATAATCAGGTTGCAGACTTAGTGAAAAACTGGAGCATGCAAATCTGTTAACGAGTAGGCATGTTTACGAGCTCGATGCACTCACTACGGAGCATGGCATGACAATCTAAGCATACACCCGTCAAGAATACAGATCATAGAAGCTAGACATGGCAAGAACAACAACATAGCATGCACGGATCAATGGCAACATCCTCGGCAAATCGCTAACAAGTCAACAATCTGCCAGGATTCACGAAATATCAAAAGTAGAGCTCGATTGACTCAAGCTAGGGTGCTCCATAAATGCAAACAAACACATGGATGGATAGAGCACCACAATGTGAACAAATCATCCTTACTGATCATCCTCAAAAGAGGCGCGGATCACTAGGAAACAACATGAACATATGGCATATTGACAAAATCAGATCAAGGACTTAGTGAAATTCCAAGTCCCTGAAATCAGCATTAACGAATGCACTACTTTGCAAGCTTGTGCTAGTCACCACACATGTCAAAAAAATACATGGTAAGCACCTTTGTAAATATGGCATGGCATATAACAAAACTCATGTAGAGCTCAGGAACATATCATGCATGCATTAATCATGGCAAAAATGACAAATATCTATTTGATGAAACAGATCTGGCAATTATATCACATAGCCCTCTTCCAACAGCATTTCTGGCATCAATATGAGCTCAAATGAAAAAGATGCAATGAGATGAAATGATGTACTCTCTGAGACGGACATTTTGATATGCTACACGCCCAAAACGGAGCCACGGGTGTAGAGTTATGATGCAATGAAAAACGCTAAAAATACTGGGGGTGAGGGAAAAAGTCAACCGGCTAGATCCAGATCTAGGGTTTGTGCACGCCTCCCAAGGATGACCGAAACGGTGCTGCGGTGGCCGGAGCATCGCGGGGGTTCGCTGGAGAGGAGGAGGCCGGACGGAACGGGCGGGGCCGGCCGGATCTGAGGCCGGGACGGCGCGACGGCGAGGAAGGGGCCTCGGGCGCGGTGACCGCGAGGTAGGGCGGCGACCTGGCGGTGGAGGCGGTGGTCGCCGGCGAGCGGGCGTGCGGCGGCCGGAGGTGGCGGGCGGCGGCCCGAGGCGATGCGGGCGGCACACCGAGGAGGAAGACGGCGGGGGCGCGCGAAGGCGGCGGGGACGCGCGCGGGCCAGGGAGGTCCTCCCGCGGGCCGAGCGGGCTGGTGCGGCGGCGGACAGCGGCGCACCATGTGGCGGCTTAGGAGTGGGCGGCGGTGGCGGCGGACATGTCCGGCCCGGCGGGTTTCGTCCGGCGGCGCGAGGAGAGGGAGAGGGCTAGGGTTTGACCGTGATTTTCGGGGGGGGGGGGGGAGAGATGTCTTTATATAGGTAGAGGGAGCTAGGAGACACCAAATTGAGCACGGTTTGTGGCCACGCGATCGTGATCGAACACTCTAGATGATGGAGAGGGTTTAGGTGGGTTTTGGGCCACTTTGGAGGGGTGTTGGGCTGCAACACACACGAGGCCTTCTCGGTCCCTCGATTAACCGCTGGAGTATCAAACGAAGTCCAAATGGCACGAAACTTGACAGGCGGTCTACCGGTAGTAAACCAAGGCCGCATGGCAAGTCTCGGTCCAATCCGGAAATGTTTAACCCCCACACACGAAAAGAGGTAGAAAGGACCACCGGAGGAGATAGGAGCGCCGGAATGCAAAACGGACAACGGGGAAGATGCTCGGATGCATGAAACAAACACGTATGCAAATGCAATGCACATGATGACATGATATGAGATGCATGACAACGACAACAACACATGGAGAAAAAAACCCGAACCCGAGGAAAATAAAATAACTTAGCGCCGGAAACGGCAAGAGTTGGGATACATATAAGGTAAATTACATCCGGGGTGTTACAACACTCCACCACTACGAAAGGATCTCGTCCCGAGATCTAGGACTGGAAAAACGCTGGGTACTCAGAATGGAGGTGATCCTCGCGTTCCCAGGTGGCTTCACGGTCGGAATGGTGTGACCACTTGACTTTGAGGAATTTGATTGACTTATTGCGAGTCTTGCGTTCAGTCTCTTCAAGAATAGCCACGGGGTGCTCACGATAAGAAATGTCTTCTTGGAGATCAATGTCTTCGAAGTTGACGGTGCGGTCAGGAGTCTTGAAGCACTTGCGGAGCTGAGAGACATGGAACACGTCCTGCACATTTGCAAAGTTGGGAGGAAGCTCGAGTTGATAGGCGAGATCGCCTCTCTTGCTGATGATCTTGAAAGGACCCACGTATCTAGGGCAAGCTTCCCTTTGATACCGAAGCGATGAGTACCTTTCATTGGAGAGACGCGGAGGTAAACATGGTCTCCGATCTCGAAAGCCAAATCATGATGCTTCCTATCATAGTAGCTCTTCTGGCGCGATTGCGCTGCTTTGAGGTTAACACGAATGACTTTGCACATTTCCTCTGCCTCTGTGATCAAGTCATTTCCAAGAAGTTGACATTCACCGGTCTCTGACCAGTTAAGAGGAGTACGACACTTCCTGCCATAGAGAATTTCGAATGGGGCCTTGCCCGAACTTGCTTGAAAACTGTTGTTGTAGGAGAATTCGGCATATGGAAGACAATCTTGCCACTTCATACCGAAAGAGATAACGCAAGCCCTGAGCATATCTTCGAGAATCTGATTGACACGCTCGACTTGACCGCTAGTTTGAGGATGAAAAGCTGTGCTGAAATGGATGTTGGTGCCCATGGCCTTCCGAAAAGAATCCCAAAACTTGGAGGTAAAGATGCTGCCACGGTCTGAAGAGATCAACTGTGGAATGCCGTGTAGAGAGACAATTCGAGAGGTATACAGCTCTGCCAATTGAGCTGCAGTGATAGACTCTTTGATAGGCAAAAAGTGAGCCACTTTAGTGAGTTTGTCAATGACAACGAATATAGCATCATTGCCACGCTTGGACTTTGGAAACCCAGTCACGAAGTCCATCTCAATGTGGTCAAACTTCCATTCTGGAATGGCAAGAGGTTGGAGGAGACCAGCTGGTCGTTGGTGTTCTGCCTTCACTCTTCTGCAGACATCACATTCATTCACGAATTGAGCAATCTCGCGCTTCATTCGAGTCCACCAATAAGCCTGCTTGAGGTCCTGGTACATCTTCGTACTCCCAGGGTGGATGGAGAGGAGTGAATTGTGAGCCTCGTTCATAATAACTTTACGAAGGTCACCCTTAGGCACAACAATGCGGTCCTCGAAGAAGAGAGTATCCTTGTCATCAAGGCGAGAGCACTTGTACTTGGGTTGACTCTTGGCAATCCCAATCTTCACCTTCTTCACCATAGCATCAAGAAGTTGAGCCTCGCGAATCTGATCTTCAAAAGTAGGAGAGACTTGAAGGTTGGCGAGGAAACCTTGAGGAACAACTTGCAGATTGAGTTTGCTGAAAGCTTCACAAAGCTCGGGTTGGTAAGGCTTGATAATCAGACTGTTGCAGTAAGCCTTCCTGCTCAATGCGTCAGCAATCACATTGGCCTTGCCTGGAGTATACTCGATACTCGGATTATACTCTTGAATCATTTCGACCCAACGAGTCTGCCTGAGGTTGAGATTAGGCTGAGTGAAGATGTACTTGAGACTCTTGTGGTCAGTGAAGATGTCCACTCTTCTTCCCAATAAGAGATGTCTCCAAGTCAAAAGAGCATGCACAACTGCCGCCAACTTGAGGTCATGAGTGGGGTAGTTCTTCTCGTTGGGCTTCAACTGGCGAGAGGTATAAGCCACAACTTTCTTCTCTTGCATCAAGACTGCACCAAGACCTTGAAGAGAGGCATTGCAGAAGACCTCGAACGGTTTGGGTTCATCAGGAGGAGTCAGAACTGGAGCAGTGACTAATTTCTCTTTAAAAGTGTTGAAAGCGATGTCACATTCCGGAGACCAAACGTACTTGACGTGCTTCTGGAGAAGGTTTGAAAGAGGCTTCACGATCTTTGAAAAATTCTCAATGATCCTTCGACAGTAGCTTGCGAGACCAAGGAAGCTGCGGAGTTGCTTCACGTTCTGAGGTGGTTCCCAATTCACAATTGCAGACACCTTCTCAGGATTCACCACTATGCCCTTGGCAGAGATGATATGTCCAAGATAGAGAGGCTCATCGAGCCAAAACTCACACTTTGAGAACTTGGCATAGAACTGATGTTCCCTGAGGTTATCGAGCACCAAACACAAGTGCTTGGCATGATCTTCCTAGTTCTTCGAAAAGACCAGAATGTCATCGAGGTAGACCAAGACAAAGTCATTTGTGTAGGCGTTGAACATGAAGTTCATCATGCGAGAGAAAGTCGGAGGAGCGTTGACGAGGCCAAAAGACATTATAGTGTATTCATATGAACCATAGCTTGTTCTGAAAGCCGTCTTGGAAATATCTTGCTCACGGATTCGAATCTGGTGATAGCCCATACGGAGATTAAGCTTGGAGAATACTTGAGCACCTTTGAGTTGTTCAAACAACTCATTGATGTTGGGAAGTGGGTACTTGTTCTTGATAGTCTTCTTGTTCAATGGACGGTAGTCAACACAAAGTCGGTCCGTTCCATCCTTCTTCTTCACAAAAAGAACTCCACAACCCCATGGAGAAGAACTAGGTCGGATGAGACCCATTCGCTCTTGAATATCGAGTTGCTGCTTCAGCTCCTTCAATTCTTCAGGTCCAAGCTTGTAAGGACATTTGCAAACCGGTTCCGTGCCAGGCTCAAGATCGATGACAAATTCAACTGGCCGGTGCGGAGGCATTCCTGGAAGCTCTTCTGGAAAAACGTCTTGATATTCGCAAACGACTGGAATTTGAGAGATGGCATCCAGTTCACCCTTCTCACTGAGAGAAAACAGACGGATGGTATCATCACGAGCGGCAAAGACAATTACATACTCAGACGAATGAGTCAATTCAATCTGCCTGGCAGCACAATCAAGATGCGCCTTGTGCTTAGAAAGCCAATCCATTCCGAGAATAAGATCAATATCCGAGTTTCCAAGAACCACCGGAGAGGACAGAAACCTGTAGTCGCCTAATGTGATAGAGACATCCGGGACGCAATTGTTAGAAGTCATTTGCTTGCCCGGAGACACAATCTTCAACGGGAAAGGAATCCTTTCGGTCACAAAATCATGCTTGGCAACAAATGGTGTCAAAAAGAACTTTTGCAGGAACATCGTTAACAGGAAGGTTACCCATGATGACATCTGGCGAGTCCTCTGCCTGAGCTGCGTTCAACAAGTTGACCTTGGCGTGCTTGGGGTTATGCTTGACCACAGCTGTACTTGTCGATCTCACAGGAGGAGGAGGAGGGAGACGCCTCTGATTGAAGCATTTGTTGGCATAGTGACCCTTCTGTTGGCACTTGTTGCACGTGACCTCTGAAAGCGGACGGTGATATGGAGCACTCGATCTTGGATCTTGAGATGAAGTCTTGTTCTGAAAGCCAGGGTTGGGTGGGTGGGAAGATCCACTACCACCTTTGCTCTTCTGCTGATAAGGCTGACGGAGCGGAGGAGGAGGAAGCCAATACTTCTGCTGCTTAGCCACTTGAGTTGAGGAAGAAGGAGTAGCATCTCTGACTCGCTTCTCGGAAGCATCGCACTTCAGTTGAGCAGTCTCTTGCTTCAATGCCATGTTGTAAAACTCATCGTACCTCCTGGGCTCAAAGAGGACAAGAGCTAGCTGGATTTCTTCTCTGAGACCACCCCTGAACTGGTATATCATGCTCTTCTCGTCAGGGACGTCCTTCTTAGCAAAACGGGTGAACTTCTGAAACATCTTATTGTACTCGTAGACAGACATAGAGCCTTGCTTCAGGTTGCGGAATTCCTCACACTTGCGTTCAACCATGCTCTGAGGAATATGATGAGCTTTGAAGTCTTGACGGAATTCATCCCAGGTAATCACACGGCCTCCTCTGGAATCTTTGTACTGCTGAAACCATTCTGCAGCTTGGTCTTTGAGTTGGAAGGAAGCGAACTTGACAAAGTCCTCAGGCCTGACATTACTACACTCGAAATGCTGGCCTATGTCCACGAGCCAATCATCAGCGTCTGTTGCCTCAACACAATTGCTGAAGGTCTTTGGCTGGTTAGCAAGGAACTGGTTGAGTGTAGCAAAGTGATTCTGATTGTTGCCCTGGTTCCCTTGGTTGCGCTCTTGAAGAAGTTGCATGATCAGCTGCGTGTTTGCATTGGTAGCGGCCATCATAGCTTGCCATGCCTCCGGAGGTGGAGGTGGTGGTGGCAGATCAGGATTCGGAGTCGTGCGCGTTGGAGGAGCCATCCTGAAGAGGTTGACATCCATTAGCACATTGACAGACAAATATTGAAGCTGAATCAAACGGGTTGAAATTGCAACATATAGTCTTCACATCCGAGCAAAATGAACGAATGCATTCCAATTGAAATGGTCACATATCCATAAATTGAGAAGCCACTTAGAATTGAGGAAGAAGAATAATAATAAAAAAAAACAAGGTACGGACCAAGAACGAATACTCGGTAAAGATCACCCAATCTCAAACCAAATATCCGTGGAAGAAGAACTAGAGCTACAAGAATTCCCACCTATGAAACTCCCGAACCTTTCCGGTTATGCAATCAGGTGTTGGGGATACAGGGGAAGCATAATATCTCACCCAAATCTAGCAAATCCTACATCCAGCTGTATCCATCCTTCAACACATAACCGAGAAAAACTTCGGAAATCGTCTACCTCAACCTTCGAAAAGCATCCGTTATACAAGTTATGGCAATACTCCCGAACTCCCGCCCCAGTACTGGGTGGCGTCGAGGTTATCTCACCAACAACTGCATAAAAGAGATTTTCGATGTCGGCGAAACTAAGCTCAGGTATTCCAGAACTGCAACGATAAAATTGTGACGACAACACCTCGGAGCTCAAATCCCTGGGACACTGCCACAACCCCTAAATGATAGGAGGCACCAAGAACAATGTTCTCGTCACAAATCGATCGGAACGATTCCAAGATACCCGCGTGATCCTAATTTTTTTTAGTGAAATTTGAGAAGAGAAGAGTCAAAACTCTACGTCAGGATGCCTTACCAGAGCGATGAAGGGACTGGGAGTAAAAAGAATTCCTAAAATCTCCAATATATAATTCCTAAATGACTCAAAACATTTTTTCTAGACTCAACAACGCCAGCTAATTCGATCAAGCAGGGGGGCTCCTAAGGTCGGGGAAGGCTCTGATTACCAACTTGTAACGCCCTCGATGCGGCTATATCTCCTACGTGTCGAAGCACGACTTAGAGGCATAACCACATTGAAAGCAATGTCGCAAGTAAGGAAATCTTCACAACAACCCATGTAAATAGATAATAGGGGAAAAGGTACATAGTTGGCTTACACTCGCCATGTCACACAAATACATGAATAACATTACAATCATCCAATACACTCATGGTCCGACTACGGTACCAAAATAAAAGATCAACCCCAACATGCGACATGGTCCCGATCGCCCCAACTGGGAACCACTACTGATCATCAAGGAAAGACACATAGTAACGGTGAGAGTCTTCGTCGAACTCCCACTTGAGCTCAAGCGCATCATCTGGAACGGAATCATGGGTCCTTGCATCTGGGTTGGGAGTAATCTGTGAGTCACGGGGACTCAGCAATCTCGCACCCTCGCGATCAAGACTATTTAAGCTTATAGGTAAGGCAAGGTAATATGTGGAGCTGCAGCAAGCGACTAGCATATATGGTGGCTAACCTGTTCGCAAAAGAGAGTGAGAAGAGAAGGCAAAGCACGAACGAAGAACTAAAGAACAACCTATGACAAACATTACTCCAACACTGTTTCACTTCCCGGACTCCGCCGAGAAGAGACCATCACGGTTACACACGCGGTTGATTCATTTTAATTAAGTTAAGTTTCATGTTATCTACAACCAGACATTAACAAAGTCCCATCTGCCCATAACCGCGGGCACGGCTTTCAAAAGTTCAAATCCCTGCAGGGGAGTCCCAACTTAGCCCATCACAAGCTCTCACGGTCAACGAAGGATATTCCTTCTCCCGAGACATTCCGATCAGACTCGGCATCCCGGTTATACAAGACATCCTCAACAAGGGTAAAACAAGTCCAGGAACACCGCCCGAATGTGCCGACAAATCCCGATAGGAGCTGCACATATCTCATTCTCAGGGCACACTCAGATGAACACTACGTACAACTAAAACCAACCGTCAAGTTTCCCCGAGGTGGCGTTGCAAGTGGCTCTGTTTGGACCAACACTCAGAGGAGCACTGCCCCCGGGGGGGTTTAAATAAGATGACCCTTGGGCTCCGGAAACCCAAGAGAAAAAGAGGCTAGGTGGCAAATGGTAAAACAAAGGTTGGGCATTGCTGGAGGAGTTTTATTCAAGGTGAACTGTCAAGGGGTTCCCATTATCACCCAACCGCGTAAGGAACGCAAAATCCGGGAACATAACACCGATATGACGGAAACTAGGGCGGCAAGAGTGGAACAGAACACTAGGGAAAAGGCCGTGCCTTCCACCCTTTACCAAGTATATAGATGCATTAAGATAACAAGATAATATAGTGATATCCCAACAATAAACAATGTTCCAACAAGGAACGATCTCCAATCTTCACCTGCAACTAGCAACGCTATAAGAGGGGTTGAGCAAAGCGGTAACATAGCCAATCAACGGTTTGCTAGAACATGGTGGGTTAGAGGTTTGACATGGCAATTTGGGAGGCATGATAAGCAAGTGGTAGGCATCGTAGCATAGGCATAGCAAAAGAGCGAGCATCTAGCAAGCAAAGATAGAAGTGATTTCGAGGGTATGATCATCTTGACTGCAAAGTTGTCAGAGTTGACTTGATCCTCGTAAGCAAACTCAACGGGCTCCTCATTATCGAACTCGTCTCCCGGCTCTACCCAAACAAGACAAAACAAGCAAAAGGAACACAATCAACCACGTGCAAAGCTCGAACAACATGATGCAAACATGGTATGCTATGCGGGATGCGATAAGTGATGCATATGCAAGATTTGACAAGGAATGATTGAACCTGCCCTCAACTTGGAAATCCAAGAGTGCCACTAGAAAGATGAGGTGATTTCAGTTGAAATCGATATAAAGATCACCGGAATGGGATGCACGGTTTGGAAATGGCAAGCAAAACAAATATGGCAATGGTCTGCGATAATCAGCAAGTAGCCGCCTAAATGCATCAAGATAAATATGCTACAGCACTCAAACATGACAACAAAATACATAGCAGGGATCCACTCATGATGCTTGACAAAAGATGAACACTGAGCTACGGCTAATTCATCAATTAACAGGTTCAAACAAGCATGACAAAAGAGCAAATGATAAACAGGTTTCAGACTTGGTGAAATTAACACAAGTCTGGAATTTAACATCAGGTAGCACACTTTGGAGCATGAAAACTATATGCTACAGGAACTTAACATGGCAAAGAAAGGCATGACATGAAGCTACTCAAAGCACTTAACAAAAGTCCCTTAGTGACCTTGAGACAAAAGGGATCAGAAAATACAATTGCAAGCATGTGAACATGGCAAAAACATAATCAGGTTGCAGACTTAGTGAAAAACTGGAGCATGCAAATCTGTTAACGAGTAGGCATGTTTACGAGCTCGATGCACTCACTATGGAGCATGGCATGACAATCTAAGCATACACCCGTCAAGAATACAGATCATAGAAGCTAGACATGGAAAGAACAACAACATAGCATGCACGGATCAATGGCAACATCCTCGGCAAAATCGCTAACAAGTCAACAATCTACCCGGATTCACAAAATAGCAAAAGTAGAGCTCGATTGACTCAAGCTAGGGTGCTCCATAAATGCAAACAAAGACATGGATGGATAGAGCACCACAATGTTAACAAATCATCCTTACTGATCATCCTCAAAAGAGGCGCGAATCACTAGGAAACAACATGAACATATGGCATATTGACAAAATCAGATCAAGGACTTAGTGAAATTCAAAGTCCCTGAAATCAGCATTAATGAATGCACTACTTTGCAAGCTTGTGCTAGTCACCACACATGTCACAAAAATTCATGGTAAGCACCTCTGTAAAGATGGCATGTCATATAACAAAACTCATGTAGAGCTCAGGAGCATATCATGCACGGATTAATCATGGCAAAAATGACAAATATCTATTTGATGAAACAGATCTGGCAATTATATCACATAGCCCTCTTCCAACAGCATTTCTGGCATCAATATGAGCTCAAATGAAAAAGATGCAATGAGATGAAATGATGTACTATCTGAGACGAACATTTTGATACGCTACACACGCAAAACGGAGCCACGGGTGCAGAGTTATGATGCAATGAAAAACACTAAAAATACTGGGGGTGAGGGAAAAAGTAAACTGGCTAGATCCAGATCTAGGGTTCGTGCACGCCTCCCGAGGATGACTGAAACAGTGCTGCGGTGGCCGGAGCGTCGCAGGGGTTCGCCGGAGAGGAGGAGGCCGGCCGAAACGGGCGGGGCCGGCCGGATCTGAGGCCGGGACGACGCGGCAGCGAGGAAGGGGCCTCGGGCGCGGTGACCGCGAGGTGGGGCGGCGACCTGGCGGTGGAGGCGGTGGTCGCCGGCGAGCGGGCGCACGGCGGCCCAAGGCGATGCAGGCGACACAGCGAGGAGGAAGACGGCGACGGGCGCGCGAAGGAGGCGGGGACGCGCGCGGGCCAGGGAGGGCCTCCCGCGGGCCGAGCGGGCCGACGTGGCGGCGGACGGTGGCTCAGGAGTGGGCAGCGGTGGCGGCGGACATGTCCGGCCCAGCGGGTTTCATCCGGCGGCGCGAGGAAAGGGAGAGGGCTAGGGTTTGACCGTGATTTTCGGGGGGGGGGGGGAGATGTCTTTATATAGGTAGAGGGAGCTAGGAGACACCAAATTGAGCACGGTTTGCAGCCACGCGATCGTGATCGAACGCTCTAGATTATGGAGAGGGTTTAGGTGGGTTTTGGGCCACTTTGGAGGGGTGTTGGGCTGCAACACACATGAGGCCTTCTTGGTCCCTCGGTTAACCGTTGGAGTATCAAACGAAGTCCAAATGGCACGAAACTTGACAGGCGGTCTACCGGTAGTAAAACAAGGCCGCATGGCAAGTCTCGGTCCAATCCGGAAATGTTTAACCCCCACACACGAAAAGAGGTAGAAAGGACCACCGGAGGAGATAGGAGCGCCGGAATGCAAAACGCACAACGGGGAAGATGCTCGGGTGCATGAGACGAACACGTATGCAAATGCAATGCACATGATGACATGATATGAGATGCATGACAATGACAACAACACACGGAGACAAAAACCCGAACCCGAGGAAAATAAAATAACTTAGCGCCAGAAACGGCAAGAGTTGGGATACATATAAGGTAAATTACATCCGGGGTGTTACACATACCCCATAGGCAACTCCTTGATTTTGCCGCCAAAGGGAATTTTATTGATATTGATCCCAGTGTTGCTTATGAAATTATAGAAGGGATAATAGGAATACTTCCCCCACAAAAGGTACCATCTCCCGTGGGAACCCAAATCTTAGAGAAATTATGCGAATTGCAAAAGTCTATTGAACCTTTTAAAAATGTTGGAGGGAACCTTCACCGCTTGAATACATTGATTACACTTTGCAATAAGCGGTTGGATGCCCTAGATCTAAAAATCTCCGAGTATGAAGCGAAACGTAAGGAACCTCCCGGATTCAAGCATAACTCCATTAAAAAGATAAATGCCAAAGATGATAATACTTAGATCTATCTTCGCTTTTATGCCTAGCTAGGGGCGTTAAACGATAGCGCTTGTTGGGAGGCAACCCAATTTTATTTTTATTCCTTGATTTTTTCTCCTGTTTAGTAATAAATAATTTATCTAGCCTCTGTTTTGGTTGTGTTTTTTGTGTTTAATAATTGTTTGTGCCAAGTAGAACCGTTGGGAAGACTTGGGGAAAGTCTTTTCGATCTTGCTGTAAAAAACAGAAACTTTAGCGCTCACGATAATTGCTGCCATTTTTTACTGGAGAGTGATATTTAGTTAATTATTTTTGCAGATGATTATTAGATAAATTCTTCATGTCCACAAATTTATTTTAGAATTTTTGGGTTCCAGAAGTATTCGAAACCTACAGATTACTACAGACCGTTCTGTTTTTGACAGATTCTGTTTTTCGTGTGTTGTTTGCTTATTTTGATGAATCTATGGCTAGTAATAGAGTTTATGAACCATAGAAAAGTTGGAATACAGTAGGTTTAAGACCAATATAAATCAAGAATGAGTTCATTACAGTACCTTGAAGTGGTGGTTTGTTTTCTTTTACTAACGGAGCTCACGAAGATTTTCTCTTAAGTTTTGTGTTGTGAAGTTTTCAAGTTTTGGGTAAGGATTTGATGGGTTATGGAACAAGGAGTGGCAAGAGCCTAAGCTTGGGTATTCCCAAGGCACCCCAAGGTAAAATCCAAGGACAACCAAAAGCCTAAGCTTGGGGATGCCCCGGAAGGCATCCCCTCTTTCGTCTTCGTCCATCGGTAACTTTACTTGGAGCTATATTTTTATTCGTCACATGATATGTGTTTTGCTTGGAGCGTCTTGTATGATTTGAGTCTGTGATTTTTAGTTTAACACAATCATCCTTGCTGTACACACCTTTTGGGAGAGACACACATGAATTGGAATTTATTAGAATACTCTATGTGCTTCACTTATATCTTTTGAGTTGGATAATTTTTGCTCTAGTGCTTCACTTATATCTTTTAGAGCACGGCAGTGGTTCTATTTTATAGAAATAACTCATCTCTCATGCTTCACTTATATAATTTTGAGAGTCCTTTATAACAGCATGGTAATTCACCTTGGTTATAAATTTTAAATGCTAAGAGAAGTTGGATGCTTGATAGATGGTTTTGAGATATAAAGGTGGTAATATTAGAAGTGTGCTAGTTGAGTAATTGTGAAATTGATGAATACTTGTGTTGAAGTTGGCAAGTCCCGTAGTATGCACGTATGGTGAATTTTATGTGACAAATTTGAAGCATGGGGTGTGGGACGACCGATGGTCTTTTCCTACCAATCTATCCCCCTAGGAGCATGCACGTAGTGCTTGGTTTTGATGACTTGTAGATTTTTGCAATAAGTATGTGAGTTCTTTAATACTAATGTTGAGTCCATGGATTATACGCACTCTGACCCTTCCATCATTGCTAGCCTCTTCGGTACCGTGCATTGCCCTTTCTCACCTTGAGAGTTGGTGCAAACTTCGCCGGTGCATCCAAACCCCATGATATGATACACTCTATCACACATAAGCCTCCTTATATCTTCCTCAAAACAACCACCATACCTACCTATTATGGCATTTCTATAGCCGTTCTGAGATATATTGCCATGCAACTTTCCACCGTTCCATTTATTATGACATGCATCATCATTGTCATATTGCTTTGCATGATCATGTAGTTGACATCGTATTTGTGGAAAAGCCACCGTTCATAATTTTTTCATACATGTCACTCTTGATTCATTGCAATCCCGGTACACCTCCGGAGGCATTCACATAGAGTCATATTTTGTTCTAAGTATCGAGTTGTAATTCTTGAGTTGTAAGAAAATAAAAGTGTGATGATCATCATTAGAGCATTGTCCCATGTGAGGAAAGGATGATGGAGACTATGATTCCCCCACAAGTCGGGATGAGACTCTGGACGAAAAAAAGAGGCCAAAAGAAAAAAGAAAGAAAGAAGGCCCAAACAAAAAAAGAAAAAAAGAAAAAAATGAGAGAAAAAGAGAGAAGGGACAATGTTACTATCCTTTTTCCACACTTGTGCTTCAAAGTAGCACCATGATCTTCATGATAGAGAGTCTCTTATTTTGTCACTTTCATATACTAGTGGGAATTTTTCATTATAGAACTTGGCTTGTATATTCCAATGATGGGCTTCCTCAAATGCCCTAGGTCTTCGTGAGCAAGAGAGGTGGATGCACACCCACTTAGTTTCTTTGATGAGCTTTCACATATTTATAGCTCTAGTGCATCTGTTGCATGGCAATCCCTACTCCTTGCATTGACATCAATTGGTGGGTATCTCCATAGCCCATTGATTAGCCGCGTAAATGTGAGACTTTCTCCCTTTTTGTCTCCTCACACAACCTCAATCATCACATTCTATTCCACCCATAGTGCTATGTCCATGGCTCGCACTCGTATATTGCATGAAATTTGAAAGAGTTTGAAAAGGCTAAGTATGAAACAATTGCTTGGCTTGTCATCGGGGTTGTGCATGATGAGAGCATTTTGTGTGACAAAAATGAAGCATGGCCAAACTATATGACTTTGTAGGGATAAGTTTTTCTTTGGCTATGGTATTTTGATAAGACATAATTGCTTGATTAGTATACTTGGAGTATTACTATTTTTATGTCAACAATAAACTTTTATCTTGAATCTTTCGGATCTGAACATTCATGCCACAATAAGAGAAAAATCATTGAAGAATATTCTAGAAAGCATTCCACATCAAAAATTCTGTTTTTATCATTTACCTACTCGAGGATGAGCAGGAATTAAGCTTGGGGATGCTTGATACGTCTCCAATGTATCTATAATTTTGATTGTTCCATGCTATTATATTATCTGTTTTAGATGTTAATGTGCTTTATTTTACACTTTTATATTATTTTTGGGACTAACCTATTAACCGGAGGCCCAACCCAAATTGATGTTTTTTTTGCCTATTTCAGTGTTTCGCAGAAAAGGAATATCAAACGGAGTCCAAACGGAATGAAACCTTCGGGAACGTGATTTTTGGAACAAACGTGATCTAGTGGACGTCAAGAAACAATCGAGGAGGCCACGAGGCAAGGGGCGCGCCCTCCACCCTCGTGGCCCCCTTGTTGCTCCACCGACCTACTTCTTCCTCCTATATATATCCATACACCCCAAGAACATCCAGGAGCACCACGAAACCCTATTTCCACCGCCGCAACCTTCTGTACCCAAGAGATCCCATCTTGGGGCCTTTTCCGGAGCTTCTCCGGAGGGGGCATTGATCATGGAGAGGGCCTCTACATGAACTCCATGGCCCCTCCGATGATGTGTGAGTAGTTTACCTCAGACCTTCGGGCCCATAGCTAGTAGCTAGATGGCTTCTTCTCTCTCTTTGGATCTCAATACAAAGTTCTCCTCGATTCTCTTGGAGATCTATTCGATGTAATCTTCTTTTGTGGTGTGTTTGTCGAGATCGATGAATTGTGGGTTTATGATCAAGTCTATCTATGAACAATATTTGAATCTTCTTTGAATTCTTTTATGCATGATTGGTTTATCTTTGCAAGTCTCTTCGAATTATCAGTTTGGTTTGGCCTACTAGATTGATCTTTCTTGCAATGGGAGAAGTGCTTAGCTTTGGGTTCAATCTTGCGGTGCTCGATCCCAGTGACAGAAAGGGAAACGACACGTATTGTATTGTTGCCATCGAGGATAAAAAGATGGGGTTTACATCATATTGCATGAGTTTATCCCTCTACATCATGTCATCTTGCTTAAGGCATTACTCTGTTCTTATGAACTTAATACTCTAGATGCATGCTGGATAGCGGTCGATGTGTGGAGTAATAGTAGTAGATGCAGGCAGGAGTCGGTCTACTTATCACAGACGTGATGCCTATATACATGATCATACCTAGATATTCTCATAATTATTCGCTTTTCTATCAATTGCTCGACAGTAATTTGTCCACCCATCACAATACTTATGCTATCTTGAGACCACTAGTGAATCCTATGGCCTTCGGGTCTATTATCCAGCATACAAGTTTCCAATCTATTTTATTTTGCAATCTTTACTTTCAATCTATATCTTAAAAATACCAAAAATATTTATATTATTATTATCATCTCTAACAGATCTCACTCTTGCAAGTGGCCGTGAAGGGATTGACAACCCCTTTATCGTGTTGGTTGCGAGGTTCTTATTTGTTTGTGTAGGTACAAGGTGACTCGCGCGTGGTCTCCTACTGGATTGATACCTTGGTTCTAAAAAACTGAGGGAAATACTTACGTTGCTTTACTGCATCACCCTTTCCTCTTCAAGGGAAAACCAATGCAGTGCTCAAGAGGTAGCAAACACGCACGCACGATGAGCTCGAGGATATACACATGATTAAATAAAAACTAGGGGTTTTTCGCAAAAGAGCATGCCATGTTAGCCCTGTTTATACCATCTTGCAACAATTAGGCACAAAGATGGTACTGACATGCAAAAAATATGACTAGTGGTACCAATCCGTTACAACGTCCCAAAGTGTGATACTTCTATGCAATTAACTCCCTCAGCAAGGATAACTAGTCAACTCTATTTCTTTTTCTTAGTGAGGCTGACCATCATTGTTCTTTTTACCTTTTCAATACTAGGGATAGTTCCAAATAGCGATATACTCAATCTAATGCACACCGCTCACACTATTGTCATTTCATCTAAATTGGCAATGTATATACTGATAGAGAAGATACACACTATATGATACGTCTCCAACGTATTTATAATTTTTTATTGTTCCATGCTATTATATTATCTGTTTTGGATGTTTTATATGCATTAATATGCTATTTTATATGATTTTTTGGGACTAACCTATTAACCTGGAGCCTAGTGTTAGTTTTTGTTTGTTCCTTGTTTTAGAGTTTCGTAGAAAAGGAATACCAAACGGAGTCCAAACGGAATAAAACTTTCGTGATCATCTTTATTGGACCAGAAGACACCCAGGAGTCTTGGAGTGCAAGTCAGAAGAGCCATGAGGTGGCCACAAGGGTGGAGGGTGCGCCAAGGGGGGTAGGGCGCCCCCAACCTTGTGGGACCCTCGTAGACCTCCTAACCTAGATCTTCCTCCTATATATACTCTTATACCACTGGTACGCGTCAGTGCTATACAAACGATTTTTAACCCCTTTCCGCGATGACATTTGGAACCATCGTCTAGTGAGTGACGGTGATAGGGGGGGGGGTCCTTCCCACACGACCCAGAAACCGTCGGGGATAGGGAGCCAAGATGCATATACAGTGCTCCTATTCGTTTGTGCTCGCATTGCCATCGCAGTCGGTATTCTGTGGTGCTACGTTTATGATGCGCGACCCATCACAAACAGTTCACTATGATAGAACGTGTATGATAAGCATACAATCACACACATTCGCTTTTCCCAAACCGTATGCGATAACTAATTAAGAAGATTAGCTAATCGTCGTACGAGTGTCGGACAGGATTACGAAACGTCGAACCGTCGTAACATCGTCGTACACGACAACTATCGCACACGCTATTCTGTGGTGCAACGTTTACGATGCATACTTCATTAGAAACAGTTCATGGTTGCGAATCGTGTACGATAAGGCAACTAACATAAACGTTTAGTTTGCCCGCACCGTTTGTGATATTGTCTGACATCGCACACGCTTTGCAAACGGCAACTGTGTGCATGCTTGCACACGTTTCCTCTTTGTGAACCGTCTCAGATTATGGTGTATATCGCAAACATTTGTGTTTTATCAACCATGTGTGCCGTAACGACCTGGAGAGTGTAATTTCACCGTAATTTAATTGCTGCTATTTCAAATTGTACCTGATTTGAATTTGAATTTGAATGTATGCTATAGCTTTATTCATATCCATCAGGTTCAAACAACCAATGCATTATTCGATTCATAGGTACATATGTTCAAGAATTACATAAGAACCAAAGAAACAATGATGAAAGACAGTTGTATACTTGTACTATTAAAGACGGTAAAGAGCGAAATACATTCTAGTTGCTGAACAAGGTGAAGTGGAATGCCCATATTGTGCCCTCCTCCATGCAGAAGGCACGCATGACTCTAGTCCAACCCCTTGTGATGGCCGACTGTCCATCCTTCATGGTCATCATGAAAACATCTAGATAATCATCGTGTTTTGGTAGTAATATGTTGACCTTTGCATGCCCTCCAATCATGTAGTTTGAGAGGTAATCTTGAGTAAACTACTTTGGTAACCACTGCAAAGGAAAAAGATTCAGACATTGTCATCTAAAACAACTCATTATGGGCAGTAAAAAGAAGGCTGCAGAGTTCTGACTTACCATCTTGTAGTTCGTTGTTGTCTTGGATAAAGTGTAAACAAATAGTTTAATTGTCATCTTTGGACCCATTTTACTAACAATTTTTATCAGCTTCCTTACTTGATGCTGGTTCATCGATATCTCATTGCCCCATACGCAGAAAGGGTCGAAGCGTGGATCTTTACCAGTGACATATGTACCTAAAAGCACCAAGTTAATATTAGAAGCTAAACAGCAATTGCACAATGATGTAGTACAACACTCTTTTATAATATCTTATAACATCCAATATACTCACATATTAGATGAATTAACATCTTATATTATGGGCCAGAAGGAGTTTAGTGCATTCTTACAAATTATCGACTGATTAACTACTGCTGTATCCATGGGTTACAATTAGTTTGAGCTAGTTCGGGCTCAAATATCCCTAATGTATATCTAAACATGAGGGCTAGTTTGAGCTAGTTGCATCTATTACCCACCCCAAAAAACTATCCAACCCAAGAGGTGATAATTGGAGCTAGTTCTCCTGGTGCATTTAGTGTTAATCTAACCCTGCCATCCAAACAACTCTTTGGATGGAGTTAGTTCAGGGTTAATCATGAGCTATAAACTAACTCTAACCTCTAGCTAAGTTGAGTATCCAAAGAGGGCTGTGTTGTTGTTTTTGTTGCTGCTGCTGCTGCTGCACTTCTACGTATATCTAGACATCATCAGAACATTAATGTAACACTCTTCCTTGTTGCTATGTAGCCTAGGATTGCATATTTAGACATTAAGTACAGTGCATGTTGCTATGTAGCCTCAGATATATTACATATGGCCCTAGTTAAGCTAACAATAAATGGGTTTTAGATATATTCAGTTAAAAGTCTGATTCATCGATTAGTCCCTTATCAACCCCCGGCCTATATGGTACCAGCTACCGATATCCTGAATAGTGAGCATATATAGGCCATGGGATGAAACTAACCTCGATGGAAAATAATAGTCGTTCCCAAAATTGTCCCGTGTAGGTACATCGAGAAGCATGTTAAGCACAGCAGGCTAAACATCAATCAAAATTATCCATGGCAATCTCCAAAAGATAGCTTCAGTGTGCAGGTTTAAGCACGCTAGTAAAGCAAAACAAGTGGAAAGGTGTGTTAACTGCAACAGGCCTAACATTTAACAACAAGCAAACATAGTCATTCAAACTGGTATTGTGTCGGTCTAAGTACACTGGTTATTGTTAAATAAAAATGGAAAGGCGTCTTAACTACAAGATGCAGCAACCAAATGTAGTCATTCATAGTGGTATTGTTGAAACTAGTACTGATGAAATTGAACTGCACAATTCATACTTGCACATATAGAACATCACGTTGTGAATAACTGGAATAAACAAGGCATACTACGAACAACCAAAGATAGCAGTTTAAAATGGACATATGCTAACTACAAACAACTAAACAATCAAAAAACTTTAAAAGAGGCATATGCTAGCTATAATAGGCTTAACAATAAGAAAATATATTCATTCCTATCAGTATGTTTAAAACTGGATTGATGAAATGTACTGCACAGTAAATAATTGCACATATAGATCATCACATTGTGAATAACTAAAATAAACAAGGCATACTGCAAACAACCGGATATAGCAATTAAAACTGAACATATTCTCACTACACTACAAAAGGGACTTGACAAAACAAATCATGGGTTTCCCCCTGTGAAGAGGCACGACAAAACAAATCATGGGTTTTCTCACTTGTCACAGATGGGCTCGTTCCCGTGGGAAGAGGACGGACCATGGATGCGCTCTATGTTGTCGTAGATGGGCTCCTTCCCCTTGGAAGAGCATGGCTGTAGGGTGCCCTCCCTGATGTCGCAGGCGGGCGCTTTCCCCTTGGAAGAGCAGATGGGCTCTTTTCCCTTGGAAGAGCCGGAGAGGATGCCCTCCTCGTGGTCGCCGTCAATGAGGTCTGACTTGGAAGCTGTGGATCCCAAGCCAGTGTCACAGAACGTGTCCTTCAGAAATGACAAAAGGGGCTAGATGGCGATGTAGGATGGCAAATTATTGACAACGAGTCAGAGGAGATCAGCGGCGGGTCCATGTATGAGATCGACGGAGGTTGAACCTGAGGGGTTGGGGGTGGGCCACTTAACCTGTGACATAGCCCGCCTCAGGCCATCGCTGTCGATGACCTTGATGTCATAACTGGCGGTCGAGACATGCCCGCATACTCTAGCCCGCTACTTGAGTGCCTGCCGCCAGTAATGGTCGTCAACTTCCTCGGTGACATCAGGCAAAGAGACCGCGATACACCTCTTTTGGGCTAGTCTCTCCTCGAGCTGCACGGGAAGCGTAGCCGAGCTTAGGCTGCGACGCTCTGGAGTGGGGGATGGGGATGGCGATCTGTGGGAAAGGGGGTGTTTGACAGGTGTCATCTAAGAAACTCACGGCGGCCTAGGTATGGAGATCGGTGGGTAAGCTACACGGGCAAACCGGTAGATGTTGACAATGGAGGCCTTGCGGCGGCGGCGGGGACCTTGCTAGGGTTTCGAGCGAGGGAGGGTGTGTGTGTGTGTGTGTGCACATGCCGGAGGAGGTTTTGGTGTGTGTGTGTGTGTGGAGGGGGGTGTGTGTTTGAGGAAATGACGCGGGTACTGGAAATTTTACTACGTGAGAGTCAAAGGAGGGAGTGAACTGCCGGGGCTATTGAAAATGTTGATGATGGTGCATCGCACATGGTCCAGAGATAACAACCGTGTGTTATGAAACAGAAAAACCATCGAGGCGGGCAGATATTTTCGAGGGATGCAGGCGGGATTGGGAACAAGAAACATCACACACGGTCGAAACACAATAACCGTGTGTTATGAAACAGAAAAAAGCTGCAGGCGGGTAGATATTATTGAGAGGGGAAGCCTCGTGGAGCCCAATGCATACAGTTAGTTTGAGTGAACCGTGTCTGTTGAGTCATCCGACTTGTCTAATGTTCGTAAATTCAGCAAAAAATGACGAGGGAGAGGGTCAAAACACGAAAACACTTTCATGTGGACCAAATTTATGTATGAGAAGGGTTGTTTGATTTTCAAATACCAAATGCAACTTCGATGTGGCACCTATCTCGCAAAGCGCACAATATTGCTTGCCCCCACTCCCCCTCATGTCGGCATGAAGGGAATCCTAAGCTATGAATGCATGCCCCCCAACTGAGGTTCACCTAGCAAAGTGGGAAGTAGCCAGCAGCCCCCCTCCCTCGTGTCGTCAAGAAGGGAATCCTAAGCTATGAATGCATGCCCCTCCCCTCTACCGACGTTCACCTAGCAGACTGCGAAGTAGCTAGGAGCCCCCCTCATTGTGATGCTCGAATAATTAAACTACAGTGAATCTCTGCTAATGATGCCACGTCACTGCGATTACTATTATTAATCTCGCGAAGGTTTAAAAACAATTCAAAATTTTAAATAACAAGTCAAATTATTATTTCTGGAAACGGTGAAACAAAAATGTTCGGTAGGTTGCAAATATTCACTAACAATTTGTCATGAAAGAATTAACATTTTGCAAAATATAAAATTGCCTCTTGATATTAAAACAATGGACCAACAACACCTTTTATCCCATTTAAATATGAACTCAAGCTTAATAAATTATTTCGAACCCAAACTTTTTGTGGCAGAGTAAAATAATGCATAGTAATTATATGACAAGGTTTTACATTTTACAAAAGTAATTGATGTAAAAAGAGAGTACAAAATAGTAGCTAAGTAAATAAATAAATAAATAAATATGAAAAGGAACAAATCCTAGTGTCCAACTGGGCCCTAGTCCATAGGAGTCGGCCAACCCAGCTAGCGACGCCCCCCTCATCTCTCCTCCACCTGTCGAACACGACCGAGCGCTAGAAGCCGTCCCAGCCACGCCAGCTCGTCGCCCGCGTCGCTACAGATGCGGCGGGGTGGATAAGAACGCCAGCATCGACGCATTGGATACTTCCGAGATCTTCTTCCCCTCCCCCACGAGTTGTTGCATCTTCTCCCGCCATGGACGCTTCTGCAGTCGTCGCCGCCATGCCGCACGTGTAGCCACAGAGCACCCCGCAACAAGCCACCGCGTCCGCCGGCTCCTTCGTTGACTGCTTCGTCATCCACATCAACCTATTGGAGTTGGGAGCCCCTACATCAAGCCCTATGATGTCGTCTTCTTCCTTGGCCCCAACGAACTTCGTCATCGATTCCGGCTACGTCGAGCCCTCCCCGAGCCCACCTTGCTCATCTACAGGCTCACTATGAGCCCTTCTTCCTTTCCCCTTTGCTTCCCCCTTGGATTCATGCCGAATCACTGCGTCCGCGAGCACCGAACTCCGCCGTCCGCCGTGGCCGACGGGGGTCGAGTACCCCGCGCTCCTCTGCCCGAACCAGTGTTCGCATTGTGCTCCTGGCACTGCCAGGAGGCCGAAGAGCCCATTCGCTCGCCTTGTAGCGCCCTCTAGCCCCGGGTCCACCCTTGCCGCCACTCTGACCGTCGCATCGCTCATCCCCTGCACGTCGCCGCACACACCCGCACACACCGGCCCCTGCCTCTGCTCGTGCCCGCGGTCACCGAGACCACGCCGCGCCGCCCGCCCACTATGGCCTTCTGTTGCCGCTGCTGCTTTCTCTGCCGCCCGGCTGACCTGCTGCTGCTCGTCCGCACGCAGCGCCTCCCCCTGCCGCTGACCGCCGCAGCCGCGCCCGATGCACCCTTGCCCGCGCGCCCGTGCGTGGCCTCGCCATCGCCTGCTGCTGCCCACAGCGCTGCTAACCGCTGATGGACCTGCTGCTGCATCCTACTACTACGCTGCTGCTCTACTGAACCTACTATTACTACTAACTACTGTAGCTGCTACTATGGTTAGCTTTACAAATATTACATCGGGTAACCCCCTCGGCAGCCCCTAAACTCTGGTTAAACAACTACTAAGAGGCCAAAAATAAATATGAGTAGAATGTACACTTGACAAACTTCATATTACTCCACTGGACCAAATTCATTTGATGCATGGTTTAAATCCTACAAAAATCACAAAATGCTTTGTTGGAACAAAAGTAACCCCTAGCTATGTGTGTTGCGTGTGTGTACCCACGGCTGACTATGCCACCGATCGGCCCATGGTTTAATTAGGCTAGGATTAATTAGGGCTAGTTTAGGTAGGATGTAATTTAGTGCTAATTAGTCTATATAAACAATGCCATGTGGCCCCCTAGTTTAAATTAATTTAGCCTAAGTAATCTACACCTATGTCCATGACATGTGGGCCACCACCTCTCCTTTTGACTAGTCACATTGACTTGGTCAATTCGGATTTAAATTAAACACAAAATTCTAGAATATTGATAAAACTTTGGAAAATTATAAAAAATTAACCGTAACTCCGATGGAAAAACTTTGTACATGAAAGTTGCTCAGAACGATGAGACGAATCCAGATACGCGGCCCGTTCGTCCGCCACGCATCCCTAGCATAGGGAACCTGCAACATTTCACCTCCGGTTCATCTGTCCGGAATCGTGAAACACCGGGAATACTTCCCCGGATATTTCCCCTCTTCGCCGGTATCGCCTATCCCTACGTTAGGTCACCCCTAGCACAACGTATTGCCGCTTCTTGCTTTGTGTTACATTTGATTGCTCTGCTATTTATTGTGTTCCCCCTCCGTTACTCCTTTCCGGTATACTTCGAGACCGCTGCCGATGTTCGTGTGTTCGACTACATCAAAGATGACCCCTCCTTCTTGCCAGAGCAACCAGGCAAGCCCCCCCCTTTGATCACCAGATATCGCCTACTCTTCTCTATACTGCTTGCATTAGAGTAGTGTAGCATGTTACTGCTTTCCGTTAATCCTATTATGATGCATAGCCTGTCCTTGCTACTACTGTTGTTACCTTTACCTGCTATCCTAATGCTTAGTATAGGATGCTAGTGTTCCATCAGTGGCCCTACACTCTTGTCCGTCTGCCATGCTATACTACTGGGCCATGATCACTTCGGGAGGTGATCACGGGCATATGCTTTATACTTATACTGTTACATTACTTATGATACTGTTCGGAGATGGGGGCTGAATGGGCAGGTGGCTCCATCCAGGTAGTGGTGGGCCTGGGTTCCCGACGGCCCCCGACTGTTACTTTGAGGTGGAGCGACAGGGCAGGTTGAGACCACCTAGGAGAGAGGTGGGCCTGGCCCTGGTCGGCGTTCGCAGATACTTAACACGTTTAACGAGATCTTGGTATTTGATCTGAGTCTGGCTACTGGCCTATACGCACTAACCATTTACGCGGGGACAGTTATGGGCACTCGACGTCATGGTATCAGCCGAAGCCTTCATGACGTCAGCGACTGAGTGGCGCGCGCCGGATTGGACCGTAAGCCTGCTCTTGTATTAAGGGGGCTAGTTCTGCTTCCGGCCGTGTTCGCAACATGCAGGTGTGCAAAGGGCGATGGGCCCAGACCCCTGCGCCATAGGATTTAGACCGGCGTGCTGACCTCTCTGTTGTGCCTAGGTAGGGCTGCGACGTGTTGATCTTCCGAGGCCGGGCATGACCCAGAAAAGTGTGTCCGGCCAAATGGGATCGAGCGTGTTGGGTTATGTGGTGCACCCCTGCAGGGAAGTTAATCTATTCGAATAGCCGTGATCTTCGGTAACAGGATGACTTGGAGTTGTACCTTGACCTTATGACAACTAGAACCGGATACTTAATAAAACACACCCTTCCAAGTGCCAGATACAACCGGTGATCGCTCTCTCACAGGGCGACGAGGGGAGGATCATCGGTTAGGATTATGCTATGCGATGCTACTTGGAGGACTTCAGTCTATTCTCTTCTACATGCTGCAAGACGGAGGCTGCCAGAAGCGTAGTCTTCAAAAGGACTAGCTATCCCCCTCTTATTCCGGCATTCTGCAGTTCAGTCCACATTTGATAGCCTTATTCCAGTTGATACCAATGCATACATATGTAGTGTAGCTCCTTGCTTGCGAGTACTTTGGATGAGTACTCACGGTTGCTTTCTCCCTCTTTTCCCCCTATCCCTTCTACCTGGTTGTCGCAACTAGATGTTGGAGCCCAGGAGCCAGACGCCACCTTCGACAACGACTCCTACTACACCGGAGGTGCCTACTACTACGTGCTGCCCGCTGACGACGACCAGGAATAGTTTAGGAGGATCCCAGGCAGGAGGCCTGCGCCTCTTTCGATCTGTATCCCAGTTTGTGTTAGCCTTCTTAAGGCAAACTTGTTTAACTTATGTCTGTACTCAGATATTGTTGCTTCCGCTGACTCATCTTTGATCGAGTTCTTGTATTCGAGCCTTCGAGGCCCCTGGCTTGTAATATAAAGCTTGTATTATTTTAATTTGTGTCTAGAGTTGTGTTGTGATATCTTCCTGTGAGTCCTTGATCTTGATCGTACACATTTGCGTGTATGATTAGTGTACGGTCAAATCGGGGGCGTCACACTCATGTTGGCATGAAGGGAATCCTAAGCTATGAATGCATGCCCCCCCAACCGAGGTTCACCTAGCAAAGTGCGAAGTAGCATCCCCCACACACTTTCAGTCGGCGGGCTAGAGAGGCATATCTCACCAAGATGGATCGTAAAACGGACCAAGAATAATCCACCTTGGTCGTGCAACCTCTCTCTTGTTATTGGTCAAAGTGATGGTCGTTCATGCGACCCCGGAGATGGGCTAGCTCGCCAATAATCACACAAGTATCTAGTCCCCGAAGACAACCACTGCATGCGTGTGGCCCAAACATATGTATGGAGAGGTGTGTTTTTGAGTACACAATGGAACAACTTTGATGTGGCACCGGGATTTTGAAGTAGAAATCCCCACACTGAGTGATGGTTAGGTTGATGATGCATATGTATGTTACACCACACTTCAAGCCAATGACGGGGATTCATGCATGCATGCATGCGTGCATAGTATATGCGCTCAAACTTAATTAGGTATGAATCTCACCATGACCTATACTACGATAACACGAACCAAATGAAGAATCCGCCATGGTAACCTATTTTGTTGTCGGTCAAGGTGATCATGGATGTTCATAGGCTTGTTGCCGATAACCACGCGAGGGAGTGTACCGTTTGAAGGCAACCACTACATGCATATGTATGGAGGTGATGCGTGCATGCATGTTTGAATACCATTTCACAACATTGTTGTGGCGCGTGTGTCGAAAATCGTACACTCCCCACATAGAGCGAGATTGGTTCATGACATCTCCTTGTACTAGCCACTTCAACTCGATGGGAGGGATTCATGCGTACACATGCATGTGTGTGTGCTCAAACTATATCATGCATGTCAAACCGTATTACAAGCAAAAATAATAATCCCCTCCTAAGTCAAATTAGCCTCTCTCGTTGTCAGGCAAAAAGTAGTGATGGACCAAGCGGGCCGGCAGATGAAAAGCATCGATATCGCTGATAACCACTTAAGTGGGTGCGAGAGGACAACCACCATCGCTTTGCATGTGGGCCAAACATATATATGTTGAATACCCAAAATGCACATCTTTGATGTGCCACATGCCTCAAAAACTGTAAACCATGCACCCACACAGAGCGAGGTTCATGAAGCGTACTACATATGATGGTCCCCTTCTCCCCTCTTCGACGCATACTATATGCTCCTACCGTAATATGTACAGCCCAAAAGAATCCTCATCGATGGTGAAATAAATTAAACTCTCCCGATGTAGGTCAAAGTGATGCATGCATGCATCGATGATGGCCTTGTGGGCCCACAGATGAAAGCGTTACACGTGAGTGTCCTAGCTAGGATAACCACGACGTGCATGCATGTGGGCCAAATAGGTGTTGTTTGATGTTTGAATAGCCAATTCCACAATTTTGATGTGGCACGTGTCTCGGTAACAAAAAAGTCCCGACACTGAGCGAGGTGTACTTGTGCATAGACGCGTACGTATAATATATATGCTAGTCCCCTCCCACCTCTTTGACGTGTACTATATACCACTGATACATCTCCAATGTATCTATAATTTTTGATTGTCCCATGATGTTATATTATCAATCTTGGATGTTCTATAATCATTTTATAGTCATTTTATATCATTTTCTGGTACTAACCTATTGACTTGGTGCCAGTTGCTGTTTTCCCCATGTTTTTTACATTGCAGAAAAAAAAAATCAAACGGAGTCCAAATGCCACGAAACTTTACCGAGAATTTTTATGGGCCAGAAGGAACACAACGGGCCCTGGCTGTGCCTGGGGGGTGCCCCGAGGGGAGCAAAACCCACCAGGGCGCGTCAGGAGGCCCAGGCGTGCCCTGGTGGGTTGTGCCCACCTCGGGTGCTGTAACGCCCTCGATGCGGCTATATCTCCTACGTGTCAAAGCACGACTTAGAGGCATAACCGCATTGAAAGCAATGTCGCAAGTGAGGTAATCTTCACAACAACCCATGTAAATAGATAAAGGGGAAAAGTACATAGTTGGCTTACACTCGCCACGTCACACAAATACATAAATAAGTCATTACATTCATCCAATACACTCAGGGTCCGACTATGGTACCACAATAAAGATCAACCCCCAAATGCGACAAAGTCCCCGATCGCCCCAACTGGACACCACTACTGATCATCTGGGAAAGACACATAGTAACGACGAGAGTCTTCAACGAACTCCCACTTGAGCTCGGTCATATCATCTGGAACGGTATCATCGGTCCCTGCATCTGGTTTGGAAGTAAACTGTGAGTCACGGGGACTCAGCAATCTCACACCCTCGCGATCAAGACTATTTGAGCTTTTAGGTAAGGTAAAGGTATGATGTGGAGCTGCAGCAAGCGACTAGCATATATGGTGGCTAACATATTCGCAAAAGAGAGCGAGAAGAGAAAGCAAAAGCACAGTTGAACAACTATGATCAAGAAGTGATCCTAGAACAACCTACGTCAATCATTACTCCAACACCGTGTTCACTTCCCGGACTCCGCCGAGAAGAGACCATCACTGTTACACACGCGGTTGGTGCATTCTAATTAAGTTAAGTTTCAGGTTATCTACAACCGGACATTAACAAATTCCCATCCGCCCATAACCGCGGGCACGGCTTTCGAAACTTCAAATCCCTGCAGGGGAGTCCCAACTTAGCCCATCACAAGCTCTCATGGTCAACGAAGGATATTCCTTCTCCCAAGACAATCCGATCAGGCTCGGCATCCCGGTTACAAGACATCCTCGACAATGGTAAAGCAAGTCTAGCAACACCGCCCGACTGTGCCGAAAAATCCCGATAGGAGCTGCACATATCTCGTTCTCAGGGCACACTCAGATTGTCCAAACTTCCAGTAGGCCAGCCCAAAGTTGCCCCTGGTGGCCACCGGTCGCTGACGAGGTGGACCAACACTCAGAGGAGCACTGGCCCGAGGGGTTTAATAAATATGACCCTTGGGCTCCGAAAACCCAAGGGAAAAAGAGGCCAGGTGGCAAATGGTAAAACCAAGGTTGGGCATTGCTGGAGGAGTTTTATTCAAGGTGAACTGTCAAGGGGTTCCCATTATAACCCAACCGTGTAAGGAACGCAAAATCCGGGAACATAACACCGATATGACGGAAACTAGGGCGGCAAGAGAGGAACAAAACACCAGGCATAAGGCCGAGCCTTCCACCCTTTACCAAGTATATAGGTGCATTAAGATAAACAAGATAATATTATGATATCTCAACAATAATCATGTTCCAACAAGGAACGATCTCCAATCTTCACCTGCAACTAGCAACACTATAAGAGGGGCTGAGCAAAGCGGTAACATAGCCAAACAACGAATTGCTAGGACATGGTGGGTTAGAGGTTTGACATGGCAATTTGGGAGGCATGATAATCAAGTGGTAGGTATCATAGCATAGGCATAGCAAAAGAGCAAGCATCTAGCAAGAAAAGATAGAAGTGATTTCGAGGGTATGGTCATCTTGCCTGCAAAATTCTCAGAGTTGCCTTGATCCTCGAAAGCATACTCAATGGGCTCCTCGTTCACGTACTCATCTATCGGCTCTACCCAAACAAGAACAACAAGCAAAAGGGAACACAATCAACCACGTGCAATGCTCAAGCAACATGATGCAAACATGGTATGATACGCGGGATGCGATATGCGATGCATATGCATGATTTGCAAAGGAATGATTTAACCTGGCCTCAACATGGAAATACAAGAGTGCCACTAGAAAGGTGAGTTGATTTTGGTCGAAATCGATATAAAGATCACCGGAATCGGATGCACGGTTTGGAAATGGGAAGCAAAAAAAATATGGCACCGGTCTGCGATAATCAGCACGAGACCATCTAAATGCATCAAGAACAACATGCTACTGCACCCAAACATGGCAAAAAAATATATGGCAGGGATTCACTCATGATGCTCGACAAAAGATGAACACCGAGCTACGGCTAATTCATCCATTAACATGTTCAAACAAGCATGGCAAAAGTGCAAATGATTATAGGTTTAAGACTTAGTGAAATAACAACAATCCAGAAATTTATCATCAGGAAGCAATCTTTAGAGCATTAAAACTACATTCTACAGGAGCATATCATGGCAAAGCAAGGCATGGCATGAAGCTACTCTAATCATATAACAGAAGTCCCTTAGTGACCATGAGCCAAAAGGGATCAAAAAATACAATTGCAAGCATGTGAACATAGCAAAAACATAAACATATTCAGACTTAGTGAAAAACTGCAGCATGCAAAACAGTTAACAAGTAGGCATGTTTACGAGCTCGATGCACTCATTACAAAGCATGGCATGACAAGCTAAGCATACACCCATCAAGAAGACATGGAATAGAAGCTAGACATGGAAGGAACAACAACATAGCATGCACGGATCAATAGCAACAACCTCGGCAAAATCGCTAAACAAGTTAACAATCTACCAGGAACATTTTATAGCAAAAGTAGAGCTCGACTGAGTCAAGCTAGGTTGCTCCATAATTGCAAACAAAGACATGGATGGATAGTGCACAACAATATTAACAAAACATCCTTACTGATCATCCTCAAAAGAGCTCAGGATCATAGCATGCACACATCAATCATGGCAAAAATGACAAAAGGCCATTTGCTGAAACAGATCTGACATAATCATCACATAGCCCTCTTCCAACAGCATTTCGGGCATCAAGATGAGCTCAAATGAAAATGATGCAATGAGATAAAATGATGTACTCGTCGAGACGAACATTTTGATATGCTACACGCATGAATCGGAGCTACGGATGCAGAGTTATGGCATGTCAAAGATAGCAAAAATCTAGGGTTTCGGGGAGGAAAAAGTCAACAGTGAGAAGTTTCAGATCCAGATCGGATCTCGCTGGAGCACTATTCACCGGAGGAGTCCGAGGTCGCCGGAGTTTCAAAGGAGGCCGAACTTGGTGCGGGGCGGCGCCGGGGAGGTCGAGGACGACCGGAGAAGGCGAAGGTGCGGCGGCGGAGCTTGGCGACGACGAGCTCCGGCGGCCGGAGCGGAAGAGGACGGCGACCGCGATGAAGGAGCGGGGCGGCGGCTCGCTGGCGCAATCCCGACGAGGGCAACCGCGGCGGCGCGGCGACCGGAGCGGAAGAGGACGAAGTCGGCGGGCGGCGCGGCTCTGCGGGCCCTCGGGGGCCGGCAGCGGGCTCGGCGGGCCTCGCGTGGGAGCGGAGGGTGGCGTCACGTGGCACTACGCCACTGGTGCGGGGCGGTGGCGCGATTTCGTCCGCCTGGGACGGACATGTCCGGCGGCGGCGCGAGGAGATTTTTTAGGGTTAGGGGGAGATTGACCCGCAAATTTCGGAGAAGGGGCTAGTTTTATAGGTAGAGGGAGCTAGGGAGCTCCAAATGAGGTGTGGTTTTCGGCCACGCGATCGTGATTGAATGATCTAGAAGATGGAAGGGGTTTAGGTGGGTCTCTGGGCCATTTTGGGAGGGTGTTGGGCTGCAACACACACGAGGCCTTTTCGGTCCCTCGGTTAACCGTTGGAGTATCAAACGAAGTCCAAATGGCACGAAACTTGACAGGCGGTCTACCGGTAGTAAACCAAGGCTGCATGACAAGTATCGGTCCAATCCAAAGACGTTTAATACCCGCACACGAAAAGAGGTAGAAAGGACCACCGGAGGACATAGGAGCGCCGGAATGCAAAACGGACAACGGGGAAAAAGCTCGGATGCATGAGACGAACACGTATGCAAATGCAATGCACATGATGACATGATATGAGATGCATGACAAAGACAAAACACACGGAGACAAAAACCCGACAACGTGGAAATAAAATAACTTAGTGCCGGAAACGACAAGAGTTGGAGTACAAATAAGGTAAATTACATCCGGGGTGTTACAACACTCCACCACTACGAAAGGATCTCGTCCCGAGATCTAGGACTGGAAAAACTCCGGTTACTTAGAATGGAGGTGATCCTCGCGTTCCCAGGTGGCTTCACAGTCGGAATGATGTGACCACTTGACTTTGAGGAATTTGATTGACTTGTTGCGAGTCTTGCGCTCAGTTTCTTCAAGAATAGCAACGAGGTGCTCATGATAAGACATGTCTTCTTGGAGATCAATGTCTTCGAAGTTGACGGTGCGGTCAGGGGTCTTGAAGCACTTGCGGAGTTGAGACACGTGAAACACATCGTGCACGTTTGCAAAGTTGGAGGGAAGCTCAAGTTGATAGGCGAGATTGCCTCTCTTGCTGACGATCTTGAAAGGACCCATGTATCTAGGGGCAAGCTTCCCTTTGATACCGAAGCGGTGAGTACCTTTCATTGGAGAGACGCGGAGGTAGACATGGTCTCCGATCTCGAAAGCCAAATCATGATGTTTGCTATCATAGTAACTCTTCTGGCGCGATTGCACGGCTTTGAGGTTATCACGAATGACTTTGCACATCTCTTCTACCTCTGTGATCAAGTCATTGCCAAGAAGTTGACGTTCACCAGTCTCTGACCAGTTAAGAGGAGTACGGCACTTCCTTCCATAGGGAAGTTCAAATGAGGCCTTGCCCGAACTAGCTTGGAAGCTGTTGTTGTAGGAGAACCCGGCATATGGAAGACAATCTTCCCACTTCATACCGAAAGAGATGACGCAAGCCCTTAGCATATCTTCAAGAATTTGATTTACTCGCTCGACTTGGCCACTAGTTTGAGGATGAAAAGCTGTGCTGAAATGGATGTTGGTGCCCATGGCCTTCTGAAAAGAATCCCAAAACTTGGAGGTGAAGATGCTGCCATGATCTGCAGATATCAACTGCGGAATGCCGTGCAGAGAGACAATCCGAGAGGTATATAGCTCTGCCAATTGAGTTGCTGTGATGGATTCTTTGTTAGGCAGAAAGTGAGCCACTTTAGTGAGTTTGTCGATGACAACGAAGATAGCATCATTGCCACGCTTGGACTTTGGAAATCTTGTCACGAAGTCCATCTCAATGTGGTCAAACTTCCATTCTGGAATGGCAAGATGTTGGAGGAGACCAGCTGGTCGTTGGTGTTCTGCCTTCACTCTTCTGTAGACATCACATTCATTCACGAACTGAGCAATCTCACGGTTCATTCGAGTCCACCAATACAACTGCTTGAGGCCATGGTACATCTTTGTACTGCCAGGGTGGATAGAGAGGAGTGAATTGTGAGCCTCGTTCATAATGACTTTACGAAGGTCACCTTTAGGCACAACAATGCGATCCTCGAAGAATAGATTATCCTTGTCATCAAGGCGATAACACTTGTACTTGGGTTGACTCTTGGCAATCCCAATCTTCACGTTCTTCACCATAGCATCAACAAGTTGAGCCTCACGAATATGATCTTCCAAGGTAGGAGAGACTTGGAGGTTGGCGAGGAAACCTTGAGGAACAACTTGCAGATTGAGTTTGCGGAAAGCTTCACAAAGTTCGGGTTGGTAAGGCTTGAGAATCAGACTGTTGCAGTAAGCCTTCCTGCTCAATGCGTCAGCAATTACAGTGGCCTTGCCTGGAGTATATTCGATACTCGGATTATACTCTTGAATCATTTCGACCCAACGAGTCTGCCTGAGGTTGAGGTTTGGCTGAGTGAAGATGTACATGAGACTCTTGTGGTCAGTGAAGATGTCTACTTTTCTTACCAATAAGAGATGTCTCCAAGTTAACAGAGCATGAACAACTGCCGCCAACTTGAGGTCATGAGTGGGGTAGTTCTTTTCATTGGGCTTCAACTGGCGAGAGGTATAAGCCACAACTTTCTTCTCTTGCATCAATACTGCACCAAGACCTTGAAGAGAAGCATCACACAAGACCTCGAACGGTTTGGATTCATCAGGAGGAGTCAGAACTGGAGCAGTGACTAACTTCTCTTTCGGGGTGTTGAAAGCGATGTCACATTAAGGAGACCAAACATACTTGATGTGCTTCTGGAGAAGGTTGGAAAGAGGCTTCGCGATCTTAGAGAAGTTCTCAACGAACCTTCGACAATAGCTTGCGAGACCAAGGAAGCTACAGGGTTGCTTCATGTTCTGAGGTGGTTCCCAATTCACAATTGCAGACACCTTCTCAGGATTCACAGCAATGCCCTTGGCAGAAATGATATGCCCAAGGTAGAGAACCTCATCGAGCCAAAACTCGCACTTTGAAAACTTGGCATAGAACTGATGTTCTCTGAGCTTATCCAGCACCAAACATAAGTGCTTGGCATGATCTTCCTTGTTCTTGGAAAAGATCAAAATGTCATTGAGGTAGACCAAGACGAAGTCATTTGTGTAGGGGTTGAAGATGAAGTTCATCATGCGAGAGAATGTTGGCGGAGCGTTGATGAGGCCGAAAGACATGACAATGTATTCATATGAACCACAGCTTGTTCTGAATGCTATCTTAGGGATATCTTGCTCACGAATGCGAATCTGATGATAGCCCATACGGAGATCAAGCTTGGAGAATACTTGAGCACCTTTGAGTTGTTCAAACAGCTCATTGATGTTGGGAAGTGGGTACTTGTTCTTTATAGTCTTCTTGTTCAATGGACGGTAGTCGACACAGAGTCGATCCGTTCCATCCTTCTTCTTCACAAAAAGAACTCCACAACCCCACAGAGAAGAACTAGGTCGGATGAGACCCATTCGCTCTTGAATATCGAGTTGCTTCTTCAGCTCCTTCAACTCTTCAGGTCCAAGCTTGTAAGGATGTTTGCAAACAGGTTCCATGCCAGGCTCAAGATCGATGACAAATTCAACTGGCTGGTGCAGAGGCATTCCTGGAAGCTCTTCTGGAAAGACGTCTAGATATTCGCAAACGACTAGAATTTTAGAGATGGCATCCAGCTCACCCTTCTCATTGAGAGAGAACAAACGGATTGTATTATCCCGAGCGGCAAAGACGATTACATCCTCAGACGAATGAGTTAATTGAATCTGCCTGGCTGCACAATCAAGCTGAGCCTTGTGCTTAGAAAGCCAGTCCATTCCGAGAACAAGATCAATATCCGAGTTACCAAGGAACATTGGAGAAGCCAGAAACTTGAAGTCGCCCATCATGATAGAAATATCCGGAACCTCGTAGTTTGCGAGCAAGCATTTACCCGGTGAGACAACTGCTAACGGTTTATGCAAAACTTGAGAAGAGAACTCATGCTTAGATGCAAAAGGTCTCGAGATGAAACAATGCGATGCACCAGTGTCAAAAAGAACTTTTGCAGGAACATCGTTAACAGGAAGGTTACCCATGATGACATCTGATGAGTCCTTTGCCTGAGCTGCATTCATCAAGTTGACCTTGGCGTGCTTGGGGTTATGCTTGACCACTGCGGTGCTAGCAGATCTCACAGGAGGAGGAGGAGGCAGACACCTCTGATTGAAGCATTTGTTGGCATAGTGACCCTTCTGTTGGCACTTGTTGCACGTGACCTCCGAGAGCGGACGGTGATACGGAGCACTTGATCTTGGAGCTTGAGACGAAGTCTTGTTCTGAAAGCCAGGGTTGGGTGGGTGGGAAGATCCATTGCCACCTTTGCTCTTCTGCTGATAAGGCTGACGGAACGGAGGAGGAGGCAGCCAATACTTTTGCTGCTTAGCACTTGAGTTGAGGAAGAAGGAGTTGCATCCCTGACTCGCTTCTTGGAAGCATCACACTTCAGTTGGGCAGCCTCTTGCTTCATTGCCATGTTGTAAAACTCATCGTACTTCTTGGGCTCAAAAAGGACGAGAGCTAGCTGGAGTTCTTCTCCGAGACCACCTCTGAACTGGTAAATCATGCTCTTCTCGTCAGGGACGTCTTTCTTAGCGAAACGGGCGAGCTTTTGAAACATGATGTTGTACTGGTAAACAGAGAAAGAGCCTTGCTTCAGGTTGCGGAATTCCTCACGCTTGCTCTCAACCACACTCTAAGGAATATGATGAGCTTTGAAGTCTTGACGGAATTCATCCCAGGTAATCACACGGCCTCCTCTGGAATCTTTGTATTGCTGAAACCATTCTGCAGCTTGGTCTTTGAGTTGGAAGAAGGCAAACTTGACAAAGTCCTCAGGCCTGACGTTACTGCACTCGAAATGCTTGCATATATCCATGAGCCAATCATCAGCGTCTGAGGCCTCGACACAGTTGCTGAAGGTCTTTGGCTGGTTAGCAAGGAACTGGTTGAGTGTAGCAAACTGATTCTGATTGTTGCCATGGCCTTGGTTGCACTCTTGCAGAATTTGCATGATCAGCTGCGTGTTTGCATTGGTAGCGGCCATCACAGCTTGCCATGCCTCTGGAGGTGGAGGTGGTGGTGGCGGATCCTGATTCTGATTGTTGCCCTTAGCAGGAGCCATCTTGAAGAGGGTGACATCCATTAGCATATGACAGACAAATAATGAAGCTGAATCAAATGGATAGAAATTGCAACTTATAGTCTTCACATCCGAACAAAATGAACGAATGCATTCCAATTGAAATGGTCACATTTTCATAAATTGAGAAGCCACTTAGATAGAGGTAGAAGAATAAAACAACAAGGTACGGACAAGAACAAATACTTGGTGAGGATTACCCAATCCCAAACCAAATATCGGCGGAAGAAGAACTAGAGCTACAAGAATTCCCACCTATGAAACTCCCAAACCTTTCTGGTTATGCAATCAGGTGTTGGGGATACAGGGGAAGCATAATATCTCACCCAAATCTAGCAAATCCTACATCCAGCTGTATCCATCCTTCAACACATAACCAAGAAAACTTCGGAAATCATTTACCTCAACCTTCAAAAAGCATCCGTTATACGAGTTATGGCAATACTCCCGAACTCCCGCCCCAGTACTGGGTGGTGTCGAGGTTATCTCACCAACAACTGCATAAAAGAGATTTTTGATGTCGGCGAAACTCAGGTATTCCAGAATCTCAATGATAAAATTGTGATGACAACACCACGGAGCTCAACTCCCCGGGACACTGCCACAACCCCTAAATGTCAGGAGGCACCAAGAACAATGTTCTCGTCACAAAACCATCGGAACGATACCAAGATACCCGCGTGATCCTAATTTTTTAGTGAAATTTGAGGAGAGAAGAGTCAAAACTCTACGTCAAGATGCCTCACCAGAGCGACAAAGGGACTGAGGAGTAAAAGAATTCCTAACTCTCTGATATATAATTCCTAAATGACTCAAAACATTTTTCTAGACTCAACAACACCAACGATTCGATCAAGCTGGGGGCTCCTAAGGTCAGGGAAGGCTCTGATTACCAACTTGTAACGCCCTCGATGCGGCTATATCTCCTACGTGTCGAAGCACGACTTAGAGGCATAACCGCATTGAAAGCAACGTCGCAAGTGAGGTAATCTTCACAACAACCCATGTAAATAGATAAAGGGGAAAAGTACATAGTTGGCTTACACTCGCCACGTCACACAAATACATAAATAAGTCATTACATTCATCCAATACACTCAGGGTCCGACTATGGTACCAAAATAAACATCAACCCCCAAATGCGACAAAGTCCCCGATCGCCCCAACTGGGCACCACTACTGATCATCTGGGAAAGACACATAGTAACGACGAGAGTCTTCAACGAACTCCCACTTGAGCTCGGTCATATCATCTGGAACGGTATCATCGGTCCCTGCATCTGGTTTGGAAGTAAACTGTGAGTCACAGGGACTCAGCAATCTCACACCCTCGCGATCAAGACTATTTAAGCTTTTAGGTAAGGTAAAGATATGATGTGGAGCTGCAGCAAGCGACTAGCATATATGGTGGCTAACATATTCGCAAAAGAGAGCGAGAAGAGAAAGCAAAAGCATGGTCGAATAACTATCATCAAGAAGTGATCCTAGAACAACCTACGTCAAGCATTACTCCAACACCGCGTTCACTTCCCGGACTCCGCCGAGAAGAGACCATCACGGTTACACACGCGGTTGGTGCATTTTAATTAAGTTAAGTTTCAGGTTATCTACAACCGGACATTAACAAATTCCCATCCGCCCATAACCGCGGGCACGGCTTTCGAAACTTCAAATCCCTGCAGGGGAGTCCCAACTTAGCCCATCACAAGCTCTCATGGTCAACAAAGGATATTCCTTCTCCCAAGACAATCTGATCAGGCTCAGCATCCCGGTTACAAGACATCCTCGATAATGGTAAAACAAGTCCAGCAACACCGCCCGAATGTGCCGACAAATCCCGACAGGAGCTGCACATATCTCGTTCTCAAGGCACACTCAGATTGTCCAAACTTCCGGTAGGCCAGCCCAGAGTTGCCCCTGGTGGCCACCGGCGGCTGACGAGGTGGACCAACACTCAGAGGAGCACTGGCCCGAGGGGTTTAATAAATATGACCCTTGGGCTCCGGAAACCCAAGGGAAAAAGAGGCCAGGTGGCAAATGGTAAAACCAAGGTTGGGCATTGCTGGAGGAGTTTTATTCAAGGTGAACTGTCAAGGGGTTCCCATTATAACCCAACCGTGTAAGGAACGCAAAATCCGGGAACATAACACCGATATGACGGAAACTAGGGCGGCAAGAGAGGAACAAAACACCAGGCATAAGGCCGAGCCTTCCACCCTTTACCAAGTATATAGGTGCATTAAGATAAACAAGATAATATTATGATATCTCAACAATAATCATGTTCCAACAAGGAACGATCTCCAATCTTCACCTGCAACTAGCAACACTATAAGAGGGGCTGAGCAAAGCGGTAACATAGCCAAACAACGAATTGCTAGGACATGGTGGGTTAGAGGTTTGACATGGCAATTTGGGAGGCATGATAATCAAGTGGTAGGTATCATAGCATAGGCATAGCAAAAGAGCAAGCATCTAGCAAGAAAAGATAGAAGTGATTTCGAGGGTATGGTCATCTTGCCTGCAAAATTCTCAGAGTTGCCTTGATCCTCGAAAGCATACTCAATGGGCTCCTCGTTCACGTACTCATCTATCGGCTCTACCCAAACAAGAACAACAAGCAAAAGGGAACACAATCAACCACGTGCAATGCTCAAGCAACATGATGCAAACATGGTATGATACGCGGGATGCGATATGCGATGCATATGCATGATTTGCAAAGGAATGATTTAACCTGGCCTCAACATGGAAATAAAAGAGTGCCACTAGAAAGGTGAGTTGATTTCGGTCGAAATCGATATAAAGATCACCGGAATCGGATGCACGGTTTGGAAATGGGAAGCAAAACAAATATGGCACCGGTCTGCGATAATCAGCACGAGACCATCTAAATGCATCAAGAACAACATGCTACTGCACCCAAACATGGCAAAAAAATATATGGCAGGGATTCACTCATGATGCTCGACAAAAGATGAACACCGAGCTACGGCTAATTCATCCATTAACATGTTCAAACAAGCATGGCAAAAGTGCAAATGATTATAGGTTTAAGACTTAGTGAAATAACAACAATCCAGAAATTTATCATCAGGAAGCAATCTTTAGAGCATTAAAACTACATTATACAGGAACATATCATGGCAAAGCAAGGCATGGCATGAAGCTACTCTAATCATATAACATAAGTCCCTTAGTGACCATGAGCCAAAAGGGATCAAAAAATACAATTGCAAGCATGTGAACATAGCAAAAACATAAACAGATTCAGACTTAGTGAAAAACTGCAGCATGGAAAACAATTAACAAGTAGGCATGTTTACGAGCTCGATGCACTCATTACAAAGCATGGCATGACAAGCTAAGCATACACCCATCAAGAAGACATGGAATAGAAGCTAGACATGGAAGGAACAACAACATAGCATGCACGGATCAATAGCAACAACCTCGGCAAAATCGCTAAACAAGTTAACAATCTACCAGGAACATTTTATAGCAAAAGTAGAGCTCGACTGAGTCAAGCTAGGTTGCTCCATAATTGCAAACAAAGCGATGGATGGATAGAGCACAACAATATTAACAAAACATCCTTACTGATCATCCTCAAAAGAGGCACGGATCACTAGGAAACAACATGAACATATGTCATAAAAACAAAAACAGGACAAGGACTTAGTGAAATTCTAAGTCCCTGAAATCAGCATCATTGAGTAAGCTACTTTGCATGCGTGTGCTAGTCACCACAAAGATCACAAAAATACATGGCATACACCCCTCTAAAGATGGCATGGCATATAACAAAACACATGTAGAGCTCAGGATCATAGCATGCACACATCAATCATGGCAAAAATGACAAAAGGCCATTTGCTGAAACAGATCTGACATAATCATCACATAGCCCTCTTCCAACAGCATTTCGGGCATCAAGATGATCTCAAATGAAAATGATGCAATGAGATGAAATGATGTACTCGTCGAGACAAACATTTTGATATGCTACACGCACGAATCGGAGCTACGGATGCAGAGTTATGGCATGTCAAAGATAGCAAAAATCTAGGGTTTCGGGGAGGAAAAAGTCAACCGTGAGAAGTTTCAGATCCAGATCGGATCTCGCCGAAGCACTGTTCACCGGAGGAGTCCGAGCTCGCCGGAGTTTCTAAGGAGGCCGGACTTGGTGCGGGGCGGCGCCGGGGAGGTCGAGGACGATCGGAGGAGGCGAAGGCGCGGCGGCGGAGCTTGGCGACGACGAGCTCCAGCGGCCGGAGCGGAAGAGGACGACGACCGCGATGAAGGAGCGGGGCGGCGGCTCGCTGGCGCGGTCGCCGGCGAGGGCAACCGCGGCGACGCGGAGCGGAAGAGGATGAAGTCGGCGGGCGGCGCGGCTCTACGGCCCCTCAGGGGCCGGCAGCGGGCTCGGCGGGCCTCGCGCGAGAGCGGCCGCTGGCGCCACGTGGCACTACGCCAGTGGTGCGGGGCGGCGGCGCGATTTCTTCCACCCGGGACGGACGTGTCCGGCGGCGGCGCGATGAGATTTTTTAGGGTTAGGGGGAGATTGACCCGCAAATTTCGGAGGAGGGGCTAGTTTTATAGGTAGAGGGAGCTAGGGAGCTCCAAATGAGGTGTGGTTTTCAGCCACACGATCGTGATCGAATGATCTAGAAGATGGAAGGGGTTTAGGTGGGTTTTTGGGCCAGTTTGGGAGGATGTTGGGCTGCAACACATACGAGGCCTTTTTGGTCCCTCGGGTAACCGTTGGAGTATCAAACGAAGTCCAAATGGCACGAAACTTGATAGGCTGTCTACCGGTAGTAAACCAAGGCTGCATGACAATTATCGGTCCAATCCGAAAATGTTTAACACCCGCACACGAAAAGAGGTAGAAAGGACCATCGGAGGACATAGGAGCACCGGAATGCAAAACGGACAACGGGGAAAAAGCTCGGATGCATGAGACGAACACGTATGCAAATGCAATGCACATGATGACATGATATGAGATGCATGACAAAGACAAAACACACGGAGACAAAACTCGACAACAAGGAAATAAAATAACTTAGTGCCGGAAACGGCAAGAGTTGGAGTACAAATAAGGTAAATTACATCCGGGGTGTTACAGGTGCCCCTGGACCACCTCTTTGCTCTATAAATACCCAAATATTCCCAAAACCCTAGGGGAGTTGACGAAATATTTATCCAGCCGCCGCAGATTCCAGAACCACCAGATCCAATCTAGACACCATCTCGGATGGGGTTCACCACCTCCATTGGTGCCTCTCCGATGATGCGTGAGTAGTTGTTTGTAGACCTTCGGGTCCGTAGTTAGTAGCTAGATGGCTTCCTCTCTCTCTCTCTTGATTCTCAATACAATGGTCTCTTGGAGATCCATATGATGTAACTCTTTTGCGGTGTGTTTGTTGGGATCGATGAACTTTGAGTTTATGATCAAATCTATCTTTTTATATCCATGAAAGTATTTGAGTTTCTTTGATCTCTTTTATGCATGATTGCTTATAGTCTCGTATTTCTTCTTCGATATTTGGGTTTTGTTTGGCCAACTTGATCTATTTATGTTGCAATGGGAAGAGGTGCTTCGTAGTGGGTTCGATCTTACGGTGCTTGATCCCAGTGACAGAAGGGGAATCGACACGTATGCATCGTTGCTACTAAGGATAAAACGATGGGGTCTATGTCCACATAGATAGATCTTGTCTACATCATGTCATCGTTCTTATTGCATTACTCCGTTTCTCCGTGAACTTAATACACTAGATGCATGATGGATATCGGTCGATGTGTGGAGTAATAGTAGTAGATGCAGGAAGGAGTCGGTCTACTAATCTTGGACGTGATGCCTATGTAATGATCATTGCCTAGATATATTTGAAGTTCTATCAATTTCCCAACAGTAATTTGTTCACCCACTGTTTGCTATTCTCCTCGAGAGAAGCCACTAGTGAAACCTACGCCCCCGGGTCTCTTTCCCATATTATTTGCCTTTGCGATCTATTTTCCTTTGCTTTTATTTTCAGATATATTAATACAAAAACCTAAAATACCTTACTGCAATTTATTCTTATTTATTTATTTGGCGTTTGATCTATCAATCTACTACAAATTTACCTCACGTCCGTTTGCCTATCTTGAGGCACCATACCCCGGAAGGGATTGACAACCCCTTTAACACGTCGGGTTGCGAGAAGTTGTTATTTGTGTGCAGGTGCTGTTTATGTTGTGTTGCTTGGTTCTCCTACTGGTTCGATAACCTTGGTTTCATATCTGAGGGAAATAGCTACCGCCGCTGTGCTGCATCATCCCTTCCTCTTTGGGGAAATACTGACATACCTTCAAGCGACATCAAAAGGAATTTCTGGTGCCGTTGCCGGCGAGGATCAAGTCAAGAGAGTCTCCCGACCACGTGCCAATTTCTGGCGCTGTTGCCAGGGTGGATCTTCAACATATACCAGGTTCCTAATCACAAATCTCATCTCTTCGCAATTTACATTATTTGCCATTTGCCTCTCATTTTCCTCTCCCCCACTTCATAAAAATTTGCCGTTTTATTCGCCTCTTTTTTCGTTCGCCGTTTTCTCATCAGATCTATCCTTTGCTTGCAATCATGAGTGATTTTGGTATGGCACCAACAGATGATGGCATAACTCCTAAAATTGGACGTACGGACAATCTAGATGCTAAAACTTTTATCTTGGGGCAAGGGAATGTTATGGGAAAAGAACGTATCCAAGAATTTTTCAATTGTTTTAGGAATCTAAGTCTTGATGATGCTCCTATACTTAAGACTACTAGATCTTATGCGGATGCTATTTAAGCACTAGTTTTGAAACTTGAAAGTAAATTTATTCGTACCCATCCTACTTTGCAAAGATTGTTTTTTGAGCTTCCCGTTATAAAGAATCCTAGGGCTAAAAAGTTGGCCACTCTCGTTCTTATGAACGAGTTTGACTACATAATATGGGAAGCTAGGGAAATCTTTGATTTTTATGGTATGAATCGTGAAAAACCTGTGATAGATGAAATTCTTTACAATAGTGATTATGCTTTAAGACATTTGCTTGGGGATAATAAAATCAAGTCCCCGTTCTAGATATAGTACAAGAAGTTTTCAATAATGTTAACCAACATTACTCTTGGATTGTTGCGGGGAATCAAGGAGGTTATGATGAACATCAACTTAGGAATGCTAAGGTTTCTATGGATAATATGTTTTATGTTGTGTTTACAAAACCCCATGATGAAAGCACCTCTAAGAAGGTTAAGAACAAAGATGACAAAACTTAGATCCTTGCTTTATCCCTAGCTAAGGGCGTAACACTATAGCGCTTGTTGGGAGGCAACCCAATGAATAAAATTTATTTTTGCTTTTTGCTTCCTGTTTTTGAGTGTTAACACAATTAGGCTACTGCTATGATTGTGTTTTTTATGTTTTAATTAGTGTTTGTGCCAAGTAAAGCCTTTAGAATGTTCTCGGGTGATAGTTGTTTGATCTTGCTGAAAAAACAGAAACTTTTGCACTCGCGGAAATAATTTTCATTTTTTATCAGAGAGCGATAAAATACCCATTCTGCTTGCAGTATATCTATACCTACTAATAAAGGGGCTATTGCTTCTTACCACCATAATTTTGTCTGTCATATTTTCGTCCGTCCGTTGCTTCGTTGCTCTTGTTTCTTCGTACGTCCCTCGTGCCCCCTGAATTGTCATGCGGCCCTTCTGGCTTTTCTGGAAGCTTAACAAATCTAGCCCACTGGAGCCCAGTCCCATGCTGGATACGAGGGAAGGCAAAAAATATAATCTACAGTGATTGGAGTCGAACTCACGATATATCGATCACTACCAATGACTACATCCAACTCTATCAGTTGGGTTGGGTTTTGAATAAACTTCACGTTAAATAATACCACCTCGCTTTTTTACATCCTATTTCACTAATTTAAATATCTGTGCAATCTGAAATCATCAAGCTGAAGGAAATATGCCCTAGAGGCAATAATAAAGTTATTATTTATTTCCTTATATCATGATAAATGTTTATTATTCATGCTAGAATTGTATTAACCGGAAACATAATACATGTGTGAATACATAGACAAACAGAGTGTCACTAGTATGCCTCTACTTGACTAGGTCGTTGATCAAAGATGGTTAAGTTTCCTAACCATTGACTTGGGTTGTCATTTGATTAACGTGATCACATCATTAGGAGAATGATGTGATTGAATTGATCCATTCCGTTAGCTTAGCACTTGATCGTTTAGTTTGTTGCTATTGCTTTCTTCATGACTTATACATGTTCTTATGACTATGAGATTATGCAAATCCCGTTTATCGGAGGAACACTTTGTGTGCTACCAAACGTCACAACGTAACTGGGTGATTATAAAGGTGCTCTACAGGTGTCTCCCAAGGTACTTGTTGGGTTGGCGTATTTCGAGATTAGGATTTGTCACTCCGATTGTCGGAGAGGTATCTCTGGGCCCTCTCGGTAATGCACATCACTTAAGCCTTGCAAGCATTGCAACTAATGAGTTAGTTGCGGGATGATGTATTATGGGACGAGTAAAGAGACTTGCCGGTAACGAGATTGAACTAGGTATTGAGATACCGACGATCGAATCTCGGGCAAGTAACATACCGATGACAAAGGGAACAACGTATGTTGTTACGCGGTTTGACCGATAAAGATCTTCGTAGAATATGTAGGGGCCAATATGAGCATCCAGGTTCCGCTATTGGTTATTGACCGGAGACGTGTCTCGGTCATGTCTACATAGTTCTCAAACCCGCAGGGTCTGCACGCTTAACGTTTCGATGACGGTTATATTATGAGTTTATGAGTTTTGATGTACCGAAGGTTATTCGGAGTCCCGGATGTGATCACGGACATGACGAGGAGTCTCGAAATGGTCGAGACATGAAGATTGATATATTGGACGACTATATTCGGACACCAGAATGGTTCCGGGGGTTATCGGATATATACCGGAGTACCGGGGGGTTACCGGAACCCCCCGGGGGTTATTGGGCCTCATGGGCCCAAAGTGGTGGAAGAGGAGAGGCAGCAGGAGGTGGCGCCCGGCCCCCGTTGCCCCAATCCGAATTGGGAAAGGGGATGGGGCGAGGCCCCCCTTCTCCTTCCTTCTCTCCACCTCCTCCTTCCCCCTTCTCTTCGTTGGAATAGGAAAGGGGGGCAAAACCTACTTGGAGTAGGATTGCTCCCCCTTGGGCGCGCCTCCTCCTCTTGGCCGCCCCCTCCTCCTCCCTCCTTTATATACGGAGGAAGGGGACACCCCATAGACAGAACAATCGATCAAGTTGATCTTTTAGCCATGTGCGGTGCCCCCCTCCACCATAGTCCAGCTCGACAATACTATAGCAGTGCTTAGGCGAAGCCCTGCGTTGGTAGAACATCAACATTGTCACCACGCTGTCGTGCTGACGAAACTCTCCCTCAATAGTCGGCTGGATCGGAGTTCGAGGGACGTCATCGGGTTGAACATGTGCTGAACTCGGAGGTGTCGTGCGTTCGGTACTTGATCGGTCGGATCGTGAAGACGTACGACTACACCAACCGCGTTGTGCTAACGCTTCCGCTTTCGGTCTACGAGGGTATGTAGACAACACTCTCCCCTCTCGTTGCTATGCATCACCATGATCTTGCGTGTGCGTAGAGTTTTTTTTGAAATTACTATGTTCCCCAACAGTGGCATCAGAGCCTGGTTTTATGTGTAGATGTCATATGCACGAGTAGAACACAAGTGAGTTGTGGGCGATATAAGTCATACTACTTACCAGCATGTCATACTTTGGTTCGGCGGTATTGTTGGGTGAAGCGGCCCAGACCGACATTACGCGTACGCTTACGCGAGACTGGTTCTACCGACGTGCTTTGCACACATGTGGCTGGCGGGTGTCAGTTTCTCCAACTTTAGTTGAACCAAGTGTGGCTACGCCCGGTCCTTGCGAAGGTTAAAACAACACCAACTTGACAAACTATCGTTGTGGTTTTGATGCGTAGGGAATAAAGGTTCTTGCTAAGCCCGTAGCAGCCACATAAAATTTGCAACAACAAAGTAGAGGACGTCTAACTTGTTTTTGCAGGGCATGTTGTGATGTGATATGGTCAAGACATGATGCTAAATTTTATTGTATGAGATGATCATGTTTTGTAACCGAGTTATCGGAACTGGCAGGAGCCATATGGTTGTCGCTTTATTGTATGCAATGCAATTGCCCTGTAATGCTTTACCTTATCACTAAGCGGTAGCGATTGTCGTGGAAGCATAAGATTGGCGAGACAACAACGATGCTATGATGGAGATCAAGGTGTCGCACCGATGACGATGGTGATCATGAAGGTGCTTTGGAGATGGAGATCACAAGCACAAGATGATGATGGCCATATCATATCACTTATATTGATTGCATGTGATGTTTATCTTTTATGCATCTTATCTTGCTTTGATTGACGGTAGCATTATAAGATGATTCCTCACTAAATTATCAAAGTATAAGTGTTCTCCCTGAGTATGCACCATTGCGAAAGTTCTTCATGCTGAGAGACCACGTGATGATCGGGTGTGATAGGCTCTACGTTCAAACACAACGGGTGCAAAACAGTTGCACACATGGAATACTCAGGTTAAACTTGACGAGCCTAGCATATAACAGATATGGCCTCGGAACAAGGAGACCGAAAGGTCGAGCGTGAATCATATAGTAGATATGATCAACATAGTGATGTTCACCGTTGATACTACTCCATCTCACGTGATGATCGGACATGGTTTAGTTGATATGGATCACGTGATCACTTAGAGGATTAGAGGGATGCCTATCTAAGTGGGATTTCTTAAATAATATGATTAATTGAACTTAAATTTATCATGAACTTAGTCCTGGTAGTATTAGCATATCTATGTTGTAGATCAATAACTCGCGTTTAGCTCCCCTGTTTTTTTGATCTGTTCCTAGAGAAAACTAAGTTGAAAGATGTTAGTAGCAATGTTATAGATTGGATCCGTGATCTGAGGATTTTCCTCATTGCTGCACAGAAGAATTATGTCCTTGATGCACCGCTAGGTGACAAACCTATTGCAGGAGCAGATGCAGATGTTATGAACATTTGGCTAGCTCAATATGATGACTACTTGATAGTTTAGTGCACCATGCTTAAATGGCTTAGAATCGGGACTTCAAAGACGTTTTGAACGTCATGGACCATATGAGATGTTCCAGGAGTTAAGTTAATATTTCAAGCAAATACCCGAGTTGAGAGATATGAAGTCTCCAACAAGTTCTATAGCTAAAAGATGGAGGAGAATAGCTCAAGCAGTGAGCATGTGCTCAGATTGTCTGGGTACTACAATCGCTTGAATCAAGTGGGAGTTAATCTTCCAGATAAAATAGTGATTGACAGAATTCTCTAGTCACCATCACCAAGTTAGTAGAACTTCGTGATGAACTATAATATGCAAGGGATAACGGAAACAATTCCCAAGCTCTTCGTGATGCTGAAATCGACGAAGGTAGAAATCAAGAAAAGCATCAAGTGTTGATGGTAAACAAAACCACTAGTTTCAAGTAAAGGGACAAAAGGAAGAAAGGGGAACTTCAAGAAGAACAGCAAGCAAGTTGCTGCTCAAATGAAAAAACCCAAGTCTGGACCTAAACCTTAAACTGAGTGCTTCTACTGCAAAGGGACTGGTCACTGGAAGCGGAACTACCCCAAGTAATTGGCGAATAAGAAGGATTGCAAAGTGAACATAGGTATATTTGATATACATGTTATTAATGTGTACTTTACTAGTGTTTATAGCAACCCCTCAGTATTTGATAGTAGTTCAGTTGCTAAGAATAGTAACTCGAAACAGGAGTTGCAGAATGAACAGAGACTAGTTAAGGGTGAAGTGACGATGTGTATTGGAAATGGTTCCAAGATTGATATGATCATCATCGCACACTCCCTATACTTTCGGGATTAGTGTTAAACCTAAAATAAATGTTATTTTGTGTTTGCGTTGAGCATGAATGTGATTGGATCATGTTTATTGCAATACGGTTATTCATGTAAGTTAGAGAATAATTGTTGTTCTGTTTACATGAATAAAACCTTCTATGGTCATACACCCAATGAAAATGGTTTGTTGGATCTCGATCGTGGTGATACACATTTTCATAATATTGAAGCCAAAAGATGCAAAGTTAATAATGATAGTGCAACTTATTTGTGGCACTGCCATTTAGATTATATTGGTGTAAAGCGCATGAAGAAAATCCATGCTGATGAGCTTTTGGAATCACTTGATTATGAATCAGTTGATGCTCGCGAACCATGCCTCATGGGCAAGATGACTAAGACTCCGTTCTCCGGAACAATGGAGCGAGCAACAGATTTGTTGGAAATCATACATACTGATGTATGTGGTCCGATGAATATCGAGGCTCGTGGCAGGTATCATTATTTTCTGATCTTCACAGATGATTTGAGCAGATATGAGTATATCTACTTGATGAAACACAAGTCTGAAACATTTGAAAAGTTCAAAGAATTTCAAAGTGAAGTGGAGAATCATCGTAACAAAAATAAAAGTTTCTACGATATGATCGCAGAAGCAAAATATTCGAGTTACGAGTTTGGCCTTCAGTTAAAACAATGTGAAATAGTTTCACTACTCACGCCACCTGGAACACCACAGTGTAATGGTGTGTCCGAATGTCGTAACCGTACTTTATTAGATATGGTGCGATCTATGATGTCTCTTACCGATTTACCACTATCGTTTGGGGTTATGCATTAGAGATAGCTACATTCACATTAAATAGGGCACCATCTAAATCCATTGAGACGACACCGTATGAACTATGGTTTGGCAAGAAACCTAAGTTGTCGTTTCTTAAAGTTTGAGGTTGCAATGCTTATGTGAAAAAGTTTCAACCTGATAAGCTCAAACCCAAATCGGAGAAGTGCATCTTCATAGGATACCCAAAGGAAAATGTTGGGTACATCTTCTATCATAGATCCGAAGGCAAGATATTCATTGATGAGAATGGATCCTTTCTAGAGAAGGATTTTCTCTCGAAAGAAGTGAGTGGGAGGAAAGTAGAACTTGATGAGGTAACAGTACCTGCTCCCTTATTGGAAAGTAGTTCATCACAAAAAACGGTTTCTGCGACACCTACACCAATTAGTGAGGAAGTTAATGATGATGATCATGAAACTTTAGATCAAGTTGTTACTGAACCTCGTAGGTCAACCAGAGTAAGATCCACACCAGAGTGGTACGATAATCCTGTTCTGGAAGTTATGTTACTAGACCATGGCGAACCTACGAACTATGAAGAAGCGATGGTGAGCCCAGATTCCGCAAAATGGCTTGAGGCCATGAAATCTGAGATGGGATCCATGTATGAGAACAAAGTGTGGACTTTGGTTGACTTGCCCGTTGATTGGCAAGCAATTGAGAATAAATGGATCTTCAAGAAGAATACTGATGCTGACGGTAATATTACTGTCTATAAAGCTCGACTTGTTGCAAAAGGTTTTTGACAAGTTCAAGGGATCGACTACGATGAGACCTTCTCACCCGTAGCGATGCTTAAGTCTGTCCGAATCATGTTAGCAATTGTCGCATTTTATGATTATGAAATTTGGCAAATGGATGTTAAAACTGCATTCCTGAATGGATTTCTGGAAGAAGAGTTGCATATGATGCAACCAGAAGGTTTTGTCGATCCAAAGGGAGCTAACAAAGTGTGCAAGCTCCAGCGATCCATTTATGGACTGGTGCAAGCCTCTCGGAGTTGGAATAAACGCTTTGATAGTGTGATCAAAGCATTTGGTTTTATAAAGACTTTTGGAGAAGCCTGTATTTACAAGAAAGTGAGTGGGAGCTCTGTAGCATTTCTGACATTATATGTGGATGACATATTGCTGATCGGAAATGATATAGAATTTCTGGATAGCATAAAGGGATACTTGAATAAGAGTTTTTCTATGAAAGACCTCGGTGAAGCTGCTTACATATTGGGCATCAAGATCTATAGTGATAGTTCAAGACGCTTAATTGGACTTTCACAAAGCACATACCTTGACAAAGTTTTGAAAAAGTTCAAAATGGATCAAGCAAAGAAAGGGTTCTTGCCTGTGTTACAAGGTGTGAAGTTGAGTAAGACTCAAAACCCGACCATGGCAGAAGATAGAGAGAGAATGAAAGTCATTCCCTATGCCTCAGCCATAGGTTCTATAAAGTATGCCATGCTGTGTACCAGACCTATTGTATACCCTGTCCTGAGTTTGGCAAGGGAGTACAATAGTGATCTAGGAGTAGATCACTGGACATTGGTCAAAATTATCCTTAGTGGAATAAGGATATGTTTCTCGATTATGGAGGTGACAAAAGGTTCGTCGTAAAGGGTTACGTCGATGCAAGTTTTGACACTGATCCAGATGACTCAAAGTCTCAATCTGGATACATATTGAAAGTGGGAGTAATTAGCTAGTGTAGCTCGGTGCAGAGTATTGTTGACATAGAAATTTGCAAAATACATACGGATCTGAATGTGGCAGACCCATTGACTAAACTTCTTTCACAAGCAAAACATGATCACACCTTAGTACTCTTTGGGTATTAATCACATAGCGATGTGAACTAGATTATTGACTCTAGTAAACCCTTTGGGTGTTGGTCACATGACGATGTGAACTATGGGTGTTAATCACATGGTGATGTGAACTATTGTAACGCCCCGGACACACCCACCAGTGGTTGTTACTCCTGGCGAGATCTAGACTGGCCCCATAGATCAATACTAGTCTTTTCTGTGCACTTTGTCCTCACTCATGCGTACCCGGGAGCAACTTCCCGGTCGGTCACTCATCCTGACACTACTCCAAGCTGAGCACGCTTAACTTTGGAGTTCTGTCCGAATGGGCTCCCGGAAAAGAACGAATTCCTTATTGATATGAGTAGTCTATTATCCCTAATAAGCCAGGCTATCACATACACCCCCACATAGAGGAACCGACGTCCTTGTCGGGCCACAAGAACGTTCCCTCTTGGCACATACGTCTGTGCATCCGGTCTGGTACATGTGCCATGTCGGGTGCCATGACAGGTCACAAACGTCATGAACAACATGACCACGCACCTGTCCGCAAACATCCTGTAACCGCAAGGGTTGGCTTTGATACCAACTTGTAACGCCCCGGACACACCCGCCAGTGGTCATTACTCCTGGTGGGATCTAGACTGGCCCCATAGATCAATACTAGTCTTTTCTGTGCACTTTGTCCTCACTCGTGCGCACCCGGGAGCAACTTCCAGGTCCGTCACCCATCCTGACACTACTCCAAGCTGAGCACGCTTAACTTTGGAGTTCTGTCCGAATGGGCTCCCGGAAAAGAAGGAATTCCTTATTGATATGAGTAGTCTATCATCCCTAATAAGCCAGGCTATCACAACCATTGATGTTAAATCACATGGCGATGCAAACTAGATTATTGACTCTAGTGCAAGTGGGAGACTGAAGGAAATATGCCCTAGAGGCAATGATAAATTTATTATTTTTTTCCTTATATCATGATAAATGTTTATTATTCATGCTAGAATTGTATTAACCGGAAACATAATACATGTGTGAATACATAGACAAACAGAGTGTCACTAGTATGCCTCTACTTGACTGGCTCATTGATCAAAGATGGTTAAGTTTCCTAACCATTGACATGGGTTGTCATTTGATTAACGGGATCACATCATTAGGAGAATGATGTGATTGACTTGATCCATTCCGTTAGCTTAGCACTTGATCGTTTAGTTTGTTGCTATTGCTTTCTTCATGACTTATACATGTTCCTATGACTATGAGATTATGCAACTCCCGTTTACCGGAGGAACACTTTGTGTGCTACCAAACGTCACAACGTAACTGGGTGATTATAAAGGTGCTCTATAGGTGTCTCCAAAGGTACTTGTTGGGTTGGCGTATTTCGAGATTAGGATTTGTCACTCCGATTGTCGGAGAGGTATCTCTGGGCCCTCTCGGTAATGCACATCACTTAAGCCTTGCAAGCATTGAAACTAATGAGTTAGTTGCGGGATGATGTATTACGGAACGAGTAAAGAGACTTGCCGGTAACGAGATTGAACTAGGTATTGAGATACCGACGATAGAATCTCGGGCAAGTAACATACCGATGACAAAGGGAGCAACGTATGTTGTTATGCGGTTTGACTGGTAAAGATCTTCGTAGAATATGTAGGAGCCAATATGAGCATCCAGGTTCCGCTATTGGTTATTGACCGGAGACGTGTCTCGATCATGTCTACATAGTTCTCGAACCCGCAGGGTCTGCACGCTTAACGTTTCGATGACGGTTATATTATAAGTTTATGAGTTTTGATGTAACGAAGGTTATTTGGAGTCCCGGATGTGATCACGGACATGACGAGGAGTCTCGAAATGGTCGAGACATGAAGATTGATATATTGGACGACTATTCGGACACCGGAATGGTTCCGGGGGTTATCGGATATATACCGGAGTACCGGGGGGTTACCGGAACCCCCCGGGGGTTATTGGGCCTCATGGGCCCAAAGTGGTGGAAGAGGAGAGGCAGCATGAGGTGGCACACGGCCCCCCTTGCCCCAATCTGAATTGGGAAAGGGGAGGGGGCGAGGCCCCCCTTCTCCTTCCTTCTCTCCACCTCCTCCTTCCCCCTTCTCTTCGTTGGAATAGGAAAGGTGGGCAAAACCTACTTGGAGTAGGATTTCCCCCCCTTGGGCGCGCCTCCTCCTCTTGGCCGCCCCCTCCTCCTCCCTCCTTTATATACGGAGGAAGGGGACACCCCATAGACACAACAATTGATCAAGTTGATCTTTTAGCCATGTGCGGTGCCCCCCTCCACCATAGTCCAGCTCGACAATACTATAGCAGTGCTTAGGTGAAGCCCTGCGTTGGTAGAACATCAACATCATCACCATGCCGTCGTGGTGACGAAACTATCCCTCAACACTCGGCTGGATCGGAGTTCGAGGGACGTCATCGGGCTGAACGTGTGCTGAACTCGGAGGTGCCGTGCGTTTGGTACTTGATCGTCGGATCGTGAAGACGTACGACTACATCAACCGTGTTGTGCTAACGCTTCCGCTTTCGGTCTACGAGGGTACGTAGACAACAGTCTCCCCTCTCGTTGCTATGCATCACCATGATCTTGCGTGTGCATAGGAATTTTTTTGAAATTACTACGTTCCCCAACACAAGCCGCCTCAATAGTCAAGAGAAGGAATTAACGAGCGAGAGAAAACTGATAAAATAAAGAATGGAGAAAAGCACGGACGCCCCTTTGGGAAAGAGAACCGATTTAATACAATGGAAAAGATGCAGCATGCCTTGGATGGAAATAAAAAGATTGGATCCGACATGATAGGACGGGGACGAACATCTCGGTGGCGGCCAGCGGCGCGACGGAGACGGACATCCCAGTGGTGGTCGGAGCCACATCGTTCTTGAACGTGGGCCAACAGCCGCGATGCATGGATGGACGGAGACAGACATCCCGGTGGCGGCCAGAGCCACGTCGTCCTTGAACGTGGGCCAACAGCCGCGATGCGCGGGCGCAGTATGTCCACATACATGCTACTGCTGTTCGGTCTGAGCGGCGGATCTGCCTGTGCACGACCAAGATGGAGATGGAGGAGCCCGGACTGAAGCTGCCACCGAAGCATCCTCGTGTCGTGGCTCCACCAGCTGCTGCTCTGTGCCAATTAAAGTTGCAACACTGCTCCTCTCTACACTTGCACCAAGAAGTGCCGCTCTCCCACATCTTTGCATTTTTTGGTAATATTGGCCTCAGTTGACCATGAAAGGTGCCCAATACAGACCATGATCCACGTAGGAAACTACTCGTCAACTGGCACTGCCGTGTGGGAGGTCTGCGACGACGCCTTCTGCTACTACGCTGGCGAGAACATAATCCTCCTAAAGAATACAAGCTCAGGGTGCGATATCAGATCCTCATAACTTTCAGGTTGTCTATGTAATTGTTCCTTCTATTTTCCACGCGTTGTCAGTGTTAATTAAGATCTATGTTAGTACATAACTCTTGTTGATGCGCGTTCTGACAACTACATGTCACTCCAAATTTCCTCAGTTAATACATATATGATAATATTATAATTATTGGTGTTATAATATTATTGGTTCAGAGTCAACTATACATTTACAATATTGACTGAAATAGTATATTTTGAGTTTTATACAAGCAAAAACGTTTACAACCTATAAATGCCTTAAGTAAGTGATAATTGATAAACAAAATTATGTTTGGTAGATCCATCCATCTATGGTAACTATGCAACTATGCATCACTATCATTTGTTTTTTGTAACCCCACAAAAATATATTTGTTTTCATAATTTCCAATTTTTTTGAAAAATATCATTTTTATCTCGGATATTCCTATTTTCATATATTTCTGATTCTTAAAAACACAAAATGAATCAAAACAGGTTAAGTTTCATATTTAAAATTATTAGCAATGACCTCACTTTTATGTTATTAAACATGTTATGACCTGAATATTGGGCTTCCGCCCCAAAACATGCATTATCATTAACCATGACTAAGACTCTTCCTTTTAAAAGGATGTTGCAGGAATTCTTTTTCTCCCGTTGCAACGCACGGGCTTTTTTCCTTGTCAATATACAAATTTCTCAGGCCATCCTAATTTTTCAGAATTTTTGGAGTTACAGAATTATTTGAAATAGTTAGATTTCTATAGACTGTTCTATTTTGACAGATTCTGTTTTCTTTGTGTTGTGTGCTTATTTTGATGGCTCTATGGTTTTCTTTGATGAGTTTTTGCCATAGAAAAGTTGGAATATAGTAGATATAATGCAAGAACAAAATATGAATTGGTTTGATACATCACTTATAGTAGTGATTTATTATTCTTATACTAACGGTTCTCACAAAGGTTTTGTTGAGTTTTGCATGATTGAAGTTTTCAAGTTTTGGGTTATCTTACGGTGGATGAAGGAATAAGGAGTAGAAGAGCCTAAGCTTGGGGATACCCTGACATCCCAAGCTAATATCCAAAAATGAGCAACCAACTAAGCTTGGGGATCCCCCGAGTGGCATCCCCTCTTTCTTCTAACGACCATCGGTATTTTGCTCGAAGCTATATTTTTATTCGTCACATACTATGTGTTTTGCTTGGAGCGTCTTGTATGATTTGAGTCTTTGCTTGTTTTATTTTGTATTTTAAGTCTTGGTCCCTTGTTGGACACACCTATTTGACAGAGCCAAAATTATGTCATGACTTGTTAGAATTGCTCTATATTCTTCACTTAAATTTTTATGAGATATGGACTTGCTCTAGTGCTTCACTTATATCTTTTTGAGCACGGTGCGCTTAGTATTTTTGAAGAAATGCTCTCTTGCTTCACTTAGATTTATTTGAGAGTTAGTAAAATTTTCAAGAAATTCTCTCTTGCTACACTTAAATTAATTTGAGAGAAAGAAAAATTATGCTCATGATCTTCACTTATATTTGTTTGAGCTTGCCAAAAGTAACACATGAAAATTAATCCCAAAGTGATAGACATCCAAGAAGGATATAATAAAAACTTTCATGAAGATCATTGGACAAAATAAACTTGATTCTTAGTAATAGTTTTGAGATATGATGATGTGATATGTGAGTCATCTTGATGAGTAATTACGCTTTAGTAAGAATATTGGTGTTAAGGTTTGTGATTCCCTATGCAAGCACAAAAGTCAATAGTTATGCAATGAAATTATATCCTACTTATGGTGCATTATTCGGTGTTAGTTATGCTTAATGCTCGCTTATGAGATTATTCGTTTCTTGGTTGGTCGCTTCTCAATCTTTTGCTAGCCTTCATTTTGCACTAAGTATAATGACTACTTATGCATCCAAAAACCTTTAAACCGATTTTGCCACATGAGTCCACTATATCTACCTATATGCGGTATTCTTTTGCCGTTGTAAGAAGATTTGCATGTGCCATTTCTAATTTTTAGAAATAAACTTCTCTTTTGTGTGTTTGTTTCGCTCGCGGAGTGGTGAGGGGTGGCTAATATTTTCCATGATAGATGTGTTATTCTCAAGATGAGTGTTTATTCACTTGTCATTGCACGAGAGTAAGGCAAAGGTATTAGGGATGCCCAGTCCCGAAATGAAAAAAATGAATTTACTTTATGTTGTCAAATAATAAATTCCTTGGAAAGTGTTGGTATGGAGGGCACCCGTGGATACGGTTAGCCATGGAAAGTGAAAGTATGATGGAAAAAGGAATAAACTTTATTTTCTGTTTGGGAACCACCTATGATATATCTAAGCATGAAAAGTATTGGGAACTCTAAGTCATTTTCATTGGTGGGATGGTTGCACCTCCCAAAATGTTTTTATCTCTGAGTTTTTAGCTTTGAGCTCTGGCACCTCTACAAATCCCTACTTCCCTCTGCGAAGGGCCTTTCTTTTTTACTTTATGCTATTTTTATTTTGAATCTGAGTCTCCATCTTCTCTTATAAAAGCACCAACTAGGAGGCAATATGATCGTACTTGAGTATTCGATGTAGCTAATATGCGAGTGGGTTTCATGAATGGATCAATGGTTGAGCATGATGGGCTGGGGATAGCTTATTTTGGCATTGATATTTTGAAAGACATGGTTGCTTGTTGATATGTGTCGGTGTCAAAACCGACGGATCTCGGGTAGGGGGTCCCGAACTGTGCGTCTATGATTGATGGTAACAGGAGACGGCGGACACAATGTTTACCCAGGTTCGGGCCCTCTCTATGGAGGTAATACCCTACTTCCTGCTTGATTGATCTTGATGAGTACGAATATTACAAGAGTTGATCTACCACGAGATCGTAATGGCTAAACCCTAAAAGTCTAGCCTGACTATGATTATGAGAGTCTATCTATGGACCTAGCCCTCCGGTTTATATAGACACAGGAGGGACGTAGGGTTTACACAAGGTCGGTTACAGAGAAAGGAATATTCATATTTGGTCGCCAAGCTTGCCTTCCACGCCAAGGAGAGTCCCATACGAACACGGGTAGAGTCTTCAGTCTTCGTATCTTCACGACCCACCAGTCCGGCCCATATCCAATAGGTTGGACGCCCAAATGACCCCTTAGTCCAGGACTCCCTCAGTAGCCCCCGAACCAGACTTCAATGACGAGGTGTTCGGCGTGCAGATAATCTTCGGCATTGCAAGGCGGGTTCCTCATCCCATGACTTTAAAGTGCTGTATTCGGCTCTCCATTTAATGTCGCACCCCTCGGCTTCCGCGCCTTCCTGACTTCGGCTTCCACATGTCGAGTGAATACAAGAGGTCGGGGTATTTTTACATATACCACCCTGACCGTACCATAAAGGTGCCTATTTAAATAGAATAGATCTCAGATCCCTTCCAAATCCCACGGAAAAAAATCCTCAGAGCTTGCGGAGCAGAACCACCCCAACATGGCTAGCGCTCCCACCTCTTCCTCTCATCCCCACAACTCTGAAAAGGGGGATTGGGAGAGATGGTCTATTTCTCACAGTCAGCTGGTGAAGCTGCAAACACAGGGCTTTCTTGCTCCTGCGGATTTGGTCCCCGTACGAGTAGGGATGACGTCCTTCAATGGCGGGGCTCAAGCAGAGAACTTCCCCAATCCGTCCAGGGGGGAATGAGTATGCTTCGTCCCCTTCTTGTTAAGAGGTGTCGGATTTCCGATCCATCCATTCCTCCGAGGTCTGCTGGATTATTAAGGCCTTCAACTGCACAGTCTCACTCTCGCCTCCATCCTGCATATTGCGGGTTATGTCACTCTATGCGAGCTATTCCTGGGCCGCGAGGCCCATTTCGATTTATGGAGAAGATTGTTCTGCCTCGTCCCTCGTAATCAAGGAGGGTCAATATTTGAAGTGGGGGGAGCCGAAGTGTGGCGCACCGCCGGCACCGGATACCTGTCCGGCACGCCGAAGAAGGCTTCCGAAGAGTGGCCTTCCGAATCGTTCTATATCGACGATGTCGCTCTTCCCGACCCAGTTCGTATGGGCCTCCCCGAATTTTCAAGTGCTCCGTTGAAGAAACGCCATAGCTGGCGTCCTCAGAGCCTCGAGGAAGAGGATAGCACAGAGGTCAGTCTGCTGCTGGGCAAGATTAAGATGCTCACCCAGTCCGGATTGTCAATAGGTGAGGTAATGGCGATCTCCATAGCACGGGGGGTCCAACCACTCCAATACAGAGGGCTACCCATGTGGCACTATAATGGGGAAGACGACGCCTCATGCTGCGGTCGGAAGGGTCCAAAGACCCCCGCCGCTCTGGCTAAAATATTGGCCGAACTATATAAAGGGGAGAAGGAGGAGTTCACCTGTCTCCAATACCGAGACGGATTTTCCATGTATAATCCTCCTAGTTGGGTAAGCTCTAACTCCACCATTTTACTCCTATCCCTGAATTATCTTTGACGGGGAGTATCCTATCCACTCATGACAGGAATCTCGAAAGGCTGTCGAGGGGATCCATGACCCTGCCCCTCAGCCAGAGAATCGCAACCGGGATCTTGACCCCGGATATGAAGAAGATCCGGACATATTTGTGGAGCTCGAGGATGGAATATTCTATCAGATGAGCTATGACGGCATAGATGTACCTATCATCGCCGATTACCCCGGCCTCCTTCCTGCTTCGCATGTAAGTAATTCAAAAGACACTTTCTTCGAAAGAGTTCCCTTACTATGCCTCACCCACCATACCATTCCGTGTTCCAAAGGGGAGGCCTCAGCACCGCAATATGCACCGGTAGCATCTCTGAGGAGAGCAGTTCCCATGCCTGGCACATCTTCGAAGAGGAAGGCAAATGATAACACGACAGAACCCTCGCCAAAGAGGTAAGGCTTTTCTTTTCAAGAATACCCTTTCTGATCATCACATCAAATTGTAATGCCATTCGTCGCATCCTATCAGGAAAAGTATCCACCGGACTATGTCCGGGGATCCGGCCGGACGTTCCTCAACTAGTCAGGTTCCGGACCCTGCCCAAAGGATGGGGGATGACACAGGGGTAGCGCCGAACTGTCCTTCCACAGAGGATTCAGACGACATGTCCGTCACAAACTCTGAAGTGGAGAGCGCTATGAATCATCATCGTCGGAGGGCCATTCTTCGTAACCCTGGATTTTCAAAAGAGGCATTTGATGCCTTTAATTCGGCCGATGCGTACATCCGAGCAGCTCGAGATGGGCTTGTCAGAGCCACAGACCAACATCTGAAAGATATGCGGGTAAGCGTAGATTTGATAATCATAAACCAGTGATACGTCTTCGACGTATCTATAATTTTTGATTGCTCCATGCTATATTATCTACTGTTTTGGACTATATTGGGCTTTATTTTCCACTTTTATATTATTTTCGGGACTAACCTATTAACTGGAGGCCCAACCCAGAATTGCTGTTTTTTTGCCTATTTCAGTGTTTCGAAGAAACGGAATATTAAACGGAGTCCAAATGGAATAAAATCTTCGGGAACGTGATTTTCTCACCGAACGTGATCGAGGAGACTTGGACCCTACTCCAAGGAGTCAAAGAGGAGGTCACGAGGGTGGGGGCGCCCCCCCTAGGGCGCGCCCCCTACCTCGTGGACCCCTCGGTGCTCCACCGACGTACTCCTTCCTCCTATATACATACGTACCCCCAAACGATCAGAACAGGAGCCAAAAACCTAATTCCACCGCCGCAACTTTATGTATCCATGAGATCCCATCTTAGGGCCTGTTCCGGAGCTCCGCTGGAAGAGGGCCGTCATCACGAAGGGCTTCTACATCATCCTAGCCCCTCCGATTAAGTATGAGTAGATTACCTCAGACCTTCGGGTCCATAGTTAGTATCTAGATGGCTTCTTCTCTCTCTTTGAATCTCAATACAAAGTTCTCCCCCTCTCTTGTGGAGATATATTCGATGTAATCTTCCTTTTGCGGTGTGTTTGTTGAGACCGATGAATTGTGGGTTTATGATCAAGTCTATCTATGAATAATATTTGAATCTTCTCTGAATTCTTTTATGTATGATTGGTTATCTTTGCAAGTCTCTTCGAATTATCCGTTTGGTTTGGCCAACTAGATTGGTAGTTCTTGCCATGGGAGAAGTGCTTAGCTTTGGGTTCGATCTTGCGGTGTCCTTTCCCAGTGACAGAAGGGCAGCAAGGCACGTATTGCATCGTTGCCATCGAGGATAACAAGATGGGGTTTATTTTATATTGCATGAATTTATCTCTCTACATCATGTCATCTTGCTTAAGGCGTTGCTCTGTTTTTAACTTAATACTCTAGATGCATGATGGATAGCGGTCGATGAGTGGAGTAATAGTAGTAGATGCAGAATCGTTTCGATCTACTTGTCATGGACGTGATGCCTATATACATGATCATGCCTAGATATTCTCATAACTATACTCAATTCTGTCAATTGCTCAACAGTAATTTGTTCACCCACCGTAGAATACTTATGCTCTTGATAGAAGCCACTAGTGAAACCTATGGCCCCCGGGTCTATTCTCATCATATCAATCTCCATCACTTTAATCTTGCTTTGCTTTTTTACTTTGCATCTTTATACCAAAAATACCAAAAATATTACATCTATCAGATCTCACTCTCGTAAGTGACCGTGAAGGGATTGACAACCCCTAATCGCGTTGGTTGCGAGTAGCTATCGCTTTGTGCAGGTACGAGGGACTTGAGCGTGGCCTCCTACTGGATTGATACCTTGGTTCTCAAAAACTGAGGGAAATACTTACGCTACTCTGCTGCATCATCCCTTCCTCTTCGGGGAAAACCAACGCAAGCTCAAGATGTAGCAAGAAGGATTTCTGGCGCCGTTGTCGGGGAGTCTACGCAAAAAGTCAACATACCAAGTACCCATCACAATCCCTATCTCTCGCATTACATTATTTGCCATTTGCCTCTCGTTTTCCTCTCCCCACATCACCTTTGCCGTTTTATTCGCCCTCTCTCTCTCTATCATCCCTCTCTATTTGCCTCTTTTGCCCGTTTGCTCTTGTTTGCTCGTGTGTTAGTTTGTTTGCTTGTCATCATGGCTAGTCCTCTTTCTGCTCCTTTGTCCCCTGAGTTTGAAGTCCTTCACTTCAAACAAAAGCAAGGAGAAAACTTAAAGGATGCTTGGTTTATAATGATGGAATCTTATCGTAAATGCACCCTAGAAGTAAATTTCAGAATTTTGCTTCGCAACTTCTCTGTTGGGCTTAATATGTCTCATAGACAACTTTTGGATTGTGTTGCCAAAGGCAATTTTATTGAAATTGATCCCAGTATCACGCATGAAATTATAGAAGGTATAGTAGGAACTTTACCTCAACAAAAGGGGTCCCATCATACCCAAGAGAAAACGCAAGTTTTTGAGAAAATTTGCGAAGTAACTAAGATTTTACATAAATCTCCTGAACCTCTTAAGAGCGTTAGCGTAAATTTTCACCGCATGAATATGTTGATTACTCTTTGCAATAAGCGGTTGGATTCTTTAGATCTCAAGATCTCTGAATATGAATGGAAATGTAAGGAACCTCCCGGATTCGAGCATAACATCGCTAAAAGAATTAAGAAACAAGATGACAATACTTAGATCTATCCTCGCTTTTATGCCTAGCTAGGGGCGTTAAACGATAGCGCTTGTTGGGAGGCAACCCAATTTTATTTTTATTCCTTGCCTTTTGCTCCTGCTTAGTAATAAATAAATTATTTAGCCTCTGTTTTGGTTGTGTTTTTTGTGTTTAATTAGTGTTTGTGCCAAGTAGAACCGTTGGGAAGACTTGGGGAAAGTCTTGGGGAAAGTCTTGTTGAACTTGCTGTAAAAAACAGAAACTTTAGCGCTCACGAGAACTTCTGTCATTTTTATTTTAAGCGTGATATTTAGTTAATTATTTTTGCACATGATTAATAGATAAATTACTCACGTCCAGAAATATATTTTAGAATTTTTGGAGTTCCAGATCTTGCGCTAGCTACAGATTACTACAGACTATTCTGTTTTTGACAGATTCTGTTTTTCGTGTGTTGTTTGCTTATTTTGATGAATCTATGGTTAGTAAAATAGTTTATAATCCATAGAGAAGTTGGAATACAGTAGGTTTAACACAAATATAAATAAAGAATGAGTTCATTACAGTACCTTGAAGTGGTCTTTTGTTTTCTTTCGCTAACGGAGCTCACGAGTTTTCTATTTTGAGTTTTGTGTTGTGAAGTTTTCAAGTTTTGGGTGAATTCTTTTGATGGATCATGGAACAAGGAGTGGCAAGAGCCTAAGCTTGGGGGTGCCCATGGCACCCCCAAGATAATCCAAGGACACCAAAAAGTCAAAGCTTGGGGATGCCCCGGAAGGCATCCCCTCTTTCGTCCACTTCCATCGGTAATTTACTTGGATCTATATTTTTATTCACCAACATGATATGTGTTTTGCTTGGAGCGTCGTGTATTATTTGTGTCTTTGTGTCTTAGTATGCCACAATCATACTTGCTGTACACACCTTTTGAGAGAGCCATACATGAATTAAAATTTGATAGAATACTCTATGTGCTTCACTTATACCTTTTGAGCTATGTAGTTTTGCTCTATGTTCTTCACTTATATCTTTTGAGCTAAGTAGTTTTGCTCTATGTGCTTCACTTATATCTTTTGAGCATTATAATTTTGCTCTATGTGCTTCACTTAGATCTTTTAGAGCACGGTGGTGGATTTGTTTTAAAGAAACTATTGATCTCTCATGCTTCACTTAAATTATTTTGAGAGTCTCTTAATAGCATGGTAATTTGCTTAATAATAATATGTTTGGTATTAAAGATTTTTGAAACTTTCTTTTGAGTGTGTTGAATACTAAGAAAATATTGAAACATGATAATTGTTTTGAGATATGGAGGTGATAATATTAAAGTCATACTAGTTGAGTAGTTGTGAATTTAAAGAATACTTGTGTTAAAGTTTGTGATTCCCGTAGCATTCACGTATGGTGAACCGTTATGTGATGAAGTCGGAGCAAGATTTATTTATTGATTGTCTTCCTTATGAGTGGCGGTCGGGGACAAGCGATGGTCTTTTCCTACCAATCTATCCCCCTAGGAGCATGCGCGTAATACCTTGCTTTGATAACTTCTAGATTTTTGCAATAAGTATATGAGTTCTTTATGACTAATGTTGATTCCATGGATCATACGCACTCTCACCCTTCCACCTTTGCTAGCCTCTCTAATACCGCGCACCTTTCGCCGGTATCATACACCTACCATATACCTTCCTCAAAACAGCCACCATACCTACCTATTATGGCATTTCCATAGCCATTCCGAGATATATTGCCATGCAACTTTCCACCATCTAGTTCATCATGACACATTCATCATTGTCATATTGCTTAGCATAATCATGTAGTTGACAAAGTATTTGTGGCAAAGCCACCGTTCATAATTTCTTCATACTTGTCACTCTTGATTCATTGCATATCCCGGTACACCACCGGAGGCATCCATATAGAGTCATACCTTGTCTTAGAATCGAGTTGTAATCATTGAGTTGTAAATAAATAAAGTGTGATGATCATCATTTAATAGAGCATTGTCCCCCAAAAAAGAGAAAGGCCAAAGAAAAAAAAGAAGGCCCAAAAAAGAGAAAATAAATAAAAAGGGGCAATTCTACTATCCTTTTACCACACTTGTGCTGCAAAGTAGCACCATGATCTTCATAGTAGAGAGTCTCTCATGTTATCACTTTCATATACTAGTGGGAATTTTACATTATAGAACTTGGCTTGTATATTCCAATGATGGGCTTCCTCAAAGTGCCCTAGGTCTTCGTGAGCAAGCATGTTGGATGCACACCCACTAGTTTCTTTTGTTGAGCTTTCATACATTTATAGCTCTAGTGCATCCATTGCATGGCAATCCCTACTCACTCACATTGATATCTATTGATGGGCATCTCCATAGCCCGTTGATACGCCTAGTTGATGTGATACTATCTTCCCTCCTTTTTGTCTTCCCCACAACCACCATTCTATTCCACCTATAGTGCTATATCCATGGCTCACGCTCATGTATTGCGTGAAGATTGAAAAAGTTTTGAAAAGTTAGAGTATGAAACAGTTGCTTGGCTTGTCATCGGGGTTGTGCATGATTTAAATACTTTGGGTGGTGAAGATAGAGCATAGCCAGACTATATGATTTTGTAGGGATAACTTTCTTTGGCCATGTTATTTTGAGAAGACATAATTGCTTTGTTAGTATGCTTGAAGTATTATTATTTTTATGTCAATATAAACTTTTGTCTTAAATCTTTCGAATTTGAATATTCATATCACAATTAAGAAGATTTGCATTGAAATTATGCCTAGCACTCTGCATCAAAAATTCTCTTTTTATCATTTACCTACTCGAGGACGAGCAGGAATTAAGCTTGGGGATGCCTGATACGTCTCCAACGTATCTATAATTTTTGATTGCTCCATGCTATATTATCTACTGTTTTGGACTATATTGGGCTTTATTTTCCACTTGTATATTATTTTTGGGACTAACCTATTAACCGGAGGCCCAGCCCAGAATTGCTACTTTTTTTTTCCTATTTTAGTGTTTTGAAGAAACGGAATATCAAACGGAGTCCAAACGGAATAAAATCTTCGGGAACATGATTTTCTCACCGAACGTGATCCAGGAGACTTGGACCCTACTCCAAGGAGTCAAAGAGGAGGTCAACAGGGTGGGGGGCGTGCCCCCCTAGGGCGCGCCCCCTGCCTCGCGGGCTCCTCGGTGCTCCACCGACGTACTCCTTCCTCCTATATATACATACGTACCCCCAAATGATCAGAACAGGAGCCAAAAACCTAATTCCACCGCCGCAACTTTCTGTATCCACGATATCCCATCTTGGGGCCTGTTCCGGAGCTCCGCCGGAAGAGGGCTGTCATCACGGAGGGCTTCTACATCATCCTAGCCCATCCGATGAAGTGTGAGTAGTTTACCTCAGACCTTCGGGTCTATAGTTAGTAGCTAGATGGCTTCTTCTCTCTCTTTGAATCTCAATACAAAGTTCTCCCCCTCTCTTGTGGAGATCTATTCGATGTAATCTTCTTTTTGCGGTGTGTTTGTTGAGACCGATGAATTGTGGGTTTATGATCAAGTCTATCTATGAATAATATTTGAATCTTCTCTGAATTCTTTTATGTATGATTGGTTATCTTTGCAAGTCTCTTCGAATTATCCATTTGGTTTGGCCAACTAGATTGGTAGTTCTTGCCATGGGAGAAGTGCTTAGCTTTGGGTTCGATCTTGCGGTGTCCTTTCCCAGTGACAGAAGGGGCAGCAAGGCACGTATTGCATCATTGCCATCGAGGATAACAAGATGGGGGTTCTTTGATATTGCATGAATTTATCTCTCTACATCATGTCATCTTGCTTAAGGCGTTACTCTGTTTTTAACTTAATACTCTAGATGCATGCTGGATAGTGGTCGATGAGTGGAGTAATAGTAGTAGATGCAGAATCATTTCGATCTACTTGTCACGGACGTGATGCCTATATACATGATCATGCCTAGATATTCTCACAACTATGCTCAATTCTGTCAATTGCTCAACAGTAATTTGCTCACCCACCATAGAATACTTATGCTCTTGAGAGAAGCCACTAGTGAAACCTATGGCCCCCGGGTCTATTCTCATCATATCAATCTCCATCACTTTAATCTTGGTTTGCTTTTTTTACTTTGCTTTTACTTTTTACTTTGCATCTTTATACCAAAAATACCAAAAATATTACATCTATCAGATCTCACTCTCGTAAGTGACCGTGAAGGGATTGACAACCCCTAATCGCGTTGGTTGCGAGTAGCTATCGCTTTGTGCAGGTACGAGGGACTTGAGCGTGGCCTCCTACTGGATTGATACCTTGGTTCTCAAAAACTGAGGGAAATACTTACGCTACTCTACTGCATCATCCCTTCCTCTTCGGGGAAAACCAACGCAAGCTCAAGACGTAGCAACCAGTAGCCCCTGAGACTTAAAGTAGTTGATACAACTGATTTAAGGATCAATGTATAAGCAGGTGCTTACGGAGAAAAACCGCCTGTTATCTCAGGAACTAGAAAAGTGTTGGAGCCAGCTAAATGCTGCCATTGCCGAACTGGAGAAATCCAAGAAGGCATCTCCTGGTAATGTTTCCCTCCATCGAGAAAACATAATGGTATACCAATAATGCTAACACGGTTGCTTACCTCTTAATTGGATCATTAGGTCAACTGCAAGAACAACTGGAAGCCGCTCGAAGTGAAGAACGAGGATCCAAAAAACTGCTAGCCACGGGCGAGCGTGTGTTAACAAAGGTCATTGTGGAGAAAAACAAGATCCGGGATTCGAACACCCAACTGGGCGAGGAACTGAAAGATGTACGGGCCCAGCTGGCAGACTTCGTAAAGCAGAATAAAAGGCTGCGAGGCGGCATATTCAGTATGTGGTCGAACATACCTTCGAATAATTCGGAGGCAGAAGGTGCTGATAGAGTTATATCTGCAGGTATGTTGACCGGTCGTCCCGAAGAGGATATGTCTGGATCGTCGAGCGATCTGCTACAAGAGCCGTTGCAGGTGCACGAGCAAGCTCGGTAGGTGATGCGAAGTGTTGCCAAGGCCATATGGCCATCCGCCTCCCCTCCAGGAAAGATGGAGGAGCTGATATAGCTATTCAAGGGAGCACGACTGCGCTTTCGATTGTGGAAGATATCGGCCTGTTGGGAAGGTGCACGGGAAGCCTAGGCCATGGTGAAAACACGGTATACCAAGCTTGATCTGAATCATATGGCTCGGGTCAGACCTCTAGGGTCAGATGGAAAAGAAGTTCCCGTTAATTTGGTATATGACCAAGTAGAAGTAGCCGCCAAGTATTCCTAGCAGGATTGTAAGTTAGACCGCCTGCTGGACGACATAGAGGAAATTTTTGAGTCCTAGTGACTATGTACTTTCCTTGACATATGTGACTCTAGCTGAATTATAAAAACAATTGTCATGGAAAGGTGCGGAGTGTTTCCGAATACCTTAGCGGTAAATAGACCGGGGTATGCATTGGAACCAGGCGTAGGGGTCATAGTTGCTTGAACGGACAATGTGTATCCGGCTAGTTATGTTATATTACATTATGATTGTAAGAAACATCTTCCAGGGAGAATAGTTCCGTTAGGGGTTCCTTTCCTTGGGTGTGCATGCATTAAAGTGCATGTCCGAACTGTGATTGATAACATTACAGTATAGGTAATCATCTGGGAGTTCATAATGGAAGTAATATAAAGCATCTTTAGTCCGCCGACCGAGTATGCTCTTAAGAACGCTAGCTTTCGGCTTCACCTAGTCTGAGGTACACATCTGGATGACCCGGCAGTAAAAATCCCAGAGGTGCTCCCTTTATGCCCTAGCCGAACTAACAGGAACGTAGGGCATAAGCACAGGAGCCAGGCAACCCAGCTTGGCCAAAACTTAAGTCATATCGATGCATATAATGGCGGAAAAAAATGAAATGTACATATCAGAAGAAACACATATGTGATGAGCTTGATGCTCGGAAAATAAGCTTCTGTCCAGGAAGCCCCAGGTATAGTGGACGTACATGCTCAAGGATGTGTACATCACAGGTGCACGGTTTAGTCATGCGAAAGAGTTTAAGTTCTAGAAAAAAGGAAAAAAGAAAAGAGAGGAAAAAATAAAGGAGACAAGAGGGAGAAGGAGACAAACACATAGTTCGACGCTAGGCATAGAATCTTCGGAGTCTGGCCGCGTTCCAGGGGTTTGGCTCTAGGCGATTGTCTGATGCAGCGCGCAGGCGGTATGCTCCTCCCGCGAGAACCTCGTTAATTATGAAGGGACCCTCCCACTTGGGCTTGAGTTTGTCCTTTTTCTTCTACGGCAAGCGTAGGACGAGTTCGCCGACATTTTAAGTTTTGGCCCGTACTTCTCTGCTTTGGTATCTGCGGGCCTGTTGTTGACAAAATGCGGAACGAGCTTTTGCAACATTGTGCTCCTCCTCCAGGGTATCTAGGCTGTCTTGCTGATCAAGCTCGGCCTCTCTCTCTTCGTACATGCGCACTCGAGGTGAGTCATGGATAATATCGCGAGGCAACACAACTTTCGCACCGTACACCATGAAGAAAGGTGTATATCCAGTAGTGCGGTTGGGCGTGGTCCGCGGCCCCTAGAGTACGGAGTCAAGCTCCTCAACCCAATGCTTGTCTGATTCTTTCAAAGACCGCACTAGTCTAGGTTTGATGCCGCTCATAATAAGACCGTTAGCACGTTCGACTTGACCGTTTGTTTGCAGGTGATAGACAGAGGCGTAATCGAGCTTAATGCCCAGATTAGCGCACCAAGTTTTCACCTCATCTGCTGTGAAATTGGAGCCATTATTGGTGATGATGCTGTGTGGAATGCCATAACGGTGCACCACGCCGGATATGAAGTCTATCACTGGCCCCGCCTCGGCCGTTTTGACTGGTTTGGCCTCTATCCAGTTAGTGAATTTATCCACCATGACCAGCAAATACTTTCTCTTATGGCTTCCTGCTTTAAGGGGTCCGACCATATCGAGCCCCCAAACCCCGAAAGGCCAAGTGATGGGGATTGTTTGTAGAGTGGTGGGGGCATGTGGCTTTGGTTGGCGAATAGCTGGCATCCGATGCAACGTTGGACAAGGTCGTGTGTATCTGCTTGGGCCGTTGGCCAGTAAAAACCTGTATGGAAGGCCTTGCTAACAAGGGCCCGAGCTGCAGCATGGTGCGTGCCGAGTCCGGCGTGAATTTCAGCGAAGAGCTGCCGCCCCTCTTACTCGGAGATACATCTTTGAAGAACTCCGGTAGAGCTTTTCTTGTAGAGCTCTTGTTCATGAACCTTGTAGGCCTTCGAGCACCGAACAATGCGGCGGGCCTCATTGTGGTCCTCTAGGAGTTCTTTCCTATTAAGGTAGGCCAAGAAGGTTTCGGTCCATGGGGCAATGACTGCCATGATTAGGTGGGCCGACGGTGTTTTGTCGGTGGCTGAGCCCCCGAATATATTGTTGTGTTCGGAGGCTAAGGTTGTGTTCGGATTCGGACTGGTGTTACCGCTCTCCCCTTGCCACACCACGGACGGCTTAAAGAGTTTTTCTAGGAAGATATTAGGTAGGACGGGGTCGCGCTTGGTGCCAATGCGAGCGAGGACGTCCGCCGCTTGATTACTTTGTCGAGCCACATGATGAAACCCAAGCCCCTCGAATCGAGCCGCCATTTTTAGGAAAACGTTGCGGTAAGCCGCCATCTTTGGATCTTTGGCATCAAAATCTCCATTTATTTGAGATATTGCGAGGTTTGAGTCCCCGCGCACTTCCAGGCATTGTATGCCCATAGAGACGGCCATCCAGAGACCATGTAATAAGGCATCGTATTTGGTTGCGTTATTGGAGTCTGTGTATAATATTTGGAGTACGTACTGGACTACGTCTCTCGTGGGGGACGTTAAAATGACGCCCGCCCCTAATCCTGCCAGCATTTTGGAACCATCGAAATACATAACCCAGTTGGAATATGTGTCGTACTCTTTAGGGAGTTCAGCCTCTGTCCATTCGGCGACGAAGTCCGCCAGTACTTGGGATTTGATGGCTCGACGCGGTTTATATGTTATGTCGAATGGAAGGAGCTCAATGGCCCATTTGGCTATCCGGCCCGTAGCATCACAGTTGTTTATTATATCATTGAGTGGTACTTCGGAAGCCACCGTGATAGAAAATTCTTGGAAGTAGTGTCGTAGCTTCCGGGATGCCATGAAGACCGCGTATGCTATCTTTTGATAATGAGGGTACCGGGATTTGCATGGTGTGAGGACGGTGGATACGTAATATACCAGCTTCTGAATTGGGAATTTGTGTCCGTCCTGGTCTCGTTCCACGACGAGCACGACGCTCACCACGTGGTGTGTTGCCGATATGTATAATAACATGGGTTCGCCGACGTTCGGTGCGGCCAGGATTGGGTTGCTCGTGAGAAGGGTTTTTATTTCTTCTAGTCCGGTTGTTGCCACATCCGTCCACTCGAAGTGATCGGTGCGTCGGAGGAGGCGATACAATGGCAATGCCTTTTCCCCTAATCTGGAGATAAAGTGGCTTAAAACTGCCACGCACCCAGCGAGATTTTGGACCTGTTTAAGGTCCGTTGGTGTGGCCAATTGTGACAAGGCTTGGATTTTGGCTTGATTTGCTTCAATTCCTCTATTGGAAATGAAGAAGCCTAGCAACTTTCTAGCAGGAATGCCGAAAACACACTTTTCCGTACGGAGCTTGATGTCATATGTACGGAGGTTGTCGAATGTGAGACGTAAATCGTCTATTAGTGAGTCAACGTGCCTAGTTTTAATGATGACGTCATCCATGTATGCTTCAACTGTCTTGCCGATCTTCTTCTCCAGGCATGTTTGAATCATGCGTTGGTAGGTGGCCCCGGTGTTTTTAAGCCCGAAGGGCATGGTGTTGAAGCAGAATGGCCCGTATGGGGTAATGAATGCCATTGCGGCTTGATCGGACTCCTTCATTTTGATTTGATGGTATCTGGAATATGCGTCGAGGAAGCATAGCGAATCGGGTCCTGCAGTGGCATCGATAATCTGGCCGATGCGGGGAGGGGGAAGGGATCCTTAGGGTAGGCCTTATTAAGGTCTTTGAAATCGACGCACGGGCGCCAGGATTTATCCTTTTTTGGCACCATCACTAAGTTTGCTAGCCAGTCTGGATGTTTTATTTCTCTTATGAATCCGGCATCTATTAACTTGGCTAGATCCTCCCCCATCGCTTGACGTTTGGGTTCAGAAAAACATTGCAGTGTTTGTTTGACCGATTTATATCCCTTCAATATGTTGAGGCTGTGTTCGGCCAATCTATGTGGGATTCTTGGCATATCAGAAGGATGCCAGGCAAATATATCCCAATTTCCGTGCAGAAATTCTCATAGCGCGGTGTCGACCGTTGGGTCTAATTGTGCCCCGATAGACGCTGTCTTCTTGAGGTCCGTTGGATGGACTTGGAATTTGACTATTTCTTCTGCTAGTTTGAAGGAGGTGGATTTGGGTCGTTTGTCCAAGATTACGTCGTCCTTATCCACCATGGAGCGTAATGCGGTTAATTCTTCGGTCGCGAGGGCATCAGATAATGCCTCAAGGGCCAGTGATGCGGTTTTGTTTTCGGCGCGGAGTGCTATGTCCGGATCACTAGCAAGAGTGATTATGCCGTTGGGCCCTGGCATCTTGAGCTTCATATACCCATAGTGAGGAATAGCCTGGAAGCGTGTGAATGCATCTCGCCCCAATAGGGCATGATATACGCTGTTGAAAGGGGCCACTTGGAAGGTCAGTTCTTCGGTCTGATAGTTCTCCGGTGTGCCGAATACCACGTCAAGGGTGATTTTTCCCGCGCATCACGCCTCCCGACTAGGAATAATTCCCCAGAAGGTCGTGCTACTTTGCTTGATGCGGCTCCTGTCTATTTCCATTTTACTGAGTGTGTCCTTGTAAATGAGGTTTAGTCCGTTGCCGCCGTCCATGAGAACCTTTGTGAGCCGAAAGCCGTCCACGATCGGACTGAGGACCAAGGCGGCTGGTGCCTAGATTGTCCTGACTTTTGGTTCGTCATCGGCATTGAAAGTTATGGCCGTGTCGTTCCAAGGGTTTGTTGCTGTGATTTGGCAGACTTCGGCAATGTCGCGGAGTGCCCTTTTACGCTTATTGTTTGAAGAAAAAGTGTCGAAGACCGTCAGTACTCTGGGGTCGTCGTCTTCTGGAGGATATTGCTCTGGGTTATTTTTGGTGAGGATATCCTCGCCGCTCATGGCCACCTGCCGGAGTATCCAACATGCTCTAAGGCTGTGAGTTGACATAGTGTTCGGTGTTGTGTGTAGCTTGCATGGTCCATCGAGCCATCCCTCCAGAACCGTTCCACGTCTCGTAATGGGCTTGTATTTCTTTGTCATTGGGCCGGGCGTGCCACTAGGGTGCGTCCTTTTCACCCGAATGAGGGATTGGGTGGAAACCGGTGGTTCCCAGCAGGCTGCCTGAGTTTTCCAGGCGCTTTCCATTGCGCAGTACTTGTATACTATGGTTGCCAAGTCTGCGAAGCGTGATACGCGACGACGGTTGATGGCGTTGAGGATTCCTTCATCCGTGCAATTGCTGCGGAACACTGTGATCGTGTCTTCGTCGTCGCAATCTTTGACAAGGAAGAATCTGGCCCAGAAGTGGTGGGCCGTTTCCTTGTACTGCTGCCATATGCCCCTGAGAGCGCTTATGTCTGGGTGGGTGGGTGGATTGAAGTTCGAACCCTGACCCAAATTGGGATCCGTAGTTTGGGGAATCTCCGGATTTAGTAGTTCGGGCTCCGGGATGTCAGCTGGTTTTTTGGGCTTCTCATCTGATTTTATGTTCGGAGGACAGGACATGTCTTTCTATGGGTAGGTATCTGGCTCTTCAAGTTCGGAGATCCGAACGTAGTTCGTCCTTAATATAGAGGAAGAGTTGTCGTCTTGCTCCTCTATTACCGCTACTTGATGGGTGATCAGCGGAGTTCTAATTTCTCTCTGGTCGGGTTTAAGCCCAATCCGATCATAGTTCGTGGCAACCCCCAAGGTGGCGATGCGATCTAGGTGCTCATTTAAAGACGACAGCTCTGCCGGATCCATCTGCTTGGAGTACTTAGAGTCAACATGCATGAAGCGGATTTTTGATGACCCTAGAAGCCATCGTCGACTTAGTGGCCGAACGGGCGGTCATAATGAAGCCGCCTAGCCGGAGGGTTTGGCCTGGGGCCAGTGTTCCTCCGGAGGTGACGTTATCCTTGAGAAGAAGGCGATCCATCAATCCTATCTTTTGACGACACAGTGGAACTCTCAATGAAAGCACCAATGTCGGTGGAAAAACCGGCGGATCTCGGGTAGGGGGTCCCGAACTGTGCATCTAGGATTGATGGTAATAGGAGATGGGGGACACAATGTTTACCTAGGTTCGGGCCCTCTCTATGGAGGTAATACCCTACTTCCTTCTTGATTGATCTTGATGAGTATGAGTATTACAAGAGTTGATCTACCACGAGATCATAATGGCTGAACCCTAAAAGTCTAGCCTGGCTATGATTATGAGAGTCTATCTACGGACCTAGCCCTCCGGTTTATATAGATACAGGAGGGACCTAGGGTTTACACAAGGTCGGTTACAGAGAAAGGAATATTCATATTTGGTCGCCAAGCTTGCCTTCCACGCTAAGGAGAGTCCCATCCGGACACGAGTAGAGTCTTCGGTCTTTTTATCTTCACAGCCCAATCAGTCCGGCCCATATCCAATAGGTCGGACGCCCGAGGACCCCTTAGTCCAGGACTCCCTCAATATGCTTGAGTATTGAAATTATCATGTCAAAACTAGACTATTGCTTTGAACAATATAGAAGTCCAAATGTCCATGCTATATAGAAAGAAATATGATATGACATATTAGGCAGCATTCCACATCAAAAATTCTGTTTTTATCACTTCCCTAGTCGAGGACGAGTAGGACTTAAGCTTGGGGATGCTGATAAATCTCCAACGTATCTATAATTTTTGATTGTTCCATGCTGTTATATTATCAATCTTGGATGTTTTATAATCATATTATATCATTTTTGGTACTAACCTATTGACATAGTGCCAGTTGCTGTTTTTCAATGTTTTATACATCGCAGAAAATCAATATCAAACGGAGTCCAAATGCCATGAAACTTTACGGAGAATTTTTATGGGCCAGAAGGAACACAACGGGCGCTGGCTGCGCCTGGGGGTGCCCCGAGGGGAGCACAACCCACGAGGGTGCACCTGGGTCCAAGCGCACCCTGGTGGGTTGTGCCTATTTCTGGTGTCCCCCGGACCGCCTCTTTGCTCTACCCCAATATTCCCAAAACCCTAGGGCAGTCGACGAAATATTGATCCAGCCGCCTCAGTGTCTAGAACCACCAGATCCAATCCAGACACCATCTCGGATGGGGTTCACCACCTCCATTGGTGCCTCTCCGATGATGCGTGAGTAGTTCTTTGTAGACCTTCGGGGTCCGTAGTTAGTAGCTAGATGGCTTCCTCTCTCTCTCTCTCTCTTGATTCTCAATACAATGGTCTCTTGGAGATCCATATGATGTAACTCTTTTGCGGTGTGTTTGTTGGGATCAATGAACTTTGAGTTTATGATCAAATCTATCTTTTTATATCCATGAAAGTATTTGAGTTTATTTGATCTATTTTATGCATGATTGCTTATAGCCTCGTATTTCTTCTCCGATATTTGATTTTTTCGCCAACTTGATATATTTATCTTGCAATGGGAAGAGGTGCCCTCCCGGATGTCGCAGACGGGCGCTTTCCCCTTGGAAGAGCAGATGGGCTCTTTCCCCTTGGAAGAGCCGGAGAGGGTGCCCTCCTCGTGGTCGCCGTCGATGAGGTCTGACTTGGAAGCTATGGATACCAAGCCAGTGTCACAGAACGTGTCCTTCTGAAATGACAAAAGGGGCTCGATGGCGATGTAGGATGGCAAATTGTTGATAGCGAGCCATAGGAGATCAACGGCGGGGCCATGGATGAGATCGACGACGGTTGAACCGGAGGTGTTGGGGGTGGGCCACTTAACCTGTGACATAGCCCGCCTCAGGCCGTCACTGTCGATGACCTCGATGTCGTAGCCGGTGGCCGAGACATGACCGCGTACTCTAGCTCGCTGCTTGAGTGCTTGCCGCCAGTAATGGTTGTCAGCTTCCTCGGTGACGTCAGGCGAAGAGATCGTGATACACCTCTTTTGGGCCAGTCGCTCCTCGAGCTCCATGGGAAGCGTAGCCGGGCTTAGGCTATGACGCTCTGGAGTGGGGGATGGGGATGGGGATGGCGATCTATGGGAAAGGGGGCGTTTGGCAGGCGTCATCTAAGAAACTCAGGGCGGCCTGGGTATGGAGATCGGTGGGTAAGCTACACGGCAAACCAGCAGATGTTGACAATGGAGGCCTTGCGGCAGAGGGGACCTTGCTAGGGTTTCGAGCGAGGGAGGGTGTGTGTGTGCACATGCCCGAGGAGGTTTTGGTGTGTGTGTGTGTGTGCGGAAGGGGGGGGGCGGGGGTGATACGTCCATTTTGCATCATGCTTTTATATCGATATTTATTGCATTATGGGATGTTATTGCACATTATGTCACAATACTTATGCATATTCTCTCTTATTTTACAAGGTTTACATGAAGAGGGAGAATGCCGGCAGCTGGAATTCTGGGTTGGAAAAGGAGCAAATATTAGAGACCTATTCTGCACAACTCCAAAAGTCCTGAAACTCCATGGAAGGCAGTTTCAGAATATATAGAAAATATTGGGTGAAGGAAGCACCAGAGGGGGGCCACCCACCATCCACGAGGGTGGGGGGCGCGCCCTACCCCCTGGGCGTTCCCCCTGCCTCGTGGGCCCCCTGGCAGGCCTCCGGTGCCCATCATTGGCTATATGAAGTCTTTCTCCCTGGAAAAAGTCATAAGGAAGCTCATGGGACGAAACTCCGCCGCCACGAGGCGGAACCTTGGCGGAACCAATCTAGGGCTCCGGCGGAGCTGTTCTGCCAGGGAAACATCCCTCTGGGAGGGGGAAATCATCACCATCGTCATCACCATCGATCCTCTCATCGGGATGGGGTCAATCTCCATCAACATCTTCATCAGCACCATCTCATCTCAAACCCTAGTTCATCTCTTGTATCCAATCTTTGTCCCAAAAGCTCAGATTGGTACCTGTAGGTTGCTAGTAGTGTTGATTACTCCTTGTAGTTGATGCTTGTTGGTTTACTTGGTGGAAGATCATATGTTCAGATTCCTTATGCATATTAATACCCCTCTGATTATGAACATAAATATGATTTGTGAGTAGTTACGTTTGTTCCCGAGGACATGGGAGAAGTCTCGCTATAAGTAGTCATGTGAATTTGGTATTCGTTTGATATTTTGATGAGATGTATGTTGTCTCTCCTCTAGTGGTGTCATGTGAACGTCGGCTACATGACACTTCACCATTGTTTGGTCCTAGAGGAAGGCATTGGGAATTAATAAGTAGATGACGGGTTTCTAGAGTGACAGAAGCTTAAACCCTAGTTTATGTGTTGCTTCGTAAGGGGCTGATTTGGATCCATATGTTTCATGCTATGGTTAGGTTTATCTTAATACTTCTTTTGTAGTTGCAGATGCTTGCAAGAGGGGTTAATCATAAGTGGGATGCTTGTCCAAGGAAGGGCAGTACCCAAGCACTGGTCCACCCACATATCAAATTATCAAAGTAAAGAACGCGAATCATATGAGCGTGATGAAAACTATATTGCCGATAATTCCCATGTGTCCTCGGGAGCGCTTTCCTTTATATAAGAGTTTGTACATGCTTGTACTTTGCTACAAAAAGGATTGGGCCATCTTGCTGCACCTTATTTACTTTTACTACTTGTTACCCGTTACAAATTACCTTATCACAAAACTATCTGTTACCGATAATTTCAGTGCTTACAGAGAATACCTTACTGAATATTGCTTATCATTTCCTTCTGCTCCTTGATATGTCTCCAACCTATCTATAATTTTTGATTGTTCCATGCTATTATATTACCTGTTTTGGATGTTTAATGGGCTTTAATTTACCTTTTTATATTATTTTTGGGACTAACCTACTAACCAAAGGCCCAGTGCAAATTGCTGTTTTTTGCCTATTATAGTGTTTCACAGAAAAGGTATATCAAACGGAATCCAAACGGAATGAAACCTTCGGGAGAGTTATTTTCGGAACAAACATGATCCAGGAGACTTGGAGTGGACGTCAAGAAAGAAGCAAGGAGGCCACGAGGCAGGGAGGCGCGCCGAGGGGGTAGGCGCGCCCTGATACGTCTCCAACGTATCTATAATTTTTGATTGCTTCATGCTATTATTTTACCTGTTTTGGATGTTAATGGGCTTTATTTTCACTTTTATATCATTTTTGGGACTAATCTATTAACCGGAGGCCCATCCCAAATTGCTGTTTTTTGCCTATTTCAGTGTTTCGTAGAAAAGGAATATCAAACGGAGTCCAAACAGAATGAAACCTTCGGGAACGTGATTTTCTCAACAAGCGTGATCCAGGAGACTTGGAGTGGGAGTCAAGAAACAATCGAGGAGGCCACGAGGCAGGGGGCACACCTACCCCCTGGGCACAACCTCCACCCTCGTGGGTCCCCCGTTGCTCCACCGACATACTTCTTCCTCCTATATATATCCACGTACCCCCAAACATCCAGGATCACCACGAAAACCTAATTCCACCGCCACAACCTTCTGTACCCGAGAGATCCCATCTTGGGGCAATTTCCAAAGCTCCACTGGAGGGGGCATTGATCACGGAGGGCCTCTACATCAACTCCATGGCCTCTCCAGTGATGTGTGAGTAGTTTACTTCAGACCTACGGGTCCATAGTTATTATCTAGATGGCTTCTTCTCTCTCTTTGGATCTCAATACAAAGTTCTCCTCGATCTTCTTGGAGATCTATTCGGTGTAATCTTCTTTTGCGGTGTGTTTGTCGAGATCCGATGAATTGTAGGTTTATGATCAAGTTTATCTATGAACAATATTTGAATCTCCTCTGAATTCTTTTATGTATGATTGGTTTATCTTTGCAAGTCTCTTAGAATTATCAGTTTGGTTTGGCCTACTAGATTGATCTTTCTTGCAATGGGAGAAGTGCTTAGCTTTGGGTTCAATATTCGGTGTCTTTTCCCAGTGACAGCAGGGGTAGCAAGGCACGTATTGTATTGTTGCCATTGAGGATAAAAAGATGGGGTTTATATCATATTGCATGAGTTTATCCCTCTTCATCATGTCACCTTACTTAAAGCATTACTCTGCTCTTATGAACTTAATACTCTAGATGCATGCTAGATAGCGGTCGATGTGTGGAGTAATAGTAGTAGATGCAGAATCATTTTAGTCTACTTGTCGCGGACGTGATGCCTATATACATGATCATACCTAGATATTCTCATAACTATGCTCAATTCTATCAATTGCTCGACAGTAATTCCTTTACCCACCGTAATACTTATGCTCTTGAGAGAAGCCACTAGTGAAACCTATGGCCCCCGGGTCTATCTTCCATCATATTATTCTTCCAACACTTAGTTATTTCTATTGCCGTTTATTTTACTTTGCATCTTTATTTCTCTTTATCATAAAAATACCCAAAAAAATTATCTTAGCATATCTATCAGATCTCACTCTCGTAAGTGACCATGAAGGGATTGACAACCCCTTTATCGCGTTGGTTGCGAGGTTCTTATTTGTTGGTGCAGGTGCGTGGGACTCGAGCGTGATCTCCTACTGGATTGATACCTTGGTTCTCAAAAACTGAGGGAAATACTTATGCTACTTTACTGCATCACCCTTTCCTCTTCAAGGGAAAACCAACGCAGTGCTCAAGAGGTAGTAAGAAGGATTTCTGGCGTCGTTGTCGGGGAGATTCGTGCCAAGTCACGTCAAGATTTGACTCCCGACAACGAGCCATTTCTGGCGTCGTTGCCGGAGTCTACGCACAATTCAAGACATACCAAGTACCCATCACAAACTCTTATCCCTCGCATTACATTATTTGCCATTTGCCTCTCATTTTCCTCTCCCCCACTTCACCCTTGCCGTTTTATTCGCCCTCTCTTTCCGTTCCCCTCCACTTTTCCAGTTTTCCTCTTTTGCTTCTTCGCTTATTTTCTTTTGTGTTGGATTACTTGCGTGTCACGATGGCTCAAGATAATACTAAATTGTGTGATTTTGCCAATACCAACAACAATGATTTTCTTAGCACTCCGATTGCTCCTCTTACCAATGCTGAATCTTGTGAAATTAATGCTGCTTTGTTAAATCTTGTTATGAAAGATCAATTCGCCAGCCTTCCTAGTGAAGATGCCGCTACCCATCTAAACAACTTTTTTGATTTGTGTGATATGCAAAATAAGAAAGATCTGGATAATGATATTGCTAAACTTAAGCTATTTCCGTTTTCACATAGAGATCGTGCTAAAGCTTGGTTTTCGTCTTTGCCTAAAAATAGTATTGATTCATGGAATAAGTGCAAAGATGCTTTTATCTCTAAGTATTTTCCTCCCACTAAAATCATCTCTCTTAGAAACGATATTATGAATTTTAAGCAACTTGATCATGAACATGTTGCACAATCTTCGGAGAGGATGACATAAATGATACGTAATTGCCCTACACATGGTTTGAATTTATGGATGATTATACAGAATTTTTATGCCGGATTGAATTTCGCTTCTAGAAATCTTTTAGATTCGGCCGCGGGAGGCACTTTTATGGAAATCACTTTAGGAGAAGCTACTAACCTCCTAGATAATATTATGGTTAATTATTCTCAATGGCACACCGAAAGATCTACTAGTAGAAGTGCATGTAATTGAAGAGATTGATGTTTTGAGTGGAAAGATGGATGAACTTATGGAATTGTTTGCTAATAAGAGTGTTTCCTCTAATCCTAATGATGTGCCTTTGTCTACCTTGATTGAGAATAATAATGAATCTATGGATGTGAATTTAGTTGGTAGGAACAATTTTGGTAATAACGCATATAGAGGTAATTTTAATTCTAGGCCGTTTCCTAGTAATTCCTCTAATAATTATGGTAATTCCTACAACAATTCTTATGGAAATTTTAATAAGACGCCCTCTGAATTTGAGACTAGTGTTAAGGAGTTTATGAATTCGCAAAAGAATTTCAATGCTTTGCTTGAAGAAAAATTGCTTAAGGTTGATGAATTGGCTAGGAACGTTGATAGAATTTCCCTTGATGTTGATTCTTTGAAACTTAGACCTATTCCACCTAAGCATGATATCAATAGTCTCTCAAAGCCATCAGAATTTCCATTGATGAGTGCAAAGAAAGAACCGCTAGATGCATGCGAAGAAAGATTGCTTTGTGAAAGCGTGTTCTTCTAGTTTCTATGAAAATAAATATGAAGATCTAAAAGTTATTGATGTGTCTCCTATTAAATCTTTGTTTTGCAATATGAATCTTTATAATGATGGGACTGAAGATGAGCCACCTTTACCTAGAAGGCATTCCAAAAATTCAGAGTTTTTAGATCTTGATGCAAAAATTGGTAAAAGTGGGATTGAAGAGGTCAAAACTTTAGATATCAATGAACCCACTATCTTGGATTTTAAGGAATTTAATTATGATAATTTCTCTTTGATAGATTGTATTTCCTTGTTGCAATCCATGGTAAATTCTCCTCATGCTTATAGTCAAAATAAAGCTTTAACTAAACATACCGTTGATGATTTGATGCAATCTTATGAAGAAAAACTTGAGTTGGAAGTTTATATCCCTAGAAAACTTTATGATGAGTGGGAATCTACAATAAAAATTTAAATTAAAGATCATGAGTGCTATGCTTTGTGTGATTTGGGTGCTAGTGTTTCCACGATTCCAAAAACTTTGTGTGATTTGCTAGGTTTCCGTGATTTTGATGATTGTTCTTTAAACTTGCACCTTGCGGATTCCACTATTAAGAAACCTATGGGAAGAATTAATGATGTTCTTATTTTTGCAAATAGGAACCCGTGGATTTCATTGTTCTTGACATAGATTGCAATCCTTCATGCCCTATTATTCTCGGTAGACCTTTCCTTAGAACGATTGGTGCAATTATTGCTATGAAGGAAGGGAATATTAGATTCCAATTTCCGTTAAGGAAAGGAATGGAACACTTCCCTAGAAATAAAATTAAATTACCATATGAATCTAATATGAGAGCCACTTATGGATTGCCTACCAAAGATGGCAATACCTAGATCTATCCTTGCTTTTATGCCTAGCTAGGGGCGTTAAACGATAGCGCTTGTTGGGAGGCAACCCAATTTTATTTTTATTCCTTGATTTTTAATCCTGTTTAGTAATAAATAATTTATCTAGCCTATGTTTTGGTTGTGGTTATTGTGTTTAATTAGTGTTTGGGCCAAGTAGAACCGTTGGGAAGACTTGGGGAAAGTCTTTTTGATCTTGCTGGAAAAAACAGAAACTTTAGCGCTCACTAGAATAGCTGCCATTTTTATTTGGGAAGTTCTATTTAGTTAATTATTTTTGCAGATGATTAATAGATAAATTCCTCACGTTCATAAATTTATTTTAGAATTTTTGGGGTTCCAGAATTTGCATTAGCTACAGATTACTACAGACTGTTCTGTTTTTGACAGATTCTGTTCTTCGTGTGTTGTTTGCTTATTTTGATGAATCTATGGCTAGTAAAAGAGTTTATAAACCATATAGAAGTTGGAATACAGTAGGTTTAACACCAATATAAATAAAGAATGATTTCATTACATTACCTTGAAGTAGTGTTTTGTTTTATTTCGCTAAGGGAGCTCACGAGATTTTCTATTTTGAGTTTTGTGTTGTGAAGTTTTCAAGTTTTGGGTAAAGATTTGATGGATTGTGGAACAAGGAGTGGCAAGAGCCTGAGCTTGGGGATCCCATGTAACCCCAAGGTAAAACTCAAGGACACCAAAAATCCTAAGCTTGGGGATGCCCCGGAAGGCATCCCCTCTTTCGTCTTCGTCTATCGGTAACTTTACTTGGAGCTATATTTTTATTCACCACATGATATGTGTTTTGCTTGGAGCGTCTTGTATGATTTGAGTATTTGCTTTTTAGTTTGCCACAATCATCCTTTCAGTACACACCTTTTGAGAGAGACTCACATGATTTGAAATTTATTAGAATACTCTATGTGCTTCACTTATATCTTTTGAGCTATATAGTTTTTGCTCTAGTGCTTCACTTATATCTTTTAGAGCACAGCGGTGGTTTTATTTTATAGAAATAATTGATCTCTCATTATTCACTTATATTATTTTGAGAGTCCTTTAGAACAACATGGAAATTTGCTTTAATATAAAAACTTTCATAGAAGTGCACTGAATACTATGAGAAGTTTGATACTTGATAATTGTTTTGAGATATGAAGATGGTGATATTAGAGTCATGCTACTTAAGTAGTTGTGAATTTGAGAAATACTTGTGTTAAAGTTTTTGATTCCCATAGCATGCACGTATGGTGAACCGTTATGTGATGAAGTCGGAGCATGATTTATTTATTGATTGTCTTACTTATGAGTGGCGGTCGGGGACGAGCGATGGTCTTTTCCTACAAATCTATCCCCCTAGGAGCATGCGCGTAGTACTTTGTTTCGATAACTAATAGATTTTTGCAATAAGTATGTCAGTTCTTTATGACTAATGTTGAGTCCATGGATTATACGCACTCTCACCCTTCCACCATTGCTAGCCTCTCTAGTACTGCGCAACTTTCGCCGGTACCATAAACCCACCAATTACCTTCCTCAAAACAGCCACCATACCTACCTATTATGGCATTTCCATAGCCATTCCGAGATATATTGACATGCAACTTACCACCGTTCCGTTTATTATGACACGCTTCATCATTGACATATTGCTTTGCATGATCATGTAGTTTCCATCGTATTTGTGGCAAAGCCACATTCATAATTCTTTCATACATGTCACTCTTGATTCATTGCACATCCCGGTACACCGCAGGAGGCATTCACATAGAGTCATATTTTGTTCTAGTATCGATTTGTAATTTTTGAGTTGTAAGTAAATAAAAGTGTGACGATCATCATTATTAGAGCATTGTCCCAAGTGAGGAAAGGATGATGGAGACTATGATCCCCCACAAGTCGGGATGAGACTCCGGACAAAAAAAAAGAAAAAAAAAAGAGAAAGGCCATAAAAAAGAAGGCCCAAAAAATGAGAGAAAAGGAGAGAATGGACAATGCTACTATCCTTTTACCACACTTATGCTTCAAAGTAGCACCATGATCTTCATGATAGAGAGTCTCCTATGTTGTCACATTCATATACTAGTGGGAATTTTACATTATAGAACTTGGCTTGTATATTCCAATGATGGGCTTCCTCAAAATGCCTAGGTCTCCGTGAGCAAGCAAGTTGGATGCACACCCACTTAGTTTATTTTTGAGCTTTCATACACTTATAGCTCTAGTGCATCCGTTGCATGGCAATGCATACTCACTCACATTGATATCTATTGATGGGCATCTCCATAGCCCGTTGATACGCCTAGTTTATGTGAGACTATCTTCTCCTTTTGTCTTCTCCACAACCACCATTCTATTCCACCTATAGTCACTACAAAAAATACACATCCGTGACATTTTGGCCCGAACGAATTTTTCTGTCATACTTATGACACTTCTATGACGATAATTTTGACAAAACCCGGTATCATCATAGATGTGGTGGGCTCCTACTTCTATGACAAAAAATCATGACATAAAATGGGCTTTTCGTCCTGGGCAGGCCGGAGACGCAGCTGCATGACATTCTTTGGGCCGGAAAACCCGTGGTAGAAGCGAGGGTGAGGAAAATATCGGGGTGTTCCCGGTTATGGTGGGTGGTCGGGGCCGAGCGATACGCGTTTCTCTCGTATACGCACGCGCGTGGGTGCGAGGCGTTGGGCTCTAACTGAACCCGAGCGAGGCGTTCGCCTACTGAACCCGAGCGATTGCACTGCAGGCTACGCGTTACCGAACCCGAGCGATTGATCGATGGCTGTTAACTGAACCCGATCGAGCGATTCCTTCGCTACTGCTGCTAACTAAAGCCGATCGATGCCGCCTCTGGATGAACAGTGAGCGTTGCTGGGGGGTTTGTATGAACATTCCCGGTGGGGGTGGATTAACATGACCCCATGGTGTTGCCTCTGGTTGAATAGGACCCCAATCGATCGAGCAGGTTGGGGCTGGATGAACAGGACCCCGTGGAGAGCTGGATGAACAGGACCACCCCATGGAGGGCTGGATGAATAGTAGAAGGTGGAGGGCTGGATGAACAGTAGCTCGTGGAGGGGTGGTTGAACAGGAGCCCATGGAGAGGGCTGGTTGAATAGTAGCCGGTGGAGTAGCGCGTAGTGGAGGCTGGATGAACAGGAGCCCGTGGATGAACAGTCGCGGGTGGAGGCTGGAGGAGGTCGACGGTGGATGTACAGTAGCCCATGGAGGCTGGAGGGGGTCGACGGTGGAGATGAACAGTATCCTGTGGAGTCCCGTTTTGCGGTACGCCACACCCCTCCCGATGAACAGGACCCCCGTTTTGACCGTAGCGCTCCAACACAAGTCCGTTTCCTCCGCTTTGTGGTACGCCACACCCCTCCCGATGAATAGGACCCCTGTTTCAACCATAGGAGGTCCATTTCCTCTGTTTTGCGGTACGCCAGACCCCTCCCGATGAACAGGATCCTGTTTCGACCGTGGCCAGTCGAACACAAGGCCGTTTCCTCCGTTCTGCGGTACGCCAGGCCTCGTTTCCATCGGCTGTTCCGTCCAAGCCGGTTGGCTCCCACACGTTCCGTTGCCTCCCGATGAACACGATGCATTCCGTTGCCTCCCCATGAACACGACCATGCCGTAGTTTCTCCGTTCCGACCCACCCATGTACACGAGCCCTGGCCATACGTATGCGCGAGTAGCCATTCGAGACCCCGCCCGTATGTACGTACGTGGCCGTATTTTCTTTCTTGCACACTAGCCGTTGTACGCACGTGTACATGCTACATGCGCGCCTCTACTACGACACGTGCACGCCTCTACATCGACCAGTATGTATGTACACGTTCGCGACCAGAATGACAACGCTACGTATGCTTCGACCAGGTGGGTCCCGACTGTTAGACACTTCCTTGCGTGCGAAGATGTAGCTGGTGGGTCCCGGCAGTCAGGGGGCGAATCGTCTTTTTTTTGCACGGACGCACTTCCTTTTCTCACGAAGATGTAGCTGGTAGGTCCCAGCAGTCAGGGGGGAAACGTTTTTTTCACAAAATACGGTTGCATGTCCGATGGGTCCCTGCTGTCAGGTGGAGGAATCATTATTTTCTACGTAATAAGGAGGCACTTCCTTGCTGCGGCCGTGGACCCAGGTGTCAACCTCTCCACGTACAGTCCACATACGATGGAAGCCGTTCCTTGACCACGTTGACCACGCCGTGCCGAGAGCACCAGGGCAGTGGACGACGGCGAGGCCTAGGAAGGGGATGACGCGGAGCCGGGGAAGACGCGGTAGTGGATGCCCACGTGTAGAGGAGTATGAGGGTCCACTGGTTCGCTGCGGTGTGAGGCTGCCGTCGCCGCAGAATAACAGGGGGTGTGGGTGAGTAGAGGGATGGCCTGGCCAGCGGTGGAAGTAGTAGGGGGCGGTGAGGCCTCCGCGACATCGTAGCCGGCCACGGGAAGCAGGAGCACGAGGCACGACCGGCGCTGGTTTGGGCGGCTGGAGCAAGAAGACCAGAGGTTGAAGAAGCACTACGGCCGTTGGATGGACATCGTACGATCACTAGAGCTAGAATCATGCATATTGACTAAGTTGACAAAGCCCTCCATCCCTGTCAACTTAGTAGGCCCACAAGTCAGCCTCCCACTATACTGGGTCCCAGCTAGCAGGGGGAGTATTCATTTTTTTTGTGCATAATAAGGAGGCACTTCCTTGCGTGCGAAGATATAGCTGGTGGGTCTGAGCTGTCAGCGACAGCAACATTTTTTTGTGAAATACAGAGGCCCTTTTGGTAGGTCCCAGATGTCAGGTGGAGGAATCATTATTTTGCGCATAGTAAGGAGGCATTTCCTTGCGTCGGCCATGGACCCACCTGTCAGCGTCTCCACGTACAGTCCACTTCAGATGCATGTCGGTCGTTGACCATGTTGACCAGGGCACGCCGTGAGCACTAGGGCGGTCGATGACGGCGAGGCCTAGGAAGGGAACGACACGGAGGCAGGGAAGACTCAGTAGTTGTTTCCTATGCGGAGGGGAGTATAACTCTACGAGGGTTTACTGGTTCGTCTGCCGTCGCCGAAGAATAACAGCAGGTGTGGGTGAGTAGAGGGATGGCTAGGCCAGCGATGGGAGTACGGTGGGGCAGTGAGGCCTGCGCGGCAGCACAGCCGGCCGTGAGAAGGAGGGAGCAGGCAGTCCTGCCGGCGCTTGTTTGAGCGGCTGGAGCAGGAAGATCGGAGATTGAAAAAGCACGACGGCCGTTGGATGGACATCCAATAGTCACTGCTTGTGCATCAACCTTTTTTAGGAAAGCCTCAAATCTGTGGAAAACAACATACATCTCATCTGCCATTATTTCTAATAATTTACAGCCCATTTTCTAATTCTTAAGGTTTTTTCGAGCCCATATTCTTTTTGTTAGCATTAGAGCCCATATTGTGGCCACGGTTAAAAAATTATACAATTTTTTGTATATTTTGGTGCGGTCCAAACTGTTTTTAATCCTGAAATTTTGAGTCACATTCAAACTGATTTTAAAAATAAATATATATCAATATAAAATCCAACAAATTATCCACGCATAAAAATCAATGCAATTTAAAATCTCAAAATGAAAAAAAAGAAATTTGAAACTAATTGCCGGTTTGATGTGTTTTAAAAATGTACAACCCATTTCTCATTACTGATAGGACATTTTCTCGGCCAGCCGAATGAAGCTCTCCTCGTCTTGAAAGATTTGCAGCCCAACAGGCCTGACAAAGCGACTTGGAAAATCACAAAAAAACTGGGCTAGCCATTTCTAGAAAGAAAAAAACTACTAGGCTGGTCTGTGGTAAACATAAAAGAGAAGGTTGTCTAGACAGGCCAGAGTGTCGCGCACAGCCTAGTTGACACCCTGCTTCCGTCCCAAAAACAAATTAGATAAATGCCACTCCAATTATGGCGATTCATAAAAATGCCACTGCAATTTCCAAACTTTGAAAAATGCCACTGCAATTTTTGCAAACTTTGGAAAACGCCACTGCAATTTGCAAACTTTGGAAAACGCCACTGCAATTTGCAAACTTTGAAAAACGCCACTCCAGACTTTGAAAAATGCCATTGGAAATGACATGAAATGGCATTTTTCAAAGTTTGGAAATTGCAGTGGCATTTCTCAGAAACACCATATTTGCAGTGGCATTTATCAAATTAACCCAAAACAAAAATAACTGGGCGAGCTGCTGGGTCCCTGGTGTCAGCCGCTCGTTGTGCAATTCTCTCGTTTATTGACTATGTTGACAATGGCATGGAACCCAGATGTCAGGAATCCATTAGGAGGAGCCATTTTTTTATTGGCTTGAAATAAGGAGGCACTTGCTTGCGTACTGCCATGATCTTGGCGGGTCCCTGCTGTCATCCTCTCCACGTACAATCATCTCCTAATTGTGTACGCGTCAACTTGGTAGGCCCACAAGTCAGCCTCTAAACCCTTGGAGGAAAAATACAACCCATTTAAAAAAATAACAGCCCATTCCATACGTTCAAATGGAAAGTTCAACATTCAGAGCAAAGTAACAGGTCTGATCCACATATAGAGTACTTAACTTCCACGTTGACAACCATCATAGCCAAGTTAACTATCTTCTCCCACTAATACTCTAGTAGCGTACAAGTACTAACTTACTCTTAGCTAACTAGATGATGCCGGCCGCCATCTGCGGTACACGCTAAACGCCGGCACCGGCGTCCTCCGCCTCGCCTCGGACTTGCCATAGGTGCGATAGGGCGCGTTGCTCGCGCGCGTTGGCCCTTTTCATGCCGGCGTGGTCCGCCGAAGCTTCGGCTTCTAAGCGGGAAACCCACTTGATGAGCTGGTAGTAAAAATCGGCGTCGCGAACGCGTGCGTGCCCGACAGCCTCCAGGGCTATTTGTCGGGCGCCGGCCTCCACATAGTCGGCCCAGTTGCGGGCGCTCTACTCGTGACTCAGAGCGTCGGTGCGTTGCTGCTCCATGTCCCGCTGGCGGCGCAAATTGGCAATACACTGCTCCTCCGCCAGGTGGTCGCGCTCCAACAACTCCTCATAGTCTGCATTGCCATCTAAAGACCGATAGAATGCCTCCTCCCTCCGTTTGCCTTCCGGTGAAAAACCGAACACTAGTTTCGACGGTGACCGCCTCCGGTGTCGCCTATCACGGAGGGGCGGGGGCTTGGTGGACGTGGCGAGAGCGAGGATAAGTGGCAAGCGACGTCGGGCGGGTGGGGGCTTATGAGGATAGGGCAAGTTGGGTGATGGTGCCACCGGAGAAGCCCGAGAAACAGTAATTATAGGCAGAAGGTAGGCAAACTAGCGTGTTGCGGGAAACACGACAGTCATCGCGGTCATCGGAATTCAATGCATAAGCAGGCATGGCTGAGCGCGCCAGCTTGCCGTGGAAAACTAGAAAAACTGAAATTATGACTGTGCCATCCTGTCCTGTCAGTGGTGCGTCCCGTCACCGCTGGGTCGCACGCCGGCATGATGGTCAAACGAGTGCACTCGAATAATCCAGATGTGGTTCTCCCTCCTTGTCAAAAATGATTCCACCACTCATCATCTACCTTGGTTGGTTAGATTTTTGAATTAAGCCCTGCAAACCAGAAAGGAGGTAGTATGTGCGTGATCCGCTATTTATTCGTGTAGGATCGAGTAGGTCGTTTTCTGAACTGAGCCCTACAAACTGGAAAGGAGGTAGTACGTGCATGATCCACTATTTATCCGTGTAGGATCGAGTAGGTCGGATGATGTACGTGTACGATTGCATTAGCTGATGAACGTTCACTGGGAGATAAGGCATTTGTGAACATTTCTGCTGGCAGTTTCTTCAGATTTGCATGACATTTTCTTCAGAGCAGCTTGTCAGTTTCTTCAGAGGTAGGCATTTTTATTCAAAAAACTACCACTTTGGATCTTGCGTCGGAACTTAGACTGCCAGAGCGAATTAGTAGGCTAGCTAGTGATCGATCAGTAACTTGTAAACACTGAGCGAACAGAAATAAGGAACTGTTAGTAACTTGTAAACACTGAGAACACAGAAATAAGGATCATGCTGTACACAACAGTAAGAGCCGATCCGTTCAAAATGTTCACACGAGACACACATGCCTGGCATTGTAATATGTTCACATTAGTAGCCCAAATTCAAAACCAACTAGTACGACTCCCATACATAAGATCAACATGTTAATGCATCTCAATGATTCACAGATCATATGTAAATATGTAGCTCCAAAAGCAAAGATCTAGAAAAAAACATATGTTCTTCCTACTAACATGGATACTTCTCTTAGCCAACATTCAGTACAGACTGAAAGACAAATTTGTTTGTGAAGTCTACAATTCCTCTTGCAAACGTAAGTGGTTTCACCAACAGCTGGAACCATGATAATGAACCACACATGATGGAGGAACATCTACTGCAATATGATTTGGTCTTCTCTCGATCACACGGCAAGACTATTTTCGGAATACAAACTTTAACTTAGGCAAAATGATGCCCCTTGTATAATAACACCAAAGCAATGAAGCACCTAGTGCTGGCCAATAAATAGTACAGTACTACTTTTCTGTAGTCCATGAAGTGACTATCCAATCTTTCTGTGTCTATTTTCAAATGGCACTGCATGCAGTGACTATACTATTCTCTTGTGCAGTTCAACCAAAATTGCGGTCACTTTGTGTGTTTGCCAAATAGCAACAGACAGACATCTCTGTCTGCACAAATATCAAGCAGCTAGTAAACATATACCCCACCTTGTATTTTTGGTTTAAACATGTCTCTTCCACTTAGCATCTGTCATGTTTTGCACTGGACAATTTGATACAGTCATGTTTTGCCCTGGACAATTTCATACTGAACTGATTTACTAGTTCAGAGCAGAAATATAGCACCTATTCTTCATCATACCAAGGATATCCATGTTCACAGTGATGGAAGAGGTGAAATCGATACAACCAAAATTGAGCATCCAATCATTGAATCATGTCCTGCACCTCCAATGTAGGCCCACCCTGCCAATAAATTCACATGCAAACCACTAGTATTACTATCTAATGACAGTACAAAAAGAGTAGCAAGATAGTAGAAAACCATGTACCTTCGTAATGAACAGCTCATAGTGCCACCAATTGGATATGAAGGTTTGGAAGAAAACATGCTCCTAATGTTGAACCGGTTGGACTTTTTGTGCAGTTCCACTAAAATCAAGCATCCCTATTTGCATGGATATTGAAAGTGTGATTACTCTAAAAGTGGCACTAGTTGAAGCATAGACTCAAAAATATAAGCATTCCAATTTCTTAATGGGAAAAGGTAGCAGGACTGTTTCTAACCACCTGTTTGAAGGAATAAATAAGGCAACAATGGCTGATGTCATAAAGGAATATATAGTTATTTCTGAAAGAATGATCGATTCCTGACCTTTCCTCTTCCTTTAAGCATGTTTTGTGCAGTTCAACTAAAATAAAATTCCATCATCGCCTTGACAATTCAGTGACACTGTACAAAAGGAAATGACTTAACATTACATCATGATGTTAGGTATGTAGTCGACAGGCATTAGAGACAAACATATAGACCTCCCCCGATAACATAATGAACATTAATTTTAACAAAGGTGTGAGTAGCTTTACCAGGATAATTTGAGTGAACTCTACACCCTCTGTTCCTTAATATAAGACGTTTTCGCAGTTCAATTTGAAGTACCCAAACGTCTAGTATTTAGAAAAACATGTAGTAGTTTTCTTGAGCACATATCTGGGAAAGCTTGCCAAACTTTATATATGTCCACACGCTAATGCAACACCATTCGAATAGTACAAATATACACTAATCCAGTGGCAAGTGCAACAATAGAGTAGTTATTTTATTACAGGGTACATTACAATGGTTTTACTGAACAGATTTCCATAAGCTCTAGCACTAGAAGATTTCTATAAGAATTAACAATACAAAATGTAAAGGTAACAAGTTTCAACATTGGTATACTAGTTGTGCAAGAGCATTAAACCAAATACAAAAGTCTGACGGTAACTAGCATTATTAACTAATGACAATACTAAAAAATTGCAAACCATGTACCTTCAAGGTAAATATCATTTCGAACTCGAGTGGACATGAAAAATTGCTATCCCAATCTTGATAATCGATCAAACATAAAAACTTGATCGAACGAATCAATACAATAGCCAAAGGAGGAGGTGCCCACTCTTGACCATTCCTTTTGTCTTCATAATTTTTTGTGCAGTTTCACCAAAATAAAATGACATCAGCACCTTGGCATTTAGGTGACACTGTACAAAAAAATTGACTTATCTCATGAAAGTGAGGTATGTAATCTATAAGCATTAACAGTGCAAAAATCTAAAGGTAGTTACAAGTTTCATCATTGGTATACTGGTTGTGCAACAACATTAGAATGCCTTAGCTGAAAAATCTTTAATACATCCACAATCAATAGCTAACCCTAAAATAAGCTAGAGACATTAAATGACATTGCTTAAATTTATCGGTGGCATTAGACTGAGTGCGGCATTAGTTAAATGTGGCATCACTTTAGCAGTAGCATTGGTTGACTTTACCGTTCGCGTTATACTAACAGCAAAAAAGTGGAAATAAGAGCATGGGAGACCCATTCAGACAGTGGGAGCACCAGTACGATGTACCTCCACGGACGCATAGAGTGGTGAGGGAGGTATGGTTGCCCAGAGCAACAAATATCCAGGCAGCATATGTGGATTACGTCCCATTTTTGTTATCTTTAGCCACCTTTTTCCTATGTGAGGACAATAAACCAATCGACCTGGTCATTCTCTATTGTGTTGTCATGCCTTTCTACCCCTCTTCAACCAAGAGACACGAGACTCGTTCCTTAGGTACTGATTTTCCCCTTTTCAACCTAGATGCGGGTTCGATGCCTACTCTCTTGGACAGTATAGTCTCCCTTCCTTTCCTTATTCAACCCAGACATGGATTAGTCTGCATGAAGTAGGGTTTCCTTTAATAGTGCAAATTAATGTTTTGGTCTGCGTGACCAGCAGAGCAGAGGGTAGGAAATTGGGAAGATGGTGGAGTGGAAAAAGATCCACATGCAGCGACGTGGCAGATGGGGCAATAGAACAAGGGTATGGTTCGAAAAGAGGTAGCATACCTGAGGGTCGGCGGGAAGTGGCTTCACTCGTTGTCGTCGTCCTCCGCACGCACTACGGCAGCGAGCTTGGGGACGGAGGCCATCCCGCGCGGGTGCTAGGTCTGAGAGGATGGCCTTGTCGTCAGTGCCTGACCTTGCTCGCCAACGACGAGTGCGTCAACGCTGCACGTCTTTTTCTTCCCCGACGAATCTGTGACCACCGGTGAGGAGGGAGAGAGAGGCCGTCTTTTTTAGATCTGGAGAGAGGGTGATAGTGTGAGAAGCAAGTGGGCAGCCCTTAGCAAGAAAGCTCTGAAGCTCCAGCCTATATATCTTTTTTATACTACTAGTAGTAGAGGTGGAGTAGTGGTAGAGTAGTTTATATTTTCTATGCAAACAATACCAGTTAGTCGTGCTTCAAAACTGAACGACACGCCATTAAAAAAATAAAGGTCGATAACTAATGCGGCACCTCGGGCCAACGCGGCCAGATCGCATTTTGCACGAGAAATTGCACACCATGTTTCGTTGACATGTGCTCCCATTCCAACATGTCACTGAGACGACGGCGAGTCCTTTTGTAAAATTTCCGAAAGGACGTGTAGGCCGGGGCACCTCTTCGTGTACCGTGGCAAACTGGCAACAGTCCACCGACTCTTCACCTTTCCCTCTCGATTTGGAACTGCTGTCGCACACTCTTCCTCCCTCCTCCATTTGCCTTCACCCTTCCTTCTGCCATTGTTCGATCGTCTTCTCCATGGAGGGAACAAGCCGGAAACGACCCAGTTATTCTTCCCCCGATCTGAAAGATGATGTGGTGGGGGAACTCATTAATCGGTGTGATGTCATCACCTCGTCTAGCATGACAGGTTCGTTCAAGACCATTCTCGACTCAACTAATAACATCATTACAAGGAACCCAAGGGTCCAAGAGCGGTTTGACATCCCTTGTCTTATTCGCTATAAGCCTGTTCGCATGGGCGCGGACGATGGAGGCCTCACCTTGTGCAAGTTGATGTCGCTTGATAACGATACGTGTGATGTCAAGATGCCATCGCTTCAGGGTAAGGCCTAGGCTAGCACAAATGGAGATTGGGTTGTTTATATTGGGTACAATTGCGAGTGGGAACTTGTGAATGTGTACACTCGTCAGCAGATTCCACTTCCAAAAATCTCAGAGTGCCTTGAGGTTGAGCACACAGGTGATCTACGTACGTTCAATTATGATCATGGTGACTGTCGTCTACGGAAGATAGCAATTTATCGAGTTCCCAACCGCTCTTGGAATTACAAGAACTATGAAGTTGTTGCTATCTTCGACAAGCTTGTTGCCGTCCTTCGTGGTTCGACTAGATGGATATTGCTCAAAAATCAGTTTCTGTACACGGATGAGTATTGTGATGCAACTGAATATGAGGGTCTTTTGTTTGCTGCCACCACTCGTGGCACTGTTCTTGCATGGGATCATCGTAGTTTTGGTACATTTGTCTTCCACCGTAATTATAATTGTTTCATCCACATGCATGCGTGTTAGCAAGTTTCCCTTTACTAATTAACCTTCTTCTTTTGTTTCCAAGGTCCTGTGAACATTCCACCACCTATACTTGAAAAAATTTATAACCAAGGGGGAGATGACGATGGTAATGATCACGAGCATCAGGACGAGCAGAACTTATATACTCAGTGGCGCCTGGCAACTAATTCCGATGGATCACCTCTTCTTGTCTGTATATAGTGCACTGTGATTGTACCTACTGAGGGAGCAGGTGTTGTCTCCCATGGTCGCCCTCTCCGGACCTATTCCAACACCCGTTGCAGGGTATTCAGGATGGATACTAGTGTGCTAGCGCCAACACCTTCTCCCTGGTTCAGTATTGATAGTCTTGGAGAAAACTCGCTCTTCCTTGGACAAAACTATCCAATGATGGTGAAAGGCGATCCAGCTGTTGTTGACACAACATTACTACCATTTATGAGAAGCAACTGTATCTATACCTTGGACATTGCGGTGGTTCCCTACCTTGGTCCTGATATATGCCGCTTCAGCCTGGATGATCAGTCCTGCGTTGCTCTCGATATAGACAATAGCTGGCCCTTCCCAGAGCACCTATGGTTCAAAGCAAGCGTTTTCAACGCCGAGTATTGGTTGAGTTGAAGTTCATTTCATTGCTTGTTATTTCTCGTGTGATGAAAACTTCAGTATTTACTAGAATGTTTTGTTGGAAATAATCTATAATCCAACATGTATCCTCGTTGTCGTTGTGTGTTGATGACTTCTTGTATGTAATGAATGGTACATCTGCAAATGCATGTCATAGACTTAATTTATGAATGGTTTTCGAGTCACTTCTTGGAGTGTGAGTTCGGTAGTAGTATAGCCAGCATCCTGTTAGTATATGAAGTTGCCACATCACATAGAGCCAACCTAATATTGGAGTATGCTAGCCCTCCACTAGCGCGCCGCCTCAAATGGCGGAGGAAGTGAGAAGTCGCGTCACCTTGTGTCCAGATCTGAGATGCCACGTGTACCAGATGAATGACTCCAAGTTCGACCACCGTGATGCTAGGTGCGAGCCGAGGAACACTGTTGGAGAGACCCCCCCTCATAATTTTCCTACATTGGTCGTTTGATTCATAGGATAGAATGCTATAGGATTTTTTCCTATGTAATCATGTTTTAATTGGCAATCTAGCATCCACTCCAACTTTTGTTTCACTTCCTTTGTTCCTACGAAGAGAGTACTTGCTCTAAATGATGTGCCGCTGCAAGAGCCGCCTATATTAATTAACCGTGCTCTAAAAAGGTGGACTAGCTTTGGCTATAGTAGTACTGTACTAGGTTAGTAGGTGACCTTGCGCTTGGCTCTTCTCCTCTTCCGGAAGTCGAACAATAATGATGGTACTACAATAGTACTTCTGGCAATCTGACACCAAATGAACTGCTGCACCTCCACCGCTTGTAAGCAAAACTTTATCCTCGTGCTGCGAGCCACCGCGCGCGCGTTGGCGAGGGAGAAGGCGTAGTAAGCATGCTTCTCGTCATTCTGCGAGTTGACGAGACACATCAAAGTTATTTATTAGTACTCTCTTCAAAAAGGGCCGACCATGTCCATGGATACCATCCCATGTGCTGTCATTGAGTACGTGCACTATTCACATGCCATCGAGGAGAAAACATATTGCGCAGTAGTACTAGTTGCCATCGAAGTGCATGACTCACTTACGCACTGCATATCTCCATTTCCTTGCATGACACGCCACCTTGATGATAGATGTCCCGCGTGTCATGGAGGCATATAGTATAATTTTGTAAAATGGAGGCATATAGATGTCCCGCGTGTTGGCAAAAGGATGAACAAAGCTCATGTCTTAGACGAAAGAGTGGAAGAACATAGATTCCCGACGACCAAGAAGCAGCAACAAACCTCGGGGTGGAGCGTCTGCACTCATAATATTTTATATTATTCAGCGATATAAAATCAACCAAATCTCTCCATGTTCCTATACCATTCTATAGTATGAGAATAACTTTGAACGTAAGCCATTGATTCACTCTATCCAATGGTCATAGTTGGAAAATCCAAACAAAACCAAGCATTGGATCAACTCTTTTTCTGAGATCAACTCTTTTAGCACTTAGATTGTTGCCGCTTTCCCACCTGGCCCACCTATATATCCGCTCACGTGTGATGACCACAAGAGCTATCCACTCAGATTGTATGTTAAAAAAATAAAGGTCGATAACTAATGCAACACCTCGAGCCAACGCGGCCAGATCACATTTTGCACGAGAAATTACACACCATGTTTCGTTGACATGTGGTCCCATTCCAACATGTCAGTGAGATGACGGCGAGTCCTTTTGTACAATTTCCGAAAGGACGTGTAGGCCGGGGCACCTCTTCGTGTACCATGGCAAACTGGCAACCGTCCACCGATTCTTCGCCTTTCCCTCTCGATTTGGAACTGCTGTCGCACGCTCTTCCTCCCTCCTCCATTTGCCTTCACCCTTCCTTCTGCCATTGTTCGATCATCTTTTCCATGGAGGGAAGAAGCCGGAAATGACCCCGTTATTCTTGCCTCGATCTGAAAGATGATGTGGTGGGGGAACTCATTGATAGATGTGACGTCATCACCTCGGCTAGCATGGCAGGTTCGTTCAAGACCATTCTCGACTCAACTAATAACATCATTACAAGGAACCCAAGGGTCCAGGAGCGGTTTGATCTCCATTATCTTCTTCACTATAAGCCTGTTCGCATGGGCGCGGACGACGGAGGCCTCGCCTTGTGCAAGTTGATGCCGCTTGATAACGATACGTGTGATGTCAAGATGCCATCGGTTGAGGTTAAGGCCCGGGCTAGCGCAAATGGAGATTGGGTTGTTTATATTGGGTACAATTGCGAGTGGGAACTGGTGAATGTGTACACTCGTCAGCGGATTCCACTTCCAAAAATCTCAGAGTGCCCTGAGGTTGAGCACAAAGATGATCTACGTACGTTCAAATACTATCATGGTGACTGTCGTCTATGGAAGATAGCAATTTGTCGAGTTACCAACCGCTCTTGGAATTACAAGAACTATGAAGTTGTTGCTATCTTCGACAAGCTCGTTGCCATCCTTCGTGGTTCTATTGGATGGATATTGCTCAAAAATAAGTTTCTATACACGGATGTGTACTGTGATGTAATTCAATACGAGGGTCTTGTGTTTGCTGCCACCACTCATGGCACTATTTTTACATGGGATCCTCATAGTTTCGGTACATTTGTCTTCCACCATAATTATAATTGTTTCATCCACATGCATGCGAACTAGCAAGTTTCCCTTCTCTACTAATTAACCTTCTTCTTGTGTTTCCAAGGTCCTGTGAACATTTGACCACCTATACTTGAAAAAATTTATAACCAAGGGGGAGATGACGATGGTGATGATCACGAGCATGAGGACGAGCATGGCCCATATGCTCACTGGCGGCTAGCAACTAATTCCGATGGATCTCCCCTTCTTGTATGTATACAACCCACTGCTGATGTTACTACTGAGGGAGCAGGTGTTATCTCCCATGGTCGCACTCTCCGGACCTATTCCAACACCCGTTGCATGGTACTCGGGATGGATACTAGTGTGCTAGTGCCAACACCTTCTCCCTGGTACAGTATTGATAGTCTTGGAGAAAAACTCGCTCTTCCTTGGACAAAACTATCCAATGATGGTGAAAGGCGATCCAACTGTTGTTGACACAACGTTACTACCATTTATGAGAAGCAACTGTATCTATACATCGGACATTGCGGTGGTTCCCTACCCTGGTCGTGATATAGTAGGCCGCTTCAGCCTGGATGATCAGTCCCGTGTTGGTCTCGAGATTGATAGTAGCTGGCTCTTCCCAGAGAATCGCTTGTGGTTCAAAGCAAGCGTTTCCAACACCGAGGATTGGTTGAGTTGAAGTTCATTCCATTGCTTTTTATTTGTTGTGTGATGAAAACTTTAGTATTTATAATGTATCCTCATTGTAGTTGTGGGTTGATGACCTATTGTATGTAATAAAATGATATGTCTGTGATAAACTTACTAAATTTATGAATGGCCTTCGAGTTGCTTCTCTGAGTGGGTGCAGCGACGAGGTAAAAATATATTTTCCGACTACATAATTGTACGTGCATTGCAACAGGTTATCAGATGAGGCCAATCAACAATAGTACACTATTTGTACTAGCTTCACATGCTGCACTATCTCTACGTCTACGTACGTAATACAACAAGTTTTAAACTTGAGACCAGCCACCCATCATCACAAAGAACACCTTTTAACCTAGCACAGACTCCAGGAAATTTGGCCACAGTGTGAGGTGGACCATATGTTAATGTGTTCACTGTACGTAACCAGCACCTCGAATCCTTGATACTACTACTACTATAAGTAGTAGGAGTAGTAGGGTCGCATGGGCCAGAACAAGCATTCCGTCCAGGAGTACGACACACGCCACCAGCATGACTTCCATCTGACACCATATTTCTTGGAGTCCGTGCTACAACAATCTCTTCAACCTCGTCGTTTCTCTAACTCAGCCATCGCGCGGCGGGCGAGGTGGGGGTTTGCCGATAGTCGGTTTCCTCAACTGCGGTCCCACTTGTAAGGCCAACTCCAACGCATGAACCCAAACGGACCTCCGTTTTGCCCGGATTCTGTCCGTTTGGGTAGGGCAATGGGGTCGTGTCCGGGCCATTTCTCGGATGCGGTGGCCGTGCGCCGAACGCACGGACGCATCCCGGTCGCGTATATTTTTCTTTGCAAACACATATCTTTTTTTCATCATTGATTTTTTGGTACATGGAAATACATCACCAAAATTTTGACTAGAAAAGCAAGACCAAAGAAAACAAGAACCACAAGAATACATTTTAGAAGATATGCAACTTCCATAACTGCTCCTTTAAGTTGGATTAGTGCCCTCTCGACGCGTTCATTGTTGATCAGCGGAGGCTCGTTCTTGCGTGCTTCTTTCTTCTTCGAGTGTAAAGAAGTAGACGTGTCTAGCCTCTATTCTATCAACAAGTGCACTAGTCTCATCTCTAGCCTCTATGCTAGCTAAAAGTGCCAGAACATCTACTAAATTGCGCTCTATCAATATATCATTGTACTCTTCTTCCCAATACCAAAACTTGCATCCATTCTACACAATAAAATTTTAAGTTAGCACAACCAGTCTAATCCGAGAGCACAACCGAAGGTTTGGTCAAGTTCTTCCTCCTTTTGCCGACACGTGGGACATCTAGCATCCAGGTCGTGTCATGCAAGAAAATAAAGTGGTAGTTGAAGCCACATGATGTGCATCTTGGGTTAAACTGTAAATAGAATCTTACTACTCTTGAGTAACTCCAAAAGTGGCCATCGAAGATCTTTATTGGTTTTGTTTTTCATCAGCAGCACGTCGAGGTGAAAGATGTGCAGGTTTAGTGGGTCCTCTTGCATTTTCACTGACATGTGGGACTGCATATGAGCAACTAGACGACGGGCTCCGTGCGTCTGCTGGCTGGCTGAGAAGAGAGATAGAGGAGGGCTGAGCGCGGACTCCAGGAAATTTGTTCTTCGTAACCAGCACCTCGATATAGTGGGGTGGCATGAGCCATAACTAGCATTCATGTCTAGCAGTACGGCACACGCCACCCACACGAGTCCCATCCGACACCAATTTTCTTGGAGTCCGTGCTACAGCCATCTCTTCTCCCTCCTGTTTTCTCAGCCATCACGCGGTGGGAGGGGTGGGGGTTTGCCGATAGTCAGTTTGCTCAACTACGGTCCCACTTGTAAGTGAAAATGCAACACAACACGCATTCCCCCTTGAGCGGCATGCCAGACCAACCGTGTGGGGGTGCGACGTGAACACGGTAGGCTTTTGCTTTTGAACTTGTAACTTGTAAAATTTGGTTTTGCTTCATGGCGCGACCGATAGATAGAAATAACGATTTCCCCTAGAGTAATGAGAAGTTTGGTTCTGGCGCGGTTCATGCATGGAGTACGTACGAACATTATGAAGTTGATGTGAAAGGTAAGATAATTACTAGTGGTACCATATACTACTACATGGATTTGACGGAAAGATAAATATACATATGGATCCATCAACGACATCCTCATGCACTAGTGCACCAGGTCACCAACCGACGTGTGAGGAGCAACGGCGTTGGCGGCAAGCTCAACGTGCTTCTGAACAATGTCGTCCAAGGTTGCCCTGCGGTCCAAGAAGGCCAGCGTCCTATCGTCCTCCTCTTGCATGTAGTAGTCCTTGTGGACGATTTGCGCGTAGATGTGGGTGATTATGTCGATGGTGTCTTGCTGCGCCAGGCGCTGCGTGGCGAGCGCGAACTCGAGGTGGACATTCTCCGGCGCGACGGCGGGCAGTCGCAGGGCCACCAGTGCGTCGAAGAGGTTGTCACCATAGAGGCCGTTGAGGGTGGCAGGCATCGCAGAGCCTGGGCGCGTGGGCTGGAGGCGTACGTCAAGGTCGTCCGAGAGCTTTTTGACGACGGTGAACTTGTCGAGGAAGCCGACGAGGACCTCGTCGAACAAGGAGACGAAGCTGTCGTCCAAGCGGCCCCTCTCCCTGGCGGCCTCAAGCACTACCTGGAGACGTTCCTCGGTGCCGGGCCGCAGGCCGGCGTCGTGGACCATCTGGCACAACCGGCTGATGCTCGCGCTCATCGCCTTCATGGGTCTAGCTTCTAGTCAACTGATCTTGCGATTGGAGTGATCACTCTTGCCCTTGGGTGCATAGGTGCGTAGGATTTCGTAGATTGGACTGGCGGGAGCCTTTATATGAGAAGTGCAGACCGCGTTGAATTCACATGCATGTTGGCCATCTAATCCTCGCCCAACTACTGCACCTGCCTTTGGCTGTATGACAGGTTGGCCGTCCACCCGTTGGGCCCACGTGTCATACACCCAAAGGCAGGTGCAGTAAGTCAATGAAGCTGCGACCCCCTTCGTGTCGGTGCAGTATAGTCATCTCACCGGACCTCTAGTTGGGGCCAAACAAGAGAACTTTGATGTTTACTGATTTATTGGTCCTCTTTGTATTTTGCGCCAAGTTTTCACCTTTGATTTAACTAATAAAATGTTCATGCATGTAACCAAAAATGTTGTGTAAGTCACCTTACAAAAACCAAATAATCCCAAAACACTTAGGCACGATACATTAACTCCCTCCTCGTTTCTTATTTCATGACATGTCAACCAATGTGTCGGGGATATACCCCATGGTATGACCCGGCCGGAAATATGACCCAGCCGGACTTGGCGGTTTACTTGATACCCGGTTTACACTTGGTGATTCACTGACGACCCGCCCTGACCAGACAGTTTACAAGCAACCTGCCTAAATATTATGACTCACTGGTAACCAGGCAGGTGGGACAGATGGATGACAAGACCCAAGGCACAGAAGGCCGGTTTATGTTAATGGATGGCCGGTTTAAGAGGAAAGGCTTGAGGAATATTTACCTTACAAGGAGTTAAGACTCGGACTTGTATCCGGTTTGTATTAGAAGGTAGACTAGTCCTAATCCTAACAGGACTCTACATGTAACCCGCCCCTCTAACTTATATAAGGAGGGGCAGGGCATCCCAAGAGAAAAAATGTTTTCACAAGTTAGGTTTAGACAGACAAGTCAATATCTCTCGAGTTAGGGCACCCTTGTAATCGTGATCATCATCATCAATATCAATGAAGCTGGATGTAGGATTTTACCTCCACCGTGATGGGCCGAACCTGGCTAAAACCTCACGTCTCTCGATTCCGACCAACCCACGTTCAAGTTACCACATAGATGGGTTGGCCCCACGACTTAGTCCTTTTGCTAGGACATTTGCCGTGATAATTTTACGATAGTTAGAGCCCACCGTGGGACTTGCGTACGGTGGTGATGAGTTTTTGAAGGAATCTCCCCAGGAAGGGATCGAGCAGTTTGCAAATTTCCGGACGAAGATTTTACAATTCATGAGATTGAAGTTGAAAAAGAATTAGGGCTACAGTCGATCCGCCCCCACCTGTCCTATGATTTATTTGATTGTTTTATAAGTCGCCGAGACGGACAGATTTCTGAAGAAGAGGCGTCAAAATCCGAGTCGGCTGGCTACTTCAGCGTCGACTCGGACTCGTCGGACTGCCTCCGTTGACCGGCGTCGACTCTGTGCCGCCATGGCCAAAGCTCGCCGCGTGGCCCTGCGTCGTCGAGTCGCTGTCACTGCCTCAGCTTCTGCGGGTCTCCATCTCAATCCACCGCGGCCAAGTCGCCAGGCCACGCCTGATAGTCGCTCTGCAGCGCGGCTGTCTCACGTCCCAAGGGGACCTGCTAAAATCTGGATGTGAAGTAAAGACCGAATCAGACAAGCACTCCAATTAGTACTATCTCAACTAGTACTCCTCACGTACCAAGACTGGACCAAAATGAGACATCTTGGAGGAACACTATGTGTGTATTCATGAAGCAGTAAAATCGTATCAGCATGCTACTTTGGTTGTCTCCCCGATGCTACTGCTAATCAAGACTATAGTAATTTCGTCTGAGGTCAGATGAGCTACACTAGAAAATTGGGCTGCATGTGCTCTGTCAGCTATGGACCAAGACGAGGACACGGACTCTGCATCCTCGCCGTTCCGCCCCCGCCACCGCAGCGGTGCCTCACCGACGCACCCCCGCCGCTCTCCGCCTTAGTCTTGGCCGTGAGTTGCCGGCGAGTCACCTCCGCCAGCCGCCTCGTCCCTGAGCCGTCGCGGCCTCGAGCCCGGACTTGCGTTGCCTGCCGCCGTCTCGGCCTCGTGCCACCTCAGCTTGTAAGTCGCCATCCCGTCAGGCCTCGGCAGAGAGCCGCCCTTACCGGCCACGCCACAAGCCGCCGGCCTCACTTCCGCTCGCCTCCAAACCGCCTTCGCCGGATTAACTGCCACTTCGAACAGCCGCCGTGGGCCTTCGCCGAGCCGCCTTAAGCCGCCACCGCCGACGCGTTTCGAGCTGCTGCATCGTTGAACTGTTGTATCTCACTACGAGTCAGACGCACACCTCGAGTATCCCAGGCCATCTCCAATCGCCACCTCCGCCGGACCGGCTCTCCTCTGCCGCGAAGCCGCCACCGCGCCCTTCCACCACTATCTTGCTTTCACCGCGGCAGGCTCCGAGCCCCGCATTGCCGCGGCTGCGTCCCACCTCGCCTACTTCGCCACGAGCGCTCCAGCCGGCTCCGGTGCACCCCGACGAGTCGCCGCGCCTGCCACTGCCATAGCACCGCTCAAGCCACCTCGGTTTCCGCTACTTCAACCCGCCGCCGCACGCGACCCAGCCTTCCTTGCCTCCGCCGGCTGCCGCTGATGGTCTCTGCGCCCGCGCGCCTATCACCTGAGCCGCCCGCCAGCAGGTTTCGAGCCCCGCCGTGTTGCCTCCGCCTTGCTCGGCCTCAAGCCGGCCTTGCCCTGCGCTGAGTCGGCGCACCGCGCCAGGGAGCTGCTGCGCCGAGTCGCTGATATGGATTGAGACCGAGTTACTGACATCTATACGGTGCTGCAAGTTGCCGAGGATTAGCATGTACACCATTCAACCCTACACGTGAAGACTGCTGCTACGTTCATTACAACAAAGGACAAAGGAGGCCGTATGGGTGCCAGTGCCACATCAAAACCGGCAAAGTAAGAAGTGTATTTGTATGGGAGTATTTTTTGTCTGAGTATGTCCAGCATTGTCAGCACCAGCATCCGCGTTCATCTGGCAAAAAATTTCAGGTGCTATCCTTTCTATGTATCTTATCAACACATATTAAATTGTTTGAGACCAATTACTCTGGTTTATGGTATTTTTTTTCGCAGGACCATTTTTTGAGGGAATTTGACAGTGGGAGAGAACTCCCACTGTATTTTCATATATCTATATAAATGGAGTATTTACATAGACATACAACTCACATACAACCAACTCCACTCCTGGTATTTTTTTTCGCAGGACTATTATTAGTTGCCAAGGTGTTGCAAAGGGGCGTGTGCCAATATTATTTTTGCACTAGCGTTTGTCCGTGCCGTGTTGCTGGACGGATACGTGAGCAAGTCATCGCCCCCGCTACATCAACACATGCAACTGACTCATTGTCCATGCCCACGGCCGATCCGCCCGCATCTGTGCCATTTAAAGCGCCGCGGCCGACTCCCGTCCGCACCGGCTTACAACGCCACGGACGACTCGTCTGTCCGCTTTCGCGGTCGGTTCACACGTCCACACCGGCTTACAACGAGGAGGATAACTACTAGCCTGACGTATTAGCTCTTGCAACTTGCAAGCCGGGGGCAATCTGCAGTGATGGATCAAATAGTGCTAAGCACTCCTGATTATATAATGTACCTTTGGTACAACATCACTTGAGGAACGAAGGCAATCAGCCCATATTTCGAGTACAGAGCAATGAATCATTATGACAAGTGCTCACTATGAAAGTGATGCCCTACCGCGGACAGCGCGGGCTAGCTGTTCTACACCGGCATCTGCGCATGTCGCACTGATGAATAGGAACACAAACCACCGCCCCCGTAGTCCGGATTACATCAACAATGTCGTGGCCAACTCTCTTGTCCGCGTTGGCTTATAACACCGCGGCCGACTCAACTATTTGTGCTGCCTCTGATGATGCGGTCGTCTTTGTCGTCCGTCTCTCGCGTCCTGGTCTATATCAACACACCGGGCCGCACCTGTCTGCATGAGCTGTTTATTGAGTATAAAGCAAGTCACAGCTTGGGTAGCCCGGTTTCTTTCAAATTGGAGGCAAATTATCATCAACCGCCATCTGCACTGGATGGATCAATGGGCAGGCACGCAAGTCACCGCCACTACAGTTTGGTTAAACTCAAATAGCCAGTTGGAAGGAACCATTGGCCGAGTTGCTGACACGGCTCATACGGGATCATTTATAACCCGCCGTAGTCACCTCAACCTTCTGTGGATTCACATCGTGCTATCAACACCAATGATATATAACTTATGCCGGTTTATATCACAGTCAAATATGGAGAATCTCAAGCCAACTCCTCGAGTCACCTTGAAACTCGGGGGCTACAATGATATGACTCAGCAAATGTTGCCGGTTTTCAGTGAAGTCAAGAACCCCAGGACGTTGGAGGGAAAGATAACCCGGTCCCGGAGGCTACTACCATATTGAGGAAAATTTAAAGGCTGTCAGAAAATTTCCTGTTCAAAATGAAGAATGCCGGTTTAAAATCCGGTTCAAGGGAAATCTGTTCTCCCATGAAGCTCTGAAGCTCTCAAATCCGTTTAAGAATTTCCGGTTCAAAAAGAATTAATCTCTCGCATGTTCGAGTTTAAAGGCCGTCAGAAAATTTCCGTCTAAGGATTCCGGTTTAAAATCCGGTTCAAGGGAAAGATGTCTCCCACAAAGATTTGAAGCTCTCAGTATCCGGTTTAACTTCCAGTTCTAGAAGAAATATCTCTTGCAAAGTTCGAGTTCTCAGAAAAGTTACACGGGGGCTTCTGTTTATAAAGCGAAGTTCTGTTTACCCATTGATCCGGCTTATAAAGCCATATATATAAAAAATCATTTGGGGGCTTGGTCGTACTTGAACCATCGCTACACCTCTTGATCGGTGCAAGGCCACCAGAAAAATCACTTGGGGGCTTGGTCGTATCGAACCATAGCTACACCTCTTGATCGGCTCAAAGCCAAAAAGAAGATTACTTAGGGGCCAAAGAGAGTGTTGCAAAAGAACAACTCAAACATAGGCACCCACTGAGCACATCTCAAAATATTGCTTGGGGATTCTTTGCTTCGTAATGAACACAGAATCTACACTTGTAATAGGCTATCAAGCCACGGCTTGGAAGCCTGGTGTATACACCTAAAACCCCTGGTTAACCTACCTTTTTAAGTAAGCCACTCCGTCCAGGTAAACCTGGTATGACCCGATGAACTTTTGACAAGTCAATCTCATAGACCCTGAACTTGTCAAAATTAAAACGACGATTGGTTAAAGATTGAGGTCCATCTTAAAAGGCTTTGTAAAATGGTTTAACTCAGCAGCCTGGTAGCCCGTGAAAAGCCTCGACTACAAGTTTTCATATGCTTTTATTTGCCAAGTTTTTTCTCCTTTGATGATATTTATAATGGTTTTGATAAACCGACGTTCATTAACCCAGCTTAACTTTCAACTACAAGTTGTCAGTACATGATCAAGCATAATCCGACGCATATTAACCCGGTCTGGTTTCGAATACAAGTCGCCAGTATTATATATGGATAATCCGGTGTTTATTACAACCCGATACGGTTTATTTATAAACCAGCAAGACATGGGAAGAGTTATCAGTACTCAAAATTTAGGTTATCACCTTTACTACAAAAAGTTGGTAAACCAACGATGTGATTCAATGTCACAGGTATGATATATTTCATATTTGATTATTCTTAAGTGCAGCCTTGGTTATAAACCCGGGTTATATGTTGGGCATTATGACCCGTCCGGCGGTAAACCGCCAGGACACTTTAAACTTGTTGTGTGCAGAAACAGGTTGAATAAAGCATGATTATAAATCACCGGCGTTTATTAACCCGGCCTGGCTTTCGACTATAAGTCGCCAGTATGATGATAAATTATCTAGTGTTTATTAACCTGGACTGGCTTGGGATTATAAGTCGCCAGTATATATCTGGATTGCGCCATTGGGATCATGTGCTCATAAATCATTGGATTATATTATTCAAATCTTCCAATAGCCAACATGGCGGGATTTTATTATGGTTATTAATTACCAGTATTATGATTAAGGTTTTCAAAGTCGCTTTAGCGCAATGGCTATTATGTTATCAATGGATATGATTTATTCTACATCTGAAGGAATAGTCCCGAGTCGCTGCAGGCTTACGACCCGGCACTCGGGGGCTACATTATTCAAGTTGAGATTACATCAAATATGCAAGTCTCATGTCGCTGCAAGCATGCACCATGACACTTGGGGGCTAATGCAAAGTCATTTTTTGCTCACCTTATTGAAGATCCGACTCATCACATTGTAATGAGCCGGCCCTTGGGGGCTACCAATTGCTCCTGTCAAAAATTTAAGGTACACAAGTCTTAATCCATTATATTGAAGGATCCACTGCTCAGTTGGTAAAGCACAAAGTTCTTAACCTTGTGGACGTGGGTTCAAGCCCCATGATGAGGTTACACTATATGATGTTATTTTCAATGAAGTATATATATATATATATATATATATATATATATATATATATAAAGTCCCTGCTCATTATTGTATAATGACCCGGCCCTTGGGGACTATACATTGCTCATTCAAGTCTACATGATCATATTTATAAAGTCCCTGCTCATTATTGCATAATGACCCGGCCCTTGGGGGCTACACTAGTTGTAGTTTTTATGAGTATAAAGGAAATTATAAGTCTCAGGCTGCCGCAAGCATGACAACCCGACACTTGGGGCCTACATATGTGGAAAATTCAGTTTTGACTAGTGACTGAGATGAACAATCTGAATTTCTTCAAAGGTTGCAACATCTATATTGAAGCAAGTCTTAAGCTATCACTATGTTCTCCTCTTAAGACTTGGGGCTACAGGTAATATGCATATAAAGGAGGAACATCTTCAAATTCTTAGTTTTGAGCAAAGCAGGAAGATTAATTGTGTGACCCGGTGTTGGTAACAATCATGACCCGGTGTCTATAAAAGTCATGACCCAGAATTATCAGTCTTTATAACCCGACAATGGTGGTGATCATAAACCGGCAAGTTCTACATCTTCAAGCCGACTGGATATTAGTTGAATATTTCAAAGACCAATATTTTTGTCAAGTCAGAGCATTGAAGGCCGACTCAAATGGATTCTTGATTTACAATATTTCTTATGCAAGCAAGTTGATTATGAAGCTGGCCTGTTGACCCAGATTTTTTAGAAGAAGGAAATGACAAGGAGTTAAGGATGATCAGGTGCCGGTTTACAAGACTTTCTTAACCCGGGGCACAATCTGTCAAATTTGTTCTTGTGTTTATTTTGCAGGATAAGTTTACCATGGATAAATCCAAGCTAAACTAGAGGCTAATGTCGGGGATATACCCCGCGGTATGACCCGGCCGGAAATATGACTCGGCCGGACTTGGGGGTTTACTTGAGACCCGGTTTACACTTGGCGATTCACTGGCGACCCACCCTGACTGGACGGTTTACAAGCAACCTGCCTGAATATTATGACTCACTGGTTACCTAGCAGGCAGGACAAACGGATGACAAGGCCCAAGGCACAGAAGGTCGGTTTATGTTAATGGAGGGCCGGTTTAAGAGGAAAGGTGTGAGGAATATTTACCTTACAAGAAGTTAAGACCCGGACTTGTATCCGGTTTGTATTAGAAGGTAGACTAGTCCTAATCCTAATAGGACTCTACATGTAACCCATCCCTCTAACTTATATAAGGAGGGGCATGGTACCCCAAGAGAAAAAAGGTTTTCACAACTTAGGTTTAGACAGATAAGTCAATAGCTCTCAAGTTAGAGCACCCTTGTAATCGTGATCATCATCATCAATATCAATGGAGCAGGATGTAGGCTTTTACCTCCACCATGAGGGGCCGAACCTGGGTAAAACCTCGCGTCTCTCGATTTCGACCAACCCCATTCAAGCTACCACATAGATGCGTTGGCCCCACGACTAAGTCCTTTTGCTAGGACATCTGCCGTGAGAATTCCACGACACAATGAGAGATGTGGGCCGTGCATGCTTTCAATGACTTGAGACTACCAAACATCACATGCGGTGGTTAGTTCATTGCATGTAATCCTATTAAGTAGCAAACAGAAATTAAGTTATCTCGCTGATAGGAATAAAACAATACACCTTGTATTTATTTACAGAGGGAGTAGTACATTTTTTGTGACATGCATTACTAGATATTGCTAGTCAAATACTAAATCTAGATGGACGTGGTAGTACTACTAAATCCAGACGATGGTGCTAGTACTAGTAGTAGTACTACCAATGTAGTAGCACTGTACTACCCCTTGGTCAAATTATTACGTGCTGCTCCTCACAGTGAAGTGACAAGACCCTACGTCGGAGATGACACCTCAGTATAGGCACCGTGTTCTGCATACCATAGTCAGCCTCACCGTCTGCAGTCACTATCATCATGGCTGTAGACCTAGCCTGCTTACAACTAGCCATGTTCGACATAATTTCCCGTGCGTAGATGCCCGTGCATTGCACGGAACACCAAGATTTGGGGGTGGACGGCGCCGGCAGCGGCCATTGCACCAGATTTTTCCATGGCCTTCTAGATGTGGTGGGGAGGAGATAAGGATGATTGTGAGAGACAATGAGTTGTTTGTAAATAGGGAACAAGTGCGGGCATCTTTTTGCAAAACTGGAGAAGTTTGGTTTGTATGCGTCAGATCTAGATCCGACGGCTATTGGTGAAAGATGGCAGGCACAACATCATCACCAACGCGGGACCTGTATGATTCGCAGGATTTTGAAAACGCATGAATAGGACACGGTAATATTACAAGTTTCAAACTAATATTACAAATGTTTGGAGTAATGCTGCACCTACGAAGAGGGAATTACTAGGAAGTTTACGTAAGAACTTTCGTTACTTAAGGTGGATGCAGCATTATCGTACAAACTAAAATCCACCGCCCTGACAAGTCACTAATGGGCAAATAAGTTTTGGAGTCTCTGGCCACTTGATGTTTCAAAAACAAATTCAGCTTCTATGGAGACTTTGTCATTTAGGCTTAGACGCTTGCGGTGATCACCACGCCATTCATTGTTGCGCCAAAGAACACCAAACCTTGTTACTTTGAGCACACCTGCCTCCAGAACAAAGAACCTGGCCAATTTAATCTCTGATGTGCTGCCTCGGTAGTCGATCAAATCAATTTCTATAAGATGGAGATCAAGGCATTCGATGAGATTGTTATAGTGCAACACATTTTTCACTTTCGGGTCTTTTTTATCTGCAAAAGAAGAGAACATATTAGAGCAGCTGGCTGTATAAGATTGCTGTGTCATCAAGAGGTACCAATATCATTCTCTCATACGATAGGGTTGGCTGGCTAGTGATATTTTTTCAGTCTCTCTCTCTCTCTCTTTCCTCTCATTTACCTAGGAGTACGTGAAGAGCTGGGGCATTTGTTGCCTTCCACTATGTGGCCGATGCCATATTTCGCAAAAGTATGCCACATAATACGCATCGATGTCAAATCAAAAGATTTTGGCACCGCTCTCGCGATGTGAGAGAGTTGGCACCGCTGTGCACACAGACCCACATGTATAAACAAATCAATCAAACCAACTACACTAGCCTCTCAATCTCCCAAACAAGTGTTTTTATTGCCTCAGTCCTCTCTCTCCCACGCAAGTGTTTTTTCATTGCGTGAGTTAATTTGGCACCGGAGCAAAGTAGGTGATCCAGATTGGGGCACCAGGTGAGCAATGGAGGGGCATCGATACCAAATGCATCACAAGTGAGTCTGGCACGTGTTTTGGCCTACATAGTGGAGGGCCGTTACATCCCACTTTTGTACTACCTCTTATTTAGTATAATATTTTGACCATAGATTTACGTAAGAAAATGCCAATGCATGTCACTAAAAATTACACCATTTGAAATTATGTTCAAATACGAATCCAATGATATAGTTCTTAGTGACATGTATTAACATTTTGTCAGTTAAATCTATGGTCAAATTTTGATACTACAAAATAGGAAGAGTAAACCAGGACGGAGGAAGTACTTGCTCTTAGGGTAACCATAGAGTTACTGGAGTATTCTAAGTTACTTTCCACTATGACTAGCCTAGGCTACTATAGTAGTACAACAAAAAAATGATGCAGGTGATCACGTGAGAAAAAAATACTAAAAACATTTCTTTTGGTGCAGTGCGTAGATGCAGTTTTGAACACTACACTTGTCATCGTAATTTGGGAAAATTACGAAAAAATTGAGCTACGTTGTGATTACCGTTTACTAATAGGAAAGAAATTTCACCTCGATGAGTAGCTTCTCCGTGCACGAAAAGCATGTAAGGAATCCAACAACTTGATCCAGATTGGGGCCGATAGGTTTTATTGCCAAGATTTTCACTATGCGCATAGACTGGGTCAAGCTTGTGGGAATCATTTTCTGGAAGGCGATTGTAAATACATCAAGAATAAATTTAAAAATGTGAATTTTAAGAAGAAGGTGAAGAAGATGAGTGTTGTACCTAAAAAATTATGGATCCAATAAAGAGTTCGGAGAATTTGGCAGCCAAGTGCACCAACGCTGTCAATTTTGGCGCGTCAATGACCCTGATTTTTGTTGGGCCTTCTAGATCCGATACAAGCAATCTCTCAAGGAAAGGCGCATTCTCAATGACCATAACGCGGAACAGATGGAGTGATCTCTTCCCAATTGATGTCTTGTTGCGGGGCCAGCAAGACACATAAATCCATCGGATATTCGTCAAGGCGATGTGGAGGCTAATGAAGCTGTGGATCTGCTCAAGACGAAGGTACTCGAGCGCAGTACAGCTATGGAGCAGGTGCCCCATAGCCTTCTTCAAGATGACAATGTCGAAGAGGTCGAGCTGCTTGAGTTGAGGGAGAAGAAGGGCAGGCGCGACATTAATCTGGGGAAGATAGCAGGAGCTGAAGCTGGCGCGGCGCAGCGTTGGCGCGAGGCGGAGCGCGGACGGCGACAGAGAGCGACATTGTCTAGCTTCAAAGCTGAGCTCCTCGAGCTAATCTAGGGTGGGGGATAAGAACCACTCGTCGAACTTGGGTTGGACCTTGCAGTTGGTACTGAACTTGCGGATGTCAAGGCATCTCGCTGGCCCAGGGTGCGATGAAAGGATCTCGGAGACTGCGGCCATGTGTTTGCAATCCCCATCGCAGAGGCAGCTCTCGACGGTGAGGTTGAGGGGGACGCGGTGCCAGAGGGGCCGCCACTGTCGGGATAGCAGGGTGGTCCGCACGGCAGATTTGGTGGGGAGGAGGCCGATGATGACGAGAAGCATGTCGTCTGGGAGGCTGCTGATGAAGTCCAGGCTCGCCGGATGCGGTTTTGGCTCGAGCCGCCTCCGCTTGTTGGCTGCCTTGCCGTCCATCTCAACCGGCAGCGACACCGGCGTACACGTGTGCTGGTGTGTGTTGTGTGCTGGGTGTGCGCGAGTGCGTCCTTCTGTGCATCCCGCCGCGCAGTGGTGAATTGTGCGCGAGTGCGTCCTTCACGCGGAAGAAGTGCGTCCTCAATGCGCCCTCAATTTACTAGTGTGCGGTGTGCTACCCCGAGTGGTTTCAACTTTGTTTACTTCACCGCGTGTCAGATTGGCCTCTAGTTTACTTATTTTCACCCACTGCCACATGGGCTAGCACACGAAGATACAGAACACGAGCTGACAAGGCAGCATGTGGACTGGTTGACCGGTCAACTAAACAATATACGGAGCTATACGCTGACACAGTGAGCGTATAATCCGTCGGTATAGAGTGTTCGAGTGAGAGGGGAGGCCCGTGAGAGATAGCAGAGAGAGAGAGCTACCCCCTCCGTTCGATAATGTAGCTCCAACATTTTTTTAAAAGTCAGACTTTTGAAACTTTGACCAAGTTTATAAAGAAATTACTTATATCTACAATACCAAAGATAAATGATAGTATGAAGTAAGTACATGTTGTGATGAATCTAATGATCGTTCCATATGTAAATGTTTTTCTCCACATATACCTGGTCAAATATTTCTGAGGTTTGACCTTTCAAAACATCCATATGCTTATGGATGTGAGAGAGTCCCTAACTAGAGAGAGAGAGAGTGAAGTAGAAAGAGTGAGTGAAAAAAGTGTTTGTGCGTGTGTGAAAGAGACATGAGTAACACTCGATAAAAATCGAGAAAAAATGCGTGTGTCTTATGCAAACATATCACACATGCATCTTCGACAACGGAAGCAAGGTGAGGAGATAGTGTGTGGTTATGTGCAACCGAGAGAGCAAGACCCCTAGCACGTGGCCAAGAGGGGTCTGAGAAACAAGGGAGAGAGGTCGAGAGAGACATACGGAGAAAATGCACACATGGGGAGGAGAGAGTGAATGTTTTTCATAGAGAGATCCCCTGGAGATCGTGATGGGACTACATGGGTGGGAGATCGAGTGACAAGATGTGTGCGCGATAGAAGATACCCCGAGAGATATCGAGATAGATGTTTCGATGGAAGGAGACAATACGTGTGTTCCTGATGGCTAGTGAGAGATAATCATACTTAGGGGGGAGTGCTTGCGCCTATGATGGAGTGAGGGGTTATGTTACTTATTAGGGGGGTGCATGTCACATAGAGAGAGAACAAGGGCGGAGAGTGTTGGATGTGTCTATATGTATAGCGCAAGCGAGACATGTGTATGTGTGAACCAGGGAGATATAAAGTTTGAGAGAGATTGAGGAGCCCCGATAAGGCTAAGTGGTGCATCAGATAGCTGAGAGGGGGAAACAGATATTCCATCTGCTCGATAATGCAGTGCATGCAAATTTTTTAGAAGTCAAACTTTGGAAACTTTGATCAGGTTTATGCAAATGTTATTTATATCTACAGTACCGAAGATACATCATACGGAACTACATCTCATGGTGAATCTAATGGTATATGTTTGTCGTTCTAGATGTAATTGTTTTTCTCCACGTACATGGTCAAACTATGTGATGTTTGACTTTTCAATAAATCAATATGCTATGGATCGAGGAGAGTGCCTAAGTCGAGAGAGATCAAGTGCGTGTGATGGAGAGTGAGTAAGTGTGCAAAAAGGGTATGTGTGTGAAAGAGAAAGTGAGAACAAACGATAAATTAGAGAGAGAGAGAGAGCGTGTGTGTTTTTTCGTTTCTTAGGCGAACATCTCATGCATGCATCTCCGATATAGAAAAGCGAGGCGAGAAGATACACGAAGATAGCTAGTGTGTGATTGTTTGCAACGCAGAGAGACACCACTATAGCACATGTCCAATAGAGGTCTAGCCAACAAGGAACAAAGGTCGAGAGGGACACATGGAGAACATGGACGCATGGGGAGGGCGAGAGGGTGTGTTTGCGATAGAGAGATCCCCTTGAGATCGTGAGGGGACTATATGGGTGGGAGATCGAGGGAGGTGCGTGCGCGATAGAAAGATGCCCTGAGAGAAATTGAGATAGACCATGCACATCTTTGTGATGGAGACTAAGATTAGCTAGTCATATACATATAGGGGGGACTGCGTGTGCCTACAATTGAGTGAGAGACCATCATACTTGTCTAGCTAGGCATGAGATTGTGTGTGTGTGTGTGCGTGTGAGATGGAGAGCGAACGAGGGAGAGAGATAGAGTTTTAGATGGGCCTATCGAGTGCGAGTGAGATATGCATGTGTATGTGTGACCCAGGTAGATGGAGAGTTTGACAGAGAGGGGGGAGAGCTCCGAGACGATAGAGTGGTGCGTGAGAGAGTTACGGGCAACGAGCCAAGGAATTTGTGTGCGTACGGTGAGTGCACCCAAGATATCTAGCTAGGACTAGAGAATCATACATAGTGTGCGAGAGAGACCTATAGATGGAGTATATATGCATGTGAACTAGAAAGACCCCCCCCACACACACAAAGAGAGAGATGGAGAGAAAGCGAGAGGGACCAACAAGGTTTGTGTGTTGGATGTGTGCGACAGAATTGAAGGTTGTCGGTGAGAGAGAGAGAGAGAGCAGGAGTCCGGGAGAGGGGGAGGTCGCGTTTTATGCATCAAAGACTGATATAAACCATGTTTCGATATAAACTTGCATTCAAATATTTAAATTGGAGAACATGTTGTCTGCAATCCACACATGAACGGATATATGCGTATATCAAACAAGTTCATTAATTTGACTTTCAACATGTTCATGGAGTACTATAATACTGTACAACATGCTACTCGATTGAGGTGTTCAATTTTGGATTTAGTTCACTATTTTGACCTGGTGAACGAGCTATTTCATTGAATCGAGATATTTCATTTTGGGTTTGAGACCCATTTTTGAGTGGGTCAACTGTTTGTCATATAGTAAATCGCTAGCAACGAGCATGTAAAAACACATTACTCTCGAGCATCATCTCTCCATCTAAAAAAGAAGTGGCAAGCTAATATTTTAAAATTTGATTCGAATCGACTTGGTAAGGTAGACGTGGATGCTCGTTCTCCCAAATTTTGAACAAACCGTTAAACATCCTTTGCTCGGTGGAATTCGCCCGAGCAAATAAATAGGAGACGCGAAATTACCGTCCTATGTGGGACACGCATCAATTGGCTCGTTGTACATTGAGGGTAGGTTCGTAACTTCATCCAAGCGCGCCTTCTCCTCAGCCGAAATGACATGTGCCGAATAATTCATAAACCATGGTCGGAAAAACACGCTCTCCTTGTCCAAAATAGCTCGTGCCCACTATTTCAAAACACACTCTCCTCGCTCGAAATTACTCGCGCCCACTATATATCAAAACACGCCCTCCTCGCCTGAAATCGCTCGCGCCCACTATATATATATATATATATATATATATATATATCAAAACATGCCCTCCTCGCCCGAAATCGCTCCCGCCCACTATTTGGGGAGAAGTAAAGTTACTCTACTATCCCTGACCCTCAGTACACAGACCCAAGCCGAGAAGCCTAAAGGCAGGGGTAGAACTGTAACTCCCCCTCACATTTCAGACAAATGAGTCTGTAAAACATGGTTCCACTCCCCTCCCAATTCCCCCGCATTCATACCTCGTGGGCGCCAAGTCACCTTCTCTCCAGAAGGTCCCTTCTCTCGAGACGCGAAACCTCAGCCCCTCCTCCATGGCGCCCCCACCGCACCAATTTCACAGCCGCCCTCCTCCCTAATGCCGGAGACGCTGTCCATTTGCCGTCGTGCACTAGGCCGTGTGCCTCTTACTCAGTGATGCTGGAGCTGCCTCGATGACGGCCGCGTGAACCATACCGGAGTCGATTCACCCCCGCCGTTGTTCACGGTGCCGGAGCGTCTCCAACTACGAATCCGTCCAGAGTCCCGGTGCTGCTTACCCATAGCCGTCGACCGTTGTGACTTCACTGTTTCCCTATCGCTAGTCGCCACCGCAACCGCGCAGGCCTCACCGACTCGGCAGCTGGACCTGCCTACTTCACCATGCTGCTAGATAGGTCACACCCTCATCTCAAATCACTTTATTTAGGCGTCAGTTGTCTGAATTTTTATTCTAGGCCAATTGATTCCCAATGGGAAGCAGCACCCCTCGAGGCAGCGGGGCTCCTAGGCTGCCGGTTGGCTGGTGTCTAACATAAGGGTGCGGGGCCGCAAGTTCGCTGCAGAAGTAGCTCTTAGATGGCTATCTTAGAGTTGCGTGGGTTGAAGTTACTGCCGCCGCCGGATCTGGATGACGGGGAGTCTTTGTGGATTGGCTCGGGGCGGCGCAACCACGACAGTGCGGTGGGGCGGGGAGCGGGGTTTTGGCCGGGGCCACGGACGGCAGAGGCAGGCTGCTCTGCCGTTGGTCGCTGGCTCTTCGGGGAAGATTCCTAACAGTGTCAGCCGAGAGGCAGAAGATGGCCATCAAGCCATCCAGCGTAGATCAGACAGTACCAAAATAAAATAAAATCATGTGACCCCAATTTAGTCTTCAATCAACAGACGTGTGACCACTCTCATACCTTGCTGTTGATCTCTTAGTGTATTTCTTCAGATCAAAGAGATGTGTCGTTCTTAACATTATGCGTTATCTGCATCTTGAGCTACACCGTCTTCCGACTCACCACAGCTGCTCCAACAAGGGAAGCATACACCAGAAGGGAGCTATAGTCCCCACTCAACAGTTCCCTGCATCGAATGCGCGTGCCCGACATGGACAGCCACAACAACTGCAGGGTCTTCGACAAGTCAGCACATGATGCTCACTCCTATGGATGGCGGCCAGATAGGTTGTACCCTCATCTTACTTGTGTGCAACATTTATGGCTTTGTTATTCATCTAAGCATGGAAAATAGATTATCACATTTCACTGTATATTCATGCTGATGTCTTACGGGTCTTGTTCAGGAGTTAACATTGTTCCATAGTTCAGCTAAGATACTTGTTCTTTAGGTGACGCTATTCCATAGTTATCATCCATCAACCATTGCTATCCCACAGGCTGGTGATTATAGTATTATACCACTTCTAGTATTACCTATGTTGTTCTTTAATACTTTTGTGTGCCATCTAGTAAATCTCGAGTAGAAATGATACATATTCTGTAGCTTTCATCTGTGTTCTCCCTTTAGTTTTTGAGACCTGTTGCTGCTAGTTAACCCTAGTCCTATTATTTATGTCATCTCCTACAGGCACTCATTACATAAATCTAACTACTAGTTATCTTCTATGCATGTCAGATATAATTGCACACACTGATATATCCACAAGAACCTCACGAAGCAATGTAAAGGCCAATAAACTTGATGTCAATGATACCCAATATGATGGAACATATAAAGGCAGTTCTTCAGAAGACTTGCAGAAAGATATTGAATCCTCTTCACCCCACAAGGTCCTTGCTCTAACTTGGCCCGTGATATGGGTACAACATGCATATAATGTCATGGAGTGTATCTACTATGTTGCAATGCCATGTGCTTAGCATGCTGATCATGCATGTAAATATGTCATGCCTTCCTGTTTTTCAGTACCTATTCCATTCATGATAAGATGTTTTCAAGTTCAAGTACTGTCATTCTACTCTATCGCAATGCCATCTGCTTAATTTGGACATCATGCTTGTGAATATCTTTTGCATTGTTATTCATCAGTATGTACTTCATCTATCTACCATACCATGTTTTTTTACATTGAAGTATTGTTCTAGTACTCTGTTGCAATGCCATCTTAGTTTCCCAATCATACACTTGTATGTTGCCTTAGTTTTTCTGTACGTATTCCGCTAGCATACAGTTTTACATTCAACTAGTGTTTTTTACTGTGTTGTCATGTCATATTCCTAGATATTACACCATACTCCCTCCGTCCGGATTACATGTTGCCGAAGTGGATAAAAAAGGATGTATCTAGAACTGAAATACACCTAGACCCATCCATTTTTTCGGATGGAGGGAATACATGTCAATATGTCATGCCTTTCTATTCTTCAGTACCTATTCCATCTCTCTACTGTAGCATGTTTTATAATTGAAGCACCATTCTTCTATACAAGGCATGCAAGGGGAAGACGACCATGTTAGAATCTGAAGGGTTACAAACCAGGTCTTTGCAAAAGATCCAAACGCCAGGAGATAATAAACCAACTCCAGTTTTTATAGATACTGCTCCAGCACAGAGAAACCCAACTCCTACTGATAATAAGTAGATTCCAGTGGCCAAAGAACTAGTCTGCTCCAGTCTAGCAAAAATATGTCAACTCCATTCTAAGAAGCGTGTGTGTATCCTTGCATCATGAAATTTTATAGCATGCTGATCATATTTTCTACATGTTTCTTACCCATCTCTCTTTTAGAAAATAAGCTTAATAGATAGAAGAATTTCTGCACCGGTATCGTCTGTGAGGAAAGATTCTTGCGGGAATTCTCTATGCTCCAATGCAGATGTAAGTACCTATTGTATATCACTATATTTTTACATCAGAATGTATTTTGTTAATCGGCGTGAATCCAACCTTTATCTGATCTAAATTTAGTTGTAGCAAAATGTATGATTAAAGGCCACAATGTTGATTTTTGTAAGGAAAACTGCCTGGTAGTTTTGCATCCTGAGCTGCATGAGTGTACTATCTCATATCAGTGGGTTTGATTACTTTGGTTCTGCAGTGGGTTTTCAGTGTTTTTTTACTATGTTGTCCTATCGTATCCCTTGCTCTTACATCATACTCCCTCCGTTCGGATTACATGTCGCAGAAATGGATAAAACCGGATGTATCTAGAACTGCAATACGTGTAGACCCATCCATTTATTTCTGGATGGAGGGAATACATGTCAATATGTCATGCCTTTCTATTCTTTAGTACCTATTCCATCTCTGTTGTAGCATATTTTATAACTGAAGCACCATTCTTATATATAAGGCATGCAAGGGGAAGATGGCTATGTTAGAATCTAAAGGGTTACAAACTAGGTCTTTGCAAAAGATGCAAACGCCAGGAGATAATAAACCAACTCCAATTTTCATAGATACTGCTCCAGCACAGAGAAACCCAACTCCCACTGATAATAAGAAGATTCCAGTGGCCAAAGAACTAGTCTGCTCCAGTCCAGCAAAAGAATGTCAACTCCATTCTAAGAAGTGTCTGCGTATCCTCGCATCATGAAATTTTTATAGCATTCTGATCATATTTTCTACATGTTTCTTACCCATATCTCTTTTAGAAAATAAGGTTAAATGATAGAAGACTTCCTTCATTGGGATTGTATTCAAGGAAAATATCCAGCGGGAATTCTCTGTGCTCCAATGCTGATGTAAGTACCTATTGTATATCACTATATTTTTACATCAGCATGTATTTTGTTAATCGACGTGAATACAACCTTTATCTGATCTAAAACTAGTTGTAGCAAAATGTTAAAGGCGCCAATGTTGATTTTTGTAAAGAAAACAACCTGGTAGTTTTGCATACTGAGCTGCATGAGTGTACTATCTCATATCATGCACATTACCGAATTGTAGTGCTGCTCTGGTTGCCCATTCATTCATTGTGTTAATGTTGCTTTCGTATTACCTTACCTGGCTGATGATAGATGTGCTATATTGTGTTAATTTGGTGTTGGCTAGTTGCCCAAACGTTCATTGTGCCAATGTTGCTTTCCTATTATCTGACTTGGCCAATGATAGCAATGCTAGTGTCTTAATTTGGTGCAGGCTGCTGAAGATAAGAAGACAAACTCTGAAACAGCAAGGCAACCCCATTGTTTCTTTCCAATAAATCTAGGCCAGGTAATATGGCAATAATTCATGATTAATCTGTTTGGTTCCCCTCCTAATATATGTTATAATGCAGTGGTCGAGACACTCTGCACTATCAATAATACAAGCCTGCCAAAATCGCCATCTGAATCTGTTAGTATCCTCTGTATCGAATGCAACGGAAAAAATGTATGTTTGTGAACCAATTAATGGCTGAATGAATGAAGGAAATGGTGGAGGAATCAGAGGTGCAGAGTCGTGCGACACAACAACTGATCAATATCTTCAGAGATAGTGTAGCAAAGCAGAAAGAACTTGCCCACATGCTTATGGCCGTCATCCGTGCTGAGGTTGCAGATTGTGATGTTGTAGATCATTAGGTTCTGTTCATTTATTTGCACTGGCAACAATCTTTGATTGCCCAGTGGATGTAATTTCCTGTAATATATGCTGGATGTGCAACGTTTTTCCCTGTATGCCGTACCTTTGCTTGATCGGTTTTGGTCCTGTGCATAATTACTCATCGTAGTGGGCTCAAATTATCTAATTTGGCCTAAAGACATGTATGAACTTTAGTGGACCCATTAATTTAATGGGCTGTTACCAGGCCGAAAGTTAATGGTCGGCCCTCTTAACTCCCGGGTCATTAACAGGCCGACATCGAAGCGGGCAACAGGTGGGCCCAATTGATTTCACAGGCCGTTAACAGGCCATTACTAAGTTCGGGCTACATATGGCCCAACTATACTGTGGGCCTTTAGCAGGCCGAAAGAGATAGCGGGCTTGTACTGGACCATGAAGAGCATGGGCCGCTAAGAGGCCGAAAGTAAGGTCGTATTGTAAATGGCCCAACTGTGTTGTGGGCCTTTAGCAGGCCGAAAGAGAAACCGGGTTGGTATTGGACCATGAAGGGCATGGTCCATTAAAAGGCCAAAACTCAGGTCTGACTACAAATGGCCCAACAGATATATGGGTCGTCAACAGGCTGAAAGACATACCGGGCCGGAAATTGGCCCAACACTTAAATGGGTCGCTAAAAGGCCAAAACTCAGGTCCGACTACAAATGGCCCAACTGATTTATGGGTCGTCAACAGGCTGAAAGACACACCAGGCCAGAAATTAGCCCAACATTTAAATGGGTCGCTAAAAGGCCGAAAGATGTACATTGTGAAAATTCGCCCATCCACTGAATGGGTCGTTAACATGCCGAAATCTCATCGGGCCGATATTGAGCCCAAATATATAGCGGGCTGTTAACAGGCTCGAACTGACGATGGGCTGCAATGGTGTCAAATCTTTAACGGGCCGTTGACGGGCCGAATTGGCACATCTTGTATGGGCCGTGGGCTTAAATGGACCTGACACAAGTAGGCCTTATATGGGTCGACCTGCTAATTTTTACTACGCGGGCCTTTTTCACCGGAATGGGCCACTGTTGGCCGTGCCACGTGTCGACCTATCATAGGCGCCTCCTGTCTAATGAGTGGATGACATCTGTCCCAACGGTGAGGCAACACGTGTTTCCTCCAGCCAATGATGATTTTACACGTGGAAAATCCCCATTGGTCTGGGATGTTAATGGGTTATCGGATCCAAAACCGGACCCGATAGCTTAACGGCGTTCCGTTACGGTGGATGCCACGTGTCGGTCACCCTTGACGAAAGCACTTCTGTGACGCGTGATTTATCGTCATGGAAGTGGACACTTCCATGATGATAATTTTTTTAATGTCATGGAACACTTCTACGACAGCACAGGTATGACTATCTTGATTCTGTCATAAAATCATCATGGATGTACATGCATGACAAAAAACACGACCTACTGTGAAAAACACGTATCATCACGGAAGTGAATTTTTTTGTAGTGAGTGCTGTGTCCATGGCTCACGCTCATATATTGCGTGTAGATTGAAAAAGTTTGAGGACACCAAAAGTATGAAACAATTTCTTAGCTTGTCATTGGGGTTGTGCATGATTTAAATACTTTGTGTGGTGAAGATAGAACATAGCCAGACTATATGATTTTTTAGGGATAACTTTCTTTGGCCATGTTATTTTGAGAAGACATGATTGCTTTGTTAGTATGCTTGAAGTATTATTATTTTTATGTCAATATTAAACTTTTGTCTTGAATCTTTTGGATCTGAACATTCATGCCACAATAAAGAAAATTACATTGAGAATTATGCTAGGTAGCATTCCACATCAAAAATTCTGTTTTTATCATTTACCTACTCGAGGACGAGTAGGAATTAAGCTTGGGGATGCTTGATACGTCTCCAACGTATCTATAATTTTTGATTGTTCCATGCTATTATATTATCTGTTTTGGATGTTTAATGGGCTTTAATTTACCCTTTATATTATTTTTGGGACTAACCTACTAACCAAAGGCCCAGTGCAAATTGCTGTTTTTTGCCTATTTCAGTGTTCTGCAGAAAAGGAATATCAAATAGAATCCAAATGGAATGAAACCTTCGGGAGAGTTATTTTTGGAACAAACGTTATCCAGGAGACTAGGAGTGGACGTCAAGAAAGAAGCGAGGTGGCCACGAGGCAAGGATGCGTGCCCAGGTGTTAGGCGCGCCCCCATCCTCATGTGCCCCTCGCAGCTCCACCGACATACTTCTTCTTCCTATATATACCCATATACCCCAAAAACATCCAGGAGCACCACGAAACCCTATTTCCACCACTGCAACCTTCTGTACCCGTGAGATCCAATCTTGGGGCCTTTTCTGGCGCTCTGCCGGAGGAGGAATCGATCACGGGGGGCTTCTACATCAACACCATAGCCTCTCCGATGATGTGTGAGTAGTTTACCACAGACCTTCGAGTCCATAGTTATTAGCTGGATAGCTTCTTCTCTCTCTTTGGATCTCAATACAAAGTTCTCCTCGATTCTCTTGGAGATCTATTCGATGTAATTCTTTTTGCGGTGTGTTTGTCGAGATCCGATGAATTGTGGGTTTATGATCAATATTATCTATGAACAATATTTGATTCTTCTCTGAAATCTTTGATGCATGATTTAAATATCTTTGCAAGTCTCTTCGAATTATCAGTTTGGTGTGGCCTACTAGATTGACCGTTCTTGCAATGGGAGAAATGCTTAGCTTTGGGTTCAATCTTGTGGTGTCCTTTCCCAGTGACAGCAGGGGCAGCAAGTCACGTATTGTATTGTTGCCATCAAGGATAAAAAGATGGGGTTTATATCATATTGCTTGAGTTTATCCCTCTACATCCTGTCATCTTGCCTAATGCATTACTCTGTTCTTATGAACTTAATACTCTAGATGCATGCTGGATAGCGGTTGATGTGTGGAGTAATAGTAGTAGATGCAGAATCGTTTCGGTCTACTTGTCGCGGACGTGATGCCTATCACTACAAAAAAATACACTTCTGTGATGATACGTGTTTGTCACAGTAGGTCGCGTTTTTTGTCATGCATGTACATCCATGACAAATTTATGACAGAATCAAGATAGTCATACCTGTGCTGTCATAGAAGTGTTCCATGACATTACCAAAATTATCATCACGGAACTGTCCACTTCCATGACGATAAATTGCGCGTCACAGAAGTGCTTTCGTCAAGGGTGACCGAAACGTGGCATCCACCGTAACAGAATGCCGTTAAGCTATCGGGTCGGGTTTTGGATCCGATAACCCGTTAACAGCCCCGACCAATGGGAAATTTCCACGTCTAAAATTCTTATTGGCCGGACGAAACACGTGTCAGCTCGTCAGTGGGTCAGATAGGCGTCTATGATATGTCGACACGTGGCACGGCCCAACAATGGCCCATTTAGCTTACAAAGCCGGCCCGTTTGACTTGGTCAAAAGTTAACAGGCTGGCCCATGAAAAGCCTGCTAATGGTCTCTTCGCAAATAGCCCATTTTACGGCCCGTTAACTCACGGCCCGTTAAGCCCTAAAGGAAATCGGCCCAACAATGTCATGTGGGACGTCGAATATAATACCAGCCCATTTCACTTTTGGCCCATGTATGGCCCACGACGTCTTTCGGCCCATATGAGGCATTCGTATCTTTCGGCCCATTACAGGCCCACGGTGACTCTAGCCTATAATGAACAGTAATTTTCTTTACACCCGTTAACGGCCCGTGATTTACATGGGCCGTTTCCAGTCCGTGTTAGCTTTCGGCCTATTGACGGCCCATACGTTCTTGGGCTCCTTTTCGGCCCTCGATTACTTCTGGCCCATTACTGGCCTGTTCCCCTAATGGGCCAAATTCGCCCCATGGCAAGAGTCGGCCCGTTACTGGCCTGTTCCACTAATGGGCCAAATTCGGCCCATGGCAAGAGTCGCCTGTTACTGGCCTGTTACCCTAATGGGCCAAATTCGGCCCATGGCAAGAGTCGGCCCGTTTCTGGCCTATTAACCCGTTGCGCCGTTTCCAGCCCGTCCTATATTCTGGCCCATTAACGACCCGTTATGCCTATGAAAGAATTAAGCCTTTACTGTCCTACGGCCTGTTAACGGCCTGTTACCGTGCTGGGCCGATACCAATTACGCCCGATTATGGCCCATGTAGACCCATTTATCCGACGGCCCAAGGCCCACCGATTACAGGCCCATTTATCGACGGCCCGTAGGAGACCCATGGATCCTACGGCCCGTATATGGCCCATGGAGTTGCGGCCACTAGAAAACCAGGGAAAAAGAAGACTAGGAAATAAATAAGGCCGAAACTAACACTAGGCTATTAAGGCGATTGCACAGATTACATCCACTCGGCATCAAAGATCGCCACCAGTGAAAATATAGGGAACACCCTACACTATACAAAAATGGCTTGCTATTTTCTTCAGGTAAAAAATGGCTTGCTGCACGTTAAGAATAAATTTTGTATCGCAAAAAAACAAATTACAACTATATAACAAAAGGAAGGTTGGCATAAAACTTAACAGTCTAGCAGATAAATGCACCACCAGAAGTTCAGAAGCTCAGTTCATTTGACCTGACTATTACGTTTTCATGCTGTATTGTCCGATGGAGCACCATAACCCTCGCCTTAATTTCCCCTAGGCTCCTAAACAACACAGAAAATGTCTGATAGTCTGGTTTCAAAACCATGCATATCTTGACGACATTGAGCAATGTTTCTCCTTGTTTCACAAAGGGTCTCTGTTAGGGAATGGACTTGTGTCTGGAGCGCAGATACAACATTGCTTTGAGCTTGCATATCTTGATCATGAGGCAGTTTGGATGATATTGCCTTAACAACCAACTCAGTATTACGTAGGAACGTGCTTTTTGGCAGTGTTACTGGACAGGTACTGACCCACTGCAGCAAGAGCTAACATTGCGGTTATAGTTGCCTCACCACCTTCAGAAGGTGGCGGTTCCACCATTTTTTCCATAGCTCACTGAAAAGTTGAGGTTTTACATTAGTAGTACCAGAGCAGAAGATATTAAGGAGGCAGCAAAACCAAACAAAATAGCTTTGGTATATATACAGAACTTATTCTGGTGAACCCATGTAAAATATTAGTTGCATTTTATTGCAAAGTACATAATAAAACCAGGTTCCAAACATATGACCATGTACCATCGCTAATGTATTGTCTATTTCTTCACATTGTATTGAGGGCTAAGGATAAAGAGACGAAGTTTATAATACGGTAATCATAGTATGACGTCATTCATATCACAAAACAACTGAGAACAGACAAACAGGCAATTGTAACGTTGTGTGGGCAAGTCCAGCACGGAACTAGATTACGGGTCAAGATCAAAGGAACATCACTCCTCGCTTTTAAACCTTGTAAGGTGCAATGATACGCTAAGACAATTGTGTATAAAATTGAAAAGAGTAATAGACATTGGCTGCAAACCATGCAGTTCAAGGCACAAGTCAGAGTAAGTAGTAGTTAAAAGGCATGAGGATTAAGGACTTACAACAGTGGCTTTGACTGGTGTAGTCATGCCCTTCTTCTTGCTGGTGTGAGAGTCCTTGAAGATTTCCACAACATTTGGTTCAGTTACTTTTTGGTCCTTGCGGGCTTTCCTCTGCATTTGGAACAAGTCAATATAGATCTGATAATATGGTACAACAAAAAGGGTGAAACATCATCTAATTACAAGAGCCTCGCAGTGTGCAATATAGCTACGAGATCCTGTCGTCTGTTGGAATTTCACTTTCGTATGGTTGGCCTTGTTCTTTGAACAGTTCACCTACAAGAAGATAGATTTGTGTGGCACATGCATAAATACGACTTCAACATGTGATCTGATGACATATATATAATGTACCTGATACTTCGGATCGGACCAGTGTTTAACGAGGCCTCTCTAGTCTTCATCAGATATATTTTCCACTGGAGATGTTTGGGCAAGTTCACTATTAGCCTTGCCTTCAAAGTGAGTTTTCCTTAAGTTATACCGATACTGTCGCAGAGCAGACTTGAAAACATGGGTGCAAGCTTGTCTGGTTGCATCATCTTGGCTATCCAACTTGAACCTCATCTGTTGAAAATTATGGGAGTCTCATTATCAGCAACCTAGAAAGTATTGGACAGAGCAAGACGATATTACTAGTTTCCATACATAACCATACTTACAAATAAATGGTCGAGGAAGATGTTGAACTGGGTTTCGTCTTTGTCATTCCTGTGCTGAATCCATGTTGGGAGGATACGTACATGACACCTAACAGCAACCGCTGCCTTTGATACTAACTTGGCTGAGTCTGTAGCATCACGTGGCCTTTTTAAACCTGCCTCAAAACGAATCTCCATCTTCCTCCTCTAGATTTAGTTAACCTATCGAGCATTACCCCTGATGTTTGTTTCCTCTTGCTCCTAGGTGCTAGTCCAACAACAAACATAGGAAGTGTTAGTGTACATCAAACTGTGAGACTACATATAAAGAAGCATGCAACTGTAACTTGACTCCAACAACTACCTTCTTGCTGTTGAAGCTCACAAGGTTCATCTGATATTGCCAACTCGTCTTGTGTCAAGAGTGCTTGGGAAGTAGTGTCAGGTGGCAAGGGAGCTTGGGAACGTGCTGCTAGCTCAGTTGACGCACGAGTACGTCGTGCAGCTGGTAGTACTGTGGTAGGTGTTGCAAGAACTAGGGCTATCTCTGCTTGTTTGGTGACAGCTATTTGTTTCTGTTTGTCTTTTTTTGCAACTCATGTAGCATGGGATGTCGTGTTTGTAGAATTTTCTGCTGGACTTTGACCTTCTATTGCACCATCAGTACCAGCAGAATTTGCAGGATTCATCCGCTTCTCATTCCCTGCCATTCTGTGTTTCTTCCTCTTTCTCTGTGCCATGTTAAGTCAAGCCGACAAGAAAAATGAATAACAATTTAGTTCTTCAGAACAAATTGATTTGTGATGCAGACGAACTGAACTTTGATGTTAGACAACCACATGATAGGAGGATGTAATATGTATGAAAAACAGGACGGAAGAGATAACCGGAACTATGATGTGTAAACTAATAAGACATTTCACCAAATTAGAAGCAATGCAATGGAAGGTAGACACCATATGAAAGATGCTACAAATATCGCTCTGCCAAGTTAATAGTGTCTCATCATAAATGGCGTTTAAACAAATGTGAAGTAGTACAAGAAATAAATCATATGCAAGATGCAAACAACATCACACTACCATGTTAGAGGTCTCTTGTCATTAGTGCCATTGCATATTCACAGCATTGCATATTCACAGCTTATGATGTGTAAACTAAGGAGAAGGCATTTCAACAAATTAGAAGCAATGAAAGCTAGACAAAATATGAAAGATGCAACGAATATTACTCTACCAAGTTAAAACTGTCTCGTCATAAGTGCCATTTCAACAAATTAGTAATACAAGCTAGAAAAGAATGTGAGATGTAACCTATATCACACTCCGAAGTCAAACATGTCTTATGATAAGTGATTGTTGTAGGTTACACAACAGTAGTAATTTGATGTAAGAACATGGTGTGATAGACAGATATTGTATGTTCTAGAAACAGGAACACGTGTCTTATTCAAGTATAATGTGTAAAGTAAGCAGATGGAATTCAACAAAATTAGAAGCAATACAAGCTAGACATCACACATAACATGCAACCACATATAATAGTGCCAAGTTAGAGGGAGCACCGGTGATGCTACACTAGGGGAGACGTGCTCATCATAAACACAACTTTGTTGAGTGTCTATGCATGTGTTGTCTTGGAAATCATCTTGGGGGTGTGGAGGAGTAGAAACTGTAGAGGCCCTCCGTTCGGAAGGAGCACCTTTATCCACTGCCTTGCTAACTTCCTTCCGCTTTATTGATTTTGAATTGTCAAGTAAAATCGACAAGAAAAAGCAATAAAATTCTCTCTTCAGAACTCATGCATGCATGATACTGACAATCACTACTTTGATGTAAGGCAAACACATGATACCAGGATGGAATATATACGAAAAACAGGATGGCATGGCATGTTCACAACTGTTTGTGTAAATTAAGCAGAAACCATTCCAGCAAATAAGAAGCAATGCAAGCTAGACACCACATGAAAGATGCAACCAATATGACTCTGCCAAGTTAAAAGCGTCCCATCATAAATGGAATTTCAACAAATTAGAAGCAGCGCATGCTATAGATCATATGAAAGATGCAACTAATATCACACTGCATATACTAAAGGTGTCTCGTCATGTTGATTGATGCGGGATACAAAAAAACAATAGTTTTATGTAAGGACATGCTTAATAGACAGATGTACTATGTACTAAATACAGGAAGGCATGTCACATTAAAAGGTATAATGTATAAGCTAAGCAGACTAGCACATGCAGTTTAACCAGATTGGAAGAATTACGATCTAGACACCATATGCAACATGCAACAACATATCACGCTGCCAAGTTAGAGCAAGCACCTGCAATGCTAGTATAGGGGAAATGCTGTAATCAACTACAGAGCTACGTTCACTATCTTCATCTAGCATTTCTGTTTCTTGAGAATCATGTCGGGAGGCTGACGCTGCATTCTTTAAATGAGGAGTAGTCCCCTTGCCTGCCTGCCTCGTCATATGTGATTGATGAGGGATACACAACAACATTAGTTTGATATAAGAACATCGTTAATACACAGATGTACTAGTATGTACCAAAAACAGAAAGGCATGTCATATTCAAAGGTATAATGTGTAAGCTAAGCAGATGCAATTTAACCAAATTGGAAGCAATACAAGCTAGACATCCGACTGGAGTGGTGAGCATGATCATCTAGGACCTGAGAGCCTGGTGGGAGGCGGGCTGCTTCGCCACCATCGCAGATTTTTAGTTGGCTTCCAGGTGATGCCTATCTTTGCTGGGCTTGTCACTGGCTCGGCCAGTGCCCTGACTAGCTATTTGTCTTGTGGTTCTCATGGGATGGTGGTTCATGTAAAAAATATCTTTCCTTATCTTACCGACTTCGGCCTTTCGAATATAAGCTAGACACCATATGGAACATGCAACCACATATGACACCGCGAAGTTAAAGCAAGCACCTGGGATGGTGGTTCATTGCGAGCGAGGTCATCAACTCCAGAGCTACGTTCCCCGTCTCCATCTGCTGACACTACACCCTTTAAAGCATTGAAACGTGTCTTGCCTAGCCGCACACCAAACTAGAGCGACTTCTCTCTTTTCTTTTTGGCTTCTCTCATGGCAGCAGAGTCTGAAATATCCTTGCATAAAAACACAACAGTGAGAGTAAGGGTGAAGTGTGTGCAGAACTAGTGCATTGTAAAAGTAGAAGATAGCAGGTGGCTGAAAAATAAATGACAGGAGACATATGATAGCTCTACAACATTGCATGGCAAACAAAATTAGATTCTACTTTGTATGATTTTGTAATATATGAGCAGAAGAAATGCAGGTACTCCTCCAGCACACCACCACATGTGTTCATATCTAAGATAACAGTCGACTGAAAATAAATAGGTCAGTCGATTTTTTTAATGAACCATCCGATTTATAAGGAATGGGCAGATGGCCTTCGTCTACCTCCCGCCAGTCACTGTTGATGATCTTTCTCGAACCGCCAGCTACCACTGGCCCAGACCCCTGCCTCCACCGCCCCGCCCTCCCATCGACCTCACACCACCGCCGTGCTTGGCAGCACCCCCAGGCCATCCCTTTAATCCCGGCCGACCTCCAGATCGGGCGCCAGTAGCTATAGGCCGCACACGCCCCTAAGATAAACACCAAGGCGCTGCTTCCCCGGTGTAATAGGCGTACTAGCGCCTGTTACGCCGGGGAATGCTTCCGTTAATTGGGAATCAAGTGGCCAGAAAATGAAATTCAGGGGGGCGATGGACCTCTAGCTAAGGTGAAATAGTATATGAGGAGAAACCTTGTGCATCGCGAGTTACTAGGAACATCTAGTATCAAGAAGAAGCGGTCAACTAGTGTCTTCTGTGGGATGAATATCGTGCAAGCAGAGACGTAAGATTTGCACGAATAAGGGAAGAGGAGTACCTTTTTCGGTTGCCGGTGTGGTCACCTCCACAAGTCACGCTGATTTTCTTCTTTTTACCGGGGAAACCGATATTCTAGAGGGTGCAGGCTTGGACGAACCCATGGCCAAATTGTTGGCTGTGTTGCCGTGGTCATATGTCGGTGGAGGGGAAGCAGATCCGAGGCGGCGAAGGACGGCGTAGCAGGAACAACTCCGGTGCGGTGGAGGGTGGCGAAGTTGGAGCGGCAGCGGTGAGGCGTAGGACGGCGTGGTTGAACTGGCTCGGGTACGGACGGCTCGGCCTCGGCTTCAACTACTAGTCGTGGAGGCGTTGCGGTTGAGGTTGCGGTGGACGACGACGTCGGGGTATCGGCTCCAGCGTGATCGAGGAGGGCGGCGGTTGATGGGTGGGATGGGGTGGCGAACGGAGGACGCCGGGGTTTCGCGGCTAGTGGAGAGGTAGTTTTGGCGCCCACGGAGTATGAATGGGGAATCGGACGGGGTGGGGGGGAACCATGTTTCGGTCTGGGATGCGCTTGTTTTTGGCTTTTTGAACAGAAGATGGGACGCGCTTGTTTGAAATTTGGGGAAAGTACAAACTTTGCCCCCCTCTTAAATTTCGGACCTACTGCGGGTCGGGGGTAGGATGGTAATCCCAGGTGTCCCAAATAGTGGGCGGGAGCGATTTCGGCCGCACGCAAGTGTGCTTAGGCGGCCATTGTGTATGAATGTTTTTCGGATGCGGTTGCGTGGCGTCTAGATGAATCTACAAACCTACCCCAGTTTAGACCTTTGGATGTCGGGCCGGTAGGTTTCACGGGTCGGAGTTATTAGAAAAGTAATTTCCTTGTACTACCAAACATTGGTCTCACGCGGTTTCGGGTGAGTAGAGGCTCTTTTGGCGCTTCGTTCGAAATTTTGAAACACAAGCATTCACGTTTAGAGTACTCTTGAACTATGAGGATTGACCTAAATATACAACGTTATATTTGACCTTGTATGTTTGAAAACCTCATTAAATTATCCACTTCTTTTTGAAATTTTGACACTTGAAAATCCTAGAACTACGATTATTTTGGAATGGAGGGGCTAAATTTGAATCTATTTTGTACACGACTACATATGCTATTATGTACAAAATCAGAGCAAAGATTGGTGCCCCCATAATTTAGGTATGGTTTACAAATGCCATGATATCAAATTCAAATAATTGAATGGACTTCATGTTGATTTCGATTTTTTAAACCACCTTAAGTTGAATTCAAATGTATGCTATTTCATAGGTAGTAGCTATTTATAATGTCCATTGTGTAACTTTCGTATGTATAATGTGTTTTACACACACAACATGAACTATACTCACGTTTATATTCGATTGCTAAAGCGATGCATTGTCTGGAGTTCAAAATACTAACTATATGGATCAATTGTGTCGAATAATAACATAGACATGCTCAAATTCGATAGAATCTAGATGTCTGATGGATCAATGACCGCTCCTTACACGAATTGCAAATATCATGATCCCATCCTAATATTTGGATACAATTTATATCTTTAATCAATGTGTAGAGCAGTATTTTACGTGTAGTTTCACTCTCCATCGGTGGTCTCTCACACATGCTCACACACTCTCTCCCGAGGTGTCTTTCTCGCACACATGCTCTAGATATAACCCTCCCTCCCTCTCGTAACCATTTACAACTGTTTTCACTAACCTTTATCACAAGCACTCTTCCTCTTGCAAACATACACACACAATCCTCATCGACCCTTTCTATATACATGGACCTGCCTACGTGTCTCATGTGCGCACATTATCTTTACGCCTGTCTCTCACGCATTGTCTCACACCTCTCTTCCTAATCGACGAGTATGATTCTAGCAGAGCATTCTGTAGGATGCCCCTTAAAGTTAGGTTGGATGAATAGTAATATCAGAGATAAAGGGGTTACCTTAGTCCGAGAACCTAGGGTTACAAATCCTAGCCGGCTTTGTCAGTGGACACAGAGTCCTTCACAATTCTGTTATCTTTTTCTTGTACGACTAGTCATCCATGGGTCTTCCTAAATGCGTCACAGGCCGACCAATGTGGCGCAGGATGGAACATAACGAAGGGCCTCACCTCGACCCACCAGACCTCACGCGATGACACACCCTCTGCCCCCACGTCTCATTATCTTCTCACACCCACACATACCAACACAAACACCACACACATAGAAAATTTGTTCTGGTGCCTCTATTCCCTCCCCCTTGCATCTACACACTCAAGGGAATGGAATCTCTTGTCGTAACGTCATATTCGTCTCTCTCTCTAGACCACTCTCATTTCTCGTGCTATCTCTCCCACGCCCCCCCGTCGGCCCCTCTATCCATGCCTCTCTCGAATACGTAATACACACATATACCTCTCTAGGCCCCGCCAAATGCATCAACTACACATTCACACATGTTACATTACGTACCCCATTGATCTAAAAAGCCCTCTCTTCACGTTTATTTCGCATACAACATTCCTTTTGAATAAAGTGTGGCCAAAAAATTATTTTAGAGTTTCTACATATATACAACATTACAAAGTTATATGGAGGAGTACGAACGCTAATTTGCATTGCATGGTGCCCACAATGATATTTATTCCGCACTGTGAATTTGTATATTTTTATACTATATACAAAGTTAGTCATAATAAAGAGAAACGAAGAGCATCTCTCTCTCCATCGCATACCCCCCTGTACGCCTCTTTCACGTATGCACACAAAACTATCTCCAGGTCCTCTAAAAGTAAGCCCCCAGAAAATTCACGCATGTTTCATCTTTCTCTCGCGATATATGCAATGACGATCATTGTATCTGAAGCGAAAGCACGATATGTACATTGGACTTCAGAATCCACTCATTACGGTCACCATTTACGTTTAGTGGTTATTATGCAGTCACAGGCTCACCGTACAACTCTGTATTTGCTCATGACATGACTAGTTGACCAGTTAAATGCTCCACGTGGCACCTCTAGTGTTGCATCACATTATCTCACTACCATCGTGCCCACCTGTCGACTTGTATCTACTCTATATCTACACTCTTATAAAATGCATAAAATACACTCTTATAAAAAACAGAGTTGGTGATGATGGTGTGCCTGCCATCCTGCAATATAGGCTGTCCAATTTATATCTGACGGGTAGGAAAGAAACTATGGCAATTTTGCAAAAAGGTACCCACACACCTCTCCACATTTGCAAATAAGGCCTTCCCTCGTTCATCCTTTTCTCTCACAAGATAAACAAGTCATACAAATGCATCTTGATGTTACATGCAACGCATGGGCATCTTGCTAGTAAGAATGAAAACAAACGACAATAAAATATTTGGACGGTGGTTCGAAGTCATGACCGCGGGCACAGCGGACAAGGTGGCCTTGTATTGGTATGCTGAGCCGTCTGTTTTAACACACATGAGCTGGTGTGGTGATTATACACACACGCACGCATGCACACGAACTGCATCCACGCAGCACTCACACAAACACATGCACCCACGCATGCACGCAACACTCACACGTACACACACAGCCACGCACACACACAATACTCACACGCACGCATGCAACACTCACACGCACACACACACGCATGCATGCACACACCAGTACACCACACGACCAACACACACTCTCACACTCAAGTGCTCAACCTACATGTGCATGCGCACACATCAGGCCCTGACAAACACATACACAACCAGGTGATTCCCGTGCACGGGTTGGAGCCTTGTCGCGCCTGCGTAAATTTGTGTTTATCTGACGTTTTGCCTATGCGAACTGACAGGTGGGACCCACAACGAACGTGGTAAATTTAACTAGTCAACATGGCGCCACACAGACTATTTGTATGGTCAACAGAGTGCAATCCGATGCTGAGCTATGAGCAAGTGACCGTATAATCACCGCAAAACGTATATAGTGACCGTAATCAGCTTATTCTGAAGTTCGGTGACCGTATTACGCTTTTCTCTCTGTAGGCCCTCCAAAACTACATCTCTACACGTTCTCGCATGTTACATCTAACAACTATGCAATACATCACCACTACTACACTCTAACACAATAAATCATATGTGTTTTTAGTTTTACTAGATATCATATTGTTACTTATAATTATTCAGTTTGCATACATTAAAATTGCCTTTGAAATGTATGGCCAGTATCATCTACCGCGCGGGAAAAATCCCGCCCTTTCCTGTTTAATCGGGTTTGTATCGATGGATCGTACAAAACAGCAAAACTATAGTAGTATACAGTACAAGTGACAGTTCACTGGGCCGTCGTGTTGTCTACTCCTCCGTCGTAAGAGTGGAGCACTCGCTTTCATAAATCTTCTAGTCCCTTTCGCCGACATGTGGGACATCAAGCTACCGGGTCCACGTGCCATACCAGAATACAGTGCAGAGCAGCCGGGGTGAAGCACCCCAGTCATGGCGCCGGCGTAGTAATGAGCAAAGAGGCGTCAAATCACAAAGCTGCACCTTTCCCGCAGTTAAGTTGGAGGGACGAAGCAACCATCATTTCACTCATTGCTGAATCCGCTTCTCCCTCATCTTCTTCAACTTAACCAAGTGTTGCTTCTGCCGTTGTTCTGCCTCATGTGGGACGAGGATCGGCTTGGTAAAGCACTGACACGTGGGACCGCATGTTAGCAAACCGCCAGGACATCGTCCTCCAAAAATAAGAAGCCTAATCCTAGACTTACAAAGGGCTACGTAGCTGCTACCTATACTTTCCATCTAATCTATATATGCCCCCCTGATTTCAGGTGGGGTGGGCCTAATCCTCTCCTTTAATCCAATCAAATAGTCCCACATCACATCAGTTCGTAACTTTACGTAAACCATTACGTGGATGTAGCATTGCTCAAATAAGAAACCTCCCCCGCCATCTGCGCGGGAAAATCACCTCCTTTTTACTAATCTCGATTCTATAATTTTTTAGATCAATATAATTGAGATTTGTATAGATAGCACACAGGAGCAAAACCAAGTGGTACGGTTAAGGGCATCCACAATGTGTAGCCAAATGTGAAAATAGCTTTTGGCATCGTGGGAACCATTGTGGACGGTGTTGCCAAAGCCAAAAAGATGGAACCGAAGCTCCCATATTGATTGATTGAAGGAATACAAAAATGCAACGTCTCTCCTCTTTCTCCCATGCTTGGACGCATGTAGTACAGTATAGAGCACAGAGTCTACTCCCCTGTCCCTTCTATCGCAAATCACAAAGCAGTGAGGCGTCAAATCACAAAAGCACGGATGAAGCAACCATCATTTCACTCTTCGGTGACTCCGCTTCTCCATCGTCTTCTTCGAGAAGCCATCTCAGCGCATTAGTTGCTCCTAGTAGTACTAGTAAAGGACTTCCTGGATGCAAATAAGGCGGTTGTCTCGGCTTGCAGGCGGCACTAGTGAACGACTTACCGTGGTCTCCCTCAATGGTGTTCTCCGTTGAACGCACTTCGCCAGACCACCAAAAAAATATCGTCGACGTCACCGCAATGGGGAAGGAAGTCAAATATAGTTACTACCTCCATTTTTTTGTACACAAGGCCAGTATATCAAAATTACAATTTGCAAAGGGCCACTAACACTAATCGAGGCAAAATTGATGGGGTTAGCAACCAAGGACATTAATATCCCCTGCATGCATGCGGAAGTGAGAAGGTTGGTTTGCATGGCGCTGCATTAATCAAGCGATGAGGAGTGAGATGGTTAGCTCTTTGGTCTTTGGAGAGAAAAATACGCATTAATTGACACGTGAAACGAGGATTTGTATCAATTAAATCCCGCGAAGGAAAACCCAGCCTTTCTTTTTTAACACTAGTACTCCTAGTACGTACGTACTTATCCTATTTGGGTCTAGGCCTTGCATTGCCAAACTTCGCCACACATTTCTGCCAAGCTTGCCTAAAGTTTTCAAAATGAGAAGGAGTTCCACTTGCGCACAGCTATCGCGGTCGCACCGCACCCTCACACGGTCGCTCCTGCACGCCGCGGTCGCACCGCACCCTCACACAGTCGCTCCTGCACGCCGCAAACCCAACCAAGGGAACGCACCCTCACTGACACGTGCTATCGCATGTGAACACACCAAACTCAGCCATCCTATCGCTGACACATAATTTTCGTTTCATAGAGTATGTTTATCCAACCGCATGTTGGGGAGTATCCGTACGGTGGTCTGTTGAGGAAGAAGAAGAGGTGAGGAAGAAGGAAAGAAGGGTTAGGAGACATAGGATATTCATCCAACCACCTGAAATGGTAGACTAACCCAAGTCAGGCGACTTGCATAACAAATATATGTTTTTACACAGTAAAAGATCCATAAAAACAACAACATAAAGAAAAACTATCACTGCTCGCGGAAAGAGACGACCTCGTCGTCTTTGGCTGCTGACGTGAACCAGCCGTCGCTGCCGACGTGTGTCTCCGCACCGTGGTTGTCCTCGGCCTCCAACTACTCGTTCAAGCGGAGCGTGCGGGCGCTCTACACGGACGAGAGCACAGCCCGGTTCAAGTCAAGGACGTCCGGTTCGGCCTGCAGGAGGGCCTCGATGGCAGCGACATCCACGCGCTCCGCGTCGAGTCGAGCCTCCGATGCCCGGTTCAAGTCCAGGACGTCCGGTTCCGCCTGCAGGAGGGCGTCGATGAGAGCAGCATCCGCGCGCTCTGCATCGAGTCAAGCCTCTGCCGCCCGGTTCAAGTCCAGGACATCTGGTTCCGCCTGCAGGAGGGCCTCGATGGCAGTGGCATCCGCGTGCTCCGCCTCAAGTTGAGCCTCCGCCGCCCGGTTCACATCCACGACATCCGGTTTCGCCTGCAGGAGAGCCTTGATGGTAGCGGCATGCGTGCGCTCCATGTTGAGTTGAGCCTCTGCCTCCCGGTCCTCCTTTAGTATCGCCATGTTGAACCGCTGGTCCGCCTGCACCATGGGGGACTCAGACGCCGGCACGAAGTCGACGTCCATCGTCTCATACCCATCGGGGGCCTTCTGCGCCGCGACCTCCGCCATGAACATTGGATCGGCTTCCTCCTCCTCGTAGCTTGGCTCCAGAGAACTCGGGGATTGGCCCGCCGCAAAGCGAGCTTGGGAACGGAGGTCTGTGGCGCCGATTGCCGCCGTGATTTCTGCGCGGCACTCCGGCGTCAGCATCTTGTAGTAAGTGATCTTGCGGCGCACCATGGCTTTCCGGCGAACTAGGGGACGCTTGATGCGGGCTAGGGGATCGAAAGGTGGGGGAATGGGCTGGAGATTTGGTGTGGTTTTAGGGCAGTGGCTGGCGTAGGCCGAGCAGCGAAGGTTCTAGTGTGAATAGTGGTTCCGGTGACGACCGGTCAATCGGTTTTGACTGTACATCGCTCTTGTCGTGTTTGCGTTGTAGCCCGGCACGCTGGACCCTCCACATCGCTCACCGAATGGAACGCACTTCGTCTTGCATTTTTGCTCGCTTGTGGGATCGCAGTTGAGAGCAAACCGACGTCCCTCCCCCTCCCCCACCCGCGTCATTTATTATACCACCACTCCCTCCATTTTATGCGGAGTAAATAAAAACAGAGGGAGTATACTACGGATGAGGATCCCCTGACGTGGCTGAAACCATTGAGTAACTGACATGCGGGGCCTAGCAAGCATGGGGTCCGCCAGTAAGTGACCGAAAGGGAGGGTAAGGCAGGGATACCTACGTCAGAGGATCCACTTCCACTATACTACTTTGACCAAATGTTAGAGTAATAATATATGACATGCAACTTACACAAATGTTATAGTAATAATGTATGACATGCAACTTACACAAAGCATACAGGGTCTAATGCGTTTTTTGAGGCTAACTTTGACCAAATGTTAGAGTAATAATATATGACATGCAACTTACACAAAGCATACAGGATCTAATGCCTTTTTCGAGGCTAACTTTGACCAAATGTTAGAGTAATAATATATGACATGCAACTTACACAAAGCATACGGTCAAATTCGTATGTGAAAGGATTTTCCAATGATATAATTTTCACATTATACATCTCATGTACTATTAATCTTGTCAATAGTCAAATTGGAAACCATCTCGAGTACAAATCTAGGAGTACGTACGAATCTAACAATATTGATTAGGCGTTGTTGAATGTTGATACCTTTTTGATCAAAGTAGATACACATGAAACTTATATGTAGACTAGAAAGGATAGGAGGGAGTATATTGTACATTCAAAAACCAAACGAACATTGAATACCCTTTATATATGATTTGCGGATGCTATGATCACCGGTTCAAAATTTTGAATCCGCCTTAGGTATCACGTGCCCCACTCGTTCCCTCTCGATTTCATCTCGGGGTCCGGAGATCTATTGAAAGAGGACTAGGGTGGGTACATGCGAATGATACTCGGCGGAATGTTCAAATGAGGCATGCGGGAGGATGGACTCGACTGGAGGGCGACATGATCGATGGAGAAGAGGGTTGGAGAGGAATGAGAAATAACACGATTATACTTGAACGGCTCAAATAAACAATAAGTTGTCTCGCTTGGCCTACCTAGTGAAAGGCCTAGCTAATGCGCAACGCGGAGCATTGACGCTCGAATATGGCCGGGAAAACAGGGAAACAGACATGTGGGGCACACCCGTCGGGACGACGTAGCGCAGACTAGTCCAATGGAGGAGCTCACCCATGACCTCCTCGCCACCGACAACCATTCATGTGGGTCGCTGGGGCGAACAACGGGGCGCAGCTCCAGCACCGCCTCTGGACACGGCGACCGCGGTGAGCGACACGCTCATATTGTCGCTAGACACGGTCGATTTCAGTTTACCGAGGGTGGCGTTAGTGCTGTGGCACGACCAACGGTATGTTTGGTTTGTGCCCAAGGTTGCCCCATCAAAGCATTGGGTAGCCAAAATTTTGGTTGAGGTATTGGTTGCCCATGATTTGGCCAACATTGGCAAGAAAAATGAACTTGAGTTGGCTAGAGTTCATTGGCATGCCAAAGAAATGGCAACCATCCAAACAAAGACCAATCTTTGGGTCATGGCCAAAATTTTGGTTGAGGTATTGGTTGCCCATGATTTGGCCGACATTCGCAAGAAAAATGAACTAGAGTTGGCTAGAGTTCATTGGCATGCCAAAAAAATGGCAACCATCCAAACAAAGACCAATCTTTTGGTCATGACCAAAATTTTGGCAAGGTGCACTTTGGCCACAATCCAAACACACCCAAACACCCGGCTCGTCGAGGATGCACGTGGCGGCGTGACGCGTCCGCGGAGTGGTCTTGCTTTTTCAATGACATGCGGGGATCGCATGTGAGCAAAGGGCATCTCCAACGTTGCCACGACCGCAACTGACTACCCTGGCACACCAAAACCCTCGTCCCTCGCGCCGTCGCGCTGTGCGTTCCCAGCCGGCGCCAGCTGCCCGCATTCATGCCTTCCGTTCGTATGTCGTCATTAAGAGGCTTGGTGCCCGCGGAACCAACTCCGACGACTTAATGACGCATCCGGACACTTGGCCTCACCGGAATGCGCTACTTAAAGCGGCAACGCCCAGCTAACCTCCACACCATAGCGCATCGTCCTCCTACCTGGATCCACATCCGCCATGACCGCAAGCGCGAACGCTCTGCGGGAGAGCTTGTCTTCGGGGATGGAGCTCGAGGTGGCCGCCCTCGCTCAAGTCGCCGCACAAGCGGTGGCCATGCTGGCGGCCGACGACGGGAGCACCGTCAGCCACGCGTCCTACTTGCCGCCGTCCAGCGTCCGGCACTGCCGAGGTCGGGGACTCCTCCGAGGATGAGTAGGGCATGGGAGGCGGCAGGGCATGGTGTGCCAACTGGCCAGTCCGTCTCCCGTGTTCTACTTTTCCTCGCCGGAGACCGCACCTTCACTTCACGGGTCTTGAACTATGCCCCCGTACATGGAGATCACAGATGGAGGACGTCGGTCGCCGCCGTAGAATAGGTTTAGGGTCGGGTTTCTTTTATTTTTTTTGTCCTATAAAAGTTCGAAATGTAATGAAAATCTGCCGTGTTTGCATTAATCTCGGCCGATGTATATGAACTTTCACAATAATATACATATTGTAGGAGTACTAGCAAGATGCCCGTGCGTTGCACGAAAGATCAAGATCTTGTGGGAGAAAAGGATGAACGAGGGAAAGCCTTATCTGCAAATGTGGAGAGGAGTGCGGGTAAATTGTCATAGTTTCCTTCCTATCCGTTAGATATAGATCAGACGGCCTATATTGCAGGATCAGACACATCTTTCTACATCTACGGGAACCTATGAAAGGGTTAACGTAAATTGCCTCTCTCTCTCCTCCCATGATTTTCATGGTGGTGGGCCCCTCCCTCCCCCCAATCTACAATCAACAGCTCACACGTTTCACACTATGTTAGTTACATAACTGGGATTACGTAGGTGTAGCATTACTCGTCCTAAAAAACCCAAGTAAGCCAACCTCCCAGCATATCGCGCGGGAAAAGACCCGGCCGCGCCCTTTAGTCAGGATTACCGGATTACTAGTAGTAGTATCGATGGATCGCGCGAAGCAACATATTTTTTTTGAGGGGCCGAAGCACCTAGTTTAAAAGGAAAATATGCGGTACACTCACAACACTCCTGTTGCGGTCGCATTGCACCCCACACACGTTCGGTCCTGCACATGGCTCACGCAAACAGAACGCGCTTCGACTTGCCTCTTCACTGACACGTGGGACTGCACTTGGAGAAACCGACCATGCGCCAAACTCCCCCCGCCCACCACGCAAAAATCCTCCCCCACACCCAAAAATTCCCCCCAAAACCGATTCAACCGCCCTTCGACCAACTAGCCAATAATATTCCCCAAACCCCGCTCCCCCCTGTTCCCCTCCACTCCATTCACTCCGCCAATGCCGCCCTCCCTACCACACCGATACGTCGGCGCCGCGGTTCGGCGATCCTATCGCTCCCAAAGTACGCTCTCGTAGACTGTCGTCCTCTAGCCGCGCCGCCACTGTCGTGGTTCTAACTCTGACAGTGATATAGGGGGGTGAGTATGGAGAGGCTAGATCCTAGCTATTGGGAAGTTGTTACACGCGAGGTTTACGAGTTCAGGCCCTTCTCGGAGGAAGTAATAGCCCTACGTCTCGGAGCCCGGAGGCGCTCGACTGGATTATGCGTGTATGGATTACAGGGGTGCGAACCCTTCCTACTGAGGAGGGGGGTGGCTTATATAGAGTTCGCCGACCCCCTCCTGCCCTCAGTAATGCAGGGTTTTAAAGTACATTTAAGATGGGGCGTTACTGGTAATGCCTCTAATAAAGTGCTGTAATGACCATGAAGACTACTTAACAGCTGACCGTTTGCCTACGGAGTGACTGTAGATCTCCTGGCAGTCGAGTGAATAGCTTCATGGTCGAGTGGTAGCTTCTTGGTCAAGTGGTAGCTTCTTGGTCGAGTGTCTTGAAACCGTCGAGTGAAGTACCTTCAAGTCGATTGATGGGTGATTTCTCCCAGGGGTGTCCTAGAGTAGGACTCTTCGGTCAGGTCCGTGTCCCTACCCTAGGTACATGTCTTCATCATTAGCCCCCGAATGGATCGAGGTTAGAGTGGGGAAAGAGTTGGAGATCTTTCCGACTGGTTCTTCGGGCTATGTGAGCACCTCGTTTCGGGACAATCGTCACGGATGACGTTGCCAACCTTTTTCAGTCGCCTTGATCCATTCCGTCGAGTGAATTTCTTTGTTTGTGCCATACCGAGTGCCGTCGCGATCGGGGTCTTCTGTTTTTGGCAAGCGGTTCTGCGGCCCGCGGATCTCACGGGATTTGGATTTTGGGAAGCGCGCGGGACGGGAGTAGCCGCAGTAATCGGAAGTGAAAAAGTGAAAACTCCTTGATCTTCGCGTCGCCTTTTTCGCCACGTACTGCGCGCGCGTCTGTTGCGGGATTTGACTGGGCTGCCTGGGCCTACCGGTCAGTCACTCGGGAGCAGCCCCTTATAAGTTGCCGGCTTGGGGTTTCCAAGCCGCGCGCTTCTCTTCTGCTTCCTTCTTTCTTTCTTCCTCTCTCCCTTCGCCAGCTCTCCTATGACCCTTGGCCGTACCCTAGCGCCGTTAGCCCGTGCGAGACCTCGCCGGCGACGATGGTGAAGGGCAAGACCACTGCTTTGGAGCGCGCGAAGAAGGCGGCGGCGGCGGGGAAAGGAAAGAAGTCTTCACGAGGTGGATCTTCCTCCCGGACCACCCTGCCCAAGGGTTGGATTCAGGGCGATTGGATGCCATCGGTGCTCCGGCAGGAAGATCTCGACGACATGGTCGAGGGAGGAGCCATTCCCCACGAGGCCGCGCGTCTCCCGGGGAGGGAGATTGAGCCGCAACCCCGCGACGGTGAGTGCGTGCTCCTCGCCACCCACATCGATCGAGGGTTTTCTCTGCCTCCTCATCCATTCTTCCGGAGCTTCCTGAATTTCTTCGGAGCGCAGCTCCATCACTTTACCCCCAATTCCATAGTCTACCTTGCCGCGTTCATTTCCATGTGCGAGGCCTTCCTGGTTTGCCGTCCGCATTGGGGGCTTTTCAAGCATATCTTTACTTGCCGCTCCCAGTCGGTGAAGAAGGCCAAGTCGAGTGACGAGAAGACGCAAGTCATCTAGTTGTGCGGGGGTCTGGCGATCCAGACGAGGGGGAAGAGCTGTTTCCCCTCTATCACCTTCCCGGAGTCGGTCCGCGGCCGGCAGTCGACCTGGTTCTACTGCCAGGACCAGGCGACCCCTGGGCAGTCGACCGGTCTTCCTCCTTTTTCACTCGACCGAGCTGAGAAGCCTATCTCTCTGAAGGTCACGCCGGAGGAAAGTGCCCAAGTCAAGGTATTGGCGGGTCGAGTGGTTGAACTTGTCTGTGAGGGGGTGACTGGGATGGACCTGTTAGAGGTCTTTCTCCAGAGGCGCATCCAACCGCTCCAGGCGCGAGACTATCCGATGTGGCTGTATTCTGGCCTTGACGACACCACTCGGATCCACCCGGAGGAGGTCACCGATGAGATGCTGGAGGGGTGGCTGTCAAGCATCACGGGAAACAAAGACAACCCCCGAGGAGCCAGAAGGGTGATTCCACTCGACAACTCATATGAAGTGGATCAGGTATGTCTTTGTGTCGGATATCTGGCCTTCTTTGTGTAAGTCGACTGACTTTCGTCCTGTCTGTTGTCCTCCAGGCTACCACTGAGATGTACTCGACGCCCAACGGGGCACAAGGGCTGACCGAGGAAGGTGAGGGGAGCGGAGGTGAGAGCGGGGGCGACCAGGTCGAGTGGGAGTCCGACGGTGAGGGAGAGGAGGGCGACGACATCTTCTCCAGTGAGGAGGAGGAGGAGGCTGAACCCTCCCGCCCGGAGGGACGGTCCAAGCTCGCCCACGATCCAGCGCAGGAACGTGGCAAGGCGGCCGCTCCTGTTGGGCAGTCGTCGAAACGCCCTCGGACTTCTTCTCCTCCGCCGACCGGGAAGGCTCCCAAGCACTCACGAACGGCGCCATCTAAGCCGCCCAAGGCCTTGCCCAAAATGAAGATAGCTGTTCCCACCATTTCGGGGTAACAACAACACTTGCTTTCCTTTGTCGACTGTGGACGGATCCTTGGTCGATTCACTGGGCCAACTGACTAACTTTCGAGATTTGCAGTGGTGCAACTTCTGAGGTCTCCGCCAGGAACGACGACCAAGAGATGGAGGACGCTGTCACCTCCAACCCTGGTACGATCACTGCCGTCCTGCTTACGAGTCGACTGAAGCGTTGGTCGATTGAATGTTTTCCTTGCAGCTCCTCCTCATGTTATCGACCTCCCAGACGACGACGACAACACACCACTGAGGGTGAAGAGGAAGAAGAAGGTGTTGGCTGGCAAGGCTCCGCAATCCACTCCCGCGCCTGAGGCTGCAGTTCGGGATGATGGCGAACCCACTCGGGCTTCCGTGACTTTCGCCGTTCCTTTGACGAGTGTGCCGCCTTCAGCGTCGACTGCGGATCCGTCTTCGCTTTTCGCTGCATACCCCGTCCCTGAGGACCAAGCAGCTGCTGTGAAGGAGGCTGTACGCCAGGCTGGAGTCATGATGGAACAGGTGAGAGTGGCTCGGGAGGCTTGCCAGGCAGCTTATGACGCAAGCTCGGCTCTTCAGAGCAATGTCCAGGTCAGTCGACTTCAACACTTGGTCTGTTTTGATATGTCCTTTTAAGAATCTCTTTTCCGAAGGTCTTTAAGTTTGTACACCCAGTGGGTGTGTTTGCCAATTCTTGGACGAGTGGGGGCACGCTAAGTGCACCCACTGGGTGTAGTCCCTGAGAGTACGGTCGACTGCTGGCAGTCGACTGTAGTCTTTTTAAATTGAGTCGTAGTTGAGTTTCTTCGCTCTGTCTGATCGGGTCGTGCCGAATGGAACCTCGTCGACTGCTGGCAGTCGACGTCTTTTCTCTTCTCTTTTTTTTACTGTGGGGGCACGCTGAGTGCACCCACTGGGTGTAGCCCCCGAGGCTACTATCGAATGTTTTGCTTCGGCTGTAGTCTTAGAAACTCTGTTATTGTCTCTTAACTGCTCGGAAGCAGCTTGTCTTGGACTCGACTTCAGGGATCGGTCGAGTGGGATAGGAACCGGTGGGGGCACGCTAAGTGCACCCACTGGGTGTAGTCCCCGAGACTATGGTGGACTGCTGGCAGTCGACCGTAGTCTTAGTATTTACTGCCTTTGTTGCTTTTTCCTTTTTACTGAAATTGTAACTCCTCCTCTTTGACTTCAGAAATCTTGTGATCTTGGAACCCGCTTGGCTGACTTGGAGAAGCAGCAAATTCAAATGAACCTTGATCTGGAGCTGGCCAGGACAGAGCTACAGAATGTCAGAGACGGCGCCACAGGTAAGACACCTTTGTCGACTGGTTGGTTTTTAGGCTTGAGTATCTTTTCGCTTTCTCCGACTCAATCGTCATTTTTTGCAGAAAAACTGAAAGAAGCTCTGGCGAAGAAGGATCAGGACTTGGCTGCTGCTCGCAAGGAGGCTGATGACAAGACCGCTCTGGCCGCGCAGAAGCTGGCTTCGGTCGACCAATTAGAAGGGGAGAACACCAAGTTGAAGACCGCTCTGAAGGAAGCCAACAGGGAGTGTTCGCGTTGGAAGAAGGAGCACCTCACCCTGAGCGAGAAGATGGAAAGCATCACTCGCAGGAGAGACGACCTGGAGAGCTACTTGAGGAGCTTTGCCAAGAAGCTGTACATCAAGCTCGAAGGTGCACAATCAGTTCCGACTGGTTCTTTTTGTGTTGACTCAGTTTTATGAAATTTGACTTATCCTTGGGTCGTGCATGCAGAACTTTGCCAGAACTTCGAAGAGGAGACCGGGCGGATCGAAACAGGTTTGGATCCAATCAACTCTCTGGTTCAAGACGAAGCTGCCATGAACCTGCTCCGACTGGAATCCCGCGTTGACGGCGTCGTGGATTACTTGGCTCGACTAAAGGTCGCCATGACGCGGATTGACCCAACGCTTTGGCCAGAGTCCACGCTCTAGAATGATCTCGAGTCTCTGATGACTCGACTCAACGGGATCCCTGACCGAGTGCAAGAGTGGAAGAAGTCTTCAGCTCGGTGTGGTGCCGACGTGGCTCTGTCTCTGGTCCGCTTCCATTGCAAGGAGGCGCGGGAGGAGAAGCTGGCCGCCATCCAAGTTGCCAACACGAGGAAGCACAACTTCCAGGACTTCATGGAGACATTTATTGCTGCTGCTACCCGCATCGCAGATGGGATCGACTTGGATGAGTTTGTCGCCCCCGCCAGTCCTCCTCCTCCTGAGCAATGAAAAAACTTGCCTCGGGATGCCGAGTGTATTTTGTAATCCGTTAAACTCTGCCTTAAATTTGCCTCGGAGTGCCGAGTGGAAGTGTAACAGTTAAACTCTACCGAGCTGTGGGCTCGAGTACTTCGATCTGAGATCTCGGATATTTTAGGCTTTATTTGAACTTGATTTGTCGTTGAATCTCTTTGTGCATGACCCGTCGAGTGGGATTTGATCTTCACTCGAAGTAACTTTGTGTCTGTGGTGCAGCTCCGAAGGAGAAGGTGGCAGTCGACCTGCCCCTCGTCATCCTTGGGACATGAGAAATGTTTCACACTTAGGCGAGCGCTGGGCTGCAGCTAAGCCTCCGAACGGGAGGTTTGCTCTCGCTCGGTAGGATTTCAAACTTAGGCGAGTGCTGACTGCAGCTAAGTCTCTTCGTAGGAGAGCTTAGGCGAGTACTGGACTGCAGCTAAGCCTCCGTGTGGGAGGTTTGCTCTCCACTCGGTAGGATTTTTCAAACTTAGGCGAGTGCTGACCGCAGCTAAGTCTCTTCGTAGGAGACCTTAGGCGAGTGCTGGACTGCAGCTAAGCCCCCGAGTGGGAGGTTTGCTCTCCACTCGGTAGGATTTTTCAAACTTAGGCGAGTGCTGACTGCAGCTAAGTCTCTTCGTAGGAGACCTTAAGCGAGTACCGGACTGCAGCTAAGCCCCCGAGTGGGAGGTTTGCTCTCCACTCAGTAGGATTTTTCAAACTTAGGCGAGTGCTGACCGCAGCTAAGTCTCTTCGTAGGAGACCTTAGGCGAGTGATGGACTGCAGCTAAGCCCCCGAGTGGGAGGTTTGCTCTCCACTCGGTAGGATTTTTCAAACTTAGGCGAGTGCTGACTGCAGCTAAGTCTCTTCGTAGGAGAGCTTAGGCGAGTACTGGACTGCAGCTAAGCCCCCGAGTGGGAGGTTTGCTCTCCACTCGTAGGATTTTTCAAACTTAGGCGAGTGTTGACCGCAGCTAAGTCTCTTCGTAGGAGACCTTAGGCGAGTGCTGGACTGCAGCTAAGCCCCTGAGTGGGAGGTTTGCTCTCCACTCGGTAGGATTTTTCAAACTTAGGCGAGTGCTGACCGCAGCTAAGTCTCTTCGTAGGAGAGCTTAGGCGAGTCCTGGACTGCAGCTAAGCCCCCGAGTGGGAGGTTTGCTCTCCACTCGGTAGGATTTTTCAAACTTAGGCGAGTGCTGACCGCAGCTAAGTCTCTTCGTAGGAGACCTTAGGCGAGCGCTGGACTGCAGCTAAGCCTCCGAGCGGGAGGTTTGCTCTCGCTCGGTAGGATTTCAAACTTAGGCGAGTGCTGACTGCAGCTAAGTCTCTTCGTAGGAGAGCTTAGGCGAGTACTGGACTGCAGCTAAGCCCCCGAGTGGGAGGTTTGCTCTCCACTCGGTAGGATTTTTTCAAACTTAGGCGAGCGCCGGACTGCACTAAGTCTCTACATGAGAGAACTTAGGTGAGTGCTGGACTGCAGCTAAGCCCCCGAGTGGGAGGATCGCTCTCCACTCGGTAGGATTTTTTCAAACTTAGGCGAGCGCCGGACTGCAGCTAAGTCTCTAAATGAGAGAACTTAGGCGAGTGCTGGACTGCAGCTAAGCCCCCGAGTGGGAGGATCGCTCTCCACTCGGTAGGATTTTTCAAACATAGGCGAGACGGATTCGCAGCTAAGTCACCCACTGGGGGATTTCGTATGTAAACAAAAGTGACAACAATTAATGGAACACTCTTGCCTTTGATAAAAACGAACTGCGGGAATTTTTCTTATTACATCTCGTCCAAGGTTGAGCTCAAGTATAAAAGGGGCGGAGTAGTTCTGCATTCCAAGCTCGAGGCTCGTCGATCTGGCGATCAACATTGAAGAGGTGATACGCTCCATTGTGGAGGACTCTGGTGATGATGAAGGGACCTTCCCAAGTGGGAGCAAGCTTGTGTGGTTTCTGTTGATCCACTCGGAGGACCAAATCTCCTTCTTGGAAGGCTCGACTCTTCACATTTCGGGCGTGGAATCGATGCAAGTCTTGCTGATAAATGGTCGATCTGATCATGGCCATCTCCCTCTCTTCTTCGAGGAGGTCGACTGCGTCTTGCCGGGCTGTTCTGCTTCATCTTCGGTGTAAAGCTCGACTCGGGGCGCGTTGTGAAGAAGATCACTCGGCAGAACCGCTTCGGCTCCATAAACCAGAAAGAATGGAGTTCTTCCAGTCGACCGGTTAGGGGTGGTCCTCAATCCCCATAGAACTGACGGAAGCTCGTCGACCCAAGCACCTGCCGCGTGCTTGAGATCACGCATCAGCCGAGGTTTCAGTCCTTTAAGAATCAGACCATTTGCTCTTTCAGCTTGCCCATTCGACTGAGGATGCGCGACCGACGCGTAGTCGACTCGTGTGCCTTGAGAGGCGCAAAAAGCTCTGAACTGGTCCGAATCGAAGTTTGACCCATTGTCGGTGATGATTCTATGAGGGACCCCATATCTGAATGTTAGTCCTTTGACGAAACTGATAGCAGTGCCAGCATCGAGGTTCTTGATAGGCTTGGCTTCGATCCATTTGGTGAACTTGTCGACTGCCACAAGCACATGCGTGAACCCGCTCCTGCCTATTCTCAGTGGACCAACCATGTCCAGTCCCCAGACAGCAAATGGCCAGACGAGAGGAATGGTCTTCAGGGCTGATGCAGGCTTGTGTGACATGTTGGAGTAGAACTGGCAGCCTCCGCACTTGTCGACTATCTCTTTTGCCATCTCATTTGCTCTAGGCCAGAAGAATCCCGCTCGGTATGCTTTAGCCACAATGGTCCGAGAGGACGCATGGTGGCCACAGGTTCCCGAGTGGATATCATCAAGGATTATCAGACCTTCTTCTGGTGTTATGCACTTCTGACCGATTCCAGTCGCGCTTTCTCTATACAACTGCCCCTTTATGACTGTGAAGGCCTTAGATCGGCGGACGATCTGTCGAGCCTCTTCCTCGTCTTCTGGGAGCTCTTTCCTTAGGATATACGCGATGTACGGTATCGTCCAGTCGGGAGTTATTGCCAAGACTTCCATGATTTGGTCGACCATAGCAGGAACTTCGACTTCAGTCGGATCTGTGGCACTTTTTGGTTGTGGGGCTTCTTCTGTGAAAGGATCTTCCTGGACTGACGGCGAGCGGATGTGCTCCAAAAACACATTGCTGGGAATGGCTTCTCGCTTGGAGCCTATCTTTGCCCGGTCATCAGCTGCTTGGTTTTTCAGTCGGGGGATGTGATGAAGTTCTAACCCCTCGAATTTCTTTTCTAGCTTTCTCGCTGCATTGCAATAACCAGTCATGGCTGGACTTCTGACGTCCCACTCCTTCATCACCTGATTAACCACCAAATCTGAGTCGCCATAGACCATGAGGCGATGGACGCCGAGTGAAATGGCCATGCGCAACCCATACAAAAGTGCTTCATACTCTGCTTCATTGTTGGAGGAATCGAAGTGAATCTGGAGAACATATCTGAGCTTATCTCCTCGGGGGGAGACTAGAACTACCCCAGCACCGGAACCATTCAGCATCTTAGATCCGTCGAAAAACATGGTCCAGTGCTCCGAGTGAACTTGAGTCGGAAGTTGCTGTTCAATCCACTCGGCGATGAAATCTGCGATTGCTTGGGACTTGATAGCCTTCTTTGCTTCAAACTTGATATCTAAGGGAAGGAGTTCAATCGCCCACTTGGCCACTTGACCAGTTGCATCTCTGTTATGCAGAATCTCTGACAGTGGGGCGTCGCTGACGACTGTAATGGAATGGTCAGAGAAGTAGTGTGCAACCTTCTTCGTGCTCATGTAAATCCCATATACAAGCTTCTGGTAGTGAGGGTATCTTTGTTTTGAAGGGGTCAAAACTTCAGACAGATAATAGACTGGGCGCTGAACTCTGAAGGCCTTTCCTTCTTCTTCCCGCTCGACCGTGAGTACTGTACTGACAACTTGTCCCGTGGCCGCAATGTACAGCAGTAGAGGCTCTTTGCTGATTGGGGCAGCAAGCACCGGCTGGGTGGAGAGCAGAGCTTTGAGTTCTGCAAACGCTGCGTCAGCTTCTGGAGTCCACTCGAACTTGTCAGACTTCTTCGTCAGTCGGTAGAGAGGCAACGCCTTTTCACCGAGACGAGAAATGAATCGACTTAAAGCGGCCAAGCAGCCTGTAAGCTTTTGGACATCGTGCACGCGTACAGGACGCTTCATCTGGAGTATGGTGCCAATTTTCTCAGGATTGGCATCGATCCCTCGTTCGGAAATGAGAAAACCGAGTAACTTTCCGCCTGGAACTCCGAATGTGCACTTTGATGGATTGAGCTTGATATCATACCTCCTGAGGTTGGCAAAGGTTTCGGCAAGGTCAGCTCGCAGGTCGGAACCTTTCCGTGACTTGACCACAATATCATCCATGTATGCCTCCACATTCCGACTGATTTGAGTGAGTAAACACTTCTGAATCATTCTCATGAACGTGGCTCCGGCGTTCTTGAGGCCGAATGGCATGGTGACATAACAGAAGCATCTGAATGGGGTGATGAAAGCTGTTTTGATTTCGTCGGGTCCATACAGACGGATCTGATGGTACCCGGAATAAGCATCTAGAAAAGACAATCTCTCGCACCCCGCAGTCAAGTCGACTATTTGGTCGATGCGAGGGAGAGGAAAATGGTCTTTCGGGGAGGCCCGATTAATATGTTTGAAATCTATGCACATGCGAAGTGACTTGTCTTTCTTGGGGACCATGACTACATTGGCGAGCCACTCGGAGTGGTAAATCTCTTGGATAAACTCCGCTGCTAAGAGCCGAGCCACCTCCTCGCCAATGGCTTGCTTCTTCTGGATGGCGGACCGTCGAAGGTGTTCCTTCACAGGCTTGAATTTTGAGTCGACCCGCAGACGGTGCTCAGCCAGCCCCCTGGGAACTCCAGGCATGTCAGAGGGTTTACATGCGAAGATGTCCCAGTTCTCACGGAGGAGCTGGATGAGCGCTTCTTCCTATTTGGATTCAAGCGTCGTTGAGATATGAGTCGGGGCAGCATCGAGGTCGGTCAGGTGAATGTCGACTGTTTTTCTTTCACCGGACGACTGAAAAGCTGACTCTGAAGCGGGCTTCTTGGCCCGTAGCAATTCACTCGGATCGGCAGTCTTTTGGTACTCTTGCAGCTCGACCACTGCCGTCTGAGCATCTGCAATCTTTGAGCCTTTCTGAAAGCATTCTTCTTCCTTCTTCCGATTGCCTGTAACAGTGATTACCCCTTTAGGGCCCGGCATCTTCAGTTTGAGGTACACGTAACATGGTCGAGCCATGAAACATGCGTAAGCTGGCCTGCCCAAAATGGCGTGATAAGCACTTTGGAAATCCACGACCTCGAATGTCAACTTTTCCTTGCGGTAATTCTTTGAATCACCGAAAACCACATCAAGAGCGATCTGGCCGAGTGATTGGGCTTTCTTCCCAGGAATGACTCCATGGAAACTCATGTTACTGGTGGTGAGTCTAGACATCGGAATGCCCATTCCTTTCAATGTTTCAGCATACAGTATGTTCAGGCCACTGCCGCCATCCATCAGGACTTTAGTCAGTCGAGTGCCTTCAACAATTGGGTCGACCACCAAAGCTTGCCTCCCAGGGGTGGCAATGTGCGTCGGGTGATCAGACTGGTCGAATGTGATGGCAGTCTGGGACCACTTCAGGTAACTGTGTGTTGCCGGGGCAACCATGTTCACCTCTCGGTTAATGACTTTCAGTCGACTTTTGCTTTCGACATCGGCAAAAATCATCAGGGTGGAATTGACTTGGGGGTATCCATCGTCACTGTCTTCCTTGTCCTCGACTCTGTCCGACTCTTTTTCCTTATCCTTGGACTGTTTTCCTTGGAACTGCTGGATCAGGAGCCGGCACTGTCGAGTGGTATGCTTTGGGTAAATAAAATTACCCTCTTCATCCTTCTTGGTGTGGATGTGACATGGTAGATCCAAAACATCATTTCCGTCTTGATCCTTGACTTTTTTGGGCTTCCAGGTGCCCTTGGGTTTTCCCTTGAAATTTCCCTGGGTTACGGCCAGGGCCTCCCCAGGAGCGGCTGGCTCGGCCTTCCGCTTCTGCTTCCGACTGGAATTGCCTCCAGTTTCCTGGGCGACTGCTTTCTACTTGCCACTCCGGAGTCGATCTTTGTCTTCTCCGTTAGCATACTTGGTGGCAATCTCCATCATCCGATTCAGAGACATCTCTCCAGTTCGACCGAACTTCAGATTCAACTCTCTGTATTTAACACCTTCCTTGAAGGCACAAACCGCTTGATGGTCCGGCACGTTCTCAACCGAGTGATGCAGCGTGATCCACCTCTGGATGTATTCCCTCGGAGTTTCATTCGGCTTCTGCACGCAAGACCGCAGCTCGGTTAGGCCTGCAGGTCGCTTGCATGTTCCTTCAAAGGTTGTGATAAACACTCGGGACAGGTCCTCCCAAGTGTAAATGCTGCTGGGCGCCAACTGATTTAGCCATGCTCTGGCCGAGCCCTCTAACATGAGAGGCAAATGCTTCATGGCCACCTCGTCATTGCCACCGCCAATCTGTACAGCCACTCGGTAATCTTCGAGCCAGGTGTCAGGCTTAGATTCACCGGTGAACTTGCCGATTCCAGTCGCCAACCTGAAATTGGGAGGTATCACTGTGGCTCTGATGGCTCGACTGAAACACTCTGGCCCTGAAGCACGTACTCTGCTGCTGGCAGGCGCATCTATGTTGTGACCTTCTCGATGAGCTCTGTTCCTGTCAACCAAACCTTGAACGAGGATGGATCTCGCATCAAAGCCTGGGTCTCTGGGGTCGACTGGAATCCTCTGCCCAACACTATGAGGGCGTCTGTCATCTTGCCGTCGAGGCGCATATGACCCACTCCTCGGGGGAGGGGTTGGCACTCGACGTCGATCATCACGGTCGAATCGGTGATCATACTACTCATTCCTCCTGTACTGATCATGTTGGCCACCACGTCCCTCACGCCTCGGGGGTGATCTCGGGCTGTGAGCTGACTCGACTGTATCTGTTGCGACAGACCGACTGTGGATCCTATTCCGCGATTGTGAGACAGCGGAATTCTGGTCTCCCGCCACCCGGAGCAATGCTCTGATCTGCAACAAGCCCCTGCCAGCCTCCGACTGGGAGGGCTGAATCGATTCTGCTATACGGGCCGCGGCGGCCAGATTCTGAACTGGGGTTCGATATACTTGCATCGGCGGGAAGAGCTGGCGTCGACTAGACTCGGGAGCCCGCTGACGCGCTTGCTCGTCGAGTGCTCGCTGGAGATTCTCCAGTCGAGTGCGCTCGGCCAAGTTGGCCAAACGCGCGTCCTCCAAGGCCCGGGCCTCGGGGGTCTCTCCGACGATAGGAGTGCGGAGCGCGTCCATGTTCCAGCGGCGAAGCTCCTCTCGCTGCAATGACATGAGAGGTTCGGGGAGATACTCGTCGTGGGGATGTGACGGATCGCCCCCACCCGCGCCTCCATCAGTGTGAGGGAAACCAGGGGGACTGTGTGTTCCATCGACCACCAGAACCTCAGCCGCTGGATCGCTGCTGTCGCACTCGGATGCGGTCTCCACGGAGCCAGTCGACAGATCGAACAGGCCGTAGAGGGATTCGACGGGCTCGATGGCCGCGACTTGCGGGGCTGCCGATTGGCGGGCCACGGCGTGCCTCACCCACCGCTGAAGTCTTGACCGACCGGAGCGCTTGCACTGGTGGGAGACAGGGCGGGGAGACGATACGGGGGCCGACCCATATTGGGTCGACGGTTGCCGCAGGAGGACGCCACGAACGCATGCGCGGAAATGTGTCGCGCCGCGGGCGGGGAGCGCGTCGATGTCGAGCGGTGCCTCCTGAAGCCAGGCGGAGTCGTCGACGATGAAGGTGAGCGTGCCAAGACGGATCTCGCGGCCCTCCACCAAAACTCCGCAAGAAAACATGATCAAAGGGGTCGAGAAAAATCACAACTTCTCCAACTAAGCGCTAAGATTCCCGCCCCAAGGTGGGCGCCAACTGTCGTGGTTCTAACTCTGACAGTGATGTAGGGGGGTGAGTATGGAGAGGCTAGATCCTAGCTATTGGGAAGTTGTTACACGCGAGGTTTACGAGTTCAGGCCCTTCTCGGAGTAAGTAATAGCCCTACGTCTCGGAGCCCGGAGGCGGTCGACTGGATTATGCGTGTATGGATTACAGGGGTGCGAACCCTTCCTACTGAGGAGGGGGGTGGCTTATATAGAGTTCGCCGACCCCCTCCTGCCCTCAGTAATGCAGGGTTTTAAAGTACATTTAAGATGGGGCGTTACTGGTAACGCCTCTAATAAAGTGTTGTAATGACCATGAAGACTACTTAACAGCTGACCGTTTGCCTACGGAGTGACTGTAGATCTCCTGGCAGTCGAGTGAATAGCTTCATGGTCGAGTGGTAGCTTCTTGGTCGAGTGGTAGCTTCTTGGTCGAGTGTCTTGAAACCGTCGAGTGAAGTACCTTCAAGTCGATTGATGGGTGATTTCTCCCAGGGGTGTCCTAGAGTAGGACTCTTCGGTCAGGTCCGTGTCCCTACCCTAGGTACATGTCTTCATCAGCCACCTCTGGCTACGTTCTTGTGGAGGCGCATGGCGGTCAGCGCCGCCACCGCTGGCGACGTTCGTGTGGAGACGCACAGCGGTCAGCTTCTCCCACGGTACGCGCATTCTAGACTGAGGCCCCGTTCATGTCGGTGTAGCGCTGAATGTTAGCTGATAGACGCTGTTAATCTCACTGTTTGCCAAAGTAGTTTACTGTCAATATGCTCTGTTTAAGAAGCTTCCTTGCCCTGTTCTGCACTCAATCTGCTTAGCCGAGATGGCATGCCAAGGCCGATTAGTTGCTAAAATATCCTGCCATATATTTATTGTGACGTAGATTGCCATGGTCTAGTAGCCAATCTGTTAGCTGAAATAGCTCTACACCGTTTTATACTCGATCTTTGTTGCTGCGATGACCTTCAATAGTTCGACGGATGTGTGCTCGGCCTCATTGACTGCCGAAACAGCCTGCCATAATTTGGCACTCAAATCTATTTGCTGAATTAGCTTTACATATATTTCGTTACTTAGATTTGCTCGTCCAAATATCTTGCCATAGCTTTAGACATCGACCTAAGTATTTTTTTCTGGACTTCATAAAAAAGCATATATGTTTTTCCTGTAATATCTAGTAGAAGAACTTATTTGTATGCCTAACAGATGGACAGGACTTGGATAACTTCTGCTCGAAGATTCTCCGCTGCATATGTCGAGGGGGTTGAAAACTTCATGAACTTTATCAGAGCTGAGTACGGTGGTCCGAAATCAGATGTGCTCTGCCCGTGTAGCAGTTGTATGAATTCAGTTACAAGATCCCAGTCAACCGTGCAAAATCATCTACACTTGTATGGGATGTCGGTCACATATACTAGGTGGGTTCATCATGGTGACGCTGTGAACGTCAATGTTATTGACTACGTGGAAGCAACCGATCACCATCTTGATCTGCCTGATGCTCAGGTGGAAGAGGAGGAGGAGGTGGTGGTGGCGGAACCAGTGAGTTTGACCAACATTGAAACAATGCTACGAAATGCTCATGCATTCCGTGAACTTTCACCTGCAGAAGCAAAACGGTGGGCTCGCATGTTGGAACAATGCAACATTGCTGCACCCTAGGAAATAAGCTGTCAGTATTCTCAGCTATGGTCACCTTTCTTCAGGTGAAGACATCTGAGCGGATGACCAACAAATCATTCAATGCGATGTTGGCTGCTTTCCGTGAATCTTTCCCAGATGCGTCTGAGCTACCACACACCTACAGTAAAATGAAGAATTTCCTTCCTGCAGTTGGAATTGGATATGATATGATCCATGTTTGTAAGAATAATTGTGTTCTGTTCCGGAAGGATTATGCCAACTTGAGTGAATGCCCAAAATGCAAATCATCAGATGGAAAGATGGCGATGCTGTGAAGAGGATTCCTCATAACGTTCTGAGACATTTTCCAATTACACCAATATTGCAGAGGTTGTTTCATGATGCTGAAACAAGAGAGGATGTACTGTGGCATTCTAGGAACCAGGAGTACATAGATCAGAATGTAATGAGCCATCCATCTCATGGTAGTGAGTGGAAAAGCTTCAATGATAAACACAAAGAGTTTGCTGCTGACCCGAGAAACATTAGACTTGGCTTAACTTTAGATGGATTTAACCCATTTGGCCACCAGAGCGCCACATATAGCATGTGGCCAGTGCTTGTTATCCCTTACAACATGCCTCCAAATGTCTACACCAAAGAATCAAACTACATGATGGCCTTGCTCATCCCAGGTCCAAAAAGTCTTGGAAAGGATTTTGATTTATTCATGGAGCCTCTTGTGGAGGAACTTCAACAGCTATGGAAGGGTGTTCTCACTCAAGACCTATATAGCATCGCACCAGCTGATTTCTTTCTGCGTGCTATTATAATTTGGTGCATCCATGATTATCTGGCTTTGGGCACTATGTCAGGGCGAACGACACATGGTTACAATGCATGTGTTCGCTGTGACAGGAATCCTCTGTCATACGCAATATTTAGCAAGATCTGTTACATTGGACACCGCCGTTTCCTTGCCAAGGACAAGCCGCATCCTAGAAAATACCGAAGACATGTGTTCAATGCAAAGCATGAAAACCGTGATGCGCCAAAGAGGCTTACCGCCGATGAGTTGCAAGTGGAATTAGAGAAGGTCAGGCATATTACACCAGGAAACCATCCTGGTAATGGTAGTGGGAAAAGGAAGCGTGGCAGGGTAGAAGAGAGATTATTGTTTACCAGCAGGTCCACTTTGTGGGACTTGGAGTATTGGAAAGATTTGGATCTGCGGCATAATCTTGATGTGATGCACATCGAGAAAAATATATGTGACAGCATTATCGGCACACTTCTTAATATTGAAGGCAAGACGAAAGATACCTTAAAATCTAGGATTGATTTGACACACCTGGGTATCAAAAATGATTTGCAGGTGCAAGATGAAGGTAAACCACGGGATATGGCATCAGCTGTGTACGTCTTGGACAAGGTAAAAACAAAAGAATTCTACGAGGTCCTGTCATGTGTGAGATTCCCACATGGATTTGCTTCCCACCCTGAAAGGAGAGTCAGTGCAGATGGAAACAAGGTACAAGGGTTGAAAACTCATGACTGCCACGTCCTACTTCAAAGGGTTTTACCTGTTATCCTTAGAGGATTGGGCTGCCCTGACTTATACAGAGCAGTTGCAGAGTTGGGACAATTCTTCAGGGAACTCTGCAGTAGGAATATCAGGATAGATGCTTTGGAGTGTCTTAGAGACAAGATACCAACTATCCTATGCGACATTGAGAAGATATATCCTCCAGCCTTCTTTGATGTGATGGAGCATTTGGCTGTTCATCTACCTGATGTGGCACTACTTAGAGGTCCAGTACAGTATGGCTGGATGTACCCTATTGAAAGGCGGCTAGGCACTTTCAAGGGCTATGTTAGGAACAGAGCTAGACCCGAGGGTTCCATTGCAGAGGGCTACATTGCTATAGAAGCATTGACATTCTGCTCAAAATGCATTGAAACAGCTGATCAGCTTAGCAAAGAGGTGGGTGAAGACAATCCCGGGCTCAATGTTTTCGATTATTCTGTTCGAGTTACAGGGAAGAGTCAACAAGAGGACAAACCTAAAGATTTGGACAAAATGGTTTGGTATGTGTTGAATAACTGTCCTAGATACTGCCTTATATCAAGTAAGTGCAGTACTACAGCTTATACATCGTAATCTACTAAACTTGTAGCACATTCTTATATATTTAGATGTTTGACGCGATCACTATGTTGTGCAGCATCTACAAAGAGGATTTACTGCCGCAAAATCCAAGAAACAACAAACTGGTTATGGCAGGATTTGCGAAATGGTTCAAGAACCATGTAAGCTTTTGAAGTGCACTATCAGTTTTTTAATCTATTGAGTACATAAGATGATCAGCTTGTCTATTTTCTAACCATAGGTTAAGAAGATGCGGGAGGATGGGCAGGCAGTTGATAATGCCCTTTACTCACTAGCAATGGGTCCTGATACTCGGGTAAGACATTATGAATCTTGCGTTGTTGGACATATGCGCTACAACACCCTTGCACGAGACGAAGGCAGGAAGACACAAAACAGTGCCATCATGAGCACGTATACGTATGACAAAGAGACAACTGAAATGTATGCTAACATAACAGACATTATTCAGTTGCAGTATATCTCCAGTTTTGAGGCTCATCGTTGTGTGGTTCTGTTGTGCTGTCATTGGTATAACCTGTTTTCCAGGATCGCAAAACCCATAGCTGATGATTATTTCAAATCCATCAATGTCAAGGCGGCGTACCAGACCAATGAGCCTTTTATTTTGGCAAATCAAGCAACACCGATATTTTTCTTGGAAAACACATTTGCACGTAGTAATGACTGGAGAGTATTGCAAAGGTTTGAGCAGAGGAATTCGTTTAATGAAGTTGCACAACAAGATGATGCTTACACTGCTCCTGATGTACAAGATAACATAGATGTTCCTAATATCTTTGAGAACCATCACGTTAATGACGCTGGCAGAAAGATTGCCTGTCTTGCTGTGGACATACAAGAGTTGATCAAGAAGAAGCCAACATTCGAGGACGTTGAGGACGAAGAAGAAGATGACACCATGGGGAATTACGATTCAGACTGATACACATGGGAAGATGTTGACGCTGCTACTGCGGATGATGATTCACTTCTTTTGTCGTATTTGCCTGTCAGAAGACATTTTTTTTATCTACTATGTGAAATTGTGTTTGCTATGACAACTTAAACCTGATGAACATGTTGTTTAGTATTTTGCTGTGAGAACATCACTTGTTATGTATGCTGATTTGTGTTTGGTGATTGTATGACAACTAAAACATGATGACATTGTTGTTTAGTTGTACTCATATTTGGCTATGAAACTTGAATTTGATGACATAGTTTGTTGTTGGACTGCAATTTGCTCGACGTCTTCGAATGAGAACAAAGTTGACCCAACAGGGCCTCTGCTATTTATTTATTTATATGAGGAAAAGGGGATACCCCCTGATTTCCGTTAATAGAAATCATTAGATGTTCACGACACTATGCCCAACCTGCTACACAGGTTTCATTCATTACTAGTTTCAGCAAAGTGCTCATGTCGTAGCCATTGAATACATCACGGGTGCTACATACACTTCAAATAAAGAGACAATCATCCTACAGAGCACATCGATTTTGCCCATTATCTTCACAAGCTCTTTCATCTCCCCATTGTTGTCAAGGTCGTTCAGCAGCTGTTGCTTGTCCATGATTAGAGGAACTGCATCTTTAATCTTCTGCTCTGCATCTTCCTCTTCTGCCGTTTCTTCAGTTACTTGTCCAACACCCCAACCTGCTGGTATTGGGATTCCTCGGCTAACCAAATAATCAACGTAGTTGCATCCCCCCACATCAGCAACTTCCTAGAAATACAAATCACATGAATCTTCCCTTTTCTGCACGAATAAAATTGGTAGATCATCAACCAAACTATTAAAAAATCAGCAACTGAAAGCAGCAGAACAACACTTAAACATATTATTACCCCATGATTCGGGCATTTGTAGAAGACTCGGCCAGGGTTGCGGATTGTGGTTGAGACGCGACGGATGACTCTGCGTGATTTGTAGCAGTGGCACCACACCAACGGCAGCGGGTTGCGATGAGCAATCGGCTGCGGTGCGCGTGCCGACGAGGGTGTGATGAGACCCACATGCGATGGTACGAGTTGCGACTTGGCGCATATATGGTTGTTGCCTGCTGAAGAGCAGGTGGACGAGCAGCCAGCGGACATGGTTGCTGCGGCCAGAGCTTCTGATGCTAGGCAGAGTAAATAGAGAAGAGGAGAAGCGAACGTTGGATATGTCAGTTTCATTACTTGCAGAGTAGCATAGCACCATATATAGTCATAGTCTAGGTTTGGATTCGAACCAGCTACAGGAGCATGTCTTTCTTTTTTCTAAAACTTGGCAACGTCTCTTTACTGGTACACTAGCTTGTTCTGCATGCCTTCCCAAGTCTTTGATTTTCTTTCCCTTTTTTTTCCAAGGAAGGAAGGAGGACAAAATTGAGAGTTCCTGGGACTTGAACCCAAGACCTCTCGGTTGAAAACCAAGGGTGCTAGTCACTTATGTGGCGAACGTTCCCTGTGAGGAGGACGGCAGACGAACGCATTTTCCTCGCAGTTTTCTTCATATATATAAAAAAGTATGCTACTTGGTGTCCGCTTAGTCAACAAACGATTGTGCCAACCTTGACCGTTGGATTGACATTCAACGTCTATCACGTTTCTTCAGTCTCTTCTTCCTCGAGCCGCCAAAGCCAAACCAGCGCCGGCGGGACCGCCTGCTCCCGCCTCCTACGGCTGGCTGTGATCTTCCCCGGCTCCTGTTCGTTCCTGTCCGAGGCCTCACCATCGTCCTCCGCCTTGGTTCGCTCACCGCGGCGCCACCCTCTGGTGTTGTCAACACACTACTAGGAAAAGGGCTATAGATAGGATTGATACTAATGGTGCACCATGGAAGCAGTGCGCCACTACTATATACTAATGGCGCACCGGTTGGTGATGCGCCATTAGTGTGGAAGACACTAATGGCGCACCAGAAACAGGGTGCGCCACTAGTATTAATTTTTTTTCCATTTTTCCATACATACTAATGGCGCATCAGGTCGAAGTGCGCCATTACTAGTTCTAAGTAGTAATGGCGCACCAAGCAGACAGTGCGCCATTACTGTAAAAAAAATTTATTCTTTTTTTGCAAAACTACTAATGGCGCATCGTTTCACAGTGCGCCATTACTAGTTTAAACTAGTAATGGCGCACTATTACCCGGTGCATCATTAGTATATATTTTTTTACTTTTTTGCAAAACTACTAATGGCGCACCACCTGCAGGTGCGCCATTAGTAACCAGGGTTACTAATGGCGCATTTGCTGGTGGTGCGCCATTAGTAACCTGGGACCCCAACAAGATATTTTGGACAGCCCCACACCTACCCACTCAATTTCCCCACTTCATTCCCTCCACCTCCTTCTCCAAGCTTTCGTCCATCTCCTCCTCCTCACCTCATTTCCACCATAGATTCATCAAAATTAAGTGGTGAAATTACCTTTTTTTGATAGGTAAGTAAGGGGAAAGCTATCTTCATGATGTAGATCTACTTTTTTTCTCCCTAGCTCGCTCCAACAACGTGCACATGCACTTTTTGTGGCCTAGCTAGATCTATGTATGTTTGTGGTGTTTCATGTGTTTGTGGTGTTGCATATATGTTTGTGTTTGAAGGTACCGGTATTTGAAATGCGATAGCTGCCAATATTTTGCTGGAATGTTTTGATTCATTTCCGTTTCGGTGAGAATTTTGGCACTATGCATTCTTTTTGGTCCTATTTTTAGGGAAGGTCATGCCAATTTTTTTCTTGGTTCTAAAATATCGTTTTGCTCTACCCCGCAGGCGACCATGGTCCGCACGATGACTGAAGGCATCATGAATAGGTTTTTGAGCTCCGCGAAGGCCGAGATGCTTCAAAAGAACGAGACAGAGATAAGATGTCCGTGTCGAAGATGCAAGCTGAAGAGCCTTATTGCGGACCCGGATTCCGGGCAGGTGCGTGACCACCTGCTCTTGCGTGGTTTCATGGATGGCTATCGATGGCAAGGTGATGAAGATGACTATGAAGTCGTCCATGGGGGCCGGGCAAGAAATGAGGAAGGGCAACAAGACAAGTACCACCGCGGCGAGGGCGGGCGAGAAGACGAAGAATCTCCAGGACATGATCACGACGGTGATGCTGTACACAATCATCATGTAGAAGATGTCGTACATGATGATGAGGAAGATCAAGACGAAGGGCATGATCATGAAGATGAAGATGCCAGAGCAGACGACGATGGAGGCTGGGTGCAGGACCCTCATATTCAAGAGCTGCTTCTCAAGCAGACGGATAACGCAAGAGCTGCCGCCTGAGAGAAAGCCAAGCTGGATCAACTGGAGATAGACGCGGTTACTCCATTGTATGAAGGATGCAGGCCCGAGGATACCCGCCTGAAAGTAACGCTCATGGCTCTGGAGATGAAGGTAAAACACAAAATGACCGACGCATGCTTCGACGAGAACATGTCATTCTGGCACGAACATCTTCCCAAGGGGAACAAGTGCCCGGCCAGTTTCGAGGAGGCGAAGAAAATCGTGTGTCCTCTGGATTTACCGCACGTGAAATACCATGTGTGCATGAACAACTGTATCATTTATCAGGACGAGCACGCGGAGTCTACCATATGTCCGGTGTGCAGCGTCACTCGATACAAGAAGAGGAAGAAAGCTCCTCAAAAATCGGTGTGGTACTTTCCGATCACTCCTCGTCTGCAGCGGTATTTCATGGACCCTAAGGTAGCAAAGCTCCTGCGTTGGCACGCGGATAGAGAGGAGAAGAAGTGGGAAGATGACGGAAATGATCCGGAGATAAATAAAAAAGACAAGATGCTGAGTCACCCTAAGGATGCGAGCCAGTGGCAAGCATTGAACTTCGAATACCCAGAATTTGGGAAGGATCCAAGGAACATCGTGCTGGGCGCGAGCACCGATGGAGTCAATCCGTTTGGCAGCCAGAGAAGCACACATAGCACCTGGCCTGTGTTTGTGTAGATGTACAACCTTCCCCCCTGGTTGTGCATGAAGAGGAAGTACATTCACATGAGTATGCTAATTGAAGGGCCGAAACAACCAGGGAACGACATCAATCTGTATCTGGGGCTGCTGAAGGAGGAGCTAGACACGCTGTGGAAAACACCAGCCAATACGTGGGACGCCGCAGAGAAAGAATATTTCCCTATGAGAGCCGCACTGCTCACGACGGTGCACGACTATCTCGATTACGGATATCTCACGGGGCAGGTAGTCCACGGATTTTCTGGATGCGTAAGGTGCATGGATGACACAACGTATCGCCAGCTAGATAGAGATCCCGGGTCTTTGAAAACCGTGTTCATGGGACATCGAAGGTGGCTTCGTGACGATGACCCGTGGAGGAAACGCAAGGATCTGTTCGATGGTGAAACCGAACCCCGAAAATGCCCGTGTACGAGGAGCGGCGAGGAAATAGACGAGCTGTTGAAAAATTGGAAAGACTGCCCACTGCCGGGAAAGAAGCAAAAGGCGCCAGAGCCGGGAAAGAAGCGAAAGGCGCCAGAGCCGCTGCTGAAGGTATGGAAAACGAGGTCTGTTTCCTTGGACTTGCCGTACTGGAAGATCCACCATGTGCCTCACAGCCTTGATGTCATGCATATCATGAAGAACGTGTGCGAGAGTCTGCTTGGTACCCTGCTCAACATGCCAGAGAGGACCAAAGATGGGCCGAAAGCAAGGGCAGACTTGAAATCAATGGGCATCAGGCAGGAGCTTCACGCTAATGATGATGATGATGATGATGATGAGGCGAAGCAGGACACAGAAAGTCGTCACAAAGGCAAAAAGGCCAAGAAGACCGGAAATGACTACCCTCCCGTGTGCTTCACTCTAAGTCAGGAGGAGATCGAGCAGTTTTTCACCTGCCTCCTAGGAGTAAAACTTCCTTACGGTTACGCGGGGAAGATAAGCAGATACCTAGACCCAGCGAAGCAGAAGTTCAGCGGGATGAAGTCTCACGACTGTCACGTGCTGATGACGCAGATACTTCCAGTTGCAATCCGTGGGATCATGGACGCGCACGTCCGTGAAATGCTATTTGGCCTACGCAACTTTTTTGATGTCATCTCTAGGAAGTCGATTGGCGTGAGGCAACTCAGAAGGCTACAGGAAGAGATCGTGGTGATACTATGCAAGCCTGAGATGTACTTCCCGCCCGCATTCTTTGACGTTATGGTGCATCTGCTGGTCCATATCATGGAGGATATCATCCAACTCGGGCCGACGTTCCTGCACAGCATGATGCCGTTCGAAAGGATGAATGGTGTCATCAAAGGATACGTTCGCAACATGTCACGTCCAGAGGGAAGTATAGCCAGGGGCTTTCTGACCAAAGAGTGCATCTCCTACTGCACGAATTATCTAGGCATCGAGAACCCCGTTGGTCTGCCCGTCAACAGGCACCTCGGTAGGCTCGCTGGATGGGGTCACCGTTAGGGTCGCCGCGAAATGCATGTCGACTTCGAGGGTCGACTCACCGACTTTGAAAGAGCAAACCTAGTCGCGCTACAACACATAGACGTGGTCGATCCTTGGGTGGTAGAGCACAAAACCTTTATTGAGAAGACGTACAATGACCGAGGCCAACAGAGGACGGACGGAGATATACTCAAAGAGCACAAATCATGTTTCACGCGTTGGTTCAAGCAGAAGCTTCTATCGTACCCTTTACATGAAGATTCTTCCGCGGAAGAACAACTCATATTCGCCTTGTCACAGGGCGCCGAGCACAACCTGATGACCTATGAGGCGTACGATATCAACGGCTACACATTCTACACCAAGGACAAGGACATGAAGAGCGATGGTTATCAGAACTCCGGGGTAACGATGGAATCCTACACCGGTAACGACAAGGACAGATACTACGGAAGGATCGAGGAGATCTGGGAGCTGAGCTATGCTGGAGAGAAGGTCCCGATGTTCCGTGTCAGATGGGCCAAGAGCGTCCTAAAAGAAGACCGGTATTTCACCACCATGGTTATACCCGAAGCCAAATCCAAGACCGCGGGCGCAAACGTCACCGCGAAAAATGAGCCATGGGTACTGGCTTCCCAAGTGGACCAATGCTTCTTCATTACCGACCCGTCAAAGCCTAGTCGTGTTGTCGTGAGGAGAGGCAAAAGGAAGATCATCAGAATGGATGGAGTAGCCAATGAGCAAGACTTCGACAAGTACGGTGACCCGAAGATCGAACATGACAACGACGATGAAGTAGCAGCATACACCACAAGAAGAAGCAGGACCACCCTACCTAAAGGATGTCCGTTCCACAGAAGAACTCCATTTGCAAAAAAGAAGGGCAAGAAGATTGTGAACAGATAGCTAGCTAGCTAAGATCGATTGTATTTAAAGTATAGTCTTCATTTCTCGATTGTATTACATGGGCATTTTTTGAACTCATGAATATTTTTAAATTTCATGGGCACTTTTTGAATTCATGAATATTTTTTCAAATTTGATGAATATTTTTAAATCTCGATCGCTATCCCCCTTCATCTCGATATCGATCCCCCCCCCGCACCCTCCCCCGCTCCACCGTGGCCGCCGACCCACCGCACCCTCCCCGGCCCACTCCACCGCCGCCGAGCACCCCCATTTGATGATATTTTTTCATATTCATAAAAAAATTATTACTGTTTTTATAAAAAATATATTAAAAAATAGCAACAAAAAATAATAATAATAAACATACTAATGGCGCACCGCTCGTGTAGTGCGCCATTGCTATCTAAGAAAACATTCTAATGGCGCACCGCTCTAGTAGTGCGCCATTGCTATATAAAAAACATTCTAATGGCGCACCGCTTTGGGATGCGCCATTGCTATCTAGAAAAAACATTCTAATGGCGCACCGCTCGGGGGTGCGCCATTAGTAATCTTCCCACTAGCTCTACCTAGCCCGACCCCTTCATCCCTCCCTCTCGCTAGATCTAGTCCCCCCCCCCCCCCGCGCGCTGCCCCGCCCCACGTCGCCGCCGCCCCTACGTGCGCCGCCGCCCCCGCACCCCCACCACTGCAGCTCCGCCATAGCCGATGCCTCCGCGACCTCACCGTCACCGACAGCCTCCCCGCGTCGGCCCCTGCTCTGCGCCGCCTCTACCTCAGTCCGGGCACGGGGTACAGGACGATGACCGCGGCCGCCGGCCTCCCCATGACCAACCGAGGCGCCCAGGAGGCCTCCCTGACGACCAATCGAGCCATCCCTTCGATGCCGCCGCGGCCAACCCCAACCCTGACCCCAACCCCTCCGGCGACTGGCCGCGCCCGCCCAGGTACCTCTCCTCCTTCCTCCTTCCTCCCTCTCCACCCTTCCTCCCCATCCCATCCCTCCCTCCCCTCGACCGTGTCTGTTATCTTCTGATGATATTTGACAGCTTATGGATAGAAATGCATATTTCAGTGTTTATAGCTATTAACACTTGCAAGTTACTGCACTGCTAGCTAAATTCTGGTTAGTAAGTCTGTATCCACCTCCTGTTGAAATTTGGTGATGTGTGTGGCTGTCTAAGTACCTACACAAAATTCCCCATGGAGAAAATGATATAGCTCCTCCTACAACATGTATAGATCAATCAGTTTAGTTCTAGTGCTGCTGGACTTTTGCACCATACAAAAATGTACTACTAGTTGAAAATATTTACTTGAGAGAGCTTCATAAGTAGAAGGTTCCAAAGAATAAAAACCAGTACTAGCACAGTAGCACAGTAGTACTGCCACCTCCCAGTAAACAGCAAGGTCTCTGATCAGCAATGTAGTTAATTAGTCAGGGCCTGAAAGCCTGCAAATGCATGTACACACAGGTAGGGAATGTAAGATGAAGCATGTACTTTACCAACTAATCTAATGGGCTGGCACAAAGTGAAAACCAAAACAATAGTTAATCAAGCAGAGGTAGATTAGATTAGATGGCAAAAAGCACAAATGTCCTTGCCTATCCATTTTTTTCTCAAGTTGAGCTGGTAAGTTTCAGATGTTCAATGATGCTGTAGGAAAAAATTGGATGAAGAAAGATGTGTGTGGCTGCCTGAGAGAAGTATTTGCACAAACAAATTATAATTAATGTGTTGATGAAATTTTGGGTTTTCAAATTGGAACCAAAAACCAACCCATACCTTTAGACTCTTTTGGAATTTCCTGAACATTTTTTTGTTTGTTCCCTTTCACTGTTTGGGGACTTTTGACTTCAGAATGAACCTTACTAAGATTCAATTAAGACTAATTAACTGCATTTGATGTCACTATATACTATGAATATCTTCAGTTATGATCTGTACTGGAAAACTTCAGTTAACACTCATTTTTCAGTTAACTCCTTACAGTTCAGATCATATTTTGATTGTCAATAATAGTGGACTTTTAAGGCTTTCTTAGAGGCAATACTAGTGGATTTTAGGCTTTTTTACATGCAATAATAGTGGAATTTTAGGCTTTTTTGGAGGAGTGTGTTTCATGCCGGCCTACAATGATGAATTAGTCAGAGGATTGTGCCTTAGGATTGTGCCAAAGCTACCCATTGTATCTATTTGCTTGTCCTTCAAATAGGGGCAAGATTGTTACAAAAAAATTACTTACAAGCATATTGTGATTTACTTGCAAGCATATTGTGCCTTAGTTACAGAAAAATTACTTGCAAGCATATTGTAACTATTTTCACTCTGTCCTGAAGGTTTTTGACTACAGAATCTGTGGTGACCCACACTCTATTGGTTCACACTCATTGAGTTCGCTCGTGAAGGGCCGCTGCTTCTTGAGGCCCTTGAGAGGCCCTTCGTGTCGTGATGATTTTGCAGGTACCCTGAGAGGCCCTTGAGTTTGCCGGAATGTCGACTAACTTCCGTTCCGGCAAATTCGGGTACTCCATATGTCCTATTTTCAGCAAAGGTCATGCTGAAATTTTCCATGAATTTTAGAATGACTTTGCTAAAAATCGGACATATGAGGTACTTGCTACTAATGCATGGGCCGGGGTATCTTAGTACTTAATTAAGTAGGATCAACTGCCCCTTTATTCTTGCTGTATTAAACCATAGGTGGCAATAGAGCCAAGTGATTAGTGCCAAGTGATTAGGCCCAACCTAGGGTGCCTCGGCATCGATAAACCCTAAATGATGAAAACTTAACTTGGCTGCCCCGAATGCCTCGGTGTCGATGAGAACCTAAATGATGTACGCTTAGGCTTTTAGGGTGCCTCAGCGTCGACAAACCCTAAATGATGAAAGCTTAGGCTTTTAGGGTGCCTCGGTGTCGACAAACCCTAAATGATGAGACCATGATCTTGTTCCTTGACAATAACCAACTTTTTGACCAAACTTTTTTCCTATTTAGAGCGAAACATGGCCCACAACGATGAGGCCGGTGGTTCGGGCGGCAAGCAATTCTGGGAGCTGTCCCAGGAGATGGAGGAACAACCTCACCGCTATGAGGACGCCGCGGAAGACACCGATCCTGATTACACAACCCCTAGTGGCGTCGGGGATGACACCACTGATGGTGCCGCTGAGGATGCCCCCACTGATGATGGTGGCGCACACACAGATGGCAGCCAACCGAAGAAGCAAAGGAAGGACCGGCGCCCGAATGCGCTCCGCACCGTCAAGGAGGAATTCACTCAAGTGGACTCCGACGGGAATCCAACGGAGCCCAAACATATAGTCAAGGGGTACTCGGTTCAGCTCGGGTGCATTCTCCGGAGCACCGTCTCGATCAACACCGAGAACCTTAGGCATAAGGACCGAGGGAATTTGCGCAACCTCCTCTTCACGAAGCTGCACGAACGATACAAGTTCCTCGCCGAATTTGAAAACACATGCCTCTCAGGGAATAAAGTGAACAGTGCCGCCCTCACGAAGATGAGCACGGCCCTGTCTACTTGGAAAAGCGCGGTGAAGAGAATGATTGATAAAGGTGATAGTTATGAGAAGATCAAGGCGAAATATCCTTTGATGAGCGAAGATGAGTACAAGGAGTTCAAGATCAAGTGCGAGAGCAGTGCAACCTCCGAATCAAGTCAGTGGGGGAAAGAAATGCGGGAGTTGAACTTAGGGGAACACAAACTCGGTCCCGGCGGTTACAGAGTGGCGGGGCCTATATGGGACAAGGAGGACGCGGAGCATGCCGAGCAAGGCCTACCGCCCCGCTTCGAGAAATACAGCGGTGACAAGCAGACCAGGAACTATGTCAGGGCCCGGTACAAGGAGGAGCCGATAACAAAGGAGCTTACCACGGATCCGAAGACCAGGGCGCTTGAGCTTCTTCTGGTAAGGAATACACCCCCGCGTAATTAGCTCCATATGGTTGCACTCTAATTAATCCCCAATATTTCTAAATGGTTCACGTTCCTTTCACAGGACACTGAAAGCAGTAGCGCCGGGTCGTCTAAGAGCTCCCCTTTCGACACCCCTTTAAATAGGGCGTTGAACGTAGTGAAAAACAAGGATAAGCTCACTAAGTCGACGCCAGCTGGTCGTGTGGCCGGCAAAGGCTTGTCCACAAAATGGGGGTCATACTATACCACTGGTGTGCGGAAGGAGAAAAAGACCAGCTCGGAAAGCCAGACGCGCGAGGTTAAAGAACTCAAGGCACAAGTGGCGCGGATTCCGGAGCTTGTCCAAGAGCAAGTGCAACAACAACTTGGAACGACGCTCAACGCCATGGTGCCTACGTTGATTCATGGGCTGACGACGTGGATTGCGGGCGGCCAACAGGGGCCTCCCCCGGTTCCCAGCTTCATGGCCAGCAACTCGCACAGCGCGCAGGCGGCTCCATTGGTGTCTCCGGTGGCGCCATTGGTGTCTCTGGCGGCGGTGCCATTGGTGTCTCTGGCGGAGGCGGTATTCGTGTCTCCGGCGCCGGCATGGGCATTGGAGCTTAATGCACCCGGGTGTACGCCGGCCGGCACCTCGCCAGCAAGCGCCCCCTCCGTCAGTTGCATGCCCGCTGTTGGCGGTGCCTCGACATTAGCCGAGCTCGACGGCATCATGATAACTAAGCCTCTCGGCCGATGACTTCATCTCCTTGCCTTTGACTGGGCATCCCTGACGCCCTGTACATGTTTTCGCAGGGCACCGCCGACGTTCCTTGCACTCTTTTGCACTTCGTGGGCGCCGAGTTGGTCGATGTCGCCAAGGGCAGAATCGTTCAACCGGGCAACCCCATGTTCCACGGTAATCCGATGCCACCCACAATGTCTAGGGTTGAAGTGGTTCGGGTGCTGCCAGGCTGCGACGAGCTGTTACCTCCGATTCGACCCGCTGGGGCCGACGAAGAAGATGAGATGACCCTCAGCACCTGCGTAAACTGGCCCCTGCTTTGGCCGAAGAGCCAGATTCGTTTGGGGGCGGGGGACACCACCCCACAGACAAGACCGCCAGTTGTGCCGGCGCCAAGCCATGGCAAGAACGCCGCAACGCTACCGGACCTGCCGGACATCCCTATGGCACAGGATCCAGACAACCCTATGGCACAGGATCCGGACGACGACAACAACGACGACGGTACATTTACCAAAGTTGATAAGTACTTTGCCGAACATGGGTACACTGACGAGTTCTGCGGGCCTCTTTCTCAAGAACCCAACCAAGACGACCGCGATCTAGCTGGTACGGCAGAGAAATCCAATTGCAACAGGCGTCGTCTGGCGTTCAGTTCTCAGGACACGCCTCCAGCTCCCGCCTTCACCGAGCCTCAGATAGCTGAGGTGCGAAATATTATCAGCCCCAACATGCTCAAGAAGGCGGTCTGTGAGCAGAACTCGGTCCCATTACAGGAGATCAAGAAGAAGGGACGGAAACGAAAGACTAACAAGGGCGCCGGTGCGAGCCAGCCGGCACCAAGTTCGATCCATGCTCAGGACGGGCCACCTTCACCTTAGGATATCTCAAGGAGGGTGCATGTGGCGGGTAGGGCGATGCTACCGCCAAATATGCTGAATGCTGCAACCGGTGCTATGCGAAGTCTGCACGACAGTGTTCTTTCTTTGGAGAAGCGGCATCTCATAGAGAAGGATGTGGCATACCCGGTTTTCATGGCCAAGGTGCCAGAGGGCAAGGGCTTTGTGGATGGCGACATCGGGGGTACGATCGTCCTGCGGTTTGATGACATCTTTGCTATGTTTAACCTTCATCCGCTGCACTACGCCTTCGTTCGGCTGTTTTCGCTGAGTATGGAGATGCGGATCGTTAGAGACAAGACCCCGGACATCGTGATAGTCGACCCCTTCTACATGCTTGCCAAGCACTTGAGCAGCGCTGGGGACCGCCAAGTTGCGAGTTCACACCTCGAAGGCGTCATTCTGGCAAACCCAGATAAGGATAACTTCCTTGTGGCTTACTTTCCAGAGTAAGTCATCCCTTAACCGCCCCGTAACATATGATTTCTTAGATTTCGACCGTTCTTTTTTTTTCTAACATTCCGTGTTCTGTGTAGTGACACACATTGCACACTCATCCTCTTAAGCCTGAAATATTCCATGGCCACGTATTTAGACCCGAACCGTAACTCCAAGATAGACTACACAAATGTCAAGAAAGTTACTGATGATGTTCTCCCCGCCTACGCCAAATCTAGAGGCACCTTCACCAGGGTAGTTCGTAAGTACGGCAAGCACATGTTCTCACACAATACGAAGTTCTGCTGCGTCAAGCAGCCGCCTGGCGGTCAGAAGGATGCCTACTACGCCCTCCATCATGTTCGGGTGATCGTAAGGGACCATCATCAACTTCTGCTACCAGATAATCTCAAAGATTGGGCCGCGAGATTGTCGGCAGTCCAGGACGCGGACCTCAGACAAGAATTCTTTCGCATCCAGTCGGAGTTTGCGGACATCATCCATCAAGATGTCCTTCATACCTCGGGGCAGTTCTTCCTCAGATATCAACCGTCCAACAGTGAGATAGATGAAATGCTACAAATGCAGGGTGACAACGACCGCGATTTCATGACCATCACGACAGACGGCGGCTTCATCCATGTTCCTGTCCGATGAGTCGAGTCGAAAGTAGTGATGTGTAGTTCTGAAACATTGATTGGCTCATGTTGTAATTATACTTTAATGAATTCGTATGTCTCTTTGGTTTGGACAGTCGTTCAACTTAGATGTAATCGATGCTATTTATTAGTAGGACCATGAATCGTGCTATTAATGTCTTGCTGTTCTCTTCCGATCCTTTTGTTGCATACTTACATATTGCTTATGTATTGTCTGTTGTTTGGCTTGTGCATAGAGATGCCGTCGTATGTCGTGTACAAGGGTAAGGTTCCCGGAGTCTACGACGACTGGGAGGAGTGTCGGAGACAGGTTCACCGTTTCAGCGGTAACAGTTACAAAGGGTACACCACTAGGGCGGAGGCCGAATGTAGATACGCCCGCTATCTAGAGGGAGAGAGGAGGGAGCGTTGGAGGAACCGGATGAAGAACAGTTTGATCGCGATGATGCTCATCGTGATGACCACAGCTCTCTTCTATGTGATGGTAGTTTAGATGATCGATATCGACTTGTAATGTGAAGGCAAACTCGATACTCGCGGTCTTGAGACTTGTAATGTTTTATCTTTGTTCGGTCTTTTGAATTCGGAGACTAATATGATGAATTGTATTCGGAGACTAATCTTCTATTGTATTCGATGAATCTAATGTTGCTGTGTGCTGCTGTCTATATTCTGTCCAATAATATATTTTGTAACCTGTGCAAAAATCAGAAAAGCAAAAAAAACCTAATATTCATACTAATGGCGCACCACACAAGACACTAATGGCGCACTGTGATCATCACACTAATGGCGCATTAACTGCTGGTGCGCCATTAGAATGCCAAAGCACATGGGTACATATGGCCCCCCTGGGAGGCATTCTAATGGCGCACTGCAGGCTATACTAATGGCGCACTACGTGGTGCGCCATTAGGACACCAGATACTAATGGCGCACCGGTGGTGCGCCATTAGAATTTAATTCTAATGGCGTGATGCCAGTGGCGCACCGATAGTGCGCCATTAGAAGGCAAATTCGGTGCGCCACTAGCATGCCTTTTCCTAGTAGTGACATGGTCAACAACCGAGAGGAATAAGGAGATGATTGTACATGGTGAGGATGACAGTAGGGACCCAACAGCGCGCGTAGTAATTGTTTTTTTTCGGGATGGAGAAGGGTATCAACTAGGTTGTGAAGGACCCATGGCCCGTCTAGCGCAGGCTTTTATTTCATATGTTTAGCACATGACCAGCCCAGTTTGTTTTTTTCCTTTCTGAAAATTGCTAGCCAGCTATTTTGTTTTTTGCAGAATAACCAACGTAGGCCTACTTGCTTTTCTATGCCCTGCTGGGCCGGAAATCTTTCAAGACGAGGAGGGATGCATTTTCCCCAGAAAATGGGCTATAGGTAAAAATAAATGGGCTATAAGTAATAATAAATGGGCTGTAAATGAAAAAATACAACAAACACACAATTAGTTCCAAAATACTGTTTTCTTTCGGATTTTTATATTTTAAATTTCATTGTTTTTGTGCGGGTAAAATTTCATTGAATTTAAATCAAGGTATATTTAGATTTAAAATTAATTTGAATCTGGCTAGAAATTTCGGGCTGTAAGCTGTTTGGGCAGATTTTGAGGCTGACTTGTGGGTCTACTAGGTTGACATGTACTTTGGCTTTGTCAACTTAGTCCACAAACGATTCTAGCTCCAGCCGTGCTGCTACTAGGTTAATCCAACAGCCGTGCTGCTTCTTCAATATCTGATCTTCTTGCTCCAGCCGCCCAAACCAGCTCCGGTGGGACTGCCTGCTCCTGTCTCCCGTGGCCGGCTGTGCTGCCGCACAGGCCGCACCACCCCACCCTACTTCATTGCTGGCCAGGCCATTCCTCTACTCACCCACACCTCCTGTTATTTTCTGGCGACGGCAGCCGGACCAGTAAACCCTCATACTCCCCACCGTGTGGGCAACCATTGCCGAGTCTTCCCCGGCTCCGTGGCGTTCCCTTCCTAGGCCTCACCGTCGTCCACCGCCATGTTGCTCTCGGCGCGGCCTGGTCAACTTGGTCAACAAACGACATCCATCGGCCATGGATTGTACGCGCAAAATAATGATTCCTCCACCTAACAGCTGGGACCCACTGGAAGGGCCTCTGTATTTCACGAAAAAAGTTCCCCCCGCTTACATGTCGGACCCACCAGCTATATCTTCACACGCAAGGAAGTGCCTCCTTATTACGCACAAAAAATGAATACCCCCTGCTAGCTGGGACCCACCATAGTGGGAGGATGACTTGTGGGCCAACAAAGTTGACGGGGACGGAGGAGTTTGTCAACTTAGTCAATATGAACGATTCTAGCTACAGTGACCGAATGATGTCCATCCAACGGCCGTAGTGCTTCTTCAACCTCTGGTCTTCTTGCTCCAGCCTCCCAAAGCAGCGCTGGTCGTGCCGCATGCTCTTGCCTCCCGTGGCCGGTTGTGCTGCCGCGGAGGCCTCACCACCCCCTACTATTCCCACCGCTGGCCAAGCCCAGCAGCGACGGCAGCCTCACACCGCAGCCGAACCAGTGAACCCTCGCACTCCTCTCCGCGCGGGCTTCCACTGCCGCGTCTTCCTCGGCTCCGCGTCATCCCCTTCCTAGGCCTCGCCGTCGTCAACCGCCGTGGTGCTCTCCGCGTGGCATGGTCAACGTGGTCAAGGAACGACTTCCATTGGAAGAATACTGTACGTGGAGAGGCTGACAGCTGGGTCCACGGCCACAACCCAGTTTTTTTGTGATTTGCCAAGTAAGTCGGTTTGTCAGGCCTGTTGGGCTGCAAATCTTTCAAGACGAGGAGAGCTTTCATTCGGTTGGCCGAGAAAATGGCCCATCTGTAATGAGAAATGGGCTGTACATTTTTAAAACACATCAAACCGGCAATTAGTTTCAAATATCTTTTTTTTCATTTCAAGATTTTAAATTACATTAATTTTTATGCGTGGAGAATTTGTTGGATTTTATATTGATATACATTTATTTTTAAAATCAGTTTGAATGTGAGTCGAAATTTCGGGATTAAAAACAGGTCGGACCGCACCGAAATATGCAAAATTTCGTATAATTTTTTAGCCGTGGCCACAATTTGGGCTGTAATACTAACAAAAAGAATATGGGCTCCAAAAAAACCTTAAGAATTAGCAAATGGGCTGAAAATTATTAGAAATAATGGCAGATGGGCCGTATGTTGTTTTCCACAGATTTGAGGCTTTCCTAAAAAAAAGGTTGAGGCACAAGAAGTGACTGTTGGATGTCCATCCAATGGCCGTCGTGCTTCTTCAATCTCTGCTCTTCCTGCTCTAGCCGCTCAAACAAGCGCCGGCGGGACTGCCTGCTCCCTCCTCCCTGCGGCCGGCTGTGCTGCCGCGCAGGCCTCACTGCCCCACCGTACTCCCATCGCTGGCCTAGCGATCCCTTTACTCACCCACACCTGCTGTTATTCTCCGGCGACAGCAGACGAACCAGTAAACCCTCATACAGCTCCCCTCTGCGTGGGAAACAACTGTCGAGTCTTCCCTGCCTCCGTGTCGTTCCCTTCCTAGGCCTCACCGTCGTCCACCGCCCTGGTGCTCTCGGCGCGGCCTGGTCAACATGGTCAATGACCGACATGCATCTGAAGTGTACTGTACGTGGAGAGGCCGACAGCTGGGTCCACGGCCGCACGCAAGGAAATGCCTCCTTATTATGCGCAAAATAATGATTCCTCCACCTGACATCAGGGGCCCACCGAAAGGGCCTCTGTATTTTGCGAAAAAACGTTACCGCCGCTGACAGCTCGGACCCACCAGCTATATCTTCGCACGCAAGAAAGTGCCTCCTTATTATGTAGAAAAAATGAATACCCCCCCTATTAGCTGGGACCCAGTATAGTGGCAGGCTGACTTGTGGGCCTACTAAGTTGACGGGGATGGAGGGCTTTGTCAACTTAGTCAATATGCACGATTCTAGCTCCAGTGACGGTACGATGTCCATCCAACGGCCGTAGTGCTTCTTCAACCTCTGGTCTTCTTGCTCCACCCGCCCAAACCAGCGCCGGCCGCGCCTCGTGCTCCTGCCTCCCGTGGCCGGCTGCGATGCGGCGGAGGCCTCACCACCCCCTACTACTCCTACCGCTGGCCAGGCCATCCCTCTACTTACCCACACCCCCTGTTACTCTGCTGCGACGACGGCCTCACACCGCAGCGAACCAGTGCCCTCGTACTCCTCTACACGTGGGCATCCACTGCCGCGTCTTCCCCGGCTCCGCGTCGTCCCCTTCCTAGGCCTCGCCGTCGTCCACCGCCCTGGTGCTCTCGGCGCGGCGTGGTTAATGTGGTCAAGGAATGGCTTCCATCGGACGCGGACTGTACATGGAGAGGCTGACAGCTGGGTCCACGACCGCAGCAAGGAAGTGCCTCCTTATTACGTGCAAAATAATTATTCCTCCACCTGACAGCGGGGACCCACCGGACGGGCCACCATATTTCGCCCCCCTGACTGCTGGGACCCACCAACTACATCTTCGCACGCAAGGAAGTGCCTGAAAGTCGGGACCCACCTGGTCGAAGTGTATGTAGCGTTGTCATTCTAGTCGCGAACGTGTACGTACATATATAATGGTGGATGTAGAGGCGCGCACGTGTCGTAGTAGATGCGGCCAGGGTGCAACAAAGAAAATGCGGCCACGTATGTGTACATACGGGCGGGGTCTCGAACGCCTACTCGCGCATACGTATGGCGAGGGCTCGTTGACATGGCTGGGTCAGAACGGAGAAACAACATCGTCGTCATGTTCATGGGGAGGCAACGGAATGCGTCGTGTTCATGGGGAGGCAACGGAATGCGTTGTGTTCATGGGGAGGCAACGGAATGCGTCATGTTCATCGAGAGGCAACGGAATGCGTGGGAGCCAACCGGCTGGGTCGGAAAGGAATGCGTGGTCGTGTTCATCGAGAGGGCTTGGACAGAACAGCCGATGGAAATGAGGCCTGGCGTACCGCACAATGGAGGAAACGAACCTCCTACGTTCGGAACAGGGTCCTATTGATCGGGAGGGGTCTGGCGTACCGCAAAACGGAGGAAACGGACCTCCTACGATCGAAACGGGGGTCCTGTTCATCGGGAGGGGTGTGGCGTACCGCAAAACGGACGAAACGGACCTCCTACGGTCGAAATAGGGGTCCTGTTCATCGGGAGGGGTGTGGCGTACCGCAAAACGGGACTCCACGGGATACTGTTCATTTCCACCATTGACCCCCTCCAGCCTCCACGAGCTACTGTTCATCCACCGTCGACCTCCTCCAGCCTTCACCTGCGATTTTTCATCCACGGGCTCCTGTTCATCCAGCCTCCACTGCACGCTACTCCACCGGCTACTGTTCAACCAGCCCTCTCCACGGGGTCCTGTTCAACCACCCCTCCACGGGCTACTATTCATCCTGCCCTCCACCGTCTACTGTTCGTCCTGCCATCCACGGGGTGGTCCTGTTCATCCAGCCCTCACGGGGTCCTGTTCATCCAGCCCCAACCGGCTCGATCGATCGGGGTCCTGTTCATCCAAAGGCAACACCACGGGGTCCTGTTCATCCACCCCCACTGGGAACTGTTCATCCACCCCCCCCCCCCCGCAACGCTCACTGTTCATCCAGAGGCAGCATCGATCGGCTTCAATTAGCAGCAGTAGCGAAGGAATCGCTCGATCGGGTTCAGTTAACAGCCATCGATCGATCACTTGGGTTCAGTAACGCATAGCCTGCAGTGCAATCGCTCGGGTTCAGTTGGAGCCCAACGCCTCGCTCGGGTTCAGTTAGAGCCAATGACTCACACACACACGCGTACGTGTACGAGAGAAACGCTCATCGCTCGGCCCCCGACCTCCCACCGTAATAGGGAACTCCCAGAAATTTTCCTCGCCCTCGCTTCTACCACGGTTTTTTCCGTCATGGACGGCCCAAAGAATGTCATGCAGCTGCTTCTCTGGCCCGCCTAGGACGAAAAGCCCATTTTCTGTCATGATTTTTTGTCATAGAAGTAGGAGCCCACCACATCTATGATGATATTGGGTTTTGTCACAATTATCATCATAGAAGTGTCATATGTATGACAGAAAAAAATTTCGTTCGGCCCAAAATGTCATGGATGTGTCTTTTTTTGTAGTGTATATACATGATCATGCCTAGATATTCTCATAAGTATTCGCTTTTCTATCAATTGCTCGACAGTAATTTGTTCACCCACCGTAGAATTTGCTATCTTGAGAGAAGCCACTAGTGAAACCTATGGCCATGGGGTCTATCTTCCATCATATTATTTTCATTTCAACTTGCTATTTCTATTACCATTTATTTTGCAATCTTTATTTTCCAATCTATATCATAAAAATACCAAAAATATTTATCTTATTATCTCTATCAGATCTCACTTTCGTAGGTGACCGTGAAGGGATTGACGACCCCTTTATTGCATTGGTTGCGAGGTTCTTGTTCTTTTGTGCAAGTACTAGGTGACTTGTGTGTTACCTCCTACTGGATTGACACCTTGGTTCTCAAAAACTGAGGGAAATATTTACGCTACTGTGCTGCATCACCCTTTCCTCTTCAAGGGAAAACCAACACATGCTCAAGAGGTAGCACGAAGGATTTCTAGCACCGTTGCTGGGGAGATCTACGCCAAGTCAAGACATACCAAGTACCCATCACAAACTCTTATCCCTCACATTACATTATTTGCCATTCGCCTCTCGTTTTCCTCTCCCCCACTTCTAAAATGATTTTCGGAAACCTTTTCCTTTTCTTTGCCTTCTTCCTCTATGTATCTTTGTTTGTGTTTCCATGTACCTTCTATTTGCTTGCTAAAAATCTATTGATATGGATCCACTTAAAGTGTTTTACTTGGATCATCTTTGATCCTTATGCGCTCGTGCTACGCATTACATTATTTGCCATTCGCCTCTCGTTTCCTCTCCCCCACTTCTAAAACGATTTTTGAAAACCTTTGCCTTTTCTTCGCCTTCTTCCCCTATGTATCTTTGTTTATGTTTCCATGTGCCTTCTATTTGGTTGCATCTTTGCTTGCTAAAAATCTATGTATATGGATCCACTTAAAGTGTTCTACTTGGATCATCTTCGATGCTTATGCGCTCGTGCTGAAACCCCAACTAGCCTAGTTGATGGGATATCTTTAGATGAGCATGCTCACTTTGTGCGTCACCATTTGTCTGAAAAAGGGAGACTCTTATGGGATCAAATAAATAGATTGATGTGTTATGCTTGGAATCTTTGTGAAATTTATGATTTTACTTGTTGCTCTAAGAACCCTAAAAACATCTCCCATACCTATGTGAGTTTAATGATAATGAAATCTTATCTTCTTATGCAAAGGGTGTTTATAGTTACTACGATATCGAACAAATTGAAGAATTTGTTGCTTTTAAGGGTGCTTATGAAGTTGCTTCTTTGATAGAAAAGTATGATATTACTCTCTACAAATATGAAAATCTTGACATACTTAAATATTGTTATGAAAACTATGCTCGTAATGTCTATGTCAAAGAATTGATTGAAAGAATGGCCGCTGCTTTGGAAGAAAATAATGATATGCATGAATCTATAGATAATTATGATTCCAATGATTTGATTGAAATATCCCTTGATGAACATGATGCTTGCTATTTTTTGGCCATGATGCCAATATTTAAATTTGCTATAGTTCCATATGTTAAACATGAGATCGTTGCTATTGCACCCATACTTGATAGTTCCTTCAATGAAAAGCATGATTGCAATGATGTTATTATAAAGTCTATTAACATCAGTTGTGCTAATAATATGCAAAACCCTAAGCTTGGGGATGCTAGTTTTGCTATATCTACTATTTGTTGCAATGATCATGATTGGGGTGATTCTTCTTTTGATATTGCAAATTTATTTAAGCCCCATGATGAATACGAGATTGATAATAGTGTTTGCAATATTATTGAAAGTGGGTTTGGAAGAGTGTCAACTTTAGATCCCACATATTTGGAGGATGTTCAATCTTATGAAATTTTTGATAAAAGTGGGTTTGGAGAGGTCATGACTTTAGTTAATGTTAATCCCACTATTTTGGAAGAGTGTCAACTTTCATGCATGTGGATCGTGTTGAAAATAGTTTATGTGATAGCTATTTTGTTGAGTTTGCTTATGAACCCACATGTAATTATTATGAGAGAGGAAAATATGATTATAGAAATTTTCATGTTACTAAATTACCTCTCATTATGTTGAGATTGCTATTGTTTCTTTCTGCTTCCTTGCATATGCTAGTTTTTGGCTTGCTATGATAATTTGTTTGCCTACAAGATGCCTATGCATAGGAAGTATGTTAGACTTAGATGTGTTTGTCACGTGTTTTATGATGCTCTCTTTTGTGCTTCAATTCTTCTCTTTCATGTGAGCATCATTGAAATTATCAATTCCTAGCTAGGGGCGTTAAACGTTAGCGCTTGTTGGGAGGCAACCCAATTTTATTTTTGTTTCTCGCTTTTTGTTCCTATTTATTAATAAATAATTCATCTAGCTTCTATTTAGATGTGGTTTTATGCTTTTAATTAGTGTTTGTGCCAAGTAGAACCTTTGGGAAGACTTGGGGGAAGTCTCTTTGATCTTCCTGTAAAAAACTGAAACTTTAGCGCTCACGAGATTTGCTGCCATTTTTTACTAGAGAGTCCGATTAGGTTTTATGTTTTTAATTAGTGTTCCCCACAATATAATTTTTGTCCCATTATATTTGGTAGACCCTTCTTAAAAACTGTTAATGCTAGGATAGATTGCAAAAAGGATGTTGATACTATTGGTTTGGGGGATATGTCTCATGAGTTTAATTTTGCTAAATTTCGTAGACAACCCCATGATAAAGAATTGCCTAGTAGAGATGAAATTATTGGTCTTGGTTCTATTGCCGTGCCTCCTAATGATCCTTTCGAACAATATTTGCTTGACCATGAAAATGATATGCTTATGAATGAAAGAAGGGAAATAGATGAAGTATTCTTTAAACAGGGACCTATTTTGAAACACAACTTGCCTGTTGAAATCCTAGGGGATCCTCCTCCACCCAAGGGTGATCCTGTGTTTGAGCTTAAACAATTACCTGATACTCTTTAATATGCTTATCTTGATGAGAAAAAATATCCTATTATTATTAGTGCTAACCTTTCAGAGCATGAAGAAAATAACTTATTGAAAACTCTGAAGAAGGACTGTGATGCTATTGGATATACTCTTGATGATCTTAAGGGCATTAGTCTCACTCTATGCCAGCACAAAATAAAATTGGAGAAAGATGCGAAACAGGTTGTTGATCACCAACAACGGTTAAATCCTAAGATGAAAGAAGTGGTAAGAAAAGAAATACTAAAGCTTCTTGAGGCAGGTATAATTTATCCCGTTGCTGATAGTCAGTGGGTAAGTCCTGTTCATTGTGTCCCTAAGAAGGGAGGTATTAGTGTTGTTCCTAATGATAAATATGATTTAATCCCACAGAGAATTGTTACAGGTTATAGAATGGTAATTGATTTCCGCAAATTAAATAAAGCTACTAAAAAGGATCATTACCCTTTACCTTTTATTGATCAAATGCTAGAAACATTATCTAAACATACACATTTTTGCTTTCTAGATGGTTATTCTGGTTTCTCTCAAATACCTCTGTCAAAAGAGGATCAAGAAAAGACAACTTTTACTTGCCCTTTCGGTACCTTTGCTTATAGACGTATGCCTTTTGGTTTATGCAATGCACCTACTACCTTTCAAAGATGCATGACTGCTATATTCTCTGACTTTTGTGAAAGGTTTGTTGAGGTTTTCATGGATGATTTCTCCGTATATGGAACTTCTTTTGATGACTGCTTAAGCAACCTTGATCGAGTTTTGCAGAGATGTGAAGAAACCAATCTTGTCTTGAATTGGGAGAAGTGCCACTTTATGGTTAATGAAGGTGTTGTCTTGGGGCATAAAATTTCTGAAAGAGGTATTGAAGTTGATAAAGCTAAAGTTGATGCTATTGAAAAGATGCCGTGTCCAAAGGACATTAAAGGTATAAGAAGTTTCCGTGGTCATGCCGATTTTTATAGGAGGTTTATTAAAGACTTCTCAAAAATTTCTAGGCCTCTGACTAATCTCTTACAAAAAGATGTTCCTTTTGTCTTTGATGATGATTGTGTAGAAGCATTTGAAATACTTAAGGAAGCCTTGATTTCTGCACCTATTGTTCCGCCACCTGATTGGAATTTACCCTTTGAAATTATGTGTGATGCTAGTGATTATGCTGTAGGTGCTGTTCTAGGACAAAGAGTTGATAAGAAATTAAATCTTATCCAATATGCTAGTAAAACACTAGACATTGCCCAGAGAAATTATGGTACTACTGAAGAAGAATTTTTAGCAGCTGTATTTGCTTGTGATAAGTTCAGACCTTATATTGTTGATTCTAAAGTAACTGTTCACACCGATCATGTTGCTATTAAATACCTTATGGAAAAGAAAGATGCTAAACCTAGACTTATTAGATGGGTTCTGTTGCTACAAGAATTTGATTTGCATATTATTGATAGAAAGGGAGCTGAGAACCCCATTGCAGACAATTTGTCTAGGTTAGAGAATGTTCTTGATGACCCACTACCTATTGATGATAGCTTTCCTGATGAACAATTAGCTGTCATAAATACCATCTAGTCCTTCTTTATAAATGGTATGCTGATTATGCCAATTATATTGTTGCTAAATTTATACCACCAAGTTTCACATACCAGCAAAAGAAAAAGTTTTTCTATGATTTAAGACATTACTTCTGGGATGACCCACACCTTTATAAAGAAGGAGTAGATGGTATTATTAGACATTGTGTACCTGAGCATGAACAGGAACATATCCTACGCAAGTGTCACTCCTAGGCTTATGGAGGACACCATGCTGGAGATAGAACTACACATAAGGTATAGCAATCCGGTTCTTATTGGCCTACTCTCTTCAAGGATGCCCGTAAGTTTGTCTTGTCTTGTGATCAATGTCAAAGAATTGGTAATATTACTAGACGTCAAGAAATGCCTATGAATTACTCACTTGTCATTGAACCATTTTGTAACACCCCGGTAGTTCATCTACAGTAATCACACACTAATGGTGCCAAGTCATCACAATTAATTTTTGCTAATCATCACTTTTGTTCCAAACTGATCTCGAATTCAAAGTTAAAAGATAAGTCAAATTATTATTTCTTCAAGCTATAAAACTAAAATGTTCAAATTTTGGTATAAAATCCCCTAATCAATTGTCAGTTGTAACCAACATCATTTGACTTACCATTTAATTTCTAGGAAAATGTGAAGTGGTCAAATAGCTACCAAAATAGGCATTTTAGAATACAAATGTTTATGTGTTTCCAAACCACTTGAAACTTTGTGGGCCTCTCCAAAATAATGACGACTATTTATATGACAAGTTTCATATTTTTACATAATGCTTTTGCTCTTAAAAATAAATAGAAAGTGGTAACTGTTGGAAATATGCCCTAGAGGCAATAATAAATTAGTTATTATTATATTTCCTAGTTGATGATAATCGTTTATTATCCATGCTGGAATTGTATTGATAGGAAACTCAGATACATGTGTGGATACATAGACAACACCATGTCCCTAGTAAGCCTCTAGTTGACTAGCTCGTTGATCAATAGATGGTTAGGGTTTCCTGACCATGGACATTGGATGTCGTTGATGACGGGATCACATCATTAGGAGAATGATGTGATGGACAAGACCCAATCCTCAGCATAGCACAAGATCGTGTAGTTCGCATGCTAAAGCTTTTCTAATGTCAAGTATCATTTCCTTAGACCATGAGATTGTGCAACTCCCGGATACCGTAGGAATACTTTGGGTGTGCCAAACGTCACAACGTAACTGGGTGGCTATAAAGGTGCACTACGGGTATCTCTGAAAGTGTCTGTTGGGTTGGCACGAATCGAGACTGGGATTTGTCACTCCATGTGACAGAGAGGTATCTCTGGGCCCACTCGGTAAGACATCATCATAATGTGCACAATGTGATCAAGGAGTTGATCACGGGATGATGTGTTACGGAACGAGTAAAGAGACTTGCCGGTAACGAGATTGAACAAGGTATCGGGATACCGATGATCGAATCTCGGGCAAGTACAATACCGCTAGACAAAGGGAATTGTATACGGGATTGATTAAGTCCTTGACATCGTGGTTCATCCGATGAGATCATCATGGAACATGTGGGAGCCAACATGGGTATCTAGATCCCGCTGTTGGTTATTGACCGGAGAACGTCTCGGTCATGTCTACATGGTTCCCGAACCAGTAGGGTCTACACACTTAAGGTTTGATGACGCTTAGGGTTATTAGGAAGACTTGTATGGGATTACCGAATGTTATTCAGAGTCCCGGATGAGATCCCGGACGTCACGAGGAGTTCCGGAATGGTCCGGAGGTAAAGATTTATATATGGAAAGTTGTTGTTCGGGTTCCGAGAAAAGTTCGGTTTTTTCCGGTATTGTACCGAGAAGCTTGCGGAAGGTTCCGGAGGATTCCGGAGGGGTCTGGAGGTCCGGAAAAGGTTCCACCACGTCTAATACAGCAGCATGGGCTGTAGGGGGGCGCCCTAAGCTTAATGGGCCAAGGGCACCAGCCCCCCCAAGGCCCATGCGCATGGGAGAGGGGAAACCCTAAGGGGGAGGGCCTCCACTTTACTTGGGAGGCACTCCTCCCCCCTTTGGCCGCCGCCCCAACCCTAGATGGGATCTAGGGGGGCCGGCCCCCCTCTCCCCCCACCTATAAATAGTGGAGAGGTGGGAGGGCTGCCACACCCTTGAACCTGGCGCAGCCCTCCCTCCTCCTACCTTCTCCTCCTCCTCCATGGTGCTTGACGAAGCCCTGCTGGAGAATCACAAGCTCCTCCACAACCACACCGTCGTGCTGTTGGACTTCTTCCTCAACCTCTCCCTCCTCCTTGCTGGATCAAGGTGTGGGAGACGTCTCCCAACCGTACGTGTGTTGAACGCGGAGGTGCCGTCCATTCGGCGCTAGGATCATCGGTGATTTGGATCACGACGAGTACGACTCCATCAACCCCGTTCACTTGAATGCTTCCGCTTAGCAATCTACAAGGGTATGTAGATGCACTCTCCTTCCCCTCGTTGCTGGTTTCTCCATAGATAGATCTTGGTGACACGTAGGAAAATTTTGAATTTCTGCTACGTTCCCCAACAGTAACTCTAATTGTTTATAAAAAAATAAACAGTAGTAAAAAGGGTAAATCCTAGGTAATGTGCACTGTAGCCCAATGCTACAGTGCACAACCCAGCCCACGTAGCCTCCATCTTCAACCTCCTGTTCAGTCCATCGCGGTGGACGCCGCTCCCGTGTCCATGGCGCGGATGGCCACACGTCGGCCATCCCATGGCCTCCCCGACGTCGTGGGTGCCTACTAGACTGCTCTCGCGGCCCCTTGGCGAACCCTAGCCTCGCAATCCCCTTGCTCTCACTCTCTCTCTACTAGAGCTCGTGCCCGAGACTCCCGTCAGCACCGCGTCGTCATTGCCGTGCTCCGGGGCATCCCTGAGCTGCTACAAGGTGGCCAGGAGCCTCCCCGGCCTTGTCTCCTTCACCTACGCCTCTGGATCGAAGCCAAAAGGCCATGTATGCTCTGCCTCGAGCTGCCATCCCCACCATGGCTGCTGTGGCCATCACCATCGATCTCCACCACCGGCGCCTCCCCGACCTTCCCCGAGCTCGCCTACGTCCTCCCCGGTGAGCCCTCCTATGGATCCCTCTTCCTCCGCCTCGATTCGGTCACCGTTTGTCGTCCACGAGAACATCCGAGCTCGCGTTGCGTGTACGTGTATGCGTACTGGTGTAAGCGCGTGCGTTAGCTTCTGCTTAATGATAACCCACAAGTATAGGGGATCGCAACCGTTTTCGAGGGTAGAGTATTCAACCCAAATTTATTGATTCGACACAAGGGGAGCCAAAGAATATTCTCAAGTATTAGAAGCTGAGTTGTCAATTCAACCACACCTGGAAACTTAGTATCTGCGGCAAAGTATTTAGTAGCAAAGTAATATGATAGTAGTGATAACGGCAGCAAAAGGTAACGATAGTAAAAGTAATGTTTTTGGTATTTTCTAGTGATGATAGCAATAGCAACGGGAAAGTAAATAAGCGAAGAACAATATATGGAAAGCTTGTAGGCAATGGATCAGTGATGGAAAATTATGCCGGATGCGGTTCATCATGTAACAGTCATAACCTAGGGTGACACAGAACTAGCTCCAGTTCATTGATATAATGTAGGCATGTATTCCGAATATAGTCATACGTGCTTATGGAAAAGAACATGCATGACATCTTTTGTCCTACCCTCCCGTGGCAGCGGGGTCCTTACGGAAACTAAGGGATATTAAGGCCTCCTTTTAATAGAGTACCAGAGCAAAGCATTAAGACATAGTGAATACATGAACTCCTCAAACTACGGTCATCACCGGTAAGTATCCCGATTATTGTCACTTCGGGGTTAACGGATCATAACACATAATAGGTGACTATAGACTTGCAAGATAGGATCTAGAACTCCCATATATTGATGAAAACATAATAGGTTCAGATCTGAAATCATGGCACTCGGGCCCTAGTGACAAGCATTAAGCATAGCAAAGTCATAGCAACATCAATCTCAGAACATAGTGGATACTAGGGATCAAACCCTAACAAAACTAACTCAATTACATGATAGATCCCATCCAACCCCTCACCGTCCAACAAGCCTACGATGGAATTACTCACGCACGGCGGTGAGCATCATGAAATTGGTGATGGAGGATGGTTGATGATGACGATGGCGACGGATTACCCTCTCCGGAGCCCCGAATGGACTCCAGATCGGCCCTCCAGAGAGGTTTTAGGGCTTGGCGGCGGCTCTGTATCGTAAAACACATTGAATTCTTCTCTCTGATTTTTCTCTCCTCGAAACACAATATATAGAGTTGGAGTTGGAGTCGGAGGAGCTCCAAGGGGCCCACGAGGTAGGGGCGCGCCCTAGGGGGGCAGGCGCGCCCCCCCCCTCGTGAACAGGAGGTGGGCCCCCTGGCCTTCATCTTTTGCAGGTATTTTTTATATTTTCCAAAAAGTTGCTCCGTGAAGTTTCAGGTCATTCTGAGAACGTTTGTTTCTGCACATAAATAACAACATTGTAATTCTGCCGAAAACGGCGTCAGTCCGGGTTAGTTCCATTCAAATCATGCAAGTTAGAGTCCAAAACAAGGGCAAAAGTGTTTGGAAAAGTAGATACGACGAAGACGTATCAACTCCCCCAAGCTTAAACCTTTGCTTGTCCTCAAGAAATTCAGTTGACAAACTGAAAGTGATAAAGAAAAACTTTTACAAACTCTGTTTGCTCTTGTTGTTGTAAATATGTAAATCCAGCATTCAGGTTTTCAGCAAAGATTATAACTAACCACATTCGCAATAACACTTAGGTCTCAAGTTTACTCATATCAATAGCATAATCAACTAGCGAGCAATAATAATAAATCTCGGATGACAACACTTTCTCAAAACAATGATAATATGATATAACATGGTGGTATCTCGCTAGCCCTTTCTGAGACCGCAAAACATAAATGCAGAGCACCTTTAAAGACCAAGGACTGACTAGACATTGTAATTCATGGTAAAAGAGATCCAGTCAAGTCATACTCAATGTAAACTAACAGTAATGAATGCAAATGATAGAAGTGCTCTCCAACTGGTGCTTTTTAATAAGAGGATGATGACTCAGCATGAAAGTAAATAGATAGGCCCTTCGCAGAGGGAAGCAGGGATTTGTAGAGGTGCCAGAGCTCGGTTTTGAAATAGAGGTGAATAATATTTTGAGCGGTATACTTTCACTGTCAACATAACAACCAAGAGATGGCAATATCTTCCATGCTACACACATTATAGGCGGTTCCCAAACAGAATGGTAAAGTTTATACTCCCCCTTCCACCAACAAGCATCAATCCATGGCTTGCTTGAAACAACGAGTGCCTCCAAATAACAAGAGTCCCAGGGGGGATTTTTGTTTGCAATTACTTTGATTTAGTTTGCATAAAGCATGGGACTGGGCATCCCGGTGACCAGCCACTTTCTCGTGAGTGAGGAGCGGAGTCTAATCCTCTTGAGAATAACCCGCCTAACATGGAAGATACAGACATCCCTAGTTGATACATGAGCTATTCGAGCATACAAAATAGGATATTTATTTGAAGGTTTAGAGTTTGGCACAGACAAATTTACTTGGAATGGCAGGTAGATACCATATATGGGTAGGTATAGTGGACTCATGTGGAATAACTTGGGGTTTAAGGGATTGGATGCACAAGCAGTATTCCCACTTACTACAGGTGAAAGCTAGCAAAAGACTGGGAAGTGACCAGCTAGAGAGCGACAACAGTCATGAGCATGCATTAAAATTAATCAACACCGAATGCAAGCATGAGTACGATATATTCCACCATGAACATAAATATCATGAAGGATATGTTGATTTTGTTTCAACTACATGCGTGAACATGCGCCAAGTCAAGTCACTTAAATCATTCAGAGGAGGATACCACCCTATCATACCACATCACAACCATTTTAATAGCATGTTGGCACACAAGGTAAACCATTATAACTCATAGCTAATCAAGCATGGCATAAGAAACTATGATCTCTAGTTGTCATTGCAAACATGTTTATTCATATTAGGCTGAATCAGGAACGATGAACTAATCATATTTACAAAAACAAAAGAGGTCGAGTTCATACTAGCTTTTCTTATCTCAGTCAGTCCATCATATATCGTCATAATTGCCTTTCACTTGCACGACTGAATGATGTGAATAATAATAATAGTGCATGTGCATTGGACTAAGCTAGAATCTGCAAGCATTCAATAAACAGGAGAAGACAAGGCAATATGGGCTCTTTTGTCAGATCAACAATTATGCATATAAGAGCTACTTCAACAATTTAATCATGGCCTTCTCCTATCGACCCCCAAAGAAAAGAAAAAGAAATAAAACTATTTACACGGGAAAGCTCCCAACAACCAAAAGAAGAACAGGAAATCTTTTTGGGTTTTCTTTTTAATTACTACTACAAGCATGGAAAGTAAACTAATTAAAAGCCACAACTAATTTTTGTTTTGTTTTCTTAAGGTTTATTAAACGCACAAGAAGAAAGCATAAGAAGGAAATTAAACTAGCATGGATGATACAAATGAAAAAGTATGAGCATCGACATCTAGCAATGAGTGTGTGAACATAAATGTAATGTTGGTGGGAAATATGTACTCCTCCAAGCTTAGGCTTTTGGCTTAAGTTGGTCTATGGCCACGGCTGGGCTGGCAGATATCCCTTATAATAGTTGGGGTTGTACTAAGATGCGGCGACTATCGCCTCCTGAGTTGCAGCGTGGCGACGAGCGGCCTCCGCTCTCCTCTCATACTCATCTGCCTCCTCTCTGGTAATAACATATCTTCCTTTTGCCTGATGATCAAAGAAGGCAGGAGCAGGGAGAGTAATATGGACAGCACAATGTCTGTCAAAGATTAGTCGATACTGGAGAGGTGATTCATTCCTCTCGACAAACTGGTGGTGAACCATAGTGAGGGAGTCCTAGATTAGGGGGTCTCCGGACAGCCGGACTATATCCTTTGGCCGGACTGTTGGGCTATGAAGGTACAAGATTGAAGACTTCGTCTCGTGTCCGGATGGGACTCTCCTTGGCATGGAAGGCAAGCTAGGCAATACGGATATGTATATCTCTTCCTTTGTAACCGACCTTGTGTAACCCTAGCCCCCTCCGGTGTCTATATAAACCGGAGGGTTTTGGTCCGTAGGACAACATACAATCATACCACAGGCTAGCTTCTAGGGTTTATGTAACACCCTGGATGTAACCTACCTTATTTGTACTCCAACTCTTGCCATTTCCGGCACTAAGTTATGTTATTTCCTCGTTGTTGGGTTTTTGTCTCCGTGTGTTTTGTCTTTGTCATGCATCTCATATCATGTCATCATGTGCATTGCATTTGCATACGCGTTCGTCTCATGCATTCGAGCATTTTCCCCATTGTCCGTTTTGCATTCTGGTGCTCCTATGTCATCCGGTGTCCCTTTCTACCTCTTTTCATGTGCAGGTGTTAAACATTTCCGGATTGTACCGAGACTTTTCATGCGGCCTTGGTTTACTACCGGTAGACCGCCTGTCAAGTTCCGTACCATTTGGACTTCGTTTGATACTCCAACAGTTAACCGAGGGGCCGTAAAGGCCTCGTGTGTGTTGCAGCCCAACACCCCTCCAAAGTGGCCCAAAACCCACCTAAACCTCCTCAGTCACCTAGGCCATTCGATCACGATCGCGTGGCCGCAAACCGCACCTCATTTGGAGCTTCCTAGCTCCCTCTACCTCTATAAATAGACCCCCATTTCCAAATCCCGGATCTCCTCTCGTTCTAACCCTAAAAATCAACCCCGCCGCTGTCGGACACATTCGGCCACGACCGGACGCGTCCGCCCGCCGCCGCCGACCAGTAGGGCGCTGCCATGTGGCCCTGTACCGCCGCCGCCGCCGCCGAGGCCCGGGGAGCCCGCAGTCAGCCCACCCCGGCCCATCTCCTCGCGCCGCCCTCCGCTGCCAGCGCCTCGCGCCCGCGCCGCCGCAGCACTCCGCGTCGGCCGCCACTCCTCTTGTCGGCGGGAGCCTCACTTCGGCGAGCTCCCTCGCCGTCTGGCGCCAACGTCCGCCGCCCCGCCGCCTCTTCCTCGACTCTGGCCGCGCCACCACCTCGCCTCCCCGCCTCTTCCTCGTCTCCGGCCGGCGACCTTACTCCGGTGAACAGTAACTCCGGCGGCGACGAACCTCGTAATCCGCGCCAGATCTGGATCTGGATGAGGGGTTGACTTTTTCTCCCCAAAACCTAAATATTTTGCAATCTTTGACACATCATAACTTCCTCATCGTAGCTTCGATTCGTGCGTGTAGCATATCAAAATGTTCGTCTCGACGAGTACATCATTTCATCTCACTGCATTATTTTCATTTGAGCTCATCTTGATGCCTAAAATGCTGTTGGAAGAGGGCTATGTGATGATAGTTTCAGATCTGTTTCAACAAATGCACTTTTGTCATTTTTGCCATGATTAATGTGTGCATGCTATGATCCTGAGCTCTACATGTGTTTTGAATTATGCCATGCCATCTTTATAGGGGTGTACACCATGTATTTTTGTGATCTTTGTGGTGACTAACACAAGCATGCAAAGTAGCTTACTCAATGATCCTGATTTCAGGGACATAGAATTTCACTAAGTCCTTGCCCTGTCATTATTTTTATGCCATATGTTCATGTTGTTTCCTAGTTATCCATGCCTCTTTTGAGCATGATCAGTAAGGATGTTTTTTAGATATTGTGGTGCTCTATCCATCCATGTCTTTGTTTGCAATTATGGAGCACCCTTGAGTCAATCGAGCTCTACTTTTGCTATAAAATGTTCCTGGAAGATTGTTAACATGTTTAGCAATTTTGTCGAGCTTGTTGTTGTTGATCCGTGCATGCTATGTTGTCGTTCTTGACATGTCTAGCTTCTATGCCATGTCTATTTGCCGGGTGTATGCTTAGTTTGCCATGCAATGCTTCGTAGTGCGTGCATCGAGCTCGTAAACATGCCTACTCGTTATCTGTTTTGCCATGCTCCAGTTTTTCACTAAGTCTGAATCTGTTTATGTTTTTCTATGTTCGCATGCTTGCAATTGTATTTTCCGATCCCTTTTGGCTCATGGTCACTAAGGGACTTTTGTTGTATGCTTTGAGTAGCTTCATGTCGTGCCTTGCTTTTGTCATCATATGTTCCTGTAGCATGTTGTTATCTTGCTCTAAACATTGCTTCCTGATGATAAATTCCTGACATGTTGTTAATTTCACTAAGTCTGTAACCTGTTATCTTTTGCACTTTTGCCATGCTTGTTTGAACCTGCTATTGAGTGAATTAGCCGTAGCTCAGTGTTCATCTTTTATCAAGCAACATGAGTGGATCCCTGCCATGTATTTGGTTGCTATGTTTGGGTGCAGTAGCATGTTGTTATTGATGCATTTAGATGGTCTCGTGCTGATTATCGCAACCCGGTGCCATATTTGTTTTTCTTGTCTTTTCCAAACCGTGCATCCGATTCCGGTTTAGTTGTATGGAGCGCTCATCTGAGTGTGCCCTGAGAACGAGATATGTGCAGCTCCTATCGGGATTTGTCGGCACATTCGGGCGGTGTTGCTGGACTTGTTTTACCATTTTCGAGGATGTCTTGTAACCGGGGTGCCGAGTCTGATCGGATTGTCTTGGGAGAAGGAATATCCTTCGTTGACCATGAGAGCTTGTGATGGGCTAAGTTGGGACTCCCCTGCAGGGATTTGAACTTTCGAAAGCCGTGCCCGCGGTTATGGATAGATGGGAATTTGTTAATGTCCGGTTGTAGATAACCTGAAACATAACTTAATTAAAATGCATCAACCGCGTGTGTAACCGTGATGGTCTCTTCTCGGCGGAGTCCGGGAAGTGAACACGGTGTTGGAGTAATGCTTGACGTAGGTTGTTCTAGGATCACTTCTTGATCATAGTTGTTCGACCGTGCTTTTGCCTTCTCTTCTCGCTCTCATTTGCATATGTTAGCCACCATATATGCTAGTCGCTTGCTGCAGCTCCACATCATACCTTTACCTTACCTTTAAGCTTAAATAGTCTTGATCGCGAGGGTGTGAGATTGCTGAGTCCCCGTGACTCACTGATTACTTCCAAAACCAGATGTAGGGACCGATGATACCGCTCCAGATGATATGACCGAGCTCAAGTGGGAGTTCGATGAAGACTCTCGTCGTTACTACGTGTCTTTCCGAGATGATCAGTAGTGGTGCCCAGTTGGGGCGATCAGGGACTATGTTGCATTTGGGGTTTATCTTCATTTTGGTTCCGTAGTCGGACCTTGAGTGTATTTGGATGAGTGTAATGTTATTTATGCATTTGTGTGACGTGGAGAGTGTAAGCCAACTATGTATATTTTCCCTTATTGTATTACATGGGTTGTTGTGAAGCTTACCTCACTTGTGACATTGCTTTCAATGCGGTTATGCCTCTAAGTCGTGCTTCGACACGTGGGAGATATAGCCGCATCGAGGGCATTACAAGTTGGTATCAGAGCCTTCCCCGACCTTAGGAGCCCCCTGCTTGATCGAATCACTTGCGTTGTTGAGTTTAGAAAAAGTTTTGAGTCATTTAGGATTATATATATCGGAGAGTAGGACTTCTTTTTACTCCTCAGTCCCTTTGTCGCTCTGGTGAGGCATCATGACGTAGAGTTTTGACTCTTCTCTTCTCAAATTTCACTAAAAAAAATTTAGGATCACGCGGGTATCTTGGAATCATTCCAATGGTTTTGTGACGAGAACATTGTTCTTGGTCCCTCCTGACATTTAGGGGTTGTGGCAGTGTCCCGGGGAGTTGAGCTCCGAGGTGTTGTCGTCACAATTTTATCGTTGAGATTCTGGAATACATGAGTTTCGCCGACATCGAAAATCTCTTTTAAGGACTTGTTGGTGAGATAACCTCTACGCCACCCAGTACTGGGGCGGGAGTTCGGGAGTATTGCCATAACTTGTGTAGCGGATGCTTTTCGAAGGTTGATGTAAATGATTTCCGAAGTTTTCTTGGTTATGTGTTGAAGGATGGATACAACTGGATGTAGGATTTGCTAGCTTTGGGTGAGATATTATGCTTCCCCTGTATCCCCAACACTTGATTGCGTAGCCGGAAAGGTTCGGGAGTTTCATAGGTGGGAATTCATGTAGCTCTAGTTCTTCTTCCGCGGATATTTGGTTTGTGATTGGGTAATCCTTACCAGGTATTTGCTCTTGTACGTACCTTGTTGTTTTATTCTTCTACCTCTATCTAAGTGGCTTCTCAATTTAAGGAAATGTGACCATTTCGATTGGAATGCATTCGTTCATTTTGTTCGGATGTGAAGGCTATATGTTGCAATTTCAATCCATTTGATTCAGCTTCAACATTTGTCTGTCAAGATGCTAACGGATGTCACCCTCTCCAGGATGGCTCCTCCAACGCGCACGACTCCGAATCCTGATCCGCCACCACCACCTCCACCTCCGGAGGCATGGCAAGCTGTGATGGCCGCTACCAATGCAAACACGTAGCTGATCATGCAGCTCTTGCAAGAGCGTAACCAAGGGAATCATGGCCATGGCAACAATCGGAATCAGTTTGCTACACTCAACCAGTTCCTCGCTAATCTGCCAAAGACCTTCAGCAACTGTGTCGAGGCCTCAGATGCTGATGATTGGCTCGTGGATATCTGCAAGCATTTCGAGTGCAGTAACGTCAGGCCTAAGGACTTTGTCAAGTTTGCCTCCTTCCAACTCAAAGACCAAGCTGCAGAATGGTTTCAACAATACAAAGATTCCAGAGGAGGCCGTGTGATTACCTGGGATGAATTCCATCAAGACTTCAAAGCTCATCACATTCCTCAGAGTGTTGTTGAGAGCAAGCGTGAGGAATTCCGCAACCTGAAGCAAGGCAGCTTGTCTGTTTACCAGTATAACATTATGTTCCAGAGGCTCGCTCGTTTCGCCAAGCAAGACATCCCTGACGAGAAGAGCATGATTTACCAGTTCAGAGGTGGCCTCAGAGAAGATCTTCAACTAGCTCTCGTCCTTTTTGAGCCGAAGAAGTATGATGAGTTCTACAACATGGCAATGAAGCAAGAGACTGCTCAACTCAAGTGCGATGCTTCCAAGAAGTGAGTCAGAGATGCAACTCCTTCTTCCTCAACTTAAGTGGCTAAGCAGTAAAAGTATTGGCTGCCTCCTCCTCCGTTCCGTCAGCCTTATCAACAGAAGAGCAAAGGTGGCAATGGATCTTCCCACCCACCCAACCCAGGCTCTCAGAACAAGACTTCGTCTCAAGCTCCAAGATCAAGTGCTCTGTATCACCGCCCGCTCTCGGAGGTCACGTGCAACAAGTGTCAGCAGAAGAGTCACTATGCCAACGAATGCTTCAATCAGAGGCATCTTCCTCCTCCTCCTCCTCCTGTGAGATATGCTAGCAATGAAGTGGTCAAGCATAATCCCAAGCACGCCAAGGTCAACTTGATGAACACAGCTCACGCAGAGGACTCGTCAGATGTGATTATGGGTAACCTTCCTGTTAACGATGTTCCTGCAAAAGTTCTTTTTGACACTGGTGCATCGCATTGCTTCATTTCTAAACCTTTTGCATCAAAGTATGAGTGCGATTATCAGTATTTGCAATGATCTTTACAAATCGTGTCCCCGGGCAAGCAAATGAAAGCTAATATCTACATCCCGGATGTTACTATCACGTTGGGCGACTACAAATTTCTAGCTTCTCCTATTGTTCTGGGTGACCCGGATATCGATCTTATTCTTGGAATATATTGGCTTTCTAAGCACAAGGCTCATCTTGATTGTGCTGCCAGGCAGATTGAATTGACTCATTCGTCTGAGGATGTTATTGTCTTTGCCGCTCGTGATGATACCATTCGACTGTTTTCTCTCAATGAGAAGGGAGAGCTGGACGCCATCTCTCAAATTCCAGTCGTTTGCGAATATCGAGACGTCTTTCCAGAAGAGCTTCCAGGAATGCCTCCGCACCGGCAGTTGAATTCGTCATCGATCTTGAGCCTAGCACGAAACCTGTTTGCAAACGTCCTTACAAGCTTGGACTTGAAGACTTGAAGGAGCTGAAGAAGCCACTCGATATTCAAGAGCGAATGGGTCTCATCCGACCTAGTTCTTCTCCGTGGGGTTGTGGAGTTCTTTTTGTGAAGAAGAAGGATGGAACAGACCGACTCTGTGTCGACTACCATCCATTGAACAAGAAGACCATAAAGAACAAGTACCCACTTCCCAACATTAATGAGTTGTTTGAACAACTCAAAGGTGCTCAAGTATTCTCCAAGCTTGATCTCTGTATGGGCTATCATCAGATTCGCATTCGTGAGCAAGATATGCCCAAGACAGCATTCAGAACAAGCTATGGTTCATATGAATACACTGTCATGTCTTTCGGCCTTGTCAACGCTCCTCCAACATTCTATAATGATGAACTTCATCTTCAACGCCTACACAAATGACTTCGTCTTGGTCTACCTCGATGACATTTTGGTCTTTTTCAAGAACAAGGAGGATCATGCCAAGCACTTGTGTTTGGTGCTGGATAAACTCAGAGAACATCAGTTCTATGCCAAGTTTTCAAAGTGCGAGTTTTGGCTCGATGAGGTTCTCTACCTTGGACATATCATCTCTGCCAAGGGCATAGCGGTTAATCATGAGAAGGTGTCTGCAATTGTGAATTGGGAACCACCTCAGAATGTGAAGCAACTCCGCAGCTTCCGTGGGCTCGCAAGCTATTGTCGAAGGTTCGTTTAGAACTTCTCTAAGATCGCGAAGCCTCTTTCCAACCTTCTCCAGAAGCATGTGAAGTACGTCTGGTCTCCTGAATGTGACATCGCTTTCAACGCCCTGAAAGAGAAGTTAGTCACTGCTCCACTTCTGACTCCTCCTGATGAATCCAAACCGTTCGAGGTCTTCTGTGATGCTTCCCTTCAAGGTCTTGGTGCAGTGTTGATGCAAGAGAAGAAAGTTGTGGTCTATACCTCTCACCAGTTGAAGCCCAACGAGAAGAACTACCCCACTCACGACCTCGAGTTGGCGGCAGTTGTCCATGCTCTTTTAACTTGGAGACATCTCTTATTGGGAAGAAAAGTGGACATCTTCACTGATCATAAGAGTCTCAAGTACATCTTCACTCAGCCTAATGTCAACCTCAGGCAGACTCGTTGGGTTGAAATGATTCAAGAGTATAATCCGAGTATTGAATATACTCCAAGCAAGGCCAATGTAATTGCTGACGCATTGAGCAGGAAGGCTTATTGCAACAGTTTGATTATCAAGCCTTACCAACCTGAGCTTTGTGAAGCTTTCCGCAAACTCAACCTTCAAGTGGTTCCTTAAGGATTTCTGGCCAACCTCCAAGTCTCTCCTACTTTGGAAGATCAGATTCATGAGGCTCAACTTCTTGATGCTATGGTGAAGAAGGTGAAGATTGGGATTGCCAAGAGTCAACCCAAGTACAAGTGCTATCGTCTCGATGACAAGGATACTCTATTCTTCGAGGATTGCATTGTTGTGCCTAAAGGTGACCTTCGTAAAGTCATTATGAACGAAGCTCACAATTCACTCCTCTCTATCCACCCTGGAAGTACAAAGATGGACTATGACCTCAAGCAGTCGTATTGGTGGACTCGAATGAAGCGCGAAATTGCTCAGTTCGTGAACGAATGTGATGTCTGCATAAGAGTGAAAGCAGAACACCAACGACCAGCTGGTCTCCTCCAACCTCTTGCCATTCCAGAATGGAAGTTTGACCATATTGAGATGGACTTTGTGACTGGATTTCCAAAGTCAAAGCGTGGCAATGATGCTATCTTTGTTGTCATCGACAAACTCACTAAAGTGGCTCATTTTCTTCCTATCAAAGAATCAATCACAGCAGCTTAATTGGCAGAGCTATATACCTCCCGGATTGTCTCTCTACACGGCATTCCGCAGCTGATTTCTTCAGATCGTGGTAGCATCTTCACCTCGAAGTTTTGGGATTCTTTTCAGAAGGCCATGGGCACCAACATTCGCTTCAGCACAACTTTTCATCCTCAAACTAGTGGCCAAGTCGAGCGAGTAAATCAAATTCTTGAAGATATGCTCAGGGCTTGCGTCATCTCCTACGGTATGAAGTGGGAAGATTGTCTTCCATATGCCGAGTTCTCCTACAACAATAGCTTTCAAGCGAGTTCGGGCAAGGCCCCATTTGAAATTCTCTATGGCAGGAAGTGTCGTACTCCTCTTAACTGGTCAGAGGCTGGTGAACGCCAACTTCTTGGCAATGACTTGATCATAGAGGCAGAAGAGATGTGCAAAGTCATTCGTGATAATCTCAAAGCCACACAATCGTGCCAGAAGAGTTACTATGATAGCAAGCATCGTGACTTGGCTTTCGAGATCGGAGACCATGTCTACCTCCGCATCTCTCCAATGAAAGGTACTCGTCGCTTCGGTATCAAAGGGAACCTTGCCCCTAGATACGTGGGTCCTTTCAAGATTGTCAGCAAAAGAGGCGATCTCGCCCATCAACTTGACCTTCCCTCCAACTTTGCAAACGTGCACGACGTGTTTCATGTCTCTCAACTCCGCAAGTGTTTCAAGACTCCTGACCGCACCGTCAACTTAGAAGACATTGATCTCCAAGAAGACCTGTCTTATCGTGAGCACCCCGTTGCTATTCTTGAAGAAACTGAGCGCAAGATTTGCAACAAGTCTATCAAATTCCTCAAAGTCAAGTGGTCACATCACTCCGACCGTGAGGCCACCTGGGAACGCGAGGATCACCTCCGTTCTGAGTACCCAGAGTTTTTTTCCAGTCCTAGATCACGGGACGAGATCCTTTCGTAGTGGTGGAGTGTTGTAACACCCCGGATGTAACCTACCTTATTTGTACTCCAACTATTGCCGTTTCCGGCACTAAGTTATGTTATTTCCTCGTTGTCGGGTTTTTGTCTCCGTGTGTTTTGTCTTTGTCATGCATCTCATATCATGTCATCATGTGCATTACATTTGCATACGTGTTCGTCTCATGCATTCGGGCATTTTCCCCGTTGTCCGTTTTGCATTCTGGCGCTCCTATGTCCTCTGGTGTCCCTTTCTACCTCTTTTCATGTGTGGGTGTTAAACACTTTCGGATTGCACCGAGGCTTGTCATGCGGCCTTGGTTTACTACCGGTAGACCGCCTGTCAAGTTTCGTACCATTTGGACTTTGTTTGATACTCCAACGGTTAACCGAGGGGCCGTAAAGGCCTCGTGTGTGTTGCAGCCCAACACCCCTCCAAAGTGGACCAAAACCCACCTAAACCTCTTCCATCACCTAGGCTGTTCGATCACGATCGTGTGGCCGCAAACCACACCTCATTTGGAGCTTCCTAGCTCCCTCTACCTCTATAAATAGACCCCCATTTCCAAATCCCGGATCTCCTCTCGTTCTAACCCTAAAAATCAGCTCCGCCGCCGTCGGACACGTCCGGCCGCAACCGAACGCGTCCGCCCGCCGCCGCCGACCAGTAGGACGCCGCCACGTGGCCCTGTACCGCCGCCCGCCGCCGCCGCCGAGGCCCGAGGAGCCCGCAGTCGGCCCTCCCCGGCCCATCTCCTCACGCCGCCCTCCGCTGCCAGCGCCTCGCGCCCGCGCCGTCGCAGCGCTCCGCGTCGGCCGCCACTCCTCTTGCTGGCGGGAGCCGCACTCCGGCGAGCTCCATCGCCGTCCGGCGCCGCCGTCCGCCGCCCCGCCGCCTCTTCCTCGACTCCGGCCGCGCCACCACCTCGCCTCCCCACCTCTTCCTCGTCTCCGGCCGGCGACCTTACTCCGGTGAACAGTAATTCCGGCGGCGACGAACCTCATAATCCGTGCCAGATCTGGATCTGGACGAGGGGTTGACTTTTTCTCCCCGAAAACCTAAATATTTTGCAATCTTTGACGCATCATAACTTCCTCATCGTAGCTCCGATTCGTGCGTGTAGCATATCAAAATGTTCGTCTCGACGAGTACATCATTTCATCTCATTGCATCATTTTAATTTGAGCTCATCTTGATGCCCTAAATGCTGTTGGAAGAGGGCTATGTGATGATAGTTTCAGATCTGTTTCAGCAAATGCACTTTTGTCATTTTTGCCATGATTAATGTGTGCATGCTATGATCCTGAGCTATACATGTGTTTCGAAGTATGCCATGCGATCTTTATAGGGGTGTATGCCATGTATTTTTGTGATCTTTGTGGTGACTAACACAAGCATGCAAAGTAGCTTACTCAATGATGCTGATTTCAGGGACTTAGAATTTCACTAAGTCCTTGCCCTGTCATTATTTTTATGCCATATGTTCATGTTGTTTCCTAGTGATTCGTGCCTCTTTTGAGCATGATTAGTAAGGATGTTTTGTAGATATTGTGGTGCTCTATCCATCCATGTCTTTGTTTGCAATTATGGAGCACCCTAGCTTGAGTCAATCGAGCTCTACTTTTTCTATGAAATGTTCCTGGCAGATTGTTAACATGTTTATCCGTGCATGCTATGTTGTTCTTCTTGCCATGTCTATCTTCTATGCCATGTCTATTTGCTGGGTGTATTCTTAGTTTGTCATGCAATGACTCGTAGTGAGTGCATCGAGCTCGTAAACATGCCTACTCGTTATCTGTTTTGCCATGCTCCAGTTTTCACTAAGTCTGAATCTGTTTATGTTTTTGCTATGTTCGCATGCTTGCAATTGTATTTTCTGATCCCTTTTGGCTCATGGTCACTAAGGGAATTTTGTTGTATGCTTTGAGTAGCTTCATGCCATGCCTTGCTTTTCCATGATATGTTCACGTAGCATATTGTTATCTTGCTCTAAACATTGCTTCCTGATGATAAATTCCTGACATGCTGTTAATTTCACTAAGTCTGTAACCTGTTATCTTTTGCACTTTTTCCATGCTTGTTTGAACCTGATATTGAGTGAATTAGCCGTAGCTCAGTGTTCATCTTTTGTCAAGCATCATGAGTGGATCCCTGCCATGTATTTGGTTTCTATGTTTGGGTGCAGTAGCATGTTGTTCTTGATGCATTTAGATGGTCTCGTGTTGATTATCGCAGCCCGGTGCCATATTTGTTTTGCTTGTGTTTTCCGAACCGTGCATCCGATTCCGGTGATCTTTATATTGATTTTGACCGAAATCAACTCCTCTTTCCAGTGGCACTCTTGGATTTCCAAGTTGAGGCCAGGTCCAATCATTCCTTTGCAAATCATGCCTATGCATCACATATCGCATCCCGCTTATCATACCATGGTTGCATCATGTTGTTTGAGTATTGCACGTGGTTGATTGTGTTCCTTTTGCTTGTTGTTCTTGCTTGGGTAGAGCCGGGAGATGAGTATGTGATCGAGGAGCCCGTTGAGTATGCTTACGAGGATCAAGCCAACTCTGAGAACTTTGCAGGCAAGATGACCATACCCTTGAAATCACTTCTATCTTTGCTTGCTAGATGCTCGCTCTTTTGCTATGCCTATGCTACGATACCTACCACTTCCTTATCATGTCTCCCATATTGCCAGGTCAAACCTCTAACCCACCTTGTCCTAGCAAACCGTTGTTTGGCTATGTTACCGCTTTGCTCAGCCCCTCTTATAGCGTTGCTAGTTGCAGGTGAAGATTAGAGATCGTTCCTTGTTGGAACTTGTTTATTGTTGGGATATCACCATATTATATATTTTTTATCTTAATGCACCTATATACTTGGTAAAGGGAGGAAGGCTCGGCTTTATGCCTGGTGTTTTGTTCCACTCTTGCCGCCCTAGTTTCCGTCATATCGGTGTTATGTTCCCGGATTTTGCCTTCCTTACACGATTGAGTTATAATGGGAACCCCTTGACAGTTCGCCTTGAATAAAACTCCTCCAGCAATGCCCAACATTGGTTTTACCATTTGCCACCTAGCCTCTTTTTCCCTTGGGTCTCCGGAGCCCGAGGGTCATCTTTATTTAAACCCCCCCGGGCCAGTGCTCCTATGAGTGTTTGTCCAAACTAGAGCCCTTTGCAGTGCCCCCTCGAGGAAACTCAAGGTTTGGTTTTAGTTGTACGGAGCGTTCATCTGAGTATGCCCTGAGAACAAGATATGTGCAGCTCCTATTGGGATTTTTCGGCACATTCGGCACATACGGAGCGCTCATCTGAGTATGCCCTGAGAACAAGATATGGCTTGTAACCGGGATGCCGAGTCTGATCGGATTGTCTTGGGAGAAGGAATATCCTTCGTTGACCGTGAGAGCTTGTGATGGGCTAAGTTGGGACTCCCCTGCAGGGATTTGAACTTTCGAAAGCCGTGCCCGCGATTATGGGCAGATGGGAATCTGTTAATGTCCAGTTGTAGATAACCTGAAACTTAACTTAATTAAAATGCATCAACCGCGTGTGTAACCGTGATGGTCTCTTCTCGGCGGAGTCCGGGAAGCGAACACGGTGTTGGAGTAATGCTTGACGTAGGTTGTTTTAGGATCACTTCTTGATAATAGTTGTTCGACCGTGCTTTTGACTTCTCTTCTCGCTCTCATTTGCGTATGTTAGCCACCATATATGCTAGTCGCTTGCTGCAGCTCCACATCATACCTTTACCTTACCTTTAAGCTTAAATAGTCTTGATCGTGAGGGTGTGAGATTGCTGAGTCCCTGTGACTCACTGATTACTTCCAAAACCAGATGCAGGGACCGATGATACCGCTCCAGATGATATGACCGAGCTCAAGTGGGAGTTCGATGAAGACTCTCGTCATTACTACGTGTCTTTCCCAGATGATCAGTAGTGGTGCCCAGTTGGGGCGATCGGGGCCTATGTTGCATTTGGGGTTTATCTTCATTTTGGTTCCGTAGTCGGACCTTGAGTGTATTTGGATGAATGTAATGTTATTTATGCATTTTTGTGACGTGGTGAGTGTAAGCCAACTATGTATCTTTTCCCTTATTGTATTACATGGGTTGTTGTGAAGATTACCTCACTTGCGACATTGCTTTCAATGCGGTTATGCCTCTAAGTCCTACTTCGACACGTGGGAGATATAGCCGCATCGAGGGTGTTACAGTTTAGCCTCTCCGATCTCGTGGTAGATCAACTCTTGTACTACTCATATTATCAAGAATAAATCAAGCAGGACGTAGGGTTTTACCTCCATCAAGAGGGCCCGAACCTGGGTAAAACATCGTGTCCCCTACCTCCTGTTACCATCCACCTTAGACGCACAGTTCGGGACCTCCTACCCGAGATCCGCCGGTTTTGACACCGACATTGGTGCTTTCGTTGAGAGTTCCTCTGTGTCGTTATCATTAGGCTTGATGGCTCCTTCAATCATCGATAGCAATGCAGTCCAGGGTGAGACTTTTCTCCCAGACATATCTTTGTATTCGGCGGCTTTGCACTGCGGGCCAACTCGTTTGGCCATCTGGAGCAGATCGAGAGTTACGCCCCTGGCCACCAGGTCAGGTTTGGAAGCTTAAACTACATGACCGACATCCGCGGAGACTTGATCTTCAACGGATTCGAGCTCCTGCCGAGTGTGCCGCACGGTCACGATGAGCATGATTTAGCTCTACCATCGGACAGTGTTTAGGAGACCACACCGGCGACTGCTCCGACCCTCAATTCGGAGCCAATTGCGCCATCCATGGACGGGTGGATAGACCCCGCCACGGAGGCCAGATTCTCAGCGGCGATCGAGCCGAATATCGACCTTACCCTTCACGGGAGCCATGACGCCGAACTGCCGGATTCTTCCCCGGCCACGGACTTCGAACTGCCTGCGCCCGTGCCTATCGAATCTGACTGGGCGCCGATCATGGAGTTCACCTCCGTGGATATCTTTCAGCACTCGCCCTTCGGCGACACACTGCACTCATTACGGTCTCTCTCCCTATCAGGAGAATCCTGGCCGAACAATGTTCGGCAGGATGGGGATGCGGATGACGAAGAAATTTGCCGCCCACCCACCACCCACTTAGTAGCCACTGTCGACGATTTGACTGACATGGTAGACTTTGACTCCGAAGATATCGACAGTATGGACGACGATGCGGGAGACGAACAGGAACCACTGCCCATAGGGCACTGGACGCCCACTTCATCATATGATGTATACACGGTGGACACACCCAAAGAAAACGAAGACGAGGAACGGAAGTACGCAGCAAAGGGTTGTTCCCTCGAGAAGCAGTCAAAGCGGAGGCGTAAGGGCCGCTCCAAATCCCGCCTCGACAGAAGCAGCGATCATATAAACCCAGCGATAGAGTAAGGCGAGCCAGCGGACGACAAACACGACATTGAACCGTCGTCCGACCATGGCAACATGGAGAATCAAACCGAACAACCCGACTCTGTCGAAGATAACAGTCCGGATAACTTCACACCGGACAGGCACCCGGAGAAACAGAATGCCCATCAAAGGCTTGTTGCCACTGCGAGGAGTCTGAAAAAGCAAAAGCAAAAGCTCAAGGCTGCACAAGTACGACGGTAATCGCCACACCAACAGCTACCCGAAGCGAAAGTTGCTACCTAAATTCGATGAGGAGGCCTTAGATCCCCCGCAATTAAAAAACAAAACGGCCATCCGGTCGGATAGACGACCTCGTGACAAACATAGAACGGAAAATGACGCCGCGCATAAACCAGTACGCGATCCACGCAAGGGCTCGCATCAAAAGGACGGCGCAACCAGATCCATATACGGGCCACGCAAGTGCGCTCCAGCATGCAATGCAACACAACAAACATCCGAACACCATGGTACACCCAAATACAGGGGTGCCGCACACCCCCTATGTTTCACCGATGAGGTGCTGGACCATGAATTTCCAGAGGGATTCAAACCCGTAAACATAGAGGCATACGACGGAACAACAGACCCTGGGGTCTGGATTGAGGACTACATCCTCCATATCCACATGGCTTGAGAAGACTATCTCCACGCCATCAAGTACTTACCCCTCAAGCTCAAAGGTCCAGCACGGCACTGGCTTAAAAGCCTCCCCGAAAACTCCATCGGAAATTGGGAAGAGCTCGATGACGCCTTTCGGGCAAATTTTCAAGGGACCTATGTCCGACCACCGGATGCAGACGATTTAAGTCATATAACTCAACAGCCCGGAGAGTCAGCCCGAAAGCTTTGGAACAGGTTCCTCACTAAATTGAACCAAATAGTCGACTGTCCGGACGCCGAAGCCTTAGCAGCTTTCAAGCATAGCGTTCGAGACGAATGGCTTGCCAGACACCTCGGCCAAGAAAAGCCGAGAACAATGGCAGCATTAACAAGCCTCATGACCCGCTTTTGCGCAGGCGAGGATAGCTGGTTAGCCCGATGCAGCACCAACGACCCAAGTACATCCGAAGTCAGGGACGGAAATGGGAAATCACGACGCAACAAAAACAAGCGCCGGAATAAAGAAGACAACCCGAAGAGTACAGCGGTAAACGCCGGATTTAGAAGCTCACGGCCAGGTCAACAAAAGCTGCCCTCCAAAGGCAACAGAGACGAACTGTCCAGCCTAAACAAGATTCTAGATAACATATGTCAGATCCATAGCACCCCCGATAAGCCTGCAAATCATACCCATAGAGAATGTTGGGTTTTCAAGCAGTCCGGCAAGCTCAACGCCGAACATAAGGGGTAGGATACACCAAGCGAAGATGAGGATGAGCCTCGCAAGCAAAGCACTGGGGAATAGAATAAATTCTCACCAGAAGTCAAAACAGTCAACGTGTTACGCGTGATAAAGGGGAGAAACAAAGCGGCACTCCCAGAGACACATGCCCCAGGGCCTATCACCACGGGGTTCTGCCACTGGTCATCCCAACCGATCACCTTTGACCATTGGGATTACTCGGCAAGTATCCGGCGTGCAGGATGGGCTGCCTTGGTATTAGACCCAATAATTGATGGATACCACTTCACACGAGTCCTGATGGACGGCGGCAGCAGTTTAAACCTGATATATCATGACACAGTCCGCAACATGGGGATAGACCCAGCAAAAATTAGCCATAGCAATACTACCTTTAAAGGAGTAACGCCAGGCCCAGAAGCCCATTGTTCGGGCTCCCTATTACTAGAGGTTATATTCGGCTTTCCCGATAACTTCCGCAGAGAAAAGTTAACCTTCCACATCGCTCCATTCCAAAGTGGCTATCAAGCACTACTCGGACACGAAGCTTTTGCTCGCTTTAACGCAATACTGCATTACGCTTCTCTCATGCTTAAGATGCCCGGTCCACGCGGCATTATTATAGTAAATGGAAATATTGATCGCTCCTTGCGCGCGGAAGACAGTGCGGCTGCCTTGGCAGCCGCACACTAAACAGCCTCACCAAATAAAGCATCTGACAGGTCGTTAAGACCACGGACGCGGTTAGACGAGCCCGGCGCAGCTATATGTAATTGATACAGGTTTGATGGCTATACCCCTATTACAATACAAGGGGCTCAACACGCGCAAACAAGTGGCAATCAGGCTCAACTTTACTCATCTTGAACTGTACGTAGTTTATTTAACCTACATTTTTGCACGACAACTTTTCAACTAAGTTCCTCTCTTTTACAGATGACCATCGTGCTACACCCGTCGAGGATACGGCACAACAGAGACACGGGCGCAGACGTGCAGCAGGGACCCGTTCCAAGGATTCTTTTTAGATTAAGCCCTGCGTAAACCTTTTTTGTTGTCTCTTGTTGATACACATCCCCCGGATTCATAGTACAATTGAGAAGGATGCTGACGTATTGGCATGTGGCAATGTCAGAATATTGCACATACCTGGACACCAGGGGCTTCTTACAAAGGGCACTGCTTAAGCCCGGTTTCCACCATAAAGACAGAATACCTTAGGGAGTGTTCGGCGTCGCGAGTTTGGCCTTATATGCATCAGGTCTGAATCATGTCTTTGGTCAAATGTTGGGTTTTTTCGGCTCCTATGTTTTGCTGCCTTATGTTCCGCTCTATCGGCTAAGGCGGCACCAGGAGAACTACTGCGATTGTGCCCTGGTTCATCCGGACGAGCACCTCAGTAGAAAATCCGAAAACTGACTCTCATGATATAGCGTGAGACTGGTCAACCACTTGATGAACTAGCAGAATCTTCGGGATTCCTCTGCTTTAACGAAGGGCCGTTTCCCGGCCAGGCATATACGCACCCCAAATTCGGATGAGTGCGGAGCCACCAGGGGCTATATAGTAGCCCCACTGTCGAACTCTTCTGGCTAAGTGAAAGTGTTAAAGCATTATAGTCCGGTTGCCTAGTTCGCTGCGCTATCACCCCCTTAATGGACCAAGACGTTGGATCAAGTGTGAATATGCGTCTTCTGCGAACACCCCCACATTATATGCATGGGGGCTGAAGCCGACGACTGCAATCTTTCAGGTTATATACATATATACATAAACGGCCGCACAGGAGGCTTCATAGCACTTTTGGGCAAAAGTATAAATACAACCTTGATAAATTCAATAAAACATTGTTTTTACAATGGGAATACATGTCACTCAAACATAATATTCTTCGAGCATTGAGCCTCTATTGAACGAGCGCCTTCAAGAACTTCTTCAAAGTAGTGCTCGGCAGCCACTCGGCCTATGGCCGAACCCTGTGCCGCAACAGTGGTGGCATCCATCTCCACCTAGTATGTTTTAACACGGGCAAGGGCCATCCGCGATCCCTCTATGCACGTCGACCTCTTTACAGCATCGATGCGTGGCACAGCGCCAAGGAATTGTTGCACTAAGCTAAAATAGCTATTCGGCCTTGGCCCTCCTGGCCACAAATGATCCACAATGGACCTCATGGCCAGTCCGGATAATCTATGGAGCTCGGCCCAACCGGTCAATCGCTCATTCAGCAACAGTAGATGGACTGGAGCGTGAAACTGTGACCAGAACAGCTTCTCCACTTCAGGACCTTTCTGATCCTTGAAGTACTCGGTCGCATCCGCAGCACTCGCAGCCAAATACATGTACTCATCCGCAGAACTCCATAGCTGCTCCAGAGGAGCATATTTCGGATCTCCGAACTTAGTCCGCAACAAGAAGGGCTTCCCAGAAACGATATCCGTAGCTTGATCAGCTCCTCCTTCGTCGCTCTAATTTTGGAGCGGGCCTCCTTGGCAGCCACCTGGGCCTTCTCCAGGTCCATCGCCTTCACCCAGTTTTCTTCTTCAAGAAGCCGGTAACGGTCAGCAGGATCTTTTAACTCCACGGCCATCTTGGCAATTTTTTCTTTGCTCCCGCAATGTGCGGCCTGTTCGGCCCTTAACTCTTCGGCCACCTTTAAAGCGGACGCATTACTACTCCTTGCTTGCTCCTTGGCTCGGGCAAGCTCTGCCCGAAGGGTCTCCACTTTGACAGCTCCATCTGCAGTCACAACATATTAAAGATACTGGCATCGTGCTGCTCTTACTTTGTGACATTCACCAGAAAAATCACCTACCATGTGCCTCGTCAAGCCGCTTGTTAACAAGCACGATGTCGGCATCTGCCACATCCAGTTGCCGCTTTAGTTCGGTAACCCCATCAGTCCGGCTAGCCACCGGAGCTTCAACCACCTACACATAAAGGCGGTCTGGTTATTACCTGGGACTACGATCCTTTGTTTGCCGCATCTCTCGATGACAACCAGAGTCTCAGGGGCTAGTATCTACATAGGGCACACCTAAAAATGTGCGGTGCTCTCAAAAATGTACATCATTTCACGTACCTCAAAACCCGTCAGTAGACTGATACGTCTCCAACATATCTATAATTTTTGATTGCTCCATGCTATATTATCTACTGTTTTGGACTATATTGGGCTTTATTTTCCACTTTTATATTATTTTTGGGACTAACCTATTAACCAGAGGCCCAGCCCAGAATTGTTGTTTTTTTGCCTATTTCAGTGTTTCGAAGAAACGGAATATCAAACGGAGTCCAAACGGAATAAAATCTTTGGAAAACGTGATTTTCTCACCGAACCTGATCCAGGAGACTTGGACACTACTCCAAGGAGTCAAAGAGGAGGTCACGAGGGTGGGGGGCGCCCCCTCTAGGGCGCGTCCCCTGCCTCGTGGGCCCCTCGGTGCTCCACCGACGTACTCCTTCCTCCTATATATACCTACGTACCCCCAAACGATCAGAACCAGAGCCAAAAAACCTAATTCCACCGCCACAACTTTCTGTATCCACGAGATCCCATCTTGGGGCCTGTTCCGGAGCTCCGCCGGAAGAGGGCCGTCATCACGGAGGGCTTCTACATCATCATAGCCTCTCCGATGAAGTGTGAGTAGTTTACCTCAAACCTTCGGGTCCATAGTTAGTAGCTAGATGGCTTCTTCTCTCTCTTTGAATCTCAATACAAAGTTCTCCCCCTCTCTTATGGAGATCTATTCGATGTAATCTTCTTTTTGCGGTGTGTTTGTTGAGACCGATGAATTGTGGGTTTATGATCAAGTCTATCTATGAATAATATTCGAATTATCCATTTGGTTTGGCCAACTAGATTGGTAGTTCTTGCCATGGGAGAAGTTCTTAGCTTTGGGTTCGATCTTGCGGTGTCCTTTCCCAGTGACAGAAGGGGTAGCAAGGCACGTATTGCATCGTTGCCATCAAGGATAACAAGATGGGGTTTATTTCATATTGCATGAATTTATCTCTCTACATCATGTCATCTTGCTTAAGGCGTTACTCTGTTTTTAACTTAATACTCTAGATGCATGCTGGATAGCGGTCGATGAGTGGAGTAATAGTAGTAGATGCAGAATCGTTTCGATCTACTTGTCACGGACGTGATGCCTATATACATGATCATGCCTAGATATTATCATAACTATGCTCAATTCTGTCAATTGCTCAACAGTAATTTGTTCACCCACCGTAGAATACTTATGCTCTTGAGAGAAGCCACTAGTGAAACCTATGGCCCCCGGGTCTATTCTCATCATATCAATCTCCATCACTTTAATCTTGCTTTGCTTTTTTACTTTGCTTTTACTTTTTACTTTGCATCTTTATACCAAAAATATTATATCTATCAGATCTCACTCTCGTAAGTGACCGTGAAGGGATTGACAACCCCTAATCGTGTTGGTTGCGAGTAGCTATCACTTTGTGTAGGTACGAGGGACTTGAGCATGGCCTCCTACTGGATTGATACCTTGGTTCTCAAAAACTGAGGGAAATACTTACGCTACTCTGCTGCATCATCCCTTCCTCTTCGGGGAAAACCAACGCAAGCTCAAGACGTAGCAAGAAGGATTTCTAGCGCCGTTGCCGGGGAGTCTATGCAAAAAGTCAACATACCAAGTACCCATCACAATTCCTATCTCTCGCATTACATTATTTTCCATTCGCCTCTCGTTTCCCGCTCCCCCCACTTCACCCTTTCCGTTTTATTCGCCCTCTCTCTCTATCCTCCCTCTCTATTTGCCTCTTTTGCCCATTTGCTCTTGTTTTCTTGTGTGCTAGTTTGCTTGTTTGTCGCGATGGCTCAAGATACTACCAAATTGTGTGACTTCACCAATACCAATAATAATGATTTCCTTAGCACTCCGATTGCTCCTCTTGCCAATACTGAACCTTGTGAAATCAATGCTGCTTTGTTGAATCTTGTTATGAAAGATCAATTCGCCGGCCTTCCTAGTGAAGATGCCGCTACTCATCTGAATAGCTTCGTTGGTTTATGTGATATGCAAAAGAAAAAAGATGTCGATAATGATGTCGTTAAATTGAAGCTATTTCCTTTTTCTCTTAGAGATCATGCTAAAGCTTGGTTTTCGTCTTTGCCTAAGAATAGTATTGATTCTTGGAACAAGTGCAAAGATGCTTTTATCTCTAAGTATTTCCCTCCCGCTAAGATCATCTCTCTTAGAAACGAAATTATGAATTTTAAGCAACTTGATCATGAACATGTTGCACAAGCTTGGGAGAGAATGAAATTAATGATACGTAATTGCCCTACTCATGGTTTGAATTTGTGGATAATCATACAAAAATTTTATGCCGGATTGAATTTTGCTTCTAGAAATCTTTTAGATTCGGCCGCGGGAGGCACTTTTATGGAAATCACTTTAGGATATTCTACTAAACTCCTAGATAATATTATGGTTAATTATTCTCAATGGCATACTGAAAGATCTTCTAATAAAAAAGTGCATGCGATAGAAGAAATCAATGTTTTGAGTGGAAAGATGGATGAACTTATGAAATTATTTGCTACTAAGAGTGTTTCTTCTGATCCTAATGATATGCCTTTGTCTACTTTGATTGAGAATAACAATGAATCTATGGATGTGAATTTTGTTGGTAGGAATAATTTTGGTAACAATGCTTATAGAGGGAACTTTAATCCTAGGCCATATCCTAGTAATCCTTCTAATAATTATGGGAATTCCTACAACAACTCTTATGGAAATTATAATAAGATTCCCTCTGAATTTGAGAATAGTGTTAAAGAGTTTATGAATTCACAAAAAAAATTTAATGCTTTGCTTGAAGAGAAATTGCTTAAAGTTGATGATTTGGTTAGGAACGTTGATAGAATTTCTCTTGAGATTGATTCTTTAAAGATTAGATCTATTCTTCCTAAGCATGATATCAATGAGTCTCTCAAAGCCATGAGAATTTCCATTGATGAGTGCAGGGAAAGAACCGCTAGGATGCGTGCTTCCAAAGATGCCTTTATTAAAGCGTGTTCTTCCAATTCCTATGAAAATCAAGATGAAGATCTAAAAGTTATTGATGTGTCCCCTATTAAATCTTTGTTTTGCAATATGAATCTTGATGAAATTGAATATGATCTTCCTTTACCTAGAAGGCGTTCTAAAAATTCGGAGTATTTAGATCTTAATGATGAAATTGGGATTGAAAGAAATAAAAATCTAGATGTTGCTAAACCCACTATATTGGATTTCAAGGAATTTAATTATGAAAGTTGCTCTTTAATTGATTGTATTTCCTTGTTGCAATCCGTGCTAAATTCTCCACATGCTTATAGTCAAAATAAAGCCTTCACCAAACATATTGTTGATGCCTTGATGCAATCTTATGAAGAAAAACTTGAGATGAAAGTTTCTATCCCTAGAAAACTCTATGATGAGTGGGAACCAACTATTAAAATTAAAATTAAAGATCATGAGTTTTATGCTTCGTGTGATTTGGGTGCTAGAGTCTCCACTATTCCCAAAACTTTGTGCGATTTTGATGATTGCTCTCTAAACTTGCATCTTGCGAATTCTACTATTAAGAAACCTATGGGAAGGATTAATGATGTTCTTATTATTGCAAATAGGAATTTTATGTGCCCGTTTATTTCATTGTTCTCGATATAGATTGCAATCCTTCTTGCCCTATTATTCTTGTTAGACCTTTCCTTAGAACGGTTGGTGCGATTATTGATATGAAGGTAGGGAATATTAGAATTCAATTTACATTAAAAAAGGGCATGGAACACTTTCCAAGAAAGAAAATAAAATTACCATATGAAACTATCACGAGAGCCACTTATGGATTGCCTACCAAAAATGGCAATACCTAGATCTATCCTCGCTTTTATGCCTAGCTAGGGGCGTTAAACGATAGCACTTATTGGGAGGCAACCCAATTTTATTTTTATTCCTTGATTTTTGCTCCTGATTAGTAACAAATAAATTATTTAGCCTCTGTTTTGGTTGTGTTTTTGTGTTTAATTAGTGTTTGTGCCAAGGAGAACTGTTGGGAAGACTTGGGGAAAGTCTTGTTGAACTTGCTGTAAAAAACAGAAACTTTACCGCTCACGAGAACTTCTGTCATTTTTATTTGAAGAGTGATATTTAGTTAATTCTTTTTAAGATGATTAATAGCTAAATTCCTCACATCCATTAGTTTATTTTAGAATTTTTTGGGTTCCAGATCTTGCGCTAGCTACAGATTACTACAGACTATTCTGTTTTTGATTCTGTTTTTCGTGTGTTGTTTGCTTATTTTGATGAATCTATGGTTAGTAAAATAGTTTATAATCCATAGAGAAGTTGGAATACAGTAGGTTTAACACCAATATAAATAAATAATGAGTTCATTACAGTACCTTGAAGTGGTCTTTTGTTTTATTTCGCTAACAGAGCTCACGCGTTTTCTATTTTGAGTTTTGTGTTGTGAAGTTTTCAAGTTTTGGGTGAATTCTTGTGATGGATTATGGAACAAGGAGTGGCAAGAGCCTAAGCTTGGGGATGCCCATGGCACCCCCAAGATAATCCAACGACACCAAAAAGTCAAAGCTTGGGGATGCCCCGGAAGGCATCCCGTCTTTCGTCCACTTCCATCGGTAATTTAGTTGGAGCTATATTTTTATACACCAACATGATATGTGTTTTGCTTGGAGCGTCTTGTATATTTGTGTATTTGTGTCTTAGTATGCCACAATCATCCTTGTTGTACACACCTTTTGAGAGAGCCATACATGAATTAAAATTTGATAGAATACTCTATGTGCTTCACTTATATCTTTTGAGCTAAGTAGTTTTGCTCTATGTGCTTCACTTATATCTCTTGAGCATTATAATTTTGCTCTTTGTGCTTCACTTATATCTTTTGAGCGTTGTAGTTTTGCTCTATGTGCTTCACTTATATCTTTTGAGCGTTATAATTTTGCTCTTTGTGCTTCACTTAGATCTTTTAGAGCACGGTGGTGGATTTGTTTTAAAGAAACTATTGATCTCTCATGCTTCACTTAAATTATTCTGAGAGTCTCTTAATAGCATGGTAATTTGCTTAATAATAATATGCTTGGTATTCAAGATTTGTGAAACTTTCTTTTGAGTGTGTTGAATACTAAGAAAAGATTGAAGCATGATAATTGTTTTGAGATATGGAGGTGATAATATTAAAGTCATGCTAGTTGAGTAGTTGTGAATTTAAAGAATACTTGTGTTAAAGTTTGTGATTCCCGTAGCATGCACGTATGGTGAACCGTTATGTGATGAAGTCGGAGCATGATTTATTTATTGATTGTCTTCCTTATGAGTGGCGGTCGGGGACGAGCGATGGTCTTTTCCTACCAATCTATCCCCCTAGGAGCATGCGCGTAATACTTTGCTTTGATAACTTCTAGATTTTTGCAATAAGTATATGAGTTCTTTATGACTAATGTTGAGTCCATGGATCATACGCACTCTCACCCTTCCACCTTTGCTAGCCTCTCTAATACCGCGCACCTTTCGCCGGTATCATACACCTACCATATACCTTCCTCAAAAAAGCCACTATACCTACCTATTATGGCATTTCCATAGCCATTCCGAGATATATTGCCATGCAACTTTCCACCATCTAGTTCATCATGACACATTCATCATTGTCATATTGCTTAGCATGATCATGTAGTTGACATAGTATTTGTCGCAAAGCCACCGTTCATAATTTCTTCATACTTGTCGCTCTTGATTCATTGCATATCCCGGTACACCGCCGGAGGCATCCATATAGAGTCATACTTTGTCTTGGAATTGAGTTGTAATCATTGCGTTGTAAATAAATAAAAGTGTGATGATCATCATTTAATAGAGCATTTTCCCAAAAAAGGCCAAAGAAAAATAAAGAAGGCCCAAAAAAGAGAAAATAAATAAAAAGGGGCAATGCTACTATCCTTTTACCACACTTGTGCTTCAAAGTAGCACCATGATCTTCATAGTAGAGAGTCTCTCATGTTATCACTTTCATATACTAGTGGGAATTTTACATTATAGAACTTGGCTTGTATATTCCAATGATGGGCTTCCTCAAAGTTCCCTAGGGCTTCGTGAGCAAGCAAGTTGGATGCACACCCACTAGTTTCTTTTGTTGAGCTTTCATACATTTATAGCTCTAGTGCATCCGTTGCATGGCTATCCCTACTCACTCACATTGATATCTATTGATGGGCATCTCCATAGCCCGTTGATACGCCTAGTTGATGTGAGACTATCTTCCCCTCCTTTTTGTCTTCTCCACAACCACCATTCTATTCCACCTATAGTGCTATATCCATGGCTCACGCTCATCTATTGCGTGAAGATTGAAAAAGTTAGAGTATGAAACAATTGCTTGGCTTGTCATCAGGGTTCTGCATGATTTAAATACTTTGTGTGGTGAAGATAGAGCATAGCCAGACTATATGATTTTGTAGGGATAACTTTCTTTGGCCATGTTATTTTGAGAAAACATAATTGCTTTGTAAGTATGCTTGAAGTATTATTATTTTTATGTCAATATAAAATTTTGTCTTGAATCTTTCGAATCTGAATATTCATATCACAATTAAGAAGATTTGCATTGAAATTATGCCAAGCAGCACTCCGCATCAAAAATTCTCCTTTTATCATTTACCTACTCGAGGACAAGTAGGAATTAAGCTTGGGGATGCCTGATACGTCTCCAACATATCTATAATTTTTGATTGCTCCATGCTATATTATCTACTGTTTTGGACTATATTGGGCTTTATTTTCCACTTTTATATTATTTTTGGGACTAACCTATTAACCGGAGGCCCAGCCCAGAATTGTTGTTTTTTTGCCTATTTCAGTGTTTCGAAGAAACAGAATATCAAACGGAGTCCAAACGGAATAAAATATTCGGGAACGTGATTTTCTCACCGAACGTGATCCAGGAGACTTGGACTCTACTCCAAGGAATCAAAGAGGAGGTCACGAGGGTGGGGGGCGCCACCCCCCTAGGGCGCGCCCCGCTGCCTCGTGGGCCCCTCGGTGCTCCACCGACGTACTCCTTCCTCCCATATATACCTACGTACCCCCAAACGATCAGAACAGGAGCCAAAAAACCTAATTCCACCGCCGCAACTTTCTGTATCCACGAGATCCCATCTTGGGGCCTGTTCCGGAGCTCCGCCGGAAGAGGGCCATCATCACGGAGGGCTTCCACATAATCATAGCCTCTCCGATGAAGTGTGAGTAGTTTACCTCAGACCTTCAGGTCCATAGTTAGTAGCTAGATGGCTTCTTCTCTCTCTTTGAATCTCAATACAAAGTTCTCCCCCTCTCTTGTGGAGATCTATTCGATGTAATCTTCTTTTTGCGTTGTGTTTGTTGAGACCAATGAATTGTGGGCTTATAATCAAGTCTATCTATGAATAATATTTGAATCTTCTCTGAATTCTTTTATGTATGATTGGTTATCTTTGCAAGTCTCTTCGAATTATCCGTTTGGTTTGGCCAACTAGATTGGTAGTTCTTGCCATGGGAGAAGTGCTTAGCTTTGGGTTCGATCTTGCGGTGTCCTTTCCCAATGACAGAAGGGGCAGCAAGGCACGTATTGCATCATTTCCATCGAGGATACCAAGATGGGGTTTATTTCATATTGCATGAATTTATCTCTCTACATCATGTCATCTTTCTTAAGGCGTTACTCTGTTTTTAACTTAATACTCTAGATGCATCCTGGATAGCGGTCGATGAGTGGAGTAATAGTAGTAGATGCAGAATCGTTTCGATCTACTTGTCACGGACGTGATGCCTATATACATGATCATGCCTAGATATTCTCATAACTATGCTCAATTCTGTCAATTGCTCAATAGTAATTTGTTCAACCATCGTAGAATACTTATGCTCTTGAGAGAAGCCACTAGTGAAACCTATGGCCCCCGGGTCTATTCTCATCATATCAATCTCCATCACTTTAATCTTGCTTTGCTTTTTTACTTTGGTTTTACTTTCTACTTTGCATCTTTATACCAAAAATACCAAAAATATTATACCTATCAGATATCACTCTCGTAAGTGACCGTGAAGGGATTGACAACCCCTAATCGCGTTGGTTGCGAGTAGCTATCGCTTTGTGCAGGTACGAGGGACTTGAGTGTGGCCTCCTACTGGATTGATACCTTGGTTCTCAAAAACTGAGGGAAATACTTACGCTACTCTGCTGCATCATCCCTTCCTCTTCGGGGAAAACCAACACAAGCTCAAGACATAGCATAGACTCGTAAAGGCTTCATGCAACCCGCTTTCGGCGGACAAAATCCTTTCAATCACTGTACCCATCAACGTATAGTGCTCTTCTGAGATAGTCGCTCGCTCTAGCAGATCCCTTAGTATGTCCAACTGCTCTTAGTATGTCCAGATGGTGCCAGACTCTTTTGATTGCTCTCTTCAAGAGCCGGAAACTGGGGACTTCGGGTGGCCATAGGATTACCTTCTGGCCTTGTCGGATCAGATAAACCCTCCGCGACAACACCTCGGGGTCGCCCGCCTCGTGAGGCAGTGTGGCAGGGGAGGGGGTGTTTTGCTCTCCATCATCTCTGGAAGAAGATCCCCCGAAGACGAGCTCTGCTGAGAAGGGCTAAGATCCGAACTGCAAGATAAATGCTTCAGTTATTTTCCTCAGAAGTAAGGCAGGATATCTTCACTATTAAGTACTTTTTGATTACTTACAGCTCGTTAGAGGGCTGATCCCCGCATGGACATTGTGCGGCAAGAACACCCTCCGAGGCAGGACCCTCTAGCGGAGATTTCTTCTCCCGTTTGGAAACCTTGGTTTCCGGATCTTCAGAGGTAGTCCTCTTCTTTCCTTGGGGAGAGAGAATGTCCGATTCTTCCCCTTGGTTATCCTCCCTCGCGGAGGCGCTCATTCCCTCGGTTGGAATAGGTAGCGATGGAGGCCCGCTTTCGCCCTCTTTATTCCCCCCTTCATCTTCCATTGAGGGCACCAGACAAGGTGCTGGCTCGATCATCTTTTCCAACACCGGATTGTCCAAGCCTTCAGGAAGGGGGGCCGAACACCGGATCATCTTCGCCTTTGTTATCCAGTCCTGGTCAAAGAGCGATTCTTCAGAATGATGTCATGATAAAGGACAGTGTGTTCGGCCATGGGATTACTTACTTGGGCAGCGGTGCGGTTGCTGCTCAGGCCCACGTCCTCGGTAGTGTCCGGACACTCTATTTGGGGTCCGAAGAACGATTTGTACATCTCCTTGTGCGTCATGCCGAGGAAATTATGAATAGTGCGCGGTCCTTCCGGGTTGAATTCCGACATGCGGAGGGGCCGGTGTTTGCATGGCTGGACTTGACGAACCAGCATAACTTGCATTACCATAACCATACTAAAATATCCCTCGAAGAGATCTCGGATATGGCTTTGCAGTATTGGCACGTCCTTGGCTGGACCCAAGCTCAGCCCCCTGCTGATCCATGACATCAGTTGTGGTGGAGGGCCTAAGCGGAAGGTGGGGGCAGGTACTCACTTTGCACTTCGGGGAGCTGTGACGTAAAACCACTCCTGTTGCCACAATCCGGACACCTCTGGAAAGGAACCCTTTGGCCATGGAGCATTAGCAATTTTGCTTATTAGAGCACCTCCACACGCTGTGTACTGCCCCTCGACCATCTTCGGCTTCACATCGAAGGTCTTGAGCCACAGGCCGAAGTGAGGGGTAATGCAGAGGAAGGCCTCACAAACGACAATAAATGACGAGATGTGAAGAAGGGAATCCGGGGCCAGATCGTGAAAATCCAGCCCGTAATAGAACATAACACCCCTGACAAAGGGATCCAAAGCGAGGCCTAGTCCTCGGAGGAAGTGGGATACGAACACAACGCTCTCGTTGGGTTCGGGAGTAGGGATGACCTGCCCTCGGGCGGGCAGCCTATGCGAAATTTCAGCGGTCCCTCAACTTCTTGATGTCCTCCTCCGTGGCGGAGGAAGACATCCACCGGCCTTGAAGGCTGGATCCGGACATGATTGAAGGTCCGAAGCACCTAACCTGGGCTTTGGGTGTTAGAACTCGAGGCGGGGGAAGGATCCGATTGAGCACGGGAGGGAAAAAAGTAAAAGCCTTGTCCCTTTATAAAGAGGGTGAATATTGAGCGTCCTCCTCATGGCCGTTTGGGACTTGCCTAAGATCTAGGAGCCCTAGGCACGGTTGGGTTACCCACATCCGTATTAATGAGAATCCCGTAATAAAGGGAACATGATCTCTGCCTTGACAAGACGTGTCAAGAAACTGCCTCGCGTTATGTGCGGGGCTGGTTAAAGAAAAACGGTTCAAATAATTACCAGGCCGTGGCGTGATGTCATGCTGCCAAAACTTGTCAGCAGATTAGATTTGTGGAAATATTATTCTCTCTATGGTGGTATGTGGAACTTATTTTGCAGGGTCGGACACTATCCTTGTATTCAAGCTCTTCTGTGGTGTATACGGAGGAGGAACCCGCCTTGCAATGCCGAAGACAACACTGCGCGCCAGACTCATCGTCATTGAAGCCTGGTTTAGGGGCTATTGAGGGAGTCCTGGATTAGGGGGTCTCCGGACAGCCGGACTATATCCTTTGGCCGGACTGTTGGGCTATGAAGGTACAAGATTGAAGACTTCGTCTCGTGTCCGGATGGGACTCTCATTGGCGTGGAAGGCAAGCTAGGCAATATAGATATGTATATCTCTTCCTTTGTAACCGACCTTGTGTAACCCTAGCCCCCTCCGGTGTCTATATAAACCGGAGGGTTTTGGTCCGTAGGACAACATACAATCATACCATAGGCTAGCTTCTAGGGTTTAGCCTCTCCGATCTCGTGGTAGATCAACTCTTGTACTTCTCATATTATCAAGAATAAATCAAGCAGGACGTAGGGTTTTACCTCCATCAAGAGGGCCCGAACCTGGGTAAAACATCGTGTCCCCTGCCTCCTGTTACCATCCGCCTTAGACGCACAGTTCGGGACACCCTACCCGAGATCCACCGGTTTTGACACCGACACATAGCATTAATGTCTAGGTAAGCAGGGGGTAATTCAATATCATCTTCGTGTATGGCTATACCAAGAAAATTAGCTATGCGGGTTGCATAAATTCCTCCAAAGAAATATCCATTAAATCTATTAAGATGCAACCTACGTGCAACAATGGCTCCCAAATTATGAGATTTATCTCCTAATACAGCACTCCTAAGAATACTGAGGTCAGGGACACACATGTGACATGCCTCATCTTTACCATTAATGTATCTACCTATGAAGAGAGCAAAATAATGTATAGCAGGAAAGTGAATGCTCCCTATGATGGCTTGTGTTATATCTCTAGATTCTCCCACAGTTATGCTAGCAAGAAAATCTCTAAATTCAGATTTGCGAGGATCCCTTATACCTTACCCCATTGTGGAAGTTTGCAAGCAGTGGTAAAATCCTCTAAGTCCATAGTATAAGAATTTTCATAAAGATCAAACAGGACAGTTGGAGAATTACGTGAAGATGAAAATTCAAACCTCCTCACAAAGGTACTAGTGAGATTGTGATACTGGCTGCACTTCTCTTCCTCGAAGCTCACAAGATCGGCGTTACGCAAATATGCGTTGAAATCTTCCTTAATTCCTGCTCGATCCATAAAATTTTCAGAAGGCCACTCACAAGGACGCACTGGAGCGTCTCTTGGTGGCTCTTCATCATCATCACGCATTGCAAGCCTGGGTCCTTGCTTCCTTGAGGAACCACCTTGGAACATTTTCCTAAGCATTTTTCTTCCTATGAAAAATTCTGAAATTTTTAGTAACTTCAAATAAAAGTGAACCAAACTCAACAAAATCGATAGCAACTACTCCTACAAGTGCCTAGAGCCTATATCATGCATCAAAACTACTTGGAACCATACAAATTTGACATGCAAGCTCAAGAACATGGTCACCTAGGCAGCAAAAATTTGCAATGAATAAAGCACTAGAACAAAAACAAATTGGACCAATGGAGGAGTCACATACCAAGGAACAATCTCCCCAAGCAGTTTTGTGAGAGGTGCTTTGAGCAAGGAGATCGAAAATGGCAGCAAAACAAGCTTGGAATCGGGTTTGAGCTGCTTATTCGTGTTTGGGGGAGGAAGAAGGAGTGTGTGGGTGAAAGGATAAGTGGAGGAGGGCCACCGTGGGCCCACAAGGCAGGGGGCGCGCCCACCACCTTCGTGGGCAGGTGGTTGACCCCCCTGCTGTGTTCTCAGTGCCAAATATTCTCAAATATTCCAGAAAAAAAAATCATATTTAAATTTCAGGGCATTTGGAGAACTTTTATTTTCGGGGTATTTTTATATTACACGGATAATTAGATAACAGACAGAAAAATACTTTTTTATTTTATTTAATATAAATAACAGAAAATAAAAGGAGGGTACAGAAGGTTGTGCCTTCTAGTTTCATCCATCTCATGCTCATCAAAAGGAATCCACTAACAAGGTTGATCAAGTCTTGTTAACGAACTCATTTCGAATAACATGGAACCAAAGAAATTTCGAATAACACTATGTTACCTCAACAGGGATATGCACATCCCCAATAATAAGAATATCATATTTCTTCTTGATAGTAGGAAGTGGAAATTCAAAACCTCCAAATATAATCGATGGAATTTTTCCAATAGAGTTGATACTATGAACTTGTGGTTGTTTCCTCGGAAAGTGTACCGTATGCTCATTACCATTAACATGAAAAGTGACATTGCCTTTAGTGCAATCAATAACAGCCCCTGCAGTATTGAAAAAGGGTCTTCCAAGAATGATAGACATACTATCGTCCTCGAGAATATCAAGAATAACAAAGTCCGTTAAAATAGTAACATTTGCAACTACAACAGGAATATCCTCACAAATACCGACAGGTATAGCAGTTGATTTATCATCCATTTGCAAAAGATATTTCAGTAGGTGTCAACTTATTCAAATCAAGTCTACGATATAAAGAGAGAGGCATAACATTAACACCGACTCCAGGATCACATAAAGCAGTTTTAACATAGTTTCTTTTAATAGAGCATGGTATAGTTGGTACACCGGGATCTCCTAGTTTCTTAGGTATTCCACCCTTAAAAGTATAATTAGCAAGCATGGTGGAAATTTCAGCTTCCGGTATCTTTCTTTTATTAGTAAAAATTTCTTTCATATACTTAGCATAAGGATTCATTTTGAGCATATCAGTTAATCGCATACGCAAAAAGATAGGTCTAATCATTTCAGCAAAGCGCTCAAAATCCTCATCATCCTTTTTATTGGATGGTTTGGGAGGAAAAGGCATGGGTTTCTGAACCCATGGTTCTCTTTCTTTACTGTGTTTCCTAGCAACAAAGTCTTTCTTATCATAACATTGATTCTTTGATTGTGGGTTATCAAGATCAACACGAGGTTCAATTTCTATATCATTATCATTACTAGGTTGAGCATCATCATGAACATTATTATTAACATTATCGCTAGTTTCAGGTTCATTACCAGATTGATTTTCAGCATCAGAGATAGAAATATCATTTGGATTCTCAGGTGTTTGAGTAATAGGTTCACTAGAAGCATGCAAAGTCCTATCTTTTTTCTTTTTCTTCCTTTTAGAAGGACTAGGTGCATCTATATTATTTCTCTGAGAATCTTGCTCAATTCTCTTAGGATGGCCTTCAGGATACAAAGGTTCCTGAGTCATTCTACCACCTCTAGTCATAACTCTAACAACATTATCATTATTCTTACTATTAAATTCACTGAGCAAATCATTTTGAGCTTTAAGTACTTGTTCTACTTGAGTGGTAACCATAGAAGCATGTTTACTAATAAATTCAAGTTCACCTTTGACATTAGCCATATAATCACCCCAAGTGTTCAACCATATTTGAATTGTATTTCAATTGTCTACCAAAATAAGCATTAAAATCTTCTTGCTTATCCATAAATTTATCAAACTCATCTAAGCATGGGCTAGCAAATTTAGTAAACGGGATTTCAGCTTTATCATATCTACAGAGATAATTTACCTTTACTACCTGTGTCGGGTTATCAAGACCATGAGTTTCTTCAATAGGTAATGGATTAAGATCATATGTTTCTTCAACATGCGGTAAATTAAGACCATGTATTTCTTCAATATGAGGTAAATTCTTAACATCTTCAGCTTTAATACCTTTTTCTTTCCTAGATTTCTTTGCCGCTTGCATATATTCAGGACTGAGAAATAGAATACCCCTCTTCTTCGGAGTTGGTTTAGGAAAAGGCTCGGGAACTGGCACAGGAGGTGTCCAATTATTTTCATTTGTCAACATATTATTCAATAGAATTTCAGCTCCATCCGGTGTTCTTTCCCTGAAAACAAAACCAGCACAACTATCCAGGTAATCTCTGGAGGCATCGGTTAGTCCATTATAAAAGATATCAAGTATTTCATTATTCTTAAGAGGACGAAGGCAAAGCATTAAGTAATTGGAGAAGCCTCCCCCAAGCTTGTGGGAGACTCTCTTCTTCAATTTGCACAAAATTATATATATCCCTTAAAGCAGCTTGTTCTTATGAGCAGGGAAATATTAGCATAGAAGTAATAAATCATATCCTGGGGACTACGCACACAACCAGGATCAAGAGAATTAAACCATATCTTAGCATCACCCTTTAATGAGAATGGAAATATTTTAAGGATATAAAAGTAGCGAGTTCTCTCATCAGTAGTGAACATAGTGTCTATATCATTTAATTTAGTAAGATGTGCCACAATGTTTCAGATTCATAGCCATGAAAAGGATCAGATTCAACCAAAGTAATTATATCAGGATCAATAGAGAATTCATAATCCTTATCGGTAACACAGATAGGTGAAGTAGCAAAAGCAGGGTCAGGTTTCATCCTAGCATTTAGAGATTGCTTATTCCATTTAGCTAATAACCTCTTAAGTTCATGTCTATACTTGCAAGCAAAAATAGCTAAAGAAGCTTATTTATCAAAAACATAACCCTCAGGAATAACAGGCAAGTCTTCATCATCAATTTCATCAGTATTATCAGATTCAATATTTTCAATTTCTCTAGCCCTAGCAAGTTGTTCATCAAGAAATTCACCAAGTGGCACAGTAGTATCAAGCATAGAAGTAGTTTCATCATAAGTATCATGTATAGCAGAAGTGGCACCATCAATAACATGCGACATATCAGAACGGATAGCAGAGGCAGGTTTAGGTGTCGCAAGCTTACTTAAAACAGAAGGTGAATCAAGTGCGGAACTATATGGCAGTTCCTTACCTCCCCTTGTAGTTGAGGGATAAATCTTGGTTCTTGGATCTTTCAAGTTCTTCATAATGATAAGCAGATATAAATCCCAAGTGACTCAAAGAATAGAGCTATGCGCCCCGGCAACGGCGCCAGAAAATAGTCTTGATAACCCACAAGTATAGGGAATCGCAACAGTTTTCGAGGGTAGAGTATTCAACCCAAATTTATTGATTCGACACAACGGGGGCAAAGAATATTCTCAAGTATTAGCAGTTGAGTTGTCAATTCAACCACACCTGGAAACTTAGTATCTGCAACAAAGTATTTAGTAGCAAAGTAATATGATAGTAGTGGTAACGGTAGCAAAAGGTAACGATAGTAAAAGTAATGTTTTTGGTATTTTGTAGTGATGATAGCAATAGCAACGGGAAAGTAAATAAGCGAAGAACAATATATGGAAAGCTCGTAGGCAATGGATTAGTGATGGAGAATTACGCCGGATGCGGTTCATCATGTAACCGTCATAACCTAGGGTGACACAGAACTAGCTCCAGTTCATTGATATAATGTAGGCATGTATTCCGAATATAGTCATACGTGCTTATGGAAAAGAACTTGCATGACATCTTTTGTCCTACCCTCCCGTGGCAGCGGGGTCCTTACAGAAACTAAGGGATATTAAGGCCTCCTTTTAATAGAGTACCGGAACAAAGCATTAACACATAGTGAATACATGAACTCCTCAATCTACGGTCATCACCGGTAAGTATCCCGATTATTGTCACTTCGGGGTTAACGGATCATAACACATAATAGGTGACTATAGACTTGCAAGATAGGATCTAGAACTCTCATATATTGATGAAAACATAATAGGTTCAGATCTGAAATCATGGCACTCGGGCCCTAGTGACAAGCATTAAGCATAGCAAAGTCATAGCAACATCAATCTCAGAACATAGTGGATATTAGGGATCAAACCCTAACAAAACTAACTCGATTACATGATAGATCCCATCCAACCCATCACCGCCCAGCAAGCCTACGATGGAATTACTCACGCATGGCGGTGAGCATCATGAAATTGGTGATGGAGGATGGTTGATGATGATGATGGCGACGGGTTCCCCTCTCAGGAGCCCCGAACGGACTCCAGATCAGCCCTCCTGAGAGGTTTTAGGGCTTGGCGGCGGCTCCGTATCGTAAAACGCGATGAATTCTTCTCTCTGATTTTTTCTCCCTGAAACACAATATATAGAGTTGGAGTTGGAGTCGGAGGAGCTCCAGGGGGGCCCACGAGGTAGGGGGCGCGCCCTAGTGGGGCAGGCGCGCTCCCACCCTCGTGGACAGGTGGTGGGCCCCTGGCCTTCATCTTTTGCAGGTATTTTTTATATTTTCCAAAAAGTTGCTCCGTGAAGTTTCAGGTCATTTCAAGAATGTTTGTTTCTGCACATAAATAACACCATGGTAATTCTGCTGAAAACAGCGTCAGTCCGGGTAAGTTCCATTCAAATCGTGCAAGTTAGAGTCCAAAACAAGGGCAAAAGTGTTTGGAGAAGTAGATACGACGGAGACGTATCACTTAACTTTCGTCTCCTGCTGCGGCGTACTGCTACTGACGCGCGCCCGCCCTGGCCTTGCCTCTGCCTTCCGTTGTTCGCCGCTGCGTAGCGTGCCCCTGCTGCTCCTTGTGATGCGTTGCTGCTCATACCGCTACTCTGCTCTGCTTGCTGCTGCTGTTGCTGCACTGCTGTTCCGTTTGCTGCTGCTTACGGCCGCTGCTACTGCTTCCTTGTGCAGCTACCGCTGTCGGCCATAGCCGCCGTGGCTTGTGCCTCGTGCGTGCTAGCCATGGCAAGCACAGCCAAGGCCTGGCTGTGCCGCTACCAATGGCCGGCCCAATTAGTAGGTCTAATTAGTTTAGGCTAAATTAGGTGTTAATTAGTCTAAGGCTATTACAAGTGGACCCAGGCTAATTAATCTAATTAACTAGAATAGTTCAGTTGGTGTCTATGATGTGTGGCCCCCACCTCTAATTAAGCTAGATTAATTAATCTGTTAAACTGAGACAATGACAATTGGGCCCCACTGTCACTATTCATCAGTGGCCAATCAAAGTTGATTGAGTCAACTGAGCCCTACATCCCCACATGTCATGCACATGCACACATTCCTAGGTACACTCCTGTGTACCCATAGCCATTTTTTATTAATTTGGATTAAATTTAATTCCAGGATTTCAGAAATGTTTAAAACTTTATAAAATCATATAAAATAAACCATAAGTCGCATGAAAGTACTTTGTACATGAAAGTTGCTCAGAACGACGAGATGAATCCGAATGCACAGTCTGTTCGTCCACCACACGTCCCTAGCATAGTGAACATGCAACAACCCACCTCCGGTTCACCTGTCCAAAAACGCCAAACACCGGGAATACCTTCCCGAATGTTTCCCCCCTTCGCCGGGATCACCTATTCCTGCGTTAGGTCACCTCTAGCACCGCGTATTGCCATGTTATGCTTTGTGATGCTTTGGTTGCTCTGTTATTTATTGTGTTCCCCTCCGTTACTTCTTTTCGGTAGACCCTGAGACCGCTGTTAGTACCCCTGTGATCGACTACATCGACGACGAACCCTTCTTGCCAGAGCAACCAGGCAAGCCCCCCCTTGATCACCAGATATCATCTATTCTTCTCTCTAATGCTTGCATTAGAGTAGCGTAGCATGTTACTGCTTTCCGTTAATCCTCTTCTGATGCATAGCCTGTCCTTGCTACTATTGTTGTTACCTTTACCTGCAATCCTAAATGCTTAGTATATGATGCTAGTATTCCATCAGTGGCCCTACATTCTTGTTTGTCTGCCATGCTATGCTATCGGGTCGTGATCACTCAGGAGGTGATCACGGGTATATACATATATACATAATATATGATACTTGGGTTGACTAAAGTCGGGTCGGCTCGTAGAGTACCCACGAGTGATTCACGGATTGGGTCCAAAAGGACATTTGTCCTGACGACCCTCTGAGTGAACCTTTGTGGCAGAGCGACAGGGTTGGTTGAGACCACCTAGGAGAGAGGTGGGCCTGGCCCTGGTCAACGTCCGTGGTTAATTCAATTAACACGCTTAACGAGATCTGGGTATTTGATCTGAGTCTGGCCATTGGCCTATACACACGACTAAGCAACTACGCGGGAATAGTTATGGGCACTCGATGTCGTGGTATCAGCTGAAGCCTTCTTGACGTCAGTGACTGAGGGGCGTTCGCCGGGTTGGACCGTGTAATGCAACTTCCTTTGTAATGGAGGTTGCTAGGTCTGCTCACCGGCCGCCCTCGCAATGTGCAGGTGTGCAATGGGCGATGGGCCCAGACCCCTGCGTGCATAGGATTTAGACTGGCGCGATGACCTCTCTGTTGTGCCTAGGTGGGGCTGCGACGTGTTGATCTTCCAAGGCCGGGGATGACCCAGGAAAGTGTATCCGGCCAAAGGGGATCGAGCGTGTTGGGAAATGTGGTGCACCCCTGCAGGGAAGTTTATCTATTCGAATAGCCGTGTCCCTCGGTAAAAGGACGACCCGAAGTTGTACCTTGACCTCATGACAACTAGAACCAGATACTTAATAAAACACACCCTTTCAAGTGCCAGATACAACCCGGTGATCGCTCTCTCACAGGGCGACGACGGGAGGATCGCCGGGTAGGATTATGCTATACGATGATACTTGGTTAACTTACCATCTACTCTCATCTACTGCTTCAAGATGGAGGCTGCTAGAAGCATAGTCTTCAATAGGACTAGCTATCCCCCTCTTATTCTGGCATTCTGCAGTTCAATCCACATATACTACCCCTTTAATTGATACCAATGCATATGTAGTGTAGTTCCTTGCTTGCGAGTACTTTGGATCAGTACTCACAGTTGCTTTGCTCCCCCTTTTACCCTTTTCTATACCTGGTTGTTGTGACCAGATGTTGGAGCCCAGGAGCCAGGCGCTACCGTCGACGACGACTACTCGTACTACACTGGAGGTGCCTACTACTACGTGCAGGCCGCTAACGACGACCAGGAGTAGTTTAGGAGGATCCTAGGCAGGAGGCCTGCACCTCTTTCGATATGTATCCTAGTTTGTGCTAGCCATCTTATGACAACTTGTTTAACTTATGTCTGTACTCAGATATTTATGCTTCCGCCGACTCTTGTGTATTCAAGCTTATGTATTCGAGCCCTCGAGCCCCCTGGCTACTAATATAAAGCTTGTATTATTTTAATTTGTGTCTAGAGTTGTGTTGTGACATCTTCCCGTGAGTCCTTGGTCTTGATCGTACACATTTGCGTGTATGATTTGTGTACGGTCAAATCGGGAAGTTGTGTACCTAAGCATTAACAGGAACATATCCTACGCAAGTGTCACTTCGAGGCTTATGGAGGACACTGTCGGTGTCAAAACCGGCGGATCTCGGGTAGGGGGTCCCGAACTGTGCGTCAAGGCCGGATGGTAACAGGAGACAAGGGACACGATGTTTTACCCAGGTTCGGGCCCTCTCGATGGAGGTAATACCCTACTCCTGCTTGATTAATATTGATGATATGGGTAGTACAAGAGTAGATCTATCACGAGATCAAGGAGGTTAAACCCTAGAAGCTAGCCTATGGTATGATTGTTGTATATGGAGTTGATGTCCTACGGACTACAACCCTCCGGTTTATATAGACACCGGATAGGGTTAGGGTTACACAGAGTCGGTTACAATGGTAGGAGATCTTGAATATTCGCATCACCAAGCTTGCCTTCCACGCCAAGGAAAGTCCCATCCGGACACGGGACGAAGTCTTCAATCTTGTATATTCATAGTCCAGGAGTCCGGCTGAAGGTATAGTCCGGCTACCCGAACACCCCCTAATCTAGGACTCCCTCAGTAGCCCCTGAACCAGGCTTCAATGACGACGAGTCCAGCGCGCAGATTGTCTTCGGCATTGCAAGGCGGGTTCCTCCTCCAAGTCCTTCATAGAATATTGTAAACACCAAGAGTAGTGTCCGGCTCTGCAAAATAAGTTTCCACATATTGCCATAGAGAGAATAATATTAACACAAATCAAATCTGCTGACGTATTCCGCAGTGTGTCATCACACTACAGCCAAGTCCTTTACTCGAATCGTTTTTACTTTCCCATCTCAGCACATTTTGCGAGGCGGTTTCCTTGGCACGTCTTGTCAAAGCAGAGATCGTGTACCCCCTTTTACGGGATTCTCATCAATACGGACGTGGGTAACCCAACCGCGCCCGTTAGGACGTTTCCTTGATTAAAGACGAGTCCCGAACGGTTACAGGGAGGGCTCTTGGTATTCAACATCTTATAAAGAGACCAAGGCCTTACTCTTTTTTTCAATCTCAAGCGAGTTCGCCCGTCGCCTCGAGTTCCAACACCCTAGGCTGTAGATTCCAGGTGCTTCGGACCTTCGACAATGTCCGGTTCTGACCGTCAAGGCCGATGGACGCCCTCCTCTGTCACGGAGGAGGACGTACTAAAGTTGAGGGAGGCTAAGTTCCTGACCGGCGAAATTTCGCATAGGTTGCCTGCTCAAGGGCAGGTCATTCCCAGTCCCCAGCCCGGTGGGAGTGTGGTGTTCATGTCTCACTTTCTTCGGGGTCTGGGCTTCCCAATGGATCCCTTTGTGAGGGGCCTGCTGTTTTATTACGGGCTGGAATTCCATGACTTAGCTCCGGAGTCCATCCTCCATATATCCTCGTTTATTGTCGTGTGTGAAGCGTTCCTCCGTGTTACCCCTCACTTCGGATTATGGCTCAAGACCTTCAAAGTGGAGCCGAAGATGATCAAGGGACGGCACGCAGAGTGCGGAGGCGCTGTTATAAGCAAAAATGCTGATGCTCCATGGCCCGAGGGCTCTTTTCAAGAGGAGCTAGGCTTGTGGCAATGAGAGTGGTTTTATATCACCGCTCCCCGGAGCACCAAGTGGGTGGCGCCTCCTGCCTTTCGCTCGGGTCCCCCACCACGGCTAGCGTCATGGGTCGACAGAGGGTTAGATTGGGGTTTGCCCAAAGACGTGCCCTTGTTACAGGGCCGCATTAAGGATCTCTTGGAAGGAGACCTCAGCCTGGTCAAGGTGACGCAGGTCATGCTGATTCGCTGAATATTGCCCGGCAAACGTCACTCCCTTCGCCTGTGGGAGTTTAACCCAGAGGGACCGCGAGCTCTCCAGAATTTCATGGGCGCAACGCCCGCGGAGATGTATAAACTGTTCTTCGGATCACAAGAGATGTGTCCGGATTTAACCGAGGACGCAGGCCTAAGCTGCAATCGCCCGGATGCTCAAGTAAGCAACCTTGTGCCCGGACCTTCTATCCGTATAATTGTCATAAACTTGCCCCTAAAAGAGCCGTCCTTTTAAATAGGAGTGGATAGCGAAGGCAAAGCTGATCAGGTGCCCGGCTCCCCTTCTAGAAACCAGGCCGGATCCCGTGCTGGTCAGGATGCTGGAGATAATGCCTTTGGAGGGAAGCAAGGGGGAGGACAAAGACACTATGGCCTCCTCGAAGGAGGCTGCTCCGAAGGGAGGAACCAACAATTCCTCTCCTAAGGGGAAGAAGAGAGCCTCCTCTGATGACCCGGAAACCATGGCCTCGAAGCGGGGGGAAAAATCCTCGCCAGAGGGTCCGACGCCGGGGAGTTCCTCGGCCGGACTATGCCCTCAAGGGGATCAGCCCTCCAGCGAGCCGTAAGTAGAGAAAGATTTTCCTTTTGAGGGATGAGGGAAATCCTTGATTTATATCTGAGAAGATTAACCGAATTTTTACCTTGTAGCTCGGACCTCAGCCCTTCTCAGCAGAGCTCGTCTTCGGGGGATCTCCTTCCGGAGATGATGGAGAGCGGGACGCCTCCCCCTGCCGTGCCGCCTAGCGAGGCGGGCGACCTTGAGGTGTCGTCGCGGAGGGTTTCTCCGAATCCGGCAGGGGCGGAAGATAGCTGTGTGGCACCCCGAGGTTCTCCACGTCCGGCCTTCGAAAGAGGTCATGGGACAAGTCCGGCACCGTCTGGTGCTCGGTCGGAGGAGCTAAAGATTCTGCTGGGGCGAGCTTCTATCTCGTAGGAGCACCGTGCATTGATGGGCACGATGATTGAAAGGATCTCATCCGCAGAGAGCGGATTGCATGAGGCCGTCAAAAGTTTACTGACGGGTTTTGAGGTACATTAGATAATGTACACTTTTGTCAGTTGCGCATGAATAAGATGCGCCCTGTGTAGATAGTAGCCCCTGAGACTCTGCGCGTCGTCAAGAAATGACGGCACGCGGAGGATCATAAACCCAGGTCTAAGATGTCACCTTTGAATGTAGGCGGCAGGGTGTCCGGAATCGAGCCGAACTGATGATCTTGCCGAACTAAAGCGGCAACTGGACGTACCAGATGCCGACATCGCGCTTGTCAACAAGCGGCTTGATGAGGCTCAAGGTATGTAATTCCTTGGGCGGCATCAGGTAAGAAGAGTTTTATGCCAGTGTCTTATGATGTGTGTGCTTGACGCAGATGGTGCGGCCGCCGTGGAGAGTCTTAGGGCAGAACTTGCCCGAGCTAAATAACAAGCCAGAGAAAGTGATGCGGCTGCCAAGAAAGCCCTTGAAGAGCTGAGAGCCGAACAGGCTACTCATTGCCGAAGCAAGGAAGAGATGGCCGAAAAGTTAAAGAGCGCTGCGGACCGTTGCAGACTTCTTGAGAAAGAAGACCAGGCGAAACAGACGGACTTAGAGAAGGCCGTTGCCAATGCCAAGGACGCGCGCTCTGCGATGAGAACTGTGAAGGAGGAGCTGTGTCAGGCCGAATAGATTGCGGCTGGAAAGCCCTTTATGCTGCGAAGGAAATTTTGCAATCCGAAGTTTCCTCCGTTGGACTGGATGTGGAGTGTGGAGGATACCTATCTGGATTTGGCAGCGAGTGCTGCTGATGCGACCAAACACTTTCGTGATCAGAAAGATCGCGAACTGGAAAAGCTTTTCTGGTCGCAGTTTCACAATCCAGAGCGTCCACTGGCAGTGGACGATCGTTTGGCTCAATGGGCCGAACTGAATAGGTTGTCCAGACTTGCCATGAAGTATGTCATGGGTCATCTGTGGCCGGGGAGATCGGAGTCGAAGAGTTATTTCAGCTTGGTGCAGCAATTCCTTGACGCGGTGTCGCGTATTAATGCAATGAAGAGGTCAGCATGCATAGAGGGCGCAAGGATGGCTCTTGCCCGTGTCAAGACATACTGGGCAGAGATGGAGACCATCGTTGTTGCGTCCCGAGATTCGGACAAAAGCCGAGTACCTTCCGAGCACTATTTTCAGGAAGTCCTTGAAGGCGCTCGTGTAATAGAGACGCAGTGCTCGAAAGATGCTATGTTATGATAGCATATGTAATTATAAAGTAATATTTTGATAAACTGTAGTGGCCTTTTTATACTTGTGCCTTCAAGTATTGGGAACACCTCCTGTGCGGCCGTTTTAAGATATATATATACAAAATCTGAAAGATGGCAGTCGTTGGCTTCAGCCCCCACGCACATAGTGCGGGGGTGCTCGCAGAAGACGCATTTTCACACTTAACCCAACGTCTTGGTCCTACAAAGGAGGTGATAGCGCAGTTGGCCAGGCAAGCGGACTATAATGCTTTAACACTTTCACTTAGCCATAGGAGCTTGATAGTGAGACTATTTAGGTAGCCCCTTGGTGGCGACTGCGCTCGCCCGAGTTCGGGGCGCGTATGTGCCTGACCGGGAAGCGGCCCTTCGTTAAAGCGGAGGAATCCGATAGATTCCGATAGGTCATCGAGTGGCTGACCAGTCTCACGCTACATCATGACAGTCAGTTTTCTGCTTTCTCTACTAAGGTGCTCGCCCGGCCGAACCGGGGCACAATCGCAGTAGTTCTCCTGGTGCTACCTTAGCCGATAGAGCGGAACGTAAGGTAGCCGAACTCAGGAGCCGGGCAACCCAACATTTGACCAAAGACATGATTCGGAGTTGATGCATATAATGCCAAAACTCGCGACGCCGAACACTCCCTAAGGTGTTCGGTCTTTATGAGTGCGGGCGAAACAACACTCTTTATTAAAAAAGCCCCTAGTGTCCAGGTACGTGCAAGAATTCTGACGTGGCCACATGCCAAGACGCCAGCTTCCTCCTTGGTTATATCAGAAAAAACCAGGGGATGTGTAGCAACAAGAGACAGTAAAAAAGGTTTACGCAGGGTCTTAATCTAAAAAGAATCCTTTAGGACGGGTCCCTACTGCACGTCTGTGCCTGTGTCTCCATTGTGCCGTATCCTGGACGGGCGCCGCATGACGTTCATCTATAAAAGAGAGGAACTGAGTTGAAAACGGGTCGTGCCGAACAAAAGTTTAAAATAAACAAATTATAAAGTAAAAAAAACTGAGCTTTATTGTCTCTGATTGTATATATATGGAGCCCCTAGTGCGGGGGTATGTGGCCACTAAGCCTGCATCAATGATGATTTTGTACCGAACTCGTCTATCCACGTTCGTGGTCTTTAATGACCTATTTCGAAGTTTTTTTGGTCGGTGAGGCCATTTTACTGTGGGGCTGTCAAAGCGGCCGCACAGTCCTCCGCTTGGGGAGGCTCACTTTAGTGCTTCCCCTTCAAAGAGATGATGCCTCGTGGACCGGGCATCTTAAGCGTGAGAGATGCATAATGCGGTATTGCGTTAAAGCGAGCGAAAGCTTCGCGTCCCAGTAGTGCTTGATAGCGACTTGAGAACGGGACGACATGGAAGGTCAGCTTTTTGCGGCGGAAGTTATATGCAGAGCCAAATATAACTTTGAGCCGGAGAAAACACATACAATGGGTGTCCAGACCAGGTGTTACCCCTTGAAAGGAGGTTTTGCTGCAGCGGCTTCTTGCTGAGTTTATCCCCATGTGATGGATTGTATCATGATATATCAGGTTTAGTCCACAACCGCCGTCCATAAGGACATTTGAAAACTGGAGTCCGCCAATTATTGGATCGAGTATCAAGGCAGTCCAGCCTGCATTCTTGATATTTCTAGAATAATCTAGCTGATCGAAGATGATTGGTTTTGACAACCAGTGGCCGGACCCTTTGGGGATATGTCGTGTGGTGCGTACCTTTATGTGCGCCGCACGTTTTGTTATGTGAAGTAAGTTCATAGTTTTTATTCCTTGTGGGAAGTTCTTTTGTTTCCTGGTGCTCTGCTTTTGGGGTTCGTCCTCGTCTTCGCTTGGTGTGTCGAGCCCCTTGTATTCGGCATTGAGTCTGCTGGATTGTTTGAAAACCAAACAATCTCTGTGGGTATGGTTAGCAGGCTTCCCGGGAGTACTGTGTATCTGACATATCCTGTCCAGGATTTTTTTTAAGTTGGATGGATCGTCCCTGTTATCCTGGAGGGGTGGTTTTGTCTGATTTTGTCGTGAGCCTTTGAATCCGGCATTGACTGCCGTGCTCTTCGGACTTTTTTCCTTAGTCCGGCGACGGTCCTTGTTGCGTCGCGGTTTTCCGTTTCCATCCCTAGTTTCAGATGTACTTGGGTCACTGGGGCTGCACCTTGCCAACCAGCTGTCCTCTCCTGCACAAAAGCGGGTCATGAGGCTTGTTAGTGCGGCCATTGTTCTTGGCTTTTCTTGGCCGAGGTGTCTGGCGAGCCATTTGTCTCAGACGTTATGCCTGAAAGCTCCTAAGGCTTCGGCGTCCGGACAGTCGACTATCTGATTCTTTTTAGTTAGGAATCTATTCCAGAACTGCCGAGCTGATTCTCCGGGCTGTTGAGTTATGTGACTAAGATCGTCTGCATCCGGAGGGTGGACATAGGTCCCTTGAAAATTTGCTCGGAAAGCATCCTCGAGCTCTTCCCAACTTCCAATTGTGTTTTCAGGAAGGCTTTTAAGCCAATGCCAGGCTGGCCCTTTAAGCTTAAGGGGTAAATATTTTATGGCGTGGAGATCATCTCCTCTAGCCATGTGTATGTGGAGGATATAATCCTCGATCCAGACTCCAGGGTCTGTTGTTCCATCATATGCCTCTATGTTTACGGGTTTGAATCCCTCTGGAAATTCATAGTCCAGGACCTCATCGGTGAAACATAGGGGGTGTGCGGCGCCCCTGTATTTGGGTGTGCTGGATTCTGATGATGGCTTTATTGCATTGCTTATGAGAGCTTGCTTTCTTGGCCCATAAATGGACCTAACTGGGCCATGATGCGAATCCTTAGGTGGGTCGCATGCCGATTTAAGTGCGGCGCCGCTTGCCGCTTTATGGGGTCGTCTATCCGACCGTGTGGCTTTCTTATTTTTTGAATGCGAGGGCTCTAGGGCCTCTTCGTCGAATTCAGGCAGTAGCTTTCTTTTCGGATAGCTTTTAGTGCGGCGACCGTCGCCGTATTTATCTGCGGTATTGATTACTTTGCTCCATCTAATCCACAGTGCATCTTCCGCTGTTTTTAGCTTCCGCTTCTGCTTTTTCAGGCTGCGTGCATTTGCAACGAGCCTCTTGTGGAGATTCTTCTGCTCCATGGGTTTATCTGGCGTGAAGTCGTCCGGAATACTGTTTTTGCCGGAGGAGTGATGTTCGGTTTCTCTATCTGTGTTGCCATGTTCGGACGGTTGCTCTAAGGCCTGCTCATCGTCTACCGGCTCGTCCTGCTCTATGGCTGGGTTTTTATCGAGGCGTGGCTTGGGTCGGCGTTTACGCCGACGCTTTGATTGCTTTTTGGGGGGTCGATCTCCCGTTCCATCCCCTTTTTCCTCGTTGTTGCTTCCTTTAGGGGTATCCACCATGTACACATCGTGAGATGAGGTGGCTGTCCAATGCCCTATGGCCGTTGGTTCATCGGTATCTCCTGCATCGTCATCCATGCTGTCGATGTCTCCGGAGTCGAAGTTGAGCACGTCGTTTAAATTGTCGACAGTGGCTACCAAGTGGGTGGTGGGTGGGCTTTGAATTTCTTCATCGTCCGTATCCCATCCTCGCTGACCGCAGTTCAGCCAGGGCTCTCCTGATAAAGAGGGAGACTTGAGAGAATTCAGGATATCGCCAAAAGGCGAGTGCTGAAAGAAGTCCGCGGCGGTGAACTCCACTATTGGCGCCCAATCGGATTCGATCGGCAGGGGCGCGGGGGATTCGGAGTCCGGAGAGGAGTTCGGATCCTCAGAGTCGTGAGTCACGCGGAGTGTGGGGCCGGCATTCGGCTCGATCGCCTTTGAGGTTGCAGCCCCCGAGGTCACGTGCAACAGCTCATCCTCGATTGACACAACTGGCTCCGAATTAAGGGTCAGAGCTGGTGCGTTTGCGGCCTCCGGGATACTGTTCGGTGACAGAGCTAGATCATGCCCCGCGAGAAAGTGCGGCGCGCTTGGTTGTGGCTCGAATCCGTCGAAGATCAAATCTCGCGGATGTCTGCCATGTAATTTAGGCTTCCAAACCTGACTTGATGGCCAGGGGCGTAGCTTTCGATCCGCTACAGGTGGCCAAGCGAATTGGCCCGCAGTGCGAAGCCGCCGAAGACGAAGATCTGTCCGGGAAGAAAAGTCTCACCCTGGACTGCATCGTTGTTGATGATCAAAGGAGCCATCGGGCCTAAAGGCGACGACACAGAGGAACTCTCAATGAAAGCACCAATGTCGGTGTCAAAACCGGCAGATCTCGGGTAGGGGGTCCCGAACTATGCGTCAAGGCCGGATGGTAACAGGAGACAAGGGACACGATGTTTTACCCAGGTTCGGGCCCTCTCGATGGAGGTAATACCCTACTCCTTCTTGATTAATATTGATGATATGGGTAGTACAAGAGTAGATCTACCACGAGATCAAGGAGGCTAAACCCTAGAAGCTAGCCTATGGTATGATTGTTGTATATGGAGTTGATATCCTACGGACTACAACCCTCCGGTTTATATAGACACCGGATAGGGTTAGGGTTACACAGAGTCGGTTACAATGGTAGGAGATCTTGAATATTCGCATCGCCAAGCTTGCCTTCCACGCCAAGGAAAGTCCCATCCGGACACGGGACGAAGTCTTCAATCTTGTATCTTCATAGTCCAGGAGTCCGGCTGAAGGTATAGTCCGGCTACCCGAACACCCCCTAATCCAGGACTCCCTCAGACACCATGCTGGAGATAGAACTGCACATAAGGTATTGCAATCCGGTTTTTATTGGCCTACTCTCTTCAAGGATGCTCGTAAGTTTGTCTTTTCTTGTGATGAATGTCAAAGAATTGGTAATATTAGTAGACGTCATGAAATGCCTATGAATTACTCACTTGTCATTGAACCATTTGATGTTTGGGGCTTTGATTATATGGGACCGTTTCCTTCCTCTAATGGGTATACACATATTTTAGTTGCTGTTGATTACGTTACTAAATGGGTAGAAGCTATTCCAACAAGTAGTGCTGATCATAACACCTCTATTAAGATGCTTAAAGAAGTTATTTTTCCGAGGTTTGGAGTCCCTAGATACTTAATGACTGAAGGTGGTTCACATTTTATTCATGGTGCTTTTTGTAAAATGCTTGCTAAGTATGATGTTAATCATAGAATTGCATCTCCATATCATCCACTGTCTAGTGGTCAAGTAGAACTGAGTAATAGAGAGCTTAAATTAATTTTGCAAAAGACTGTTAATAGATCTAGAAAGAATTGGTCCAAGAAACTTGATGATGCATTATGGGCATATAGAACTGCATACAAAATCCTATGGGTATGTCTCCATATAAAATGGTCTATGTAAAAGCATGTCACTTATCTCTCAAACTAGAAAATAAGGCATATTGGGCCATTAAAGAGCTCAATTATCATTTCAAATTTGCCGGTGAGAAGAGGCTTTTTGACATTAGCTCACTTGATGAATGGAGAACCCAGGCCTATGAGAATGCCAAACTGTTTAAGGAAAAAGTTAAAAGATGGCATGACAAAAGGATACAAAAACGTGAGTTTAATGTAGGTGATTATCTATTGTTATAAAACTCTCGTTTAAGAATTTTTGCAGGCAAACTCCTCTCTAAATGGGAAGGTCCTGACATTATCAAAAGGTTTATCGTTCTGGTGCCATAAAAATCAACAACTTCGAAGGAACAAATCCGAAGGTGGTGAACGCTCAAAGAATCAAACATTATATCTCAGGTAATCCAATAAATGTTCAAACTAATGTTATTGAAACCATAACCCCAGAGGAATATATAAGGGACACTTTCCAGAACGTTTCAGACTCCGAAAAGGAATAGGTATGTGGTACGGTAAGTAAACCGACCCCAAAACAGTTCTAATAGCAATTTTTCTCTGTTTTGGAATATTTAAGAAAGTAGCAAAATAAGAAGTAGTCCGGGAAGGACACGAGGCATCCCACGAGGGTGGAGGGCGTGCCCTACCTCCCTGGGCGCGCCCCTGCCTCATGGGCACCTCGTGTGCTCTCTGGACTCTGTTTTCTTGCACGATACTTCTTTTGGTCGGTAAAAATTCATTATATGATCTCTCGAAGGTTTTGTATCTAGATCACCATGACGTCTCCAAGGGCCCCCAAGGACAAGTTCTTAGAGAAGGTCATGAACCCCTACCTCGCGGAAGTGCTGCAACATCCTCAAACCATTGAGATGCGTGTGGGGTTGCTGCACATCCGCGATGTTGTGGGACCAAGGAAGACTGGAAGTGTGGAGACAAGGCTCGAGGCAATGGAGCAACAAGTTTTCAAGTGCCAGGAGATGGTGGAACATGGACTCGACACCAATCACATAATGATTATGGAGTTCACCAACAACCACAAGCTGGATGCCAAGAACATTGGGGAGGCCATCTTCAAACTTCACGAGAAAATTGAGCGCCTCCAAACCCAGATCTATGACTTGCAAAACCAAAACTATGAGTATGAATATAGATTCAAGAGGATGAGTTTGGTTGCAGATTTGAGGATCCCGGAGACTCGATCATCCTTTTACGATGGTGAGCCTATGCCTTGGAAGATGGACGACAAGCCTACATCATCAATAACTTCACCATCGCCACCCTCGAGGAAAGAGATATAAACAAATGGGTATGGGCACTCCCCTTGGCACTGCCAAGCTTGGGGGAGGTGCCCCGGTATTGTATCACCATCACACTTTTATTTTTACCGTTTTTCTTAGTTTGATCCTTTTGGTAATATGTTGATCTAGTAGAATAAAGTTTTAGTATGATCTAGTTTTGAGTTTTGCTTTATGATCCTTCTATGTAATCGAGTCTATGAGCTATATTTATAATAAAGATTAGTTTTGAGTCAAGGGCTTGGTTATCTTGCTATGATCTTGAGGGAATAAAAATAAAAGAGAAGAGAAAGAATAAAAAGAAATAAAGAGATCATATGGATCTTATGGAGAGTAATGACTTCACATATAAAGAGTATGATGAATAAAAGTTGTGGAGAGTTGACAAACTTAGTTTTGGTCATCGTTGCAATTAATAGGAAGTACTAAAGAAAGAGAGGTTTTCACATTTAAATATACTATCTTGGACATATTTTATGATTGTGAGCACTCATTAAAATATGACATGCTAAAAAGTTGAGGTTGGACAAGGAAGACAACGTAACGGGTTATGTTTTCTTACATCCAAAATAAATTATATTGACTTGGATCATCCAACATGTTGAGCTTGCCTTTCCCCCTCATGCTAGCCAAATTCTTAGCACCAAGTAGAGATACTACTTGTGCTTCAAAATATCCTTAAACCCAGTTTTGACATGAGAGTCCACCATATCTACCTATGGATTGAGTAAGATCCTTCAAGTAAGTTGTCATTGTTGCAAGCAATAAAAATTGCTCTCTAAATATGTATGATTTATTAGTGTGGAGAAAATAAGCTTTATACGATCTTGTGATGTGGAAGAAATGAAAGTGACGGACTGCATAATAAAGGTCCATATCACAACTGGCAATATAAAGTGATGTTCTTTTGCATTAAGATTTCGTGCATCCAACCATAAAAGCACATGACAACATCTGCCTCTGCGAAGGGCCTATCTTTTATTCTTGTCTTATACTTTATACAAGAGTCATGGTGATTTTCACCTTTCATTTTTACATTTTATACTTTGTCAAGTACAATGTGTTGGAAAGATCCTGATATATATAGCTAATTGGATGTGAGTTTTCATGAACTATTATTGTTGACATTACCCTTGAGGTAAAAGGTTGGGAGGCAAAACTATAAACCCCTATCTTTCTCTGTGTCCAATTAAAACTTCATACCCATAAATATTGTGTGAGTGTTAGCAATTGTGAAAGACTAAATGATAGTTGAGTATGTGGACTTGCTGAAAAGCTCTGATATTGAATCTTTCCGATGTTATGATAAATTTCAATTGCTTCAATGACCGAGATTATAGTTTGTTAGTTTTCAATGAAGTTTCTGATTCATACTTGAAATTGTGTATGAATTGTTACTTTAGCATAAGAAATCATATGACTATATATATTTATGTTGTTGTTATAAGAATGATCATGATGCCCTCATGTCCGTATTTTATTTTATTGACACCTCTATGTCTAAACATGTGGACATATTTTTCGTTATCGGCTTCCGCTTGAGGACAAGCAAGGTCTAAGCTTGGGGGAGTTGATACGTCCATTTTGCATCATGCTTTTACATCGATATTTATTGCATTATGGGTTGTTATTACACATTATGTCACAATACTTATGCTCTTATTTTACAAGGTTTACATGAAAGAGGGAGAATGCCAACAGCTGGAATTCTCGGCTGGAAAAGGAGCAAATATAAGAGACCTATTCTGCACAACTCCAAAAGTCCTGAAACTCCACGAAGGCAGTTTCAGAATATATAAAAAATATTGGGCGAAGGAAGCACTAGAGGGGGGCCACCCACAATCCACGAGGGTGGGGGCGCGCCCCCTGCCTCGTGGGCCCCCTGGCAGGCCTCTGGTGCCCATCTTTGGCTATATGAAGTCTTTTGCCCTAGAAAAATCATAAGCAAGCTCAGGGGACGAAACTCCGCCGCCATAAGGCGGAACCAATCTAGGGCTCCCGCGGAGCTGTTCTTCCGGGGAAACATCCCTCCGGGAGGGGGAAATCATCATCATCATCACCATTGCTACCTCTTGAGCATGCGTTGGTTTTCCCTTGAAGAGGAAACGGTGATGCAGCAAAGCAGCGCAAGTATTTCCCTCAGTTTTTGAGAACCAAGGTATCAATCCAGTAGGAGACCACATGCGAGTCACCTCGTACCTACACAAACAAATAAGAACCTCGCAACCAACGCAATAAAGTGGTTGTCAATCCCTTCACGACAACTTGCAAGAGTGAGATCTGATAGTGATAATAATAATAAGATAAATATTTTTGATATTTTTATGATATAGATTGAAAGTAAAGATTGCAAAATAAAATAGATTGGAAACTTGTATGATGGAAAATAGACCCGAGGGCCATAGATTTCACTAGTGGCTTCTCTCAACATAACATAAGTATTATACGGTGGGTGAACAAATTACAGTCGAGCAATTGATAGAATTGAGCATAGTTATGAGAATATCTAGGTATGATCATGTATATAGGCATCACATCCGTGACAAGTGGACCGACTCTTGCCTGCATCTACTACTATTACTCCACACATCGACCGCTATCAAGCATGCATCTAGAGTATTAATTTCATAAGAACGGAGTAACGCTTTAAGCAAGATGACATGATATAGAGGGATGAACTCATGCAATATGATATAAACCCCATCTTTTTATCCTCAATGGCAACAATACAATACGTGTCGTTTCCCCTACTGTCACTAGGATCGAGCACAACAAGATTGAACCCAAAGCTAAGCACTTCTCCCATTGCAAGAAAGATCAATCTAGTAGGCCAAACCAAACTGATAATTTGAAGAGACTTGCAAATATAACCAATCATACATAAAAGAATTCAGAGAAGATTTCAAATATTGTTCATAGATAATCTTGATCATAAACCCACAATTCATTAGATCTCGACAAACACACCGCAAAAGAAGATTACATCGAATAGATCTCCAAGAGAATCGAGGAGAACTTTGTATTGAGATCCAAAGAGAGAGAAGAAGTCATCAAGGTAATAACTATGGACCCGAAGGTCTGAGGTAAACTACTCACACATCATCGGAGGGGCCATGGAGTTGATGTAGAGGCCCTCCGTGGTCAATGCCCCCTCCGACGGAGCTCCGGAAAAGGCCCCAAGATGGGATCTATTGGGTACATAAGGTTGCGGCGGTGGAAATAGGGTTTCGTGGTGCTCCTGGATGTTTTTAGGGTACGTAGCTATATATAGGAGGAAGAAGTAGGTCGGTGGAGCCACTAGGGGCCCACGAGGGGGAAGGCGCGCGCAGGGGGGTAGGCGCGCCCCCTGCCTTGTGGCCACCTCGTTGGTTGCTTGACGTCTACTCCAAGTCCTCTGGATCACGTTCGTTCCAAAAATCACGCTCCCGAAGGTTTCATTCCGTTTGGACTCCGTTTGATATTCTTTTTCTGCGAAACACTGAAATAGGCAAAAAACAGCAATTTGGGCTGGGCCTCCGGTTAATAGGTTAGTCCCAAAAATAATATAAAAGTGTATAAGTAAGCCCATTAAACATCCAAAACAGAATATATAATAGCATGGAACAATCAAAAATTATAGATATGTTGGAGACGTATCAAGCATCCCCAGGCTTAATTCCTGCTCGTCCTTGAGTAGGTAAATGAAAAAAACAGAATTTTTGATGTGGAATGCGTTCTAGAATGTATTTTTCTCTATTGTGGCATGAATGTTCAGATCCGAAAGATTCAAGATAAAAGTTTATTGTTGACATAAAAATAGTAATACTCCAAGTACGCTAATGAAGCAATTATGTCTTATCAAAATACCATAGCCAAATAAATTATCCCTACAAAGTCATATAGTTTGGCCATGTTTCATTTTCATCACACAAAATGCTCTCATCATGCACAACCCCGATGACAAGCCAAGCAATTGTTTCATACTTAGCCTTTTCAAACTCTTTCAACTTTTACGCAATATATGAGCGCGAGCCGTGGACATAGCACTATGGGTGGAATAGAATATGATGATTGAGGTTGTGTGAGAAGACAAAAGGGAGAAATTCTCACATTGACGCGGCTAATCAATGGGCTATGGAGATGGCCACCGATTGATGTCAATGCAAGGAATAGGGATTGCCATGCAACGGATGCAATAGAGCTATAAATATATGAAAGGTCATCAAAGAAACTAAGTGGGTGTGCATCCAACTCGCTGGCTCACGAAGACCTAGGGCATTTGAGGAAGCCCATCATTGGAATATACAAGCCAAGTTCTATAATGAAAAATTTCCACTAGTTTATGAAAGTGACAACATAGGAGACTCTCTAGCATGAAGATCATGGTGCTACTTTGAAGCACAAGTGTGGAAAAAGGATAGTAACATTGTCCCTTCTCTCTTTTTCTCTCACTTTTTTGGGCTTTCTTTTTTTTGGCCTCTTTTCTCCCTTTTTATTTATTTTTCGTCCGGAGTCTCATCGCAACTTGTGGGGGAATCATAGACTCCATCATCCTTTCCTCATTGGGACAATGCTCTAATAATGATGATCATCACACTTCTTTTTACTTACAACTCAATAATTACAACTCAATACTTAGAACAAAATATGACTATGTGAATGTCTCTGGCGGTGTACCAGGATATGCAATGAATCAAGAGTGACATGTATGAAAAATTATGAACGGTGGCTTTGCCACAAATACGATGTCAACTACATGAGCATGCATGGCAATATGACAATGATGATGCGTGTCATAATAAATGGAACGGTGGAAAGTTGCATGGCAATATATCTCGGAATGGCTATGGAAATGCCATAATAGGTAGGTATGGTGGCTGTTTTGAGGAAGATATAAGGAGGCTTATGTGTGATAGAGCATATCATATCACGGGGTTTGGATGCACCGACGAAGTTTGCACCAACTCTCAAGGTGAGAAAGGGCAATGCACGGTACCGAAGAGGCTAGCAATGATGGAAGGGTGAGAGTGCATATAATCCATGGACTCAACATTAGTCATAAAGAACTCACATACTTATTGCATAAATCTACAAGTCATCGAAACCAAGCACTACGCGCATGCTCCTACACTACAAAAAAATACACTTCCGTGATGATACATGTTTGTCACAGTAGGTCGCTTTTTTTGTCATGCATGTACATCCATGACAAATTTATGACAGAATCAAGATAGTCATACATGTGCTATCATAGAAGTGTTCCATAACATTACCAAAATTATCATCACGGAAGTGTCCCATTCCATGACGATAAATCGCGCGTCACAGAAGTGCTTTCGTCAAGGGTGACTGACACGTGGCATCCACCGTAACGGAACGCCGTTAAGCTATCGGGTCAGGTTTTGGATACGATAGCCCGTTAACAGCCCCGACCAATGGGGATTTTCCACGTGTAAAATCATCATTGGCTAGAGGAAACACGTGTCGGCTCATCGTCGGGACAGATGTCATCCACTCACTGGACAGAAGGCGCTTATGATACGTCGACACGTGGCACGGCCCAACAAGTTTAAATGGGCCGGCCCAACAAAGGCCCACAAGATTTTGCGGACCACAATGGGCCAGCCCAGCTAAAGGCCCACGAGATTTTGCGGACCATAATGGGCTGGCCCAGCTAAAGGCCCACAAGATTTTACGGGCCATAATGGGCCGGCCCAGGTCAAGGCCCACATGATTTTTGTGTGTCGTAATGGGCCGGCCCAAGTAAAGGCCCACAAGATTCTTGCGGATCATAATGGGCCGGCCCAGCTAAAGGCCCACGAGATTTCGCCGACATTAATGGGCCGGCCCAGCTGTAGGCCACAAGATTTTGAGGACCCTAGTAGGCCAGCCCATTAACTCCTGCCATGTTTTGGGCCAAATGTCGGCCCATATTTGATCCGGTCCATTATTGGCCTGCCACGCTCCGGGCCTAATAGTGGCCCATATGAGATCCGGCCCGTTAAAGGCCTACCACGTTCTAGGCCAAATTACGGCCCAGATCAGGTCCGGCCCTTTAAGAGGCTTTGGGCTCAATTATGGCCCATATTAGATTCGGCCCGTCAACTGGACACTATGCTTTTGGGCCCACTTGCTAAAGGCCCACTTAGTAATTCGGCCTGATATTAGTTTTCCATGTTAAGGGCCCGTTTAACATTTTGGCCCTATATTAATTTCAGCTTGTTAAAAGCCCATCATATAGTTGGGCCTAACTACGGCCCAGTTTGCATCTGGCCTACTCGCAGTCGATATCTAGTTGGACCAAACAAGGACCGAGACAATTTTTTGGCCAGTTAAAAACCTGTGATTTGATTCGCACAATCATGGGTCGGGGTTCATTTCAGGCTGCTGCCGGCCCGTGAGCTGTCCGGCACATTTCAGGCCCAACCTACATCATGATTGCATGACGGCCCGATTATTTACCGTAATTTTATGGTTTGGCCGGTTTACTACGAAGACAGGATATATATATATAAAGTAAAATAACTGCAGCATCGTGAATAAGAAAAAACCTAGACTATACAATAAAGAAATTACGGCATATTACATCCACTGGGCATCAAAGTTCGCCACTATGATAATAAAGCACAAGCAGACAGCAGATTACATACACTAGGCATCAAAGATCGCCACCAGTGCAAATAAACACGCCGACAAAATAATATACAAAACTGACAGCACTTCAATAGAGTTCAGGAAAGGTTAGCCCTATTGGCGAGCTGCAGTGCAAGCAGCTGAGCAAGATGATGAGATTGCGCTTGTTCAACACTTATATCTTCCTCACTCTGAAAGATAAACAAGCAGACAGATGACAGGTTTTGCACATAAAAGTATCAGTGCTGACAATTCATCACATTTCTTACTGACAAATAAAGTGACACACTTTAAATTTGTATTAACACAATATGGTATTTTTCAGGTCAAGACATGGCAGGAAATGACATTGTGAAGGAGTTGGCAGCTTCACGACACCACTGGATTACATATCAAGAACTCATAAGTATCAATGGTTAGTGTGCTGTCAATTTATACCATTTCAGATTGGCAAATAAAGAGACGGTTTAAATAATAGTAGAATGATATGACATTGTTCATAGTTAAGACATTGCAGAATATGACATTGTGTTATGGTGGGTAGGTTCACCACACCACTGGATTACAGATGAAGAACAGAAGCATACATGTAGTGCAAAAGAAGATCACTTGCTCTGTATAGTTTAATTTACATGGTATGAAGAAGGAACTTGGTTGTACAACTAAAAACTTAAATTGAGAAAGGACAAACTTTTGTTTATGAACTACATATAATAAACTTTAAACAAGCAATTTGATGCAAACACCAAAAATAAACAGCTGTTGCAGTCATTCCTAACCGAATATATACAACAAAGTTTGAAGGCTTGAGATGGACAAACTTACATTATTGGTGAAGACAGGCTCTATAAAGGCCTTGTCCACGCTGATGGGGGACAATTCAAGAAGTTTACCACAGAATCTTCTTCAAAAGCATTACCTTGTACATTTTGTTCAGAGTAAATATAGATGTGATAATATACGAAAAAATGGAGAATATTTAAGATAAGATGAAGAGTGATGCTACATAACCAAGTAGCTATAAATGTAAGTGCAGCGATACAGGCAAAAGGTACAGCCAAGAGCAATGCACAACTAAACTTCTTCAGTACCAACCTTATGGTAAGAGTAAATATAGATATGATGTGTAGAAAATGGAGGGCAAAGGAAAATAAGCTGCAGAGTGATGGTACATGAACAACTACCTGTCATTATAAGTACACTGATAAAGGACAGCATGTACTTACAAGAACAATGCAGAGCTAAAAAAACATTGGCATTCGATATATTCTACACTAATGTAACCATTCATACAGATCAGATAATTTGGAGCGAACAATTGATAAGCAAGCTATCATGCATACTGTTGTCACATGATGAACCAGGTATGTATGCAAGTACAGTGATACAGGACAACAGGTACTAACAAGAGCAAAGCAGCGGGTAGCATATTTGCGATATCCTGTCGTTCTTATCAAACCGAAATTCTTCTTCGAGCAGATTTCCTGCAAAAAAGACCCATAAGGCACATGCGGAAAAGTAGAAGTTCAAATTGTCATGTGATTTCATAGACAATACCTCATCCTGGGAACGAGACCGGTGCATAACAAGGTTTTTCCATTCAATGTCTTCTAAATTTAGCATAGGAGACTTCACCGGAAATTCGTTTATAGACTTGCCATCAAAGTGTGATTTCCTCAGGTAACACCGATACTGCTGCAATGCTTCCTTGAAAAGCACAAGCAAGCTTTGCTCGTCATGACTATCCAGATTGACCCTCGCCTAGTTACAACAATGTAATGTAAATCATTGATGTGTTCAATCAGCAGAAAACAGGAAAATAATAACCATGAATAATAGCACTTACACGTAAGTTGGACAGGAAGATGTGAAAATGGTGTTTGTCTTCACAATAATCTTCCCATGATGGGAATATATGCACGTAGTCCCTAACAACATTGAAAGCATTGTCTTTTAAACTGGGAATAAATGGAATGGGGTTCCAATCTGCAGGAATTGGCCGTCTCTGCAGTTGGGATAGGTCTTCGGCCGGTGGACTTGCTGTACTTTTTGCTGGAGTGGGATTTTTCTGTGGTACAGCTGGTGCTATGGCAAATGAAATCGGTATACCTTTTGCTGGAGTGCAGGTCCTGTGTGGTGGGGCTAGTGGTGTGGCCAGTGGAGTATGGGTACAATGTGCTTGAGTCGGTCCTACGTTTTGTGTCACTGGTTGTACTGCCAATATAAGTGGGGTGCTGTCTGATTTTTCCGGCACCACCACGTTTGTCAAGGACTTTGCTGGTGCTCCTTCAGGTTCGGCAATCACCTTCTTCCTTTTTGATGTATGATGCACAAGAACAGCATTTGAGTGGGAAAACATGGTATGATGACAGATGGAATATGTATTGATAATGGATGGGCATGGCATCTCGACATATATGATGAGTAAACTAAGCAGATGGCGGTGCAACAAAGTAGAAGAAATGCAAGACAACATATGCAAGATACGCGCAATCAATAAAACCTTGCCAAATTAGAACAGGCACCTTGATGGGTGAACAGGACAGGCCATCTACCTTTGACTCCTCGAGGTTAGAATAGTCAGTAGGATGATATTCTGAACAAGAATCAATAGGTGGGGAGCGTACGAGTTTCATTGCTTCCAGAATGGCACTCAATGCCTTCCTGCCAATTTTGTAAGTCATTGCAGTGTTCCACAATATTCTTCTGATGCGCGGATTCTTATATTCACTATAATTGTGTATAATATATGAGAACCATGAAAACATAAATAGTTGTGAGATTATCTTTGTAATGCAGATGATATTCTAATATAGGGGTGCCCCTGTAAACACTTGTGTGCTATCACTGGATTCTGATGAGACAGCTCATGTGTGCTGTAATATGGTGCGTGCATTTATATAATCTGGCACAAGTACACAAAAAATAGGCTCCAGAAGTAAGGATAGCTGGCAGATGATAGGTTCATAATATACTGTATAGAGACTTTATTGCCAAACCATGATAACAAGAGCACACAACAACTAGGCAGATCATAGTGTACATAACAGGGGTACACCATAACCAGGATATATAAATCAGGAAAGTGGAGCTGTCTGGAAAGTACGGTGTTGTATTGCCGCTAGTAATTGAAAGACTATTGATCACGTACAGGCCAGCTCTATCAGCTGTTGACTGCAGATGTCCCTGCTCCCCTTCCTGACAAGGAACATACTGTGCTTCCCATACAGAACACCGCACGGGCCGCCGGCCGAACCACCGGCCCCACCGCCTGTGTTCCTCCGCCACCCCCACCCCGCCCCCACCCGCATCGAGTTTTCTTCATTCGACGAGGCCCCCCCACCGCCTCCCACAATCACCATCCCCACCCGAGCCCCTTCGATCGTACCGGCGAACTCCGGCGAGCTCTGAAAAATCGACTGACCCAATTTCAAAATTTAGTCTACTGTGATTTAACTAGTGTGGAATATAAAAGGGGAAAACCATAAGCATTGCGAGTATGGTGTTGAGCATGCTATGGCGGATCTGAAGGTGCAAACCGGACAAAGGCAACTTCGCAACCAAGACAAGAAATTAGAGTAAAGTAGTGGCGATCTATTTTCTTGCTGCGATAAATAAGTTCAGCAGATACGAAAGAGTACCGCCTCTGGTGCGGCGCCGTGTACGCATCTGCTGAGAATTTGACGGTGCTGCGGTAGCGATGGCTGTCGGCGGCATGGAAGCAGATGTAGGAGGGTAGACGGTGGCGGAGGGGCGCAGTGGACGAGACGGTCATAGGAGCGGCGACGGCCAGGTGGACGACGGCGGGGATGAAGCGAGAGGACGGGATGCAAGGATCCCTGTCCGAAGCCGTGGATGAGAGAGGTCGATCTCTTGTAATGGATGGCGGCGTCGGGGTATCAGCTCCGGCATGGTGGAGGAGGAGGACGGTGGATGGGGTGGCGGATGGTGGCGAACGGAGGAGGGTGGGGTGGAGAGGGTGTTTTGGCGCCCACGGAGTACGAATGGGGAAAAGGGAGGTAGAGAGGAAGGGGGAACCATGTATTCAGGGCGCACTTGTCTCAAATGCGAGGAAATTTACAAACTTAGCCCCCGTTTCAATTTTCTACTACATCACAGCAACACTAGTCGGTTGGGGATAGGACGGTAATCTCGCATACACCGAATATTTACAGACGAGAGTTTGTTTTTGGCGCCCACCGTGTATGAATATGAATCGGGGAGGGAGTCGATTTCGGCCGAGGACACACTGTGTTTTGGCGCCCACCGTGTATGAATCCGGGTGAGAGGCGGCTACGTCATGTTTGGGTGAAATTACAAACCTACCCCTATCGAAACCTATAGAAATCCAGCATATAGGCTTTGCGTGGCAGGGATAGGCAGTAGTGATTTCCATCTCGCAGATTTTGGTTTCGGGCGGTTACTGCGACTTTCCCCCCTTCGTTCAAATTTTGCAAAGTGCACGTTTACCGTGCCAACTCAATTCGAATCTCGTTTGTATTCTATTTTTTTCGGGCGGGATCCATTTTTTATATATACTTTCAAAAGCACAACACCATTTATACATAAATATGGTTTACAAATGGCATGATCTCAGATTCATAAGGTTATATCCATCAATTTGGATACATAAATATTTGAAACCACTTTATGTTGAAATCCAATGTATGCATTCCTCGTTGGTGGCCTCTGCCATACACATCACCTCTCTATGATGAAAGCCATGCACACTTAAATTACATCCGCCACAGAGGACCCCGCGACACACACACACACATGCACGCACCCCCAACACACACACTAAGACTCCATCTCTCTCTCTCTCACACACACACAAACACACACACGCAAGCACGCACGCCCCCCACACACACACTAAGACTCCATCTCTCTCCCTCTCACACACACACACAAACTAAGACTCCATCTCTCTCTCTCCTCTCTCTCTCTCTCTCTCACACACACACACACACCCCACACACACACTAAGACTCCATCTCACACACACATGCTCTAGGCGGAGCAATTGTTCCTACCACCCTTCATCCAACCTTCCCCGTATGATAAACAATCACCTTTATTTACTTGCATAACATGGACAAATTCCACTTTACTTTAGTAGTCAGCAAACTTATCATCTGTACCCTTATAAAAAAACGAGTTGGTGGTGACGGTGTGCCTGCCATCTTGTAATACAGACCGTATGATCTATATCTGAGGATAGAAAGAAAACTATGATAATTTTACAAAAGATACCGGCACCTCTCTCCACATCATTATCTCTTGCAACCTCATTGCTCAGCAATTAAAAAAGGAATAAGTCACTGGAACAATCTAGCATGCATGGTGGCCGCTGCCGCCTGCCGGCGCCGTCCATCCCCATGCCTACACCCATTCCGACCACCAGTCACCACCACGCTCCACTCCTCCTCGCCTTATCTCTCATATTTCATTTTTTCGATGACATTCTCGAGATACCAGTTTTCAGATAAAATTCTTGAGATATCATTAGTTTTTACACATAGGATTACTCCTGCATGGGTCAATCACAACAGGTGTTCTGTAAAAAAAATGCATATTGATGTTCCGTGCAATGCACGAGAATCTTGCTTGTAATTATATAATGCAAATCATGAGAAGGAAGTGACATTTTTTTGACACAACCACGTTAACATGGCCACGTAAATCACAAGCTAATGTAAATACCATTATACTTATATCCCGATGCAAAAGGTTGAGTACATGTCCGAAGAGTAGAGTCGCACACACGCACTCTGTCTCTCAGAATCTCTCACACACACACCAGTTACGTGATGCCCACTTAAGCAGACACGTATGTTACAATTTGTTCACCTGCGGGTACACGTGATGCTGTGCATTTATTTAAGCCGGAAGGCGAACCCAAACAGTAGCTGCATTCATTCCCCTCCCGCCGCCTCTTCTCTAGTCACCGTCGCCCGGTAGCCATGGGCCGGCCGAAGGTAACAACATACGCCATACTCCCGCCGGAGCGGCGCTTTAATATGGAAATTTTAGTGGTCATGCATGCATCTTTTTGTGCTAGCACTCATATATAAGGGTTGATCGGTCGCTTCCCGCGGACGTGCGCGGGCGGTGGAAGAGGGCTGTGGAGTTACATTTTTTACCACAATTTCTTAGGAAACTGAGTGCAATAATTGAGTAGTTTTGCAAACTACCAGCACTACACCTGAAACGGTTCAAAACCTATACTCCCTTGCCAGCGCGCGCTTCCCGCATGAAACGGTCAGCGTCGCCCTGGAGCGTTAGTGCCGCATTAATGCTCGGCCAGAGCGGAGGCGACCTCTCACTGGCGCCGGCTTTGAAGTGGCGCGGCGGCCGAGAGAGCGCCGCTTCCCGGTGCACGCGACTGCTCCGCGTCGAGACTGGCCATAGGCCCTATTTGGATCCACGGGTTAGAGTTAGTTTGAGCTAGTTGGGGCTCAAATAGCCCTAAACTATCCAAGCATGAGGGTTTAAATTGGAGCAAGTTGCACCAAACCCACCAAAAAAACTATCCCACCCAAGAGGTGCTAACTGGAGATAGTTCTCAATGGGACCACTGAAAAATCACTTTTCTCTCTCCATGAAATGCATTTATTGTCAATCTAACCCTGTCACCCAAACACCTCTTTGGCTACAGTTAGTTCAGGGTTAGTCATGAGTTAGTCTAACCTCTAGCTAAGTTAGAGTATCAAACAGGAGCAGTATAGGACATGCAAGTTGCTCAAAGCATACATGCAAATTCGTACATGAAAGGATTTTTTCTTTTTGAAAACGGAACATGAAAGGAATTTTTTTTAGAATGCTCTTGGCATATCGCTAACATGTGATAGTTAACCGACCTCAATAGACGGCAGAAATGCCAACCCGGCGCACTTTGATAGAGACGAGGAGGGAGAAGCGATACAGGCTGCTGGATTACTAGAGATAGGTGTCGCACGGAAGCCAAGAAATATGGTGATAGCGTGGGTTAGCCATGTACTAGTATGATACTACACTAGGCTGCCGTGTTTCGTACTCTTCCAGTCCACTGTGGAGATGATTGGTTAACTTTATATCACTGAATAATATTAAATATTATGAGTGGAGATGCTCCACCACGAGGTTCCATGCTCCTTCTCGGTCGTTCAGAATCTATGTTCTTCCACTCTATTTTTTTACGTGAGCTTTGTTCATCCTTTTGCCAACATGCGAGACATCTAGCATCAAGGTGCACGTGTTATGCAAGGATCGTTCCATCTATATGAAGAACATGTGGGACTAGAACTACGAGACGAACATGTACCCAGGAGTGGACGTACGAACCTGAGTAATGTAGCACAGTAAGTGAAGTAGAAAGGCACAAATGGTATGAACATGTGTGGCATATAGGGTGTGTTTGGTTGCGTTCTCATCTCAGCATAGTTGTTCCCTCTTCATGCATGCTCAACTCAACACCCCTCTTCATGCATGCTCTCTTCATGCATGCTTCTAGTGTATTTGTGCTAAAGTAGTGTGGACTCATGCAACCTCCATACACTCTACCAAACACCCAAAAGTAGGTCGAGAAGGGAACTCTTGGGTGGCATTTGTCTCTTACTACGTACTACCACTAAATGTTGTCCGTGCAATGCACGGTGATGTTATGGAGTACGTGCCTAAGTACTCTACTACTACTATATTAGTTGGAGGCACATATTAACTTTTATATTTGTTTACGTGTATGTGCCCCGAGACCTTCCAACTAGACGTGTCTTTGTCTCCAGGTCGCACTTTGTATCGTTCATACCACTAAGTACAACTACGTGTGGTCTCCGACCCAGAAGTGGAAGAAGTGGAGACGCTGTACCATGCTGTTTTTTTACGCTGGGCTCTACCACGCTGTTCATGTCCCACTCCTTTCGCTGACGTGTGGGACATCCAGCACGTGCCATGTTTGGCACCCTTCGTCGTAAGAGTTGAAATGCTAGCATTCATCAGAAATAAAAAATAATTATAAATCGGCAATGATACTATTTTCTTGCGAACCAATCAGCAGTGATACTATACCACGCGGTTTCCTTGCTCCTCGATATCGGAAAGAATACTTCTGTTCGCCAACATGTGGGACGTCGACCATCCTGGTCCACTTGCCATGCACGCAGAACTCCAAGCGAGTCACCCAGGTCGTCGCGCCGCAGTAAGAATGACTAATGAGCTGTCAAATCACAGGCCCACTTCCCACTTTGAAGTTGCTTGGACGAAGGAACCATCATGACTTCATTGAATTCCGCTTCTTGAAGAAAACTACTGTACCAGCAGTACTGCTAGCTACAGTAGTTACTCCAACAGAGGCCTCCTTTCGTTCATAGGATAGGAATATGAAAATCATAGGAAGTGAGATGACATGCATCTCAATTCCTATAGAGAAAGAGATGCCATTTGATGCTTAGGATAGGAATTTTTCCATTTAGTCTAGGCTAATGTACTGGTAATTTGCTCTAAAAACTACAGTAGTAACTAGTAGTACTGGTACATGCTCGTACTCAGACACACACACACACACACTAACTACTAGTACTACTACTTCTCACATGCTAGCCAGATGCCGTCGTTCTCCTTCCCGGCTTTGTCGGCGACACCCCACCGTGCTTGGATCTCCGCCGACCTCTCCGCAGCAGCGCGTGCGTCCTTTTCTTTCTTAAGGCGGCGGGCCTCTCTTTTCTTGAGTGCTTTCTTACTTTTACGCTCCCTCTATGCGGCTTTGGCCGCCTCTTGCTCTACCGGCCATTCGTCCTTGGCATCTTCAAATTCCTCCCACATAGTTGTGAGGTCGCGAGCGGTGATTAACTCGGCACGGCGGGATGCCATCACTTTCGTACCATTTTGTGTGCGGTCGTGGGCGGCGAGGAACTCGGCACGGCGGGATGCCATCGCTGCCTTACCGGTTAGTGTGCGGCGCGGTGGCATGAACGACGCTTGGTGAGAGCTCTGGGGTGGAGTGGCCAGACAACCGTATAGTGCATTGGTTTGTCAAGTGCTCAAGGACAGAAGATGAAGCTAATTTGGATTCCCCTTCAATCCTGGTCATTTATTACCGAGTAAAATGCATTGGCGGTCATCGAACTTGTCTTGATAGCTGACTTTGATCATTGTATACGAGATATGGTGATTAGACGGTCACTGGCTCAGCGTATAGCTCCGTATTTGTCTGGTTGACCAGTCAAACAGTCTGCATGCGCCTCATCAGCTCGTGTTCTTTACCTATCTACGCGGGCCTACCTGTCAATGGAGAAAGAAATACTGTAAAAACCAAAATTATGCTAGAGTCCGGACCGCTTTCGGAGCCCGCTCTCACCGCCCTGGCCCCTCAAGACACCACCTGCCCGCCGCATGCATGCATAGCAAGTAGTACTCCTTATGTGGAGGAGAGAGAGGCATTGACAAAGTCAAGGAGTGGGCTCTGCAAGAGCCCGTCTCTACACGTGCTCCTAGGTATAAAAAATAATTTTAAAAAAAGGCATAAAAAACAATTGTGTCTTAAAAAGAAAGGTAAAAAACATTTGAGAGGAAATAGATAGAGAGAAAGTGAGAAAAAGCTGTAACCTGGGCATTACATGAGGAAGGAGGGAGTGGTGCACATGCCAAGTTCACTGGGCTGCCGTGTTTCACACTCCTCCGTCGTAACAGTGGAGACAATAGTTTTCATCAAAAATAAACAATGAATACTCGTTGCTCATCCTCTATATCAGAAAGAATACTTTCATTCGCCGACATGTGTGACGTCGGCCATCCTGGTCCACCTGCCATGCACAAAATTATCTTGGTCTATCCCGGTCGTATCGCAGGCCCAACCTTTCCCACTGTAAGTTGTTCGGACGAAGGAACCATCATGACTTCGTTGAATTCTGCTTCTTCAAGAAAACTTACTGTACCCGCAATACTGCTACCACACGCGAAGACTGGACGACACTGTACCACGTCATATCACTGAAACCCACTAGGGCAAACTAGCCCGCCTAGGTCATCTATTTTGGAACGGAGGGAGTATGTCTCTGCACTGCTATGATTTTGTGTTGCACGTCATATCACTGAAACCCACTAGGCCAAACTAGCCCGCCTAGGTCATCGATCGCTAAGCCTACAATTTTAGAGCTAGGGCTATTGGTTGATCGACGAGGGATAAGTATAATCATACCACGAGCTCATCATCCCCAACGTTTCTCTTCGGTGAGTGTTTTTCAAGTACTATAGCTCGCACAGTAGCTAGCCTACTAACACCAAGAATCATCAAACAAGCCTGCTGATATGATAAATAGTTCAAACTTACATCTAATCATGCCATATATTACATCAAAAGCTGGTGAGGATACATCTGTTTCCATAACTCGGAGAGGGTTGGCATGATTCATCGCATGATTCACTATCAAACAAAAGTAGCAAGATCCGCCCACACAAGACAGTGCACTAGCCCTAAGATGGTTTGATAACACGCATCGTTTTGGTAATTAAACATAGGGCAATGCAAACTACCCTGAAGGATTAGCGCGACCAACTATTTCTTGTCATCGATCTCTCGTGCAATGACCACAGCACGACCGTGGCATGGGAATCGATTTCTGGGGTGATGTCCGCAGGACTGACCGCGACATCGGAATCGATCTCTAGGGCGTTGTCCATAGGATGGACAGCGGCATCGGAATCGATCTCCGGGGCGATGCCAATAGGACGGGCCACGACATCGGAATCATCAAGGACGTCCACCGGCACCTGCACATATTAGCAAGCACATTGCAAATAATCAAAAACCATAACTATGGTAATAAGCCATTATTTTTTACCTTGTGCAGCTCACCTGGGGATCTCATCCCTCCGGGGGCCATCTGCTCGTCCTCGATGGGGGCCATCACCTTGCCAGTGGAATACTGCTTCTCAACGGCGACTATCTCCTCAAACTCGGTCTTGAGCCTCACATAGGTGGCAATCAGAGTTCCTGGGGTAGTTACGGTGGGGCCCTTGCCATTCTTCCAACTTCCTTTGAGGAGTTCGTCCGCCAACGTCCTCACTCTTTGGCCAATGCTTGTTTCTAGGAGTTCTTCGTCTCCATGGGTTGGCCCGCCAACATGGTCAACTCATTGGTCGGTGCTCGCTTCCTGGAGATCGCTGTCTCCAGTGGATTGTCCGCGGGCAAATCTTTACCTAGTGCTCCAGGATCCATCAATGAACTGACATACAAAAAGCAATCGAAAGGAAACCACAATCGCAATGAAAACGGGAAAATAATAGGATGTGAGAATCGGTCGGTGCTTCGCAAAAATAAGATTCTTGGAATGAAAATATAGCAGCATAACTGATTCGCCCACCTTTCCTTCATCGGTACAGAAGAAAAATGGCAGAAGTGAGCAGCCTGGAGTGAGGTTTTCTTCAAGAAAGGGAAGAAAGGGCTTGAACGAGCGTTCCACTGAAATGATGGTTGCTTTGTCTAGTCCAACTTGGAGGCCACCTTACCACTGCTGGTAAAGGTGTGGGTTTTGTGATATGACGGGTCATGATGGCCACACCGGGGTTACACGTGAGTCTCGACTGTAGCACCTCGCTGTGATTTGGTGGATGGCACGCGGGCCCGGATGCTTTGAAATGTCCCGCATGTAGATAGAGCGGCTAGTCATATAGGAGTGCTCAATATTGTGCACCGCAACCAAGGCAGAGAGGAAAATGAGAGAACTACATAATTAATGCATGAGTTTAATTAGGGTAGTTTTGTAAAGTACGAGATACATTCCTCCAATCGCAAAATGCCTTGGTTCATGAGATTTGAGATTTGAGCCCTATAAAACGGAAGGGAGGGAGTACTGCACACGGTGTAGTCTAGTCAGTTCTTGAAATCTCTAGAAAGGCAAATACTCCTTTCCGATTTACAGGGCTATACTACTCCCTCCGTCTAGGTGTGTAAGTCATCTTACGAAAACCAAATAGTCCCAAAACACTTAGGCGCAGTGCATTAACTTCTACCTTGTTTCTTGTTACTTGACATATCAACCAATAAGAGATGAGAGGTGTGCATGCTTTTAATGACTTGCAATGGCTAGTTCATTGCATGCAATGCTATTTATTAGCAAATAAACATTGGTGACCCCAGGAGGAAACGGTGCTAAGCACGTGGACCTATGCAGAATGAGTATCAACCAATGGATAATGGAGTTTAATTGTTAAACAATAGCAATTTTGTCTCATACAAGAGCCTGGCTAGTACTCCAAGGAACTGCACCACGCGAGCGTTTGCAACTGCCACGTTCGGGTTGCGCTTGGCTCTTTGCCTCTTCGAGAAGACGAACAATAATGATGTTACTCCTACTTCTACAGTATCGAATCCACTGCTGCCTGTCCGTCCACCTTGTGCGGGAGGGATAGCGAAAGCTTCAACTTACTGCTCCTGCCTTTGCGTCCAGGATAGGTGGGCCCAACAGGTGGTTGGCCCTCCTGTCATGCAGCCAAAGGCAGGTGCAGTTAAGGCACCGGAGCTCAGTCCGCGATGGAGAGGGTGTTGTAGTAATCAAATTTCTCAGTCTTGTATGAGTTGACGAAGATAGGGGTTGCTTGCTTGCTAGGGTTGCTCACTACGTATATATAGGCCGGAGCCTCCGCGCTTGCTTGCTAGGGTTGCTTTATTCACACACTCTCATCCTCTACAGATTTAAACAAGATAGGGGTAGTAACACTGTCTTTCTCCCTTCAAAAAACACTGGCTTTCTATCCTCACCGCTGGTTACAGATCCGGACGTATCCCCCTCCGCCGGTGAAGGGGAGGAGGGGCAGCGTTTAGGCCATCGTCGACAGCGAGGGAGGAGACCCACTGCCGGCCGCACCGTTATCTCTGGCCGACCGCCGGCGCGGGAGGTCCACCGATCCCTTCGTCGTTGCCTGTGGGCGGATCCGGCCTCTCGCCGCCCACCTATCCACGTCCCGACGACCTTCAGGTATATCTTCGTTCGAAACCACCTTAGCTCTACTTCCCCAACTTGCTACGTCGCTGCATGTGCATCATTTTCTACCTCTCAGCCCCTCTCGATCGGATGGTCCAATGTCACATATTTTTTTTCTTCTATTGTTAGAGGTAAAGCTACTTCATGGAGTCGAATCTTGTACTCCCTCCGTCCGAAAATACTTGTCATTGAAATGGATGAATCTAGATATATTTTAGTTCTAGACACATCCATTTTGATGACAAGTAATTCTAGACGGAGGGAGTACTTGGTTCAAACAAGAAATAAAGTGGGGGTGGGGGAATTTAGTATGTACATCAGACTTGGTACAAACAGGAAGGAAAGGGGGTGAAAGTAGTACAGACTGGTCATCCAACCGGTCTCTTGGTCGAAAAGGGAAATATAGGGGTAATGCTGTACACAGTGGTATGACCAGGACTAGATTTGCTATCCACACATAGGAGTAGGTGTCTAGAGTGAACAAAAATGGTACCAACCCAGATATGTTTCTTGGATGTTTGTTTCTCGGGGCAACAAACTATGAATCACCACTTTATGCCCCTGTTTACGTACATGGTGCTGGACTGCTGGTGCACCCACTGTTATAAGCCATGACAAGTTTAGCCAAATGTTTTTTCCTGTAATTGTTTGAGACTCTGACTATTTCCTCTGTGCCTTTTTGTGCAAACAGGGATATCCAATTCACCTGGTTGCTGTTGTGACCTTTTGGTGCACTGCACAAAACTCTTCTTAAAAGAAGTGACTTTTGTGCTGTTTAACTGGAATGTCAGAATGGAACAGTTGGTTCATTTTGGTGGAACTGCACAAAGGGAGATCTGTGTTCCAATCCTCATCATCCATATTGGCGCCATAACCTTCCTTTAGGTAAGAATGATATTTAATGCATGTGTTCATCTCTATTTTCCGACTGCCATGAGAAAATAATGTTGTTTTTTACTAGTACACTTGTACTCCCTCACTGACAAAACCAATTCTGAATTAGAAGGCCAGTCATGTACTTGGTTTCACCAACTGGTGAGGAGAAAGAGAAACAGAGCATGAAGAGGAAGAAGAAGAAGAAGAATAAACAGTGCCAAGGCGATCTTGCTGAAGCCAGAGGCCTCAGTCGAGGCCATTCAAGGGCTCCGGCAACGACTACCTTACATGTGAGACGATCCTCCAGGGAGCCCTTCCACTTCTTCTGTCTCACTTAATTAATTAGGAGTACTTAAGTACCACTAATTTATTACTGCCTAATTTTCCTGTTGGAGTTAAACAAATCTTTAGTAGGACCCTATGTTGAATCATGTACATGTGTATGTTTGTCTATGGAGGTGAATCATGTGGTGGAGCAGGGAGGGAATATTATTAGTGTCGTGACATAATAGTGCTATTGTTTTGCATGTCAATCTATTGCCATTGGTTCAATGAGGCAATGTTTTGCGTATTGTCCATCATGAATTTGATGCTACTGGTGGAGTAATATGCTAATGTCTTCCTATCCTTTCTCACTAAGCTAATGAAGGTTTCACCTTGTTCCTACTTGTGCAAACATGGATCATGTTGTGCCAATCATACATTAAATGGAACTACACAAGACAATACAATGAACTGTATCCCAGCTAGTGCTTTAACTATGCTGGAAGTTCTTGAAAATCTTTCGATATAATCTCAGCACTGGTAAACAAGAGTGATTCCAACCATACATTTGAAGTGCACAAAAATATGTACTATTGTGTGATTCCAGTGAGTGCTTTATCATCTCTTATGGGACTACATGAATAATCTTTTTTTTCTCTGGTTGGTACGGGCCTAAGGTCTTCATCCATATTAGTTTGCTATCATCTCTATTTGTATCGTGCTACTATCATGAGAAACTCCTTTATCTTTGCATGTTAAAGTTTTGCAACCTATGATAAATGGCAATGTTTTGAGTGTTGAGTTGAGCTAATTGGCACTAATTAAATAAACTAATACCTCTTTTTAAGCAAGACTACTATGTTGCTAACTTTACCCATTAAGATAATGAGGGTGCTTCTATTTGTTAGTGTATGTTTCATAAAACTATTACAGTAATCTCACTCTCAATATATGTGCCAACAGGGATGCTTTATTTTGGTGGAACTGCATAAACTTTTTGTGCTTCATTGCCTCGACAGCTTCTGTCCTTTCCTGTCAGTCGCTAAACTCCACATGCTTTCTTCCTTTGCTGTCAGTCGCTTGGCTTATCTTGGCTTCCAGTCAAAGGAAATAGTAATTGATATGCTACCTCACACAGGTTGGTACTGGTCTTTATCCTGATTATTGTGCCTATCATATGTATTGGTAATTTGGTATTGTGCTACTGTTTGCCGATTTCATAAAGGAGTAATTTGGAGCCTAAACTCGCAGGAAAATCATTACATCGGGTGATTTCAGTAGAACTTCACAAAATGATCAAATGGACACGTACTTATGCTGCTATGTACTCCAAAGTTCACTCAGACAAGCATCGATGTTGACAAGAAGTGCCTATATTCATTCGAGTATCAACCGGCGTCAACCAATTGTCAAACTCCAAGTGTTAGGAGAGTGAACGCCAAAAATATTGCTTGGTGCATAGCCCAGAAAAACGTAGTCCAGTCTTTGGTCCCAACTTGTGCCTTTTGGTTATCGGCACATATGGTAGCGAACTATATGGCATGGAGTCTAAAGATTCCAGACAAGTTGGTTGACGCGTATATTCATCTGGCACTTAATCAGTCTGCACGCCAAGGATGCTCCATTTCAGTTGAACTGCACAAAAAATTTGGGTGGTTCATTTTCTCAACCGCCTCCTTTCTCGTCTTCAATGTAGAATTTTGGCGAGATACAGGACCAAGATGACCCAGTAAACTGGTTGGATGAAAGTAGTGGCCAAGTTGCTCAAACCTCCCTCAGCACGAGGCCACTATTTGAGGATAAACCTACAAGCAAAGTTCAGATTGTCTGTGTTGCCTCTTATGTACTCGAAAGTTTACTCATACAAGAACTAATTTTAGCAAGAAGTACCTCCGATTGAACACCATTTACCAGTCTGTACACTAGGTAATTAAAGTTCGTCCATGGATCATATTGGCTGTGATCTCAATCATTTGGATGCATAAACATACTGAACATGTGTATATCTGAATCTTTTTGTAAATTATGTATGAATATAGTTGTGTGATCTATCAATCATTTGGATGCATAGATATGCTGAGCTTGTGTATATATGAATCTTTTGAGTTGTTGATTGTGAATGTTGGCTATGGATATGAACGTGTCATGTGAAGCTGAGTTTGATATGAATGTTTACCTTTTCTGTTGTATTTGTGTGTGAACTTGTTAGTATGCCTACTGTGGGGTATAAAACGCAGGTCTCTTATAAAAGTAATGCTGTGTCCAATTTATGTTTTCCCTTCTAACCACATTATATATATTTATATTATTAGTATTATCATATATTTTATAGAGACTTATATATACATTATAAAAACATCCCAACTTATAAAAGTAAATGTTTAATGGAAGTTGGCAAGGAAAATCCTGGTGATTGCGTACAAAAGCTTGCGAAGATTTTAAGGACCAATTTAATAATAACGCGCTCATTTTTATTTTTAGCAATAACTCACTAATTTCTTAATTATATATATATATATATAATGTGCCTCTCCGGTTTATACTTTGATATTAATTGCTCCTTCTAACATAACATTATACTCCCTCCGTCTGAAAATACTTGTCATCAAAATGGACAAAAAGGGATGTATCTAAAACTAAAATACATCTAGATACATCCCTTTTATCCATTTTGATGACAAGTATTTCCGGACGGAGGGAGTATATATAACGAGCCCACCTAATACGTGTATTTCAAGGAAGTGCAAATGGGCTGGGATTTCTTAGAAAATATAAATGGGCCTGATTGACGTGAAATTATTTGTTCACCCAGCCCAGCAAATGGACTGTACATTCTAGAAAACATGGGTTAAATATATGCCACATTTTTGCAGGCTGACATGTGGGTCAATAGGTCGAAGCCTACGCAGGGCGTTGTCAACTTGGTCAACAAATGATTGTGTCATCCACAGCCATTGGATTTATATCCAACGGCCGGCATGCACCTTCAATCTGTCTTCTTCTTCCTCCAGCATCCCCGGGACCGCCTGGTCTGGCCTCCGGCGGCTAGCGGCTCTGCTTAGCACGCATCGCTGCGAAGTGCTACCCCACCGCCACACAGGCTATCCCTCCAACCCTCGACACCTCCTGTTATTCTCCACAGACTACAGCCCCACGCCGCAACAAAACCAGTTATAACCCTTCTCCTCCTCTCAATCTGCGACTCCACTGCCACGTTTTCCCATCCCCGAGTCGTTCCCATCCGGGGCCTCGCCGCCGTCCACCGCCTCGCTGCGTTCGGTGCGGCATGGTCAACAAACGAGAGTCATTGGAAGAGGACTTTACGTGGAGAGCCTGACGGCTGGGACCCACGAGGTCCATGGTCGCACGCAAGGAAAATTCCTCCTTATTAAGCTGAAAAAAATGTTTCCTCCACCTGACAGCTGGGACCCACCGGTTGTATCTTCGCACAAAAGGAAGTGCCTCCTTGTTTTGTGAAAAAAACTATTCATCCCGTTGACAGCTGGGACCCGTCAGATTTGGTGACTGACTTGTGGGCCTACTAAGCAGACGTGTATGCATGGCTTTGTCAACTTAATCAACAAATGATTCTAGCAGCTGGACCATTGGATGTTAATCCAACAGCCGTGCTCCTTCTTCAACCTCTGTTCTTGCTCCTGTCTCCCATGGGCTGCACCGCGGCTGTGCTGCCGCGCACCCGAACCAGTGAAGTTTCCCACTCCTCTCCATCTGCTACTCCACTGCAGCTTAATAAATAGTAACATCTTCGGTTTTAGCCTGGTTTTCTGTAGATTAACCAGGCAATTCTCTTCTTATTAATTAATCGACGAGGCAATTCTTTCGCCTTCGTTTCGAAAAAAATAGTAACGTCTAACTGAGCCAGTTAGCTAGATGCGTACACTTGGTGTAGTGTAACGCCCCGAGACCAATGCTCGAGAAGAATTCCTTATGTTCCGGGTTTTGCCATGTGTTTTTTGTGCCTGCCCTTTTATTTTTGTGGTTTGCATCATGTCATCATGCCATCATCTCATAAATCTTTTGCACCTCAACTAAATAAATGGCATGGATCTTTGATTCATTTAAACCGTGGGAATTCACGTGATTATTTCTCTTTATAACATATCCTCCCAATATTAGGGGGCTATAATAAATATTCCATTCTTTTGGAATTAACCGTTGACACACTTGCAAATAAATCCCAATGCCTTGGTTATCTCAATTCTTGGTCTCCGACTTGTCCTCATTTTTCTTTTATCGTTTTATCGAGGCTCTTCCTAGATGTTCTACATTTTTGGAAACTTCAGATCCATACTCCTTTCAAACGAGTTGAATTAAATTCAAATACATTTGAATTTATTCTTTCAATCTTGGTCTTTCCTAATTTTCTCGGTCCTAACATATTTTTGTGAGTCCGGGAAAACTGTCCACGCGTCCAACTTCGTCCCCTATCCTCTCTTTCTTTTCTTCCTTATCTCTGTTTTTTTCTCTTTTGAGTGGGAGAGAGGGTGCCCAACAGGCCATTTAGGCCTAGCTGCACCTCAGGCCAGCCGCAGCCCACTTGGGCCTCCCTAGGCCCACCCCAGCGCTGGCCTCTAAGGCCCAGCCGCCGCACCAGCTCCATAACCCTAGCTACCCCGATCCCCTCCACTCAATCCCCATCTCACCCTCTCGTTCCTGTACGCCGCCGCACAACGCACGCATCGTGCCAGGAAGACTGGCTCGATCCCCCTCCTCTTTCTTCGATCTCCCAGCGCCGCCAACCTCCTCTTCCCGATCTCCTTCCTCCTCTCATTCGACCCCACACGCAGGAGCCCACGTCAGCCTCTCCTTCCCCGGCGACCTGCACTGCACCTTTGCTGTCGATGCCCTTGCCCGGATCCTCGTTGCCTCCCCGCCATGGCGCCCGCGCCGGCGACCTCGCAGGTCGCTGCCTCACACCATGTTCATCTTCCCAAAGTCCATCTTCCCAGAGTCCCAGCGCCCAATCCCCTCCATGCCGCCGACGACGATCGAGCCTCCCCCGGCGCGCCCCTGCACCGGTCCCTACCGCGCCCCTGCATTGAGCAGCCAGAGCCGTGTCGCCGGATCCTGTTCGCTGCTGCTTCATCCGCCGTCCCCGGCCTCCAGCCTTCACGCATCGTCTCTGCATCTGGGTGGCTGTAGTGCCTTCTTCCCCTCCGCTGCTTGTGCTCCTTCCTCGCACGTGAACGGGCAGATGCCCCCTCCTCCTGTCTGCACCATGCCATGGCCCTCCTGAGGCCAACACCGCACAACGTCTGGGTTGGCCTTCTCCTCTGCTATGCATCACATCGTTGCTCGTTGCATGCCAAGACCACCTCCATGGTACTCGTCAAGTACACCATCGGCAAGACCATATGGATGATCGTACTAGAATAGACCGAAACGCTTCCTCTACGTCCCGTGCACGACCACGGGGATTCACCAAGTACCTTCGGATGCGCCAAGTTCGTCTACACAAAACGCAAAGTACCACTCATGTCGGCAAGACCCGCAAGTCGGACCCCGAACAATCGATGTCTCGTGGACCGTGTACAACTACCGTCACAAGAACGGGACCGGAAAGTCCAAAGACCCCAAGTACCACGACACCGATGACATGTACATCTACGTAAAATTGTGCAACTAAGAACGTGAACGACTACCACCGCCAATATCACAAGTACCTCTACCGTCGTCATGCACCCCTACTTCCACTACCGAACGTTCCCGAGAACGTCTACTTCCCCTACACCGCTTTGAACTTGAACCCCTCCGATAACGCATGCTTCGAAGGTATAACCCCAAGACGACCATCCGAGAACATTTGCATGTGTTGTATGAGATGCACCCGTCGTCTGCACCGTGTCCGAGTTGTCACTTTCTCGGTCCTCCTCTTTTGCCGTCGTCGACCCGTGGGAACCCGGAATCCGGGATCACCCCACCATCTTTTGCACGCATCCGCACACTTCTCCTTTGCATCAGTATCTCAATCGAGTTACCGGAACCGGAACGTTGCAGTGGCACCGTTTTCGTTATCGTTGTCGTGGCACCCCTTTTCTTTCCACCACGGTGTCAAATGCTCCTTAATATGCTCTTATCCACATTCTCATAAATATGGCTTAAAACTTGAACATGTCATCCGCATCATGTTAACAACATTAAGATGGTTTAAATTGTGTTTGCTTTAATTTGCTAAATGCATATGGGGACTCACCGGATTCGTTATTTGTTATATCCAGCCCCATTTAAATTGTTTAGATGGTGTAGTTTTGTTATGCCTCACCTCTTGCCATGTTAACCAACATTTAATATTGGTGGATACATAACCGAGAGAGAACTAAATAATGGATGTGGTGTTCCGTCAATATGCAACCTGTTGCATATTGAGCTCCACTTAATTTGTAGTTTTGGTTGTTGCACTTTGCCATGTCATGCATATTTAATCCGGACATGCATCATACTTGGTTGTGCATCATGCCATGCTTATGTGTTGGTTGTTTACCTTGTTGTTTGTGTCTTTTCCGGTGTTGCTTCTTCGGGTTAGTTCCGTTAACGTCGCGTTTGTGAGGACCCGATTGACTACGTCCGTTTGTCTTCTTCATGGACTCGTTCTTCTTCCTTGCGGGATTTCAGGCAAGATGACCATACCCTCGAAATCACTTCTATCTTTTCTTGCTAGTTGCTCGCTCTTTTGCTATGCCTATGCTGCGATACCTACCACTTGCTTATCGTGCATCCCATATTATTGAACCAAGCCTCTGACCTACCTTGTGCTAGCAAACCGTTGTTTGGCTGTGTTACCGCTTTGCTCAGCCCCTCTTATAGCGTTGTTAGTTGCAGGTGAAGATTGAAGTTTGTTCCTTGTTAGAACATGGAGATATTGTTCCTTGTTGGAACATGTTTACTTGTTGGGATATCACAATATCTCTTATTTAATTAATGCATCTATATACTTGGTAAAGGGTGGAAGGCTTGGCCTTATGCCTGGTGTTTTGTTCCACTCTTGCCGCCCTAGTTTCCGTCATATCGGTGTTATGTTCCCGGATTTTGCGTTCCTCACGCGGTTGGGTTATAATGGGAACCCCTTGACAGTTCGCCTTGAATAAAACTCCTCCAGCAAGGCCCAACTTTGGTTTTACCATTTGCCACCTAGCCTTTTCTTTCCCTTGAGTCGGCCGGCTCAAGGGTCATCTTTATTTAACCCCCCCGGGCCAGTGCTTCTCTAAGTGTTGGTCCAACTGAGTGATGTCCGAGGCTACCAGGTGCAACTCTGGGCTGGCTTACCCGACGTCTTGCTCATCCGGTGTGCCCTGAGAACGAGATATGTGCAGCTCCTATCAGGATTTGTCGGCACATCTAGGTGGCTTTGCTGGTCTTGTTTTACCATTGTCAAAATGTCTTGTAACCGGGATTCTGAGCCTGACCGGGTCTTCCCGCTAGAAGGAATGTCCTTCGTTGACCGTGAGAGCTTGTGATGGGCTAAGTTGGGACACCCCTGCAGGGATTTGAACTTTTGAAAGCCGTGCCCGCGGTTATGGGCAGATGGGAATTTGTTAATGTCCGGTTGTAGAAAACCTGAAGTTGACCTTAATTAAAATACATCAACTGCGTGTGTAACCGTGATGGTCTCTTCTCAGCGGGGTCCGGGAAGTGAACACAGTGTTGGAGTTATGCTTGACATAGGTTGTTCTAGGATCACTTCTTGATCATAGTTTTATCGACCGTGCTTTGCCTTCTCTTCTCGCTCTCATTTGCGTATGTTAGCCACCATATATGCTAGTCGCTTGCTGCAGCTCCACCTCATACATGTTACCCTTCCTATAAGCTTAAATAGTCTTGATCGCGAGGGTGCGAGATTGCTGAGTCCCCGTGACTCACAGATACTTCCAAAACCAGTTTGCAGGTTTCGATGTTACCGAGCAGGAGATGCAACCAAGCTCAAGGAGGAGCCCGATGAAGATCTTGTCCTTTGTTGTTTCGCTCTAGTTGATCAGTAGTGGAGCCCAGTTGGGGTCGATCGGGGATCTGTGTAGCTTTTGGGGTAGTCTTCTTTTATTTTGGTTCCGTAGTCGGACCTTGTTTGTATCTGGTTGATGTAATGCTTTATTCATGTAATTGTGTGAAGTGGCGATTGTAAGCCAACTATGTATCTCTTTCCCTTATGTATTACATGGGTTGTGTGAAGATTACCTCACTTGCGACATTGCTTTCAATGCGGTTATGCCTCTAAGTCGTGCTTCGACACGTGGGAGATATAGCCGCATCGAGGGCATTACAAGTTGGTAATCAGAGCCTTCCCCGACCTTAGGAGCCCCCACTGCTTGATCAAATTAGCAGTCGTTGTTGAGTCTAGAAAAATGTTTTGAGTCATTTAGGAATTATATATCGGAGAGTTTAGGAATTCCTTTTACTCCCCAGTCCCTTCATCGCTCTGGTAAGGCATCCTGATGTAGAGTTTTGACTCTTCTCTTCTCAAATTTCATGAAATTTTTTTAGGATCACGCGGGTATCTTGGAATCACTCTGATGGTTTTGTGACGAGAACATTGTTCTTGGTGCCTCCTGACATTTAGGGGTTGTGGCAGTGTCCCGGGGAGTTGAGCTCCGAGGTGTTGTCGTCACAATTTTATCGTTGCGGTTCTGGAATACCTGAGTTTAGTTTCGCCGATATCGAAAATCTCTTTTATGCAGTTGTTGGTGAGATAACCTCGACGCCACCCAGTACTGGGGCGGGAGTTCAGGAGTATTGCCATAACTCGTATAACGGATGCTTTTCGAAGGTTGAGGTATATGATTTCCGAAGGTTTCTTGGTTATGTGTTGAAGGATGGATACAGCTGGATGTAGGATTTGCTAGTTTTGGGTGAGATATTATGCTTCCCCTGTATCCCCAACACCTGATTGCATAACCGGAAAATTTTGGGAGTTTATAAGTGGGAATTCATGTAGCTCTTAGGATATCTTTTCAACAGATGTATGATATGAGATTGGGGTTCGATGTCTAGTGGTCCGCCAATCCACGGTTGGTTTTACAGTGGTCTCGTTGTGTCTTAAAGAGTCCTTGGCTATGCCGACTCGGGGATGCTTCGTATGTCATGTGCACTGCCTTGTACATGATGGTGCTGTACGATCGAGCCCGTGTAGGCCCCACCACGAAAACTTCGGACGAAATCTCTATCATATGTTTGTTCCGGCTTATTCTGCAAGCCATTCCTTGTTTTGTTTTGAGATGTGGTATTCGAGTTGCTTCGAAGTCAAATGTTGATTCCATACCCTTTACCAAACGGTGTTCTCATACTCCAATGTGAATACTAATCCATCTCGATCATCGAGTTTGTCATCTCAATTTCTTTTCAACCGGTGTGCTTCTCTTCAAGCGGATCCGTCCATTTTCAACATCCGCTAGATTCAACCTAAGCTCTCAACGTTGTTGGTTTCATCCATCCCAAGTTGCCTTTGTTTTTCCCACCCTCCCACCCTTGTTTCCTCAAGGACTCAGATTTCTTATTCAAGTATCCTTCTATTGATGGGAAGCCTCTCCATTCCCTTTTCCGTTAATGTTCTTATCTGGTGATTCCCATGAAGATTTTAACGGAGCCTCAAGGTCATCATCCTTAATTCTTTTCTTCTCCGCTGGTTTCAATTCTAGTCTTTCTGTGTTGATCATATTTTTTTCTTGCTTCAAATGTCTTCTCATACCGGTGCTCCTCATATTCATTTCTCGCTATTCAATTGTTCCGGAGTGCTCAAGATATCTCGAAGATTCATGTCTCCACTCTGCAGTCGTTCAAGAGCTTTCAAGGATGTTATCTCATTCAAGCCATTTAATTCAACCGGTGCAATCCTCTCTTTTAAATCATTTCAACGGTGTTTCTTTTGAGTGGGCCCTAACCCATAGGTCTTTTCTCAGGATCTTGCCCGACTCTTCTAATCTTTCCGGAGTTATTCTGTAATTCTTTTCCAAGTTTGACGTAAGAATGATTCATCATCAGTCATATGTATTTCTCCAAGATCTTTCAAATTCTTTTCATAGTTGGCTCAACCTCTTCGCTTTTGTTTCTTCCGGAGTGCCTCAATAATTCATGGTGGTGTCTCTCATCGTCTTTCATAACACTTGAAGACCGAAGAAGAATTTTCCTCCATATATTGCTCCATTCTCTTCAAGGTTCGTGATTCTAGCTTGTTGCCATCCTCTCATAGTTGTTTTTGGATTGTGAGAATCCTTTTCAACTATCCAGAGCAAATTCAAGAGTCTTCTCAATTTGTTATCCGGAGTCCATCAATTCAGGTGTATTCATTCTCAGCTTTCAGTTGTCATTCTCCAATCTTACTGGTGCATCAAGTGATCTCTAATCAGTTCGTGATCCCTTCGTTCTCATGTATCTAAATTTTCTCAAGCATCTTCGTTCATTTGTTAATTCTTCCCGGTGTGTTCTTTATCTTCTCTTCGTTCATGCTTAATTCTTATGGTGGTTTGCTCAAGATTTCTCTTCCGTATCAATCCATTCGTGGTTTCAATCCTACCGGTGGTTCGTTGAAGACCTTCTCAACTTTGTGCTATATCTATCTTAATCCTTTCTACGAGAATAAGTAGTGTGCCAAATCCATTGTTTGTCATCAACTTAATTGATGAAGGATAAGCATAATGTAATTCTTATTCTTGTTTCATCGAGTAAATTCAATTCCTTATTCCGGAGGCTCTTCAAATTCTCGGTTTCTTGTTTCATCTTTTCTTTTCTGGAGTTCCAAGTTTCCACTTTATCTCGTCGCAAAGATTCATCTAAGCTTTACAAGGATTCACCTTGTGTTTTCAACTTATCTTTCCTTTAGTTTGATCATCCTTTCATTTACCGGAGTTCTTCATGGAGGCTCTACATGATGTTTCATAAAGGATTTAATTCCTTCTCCAAGTTGTCATCGAGATTCTTTTTAAGGAGCTCAAGCATTTGTTCATCTTGCAATCCAGAGTGCATTTCTTTCTACCGTATCATTAGAGGTGGTATTATGTCATTCTTGATAATTTTCCCTCGTGTTTCATGATTCACAAGTTAACAAGAATGAGATATCTTAAATCCATCTATCTCTTCTTTGAAGTTATCTTGGGTTATATTTCATCTAAAACTTTCCCTAAGGATTGTTTGCTAATTATGGTGCTTATAAATGACTCAAGTTCTTTTATCCTCCCGGTGAAATAAGTTTTTTCTCGTCTCCTTGTTCATATCAATCCAATTCTTTCACCCGTGAGTGGCAGGTTGTCACCTCATAATTTGAGATGTATTCCATAAGCCCACATCAAGCTTATTTTTTTCGTTGTTGGCTTTCCAACAATTCCGTTCGACCATTCTCCTAAGTATGCCTTTTCTAGCTCTTTTGTGGCAGGAGTTGCCATTTTCTTCTCCGTTCTTGTGTTCCGACGATCCAACTTCTATTCTTTCATTCCGGAGGCATTGTGCTATTGCTTCCTTCAACCATCATCTCGTTTCATCAAAGATCATGTTCTTTCCTGTGCTTATCCATCTAACCGGAGTGTTGTGTCTTCTCTTCTAGTTCTTTTCATCTTATAAAGTCTTGCATCTCTTTTCAATCGGAGTGCTGCCCAAAGTTGTTCCTCCTTGCCCTCTTTTCTAACGGAGTGTTTTCAACTTCGTTCATCTCCGTTGTATTCTTTTCTCTAAATGGTTTAACCTCTCAAGGTTCGTGGTTTCACTAGTTTGTCAGAGAAGCAACTTAGTTTTACCTGTTCTCTTCCTCTTCCTTTTCCCTCCGGTGCCGTCCTAGATCTCGGGACGAGATCCTCTCGTAGTGGTGGAGTGTTGTAACGCCCCGAGACCGATGCTCGAGAAGACTTCCTTATGTTCCGGGTTTCGCCATGTGTTTTTTGTGCCTGCCCTTTTATTTTTGTGCTTTGCATCACGTCATCATGCCATCATCTCATAAATCTTTTGCACCTCAACTAAATAAATGGCATGGATCTTTGATTCATTTAAACCGAGGGAATTCACGTGGTTATTTCTCTTTATAACATATCCTCCCAATATTAGGGGGCTATAATAAATATTCCATTCTTTTGGAATTAACCGTTGACACACTTGCAAATAAATCCCAATGCCTTGGTTATCTGAATTCTTGGTCTCCGACTTGTCCTCATTTTTCTTTTATCGTTTTATCGAGGCTCTTCCTAGATGTTCTACATTTTTGGAAACTTCGGATCCATACTCCTTTCAAACGAGTTGAATTAAATTCAAATACATTTGAATTTATTCTTTCAATCTTGGTCTTTCCTAATTTTCTCGGTCCTAACATATTTTTGTGAGTCCGGGAAAACTATCCGCGCATCCAACTTCGTCCCCTATCCTCTCTTTCTTTTCTTCCTTATCTCTGTTTTTTTCTCATTTGAGTGGGAGAGAGGGTGCCCAACAGGCCATTTAGGCCCAGCTGCACCTCAGGCCAGCCGCAGCCCACTTGGACCTCCCTAGGCCCACCCTAGTGCTGGCCTCTAAGGCCCAGCCGCCCCACCAGCTCCATAACCCTAGCTACCCCGATCCCCTCCACTCGATCCCCATCTCTCCCTCTCGTTCCTGTACGCCGCCGCACAATGCACGCATCGTGCCAGGAAGACTGGCTCGATCCCCCTCCTCTTTCTTCGATCTCGCAGCGCCGCCAACCTCCTCTTCCCGATCTCCTTCCTCCTCTCGTTCGACCCCACACGCAGGAGCCCGCGTCGGCCTCTCCTTCCCCTGCAACCTGCACTGCGCCTCTGCTGTCGATGCCCTTGCCCGGATCCTCGTTGCCTCCCCGCCATGGCGCCCGCACCGGCGACCTCGCAGGTCGCTGCCTCACACCATGTTCATCTTCCCAGAGTCCATCTTCCCAGAGTCCCAGTGCCCAATCCCCTCCAGGCCGCCGAAGACGACCGAGCCTCCCTCGGCGCGCCCCTGCACCAGTCCCTGCCGCGCCCCTGCATCAAGCAGCCAGAGCCGTGTCGCCGGATCCTGTTCGCTGCTGCTTCGTCCGCCTCCCCGGCCTCCAGCCTTCACGCATCGTCTCTGCATCTGGGTGGCTGTAGTGCCTTCTTCCCCTCCGCTGCTTGTGCTCCTTCCTCACGCGCGAACGGGCAGATGCCCCCTCCTCCTGTCTGCACCACGCCATGGCCCTCCTGAGGCCAACACCGCACAACGTTTGGGTTGGCCTTCTCCTTGTCTATGCACCACATCGTTGCTCGTTGCATGCCAAGACCGCCTCCATGGTACTCGTCAAGTACACCATCGGCAAGACCATATGGATGCTCGTACTAGAACAGACCGAAACGCTTCCTCTACGACCCGTGCACGACTATGGGGATTCACCAAGTACCTTCGGATGCGCCAAGTTCGTCTACACAAAACGCAAAGTACCACTCATGTCGGCAAGACCCGCAAGTCGGACCCCGAACAATCGATGTCTCGTGGACCGTGTACAACTACCGTCACAAGAACGGGACCGGAAAGTCCAAAGACCCCAAGTACCACGACACCGATGACATGTACATCTATGTAAAATTGTGCAACTAAGAACGTGAACGACTACCACCGGCAAGATCACGAGTACCTCTACCGTCGTCATGTACCCCTACTTCCACTATCGAACGTTCCCGAGAACGTCTACTTCCCCTACACCGCTTTGAACTTGAACCCCCTCCGATAACGCACGCTTCGAAGGTATAACCCCGAGACGACCGTCCGAGAACGTTTGCATGTGTTGTATGAGATGCACCCGTCGTCTGCACCGTGTCCGAGTTGTCACTTGCTCGGTCCTCCTCTTTTGCCGTCGTCGACCCGTGGGAACCCGGAATTCGGGATCGCCCCACCATCTTTTGCACGCATCCGCACAGTTCTCCTTTGCATCGGTATCTCAATCGAGTTACCGGAACCGGAACGTTGCAGTGGCACTATTTTCATTATCGTTGCCGTGGCACCCCTTCTCTTTCCACCACGGTGTCAAATGCTCCTTAATATGCTCTTATCAACATTCTCATAAATATGGCTTAAAACTTGAACATGTCATCTGCATCATGTTAACAACATTAAGATGGTTTAAATTGTGTTTGCTTTAATTTGCTAAATGCATATGGGGATTCACCGGATTCGTTATTTGTTATATCCGACCGCATTTAAATTGTTTAGATGGTGTAGTTTTGTTATGCCTCACCTCTTGCCATGTTAACCAACATTTAATATTGGTGGATACATAACCGAGAGAGAACTAAATAATGGATGTGGTGTTCCATCAATATGCAACCCGTTGCATATTGAGCTCCACTTAATTTGTAGTTTTGGTTGTTGCACTTTGCCATGTCATGCATATTTAAACCGGACATGCATCATACTTGGTTGTGCATCATGCCATGCTTATGTGTTGGTTGTTTACCTTGTTGTTTGCGTCTTTTCCAGTGTTGCTTCTTCGGGTTAGTTCCGTTAACGTCGCGTTTGTGAGGACCCGTTCGACTACGTCCGTTTGTCTTCTTCATGGACTCGTTCTTCTTCCTTGTGGGATTTCAGGCAAGATGACCATACCCTCGAAATCACTTCTATCTTTGCTTGCTAGTTGCTCGCTCTTTTGCTATGCCTATGCTGCGATACCTACCACTTGCTTATCGTGCCTCCCATATTGTTGAACCAAGCCTCTAACCTACCTTGTCCTAGCAAACCGTTGTTTGGCTGTGTTACCGCTTTGCTCAGCCCCTCTTATAGCGTTGTTAGTTGCAGGTGAAGATTGAAGTTTGTTCCTTGTTGGAACATGTTTACTTGTTGGGATATCACACTATCTCTTATTTAATTAATGCATCTATATACTTGGTAAAGGGTGGAAGGCTCGGCCTTATGCCTGGTGTTTTGTTCCACTCTTGCCGCCCTAGTTTCCGTCATATCGGTGTTATGTTCCTGGATTTTGCGTTCCTCACGCGGCTGGGTTATAATGGGAACCCTTTGACAGTTCGCCTTGAATAAAACTCCTCCAGCAAGGCCCAACTTTGGTTTTACCATTTGCCACCTAGCCTTTTCTTTCCCTTGAGTCGGCCGGCTCAAGGGTCATCTTTATTTAACCCCCCCGGGCCAGTGCTTCCCTAAGTGTTGGTCCAACTGAGCGATGTCCGAGGCTACCAGGGGCATCTCTGGGCTGGCTTACATGACGTCTTGCTCAGCCGGTGTGCCCTGAGAATGAGATATGTGCAGCTCCTATCGGGATTTGTCAGCACATCTGGGTGGCTTTGCTGGTCTTGTTTTACCATTGTCGAAATGTCTTGTAACCGGGATTCCGAGCCTGGTCGGGTCTTCCCGCTAGAAGGAATATCCTTCGTTGACCGTGAGAGCTTGTGATGGGCTAAGTTGGGACACCCCTGCAGGGATTTGAACTTTCAAAAGCTATGCGGTTATGGGCAGATGGGAATTTGTTAATGTCCGGTTGTAGAAAACCTGAAGTTGACCTTAATTAAAATACATCAATTGCATGTGTAACCGTGATGGTCTCTTCTCGGCGGGGTCCGGGAAGTGAACACGATGTTGGAGTTATGCTTGACGTAGGTTGTTCTAGCATCACTTCTTGATCATAGTTTTATTGACCGTGCTTTGCCTTCTCTTCTCGCTCTCATTTGCGTATGTTAGCCACCATATATGCTAGTCGCTTGCTGCAGCTCCACCTCATACATGTTACCCTTCCTATAAGCTTAAATAGTCTTGATCGCGAGGGTGCGAGATTGCTGAGTCCCCGTGACTCACAGATACTTCCAAAACCAGTTTGCAGGTGTCGATGTTACCGAGCAGGTGATGCAACCAAGCTCAAGGAGGAGCCCGATGAAGATCTTGTCCTTTGTTGTTTCGTTCTAGTTGATCAGTAGTGGAGCCCAGTTGGGGTCGATCAGGGATCTGTGTAGCTTTTGGGGTAGTCTTCTTTTATTTTGGTTCCGTAGTCGGACCTTGTTTGTATCTGCTTGATGTAATGCTTTATTCATGTAATTGTGTGAAGTGGCGATTGTAAGCCAACTATGTATCTCTTTCCCTTATGTATTACATGGGTTGTGTGAAGATTACCTCACTTGCGACATTGCTTTCAATGCAGTTATGCCTCTAAGTCGTGCTTCAACACGTGGGAGATATAGCCGCATCGAGGGCGTTACATGTAGTAGGATCTTTATTTAGTTTGATGCATACACTTGTTCTTTTTTGGTAGCCCTTTTGTAATGATGGCTGATGTTTGGTTTGGAAGAGAGAGCTGCGTCTTCACTCTTCTGGCCTCCTTACTACTTCTGTTGCACCCCCAGCCCTGGTTGCTGCTGCTGCTGCTGTTTTCAATGTACAATCAGTAGTATAGTTCGTCTGTTGGTTGAATAAATGTGTTGTTAGAGTGACAAACACAATGTTTTGGAAGTTGTTGCATGGTTCGATCCTTTAGTGCCCCGTACCGTACGTAGCGCATACTATTTATCATACGGAACACATTTTTTTTGAAACTCGGAACACATTTTCCACGTGTTGATAACAAGGATCCCACTGATGAAGGCCCAATAGAGAAGCCCATAATTAATTGGAAGGGAGGCTCTCACATGAATCTGGCCCAGGTACATGCTCATGGTCCCCTAAACATAAATAAGTAAATAAATAAAGTTAAATGCTCATGCACCAGTTCTTTGGGAAAATAGGTAGCCCAGTATTTCTTTTTGAAGAATACTCAAGCTAGGCCTATTTGTTTTCTTCGAATTACTGGGCTGCAAATCTTTCAAGACGAGGAGGGATGCATTCCGGCCTGGCTTAAGAGTATGGTCAATGTCTGTTAAAAGTAATATCAAAAGGGGTTGAAAATTCCAAAAAAATTATAGCAAATGGGATATAAGTTTCTTTTTTTTGTTTTTGTTCTTCACTGATATCTTATACGTATTTCATTGGATTTAACATGACATAGTACTAATTTATTTTTAAATTTGTTTTAGTATGGCTATGAATTTTTGGATTAAGAATATTTCGTTCCCTAGCAAAAATTTGCGAACTTTCAAAATTTCCCACATATTTAGTTAATTTTTTTACCCTGGTACTGACCAGAAAATGGCCAGCAATTCTAAAAATGGGAAACGGGCTGCAATAAATTCCATATGAATTAGAAAATGAGTAAAAATTATAAAAATAATAGCAAATGGGCTGTACACGCCACAGATTTCGAGGCTGACTTGTTTACGCAAGGCTTTGTCAGTGAACACACGATTCTAGCAGCAGTTAGTGTTGGATGTCCATCCAACGGCCGACGTGCTTCTTCAATCTCTGATCTTCCTGCTCCAGCCGCCTAAACTAGCGCCGGCGGGATTGCCAGCTCCCTCCTCTTGTGGCCCGCTGTGATGCCGCACAGGCTTCCCCGGCCCACCCTAGTCCCTCCGCTGGCCTGGCCGCACGCAATCAGGTGCCTCCTTATTACACGAAAAAAATGATTCCTCCCACTAACGTCTGGGGTGCACCAGTTGGGAGGCTGACCTGTGGGCCTACTAAGTTGACGCGTACGCAGGGCTTGTCAACTTAGTCAACAAACGATTCTAGCAGCAGTAACCATTGGATTTGAATCGAACGGTCCTGCTGCTTCTTCAATCGTTGCTCTTCTTGCACCAGCCGCCCAAACCAGTGCCGGGGAGACCGCCTGCTCCTGGCTCCAGTGGCCGGCTGTGCTGCCGATGGGTCCTCATGGCCCCCTACTACTCCCACCGCTAGCCAGGCCCTGCGGCGATGGGAGCCTCACACCGCAGCCGAACCAATGAACCCTTGTACTCCTCTCCGCGTGGGCATCCACTGCCGCGTCTTCCCCGGCTCCGCGTCGTCCCCTTCCTAGGCCTTGCCATCGTCCACCGCCTTGGTGCTCTCGGCGCGGCGTGGTCAACGTGGTCAACGACATTCCATCAGAAGCGTATTGTACGTGGAGAGGCTGACAGCTGGGTCCATGGCCACAGCCCAGTTTTTTTGTGATTTTACAAGTAAGTCGCTTTGTCAGGCCTGTTGGGCTGCAAATCTTTCAAGACGAGGAGAGCTTTCATTCGGCTGGCCTAGAAAATGGCCCATCAGTAATGAGAAATGGGCTGTACATTTTTAAAACACATCAAACGGGCAATTAGTTTCAAATATCTTTTTTTCATTTTGAGATTTGAAATTACATTAATTTTTAGCCGTGGAGAATTTGTTGGATTTTATATTGATATAAATTTATTTTTAAAATCAGTTTGAATGTGAGTCGAAATTTTGGGATTAAAAACAGTTCGGACCGCACTGAAATATGCAAAATTTCGTATAATTTTTTAACCGTGGCCACAATATGGGCTGTAATGCTAACAAAAAGAATATGGGCTCCAAAAAAACCTTAATAATTAGCAAATGGGCTGTAAATTATTAGAAATAATGGCAGATGGGCTGTATGCTGTTTTCCATAGATTTGAGGCTTTCCTCAAAAAAAGGTTGACGCACAAGCAGTGACTGTTGGATGGCCATCCAACGGCCATCGTGCTTCTTCAATCTCTGCTCTTCCTGCTCCAACCGCTCAAACAGGCGCCGGCGGGACAGCCTGCTCCCTCCTCCCCACGGCCGGCTCTGCTGCCGCGCAGGCCTCACCGCCCCACCGTACGCCCATCGCTGGCCTAGCCATCCCTCTACTCACCCACACCTGCTGTTATTCTCCGGCGATGTCAGACGAACTAGTAAACCCTCGTACAGTCGTACTCCCCTCCGCATGGGAAACAACTGCCAAGTCTTCCCTGCCTCCATTTCGTTCCCTTCCTATGCCTCGCCGTCGTCCACCGCCCTGGTGCTCTCGGCGCGGCCTAGTCAACATGGTCAACGACCGACATGCATCTGAAGTGGACTTTATGTGGAGAGGCCGACAGTTGGGTCCACGGCCGCACGCAAGGAAGTGCATCCTTATTACGCGCAAAATAATGATTCCTCCACCTGACATCAGGGACCCACCGAAAGGGCCTTTGTATTTCGCGAAAAAACTTTACCGCTGCTGACAGCTCGGACCCACTAGCTATATCTTCGCATGCAAGGAAGTGCCTTCTTATTACGCATAAAGAAAAATCAATACTCCCCCTATTAGCTGGGACCCAGTATAGTGGCAGGCTAACTTGTGGGCCTACTAAGTTGATGGGGACGGAGGGCTTTGTCAACTTAGTCAATATGCATGATTCTAGGTCCAGTGACCGTACGATGTCCATCCAACGGCCGTAGTGCGTCTTCAACCGCTGGTCTTCTTGCTCCAGCCGCCCAAACCAGCACCGGTCGTGCCTTGTGCTCCTGCCTCCCGTGGCCGGCTGCGATGCGGAGGAGGCCTCACCGCCCCCTACTACTCCCACCGCTGGCCAGGCCATCCCTCTACTCACCCACACCCCCTGTTATTCTACAGCGACGGCAGCCTCACAACACAGCGAACCAGTGAACCCTCGTACTCCTCTACGCGTGGGCATCCACTGCCGCGTCTTCCCCGGCTCCGCGTCGTCCCCTTCCTAGGCCTCACCGTCGTCCACCGCCCTGGTGCTCTCCGCACGGCGTGGTCAACGTGGTGAAGGAATGGCTTCCATCGGACGTGGACTGTACGTGGAGAGGCTGACAGCTGGGTCCACGGCCGTAGCAAGGAAGTGCCTCCTTATTACGTGCAAAATAATTATTCCTCCACCTGACAGCGGGGACCCACCGGATGGGCCACCGTAATTCGCCCCCTGACTGCTGGGACCCACCAGCTACATCTTCGCACGCAAGGAAGTGCCTGACAGTCGGGACCCACCTGGTCGAAGCATACGTAGCGTTGCCATTCTGGTCGCGAATGTGTACGTACATATATACTGGTGGATGTAGAGGCGTGCACGTGTCGTAGTAGAGGCGGCCAGGGTGCAATAAAGAAAATACGGCCACGTATGTGTACATACGGGCGGGGTCTCGAATGCCTACTCGCGCATACGTACGGCCAGGGCTCGTGTACATGGCTGGGTCGGAATGGAGAAACAACATCTTCGTCGTGTTCATGGGGAGGCAACAGAATGCGTCGTGTTCATGGGGAGGCAACGGAATGCGTCGTGTTCATGGGGAGGCAACGGAATGCGTCGTGTTCATCGGGAGGGCTTGGACGGAATAGGCGATGGAAACGAGGCCTGGCGTACCGCAGAACAGAGGAAACGGCCTTGTGTTCGACCGGCCACGTTCGAAACGGGATCTTGTTCATCGGGAGGGGTCTGGCGTACCGCAAAACGGAGGAAACGGACCTCCTACGGTCGAAACTGGGGTCCTGTTGATCGGGAAGGGTGTGGCGTACCGCAAAACGGACGAAACGGACTTGTGTTGGAGCGCTACGGTCGAAACGGGGGTCCTGTTCATCGGGAGGGGTGTGGCGTACCGCAAAACGGGACTCCACGAGATACTGTTCATCTCCATCGTCGACCCCCTCCAGCCTCCACGAGCTACTGTTCATCCACTGTCGACCTCCTCCAGCCTCCACCTGTGACTGTTCATCCACGGGCTCCTGTTCATCCAGCCTCCACCACGTGCTACTCCACCGGCTACTGTTCAACCAGCCCTCTCCACGGGCTCCTATTCAATCACCCCTCCACGGGGCTACTGTTCATCCTGCACTCCACCGTCTACTGTTCATCCTTCCCTCCACGGGGTGGTCCTGTTCATCCAGCTCTCCACAGGGTCCTGTTCATCCAGCCCCAACCGGCTCGATCGATCGGGGTCCTGTTCATCCAGAGGCAACACCATGGGGTCCTGTTCATCCACCCCCACCGGGAACTGTTCATCCACCCCCCCACAACGCTCACTGTTCATCCAGAGGCAGCATCGATCGGCTTCAGTTAGCAGCAGTAGCGAAGGAATCGCTCAATCGGGTTTAGTTAATAGCCATCGATCGATCGCTCGGGTTCGGTAATGCGTAGCCTGCAATGCAATCGCTCGGGTTCAATTAGAGCCCAGCGCCTCACTCGGGTTCAGTTAGAGACAACGCCTCGCTCATACGCGCGTACGTGTACGAGAGAAGCGCGCATCGCTCGACCCCGACCTCCCACCATAACCGGGAACTCCCCAAAATTTTCCTCCCCCTCGCTTCTACCACGGTTTTTCCGTCATGGACGGCCCAAAGAATGTCATGCAGCTGCGTGTCCGGCCCGCCCAGGAAGAAAAGCCCATTTTCTATCATGATTTTTTGTCATAGAAGTAGGAGCCCACCACATCTATGATGATACCGGGTTTTGTCACAATTATCATCATAGAAGTGTCATATGTATCAACAACAACAACAAAGCCTTTAGTCCCAAACAAGTTGGGGTAGGCTAGAGGTGCAACCCATAAGATCTCGCAACCAACTCAAGGCTCTGGCACATGGATAGCAAGCTTCCACGCACCCCTGTCCATAGCTAGCTCTTTGGTGATACTCCAATCCTTCAGGTCTCTCTTAACGGACTCCTCCCATGTCAAATTCGGTCTACCCCGCCCTCTCTTGACATTCTCCACATGCTTTAGCCGTCCACTATGCACCGGAGCTTCTAGAGGCGTGCGCTGAATATGCCCAAACCATCTCAGACGATGTTGGACAAGCTTCTCTTCAATTGGTGCTACCCCAACTCTATCTCGTATATCATCATTCCGGACTCGATCCTTCCTCGTGTGGCCACACATCCATCTCAACATACGCATCTCCGCCACACCTAACTGTTGAACATGTCGCCTTTTAGTCGGCCAACACTCAGCGCCATACAACATTGCGGGTCGAACCGCCGTCCTGTAGAACTTGCCTTTTAGCTTTTGTGGCACTCTCTTGTCACAAGGAATGCCAGAAGCTTGGCGCCACTTCATCCGTCCGGCTTTGATTTGATGGTTCACATCTTCATCAATACCCCCATCCTCCTGCAGCATTGACCCCAAATACCGAAAGGTGTCCTTCTGAGGTACCACGTGGCCATCAAGGCTAACCTCCTCCTCACACCTAGTAGTACTGAAACCGCACATCATGTACTCGGTTTTAGTTCTACTAAGCCTAAACCCTTTCGATTCTAAGGTTTGTCTCCATAACTCTAACTTCCTATTTACCCCCGTCCGACTATCGTCAACTAGCACCACATCATCCGCAAAGAGCATACACCATGGGATATCTCCTTGTATATCCCTTGTGACCTCATCCATCACCAATGCAAAAAGATAAGGGCTCAAAGCTGGCCCCTGATGCATTCCTATCTTAATCGGGAAGTCATCAGTGTCGACATCAATTGTACGAACACTTGTCACAACATTATCATACATGTCCTTGATGAAGGTAATGTACTTTGCTGGGACTTTGTGTTTCTCCAAGGCCCACCACATGACATTCCGCGGTATCTTATCATAGGCCTTCTCCAAGTCAATGAACACCATATGCAAGTCCTTCTTTTGCTCCCTATATCTCTCCATAAGTTGTTGTACCAAGAAAATGGCTTCCATGGTCGACCTCCCAGGCATGAAACCAAACTGATTTTTGGTCACACTTGTCATTCTTCTTAAGCGGTGCTCAATGACTCTCTCCCATAGCTTCATTGTATGGCTCATCAGCTTAATTCCACGGTAATTAGTACAACTCTGAACATCCCCCTTGTTCTTGAAGATTGGTACTAATATACTCCGTCTCCATTCTTCTGGCATCTTGTTTGCCCGAAAAATGAGGTTGAAAAGCTTGGTTAGCCATACTATCGCTATGTCCCCGAGACCTTTCCACACCTCAATGGGGATACAATTAGGGCCCATCGCCTTGCCTCCTTTCATCCTTTTTAAAGCCTCCTTGACCTCAGACTCCTGGATTCGCCGCACAAAACGCATGTTGGTCTCATCAAAGGAGTCGTCCAGTTCAATGGTAGAACTCTCATTCTCCCCATTGAACAGCTTGTCGAAGTACTCCTGCCATCTATGCTTAATCTCCTCGTCCTTCACCAAGAGTTGGCCTGCTCCGTCCTTGATGCATTTGACTTGGCCAATATCCCTCGTCTTCCTCTCTCGGATCTTGGCCATCTTATAGATGTCCCTTTCACCTTCCTTCATGCCTAACCATTGGTAGAGGTCCTCATATGCCCGACCCCTTGCTTCACCAACAGCTCGCTTTGCGGCCTTCTTCGCCATCTTGTACTTCTCTATGTTGTCTGCACTCCTATCCAGGTATAGGCGTTTGAAGAAATCTTTCTTCTCTTTAATCGCCTTCTGGACATCATCATTCCACCACCAGGTATCCTTATCTTCACTTCTCCTTCCCATGGACACTCCAAGTTCCTCCGAGGCCACCTTACGAATGCAAGTCGCCATCTTCGTCCACACATTGTTCGCATCTCCTCCTTCCTCCCAAGGGCTCTCCTTAATGACCCTCTCCTTGAATACTAGAGCTACCTCCCCCTTGAGCTTCCACCACTTCGTTCTAGTGACTTTGGCACGCTTATCCCGCTGGACACGAATCCGAAAGCGGAAGTCAGCAACCACCAGCTTATGCTGGGGTACAACACTCTCTCCAGGTATCACCTTACAGTCTAGGCACGCACGCCTATCTTCTCTTCTCGAGAGGATGAAATCAATCTGGCTAGAGTGTTGGCCACTACTAAAAGTCACCAGATGTGATTCTCTCTTTCTAAAGAGGGTGTTAGCTACAATCATGTTATAGGCTAGAGCAAAGCTTAAGACATCTTCTCCTTCTTGATTCCTGATGCCATAGCCAAAGCCCCCATGCGCCCCTTCAAAACCTATGTTAGATGTACCCACGTGGCCATTGAGGTCTCCTCCTATGAAGAGCTTCTCACCAATCGCTACACTCCTAACCATGTCTTCCAGGCCTTCCTAGAACTCCCTCTTGGTTTTCTCATTATGGCCTACTTGCGGGGCATACGCGCTGATAACATTGAGAACCAAGTCCTCAACTACCAGCTTGACCAGGATAATCCGGTCCCCACGTCTCTTGACGTCTACCACTCCATACTTGAGGCTCTTGTTGATCAAGATGCCTACGCCATTTCTATTTGCAGCCGTCCCTGTGTACCACAACTTGAAGCCGGTATCATCCACCTCCTTCGCCTTCTGTCCTCTCCATTTGGTTTCTTGGACGCAAAGGATATCAACACCTCTCCTCACCGCTGCATCAACTAGCTCCTGAAGCTTCCTGTCAGAGACCCTATGTTCCAGCTACCTAAGAGAATCCTCCTAGGCTCGGCTAGCTTCCTTACCCTTCGCACTCTTCGAGTCAAATGCGAAGACCCTTGCCCATTTTCCACTACATCCGGGCGTCGATGTAGCGTGCCACTAAGGATGCGATGACCCGATCCTCGCTCACTTGCCACCGTATCCGGATCAAGATACAGCGCGCCACCTTGGGGGTGACGGCCTGACCGTTGCCCATTTTCAACCACACCCGGGTTCCGATGTAGTGCGTCGCTGAGAGGGTTACGCCCCAACGAAAATCTTTTGGGTTTCATCTCCATAAGAGTGGCTGAGTTTTTACGTTGGCTCGCCAAGCCTATCACAACCCTCCTCCTTTACTCAGGCTTGGGACCGGCTATGTTGAGACAACATAGGCGAAGTTAGAAGTGTCATATGTATGACAGAAAAAAAATTTCGTTCGGCCAAAAATGTCACGGATGTTTCTTTTTTTGTAGTGCTATGGGGATAGATTGGTAGGAAAAGACCATCGCTCGTCCCCGAACGCCACTCATAAGGAAAGAAATCAAAGAGCATCCCATGCTTCAAATTTGTCACATAACGTTTACCATACGTGCATGCTACGGGACTTGCCAACTTCAACACAAGTATTCATCAATTTCACAATTACTCAACTAGCACACCTCTAATATGACCACCTTTATATCTCAAAATAATCTATCAAGCATCCAACTTCTCTTAGCATTTAGAATTTATAACCAAAGTGAATTACCATGCTATTCTAAAGGACTCTCAAAATGATATAAGTGAAGCATGAGAGATCAATTATTTCTGTAAAATAGAACCACCGCCGTGCTCTAAAAGATATAAGCGAAGCACTAGAACAAAAATTATCCAACTCAAAAGATATAAGTGAAGCACATAAAGTATTCTAATAAATTCCATATCATGTGTGTATCTCCCAAAATGTGTTTACAGCAAGGATGATTGTGGTAAACTAAAAAGCAAAGACTCAAATCATACAAGACGCTCCAAGCAAAACACATATCATGTGGTGAATAAAAATATAGCTCCAAGTAAAGTTACCGGTGGACGAAGACGAACGAGGGGATGCCTTCCGGGGCGTCCCCAAGCTTAGGATTTTTGTTGTCCTTGGATTTTACCTTGGGGTGCCTTGGGCATCCCCAATATTAGGCTCTTGTCACTCCTTGTTCCATAATCCATCAAATCTTTACCCAAAACTTGAAAACTTCACAAGACAAAACTTAAAAGAAAATCTTCGTGAGCTCCGTTAGTAAAAGAAAACAAAGCACCACTTCATGGTACTGTAATGAACTCATTATTTATTTATATTGGTCTTAAAACTAATTTATTCCAACTTTTATATGGTTCATAAACTCTATTACTATCGATAGATTCATCAAAATAAGCAAACAACTCATGAAAAACAGAATCTGTCAAAAACTGAACAGTCTGTAGTAATCTGTAGGTTTAGAATACTTATGGAACCCCATAAATTCGTAAACAAATTGCTGGACGTGAGTAATTTATCTATTAATCATCTGCAAAAAGAATTAACTAAATAGCACTCTCCAGTAAAAAATGGCAGCAATTCTCGTGAGCACTAAAGTTTCTGTTTTTTGCAGCAAGATCAAAAAGACTTCCCCCAAGTCTTCCCAACGGTTCTACTTGGCACAAACACTAATTAAACACAAAAAACACAACCAAAACAGAGGCTAGATGAATTATTTATTACTAAACAGGAACAAAAAGCAAGGAATAAAAATAAAATTGGGTTGCCTCCCAACAAGCGCTATCATTTAACGCCCCTAGCTAGGCATAAGATTTCAACGATGCTGACATGAAAGACAAGAATTGAAGCACAAAGAGAGCATCATAAAACACATGACAAACACATCTAACTCTAAAAAACTTCCTATGCATAGGCATCTTATAGGCACACAAATTGTCAAGCCAATCAAAAACTAGCATATGCAAGGAAGCAGCAAGAAACAATAGCAATCTCAACATAACGAGAGGTAATTTAGTAACATAAAAATTTCTACAACCATATTTTACTCTCTCATAATAATTACATGTAGGATCATAATAAAATCCAACAATATAGCTATCACAAAACTTATTCTTAACACGATCCACATGTATGCAAAGTTGACACTCTTCCAAAATAGTGGGATTAACATTAACTAAAGTCATGACCTCTCCAAACCCACTTTTATCAAAAAACTCATAGGATTGAACATTCTCCAAATATGTGGGATATAGGGTTGACACTCTTCCAAACCCACTTTTATCAAAAACTTCATAAGACTGAACATTCTCCAAATATGTGGGATCTAGAGTTGACACTCTTCCAAACCCACTTTCAATATTATTGCAAACAACATTATCAATCTCATATTCATCATGGGGTTTAAATAAATTTTCAAGATCAAAAGAAGAATCACCCCAATCATGATCATTGCAACAAATAGTAGTCATAGCAAAACTAGCATCCCCAAGCTTGAAGTTTTGCATATCATTAACACAATTGACATTAAGAGAATTTATAATAACATCATTGCAATCATGCTTTTCATCGAAGGAACTATCAAGTATGGGTGCAATTGCAATGATCTCATGTTTAACATAAGGAACTATAGCAAATTCATCTTCATAAATATTGGCATCATGGCCACAAGAATAGCAAGCATCATGTTCATCAATGGATATTTCAATCAAATCATCAGAATCATAATTATCTATAGATTCATGCATATCATTATTTTCTTTCGAAGCAATGGTCATTTTTTCAATAAATTCTTTAACATAGACATTGTGAGTATAGTTTTCATGGAAATATTTAAGTATGTCAAAATTTTTAGATTCGTAGATAGTAATATCATACTTTTCAATCAAAGAAGCAACTTCGTAAGCACCCTTAAAAGCAACAAATTCTTCAATTTGTTCGATATCGTAGTAACTATAAACACCCTTTGCATAAGAAGATAAGATTTCATTATCATTAAACTCACATGGGTAGGGGAGGTGTTTTTTAGGGTTCTTAGAGCAACAAGTTTGATCACAAAATTCACAAAGATTCCAAGCATAACATAGCAATCTGTTTATTTGGTCCGATAAGAGTATCCCTTTCTCAGACAAACGGTGACTAGGGATGGCAATTTTATCCATGGATCTGGATACCCATGGATACCCGACCCGGTTGGGCAAGGGTATGGAGCACATTTCTGCCCATGGGTCCGTGGATATGGATACCCATGAACAGCCGGGTTGGGCATGGTTATAGTTTGTGCTCCATGGATATCCAATGGATACCCGTATGACATGTGGGGCCATATGACGTGACAGTAGAAAGAGCGAATCAATGGGAAATGGCAGGAAATATGCAACTTGTGCCATGAGCCATATGCTGCAGAATCAACCTCTGGTATGTCACACTTAAGGACTCGTCGTATTACTTGTTGCCTAATTATGCATGTAGCTTATGTTGTCATTTGTGAGTGAATGATGATGAATTAATTTGATCTTTGGAAAGGCTTCATGTTGACTTTTCTATGCCCATGGAGCTCCATGGGTACGTGGGTATCCAGCGGGTTTGGGCATGGGCACAACTTGTGCCCATGGATAATTTGGTGGATGGGCAGAGGGTAGGAAGATGGGTCATGGGTTGGATTTGGACCAGCTCCACCCGCCCCAAACCCGACCCATTGCCATCCCTAATGGTGACGCACGAAATGAGCATGCTCATCTAAAGATTTCCCATCAACTAGGCTAGTTGGGGTTTTAGCACGAGCGCATACGGATCGAAGATGATCCAAGTAGAACACTTTAAGTGGATCCATGTCAATATATTTTTAGCAAGCAAAGATGCAAGCAAATAGAAGGCACATGGAAACACAAAGAAAGATACATACGGGAAGAAGGCGAACGGAAAAAAGGGCGAATAAAACGGCAAAGGTGAAGTGGGGGAGAGGAAAACGAGAGGCAAATGGAAAATAATGTAATGCGAGGTATAAGAGTTTGTGATGGGTACTTGGTATGTCTTGACTTGTGCGTAGATCTCCCCGGCAACGGCGCCATAAATCCTTCTTGCTACCTCTTGAGCATGCGTTGGTTTTCCCTTGAAGAGGAAATGGTGATGCAGCAAAGCAGCATAAGTATTTCCCTCAGTTTTTGAGAACCAAGGTATCAATCCAGTAGGAGACCACTCCCGAGTCACCTCGTACCTACACAAACAAATAAGAGCCTCGCAACCAACGCGATAATGGGGTTGCCAATCCCTTCACGGCCACTTGCAAGAGTCAGATCTGATAGAGATAATAATAATAAGATAAATATTTTTGGTATTTTTATGATATAGACTGAAAGTAAAGATTGCAAAATAAAATAGATTGGAAACTTGTATGATGGAAAATAGACCCGGGGGCCATAGGTCTCACTAGTGGCTTCTCTCAAGATAACATAAGTATTACGGTGGGTGAACAAATTACTGTCAAGAAATTGATAGAATTGAGCATAGTTATGAGAATATCTTGGTATGATCATGTATATAGGCATCACGTCCGGGACAAGTAGACCGACTCCTGCCTGCATCTACTACTATTACTCCACACATCGACCGCTATCCAACATGCATCTAGAGTATTAAGTTCATAAGAACGGAGTAACGCTTTAAGCAAGATGACATGGTGTAGAGGGATAAACTCATGCAATATGATATAAACCCCATATTTTTATCCTCGATGGCTACAATACAATACGTGTCGTTTCCCCTACTGTCACTGGGATCGAGCACCGCAAGATTGAACACAAATCTAAGCATTTCTCCCATTGCAAGAAAGATCAATCTAGTAGGCCAAACCAAACTGATAAATCAAAGAGACTTGCAAAGATAACCAATCATACATAAAATAATTTAGAGAAGATTGAAATATTGTTCATAGATAATCTTGATCATAAACCCACAATTCATCGGATCTCGACAAACACACCGCAAAATAAGATTACATCGAATAGATCTCCAAGAGAATCGAGGAGAACTCTGTATTGAGATCCAAAGAGAGAGAAGAAGCCATCTAGCTAATAACTATGGACCCGAAGGTCTGAGGTAAACTACTCACACATCATCGGAGGGGCCATGGAGTTGTTGTAGAGGCCCTCCGTGATCAATGCCCCCTCTGGCGGAGCTCCGGAAACGGCCCCAATATGGGATCTCTTGGGTACAGAAGGTTGCGGCGGTGGAAATTGGGTTTCGTGGTGCTCCTAGATGTTTTCAGGGTACGTAGGTATATATAGGAGGAAGAAGTAGGTCGGTGGAGCCACGAGGGGCCAATGAGGGGGAGGGCGCGCCCCCCTTCCTCGTGGCCACCTCGTTGGTTGCTTGACGTCTACTCCAAGTCCTCTGGATCACGTTTGTTCCAAAAATCATGCTCCCGAAGGTTTCATTCCATTTGGACTCCGTTTGATATTCTTTTTCTACGAAACACTGAAATAGGCAAAAAAAACAGCAACTTGGCCTGGGCCTCCGGTTAGTAGGTTAGTCCCAAAAATAATATGAAAGTGTATAAATAAGACCATTAAACATCCAAAACAGAATATATAATAGCATGGAACAATCAAAAATTATAGATACGTTGGAGACGTATCAACCATCGATCCTCTCATCAGGAGGGGGTCAATCTCCATCTACATCTTCACCAGCACCATCTCATCTCAAACCCTAGTTCATCTCTTGTATCCAATCTTTGTCCCAAAACCTCAGATTGGTACCTGTAGGTTGCTAGTAGTGTTGATTACTCCTTGTAGTTGATGCTAGTTGGTTTACTTGGTGGAAGATCATATGTTCAGATCCTTTATGCATATTAATACCCCTCTGGTTATGAACATAAATATGATTTGTGAGTAGTTACGTTTGTTCCTGAGGACATGGGAGAAGTCTTGCTATAAGTAATCATGTGAATTTGGTATTCGTTCGATATTTTGATGAGATGTATGTTGTTATCCCTCTAGTGGTGTCATGTGAACGTCGACTACATGACACTTCACCATTGTTTGGTCCTAGAGGGAGGCATTGGGAAGTAATAAGTAGATGATGGGTTGCTAGAGTGATAGAGGCTTAAACCCTAGTTTATGAGTTGCTTCGTAAGGGGCTGATTTGGATCCATATGTTTCATGCTATGGTTAGGTTTACCTTAATACTTCTGTTGTAGTTGCGGATGCTTGCAATGGGGGTTAATCATAAGTGGGAATAAAATAAAAAAGAGAAGAATAAAAAGAAATAAAGAGATCATATGGATCTTATGGAGAGTAATGACTTCACATATAAGAGTATGATGAATAAAGTTGTTGAGAGTTGACAAACATAGTTTTGGTCATCGTTGCAATTAATAGGAAGTAATAAAGAAAGAGGGGTTCACATATAAATACACTATCTTGGACATCTTTTATGATTGTGAGCACTCATTAAAATATGACATGCTAAAGAGTTGACGTTGGACAAGGAAGACAACGTAATGGGTTATGTTTTCTTACATCTGAGATAAATTATATTGTCATGGATCATCCAACATGTTGAGCTTGCCTTTCCCTCTCATGCTAGCCAATTTCTTTGCACCAAGTAGAGATACTACTTGTGCTTCCAAACATCCCTAAACCCAGTTTTGCCATGAGAGTCCACCATATCTACCTATGGATTGAGTAAGATCCTTCAAGTAAGTTGTCATCGGTGCAAGCAATAAAAATTGCTCTCTAAATATGTATGACTTATTAATGTGGAGAAAATAAGCTTTATAAGATCTTGTGATATGGAAGAAATAAAAGTGACGGACTGCATAATAAAGGTTCAGATCACAAGTGGCAATATAAAGTGACGTTCTTTTGCATTAAGATTTCGTGCATCCAACTATAAAAGCGCATGACAACCTCTGCTTCCCTCTACGAAGGGCCTATCTTTTATTCTTGTCTTATACTTCATGCAAAGAGTCATGGTGTTATCCACCTTTCCTTTTTACATTTTATCCTTTGGCAAGCACAATGTGTTGGAAAGATCCAGATATATATAGCGAATTGGATGTGAGTTTTCATGAACTATTATGGTTGACATTACCCTTGAGGTAAAACGTTGGGAGGCAAAACTATAAGCCCCTATCTTTCTCTATGTCCGATTAAAACTCCATACCCATAAATATTGCGTGAGTGTTAGCAATTGTGAAAGACTAAATGATAGTTGAGTATGTGGACTTGCTGAAAAGCTCTTATTGACTCTTTCCTATGTTATGATAAATTGCAATTACCTTAATGACTGAGATTAGAGTTTGTTGGTTCTCAACGAAGTTTATGATTCATACTTGAAATTGTGATTGCATTGTTACTTTAGCATAAGAGATCACCTGACAATATATATATATATATTATATGTTGTTGTTCCAAGAATGATCATGATGCCCTCATGTTCGTATTTTATTTTTATCGACACCTCTATCTCTAAACATGTGGACATATTTTTTGATTTCAGCTTTCACTTGAGGACAAGCAAGGTCTAAGCTTGGGGGAGTTGATACCTCCATTTTGCATCATGCTTTTATATCAATATTTATTGCATTATGGGTTGTTATTACACGTTATGTCACAATACTTATGCCTATTCTCTCTTATTTTGGAAGGTTTACATGAAGAGGGAGAATGCCGGCAGCTGGGATTCTGGGCTGGAAAAGGAGCAAATATTAGAGACCTATTTTGCACAGCTCCAAAAGTCCTGAAACTTCACGGAAGTTATTTCCAGAATATATAAAAAATACTGAGCACAAGAAGTACCAGAAGGGGCCACCCACCAGCCACGAGGGTGGGGGGCGCGCCCCCTGCCTTGTGGGCCCCCTGGTGGCTCTCCGATGCCCATCTTCTGCTATATGAGGTCTTTCATCCGAGAAAAAATCATAAGCAAGCTTACGGGATGAAACTCCACCGCCACGAGGCGGAACCTTGGCGGAACCAATCTAGGGCTCTGGCGGAGCTGTTCTGCCGGGGAAACTTTCCTCCGGGAGGGGGAAATCATCACCATCGTCATCACCAACGATCCTCTCATCGGGAGGGGGTCAATCTCCATCAACATCTTCACCAGCACCATCTCATCTCAAACCCTAGTTCATCTCTTGTATCCAATCTTTGTATCCAAACCTCAGATTGGTACCTATGGGTTGCTAGTAGTGTTGATTACTCCTTGTAGTTGATGCTAGTTGGTTTACTTGGTGGAAGATCATATGTTCAGATCCATTATGCATATTAATACCCCTCTGATTATGAACATGAATATGCTTTGTGAGTAGCTATGTTTGTTCCTGAGCACATGGGAGAAGTCTTGCTATTAGTAGTCATGTGAATTTGGTATTCGTTCGATATTTTGATGAGATGGATGTTGTTATCCCTCTAGTGGTGTCATGTGAACGTCGACTACATGACACTTCACCATTGTTTGGGCCTAGAGGGAGGCATTGGGAAGTAATAAGTAGATGATGGGTTGCTAGAGTGATAGAAGCTTAAACCCTAGTTTATGTGTTGCTTCATAAGGGGCTGATTTGGATCCATATGTTTCATGCTATGGTTAGGGTTACCTTAATACTTATTTTGTAGTTGCAGATGCTTGCAAGAGGGGTTAATCATAAGTGGGATGCTTGTCCAGGGAGTGGAAGTATCGAAGCACCCTTCCACCCACATATCAAATTATCAAAGTAACGAACGCGAATCATATGAGCATGATGAAAACTAGCTTGACGATAATTCCCATGTGTCTTCGGGAGTGCTTTCCTTTATATAAGAGTTTGTACAGGCTTGTCCTTTGCTACAAAAAGGATTGGGCCATCTTGCTGCACCTTATTTACTTTTACTACTTGTTACCCGTTACAAATTACCTTATCACAAAACCATCTGTTACCGATAATTTCAGTGCTTGCAGATAATACCTTACTGAAAACTGCTTATCATTTCCTTCTTCTCCTCGTTGTGTTCGACACTCTTACTTATCGAAAGGACTACGATAGATCCCCTATACTTGTGGGTCATCAGGGGGTGTGTTTGATTAAATGATGTGGTTACTGGAAATTTTACTACGCGGGAGTGAAATGCCGGGGCTACTGAAATTTTTGATGATGGTGCATCACACACGGTCCGGAGATAACAACCATGTGTTATGAAACAAAAAAACCTTCGATGCGGGCAGATATTTTCAAGGGATGCAGGCGGGATTGGGAACAAGAAACATCACACACGGTCGAAACACAATAACCGTGTGTTATCAAACAGAAAAAAGCTGTAGGCAGGTAGATATTTTTGAGAGGGGAAGCCTCATGGAGCCCAATGCATACGGTTAGTTTGAGTGAACCATGTCTGTTGCATCATCCGACTTGTCTAGTGTTCATAAATTTGGCGAAAAATGACGCGGGAGAGGGTCAAAACACGAACACACTTGCATGTGGACCAAATTTATGTATGAAAAGGGTGGTTTGATTTTCAAATACCAAATGCAACTTCGATGTGGCACCTATCTCGCAAAGCGCACAATATTGCTTGCCCCCACCCCCCTCGTGTCAGCACGAAGGGAATCCTAAGCTATGAATGCATGCCCCCTCCCCCCCCAACCGAGGTTCACCTAGCAAAGTGCGAAGTAGCTAGTAGCCCCCCTCCCTTGTGTAGGCATGAAGGCAATCCTAAGCTATGAATGCATGCCCCTCCCCCCAACCGACGTACACCTAGCAGAGTGCGAAGCAGCTAGCAGCCCCCCTCATGTTAGCACGAAGGGAATCCTAAGCTATGAATGCATGCCCCCCAACCGAGGTTCACCTAGCAAAGTGCGAAGTACCACCCCCCCCCCACACACACACACTTTCAGTTGGCGGGTCAGAGAGGCATATCTCACCAAGATGGATCATAAAATGGACCAAGAATAATCCACCTTGGTCGTACAACCTCTCTCTTGTTGTTGGTCAAAGTGATGGTCGTCCATGCGACCCCGGAGATGGGCTAGCTCGCCAATAATCACGCAAGTAGCTAGTACCCGGAGAGAACCACTGCATGCGTGTGGCCCAAACATATGTATGGAGAGGTGTTTTTTGAGTACACAATGGAACAACTTTGATGTGGCACCGGGATTTCGAACTAGAAATCCCCACACTGAGTGATGGCTAGGTTGATGATGCATATGTATGTTACACAACACTTCAAGCCAACGACGGGGATTCATGCATGCATGCATGCATAGTATATGCGCTCAAACTTAATTAGGTTTGAGTCTCACCATGATCTATACTACAATAACACAAACCAAATGAAGAATCCGCCATGGTAACCTATCTTGTTGTCGGTCAAGGTGATCATGGACGTCCATAGGCTTGTCACCGATAACCACGCGAGGGAGTGTACTGTTCGAAGGCAACCACTACATGCATATGTATGGAGGTGATGTGTGCATGCATGTTTGAATAGCATTTGACAACATTGATGTGGCGCGTGCGTCGAAAATCGTACACTCCCCACACAGAGCGAGATCGGTTCATGACGTGTCGTTGTACTAGCCACTTCAACTATATGGGAGGGATTCATGCGTACACATGCATGTGTGTTTGCTCAAACTATATCATGCATGTCATCCCAGAGCATGACCTATATATATACTGTATTACAAGTGAAAAAACAATCCCCTCCTAAGTCAAATTAACCTCTCTCGTTGTCAGGCAAAAAGTAGTGATGGACCAAGCGGGCCGGCAGATGGAAAGCATCGATATCGCTGATAACTGCTTAAGTGGGTGCGAGAAGATAACCACCATCACTTTGCATGTGGTCCAAACATATATATGTTGAATAACCAAAATGCACAACTTTGATTTGCCACATGCCTAAAAACCCGTAAACCATGCACCCACACAGAGCGAGGTTCATGAAGCGTACTACATATGACGGTCCCCTTCCCCCTCTTGGACGCATACTATATGATCCTACCATAATATGTACAACCCAAAAGAATCCTCATTGATGGTGAAATTAATTAACCTCTCCCGATGTAGCTCAAAGTGATGCATGCATGCATCGACGATGGCCTCGTGGGCCCACAGATGAAAGCGTTACACGTGAGTGTCCTATATAGAATAACCACCGCGTGCATGCATGGGGGCCAAAGAGGTGTTGTGTGATGTTTGAATAGCCAATTACACAATTTTGATGTGGCACGTGCCTCAGAAACCGAAAAGTCCCGACAATGAGTGACGTGTACTTGTTCACGGACGCGTACGTATAGTATATATGCTAGTCCCCTCCCACCTCTTCGACGCGTACTATATACAACTGATATGTCTCCAACGTATCTATAATTTTTGATTGTTCCATGATGTTATATTATCAATCTTGGATATCTTATAATCATTTTATAGTCATTTTATATCATTTTTTGGTACTAACCTATTGATTTAGTGCCAGTTGCTATTTTTCCATGTTTTTTACATCGCAGAAAATCAATATCAAACGGAGTCGAAATGCCACGAAAATTTACGGAGAATTTTTATGGCCAGAAGGAACACAACGGGCCCTGGCTGCGTCTGGGGGGTGCCCAGAGGGGAGCACAACTCACCAGGGCGCGCCAGGAGGCCCAGGTGCACCCTGGTGGGTTGTGCCAACCTCGGGTGCCTCGTACCGCCTCTTTGGTCTATAAATACCCTCAATATTCCCAAAATCCTAGGGGAGTCCATGAAATATTGATCCAGCTGCTGCAGATTCCAGAACCACCAGATCCAATCTAGACACCATCTCGGATGGGGTTCACCACCTCCATTGGTGCCGCTTCGATGATGCAAGAGTAGTTCTTTTTAGACCTTCGGGTCCGTAGTAAGTAGCTAGATGGCTTCCTCTCTCTCTCTCTCTCTCTTAATTCTCAGTACAACGGTCTCTTGGAGATCCATATGATGTAACTCTTTTGCGGTGTGTTTGTTGGGATCGATGAACTTTGAGTTTATGATCAGATCTATCTATTTATACCCATGAAAGTATTTGAGTTTCTTTGATCTCTTTTATCTTATAGCCTCGTATTTCTTCTCCGATATTTGGGTTTTGTTTGGCCAACTTGATCTATTTATCTTGCAATTGGAAGAGGTGCTTCGTAGTGGGTTCGATCTTATGGTGCTTGATCCCAGTGATAGAATGGGAACCGACACGTATGTATCGTTGCTACTAAGGATAAAACGATGGGGTCTATCTCTACATAGATAGATCTTGTCTACATCATGTTATCGTTCTTATTGCATTACTCCATTTCTCCATGAACTTAATACACTAGATGCATGCTGGATAGCGGTCGATGTGTGGAGTAATAGTAGTAGATGCAGGAAGGAGTCGGTCTACTAATCTTGGACGTGATGCCTATGTAATGATCATTACCTGGATATCGTCATGAGTATTTGAAGTTCTATCAATTTCCCAATAGTAATTTGTTCACCCACCATTTGTTATTTTTCTCGACAGAAGCCACTAGTGAAACCTACGCCCCTCGGGTCTCTTTCTCATATTATTTGCCTTTGCGATCTATTTTCCTTTGCTTTGATTTTCACATCTATTAATCCAAAAACCCAAAATACCTTACTGCAATTTTATTCTTATTTATTTATTTGGCGTTTGATCTATCAATCTACTACAAATTAACCTCACGTCCGTTTGCCTATCTTGAGGCGCCGTACCCCGGAAGGGATTGACAACCCCTTTAACACGTTGGGTTGCGAGAAGTTGTTATTTGTGTGCAGGTGCTATTTACATTGTGTGCAGGTGTTGTTTACATTGTGTTGCTTGGTTCTCCTACTGGTTCGATAACCTTGGTTACATATCTGAGGGAAATAGCTACCGCCGTTATGCTGCATCATCCCTTCCTCTTTGGGGAAATACCGACGAAGCTTCAAGCGACATCAAAAGGAATTTCTGGCGCCATTGCCGGGAAGGATCAAGTCAAGATAGTCTCCCGACCACGTGCCAATTTCTGGCGCCGTTGCCAGGGAGGATCTTCAACATATACCAGGTTCCTAATCAAAAATCTCATCTATTTGCAATTTACATTATTTTCCATTTGCCTCTCGTTTTCCTCTCCCCCACTTCACAAAAATTTGCCATTTTATTCGTCTCTTTTTTCTTTCGCCGTTTTCTCGTCAGATCTATCCTTTCCTTGCAATCATGAGTGGTTTCGGTATGGCACCAACAGACGATAGCCTAACTCCTAAAATTGGACGTATGGGCAATCTGGATGCTAAAACGTTTATCATGGGTCAAGGGAACATTATGGGAAAAGAACGTATCCAAGAATTTTTCAATTATGTTGGGGATCTAAGTCTTGATGATGCTCCTATACTTAAAACTACTAGATCTTATGTGAATGCTATTTCAGCACTAGTTCTGAAACTTGAAAGTAAATTTATTTGTACCCATCCAACTTTGCAAAGATTGTTTTTTGAGCTTCCCATTATAAAGAATGCTAGGGCTAAAAAGTTGGCCACTCTCGTTCTTATGAATGAGCTTGAATACATAATTCGGGAAGCTAGGGAAATCTTTGATTTTTATGGTATGAATCATGAAAAACCTGTGATAGATGAAATTCTTTACAATAGTGATTATGCTTTAATACATTTGATTGGGGATAATAAAATATTTGATGAGAATCTCAAAAAGGAAGTTCCCATTCTAGATATAATCCAACAAGTTTTCAATAATGTTAACCAACATTACTCTTGGATTGTTGCGGGGAATCTAACAGGTTATGATGAACATCAACTTAGGAATGCTAAGGTTTCTATGGATAATATGTTTTATGTTGTGTTTACAACACCCCATGATGAAAGCACCTCTAAGAAGGTTAAGAACAAAGATGACAAAACTTAGATCCTTGCTTTATGCCTAGCTAAGGGCCTAACACTATAGCGCTTGTTGGGAGGCAACCCAATGAATACAATTTATTTTTGCTTTTTGCTTCCTGTTTTTGAGTATTAACACAATTAGGCTACTGATATGATTGTGTTTTTTATGTTTTAATTAGTGTTTGTGCCAAGTAGAATCTTCTCGGGTGATAGTTGTTTGATCTTGCTGAAAAAACAGAAACTTCTACGCTCGCGAAAATAATTTTCATTTTTATCAGAGAGCGATAAAATACCCATTCCACTTGCAGTATATCAATATACAAATTGCTCGGGCCGTCCTAATTTTTCAAAAAAAATTGGAGTTACTGAATTATTTGAAATAGTCAGATTGCTACAGACTGTTCTGTTTTGACATATTCTGTTTTCTTTGTGTTGTGCTTATTTTGATGGCTTTATGGTTTTCTTTGATGAGTTTTTGCCATAGAAAAGTTGGAATACAATAGATATAATGCAATAAAAAAATATGAATTGGTTTGATACATCACTTGTAGTAGTGATTTATTATTCTTATACTAACGGATCTCATGAAGGTTTGGTTGAGTTTTGTGTGATAGAAGTTTTCAAGTTTTGGGTTATCTTACGGTGGATGAAGGAATAAGGAGTAGAAGAGCCTAAGCTTGGGGATGCCCCAGCATCCCAAGCTAATATCCAAAATGAGCAACCAACTAATCTTGGCGGTGCCCCCGAGTGGCATCCCCTCTTTCTTCTAACGACCATCGGTATTTTACTCGAAGCTATATTTTTATTCGTCACATACTATGTGTTTTGCTTGGAGCGTCTTGTATGATATGAGTCTTTGCTTGTTTTATTTTGTGTTTTAAGTCTTGATCCCTTCCTGTACACACCTATTTGAGAGAGCAAAAATTATGTCATGACTTGTTAGAATTGCTCTCTATGCTTCACTTAAATTTTTATGAGCTATGGACTTGCTCTAGTGCTTCACATATATCTTTTTGAGCACGGTGTGCTTAGTATTTTTGAAGAAATGTTCTCTTGCTTCACTTAGATTTATTTGAGAGTTAGTAAAATTTTCAAGAAATTCTCTCTTGCTTCACTTAAATTAATTTGAGAGAAAGAAAAATTATGCTCATGATCTTCAGTTATATTTGTTTGAGCTTGTCAAAAGCAACACATGAAAATTAGTCCCAAAGTGATAGATATCCAAGAAGGATATAATAAAAACTTTCATGAAGATCATTGGACAAAATAAACTTGATTCTTAGTAATAGTTTTGAGATATGATGATGTGATATGTGAGTCATCTTGATGAGTAATTATTCTTTAGTAAGAATATTGGTGTTAAGGTTTGTGATTCCCTATGCAAGCACGAAAGTCACTAGTTATGCAATGAAATTATATCCTACTTATGGTGCATTATTCGGTGTTAGTTATGCTTAATGCTCGCTTATGAGATTATTCGTTTCTTGGTTGGTCGCTTCTCAATCTTTTGCTAGCCTTCATTTTGCACTAAGTATGATCACTACTTATGCATCCAAGAACCTTTAAACCAGTTTTGCCACATGAGTCCACTATATCTACCTATATGCGGTATTCTTTTTCCATTCTAAGAAAATTTGCATGTGCCATATCTAATTTTCAAAAATAAACTTCTCTTTTTTGTGTTTGTTTTGCTTGCGGAGCGGTGCGGGGTGGCTAATATTTTCCATGCTAGATGTGTTATTCTCAAGATGAGTGTTTATTCACTTGTCATTGCACGAGAGTAAGGCAAAGGTATTAGGGATGCCCAGTCCTGAAATGAAAAAAAAAAGAATTTACTTTATGTGGTTAAATAATAAATTCCTTGGAAAGTGTTGGTATGGAGGGCACCCGTGGATACGGTTAGCCATGGAAAGTGAAAGCATGGTGGAAAAAGGAATAAACTTTATTTTCTTTTTGGGAACCGCCTATGATATATCTAAGCATGAAAAGTATTGGGAACTCTAAGTTGTTTTCGTTGGTCGGATGGATGCACCTCCCAAAATGTTTTTATCTCTAAGTTTTTCGCTTTGAGCTCTGGCACCTCTACAAATCCCTACTTCCCTCTGTGAAGGGCCTTTCTTTTACTTTATGCTATTTTATTTTGAATTTGAGTCTCCATCTTCTCTTATAAAAGCACCAACTAGGAGGCAATATGATCGTACTTGAGTATTGGATGTAGCTAATATGCAAGTGTGTTTCATGAATGGATCAATGGTTGAGCATGATGGGCTAGGGATAGCTTATTTTAGCGTTGATATTTTGAAAGACATGGTTGCTTGTTGATATGCTTGAGTATTTAAATTATCATGTCGAAACTAGACTACTGCTTTGAACAATATAAAAGTCCAAATGTCCATGCTATATTGAAAGAAATATGATATGAGATCTTAGGCAGTAATTCTGTTTTTATCACTTCCCTACTCGAGGACGAGTAGGAGTTAAGCTTGGGGATACTGATACGTCTACAACATATCTATAATTTTGATTGTTCCATGCTATTATATTATCAGTCTTGGATGTTTTATAATCATTTTATATCATTTTTGTTACTAACCTATTGACATAGTGCCATGTGCCAGTTGTTGTTTTTCCATGTTTTTTACATCGCAGAAAATCAATATCATACGGAGTCCAAATGCCACGGAACTTTACGGAGAATTTTTATGGGCCAGAAGGAACACAACGGGCCCTGGCTGCGCCTGGGGGTGCCTCGTGGGGAGCACAACCCACCAGGGCGCGCCAGGAGACCCAGGCGCACCCTGGTGGGTTGTGCCCATCTCGGGTGCCCCCCAGACCGCCTCTTTGCTCTATAAATACCTCAATATTCCCAAAACCCTAGGGGAGTCGACGAAATATTGATCCAGCCGCCTCAGAGTCCAGAATCACCAGATCCAATCTATACACCATCTTGGATGGGGTTCACCACCTCCATTGGTGCCTCTCCGATGATGCGTGAGTAGTTCTTTGTAGACCATCGGGGTCCGTAGTTAGCAGCTAGATGGCTTCCTCTCTCTCTCTCTCTCTCTTGATTCTCAATACAATGGCCTCTAGGAGATCCATATGATGTAACTCTTTTGCGATGTGTTTGTTGGGATCGATGAACTTTGAGTTTATGATCATATCTATCTTTTTATATCGACGAAAGTATTTGAGTTTCTTTGATCTCTTTTATGCATGATTGCTTATAGCCTTGTATTTCTTCTCCGATATTTGGGTTTTTTTGGCCAACTTGATCTATTTATCTTGCAATGGGAAGAGGTGCTTTGTAGTGGGTTCGATCTTACGGTGCTTGATCCCAGTGACAGAAGGGGAACCGACATGTATGTATCATTGATACTAAGGATAAAATGATGGGGTCTATCTCTAAATAGATAGATCTTGTCTACATCATGTCATTGTTCTTATTGCATTACTCCGTTTCTCCATAAACTTAATACACTAGATGCATGATGGATAGCAGTCGATGTGTGGAGTAATAGTAGTCGATGCAAGCAGGTGTCGGTCTACTAATCTTGGACGTGATGCCTATGTAATGATCATTGCCTGGATATCATCATGAGTATTTGAAGTTCTATCAATTTCCCAACAATAATTTGTTCACCCACCGTTTGCTATTTTTCTCGAGAGAAGCCACTAGTGAAACCTACGGCCCCCGGGTCTCTTTCTCATATTATTTGCCTTTGCGATCTATTTTCCTTTGCTTTTATTTTTAGATCTATTAATCCAAAAATCCAAAAATACCTTGCTGCAATTTATTCTTATTTATTTATTTGGCGTTTGATCTATCAATCTACTACAAATTTACCTCACGTCTGTTTGCCTATCTCGAGGCGCCGTACCCCGGAAGGGATTGACAACCCCTTTAACACGTCGGGTTACGAGAAATTGTTATTTGTGTGCAGGTGATGTTTACGTTGTGTTGCTTGGTTCTCCTACTGGTTCGATAACCTTGGTTTCATATCTAAGGGAAATAGCTACCGCCGCTGTGCTGCATCATCCCTTCCTTTTTGGGGAAATACCGACGTAGCTTCAAGGGACATCAACCACCATAACACAAACAAAAAATGTGATGGACGACATCCTCTTTGGGGAAATACCAACGTAGCTTCAAGCGACATCCCTTCCTCACTGTCGGCGGTTCATCAAAGTGATGGACGACAACCTCACGGGCCCACCGAAAGCATCACACGCGAGTATCGAGTGTCATGCAGGACAACCATCGACTGCGTGTTGCCAAAACATGTATGTATGAAATGGTTGTGTAATGTTTTAAATAATGAATTCACGACTCTGATGTGGCACCGGCCTGCCTAACAAAACGGCCAACCCACACGGTGGCTCACAACTCATAGTGTACTGCGAGCCACCCGCCACGCCCAGACGCACACACCCACACACACACACACCGTGAATCCACCGCAACTACGATGCTTGTTAAATTAATTATCCCGCGGTGAACATATGTTACCAAAGGAGGGACGTTTTAATTTAAAAAAATAGAGATCATTAAGATGTTTTAGTACATTAATTGATTGATTTTCTATGGGTATAATGTGCAAAAATCAAATTTGAGCTACATGCACACGTGATAGTGCACCTAAATGGATTGCCAAAACACATGTGTCTCACTGGGTGCATGTTTACTCCCCGTGCAACAAATTTCAAACATTGAGAATCTTGATTTGTAAATTATAGTACATCCAAAACTTATTTGAAGTTCACGAAACTTATCGTGTTGTCATATGGACACCAATACAAAGTGGCATTGTACTTTTTTTGTCAAATTTGAGAGCAATTTTGATGTAATATTTATCTAATTACAAACGGGAGAATATTTATAATTGAGAACCAATATCCCAAATGGATTATTTATTCGAACCATGAGCGTTAGACCAACAATGGATACATGCCATGCTTCGGTTAAGCAATAAAGCGGTGACATTAATCATCCAAATAGAAAAACAATATATGTGATGCCGCGTGACCCGTCTGCCGTGTGAGCAGGCGTGAGTTGATGGGACGCGTGCGAGCAGTCCGCCGCGCAGGCAGACTGGGAGGTGTGCGTGTAGGTGTGTGAATTGATAGAGGTGTGCTCGATGCGCAGTGTCATCGGGAGGTGTGCGAGTAGCTGTGTGAAACGATGGTAGGCATGCCAGCAGTCTGGTGCACAGGCTCACCGGGAGGCGAGCCATCGGTTTGAACGCCGCCCGCCTCTTTCCCACAGCTCCCACTACTCCATATTAATGGTGCGCCCAAGCTGCCGCACCCCCATCCTCGCCACACACACAATCCTCTCTCTCTCTCTCCGCTTGCATCCTCGATGCCGCTCTTAGTCCTCAAAGCTGTCAGTGTATGAGGAAGCCGCCGAAGCGCCCCATCGGAGGAAGTGGCGACGCCGGGGCTGCTAAAGCATCGGAGCACGGCGTGGAGATGGAGACAGAGGTTGCCGTTACTGCCGACGAGTTATTGCCGCACCCTCACGTCGTCGACGGCGTCGAGCTTCCACAGCCGGAGGCGGAGTTCCACATCGACCCTAGTGACGACTCCAATGACCACTCCGGCGACGACTCCGGTGACGACGAACAGTTGTTTAGTCATCTATACCTATTTATGTGTCAAATAGATCATAGGGTTTCTCTGGTTACTCCTGCCTCCCCCTTTTTGGAATAGAAATCCTATGGTTATGTTCTCCCAATCCATGAAATCTGAGTAAGTTTCATTAGATCCATGTAGTGTTGATTGTTTGAATGGTACAAGTCATAAGTGATTAGTTTGTTTCATCTGTGCAAATGATTTCTGCTAGTAATCCAGCTAGGGTTAGTGTTCATGCTAATAATTCCTAGCCAGGACTTGACAATTGATTTTGAATGACCTACATATGTTTGTGCCAGTATTTTCTTCAAGATTTGTCTGTACATAGACGATTGTGCTTAAAAATCAAACCATAATCTCTGGATATGTATAAATAAATAGCCATAAATTCCTAATCCTACTTCACGACATGTAAATATCGATTTGATGCCAAATTTGTTTTACTATTTGTATAGGTGTTGTCTGACGATGTGGACAAGAGGATGAAGATGGCCAGAGGAGGTACAAGAGGCAAATCCTGAGGGAGCTTTATACGGGAATGCATAACAGGCGTATTAGGACCTGGAACGGCGGCTAGCGATGCCCATTTTCCAGCCACAAGCTTCATGACGCGTATCTAAGTGTTCCGACGCAAACAAGAGGACGGGCCGTGGACAAGAGGATGAAGATGGCCAGAGGAGGTACAAGAGACAAATCCTGAGGGAGCTTTATACGGGAATGCATAACAGGCGTATTAGGACCTGGAACGGCGGCTAGCGATGCCCATTTTCCAGCCACAAGCTTCATGACGCGTATCTAAGTGTTCCGACGCAAACAAGAGGACGGGCCGTTGGCTCCTTCAAGCATGAGTATTCTCGCAGGGTGGCGCACGATGTGTATGCCGAGTACCTCGAGAAGCTTCAGGATCATGCCGGCATGTGAGATGAGATGTAGCATCAAACTATATATGTACGCTTGAGTATGCTTAATGACAGTTGAACTATGCTTGTGTACATGTACACTTATTATCTATGTTTGAGTATGTTTAATCTATGTTTGCTTATGTCTAACCATGGGATATGGATGCAATCAGTTCGGTTGATGGAATCTACCTCCGTCTTGGTTTATTGGCCCCCATTGTAATTTGTGTTAAATTTTGACCATAGGTATAACTGGCAAAATGTTAGTGCAGGTCAGCAAAAATTATATTGTTGGATGGGTATTTGAGCATAGTGTTCAATGATATAATTTTTGTGACATGCATATAAACATTTCTTAGTTAAATATTTGGTCAAAATTTGGTAAAAAATACAAAGGGGACCAATAAACCAGGATGGAGGTAGTACGTCAATCACACGGTTCCCAAAATTGGAACCATGTTCAATGACTTTCATTTTTCCTGTTGCGTCAATCACACACGGTTGGCTCTAGAAAACCGTCGCCTCCAAAATTCTTTGTGGGACAGAAAACCCTCACCACCCAATTCAAAAAAGAAAAAAAGAAAACCCTCACCATCCCCACGTCACAAAAACCCTCACCCCGCCGGCCACCCCCTCCGGTCCCCATTCACACCTGCACAAGCTCCTCCGCGTCTATGCATGGCACCGCCTATCGCGGCGGTAACCACTTAGCTCGACACCTGCCGCTGAGGGAGTCCTAGACTAAGGGATCCTCGGACGTCTGGCCTGTTATCTATGGGCCAGACTGATGGGCTGTGAAGACGTGAAGATCAACGACTACACCGTGTCCGGATTGGACTCTCCTTGGCGTGGAAGGCAAGCTTGGCGACCGAAGATTCCTTCTTAGGTAACCGACTCCATGTAAACTGTAGATCCCCTCGGTGTCTATATAAACCATAGGAGGTAGTCCGGAAAGGGGACCACCTATGCTCATTACCATATTCATAGGCTGGACTTCTAGGGTTTAGCCTTTACGATCTCGTGGTAGATAAACTCTTGTAACACTCATATTCATTAAGATCAATCAAGCAAGAACTAGGGTATTACCTCCATAGAGAGGGTCTGAACCTGGGTAAACATCGTGTCCCCTGTCTCCTGTTACCATCGGTCTTAGACGCACAGTTTGGGACCCCCTACCCGAGATCCGCCGGTTTTGGCACCGACATTGGTGCTTTCATTGACAGTTCCACTGTGTCGTCGGCAGAAGGCTCGATGGCCCCTTCGGTCGTCAATAATGATGTTTTCCAAGAAGGAACCTTCCTCCCTGGACAGATCTTCGTATTCGGCGGCTTCGTACTGCGGGCCAACTCGCTTGGCCATCTGGAGCAGATCGACAGCTACGCCCCTGGCCATCAGGTCAGATTCGGGAGCTTGAATTACGTCGCGGACATCCATGGAGATTTGATCTTCGACGGATTTGAGACCGCGGCAGCCGCTACCCATTGCCCCAACGAACATGGCTTAAACCTGTCATCGGGCAGCACCTAGGAGATAGCTCCTGTAGCAGCTCCGGCTTTAAATCCTGAGTAGATCAAATCGCCCGAAGATGGGAAGCTTGACTCCATCACAGGGGCTACCAATTCCGCGGCGTTGAAGCCGCACGCAGATTCCACTTCCTACGATATCCGCATCAACAAAACCCCGGACTCGTCTCTGACGTCGAACTCCGAACCCTGCGAGCCCGCATATACCGAACTCGATCGGTTATCGATCTTCAATTTCAGCGCATGTCGGTGTCAAAACCGGCAGATCTCGGGTAGGGGGTCCCAAGCTATGTATCATGGATCGATGGGTAACAGGAGACAGGGGACACGATGTTTACCCAGGTTCGGGCCCTCTTGATGGAGGTAAAACCCTACGTCCTGCTCTTGTTTATATTGATGGAGTATCAAGTACAGAGTTGATCTACCTCAAGATCATTTGTTGTGGTCTAAAACCTAAGGGTATGATGAATAATATCATAATCCTCTATTGACTAGCTTGGCCTCGGCTTATATAACATACCAGAGGCCTAGTCGAATACGTCAGTGGAGAGGAGTCCTTGTCTTGATCACCAAGTCTTGTGGAATCTTCCTCGTATATGTCTTCGGCGGTCCGAACTGGCCCATGAGTAAACGGCCATGGGGGTCCTTGGCCCAATCCAACTGATCGGGAGACGATGTGGTGAGTACCCCCTAGTCTAGGACACCATCAGTGGCCCCCCAAACCGGTCTTCAAGTTGGGGACGCTCCTCGGTTCTTCCGAACTGTTCTTTGTCTTCGGTCGTCGGTCTTGAAAACTGATTCAACAAATCTTCCCATCTTCTATGTTGAGGATTGCCGAGCTAAATCTGAAGATCTCACATGTTGGGTATCCAAGGTGTCCTGGACTACGGGGTACTCACCACATCGTCTCCTGATCGGTTGGATTGGGCCGAGGACCCCCATGGCTATTTACTCATGGGCCAGTTCGGACAGGTGAAGACATATACGAGGAAGATTCCACAAGACTTGGTGATCAAGACAAGGACTCCTCTCCACCGACGTATTTGACTAGGACTCTTGTTATCCTAGGCCTCTGGTATGTTATATAAGTCGAGGCCAGGCTAGTCACTAGAGGATTATGATATTATTCATCATACCCTTAGGTTTTAGACCACAACATATGATCTCGAGGTAGATCAACTCTGTACTTGATATTCCATCAAGATAAACAAGAGCAGGTCGTAGGGTTTTACCTCCATCAAGAGGGCCCGAACCTGGGTAAACATCGTGTCCCATGTCTCCTGTTACCCATCGATCCATGATACACAGCTTCGGACCCCCTACCCGAGATCTGCCGGTTTTGACACCGACAGCGCCGCAGATGTCTTCCAACACGCGCCCATGGGTGACATACTAAACTCGCTAAAAAACCCATCCCTGGTAAACGACCCGTCACGGAACTATGTTCGGTTCGAACTTTCAGTGGAGGATGGAGAATTTTGTTTCCTACCCGCTACCCAGCTCGTCGCCACTGTTCAAGACCTAACCAACACGCCCAACCCATGCCCCGAAGACATCGACGGTTTGGACGACGATGAGGGGCAAGGACAGAGCTTATTACCCATTCGACACGGGAAGACCACTTCCTGGTATGACATGTGTATGAAAGACACACCTTACGGCGCTCTCAGTGATGATAAGGAGAATCTGGTCGAGAATAAACCGCCTAGTACACAGCCTAGAAACCGGCACCCTAGGGCACATAGCCCATGAGAAAACACCACCAACAAATACCCTGCTGAGGTAGAATACGAGTAGGACGAACAGGAAGGCGAACAGGACAGCTCTAATGAACAGACCACATATGGGGACTCGGAGGACAGCAATTATCTCCCACTCTCCAAGGAAGAGGAGATCCTCGGCAACGAAGACTTTATCATGCCCAAGGAACCTCTCGAGCAGCAGCAATTTAAATGCCAGCTTACAGCCACTGCAAGGAGCCTAAGAAAGAAGCAGCTGCAGCTTCAAGCAAGCCAAGATCTGCTCAATGATAGATGGACCGAGGTCTTGGCCGCCGAAGAACACGGCCTTAGCAGCCCAGTGGAAAGCCACCCAAAGAATAGGTGGCTCCCTCAATACGATGGCAGGGCGATGGAGCCCATACCACCATCAAGTAATGCGGCAGGCCGACCACAGTTCGGTCCAGTCCCAGCAGCCCAAGCATAGCACCATACCAACCCATCCGGCCATCAAAACAAAACAGCTCGGAGGAATACCCGCGATATCAACCAATACACTTAGGGTACAGCAGGACGTACACGATCGACATACATATCACGAAGATATATCCTGACCGACGATGATGGTCGCCTATTCGGACACTATAAAGCCGACCATGCCCGGGCCGTACACCGTAAACTGAATCCGCCGGAGGTGCTTCATAGTGTGGCCCAACATAGAGGAGCCGCACACCCTCTCTGCTTCACTAACAAAGTAATGGAGCATGAATTCCCAGACGGGTTTAAACCGATCAACATCGAATCATACGATGGAACAACAGATCCCGCGGTATGGATCGAGGATTAACTCCTTCATATTCACATGGCCCGTGGAGATGACATCCACGCCATTAAATACCTACCTCTCAAGCTTAAAGGGCCAGCTCGGTACTGGCTAAACAGTTCGCCAGAAAATTCCATTGGCAACTAGGAAGATTTGGAAGACGCCTTTCGAGGCAATTTCCAGGGAACATATGTCCGGCCATTATACGCCAATGACTTAAGTCACACTGTCCAGGAGCCCGGCGAGTCAGCCAGGGAGCTCTGGACCAGGTTCTTAGTCAAAAAGAACCAAATTGTCGAATGTCCAGACGCAGAAGCCCTTGCGGTATTCAGACATGGTGTCCGGGACGAATGGCTAGTGCGTCACCTTGGCCAGGGAGGACCCAAATCCATGGCATCCCTTACAGCTCTAATGACCCGCTGATACGTCTCCAACGTATCTATAATTTTTGATTGCTCCATGCTATATTATCTTCTGTTTTGGACATTATTGGGCTTTATTATCCACTTTTATATTATTTTTGGGACTAACCTATTTAACCGGAGGCCCAGCCAGAATTGCTGTTTTTTGCCTGTTTAAGGGTTTCGAAGAAAAGGAATATCAAACGGAGTCCAAACGGAATGAAACCTTTGGGAACGTCAACGAACAAGACCCGGGAGACTTGGACCCTACGTCAAGAAAGAAAAGAGGAGGCCACGAGGTAGGGTGGCGCGCCTACCCCCCCTCCCCCCTAGGCGTGCCCTCCACCCTCGTGGGCCCCCTGTTTCTCCACCGACGTACTCCTTCCTCCTATATATACCTACGTACCCCCAAACGACCAGATACGGAGCCAAAAACCTAATTCCACCGCCGCAACTTTCTGTATCCATGAGATCCCATCGTGGGGCCTGTTCCGGAGCTCCTCCGGAGGGGGCATCGATCACGAAGGGCTTCTACATCAGCACCATAGCCCCTCCGATGAAGTGTGAGTAGTTTACCTCAGACCTATGGATCTGATAGAACTATTCGAAGTAATCTTCTCTTTTGCGGTGTGTTTGCTGAGACCGATGAATTGTGGGTTTATGATCAAGTCTATCTATGAACAATATTTGAATCTTTTCTGAATTCTTTTATGTATGATTGGTTATCTTTGCAAGTCTCTTCGAATTATCAGTTTGGTTTGGCCTACTAGATTGATCTTTCTTCCAATAGGAGAAGTGCTTAGCTTTGGGTTCAAACTTGCGGTGTCCTTTCCCAGTGACAATAGGGGCAGCAAGGCACGTATTGTATTATTGCCATCGAGGATAACAAGATGGGTTTTTTTATTAATAAAATGTTGTGGGGTGCAAGCCCTGCAGTCTTCATGGTCAAAAAAAAACAAGATGGGGTTTTCTTCATATTGCATGAGTCTATCCCTCTACATCATGTCATCTTGTTTAAGGCGTTACTCTGTTTTTAACTTAATACTCTAGATGCATGCTGGATAGCGGTCGATGAGTGGAGTAATAGTAGTAGATGCAGGCAGGAGTCGGTCTACTTGTCTCGGACGTGATGCCTATATACATGATCATACCTAGATATTCCCTTAACTATGCTCAATTTTGTCAATTGCTCAACAGTAATTTGTTCACCCACCGTAGAATACTTATGCTCTCGAGAGAAGCCACTAGTGAAACCTATGGCCCCCGAGTCTATCTTCATCATATTAATCTCCTACTACTTAGTTATTTCCTTTTGCTTTTACTTTGCCTTTATTTTACTTTGCATCTTTATCACAAAAATACCAAAAATATTATCTTATCATATCTATCAGATCTCACTCTCGTAAGTGGCCTTATAGGGATTGACAACCCCTATTTGCGTTGGTTGCGAGGATTTATTTGTTTTGTGTAGGTACGAGCGACTCGCGCGTAGCCTCCTACTGGATTGATACCTTGGTTCTCAAAAACTGAGGGAAATACTTACGCTACTTTGCTGCATCATCCCTTCCTCTTCGGGGAAAACCAACGCAGTGCTCAAGAGGTAGGAAGAAGGATTTCTGGCGCCGTTGCCGGGGAGGTCTACGCAAAAGTCAACATACCAAGTACCCATCACATACCCTTATCTCCCGCATTACATTATTTGCCATTTGCCTCTCGTTTTCCTCTACCCCACCTCACCCTTGCCGTTTTATTTACCCTCTCTTTCTCTATTTGCCTCTTTTTGCCCGCTTGCTTTTTGTTTGCTTGTGTGTTAGTTTGCTTGCTTGTCATGATGGCTCAAGATAATACTAAATTATGTGACTTCACCAATACCAACAACAATGATTTTATTAGCACTCCGATTGCTCCTCTTACCGATGCTGAATCTTGTGAAATTAATATTGCTTTGCTGAATCTTGTCATGAAAGATCCGTTTTCCGGCCTTCCTAGTGAAGATGCCGCTACCCATCTAAATAGCTTCGTTGATTTGTGTGACATGCAAAAGAAGAAAGATGTGGATAATGATATTGTTAAATTGAAGCTATTTCCTTTTTCGCTTAGAGATCATGCTAACGCTTGGTTTTCGTCTTTGCCTAAAAATAGTATTGATTCATGGAATAAGTGCAAAGATGCTTTTATCTCTAGTATTTTCCTCCTGCTAAGATCATCTCTCTTAGAAACGATATTATGAATTTTAAGCAACTTGATCATGAACATGTTGCACAGTCTTGGGAGAGAATGAAACTAATGATACATAATTTCCCTACTCATGGTTTAAATTTGTGGATGATTATACAAAATTTTTATGCCGGATTGAATTTTGCTTCTAGAAATCTTTTAGATTCGGCCGCGGGAGGCACTTTTATGGAAATCACTTTAGGAGAAGCTACTAAACTCCTAGATAATATTATGGTTAATTTTTCTCAATGGCATACTGAAAGATCTACTAATAAAACGGTGCATGCGATAGAAGTAATTAATGTTTTGAGTGGAAAATGGATGAACTTATGAAATTATTTGCTAATAAGAGTGTTTCTTCTGATCCTAATGATATGCCCTTGTCTACTTTGATTGAGAATAATAATGAATCTATGGATGTGAATTTTGTTGGTAGGAACAATTTTGGTAACAACGCGTATAGAGGAAATTTTAATCCTAGGCCTTATCCTAGTAATCCCTCTAATAATTATGGTAATTCCTACAACAATTCTTATGCAAATTATAATAAGATGCCCTCTGATTTTGAATCTAATATTAAAGAATTTATTACTTCACAAAAGAATTTTAATGCTATGATTGAAGAAAAATTGCTTAAGATTGATGATTTGGCTAGGAGCGTTGATAGAATTTCTCTTGATGTTGATTCTTTGAGCTGCCAGTACAAGTCCGAACAGATCTATAGCGTACTTCGGCGTCGCAAGTTTGGCCTTATATGCATGAACTCCGAATCATTATCTTGGGTCAATAGTTTGGTTGCCCGGCTCCTGTGTTTTCTACCCTACGTTCTGCTCTATTGGCTAGGGTAGTAAAGGGAGAACTACTGCGATTGTGCGCTGGCCTAGACCGGATGAGCACCTCAGTAGAGAAAGCCGAAAACTGATTGTCATGATGCGGTGAGAGCTGGTCAACCACTTGCCGACTTATTGGAATCCTTAGCGATTCTCCGTGTAACACGAAGGATATTTTTCAGATCAGAGATGCAAGGCACCACACGCCGCATACACACCAGGGGCTATGTGGTAGCCCCACCATAAAACTCCTATGGTTAAGTGAAAGTGTTAACGCCTTATAGTCTGATTGCCTGGTTCGCCGCATTATCACCTCCTTCATGGACCAAGACGTTGGATAAAGAGTGATTAAATGCTTTACCGAACACCCCCCGTACTTCCTACGAGGGGGCTGAAGCCGACGACTGGAAAACTTTCAGATTATATTAAAACAACCGCACAGGAGGAATTCACGTTCTCGAGCAAAACACAAATAGATTAACTATAAAGTTGTCTTTTACAATCATCATACACTTCACTCGAACATTATGTTTTTCGAACATTGACCCTCTATCAAGCGGGCAGCCTCTAGGACATCTTCAAAGTAACTCTCTGGTTCCGAACGGTCCCTGCCCCCGGGCGGACCCTTCGTAGCGACGTCGATGGCCTTCATCTTTCCCCAAAATGTTTTGACTTGGGCAAGGGCCATCCGTGCACCTTCAATGCACACCGATCGCTTCGCAGCATCGATTCGCGGCACCACGTCGACAAGCTTCTGCACCAAGCCGAAATAGCTACTCGGAACAGGTTTGGTTGGCCACAACTGGATTATAACATCCTTCATGGCAGGGCCGGATACCCTATGAAGTACATCCCATTGGGACATCTGTTCATTAAGTAGCAGCGGGCGCTTTAACGCACCGAACTGTGACCAAAAAAGCTTCTCCGTTGCATATCCAGCTCGCGCTTGGTAATACCGCACTGCATCGAAAGAACTCTTCGGCAAGTCCAAATACTCGTCCGGAGAACTCCACACTTGGTTCTGCTGAGCATAGTCCGGGTCGCCAAACTTAGTATGCAGCAGAAAAGGCTTTCCATCCATTATCTCTTTCGCCTGCCGAACCTCCTCACGGAGTGCTCTGGACTCTGATCGCGCTTCTCTTGCCTCCTGTAGGGCCTTTTTCAGTTCAGCCGTTAAGGCTTCATTCTCCTTCTCAAGAATTTCTCGGCGGCCAACGGCATTCTCCACAGCAAGTGTCATTGTGGATACCTTCTCCTCAACCTAGCATTGTGCAGCATGCTCGGCCTTTAGTTCAATCGATGCCTCTTTAGCAGCAGCATCACTAAGCCGAACCCGCTCCTTGGACCGGGCTAGCTCCACCCGAAGAGCCTCCACAGCGGCAGCACCATCTGCATTGTATGCACATTTAATATACAACACTTTCCTACATCAAGCACACTGGTGTAAAGAATGCTTGAAATACGTACCTTGCGAGTCGTCAAGACGCCTGTTGATCAATGCAATGTCATCCTCCGCAATATCCATATTTTTTTGTAGTTCGGCCACTTCCGTACTCTAGGCAGCCACAGGAGGGGCAGCAACCTGTATTTCAAATTAAACCAAGGTTAATACCTGAGCATATCTCTTTGATCCTTCGATCGCTTCCTTCGGAAGACAACCCGAGTCTCAAGGGCTACTGCATATACAACAGGTGCATTCTGTCAATAAAATTCAATGGAAAAAACTACATCACAAACCTCAAAACCTCTCAGAAGGCCCATGAAGGCCTCGTCCAATCCACTCTTCGCGGATAGAACCTTTTTTACCACTGTAGCCATCAAGGTACGGTGCTCTTCTGAAAGGGATGCTCGTCGTAGCAAGTCCGTCAGCGGCTCCGGCACCCTTGGGTCTTCGAAAACCACCACCGAAGTACGGCCTTCCCGTGAAGGATCCCGCTTACTTACTTCCAGAATCATCTCCAGCTGTAAACTGGACGGTTCTGGGACTCATGTCTTGATCCCGGAACCTCGAGTGACAGAGGTTCCGCCTTCAGGTAACGCCTTCTCCATTTCTTGCGCCACTTGGTGTTCGGGAGGAGCCCTTCGAGGCGATACCTCGGTATCATCCCCCCTATCGGGCGATGGGGCCATAGAAGGCGTATCACTCTCCATCATCTCCGGAAGAAGATCTCCCGAGGAGGAGAACGATTGAGAAGCACCATGCGTTAACCTGCGTGGATGAACATATATCGGATGATTACTTCACTAATAGGAAAAGGATGAGGTGCCCCATCCACGCTTACATTTTGTCGTAAGGTTCGTCCTCGTCATTGTTCGCCCGGCCCAAGCCGCTCGATGATGGTGTTTTTCCCTTCTTGGAAGGCTTCCCCTCCTGACCTTCGGAGGCGGCCCTCTTCTTGCCCTGGAAGGCTTCCTCTGCACTTTTGCCGTTGGGTAACAGGGTTTTGGTTTCCCCGAACGCGGCCACCTGGTACGGTGTCGGAACCAGCATCCTCGTCAGCAGGTCGATTGCAGGGCCTTCGGGAAGAGGCATCGGACACCAGATCAGCACCACTTTCTTTACCCAGTCCTATACAGGGATGGATTGTTCAATATCTTGTTAAGAGATACCTGAATGGAAGGTGCTTGGATACCGAATACTTACCGAAGTGTCCGGATGATTGCAGTCAAGGCCAACGGCTTCGATGGTGTCCGACCATTGCTCCTGTTCCCCGAAATATAATTTCCACATTCCTTCGTGCGTAGTGACGAAGAATTGTTGTAGGGTCCGCCGCGCTTTTGGGTTAAACTCCCACATACAAGAGGTCGCCGCTGACATGGCAGGATCCGGCGGACTAGAATTATTTGAACGACGTTCACAAGATTGATGCCCTTCTCAATAAGGCTTCAGATGCGACTTTGCAAAGTCTGCACTTCATTGACGGATCCCCAGTCCAATACCTTATTGACCCATGAAGCAAGCTGAACTGGAGGGCCTGGTCGGAACGCAGGTGTAGCCGCCCACTTGGAGCTCCGCGGCTCGTTGACATAAAACCACCCCTGCTGCCACTGGTCTAAAGATTTGGCGAAAGATCCCTCGGGCCAAACCGCGTCAGCCAGTTTGCCTATTATGACGCTGTTGCACTCTGCCTGCTCCTCCTCTACCACCTGCGGCCTCACATCAAAGGTCATGAGCCACAAACCGAAGTGCGGAGGAGTCCAGAGTAAGGCCTCACACGTGACGATAAATGTTGAGATGAGCAGAACAGAGTCCGGGGTCAGATCATGAAAATCTAGCCCATAGTAGAACATGAGCCCTCAGACGAAGGGGTTAAGCGCGAACCCTAGCCCGTGAAGGAAGTGAGACACAAATACAGCCCTCTCGCCAGATCTGGGGGTCGGTATGACTTGCCCTTGCGCTGGAAGCCGATGAAATATTTCCGAGGTCAAGTACCTCGCTACGCGAAGCTCCGCAATGTCCTCCTCTGTGACAGAATAGGCCACCCCCCGGCCCTGACGGTTGGATCCGGACATGACTAAGGCTGGTGGTGATTGGAACCCGAGGGTTGGAACTTGGGGTGGCTAGAGTTGAGGAAGGAGCAAGCGCAAGGAAGAAGAAGAGGCAGGCTCTCTATAAAAAGACCCCGGATATTGGGCGTCTCTTCGAGGGTCTCTAAACTTACCTATCACCAAGGAGCTGTACCTGGGGGATGGTTGGGTTACCCACGCTTACATTAATGAAAATCCCGTAAATACAGGGACACGATCTCTGCCCTAACGAGGCGTGCCAGTAAAACCGCACCCCGAGACATGGGGTGGCTCACTAGCTGACGGTTGGAAATAGTAACCAAGCAGGCATGATGTGATGCCATAAACAATTGTCAACAAGTTGAGCTCGTGGGATATTATACTCTCTACACACAGGTCTGGATATACTTACTTCGCCCGAAGACTGTTCTGGAGTTCGGAAGGAGGAAACCCGCCTTGCAATGTCGAAGACAATTCTGCGTGTCGGACTCGTCATCATTGAAGCCAGGTTCAGGGGCTACTGAGGGAGTCCTGGACTAAGGGGTCTTCCGACATCCGGCCTGTTATCTATGGGCTGGACTGATGGGGTCTTCGGACGTTCGGCCTGTTATCTATGGGCCGGACTGATGGGTTGTGAAGACGTGAAGATCGAAGACTGCACCGTGTCCGAATTGGACTCTCCTTGGCGTGGAAGGCAAGCTTGGCGACCGAAGATTCCTTCTTATGTAACCGACTCCATGTAAACCCTAGATCCCCTTGGTGTCTATATAAACCGTAGGGGGTAGTCCGGAACGGGGACCACGTATGCTCATTACCATATTCATAGGCTAGACTTCTAGGGTTTAGCCATTACGATCTCGTGGTAGATCAACTCTTGTAACACTCATATTCATCAAGATCAATCAAGCAGGAAGTAGGGTATTACCTCCATAGAGAGGGCCCAAACTTGGGTAAACATCGTGTCCCCTGTCTCCTGTTACCATCGATCCTAGACGCACAGTTCGGGACCCCCTACCCGAGATCCGCTGGTTTTGACACCGACAGTCGCCACCGCCAGGCTGCCGGCAAAGCCCACCGCATTTCACCACTTCCGCTTGCTGCCGCCTATCGCCATCGACTTTTCTTGACGCTGCTCGTGGTCGACCCAGCTCCGCTCGGTTGGGGAATCTGTTGTATTGATGGTTCTTTCTCATGGACAACAAGGTAACTAATTTAATGAGATATTATCTCATCTCTTATCCCAGTTCATCTGCCTCCTTTAATCACCCGGCCGAAATCACCATGAATTCATTTTTATTCAAGCTGATTTGAGGGTTTTCTTCCGTTCATAGAGTGTACAGAGCACGGACACATCAGGACCTTGTGGCATCTGCCGAACATTCCATCTCACCGTACCAGATGACTTGAGGATGCACACGGTATGTTCAATCTCACCCTAAATCGGCTGGCATGGCCTACTTTCCTGAACATATTCTAAATGTTACTACATTTGAATAAAAGGTGCCGCATGCACCATATACGTCAAAGGGGATTTTTCCCCTCTTCTTTCTGTATTAGGCAAATTAATGATGTATTGTTCTTTTGATTACTCCCATATTTCCATGACACCATGTTTACCCTATCAGTTTAATTATAGATTTTTGTCCGTCGATTTTGACTGTTGTACAGTTCTTTCCATTTGGGCCCATGTTTGCATGTTACCATATTTTCTTTAACAATGCTACCATTTTCTGCGGCGCGCCCCTTACTATGCAATAGAATCTGTAGTGCACAATCTTTCCCTTTACATAAATCAAGACTGCAGGGATGTCATATTGCACACAAACCATGGATTTACAATCATTGATACGGTAAGACTTGATGAACGTGGTGACTCCTATTTTGATACTGGCTTTTGGAAAGAAATTTCTAAGTTTTATGAACTAAAATCTGGCACTAGAATTGCACTGCACATAAAAGGGCCTGGTCATGAGATATATGGTAACTTCCCCGACAATATCATCCGTCTAGACTTTGTTCGAAGTAAGTTTTCTTTTCAACTATCTGCATGTTGACTTACCTAGCAATATCAAATGAATTGTGTAGTATTTAAGCAACCAACTGTTATTCCCTTTTCTTACTATATTCCTACCTAATGACTTCTAGTTACCAATACACTTTTCTACTGCCATATTTTAACTAAATATTCCATGTACTCCCATTTCTACCAGAAAGCGCCGTTGACAAGGAGCCTCCGGAGGTGGAGAATGGGGCTGCCAACAAGTGGAGGTGAGGCGAGCTAGAATCGCAAGCGACTCCAGCAGGCCTAGACTTCATCAGCAGCCTCCCCGCGGATATGTTGACAGTCATCATCTCCCTCCTCCCAATCAAATATGGGGTGCGGACAACCGTCCTTTCCTGGCGGTGGCGCCCCCTATGCAACTCCAGCCCTCTCGACCTCATCGACACCCACGAGCTCTGCCATGGCTATCGCAAAAGCTTGGATGCGTTCTCCAAGATCCTCGACAGTCACCTTGGCCCAACCAGAGGCCTTAGAATGGGCAAGTAACATTCCAACGGCAAGGACCGAGCCAAGCTTGACGACTGGTTCCGATCCCCCGCCCTAGATCAGCTCGAGGAGCTCACTTTTGATGATGGGCTTATGCGGTTGCTGCCAACGTCCGCACTCTGCCTCGCACCCACGCTGCACGTCGCCAAGTTCAGGAACTGCCATTCCCCCCTCTTAATGACGCGCCCGCTCTTATTCTACCATGATTGAAGCACCTCGAGCTCGTCATCGTCTGCCTCTCAAATGGTGACATGGAGCACGTGCTCCATGGCTGTAATGCACTCGAGTACCTTCATCTTCAGGCGGTCAATGGGTTGAGTACCTTCCACATCACCTCCATGACTCTCCGGACTATTTATGTGTGTTGCTGGTGCGGCAGGAAGACATCATAAGATGTGTACCACGATATGGTCACTGAGGACACACTTGCACTTGAGAGATTACTTTTAGTTGATCAAGAAAGTCCAACAAGAATCAATGCCATTTCTGTGCCGAAATTGAGAGTGGTGGGCTACTCGTCTGACAAGTACTCCGAACTTGTTATTGGATCGACCCATGTTCAGGTACAACATCCACCTTCTACCTCTCCTACAAATTAACATTATTTCTAATTTTGAAGATGTTTGTTCGTCTGTCATTCAGGAAATGATTCCAACAAGCTTGACCCCGAAGCTGCGCAAAGTGAAGGTCTTGGCACTAGAATCTTTTGGCCCCAACCTGGAGCAAGTTGTCAGTTTCCTGAGATGCTTTCCGTGCCTGGAGAAGCTATACATCAAGGTGATGTTACTTTCCTGTTAAGTGTTAACCATAAGGGAGTTCAATTTGTGACACCTTTTTCCAAGTTTACAATGACAATGTACTACGATTTCTGAAGGATTCTTCTGGAGGATTTCAGTACATACATGCCCCCCCATATTGGTTGCTTGATCCATGTGGTTCCAATCAATAAGCATTTCTCCTTTGGATTCATCTGCACTAGTTTTCTTAGGGAATTTTTCATCTACTCCAACCTCTTGTGAAGAAGGCTACATTTTTCTAGAATGTAATCAAATGCCCATGTTAATCATGTCAGATCGAAGATGGCATGTTGGTGCATTTTACAAATCTTGCAAAACAAATAGGCCTGTAGTAATGTTCAAAACTGCATGTAGGCACTAACACGTTTTGTTCTTTTGTAGATAAGATTAGGCCCAGTGGTGGATAATGTGATACAATGTAACAATCACGTCGAATGCCTAGATCTGCATCTCTCAAAAATTACTTTGAACTCCAACTGAGGGACCATACCAGAGATTATATTCGCCAGGTTATTTGTTCTCAGAGCAAGGGTGCTAAAGGTAATTAGGTTTGCCCTACATTTATTTCGCAAAAATGAATGGTTTGTTGCTCAGGGCCGGTGCTTGTGGCAGAATGGAATAGGCTCTAAAAATGCTGAATTTCATTTTGGAACTTCAGATGATAGAGTAATCAGAAGTCATCATGCCAACCCCATACATGACTTCTCAGTGGCTGACCCCTTTGCAAATATTGTGAGGTTTCGAAACCGGACTTAGAAGTGGTAATATTAGTTTGAACCTCTTTGATATCCATGTTCAGCGGATCAGCGAGAGTGTTTGCAACTGATGAGCTGAATTTCATTTCTAATATTAGTTTGAACCTTGTAATCTTCAAATTTGAGCCATCTAACTCTGGAATTTGAACCTTGTAATATTTTGAGCTTTTGTGGTACAATTGTTGAAATGGCAACGTATGAGACTTGTATATTGGTAGCACTATTTTGACCTTAATATGCAATGGTCTTAGATTTTATTTACCATTCTCGAATCTGTTTACCTTGTCGATCTCATAGCACACGATCTGTATAGATAACTCGACTGCGATCTTCTACATTATTGTACACAGTTGGTTTCTTCCACCGTGTTCCCTGTAGAGCGCAAAATTAATTATCACACTGGAGTGTCCATCATCATCCTTCTATATAACTTTGACCTCATCACCCACGGGTAAACTTATGACCGAAGTCATTCCACACACTTTGTTTTTACAAAGCTTTTTTTCAATAAACGCCCACTATTTGTTCCTCTTCTAGCCGACACGTGGCCAAACTAGCTGGGCGGGAAGCTTGTGCAGTAGCGCGGGAACAGGCTCACCGACGATACAATTGGCGCCTCTTCGAGCCCACGCGTGCGGTGCGGTGTTGTCAAGCATGCACTGGAATCCTCCTCTATGAACGTCGTGACAAGACGTGATGATTACAGGCCGTCCGGCCCCCTTTATTACAACAGCCATTTAACCCTTGTGTCTCTTCAACCTTACGATCACGCCCCACCATTGCAAGAAGCACACCCACCACAAGAAATTCTTAAAGGTTATCCTGCGTGACTCCAATGGCGCTCCGAGCGGCTGCCGACGACGAGCAGCAGTTCACCATGCGTGCCATGGTGGACACCCACAAAAGGTTCATGGACCTCTCGGTGGTGTACACCAATGACCTAGTCTGGGTGGAGCACTCCATCCACATCATGGAGTTGATACTTGCCAAGGAGAAGTACAAGGTGGTCGGGTTTGACCTCAAGTACACCCGCGCTTGTGCCGGGTCTCGTCCCAAGGTCGCCGTCGCCCAGATGTGTGTGCGCCACCATGTCCTCGTCTACCACTGTTTCCTGGCCACAAGGCCTTGCGAGCGTTTCGCTAGGTTTGTCAACAGCCCCCACTACATGTTTGCTATGGTGGACATCAACAATGATGTAAAGGCGCTCGAGAATTCGAGCATTGCCTGCCAGAATCTTGTCGACATCTAGGGCCAATACAAGATCTGGGGCAGCAAGGAGCATGAGAAGGACTCATTGGTTCACCTCGCCGAGGCCATCATCGACCCCTACTACAGAGACATGAAGGATTTGTGCAACAAGGACAAGCATGCCTGGCACTCGTCCTGAATGGGGAAACTCAACAAAGCTCACGTCGTGTACGTGGCCAAGGAGGCGTACACGAGATACGACATGTACAGGTGGATCATTGACACGAGGAAGTGCCTCCTTCTCCAAAACGGCCAGGGATCCAGCCGGAAGCGGAGCAATGGCAAGCGTCGTCGCAACAATAAGTAGATGATTAGATCCTCGTTTGTCCTAGTTTAGTATGCATGTAATTGCTTACTTTGGTGTGTGGAAATGTTATGTGTGTAGTCACTCGTGTAATTGTATGCTTAATTGGGTTAAGCAATGTTGTCTTTTTAAGTATAATGTTGATGCCCTGTAGACAGAGCGTAGATGTTGTGCGGACAAAGAAAATCACATCGCACACGGACTAAACAATGGAACCCATTGGTGATGTTTTCATCAATCACTCACAATTGTATACCAGCAATCATTTGCTCACAACACACACGGCTTGTTAGTAGTAATCGTCTGTGTTGTTATCAGTCTTCGCACATGTTTTCGATTACAGACATGTTTGGCGCGTATCACACACATCTTGTTAAGTTGAACCATTTTTGTTTTCTTGTCTCAACGCAAATAGTTCATCCGAGTGAAGCGCATGCCATATATCGCACACACCTTGATTTGGCTAACCGTTTCTTTTGTGTTTCCTAATCACAAATAGTTCATTCTAGTGAACCGTATGATGTATATCGCACACACCTTCATCTGGCTGCCCGTTTCTTTTGTCCCTCCTCATCGCAAAATGTTAATTAAACTGAACCGTATGCCCTGCAACGCTCATTATAAAGTAGATGGTGGTCGTCCTCCCATAGAGGGAATTATCTTTAATCAAGAGGATATAATGCATTTACAGTCTTTAGATCATGTTGCTTATAACGAAAATTTAAGAAAGAGGGTTGCTACCGATGTTTTAGTCAATAAGAGTTCTGAGCTTAATGATTATTTTGCTATTCAAAGCAACGGATTGGATTTATCTCTTGGGCACAAGCTCATGACTTTTTGCCAAAAAATGCTTATAATGATGAGTTGGTCATACAATATGAAGGGCCGAAGGAGGAATCAATTCCTCCCGAGATCGATCTTGGGGATTCTTATCCCATTAAATTTCTCCCTTTTAATTACTTATGCTTGCCTCAAAGAAAACTAGCTGCTGAACGAAGGGAGTATGAGATGAGTTTTCGACATTTTCCTTATCATTATTACGATTACACTTAGGTCTATTCCCGTTTTTATGCCTAGCTAGGGGCGTTAAACAATAGCGCTTGTTTGGGGGCAACCCAATTTTATTTTTGTTCTTGCTTTTTAGGTTCTGTTTAGCAATAAAATTTTCATCTAGCCTCTGTTTATATGTGGTTTTGTGTTTTAATTAGTGTTTGTGCCAAGTAAGACCTTTGGGATAGCTTATGGTAATAGTTGTTTTGATCTTGCTGAAAAACAAAAAATTTTGCACCCAGGAGATTAGTTTTAATTTTTAATAGAAGCACGATATAATACTAATTCGTTTTGCAAAGGATTAATAAACAAATTATCTAGACTTCCTTATTTCTTAGAATTCTTTGAGTTACATAAGTATTTGAAATATCCAGATTGCTATAGACTGTTATGTTTTTGACAGATTGTGTTTTTCGCGTGTTGTTTGCTTATTTTGATGCATCTATGGCTAGTATCACGGGGTATGAACCATGGAAAAGTTGGAATACAGTAGATATTACACCAATATAAATAAAGAATGAGTTCACAATAGTATCAAAAGTGGTGATTTATTTTCATATACTAATGGAGCTTACAAGATTTTCTGTTGGAGTTTTGTGTTGTGAAGTTTTCAAGTTTTGGGTAAGGATTTGATGGACTATGGAATAAGGAGTGGCAAGAGCCTAAGCTTGGGGATGCCCAAGGCACCCCAAGGTAATATTCAAGGATGTCAAAAGCCTAAGCTTGGGGATTCCCCGGGAAGGCATCCCCTCTTTCGTCTTCGTCTATCGGTAACTTTACTTGAGGATATATTTTTATTCACCACATGATATGTGTTTTTGCTTGGAGCATCTTGTATGATTTGAGTCTTTGCTTTTTAGTTTGCCACAATAATCCTTGCTGTAAACACCTTTTGGGTGAGACACGCATGAACCGTGATTTATTAGAATGTTCTATGTGCTTCACTTATATCTTTTGAGCTATGCAATTTTGCTCTAGTGCTTCACTTATATATTTTTAGAGCACGACGGTGGTTTTATTTTGTAGAAATTGATGAACTCTCGTACTTCACTAATATTATTTTGAGATTCTTTAGAACAGAATGGTAATTTGCTTTTTTATATAAAATTAGTCCCAATATGATAGGCATCCAAGAGGGATATAATAAAAACTTTCATATAAAGTGCATTGAATACTATGAGAAGTTTGATTCCTTATGATTGTTTTGAGATATGAATATGGTAATATTAGAGTCATGCTAGTGGGTAGTTGTGAATTTGAGAAATACTTGTGTTAAAGTTCGTGAGTCTCATAGCATGCACGTATGGTGAACCGTTATGTGATGAAGTCAGAGCATGATTTATTTATTGATTGTCTTCCTTATGAGTGGCGGTCGGGGACGAGCGATGGTCTTTTCCTACCAATCTATCCCCCTAGGAGAATGCGTGTAGTACTTTGTTTTGATGACTAATAGATTTTTGCAATAAGTATGTGAGTTCTTTATGACTAATGTTGAGTCCATGTATTATACGCACTCTCACCTTTCTACCATTGCTAGCCTCTCTAGTACCGCACAACTTTCGCCGGTACCATAAACCCACCACATATGCTTCCTCAAAACAGCCACCATACCTATCTATTATGGCATTTCCATGGCCATTCCGAGATATATTGCATGCAACTTTCCATCGTTCCGTCTATTATGACACACTCCATCATTATCATATTGCTTTGCATGTTCATGTAGTTGACATCGTTTTTGTGGCAAAGCCACCATTCATCATTTTATATACATGTCACTCTTGATTCATTGCACATCCCGGTACACCGCCGGAGGCATGCATATAGAGTCATATTTTGTTCTAAGTATCGAGTTGTAATTCTTGAGTTGTAAGTAAATAAAAGTGCGATGATCTTCATTATTAGAGCATTGTCCCATGTGAGGAAAGGATGATGGAGACTATGATTCCCCCACAAGTCCGGATGAGACTCCAGACAAAAAACATAGGCCAAAAAATGAGAGAAGGCCCAAATAAAAAATGAGAGAAAAAGAGAGAAGGGACAATGTTACTATCCTTTTGCCACACTTGTGCTTCAATGTAGCATCATGATCTTCATGATAGAGAGTCTCCTATGATATCACTTTCATATACTAGTGGGAATTTTTCATTATAGAACTTGGCTTGTATATTCCGAGGATGGGCTTTCTCAAATTGCCCTAGGTCTTCGCGAGCAAGCGAGTTGGATGCACGCCCACTTAGTTTTCTTTTTGAGCTTTCATAAACTTATAACTCTAGTGCATCCGTTGCATGGCAACCCCTACTCACTCACAATGATATCTATTAATGGGCATCTCCATAGCCCGTTGATACGCCTAGTTGATGTGAGACTATCTTCTTCTTTTTGTCTTCTCTATAACCACCGTCTATTCTACCTATAGTGCTATATCCATGGCTCATGCTTATGTATTGCACGAAAGTTGAAAAAGTTTGAGAATGCCAAAAGTATGAAACAATTTCTTGGCTTGTCATCAGGGTTGTGCATGATTTAAATATTTTGTGTGATGAAGATGGAGCATAGCCAGACTATATGATTTTGCAGGGATAAACTTTCTTTGGCCATATTATTTTGAGAAGACATAATTATTTTGTTAGTATGCTTGAAGTATTATTGTTTTTATGTCGATATTAAACTTTTGTTTTGAATCTTACGGATGTGAACATTCATGCCACAATAAGGAGAATTACATGGATAAATATGTTAGGTAGCATTCCACATCGAAAATTCTGTTTTTATCATTTACCTACTCGAGGACGAGCAGGAATTAAGCTTGGGGATGCTTGATACTATTGGGGAACGCAGTATTTCAAAAAATTACTTACGATCATGCAAGAACTATCTAGGATATGCATAGTGACAAGAGGAGAGAGTGTGTCTACGTACCCTCACAGACCGAAAGCAGGAGCGTTGAGTAACGCGGTTGATGTAGTCGAATGTCTTCACGATCCAACCGATCAAGTACCGAATGCATGACACCTCCGTGATCTGCACATGTTTAGCTCGGTGACGTCCCTCGAACTTGAGATCCAGCTGAGGCCGGGGGAGAGCTTCGTCAGCACGACGACGTGTTGACGGTGATGATGAAGTTACCGACGCGGGGCTTCGCCTAAGCACTAGGACAATATGACCGAGGTGGAAATCTGTGGAGGGGGGCACCGCACATGGCTAATAAATCAACTTGTGTGTCTATGGGGTGCCCCCTCCCCTGTATATAAAGGAGGGGAGGAGGAGGAGGGCCGGCCTCAAGGGGCGCGCCCAAAGGGGGGATTCCTACTCCTAGTAGGAGTAGGTTTCCCCCTTTCCTACTCCATGTAGGAGAAGAAGGAAGGAGAGGGAGAGGGAGAAGGAAAGAGGGGGCGCCGCCCCCTCCTAGTCCAATTCAGACTAGCCCATGGGGCGCGCGCTGCCTCCTCTTGTGGCCCTTCCCTCCTTTCCAATAAAGCCCAACAAGGCCCATTACTTCCCCCGGCGAATTCCCGTAACTCTCCAGAACTCCGAAAAATACCCGAACCACTCAGAACCTTTCCAATGTCCGAATATAGCCTTCCATTATATCTATCTTTATGTCTCGACCATTTCGAGACTCCTCGTCATGTTCGTGATCTCATCCGGGACACCGAACAAACTTCGGTCATCAAATCACATAACTCATAATACAAATCATCATCGAACGTTAACCGTGCGGACCCTGCGGGTTCGAGAACTATGTAGACATGACCGAGACACATCTCCGGTCAATAACCAATTGCGGAACCTGGATGCTCATATCGGTTCTTATAGATTCTACGAAGATCTTTATCGGCCAAACCGCATAACAACATACGTTGTTCCCTTTGTCATCGGTATGTTACTTGCCCAAGATTCGATCGTCGGTATCAACATAGCTAGTTCAATCTCGTTACCAGGAAGTCTCTTTTCTTGTTCCGTAATGCACCATCCTGTAACTAACTCATTAGTCACATTGCTTGCAAGGCTTATAGTGATGATCATTACCGAGAGGGCCCAGAGATACCTCTTCGCTACATGGAGTGACAAATCCTAATCTCGATCTATTCAAACCGAACAAACACCTTCTAAGAAACTTGTAGAGAATATTTATAATCACCCAGTTACGTTGTGACGTTTGATAGCACACTAAGTGTTCCTCCAGTATTCGGGAGTTGCATAATCTCAAAGTTATAGGAACATGTATAAGTCATGAAGAAAGCAATAGCAATAAAACACAATGATCATAATGCTAAGTTAACGGATGGGTCTTGTCCATCACATCATTCTCTAATGATGTGATCCCGTTCATCAAATGACAACACATGTCTATGGTCAGGAAACATAACCATCTTTGATTAACGAGCTAGTCAAGTAGAGGCATACTAGGGACACTTTGTTTGTCTATGTATTCACACATGTACTAAATTTCCGTTTAATACAATTCTAGCATGAATAATAAACATTTATCATGATATAAGGAAATATAAATAACTAATTTATTATTGCATCTAGAGCATATTTCCTTTAGTCTCCCAGTTGCACTAGAGTCAATAATCTAGTTCACATCGTCATGTGATTTCACACCAATAGTTCACATCTTTATGTGATTAGTTCACATCTTAATGTGACTAATACCCAAAGGGTTTACTAGAATCAATGATCTAGTTCACATCCCTATGTGATTAACACCCAAAGAGTGATCATGTTTTGCTTATGAGAGAAGTTTAGTCTACGGGTCTGCAACATTCAGATCGGTATGTATTTTACAAATTTCTGTGTCTATAATACTCTGCACGGAGCTACTCTAGCTAATTGTTCCCACTTTCAATATGTATCTAGATCGAGACTTCGAGTCATCTAGATCGGTGTCAAAAGCTTCCATTGACGTAACTCTTTACAATGAACTCTTTTATCACCTCCATAACCGAGGAATATTTCCTTAGTCCTCTAAGGATAATTTTGACCACTGTCCAGTGATCTACTGCTAGATCACTATTGTACTCCCTTGCCAAAATCATGCTAATGTATACAATAGGACTGGTACACAGCATAGCATACTTTATAGAACCTATGACTGAGGCATAAGGAATGACTTATCATTCTCTTTCTATTTTCTGCCGTGGTCGGGTTTTGTGTCTGACTCAACTTCACACCTTGTAACACAGGCAAGAACCCTTTCTTTGCTTGATCCATTTTGAACTTCTTCAAAAATTTATCAAGGTATGTGCTTTGTGAAATTCTAATTAAGCATCCTGATCTATCTCTATAGATCTTGATGCCCAATATATAAGCAGCTTCACCGAGGTCTTTCATTGGAAAATTCTTATTCAACTATCCTTTTATGCTATTCAGAAATTCAGTATCATTTCCGATCAACAATATGTCATCCACATATAATATTAGAAATGCTACAGAGCTCCCACTCACTTTCTTGTAAATACAGGCTTCTCCAAAAGTCTGTATAAAACAATATGCTTTGATCACACTATCAAAGCGTATATTCCAACTTAGAGATGCTTGCACCAGTCCATAAATGGATCACTGGAGTTTACACACTTTGTTAGCACCTTTTGGATCGACAAAACCTTATGGTTGCATCATATACAACTCTTCTTTAAGATATCCATTAAGGAATGCAGTTTTGACATCCATTTGCCAAATTTCATAATCATAAAATGCGGCAATTGCTAACATGATTCGGACGGACTTAAGCATCGCTACGGGTGAGAAGGTCTCATCGTAGTCAACTCCTTGAACTTGTTGAAAACCTTTTGCATCAAGGCGAGCTTTGTAGACAGTAACATTACCGTCAGCATCAGTCTTCTTCTTGAAGATCCATTTATTCTCTATGGCTTGCCGATCATCGGGCAATTCAACCAAAGTCCACACTTTGTTCTCATACATGAATCCCACCTCAGATTCATGGCCTCGAGCCATTTTGCGGAATCTCGGCTCATCATCGCTTCCTCATAGTTCGTAGGTTCGTCATGGTCAAGTAACATGACTCCAGAACAGGATTACCGTACCACTCTGGTGCGGACCATACTTTGGTTGACCTACGAGGTTCAGTAGTAACTTGATCTGAAGTTTCATGATCATCATCATTAGCTTCCTCACTAATTAGCGTAGGAATCACTAGAACTGATTTCTGTGATGAACTACTTTCGGGAGAAGGTACAATTACCTCATCAAGTTCTACATTCCTCCCACTCACTTCTTTCGAGAGAAACTTCTTCTCTAGAAAGGATCCATTCTTAGCAGCGAATATCTTGCCTTCGGATCTGTGATAGAAGGTGTACCCAACAATTTCCTTTTGGTATCCTATGAAGATGCATTTCTCCAATTTCGGTTCGAGCTTATCAGGTTGAAACTTTTTCACATAAGCATCATAGCTCCAAACTTTAAGAAATGACATCTTAGGTTTCTTGCTAAACCATAGTTCATATGGTTTCATCTCAACGGATTTAGATGGTGCCCTATTTAACGTGAATGCAGTTGTCTCTAATGCATAACCCCAAAACGATAGTGGTAAATCGGTAAGATACATCATAGATCGCACCATACCTAATAAAGTATGGTTATGACGTTCGGACACACCATTACACTGTGGTGTTCCGGGTGGCGTGAGCTGCGAAACTATTCCACATTGTTTCAAATGAAGACCAAACTCGTAACTCAAATATTTGTCTCCGCGATCAGATCGTAGAAACTTGATTTTCTTGTTATGATGATTTTCCACTTCACTCTGAAGTTCTTTGAACTTTTCAAATGTTTGAGACTTACGTTTCATCAAGTAGATATACCCATATCTTGTAACATCCCAAATTTTCAATTTGGAATGTTATACATAAATCATTCTTGCATATCATATTTTATTGCATTTCATTTCGCGATCCTCGAAAATCCTAAGAAACTCAAGGACCCTCGGAGAGAGTTGGGGATTTCCCGGTTTTCATATTTGATTTTTATCGAATATTGAAACGAGGAGGTTGGTTTTAATTATTTTTCTCTCCGAAAATATTTCATATAAAAATATATGAGAGGAGATAATATGACTTCTCCAAAATAATTGAAATAATGGAGGAAAAATATTAAAATCAAATATTTGATTTTATTCGGATTTTATTGCAATTTTATTGGCATTAGAAAAATTGCACATTTTCAAAATTGCATTTTAGGGCCAAAAAATGTTCATCTTGTTCTAAATATTTTATTTAGACGGTAAAAATTTGTTTTGGTATTTTTAGATTTTTATTTTATTTTCTAGGATTTTTTTTCTGTTCGGCGGAATTGTTTTTTTAAACATCGGGCGCCGACTAGGCCGAAACCGAGTCGGGCCGGCCCATCTCCCTGCGCCGCCGTCTCCCCCCAGGATGCACCACCGCCGCCGACTCGAACAAGAGTCCGAGCCGGACTCCTCTTCCGCCGCCGCCTTGCCCCTCCTCCAAACCACCGCCCCTCCCCCCTTTATATGCCGCCCCAAGCCCTCGCCCCCGCCACCAACCCCGCCGCCGCCGCAGCCCGCCTCCCGAGCCGCGCCACCGCCTCCCGCCCTCGCCGCAGCGCCGCGCCGCCGTTTCCAGGATACCAAGTTTAAATGGACGGAAGATTGCGAGGCAAGTTTCCAGGAGTTAAAGAAACGGTTGACTATAGCCCCAGTGCTGACACTGCCAGATATATGCAAGGATTTCCAAGTGTATTGCGATGCCTCATGCTTAGGACTTGGAAGTGTGCTTATGCAGGACGGAAGAGTTGTTTTGTATGCCTCACGACACGAGTAGAATTATGCCACTCATGATTTGGAGCTAGCAGCCGTAGTGCATGCGTTGAAGACTTGGAGACATTACCTTATTGGAAACCGTTGTGATGTGTACACGGATCATAAGAGTTTGAAGTACATCTTCACACAGAAGGAGCTGAACCTTAGGCAGAGGAGGTGGTTGGAGCTTATAAAGGATTATGACATGAAGCTGCACTACCATCCAGGCAAGGCCAATGTTGTAGCGGACGCTTTGAGCCGGAAGAGTTATGCTAATACCCTAGAGAGTATGGGATTACCAAATGAGTTAGCAGAGGATATCGGGCAACTTCGATTGGAGATTGTTCCTAGAGGTTTTGTTGCAACCATGGTAGTTCAGTCTACATTGTTGGGAAAGATTTGCCGCACATCAATTGGATGAACCAGCAGCCTCATGGTGGGAGAATTACACGGCCACTTTCCCCATAGCCAACGTCACTTGGGATCAGTTTCAGCAAGCTTTCCGTACAGCCCATGTCTCAACTAGAGCCATGAATATGAAGAAGCGTGAGTTTCGCAACTTACGCCAGGGGAACCATACTGTGGCCCAGTACGTTGATGAGTTTAGCAAGTTATCTCGCCATGCCCCTGATGACGTGGCCACAGATGCCGTGAAGCAGGAGAAGTTTGTGGAAGGGCTGAATGATGAGATGAGCATGCAGTTGATGGTGGCAACCTTCAACAACTACTAGGAGTTGGTAGATAAAGCCCTTATGATTGAAGGGAAGCAGCAGCAGATTGAGAGCCGTAAGAGGAAGTATGGACAAGGGAGGTATAACTCAGGAGCTCAGCAGAAGCCTCGCCTAACCCAGAACTCGGGAGGACTTGTTCACAACCATGGAGGTCACAACCACACTGGAGGAAGTTCGCATAACCACAATGGTTCTAAGAATGGGAATGGGAATGGAACAAACAACAATCAGAACCGCCCCAATCCGGCCACACCCACCAAAAGAGATCTAAGTCACATTACTTGCTTTAAGTGCGGGAAGACTGGACACTATGCCACGGAGTGCCCTGAAGCGAAGAATGGAGACGGTAATGGGAGAGCTGGGAAGAAGCCCAATCCATTCAACAAAGGACAAGTGAACCACGTTAACGTGGAGGAGGTTGAAGAGCAGCCAGACACGGTTATAGGTAAGTTTTTGGTTAAATCTTTTACCGCTCTTGTTCTTTTTGATACTGGTGCATCGCATTCATACATATCAAGGGGATTCGTGGATAAGTTTAAACAACCAAACCCCTAACCATTGGCAACCATGTTTTTCCGTCTGACCTAATAATCTTGGAGTCACAAGGATTGGATGTGATATTAGGCATGGACTGGATGTCAAAGTATGGAGGAAGCATTGATTGTGCTAGTAAGTCGATTTATCTCACCACCCCGGAGGGAAAAAGGATCAAGTATGTATCTAGGCATGTGCCTAGGAGGATCCAAGTGAATACCCTCACGGGAGTTGTTCAGGAGGAAGTGCCGGTAGTGAAGGATTACTCGGATGTTTTCCCAGAGGAGTTACCAGGCATGCCACCGGATCGAGACATCGAGTTTTTGATAGAGCTATTGCCAGGTACAGGGCCAATATCCAAGAGACCCTATCGGATGCTCGCAAATGATCTGGAGGAGATTAAGAAGCAGATCAAGGAGTTATTTGAGAAAGGTTACATTCGACAGAGTTCATCACCATGGGGAGCCCCAGTGCTTTTGGTTGAGAAGAAGGATAAGTCTCTAAGAATGGTTGTTTATTATCGGGCCTTGAATGAAGTGACCATCAAGAACAAATACCCACTGCCGATGATCAATGATTTGTTTGACCAGCTGCAAGGAGCTAAGGTGTTTTCGAAGATCGATCTATGATCGGGATACCATCAGTTGAAGATTCGAGAGAAGGACATACCAAAGACATCATTCACCACGCGGTACGGGTTGTACGAATATATGGTCATGTCATTTGGACTGACTAACGCCCCTGCCTATTTCATGAGCATGATGAACAAGGTGTTCATGGAGTATTTGGACAAGTTTGTTGTGGTGTTTATTGATGATATAATGGTATACTCGAAGAATGAAGAGGACCACAAGGAGCATTTGCGTTTAGTTCTCGACAAACTCAAGGAACATCAGTTGTATGCCAAGTTCAGCAAATGCGATTTTTGGTTGAAGGAAGTCGGATTCCTTGGACATGTTATATCAGGAGAAGGTATAGTAGTAGACCCCAGCAAGGTTCAGTCAGTCAATGAATGGTTGTCACCCACTTCAGTTAGCGAGATCCGCAATTTTCTTGGACTCGCAGGATACTATCGGAGAATCATTGAGAATTTTTCCAAGATTGCGAAGCCAATGGCAGAGTTATTGAAGAAGGATACCAAGTTTAAATGGACGGAAGATTGCAAGGCAAGTTTCCAGGAGTTAAAGAAACGGTTGACTATAGCCCCAGTGCTGACACTGCCAGATATACGCAAGGATTTCCAAGTGTATTGCAATGCCTCACGCTTAGGACTTGGAAGTGTGCTTATGCAGGACGGAAGAGTTGTTTCGTATGCCTCACGACACGAGTTGAATTATGCCACTCATGATTTGGAGCTAGCAGTCGTAGTGCATGCGTTGAAGACTTGGAGACATTACCTTATTGGAAACCGTTGTGATGTGTACACGGATCATAAGAGTTTGAAGTACATCTTCACACAGAAGGAGCTGAACCTTAGGCAGAGGAGATGGTTGGAGCTTATAAAGGATTATGACATGAAGCTGCACTACCATCCAGGCAAGGCCAATGTTGTAGCGGACGCTTTGAGCCGGAAGAGTTATGCTAATACCCTAGAGAGTATGGGATTACCAAAGGAGTTAGCAGAGGATATCAGGGAACTTCGATTGGAGATTGTTCCTAGAGGTTTTGTTGAACCATGGAAGTTCAGTCTACATTGTTGACAAAGAGATTGCTGAGATAAAGGAGAGAATGAGCAAAGGAAAGGCCAAAGGTTTTCATGAGGATGAGCACGATACCTTATGGTTTGAGGACCGGGTTTATGTGCCCAATAACCCAGAGATCACGAAGTTAATACTTCAGGAGGCTCATGACTCACCATACTCGATACACCACGGAAACACCAAGATGTATTTGGATTTAAAGGAACGTTTCTGGTGGACAGGGATGAAGAAAGATATTGCCGAGTATGTAGCCGTATGTGATGTATGTCAGAGAGTGAAGGCAGAGCATCAAAAGCCACCATGATTGTTACAGCCTATGTCGATACCCGAATGGAAGTGGGATAAACTTGGCATGGATTTTATCACCGGATTACCCAGGACCAAATCAGGATATGATTCTATATGGGTAGTAGTTGATCGCTTGACCAAAGTGGCTCACTTTATCCCAGTGAAAACAACTTATACAAGTGCGAAGTTGGCCAAGATATATATGTCCAGGATCGTATGTCTGCATGGAGTTCCGAGGACCATCGTATCAGATAGAGGAACACAGTTTACCTCAAAGTTTTGGCATCAGCTGCACCAGACTTTGGGAACGAGATTGGAGTTCAGTACAGCGTTTCACCCGCAGACGGATGGACAGACCGAGAGAGTGAACTAGATTCTGGAGGACATGTTGAGGGCCTGCGCGCTAGATTATGGATCTAGTTAGGATGACAATTTGCCTTACGGTGCGTCCCATACTCCAATTCGTGATCTCTGGGTTATTGGGCACATAAACCCGGTCCTCAAACCATAAGGTATCGTGCTCATCCTTGTGAAAACCTTTGGCCTTTCCTTTGCTCATTCTCTCCTTTATCTCAGCAATCTCTTTCCCAACAATGTAGACTGAACTTCCATGGTTCAACAAAACCTCTAGGAACAATCTCCAATCGAAGTTCCCTGATATCCTCTGCTAACTCCTTTGGTAATCCCATACTCTCTAGGGTATTAGCATAACTCTTCCGGCTCAAAGCGTCCGCTACAACATTGGCCTTGCCTGGATGGTAGTGCAGCTTCATGTCATAATCCTTTATAAGCTCCAACCATCTCCTCTGCCTAAGGTTCAGCTCCTTCTGTGTGAAGATGTACTTCAAACTCTTATGATCCATGTACACATCACAATGGTTTCCAATAAGGTAATGTCTCCAAGTTTTCAACGCATGCACTACGGCTGCTAGCTCCAAATCATGAGTGGCATAATTCAACTCGTGTCGTGAGGCATACGAAACAACTCTTCTGTCCTGCATAAGCACACTTCCAAGTCCTAAGCGTGAGGCATTGCAATACACTTGGAAATCCGTGCGTATATCTGGCAGTGTCAGCACTGGGGCTATAGTCAACCGTTTCTTTAACTCCTGGAAACTTGCCTCGCAATCTTCGGCCATCGAGTCTTGTGGGGAAAAGTGCGCAAACCTCTATAGAGTGTACAATCTAATCATGGTTAGCCATGTCCCCGGTTATGGACAATCTTGAGTATCTAGTACTTGGAGTATCTTAAGTATCCCATCACTCTTAATTAATAATGTTGGGTTGACAATTACTTTTAATTGGGATTGAGTTGGAGGAACCTTCTCAATAATGTTTCAACTACCATGATATTTAAAATAAAATCTATTCCTTTGTTGTAGGGAAAAATTGGCTTTTCATAAAAACTATAACCATAGAGCTTTCTACCAGCCAAATATGCATGTAGTGATAGCAATATTCTGTTCTTGCTCTACTGTGTTATATTGCCAGCATATTCCATGTGCTGACCCGTTTTTGGGCTGCAACCTATTATGTTGCAGACTTTTCAGACGAGGAGTAAGGTTCGTTAGGTCGTTGCCGTGCAGCTCAGCTATGCCGTTGCAATTGATGGACTCACTTTATCTTCCAAGCCTTCCGCTGTTATCGTACTAGATGCCCTTAAGCCATATTTATTGTAATAAGTTCTCTTTTGAGACATTCGATGTAATAAGTGTGTGATTGCTACTCTGTTATAAATCCTCGAGCATTGTGTGTGTCAGCATTACCGATCTAGGGATGACACTAAAGCACAGAAACTTGACCGTTTGAGGTCGGGTCGCTAATCATCTGTGAAGGTCTGAAAATAACGATGCCTGCCATGAGCCTGAACACTCATCCGATCGCATACATCAGTATGTACTATTTCCAATAAGTTAGTTGCTCGCTCCATTGTTCCAGAGAACGGAGTCTTAGTCATCTTGCCCATGAGGCATGGTTCGCAAGCATCAAGTGATTCCAAAAGCCCATCAGCATGGAGTTTCTTCATGCACTTTACACCAATATGACCTAAACGGCAGTGCAACAAATATGTTGCACTATAATTATTAACTTTGCATCTTTTGGCATCAATATAATGAATATGTGTATCACTACTGTCGAGATTCAATAAACCATTCACCTTGGGTGTATGACATCAGAAGGTTTTATTCATGTAAACAGAATAACAATTATTCTTTGCCTAAAATGAATAACCGTATTGCAATAAACATGATCCAATCATATTATGCTCAACGCAAACACCAAATAACATTTATTTTAGGTTCAACACTTATCCCGAAGGTAAAGGGAGTGCGCGATGGTGAACTTATCAACCTTGGAATCACTTCCAACTCACATCATCACCTCGCCCTTAACTAGTCTCTATTTATTTTGCAACTCCCGTTTTGAGTTACTACTCTTAGCAACTGAACCAGTATCAAATACTGAGGGGTTGCTATAAACACTAGTAAAGTACACATCAATAACATGTGTATCAAATATACTTTTGTTCACTTTGCCATCCTTCTTATCCACCTAGTATCTAGGGCAGTTCCACTTCAAGTGACCATTTCCTTTGCAGTAGAAGCACTCAGTTGTAGGCTTAGATCTAGCTTTGGTCTTCTTCATGGGAGTAGCAACTTTCTTGCCATTCTTCTTGAAGTTCCCTTTCTTTCCCTTGCCCTTTTACTTGAAACTAATGGCCTTGTCAACCATCAACACTTGATGCTTTTTCTTGATTTCTACCTTCGCCAATTTCAGCATCGTGAAGAGCTTGTGAATCATTTCCGTTATCCCTTGCATATTATAGTTCATCATGAAGTTCTAGTAACTTGGTGATAGTGACTAGAGAACTCTATCAATCACTATCTTATATCGAAGATTAACTCCCGCTTGATTCATGTGATTGTAGTACTCAGACATTCTGAGCACATGCTCACTAGCTGAGCTATTCTCCTCCATCTTGTAGGCAAAGTACTGTCAGATGTCTCATACCTCTCGACACGGGCATGATTCTGAAATACTAATTTCAACTCTTGGAACATCTTATATGCTCTGTGGCATTCAAAACATTTTTGAAGTCCCGGTTCTAAGCCGTAAAGCATGGCGCACTAAATTATCAAGTAGTCATCATACCGAGCTTGTCAAACGTTCATAACGTCTACATCCGCTCATGCAAAAGATCCGTCACCTAGCGGTGCATCAAGGACATAATTCTTCTATGCAGCAATGAGGATAATCCTCAGATCACGAATGTAGTCTGCATGAGTGCTACTATTATCTTTCAACTTATTTTTCTCTAGGAACATATCAAAAATAAACGGGAGCTATAATGTGAGCTATTGATCTACAACATAATTTGCAAATACTATTAGGACTAAGTTCATGATAAATTAAAGTTCAATTAATCATATTACTTAAGAACTCCCACTTATATAGACATCCCTCTAGTCATGTAAATGATCACGTGATCCATATCAACTAAACCTTGTCCGATCATCACGTGAGATGGAGTAGTTTTCAATGGTGAACATCACTATGTTGATCATATCTACTATATGATTCACGTTCGACCTTTCGGTCTCAGTGTTCCGAGGCCATATATGCATATGCTAGGATCGTCAAGTTTAACCTGAGTATTCCGTGTGTGCAAAACTGGCTTGCACCCGAGGTATGTGAACGTAGAGCTTATCACACACGATCATCACGTGGTGTCTCGGCACGACGAACTATCGCAATGGTGCATACTCAGGGAGAACAATTATACCTTGAAATTTAGTGAGGGATCATCTTATAATGCTACCGCCGTACTAAGAAAAATAAGATGCATAAAAGATAAACATCACATGCAATCAAAATATGTGACATGATATGGCCATCATCATCTTATGCCTTTGATCTCCATCTCCAAAGTACCATCATGATCTCCATCGTCACCGTCATGACACCATGATCTCCATCATCTTGATATCTATCAACGTGTCGTCACATGGTCGTCTCGCCAACTATTTATTTTGCAACTATTGCTATCGCATAGTGATAAAGTAAAGCAAGTATATGGCACTTGTATCTCATACAATAAAGAGACAACCATAAGGCTCCTGCCAGTTGCCGATAACTTTAACAAAACATGATCATCTCATACAACAAAATATATCGCATCACGTCTTGACCATATCACATCACAACATGCCCTGCAAAAACAAGTTAGACGTCCTCTACTTTGTTGTTGCAAGTTTTACGTGGCTGCTACGGGCTTCTAGCAAGAACCGTTCTTACCTACGCATCAAAACCACAACAATTTTTTGTCAAGTGTGTTGTTTTAACCTTCAACAAGGATCAGGCGTAGTCACACTCGATTCAACTAAAGTTGGAGAAACATACACCCACTAGCCACCTATGTGGGAAGCACATCGGTAGAACCAGTCTCATGAACGCGGTCATGTAATGTCGGTCTGGGCCGCTTCATCCAACAATACTGCCGAATCAAAGTATGACATGCTGGTAAGCTGTATGACTATTATCGCCCACAACTCTTTGTGTTATACTCATGCATATAACATCTACACATAGACCTGGCTCGGATGCCACTGTTGGGGAATGTAGTATTTCAAAAAAAATCCTACGCTCACGCAAGATCTATCTAGGAGATGCATAGTGACGAGAGGGGAGAGTGTGTCCACATACCCTCGTAGACCGAAAGCGAAAGCGTTGAGTAACGCGGTTGATGTAGTCGAACGTCTTCGCAATCCAACCGATCAAGTACCGAATGAACGGCACCTCCGCGATCTGCACACGTTTAGCTCGGTGACGTCCCTCGAACTCTAGATACAGCTGAGGCCGAGGGAGAGCTTCTCAGCACGACGGCGTGTTGATGGTGATGATGAAGTTACCGACACAGGGCTTCGCCCAAGCACTACGACAATATGACCGAGGTGGAAATCTGTGGATGGGGGCACCGCACATGGCTAAGAAATCAACTTGTGTGTCTATGGGGTGCCCCCTCCCCCGTATATAAAGGAGGGGAGGAGGAGGGCCAGCCTCAAGGGGCACGCCCAAAGGGGGATTCCTACTCCTAGTAGGAGTAGGTTTCCCCCTTTCCTCGTCCAAGTAGGAGAAGAAGGAAAGAGAGGGAGAGGTAGAAGGAAAGAGGGGGCGCCGCCCCCTCCTAATCCAATTCGGACCAGCCCATGGGGGGCGCGCTGCCTCCCCTTGTGGCCCTTCTCTCCTTTCCACTAAAGCCCAATACTTCCCTCGGCGAATTCCCGTAACTCTCTGGTACTCTGAACAATACCCGAACCACTCAGAACCTTTCCGATGTCCGAATATAGCCTTCCAATATATTGATCTTTACGTGTCAACCATTTCGAGACTCCTCGTCATGTCCGTGATCTCACCCGGGACTCCGAAAAAACTTCGGTCATCAAATCACATAACTCATAATACAAATCGTCATTGAACGTTAAGTGTGCGGACCCTACGGGTTCGAGAACTATGTAGACATGACCGAGACACATCTCCGGTCAATAACCAATAGAGGAACCTGGATGCTCATATCGGTTCCTACATATTCTACGAAGATCTTTATCAGCCAAACCGCATAACAACATACGTTGTTCCCTTTGTCATCGGTATGTTATTTGCCCGAGATTCGATCGTTGGTATAAACATACCTAGTTCAATCTCGTTACCGGCAAGTCTCTTTTATCGTTCTGTAATGCATCATCCTGTAACTAACTCATTAGACACACTTCTTGCAAGGCTTATAGTGATGATCATTACTGAGAGGGCCCAGAGATACCTCTCCGATACACGGAGTGACAAATCCTAATCTCGATCTATGCCAACCCAACAAACACCTTCGGAGACACCCGTAGAGCATCTTTATAACAACCTAGTTACGTTGTGATGTTTGATAGCACACTAAGTGTTCCTCCGGTATTCGGGAGTTGCACAATCTCATAGTTATAGGAACATGTATAAGTCATGAAGAAAGCAATAGCAACAAAACTCAACGATCATAATGCTAAGCTAACGGACGGGTCTTGTCCATCACATCATTCTCTAGTGATGTGATCCCGTTCATCAAATGACAACACATGTCTATGGTCAGGAAACATAACCATCTTTGATTAACGAGGTAGTCAAGTAGAGGCATACTTGGGACACTTTGTTTGTATATGTATTCACACATGTACTAAGTTTCCGGTTAATACAACTCTAGCATGAATAATAAACATTTATCATGATATAAGGAAATATAAATAACAACTTTATTATTGCCTCTAGGGCATATTTCCTTCAGATACGTATCCAATGTATCTATAATTTTTTATTGTTCCATGTTATTATATTATCTGTTTTGGATGTTTTATATGCATTAATATGCTATTTTATATGATTTTTGGGAATAACCTATTAACCTAGAGCCCAGTTCTAGTTTCAGTTTTTTCCTTGTTTTAGAGTTTCGCAAAAAAGGAATACCAACGGAGTCCAAACGGAATAAAACTTGCACGATGATCTTTCTTGGACTAGAAGACACCCAGGAGACTTTGAGTGCAAGTCGGAAGAGCCACGAGGCGGCCACCAAGGGTGGAGGGCGCGCCCAGGGGGTAGGGCGCCCCCCAACCTTGTGGGCCCCTCTTAGACCTCCTAACCTAGATCTTCCTCCTATATATACTCTTATACCCCAAAAACATCTAGGGGAGTCACAAAACCACTTTTCCACCACCGTGACGTTCTGTACCCGTGAGATCCCATCTTGGGGCCTTTTCTGGCATCCTGCCGGAGGGTGATTCGATCACAGAGGGCTTCTACATCAACACCATTGCCTCTCCGATGAAGTGTGAGTAGTTTACTTCAGACCTACAGGTCCATAGCTAGTAGCTAGATGGCTTCTTCTCTCTCTTTGATTCTCAATACCATGTTCTCCTTGGTGTTCTTGGAGATCTATTCGATGTAATACTCTTTTGCGGTGTGTTTGCTGAGATCCGATGAATTGTGGATTTATGATCAGCTTATCTATGAATATTATTTGAATCTCCTCTGAAGTCTTATATGCATGATTTCATATCTTTGCAAGTCTCTTTGAACTATCGATTTGGTTTGGCCAACTAGATTGGTTTTTATTGCAATGGGAGAAGTGCTTAGCTTTGGGTTCAATCTTGCGGTGCCCGATCCTAGTGACAGAAGGGGAACAGACACGTATTGTATTATTGCCATCGAGGATAACAAGATGGGGTTTTCATCATATTGCTTGACTTAATCCCGTTGTTGGGGAACGCAGTAATTTCAAAATTTTCCTACGCACGCGTAGGATCATGGTGATGCATAGCTACGAGAGGGGAAGAGTCTTGTCCACGTACCCTCGTAGACCGTTAGCGTAAGCGTTATGACAACATGGTTGATGTAGTCGTACGTCTTCACGATCGACCGGTCCTAGTACCGAAAGTACGGAACCTCCGCGATCTGCACACGTTAGGCTCGGTGACGTCCCATGAACTCACGATCTAGTAGAGTGTCGGGAGAGCTTCGTCAGCACGACGGCTGATGACGGTGATGATGTTGCTATCGGAACAGGGCTTTGCCTAAGCACCGCTACGATATGACCGAGGTGGATTATGGTGGATGGGGGCACCGCACACGGCTTGGAACAATCAACTTGTGTGTCCTAGGGTGCCCCCTGCCCCCGTATATAAAGGAGCAAGGGGGAGGCCGGCCTACCCTAGTGGCGCCCAAGGAGAGGAGGAATCCTCCTCCTAGTAGGAGTAGGATTCATCATTTCCTAGTCCTACTAGGAAGGAGGAAGGGGGAAGGAAAGAGAGGGAGAGGGAGAGGGAAAGAGGGGTCGTGCCCCCCTCCCCTAGTCCTATTCGGACTCCCCTTGGGGGCGCCACCTCCTGGGCTGCTTCCCTCTCTCTCCCCTAAGGCCCACTAACGCCCAATACTTACCCGGGGGGTTCCGGTAACCCCTCCGGCACTCTGGTTTTCTCCGAAATCACCCGGAACACTTCCGGTGTCCGAATATATCCGTCCGATATATCGATCTTTATGGCCCTGTTTGGTTCAGCTGTGGATTTCTAAAAGCAGCTGTGAAAAATCTACTGTGGAAAAATAGCTGTGGAAAATCTGATGTGAAAAAGATGTAGGTCATTTGGCAAACCAGCTGATACAGCTTTTTCAGATTTTGGCCAGCAGCGGAATCAGATTTTGGGAAGCACGTCCTGGGCTGCTTCCGCTTTTGGTTCAAATTTTGGCAGCGGATTTCTAGAATCGGATTCTGCTGTGTTCGCCCTTTGGTTCAGATTCTGATGCGCGGTAGCGGAATCCGTCGATAAAAGCTGAACCAAACAAGGCCTTTGTCTCCACCATTTCGAGACTCCTCGTCATGTCTGTGATCATATCCGAGACTCCGAACTACCTTCGTTACATCAAAACACATAAACTCATAATACCGATCGTCACCAAACATTAAGAGTGCGGACCCTATGGGTTCAAGAACTATGTAGACATGACCGAGACTCATCTCCGGTCAATAACCAATAGCAGAACCTGGATGCTCATATTGGTTCCTACATATTCTATGAAGATCTTTATCGGTCAAACCGCATAACAACATACGTTGTTCCTTTTGTCGTCGGTATGTTAGTTGCCCGAGATTCGATCGTTGGTATCCTCATACCTAGTTCAATCTCGTTACCGGCAAGTCTCTTTACTTGTTCCGTAATGCATCATCCTGCAACTAACTCATTAGTCACAATGCTTGCAAGGCTTAGAGTGATGTGCATTACCGAGAGGGCCCAGAGATACCTCTCCGATAGACAGAGTGACAAATCCTAATCTCATGCCAACTCAACAAACACCATCGGAGGCACCCATAGAGCATCTTTATAATCACCCAGTTACGTTGTGCCGTTTGATAGCACACAAGGTGTTCCTCCAGTATTCGGGAGTTGCATAATCTCACAGTAAGAGGAACATGTATAAGTCATGAAGAAAGCAGTAGCAATAAAACTAAACGATCATTATGTTAATCTAACGGATAGGTCTTGTCCATCACTTCATTCTCTAATGATGTGATCCCATTCATCAAATGACAACACATGTCCATGGCTAGGAAACTTAACCATCTTTGATTAACGAGCTAGTCAAGTAGAGGCATACTAGGGACACTCTGTTTGTCTATGTATTCACACATTTACTAAGTTTCCGGTTAATACAATTCTAGCATGAATAATAAACATTTATCATGATATAAGGAAATATAAATAACAACTTTATTATTGCCTCTAGGGCATATTTCCTTCAGTCTCCCACTTGCACTAGAGTCAATAATCTAGTTCACATCGTCATGTGATTTAACACCAATAGTTTACATCTTTATGTGATTAGTTCACATCTCCATGTGACTAACACCCAAAGGGTTTACTAGAGTCAATAATCTAGTTCACCTTGCTATGTGATTAACACCCAAGGAGTGATCATATTTTGCTTGTGAGAGACATTTAGTCAACGGGTCTCCCACATTGAGAGCCGTATGTATTTTGCAAATTTTCTATGTCTATAATGCTTTGCACGGAGCTACTCTAGCTAGTTGCTCCCACTTTCAATATGTATGTAGATCGAGACTTAGAGTCATCCAGATCGGTGTCAAAGCTTGCATCGACGTAACTCTTTACGATGAACTCTTTGTCACCTCCATAACCGAGAAACATTTCGTTATTCCACTAAGGATATTTTTGGCCGTTGTCCAGTGATCCACTCCTGGATCACTATTGTACCCTCTTGCCAAACTTATGGTGAGGTACACAATAGGTCGGGTACACAGCATAGCATACTTTGTAGAACCTATGACTGAGGCATAGGGAATGAATTTTCATTCTCTTTCTATTTTCTGCCGTGGTCGGGTTTTGAGTCTTTACTCAACTTCACACTTCACAACATAGGCAAGAACTCCTTCTTTGACTGTTCCATTTTGAACTACTTCAAAATCTTGTCAAGGTATGTACTCATTGAAAATATATCAAGCGTCTTGATCTATCTCTATAGATCTTCATGCTCAATATGTAAGTAGCTTCACCGAGGTCTTTGTTTGAAAAACTCCTATCAAACACTCCTTTATGCTTTCCTCAAAATACTACATTATTTTCGATCAACAATATGTCATTCACATATACTTATCAGAAATGCTGTAGTGCTCCCCACTCACTTTCTTCTAAATACAAGCTTCATCGCAAGTTTGTACAAAACCATATGCTTTGATCACTTTATCAATGCATATATTCCTACTCCGAGATGCTTGCACGAGTCCATAGATGGATCGCTGGAGCTTGCTCATTTTGTTAGCACCTTTAGGATTGACAAAACCTTCTCGTTGCATCATATACAACTCATCTTTAAGAAATCCATTAAGGAATGCAGTTTTGACATCCATTTGCCAGATTTCATAAAATGTGGCAACTGCTAACATGATTCGAATAGACTTTTAAGCATCGATACGAGTGAGAAAATCTCATCGTAGTCAACACGTTGAACTTGTCAAAAACCTTTTTGCGAAAATTCAAGCTTTGTAGACAGTAACACCTTGAACCTGTCTTCCTCTTGAAGATCCATTTATTCTCAATGGCTCGCCAATCATTTGGCAAGTCAATCAAAGTCCATACTTTGTTCTTTATACATGGATCCCATCTCAGATTTCATGGCCTTAAGCCATTTCATGGAATCTGGGCTCATCATCGCTTCCTCATAGTTTGTAGGTTTGTCATGGTCTAGTAACATGACTTCCATAAAGGATTACCGTACCACTCTGGTGTGGACCATACTCTGGTTGTCCTACGAGGTTCGGTAGTAACTTGATCTAAAGTTTCATGATCATCATCATTAGCTTCCTCACTAATTGGCGTAGAAATCACTAGAACTAATTACTATGATGAACTACTTTGCAATTCGGGAGAAGGTACAATTACCTCATCAAGTTCTACATTCCTCCCACTCACTTCTTTCGAGAGAAACTTATTCTCTAGAAAGGATCCACTCTTAGCAACAAAGATCTTGCCTTTCGGATTTGTGATAGAAGGTGTACCCAATAGTTTCTTTTGGGTATCCTATGAAGAAGCACTTCTCCGATTTGGGTTTGAGCTTATCAGGCTGAAACTTTTTCACATGAGCATCACAACCCCAAATGTAGCGACCAGACCTCAAACAGTCTGATCTCTGTGCTCCGGTGTCATCCCTGGATCAGTAATGCTGACACCACACAGTACTCGGAGGATTTATAACAGAGTTGCAATCACACACTTATTACATCGAGTGTCTCAAAAGAGAACTTATTACAATAAATATGGCTTAAGGCCATCTAATAACGATAACAGCGGAAGGCTTGGAAGATAAGTGAGTCCATCAACTCCAACGGCATCACTGAGTATAGAACCACCACCTGAAAACTCCTTAATCATCGTCTGAAAAGTCTGCAACATTAACGTTGCAGCCCGAAACGGGTCAGCACATGGAATATGCTGGCAAGGTAACACATAGAGAGTAATGGAATGGAACAACTATACTATATGCATATTTGGCTGGTGGAAAGCTCTATGGTTACAGTTTTGCGTAAATCCAATTTTTCCCTACTACAAAGGAATAAATTTATTTAACTATCATGGTAGTTGTTAAACATTGAGAATGGTTGACAGCATTCTCAATCCCAATTAAGCATCATCATTAAACAAAACCCAACAAAATTAATTTAGAGTAACATGTTGAGATTCACATGATAATCCAGGTACTAGATACTCAAGATGTCCATAACCGGGGACATGACTAATCATGATTAGTTTATACACTCTGCAGAGGTTTGCGCACTTTTCCCCACAAGACTCGATCGCCTCCATTTGGTTTCTCGCACTTCATGGTGTTTGAGAAGACGGATGACCGAGACATAGTCTTTCAGAAGCACTAGCACCTTACGATGGATAGACCGTTACACCTACTTTCCCCTACATCTGCTAGTCTACCCTGTAAGAGTTCGCATGACTTAATCAACTATGCTAGAGCCCATAATAGCTTGTGGCTGCACACGGAAGTTTCTAGTATGAAAAATCTCATGATCCCTTTGTGTCCGGGTGGCGTTCCAAAAGAAACAGGCAATCCTGGAATACCCAGGTACCTCAATCCACCCAGATGTGTGTTTAAGTTGCCACCTTAGATAAACCATTAATAAACAAACTCACATCTGTCATGAATATCACTCACCCAATCCATGTCTACTAGCATAGCATAGCATAGCATAATGGCAAACGTAGAAGTAACTCCCAAAGGTTTGATAATAAAACAGGTAATAGGTACTACCTCAACTACTTCCCATCCCACAATTTAATTAGATCCTAATCATGCAATGTGTGAGGATTGATCTAATACAGTAAAACTGGTAGTAGAAAAGGTATGATCAAAGTGTTACTTGCCTTGCTGATGATCCGCGAAACCTAGAGATTCGAAGTAACAGGCGGCGCACTCTGGGTATTCTATCACAGACAAACAAACAAGCATACAATAAGTACTCATCTAATGCACAGGTAAAAGTCAAATAATAAGAGATCTAACCAGAAAGTTCAACTTAAGAACTCCGGTTTGCAAAAGAATCAAATCAAACGAAGCAACGAAAGTCAAACGGCGAAAGAAAACAACTTCGTTCTACTAATCTGGATCTAAGGCAATTTTGACAGTAGCAAAAACTTGTTTAAGTTGGTTAAACGGATAGAGGGTTTCGAGACGAAACTCTAGGCGCTTGAATCGCCTGATTCCGATAAACGAGCGAAAAGTTATACTAAAATGAAAATCGGATCAGAAATCGCGATCAGAAAAATCGCGGATTTAATCAAAGAAAAAGAAAAACGACAAACGTTCGTTAGAACGAACGAACGGACGAACGCTCGCTATTTAAATAAATTGGAAAAACTGATCTATTTAAGAAAACTGAAACTAAAAAAACGACGAAAAACCGACGGAAAAACCGAACGGTTTTAAAAAAAAATGGCGTCGCGGATTTCGAGGCGAGGCGAACCCCGGGCGGCGGGTCGGCGGCGGCGGCGTCCGGCTCCGGCGACGGCGCGGCGGGCGGCGGCAGCGGCGGCGGCGGCTCGGGCAGGGCTGTGGCTGGGGCTAGGGTTCGGCCCGGGGTGGGCCGGCTTATAAAGGTTAGTCGAGCCGGAGTCCTTGTCGGACACGGCCCGTAGGTCGGTTCGTTTTTTTAATTATGCGTAGAAGAAAAATAAAAATAAATACTAAACGGACTCCAAAAATCCCGAAATAAATTTTCTCGGGCTTCTAAAATCAAGCCGCACAAGGTGAACATTTATTTGGGACCTAAATGCAATTTTGAAAAACGCACATTTTTCCTAAATTCAAATAAAATAACGAAAAAAAACTCCGAAATAAAATCTTATTTAATTTTTTTTATTAAATCCTCAATATTTCTTTATTTTGGGAAAGTCAATTTATTCCCTCTCTCATATTTTTGTAATAGAAATAATTGATGATAAAATAATTTAAATCAAATGATCCTATTCTCAAAATTTGAGAAAACTCAAATATGAAAATAAAGATTTTCCCAACTCTCTCCGTGGGTCCTTGAGTTGCGTAGAAATTTCTAGGATCAAACCAACGGCAAAATAAAATATGATATGCAATGATGATCTAATGTATAACATTCCAAATTGAAAATTTGGGATGTTACAAACCTACCCCCCTTAGGATGAATCTCGCCCTCGAGATTCGGGTTGGCTAGAAAATAGGTGAGGGTGGTCATTGAGCAAATCTTCCTCTCGTTCCCAGGTGGCTTCGTCCTCCGTGTGGTTGCTCCACTGAACTTTGCAAAACTTGATAACCTTGCTGCGAGTGACTTGGCTGGCAAACTCGAGAATCTTAATTGGTTTCTCCTCATAGGTCAAATCGTTATCCAACTGAATTGCTTCCAATGGCACTGTGTCTCTCAAGGGTATGCCAGCCATCTCCGCATCACACTTCTTCAACTGAGAAACGTGGAACACATCATGAACTCCTGACAATCCTTCGGGCAATTCCAACTTGTAGGCCACTTCTCCCATACGCTCCAAAATTCGATATGGTCCTACAAATCGTGGCGCTAACTTTCCTTTAACTCCAAAACGCTTTGTTCCTCGAAGTGGTGATAATCAAAGATAAGCTCTATCTCTGACTTCATAAACTGTCTCCTTGCGTTTAGAATCTGCATAACTCTTCTGCCTGGACTGGGCTATCTTGAGCCTATCGCGAATCAATTTCACCTTCTGTTCAGACTCCTTAATCAAGTCAGGTCCAAACAACTGGCGGTCTCCAACTTCATCCCATGACAATGGTGTCCTACACCTCCTTCTGTACAAGGCTTCGAAAGGGGCCATCTTTAAGCTGCTTTGGTAACTGTTGTTGTAAGAGAATTCCGCATATGGCAAATTGTCGTCCCAACTAGATCCGTAATCTAGCGCACAAGCTCTCAGCATATCCTCCAAAATCTGATTGACTCTCTCGGTCTGTCCATCTGTCTGTGGATGAAAAGTTGTACTGAATTCTACCCTGGTACTCAAGGTTTCATGCAACTGCTTCCAGAAGTTTGAGGTAAACTGGGTTCCTCTATCTGATACGATACTCCTCGGAACTCCATGCAGACATACGATCCTGGTCATGTATATCTTTGCCAACTTAGCACCGGTGTAAGTGGTCTTTACTGGGATGAAATGAGCTACTTTCATCAACTGATCGACTATAACCCAAATCGAGTCATAGCCTGAACGTGTTCTGGGCAATCCCGTGATAAAGTCCATGCCTAACTTATCCCACTTCCATTCGGGTATCGGCAATGGTTGTAACAATCCTGCTGGCTTCTGATGCTCTGCCTTTACTCTCTGACATACATCACAGACTGCTACATACTCCGCAATATCCTTCTTCATTTCGGTCCACCAGAAAATATCCTTCAAATCCAAATACATCTTGGTATTTTCTGGGTGAATCGAATATGGTGAATCGTGTGCCTCTTGCAGAATCAACTTCCTAGTCTCCGGGTCATTGGGCACATAAACACGATCTTCAAACCATAGGGTGTCGTGCTCATCCTCACAAAATCCTTTAGCCTTTCCTTCGCTCATTTTCTCCTTTATAGAGGCAATCTCCTTGTCAGTCTTCTGAGCTTCTCTGATTCTATCCATCAAAGTTGACTGAATCTCCAATGCTGCTACATAGCCTCTCGGAACTATTTCCAAACATAGTTCACGAAGATTCTCGGCTAACTCCCTTGGTATTTCTCCCGTCATTAATGTATTGACATGGCTCTTACGGCTTAATGCGTCAGCTACTACATTAGCCTTTCCAGGATGGTAATGCAATCTCATATCATAATCCTTGATGAGCTCTAACCATCTCCTTTGTTTGAGGTTTAATTCCTTCTGTGTGAAAATGTATTTCAAACTCTTATGATCCGTGTACACCTCACAATGGTTTCCAATGAGGAAATGTCTCCATGTTTTCAATGCATGCACTACGGCTGCTAATCCAAATCATGCGTAGCATAATTCAACTCATGAGGTTTTAGTTGTCTTGAGGCATATGAAACAACTCTCCCTTCCTGCATAAGCACTGCTCCAAGTCCTCGACGTGAAGCGTCGCAATACACCTCATAGTCCTTGGTATGATCTGGCAAAATCAACAGTGGTGAAGTAACCAAGCGTTTCTTCAACTCCTGGAAACTAGCCTCACATTCCTCAGTCCATTTGAACTTGGTATCCTTCTTTAATAACTCCGTCATAGGCTTCGCAATCTTTGAGAAATTCTCAATGAATCTTCGGTAGTATCCTGCGAGTCCAAGAAAACTCCGGATCTCTCTAACCATGGTTGGTGCTTCCCACTTGGTCACTGTATCAACTTTTGTGGGATCAACTGATATTCCTTCTCCGGATATAACGTGTCCGAGAAATCCTACTTCCTTCAGCCAAAACTCACATTTGCTGAACTTGGCATACAACTGATGTTCTCTGAGCTTTTCAAGTATCAATCGCAAATGTTCCTTATGCTCTTCTTCATTCTTCGAGTAAACCAGGATATCATCAATGAACACCACGACGAACTTATCCAAGAACTCCATAAACACTTTGTTCATAATGTTCATAAAATAGGCAGGTGCGTTAGTCAGACCAAATGACATAACGGTATACTCGTACAGCCCATACCTGGTGGTAAAAGTTGTCTTAGGAATATCCTGTTCTCGAATCTTCAACTGGTGGTATCCTGATCACAGATCGATCTTGGAAAATACCTTAGCTCCTTGCAATCGATCAAACAGATCATTAATCATTGGTAGTGGGTACTTGTTCTTGATCATTACTTCATTCAATCCTCGATAATCAACGACCATCCTTAACGATTCCATCCTTCTTCTCTACTAGAAGTACTGGCGATCCCCAAGGCGAAGAACTTGGGCGAATATATCCTTTATCCAATAACTGCTTAATCTGCTTCTTAATTTCCACTAAATCCTTTGCTGGCATCCTATATGGTCTCTTCGATATTGGCTCGGTGCCTGGCAATAGTTCAATCAAAAACTCAATATCTCTATCCGGTGGCATGCCTGGCAACTCTTCTGGAAATACTTCAGGGAAATCCCTTACCACTGGTACTTCCTCCTGCACAACTCCTGTTAAACAATTTACTTGAGTCCCTTTTGGCACATGCTGGGATACATACTTGATCCTTCTCCCTTCTGGGTGGTAAGCAAGATTGACTTATTGGCACAATCGATGTTTCCTCCATACATCGACAGCCAATCCATACCCAGAATTACATCCAATCCTTGTGATTCCAAAATGATTAAATCCGAGGGAAACACATGCCTACCTATACTCAATGGCACTTGAAAACATCCTTGACTGGCCATATACTCCGCTCCTGGTGAGCTTACTAGCATAGGTGTTCTAAGAACCTTAGTGGGCAGGTTATACGTATCCACAAATCCCCTTGATATGTATGAATGCGATGCACCAGTATCAAAAAGAACGAGTGCAGTAAATGACTTAACCAAAAACTTACCGATGATGGCATCTGGCTGCTCTTCAACCTCCTCCACGTTTACGTGGTTCACCTGTCCCCTGTTGAAAGGGTTCGGCTTCTTCCCAGAACTTCCATTGCCATTTTGGCCTTCAGGACATTCATTGGCATAATGTCCGGTCTTCTGACACTTAAAGCAAGTGACTTGGCTCAGGTCCTTCTTGGCTGGGGTTGATGGGTTGGTGCGATTCTGGCCATTGCTTCCTCCATTGCCATTACCATTCTTGGTGCCATTGTGATTGTGCGAGCTACCTCCTCCATGGGTATGCTGAAAATATCCTCCCGGTCTAGGGGTAAAACGTGGCTTCTGCTGAGCTCCTGAATTGTACTTCCCTTGTCCATACTTCCTCTTCCGATTCTCAATTTGCTGCTGCTTGCCTTCAATCATAAGAGCACGGTCTACCAACTCCTGGTAGTTGTTGAAGGTTGCTACCATCAACTGCATGCTCAACTCATCATTCAGTCCTTCCAGAAACTTCTCCTGCTTAGCTGCATCCGTAGCAACGTCATCTGGGGCATAACGTGCTAACTTACTAAAGTCCTCCACATACTGGCCAACTGTCCGTCCTCCCTGGCGCAAGTTGCGAAACTCATGCTTCTTCATGGCCATAGCTCCTGCTGAAACATGGGCAGTACGAAAGGCCTGCTGAAACTGGTCCCATGTGACAGTGTCGACAGGGAAAGTGGCTGTGAAATTTTCCCACCATGATGCTGCGGGTCCTTCAAGCTGATGTGCGGCAAACTTCACCTTCTCCACATCTGTGCATCCTGCTGTGGTCAACTCTCTAGCTGTCTTGCGGAGCCAATCATCTGCTACAATCGGCTCGGTGCTACTGGAAAACACCGGCGGATTCAGCCTAAGAAAACGGGCTAAGTGATCAACAGGTGGTGGTGGTGGTGGTGGGTTGTTGTTGTTGTTCCCCTGATTCTGATTCTGGACTAGCAACTGCATCAATGTGTTCTGCTGCTGGATCAACTGGGTGAGCTCCAGTGGAAAGGTAAATCGGGGGTCACGTCTCGGAGGCATCTAAGGGTTTAGAAAAGATGAGATGTAAGAATAGAGGGGGTCTAAAGAGAAAACACTACCCATATGCACATGAGGAAAAAGCAAAGAATTCACTTCATTCAATCAAACAAGGGCATACAATCGATCTAACTATCGCAAAAGTGCTTGGACTACTGTATTTACATGGTGGACTACTACTACTGATGAGGTGGTCTACTAGAAGTATTCTTCGGTTGCAGACTCCATGATATCTGCTCCTTCTTCATCAACATGGTCATCATCGCTATCATCTGGATCCGAGTCGGTGTCGTCGATGATGATGTAGTCTTCTGGGCTAATCTCCTTGGGTTCTTCGTCTTCATCTATTGGTGTAGGGCCTCCCATAAATACTGCTAGCTTCATTGTTAGGTCGGCATTCTTATCCACTAGTACTTCTATTTCCTCTTCATAATCTTCCCGTGTAGCCTTGAGTTCTTCCTCCAGTTCCTTGATTCTTTTCTTAGCCTTCTTCAGATCTATCATGTTGGCGCACATCTGATTCTCCTGTTGTCAAATGTGCTGGTTTAATTCCTGGATAAAAGCTACAATGGATCTATCCCTTCTGGTGCTAATCATCTCCCAGTGCTCATCTCGGCGCCCACAAATCTGGTAGATAGTATCCTTGAGATCATTGCGGCAGACTTCTCCAATGCGTCCCATGGTGATGTGAGCTGCCATGCTCTTTCCTAGACTCCAAGTTGGTGCATGGAAAGAAAACTCTATGGGCTCAGTGACTGGCATGAACGTCCTTCCTGGAACTTGAACTTGAATCATCCAGCGCTCTTCTTCAGGTAAAGTGGCGTTGTAGGTTCCGGTGAAGCTTGGTACTCCTATGTTCAGGTATCTAGTGACTTCCTTCAAGTAACGTCCAAAAGGTGTATCGTCATCCGGTTGCATGAACTTGTTCTTTGCATCCGCCATCCTAAAGAGTAGAAAAGATGAGAGGTCAGAAAAGAAGAGAATGAATAGTGATCTAGGTCTTTAGCTTAGTGGTTGTGTCCTACAGTCAGCATGTGCTCTGATACCATCTCTGTAGCGAGCTGACCTCAAACAGTCTGATCTCTGTGCTCCGGTGCCATCCCTGGATCAGTAATGCTGACACCACACAATACTCGGAGGATTTATAACAGAGTTGCACTCACACACTTATTACATCGAGTGTCTCAAAAGAGAACTTATTACAATAAATATGGCTTAAGGCTATCTAATAACGATAATAGCGGAAGGCTTGGAAGATAAGTGAGTCCATCAACTCCAACGGCATCACTGAGTATAGAACCACGACCTAAAAACTCCTTAATCATCATCTGAAAAGTCTGCAACATTAACGTTGCAGCCCGAAACGGGTCAGCACATGGAATATCCTGGCAAGGTAACACATAGAGAGTAAATGGAGTGAAACAACTATACTATATGCATATTTGGCTGGTGGAAAGCTCTATGGTTACAGTTTTGCGTAAATCCAATTTTTCCCTACTCCAAAGGAATAAATTTATTTAACTATCATGGTAGTTGTTAAACATTGAGAATGGTTGAAAGCATTCTCAATCCCAATTAAGCATCATCATTAAACAAAACCCAACAAAATTAATTTAGAGTAACATGTTGAGATTCACATGATAATCCAGGTACTAGATACTCAAGATGTCCATAACCGGGGACATGACTAATCATGATTAGTTTATACACTCTGCAGAGGTTTGCGCACTTTTCCCCACAAGACTCGATCGCCTCCATTTGGTTTCTCGCACTTCATGGTGTTTGAGAAGACGGATGACCGAGACATAGTCTTTCAGAAGCGCTAGCACCTTACGATGGATAGACCGTTACACCTACTTTCCCCTACATCTGCTAGTCTACCCTGTAAGAGTTCGCACGACTTAATCAACTATGCTAGAGCCCATAATAGCTTGTGGCTGCACACGGAAGTTTCTAGTATGAAAAATCTCATGATCCCTTTGAGCCCGGGTGGCGGTCCAAAAGAAACAGGCAATCCTGGAATACCCAGGTACCTCAATCCACCCAGATGTGTGTTTAAGTTGCCACCTTAGATAAACCATTAATAAACAAACTCACATCTGTCATGAATATCACTCACCCAATCCACGTCTACTAGCATAGCATAGCATAGCATAATGGCAAACGTAGAAGTAACTCCCAAAGGTTTGATAATAAAACAGGTAATAGGTACTACCTCAACTACTTCCCATCCCACAATTTAATTAGATCCTAATCATGCAATGTGTGAGGATTGATCTAATACAGTAAAACTGGTAGTAGAAAAGGTATGATCAAAGTGTTACTTGCCTTGCTGATGATCCGCGAAACCTAGAGATTCGAAGTAACAGGCGGCGCACTCTGGGTATTCTATCACAGACAAACAAACAAGCATACAATAAGTACTCATCTAATGCACAGGTAAAAGTCAAATAATAAGAGATCCAACCAGAAAGTTCAACTTAAGAACTCCGGTTTGCAAAAGAATCAAATCAAACGAAGCAACGAAAGTCAAACGACGAAAGAAAACAACTTCGTTCTACTAATCTGGATCTCAGGCAATTTTGACAGTAGCAAAAACTTGTTTAAGTTGGTTAAACGGATAGAGGGTTTCGAGACGAAACTCCAGGCGCTTGAATCGCCTGATTCCGATAAACGAGCGAAAAGTTATACTAAAACGAAAATCGGATCAGAAATCGCGATCAGAAAAATCGCGGATTTAATCCGAGAAAAAGAAAAACGACGAACGTTCGTTAGAATGAACAAACGGGTGAACGCTCGCTATTTAAATAAATCGGAAAAACCGATCTATTTAAAAAAACCGAAACTAAAAAATTGACGAAAAACCGATGGAAAAACCGAACGGTTTTTCGAAAAAAAAACGGCGTCGTGGATTTCGAGGCGAGGCGAACCTCGGGCGGCGGGTCGGTGGCGGCGGCGTCAGGCTCTGGCGACGGCGCGGCGGGCGGCGGCGGCGCGGCGTGCGGCGGCGGCGGCGGCGCGAGCGGGCGGCGGTGGTGGCTCGGGCGGGGCTGGGGTTGGGGCTAGGGTTCGGCCCGGGGTGCGCCGGCTTATAAAGGCTAGTCGGGCCGGAGTCCTAGTCGGACACGGCCTGTAGGTCGGTTCATTTTTTTTAATTACGCGCAGAATAAAAATAAAAAGAAATACTAAGCGGACTCCAAAAATCCCGAAATAAATTTTCCCGGGCTTCTAAAATCAAGCCGCACAAGGTGAACATTTATTTGGGGCCTAAATGCAATTTTGAAAAACGCACATTTTTCCTAAATTCAAATAAAATAACAAAAAACTCCGAAATAAAATCTTATTTGATTTTTTTATTAAATCCTCAATATTTCTTTATTTTGGGAAAGTCATTTTATTCCCTCTCTCATATTTTTGTAATAGAAATAATTGATGATAAAATAATTTAAATCAAATGATCCTATTCTCAAAATTTGAGAAAACTCAAATATGAAAATAAAGAATTTCCCAACTCTCTCCGTGGGTCCTTGAGTTGCATAGAAATTTCTAGGATCAAACCAACGGCAAAATAAAATATGATATGCAATGATGATCTAATGTATAACATTCCAAATTGAAAATTTGGGATGTTACACCAAACTTTAAGAAACGACAGTTTAGGTTTCTAGCCAAACCATAGTTCATATGGTGTCGTCTCAATGGATTAGACGGTGCCCTATTTAATGTGAATGTAGATGTCTCTAATGCATAACCGCAAAACGATAGTGGTAAATCGGTAAGAGACATCATAGATTGCACTATATCCAAGAAAGTACGGTTATGACGTTCGGACACACCATTATGATGTGGTGTTCCAGGTGGCATGAATTTGTGAAACTATTCCACATTTTCTTAGTTGAAGACCAAACTCGTAACTCCAATATTCGTCTCCACGATCAGATCCTAGAAACTTTATTTTCTTATTACGATGATTTTCCACTTCACTCTGAAATTCTTTGAACTTTTCAAATATTTCAGACTTATGTTTCATCAAGTAGATATATCCATATCTGCTCAAATCATCTATGAAGGTCAGAAAATAATGATACCCATCGCGAGCCTCAACACTCATCGGACCGCATACATTAATATGTATTATTTCCAATAAGTTAGCTGCTCGCTCCATTGTTCCGAAGAACGGAGTCTTAGTCATCTTGCCCATGAGGCATGGTTCGCAAGCATCAAGTGATTCATAATCAAGTGATTCCAAAATCCCATCAGCATGGAGTTTCTTCATGCGCTTTACACCAATATGACCTAAACGGTAGTGCCACAAATAGGTTGCACTATCATTATTAACTTTGCATCTTTTGGCTTCAATATTATGAATATGTGTATCACTATGATCGAGATTCAGTAAACCATTCACCTTGGGTGTATGACCACAGAAGGTTTTATTCATGTAAACAGAATAACAATTATTCTTTGACTTAAATGAATAACTGTATTGCAATAAACATGATCCTATCATATTATGCTCAACGCAAACACCAAATAACATTTATTTTAGGTTCAACAATAATCCCGAAGGTAAAGGGAGTGTGCGATGGTGATCTTATCAACCTTGGAATCATTTCCAACACACATCGTCACCTCGTCCTCAACTAGTCTTTGTTTATTTTGCAACTCCCGTTTCGAGTTACTACTCTTAGCAACTGAACTAGTATCAAGTACCGAGGGGTTTTCTATAAACACTAGTAAAGTACACATCAATAACATGTATATCAAATATACCTTTGTTCACTTTTCCATCCTTCTTATACGCCAAGTATCTAGGGCAGTTCCACTTCAAGTGACCATTTCCTTTGCAGTAGAAGCACTCAGTTTCAGGCTTGGGTCTAGCATTGGGTTTCTTCACGGGAGTGGCTACTTGATTGCCATTCTTCTTGAAGTTCCCTTTCTTTCCCTTGCCCTTGAAACTAGTGGTTTTGTCAACCATCAACATTTGATGCTTTTCTTGATTTCTACCTTCGTCGATTTCAGCATCACGAAGAGCTCGGGAATCGTTTTCGTCATCCCTTGCATATTATAGTTCATCACTAAGTTCTAGTAACTTGGTGATAGTGACTAGAGAACTTTATCAATTACTATCTTATGTGGAAGATTAACTCCCACTTGATTCAAGCAATTGTAGTACTCAGACAATCTAAGCACATGCTCATTGGTTGAGCTATTCTTCTCCATCTTGTAGGCAAAGTACTGTCAGAGGTCTCATACCTCTCGACACGGGCATGAGTCTGAAATACTAGTTTCAACTCTTGGAACATCTTGTATGTTCTGTGGCATTCAAAATGTCTTTGAAGTCCAGGTTCTAAGCCGTAAAGCATGGTTCACTAAACTATCAAGTAGTCATCATATTGAGCATAGTCAAACGTTCATAATGTCTGCATCTGCTCCTGCAATAGGTCTGTCACCTAGCGGTGCATCAAGGAAATAATATTTCTATGCATCAATGAGGATAATCCTCATATCACGGAGCTAGTCCGCATCATTGCTACTAACATTTTCAACTTATTTTATCTCTAGGAACATATCAAAAATAAATGGGGAGCTACATCGCGAGCTATTGATCTACAACATAGTTATGCAAATACTATCAGGACTAAGTTCATGATAAATTAAAGTTCAATTAATCATATTACTTAAGAACTCCCACTTAGATAGACATCCCTCTAGTCATCTAAATGATCACGTGATCCAAGTCAACTAAACCATGTCCGATCATCACATGAGATGGAGTAGTTTTCAATGGTGAACATCACTATGTTGATCATATCTACTATATGATTCACGCTCGACCTTTCGGTCTCCAGTGTTCCGAGGCCATATCTACATTTTCTAGGCTCGTCAAGTTTAACCCGAGTATTCCGCGTGTGCAAAACTGGCTTGCACCGGTTGTATGTGAACGTAGAGCTTATCACACCCGATCATCACTGGTGGCCCTGCGACTGCCCGCCGTCGTGCCGGAGAATGTCCACCTCATGGTCGCGCTCACCGCGCAGCTCCTGGCGCAGCAAGACACCATCGACATAATCACCCACGTCTACGCGCGAATCGTCCACAAGGACTACTACATGCAAGAGGAGGACGATAGGACGCTGGCCTTCTTGGAGCGCGGGGCAACCTTGGACAGCACTGTTCAGAAGCACGTTGAGCTCGCCGCCAACGCCGCTGCTCCTCACACGTCGGTTGGTGACCCGGCGCACTAGGGCGTGAGGATGTTGTTGAACTTTGATGGATCCGTATGTATTTTTATCTTTCCGTCAAATCCATGTAGTAGTATATGATACTACAGTAATTATCTTACCTTTCGCATCAACTTCATAATTTCCGTACGTACTCCATGCATGAACGACGCCAGAACCAAACTTCTCATTACTCTAGGCAAAATCGTTATTTTCTATCGGTCGCGGCATGGAGCAGAACCAAATTTTACAAGTTACGAGTTCAAAAGGAAAAGCCTGCCGTGTTCGCGTCGCACCCCCACACGGTTGGTCCGGCACGCCACTCAAGCGGGAATGTGTGCGGTGTTGCATTTTCACTTACAAGTGGGACCGCAGTTGAGCAAACCAACTATCGGCAAACCCCCACCCCTCCCACCACGTGATGGCTGAGAAAACAGGAGGGAGAAGAGATGGCTGTAGCACGAACTCCAAGAAAATTGGTGTCGGATGGGACTCGTGTGGGTGGCGTGTGCCGTACTGCTAGACGTGAATGCTAGTTATGGCCCATGCCACCCCACTATATCGAGCCTATATCGAGGTACGTAGAACAAATTTCCTGCAGTCCGTGCTCAGCCCTCCTCTATCTCTCTTCTTAGCCAGCCAGCGGACGCGCGGAGCCCATCGTCTGTTTGCTCACATGCGGCCCCACATGTCACTGAAAACACAAGAGGACCCACTAAACCTGCACATCTTTCACCTCGACGTGCTGGTGATGAAAAACAAATCCAATAAAGATCTTCGGTGGCCGCTTTTGGAGTTACTCAAGAGTAGTAAGATTCTATTTACAGTTTAACCCAAGATGCACATCTCGTGGATTCAACTACCACTCTATTTTCTTTCATGACATGACCTGGATGCTGGATGTCCCACGTGTCGGCAAAAGGAGGAAGAACCCGACCAAATCTTCGGTTCTGCTCTCGGATTAGACTAGTTGTGCTAACTTAAAAATTTTATTGTGTACTCCCTCCGTTCCAAAATACTTGACTTCCATTTGTCCAAAAATGGATGTACCTATATACTAAGACATGTCTAGATACATATATATATATATATTGACAAATAGAAGGCATGTATTGTGCAACGGAGGGAGTAGAATGGATGCAAGTTTTTGTATTGGGAAGAAGAGTACATCCATATATTGATAGAGCACAATTTAGTAGATGTTCTATCACTTTTAGCTAGCACAGACGCAAGATCGAACCTCCGCAGATCAACAATGAATGCATCGAGAAGGCACTAATCCAACTTACAGGAGTAGTAAAATGTATTCTTGTGGTTCTTGTTTTCTTTGGTCTTGCTTTTCTAGTCAAAATTATCTTTGGAGTTAGTGCAAAATGGAGGTGCGTTTGGGGTCGTGCATTGGAGTTGGCCTTACAAGTGGGACCGCAGTTAAGGAAACCGACTATCGGCAAACCCCCACCTCGCCCGCCGCGCGATGGATGAAGTTAGAGAAATGACGAGGTTGAAGAGATTGGTCTAGCACGGACTCCAAGAAATAATATGGTGCCAGATGGATGTCGTGGTGGTGGCGTGTACTATTGTTGATTGGCCTCATCCGATAACCTGTTGCAATGCACGTACAATTATTTATTCGGAAAATATTTCTTGGCCTCGTCGCACCACTCACTCAGAGAAGCGACTCGAAATCCATTCATAAATTTAGTAAGTTTATCACAGGCATATCATTTTATTACATACAACAGGTCATCAACCCACATCGACAACAAGGATACATTATAAATACTAAAGTTTTCACCACACAACAAATAACAAGCCATGAAATGAACTTCAACTCAACCATTCCGCGGCTTTGGAAACGCTTGCTTTGAACCACAAGTGATTCTCTGGTACGGGCCATCTGTTGTCGATCTGGAGACCAATGCAGGACTGATCATCCAGGATGAAGCGGCCTACTATATCAGTACCATGGTAGGGAACCACCCAAATGTCCGAGGTATAGACACAGTTGCTTCTCATAAATGTGTCAACAGCAGTTGGATTGCCTTTCACCATCATCGGATAGTTTTGTCCAAGGAAGAGCGAGTTTTCTCCAAGACTATCAATTCTGTGCCAGGGAGAAGGAGTTGGTACTAGCACACTAGTATCCATCTCGAATGCCATGCAACGGGTGTTGGAATAGGTCCGGAGAGTGCGACCATGGGAGACACCTGCTTCCTTAGCAGTAACATCATCAGTGGGCTGTATACACACAAGAAGAGGTGATCCATCGGAATTAGTTGCCAGGCGCCACAGAGTATATGGGCGTTGCTCGTGATCATCACCATCGGCATCTCCCCCTTGGTTATAAATATTTTCAAGTATAGGTGGTGGGATGTTCATAGGACCTTGGAAACACAAGAAGAAGGTTAATTAGTAAAGGGAAACTTGCTGACCCGCATGCATGTGGATGAAACAATTATAATTACGGTGGAAGACAAACGTACCGAAACTACTAGGATGCCATGCAAAAACAGTGCCACGAGTGGTGGCAGCAAACACAAGGCCCTTGTATTTAATTGCATCACAGTACTCATCCATGTAAAGAAACTGATTTTTGAGCAATATCCATCGAGTCGAACCACGAAGGACGGCAACAAGCTTGTCGAAGATAGCAACAACTTGATAGTTGTTGTAATTCCAAGAGCGGTTGGGAACTCGACAAATTGCTATCTTCCATAGAAGACAGTCACCATGATCGTATTTGAACGTGCGTACATTACCGGTGTGCTCAACCTCTGGGCAGTGTGCTGAGATTTTTGGAAGTGGAACCCGGTGACGAGTGTACACATTCACAAGTTCCCACTGTTAGTTGGACCCAATGTAAACAACCCAATCTCCATTTGCGCCCGCCCAAGCCTTGCCCTCAAGCGATGGCATCTTAACATCATACGTATCATTATCAAGCGGCATCAACTGGCACATGGCGAGGCCTCCGTCGTGCCGGCGCCAGTCATCAGGGGCACGATGAAGAAGATAGGGGAGATCAAACCGCTCCTTGACTCTTGGGTTCCTTGCAATGATGTTATTAGTTGAGTCAAGAATGGGCTTGAATGAACCTGCCATGCTATCCGAGGTGATGACGTCGCACCGATCAATGAGTTCCTCCACCACGTCATCTTTCAGATCGGGGCAAGAATAATGGGGTCGTTTCCGGCCTGTTCCCTCCATGGAGAAGACGATCGAACAATGGCAGAAGAAAGGGTGAAGGGCTGAAGGAAAATGGAGGAGGGAGAGGAAGAGCATGCGACAGCAGTTCCAAATCGAGAGGGAAAGGCGAAGAGTCGGTGGATGGTTGCGAGTTTGCCACGGTTCACGAAGAGGCGCCCCGGCCTACACGTCTGTTCGGAAATACTCCTACTACTCGCCGTCGTCTCACTGATATGTTGGAACGGGACCACATGTCAACGAAACATGGTGTGTAATTTCTCGTGCAAAATGCGATCTGGCCGCGATGGCCCGAGGTGCCGCATTAGTTATTGACCTTTATTTTTTTAATGGCATGCCGATCAGTTTTGAAGCACGACTAACTGGTATTGTACGTGGAGAGGATGACAGCAGGGACCCGCCAAGGTCATGGCAGTACGCAAGCAAGTGCCTCCTTATTTCAAGCCAATAAAAAAATGACTCCTCCTAGTGGATTTCTGACATCTGGGTCCCACGCCATTGTCAACGTAGTCAATAAACGAGAGAATTGCACAACGAGCGACTGACACCAGGGACCCAGCAGCTTGCCCAGTTATTTTTGTTTTGGGTTAATTTGATAAATGCCACTCCAAATATGGTGTATCCAGAAATGCCACTGCAATTTCCAAACTTTGAAAAATGCCATTTCATGCCATTTCTAGTGGCATTTTTTGAAGTCTGGAGTGGCGTTTTCCAAAGTTTGCAAACTGCAGTGGCGTTTTTCAAAGTTTGCAAAAATTGCAGTGGCATTTTTCAAAGTTTGGAAATTGCAATGGCATTTTTATGAATCGCCATAATTGGAGTGGCATTTATCTAATTTGTTTTTGAGACGGAAGTAGGGTGTCAACTGGGCTGTGCTGGACACTCTGGCCTGTCTAGACAGCCTTTTCTTTTATGTTTACCACAGACCAGCCCAGTAGTTTTTTTTTTCTTTCTGAAAATGGCTAGCCTAGTTCTTTTGTGATTTGTCAAGTAAGTCGCTTTATCAGGCCTGTTGGGCTGTTAATCTTTCAAGACGAGGAGAGCTTCATTCGGCTGGCCGAGAAAATGGCCTATCAGTAATGAGAAATGGGCTGTACATTTTTAAAACACATCAAACTGGCAATTATTTTCAAATATCTTTTTTTTCATTTCGAGATTTTAAATTGCATTGATTTTTATGCATGGACAATTTATTGGATTTTATATTGATATATATTTATTTTTAAAATCAGTCTGAATGTGACTCGAAATTTCAAGACTAAAAACAGTTCAGACCGCACGACATATGCAAAATTTCATATAATTTTTTAACCGTGGCCACAATATGGGCTGTAATGCTAACATAAAGAATATGGGCTCCAAAAACCCATAAGAATTAGCAAATGGGCTGTAAATTATTTGAAATAATGGCAGATGGGATGTATGCTATTTTCCACATATTTGAGGCTTTCCACAGATGGCCTGTATACTGTTGGATGTCCATCCAACTGTCGTCGTGCTTCTTCAATCTCTGCTCTTCCTGCTCTAGCCACTCAAACAAGCGCCGGCGGGACTGCCTGCTCCCTCCTCCCCGCGGCCGGCTGTGCTGCCGCGCAGGCCTCACCGCCCCACCGTACTCCCATCGCTGGCCTAGCCATCCCTCTACTCATCCACACCTGCTGTTATTCTCCGGCGATGGCAGACAAACCAGTGAACCCTCGTACAGTCGTACTCCCCTCCGCGTGGGAAACAAAAACAACGGTTGACTCTTCCCTGCCTCCATGTTGTTCCCTTCCTAGGCCTCGCCGTCGTCCACCGCCCTGGTGCTCTCGGCGTGGCGTGGTCAGCATGGTCAATGACCGACATGCATCTGAAGTGGACTATACGTGGAGAGGCTGACAGCTGGGTCCACGGCCGCACGCAAGGAAATGCCTCCTTATTACGCGCAAAATAATGATTTCCTCCACCTGACATCTGGGACCCACCGAAACGGCCTCTGTATTTCGCGAAAAAAACGTTACCGCCGCTGACAGCTTAGACCCACCAGCTATATCTTCGCACGCAAGGAAGTGCCTCCGCATTACGCACAAAAAAATGAATACTCCCCCTGCTAGCTGGGACCCAGTATAGTGGGCCTACTAAGTTGACGGGGACGAAGGGCTTTGTCAACTTAGTCAATATGCAAGATTCTAGCTCGACTAACCGTATGATGTCCATCCAACGGCCGTAGTGCTTCTTCAACCTCTGGTCTTCTTGCTCCAGCCGCCCAAAGCAGCGCCGGTCGTGCCGCCTGCTCCTGCCTCCCGTGGCCGGCTGTGCTGCTGCAGAGGCCTCACCGCCCCCATACTACTCCCACCGCTGGCCAGGCCATCCCTCCACTCCACTCACCCACACCCCCTATTATTCTGCGGCAACGGCAGCGCAGCCGAACCAGTGAACCCTCAGACTCCTCTCCACGTGGGCATCCACTGCCGCGTCTTCCCCGGCTCCGTGTCGTCCCCTTCCTAGGCCTCACCGTCGTCCACTACCTTGGTGCTGTCGGCGCAGCATGGTTAATGTGGTCAACGACCAAATTCCATCGGAAGAATACTGTACGTGGAGAGGCTGACAGCTGGGTCCACGGCAGCCGCAAGGAAGTGCCTCCTTATTACGCGGAAAATAATTATTCCTCCACCTGACAGCAGGGACCCACCGGATGCAAACCAGTATATCGCGAAAGAAACGTTTGCCCCTGACTGCTGGCACCCACCCGACGGGCCATCGTATTTCGCGAAAAAAACGTTCCCCCTGCTGTCAGCTCGGACCCACCGAAAGTGCCTCCTTATTATGCACAAAAAAATGAATACCCCCTGCTAGCTGGGACCCACCTTGGTGGGAAGCTGACTTGTGGGCCTACTAAGTTGACGAGGACGGAGGGCTTTGTCAACTTAGTCAATATGCACGATTCTAACTCCAGTGACCGTACGATGTCCATCCAACGGCCGTAGTGCTTCTTCAACCTCTGGTCTTCTTGCTCCAGCCGCCCAAACCAGCTCCGGTCGTGCCTCGTGCTCCTGCCTTCCGTGGCCGGTTGCGATGCGGCGGAGGCCTCACCGCCCCCTACTACTCCCACCGCTGGCCAGGCCATCCCTCTACTCACCCACACCCCCTGTTATTCTGCGGCGACGGCAGCCTCACACCGCAGCGAACCAGTGAACCCTCGTACTCCTCTACGCGTGGGCATCCACTGTCGCGTCTTCCCCGGCTCCGCGTCGTCCCCTTCCTAGGCCTTGCCGTCGTCCACCGCCCTGGTGCTCTCGGCGCGGCGTGGTCAACGTGGTCAAGGAACGGCTTCCATCGGACGTGGACTGTATGTGGAGAGGCTGACAGCTGGGTCCACGGCCGCAGCAAGGAAGTGCCTCCTTATTACGTGCAAAATAATTATTCCTCCACCTGACAGCGAGGACCCACCGGACAGGCCACCGTATTTCGCCCCCCTGACTGCTGGGACCCACCAGCTACATCTTCGCACGCGAGGAAGTGCCTAACAGTCGGGACCCACCTGGTCGAAGCGTACGTAGCGTTGTCATTCTGGTCGCGAATGTGTACGTACATATATACTGGTGGATGTAGAGGCGCGCACATGTCGTAGTAGAGGCGGCCAGGGTGCAAGAAAGAAAATACGGTCACGTATGTGTACATACGGGCGGGGTCTCGAACACCTACTCGCGCATACGTACGGCCAGGGCTCGTGTACATGGCTGGGTCGGAACGGAGAAACAGCGTCGTCATCGTGTTCATGGGGAGGCAACGGAATGCGTCGTGTTCATGGGGAGGCAATGGAATGCGTCGTGTTCATCGAGAGGGCTTGGACGGAACAGACGATGGAAACGAGGCCTGGCGTACCGTAGAACGGAGGAAACGACCCTGTGTTCGACTGGCCACGTTCGAAACGGGATCCTGTTCATCGGGAGGGGTCTGGCATACCGCAAAACGGAGGAAACGGACCTCCTACGGTCGAAACGGGGGTCCTGTTGATCGGGAGGGGTGTGGAGTACCGCAAAACGGAAGAAACGGACTTGTGTTGGAGCGCTACGTTCGAAACGGGGGTCCTGTTCATCGGGAGGGGTGTGGCGTACTGCAAAACGAGACTCCACGGGATACTGTTCATCTCCACCGTCGACCCCCTCCAGCCTCCACGAGCTACTATTCATCCACCGTCGACCTCCTCTAGCCTCCACCTACGACTGTTCATCCACGGGCTCCTGTTCATCCAGCCTCCACCGCACGCTACTCCACCGGCTACTGTTCAACCAGCCCTCTCCACGGGCTCCTGTTCAACCACCCCTCCACGGGCTACTGTTCATCCTGCCCTCCACCGTCTACTGTTCATCCTGCCCTCCACGGGGTGGTCCTGTTCATCCAGCCCTCCATGGGGTCCTGTTCATCCAGCCCCAACCGACTCGATCGATCGGGGTCCTTTCCATCTAGAGGCAACACCACGGGGTCCTGTTCATCCACCCCCACCGGGAACTGTTCATCCAACCCCCCCCCCCCTCCCGCGACACTCACTGTTCATCCAGAGGCAGCATCGATCGGCTTCAGTTAGCAGCAGTAGAGAAGGAATTGCTCGATCGGGTTCAATTAACAGCCATCGAACGATCGCTCGGGTTCAGTAACGCGTAGCCTGCAGTGCAATCGCTCGAGTTCAGTTAGAGCCCAACGCCTCGCTCGGGTTCAGTTAGAGCCAACACCTCGCACACACGCGCGTACGTGTACAAGAGAAGCGCACATCGCTCGGCCCCCGACCTCCCACCGTAACCGGGAACTCCCCGAAATTTTCCCCCCCCTCGCTTCTGCCACGGTTTTTTCCGTCATGGACGGCCCAAAGAATGTCATGCAGCTGCGTCTCCGGCCCGCCGAGGACGAAAAGCCCATTTTCTGTCATGATTTTTTGTCATAGAAGTAGGAGCCCACCACATCTATGATGATACAGGGTTTTGTCACAATTATCGTCATAGAAGTGTCATATGTATGACAGAAAAAAATTTCGTTCGGCCTAAAATGTCACGGATGTGTCTTTTTTTGTAGTGATATAGGCATCACGTCGGAGACAAGTAGACCGACTCCTGCCTGCATCTACTACTATTACTCCACTCATCAACTGCTATCCAGCATGCATCTAGAGTATTAAGTTCATGAAAACAGAGTAACGCCTTAAGCAAGATGACATGATGTAGAGGGATAAACTCATGCAATATGATGAAAACCCCATCTTGTTATCCTCGATGGCAACAATGCAATACGTGCCTTGCTACCGCTACTATCACTGGGAAAGGACACCGCAAGATTGAACCCAAAGCTAAGCATTTCTCCCATTGCAAGAAAGATCAATCTAGTAGGCCAAACCAAACTGATAATTCGAAGAAACTTGCAAAGGTAACCAATCATACATAAAAGAATTCAGAGAAGATTCAAATATTGTTCATAGATAGACTTGATCATAAACCCACAATTCATTGGTCTCAACAAACACACCGCAAAAAGAAGATTACATCGAATAGATCTCCACAAGATAGGGGGAGAACATTGTATTAAGATCCAAAAAGAGAGAAGAAGCCATCTAGCTATTAAATATGGACCCATAGGTCTGAGGTGAACTACTCACGCTTCATCGGAGGGGCTATGGTGTTGATGTAGAAGCCCTCCGTGATGGATACCCCCTCCGGCGGAGCTCCGGAACAGGCCCCAAGATGGGATCTCCTGGGTACAGAAAGTTGCGGCGGTGGAATTAGGGTTTGGGCTCCGTATCTGATCGTTTGGGGGTACATAGGTATATATAGGAGGAAGGAGCATGTCGGTGGAGAAACCACCCACCTCGTGGCCTCCTCCTTTGTTTCTTGACGTAGGGTCCAAGTCTCCTGGATCATGTTCGGTGAGAAAATCACGTTCCCGAAGGTTTCATTCCATTTGGACTCTGATTGATATTCCTTTTCTTCGAAACCCTAAAATAGGCAAAAAACAGCAATTCTGGGCTGTGCCTCCAGTTAATATGGTAGTCCCAAAAATAATATAAAAGTGGATAATAAAGCCCAATAATGTCTAAAACAGTAGATAATATAGCATGGAGCAATCAAAAATTATAGATACGTTGGAGACGTATCAAGCATCCCCAAGCTTAATTCCTGCTCATCCTCGAGTAGGTAAATGATAAAACAGAATTTTTGATGCGGAGTGGTACTTGGCATAATTGTAATGTAATTCTTCTTAATTGTGGTATGAATATTCAGATCCGAAAGATTCAAGATAAAAGTTCATGTTGACATAAAAATACTAATACCTCAAGCATACTAACTAAGCAATTATGTCTTCTCAAAATAACATGGCCAAAGAAAGTTCATCCCTACAAAATCATATAGTTTAGTCATGCTCCATTTTCGTCACACAAGAATGCTCTCATCATGCACAACCCAGATGACAAGCCAAGCAATTGTTTCATACTTTAGTAATCACAAAACCTATAAACTTTCACGCAATATATGAGCGCGAGCCATGGATATAGCACTATGGGTGGAATAGAATATGATGATGGGGGTTATGTGGAGAAGACAAAAAAGGAGAAAGTCTCACATCAACGAGGCTAATCAATGGGCTATGGAGATTCCCATCGATTGATGTTAATGCAAGGAGTAGGGATTAGCATGCAACGGATGCACTAGAGATATAAATGTATGAAAGCTCAACAAAAGAAACTAAGTGGGTGTGCATCCAACTTGCTTTCTCACGAAGAGCTAGGGCACTTAAGGAGGCCCATTGTTGGAATATACAAGCCAAGTTCTATAATGAAAATTTCCCACTAGTATATGAAAGTGACAAAACAAAAGACTCTCTATCCTAAAGATTATGGTGCTACTTTGAAGCACAAGTGTGAAAAAAGGATAGTAGCATTGTCCCTTCTTTATATATATATATATTGCGTTTCTTTTTTTTGGCCTTTCTCTTTTTTAGGACAATGCTCTATGAATGATGGTCATCACACTTCTATTTACTTACAACTCAAGAATTACAACTCGATACTTAGAACAAGATATGACTCTATATGAATGCCTCCGGCGGTGTATCGGGATATGCAATGAACCAAGAGTGACATGTATGAAAGAATTATGAACGGTGGCTTTGCCACAAATACTATGTCAACTACATGATCATGCTAAGCAATATGACATGGATGAATGTGTCATGATAAACGAAATGGTGGAAAGTTGCATGGCAATATATCTCGGAATGGCTATGGAAATGCCATAATAGGTAGGTATGGCGGCTGTTTTGAGGAAGATATAAGGAGGTTTATGTGTGAAAGAGCGTATCATATCACAGGGTTTGGATGCACCGGCGAAGTTTGCACCAACTCTCAATGTGCGTATAATCCATGGACTCAACATTAGTCATAAATAACTCACATACTTATTGCAAAAATCTACAAGTCATCAAAAACCAAGCACTACATGCATGCTCCTAGGGGGATAGATTGGTAGTAAAAGACCATCACTCGTCCCCGACCGCCACTCATAAGGAAGACAATCAAATAACAGCTCATGTTTCAAATTTGTTACATAACGTTTACCATGGGTGCATGCTACGGGACTTGCAAACTTCAACACAAGCATTTCTCAAATTCACAACTACTCAACTAGCACGACTTTGATATTATTACCTCCATATCTCAAAACAATCATCAAGCATCAAACTTCTCTTAGTATTCGAAACACTCATAAGAAAAAAAATTACTAATCTTGAACACCTAGCATATTAGGATTATTTAAGAAAATTACCATGCTATTTAAGACTCTCAAAATAATCTAAGTGAAGCATGAGAGATCAATAGTTTCTATAAAACAAATCCACCATCGTGCTCTAAAATATATAAGTGAAGTACTAGAGCAAAACTATATAACTCAAATGATATAAGCGAAGCACATAGAGTATTCTAACAAATTCCAAATCATGTATGGCTCTCTCAAAAGTTGTGTACAGCAAGTATGATTGTGGTAAACTAAAAATCAAAGACTCAAATCATACAAGACGCTCCAAGCAAAACACATATCATGTGGTGAATAAAAATATAGCTCCAAGTAAAGTTACCGATAGAAGTAGACGAAAAGAGGGGATGCCTTCCAGGGCATCCCCAAGCTTTGGCTTTTAGGTGTCCTTAGATTATCTTGGGGGTGCCATGGGCATCCCCAAGGTTAGGCTCTTTCCACTCCTTGTTCCATAATCCATCAAATCTTTACCCAAAACTTGAAAACTTCACAACACAAAACTTAAAGTAGAAAATCTCGTGAGCTCCGTTAGCGAAGGAAAACAAAACACCACTTCAAGGTACTGTAATGAACTCATTCTTTATTTACATTGGTGTTAAACCTACTGTATTCCAACTTCTCTATGGTTTATAAATTATTTTACTAGCCATAGATTCATCAAAATAAGCAAACAACACACGAAAAACAGAATCTGTCAAAAACAGAACAGTATGTAGTAATCTGTAGCTAGCGCAAGATCTGGAACCCCGAAAATTCTAAAATAAATTGCTGGACATGAGGAATTTATCTATTAATCATATGCAAAAAGAATTAACTAAATATAACTTTCGAAATAAAAATGGCAGCAGTTCTCGTGAGCGCTAAAGTTTCTGTTTTTTACAGCAAGATATTAAGACTTTCCCCAAGTCTTCCCAACGGTTCTACTTGGCACAAACACTAATTAAACACAAAAACACAACCTAAACAGAGGCTAGATAAATTATTTATTACTAAACAGGAGCAAAAAGCAAGTAATCAAAATAAAATTGGGTTGCCTCCCAACAAGCGCTATCGTTTAATGCCCCTAGCTAGGCATAAAAAGCAAGGATAGATATAGGTATCGCCATCTTTGGTAGGCAATCCATAAGTGGCTCTCATAATAGATTCATAAGGTAATTTAATTTTCTTTCTAGGAGAGTGTTCCATGCCTTTCCTTAATGGAAATTGGAATCTAATATTTCCTTCCTTCATATCAATAATTGCACGAATCGTTCTAAGGAAAGGTCTACCAAGAATAATAGGACATGAAGGATTGCAATCTATGTCAAGAACAATAAAATCTATGGGTACATAATTCCTATTTGCAACAATAAGAACATCATTAATTCTTACCATAGGTTTCTTAATAGTGGAATCTGTAAGATGCAAGTTTAGAGAGCAATCATCAAAATCACGGAAACCTAACAAATCGCACAAAGTCTTTGGAATCGTGGAAACACAAGCACCCAAATCACATAAAGCATAGAACTCATGATCATTAATTTTAATTATAATAGTTGGTTCCCACTCATCATAAAGTTTTCTAGGGATAAAAACTTCCAATTCAAGTTTTTCTTCATAAGATTGCATCAAGGCATCAACGATATGTTTAGTGAACGCTTTATTTTGACTATAAGCGTGAGGAGAATTTAGCACGGATTGCAACAAGGAAATACAATCAATCAAAGAGCAATTTTCATAATTAAATTCCTTGAAATCCAAAATCGTGGGTTTAGCAATATCTACGGTTTTAATTTCTTCGATCCCACTTTCATCAATTTTAGCATCAAGATCTAAAAACTCTGAATTCTTGGAACACCTTCTAGGTAAAGGTGGATAATATTCAGTCTCATAATTATTAAGATTCATATTTAAAAACAAAGATTTAATAGGGGACACATCAATAACTTTTAGATCTTCATCTTTATTTTCATAGGAACTAGAAGAACACACTCTTATAAAGGCATCTTTCTTAGCACGCATCCTAGCGGTTCTTTCTTTCCACTCATCAATGGAAATTCGCATGGCTTTGAGAGACTCATTGATATCATGCTTAGGTGGAATAGATCTAAGTTTCAAAGAATCAACATCAAGAGAAATTCTATCAACTTTCCTAGCCAACTCGTCAATCTTAAGCAATTTTTCTTCAATCAAAGCATTGAAATTCTTTTGCGAAGTAATAAATTCTTTAATATTAGATTCAAAATCAGAGGGCATCTTATTATAATTTCCATAAGAATTTTTGTAGGAATTACCATAATTATTAGAGGGATTACTAGGATAAGGCCTAGGATTAAAATTTCCTCTATACGCGTTGTTACCAAAATTGTTCCTACCAACAAAATTCACATCCATAGATTCATTATTATTCTCAATCAAAGTAGACAAGGGCATATCATTAGGATCAGAAGAAACACTTTTACTAGCAAATAATTTCATAAGTTCATCCATCTTTCCACTCAAAACATTAATTTCTTCTATCGCATGCACCTTTTTATTAGTAGATCTTTCAGTATGTCATTGAGAATAATTAAACATAATATTATCTAGGAGTTTAGTAGCTTCTCCTAAACTGATTTACATAAAAGTGCCTCCCGCGGCCGAATCTAAAAGATTTCTAGAAGCAAAATTCAATCCGGCATAAAAATTTTGTATAATCATCCACAAATTCAAACCATGAGTAGGGCAATTACGTATCATTAATTTCATCCTATCCCAAGCTTGTGCAACATGTTCGTGATCAAGTTGCTTAAAATTCATAATATCGTTTCTAAGGGAGATGATCTTAGCGGGAGGAAAATACTTAGAGATAAAAGCATCTTTGAACGTATCCATGAATCAATACTATTTTTAGGCAAAGACGAGAACCAAGCTTTAGCACGATCTCTAAGCGAAAAAGGAAATAGATTCAATTTAACAATATCGTTATCCACATCTTTCTTATTTTGCATATCACACAAATCAACGAAGCTATTTAGATGGGTAGCGGCATCTTCACTAGGAAGGCCGGAAAATGGATCTTTCATGACAAGATTCAGCAAGGCAGCATTAATTTCACAAGATTAAGCATCGGTAAGAGGAGCAATCGGAGTGCTAATAAAATCATTGTTGTTGGTATTGGTAAAGTCGCACAATTTAGTGTTATCTTGAGCCATCGTGACAAGCAAGCAATCCAACACACAAGCAAACAAGAAGCAAGCGGGCAAAAAAGAGGCAAATAGAGAAAGTGAGGGAGGATAGAGAGAGAGAGGGCGAATAAAACGGCAAGGGTGAAGTGGGGGAGAGGAAAACGAGAGGCAAATGGCAAATAATGTAATGCGGGAGATAAGGATTGTGATGGGTACTTGGTATATAGACTTTTGCGTAGACTCCCGGGCAACGGCGCCAGAAATCCTTCTTGCTACCTCTTGAGCACTGCGTTGGTTTTCCCCGAAGAGGAAGGGATGATGCAGTAAAGTAGCGTAAGTATTTCCCTCAATTTTTGAGAACCAAGGTATCAATCTAGTAGGAGGCTACGCGTGAGTCCCTCGTACCTGCACAAACAAATAAATCCTCGCAACCAACGCGATAAGGGGTTGTCAATCCCTACACGGCCACTTACAAGAGTGAGATCCGATAGATATGATAAGATAATATTTTTGGTATTTTTATGATAAAGATGCAAAGTAAAATAAAAGCAAAGTAAAAAGCAAATGAAATTACTAAGTATTGGAAGATTAATATGATGAAGATAGACCCGGGGGCCATAGGTTTCACTTGTGGCTTCTCTCAAGAGCATAAGTATTTTACGGTGGGTGAACGAATTACTGTTGAGCAATTGACAGAATTGAGCATAGTTATGAGAATATCTAGGTATGATCATGTATATAGGCATCACGTCCGAGACAAGTAGACCGACTCCTGTCTGCATCTACTACTATTACTCCACTCACCGACCGCTATCCAGCATGCATCTAGAGTATTAAGTTCATGAAAATAGAGTAACGCCTTAAGCAAGATGACATGATGTAGAGGGATAAACTCATGCAATATGATGAAAACCCCATCTTGTTATCCTCGATGGCAACAATACAATACATGCCTTGCTGCCCCTACTGTCACTGGGAAAGGACACCGCAAGATTGAACCCAAAGCTAAGCACTTCTCCCATTGCAAGAAAGATCAATCTAGTAGGCCAAACCAAACTAATAATTCGAAGAGACTTGCAAAGATAACCAATCATACATAAAAGAATTCAGAGAATATTCAAATATTGTTCATAGATAGACTTGATCATAAACCCACAATTCATCGGTCTCAACAAACATATCACAAAAAGAAGATTACATCGAATATATATCCACAAGAGAGGGGGAGAACATTGTATTGAGATCCAAGAAGAGAGAAGAAGCCATCTAGCTAATAACTATGGACCTGTAGGTCTGAGGTGAACTACTCACACTTCATCGAAGGGGCTATGGTGTTGATGTAGAAGCCCTTCGTGATGGATACCCCCTCCGGCGGAGCTCCGGAACAGGCCCCAAGATGGGATCTCGTGGATACAGAAAGTTGCGGCGGTGGAATTAGGGTTTTGCCTCCGTATATGATCGTTTGGGGGTACGTAGGTATATATAGGAGGAAGGAGTACGTCGGTGGAGCAACAGGGGGCCCACGAGGGTGGAGGGCGCGCCTGGGAGGTAGGCGCGCCCCCCTACCTCGTGGCCTCATCCTTTGTTTCTTGACGTAGGGCCCAAATCTCCTGGATCATGTTCGGTGAGAAAATCACGTTCCTGAAGGTTTCATTCCGTTTGGACTCCGTTTGATATTCCTTTTCTTCGAAACCCTAAAATAGGCAAAAAAACAGCAATTCCGGGTCGGGCCTCCGGTTAATAGGTTAGTCCCAAAAAATAATATAAAAGTGGATAATAAAGCCCAATAATGTCCAAAACAGTAGATAATATAGCATGGAGCAATCAAAAATTATAGATACGTTGGAGACGTATCATTGTTGAACTTGAAAGACAGTGTGTTCACATGCATCCATCCATACAAAGGATTTTTCTAGAGTTTTCTAATATTGAGCATTCTTCTATTAAGCGCGCCGCCACTATATTCCTAGCTCATGAGTTTAGATTTATTATGAAAGAAGCTAATGAAATTTTTTCTCATTATAAAGTAGATGGTGGTCGTCCTCCCATAGAGGGAATTATCTTTAATAAAGAGGATATAATGTGTTTACGGTCTTTAGATCATGTTGCTTATAATGAAAATTTAAGAAAGAGGGCTCCTACCGATGTTCTAGTCAATAAGATTTCTGAGCTTAATGATGATTTTGCTATTCAAAGCAACGGATTGGATTTCTCTCTTGGGCACAAGCTCATGAATTTTTGCCAAAAGAATGCTTATAATGATGAGTTGGTCATACAATATGAAGGGCCGAAGGAGGAATCAATTCCTCCCGAGATCGATCTTGGGGATTCTTATCCCATTAAATTTAGCCCTTTTGATTACTTTTTCTTGCATCAAAGAAAACTTGCTGCTGAATGAAGGAACTATGAGATGATTTTTCGAGATTTGCCTTATCATTATTACGATTACACTTAGGTCTATTCGCGTTTTTATGCCTAGCTAGGGGCGTTAAACAATAGCGCTTGTTGGGAGCCAACCCAATTTTATTTTTGTTCTTGATTTTTAGGTTTTGTTTAGCAATAAATTTTTCATCTAGCCTCTGTTTAGATGTGGTTTTGTCTTTTAATTAGTGTTTGTGCCAAGTAAGATCTTTGGGATAGCTTATGGTAATAGTTGATTTGATCGTGCTGAAAAGCAGAAACTTTTGCGCCCAGGAGATTAGTTTTAATGTTTAACAGAAGCACAATAAAATACTGATTCTTTTCACAAAGGATTAATAAACAAATTATCTAGGACTTCCTAATTGCTCAGAATTTTTTCAGCTACAGAAGTATTCTAAATATACAGTTTGCTACAGACTGTTCTATTTTTGACATATTCTATTTTTCATGTGCTGTTTGCTTATTTTGATGCATCTATGGCTAGTATCGGGGGGTATGAACCATGGAAAAGTTGGAATAAAGTAGATATTACACCAATATAAATAAAGAATGAGTTCACAACAGTACCAAAAGTGGTGATTTATTTTCTTATACTAACGAAGCTTACAAGATTTTCTGTTGGAGTTTTGTGTTGTGAAGTTTTCCGGTTTTGGGTAAGGATTTGATGGACTATGGAATAAGGAGTGGCAAGAGCCTAAGCTTGGGGGTGCCCAAGGCACCCCAAGGTAATATTAAAGGATGTCAAAAAGCCAAAGCATGGGGATGCCCCGGGAAGGCATCCCCTCTTTCTTCTTCGTCTATCGGTAACTTTACTTGAGGCTATATTTTTATTCACCACATGATATGTGTTTTGCTTGGAGCGTCTTGTGTGATTTGAGTCTTTGCTTTTTAGTTTGCCACAATCATCCTTGCTGTACACACCTTTTGGGAGACACACACATGAAACGTGATTTATTAGAATGCTCTATGTGCTTCACTTATATCTTTTAAGCTATGCAATTTTGCTCTAGTGCTTCACTTATATATTTTTAGAGCACGGCGGTGGTTTTATTTTATAGAAATTAATGAACTCTCGTACTTCACTAATATTATTTTGAGAGTCTTTAGAATAGCATGGTAATTTTCTTTGGTTATAAAATTAGTCCTAATATGATAGGCATCCAAGAGGGATATAATAAAAACTTTCATATAAAGTGCATTGAATACTATGAGAAGTTTGATTCAGTATGATTGTTTTGAGATATGAAGATGGTGAATTACAGTCATGCTAGTGAGTAGTTGTGAATTTGAGAAATACTTGTGTTAAAGTTTGTGAGTCCCATAGCATGCACGTATGGTGAACCGTTATGTGATGAAGTCGGAGCATGATTTATTTATTTATTTATTGTCTTCCTTATGAGTGGCGGTCGGGGACGAGCGATGGTCTTTTCCTACCAATCTATCCCCCTAGGAGCATGTGTGTAGTACTTTGTTTCGATGACTAATAGATTTTTGCAATAAGTATGTGAGTTCTTTATGACTAATGTTGAGTCCATGGATTATACGCACTCTCACCTTTCTGCCATTGCTAGCCTCTCTAGTACCGTGCAACTATTGCCGGTACCATAAACCCACCACATATCCTTCCTCAAAACAGCCACCATACCTATCTATTATGGCATTTCCATAGCCATTCCGAGATATATTGGCATGCAACTTTCCACCGTTCCGTCTATTATGACACGCTCCATCATTGTCATATTGCTTTGCATGATCATGTAGTTTACATTGTATTTGTGGCAAAGCCATCATTCATCATTTTTTATACATGTTTACATTGTATTTGTGGCAAAGCCATCATTCATCATTTTTTATACATGTTGAAGGAAATATGCCCTAGAGGCAATAATAAAGTTATTATTTATTTCCTCATATCATGATAAATGTTTATTATTCATGCTAGAATTGTATTAACCGAAAACATAATACAGGTGTGAATACATAGACAAACATAGTGTCACTAGTATGCCTCTACTTGACTAGCTCGTTAATCGAAGATGGTTGAGTTTCCTAGCCATGGACATGAGTTGTCATTTGATTAACGAGATCACATCATTAGGAGAATGATGTGACTAACTTGACCCATTCCGTTAGGTTTGCACTTGATCGTTTAGTATGTTGCTATTGCTTTCTTCATGACTTATACATGTTCCTATGACTATGAGATTATGCAACTCCCGTTTACCGGAGGAACACTTTGTGTGCTACCAAACATCACAATGTAACTGGGTGATTATAAAGGTGCTCTACAGGTTTCTCTGAAGGTACTTTTTGAGTTGGCGTATTTCGAGATTAGGATTTGTCACTCCGATTGTCGGAGAGGTATCTCTGGGCCCTCTCAGTAATGCACATCACTATAAGCCTTGCAAGCAATGTGACTAATGAGTTAGTTGCGGGATGATGCATTATGGAACGAGTAAAGAGACTTGCCGGTAACGAGATTGAACTAGGTATTGCGATACCGACGATCGAATCTCGGGCAAGTAACATACCGATGACAAAGGGAACAATGTATGTTGTTGTGCGGTTTGACCGATAAAGATCTTTGTAGAATATGTGGGAGCCAATATGAGCATCCAGGTTCCGCTATTGGTTATTGACCGGAGATCTATCTCGATCATGTCTACATAATTCTCGAACCTGTAGGGTCCGCACGCTTAACGTTCGGTGACGATTTGTATTATGAGTTATGTGATTTGATGTACTGAAGGTAGTTCGGAGTCCCGGATGAGATCAGGGACATGACGAGGAGTCTCGAAATGGTCGAGACATAAAGATCGATATATTGGACGACTATATTCGGACATCGAAAAGGTTCCGAGTGATTCGGGTATTTTTCGCAGTACCGGAGAGTTACGGGAATTTGTATTGGGCCTTAATGGGCCATACGGGAAAAGAGATAAAGGCCTCAAAAGGTGCCCGCACCCCTCCCCATGGTCTGGTCTGAATTGGACTAGGGAGGGGGGCGCCCCGTTCATTCCTTCTCCTTTTCCCTTCCCTTTTTCCTATTCCATGTGGGAGGAGGAATCCTACTAGGACTAGGGAGTCCTAGTAGGACTCCACACTTCTGGCGCGCCCTAGGAGCTGGCTGGCCTCCTCTCCTCCATCCTTTATATGCGGGGGCAAGGGGGCACCTCTAGACACACAAGTTGATCTGTTGATCTCTCCCAGCCGTGTGCGGTGCCCCCCTCCACCATATTCCACCTCGGTCATATCGTAGCGGTGCTTAGGCGAAGCCCTGCGTCGGTAGCAACATCATCACCATCATCACGCCGTCATGCTGACGGAACTCTCCCGTGAAGCTCTGCTGGATCGGAGTTCACGGGACGTCATCGAGTTGAACGTGTGCAGAACTCGAAGGTGCCGTGCGTTCGGTACTTGGATCGGTCGAATCATGAAGACGTACGACTACATCAACCGCAGTGTGCTAACGCTTCCGCATTCGGTCTACGAGGGTACGTGGACACACTGTCCCCTCTTGTTGCTATGCATCACCATGATCCTGTGTGTGCATAGGAAAATTTTGAAATTACTACATTCCCCCACACATGTCGCTCTTGATTCATTGCACATCCCGGTACACCGCCGGAGGCATGCATATAGAGTCATATTTTTTTCTAAGTATCGAGTTGTAATTCTTGAGTTGTAAGTAAATAAAAGGGTGATGATCTTCATTATTAGAGCATTGTCCCATGTGAGGAAAGGATGATGGAGACTATGATCCCCCCACAAGTTGGGATGAGACTCTGGATGAAAAAAAGGCCAAAAAATAAGAGAAGGCCCAAATAAAAAAATGACAGAAAAAGAGAGAAGGGACAATGTTACTATCCTTTTGCGACACTTGTGCTTCAATGTAGCACCATGATCTTCATGATAGAGAGTCTCCTATGATATCACTTTCATATACTAGTGGGAATTTTTCATTATAGAACTTGGCTTGTATATTCCAATGATAGGCTTCCTCAAATTTCCCTAGGTCTTCGTGAGCAAGCGAGTTGGATGCACACCCACTTAGTTTTCTTTTATCTTCTCCACAACCACCGTCTATTCCACCTATAGTGCTATTATCCATGGCTCGCGCTTATGTATTGCGTGAAAGTTCAAAAAGTTTGAGAATGCCAAAAGTATGAAACAATTGCTTGGCTTGTCATCGGGGTTGTGCATGATTTAAATATTTTGTGCGATGAAGATGGAGCATAGCCAGACTATATGATTTTGTAGGGATGAGATTTCTTTGGCTATGTTATTTTGAGAAGACATAATTATTTTGTTAGTATGCTTGAAGTATTATTGTTTTTATGTCAATATTAAAATTTTGTTTTGAATCTTACGGATCTGGACATTCATGCCACAATAAAGAGAATTACATGGATAAATATGTTAGGTAGCATTCCACATCAAAAATTCTGTTTTTATCATTTACCTACTTGAGGACGAGCAGGAATTAAGCTTGGGATGCTTGATACGTCTCCAACGTATCTATATTTTTTTATTGTTCCATGCTATCATATTATCTATTTTGGATGTTTTATATGCATTAATATGCTATTTTATATGATTTTTGGGACTAACCTATTAACCTAGAGCCTAGTTCCAGTTTCTATTTTTTTCCTTGTTTTAGAGTTTCGCAGAAAAGGAATATCAAACGGAATAAAACTTTCGTGATGATCTTTCTTGGACCAGAAGACACCCAGGAGACTTTGAGTGCAAGTGGGAAGAGCCATGAGGCAGCCACAAGGGTGGAGAGCGCGCCCCCCAACCTTGTGGGCCCCTCGTAGACCTCTTGACCTAGATCTTCCTCCTATATATACTCTTATACCCCAAAAACATCTAGGGGAGTCACGAAACCACTTTTCCACCGCCGCAACCTTCTGTACCCATGAGATCCCATCGTGGGGCCTTTTTCGGCATGCTGCCTGTTAAGGATATAACTATTAGGTATGACCCGCACGGGAGCGGCCGGGTCATCCCTATGACGATTCATCACAATGAAGCCCAAGATCGTATGGCGGTTCATAAGTAGGCTTAGTAAAGGGCCCAGACCCGAAAGGCAGCTTAAGGCCCATAGATATACACCGCCATGTATGTAAAGCTTGTGTTGTAAGGTATGTAAGAAAGGTTACCGAGCCGGATATGTTGTATAAGCTGGTCGGGACTCTAAGGGCCGTAGGGCGTCAGCCCGTGTATATAAGGGGACGACCTAGCGGCGGCTTAGGGTAAGAAACAACAGATCGAGAGACGGGTTAAGCGTATTCGCTCCCTGCTCATCAAAACCCTAGCAATACCAACTACAAACTGGACTAGGCTTTTACCTTCATCGTAAGGAGCCGAACCAGTATAAACTCCTCGTGTCCTTTGTCCTGATTAACCCCTTTAAGTTAACCTCAACGCGATGGCTCCACAACTAATTCCTCACACTAGGACATCTGCCGTGACAATTCCACGACACTGCCGGAGGGGGATTTTCGGGAAGACATTAAGATAAAGATCCGTTGAAGATGACGTCGTAGCAGGTTTCCGAAATTCTTGGAGATGACATCACGGCGGGTTACAAAGTTTTTGCAGCGGATATGGAAGGATTTTTCTAGGTCTTGGAGATTGACATGAACAAGTTCAAAATCAATCTGGGGCCTAATGTTGGGGATATAACTATTAGGTATGACCCGCCCGAGAGGGGCCGGGTCATTCCTATGAATATTCATCACAATGAAGCCCAAGATCGTATGGCGGTTCATAAGTAGGCTTAGTAAAGGGCCTAGACCCAAAAGGCGGCTTAAGGCCCATAGATATAAACCGCCATGTATGTAAAGCTTGTGTTGTAAGGTATGTAAGGAAGGTTACCGAGCCGGATACGTTGTATAAGCCGACCGGGACTCTAAAGGCCGCAGGGCGTCAGCCCGTGTATATAAGGGGACGACCTAGTGGTGGCTTAGGGTAAGAAATAACAGATCGAGATACGGGTTAAGCGTATTCGCTCCCTGCTCATCGAAACCCTAGAAATACCAACTACAAACTGGACTAGGCTTTTACCTTCATCGTAAGGGGCCGAACCAGTATAAACTCCTCATGTACTTTGTCCTGATTAACCCCTTTAAGTTAACCTCAACGCGGTGGCTCCACGACTAAGTCCTCACACTAGGACATCTGTCGTGACAATTCCACGACAGCTGGCATCCGCCGTGGGGCTATCGCACGATGGTTTTGAGTTCTTAAAGGGCAGCTTTGAAGGGATCAAGGCATACGTTGTGGGCTGGATGATCAAGAGCCGCCGTGGCAAGCTCTACATAGACGACGCAGGCTGGGGCCCCAAGGCCGGCTCAATTGAGTACGGGTACCAGGTCCCCTTCGGGGGAATCCACGTCTTCATCGGCAAGATCGGTGAACTGGGCCCTGAGCCGAACATCTGCACCGACATCGTCGAGACGGCTCAGCGTGCGAGACCCACCCGGGTTCGGCCTGCCATGAATCGTGCCTTCGTGGGATTTATCCATGGAGTGGAATCTGAGGAAAGGCCAGCATCTGGTGATGAGACTGTCGTTTATTCTGATGGCGAGTCATCCACCGGTGAGACAGAGTCTTTGTATCAATTGCCAGACGGCCGGCTTGGGGGCTGCTCCGATGGCGACAGTATTCCGGACCCCTGTGAGCCACCGAATCGGGTTGCAATCTTCATGGCTGGTACACAGCCCGTGCAGCATTCATCTACCGCAGCAGAGTTGATTTCTGGTTCAGGAACGGTAGCGGCTGCCGGGGCAGGAGGCCCTGAGCGCCCGCCGGCTCAAGTTTTAACTGATCTACTGGATAAACTAACAACACTGTTAACAATGGTGGTTAACCCGGCGGATCAAGATCAGCACAATGCGGCGATCACAAAACTGCATGATGAGATAGCGCAGGCCAAGGAAGAGCTAAACGCAGAAAGCGCCAGGATGGTTGAAGAGCGGACCGCTTTGGATGCTCAGGCTCAGCGGATTCAATCATAATCTTTTCGGCTCATGTTAGATCAGAACGCCTCCAATGAAGTTATGAGGAGGAGGCATCAGACTCGTCTGCCTTCAGTTTATGAGGCGAGGAATCTCTTTAACACGCCAGGAGCAGGAACCAGTAACCCGGCAGTCGGAAACCAGGTCGAAGTACCTGGGACTGGTATGCCGGTTCAGCCGCCCACAACGGACCTGCCTCGTCAGAACAACCCGCCGCAGCATGGGCCGACGTCACCGGGTCATTATTCTAACCCCTTGGATAACGTGATCGCTGCGGCATCACGATTGGAGGCAATCCCGGTTGATGGTGAGTCACCGACAGCGATTGAGACATGGAGGGCCAGAGAGCTTCTCTAGACGGCATTAACTCAGCAGCATGCCTATTCTTACAGTCGGGATAGGATTCATTCCACCCCTCGCCCGAGCTGAAGTTATAGCAGACATCTTGATGAGCCGGCGATGTCAAGCAGTGGACGGAACCATAACCCGCCGCACGGGCATAACCCGGCGGGTGGTGGCGCTGATGCTCAGAATGTGGTGGATTAAGGAAGAGCTCGTCGAGAGGCCGAGCTCGTGGCTCAGTATGCGTCTCGTCAACTGACTTCGGTTCGTCCAACCACCTCTGTGGAGCCAGCTATGACCTTTAGAAACCTGGGCGTGCCATGTTTGGTGCCGGATCTGTGTAATGAGCACTTGCCCAAGGATTTTAAAGGCCCTCGCAAGGTACCTAATTATACAGCCGGTTTAAGTCCGGAGTCATGGATTGAGAGTTATGAGATGGCCATGGAGTTACTGGATGTCAGCAAGGCTACATGTGCTAAATATTTCCCCCTGATCCTAGAAGGGACGGCCCGCACTTGGTTGAAGGGACTCCCTGCCAACTCCATCGGGTCATGGGCCGAGTTAAAGGCCCGGTTCATCCAGAACTTCAAAGACACATGCAAACAGCCCATGTCAATTATGGATCTGGCCTCCTGTGTTCAAGAATAAGGTGAGTCAACAACCCATTGGGTGCGCCGGGTCTCAATAATCTTGCACACGTCGGATCGCATCAATGCCGACTCAGCGGTGTTGATGTTGGAGAACAATTGTTGTTTCATGCCCTTAAAGCAGAAGCTAGGGCAGCTCAAACGTCATTGCAATGACATGGGGACGCTCATGGTGGCTCTCGTTAAGTATGTTGATTTTAATAGTACCAAGGACCCCAAGTCTGATGATGACAAGCCAGGGAAGGGAAGGAAGAGCAGCAACGCCAAGGGGCAGCAGCATAACTCGGGAGGCAATGGTAAGCGCAAGGCTGACAATAATTTTGATTTTGTGGCTAACACCAATGCGCAGAATAGTGGTCAGTGTCGCAAGGGTAAACCGCCCCCATGGGCTGGAGGATCCGGTATAAATCTTGAACATATGTTAAATCAGCCTTGCCCAAAACATGGTACGAAGGAAAGACGTCTGGGCACCTATGGAAGGATTGTCATATTATGAAGGAGTATAAGAATTCCAATCTTTTTCATGCCATCCATGGGCCAGGCGGCGGCTCTGGGCCAGGCTCTCACGGTCCGGGTTATGGCGGTGGCGGCTCTAACTCTGGATTCCAAGGAAATCAAGGTAGTTACAACAACCAGGGTGGTTACAATCAGCAGAGTAATCAGGGGGGTCAGCAGCAACAGTAGTCTGGTTATCAGAGCAACCCGAAGCAGTTGAATAGTGGGCAATACCATGTGTTGACCACTAGCTTGTGTAAGCGTGACCAGAAGCTTCATAAGAGATTACTCAATGCCGTTGAGCCGGCGGTTCCTCGTTATCTGTGTTGGTCTGAGCAGCCCATTGTGTGGAGTCGGGAAGATCACCTGCCCCGGGTTGATAACCCGGGTCATTTGGCTTTGGTGGTCGCACCTCAGGTCGGAGGATATAAGTTTACCAAAGTACTCATGGAGGGAGGGAGCAGCATCAATATCCTTTATTATGAAACTTTCCGTCGCATGGGGTTAACTGATAAAAGTCTTAAGCCGTCAAACACTGTTTTCCATGGCGTGGTGCCTGTTAAGTCGGCATATCTAGTTGGTAAGATAGCTCTAGAAGATGTCTTTGGAAATGATCATGACTCTAGGTCAGATGGCACGGCCTTGTTAAGTCGGCTTATGCTAAATTCATGGCACGGCCTTGTTATGTATATCTGCAGCTCAAGATGCCAGGTCACAAGGGAACCATCACGGTGCATGGGAGCCGTAGGATAGCCCTGGAATGTGAAGAAGGAGATGCGGCTTATGCTGAGTCGGTATGTGCAATGGAGGAGTAAATATTTTACAAATACAATGTTGACCCGGCAGATATGACGTCTTTGAAAAAGCCAACCACAGAGCATGATCCGGTTCTCAAGTTTAAGTCAGCAGACGACACCAAGATGGTTGATTTTGTCCCTGGTGACTCATCCAAGCAGTTCAGCATCAATGCTAATCTGGATCTGAAATAGGAAAGCACACTCATCGAGTTCATCCGTGAGAACCGGGACATCTTCGCATGGAAGCCTTCAGACATGCCGGGTGTACCGAGAGAACTCGCTGAGCACACTCTTAATATTGATCCAAAGTTTAAGCCGGTCAAGTAGTTTCTTTGATGTTTTAATGAGGAGAGGCGGAAGGCCATCACAGAAGAAGTAGCCGACTCTTGGCAGCTGGGTTTATCATTGAAGTTTTTCATCCTGAGTGGTTGGCTAACCCGGTGCTAGTACTTAAGAAGAACGGCACTTGGCGTATGTGTGTAGACTATACGGATTTAAACAAGGCTTGTTCGGCTGATCCTTTTGCTCTCCTCATATTGATCAGATTATTGATGCTATAGCGGGTAATAACCCACAAGTATAGGGTATCGCAACAGTTTTCGATAAGTAAGAGTGTCGAACCCAACGAGGAGCTAAAGGCAGAACAAATATTCCCTCAAGTTCTATCGACCACCGATACAACTCTACGCACGCTTGATATTCGCTTTACCTAGAACGAGTATGAAACTAGACGTACTTTGTACGTGTTGTTGGATAGGTTTGCAAGATAATAAAGATTACGTAAATAAAAAGTAGGGGCTGTTTAGATAAAGACACAACTAAATTAGTTTTAGTAAAGAGCTTTTTGTTACGAGAAAGTTATTTGTCCCTAGGCAATCGATAACTAGACCGATAATCATTATTGCAATTTTATTTGAGGGAGAAGCATAAGCTAACACACTTTCTCTACTTGGATCATATGCACTTATGATTGGAACTCTAGAAAGCATCCGCAACAACTAAAGATCATTAAGGTAAAACCAACCATAGCATTAAAGTATCAAGTCCTCTTTATCCCATACGCAACAACTCCCTTACTCGGGTTTGTGTTTCAGTCACTCACACAACCCACTATAAGCGAATCATGAATGTATTGCAACACCCTACAGCGGGGATCCCTCACGCTTCCGTGACACGGAGAGCACCATAGGACAGCACCAATAATAAAACATAAAAACAATAAAAACAATAGTCTATCATTTGACATAAAAACAATAATACTTCAAGCCTACTAATAAAGCAATCATGTCTTTTCAAAATAACATGGCCAAAGAAAGTTATCCCTACAAAATCATATGGTCTGGCTATGCTCCATCTTCACCACACAAAATATTCAAATCATGCACAACCCCGATGACAAGCCAAGCAATTGTTTCATACTTTTGACGTTCTCAAACCTTTTCAACTTTCACGCAATACATGAGCGTGAGCCATGGACATAGCACTATAGGTGGAATAGAATGGTGGTTGTGGAGAAGACAAAAAGGAGAAGATACTCTCAAATCAACTAGGCGTATCAACGGGCTATGGAGATGCCCATCAATAGATATCAATGTGAGTGAGTAGGCATTGCCATGCAACGGATGCACTAAGAGCTATAAGTCTATGAATGCTCGAACTGAAACTAAGTGGGTGTGCATCCAACTTGCTTGCTCATGAAGACCTCGGGCATTTGAGGAATCCCATCATCAGAATATACAAGCCAAGTTCTATAATGAAAATTCCCACTAGTATATGAAAGTGATAACTCAAGAGACTCTCTATATGAAGAACATGGTGCTACTTTGAAGCACAAGTGTGGTAAAAGGATAGTAACATTGCCCCTTCTCTCTGTTTCTCTCATTTTTTGGGGCCTTCTCTTTTTTTTGGCCTTTCTCTTTTTTTCTTTAGGATTCTTTGGCCTCTCTTTTTTATGGGGCAATGCTCTAATAATTATGATCATCACACTTTTATTTACTTACAACTCAATATTACAACTCGATACTAGAACAAAGATATGACTCTATATGAATGCCTCCGGCGGTGTACCGGGATGTGCAATGATCTAGCTTAGCAATGACATCAAAAAAGGACAAGCCATGAAAACATCATGCTAGCTATCTTACGATCATGCAAAGCAGTATGACAATGAATGCTCAAGTCATGTATATGATGATGATGGAAGTTGCACGGCAATATATCTCGGAATGGCTATGAAAATGCCATAATAGGTAGGTATGGTGGCTGTTTTGAGGAAGATATAAGGAGGCTTATGTGTGACAGAGCATATAATATCACAGGGTTTGGATGCACCGGCGAAGTTTGCACCAACTCTCGAGGTGAGAAAGGGCAATGCTCGGTATCGAAGAGGCTAGAAATGATGGAAAGGTGAGAGTGCGTATAATCCATGGACTCAACATTAGTCATAAAGAACTCACATACTTATTGAAAAGTTTATCAGCCCTCGAAGCAAAGTACTACTACGCATGCCCCTAGGGGAATAGATTGGTAGGAAAATACCATCGCTCGTCCCCGACCGCCACTCATAAGGAAGACAATCAATAAATACCTCATGCTCCGGCTTCGTTACATAACGGTTCACCATACCTGCATGCTACGGGAATCACAAACCTCAACACAAGTATTTCTACTAATCAACAACTACCCACTAGCATGACTCTAATATCACCATCTTTATATCGCAAAACTATTGCAAGGAATCAAACATATCATATTTAGTGATCTACAAGTTTTATGTAGGATTTTACGACTAACCATGTGAATGACCAATTCCTGTCATATCTATAAATAGATATAAGTGAAGCTAGAGAGTTTAATTATTTCTACAAAAGATATTCCCGTGCTCTAACAAATATAAGTGAAGCAAAAGAGCATTCTACAAATGGTGGTTTTCTATGTAAAGAGAAACAGGCAATTCGAACTTCAAATGATGTAAGCGAAGCACATGAAGCATTCTATAAAGCCATACTCAAAAGATATAAGTGAAGTGCAATGAGCATTCTATAAATCAACCAAGGACTATCTCATACCAGCATGGTGCATAAAAGAAAAGTGAAAACTAAATGGAAAAGACGCTCCAAGATTGCACATATCGCATGAACGAAACGAATCCGAAAACAAACCGATACTTGTTGAAGAAAGAGGGGATGCCTTCCGGGGCATCCCCAAGCTTAGACGCTTGAGTCTCCTTGAATATTTACTTGGGGCGCCTCGGGCATCCCCAAGCTTCAGCTCTTGCCTCTCTTCCTTCTTCTCACATCGAGACCTTCTCGATCATCGAACACTTCATCCACACAAAACTTCAACAGAAAAACTCGGTAAGATCCGTTAGTATAATAAAGCAAATCACTACTCTAAGTACTGTTGCAAACCAATTCATATTTTGTTTTTGTATTGTGTCTACTGTAATATAACTTTTCCATGGCTTAATCCACTGATATAAATTGATAGTTTCATCAAAAAAGCAAACTATGCATCAAAAACAGAATCTGTCTAAAACAGAACAGTCTGTAATAATCTGAACACTCACCATACTTCTGTTACTTGAACAATTCTGCCAAAATTAGGACAAATAACAAATTTGTATATAAAGACATTGCAAAAAGAATCAGAACCATTTGACATTCCAGTAAAAAATGTAAAATCGCGCACTACAGCCAAAGTTTCTGTCCTGCACCGTACAAACCAACAAGCAAGGTAAACATCCTAAAGGAAAATCTTGGCACATTATTTTTATAATACAATGGAGTTTTACAAGGGGATAATTATTATTTTTGAAAAATTTCTGTAATTTAGATTCACAAAGTTTCCATGGGCATGAACAAAGTTCAAGTCAAGCTCCCACTTCAACAATGCTTGTCTTTCTTACTTTCGCTTTTCTTTTTGAAAAGTTTCGGGTTCCCCTATTTATTTTTATTTTTTGTTTTTAAACTATATAAAAGCACACATCAGAAATAAATGACTCTCTAAAACTTCCGGGTTGTCTCCCTAGCAGCGCTTTCTTTAAAGCCATTAAGCTAGGCATATAGTGCTCAAGTAATGAATCCACCCAGATCCCAAGGTATATCAAAGCCAATTTTAATTAACAATGATTTGTAATTTACTAGTTAGCACAAAGTAACATATATCATGTAACAACGAAGTCTAACTATCTTCCTATGCATCGGCATGTCATAAAAGAACAATTCACGCACACATAGTAAAGGCCAATGCATAGTATAAACAGTTTCTTGCAATTTTATCGTATTGGAACCATAGAGAGGTGGAGATATAGTTCCTCTCTCATAATAATTGCAAGTAGGAGAAGCAAGCACATGCATATTATATTCATCAAAATCATCGTGTGTAATAGTAAAACGCAACCCATCAATATAATCCTTAATAAGTGCAAACTTCTCCGATATAGTGTAGTCGGGAGAGTTCAAAAGGATAATAGGACTATCATGCGTGGGTGCAATAGCAACAATTTCATGTTTAATATAAGGAACTATAGCAAGTTCATCTCCATGAGCATAATTTATATTGGCATCTTGGCCACAAGCATAGCAAGCATCATCAAAAAGGGATATTTCAAGAGGATCAACGGGATCATAACAATCATCATAGCAATCATCCTTCGGTAAGCACGAAGGGAAATTAAACAATGTATGAGTTGAAGAGTTACTCTCATTAGAAGGTGGGCACGGGTAGCTAATCCGCTCTTCCTCCTTTTGTTCTTCGCTCTCCTCATAATCTCTTTCATCCAATGAGATCACAGTTTCATCAATTTCTTCTTCCATAGACTCCTGCAAAATATTAGTCTCTTCTTGGACAGCGGAGACTTTCTCAATAAACGCATCAATATCGGAATTGTATTCATAATTCTCATAACAATATTTAAGGATAGCTAAATTTTCAGGTCTGTAGACAGCATCATAAAGATTTCCATATTCTTTGTACGTAGATTCAATTTCATAAGCACCCATGAAAGCAACAAATTCTTCTATTTGTTCCACATCATAAAAGTCATATATAACTCTAGCATAAGAAGTCAAAGTTTCATTATCATTAAATTTGCATAAAACGGGAAGGTGTGGAGCCTTCATCCTAGAGCAACAAGTATAATCATATCTCAAGCATAGTTGCCGAGCATACCATTTCAACATATAAATTTGATACCATAATAGTTTCCCTTTTTGAGTCAAGCGATAATCCCTAAAGTATTCACATTGATCCAACGTGTCTCCCATTACCAAATTGAATGGGGTTTTCTCTGGATTATCAAAGTAGTACATAATATCTGTCACATAACGAGCATCGAGGGTTTTAGGAGGTTCCTCGTCTCCATGAGCAGCAAATACACCTAATTTTTTTGGTATTTCGTGTTCCATATCCATAACTAAAGATAAAGAACAACTAAGAACAACAAATAAAAATTACTTGGTCATAAAGCAAACAAGCACACACGAGAATATTCACCCCACGCTATTGCTCCCCGACAACGGTGCCAGAAAAAGGTCTTGATAACCCACAAGTATAGGGGATCACAACAGTTTTCGATAAGTAAGAGTGTCGAACCCAATGAGGAGCTAAAGGCAGAACAAATATTCCCTCAAGTTCTATCGACCACCGATACAACTCTACACACGCTTGATGTTCGCTTTACCTAGAACAAGTATGAAACTAGAAGTACTTTGTAGGTGTTGTTGGATAGGTTTGCAAGATAATAAAGATTACGTGAATAAAAAGTACGGACTGTTTAGATAAAGACACAACTAAATTAGTTTTAGTAAAGAGCTTTTTGTTACGAGAAAGTTATTTGTCCCTAGGCAATCGATAACTAGACCGGTAATCATTATTGCAATTTTATTTGAGGGAGAGGCATAAGCTAACACACTTTCTCTACTTGGATCATATGCACTTATGATTGGAACTCTAGAAAGCATCCACAAATACTAAAGATCATTAAGGTAAAACCCAACCATAGCATTAAAGTATCAAGTCTGCTTTATCCCATATGCAACAACTCCCTTACTCGGTTTTGTGTTTCAGTCACTCACGCAACCCACTATAAGCGAATCATGAACGTATTGCAACACCCTACAGCGGGCATCCCTCACGCTTGCGCGACACGGAGAGCACCATAGGACATCACTAATAATAAAACATGCAACTCAAACCAATCTTGATCATCAAATAACCCATAGGACAAAACGGATCTACTCAAACATCATAGGATAGCCATACGTCATTGGGAAATAATATATAGCATTGAGCACCATGTTTAAGTAGAGATTACAGCGGGTAAGAGAGAGGTTACACCGCTGCATAGAGGGGGGAATAGTTGGTGATGATGGCGGTGGAGTTGTTGGTGAAGATTGCGGTGATGATGATGGCCCCCGGTGGCACTCCGGTGCCACCGAAAGCGAGGGGGAGAGAGCCCCCCTCCTTCTTCTTCTTGCTTGATCTCCTCCCTAGATGGGAGAAGGGTTTCCCCTCTGGTCCATGGTCTCCATGGCATGCGAGGGGCGAGATCCCCTCCGAGATTGGATTTGTCTCTCTCTGTTTCTGCGTTCTCATATTCTACCCTTTCACTGTTTCTTATATTTCCGGAGATCCGTAACTCCGATTGGGCTGAAATTTTAACACGATCTCTATCCGGATATTAGCTTTCTTGTAGAGAAAGAAGGGCATCAACCACCTTACGGGGTGGCCACGAGGGCCCAGGGCGCCCCCCTGCCTCATGGCCCCCTCGGGCATCGTCTCGCGTTGATTTTTCTTCCCAAAAATCACATATATTCCAAAAAAATCTCCGGCGGTTTTTATCCCGTTTGGACTCCGTTTGATATGGATTTACTGCGAAATAAAAAACATGCAACAAACAGGAACTAGCACTGGGCAATGGATAAAATGTTAGTCCCAAAAATAGTATAAAAAGTTGCCAAAAGTATATGAAAGTTGTACAATATTGGCATGGAACAATCAAAAATTATAGATACGACGAAGACGTATCAGCATCCCCAAGCTTAATTCCTTCTCGTCCTCGAGTCGGTAAATGGTAAAAAAAGATAATTTTTGACGTGGAATTCTACCTAGCATAATCTAGATCACATATCTAATCATGGCGTGAATATTAGGATACGAGTGATTCAAAGCAATAGTCTATCATTTGACATAAAAACAATAATACTTCAAGCCTACTAATAAAGCAATCATGTCTTTTCAAAATAACATGGCCAAAGAAAGTTATCCCTACAAAATCATATGTTCTGGCTATGCTCCATCTTCACCACACAAAATATTCAAATCATGCACAACCCCGATGACAAGCCAAGCAATTGTTTCATACTTTTGACGTTCTCAAACCTTTTCAACTTTCACGCAATACATGAGCGTGAGCCATGGACATAGCACTATAGGTGGAATAGAATGGTGGTTGTGGAGAAGACAAAAAGGAGAAGATACTCTCAAATCAACTAGGCGTATCAACGGGCTATGGAGATGCCCATGAATAGATATCAATGTGAGTGAGTAGGCATTGCCATGCAACAGATGCACTAAGAGCTATAAGTCTATGAATGCTCGAACTGAAACTAAGTGGGTGTGCATCCAACTTGCTTGCTCATGAAGACCTCGGGCATTTGAGGAAGCCCATCATCGGAATATACAAGCCAAGTTCTATAATGAAAATTCCCACTAGTATATGAAAGTGATAACTCAAGAGACTCTCTATATGAAGAACATGGTGCTACTTTGAAGCACAAGTGTGGTAAAAGGATAGTAACATTGCCCCTTCTCTCTGTTTCTCTCATTTTTTGGGCCTTCTCTTTTTTTGGCCTTTCTCTTTTTTTCTCTAGGCTTCTTTGGCCTCTATTTTTTATGGGGAATGCTCTAATAATTATGATCATCACACTTTTATTTACTTACAACTCAATATTACAACTCGATACTAGAACAAAGATATGACTCTATATGAATGCCTCCGGCGGTGTACCGGGATGTGCAATGATTTAGCTTAGCAATGACATCAAAAAAGGACAAGACATGAAAACATCATGCTAGCTATCCTACGATCATGCAAAGAAGTATGACAATGAATGCTCAAGTCATGTATATGATGATGATGGAAGTTGCACGGCAATATATCTCGGAATGGCTATGAAAATGCCATAATAGGTAGGTATGGTGGCTGTTTTGAGGAAGATATAAGGAGGCTTATGTGTGACACAGAGTATCATATCACGGGGTTTGGATGCACCGGCGAAGTTTGCACCAACTCTCGAGGTGAGAAAGGGCAATGCTCGGTACCGAAGAGGCTAGCAATGATGGAAAGGTAAGAGTGCGTATAATCCATGGACTCAACATTAGTCATAAAGAACTCACGTACTTATTGCAAAAGTTTATCAGCCCTTGAAGCAAAGTACTACTACGCATGCCCCTAGGGGGATATATTGGTAGGAAAATACCATTGCTCGTCCCCGACCGCCACTCATAAGGAATACAATCAATAAATACCTCATGCTCCGACTTCGTTACATAACGGTTCACCGTACGTGCATGCTACGGGAATCACAAACCTCAACACAAGTATTTCTACTAATCCACAACTACCCACTAGCATGACTCTAATATCACCATCTTTATATCGCAAAACTATTGCAAGAAATCAAACATATCATATTCAGTGATCTACAAGTTTTATGTAGGATTTTATGACTAACCATGTGAATGACCAATTCCTATCATATCTATAAATAGATATAAGTGAAGCTAGAGAGTTTAATTCTTTCTACAAAAGATATTCTCGTGCTCTAACAAATATAAGTGAAGCAAAAGAGCATTCTACAAATGGTGGTTTTCTGTGTAAAGAGAAACAGGCAATTCAAACTTCAAATGATGTAAGCGAAGCACATCAAGCATTCTATAAAGCCATACTCAAAAGATATAAGTGAAGTGCAATGAGCTTTCTATAAATCAACCAAGGACTATCTCATACCAGCATGGTGCATAAAAGAAAAGTGAAAACTAAATGCAAAAGACGCTCCAAGATTGCACATATCGCATTGTCGGGGTGGATCCACGAGCATCTATGGGACCGGCGGACCGAGTCCCTTTCGGTTCGGCGGGGGCGAGGGTCGCACGAAGAGCGGATCGAGGCGAAGCACACGAGCAGTTTACCCAGGTTCGGGCTGCACGGATGCATAAAACCCTACTCCTGCTTTGTGGTTTGTATTGAGTTCTTACTCGGGAGCGCGGAGTGCTACAGTACACCCCAGCAGCTAACGAGACCGAGCGTGAGTGTTCTCTTCCTTTTCCCCTTTTTCTCCCCCTCTACGTTGTGCATGGGCCTCCTTTTATATGCTCAAGGGGTCAGGTGGCAACGTAGACAAGGGTAAAAATGGAAAGGTGTTGCGGTTGGTACAGCTACCTGCTACAGTGTATCATACCTAACCCTGACGTCAGGGGACCAGGGCATTAAATGCCCGTCTGCGTCGCCTAAATAGTGAAAAAGGGACCGTCAGGGACGCCACCGCTCGCCACGATGGCAATCTTGTCAGCGCCGCTTGCCACCGCGCACCGCTGGCTGCACAGCCTCCCGCCACGTACGCCTGGAAGGGTCCTAGAGCGACACGTTGGTGGATGTGCTGGAGCGCGGACACAGAGTGGTGGCTTGCCGCGGCAAGCGCCTTGCCGCGGTCGTTGTCTTGTCGCGTCCGTGAGCTTGTCGCTCACCGGGCCTTGCCGGGACGCGTGGCGTGTCGCGGAAAGTTCCTTGAGATGCCTTGGTTGGCCTTCTCGGCAAGCTCCTCTTGTCGGGGTCTTGTCTCCTTGGCTTGGATACTTTGTCCTTGAATGGCTCCAAAGGAACCACGGAGGACCTTGGCGGTCACCCGGCAAGCCTTGCCGCGGGATGCTGCGACTGCCCGTGCACAAGTTCGGGATACTAGGGTACCCCTACTCTAGTACACCGACAGGAGCCCTCGGGCCTGGGCCATACACGGTGCCGAGCGCTGTTGGGCCAGGCCCAAAACAGGGCACGGGCACGCGCGGCCTGGGTTACGCCGTAGCTCTTCAAAAGGTGTTGGTGAAGGTGGCCTTCCGCAACCCGGGCCTCAACCTCACCAACGTCCTCAAGACCCTGCCGCCGGATGCTGATCTGGAGGCGCTCAAGACCCTTGTCGCACCCATTGTGGATAAGGTGAGCGGGATCAAGAGGATTGAGGGCGATCGCGTAGACTAGGCCGCCCGTTTTCTTCTTTTCTTGTCGCTGCTGGTCATGTTATGAGAACAATCTGTTAGAGCCGCGACAAGCTACCTTGTAATATAACTCTATTCCGGGTAATGATTGCAATGTTATTCCCTTTACTTGATTCCTCCCTTTGTATGTTTTTGCCCTACGCTTTTAGGAAACTTGCCGGTGCAGGCACCTTAGCCGCGAGCGCTGAGTGCGGGACGTCAGCAGCCTGCTGGCGGTGCCACTACCGACAAGAAACCTTGTCGCAACTAGTCGCAGCTCACTTAAGTTGTTGAGCGGACTCGAAACAAAGTAAGGGCGCAACTAGCTACGAGTTGGTTCCTCCGCGCACAGGTTTTCCATACAAAGTGCGGTCTTTCAAGGGAGATAACTTAAAAATTTTAAAAATCTGATTGCTCAAACTTTGGCAACTTAGCTTTTCTGTTGTTTGCTTCCCGGTAAGGCGAAACTTTCTTGAACGACGCCTGGTCCATACCATTATCTTCTAAAAAGAAAGAGGAGAAAATAAAGATATGGAGCCTTACGGCTCGTTATTGCTTACCGGGGAGTAGGTGCTGCACAAAGTGTCAGATCACATATGCAAAAAATAGAAAGCATGAAATTGACAAGATGTGCGTAGCATATGAGCTTTACTTATGCACGGGGTCTGCGCCCGGCTTTGTACAAAGGATTACATGCAACAGCGGCAAGACTTGTACAAAAGGTGGTTGCCGGAACAGGTTCCGGCAACCGCGCCTTACGGGTAAAACTTACGAAGATGCTCAATGTTCTAGGAATTGCTCACCGGAATGCTATCTTCGGTCTCAAGGCGGACAGCGCTAGGCCTAGTGACTCGTTTCACCCGGTAAGGGCCTTCCCACTTCGGCATCAACTTGTTGGAATTCTTGGCGGACTAAACACGCCGAAGAACAAGGTCGCCTTCCTCGAGACTTCTGGCGTTAACTTTGCGGCTATGGTAGCGGCGCAAAGCTTGCTGGTAGCGAGTAGCTCGTACAGCAGCCTGAAGACGGTCTTCCTCAAGGAGTAGCGCGTCATCTTGTCGCAGCTGCTCTTGCTCAAGCTCATCATAAGCGAGCACTCGAGGGGACCCGTATACGAGTTCCGTGGGGAGAACTGCCTCTACTCCATAGACTAGAGCGAAAGGTGTCTGGCCAGTGGCTCGATTTGGCGTCGTCCTGATCGACCAAAGAACCACCGGCAGCTCCTCGATCCAGTTTTTTCCGCACTTGTGCAGCCTGTCGAAAGTCCTGGTCTTGAGCCCACGCAGCACTTCAGCATTTGCCCTCTCCGCTTGACCGTTGCTTCTCGGGTGAGCAACAGAAGCGAAGCAGACCTTGGTGCCAAGATCTTGGACGTAATGCATGAAGGTGCGGCTCGTGAATTGCGTACCGTTGTCGGTGACTATCCTGTTAGGGATCCCGAAGCGGCAAACAATCGACCTGAAGAACTTGACTGCTGACTGTGCTGTCACCTTCCTCACTGCTTCCACTTCCGGCCACTTTGTGAACTTGTCGATTGCAACGTACAAGTACTCAAAGCCCCCGACTGCTCGGGGAAAAGGGCCGAGGATGTCGAGCCCCCAGACCAAAAATGGCTAGGATAAAGGGATCGTCTGGAGAGCTTGAGCTGGTTGGTGTATTTGCTTGGAATGGAACTGGCACGCTTCACACTTGGTTACTTGTGCAGTTGCATCCTGGAGGGCTGTCGGCCAAAAGAAACCTTGCCGGAATGCTTTGCCGGCAAGTACTCTTGCGCCAATGTGGTGACCACATATGCCTCCATGTATCTCTGCCAACAGCTTTTGTCCGTCTTCCCGGTGAATACACTTCAATTTCACACCGTTGAGTCTTTTTCTGTACAGTGTGTTGTCGACAAACTGGTACATACTTGACTGCCGGGCTACTCTTTCCGCTTCTTCTTGCTCTTCGGGAAGTTCTCCTGTCTGAAGGAAACGGACAATCTGGTGTGTCCATGCTGGAGCTTGTGGCTCGACAACAAGGACTAAAGGCAAATCTGCTGCTGCAGGAACATCCGCTTCTACGGCGAGAACCTGCGGCTCTGCCGGAGCTTGACGTTCCCCGGCAAGCTTGCCGGAGCAAAACTTGTCGGGAGTTTGTGCTTCAACGGAACAAACCCTAGGGCTTGCCGGAGCAGACTGCTCCTCAGCGCTTTTGGCGTTGATCTTGGGGACCTTCTTGGCGGCGGCTTCGGGAAGCTCTGCTGGAAAATAGTCACCAGAAATCAACTTCCTCTTCTTCTGTCGTTCGTGAAGAACTTGGCGCTGATCGCGACGAGCTCGTGGATCTGATGACGCGGTGGAGTCGCTGTCGAGGTGGATCCGGCGAGTCGGCGATCTTGGCCTTCGGGGCAGAGAGTACACAGTGGTTGCACCCCCACCGGTCTTGTCGCCACCGGCTCGTGCCTGGCTGACTTGCCGCGGCTGCGACGTGCTCGGCTGCCGTTGAGTGTCGCCGTTGGCGAAGCCGATGAGACTCTGAATGGTGGCCCTCCAGTCGTCGATCTTGTCTGCCGTTGGAGGGTAGTCCAGGAGCAGTTGAGCTCATGCCAAAGCTTCTGCTGTAGTGGCGGGTGGCGGTGGCGAACGGTGCGAGGAGCGGGATATGCTCGGACTTCTAACTATGTTAGAAGGAGCAGTATCCCGTCCAGGCGACCGTGCCTCGTTCGTGCTAGCATGTTGGCGTGCATGCTGGTCTTGAGCACTCCAAGATCCACCAGCTCGATCTTGGTCCAGCAAACGCATGGTACCGTGAGTACCATGACGCTGCCGGTCCCGCGCCTCCTGAGATGGGCGCGGTGCATGTACGGACGCCGAGGTCTTGGAGTGCGCCCGGTCGTTGTGGGAGCCGGCTACGCCGCCGATGGGCAGCGCAGCCTTGTCCTTGGACCTGCCAGCACCGTGAGCTCCCTCGTCGACACCCGTTCTTCCGCCGGCGTCTGCCCCATCAGCCATTTGCTCCGGCGGCCGTGGGTTCGGCGCGGACGGAGCAGCCGCCTCCGAAGCCTTCTTCTTCGGCGGCATGTCGATGAAGATGATGAAGATCTAGCTCGTGTGAATGCCGGATCTGGTTCACACAACCTCAAGCCCCCTACCTGGCGCGCCAAGGATGTCGGGGTGGATCCACGAGCATCTATGGGACCGGCGGACCGAGTCCCTTTTGGTTCGGCGGGGGCGAGGGTCGCACGAAAAGCGGATCGAGGCGAAGCACACGAGCAGTTTACCCAGGTTCGGGCCGCACGGATGCGTAAAACCCTACTCCTGCTTTGTGGTTTGTATTGAGTTCTTGCTCGGGAGCGCGGAGTGCTACAGTACACCCCGGCAGCTAACGAGACCGAGCGTGAGTGTTCTCTTCCTTTTCCCCTTTTTCTCCCCCTCTACATTGCGCATGGGCCTCCTTTTATATGCTCAAGGGCTCACTAACAGGTGGCAACGTAGACAAGGGTAAAAATGGAAAGGTGTTGCGGCTGGTACAGCTACCTGCTACAGTGTATCATACCTAACCCTGACGGCAGGGGACCAGGGCATTAAATGCCCGTCTGCGTCGCCTAAATAGTGCAAAAGGGACCGTCAGGGACGCCACCGCTCGCCACGATGGCAATCTTGTCAGCGCCGCTTGCCACCGCGCACCGCTGGCTGCACAGCCTCCCGCCACGTACGCCTGGAAGGGTCCCAGAGCGACACGTTGGTGGATGTGCTGGAGCGCGGACACAGAGTGGTGGCTTGCCGCGGCAAGCGCCTTGCCGCGGTCGTTGTCTTGTCGCGTCTAGGAGCTTGTCGCTCACCGGGCCTTGCCGGGACGCGTGGCGTGTCGCGGCAAGTTCCTTGAGATGCCTTGGTTGGCCTTCCCGGCAAGCTCCTCTTGCCGGGATCTTGTCTCCTTGGCTTGGATACTTTGTCCTTGAATGGCTCCAAAGGAACCACGGAGGACCTTGGCGGTCACCCGGCAAGCCTTGCCGCGGGATGCTGCGACTGCCCGTGCACAAGTTCGGGATACTAGGGTACCCCTACTCTAGTACACCGACACGCATGAACGAAACGAATCCGAAAACATACCGATACTTGTTGAAGAAAGAGGGGATGCCTTCCGGGGCATCCCCAAGCTTAGACGCTTGAGTCTCCTTGAATATTTACTTGGGGCGCCTCGGGCATCCCCAAGCTTCAGCTCTTGCCTCTCTTCCTTCTTCTCACATCGAGACCTTCTCGATCATCGAACACTTCATCCACACAAAACTTCAACAGAAAAACTCGGTAAGATCCGTTAGTATAATAAAGCAAATCACTACTATAAGTACTGTTGAAAACCAATTCATATTTTGTTTTTGCATTGTGTCTACTGTAACATAACTTTTCCATGGCTTAATCCACTGATATAAATTGATAGTTTCATCAAAAAAGCAAACTATGCATCAAAAACAGAATCTGTCTAAAACAGAACAGTCTGTAATAATCTGAACACTCACCATACTTCTGTTACATGAAAAATTATGCCAAAATTAGGACAAATAAAAAATTTGTATATAAAGACAGTGCAAAAAGAATCAGAACCATTTGACATTCCAGTAAAAAATGTAAAATCGCGCACTACAGCCAAAGTTTCTGTCCTGCACCGTACAAACCAACAAGCAAGGTAAACATCCTAAAGGCAAATCTTGGCACATTATTTTTATAATACAATGGAGTTTTACAAGGGGATAATTATTATTTTTGAAAAATTTCTGTAATTTAGATTCACAAAGTTTCCATGGGCATGAACAAAGTTCAAGTCAAGCTCCCACTTCAACAATGCTTGTCTTTCTTACTTTCGCTTTTCTTTTTGAAAAGTTTCGGGTTCCCCTCTTTATTTTTATTTTTTGTTTTTAAACTATATAAAAGCACACATCAGAAATAAATGACTCTCTAAAACTTCCGGGTTGTCTCCCTAGCAGCGCTTTCTTTAAAGCCATTAAGCTAGGCATATAGTGCTCAAGTAATGAATCCACCCGGATCCCAAGGTATATCAAAGCCAATTTTAATTAACAATGATTTGTAATTTAGTAGTTATCACAAAGTAACATATATCATGTAACAACGAAGTCTAACTCTCTTCCTATGCATCGGCATGTCATAAAAGAAAAATTCACGCACACATAGTAAAGGCCAATGCATAGTATAAACAGTTTCTTGCAATTTTATCGTATTGGAAACATAGAGAGGTGGAAATATAGTTCCTCTCTCATAATAATTGCAAGTAGGAGCAGCAAGCACATGCATATTATATTCATCAAAATCATCATGTGTAATAGTAAAACGCAACCCATCAATATAATCCTTAATAAGTGCAAACTTCTCCGATATAGTGTAGTCGGGAGAGTTCAAAAGGATAATAGGACTATCATGCGTGGGTGCAATAGCAACAATTTCATGTTTAATATAAGGAACTATAGCAAGTTCATCTCCATGAGCATAATTTATATTGGCATCTTGGCCACAAGCATAGCAAGCATCAAGCTCAACAAAAAGGGATATTTCAAACGAATCAACGGGATCATAGCAATTATCATGGCTTTCATCCTTCGGTAAGAACGAAGGGAAATTAAACAATGTATGGGTTGAAGAGTTACTCTCATTAGAAGGTGGGCACGGGTAGCTAATCCGCTCTTCCTCCTTTTGTTCTTCGCTCTCCTCATAATCTCTTTCATCCAATGAGATCACAGTTTCATCAATTTCTTCTTCCATAGACTCCTGCAAAATATTAGTCTCTTCTTGGACAGCGGAGACTTTCTCAATAAACGCATCAATATCGGAATTGTATTCATAATTCTCATAACAATATTTAAGGATAGCTAAATTTTCAGGTCTGTAGACAGCATCATAAGGATTTTCATATTCTTTGAACGTAGATTCAATTTCATAAGCACCCATGAAAGCAACAAATTCTTCTATTTGTTCCACATCATAAAAGTCATATATACCTCTAGCATAAGAAGCCAAAGTTTCATTATCATTAAATTTGCATAAAGGGGAAGGTGTGGAGCCTTCATCCTAGAGCAACAAGTATAATCATATCTCAAGCATAGTTGCCTAGCATACCATTTCAACATATAAATTTGATCCCATAATAGTTTCCCTTTTTGAGTCAAGTGATAATCCCTAAAGTATTCACGTTGATCCAACGTGTCTCCCATTACCAAATTGAATGGGGTTTTCTCTGGATTATCAAAGTAGTACATAATATCTGTCACATAACGAGCATCGATGGTTTTAGGAGGTTCCTCATCTCCATGAGCAGCAAATACACCTATTTTTTTGGTATTTCGTGTTCCATATCCATAACTAAAGATAAAGAACAACTAAGAACAGCAAATAAAAATTACTTAGTGATAAAGTGAACAAGCACACACGAGAATATTCACCCCACGCTATTGCTCCCCGGCAATGGCGCCAGAAAAAGGTCTTGATAACCCACAAGTATAGGGGATCGCAATAGTTTTCGATAAGTAAGAGTGTCAAACCCAATGAGGAGCTAAAGGCAGAACAAATATTCCCTCAACTTCTATCGACCACCGATACAACTCTACACACGCTTGATGTTCGCTTTACCTAGAACAAGTATGAAACTAGAAGTACTTTGTAGGTGTTGTTGGATAGGTTTGCAAGATAATAAAGATTACGTAAATAAAAATTAGGGGCTGTTTAGATAAAGATACAACTAAATTAGTTTTAGTAAAGAGCTTTTTGTTACGAGAAAGTTATTTGTCCCTAGGCAATCGATAACTAGACCGGTAATCATTATTGCAATTTTATTTGAGGGAGAGGCATAAGCTAACACACTTTCTCTACTTGGATCGTATGCACTTATGATTGGAACTCTAGCAAGCATCCGCAAATACTAAAGATCATTAAGGTAAAACCCAACCATAGCATTAAAGTATCAAGTCTGCTTTATCCCATACGCAACAACTCCCTTACTCGGTTTTGTGTTTCAGTCACTCACGCAACCCACTATAAGCGAATCATGAACGTATTGCAACACCCTACAGCGGGGATCCCTCATGCTTGCGCGACACGGATAGCACCATAGGACATCACTAATAATAAAACATGCAACTCAAACCAATCTTGATCATCAAATAACCCATAGGACAAAACGAATCTACTCAAACATCATAGGATAGCCATACATCATTGGGAAATAATATATAGCGTTGAGCACCATGTTTAAGTAGAGATTACAGCGGGTAAGAGAGAGGTTACACCACTGCATAGAGGGGGGAAGAGTTGGTGATGATGGCGGTGAAGTTGTTGGTGAAGATTGCGGTGATGATGATGGCTCCCGGTGGCACTCCGGTGCCACCGAAAGCGAGGGGGGAGAGCCCCCCTCCTTCTTCTTCTTGCTTGATCTCCTCCCTAGATGGGAGAAGGGTTTCCCCTATGGTCCATGGTCTCCATGGCATGGGACGGGCGAGATCCCCTCCGAGATTGGATTTGTCTCTCTGTCTCTCTCTGTTTCTGCGTTCTCATATTCTACCCTTTCACTGTTTCTTATATTTCCGGAGATCCGTAACTCCGATTGGGCTGAAATTTTAACACGATCTCTATCCGGATATTATCTTACCTGCGGCGAAAGAAGGGCATCAACCGCCTTACGGGGTGGCCACGAGGGCCCAGGGCGCGCCTGCCCCCTGGGGCGCGCCCCCTGCCTCGTGCCCCCCTCGGGCATCGTCTCGCGTTGATTTTTCTTCCCAAAAATCACATATATTCCAAAAAAATCTCCAGCGGTTTTTATCCCGTTTGGACTCCGTTTGATATGGATTTACTACGAAACAAAAAACATGGAACAAACAGGAACTGGCGCTGGGCACTGGATCAATATGTTAGTCCCAAAAATAGTATAAAAAGTTTCCAAAAGTATATGAAAGTTGTAGAATATTGGCATGGAACAATCAAAAATTATAGATGTGGAATGCTACCTAGCATAATCTAGATCACATATCTAATCATGGCATGAATATTAAGATACGAGTGATTCAAAGCAATAGTCTATCATTTGACATAAAAACAATAATACTTCAAGCCTACTAATAAAGCAATCATGTCTTTTCAAAATAACATGGCCAAAGAAAGTTATCCCTACAAAATCATATGGTCTGGCTATGCTCCATCTTCACCACACAAAATATTCAAATCATGCACAACCCCGATGACAAGCCAAGCAATTGTTTCATACTTTTGACGTTCTCAAACCTTTTCAACTTTCACGCAATATCAGATGATGAAAAAGACAGATAACTTCGTCTGGAGTGATGCTGCTAATACAGCGTTTGAGAATTTGAAGAAGCAGCTTGCTGAGCCACCCATGCTTGCAGCCCCTGTTGATAAGGAGCCTTCACTACTAGGGAAAACCCTAGTAGTAGCGCGAGTTTTGGGGCTATTAGCAGCGCGGGCAGCCGCGCTACCAATAAGGCGCTACAGTTAATTGTTAGTAGTAGCACGGTCTGTACACGCGCTACTACTCTAGACTGTACACGCGCTACTAGCCTCGCGGCGGCGTCGTGGCAATTATAGCAGTAGCGCGTCTTAGAGTGGGTGCGCTACTGATACATTCATTTCAGCAGCGAGGTTTGTGCGCGAGCGCTACTACTAGGTAGCAGCAGCGCCTTATTTTAAAGCGCGCTGCTGGTAAGATTCTGTGTATAGGCTTTTCCCTAGTAGTGCTTTGTTGTTATATGTGGCTGCTAACAGCCGGGCTGTCAATGTTGCTATTGTGGTAGAAAGAAAGGAAGCAGACAAGGAATATCCAGTTCAAAGGCTGGTTTACTATATCAGCGAGGTGCTTATTGAGTCCAAGCAGAGATATCCGCACTGGCAGAAGCTTGTATATGGGATGTTCTTGGCCAGCCGGAAGCTTAAACATTATTTTATGGGTCATCCCATCACTGTGGTCAGTTCTGCTCCTTTGGGAGACATCATCCAAAACAGAGAAGGAACTGGCCGGGTTGCTAAGTGGGCTATTGAGCTTGGGCCTCATGGGTTAAAATATGTGCCTCGCACGGCCATCCAGTCTCAGGCGCTGGTGGACTTCATCAATGATTGGACAGAGCTGCAGATGCCTGAGGAAAAGCCAGATAACACGTATTGGATTATTCACTTTGATGGGTCCAGGCAATTGGAGGGCTCGGGGCTGGAGTTATTCTTGCCTCCCCTCGAGGTGATAAATTCTGTTATGTTCTCCGGTTGATATTTCCTTGTATTATGCAGCTGAGTATGAGGCCTTGCTCCACGGTCTTCGGATTGCTAAGGAAATGAACTTAAGCCAGGTGAGGTGCTTCGGTGACTCAGACTTGGTGGCTCAACAGGTCTCTGGTACTTGGGATTTAAAGGATCCACTCATGGCGGCTTATCGGTGGAGCACGTGGATCGGAGGAAAAATGAAGCGGCGGTCTCTTTAAGCCGGTTGGGTTCTCAACGTAAATCGGTGCCGCCTAATGTTTTTCTTGATGTTCTGCATAACCCGTTCGTCAAGTTGCCTACCGAGGAGGATTTGGCTATTCCTGACCCCTTCCCTGACGAGGTCCTCTGCATCAGCATGAGCTGTTAACCAATAAAACCCATGACGGAAAGCTTTGGCCATGAGGTATTTTGAACCGGCATGATGACCACAATCTCCTTCATGAATCTCTCGTAAGATCTCACAACCCTTTTCTGGAGAAACACAACGTTGAAACGCCCCTGTGGCACTACAATGATGTAGCTCTCCATTAACAATTGTCATTGACTTAGACCGCCGGGTTATCTACCTGGCTAAGGTTTCATCCTCAGGTAACTCGCCCTGGGTCATATAAGCCAAGTAAGGTACCGTCCAATTCGGGATTACGTAGCCGCCACCAACTGAGCCTCCGGGTCAGGAGCACGATAATGCATGACACTTTTCTCTGGTAAGAATCCCATAGTGACAAAATCCTTCAAAGTACTCTCGGTGACTGTGGAAGGAACCCAGTTGCAAGTGTTCATCGTCTTCGACGGCATGGTGAAAGGACAGTCTAAAAAGAAATAACTGGCCGGTTCAAATCAGTTGATGGGATTGCAAGTTAACAATTACAGTGCATGTTTATAATCGCGGCTTAAGCAAGGGCTAATGATATATGAAGAAAAGATAGGCTGGCAGGGTAAGCCGCCATGACTAAGATATTCAAGAGTTGTAGAAAGCAAAATTGACTAAGTACTGGGACAAACCAGTTCTGCGGATAGGAGGTTACAAATTTGGATCTACCGCTATTTAGAAAAAGGAAATAAATTCATCTACAAAAGGTGGCACTGGAAAAAAAGAGGAGCCCTAGAGGAAATCTGTCGCGGTGGGGATTTAATCTAGTATTAAAGCAAGTGCTAAAACTACTACCGCGCAAAATTCCTATGGTTTTTGGATCTAAACAAAGAAAGAGAAGGACGGTGACGAACGCGGATGAATATCGATGAACAGCGACAAACCCTAATGGCAGATTGGTGACGAAAATGGGAAGGCTTACTGGTGCTGTTATAACAGCGGAATGGCGCCACAGTTCTCTAGTCCACTCAGGGTGATGCAGTGGCCGGAGTCGAGGACGAGGACGGAGGTTGACGGCGGCAACGTTCGTGCGGGACGATGCGCTATGAGGAGGACGAAAGGAGAAGGAGAAGAATGCGAGATGACCTTATGGTCCTGTTTATAAGGAGGCAGGAAAACAGGCAGGCGCAAGAGACGAGGAGGCCGAATGATAGTTATCCAGCTAATTGGATGCCAGCCTCCTCGATTTTCGGGAAGACATTAAGATAAAGATCCATTGAAGATGACGTCGTAGCAGGTTTCTGAAATTCTTGGAGATGACGTCACGGCGGGTTACAAAGTTTTTGCAGCGGATATGGAAGGATTTTTCTAGGTCTTGGAGATTGACATGAACAAGTTCAAAATCAATCTGGGGCCTAATGTTGGGGATATAACTATTAGGTATGACCCGCCCGGGAGGGGTAGGGTCATTCCTATGACTATTCATCACAATGAAGCCCAAGATCGTATGGAGGTTCATAAGTAGGCTTAGTAAAGGTCCTAGACCTGAAAAGCGGCTTAAGGCCCATAGATATAAACCGCCATGTATGTAAAGCTTGTGTTGTAAGGTATGTAAGAAAGGTTACTGAGCCGGATACGTTGTATAAGCCGGCCGGGACTCTAAAGGCCACAGGGCGTCAGACCGTGTATATAAGGGGACGACCTAGAGGTGGCTTAGGGTAAGAAACAACAGATCGAGAGACGGGTTAAGCGTATTCGCTCCCTACTCATCGAAACCCTAGCAATACCAACTACAAACTAGACTAGGCTTTTACCTTCATCGTAAGGGGCCGAACCAGTATAAACTCCTCATGTCCTTTGTCCTGATTAACCCCTTTAAGTTAACCTCAACGCGGTGGCTCCACGACTAAGTCCTCACACTAGGACATCTGCCGTGACAATTCCACGAAAGTTGGCGTCCGCCGTGGGGCTATCGCACGATGGTTTCGAGTTCTTAAAGGGCCGCTTTGAAGTGATCAAGGCATACGTTGTGGGCCGGATGACCAAGAGTCGCCGCGGCAAGCTCTACATAGACGACGCGGGCTGGGGCCCCAAGGCTGGCTCAATTGAGTATGGGTACCAGGTCCCCTTCGAGGGAATCCACGTCTTCATCGGCAAGATCGGCGAACCGGGCCCTGAGCCGGACATCTACACCGACATCGTCGAGACGGCTCAGCGTGCGAGACCCACCCGGGTTCGGCCTGCCATGAATCATGCCTTCGTGGGATTTATCCATGGAGTGCAATCTGAGGACAAGCCAGCATCTGGTGATGAGACTGTCGTTTATTCTGATGGCGAGTCATCCACCGGTGAGACAAAGTCTTTGTATCAACTGCCAGATGGCCGGCTTGGGGGCTGCTCCGATGGCGACAGTATTCCGGACCCCTGTGAGCCGCCGAATCGGGTTGCAATCTTCATGGCCGGTACACAGCCCGTGCAGCATTCATCTACCGCGACAGAGTTGATTTCCGGTTCAGGAACGGTAGCGGCTGCCGGGGCAGGAGGCCCTGAGCGCCCGCCAGCTCAAGCTTTAACTGATCTACTGGATAAACTAACAACACTATTAACAATGGTGGTTAACCCGGCGGATCAAGATCAGCACAATGCGGCGATCACAAAACTGCGTGATGAGATAGCGCAGGCCAAGGAAGAGCTAAACACAAAAGGCGCCAGGATGGCTGAAGAGCGGACCGCTTTGGATGCTCAGGCTCAGCGGATTCAGTCACAATCTTTCCGGCTCATGTTAGATCAGAACGCTTCCAATGAAGTTATGAGGAGGAGGCATCAGACTCGTCTGCCTTCAGTTTATGAGGCGAGGAATCTCTTTAACACGCCAGGAGCAGGAAATAGTAACCCGACAGTCGCAAACTAGGTCGAAGTACCTGGGACTGGTATGCCGGTTCAGCCGCCCACAATGGACCCGCCTCGTCAGAACAACCCGCCGCAGCACGTGCCGACGTCACCGGGTCATTATTCTAACCCCTTGGATAACATGATCGTTGCGGCGTCACGATTGGAGGCGATCCCAGTTGATGGTGATTCGCCGACAGCGGTTGAGACACGGAGGGCCAGAGAGCTTCTCTAGACAGCATTAACTCAGTAGCAGGCCTATTCTTACAGTCGGGATAGGATTCATTCCACCCCTCGCCCGAGCTAAAGTTACAGCAGACATCTTGATGAGCCGGTGATGTCAAGCAGTGGACGGAACCATAACCCACCGCGCGGGCATAACCCGGCGGGTGGTGGCGCTGATGCTCAGAATGTGGTGGATCAAGGAAGAGCTCGTCGAGAGGCCGAGCTGGTGGCTCAGTATGCGGCTCGTCAACCGACTCCGGTTCGTCCAACCACCTCTGTGGAGCCAGCTATGACCTTTAGAAACCTGGGCGTGCCATGTTTGGTGCCGGATCTGCGTAATGAGCGCTTGCCCAAGGATTTTAAAGGCCCTCACAAGGTGCCTAATTATACAGCTGGTTTAAGTCCGGAGGCATGGATTGATAGTTATGAGATGGCCATGGAGTTACTGGATGTCAGCAAGGCTACATGTGCTAAATATTTCCCCCTGATCCTAGAAGGGACGACCCGCACTTGGTTGAAGGGACTCCCTGCCAACTCCATCGGGTCATGGGCCGAGTTAAAGGCCCGGTTCATCCAGAACTTCAAAGACACATGCAAACAGCCCATGTCAATTATGGATCTGGCCTCCTGTGTTCAAGAATAAGGTGAGTCAACAACCCATTCGGTGCTCCAGGTCTCAATAATCTTGCACTCGTCGGATCGCATCAATGCCGACTCAGCGGTGTTGATGTTGGAGAACAATTGTCGTTTCATGCCCTTAAAGCAGAAGCTAGGGCGGCTCAAATGCCATTGCAATGACATGGGGACGCTCATGGCGGCTCTCGTTAAGTATGTTGATTCTAATAGTACCAAGGACCCCGAGTCTGATGATGACAAGCCAGGGAAGGGAAGGAAGAGCAGCAACGCCAAGGGGCAGCAGCATAACTCGGGAGGCAATGGTAAGCGCAAGGCTGACAATAATTTTGATTTTGTGGCTAACACCAATGCTCAGAATAGTGGTCAGCGTCGCAAGGGTAAACCGCCCCCACGGGCTGGAGGATCCGGTATAAATCTTGAACATATGTTAAATCAGCCTTGCCCAAAACATGGTACGAAGGAAAGACCGTCTGGGCACCTATGGAAGGATTGTCATATTATGAAGGAGTATAAGAATTCCAATCCGCAAGGGCTAATGATATATGAAGAAAAGATAGGCTGGCAGGGTAAGCCGCCATGACTAAGATATTCAAGAGTTGTCGAAAGCAAAATTGACTAAGTATTGGGACAAACCAGTTCTGCGGATAGGAGGTTACAAATTTGGATCTACCGCTGTTTAGAAAAAGGAAATAAATTCATCTACAAAAGGTGGCAGTGGAAAAAAAGAGGAGCCCTAGAGGAAATCTGTCGCGGTGGGGATTTAATCTAGTATTAAAGCAAGTGCTAAAACTACTACCGCGCAAAATTCCTATGGTTTTTGGATCTAAACAAAGAAAGAGAAGGACGGTGACGAACGCGGATGAATACCGTTGAACGGCGACAAACCCTAATGGCGGATTGGTGACAAAAAAGGAAGGCTTACTGGTGCTGTTATAACAGCGGAATGGCGCCGCAGTTCTCTGGTCCACTCAGGGTGATGCAGTGGCCGGAGTCGAGGACGAGGACAGAGGTTGACGGCGGCAACTCGTGCGGGACGATGCGCTGTGAGGAGGAAGAAAGGAGAAGGAGAAGAATGCGAGATGACCTTATGGTCCTGTTTATAAGGAGACAGGAAAACAGGCAGGCGCAAAAGACGAGGAGGCCGAATGATAGTTATCCAGCTAATTGGACGCCAGCCTCCTCGATTTTCAGGAGGACATTAAGATAAAGATCCGTTGAAGATGACGTCGTAGCAGGTTTCCGAAATTCTTGGAGATGACGTCACGGCGGGTTACAAAGTTTTTGCAGCGGATATGGAAGGATTTTTCTAGGTCTTGGAGATTGACATGAACAAGTTCAAAATCAATCTGGGGCCTAATGTTGGGGATATAACTATTAGGTATGACCCGCCCGGGAGGGGCCGGGTCATTCCTATGACTATTCATCACAATGAAGCCCAAGATCGTATGGCGGTTCATAAGTAGGCTTAGTAAAGGGCCTAAACCCGAAAGGCGGCTTAAGGCCCATAGATATAAACCGCCATGTATGTAAAGCTTGTGTTGTAAGGTATGTAAGAAAGGTTACCGAGCCGGATACGTTGTATAAGCCGGCCGGGACTCTAAAGGCCGCAGGGCGTCAAACCGTGCATATAAGGGGACGACCTAGCGGCGGCTTAGGGTAAGAAACAATAGATCGAGAGATGGGTTAAGCGTATTCGCTCCCTGCTCATCGAAACCCTAGCAATACCAACTACAAACTGGACTAGACTTTTACCTTCATCGTAAGGAGTCGAACCAGTATAAACTCCTCGTGTCCTTTGTCCTGATTAACCCCTTTAAGTTAACCTCAACGCGATGGCTCCACGACGAAGTCCTCACACTAGGACATCTGCCGTGACAATTCCACGACACTGCCGGAGGGGGATTTGATCACGGAGGGCTTCTACATCAACATCATTGCCTCTCCGATAAAGCGTGAGTAGTTTACTTCAGACCTACGGATCCATAGCTAGTAGCTAGATGGCTTCTTCTCTCTCTTTGATTCCCAATACCATGTTCTCCTCGATGTTTTTGGAGATCTATTCGATGTAATACTCTTTTGCAGTGTGTTTGCCGAGATCCGATGAATTGTGGATTTATGATCAACTTATCTATGAATATTATTTGAATCTCATTTGAATTCTTATATGCATGATTTGATATCTTTGCAAGTCTCTTCGAACTATCGATTTGGTTTGGCCAACTAGATTGGTTTTCTTGCAATGGGAGAAGTGCTTAGCTTTGGGTTTAATCTTGCAATGCTCGATCCTAGTGACAGAAGGGGAATGGACACGTATTGTATTGTTGCCATCGAGGATAACAAGATGGGGTTTTCATCATATTGCTTGAGTTAATCCCGCTACATCATGTCATCTTACTTAATGCGTTACTCTATTCTGATGAACTTAATACTCTAGATGCAGGCAGGAGTCGGTCGATGTGTGGAGTAATAGTAGTAGATGCAGAGTCGTTTCGGTCTCCTTGACACGGACGTAATGCCTATATTCATGATCATTGCCTTAGATATCGTCCGGCATGATATTGAATAGCATATGGGATAAACGGTCCCTTGCCGGAAGTCGTGACCAACGTCATCATTGACGATCTTGACGAATACAGCACTCTAATACGACCTCCCAGAGATTCAATAGCATTATCTAAAAAGGGATATTCAATAGCATGATTGGCTTTTTTTGCATGGGATAGCATGATTAGTTGGCTGGCTAGTTGCTGAATGTCAAACAAGATTAGTTGTGGTATTTTGTATAGTGAATTAGTGATCGGCACATTGGATACATTTTAGTGTGTTTATATGTGTGGAGGAAAAGAATGGATTTAACTACCACTGCCGACATGTTCATCTTGTGACGATCGAGCTGATCAGGATTATATTAATGGCAGCAAGCACAGAATGGCCTTCAGTACACCCTAAACAAGTGGAGTAGTTAGCTAAAGCAACCAAACAAAATTAAAAGAGCTCAATCGGACAAAGGTGATGGCAGCTAATTAAGCTCTAAGCTCGCAGCCCGCAGCAAATTAAGCATATCTATTCGGGCGTCAGCTGGTGATTCGTTGGGACTTACCCAATTAGCACAACCTGACCAAAATGAGCGCATACCCTTTCTGGCTTCCTCTTTCGTCTCAAATTTAATTATCAGTTTTGTTAAAGCACATCTAAATGTGCTATAAGTATTGCACATCTAAATTCTATGTCATTCATCTTATGTTGAGATTCGTGTAGATATTTTTTTTATTTTTTTATTTTTTTATGCTTAATTCACTCATTTAGATGTGTCATAACTAAAGCATATGTAGATGTGCCCTAGGCACACCGATTAATTATATATATAGCACAACGGCCACACGAATGATCGGCACGCAAGCTTGTTCCTCCGTACTCTGGCGAGTAAGCTCAGCATGAACCAAGAAATCCTAACTGACAGACAACCACCACAGAGTGAGGAACAAGGACAACATCCACAGCCGCATGGGGCCGTCGCGCAAGAGCACACACCACATGACCAGCAGCTGCAGCAAGGCGGTGGCCCGGACCCGACGTCGTCCGGCCACCTGCGGCGCAAGATCACTCTGATTCCGCTCGTCTTCCTCATCTACTTCGAGGTGGCAGGCGGCCCGTATGGCTCCGAGAAGGCTGTCCGCGCGGCGGGCCCGCTGTTCACGCTGCTCGGCTTCCTCATCTTCCCCTTCGCGTGGGGCGTTCCGGAGTCGCTCGTCACCGCCGAGCTCGCCACCGCGTTCCCGGGCAACGGCGGCTTCGTCCGGTGGGCCGACCACGCCTTTGGCCCGCTCGCCGGCTCCCTCCTCGGCACGTGGAAGTACCTCAGCATCGTCATCAACATCGCCGCCTACCCGGCCCTCGTCGCCGACTACCTTGGCGGCGTGGCCCCAGCGGTCGCGCAGCCCGGCAGGACGCGCACGGGCACGGTGATCGGCATGACGCTGTTCCTCTCCTTCGTGAACTACGTTGGCCTGAGCATTGTAGGCTGGGGCACGGTGGCGCTGGGGGTAGTGTCGCTGGCCCCATTCGTGCTGATGACGGCGATGGCGGTGCCCAAGGTGCGGCCGCGTCGGTGGGCGGCGCAGGTGAGTGGGAGGAAGGACTGGAGGCTCTTCTTCAACACGCTGTTCTGGAACCTCAACTACTGGGACAGCGCGAGCACCATGGCCGGCGAGGTGGAGCGGCCGGAGCGGACGTTCCCGCGGGCGCTGGCGCTGGCGGTTGTCCTGATCGCCGCCAGTTACCTGCTGCCGCTTATGGCCGCCACCGGCGCCACGGACGCACCGCCGGATGCCTGGGTCAATGGCTACTTGGCCGATGCCGCAGGTACGTACAAACGCCACTTAGTATCAGTTTCTTCTTACTGCTACAGTGCTACGAGACACAAGGTTTTGGTCATCTTGTTTGTTCTCATTCTCCTTTCCTTCATTTGTTGTTGTCATCTACCCTATGGATTGTTTATATCAGTTAACGTCAGTTACTTGGATTGTTTATAACTTTATATCAGTTAACGTCAGTTACCGCCGCCGCTCATATTGCTTTGTATCTGTAGGGTTTTTTTTTTCTTTGCGTGTGCCTTTGAATCTGTACTTTTTTTTAGGGATCCCAAACTTTATTAGTGAATCAACGTTTAAAGGGATACAAAGACGCTCATGAGGGAATATCAGCCACAAATGGCGACCCTGTGGGAGTGTTACTGAAAATTTTACAAGATTGTGTGCCTCCTGCTGGTTAGAATCGAACATAAAATTACATCTCTCAAAATTTGAATCATGACCTTTGAATCTGTAGCTAGTTTGTATATTTTTCTTGGTTGGTATTGTTGGGCTTAGTTGCTGCAAAAGAAAGATATTGTTGGGCTTAAACAAGGGTAAACGTCCCATTTGTGAAACATGTTTTTCTTTTTTTAAAATTGCTAATCAGGGAAACTCTACTTTTATGATGTGCCTCTAGCTTAACTTTAGTGATTATACTATTTTATATTAAATGGGTTTATGCAATAATATATTACACAAAGTAATGTCCAGCATCCCGGATTTGTGCAGATGGTTTTGCAAAAAAGAAAACATATTTTCTTCTCTTTGCTTACTTCAAAAACATGTGAATTCTGAAAAAAAAAGTTCATCGATGTTCACATGATACAACATGTACACTTGCATAGCAAAAACATATATTGTGCGTACCTGAATAACTTATATTACCTTCGTCCCAAATTACTTGTCTTTGATTTGTCTAGATATGGATATATCTAACACTAAAACGCGTCTAGATACATCCGTATCTAGACAAATAATTCGGGACGGAGCGAGTATTCACTAATCAAATTCTAGGATTGCCTTTTTTTCATTCGAAACACATAGTATAATGTTCCACCAAATGTTTCAAGTGTGCACATTAAATCATAAACACTATTTTATTATTATTTTAAATCATGACTTTCAAAGAGTGGGTGCAAAGAAGGCAAAGAGTGAATTTTATATGTAATTCCACTTTGGAGAGTTGTGCCTCAAAATTGGTTGGGATTTTCTAAAGTCTAAGTCGATTCTGAAAGGTGCGACTTTAATTTAGTGAAAAGGGCACCATGTACATGTTTACCCTTTTTTTTAGGATATGGGCTTTTTTTTACCTAGTTGCCATATTTTATAGAAGTGCAAGTTACACTTTTTATTAATGTAAAGTTACACTTTTAACCATCATGGCCCTATCATGTATAGGTCGTACTATAAGACAATAGCGAACAACAAACTCTTTTCTGGTTCATGACAACAACTTAGACATGCCAAAATCTCAGACGTCTTGATGATATTATCAAAACAGTATTTTAACACCTCGAGATGTGCTATAATCGAGTTGGCTGAATCCAACTAGTGCAACTTACAACACGACGTGTTTATTATCCTACTTTGATTCTTCAAAGAAAAATGTAAATTTTCTGTGTCTAACAGGCATTATCGGGGGCCCATGGCTCAAGTACTGGACGGGGGCCGGTGCGGTGATCTCCTCCATCGGCATGTTCGAGGCCCAGATGAGCAGTGGCTCGTTCCAGCTCCTCGGTATGGCGGAACTGGGCCTCGTCCCGTCTGTCTTTGCCCGCCGCGCTGCCTATACCGGGACCCCATGGGTTGCCATCGCCGCGTCGACCACCGTCGCGATCGCCGTCTCCTTCCTCGGCTTCGACGACGTCGTCGCCACCGCCAACTTCTTGTATAGCCTGGGCACGCTGCTCGAGTTCGCCTCCTTCATCTGGCTCCGTGTCAAGCACCCGGCGCTGAAGCGCCCCTACCGCGTGCCGCTGCCGCTGCCTGCGCTCGTGGCCATGTGCGCCGTGCCGTCGGCTTTTCTGGCCTATGTGTGTGCGGTGGCTGGGTGGAGAGTGTTCGCCGTCGCGGCTGGGCTGACGGCGCTCGGTGTCGGCTGGCATGGCATCATGAGGGAGTGCAGGGCTAGGAAGTTGCTCAGGTTCAACAACGCGGTTGCTGCTGTCCATCAGGAGGATGCTGAAGACACGGTGTGAATTTTGGAGTTGGCTTCAGTCGTAGTGAGAAACTATCAGTTGGTTCGGAAGTGGCATGTCTCTCTCATGTAATTGGGCGACATGGATTATATTCTCGTAGAACCAGTTATATATATATATATATATATATATATATATATATATATATATATATATATATATAGTGAGTCCAGTACTTCAACTGTTCCGTCTTCAACTTTAATGATTAACAAAACCCAGTGCTATTTGTATGCGCATACATTTGCATGTCTTAATTAAACGGACATGTGCATAACACTAATCAACTACCCTAAACCATATACACTTAATTATTAACATCTAGCTAGCTATATAGTAAGCAAAAACAAAATTTGTAGTACAACACAGTGTGACTCATTTGAAGTTGTAAGGAAGTAGTATATCTTCATTGGTATTAAGGCGCTTGAAGAACTCTAGCATGTTATTCTCTACATCTTTTTGATACCATTTGTGTCACACCCTACCTAGTTCAAGCATTAGAGTGTTGCATCATGTTTTAATTCCTAGAAAACTGAAATGGGGATGATAGAACCCCCAGCACCCCCCTGGAACAACTAGGGTTTACTAAAAAAAATTCAATGAACCTGAAATGCCCTTCTAAAAAGCCCACCCTTTTTGTTTTGGGTTAAAACCTTTGACAAAAATGGTGCACATTTTTCTAGGACATCTTAAGGTCATTGGATTAATTCTTATAGTATTTGCATTTGGGCATTTAAATGCTATAAAATATTTTAAATCCCCAAATAATCATAAACAAAAATGTTTGCTATTGGATATATTCTAAGCAGTAGCCATGATTAATTTTATGATTTTTGGAAATGCCCTGGCATTTTTAATAAAGCCCTGAAGTTACAGAAATAATAGAATAAATAAAAAACAGAAAAAGGAGAGAGAAAGGAACTTACCTGTCGCCCTGGCCTGGCCCAGCTCGGCCCAGCCCACTGGCCACTGCCAGTCATCCTCCTCCTCTCGCCAGGAGGACGAGAGGCGCGTGCCCGGCGCCCGCAGCCACACGCCGGCCGCCTCCTGCTTCTGCCGATGCCCAGGACGCCGTCTATGAGTGCCACGTAGACCCCCTGGACCCCTCGACTGCTCCACTCTCCCCCTGCCTCTCTCCCTCGCTCCCTCGACGCCATGGCCGACGCAGCCACGCCCGCGCCGTCGTGAAACCCGTGACCACCGTGCTCCCCTCGTCTCACTGACCCGTCCAAAAGCCCCGCCTCGTCGCCCTCGTCCTCTTCGCCGAGCCACGCGGCATCGGACGCCCCCAAACGTCATCACCGCGGTCGTCTTCTACCTCGAGCAACCGAGATCGCCGGCAACGCCCGACGTCGTCCGACCTCCCCCGAGCCCGCTGAGACGCGTTCTGCAACCGCCGTGAGCTCCTCTACCAAACCTCTCGCTCCCCGCCGTCTATTTCCTCCTCTAGCCTTACTAACCACCGCGGCCGAAGCTCGCCGCCGCCGTGCCTCGTCACCGTCGTGGCTAGAGCCACAGTGGCTCGAAGCCAAGCACACCTCTGCGCTCAGCACGGCTCCAGGAGCCCGTAGCGCCCACCAGCTCCTCCTGCCTTGCACCATAGCGCCGAACCCGTCGTTGCCCGAGCCCCGGCCGCCGCCACAAGCTCGACTCCGGCGAGCTCACCCGACCGCAACCTTTCTCGCTTGCTCCAATGGATGCGCGAGAGTGCCAGCTCTTTGTAGGTGGTCTCGGCCGCTAATTTGGTCGCCGGAGGGCAAAATCCGAGCCCCTCCGCCGTCTCGGCCTCGCCGGCGACTCAACACCGGCGGGATTGACCCTGCTGACCAGGGGTTTGACCCCCGCTAACTGAGTTGACCCGGGTGGGCCCAGTTTGACCCCCCTGGTCTATGACAGATGGGACCCGCCTGCTAATTAAGTTAGGATTAGGACTAACTAAAAACTAGTTAGGCTATGACACTGACACGCGGGACCCACTGGTCAGGTTTGACCTAGACCGTCGCAGTTAACTGCTGACGTCACACTGATGCAGTAAATCCTTTTCTGGATTTATTCTTTAATAGGAAATTCCAGAAAATAGCCAAAACTTCTAAAAATCATAGAAAATCAACCATAACTCCAAATGCAAAGATCTATATATGAAAAATGATCAGAAAAATTCAATCTATCCATCTGTAATGGTTTCATGCATGACAAACCACTTTAACCTTGCTGTTTAAGCAAAATAAGATAATTCATTAATATGGCTATGTTAAGTGAACTAACATTTGAATCTTTGATTCAAATGAGTTCATTCCTTTCTGTTTTAGCTTGCATTAGGCCAAGACACATTCATATTGCCATGTCATAACATGCATCATATTGTTGCATATCGTCATGTATTGATTATGTTCGGTGTGTCTTTCGTGGTAGGTTCTGCCTCCGATGATAACCCCGAATATCCGTCTGAAGGGCAGTACCCTACTACCACTACATCAGGCAAGCAACCCATTGATCATTCTGATACAACCCATGTTCTCGCTTCTGCTCCTGTTTACTTCATTAAGACAACGCGATTCAAACTGCTGTGTGCTACGGTAGTTGAACCCTTATCCTCTGCATGACCTATCATTGCCACAGTAACTAGATGAAACCCACTAGCATGTGTAGGAGTTGATTGAGCCACGTATGTGATTCCTACCTTGCTATACCTACTATGCTTAGAGTTGTGTCAGGTCTGGTTCATCTAGGTGATGGGCTAGAGTGAAATGTTTATGTCGGTAATGTGAGGGATGTGTTGAACATGTTTTGGTAAAGGTATCGATGAGAGGCCATGTAGGAGTACATGGTGGGTTGTTTCATCGAGGCCGTCCATAAGAACTGAGATCTGTATGCGTGATTTAAGATTCAGCTACTACCACACATTGGGCCCTGAAATATGACCCCGCTCGACTTACTGACCCCTCTAGTACTCTGTCCAGGAGTTGCAATTAGTTTCTGGTGTTTGTAGGTTATGTGTTGGCGGCCGTGCGTAGCGCTGACCCTAGGGGTGGGCTATGATGCGGTTGATACACCGTGGCACGGTGTACCGAGTCGGTCGTTTGGTGTCTCGGGAACCCTGCACACATCGTTTGGGGCCGTTGAGGACACCCCGGCCAGATTTCCTTGCGGATGGAACCTGAATAGGCGATAAACCTGGACTAGAGACTTGTGCGGTTAGTCGGGTCGTGGTCTACACCCACGTCGGTTTTCGCTTGAAGTCTGCCGAGCACATGTCGTGTGCAGACGCTAAGTGGTGGAAACATGTGTGATGAAGCACACCCCTGCAGGGTATAAAACTATTTGAATAGCCGCGTCCGCGGTAAAGGACTACTTGGTTGCGTATACAATTCATAGACAAGTTAATGGATACTACTAAAAGACTCAAGATAAGTGTGAATACCGAGGATGGCCCTCTTGTAGGATGACGAGGGAGGATCCCCGGTGGAGTATTGTGTTGGTGAGTAGTGGACTCGTGTGTGAAAACTATTTTACTAGTGGAGTCTCGTAGGATAGCTTAGCCAAGAGTCAAAGATGGCTTGCTGCAATAACTCCACCACCTTCTTGAGAATGAGCATGTATAGTAGGTTCTGATGTAAGACTTGCTGAGTACCTTTGTACTCATGTTTGCTTAATTACTGTTTTCAGACGACAACACCGCCCCCTCCGATGGGTTTTATGTAGATCTCGACGTCGATGAGTGATTTGCCACCCAGGTGGTGATCTTGGCCATGGAGGGCCCTATGTAGATAGACAGGCTTCGAGAAGCCTTCTTTCTTTCTAGTGTCTGTACTCAGACTATTTTCTTCCGCATGTGCTTGTATGCTTGTATGACTTGAGTGTCGGGTCATGTGACCCCTACCTGTATGAACATGTTATGTATGGCTCTCTGGAGCCTTTAAATAAAGTACTTGAGTTGTAGAGTTTTGTTGTGATGCCATGTTGTATTTGCACATATCGAGCATATTGTGTGTATGATTGAAATGCTTGGTATGTGTGGGATCTGACAATCTAGTTGTTTATCCTTGGCAGCCTTTCTTATGGGGAAATGTAGTCTAGTGCTCCTCGAGCCATAGTAGTCCGCTACAGCCCGGTTCACCGGAGTCCTGCTAGCCCAACACTACTGCTCAGGACACTTGACTGGCCGGCATGTGTTTCACTTCGTTCCTATGTCTGTCCCTTCGGGGAAATGTCACGCGGTGACTTCCAGAGTCCTGCCTAGGCTGCTATAGCCCAGGTTCCCCGGAGTCCTATTAGCCCAGTGCTACAGCCCGGATTCACACGGTGATGACCGACATGCTCGATATGATTCACGTATGCCTGTCTCCATAGGTCTGTGCCGCTTTGGGTTCACAACTAGCCATGTCGGCCCAGGTTCTCTGTCATATGGATGCTAGCGACACTATCATATACGTGAGCCAAAAGGCGCAAACGGTCCCGGGCCATGGTAAGGCGACACCCGTGGGGATACCGTGCGTGAGGCCGCAATGTGATATGAGGTGTTACCGGCTAGATCGATGTGATTTGGAATCGGGGTCCTGACAGCGTTGGCATCAGAGCCGGACTGCCTGTAGGTTTGTTGAGCCAAACTGGTCGATGTCGAGTCTAGAAATGCTTTAGTTATATGTAGGGGAATTGATTGTGGGAGGGAACGTAAGGCTCTTTTTACTCCTTTACCTTATGCCCTTTGATCTGAGTCATTCTCTTCTCATTCAACATGGGTTAAGGACTAGGCTCTCTTCTTCTGTCAGGTTCACGTGTTACTAATCCATAGTACCTTATAGGATTGTTGTTACAAGCCTCAGTACAGTTTCTACTACTTTTAGTATGTTGCCAGTTGAATCAGAACCCTGATATGATGTTGTTGAGTGGTATTGCAAACTATTGTGGATGTCTCAAATCTTTTTCTGAGCATTTACAGCTGTTATGCTGTCAATTTTTCCCTAGAAATTCTAATGTCTTTGCATTGTGGTTGTGCTTTCAGATGGCCACTCATGCTCAAAACCAAGTGGTTCGCCTGACCCGGTGCCTCGATGTTCCCGGTCATACTGCTATGTTAGTCCGGATAATGATCGAGACGGGTTACCATTGGTATCCCGAATACACTGTCGAAGAGCAATTCCGAGACTTTAATCAAAGCCAATATTTCTGCACCGTCAGGATATTTCCTTCTTATCCTGGATCTACCGAGCCCCTCCACTGTTCCTATGGACTCGGGGTTACTGTTGAGATGGCTGTGCAGGATGCTGCCTATTCCATGATGACCATCATGCGAGTCCGGACTGGCCTGCTTCGGAACACCGACTTCCGTTATATGCCAGCTTCACTCCCGGGAGTGCAAGGGTATCTCCAGGCTATCTATGCTGACTCCACTCAAGAGGACTCACTAACTCGTACCACTGCTGAGATGCTCGAGGATAAGGACCGAGAGAATCGGGCCTTGAGACTGGAGCTTTTCAACACCCGTGCTGATCATTGGGCCACTTTGACTCGGTTTGCACCTGCGGTGCAAGCTGGATGTATGGATACAAGGGATCTGTATCCTGTGAGATCTGCTCTGCCAGACATGGTGGATTGGCGTGATGTGGGAGGCATCACCCCACCTCGTGGTCCCTGCAGGCCACCGTTTGTTGGTCCAAGACCTCACCCTAGTCCCTTTGGTCCACAGGCTCCTCAGGACTGTTTGTTCCCGGATGATCACTTGAACTTCCAGGCTATGGAGGTGACTTCTATGAGGACTACTACGGAGCTATCTGAGTTAGTAGTAGTATCACTAGTATTGTAATAGTTGTATCTCCACTGTCCTGCGTGACTTGTGGAATATGACTTAGTGTGTAATCAATTCCGGAGGTGTAGACAAATAATGTATAGGAGCTTGGAATGCCTCCGATGAGATGTAACGTCTTTCATCATAGTTGTACTGTAGCCTGGGCTTGTACTAAACTATGTTTGGTGTGTATGACCATTGGTATATATATGGCAGTTCTATATTACCATGACATACGGATGAACATCTCTGCATTCCGTGTTATCCGTTACATTCTGCACTTCCTTGCTAAGTTGTGCCATCCTTATCTAAACCGTTGTCTTGTTTTCTCCTAGGATGGTCAACACCCGCAGCAACCCTGCTGCCCCGGAGTAGGGGGAAGCCAGTGCAGCTAGGGGTGAAAATCTGCCTCACCCGCCTTCTCTGGCCGAAGTGATGCTGGAGGTGGAAAGAAACAAGCGTGAGACTAACCGCTTGCTGGAGCGGATTGAGCAGAACACTGCACGCCATCAGCGAAATGACTTGGTGTCAATCAATGACTTTATCAAGCTGTACCCACCAAAGTTTAACCATTCCGTCGAGCCCCTCGACGCGGATGACTGGCTTCGCAGCATCACCCACAAGCTACGTTCTGCCAACATAGCCGGAGCTGATAAGGTTACTTATGCTGCCTATCACCTCGAAGGCCCTGCTAGCCTTTGGTGGGAAAATTTTGAAGCTATGCGCCCGGTCGGCCAAATCACTACTTGGGCTGAATTCAGTGAGGCTTTCCGTGAGCATCACATTCCGGAAGGTCTCATAGATCGCAAGAGGGAAGAGTTCTGCAATTTCACCCACGGAAGACTGACTGTGGATGCATATAGTCGTGAATTTGGGAATCTGGCACGATATGCTCCTGAAGAGGTATCCACCGACGCTAAGAAGCAGGCAAGGTTCCGCAAGGGACTTAGCCCTGAGCTTCGCCGCGATCTTCGTCTGCACGAGTGCACCTCCTTTCAGAAGTTGGTCAATAAAGCCATCAATGCTGAGACAGGCCAGTCTGATTATGACGCTTCACGCAAGCACTCCCGTGATTTTGGCTCTTCATCCGTCTCTGGATCTCAGAAGCGCCGGGTGTGGATTCCAAGCACGGCATTGCCACCCAGGTTCATTCCGAGGCCATCCTTTGAGGCGCCTCGTCCCAACCAGCAGTTTGCACCGTCCAAGCCCTATGGTGGCCCCGCTGCTAATGCTGCTCCACGCCCCGATGTTGTGACATGTTTCAAGTGTGGAGAGACGGGTCACTATAGTCGAGAGTGTCCCCAGAACAACAACCCCAATCAGTCTGCAAAGTCCGTTGGCCATGGTAAGCCAGCAGGAAAGACATTCTACGCCAAGATGGTCACCACTACACGTGGCCATGTCAACTATGTCTCAGCCGAGGAGGCTCATGAGGATCCTAACGTCGTCCTTGGTACGCTCCTTGTTAATTGCCATCCGGCATCTGTTCTTTTCGATACTGGAGCATCTCATTCATTCATATCCGAGAACTATGCTCAATTGCATAACACGACATTCTGTGACATGCCCACTTCCATGGTAATTCAAACTCCGGGTTCCAAATGGCAAACTTCTAGAGTAAGCCATGGGAACTAAATTCTTGTCAATAGACTTGTCTTCCTTGCATCCTTAATAGCTCTCAAGTCCTCAGACATAAACATCATCTTGGGTATGGACTGGATGTCAGCTCATTACGCTAAGATTGATTGTGCCACTAGAACCGTTCAACTTACTCACCCATCCGGCAAGACAGTCAATGTCTTAACTCGAGTGGCCAAGCGCCAGCTTTACTCCCTAAATGCCAACCCCCTTCCAGACCTTGAAGATATTCTGGTAGTCCGGTACTTTCCGGATGTCTTTCCAGAAGAAATGCCAGGTGTTCCACCTGACAGGGATGTCGAGTTTGTGATAGACCTTGTTCCAGGAACCGTTCCAATTTCTAGAAGACCCTATAAGATGGCACCCTTAGAACTAGCCGAGCTTAAGAACCAACTCGATGAGTCCTTGAAAAGGGGTTTCATCCGTCCTAGTTCCTCCCCTTGGGCTTGCCCCGTCCTTTTCGTCAAGAAGAAGGATGGAACGGATCGGGTGGTTGTAGATTACCGACCTGTCAACTTGGTCACTATCAAGAACAAACATCCGCTTCCCAGGATCAACGATCTGTATGACCAGCTCGCTGGATCCTCAGTCTTTTCCAATATGGATTTGAGGTTGGGCTACCATCAAATCAAAATCAGAAACGGGGACATTCCTAAAACGGCCTTTGTTACTCGTTATGGCCAATACGAGTACACTGTTATGTCCTTCGGTTTAACCAATGCCCCAGACACCTTCTCTCGGTTAATGAACTCGGTCTTCATGGAGTATTTGGATAAATTCGTCATAGTATACCTCGATGACATACTCATCTACTCCAAGAATGAAGAGGAACATGCCGAACATCTAAGGCTGGTATTGACGAAACTTTGAGAGCATCGCCTTTATGCCAAATTCTCCAAGTGTGAATTTTGGTTGCCAGAAGTGACCTATCTAGGCCATGTAATCTCTGGTAAGGGTATTGTTGTCAATCCCGAGCGAGTTCAAGCCGTCCTTGATTGGACTCCACCTGAGATGGTCAAGCAAGTTCGGAGCTTCCTTGGCTTAGCGAGCTATTGCCGCCGCTTCGTCGAGAATTTCTCCAAGGTTGCTAAACCTCTAACTGAACTCCTCAAGAAAGATAAAAAGTTCGAGTGGACTCCACAGCGCGAGTTCAGCTTTCAGGAACTGAAAAGATGCCTGACATCTGCTCCCATACTGGTACCACCAGATTTCTCCAAGGACTTTATTATCTATTGTGACGCCTCGCGACAAGGACTAGGTTCCATACTCATGCAAGATCGTCAGGTAATTGCCTATGCTTCACGGCAATTACACCCACATGAGGAAAATTATCCCACACATGATCTAGAGCTTGCAGCTATAGTCCATGCACTTAAAACTTGGCGACATTACCTCCTCGGTAATCGTTGCGAGATCTTCACCGATCACCAAAGTTTGAAATATATCTTCACCCAACCAGATTTGAATCTCAGGCAAAGACGTTGGGTCGAGTTGATCTCGGATTACGACTTAGGAATAATTTACACCCCGGGCAAAGCCAATGTCATGGCTGATGCGCTAAGTCATAAATCTTATTGTAACAACCTGATGTTACAACAAAGTCAACCACTTCTCCATGAGGAATTTCGTAAGCTTAATCTTCACATTGTTCCCCGAGGATTCCTATCCACCCTGGTGGCGAAGCCTAACCTTACGGATCAAATCATAGCTGCCCAGAAGGGTGATAAGGGCATATTCCGAATTAAGGAAAACATTGCTAGCGGAGTTGCTAAATGTTTTTCCATGGATGAGCGAGGTGTTGTCTTCTTCGAGAACCGCTTGGTGGTTCCCAAGAAACAACATCTACGCCAGTTGATTCTTAAGGAAGCTCATGAATCCCCTCTCACCATTCATCCCGGTAGTACCAAGATGTATCAAGACCTACGCCAGAGGTTTTGGTGGACTAGGATGAAGAGAGAAATTGCTCAATACATTGCTAGCTGCGACGTCTGTCGTCATGTTAAAGCAGAGCATCAACGGCCTGCTGGCACCCTTCAACCTTTGGCTATTCCTGAGTGGAAATGGGATAAAATCAGTATGGATTTCATCACTGGGTTTCCCAGGACCAAGAGAGGGAATAATGCCATCTTCGTCGTGATCGACCGTCTTTCCAAAGTAGCCCACTTTCTACCTGTTCGTGAGAGTATCACCGCTAGCCAGCTAGCTGATTTATACATCTCCCGAATAGTATCTCTTCATGGTGTCCCATTGGAAATTAACTCAGACCGTGGGAGCCTCTTCACCTCTCGATTTTCGGAAAGTTTCCAAAATGCTATGGGAACTTGTCTCTCTTTTAGCACTGCCTTCCATCCTCAATCAAGTGGTCAAGTAGAGCGAGTCAATCAAATTCTGGAAGATATGCTCCGAGCTTCTGTCATCTCATTCGGAATGGGTTGGGAGAAATGCCTTCCATTCGCAGAGTTTGCTTATAACAATAGTTATCAAGCTAGCTTGGGCAAAGCTCCTTTTGAAGTTCTCTATGGACGAAAATGTCGAACGCCTCTTAACTGGTCAGAAACCGGGGGAAGACAACTCTTTGGACCCGACATGATTCAGGAAGCAAAAGAGAAGGTTCGCGTTATTCGTGAGAAATTGAAAACAGCCCAATCTCGTCAAAAGAGCCAATATGATCGTAAACATAAGCTCATGACTTATGAAGTCGGCGAGAAAGCTTACCTTCAGGTTACTCCGTTAAAGGGAACCCATCGTTTCGGTATCAAAGGCAAATTGGCTCCTCGTTACATTGGACCCTTTCGCATTCTTGCCAAACGAGGAGAAGTTGCCTACCAATTGGAACTACCTCCGCATCTTTCTAGAGTTCATGATGTCTTCCACGTTTCTCAACTCAGGCGTTGCTTCATGGACCCTATCCATGGAGTGGACCACGAAACGCTTGATCTACAAGATAATCTTTCATATCGGGAATGTCCCATTCGTATCCTTGATCAAGCCGAGCGTACCACTCAACGCCATAACATCAAGTTTCTCAAGGTTCAATGATCACACCACTCTGAAAAAGAAGCCACTTGGGAAAGGGAGGATCGTCTTCGACTCGAGTACCCCACCTTCTTCCCAACGGATCCTAAATCTCGGGACGAGATTCTTTTGAGTGGGGGTGAGTTGTCACACCCTAGCTAGTTCAAGCATTAGAGTGTTGCATCATGTTTTAATTCCTAGAAAACTGAAATGGGGATGATAGAACCCCCAGCACCCCCCTGGAACAACTAGGGTTTACTAAAAAAATTTCAATGAACCTGAAATGCCCTTCTAAAAAGCCCACCCTTTTTGTTTTGGGTTAAAACCTTTGACAAAAATGGTGCACATTTTTCTAGGACATCTTAAGGTCATTGGATTAATTCTTATAGTATTTGCATTTGGGCATTTAAATGCTATAAAATATTTTAAATCCCCAAATAATCATAAACAAAAATGTTTGCTGTTGGATATATTCTAAGCAGTAGCCATGATTAATTTTATGATTTTTGGAAATGCCCTGGCATTTTTAATAAAGCCCTGAAGTTACAGAAATAATAGAATAAATAAAAAAACAGAAAAAGGAGAGAGAAAGGAACTTACCTGTCGCCCTGGCCTGGCCCAGCTCGGCCCAGCCCACTGGCCACTGCCAGTCATCCTCCTCCTCTCGCCAGGAGGACGAGAGGCGCGTGCCCGGCGCCCGCAGCCACACGCCGGCCACCTCCTGCTTCTGCCGATGCCCAGGACGCCGTCTATGAGTGCCACGTAGACCCCCTGGACCCCTCGACTGCTCCACTCTCCCCCTGCCTCTCTCCCTCGCTCCCTCGACGCCATGGCCGACGCAGCCACGCCCGCGCCGTCGTGAAACCCGTGACCACCGTGCTCCCCTCGTCTCACTGACCCGTCCAAAAGCCCCGCCTCGTCGCCCTCGTCCTCTTCGCCGAGCCACGCGGCATCGGACGCCCCCAAACGTCATCACCGCGGTCGTCTTCTACCTCGAGCAACCGAGATCGCCGGCAACGCCCGACGTCGTCCGACCTCCCCCGAGCCCGCTGAGACGCGTTCTGCAACTGCCGTGAGCTCCTCTACCAAACCTCTCGCTCCCCGCCGTCTATTTCCTCCTCTAGCCTTACTAACCACCGCGGCCGAAGCTCGCCGCCGCCGTGCCTCGTCACCGTCGTGGCTAGAGCCACAGTGGCTCGAAGCCAAGCACACCTCCACGATCAACACGGCTCCAGGAGCCCATAGCGCCCACCAGCTCCTCCTGCCTTGCACCGTAGTGTCGAACCCGTCGTCACCCGAGCCCCGGCCGCCGCCACGAGCTCGACTCCGGCGAGCTCACCCCACCGCAGCCTTTCTCGCTTGCTCCAATGGATGTGCGAGAGTGCCAGCTCTCTGTAGGTGGTCTCGGCCGCTAATTTGGTCGCCGGAGGGCAAAATCCGAGCCCCTCCGCCGTCTCGGCCTCGTCGGCGACTCAACGCCGGCAGGATTGACCCTGCTGACTAGGGGTTTGACCCCCACTAACTGAGTTGACCTGGGTGGGTCCAGTTTGACACCCCTGGTCTATGACAGATGGGACCCGCCTGCTAATTAAGTTAGGATTAGGACTAACTAAAAACTAGTTAGGCTATGACACTGACACGCGGGACCCACTGGTCAGGTTTTACCTGGACCATCCCAGTTGACTACCGACATCACACTGACGCCAGGCTGATGCAGTAAATCCTTTTCTAGATTTATTCTTTAATAGGAAATTCCAGAAAATAGCCAAAACTTCTAAAAATAATAAAAAAATCAACCGTAACTCCAAATGCAAAGATTTATATATGAAAAATGATTAGAAAAATTCAATCTATCCATCTGTAATGGTTTCATGCATGACAAACCACTTTAACTTTGATGTTTAAGCAAAAGAAGATAATGCACTAATATGGCTATGTTAAGTGAACTAACATTTGAATCTTTGATTCAAATGAGTTCATTTCTTTCTGTTTTAGCTTGCATTAGGCCAAGACACATTCATATTGCCATGTCATAGCATGCATCATATTGTTGCATATCGTCATGTATTGATTATGTTCGGTGTGTCTTTCGTGGTAGGTTCTGCCTTCGAGGATAACCCCGAATATCCATCTGAAGGGGCAGTACCCTACTACCACTACATCAGGCAAGCAACCCATTGATCATTCCTATACAACCCATGTTCTCGCTTCTGCTCCTGTTTACTACATTAAGACAACGTGATTCAAACTGCTGTGTGCTACGGTAGTTGAACCCTTATCCTCTGCATGACCTGTCATTGCCACGGTAACTAGATGAAACCCACTAGCATGTGTAGGAGTTGATTGAGCCATGTATGTGATTCCTACCTTGCTATGCCTGCTATGCTTAGAATTGTGTCAGGTCTGGTTCATCTGGGTGATGGGCTAGAGTGAAATGTTTATGTCGGTAATGTGAGGGATGTGTTGAACATGTTTTGGTAAAGGTATCGATGAGAGGCCATGTAGGAGTACATGGTGGGTTGTTTCATCGAGGCCGTCCATAAGAACTGAGATCTGTATGCGTGATTTAAGATTCAACTACTACCACACATTGGGCCCTGAAATATGACCCCACTCGACTTACTGACCCCTCTAGTACTCTGTCGAGGAGTTGCAATTAGTTTCTGGTTTTTGTAGGTTATGTGTTGGCGGCCGTGCGTAACGCTGAGCCTAGGGGTGGGCTATGATGCGGTAGATACACCGTGGCACGGTGTACCGAGTCACCTGTTTGGTGTCTCGGGAACCCTGCACACATCGTTTGGGGCCGTTGAGGACACCCTGGTCGGATTTCCTTGCGGATGGAACCTGAATAGGCGATAAACCTGGACTAGAGACTTGTGCGGTTAGTTAGGTCGTGGTCTACACCCACGTCGGTTTTCGCTTGATGTCTGCCGAGCACATGTCGTGTGCAGACGCTAAGTGGTGGAAATATGTGTGATGAAGTACACCCCTGTAGGGTATAAAACTATTCGAATAGCTGCGTCCGCGGTAAAGGACTACTTGGTTGCCTATACAGTTCATAGACAAGTTAATGGATACTACTAAAAGACTCAAGATAAGTGTGAGTACCGAGGATGGCCCTCTCGTAGGATGACGAGGGAGGATCCCCGGTGGAGTATTGTTTTGGTGAGTAGTGGACTCGTGTGCGAAAACTATTTTACTAGTGGAGTCTCGTAGGATAGCTTAGCCAAGAGTCAAAGTTGGCTTGCTGCAATAACTCCACCACCTTCTTAAGAATGAGCATGTATAGTAGGTTCTAATGTAAGACTTGCTGAGTAACTTTGTACTCATGTTTGCTTAATTACTGTTTTCAGACGACAACACCGCCCCCTCCGACGGGTTTTATGTAGATCTCGACGTCGATGAGTGACTTGCCACCCAGGTGGTGATCTTGGCCATGGAGGCGCCTATGTAGATAGACAGGCTTCGAGAAGCCTTCTTTTTTTCTAGTGTCTGTACTCAGACTATTTGCTTCCGCATGTGCTTGTATGCTTGTATGACTTGAGTGTCGGGTCATGTGACCCCTACCTATATGAACATGTTATGTACGGCTCTCTGGAGCCTTTAAATAAAGTACTTGAGTTGTAGAGTTTTGTTGTGATGCCATGTTGTATTTGCACATATCGAGCATATTGTGTGTATGATTGAAATGCTTGGTATGTGTGGGATCCGACAATCTAGTTATTTATCCTTGGCAGCCTTTCTTATGGGGAAATGTAGTCTAGTGCTCCTCGAGCCATAGTAGTCCGCTACAGCCCGGTTCATCGGAGTCCTGCTAGCCCGGCACTACTGCTCAGGACACTTGACTGGCCGGCATGTGTTTCACTTCGTTCCTATGTCTGTCCCTTCGGGGAAATGTCACGCGGTGACTTCCGGAGTCCTGCCTAGCCTGCTACAGCCCAGGTTCCCTGGAGTCCTGTTAGCCCAGTGCTACAGCCCGGATTCACACGCTAATGACCGATATGCTCGATATGATTCACGTATGCCTGTCTCCATAGGTCTGTGCTGCTTTGGGTTCACGACTAGCCATGTCGGCCCGGGTTCTCTGTCATATGGATGCTAGCGACACTATCATATACGTGAGCCAAAAGGCGCAAACGGTCCCGGGCCATGGTAAGGCGACACCCGTGGGGATACCGTGCGTGAGGCCGCAATGTGATATGAGGTGTTACCGGCTAGATTGATGTGATTTGGAATCGGGGTCTTGCCAATTTGTATTTCCATGTGTCTTCGTTAACGGAGTTTGGGTCAATGAAACCAATGCCATAGCGTCCAGCTTTTTTCATTTCATACATCTTCATCCTGCATAATACCACATAAAAAAATATAGTGGGGATAATTATAGGTAATGATCAATCAATGAGCACTACAGCTAGCTTGAGACTTAAATTACAGAAAGAAATCACTTACACACAATAGCAACTGACGATAGATTTGTCGAGTGCATCTTGATTGAATAACTGAAATAGTTCTGAATACTCAACGGAGACAGCTAGCTTATGGAAGCAATGCTCCTCCTTGACATTCACCATGAGGGACTCTCGATTGGAACTCTTGGTAATTTTCATGTATCAATCATGAAATTCATACATTCTCGTTGGGAGTTTCTTGACCTCCTTACGCTCGACCAAAGGTTCGCCGCGGACATATTTCCGTTTTATGTCCTCCTCTCTAAGCGAAGACATGGGCTCAATCTCGAGGACTTGTCCAACAATGATACCGAGAATTTTAGCCTGGCTTCTATGCTCGTCGGTTATTACCAGCTAATTGCCCAGCTGGGGAACGGTTTGCCCACATGAGGCGCCGGTACTCTCATGTGTTGGCACAACAAGCGGGGGGGTCGATTGCGCTGCCTGTTCTCCCAGCTGGGGAACGGTTCTCCCACATTTTTTGCCAGCTGCTTGGCTCAATCTCGAGCTCGACTCCTTCTGTAGTCATGCTCGATGTGCCTTCCTGATTTGGCGCTCATAGTCTGAGTCAACAGGCTTGGGAGCTGGTGGTCTAGCCATACGAATAAAGTGGTCAATCTTTCCCTCAGGCACTTTCTCCATTGGCGGTGGTGCCGGTTTCGGTCCAAAATAGGCGTCCACTTGGGCCTTCACTATGGTTGCGGTTTGCTCCTCGGTCATGTCGTAAGGCCTTAGAGGAAGAGGAGTGAGGCTTGGACCATATTGAAATCGCTTGCCTCTGCCTGTACCTCCTGTACTACCTCGACTCGTACTGCTACGCACCATAGATGTGGCGGCTCTCTTCCGTGATTGCTGAGGCGGCGGAGACGGCTAACGTGGATGAGTTGGAGCAGTAGGAGTGCCCTGATGCTGTGCCAGATTGAAGCAGGAGGAGTGGCCTAACGATGTGACGGACTTGGAGGAGGAGGAGTGGCCTGACGTGTTGGTCGACTTGGAGGAGCGGGAGTCTGCTGACGAGGTGGCGGACTTCGAGGAGGAGTCGGCTGACGCGGTGTCGGTGGCCTTGGAAAGATGATGCAATCCTTTCTCCATAGGATGATACGATGTTTGGCCTCTCCCAGTGTGTGCTCCTTGTCACCTCCAGGAATGTCAAGCTCTAGCCCCGAATATTGGTCCGCCACTTCATCAACCTGGACACGAGCATAGCCAGCTGGAATCGGGTTGCAATGAAAGGTTACTTCAGGGGAATTTGTATAAGCTGGTGTCCGCCACCTTCATGGGTATGTTCTTCATTTTGAAGTGTAGCTCATAGTTAGTGTTCTCCATGATGTCATCCACAGGGTATCCAGCAGTGCGTCGCCCAGGGCGGAATCCACGCTGCTTCTCGGCATGGATGGGACGGTGCTATCCAATGCTGGATCATCCGCTAGCTGCTGCCGCTGCTGAGACCCCCTTTCCTGGCTAAGTGAGTCGATCTACTGCTGCTGCTGCCGCTGGAATTTGAGTGCCAAGTCCACGTGCGCTGATTCTAGGCCTTGAAGGCATTCTACTTCCTGCTTCCTCTCCTCCTCCTCCAGCTTCCTCTTCTTCTCCCCCTCCATCTTCCTTCTTGCACGGGTTTTGTAGTCGGTGTTCCATTCCGAAAAGCCCTCATACCATGGAACAACGCCCTTGCCTCGTGTTCTTCCCGGTTGTTCAGGATTTCCCAGGGCGCACGTAAGCTCGTCGTTCTCTCTGTTGGGCGTGAACACCCCCTTTCAAGCATCTTTTATTGCTTGAAGTAACTTATCTTCGGCTCCTTTAAGACTTGCCTTCTTCGAAACCTGGCCTGTCTTCGGGTCCAACGCCCCCCCATGCGCATAGAACCAAGTTCTACACCTGGGGGGGCATCTCTTAGTAACTGGAGTGACCTCTGCATCCAGCACCTTTTGCTCAGACTTATCCCACTTAGGCATTGCCACCGCGTAGCCACCTGGCCCCAGCCTATGGAACTGCTTCTTTTTTGCGGCATTGGCCTTATTTTTTCTCGATTGTTCCTTAGATAATTCTGATTCCTTGAATTTCACAAAATCGGCCCAGTGTTCTTTTTGCTTCTCCAGTGTTCCCTTGAATTCTGGAGTCTTCTTTCCTCCTTCCACGTACTTGATCCATATTTTTTTCTTATGGGTGTTGAATGCAATTGCCATCTTCCTAAGGGAAACGTCCTTGACTTTCTCCACATCTGCATTAGTGAAATGATCTGGTAGGGTGAAATGTCCCATGAGTTTTTCCCAAAGCATTGATTTTGCTTTGTCGTCGACCCAAGTAAGATCTGGATGTTTCTTTGTTGGCTCTTTCCAGTCTTGAATGGAGATCGGGAGTTGGTCCCACACAAGAACTCCACACTGACGAATGAACTTGTTTGCAATGTTCTTAGGCGTGATAGGTTCGCCATTAGCTTTGATGGAATCAATGTTGTACTTTACGCCCTGCTTCAACTTTTTGCCTGGGCCTCGCACTGTCCTGCTGCCTGTAGAAGATTTGCTCGATCCAGAGGGCTGAAATAAGGAAGATCGATTCATTAATATATCTTCAAATCATTAAAAACATGTGATGATCACCAGATGCCTACTTATATAAATATACCTCGCCGGTCTCTGTTATTTCAAGATCATCATTTTTGGTGTCATCATAATCATTTTCGGTGTCATCATCATCATCATAGTTCATGACTTCATCAATTCGGTCATCATGATCGAATATCATATCATCACCCTCCCCGGTATTGTTCAGATATTGGGAGCCATCATCATCTTCATTGTGATCATTTGGCCCGCAAGGGGAGCGTATGATCTTGAACAAGACCTTTTCTCCCTCTCTGCCAGTATTGTCTGCCATAGCTTTTATTTAACTAATCCAGAAGAAATATAAAACAATTTAGTATTCAAATTACAATGCATGCATGCAATCAATAAGTAAAAATTGAATCATAGTACATAATCTCGAATACATTGTCTCGAATAATATATATAATCTCGAATACATCGTCTCGTATATTATATATTGAATACATCACTAGCTAGCTAGCTAATAAAGATCGAATACTATAGAAGAATCTAGGCCACTCGCGGTTCCTGAGGCGCGGGAGGTGGATACCCAAAGAGAAGGGACCATCACAGGATCATAGCTCCGGTCATCTCACCAAAGAACATGCCAGGTATTGGAGAACCTGACGTCCATAGCAGCCATGTAGCGACGGACGTGCTTGTCCTCCTCCCTGACACGGCAACACGCCACCTCCGGCGGGGCCGGCTCCCTCTGCACCGAGCGTGGCCCACGCGAACGCCACCAAAGGAGCTCAGGGTCGTCTAACAAATATATATATATATATATGGTCAACTTTTTCCTATGCAGCTTTTTTATATGCAATTTTTTTCTATACTAGGATATGCAACAGAAACACTAATTTTTCCTATGCAACTAACAGTAAAAATAGAAAAAGCAACTTCTATACATCCATTAAAAAATAAAAAACAACAGTATATACAAAAAATCCATACTAATTAAACACTAATTATATCCATATAACATGCATTCATACATATATACTAATGAAAAAAATAATAATCTAAAACATCTAAACTAAATAAACATACAAAAATACATATATACTAATTAACTTAAGAAAATGTGTGTGTGTGTGTTCATCATGCATGTGTGGGGGGGCTCGGGGAGGGGCGGCCATGTTTGCCGGGGGCGAGGGAGAGGGGGAGAGCTCACAGCGGGGCGACGGCGACGCGAGACGACGGGGGTGGCGACGTGCCGGGGCACGACGGGGGCGGCGACGCGGGGACAGGCCGGGGGCGGCGACGGAGACGGGGGCGGCGCGACGGGGACGGGCCGGAGGCAGCGACGGAGACGGGGCAGCGACGGGGAAGGGGGCGCCGACGGCAACGGCGCGCGACGGGGGCGGCGACGACATCGATCGAGCAGGGCTGACAGTGCGTCGTCGATGGAGAAACAGAGGAAGAATGAAATCTTTTCAATTGTTGTTTATATAGGAAGGACCTTTAGTACCGGTTGGAGCCACCAACCGGTACTAAAGGTCTGTTTTGGCCAGGCCAAGCGGCGGGAACGGCACCCCTTTAGTACCGGGTCGTGGCTTCAACCGGTACTAAAGACCCCCCCTTTAGTACCGATTGGAGCCACCACCCGGTACTAAAGGTGGTGCACTGCCAGGCGAGGGGCGCAGAAGTTTAGTCCCACCTCGCTAGCCAAGGGGCGCCCGCACCTGCTTATAAGCCTCGTCGCGCTGCTGTCTCGAGCTCCTCTCTAAAGCAGGCCTTCTGAGCCTACCTCTTCTATGATGCCCTGTTGGGCCTACTGGGCTAGCGGGCCTGCATCCTGGCCTAACTAGAGGTTGGGTTTCTAGTCATATTGAGGTTTCTAGTCATAATCTCCCGGAGGTTTTGACTCCCGTATCATGCAAAAATCTCCTGTCTTTGTTTCGAGCTGTTTTTCTGATAGATCTAGGACGTCATGTCGTCTTCAAGTGCCCCCAAGGACCAGTTCTTCGAGAATGTCATCAACCCCTACCTCGCGGAGGTGCTGCAACACCCTCAAACCATTGAGATGCATGAGGGGTTGGTGCACATCCGCGATGTCGAGGGACCAAGGAAGACCGGAAGCACGGAGGCAAGGCTCGAGGCATTGGAGAAAGAAGTTCAAGTGTCAGGATATGGTGGAGCGTGGACTCGATTCCAATCACATTATGATCATGGAGTTCACCAACAATCACAAGCTGGACGTCAAGGACATTGGGGAGTCCATCTTAAAGCTTCATGAGAAAATCGAGCACCTCCAAGCCCAGATCTATGACCTGCAAAATCAAAACTGTGAGTATGAATATAGATTCAAGAGGATGAGTTTGGCTGCATATTTGAGGTTTCAGGAGACTCGATCATCCTTCTATGATGGTGAGCCTATGCCTTGGAAGAAGGACGACAAGCCTACGCCATCAACAAAACCATCACCTTCTCCACCAACAAAGAAGAATTGAGTATCTGGTATGGGCACTCCCCTTGGCAACTGCCAAGCTTGGGGGAGTGCCCCGGTATCGTATCACCATCACTTTTATCTTTACCGTTTTTCTTAGTTCGATCCTTTTGGTAATATCTTGATCTAGTAGAATAAAGTTTATGGCATGATCTAGTTTTGAGTTTTGCTTTATGATCCCTCTATGTAATCGAGTCCGTGAGCTATATATAATAAATATTAGTGTTGAGTCAAGGGCTTGATTATTTTGCCATGATCCTAAGTGAATAAAAGAAAAGAGAAATAAATAAAAAGGAAACAAAGAGATCATATGGATCTTATGGAGAGTAATGAGCTCACATAGAAAAAGTATGATGAATAAAAGTTGTTGAGAGTTGACAAACATAGTTTCGGTCATCGTTGCAATTTATAGGAAGTAATAAAGAAAGAGAGGTCTTCACATATAAATATACTATCTTGGACATCTTTTATGATTGTGAGCACTAATTAAAATATGACATGCTAAAGAGTTGACATTGGACAAGGAAGACAACATAATGGGTTATGTTTTCTTACATCTGAGATAAATTATATTGTCATGGATCATCCAACATGGTTGAGCTTGCCTTTCCCCCTCATGCTAGCCAAATTCATCGCACCAAGTAGAGATACTACTTGTGCTTCCAAATACCCTTAAACCAGTTTTGCCATGAGAGTCCACCATACCTACCTATGGATTGAGTAAGATCCTCCAACTAAGTTGTCATCGGTGTACGCAATAAAAAATTGCTCTCTAAATATGTATGACTTATTAGTGTGGGAGAAAATAAACTTTATACGATCGTGTGATATGGAAGAAATAAAAGCGACAGACTGCATAATAAAGGTCCATATCGGAAGTGGCAATATAAAGTGACATTCTTTCGCATTAAGATTTTGTGCATCCAACCATAAAAGCGCATGACAACCTCTGCTTCCCTCTGTGAAGGGCCTATCTTTTACTTTTATCTCCTACCTTGCATAAGAGTCATGGTGATCTTCACCCTTCCTTTTTACATTTTATCCTTTGGCAAGCACAGTATGTTGGAAAGATCCTGGTATATATGGCTAATTGGATGTGAGTTTTCATGAACTATTATTGTTGACATTACCCTTGAGGTAAAACGTTGGGAGGCAAAACTATAAGCCCCTATCTTTCTCTGTGTCTGATTAAAACTCCATACCCATAAGTATTGCGTGAGTGTCACCAATTGTGAAAGACTATATGATAGTTGAGTATGTGGACTTGCTGAAAAGCTCTTATATATTGACTCTTTCCTATGTTATGATAAATTACAATTGGTCCAATGACTGAGATTATAGCTTGTTAGTTTTCAATGAAGTTTACAATTCATACTTGAAATTGTGATTGAATTATTACTCTAGCATAAGAAATCATATGACAAGAATTATATAAGTTGTTGTTCTAAGAATGATCATGATGCCCTCATGTCCGTATTTTACTTTTATCGACACCTCTATCTCTAAACATGTGGACATATTTTTCAATTTTGGCTTTCGCTTGAGGACAAGCGAGGTCTAAGCTTGGGGGAGTTGATACGTCCATTTTGCATCATGCTTTTATATCGATATTTATTGCATTATAGGCTGTTATTACACATTATGTCACAATACTTATGCCTATTCTCTCTTATTTTACAAGGTTTACATAAAGAGGGAGAATGCCAGCAGCTAGGATTCTGGGCTGGAAAAGGAGCAAATATTAGAGACCTATTCTACACAGCTCCAAAAGTCCCGAAACTTCACGGAAGACGTTTTCAGAATATATAAAAAATACTAAGCGCAAGAAGTTCACCAGGGGGGCCACACCCTGCCCACGAGGGTGGGGGCGCGCCCTACCCCCTGGGCGCGCCCCCTGCCTCGTGGGCCCCCCGGTGGTCCTCCGATGGCCATCTTCTTCTATATGAAGTCTTTCGATGAGAAAAAAATCAAAAGCCATCTCCTCGGACGAAACTCCGCCGCCACGAGGCGGAACCAATCTAGGGCTCCGGCAGAGCTGTTCTGCCGGGGAAACTTCCCTCCGGGAGGGGGAAATCATCGCCATCGTCATCACCAATGCTCTTCTCATCGGGAGAGGGCAATCTCCATCAACATCTTCACCAGCACCATCTCCTCTCAAAACCCTAGTTCATCTCTTGTCTCCAATTCTTGTCTCCAAGTCTGGGATTAGTACTAGTAGGTTGCTAGTAGTGTTAATTACTCCTTGTAGTTGATGCTAGTTGGTTTATTTGGTGGAAGATCATATGTTCAGATCCTATATGCATATTAATACCCCTCTGATTATGAACATTATTATGCTTTGTGAGTAGTTACGTTTGTTCCTGAGGACATGGGAGAAGTCTTGCTATTAGTAATCATGTGAATTTGGTATTCGTTCGATATTTTGATGAGATGTATGTTGTCTCTCCTCTAGTGGTGTTATGTGAACGTCGACTACATAACACTTCACCATTATTTGGGCCTAGAGGAAGGCATTGGGAAGTAATAAGTAGATGATGGGTTGCTAGAGTGACAGAATCTTAAACCCTAGTTTATGCGTTGCTTCGTAAGGGGCTAATTTGGATCCATATGTTTCATGCTATGGTTAGGTTTACCTTAATACTTTTGTTGTAGTGGCGGATGCTTGCAATAGAGGTTAATCATAAGTGGGATGCTTGTCCAAGTAAGGACAGTACCCAAGCACCGGTCCACTCACATACCAAATTATCAAAGTACCGAACGTGAATCATATGAACGTGATGAAAACTAGCTTGACGATATTCCCATGTGTCCTCGGGAGCGCTTTTCTCTATATAAGAGTTTATCCAGGCTTGTCCTTTGCTACAAAAAGGATTGGGCCATCTTGCTGCACTTTATTTACTTTTGTTACTTGTTGCTCGTTACCAATTATCCTGTGACAAAACTATCTGTTACCACTTATTTCGGTACTTGCAGAGAATACCTTGCTGGAAAACGCTTATCATTTCCTTCTGCTCCTCATTGGGTTCGACACTCTTACTTATCGAAAGGACTACGATAGATCCCCTATACTTGTGGGTCATCACTGCTCCTGCTGCTAATATATGATGAATTGCTATGAGCTGCTGCTGGTATATGATGAATTGCACACTGCTGCTGCTACTGTTGTATGATGAGTTGATATGAGCTACTGCTGCTGCTATATGATGCTTTCAGGTGGTGCTGCTATATGATAATAACCAGCCACTTGGACCATCGAATTTCAATAAATAATTGTTCTTCATTTAAATGTGGGTCATGTGTTTTTCGTTTAAATTAGGCAATGGGATCTCTATGGAAAACATTGACCAAAGTAGATTGTGCCAAGTAGATGGTACCTTTGTATTTGCATTTTGAGCAAATAGTGATGGTCTGTTTTCCTATCATATTAATTACTGCACTGGGTTCAATTTGTGATGTTTGCAAGTCAAATTAATTTTCATATGGGCAGCAAAATGAAAAAATATAATGCAATCTAGACTTTTCACTTATCATACCAAAGATAAGCTGAAAACGCAATGAAAAGAACTGGTTGGCTTATTACATGGAGCTTATATTCACAGCTGCTTATTTTCTTAGGATAACTCGTAATAACTGTCCCTAAGAAACTTGGCCAATAGAACTGACATACAAATAACACGTCACGATGATTGTAATGGAGGAGTGACGTACCATAGCACACTATATAGGCTCACCGCTGGCTCTCCTTTTTTTGCGATGTTCCATGAAATTGCCACATACATCTTGTACTTTTTCATTGTGTAACCCAATCTGCAAGTTGGCACGGCTAATTTCAGACATCTCTACATGATAATACATTGCATATCCCTTGTGCATATTTAAACCACCAATTAATGATTGTGTGCGTAGCATAAAGTAGCCATGACTCTGTGTGCCGGACTAGCAGGCACTCTAAGGGAGCATAATGTAGTGTACTGGAATTCCTACATGCCACCTACGATTTTGTGTAATGTACTGCCTCTGTTCCTAAATATATGTCTATGTAGAGATTCCAGTATGGACCACATACAGATGTATATAGATGCATTTTCGAGTGTAGATTCACTCATTTTGCTCCGTATGTAGCCTATAGTGGAATCTCTAGAAAGACTTATATTTAGGAACGGAGGTACGAGGTAGTATCATGTATGACATCTACATATCTAATTTAGCAGCCAGTAGTAGAAATCATTGTCTGCACAAAGGGATTACTGGTCAAAAATCCTAGCAAAGCACGCTGGCAAGCACAGAACAATACAAGAGAGAGAGAGAGAGACACTTACAAGATCATAGCAATGCCTCGGTCCAGGATCTTGGTTGGCCAAGCTATTAGATCCAGAAGAAACATCGTCCTTGTAGTTTTTGCCAGCTGCATAATAGGTAACAGCGACCTGTTAGTATGTTTGAAGTACATCGGGCAGGTGACGCTGGACGCGGTTAAAGGTGACAAGTAACTAGGCCGTGGCAGGTGCTTGGCATCTTGCCAGACGGTGGGAATCAGGTTAGAAACGTCAAGGGTGATGATGCTGTGCTGGCTGTCGGGGTCCGGTAAGGAGATCTAGAACCGGCGAGTAGGGTGTTTGTGGAGCGGGTCCGGTAGGGTGGACTATGGTGTGGGCGAAGCGGATCTGTGCCCGTGGACGAGGGCATAGGTGAAGCTTCTCCGGTGGTTGGGTTAAGGATGGTGTCGATGATGCGGATCTGCGACCGTGGACGGGGTGTCAGAAGCTGCTCCGGTAGGTTGGATGAGGGTGCGAGGAAGCGGATCTGAGGCCGTGGACTTGTGAGTTGGCAAAGCGGCCCCGGTAGGGTTGAAAATGGTATAGGCGAAGCTACTCTGGTGGGGTTGACGATGTTGTCGGTGAAGCGGCTCCGGTAGGGTTGAGGAAGGTGTCGGCGAAGAGGATCAGAGGCCGTTGATGGGGGCGTTGGTGGGGCGACTCCGAGGGGTGTGGACGAAGCGTCTCCGGCGGGGAGTATGAATGAGCCGCTTCAGATGCGCTGCGGTTTACGAGAGTACCGGTGAAGCAGATCCGGCGCCATGGACAAGGTCGGCACTGAATGGGCTATGGTACAATGGTGGATGAGCAGTCTACTTGTTTCTAGGGGAGGTGGGAGGGGTAGATGTGGCCGCAGAAGCAGATCCGATGAGGTGGACACCGCTGGTAGTGAATGGGCTCTGGTACACCGGTGGATGAGCAGTCTAGGGTTTCGAGAGGGGAGGGGAGAAAGGCCGATGAAGTACGGACGGCGTGATGTGAGATGCTCTAGTGTTGTGGAGTTAGTCGTTTTTGCGGGAGGGGGAGAGGAAATGGGGGTGCCATGTAGTAGGGGGAACCGGAAGTTACCAAAGCAGCCCCGACCTATTATGTAGATGAGGGCGGTATTGTAACTGTTGGTCTCCGTGCACCAAGGACAAAAGGGGAATTTCACACGCTAAAGACTAAGGTAGCGGAAATTTTAGAAGGAGGTGGGAGATTTTGCCGCCCGCGGGATCGTTCGTATCCAGTTTCAACTAATTTTGGACCGTGCTAGCGGGAAGGTCATGCGAGACTGTGTACACGGGGCACGCGTCATCAGTTAATAACTGGTGTGTCCATCCCCGAAAAAAAGACAATAACTCAGGATGATGCAACGATAACTTGGACGTTGACACTGGCGCGACCAATCGTACGGGTGTAGTGGCGCGTTCACAAAAAAGGGATCAAATGCTCAGCCTATGTATTTCTCGTGTAAATAGATAATTTAGTGCAATTGGTTATTTACTTTAAACATAATGCATTGACGTGTTAGTGTAGAGGCACACAAAAAGAAATGGATATTGTAGTCCGCTACTTAAAAGTGTTACCTCATATGATTACATAGCCTCCATTTCATAAATTACGTACCCGTTGAATTCATATATGAATATTACATATATTACTTCATAATAGAACCTTAAATCATCCAAGACTAATGATTTTGAATGCAAGAGTAACAATGGTGCATGTACATGATAGCTACACTGGTTGTTTGAAGAAACATCACTGTAACTTTGTCATGCACAACTAAAAAGGTTTATTTAAATAGAAAAAAATGTGATATGTGAGTGTCCAATCTTTATAGCGTTGAATCAATATTGTACCTTTGGCCACGATATGAAGTAGATATTGATTTATGTTCAAGCGATGCACGTCCACGATCACTAGATAGTGATACGTGAATGAATTGTGCAATCTCTCTCACACGCATACATATCTCATTTCCCTGTGGGCATCAGAATCACACACGCGCACTTCCTGTATTTCTCTCCCTCCATCAGGGTTAAATTCGTCTTTCTACCCTGTCCTACTAGTCTCTCACACAGAAACACACATGCTCTCTCCGTCGAACACGCCCACCCCTTTAATTCCGCCCACCCACAGCCACTAATGTCTCAAAGTATAATAATGTCCCTCACACATATGCCTAAGGTTAACTCGAGTTCTGGAACCATATGAATACATACAATGGGATTCCAACAGAGCACCTTTTGTTTTGAGATTTCGCTCTCTCTCTCTCCCACACATTGTTTCTCGCTTCATTTTTCCGGCACTTGCATGCACACAATTTTGTTTATCTTCGTGATGCTTTAAGTATGCCTTGCACAAATGCTATCTAGCTATCCCTTAATATATCTAGATATGTGTCACACAAACTCCTTCTCCCTACTAGCAAGATGCCCATGCGTTGCGCCGAACATCAAGATGCATTTGTATGAGTAGTTTATCTTGTGGGAGAAAAGGATGAACGAGGGAATGCCTTATTTGCAAATGTGGAGAGGGGTGTGGGTATCTTTTTGCAAAATTGCCACAGTTTCCTTCCTATCCATCGGGTATAGATCGGATGGCCTATATTGTAGGATGGAAGGAACACCGTCATCACCAACTCTATTTTTTATAAGAGTAGGGATATGTAAGTGTCACTGCCCACCCCCCCCCCCGACACACACACCCACACCCACACAACCACACACACACACTTCCCAACACCGAAGGAGTAGGGTGACACATCGATCTTGATACTAATCTATCGTCTGGCTTCTCTCTCAAACACACACACATGCACACACACTACCCAACACCGAAGGAGTAGGTCGGCACCTCGATCTTGATAGTAATCTATCTACTACTATTTCAAACACACACACACACACACTCGCTAGTTGTGCCTCTGTGCCTACCGCGCACACTCTTGATACGCCTTTCTCTCCATCCCCCTCCCCCACCCCAACAATGACAGCAAAAGGGTGACAACTCAATCTAATCGTAATCTGTCAATTGGTTTCTCTCTCGAACATTGTGTCTCTGTGCCTCGCTCAATAGCCCCCTCGATATGTAGACTTGTCGCGCGCGCACAGCTATAGTGACGATGACGCTGAACCCAGTGTGCCTCGTTTTTACTGGCCTCATGTGATAGTTTTCACCCTGTTTTCTGTTAATTAACAAGGAAACCTTTTCTTTCTTACTACTAGTGAATCAGAAATCATTCGGGGCAGACATAAAATATATCACTTCAACCCAATTATCGCAGTAACTATTTAAAAAAGACTAGCTAGATGCCTGTGCATTGCACGGAACATCAAGATGCATCTGTATGAGTAGTTTATCTTGTGAGAGAAAAGGACGAACGAGGGAAGGCCGTATTTGCGAACGTGGAGAGGGGTGTGGGTATATTTTTGCAAAATTGCCATAGTTTTCTTCCTATCCGTTAGATATAAATCCGACGGCCTATATTGCACGATGGCACGCACACCATCATCACCAACTCTGTTTTCTACTCCCTCCATTCCTAAATATTTATTTTTTTGGAGATTTCAACAAGTGACTACATATGGAGCAAAATGAGTGAATCTACACTCTAAAATATGTCTACATACACATCCGTATGTGGTAGTCCATTTGAAATCTGAAAAAGACAAATATTTAGGAACGGATGGAGTATAAGAGTAGACATGGAGATATATCAGCAGCATGGTCTACAACAAAAATGTGTTGGACTGGTTAGCGTCCGATGCTCGCAACGCGATGACATGAGTTCGAATTCTGTCTTTAACTTTAGATTTTTTTATATATTATATATTACTTATTTAATATATACTTCTTTCGCTACTGTACTGATAGTGGAACCCACAGAGTACTTAGAATACAAGATTAAGGATGGACTTGTTTCTTTTTAACTTTCTGTACGAAGCTGTAGCCACCCTGCAAGTCACATGTACACTATACATGCAATTAACTTTTTATAGAGGGACAATCATACACGCAATTAACTCAAATGGATTGGATGTCACTCTATTATTTCCAGCATAAGAGCATCTCCAACGGCAGCCGGCAAATTTCCTCCCATTTCCTTCCGCGGAGGACAACATCGAACGCCAGCGGCATACATTTTCACAACTCTAACCAACCAGATGAAATTCGTGCAAACACAGACTGGTTTCATATATGCATGAAGGATTTCGTATAAAAAAGCAGGATCTTCATATAAACATGATGGATTTCATTACATTTACATGAACTAAGCGGTGCCAATCCGGCTATCTTGGTATAATTAATACTCCCTCCATCCAGAAATACTTGTCCTAGAAATGGATGTATCTAGACTTATTTTAGTTATAGATACATACAATTTATCCATTCTTAGAACAAAAATTTCCCGCCAGCTGGAGAGGGAGTACATATTCTAAATGGCCGCCCACGGATCCCTTTGTCTTCCTCATGTTCTGCAGACACTTTGCGGGGTCGATGAAGGTCCTCGAAAGAGACGAAGAAGCAAAGAAACCACCTGAATGCGCAGTCGTCGCCTCGGCGGTGGCCTTCATGGGACCCAAGTGGCGGCGGCCTCCCGTGTTCTACTTCTCCTCGATGATGGCGGCGGACACGGAGAAGCTGGCCATCGACTCGTCGCTGTCCACGCACCCGGCTTCTGTCTCTGCCTGCATGGCGCTGCCGCAGGCACGGGAGGCGCACCCACAGACACGGGAGGCATGGTACGACGCGGCAGCGATGACGCCCGTACCGGTGTGCTCACCGCCATGCTGGCATGGAGCAACTCGCCACTCCTCATCGATCTGAACTGGGGCGGCGAGTTGCTGAACCACGCGCCTGCTTGGGGTGGCAACTGGCTCCATCGGGCCAAGCGAGGTTGGTGAAGCACCGAGCAGCCTCGCCCGTATCCGGAGGGCTCGGCGGGCTACCCAGCCGGGTAATATGCCGGAGAACGTCTCCTCGGAAGCCATCGGAAGAGTGGAGAAAATGGTGAAGGCGGAGATGGGAGAGCGGCGGAGGGGTGCGATTCTTGTCCGCTGTCTATCTGGCCTTGTGTAAATAGAGGGCGGACGGTAGGAGCTTGGTCGACATCTGGCCTCGTTTAAACTGAGGGTGGACGGGAGGAGCTCGGCCAGTGTTGCGTTTAATTCCGGCCCTCTCATGAACGGACGTGTGGCCGGAGTAGGTTTCACAATTTGCATGCGGGTTTAACGGAGGGGTTTGATGGAGGCGAGGAGGCGTGTTCAGCCGGGCGTGCAGCGGGCGGCGTAGTACTATTCGATTTCACAGCGGGCGGCGCAGTTCCCGATACGGCTTTAATGCAGATGAGTGAGGGAGCAGCGGTTCCTAAAATGTTGAACGGCCAATGCATCCTCCTTCAATTAATGCATGAGGGAAGTAATGGGAGGAGGACCGGGAAAAGAGGCTCACGATGTGAATGCAACACAGTTTGCCCTCATATAAAGGCGCCCCTCCATTCCAATGCATCTCCACATCGTACGCACCTAAGCATTTGCCTAAGCACCTACACTAAGCAAAAAAGAGCTCACTCCAGACCCATGGCAGCGATGCGCACGAGCGGCCAGCGGCTGTGCCAGATGGTCCACGATGTCGGCCTGCGGCATGGCACCGAGGATCGTCTCCAGACGGTGTTGGAGACCGACTGGTGGATGGCCGCCGTCGACGCCAACTATGACTCTCAGTTGGACCAGATGATCGTTGCCACCACTACAAAAAAATACACTTACGTGATGATACGTGTTTGTCACAGTAGGTCACTTTTTTTGTCATGCATGTACATCCATGAAAAATTTATGACAGAATCAAGATAGTCATACATGTGCTGTCGTAGAAGTGTTCCATGACATTACCAAAATTTTCATCACAGAAGTGTCCACTTCCATGACAATAAATCGCGTGTCACAAAAGTGCTTTCGTCAAGGGTGACCGACACGTGGCATCCACCGTAATGGAATGTCGTTAAGCTATTGGCTCAGGTTTTGGATCCGATAACCCGTTAACAGCCCCAACCAATGGGGATTTTCCACATGTAAAATCATCATTGGCTAGAGGAAACACGTGTTGGCTCATCGTTGGGACAGATGTCATCCACTCACTGGACAGAAGGCGCCTATGATACATCGACACATGGCACGGCCCAACAGTGGCCCATTCCTGTGAAAAGGCCGGCCCATTTGAGTTGGTCAAAAGCTGGCGGGCCGGCCCATGGAAAGCCTATTAACGGCCTGTTCGCATATAGCCCATTTACAGCCCGCTAACCCAAGGCCCGTTACGGCCTATCCGAATTAGGCCCAGTAGCGTCATCTGGGCCGTCCAATATGATTCTAGCCCGTTTTCACTTCTGGCCCATGTATGGCCCATGACGTCTTTCAGCCCATATGAGGCCCTTTGTAACTCTTGGCCCATTAGCGGCCCGTGCTGAAACTGTCCCGTAATGAATAGTGTATTACTTTACACCCATTAACGGCCCATGGTGAAACTGGCCCCTAATGAACAGTGTATCACTTTATACCCATTAACGACCCGTTATTCCGTTGGGCCGTTTCTAGCACAAGTTAACTTTTGGCCTTCTGAGGGCCCATTTATTCTTGGGCCCATTTGTAGCATTCGGTTACTTACGGTCCGTTACTGTCATTTTCTGTTTGTGGGCCAAATTCAGCCCGTCGTTACAGCCGGCCCGTTTGTGGACCGTTAGTCTGTTGGGCCATTTTCATAGCATCACCAAATACGGCCTATTAACGGCCCGTTATGATCAGCCCATAAAACGTACGATTTCCATTAAAGGCCCGTCTACGGCCCATTAAAGGCCCGTACAAGACCCATAAATGAGTCGGCGGCCCATGGATCCTACGAGACGTACAAGGCCCATGGATCCTACGAGTCGTAGAAGGCCCATGGATCCTACGAGACGTAGAAGGCCCATGGATCCTACGAGATGTAGAAGGCCCATGGATCCGACGGCCCGTGAAGGGCCATGGTCGGGCGAATTGGCCCCCGTTTGAACGATATAGCATATTCAAAGAATTATCCTACTCAATACTATCACCTCTAAAAATCCTACACTATTACAACAAAGAGATCAAGGCATAGAAAGGTATAATAATCCTACACTATACAATAAAGAAATTATAGCCGATTATACCCACTAGGCATTATGGTTCGGCACAGGTGATAATAAAGCATACACAAATAGCAAATTACATACACTGGGCAAATAAAGCTCATACATCATGGACGGGCATCAACTTAACTCCATTTGAACTATAATCTCTTCAGAAAATAGGATTGGCCGGATTCAGATAGCAAAAATTTCAGTCTGCAAAATCTCCAATTCCTTCATGGTTACCTCAGTGTCTTGTTTCATTTTTTTTACTCCTGCATCTAATACCTGCATGTCCAGTCTCAACTTGTTGATTATACGTTGACAATCATGTACATGTTATCTTGCCACCTCTAGTTGATGCTCGAGAACATCAGCACATTCCAATTTCAATCCATAATCATTCGGTAACGGCCATGCCGCACTGCTCGCAGATCTTTGTGTTGATGTCACTTCATCCTGAAATGTTTCTGTAAGTACACATGAGTAGGGCAAAAATATAGTTACAATAGTGAAGCGAACAAGACACTATTTTGTACTACATGGCAAAACAGGACTAACGATAATGTTACACGTCACTTTCAAAAAAATGTTACACGTCATGAAGCATAAGCAGGTGATATTTTAAAAATTATAAAAAAGATAGTCTGTGCAGCCTGCATACAAAAATCCCTCTTAGCTCACCAGAGGAGCACGATGTTGGGGCCCAATCAAAAACACACACAAGTTACAAATTTAGACAGCACGTTGCGTATAAGTAAGCAAGCAGTTGGCCATTCTGTGCCTCAATTCAAGTCTTAGGGAGCATAATGAACAGCAGGGGGTTGCATACAAACATACTACAGTAGGCAAAACTATGCAATCATTAGCGTAGTATAAACTAGATTGTGAGCCTCATGCAATAATAGTTGGTTAATAGACTTCAAAGTTTCAGGCACACTTCGGCAGAGTAATTAAATGGTAAGGCCTTTAATTATGTCAACTAATAGTGATACAAGTACCAAACATCAGGCATGATTATTTGGGCATCTCATTAACTGAGGACAAATAAAGCAATTGAAAAGAGAAAATTAACTATGCCTGAAACAAACAAGGAATTGAACTGTTGAGTTGCATACAGTGACTTACCTTAGCAGGTTGAAGAGGCTCAGCACAGCTCCTACTTCTCTTGCAAGGCTCCTTCCTAACATCTTGTACTTGGAAATCCTCAATCTTATCTTCATTGCACCCCCTCTGCAAGGTGACACAAACTAGTTATTCGTCTCCTTGGAAGATAAATATGCATACTTTCTAGTCTGTGAACACAAAGGGATGAGATTATAACAAAACAACACCACATAATTATGTCAACTAGTTACTCGTCTCCTTGGAAGATAAATATGCATACTTTCCTAACATACTTGCCTACTGTAGTGTACAGCCAAACCTTTATGTCACCTATGAGTTAGACAAGGCCCCACTACAGCAGCTCTTAGTGTTTAAATTGTTGACAAGCTCTGTTAGAGTGTTAGGTCAAGAACAGCAAGTAATCAAAGCAAACAGTCCTAGTATGACTGGCTGATGCAAACAAGCAATTGAACATATGTGTGAGCAAATCTTACATATCAAGAAAAGAAGCAAAGAAGGAGGCTTAAAGACCATCACTTGACTGACCAGATTTAAGGGGCATTTAAACATCATGTGCAATGTATGAACTAACATAAACATTGCATATTCCAGATTCTACAATGAAATGCACATGTATTAGGTTATGCCATGTATGATGATGCCTAAATGTACAGATAGCAGGCAGGAATGATTCATCATTGCACGCACAATTGAATTGCAGGTTATGGGCCAGTTTGATTCCGCCTTTTCAGGGCATATTGTCAAAATAAGCCATAAAAGATGTAAAGAAGTCATTTTTGAGTTATGGTCTTGGGCTTAACTAATTTTTCTTTGGAGGGGGGTGTTTCGGGTAGAACCTCACTAAAAATTGAAGGGAAGGGGAATAGTGAAATGACTCTGTTGTCTGCCTATATTACACTCAAAATGCAACTGCTGACACCCGTGTCACACCTAACCCTCAAGTAAAAACAAACACGCGAGCATTCATTGCCCTGCCCGCTTGCATCTCCTCTCCCCTTTCCCTCTACCTCAATCCCCTGCCTGCAGCACTAGGGTTCCTCCAGCGAGCCGTCACCACTGGTCCCATCTGGCCTTGTCCTCGACGATGCTATGTCCAGCTAGGCTACATGGCCGGCGGGTAGGGGCAAATCTCCCTGGCTTCTCCTCCCTCTGGCGCCGCCCCTCATTCTCATGGTCTCCAGCAGCTGCTCCACTGTGGTTCGTCCAACGCACTACTCTGGCGGGCGCTGCACAACTATGGCTGATGCCACACTGCGGCAGAAGGCACCTTATTCCCCCTCCCCTCCTCCCAGGCCATGGCCTTGAGGTGCTGTTGAAGGATGAGCTCATCCAACAAGGAGAGGATCTCCTCTGATTTTTTGCCAAATTTTCATTCTGATCCACTATATGATGAATTGCTATGAGCTGCTTCTGCTGCTGCTATATGATGCATTGCTATGAGCTGCTCCTGCTGCTGCTATATGATGAATTGCTATGAGCTGCTACTGCTGTATGATGAGTTGCTATGAGCTGCTGCTATATGATGAATTGCTATGAGCTGCTGCTGCTATATGATGAGTTGCTACAAGCTGCTCCTGCTGCTGCTATATGATGAGTTGCTACAAGCTGCTCCTGCTGCTGCTATATGATGAATTGATATGAGCTGCTCCTCCTGCTGCTATATGATGAATTGATATGAGCTGCTCCTGCTGCTGCTATATGATGAATTGCTATGAGCTACTCCTGCTGCTGCTATATGATGAATTGCTATGAGCTGCTGCTGGTATATGATGAATTGCAGACTGCTGCTGCTGTATGATGAGTTGCTATGAGTTGCTGCTGCTGCTATATGATGCTTTCAGGTGGTGCTGCTATACGATAATAACCAGCCACTTGGACCATCGAATTTCAATAAATAATTGTTCTTCATTTAAATGTGGGTCATGCGTTCTTCGTTTAAATTAGGCAATGGGATCTCTATGGAAAACATTGACCAAAGTAGATTGTGCCAAGTAGATGGTATCTTTGTATTTGCATTTTGAGCAAATAGTGAAGGTCTATTTTCCTATCATATTAATTACTGCACTGGGTTCAATTTGTGATGTTTGCAAGTCAAATTAATTTGCATATGGGCAGCAAAATGAAAAAATATAATGCAATCTAGACTTTTCACTTATCATACCAAAGATAAGCTGAAAACGCAATGAAAAGAACTGGTTGGCTTATTACATGGAGCTTATATTCACAGGTGCTTATTTTCTTAGGATAACTCGTAATAACTGTCCCTAAGAAACTTGGCTAATAGAACTGGCATACAAATAGCATGTCACAATGATTGCAATGGAGGAGTGACGTACCATGGCACACTGTATAGGCTCACCGCTGCCTCTCCTTTTTTGCGATGTTCCATGAAATTGCCACATACATCTTGTACTCTTTCATTGTGTAACCCTATCTGCAAGTTGACACGGCTAATTTCAGACATCTCTACATGATACTACATTGCATATCCCTTGAGCATATTTAAACCACCAATTAACGATTGTGTGCGTACCATAAACTAGCCATGACTCTGTATGCTGGACTAGCAGGCACTCTAAGGGAGCCTAATGTAGTGCACTGGAATTCTTACATGCCACCTACGATTTTGTGTAATGTACTGCCCCTGTTCCTAAATATATGTGTTTGTAGAGATTCCAGTATGGACCACATACAGATGTATATAGATGCATTTTCGAGTGTAGATTCACTCATTTTGCTCTGTATGTAGCCTATAGTGGAATCTCTAGAAAGACTTATATTTAGGAACGGAGGTACGAGGTAGTATCATGTATGACATCTACATATCTAATTTAGCAGCCAGTAGTAGAAATCATTGTCTGCACAAAGGGGTTACTGGTCGAAAATCCTAGCAAAGCACGCTGGCAGGCACAGAACAATACAAGAGAGAGTGAGACACGCTTACAAGATCATAGCAATGCCTCAGTCCAGGTTCTTGGTTGGCCAAGCTGTTAGATCCAGAAGAAACATCGTCCTTGTAGTTTTTGCTAACTGCATAATAGGTAACAACGACCGGTTAGTATATTTGAAGTACATCGGACAGGTGATGCTGGACGGGTTTAAAGGTGACAAGTACCTAGGCCATGGCGGGTGCTTGGCATCTCTCCAGACTGTGGGAATCAGGTTAGAAACGTCGAGGGTGATGACTTTGCGCTGGTTGTCGAGGTCCGGTAAGGAGATCTAGAACCGTCGAGTAGGGTGTTTGTGGAGCGGCTCCGGTAGGGTGGACTACGGTGTGGGCGAAGCGAATCTATGGCCGTGGACAAGGGCGTAGGTGAAGCTACTCCGGTGGTTGGGTTAAGGATGGTGTCGATGATGCGGATCTGCGGCCGTGGACGGGGCGTCAGAAGCTGCTCCGGTGGTTGGGTTAAGGGTGGTGTCGACGATGCGGATCTGCGGCCATGGATGGGGTGTCAGAAGCTGCTCCGGTAGGTTGGATGAGGGTGCGAGGAAGCGGATCTGAGGCCGTGGACTTGTGAGTTGGCAAAGCGGCCCCAGTAGGGTTGAGAATGGTATAGGCGAAGCTACTCTGGTAGGGTTGAGGAAGGTGTCGACGAAGCGGCTCCGGTAGGGTTTAGGAAGGTGTCGGCGAAGAGGATCAGAGGCTGTCAACGGGGGCGTCCGTGGGGCGGCTCCGGGGGGTGTGGACGAAGCATCTCCGGTGGGGAGTACGAATGAGCCGCTACAGATGCGCGGCGGTTGACAAGAGTACCGGCGAAGCAGATCCGGCGTCGTGGACAATGCCGGCACTGAATGGGCTGTGGTACAGTGGTGGATGAGCAGTCTACTTGTTTCTAGGGGAGGTGGGAGGGGTAGATGCGGCCACAGAACCAGATCCGGTGAGGTGGACGCCGCTGGCAATGAATGGGCTATGGTACGCCGATGGATGAGCAGTCTAGGGTTTCGAGAGGGGAGGGGAGAATGGGCGATGAAGTACGGACTACGTGATGTAAGATGCTCTGGTGCTGTGGAGTTAGTCGTTTTTGTGGGAGGGGGAGAGGAAATGGGGGTGCCGTGTAGTGGGGGAACCGGAAGTTACCAAAGCAGCCCCGAACTATTATGTAGATGAGGGCGGTATTGTAACTGTTGGCCTCCGTGCACCAAGGACAAAAGGGGGATTTCGCATGCTAAAGACTAAGGTGGCGGAAATTTTAGACTGTGTACACGGGGCACGCGTCAGCAGTTAATAACTGGTGTGAAGTCCACCCCAGAAAAAAGACAATAACTCGGGATGATGCGCCGATAACTTGGATGTTCACACGGGCGCGGCCAATCGTACGGGTGTAGTGGTGCGTTCACAAAAAAGGGATCAAACGCTCAGCCTATGTATTTCTCGTGTAAATCAATAATTTAGTGCCATTGGTTATTTACTTTAAACATAATGCATTGACGTGTTAGTGTAGAGGCGCACAAAAAGAACTGGATATTGTAGTCAGCTACTTAAAAGTGTTACCTCATATGATTACATAGCCTCCATTTCATTAATTGCGTACCCGTTGAATTCATATATGAATATTACATATATTACTTCAAAATAGAAACTTAATTCATCCAAGACTAATGAATTTGAATGCAAGAGTAACAATGGTGCATGTTCATGATAGCTACATTGGTTGTTTGAAGAAACATCACTGTAACTTTGGCATGCACAACTAAAAAGGCTTATTTAAATAGAAAAAAAAAATGTGATATGTGAGTGTCCAATCTTTATAGCGTTGAATCGATATTGTACCTTTGGCCATGATACGAAGTAGATATTGACTTATGTTCAGGCGATGCACGTCCATGATCGCTAGATAGTGATACGTGAATGAATTGTGCAATCTCTCTCACACGCATACATATCTCATTTCCCTGTGGGCATCAGAATCACACACGCGCACTTCCTGTATTTCTCTCCCTCCGTCAGGGTTAAATTCGTCTTTCTACCCCGTCCTACAAGTCTCTCACACAGAAACACACACGCTCTCTATGTCTAACACGCCACCCCTTTAATTCCGCCCACCCACAGCCACTAATGTCTCTCACACATATGCTATCTACTTATCCCTTAATATAGCTAGATATGTGTCACACAAACTCCTTCTCCCTACTAGCAAGATGCCCATGCGTTGCACAGAACATCAAGATGCATTTGTATGAGAAGTTTATCTTGTGGGAGAAAAGGATGAACGAGGGAATGCCTTATTTGCAAATGCGGAGAGGGGTGTGGGTATCTTTTTGCAAAATTGCCATAGTTTCCTTCCTGTCCGTCGGATATAAATCGGATGGCCTATATTGCAGGATGGCAGGAACACCATCATCACCAACTCTATTTTTTATAAGAGTAGAGATATGTGAGTGTCACTGCCCCCCCACACACACCCACACTTCCCAACACCGAAGGAGTAGGGTGATACCTCGATTTTGATACTAATCTATCGACTGGCTTCTCTCTCAAACATACACACACACTACCCGGCACCGAAGGAGTAGGGTGGCATATCAATCTTGATAATAATCTATCTACTCCTATTTCAAGCACACACACTCTCTCTCTCTCTCTCTCTCTAGTTGTGCCTCTGTGCCTACCGCGCACACTCTCAATACGTCTTTATCTCCCTCCCCCCCCCCACAATGACAGTAGAAGGGTGACAACTCGATCTGATCATAATCTGTCAATTGGTTTCTCTCTCAAACATTGTGTCTCGGTGCCTCGCTCGGCAGCCCCCTCGATATGTAGACTTCTCGCGCGCGCACAGCTGTAGTGACGATGACGCTGAACCCAGTGTGCCTTGTTTTTACCGGCCTCATGTGATAGTTTTCACCCTGTTTTCTATTAATTAACAAGGCAACCTTTTCTTTGTTACTACTAGTGAATCTGAAATCATTCGGGGCAGACATAAAATATATCACTTCAACCCAATTATCGCAGCAACTATTTTAAAAGAAATTAGCTAGCTGCCCGTGCGTTGCACGGAACATCAAGATGCATTTGTATGAGTAGTTTATCTTGTGAGAGAAAAGGTTGAACGAGGGAAGACCTTATTTGTGAACGTGGAGAGACGTGTGGGTATATTTTTGCAAAATTGCCATAGTTTCTTTCCTATCTGTTAGATATAAATCTGACGGCCTATATTGCAGGATGGCACGCACACCGTCATCACCAACTCTTTTTCTACTCCCTCCGTCTGAAAATACTAGTCATCAAAATGGATAAAAAGAGATGTATCTAAAACTAAAATACGTCTAGATACATTTCCTTTTATCCATTTTGATGACAAGTATTTCTGGACGGAGGCAGTATTTGTCTTTTTAGAGATTTCAACAAGTGACTATGACCGGACCTTACCAACATACTCAAAAAAGTAGTCCATAATTTTGATGTTACCCTCTTTTCTTGGCGGTGCAGTGCCATCTGGATACCTCATAAATAAATCAAGGACAAATCTGACCCCTTCCTGAAAAGACATAAGGAGCAAAATGAGTGAATCTACACTCTAAAATATGTCTACATACACATCCGTATGTGGTAGTCCATTTGAAATCTGAAAAAGACAAATATTTAGGAACGAATGGAGTATATATAAGAGTAGACATGGAGATATATCTCCAGCATGGTCTACAACAAAAATGTGCTGGGTTGGTTAACGCCGGATGCTCGCAATGCGATGACATGAGTTCGAATTCTGTCTTTTAACTTTATATTTTTATATTATTTATTACTCTACTTATTTACTATATACTTCTTTCGCTACTGTACTGATAGTGGAACCACAGAGTACTTAGAATACAAGATTAAGGATGGACTTGTTTCTTTTTAACTTTCTGTACGAAGCTGTAGCCACCCTGCAAGTCACGTGTACACTGTACATGCAATTAACTTTTTATAGAGGGACAATCATACAGGCAATTAACTCAAATGGATTGGATGTCACCAACATAAAGAGCATCTCCAATGGCAGCCGGCAAATTTCCTCCCGCTTCCTTAAGCGGAGGACGAAATCAAACGCCAGCGGCATACATTTTTACAACTCTAATCAACCAGATGAAATTCGTGCAAACACGGACTGATTTTATATAAGCATGAAGGATTTCGTATAAAAAAGATGGATCTTCATATAAACATGATGGATTTCATTACATTTACATGAACTAAGTGGTGCTAATCCGGCTCTCTTGTATAATTAATACTCCCTCCGTCCGAAAATACTTGTCCTAGAAATGGATGTAGACTTATTTTAGTTCTAAATGGCCTCCCGCGGATCCCTTTGTCTTCCTCATGTCCGCCAGACACTTGTGGGGTCGATGAAGGTCCTTGGAAGAGACGAAGCAGCAAAGAAACCACCTAAATCCGCGGTTGTCGCCTCGGCGGTGGCCTTCATGGGTCCTAGGTGCCGGCGGCCTCCCGTGTTCTACTTCTCCTCGATGATGGCGGCGGACACGGAGAAGCTGGACTCCTTCTCGTCGCTCTCCACGCACCCGGCTCTTGTCTCTGCCTGCATGGCGCTGCCGCAGGCACGGGAGGCGCGCCCACAGACACAGGAAGCGTGGCCACCGCAGACACTGGTGGCGCGGTACGACGCGGCAGCGACGGCGCCCGTACCGGCGTGCTCGCCACCGTGCCGGTGTGGAGCAACTCGCCACTCCTCATCGAGCTGAACTGGAGCGGCGAGTTGCTGAACCACGCGCCTGCTTGGGGCGGCAACTGGCTCCGTCGGGCCAAGCGAGGTTGGTGAAGCACCGAGTGGCCTCGCCCGTATCCGGAGGGCTCGGCGGACCACCCAGCTGGGTAATATGCCGGTGAACGGCTCATCGGAAGCCATCGGAAGAGTGGAGAAAATGGTGAAGGAGGAGATGGGGAAGCGGCGGAGGGGTGTGATTCTTGCCCGCTGTCTGTCTGGCCTCGTGTAAATAGAGGGCGGACCATAGGAGCTTGGCCCGCGTCTGGCTCGTTTAAACTAAGGGCGGACGGGAGGAGCTCGGCCGGTGTTGCGTTTAATTTCGGCCCTCTCTTGAACGGACATGTGACCGGAGTAGGATTCTCGGTTTGCATGCGGGTTTAACGGAGGGGTTTAATGGAGGCACCGGGCGTGCAGCGGGCGGCGCAGTACTATTCGATTTGATAGCAGTAATGAGCCGGCAAATCACAAAGGCACTCGCCTCTCGTGAAACCGACCGAGCTAGACTGCCCCGCCCTCTAGCCTTTTAAAAAATTTATATACTCCACTTTTGTACAGTAGTACTATTAAAAAGGCTGGTCAGAATAATGGTGTCCAGCATAAGTGCACAACCCACCCCTCAAATAAAACTAAGCACCCTGGAATTCTTTGACAAAACTAAGCACCCTGAAATTCTTTGACAACTAAACTGCTGGCTATATGATGTTGGCCATATATATTGTACGTATATAGTGTGAAGAAACGAGTGGTTTTCGTAAGATTACTTAATGCTCACCTAGACGGAGGGAGTATTCGATTTGACAGCGGGCAGCGCAGTTCCCGATACGGCTTTAATGCAGACGAGGGAGGGAGTAGCGGTTCCCGATATGTTGAACGGCCAATGCATCCTCCTTCAATTAATGCATGAGGGAAGTAATGGGAGGAGGTCCGGCAAAAGAGGCTGCACGATGTGAATGCAACGCAGTTTGCCCTCATTGCCCTTATATAAAGGCGCCCCTCCATTCCAATGCATCTACCACATCGTACGCACCTAAGCATTTGCCTAAGCACCTACACTAAGAGCAAAAGAGCTCACTCCAGACCCATGGCGGTGATGCGCGTGAGCGGCCAGCGGCTGCACCAGATGGTCCACTACGCCGGCCTGCAGCATGGCCCCGAGGTTCGTCTCCAGACGGTGTTGGAGACCGGCAGGTGGATGGCCGCTGTTGACGCTAACTATGATTCTTGGTTGGACCAGATGATCATTGACACCAGCAACAAGTTCACCGTCATCAAGAAGCTCACGGACAACATCGCCATACTCCTCCAGCCCGCGCGCCCGAGCTCCTCATTGCCTGCCACCCTAATCGGCCTCCATGGCTAGAACCTCTTTCAAGCACTGGTGGCCCTACGACTGCCCGCCAACGCCACAAAGGATGTCCACCTGGAGGTCGTGCTCGCCGCGAGGTGCCTCGCCCTACAAGAATTCGTCGACCTACACATCCACATGTACGACCTACACATCCTACAAGGCCAGTGAGGACGCTACGACATTGGCCTTCCTCAACCGGCTGGAAGCCTTGGATGCCTTTGCTGAGAAGCACCTCGACCTCGCCACAAAAGCCGCCGCTCCTTAGCCGCCAGTCGGTGGCCCGGCGCACTAAGTTGAGGAGGAGGAGGTCGTACATTCGTGGATGCATCTTTCTTCTTGCCTTCTGTAACCACCACTGCGATCGCATCATCGTGGCCTTAATTCTTATTGTGCTGTTGCATTCTCATTCCAGTTAATACCGACATGTGCGATCCCTTTGCTTAATTATATGCATCACTGTAACTAGTACTCCATCCGTCAATTTATAAGTTGTACTTACCTTTTCCATCAACTTCGTGCAACGTGCGGGCATCTTGCTAGAAACACTACTCCCTCCGTCTAGGTGAATAAGTCCTCTTAGATTGTGTGTATGTCATGTGGGGCCTTAGTGTAGCTTGCCTAAGGTGTGGCTTGAACCAAACACTCACCTAAGTTAATCAAACTTGCCTAACCTTACATTCCACGAGATTTTGCCACATGTTAGAACCAGAAAGCTCCACATGTAGAAGCATAATGCACAAACCACCAGAATCTCATGCGTGCAATGCACGTGTACCTTACTAGTACTAGTTGGTAGGAGTAGTAGTAAGAAACAAATTCCAGTTTTGGCACGAGCTCGTACTACGGGAGCACCACAAGGCCTGCCGCAGGAGTTACATTTCCCTCTTGGGGCCCACGGGACCGAACTTCAGTGGCTTAGTGCCCGGCCTATGAGTCAATGACATGCGGACCTTAAATGCGGTTGGCCCACATGTCATTCTCATGGTGGTGGTGTGGTTCGCGACTCACTCGTTCGAGATGAACCGACCGGTGGTGGCGTGGCCGTGGCGAGGGTGCCACAGTTGGGTGTCGGGGCATTACGAGGCGTAGATGGCCACACCGGCGGGTACTACCTGTAGTACATAAGTACTCCAGCTGAGGATTGATGCCCGGGACGAAATGTGTCACAGCCGCTGGATGAAAATTGGATGGTGCGGGAGTATGGATCGGAGCACAACAGCGGAGCAGGCAAACCGCGTCCAATTGGGTGTGTCTGTGGTAGAAAGTTGATGGTCGCCGCAGTTCAGCTAGCCCGCATGTCATGCACACAAAGGCAGAGAAGCGGTGGGGCCGAGAGGGATGAGGGGCACGTCGGGGGGATGAGGATCCCCTGACGCGAACAATCCTACCATTCTGTCACTGACATGTGGGACCCATAAGCGTGGGTCCCGCCTATCAGCGAGGAAAGGTAGGGCAAGGTAGTGATAGCCACGTCAGAGGATCCATGTCCATGTCGGGGGACGTCGTGCCGTGGGTTGGAGCGGCGTCGTGGGAATCGCGTGTGGGTGTGGCAGTGGTAGAAACAAGAAACGTGATGGTCGTCGTGGTTCAACTTCCATGGACAAGCTGTCATGTCTGCTGACACATGTATATCAAAACTAGAGTGTTTATATTTCAAGCACGTGAACAAGTATTATTCTACTACTTTGGATCCATTGCAACGCACGGGCCAGCACATTGGTAGTAGTAGTGTCCATCTCTATCTCTAGAAGCCTTCCCTCGTTCATCCTTTTCTCTCACAAGATAAACTACTCATACAAATGCATCTTGATGTTCCATGGAACGCACGAGGATGTTTCCTTGGGGGTCTCTCCAGCGCGGCGTGGTCGTAGTTGCAAGTTGACGCCCCTTGAGATGCCGACGTTGAGGGGCACTCGGATTTCCTCCGATGAGCAGGTAAGATGAGTTTGATCACGTAGTAAATGCATTCTAAAGACTACTTTTGTGTCCATTTCCTAATTCTCCCCCTTCCCACGGTTTCACAGGTTAGGCTCGGTGCGAGTGGAGATTGGCTTGCATATGTACGGGAGGGTACCAACATCAATTTGCACAACATTTACAATGGTGAAACCGTTCCCATAGAACCTTTGTCCAACATTGGGATCAGCCATGCAACGGGCCACCGCATGAATTGGTACGATGGAACCACGATGAGATTGAATAAGATAGCACGAACCTTGCACATGGCGGTCAAAGGCGGACCATGCTGTCTACGGCCGATTTGTTGCCGTACGAGTAGGAAGACGTTGTGCTCCTTTCTAACCGCATCTTCGCAGTGACAAACCAGGGGACTTATTTTGTATGGGGCACATCCTACGATATACTCCCTCTCACCCAGTTTATTTGTTTTGAATCTTTTCATTTTATAAGTTTCAAATTCAAATTTAGAGCTCCCCATCACATGTTGAGATTACAATGTCCATTAAATTTTTGCATGCATGTATAGTAAAAAAACAAATCTCGAGTTTGGCATGAGTTTGTGCTGCGGGAGCACCACAAGCCCTGGCGCAGGAGTTACATTTCCCTCTCAGGGCCGTCGGAACTGAGCTTCAGCGCCTTACTACACCTACCTTTGAGTCAATAACATGTGGACCCGATAGGTGATTGGTCCACATGTAATGCTCCCGTAGGCAGAGGGGCAGTGGGGCCAAGAGGGGTGAGCCACAGGTCGAGGGACGTGTGGTTTCATGGGTTCGAGCGGCATCATGGGAATCGCGGGTGGCTATCGTAGAAACTTGATGCTCGCCACATTTTAGGTGGCCCACATGTCATGCACACAAAGCCAGAGGGGTGGTGCGGCCGAGAGGGGTGAGGCGCACGTCGGGGGGCATGGTGCCATGGGTTGGAGAGGCGTCGTGGGAATCGCGAGATGAAACGTGATGGTCGCCGTAGTTGAACTTCCATGGACAAGCTGTCATGTCTATGGACAGATGCACTGCATACCGATCACTGGAAGGAGTAGCAGAGAAAGCTATATATGCGGATAAATAGTTCCTTATAGTCAAGCGGACCCACGCTACTACTCTATTCCAAAGACATGCACACCATCAAAATAGTCCATCTATATCAATATACACCGAGAGGGAATTTTTTTTTTACAAGAGAGGAAATAGTTCATCCATCCATAATGCCCTCCTGCTGGTGCAGCCTTTTCTTCTTCTTCTTATTCTTCTTCTTCTTCTTCTTCTTCTTGTTCTCATTCTCTGTGGGAGACGGCTTCGCAACAAGCTCTTTGGACCTTGCAGCTATCTTGAAACTCACACGGGCATCGAGGGCAGCATATTTTATCCGCTCGTACGTCAAGGGATAATTCTCCCATCTAGACGACCTTAATGCCACCATCTCGTCACCCTTCTGAAGATTTGTACCGAGCACAAAATTTGCTACGTCGAATAGGGATGGTGTCTGTTTATCACAAACTTCTGCAGGAATTTTCATTCTGGTTTGTAGGTCAGCGATGCTATTCAAATCAAGGTTGTATGGCTCCAGCTTCTGTTTGTCCCCTTCGATGGCTGCCCCATAGAAGTATATGTCCTCCCGAGACAAGAAATCGTGAAGCTCACCTGGTATGGAGGGCGAGTGTATGATGTGGTACACCAAAACATCATCTTCGAGGCACAGCTGAAGGACGCGGCGCACTGGATCTTCCGAAGGGCACGCTCCGTGTACTCTGCGTCGAGACCGATGACCCTCGTCTCTACCTTTTTGAGGGAGTTGGATACATTGTTGATCCACTGCGAACAACCCTTGGGTGTACGGTGACGGTGGCAACTATGTGCATCGAGCCTTCGACGAGGACATTTTGGACGCTAAAAACCTGCATTTAGCACGGGAGACCTATTTATGCTATACAATACTGGAGTACGGGAGACCTATTTATGCTATACAATACTGGAGTACTCATGTACCTACTACTACTACTACTACTACTACTACTACTACTACTACTACTACTACTACTAGTAGTAGTAGTAGTAGTAGTAGTAGTAGTAGTAGTAGTAGTAGTAGTAGTAGTAGTAGTACAACTGTGGTACACTTGATGGTCAAAATACTATTCATCCGGTCCTCACAGTGAAGTGACAACACCCTGCGCCTGACACTAGTCCAGGCGGCGTGTTCGGGTTACCAAAGTTAGCCTCACCTTGTGCATAGTGCAGTATGTCACCGCCACTGTACAGCACCTTGGCTCCTCGCCTTGTCTCCCTCTCCGCTCCCATAGCACCACTCCATCTCCATCTCCTTCTCCGTCTCCATCTCACTGTGCCCCCCGTGTACTGTCGCCTCACTCGCCTCCCCCAGTACCACTATTCCCTCACTAGCCGCTCCAGCACCGACATCCTTCTCCCCCGTAAATCAAGCCCCCTTCCAAACTCCACCATGGCCGAGCGCGAACCGCGCAGCATCCATATGAGCCGCGATTGGAGAAATCTCCCCAGTGACATCCTCAACCTCTGTTGTTCGTGTATGGATATGTTGAGCGCCCTGCGGCTGGCTGCATTCTCGAGGGACATGCACACGGCCATCATCGAAGCGAGGCCTAAGCTTTTCAAGACATCCTGCTTGCTGCTACCTGGTCTTGCGAGATTGGCTGACCATGATACGGAGGCGTGCATGATGCCCCTCGACTTCAATCCGATCTCCATTAGCTGAAACTTCTTTGCAGGTATGTAGTGGGTCATTACATCATTTCCCTCGACATTGGTCCGATCACCATCGCCCGAAACTTCTTGCCAGATATGTACTGGGTCGGCATGAACACCCACTGGATGGCTGCCTTCAGAGAAGACGGTAAAAAGTTGGTGCTCGTGAACTTCCAGACCTCCCATGAGATTATCCTTCCTCCGTTGGATTATATAGAGTATTACCATCGCGGTCCAAGTCATCTAGATTACTACGTCAGTTGGACGGACCTTGTTTTGCAGAAGATTGTAATCTGCCAAGTGCCCACAAGACATGCGAATTACGCAGACTTCAAGCTAATTGCCTTGTTCGACCGCGGACTCGCCTATCTTTACGCCGGTGCCTTCTTTAGCTGGAGACAACTCGGCTTGTAGTGGATCATCGCCAAAGCTGATACACACTTCTGTGATGCTATTGAACACAATGGCATCATCTACGCGATCGACAAAGCAGATGGCACCACGTATTGCTGGGACGGCGCGTGTAAGTTGTTTCCTCTCATGTTAATGATGACACCATGACACTGTTTGAACTTTTTGTGATGATTGGCATATCTCTGTTTGAGCAGAATTTGAGTAGAACTATGGCAATGTATTAGAGACGCCGTAAATCAGCTATATTTGGAACGAGTTAATTCATGCGATTGTGACCATGTCATTACAGCCAATTTGTACCCTGAAAAATCAAATGGTTAGGAATATATGGATATTACCATTATTTTATAGTAATCTATATACTACTACTAAATATGAGTGTGTATAAATGGCCATGTTAGTTTCCTCATTTTCATGATGTAGAAACATGCACCACACTGTTGGTTTCGTCTAACCATACATTAGGGAAGTAAATGTGCATATGGAGAACTCTATATTTGGAAGTAGTGAAATCCTGCAATGCTTACCATGTGTACATACCTATATTCGCCCTTCAGCAATCAATGGCTAGAATAATATCCTCACAAAAAAATTTCCCACAGAACACGAGTATATAACAATGCATGGTCTGTTAGTTACCTTGAAGAATTTGTTTGTGAGGACAGAACATGATTGCATAACATGCATGACATGGTAGTTTCCTGTGAAGAATCGATTGCGAGATAACATGAGTATAACCATGCATGGCACTTCTATATTTTCGAACCCAATATACACTTCCCTGTATTTTCCTCCCAGTTCCAACTGGGACATATCAATGTTGTTTCTTGCATTATCCTACTCATACTCTGAACAATGTTGATCTTACATTAACAATGCATGTCCTTTTTGATATGATACAGTGTCCCTACATTTACTGCCCTTTGTAATCACACCACCTTTGCCAAAAACAGGGAAGCACAACTGGTTCCTCGCTCGATCAGACGACGGCAAAAGACTGATGATCATTCGGACACATGAGCCGGAAAAGTTATATTGCAAAAACCCCACTGTATACAAGCACCATTTATACGTGAGTATCCGGACAGTGGCTGTTACGTCTATGAGCAGGATACCAGCTTGTTGGGGCCTTTAGGATTTTTTAGTTGGAGGCGGGTAAATAGCCTTGGTTCACACTCTCTATTTCTCGGACTCAATTATCCGATTAACCAGGAGATCACCGTTGGCAAGGACCTTGATGGCAGAGAGGCTCTGTTTGCTATGGAAAATTGTGTCTACACGGCGAGCCCTAGGAGTTCGGGAGCAAACTCCCCTGATTGTCAACGATACAGCCTGCAGCCAAAAGAAGGTGAGAATGACAAAGGCATCCGGATTAACTTTGATCCTTGGATGTCTCAACTACGACAGGCAGTGATGTGGTTTGAGCCTTCAGGTTGATAGGTAATTGGGTTGTTGCATCGAAAGGGTGGAGTACTGGTGTCTCCGGATCACTGGTCGCTGAAGCGGGGCTGCAAATTATGATGGTGTTGGATCATCTCTTCGAATGACTTTGTTGTCTTTGCTGCTGGTTCTGGATGGGTAGTTCTTTCTTTTGTTATGCATATTCCTTGTCATTTGGTCATCCTCGTCTATGTCACTCTTACTATGTAATAGTTGCTTCTGTTTAGAATGTCATTCTCGTCTGGATCACGAGAGTCTGAGCGCTGCAGATGGGTGCATTTTGGTGGTGTAGCAAGACTTCTTATGAACTATCATGTCTTGCTGTTTATGTCAGTAGTAGTCACTAGTCAGTGTTTGAATGTTGTATATATCGTTGTTTCGAACTGTTTATTGTCTCGAACTACTGGTGGGCTAAATGAGGGCATCACCATTCTCCAGTGTTCAGAGTATATCTCCCTTTTTCAAGTTATATAATTTGACATCAATGTCTTTTCGATGATGTATACTTGTTTGGGCCAGTGAGGTGTCGTTGAATATGGGCCGAGTAGTAATGCAATGCCAAACAGGTCAATTATGACTCTCAGGCCGGGCTCTCAAAACATCCTGAAAAAAAAGGACGGGTTCTCCAAAAAAGAATCAATAAGGACTCTTAGGCCGACATGTGGGCGCCACCGGTGTTTTCGTGCGCTTGCGCGCCGTGAGCATTTTGGCGCGTGCTCAAAATTCATGCTACCTTTTCATCCGCAGTCTCCCGCCCCTCCCCCACCTCTGGAATCTCGATTCCTACTCCAGTTCCCCCAAATCCCCCTCCTGTAGTCCCTGTACTCAAGCGCACTATCATGTCGCCGGTCAACGCGGATCTCCGAGCCGGAGATCCTGAGGTCCGTCCTGCCTTCGGTCGCTGCGTGCTGTCGCTCAACAGTTGCATGGCGGCGCCTGACGACCAGTTTGCCGGCAAAGTGCTGATGGTAACCATCAACGGCGATCGGCCTCCCGTCTCGCCGGATGACCTTGTCAAAGCTCTTGGCATTGCGCACGGCATCCAAATAAGTGACTTGCTCGTCGAAGTCTGTCCGCCACCGGCTGATTTCTTCGTCAGGTTCCGGATAACTTTCGACTGCAGTCGTGTGTTCGAATCTTCCCGGTGTTTGTTCTGCGATGGCGCGCTAGTGAGCTTTGATCGGTGGCACCCAGGATGGGGCTCGGTGCCCTCTGAGCTTGAGTTTTTAACAAAGCTTACCTTCCACGGCATGCCTCGACGTGCTCGGAACAGCGAGTCCATGAACGAGCTTATCAACAACCTTGGAGGTGAGCTCGTAAGTATGTTTGTTCCTCTAGATAGCTGGGCTCTGACGGTTATGGCATGGATGAAGAAGCCGTCCACCATACCGAAGGTGATTGGTGTTGAGATACCGGTGCAGGAACCGGGGTTGTACTATTCGTCGCCACCAAGGCCGCCGTGGACCATGTTAGGGATGTACCTGTATCGAGTGTTCGTGCATGTCGAAGAAGTGGTCAATCCATCAATCGAAGTCCTGCCGCCGCCGCTGGTGCCAGGGTCCATCGACGACGTCCATTATAGGAGTCAACGTCAGACTTTCCCCGTGTTGCTCGGAACGATGGATGGCACAGGGCCTACTCCATCGCGCGGCGGAGGCCACTGCTTCTTTGGGAGAAGAGGCAGGGCTGGTTGCCTGGATGTACTCTAATTTGAGGTAACAACTGAATCTTGTCAGATACTAGTTAAATCTGAGCTATGGGTGTGAAGCACTGATATGCTAGTACATTTGATTGTGACCTGTTCTAATTTTGTACCTGAACTTTTTTTAGAAAGGTTTGTACGTCAACTTAATGTGCTAGCAGAACTTATTGTGTTGTATGTCTGTTTTCTTTGCACAACATTCAAGATATTTCCCCGTCATTGATAAAGACAATGAACTGTTATGTACGACTTTGTTGGTTTCAACATAGCCCTTCCCATAGCGATCCACTGCTTCCATCCTGATTGTGCCGCCTGCGTGAAATTTTTGTGTGCAAGTTCAGTGTGCTATGATGTTCTACATGATTGTGTCAACTATATAAGTTTTTACTGAGCATCAGGAATGCATATGGCTGAAAGATGTATTTACGAGCATCGGTCGATGGGTCTCTCTCTCTCTCACACACACACACACATGCACACGCACAAGTGGGACCCGTTGAATTATTTATTTGCTCGTGACAGCTTTTAATTAGGTTCCGCTGTAATCTAACTTTTTTCTTAAGTTATTAATTGAGCTCAGTGACTTCAAAAAGTTGTACAGAAGCCTTGTTTGGGCATTTCCGGCGTCATTGAATGTGGGCTGAGTAACCATGTTAGGTTGTACTATACTACACATGCCTTTTTCACTATTTTTTAAATAATACATTTTTTATTAATTTTCATAAATATTACGCTCGGTAAAAAAATTTCAAAAATAATACACCATCGGCCCGCTGCAGGCCGACTGGGCCTAGTCGGCCCACAGCAGGCCGATTGGATTCCAGTCGGGCTACGGCTGGCCGACTGGCCCCTGTCGGCCCACTGTGGACTGATTGGGTCCTGTCGGCCCACTGTGGGCCGACTGGAGCTAATTGGCTCGCTGTGGGCTAATTGTTTTTGCAAAAGTGTCAATCATGTATTTAAAAAATGTGTGTATTGTGACCTCCTCCGCTCGCTGTGGGCCCACTGTTGACTAAAAAATATGTTTTAAAAAGTGTTAATCATGTATTTAAAAATTGTTAAATGTGTGTATAAAAAATGTTCCTTATCTATACAAAAAAATTAAATGTGTGTATAAAAAATAGCTTTTTTTCAACATCAGCAATGCAACTGGGCCGACAGTTGTACACAATATCCGGGTCAACTTGTTATTCTCCGCCCCGCTGGGCTGCAAACTTTCCTAGGAGGTATGCATTAGGCTTAACAAGAAAATGGACTTTAAGAAATAATAAATGGGATGTAATTATAATAACTGGACAGTTACTATGCACCAAACACGTAATTAGTTTGAAAAATATATTATTTTTGGAATTTGAAAATTTTAATTTCATTACTAGTTGCGCGCGCAATATTTCGTTGGATTTTAACGCAATACAACTTTATTTTGAAATTATATTTAACCTAACTAGAAATTTCAGATAAAAATATTTCGGATCCCATCAAAATGTGGGAATTTTTTTTTGAATTCTGTTTTGAGCGGTTGTTTGAAATTATTAATCGTTGTCCTAGCTAGAAGTAGGGTTGTACTTTTAAAAAACTGTAAATGGGCTATAGTAAATTCCATTAGAATTAAAAAATGGGATGTACATTCTTACAAATCGCAAATGGGCTATATGTTCTCTGCCAAATCCGAGCTGTGGGCCTACTAAGTTGACGTGTACCAAGGGCTTTGTCAACTTAGTCAATATAAACGATTCTAGCTGCAGTGATCGTACGATGTCCATCCAACGGCCGTAGTGCTTCTTTAACCTCTGGTCTTCTTGCTCCAGCCGCCCAAAGTAGTGTCGGTCATGTCGCGTGCTCCTGCCTCCCGTGGCCGCCTGTGATGCCACGGAGGCCTCACCGCCCCGTACTACTCCCGCCGCTGGCCAGGCCATCCCTCTACTTACCCACACCCCCTGTTATTCTGCGGCGACGGCAGCCTCACACCGCAGCCGAACCAGTGAACCCTCGTACGCCTCTCTGCACTGGCTTCCACTGTTGCGTCTTCCCCGGCTCCGCGTCGTCCCCTTCCTAGGCCTTGCCGTCGTCCAGACCACCGCCTTGGTGCTCTCGGTGCGGCGTAGTCAACGTGGTCAACGACCGACTTCCATCGGAAGAGTACTGTACGTGGAGAGGCTGACAGCTGGGTCCACGGCAGCCACAAGGAAGTGCCTCCTTATTACGCGCAAAATAATTATTCCTCCACCTGACAGCGGGGACCCACCGGACGGGCCATCGTATTTTGCGAAAAAAAATGATTCGCCCCCTGACTGCTGGGACCCACGAGCTACATCTTCGCACGCAAGGAAGTGCGTCCGAAAAAAAATGATTCACCCCCCTGACTGCTGGGACCCATCAGCCCCCCGACTGCTGGGACCCACCAGCTACACCTTCGCATGCAAGGAAGTGCGTCCGGGCAAAAAAAACAAAAAGATTCGCCCCCTGACTGCTGGGACCCACCAGCTACATCTTCGCAGGCAAGGAAGTGCCTGACAGTCGGGACCCACCTGGTCGAAGCGTACGTAGCGTTGTCATTTTGGTCGCAAATGTGTACGTACATACTGGTCAATGTAGAGGCGCGCACGTGTCGTAGTAGAGGTGCGCACATAGCATGTACACGTACATACAGCGACCAGGGTGCAAGAAAGAAAATACGGCCACGTATGTGTACATACGGGCGGGGTCTCGAACGCCTACTCGCGCATACGTACGGCTAGGGCTCGTGTACATGGCTGGGTCGAAATGGAGAAACTGCGTCGTCGTCGTGTTCATGGGGAGGCAACGGAATGCGTCATGTTCATGGGGAGGAAACGGAATGCGTCGTGTTCATGGGGAGGCAACGGAATGCATCGTGTTCATTGGTAGGGCTTGGACGGAATAGGCGATGGAAACGAGGCCTGGCGTACCGCAGAACAGAGGAAACGGCCTTGTGTTCGACCGGCCACATTCGAAACGGGATCCTGTTCATCGGGAGGGGTCTGACGTATCGCAAAACAGAGGAAACGGACCTCCTACGGTCGAAACGGGGGTCCTGTTGATCAAGAGGGGTGTGGCGTACCGCAAAACGGATGAAACGGACTTGTGTTGGAGCGCTACGGTCGAAACGGGGGTCCTGTTCATCGGGAGGGGTGTGGCGTACCGCAAAACGGGACTCCACGGGATATTGTTCATCTCCACCGTCGACCTCCTCCAGCCTCCACGGGCTCCTGTTCATCCAGCCTCCACGGGCTCCTGTTCATCCAGCCTCCACCGTGCGCTACTCCACCGGCTACTGTTCAACCACCCCTCCACCATCTATTGTTCATCCAGCCCTCCACACCACGGGGTCCTGTTCAACCACCCCTCCACGGGTACCCCTCCACCATCTACTGTTCATCCAGCCCTCCACACCACGGGGTCCTGTTCAACCACCCCTCCACGGGCACCCCTCCACCATCTACTGTTCATCCAGCCCTCCACACCACAGGGTCCTGTTCAACCACCCCTCCACCGTCTACTATTCATCCAGCCCTCCACACCACGGGGTCCTGTTCATCCATCCCTCCACGGGCACCCCTCCACCGTCTATTGTTCATCCAGCCCTCCACCACACCACGGGGTCTTGTTCATCCAGAGGCAACGCCACCGCTCACTGTTCATCCAACCCCCCCCCCCCGCAACGCTCACTATTCATCCCATCGATCGGCCTCAGTTAGCAGCAGTAGCGAAGGAATCGCTCGATCGGGTCCAGTTAACAGCCATCGATCGATCGCTCGGGTTCAGTAACGCGTAGCCTGCAGTGCAACCGCTCGGGTTCACTTAGAGCCCAACGCCTCGCTCGGGTTAGGTTAGAGCCAACGCCTCGCACACACGCGCGTACGCGTATGAGAGAAACGCGCATCGCTCGGCCCCCGACCTCCCACCGTAACCGGGAACTCCCCGAAATTTTCCTCCCCCTCGCTTCTACCACGGTTTTTTCCGTCATGGACGGCCCAAAGAATGTCATGCAGCTGCGTCATGATTTTCGTTCGTCCCAAAATGTCACGGATGTGTCTATGAAAGAAGCCCATTTTCTGTCATGATTTTTTGTCATAGAAGTAGGAGCCCACCACATCTATGATGATACCGGGTTTTGTCACAATTATCGTCATAGAAGTGTCATATGTATGACAGAAAAAAATTTCGTTCGTCCCAAAATGTCACGGATGTGTCTTTTTTGTAGTGCACCACCAACAAGTTCACCATCCTCAAGAAGCTCGCGGACGATATCGCCGTACTCCTCCAGCGCGCGTGCCCGGGCTCCTCATTGCCTGCCACCCTAATCGGCCTCCATGGTCGGAACCTCTTTCAAGCACTGGTGGCCCTGCGACTGCCTGCCGACGCCACGAAGAATGTCCACCTGGAGGTCTTGCTCGCCGCGAGGCGCCTCGCCCTGCAAGAATTCGTCGACCTACACATCCACGTGTACAAGAAAATCGTGTACATAGATATCTACAAGGCCGGTGAGGACGCTATGACATTGGCCTTCCTCAACCGGCTGGAAGCCTTGGATGCCTTTGCTGAGAAGCACCTCGACCTCGCCACAAAAGCCGCCGCTCCTTAGCCGACAGTCGGTGGCCCGGCGCACTAAGTTGAGGAGGAGGAGATCGTACGTTGATGGATGCATCTTTCTTCTTGCCTTCTGTAACCACCACTACGATCGCATCATCATCGTGGCCTTAATTCTTATTGTGGTGTTGCATTCTCATTCCGGTCAATACCGACATGTGCGATCTCTTTGCTTAATTATATGCATCACTGTAACTAGCACTCCATCCGTCAATTTATAAGTTGTGCTTACCTTTTCCATCAACTTCGTGCAATGCGCGGGCATCTTGCTAGAAACACTAGAACATGTCGGACCGCGTGTGACCAAACCAACGATGCGCCAACCTAGCTACTACGTACCCTGCTTATCTGGCAGAAATAGCCCCGCCCTAGCGTTTCCAATCGTTATTTCTATCTATCGATCGTGCCAAGGAGCAGAACCAAAATGTTACAATTTATACATGTTTCTCTACTCCTACTCCTATAAAAGACTCAGTTGGTGATGGTGGTGTGTCTGCCATCCGTCGTTTCTGACCATTAGATCTACATCTAACGGTTGTGAGGTAAGTTATGGAATTTTTGCAACAATAGCCCACTTCTCTGCTCCAATTTGCAGAAACCCCCTTATTATCTTGAAAGCAACCACATCCCTCCCTCACCTCATCAAAACAGCATGAGAAATATATACTCCTATAAAACACTCAGTTGGTGATGGTGATGTGTCTATCATCCATCATTTCTGACCATTGGATCTGCATCTAACGGATGTGAGGTAAGTTGTGCCATTTTTGCAGCAATAGCCCACTTCTCTGCTCCAATTTGCAGAAAACCCGTTATTAACTTGAAAGAAACCACATCCCTCCCTCACCTCATCAAAACAGCCTGAGAAATATATTTTGAGTGAAAAATACTCACTCCATTCCTAAATATTTGGCTTTCTAGAGATTTCAATAAGTGACTACATACGGAGCAAAATGAGTCAATCTACACTTCAAAATATGTCTATATAATCCGTATGTGATAGTCCATTTGAAATCTCTAAAAATTCAAATATTTAGGAACGAAGGGAGTAATATATTTGGAGTATATCAAAACAAGAGTGATTTCTTTCAAGTTTGTGAACAAGTACTACTATTCTACTACTTTGGATCTGTCGCAATGCACGGGCACATTGCTAGTAAAAGGAAAAGGTCTGTCGCATTTGTGTCGCACTCCCCCCCCCCCCCACACACGCCCGGGAATCGGGAGTACTCCACGGCCCGTCCGGCATGACACATAGCTTAGGGAAGGCATGTTGCCTAGCATTTTCACTTTCATATGGGACCGCCATTGAGCAAACCGACTATTGGCAAACCGCACCCCACCCGCCGGGTTGGAAAACAGAAACGAGGGGAAGTTCTAGCTGTAGCACGGAAGCCAAGAAATTTGGTGTCAGATGGGGCTCGTTGATAGAGTAGGAGCATTCTGTACTACTCTGATCCTACTAGTACCAGGTTTGTACTATAAAACTAGTACTACCACTATACAACTAGTAGGTACGTGCACATCACAGCATCGTAGGAACAAAAAACGGGAAGATCTTGTTTTGGGTGATTTATCTTTTTTCTGTCAACGTAGTATGAATAATATGATGTGGGGGCACCCATGAAGCATATGTGGCTTGGTTGCATGGCTACGAAAGGTTAGAGAAAAATAAATAGATAATGTGTTTAGAGTGCACTCCAGTAAACAGATATACTTTGGATCCATTGCAACGGGCCAGCACATCTATATCTATACCCCCTATATAGTGTGTGAATAACTTTGAAAGTTGGTCGTTGGATGAAGCCAATCCGATGGTACAAAGATGACAAATCCGAGCACTACTAGTCGTTGGATATCATCTACATTCCACCAGATTCTGCCACATGTAGAATCTAGAAGACTCCATGGTTGAACTTCATTCATGACTAACTTTGCCACAACTAAGCTTAGGCAAGGTGTGTCTAAAACAAAAAATGTGGCTAACAAAATGGCCACCACAAGTGTGGCAAGATTTGGCAAGAAGTTGAGTCTATGACATGTGGACCATGTAGCTAGAAAAGTGTGGCAAGCCACAAGTGTAGCAATGAACCAAACACATGTCTGGTGTGTTTGGTAGGGTGTATGAAGGGTGCATGATCCCAAGAGTTCCCTTCTCGACCCATTTTTGGGTGTTTGGTAGAGTGTATGGAGGGTGCATGAGTCCACACTAGATTAGCACAAATACACTAGAAGCATGCATGAAGAGAGCATACATGAAGAGGGGTGTTGAGTTGAGCATGCATGAAGAGGGAACAACTATGCTGAGACGAGAACGTAACCAAACACACTTGTGGCACGCCTAAGCATAGGCGTGGCAACCTTAGGCTGCAAAGCAAACCATAACTTTGAAAGTTGGTCGTTGGATGAAGCCAATTCGATGGTACAAAGATGGAAAATCCGAGCACTACTGGCCGTTGGATATCATCTACATTCCACCAGATTCTGCCACATGTAGAATCTAGAAGACTCCATGGTTAAACTTCATTCATGACTAACTTTGCCACAACTAAGCTTAGGCAAAGTGTGTCTGCCACAAAAAATGTGGCTAACAAAATGGCCACCACAAGTGTGGCAAGATTTGGCAAGAAGTTGAGTCTATGACATGTGGACCATGTAGCTAGAAAAGTGTGGCAAGCCACAAGTGTAGCAATGAACCAAACACATGCTGGCATGCCTAAGCTTAGGCGTGGCAACCTTAAGCTGCAAACCAAACCATAACTTTGAAAGTTGGTCGTTGGATGAAGCCAATCCGACGGTACAAAGATGGCAAATCCGAGCACTACTGGTCATTGGATATCATCTACATTCCACCAAATTTTGCCACATGTAGAATCTAGAAGACTCCACATGTAGAAGCATAATGCACAAACCACCAGAATCTCATGCGTGCAATGCACGTGTACCTTACTAGTAGTTGGTAGTAGTAAGAAACAAATTTCGGGTTTGGCACGAGCTCATACTGCGAGAGCACCACAAGGCCTGCCGCGGGAGTTACATTTCCCTCTCGGGGCCCACGGGACTGAACTTCAGTGGCTTAGTGCCCGACCTATGAGTCAATGACATGCGGACCTTAAATGTGGCTGGCCCACATGTCACTCTCATGGTGGTGGTGTGGTTCACGACTCACTCGTTCGAGATGAACCGGCCGGTGGTGGCGTGGCCGTGGTGAGGGTGCCACAGCTGGGCGTCGGGGTGTTACGAGGTGTAGATGGCCACACTGGTGGGTACTACCTGTAGTACAGAAGTACTCCAACTGAGGATTGATGCCCGGCACGAAATGTGTCACAGCCGCTGGATGAAAATTCGATGGTGTGGGACGTGTGGTGTCATGGGTTCGTGCTGCGTCGTGGGAATCGCGTGTGGCTATGGTAGAAACTTGATGCTCGCTGCATTTAAGGTGGCCCACATGTCATGTACACATAGGCAGAGGGGCGGTGCGGCCGAGAGGGGTGAGGCGCACGTCGGGGGACGTGGTGCCGTGGGTTGGAGCGGCGTCGTGGGAATCGCGAGTGGCAGTGGATGAAACATGATGGTCGCCATAGTTGAACTTCCATGGACAAGCTGTCATGTCTATGGACACATGTATTGCATACCGATCACCAGAAGGAGTAGTAGAGAAAGCTAGGCAGATAAATAGTTCCTTATAGTCAAGCGGACCCATGCTACTACTTGTTCCAAAGACATGCACACCATTGAAATAGTCCATCTATATCAATATACATAGAGAGGGAATATTTTTTTACAAAAGGGGAATAGTTCATCCATCCATAATGCCCTGCTGCTGGTGCAGCATCTTCTTCTTGTTGTTGTTCTCATTTTCTGTGGGATACGGCTTCGCAACAAGATCTCTGGACCTTGCAGCTATCTCGAAACTCACACGAGCACCGAGGACAGCATATTTTATCTGCTCGTACGTCAAGGGATAATTCTCCCATCCAGATGACCTTAATGCCAGCGTGTCATCACCCTTCTGAAGATTTTTTCCTAGCACAAAATTTGCTACGTCGAATAGGGATGGTGTCGGTTTATCACAAACTTCTACAGGAATTTTTATTCTGGTTTGTAGGTCAGCGATGCTTTTCAAATCAAGGTTGTACGGCTCCAACTTCTGTTTGTCCCCTGCGATGGCTGCCCCATAGAAGTATATGTCCTCCTGAGATAAGAAATCATGAAGCTCGCCTGGTATGGAGGGAGTGTGTATGATGTGGTACACCAAAACATCATCTTCGAGGCACAGCTGAAGGACAGCGGTGCGTTGGATCTTCCCAGTGGCACGCTCCGTGTACTCTGCGTCGAGACTGATGAAATTCATCTCCACCTTTTGGAGGGAGTTGGATACATTATTGATCCACTTTCGAACAACCCTTGGGTGGTCGGTGACTGTGGCAACTATGCTCAATGAGCCTTCGACGAGGACATGTTGGACGCTAAAAACCTGCATCTCGATCTCTTTCGCCATTTGGAACCGCTGGACCGGAGGGCTATGGTTTGGAGAATTAGGATTAGATGGCTAATCTAACTAAAGAAGATGATTATTTATAGGGGCTTCAGAATTACTCTAGGAGGATGTGAAGAGGTTAAAACAATGTGAATGCAGTGTGGTTTGGATGCAAATGAAGATCAAGGAGTAGTGAAAAAGCCGAGGAAAATCGGTTCCCGATGGAGAAGTAAATGGGAGAAGTTATGCGCATGCATGAGGAGGGTGCGGTGGTTTGACTACTGCATGCAATTGATTGGACGGGCTCTTCGGTTGCCTTTTCTCTCTCCCACACGCACAGAATGGCCCACTTGCATGCTACAGTTTATTGGCTGGAGTCGGGCTGCAGCTGCTCATGTGTATGCTAATTAATGTTGTGAATGCGGGGATGGAGGGAAATGGGCGCATGCAAAAGGGTATATACGCAGACTAATTAGAGAAATACTGGAAAAAGTTATGCGCAGACAAAAGAGGACCGGAGGGAGTACTACTCATGTTCCTACTATGGTTAAGGAATATGCGGTTATCCTCAAAAAAGAGAAGTCCTTCTTCGCACTTCCGCATGCACGAGAATTTGGTTCTACTCGCAATATGGATGATAGCTGGAGGATGAAGTGAAACCAGAGGCATGCTAGCATGGAAGTGTACTCATGTTCCTACTACTCCTAGTAGTAGTAGTACAATTGTGGTACACTTGATGGTCAAAATACTATTATTCATCCGGTCCTCACAGTGAAGTGACAAGACCCTACGCCCGAGATGACACCAGTCCAGGCGGTGTGTCCGGGTTACCAAAGTCAGCCTCACCTTGTGCACTATGCAGTCACTGTCACCGCCGCTGTATAGCATGCCTCGCCTCGTCTCCCTCTCCCCTAGCACCACTCCATCTCCATCTCCGTCTCGCCAGAGATCCTGAGGTCACACTTCATTATCTCATTGTGCCCCCGCATACCCTCGCCTCGCTCGCCTCCCCCAGTACCACTATTCCCTCGCTAGCCGCTCCGCCACCGGCAGCCTTCTCCCCCATAAATCAAGCCCCCCAAAACCCCACCTTCCAAACTCCACCATGGCCGAACGCGAACCGCGTAGGATCCATATGAGCCGCGATTGGAGCAATCTCCCCAGTGACGTCCTCGACCTCTGTTGTTCGTGTATGGATATGTTGAGCGCCCTGTGGCTGGCTGCATGCTCGAGGGGCATGCACACGGCCATCATCGAAGCGAGGCCAAAGCTTTTCAAGACACCCTGCTTGCTGCTATCTGGTCTTGCGAGATTGGCTCATCATGATACGGAGGCATACATGATGCCCCTCGACTTCAATCTGATCTCCATTAGCCGAAACTTCTTTGCAGGTATGTCGTGGGTCGCCGTACATCATTTCCCTGACTTTGATCCGATCACCATCGCCCGAAACTTCTTGGCAGATATGTACTGGGTCGGCATGAACTCCCACTTGATGGCTGCCTTCAGAGAAGACGGTAAAAAGTTGGTGCTCGTGAACTTCCAGACCTCCCATGAGATTATCCTTCCTCCGTTGGATTATATAGAGTTTTACCATCGCGGTCCTAGTCATCTAGATTACCATGTCAGTTGGACGGACCTTGTTTTGCAGAAGATTGTAATCTGCCAAGTGCCCACACGACATGCGAATTACGCAGACTTCAAGCTAATTGCCTTGTTCGACCGCGGACTCGCCTATCTTTACGCTGGTGCCTTCTTTAGCTGGAGACAACTCAGCTCGCAGTGGATCATCGTTAAAGCTGATACACACTTCTGTGATGCTATTGAACACAATGGCATCATCTACGCAATCGACAAAGCAGATGGCACCACGTATTGCTGGGACGTCACGTGTAAGTTGTTTCCGTCTCATGTTAATGATGACGCCATGACACTGTTTGAACTTTTTGTGATGATTGGCATATCCCTATTTGAGCAGAATTTGAGTAGAACTATGGCAATGTATTAGAGACACCGTAAATCAGCTATATTTGGAATGAGTTAATTCATGCGATTGTGATCATGTCATTACAGCCAATTTGTACCGCTGAATAATCAAACGGTTAGGAATATATGGATATTCTCCTTATTTTATAGTAATCTATATACTACTACTAAATATGAGTGGGTATCAATGGCCATGCTAGTTTCCTCATTTTCATGATGTTGAAACATGCACGACACTATTGGTTTCATCTAACCATACATTAGGGCAGTATATGTGCATATGGAGAACTCTATATTTGGAAGTAGTGAAATCCTGTAATGCTTACCATGTGTACATACCTATATATTCCCTTCAGCAATCAATGGCTAGAATAATATCCTCACAAAAATTTTGCCCACAGAACACGAGTATATAACAATGCATGGTCTGTTAGTTACCTTGAAGAATTTGTTTGTGAGGACAGAACATGATTCCATAACATGCATGACATGGTAGTTTCCTGTGAAGAATCGATTGCGAGATAACATGAGTATAACCATGCATGGCACTTCTATATTTTCGAACCCAGTATACATTTCCCTATAGTTTCCTCCCAGTTCCAACAGGGACATATCAATTCTGGTCTTACATTAACAATGCTGATCTTACATTAACAATGTTGTTTCTTGCATTATCCTACTCATACTCTGAACAATGCTGATATTACATTAACAATGCATGTAATTTTTTATATGATGCAGTGTCCCTACAGTGACTGCCCTTTGTAATCACACCACCTTTGCCAAAAACAGGGAAGCACAACTGGTTCCTCGCTCGATCAGACAACGGCAAAAGACTGATGATCATTCGGACACATGAGCCGGAAAAGTTATATTGCAAAAACCCCACTGTATACAAGCACCGTGAAATACGTGAGTATCCGGACATTGGTTGTTACGTCTATGAGCAGGATACCAGCTTGTTAGGGCCTTCAGGATTTTTCAGTTGGAGGTGGGTAAACAGCCTTGGTTCACACTCTCTATTTCTTGGACTCAATTATCCGATTAACTAGGAGATCAGCATTGGCAAGGACCTTGATGGTAGAGAGGCTCTGTTTGCTATGGAAAACTGTGTCTACACGGCAAGCCCTAGGAGTTTGGGAGCAAACTCCCCTGATTGTCAACGATACATCCTGCAGCCAAAAGAAGGTGAGAATGACAAAGGCATCCGGATTAACTTTGATCCTTGGATGTCTCAATTACGACAGGTAGTGATGTGGTTCAAGCCTTCAGGTTGATAGGTAATTCGGCTGTTGCGTCGAAAGGGTGGAGTACTGGTGTCTCCGGATCATTGGTCGCTGAAGCGGGGCTGCAAATTATGATGGTGTTGGATCATCTCTTCGAATGACTTTGTTGTCTTTGCTGCTTGTTCTGGGTGGGTAGTTCATTCTTTTGTTATGCATATTCCTTGTCATTTGGTCATCCTCGTCTATGTCACTCTTGCTATGTAATAGTTGGCTCTGTTTAGAATGTCATTCTCGTCTGGATCACGAGAGTCTGAGCGCTGCAGATGGGTGCGTTTTGGTGGTGTAGCAAGACTTCTTATGAACTATCATGTCTTGCTATTTATGTCAGTAGTAGTCACTAGTCAGTGTTTGAATGTTGTATATATCGTTGTTTCGAAATGTTTATTGTCCCGAACTACTGGTGGGCTAAATGAGGGCATCACCATTCTCCAGTGTTCAGAGTGTATCTCCTTTTTCCAAGTTATATAATTTGAGCTCAGTGTCTTTTCGATGATGTACACTTGTTTGGGCCAGTGAGGTGTCATTGAATATGGGCCGAGTAGTAACGCAATGCCAAACAGGTCAATTATGACAGTCAGGCCGGGCTCTCAAAAGATCCTCAAAAAAAAGGCCGGGCTCTCCAAAAAAGAAAGAATAAGGACTCTTAGGCCGACATGTGAGCGCCACCGGTGTTTTCGTGCGCTTGCACGCTGAGAGCATATTGGCGCGTGTTCAAAATTCAAGCTACCTTTTCATCCCCAATCTCCCGCCCTCCCCCACCTCTGGAATCTGGATTCCTACTCCAGTTCCCCCAAATCCCCCTCATGTACTCCCTGTACTCAAGCACACTATCATGGCGCCGGTCAATGCGGATCTCCGAGCCGGAGATCCTGAGGTCCGTCCTGCCTTCGGTCGCTGCGTGTTGTCGCTCAACACTGGCATGGCGGCGCTTGACGACCAGTTTGCCCGCAAAGTGCTAATGGTAACCATCAACAGCGACCGGCCTCCCGTCTCGCCGGACGACCTTGTCAAAGCTCTTGGCATTGCGGACGGCATCCAAATAAGTGACTTGCTCGTCGAAGTCTGTCCGCCACCGGCTGATTTCTTCGTCAGGTTCCGGACAACTTTCGACTGCAGTCATGTGTTCGCATGTTCCCGGCGTTTGTTCTGCGATGGCGCGCTAGTGAGCTTTGATCGGTCGCACCCAGGATGGGGCTCGGTGCCCTCTGAGCTTGAGTTTTTAACAAAGCTTACCTTCCATAGCATGCCTCGACGTGCTTGGAACAGCGAGTCCATGAATGAGCTTATCAACGACCTTGGAGGTGAGCTCGTAAGTATGTTTGTTCCTCCAGACAGCTGGGCTCTGACGGTTATGGCATGGATGAAGAAGTCGTCCACCATACTGAAGGTGATTGGTGTTGAGATACCGGTGCAGGAACCGGGGTTGTACTATTTGTCGCCACCAAGGCCGCCATGGACCACGTTAGGGATGTACTTGTATCGAGTGTTCGTGCATGTCGAAGAAGTGGTCAATCCATCAATCGAAGTCCTGCCGCTGCCGCTAGTGCGAGGGTCCGTCGACGACGTCCATTACAGGAGTCAACGTTAGACTTTCCCCGTGTTGCTCAGAACGATGGATGGCACAGGGCCTACTCCATCGCGCGGCGGAGGCCACTGCTTCTTTGGGAGAAGAGGCAGGGCTGGCCGCCTGGATGTGCTCTAATTTGAGGTAACAACTGAATCTAGTCAGATACTACTTAAATCTGAGCTATGGGTGTGAAGCACTGATGTGCCAGTACATTTGATTGTGACCTGTTCTAATTTTGTACCTGAACTTTTTTTAAAAAGGGTTGTACGTCAACTTAATGTGCTAGCAGAACTTATTGTGTTGTCTGTCTGTTTTCTTTGCACAGCATTCAAGATATTTCCCTGTCATTGATAAAGACGATGAACCGTTATGTACGAGTTCGTTGGTTTCAACATAGCCCTACCCGTAGTGATCCATTGCTTCCATCCTGATTGTGCCGCCTGCGTGAAATTTTTGTATGCAAGTTCAGTGTGCTATGATGTTCTATATGAATGTGTCAACTATATAAATTTTTACTGAGCATCAGCAATGCATATGGCTGAAAGATGTATTTATGAGCATCGACCAATGGGTCTCTCTCTCTCACACACACATGCACACACGCACAAGTGGGACCCGTTGAATTATTTCTTTGCTCATGACAGCTTTTAATTAGGTTCCACTGTAATATAACTTTTTTCTTAAGTTATTAATTGAGCTCAGTGACTTCAAAAAGTTGTACAGAAGCCTTGTTTGGGCCTTTCTGGCGTCGCTGAATGTGGGCTGAGTAGCCATGTTAGGTTGTACTGTACTACACAGGCCTTTTTTCAACATCAGCCATGCAACTCGGCAGACAGTTGTACACAATATCCGGGTCAACTTGTTATTCTCCGTCCCGCTGGGCTGCAAACTTTCCTAGGGGTATGCATTAGGCTTATCAAGAAAATGGACTTTAAGAAATAATAAATGGGATGTAATTATAATAACTGGGCAGTAACTACAAAAAATGCACCAAACGCGTAATTAGTTTAAAAAATATATTATTTTCGAAATTTGAAAATTTTAATTTCATTACTTGTTGCGCGCGCAATATTTCGTTGGATTTTAATGTAATACAACTTTATTTTGATATTATATTTAATCTGACTAGAAATTTCGAATAAAAATATTTCGGATCCCATAAAAATGTGGGATTTTTTTTAATTCTGTTTTGAGCGGTTGGTTGAAATTATTAATCGTTGTCCTAGCTAAAAATGGGTTGTACTTTTAACAAACTGTAAATGGGCTGTAGTAAATTCCATTAGAATAAAAAAAATGGGTTGTACATTCTTACAAATCGTAAATGGGCTATATGTTCTCTGCCACACACTTGTGGGCCTTCTAAGTTGACACGTCCCCTAAAAAAACTAAGTTGACGCGTATGCAAGGCTTTGTCAACAACACACGGTTCTGGCAGCTGTGGCCGTTGGATGTCCATCCAACGAATGTCATGCTTCTTCTTCAATCTCGGATATTCTTGCTTCAGCCGCTCAAAAAATGATTCCTCCCCCTGACATCTGGGTGCACCATTTCAGAGGCTGACCTGTGGGCCTACTAAGTTGACGCGTACCAAGGGCTTTGTCAACTTAGTCAATATAAACGATTCTAGCTGCAGTGACCATACGATGTCTATCCAACGGCCATAGTGCTTCTTCAACCTCTGGTCTTCTTGCAATAGCCGCCCAAAGCAGCGCCGGTCGTGCCGCGTGCTCCTGCCTCCCGTGGCCGGCTGTGATGCCGCGGAGGCCTCACCGCCCCCTACTACTCCCACCGCTGGCCAGGTCATCCCTTTACTAACCCACACCCCCTGTTATTCTGCGGTGAGGGCAGCCTCACACCGCAGCCGAACCAGTGAACCCTCGTACTCCTCTCCGCGTGGGCTTCCACTGTCGCATCTTCCCCGGCTCCGCGCCGTCCCCTTCCTAGGCCTCGCCGTCGTCCACCGCCCTGGTGCTCTCGGCACGGCGTGGTAAACGTGATCAAGGAACGGCTTCCATCGGACGTGGACTGTACGTGGAGAGGCTGACAGCTGGGTCGACGGCCGCAGCAAGGAAGTGCCTCCTTATTACGCGCAAAATAATTATTCCTCCACCTGACAGCGGGGACCCACCGGACGGGCCACCGTATTTCATGAAAAAAACATTCCCCCCTGACTGCTGGGACCCACCAGCTACATCTTCACACGCAAAGAAGTGCGTCTGGGCAAAAAAACGATTCGCCCCCTGACTGCTAGGACCCACCAGTGACATCTTCGCACACAAGGAAGTTCCTGACAGTCGGGACCCACCTGGTCGAAGCGTAAGTAGCATTGTCATTCTGGTCGCGAACGTGTACGTACATACTGGTCGATGTAGAGGCGCGCACGTGTCGTAGTAGAGGCGCGCACGTAGCATGTACACGTACGTACAGCGGCCAGTGTGCAAGAAAGAAAATACGGCCACGTATGTACATACGGGCAGGGTCTCGAACGCCTACTCGTGCATACGTACGGCCAGGGCTCGTGTACATGGCTGGGTCGGAACAGAGAAACAGCGTCGTCGTCGTGTTCATGGGGAGCCAACCGGCTGGGTCGGAACGGAATGCGTTGTCGTGTTCATCGGGAGGGCTTGGACGGAACAGCCAATGGAAACAAGGCCTGGTGTGCCGCAGAACGGAGGAAACGGCCTTGTGTTCGACCAACCACGTTCGAAACAGGATCCTGTTCATCGGGAGGGGTCTGGCGTACCGCAAAACGAAGGAAACGGACCTCCTATGGTCGAAACGGGGGTCCTGTTGATCGGGAGGGGTGTGGCATACCGCAAAACGGAGGAAACGGACTTGTGTTGGAGCGCTACGGTCGAAACGGGGGTCCTGTTCATCGGGAGGGGTGTGGCGTACCGCAAAACAGGACTCCACGGGATACTGTTCATCTCCACCGTCGACCCCCTCCAGCCTCCACGGGCTACTGTTCATCCACCGTCGACCTCCTCCAGCCTCCACCTGCGACTGTTCATCCACGGGCTCCTGTTCATCCAGCCTCCACCGTGCGCTACTCCACCGGCTACTGTTCAACCAGCCCTCTCCACGGGCTCCTGTTCAACGAGCCCTCCACGGGCTACTGTTCATCCAGCCCTCCACCGTCTACTGTTCATCCTGCCCTCCACGGGGTGGTCCTGTTCATCCTGCCCTCCACGGGGTCCTGTTCATCCAGCCCCAACCGGCTCGATCGATCGGGGTCCTGTTCATCTAGAGGCAACACCACGGGGTCCTATTCATCCACCCCCACCGGGAACTGTTCATCCAAACCACCCCAGCAATGTTGACTGTTCATCCATAGGCAGCATCGATCGACTTCAGTTAGCAACAGTAGCGAAGGAATTGCTCGATCGGGTTCAGTTAACAGCCATCAATCGATCACTCGGGTTCAGTAACGCATAGCCTGAAGTGCAATCGCTCGGGTTCAGATAGAGCCCAACGCCTCGCTCGGGTTCAGTTAGAGCCCAACGCCTCGCTCGGGTTCAGTTATAGCCCAACGCCTCGCACCCACGCGCATGCGTGTACAAGAGAAACACACATCGCTCAGCCCCGACCACCCACCGTAACCGGGAACACCCCGATATTTTCCTCGCCCTCGCTTCTACCACGGTTTTTTTTCGTCGTGGACGGCCCAAAGAATGTCATGCAGCTGCGTCTCCGGCCCGCCCAGGATGAAAAGCCCATTTTCTATCATGATTTTTTTTGTCATAGAAGTAGGACCCCACCACATCTATGATGATACCGGGTTTTGTCACAATTATCGTCATAGAAGTGTCATAGGTATGACAGGAAAAAATTCGTTCGGCCCAAAATGTCAGGGATGTGTCATTTTTTTGTAGTGCAACTTTCAACCTTTTCAGAGTTCATTTGAAGTGTTTTTCAATTTGAGGGTCATTTAGCTGAAAAAATCAGTAAATGCATGAAAGAATTTGTTTGCACATAAAATTTCTTCACGTTTCAAATGCCAAAACACATAAGTACCCTAACTATTACAAAGATTCCCTCCGGTTTGTCCGAAGTGGGACTTTCTAGATATATAAGTCCGGAAACTCACTAGAGAAGAAAGTGATGCCAGTGAGAAGCCGATCACATCCCAGAGTGGGATCTTTGGGCCGTGTGAAACTTTTTCTTCGCGTGTGTCTCTTTGCGCCGTAACCATGGACAATCTTCATCATTTAACTGGATGCTCGGGTCAATATTCACTGTGAATGGAGCAATTTCATGAAAATTTTCATAATCTTCTGACAGGTCTATCTTGTCATCCACTCCCACGATGTTTTTCCCCAGAAAGAACTATATGGCACTTTGGCTCATCGTATGATGCATTCGCAACCTTATCTTTTCTTTTTCTCAGCTTCGTGGACATGTCCTTCACATAGAAAATATGTGCCACATCATTGGCTAGGACGAATGGTTCGTCTGCATACACAAGATTGTTGAGATCCACTGTTGTCATTCCGTACTGCAGGTCTTCCGTTACCCCGCCTCGTGTCATATTCACCCATTTGCACCGAAACAAAGGGACCTTCAAACCACATCCATAGTCAAGTTCCCATATGTCCTCTATGTAACCATAATATGTTTCCTTTCCCGTCTTGGTTGCTACATCAAAGCGGACACCACAGTTTTGGTTGGTGCTCTTCTTATCTTGGGCGATCGTGTAAAATGTATTATCATTTATCTCGTACCCTTTGAAAGTCATTACATTCGAAGATGGTAACTGGGACAGCAAGTACAGGTCGGTGTCATGCATGGCACGTGGCTGCAACCAGCCGGCGAAAGTCCCCGTTTGTTCATGTGTAATCTAGTCGTCAGACTGCTCCGGGTGTTTGGTGCGTAGAAAATTCTTGTGTTCATCCATATACGGAGCCACCAAGGCGGAATTCTGTAGAACAGTGTAGTGTTCTTGAGCGACAGAATGCCCGTCCATACATATTATTTGATCACCTCCTAGCATGCCTTTTCCATCTAGTCTGCCCTTATGCAGTGATTCAGGAACACCAATCGGCTTAAGGTCAGGAACAAAGTCAATACAAAACTCAATGACCTCCTGATGACCCACAAGAATAGGGGAGCTATCGTAGTCCTTTCGATAAGTAAGAGTGTCAAACCCAACGAGGAGCAGAAGGAAATGATAAGCGGTTTTCAGCAAGGTATTCTCTGCAAACACTGAAATTATCGGTAACAGATAGTTTTGTGATAAGGTAATTGGTAACGAGTAGCAAGTAATAGAAGTAAATAAGGTGCAGCAAGATGGCCTAATCCTTTTTGTAGCAAAGGACAAGCCTGGACAAACTCCTATATGAAGGAAAGCGCTCCCGAGGACACATGGGAATTATCGTCAAGCTAGTTTTCATCACATTCATATGATTCGCGTTCGGTACTTTGATAATTTGATATGTGGGTGGACCGGTGCTTGGGTACTGTCCTTACTTGGACAAGCATCCCACTTATGATTAACCCCCATTGCAAGCATCCACAACTACAACAGAAGTATTAAGGTAAACCTAACCATAGCATGAAACATATGGATCCAAATCAGCCCCTTACGAAGCAACTCACAAACTAGGGTTTAAGCTTCTGTCACTCTAGCAACCCATCATCTACTTATTACTTCCCAATGCCTCCCTATAGGCCCAAACAATGGTGAAGTGTCATGTAGTCGACGTTCACATGACACCACTAGAGGGATAACAACATACATCTCATCAAAATATCGAACGAATACCAAATTCACATGACTACTAATAGCAAGACTTCTCCCATGTCCTCAGGAACAAACGTAGCTACTCACAGAGCATATTCATGTTCATAATCAGAGGGGTATTAATATGCATAATGGATCTGAACATATGATCTTCCACCAAGTAAACCAACTAGCATCAACTACAAGGAGTAATCAACACTACTAGCAACCCACAGGTACCAATCTGAGGTTTGGATACAAAGATTGGATACAAGAGATGAACTAGGGTTTGAGATGAGATGGTGTTGGTGAAGATGTTGATGGAGATTGACCCCCTCCCGATGAGAGGATCGTTGGTGATGATGATGGTGATGATTTCCCCCTCCCGGAGGGAAGTTTCCCCGGCAGAACAGCTCCGCCAGAGCCCTAGATTGGTTCCGCCAAGGTTCCGCCTCATGGCGGAGGAGTTTCGTCCCGTAAGCTTGCTTATGATTTTTTTCTCGGACGAAAGACCTCATATAGCAAAAGATGGGCATCGAAGACCACCAGGGGGCCCACAAGGCAGGGGGCGCGCCCCCCACCCTCGTGGCTGGTGGGTGGCCCCCCTCTGGTACTTCTTGTGCTCAGTATTTTTTATATATTCTGGAAATAACTTCCGTGAAGTTTCAGGACTTTTGGAGCTGTGCAAAATAGGTCTCTAATATTTGCGCCTTTTACAGCCCAGAATCCCAGCTGCCGGCATTCTCCCTCTTCATGTAAACCTTGCAAAATAAGAGAGAATAGGCATAAGTATTGTGACATAATGTGTAATAACAGCCCATAATGCAATAAATATTGATATAAAAGCATGATGCAAAATGGACGTATCAACTCCCCCAAGCTTAGACCTTGCTTGTCCTCAAGAGAAAGCTGAAATCAAAAAATACGTCCACATGTTTAGAGATAGAGGTGCCGATAAAAATAAAATACGAACATGAGGGCATCATGATCATTCTTGGAACAACATATATATATATATATATTGTCATATGATCTCTTATGCTAAAGTAACAATTCAATCACAATTTCAAGACTTCGTTGAGAACCAACAAACTCTAATCTCAGTCACTGAGGCAATTGCAATTTATCATAACATAGGAAAGAGTCAATATAAGAGCTTTTCAGCAAGTCCACATACTCAACTATCATTTAGTCTTTCACAATTGCTAACACTCACGCAATATTTATGGGTATGGAGTTTTAATCGGACATAGAGAAAGATAGGGGCTTATAGTTTTGCCTCCCAACGTTTTACCTCAAGGGTAATGTCAACCATAATGGTTCATGAAAACTCACATCCAATTCGCTATATATATCTGGATCTTTCCAACACATTGTGCTTGCCAAAGGATAAAATGTAAAAAGGAAAGGTGGATAACACCATGACTCTTTGCATGAAGTATAAGACAAGAATAAAAGATAGGCCCTTCGTAGAGGGAAGCAGAGGTTGTCATGCGCTTTTATAGTTGGATGCACGAAATCTTAATGCAAAAGAACGTCACTTTATATTGCCACTTGTGATCTGAACCTTTATTATGCAGTCCGTCGCTTTTATTTCTTCCATATCACAAGATCTTATAAAGCTTATTTTCTCCACATTAATAAGTCATACATATTTAGAGAGCAATTTTTATTGCTTGCACCGATGACAACTTACTTGAAGGATCTTACTCAATCCATAGGTAGATATGGTGGACTCTCATGGCAAAACTGGGTTTAGGGATGTTTGGAAGCACAAGTAGTATCTCTACTTGGTGCAAAGAAATTGGCTAGCATGAGAGGGAAAGGCAAGCTCAACATGTTGGATGATCCATGACAATATAATTTATCTCAGATGTAAGAAAACATAACCCATTACGTTGTCTTCCTTGTCCAACGTCAACTCTTTAGCATGTCATATTTTAATGAGTGCTCACAATCATAAAAGATGTCCAAGATAGTGTATTTATATGTGAACCCCTCTTTCTTTATTACTTCCTATTAATTGCAACGATGACCAAAACTATGTTTGTCAACTCTCAACAACTTTATTCATCATACTCTTATATGTGAAGTCATTACTCTCCATAAGATCCATATGATCTCTTTATTTCTTTTTATTCTTCTCTTTTTTATTTTATTCCCTCAAGATCATAGCAAAATAATCAAGCCCTTGACTCAACACTAATCTTTATTATATATAGCTCACAGACTCAATTACATAGGAAGATCATAAAGCAAAACTCACAACTAGATCATACTAAAACTTTATTCTACTAGATCAAGATATTATCAAAAGGATCGAACTAAGAAAAATGGTAAAGATAGAAGTGATGGTGATACGATACCGGGGCACTCCCCCAAGCTTGGCAGTTGCCAGGGGGAGTGCCCATACCCGATGCTCAGTTCTTCTTTGTTGGTGAAGAAGATGATGGTTTTGTTGATGGCGTAGGCTTCTTCCTTAATTTGCGCTTGAGCACAGAATTTTGATCCCTCAGGTCATCGATCTCCTGCTCCAGGCTTAGTATCTTTTTGCATAATTCCTGCTTGTTTTCCTGCAAGAGGCGAAAAAGGATAAACCCGATCTTAGGTTTATTTGCTCTATCTGGGAGGCTTGACTTTTTGAACTCCACATGCATGTCCCCAGGTTGAGGTAGTGGGACTTCATCTTCATCTGAGCTCGTCTCCTCCTTTCCCTTAGGTTCATAGTCCTCTTCTTCTTCCGTAGTCCAACCACAATACTCCACATCCCCATAGACCTTAGGATCTGCAAGGTAATCAGCCACATAGCTTTCTCCTTCCGAATCCTGGGACGACATGTTGCTCAAATCTACAGCAGGACAGCTCGAAACAAAGATAGGAGATATTTGCGTGATACGGTGGTCAAAACCTTCGGGAGGTTATATAATGAATTTTTACCGACTAAAAGAAGTATCGTGCAAGAAAACAGAGTTCGGAGAGCACACGAGGTGCCCACGAGGCAGGGGGCGCGCCGAGGGGGTAGGGCACGCCCTCCACCCTCATGGAAGCCCCGTGTCCTTTCCGGTCTGCTTCTTATTTTCCTATTTTCTTAAATATTCCAAAACAGAGTAAAATTGCCATTATAATTGTTTTGGAGTTGGTTTACTTACCGTACCACGTACCTATTCCTTTTATGAGTCTGAAACGTTCTGGAAAGTGTCCCTTATGTATTCCTCCGGGGTTAGGGTTTCAATAATATTAGTTACAACATTTATAGGATTACCTGAGTTATAATGTTTGATTCTTTGACCGTTCACCACCCTCGAATTAGTGCCTTCGAAGTTGTTGCTTTTATGGCACCGAAACGATAGACCTCCTCGATAACGTAAGGATGTTCCCATTTAGAGAGAATTTTTCCTGCAAAAAATCTTAAACGAGAGTTGTATAGCAATACATAATCACCTACATTAAACTCACGCTTTTGTATCCTTTTGTCATGCCATCTTTTAACTTTTTATTTAAACAATTTGGCATTTTCATAGGCTTGGGTTCTCCATTCATCAAGTGAGCTAATGTCAAATAACCTCTTCTCACCGGCAAGTTTGAAATCATAGTTGAGCTCTTTGATAGCCCAATATGCCTTATGTTCTAGTTCGAGAGGTAAGTGACAAGCTTTACCATAAACCATTTTATAAGGAGACATACCCATAGGATTTTGATATGCAGTTCTATAAGCCCATAATGCATCATCAAGTTTCTTGGACCAATTCTTCCTAGATCTATTAACAGTCTTTTGCAAAATTAATTTGAGCTCTCTATTACTTAATTCTACTTGACCACTAGACTGTGGGTGATATGGAGATGCAACTCTATGATTAACATCATACTTAGCAAGCATTTTATGAAAAGCACCATGAATAAAATGTGAACCACCATCAGTCATTAAATATCTAGGGACTCCAAACCTTGTGTCCTATTCATCCAGCCACAACCGGCTCGATCGATCGGGGTCCTGTTCATCCAGAGGCACCCCCACCGGGAACTGTTCATCCACCCCCACCGGGAACTGTTCATCCAAACCCCCCTAGCAACGCTCACTGTTCATCCATAGGCAGCATCGATCGACTTCAGTTAGCAGCAGTAGCGAAGGAATCACTCGATCGGGTTCAGTTAACAGCCATCAATCGATCACTCGGGTTCAGTAACGCGTAGCCTGAAGTGCAATCGCTCGGGTTCAGTTAGAGCCCAACGCCTCGCTCAGGTTCAGTTAGAGCCCAACGCCTCGCACCCACACGCGTGCGTGTACGAGAGAAACACGCATCGCTCGGCCCCGACCACCCACCGTAACCGGGAACACCCCGATATTTTCCTCGCCCTCGCTTCTACCATGGTTTTTTTCCGTCGTTGATGGCCCAAAGAATGTCATGCAGCTGCGTCTCCGGCCCGCCCAGGACGAAAAGCCCATTTTCTATCATGATTTTTTTTCATAGAAGTAGGACCCCACCACATCTATGATGATACCGGGTTTTGTCACAATTATCGTCAGAGAAGTGTCATAGGTATGACAGAAAAAAATTCGTTCGGCCCAAAATGTCAGGGATGTGTCTTTTTTTGTAGTGCAACTTTCAACCTTTTGAGAGTTAATTTGAAGTGTTTTTCAATTTGAGGGTCATTTAGCTGAAAAAATCAGTAAATGCATGAAATAATTTGTTTGCACAAAAAATTTCTTCACGTTTCAAATGCCAAAACACATAAGTACCCTAACTATTACAAAGATTCCCTCCGGTTTGTTCGAAGTGGGATTTTCTAGATATATAAGTCCGGAAACTCACTAGAGAAGAAAGTGATGACAGTGAGAAGCCGATCACATCCCAGAGTGGGATCTTTGGGCCGTGTGAAACTTTTTCTTCATGTGTGTCTCTTTGCGTCGTAACCATGGACAATCTTCATCATTTAACTGGATGCTTGGGTCAATATTCACTGTGAATGGAGCAATTTCATGAAAATTTTCATAATCTTCTGACAGGTCTGTCTTGTCATCCACTCCCACGATGTTTTTCCCCCAGAAAGAACTATATGGCACTTTGGCTCATCGTATGATGCATTCGCAACCTTATATTTTCTTTTTCTCAGTGAGGGAGTCCTAGATTAGGGGGTGTTCGGATAGCCGAATTATACCTTCAGCCGGACTCCTGGACTATGAAGATACAAGATTGAAGACTCCGTCCCGTGTCCGGAAGGGACTTTCCTTGGCGTGGAAGGCAAGCTTGTCGATACGGATGTTCAGATCTCCTACCATTGTAACTGACTCTATGTAACCCTAACCCTATCCGGTGTCTATATAAACCGGGGGGTTTAGTCCATAGGACAACATACACATCAACAATCATACCATAGGCTAGCTTCTAGGGTTTAGCCTCTCTGATCTCGTGGTAGATCTACTCTTGTACTACCCATATCATCAATATTAATCAAGCAGGACGTAGGGTTTTACCTCCATCGAGAGGGCCCGAACCTGGGTAAAACTTCGTGTCCCTTGCCTCCTGTTACCATCCGGCCTAGACGCACAGTTCGGGACCCCCTACCCGAGATCCGCCGGTTTTGACACCGACATTGGTGCTTTCATTAAGAGTTCCTCTGTGCCGTCGCTGTCAGGCCCGATGGCTCCTACGATCATCAATGGCGATGCAGTCCAGGGTGAGACCTTCCTCCCCGGACAGATCTTCGTCTTTGGCGGCTTCGCACCACGGGCCAATTCACTTGGCCATCTAGAGCAGATCGAAAGCTACGCCCCTGGCCGTCAGGTCAGGTTTGGAAGTTTAAACTACACGGCTGACATCCGCGGGGACTTGATCCTCGACGGATTCGAACCACTGCCGAGCGCGCCGCACTATCACGACGAGCATGATATAGCTCTGCCGCCGAACAGTGCCCTGGAGGCCGCACCCGCATCGGCTCCGACCCTTAGTTCGGAGCCGACCGCGTCGGTCGAGGATGGGAGGTTGGATGCCACCTCGGGGGCTGCGATCCAAACGGCGATTGAGCCGAACACCAGCCCCGTACTCTGCAAGGCTCGGGACTCCAAGGAGCCGGACTCCTCTCCGGACTCCGAACCCTCCGCGCCCCTGCCAGTCGAATCCGATTGGGCACCGATCATGAAGTTCACTGCCGCAGACATCTTTCAGCACTCGCCTTCCGGCGATATCCTGAAGTCATTGAAGTCTCTCTCTTTATCAGGAGAGCCCTGGCCATACTACGGTCAGCAAGGTTGGGGTACGGACGATGAAGAAATTCAAAACCCACCCACCACCCACTTTGTAGCCACTGTCGACGACTTAACCGACATGCTCGACTTCGACTCTGAAGACATCGACGGTATGGACGCCGATGAAGGAGATGATGAAGAGCCAGCGCCTACTAGGCCCTGGAAAGCCACCTCGCCATATGACATATACATGGTGGACACCCCAAAAGAGGGAGAGGGCGATGGAACAGCGGAGGATGACCCCTCCAAGAAACAGCCTAAGCGCCGATGTCAGCGGCGCCGCTCAAAATCCCGCCAGCACAAAAACGGTGATTCCAACACGGGAGATAATAATACTCTGGAGAGTGCCGAAGAAAACCCCCTCCAGCAAGGTTTAGCACAGGAGGATGGAGAAACCAGCCCTCATGAGAGAGCGGTAGACAGAGAGGTCGAGGACGATAACTATATGCCTCCCTCCGAAGACGAGGCAAGCCTCGACGATGACGAATTCATCATGCCAGAGGATCTCGTTGAGCAAAAGCGTTTCCAACGCAGGCTTATGGCCACGGCAAGAAGCCTCAAGAAAAAACAGCAACAGCTCCGAGCCAATCAAGATTTGTTGGTTGACAGATGGACCGAAGTCCTTGCGGCCGAAGAGCATAAACTCGAACGCCCCTCCAAGAGTTACCCAAAGCGCAGGTTGCTACCCCAATTAGAGGAGGAAGCACTTGATGCGGCCGAACGGCCACCTCGTGGCCGCGACAGAGAGGCCTCCCGGCCCTCCACTCAAGCCACACCCCGTACCAAGGCACGAGAATATGCGCCGGACTTACGAGACATGCTGGAGGACAAGGCAAGGCAAACACGTTCGATCTACGGATCGCGTGGGCACCCCACGGCTCGAGACGGTAAACGTCACGCCGGCCACATATTCGGCAGGGCCGAACACAGTAGACAAAGCTCATTGGAGCTACGTCATGATATCGCCCAGTACAGAGGCGCCGCACACCCACTGTGCTTTACAGACGAAATAATGGATCATCAAATCCCCGAGGGTTTCAAACCCGTAAACATCGAATCATATGATGGCACAACAGACCCTGTGGTATGGATCGAGGATTATCTCCTTCATATCCACATGGCCCGCGGCGACGATTTTCACGCCATCAAATACCTCCCACTCAAGCTTAAAGGACCAGCTCGGCATTGGCTCAACAGCTTGCCAACAGGGTCAATCAGTTGTTGGGAGGACCTGGAAGCTGCATTCCTCGACAATTTCCAGGGCACTTATGTGCGACCCCCAGAAGCCGATGACCTAAGTCACGTAATCCAGCAGCCAGAGGAATCAGCCAGACAATTCTGGACACGGTTCCTAACAAAGAAAAATCAAATAGTCGACTGTCCGGACGCTGAAGCCCTAGCAGCCTTCAAGCACAATATCTGTGACGAGTGACTGGCCCGGCACCTCGGACAGGAAAAGCCGAAATCTATGGCAGCACTCACGACACTCATGACCCGCTTTTGCGCGGGAGAAGACAGCTGGCTCGCTCGTAGTAACAATATGACCAAGAACCCTGGTAGTTCGAACACCAGGGACATTAGTGGCAGGTCGCATCGCAACAAGCAGAAGCGCCGCATTAACGGCGACAATGCTGAGGATACGGCAGTTAATGCCGGATTTAGAGGCTCTAAATCCGGTCAGTGGAAGAAGCCATTCAAAAGGAATCCTAGGGGCCCGTCCAGCTTGGACCGAATACTCGACCGCTTGTGCCAAATACATGGCACCCCCGAAAAGCCGACCAATCACACCAACAGGGATTGTTGGGTGTTCAAGCAGGCAGGCAAGCTAAGCGCTGACAATGAAGACAAGGGGCTGCATAGCGATGACGACGAGGAGCCCCGGCCGCCGAAAAACAATGGACAGAAAGGTTTTCCCCCACAAGTACGGACGGTGAACATGATATATGCAACCCATGTCCCCAAAAGGGAGCGGAAGCGTGCGTTAAGGGACGTATACGCGGTAGAGCCAGTTGCCCCAAAGTTCAACCCATGGTCCACCTGCCCGATCACCTTTGATCGAAGGGACCATCCCACTAGCATCCGTCATGGCGGATTCACCGCATTGGTTCTAGACCCAATTATTGACGGATTTTATCTCACTAGAGTCCTTATGGATGGCGGCAGCAGCCTGAACCTGCTTTACCAGGATACAGTGCGGAAAATGGGCATAGATCCCTCGAGGATTAAGCCCACCAAAACGACCTTTAAAGGCGTAATACCAGGTGTAGAGGCCAACTGCACAGGCTCAGTCACACTTGAAGTGGTCTTCAGATCTCCGGATAATTTCTGAAGCGAGGAGTTAATCTTCGACATAATCCCGTTTCGCAGTGGCTATCACGCACTACTCGGGCGAACCGCATTCGCCAAATTCAATGCGGTACCGCACTATGCATACCTTAAGCTCAAGATGCCAGGCCCTCGTGGAGTAATTATGGTCAATGGAAACACCGAACGCTCCCTCCGAATGGAGGAGCACACGGCGGCCCTTGCAGCGGAAGTACAAAGCAGCCTCTCCAGGCTGTTCTCCAGTCCGGCCATTAAACGTCCGGACACCGTCAAGCGCGCCTGGAGTAACCTACAACAAGACCGCCTGGCACGTTCCGAGCAGGCGTAGCAATGCGGCCCCAATCCCAACCCTCGCAAAAAGGCGACGCCAGTACTTCGCGTCCATAACTACGCTCTGGAAATACCATGGGCATAGGGGGAGGGGCACCATCACGGCACGCCCAAAACATGGCTTAAACCGCACCAGGGGCTGCCGATTTTTTACTTTTCTCTTACTTCTAGGACTCTACTCTTTGGAAGGCTTGTTCGGCAGTTCATTTGCCGCACAAACGATGCAAGGACCAGGGAAGCAGACAAGCCATGCCGCATTACGAAAATCCCAGGTGGTCTCTATCACGAGCAGTATACCTGTTTCGCATACTATTCCGCAGCTTGCCCCTGGAGCAGACATGTTAAATAGTCCAACTTTTCGTTTATCGCATTACTTGTATCGTTCTGCTTTGATCGCAGCTATTTTAATAAACAATGCATAGCTTTTGTCTATTTTTTACATTACCTTTTTTATATATATGTTCCTTAATGACATGTTGCACCCGTACACTTTGGTACGGCCAAAATACGCCAGGGGCTTCAGTACCCCTCAACATGGTGTGAGAAGTCTGAACACTTTAACAAGTGCGGCACCCCGAACTTATAGCATTATATGCATCGGCTCCGAATCATGTCTTGGGTCAATAGTTGGGTTTGCCTGGCTCCTATGTTTTGGTGCCTTACGTTCCGCTATATCGGCTAAGGTAGCACTAGGAGAACCACTGCGATTGTGCCCCGGTTGAGCTGGGTCGAGCACCTCAGTGGAGAAAGCTAAAACTGACCGTCATGATGAGGCGAGAGCTGGTCGCTGTTCGAGAGGTCTTTTCGAGTCCTTAAAGACTTATGCCGCTTAGGGCGAGGAGTCGACTCTGTCCGGCCAAGGCGTGGATAGCGCCCCAAACTCGGTCTTCCGAATACTAGGGGCTTCGCTGAAATTTAAAATTATAGAATTCTATGGCTAAGTGAGAGTGTTCACACATTATAGTCCGATTGCCTCGTTCGTTGGGCTGAGCGCCTCCCTCGAAGGACCCAAATATGGGAAAAAGAGCGCCCAGGTTTATCCCCGAACACCCCAACACTAGCGGCAAGGGGGCAGAAGCCGACGACTCGCCATCTCTCAGTATTGATAAACAGCCGCACAAAAGGTAATATTTTAAATTCAAGCAGCATTGCTTAGCGCATATGAACAAGTTTTCAGCGCACAGGATAACACGAGCGGGTTTTACTCAAAAAATACATCCTTGGTACATTCATCCGCAACAAGGTGGGCACCCTTCAGAACATCCTTATAATAATTCTCGGGCTTGCGATGCTCTTTCCCCGTCGGTGGCCCGTCCTTCACAAGCTTCTCCGCATCCAGCTTGCCCAGTGCACCTTAGCACGGGTAAGGGCCCTACGGGCACCTTCAATGCAGACGGAGCGCTTGATGTCTTCAAGCCTCGGACAGGCCTCCACCAGCCGCTGCACCAGCCCGAAATAGCTCCCAGGCAGAGCCTCTCCAGGCCATAGCCGAACTATGAGGCCCTTCATGGCCTATTCGGCCGCCTTGTGGAGCTCGACCAGTTGCTTCAGCTGGTCGCTCAGGGGCACGGGGTGTCCGGCCTCAGCGTACTGAGACCAGAACACCTTCTCCGTCGAGCTGCCCTCCTCGGCTCGATAGAATGCGGCGGCATCAGACACACTCCGGGGGAGATCTGCGAACGCTCTTGGAGAGCTCCGGATTCGGGTAAGTATCAAGTAACTCACGTTTATGTGTTTACTCTGCATAAAGAATGCCTTACCCGCCGCTATCTTCTTCACCTCATCCAACTCCTGGAGGGTCTTCTGGGACTTGGCCTTGGCAAATTTGGCACTTTCAATAGCCACCGCAAGCTCGGACGCTTGCGTCTTCGAGTCACGCTCCAAACTCTCATGTTTTTCCATGAGAGCCTGGAGCTCTTGCCGCACCATGCCAACCTCGGCCTCATACTTCTCCCGCTCGGTGCGCTCCAAGGCCGAATTCTTCTCGGCCTCGTCCAGCGCTTGCTTAAGGGTCGCCACCTCAGACGTGGCCCCTACAATAGCCACGATAATCCTGTCATTTTTCGCAATTGCACCTTTTATATATATATATACTTTTAACAAGGTATTTCTTACCTTCATTGTCCTCGAGCTACTTCTTGGCACGCTCGAGCTCTTGCTCGGACCTTTAGAGGTCCTGCATTAGCATGTCCACTTCAGCAGTCAGTGCGGCGGACGCAAGCAGGGTAGCCTGCACATGCATATTGACTCATTTATGTTAGACTCCTGCGAATTCTATTTGATCCTCTATTCGGCTTTTCTTCCCGAACGCCAAACAGAGCATCAGGGGCTACTGTCTATGCGGTACTATTATTTACGCATTCTTTACTTACCTCAAAGCCTGTTAAAAGGCTTGTACAAGCTTCAGTCAGTCCGCTCTTGGCAGACTGAACCTTTTGGATCACCACACTCATAATAGTGCGGTGCCCCTTGTCGATGGAGGCACCTTGGAGCGCCTCCAACATATTGTCCGGCGCCTCCGGTTGGACGGAGGTCACCGGCACGGCGGGCTTGCTCCTCTTGGAAGGAGGTCCCCCACCAGACTCTGGAACCTTTGAAGATTCCGGAGCGGTGTCCGGCCTAGGGCCGGACTTGGAGCCCTGGGGGGTTTCATCCCCTTTACTCCTGGAGTCCGGCAGGTCGCCTTGCGGCGCCTCCGGGACCACCTCCTCCCTGCTGGGAACCTGTTGGGACAACACCTCGGTGTCGTCCGTAGGGCGGGGGGAGGAAGCCATCGGAAGCGAGTTCACCTCCGACGAGTCCAATGAGCCGCTCGACGACGCATCGAGCCGGTCATTGGGTGGGCTGCATAAGCATATTCGACATAAGGGAAAGCTGTGCAATAAATGAATACTATGAATTACTCCGGTATCCGGATACTTACGATTTTGCCAGGGGCTTGGCCCTGGGCTGCCACTCATCTCCGCCGTCATCAGCGTCGGCGGAGTAGTCCGGAGGAAGGGTTTTCCCCTTCTTGGACCCTCCGGCCTCCTCAGAGAGGGCGGCCTTCCTTTTCTTCCCTTGCAGCCCTGGAGGGGGAGGGGTCTCTTCTTCCTCCTCCTTGTCTTCATGGGAGGAGTGCGCCTCGGATTCGTCGGATGGTGAATCCGACACCTCCGGGCGTCGGGTACTCTTTCGAGTCCCCGTGGCCTTCTTCTTGGCCCTCTTCTCCGGCACCACATAGGGTGCCGGAACCAGCAGCTTCGCCAGGTGAGCGTCCGTTGGGCCTTCGGGCAAAGGAGCCGGACAGTTGATCTGTCCGAACGTCACCTGCCAATCCTGTCAGAGGAAAGGGAGCTTAGATCCTGCATAGAATCAAACTATGTAAAACTGATACCCTGTAAAAATAAAAACAGCTTACCGCGAGCACGTGATGCTGCACGCTGAATCCGCGATCCTCGGTAGCGGATGCAGGAGCCTCGGCGCCCTTGAAAAGCATCCTCCAGGCATCTTCGTACGTCGTGTCGAAGAGCCTGTTTAGAGTTTGATGTTGCGCCGGGTCGAACTCCCACAGATTGAAGGCCCGTCGTTGACACGGGAGGATCAGGCGGATGAGCATAACCTGGACTACGTTAAAAAGTTTGAGCTTCTTGTTCATCAGGGTTTGGACGCATGTTTGGAGTCCGGTCAGCTCTCCTTTTTTACCCCACGACAGACCGGTCTCCTTCCAGGAGGTGAGCCGCGTAGGGGGTCTGGACCGAAACTCGGGGGCTGCGACCCATTCGGGGTCGCATGGCTCGGTGATGTAAAACCACCCCGATTGCCACCCCTTCAGGGTCTCCACAAAGGAGCCCTCGAGCCACAGGACGTTGGCCATCTTGCCAACCATGGCACCGCCCCACTCCGCCTGGCTGTCGCGCACCACCTTCGGCTTGACGTTGAAAGTCTTAAGCCATAGGCCGAAATGGGGGCGGATGCGGAGGAACGCCTCGCACACGACGATGAACGCCGAGATGTTGAGGACGAAGTTCGGGGCCAGATCGTGGAAATCCAGGCCGTAGTAGAACATGAGCCCCCGGACAAATGGATGCAGAGGGAAGCCCAGTCCGCAGAGGAAATGGGGGAGGAATACCACCCTCTCATGGGGCCTAGGAGTGGGGATGAGCTGCCCCTTTTCGGGAAGCCGGTGCGCGATATCGCTAGCCAGATATCCGGCCTTCCTCAGCTTTTTGATGTGTCCCTCCGTGACGGAGAAGACCATCCACTTGCCTCCCGCTCCGGACATGACTGGAGAAGGTTGAGGTGGTAGTGCGGACTTGGGTGCTGGAGCTCGAGTGCGCAAGAATGGATAGGCAAAGGAGGAAGAAGGCGTGGGTGAAAAGGTGGATCCTTATCCCCTTATATGGGTGGACGCAACAACGTGTCCCCACCAGCCTGGTAAAACTCGCTTATCTCCAAGCGTCGTAATCAATGGCGCGGTTGGGTTACCCACGCCCGTATTGATGAGAATCCCAGAATAAGGGGACACGATCTTTGCTTTAACAAGACGTGCCAAGGAGACCGCCTCGCGTAACGCGCTAAGATGGGACAGTAAAACGGTTTGAATAAAAGCTTGGCCATGGTGTGATGTCACACTACGGAATACGTCAGCAGATTAGATTTGTGTAAATATTATTCTCTCTATGGCAATATGTGGAAACTTATTTTGCAGAACCGGACACTATCCTTGTGTTCAAAATCTTCTATGAAGTACTTGGAGGAGGAACCCGCCTTGCAATGCCGAAGACAATTTGCGCGCCGGGCTCGTCGTCATTGAAGCCTGGTTCAGGGGCTACTGAGGGAGTCCTGGATTAGGGGGTGTTCGGATAGTCGAATTATACCTTCAGCCGGACTCCTGGACTATGAAGATACAAGATTGAAGACCCCGTCCCGTGTCCGGAAGGGACTTTCCTTGGCGTGGAAGGCAAGCTTGTCAATACGGATGTTCAGATCTCCTACCATTGTAACCGACTCTATGTAAACCTAACCCTATCAGGTGTCTATATAAACCGGGGGGTTTTAGTCCGTAGGACAACATACACATCAATAATCATACCATAGGCTAGCTTCTAGGGTTTAGCCTCTCTGATCTCGTCGTAGATCTACTCTTGTACTACCCATACCATCAATATTAATCAAGCAGGGCGTAGGGTTTTACCTCCATCGAGAGGGCCCGAACCTGGGTAAAACTTCGTGTCCCTTGCCTCCTGTTACCATCCGGCCTAGACGCATAGGTCGGGACCCCCTACCCGAGATCCGCCGGTTTTGACACCGACACTCAGCTTGGTGGACATGTCCTTCACATAGAAAATATGTGCCACATCATTGGCTAGGACGAATGGTTCGTCTGCATACACAAGATTGTTGAGATCCACTGTTGTCATTCCGTACTGCAGGTCTTCCGTTACCCCGCCTCGTGTCATATTCACCCATTTGCACCGAAACAAAGGGACCTTCAAACCACATCCATAGTCAAGTTCCCATATGTCCTCTATGTAACCATATTATATTTCCTTTCCAGTCTTGGTTGCTACATCAAAGCGGACACCTCTGTTTTGGTTGGTGCTCTTCTTATCCTGGGCGATCGTGTAAAATGTATTATCATTTATCTCGTACCCTTTGAAAGTCATTACATTCGAAGATGGTAACTGGGACAGCAAGTACAGGTCGGTGTCATGCATGGCACGTGGCTGCAACCAGCCGGCGAAAGTCCCTGTTTGTTCATGTGTAATCTAGTCGTCAGACTGCTCCGGGTGTTTGGAGCATAGAAAATTCTTGTGTTCGTCCATATACGGAGCCACCAAGGCGGAATTCTGTAGAACTATGTAGTGTTCTTGAGCGACAGAATGCCCTTCCATACATATTATTTGATCCCCTCCTAGCATGCCTTTTCCATCTAGTCTGCCCTTATGCAGTGATTCAGGAACACCAATCGGCTTAAGGTCAGGAACAAAGTCAATACAAAACTCAATGACCTCCTGATGACCCACAAGAATAGGGGAGCTATCGTAGTCCTTTCGATAAGTAAGAGTGTCAAACCCAACGAGGAGCAGAAGGAAATGATAAGCGGTTTTCAGCAAGGTATTCTCTGCAAACACTGAAATTATCGGTAACAGATAGTTTTGTGATAAGGTAATTGGTAACGAGTAGCAAGTAATAGAAGTAAATAAGGTGCAGCAAGATGGCCTAATCCTTTTTGTAGCAAAGGACAAGCCTGGACAAACTCTTATATGAAGGAAAGCGCTCCCGAGGACACATGGGAATTATCGTCAAGCTAGTTTTCATCATGTTCATATGATTCGCGTTCGGTACTTTGATAATTTGATATGTGGGTGGACCGGTGCTTGGTACTGTCCTTACTTGGACAAGCATCCCACTTATGATTAACCCCCATTGCAAGCATCCGCAACTACAACAGAAGTATTAAGGTAAACCTAACCATAGCATGAAACATATGGATCCAAATCAGCCCCTTACGAAGCAACTCATAAACTAGGGTTTAAGCCTCTATCACTCTAGCAACCCATCATCTACTTATTACTTCCCAATGCCTCCCTCTAGGACCAAACAATGGTGAAGTGTCATGTAGTCGACGTTCACATGACACCACTAGAGGGATAACAACATCCATCTCATCAAAATATCGAACGAATACCAAATTCACATGACTACTAATAGCAAGACTTCTCCCATGTCCTCAGGAACAAACATAGCTACTCACAAAGCATATTCATGTTCATAATCAGAGGGGTATTAATATGCATAATGGATCTGAACATATGATCTTCCACCAAGTAAACCAACTAGCATCAACTACAAGGAGTAATCAACACTACTAGCAACCCATAGGTACCAATCTGAGGTTTGGATACAAAGATTGGATACAAGAGATGAACTAGGGTTTGAGATGAGATGGTGCTGGTGAAGATGTTGATGGAGATTGACCCCCTCCCGATGAGAGGATCGTTGGTGATGACGATGGTGATGATTTCCCCCTCCCGGAGGAAAGTTTCCCCGGCAGAACAGCTCCGCCAGAGCCCTAGATTGGTTCCGCCAAGGTTCCGCCTCGTGGCGGTGGAGTTTCATCCCGTAAGCTTGCTTATGATTTTTTCTCGGATGAAAGACCTCATATAGCAGAAGATGGGCATCGGAGAGCCACCAGGGGGCCCACAAGGCAGGGGGCGCGCCCCCCACCCTCGTGGCTGGTGGGTGGCCCCTTCTGGTACTTCTTGTGCTCAGTATTTTTTATATATTCTGGAAATAACTTCCGTGAAGTTTCAGGACTTTTGGAGCTGTGCAAAATAGGTCTCTAATATTTGCTCCTTTTCCAGCCCAGAATCCCAGCTGCCGGCATTCTCCCTCTTCATGTAAACCTTGCAAAATAAGAGAGAATAGGCATAAGTATTGTGACATAACGTGTAATAACAACCCATAATGCAATAAATATTGATATAAAAGCATGATGCAAAATGGAGGTATCAACTCCCCCAAGCTTAGACCTTGCTTGTCCTCAAGTGAAAGCTGAAATCAAAAAATATGTCCACATGTTTAGAGATAGAGGTGTCGATAAAAATAAAATACGAACATGAGGGCATCATGATCATTCTTGGAACAACAACATATAATATATATATATATATTGTCAGGTGATCTCTTATGCTAAAGTAACAATGCAATCACAATTTCAAGTATGAATCATAAACTTCGTTGAGAACCAACAAACTCTAATCTCAGTCATTAAGGTAATTGCAATTTATCATAACATAGGAAAGAGTCAATAAGAGCTTTTCAGCAAGTCCACATACTCAACTATCATTTAGTCTTTCACAATTGCTAACACTCACGCAATATTTATGGGTATGGAGTTTTAATCGGACATAGAGAAAGATAGGGGCTTATAGTTTTGCCTCCCAACGTTTTACCTCAAGGGTAATGTCAACCATAATAGTTCATGAAAACTCACATCCAATTCGCTATATATATCTGGATCTTTCCAACACATTGTGCTTGCCAAAGGATAAAATGTAAAAAGGAAAGGTGGATAACACCATGACTCTTTGCATGAAGTATAAGACAAGAATAAAAGATAGGCCCTTCGTAGAGGGAAGCAGAGGTTGTCATGCGCTTTTATAGTTGGATGCACGAAATCTTAATGCAAAAGAACGTCACTTTATATTTCCACTTGTGATCTGAACCTTTATTATGCAGTCCGTCGCTTTTATTTCTTCCATATCACAAGATCTTATAAAGCTTATTTTCTCCACATTAATAAGTCATACATATTTAGAGAGCAATTTTTATTGCTTGCACCGATGACAACTTACTTGAAGGATCTTACTCAATCCATAGGTAGATATGGTGGACTCTCATGGCAAAACTGGGTTTAGGGATGTTTGGAAGCACAAGTAGTATCTCTACTTGGTGCAAAGAAATTGGCTAGCATGAGAGGGAAAGGCAAGCTCAACATGTTGGATGATCCATGACAATATAATTTATCTCAGATGTAAGAAAACATAACCCATTACGTTGTCTTCCTTGTCCAACGTCAACTCTTTAGCATGTCATATTTTAATGAGTGCTCACAATCATAAAAGATGTCCAAGATAGTGTATTTATATGTGAACCCCTCTTTCTTTATTACTTCCTATTAATTGCAACGATGACCAAAACTATGTTTGTCAACTCTCAACAACTTTATTCATCATACTCTTATATGTGAAGTCATTACTCTCCATAAGATCCATATGATCTCTTTATTTCTTTTTATTCTTCTCTTTTTTATTTTATTCCCTCAAGATCATAGCAAAATAATCAAGCCCTTGACTCAACACTAATCTTTATTATATATAGCTCACGGACTCAATTACATAGGAAGATCATAAAGCAAAACTCACAACTAGATCATACTAAAACTTTATTCTACTAGATCAAGATATTATCAAAAGGATCGAACTAAGAAAAATGGTAAAGATAGAAGTGATGGTGATACGATACCGGGGCACTCCCCCAAGCTTGGCAGTTGCCAAGGGGAGTGCCCATACCCGATGCTCAGTTCTTCTTTGTTGGTGAAGAAGATGATGGTTTTGTTGATGGCGTAGGCTTCTTCCTTAATTTGCGCTTGAGCACAGAATTTTGATCCCTCAGGTCATCGATCTCCTGCTCCAGGCTTAGTATCTTTTTGCATAATTCCTGCTTGTTTTCCTGCAAGAGGCAAAAAAGGATAAACCCGATCTTAGGTTTCTTTGCTCTATCTGGGAGGCTTGACTTTTTGAACTCCACATGCATGTCCCCAGGTTGAGGTAGTGGGACTTCATCTTCATCTGAGCTCGTCTCCTCCTTTCCCTTAGGTTCATAGTCCTCTTCTTCTTCCGTAGTCCAACCACAATGCTCCACATCCCCATAGACCTTAGGATCTGCAAGGTAATCAGCCACATAGCTTTCTCCTTCCGAATCCTGGGACGACATGTTGCTCAAATCTACAGCAGGATAGCTCGAAACAAAGATAGGAGATATTTGCATGATACGGTGGTCAAAACCTTCGGGAGGTTATATAATGAATTTTTACTGACTAAAAGAAGTATCGTGCAAGAAAACGGAGTTCGGAGAGCACACGAGGTGCCCACGAGGCAGGGGGCGCGCCCAGGGGGTAGGGCGTGCCCTCCACCCTCGTGGAAGCCCCGTGTCCTTTCCGGTCTGCTTCTTATTTTCTATTTTCTTAAATATTCCAAAACGGAGTAAAATTGCCATTATAACTGTTTTGGAGTTGGTTTACTTACCGTACCACGTACCTATTCCTTTTATGAGTCTGAAACGTTCTGGAAAGTGTCCCTTATGTATTCCTCCGGGGTTAGGGTTTCAATAATATTAGTTACAACATTTATAGGATTACCTGAGTTATAATGTTTGATTCTTTGACCGTTCACCACCCTCGAATTAGTGCCTTCGAAGTTGTTGCTTTTATGGCACCGAAACGATAGACCTCCTCGATAACGTGAGGACCTTCCCATTTAGAGAGAATTTTTCCTGCAAAAAATCTTAAACGAGAGTTGTATAGCAATACATAATCACCTACATTAAACTCACGCTTTTGTATCCTTTTGTCATGCCATCTTTTAACTTTTTATTTAAACAATTTGGCATTTTCATAGGCTTGGGTTCTCCATTCATCAAGTGAGCTAATGTCAAATAACCTCTTCTCACCGGCAAGTTTGAAATCATAGTTGAGCTCTTTGATAGCCCAATATGCCTTATGTTCTAGTTCGAGAGGTAAGTGACAAGCTTTACCATAAACCATTTTATAAGGAGACATACCCATAGGATGTTTATATGCAGTTCTATAAGCCCATAATGCATCATCAAGTTTCTTGGACCAATTCTTCCTAGATCTATTAACAATCTTTTGCAAAATGAATTTGAGCTCTCTATTACTTAATTCTACTTGACCACTAGACTGTGGGTGATATGGAGATGCAACTCTATGATTAACATCATACTTAGCAAGCATTTTACGAAAAGCACCATGAATAAAATGTGAACCACCATCAGTCATTAAATATCTAGGGACTCCAAACCACGTAAAAATAACTTCTTTAAGCATCTTAATAGAGGTGTTATGATCAGCACTACTAGTTGGAATAGCTTCTACCCACTTAGTAACGTAATCAACAGCAACTAAAATATGTGTATACCCATTAGAGGAAGGAAATGGTCCCATATAATCAAAGCCCCAGACATCAAATGGTTCAATAACAAGTGAATAATTCATAGGCATTTCTTGGCATCTACTAATATTACCAATTCTTTGACATTCATCACAAGACAAGACAAACTTACGGGCATCCTTGAAGAGAGTAGGCCAATAAAAACCGGATTACAATACCTTATGTGCAGTTATATCTCCAACATGGTGTCCTCCATAAGCCTCGGAGTGACACTTGCGTAGGATCTGTTCTTGTTCATGCTCAGGTACACAACGTATAATAATACCATCTACTCCTTCTTTATAAAGATGTGGGTCATCCCAAAAGTAATGTCTCAAATCATAGAAGATCTTTTTCTTTTGCTGGTATGTGAAACTAGGTGGTATAAATTTAGCAACAATATAATTAGCATAATCAACATACCATGGAGCAGTTCGAGAAGCATTTATGACATTTAATTGTTCATCAGGAAAGCTATCATCAATAGGTAGTGGGTCATCAAGAACATTCTCTAACCTAGACAAGTTGTCTGCAATGGGGTTCTCAGCTCCCTTTCTATCAATAATATGAAAATCAAATTCTTGTAGCAGGAGAACCCATCTAATAAGTCTAGGTTTAGCATCTTTCTTTTCCATAAGGTATTTAATAGCAGCATGATCAGTGTGAATAGTTACTTTAGAATCAACAATATAAGGTCTGAACTTATCACAAGCAAATACAACTGCTAAAAATTCCTTTTCAGTGGTAGCATAATTTCTCTGGGCATTGACTAGAGTTTTACTAGCATATTGTATAACATTCAATTTCTTATCAACTCTTTGTCCTAGAATAGCCCCTACAGCATAATCACTGGCATCACACATAATTTCAAAGGGTAAATTCCAATCAGGTGGCTGAACAATAGGTGCAGAAATTAATGCTTTCTTAAGTATTTCAAATGATTCTACACAATCATCATCAAAGACAAAAGGAATATCTTTTTGTAATAGGTTAGTCAGAGGCCGAGAAATTTTTGAGAAGTCCTTAATGATCCTCCTATAAAAACTAGCATGACCAAGGAAACTTCTTATACCTTTGATGTCCTTGGGACACGGTATCTTTTCAATAGCATCGACTTTAGCTTTATCAACTTCAATACCTCTTTCAGAATTTTTTTGCCCCAAGACAATACCTTCATTAACCATAAAGTGGCATTTCTCCCAATTCAAAACAAGATTAGTTTCTTCACATCTCTACAAAACTCGATCAAGGTTGCTCAAGCAATCATCAAAAGAGGATCCATAAATGGAGAAATCGTCCATGAAAACCTCACATATCTTTTCACAAAAGTCAGAAAATATAGCCATCGTGCATCTTTGAAAGGTAGCAGGTGCATTACATAAACCAAAAGGCATACGTCTATAAGAAAAAGTATCGAAAGGGCAAGTGAAAGTGGTCTTTGCTTGATCATCAGCTGACACAGGTATTTGAGAGAAACCAGAGTAACCATCTAGAAAGCAAAATGTGTATGTTTGGATAATCTTTCTAGCATTTGATCAATAAAAGGTAAGGGGTAATGATCTTTTTTAGTAGCCTTATTTAATTTGCGGAAATCAATTACCATCCTATAACCTGTAATAATTCTTTGCGGAATCAATTCATCTTTATTATTAGGAACGACAGTGATACCTCCCTTCTTAGGGACACAATGGACAGGACTTACCCACTGACTATCAGCAATGGGATAAATTATACCTGCCTCAAGGAGCTTTAGTGTTTCTTTTCTTACCACTTCTTTCATCTTAGGATTCAGCTGTCGTTGGTGATCAATAACTAGTTTGGCGTCTTTCTCCAAATTTATTTTGTGTTGACATAGAGTGGGACTAATGCCTTTAAGATCATCAAGAGTATATCCAATAGCAGCACGGTGCTTCTTCAGAGTTTTCAATAGTTTCTCTTCTTCATGCTCTGAAAGGTTAGCACTAATAATAACAGGATATATCTTCTTCCCATCAAGATAAACATATTTAAGAGTATCAGGCAATGGTTTAAGCTCAAACATGGGATCACCCTTGGGTGGAGGATGATCCCCTAAGATTTCAACAGGCAAATTGTGTTTCAGAATGGGTCCTTGTTTAAAGAATACTTCATCTATTTCCCTTCTTTCATTCATAAACATATCATTCTCATGGTCTAGCAAATATTGTTCTAAAGGATCATTAGGAGGCACAACAATAGAAGCAAGACCAATAATTTCATCTTTACTAGGCAATTCTTCATCACGGGGTTGTCTACAAAATTTAAAAAAATTAAACTCATGAGACATATCATCCAAACCAATAGAAACAATATCCTTATTGCAGTCTATCTTAGCATTAACAGTATTCGAGAAGGGTCTACCAAATATAATGGGACAAAAGCTATCTTGTGGGGAACCAAGAACAAGAAAATCAGCAGGATATTTAACCTTCCCACACAAGACTTCAACATCTCTAACAATCCCAATTGGTGAAATAGTATCTCTATTAGCAAGCTTAATGGTAACACCGATATCCTCTATCTCAGCAGGTGAAATATCATGCATAATTTCTTTGTATAAGGAAATAGGTATTGCACTAGCACTAGCACCCATATCACATAAGCCATGATAACAATGATCTCCTATTTTAACAGAAATAACAGGCATGCCTACCACAGGTCTATGTTTATCTCTAGCACCAGGTTTAGCAATTCTAGCAGTCTCATCACAAAAGTAAATAACATGCCCATAAATATTATCAGCCAAGAGATCTTTAACAATAGCAATATTAGGTTCAAGTTTAACTTGCTCAGGGGGTGCATAAGTTCTAGTATTACTTTTACGAACCACAGTTGAAGCTTTAGCACGATCCTTTATTCTAACAGGGAAAGGTGGTTTCTCAACATAAGCAGTAGGAAAAATAGGATCATTATAAGTGATAGTCTTTTCTTCAACTTTAATAGGTTCAACTACTTTTGTTTCAATGGGAGGATTATATTTAAACCACTTCTCCTTAGGGAGATCAACATGAGTAGCAAAAGATTCATAGAAAGAAGCTACTATCTCAGAGTCAAGTCCATATTTAGTGCTAAACTTACGGAAAACTCAGTATCCATAAAAGATTTAACACAATCAAACTTAGGGGTCATACCTAACTCCTTACCTTCTCGAGATCCCAATATTCAGAGTTGTGTTTAATTCTCTCCAATAAATTCCATTTGAATTCAATAGTCTTCATCATAAAGGAACCAGTACAAGAAGTATCGAGCATGGAGTGATTGTTGTCAGAAAGCCGAGCATAAAAGTTTTGAATAATCATTTCTATTGAGAGCTCATTATTGGGGCATGAATATAACATTGACTTAAGCCTCCCCCAAGGTTTGAGCGATGCTTTCTCCTTTGCGAGGCCAAAAATTATATATATAATTATGATCACGATGAACAAGATGCATAGGATAAAACTTCTGATGGAATTCCAATTTCAACCGTTTGTAGTCCCATGATCCCATATCATCACATAGCCTATACCATGTCAATGCATCTCCTTTCAAAGATAAAGGGAAGACCTTCTTATTGATAACATCATCGGGCATACCTACAAGCTTAAATAATCCACAAACTTCATCCACATAGATTAAGTGTAAGTCGGGATGTAATGTTCCATCTCCTGCAAAAGGATTAGCTAGCAATTTCTCTATCATACCCAAAGGAATTTCAAAGTAAACATTTTCAGTAGGTTCAGTAGGTTGAGGAGCAACTATTTGCTCTACCGGTCGGGGTGAAGATACCCCGAACAAGCCCCTCAAAGGATTACTTTTCATAGTAACAAGTGATAGTAAATTTCAACACACTATATAAATTTTCCCTTACCAAATTCCACCTACCAAAGGCGCTTCACTCCCCGGCAACGGCGCCAGAAAATAGTCTTGATGACCCACAAGTATAGGGGATCTATCGTAGTCCTTTCGATAAGTAAGAGTGTCGAACCCAATGAGGAGCAGAAGGAAATGATAAGCGGTTTTCAACAAGGTATTCTCTGCAAGCACTGAAATTATCGGTAACAGATAATTTTGTGATAAGGTAATTGGTAACGAGTAGCAAGTAATAAAAGTAAATAAGGTGCAGCAATATGGCCCAATCCTTTTTGTAGCAAAGGACAAGCCTGGACAAACTCTTATATGAAGGAAAGCACTCCCGAGGACACATGGGAATTATCGTTAAGCTAGTTTTCATCACGTTCATATGATTCGTGTTCGGTACTTTGATAATTTGATATGTGGGGGGACCGGTGCTTGGGTACTGTCCTTACTTGGACAAGCATCCCACTTATGATTAACCCCCATTGCAAGCATCCGCAACTACAACAGAAGTATTAAGGTAAACCTAACCATAGCATGAAACATATGGATCCAAATCAACCCCTTGCGAAGCAACGCATAAACTAGGGTTTAAGCTTCTGTCACTCTAGCAACCCATCATCTACTTATTACTTCCCAATGCCTCCCTCTAGGCCCAAACAATGGTGAAGTATCATGTAGTCGACATTCACATGACACCACTAGAGGGATAACAACATACATCTCATCAAAATATCGAACGAATACCAAATTCACATGACTACTAATAGCAAGACTTCTCCCATGTCCTCAGGAACAAGCGTAGCTACTCACAAAGCATATTCATGTTCATAATCAGAGGGGTATTAATATGCATAATGGATCTGAACATATGATCTTCCACCAAGTAAACCAACTAGCATCAACTACAAGGAGTAATCAACACTACTAGCAACCCACATGTACCAATCTGAGGTTTGGATACAAAGATTGGATGCAAGAGATGAACTAGGGTTTGAGATGAGATGGTGCTGGTGAAGATGTTGATGGAGATTGACCCCCTCCCGATGAGAGGATCATTGGTGATAACGATGGTGATGATTTCCCCCTCCCGGAGGGAAGTTTCCCCGGCAGAACAGCTCCGCCAGAGCCCTAGATTGGTCCTGCCAAGGTTCCGCCTCATGGCGGCAGAGTTTCGTCCCATAATCTTGCTTATGATTTTTTCTCGGACGAAAGACCTCATATAGAAGAAGATGGGCATCGAAGGGCCACGAGGGGGCCACGAGGCAGGGGTGCGCCCAGGGGGGTAGGGCGCGCCCCCCACCCTCGTGGTTGGTGGGTGGCCCCCCTCTGGTACTTCTTGCGCTCCGTATTTTTTATATATTCTGGAAATAACTTCCGTGAAGTTTCAGGACTTTTGGAGCTGTGCAGAATAGGTCTCTAATATTTGCTCCTTTTCCAGCCCAGAATCCCAGCTGCCGGCATTCTCCCTCTTCATGTAAACCTTGTAAAATAATAGAGAATAGGCATAAGTATTGTGACATAATGTGTAATAATAGCCCATAATGCAATAAATATTGATATATAAGCATGATGCAAAATGGACGTATCACCTCCTCATTTTCATGGCCCTTGGAGATGCTTCCTTCTGGCCTAGCACAGTTATGAACATATTATTTCTTTAAGACTCCCATGAACCTCTCAAAGGGGAACATATTGTGTAGAAATACATGACCAAGAATGTGTGTCATGATGTTGAAGAAGGATGGAGAGAACACCAACTCGAAACTGGCAAGACATTGCACCAAATCATTCTCTGACCTTGGTATGATTTCTAGATCGATTACCTTCTGAGAGATTGCATTGAGGAATGCACATAGCTTCACAATGGCTAATCGAACATTTTCCGGTAGAAGCCCCCTCAGTAGCTTCACAATGCGTTTTTCGGTAGAAGCCCCCACAATGGCTACTCAATTACCTTTTGAGAGATTGCATAGTATCTTTTTATTTCTTGTTTCTACCTTATAGTTCCTATTGTAGTAAACATCTTTTTATTCTGTTTCCCTAGCTAGACTAGACTATTTCCAAACTCCAGTTTGGGTGCGTACGTAGTTGCGTTAAGACTACCCATAGTGGGAGTAACATAGGTAGTAATATCACACAAAGTTGTGTTAGACAGTTTGCTGGGCAGGCTGCGGTGAGGATGGATTTGGTGAGCTCCGGGCGAAAGCCTAGCTCGACCTCGGTCATTGCCGGCATCGACGGCGTCCTAGGACGTCGTTCCCTCCTTGGAGGCGTCGTCGTGGAGCCCCTTCACCACCATTGTCGCCTCGGTTTCGGGCTCTCCAGGTGAAAACCCGAGTTTCGACCTTTGGTCGGAGCGGGCGTCGGTGGCATACTTGTCGCTTCCCTCTTGGGGGCGACGCCTTGGAGGTCTAGTCCTTCGTCAATTCACGGTGGCTCGGGTGGCTTTGCAGGTTCATCGTCGGCCATGCGTGTGTGCGGCCTCGGGGCCGGTGAGGAAGTCGGAGCGGCGGCTCCGGAAAACAATGTTGTGGAGTGTCGGATCTGGTCGTGTGGGCGGCAGCGTCGTCAGCTCAGGTGGAGCGCGGCCTCGGGGCCGGCAGGGAAGTCGAAGCGGCGGCTCTGGAGTGCACCTCTGTGCTGTGGAGTGTCAGTTTTGGTCGTGTGGACGACAGAGTCGTCGACTCGTGCGGGGTGCGGCCTCGGGGCCGACGTGTTATGTGGTTTGTAAGCCGGAGTGGCGGCTCCGGGTCGTGTGGTGGAGCGGCAACTCTGGTCGTTTGGGCGACAGGGAAGTCGGCTCGTTAGGTACGCAGCCTCGGGGCTGGTGTGTATCGATGTATCGGCTTTCGGCCAGTTTTCCTTATAAACTGGCCAATTCTCTTCTTCTTAATGCAAAGGCAGAGCTCCTGCTATTTCCTCGAAAAAAATAAATGAAAAAAAAGGCATATGGTAACATAGCTAATTATTACTAGTATAAGTAACATCACACATATCAAGGCAAGATAAATCTATAGCCTAATAAATGAAGTGTTACATGTTACCACACATATGTTACTCCCCACTATAGAGGTAGTAACATAGAGTAGTGACATGAGCATGTTACTACTCTATGTTACTATCCATTATGGCTAATGACAATGTAGTTGCAGGGTCAGTGATTCCCTCCTTTTTCCGTTCTGTGTGGGTTTGACACTTACTTATCACAAAAGTGCTACTACAGCCCTGTGTACCTGCAGGCCATCAGTGGTGAACTCAGCAGCTGGGAGTTCCTCGTGCATGACAAACAACCAATTTTTAGCACTTGGGTCTTGGTAGAGACACATATATATTCCACCATTGACTTGTCCGACAGAGCACATATGCTTCGAGCCATGATACAGTCAAGCAAAGAGTGACTCCAGTTGTCCATTAACCCGCATAACGCACACGCATCCATCGTGGCCATAGTTCTGTTATGTGATACTCCCTCCGTTTTTATTTAGTCCGCGTATTAGCTTTAATCAAAATCAAGCTTTGTAAATTTTAACCAAGTTTATAAACAAAAATATTAACATATATAATAACAAATCAATATCATTAGATTCATTATTGAATGTACTTTCATATCATATAGATTTGTTATGGTAAATGTTTATATTTTTTTCTATAAACTTGGTCAAATTTTACGAAGTTTGACTTCAGTCAAACCTAATATGCAAACTAAATAAAAATGGAGGGAGTACATCACCTATTGGGATATAGCTATGCGCTAGCCGCCAAGAAAAAAAAGAGCTTTGAGGGAACTTTTGTTTACCTGATCACTGTCCATCTTTTGCTCTCAAATTCAGTGCCAGACGCACTATCTCGATGCTCAATCCCGTCCTCTTAAGCCATCTCAAGTCTCATGGTCATATGGTATGTTGACAAAACCAAAAAACCTCCTCTCTCATCCGCTTGCAAAGCCCAAAAATTATCTATATGTCTCATGCATAAAGGGATCTTCAAAATTACTTTAGCGTCTATCAGAATAAAAACTACCGTGCAACGTCCTCCCGCCATGTTGCTATAGTAACATCATGAGGGTTTTGCATAAGCGAAGTGAGTGGTCTCATCATGCCTTCCCGAGAAATCCAGTTATAAGTCCAAATGTTTGTTGTCTCCCCATCTCCTATTCTTTTGATTATCCCTTATTGGATAATGTCCCTCCATCTAATATAGCTTTCCAAATCAGAGATGACCGTGAACCCATCTCAACTTCTAGTATGATCATGGACGAAAATGCAATGCCTTCAGTATTCTTGCACCTAGCAAAGATGGTTCATTAAGAACACGCCAAGCCTGACAAGACAACAAAGTAAGATTGAACACTTCTAGGTCCCGAAATCCTAGTCCTCCAAGAATTTTTAGCCGTGTCATAACGTCCCATGAAACCCAACATGGTCTCCTTCTGCCTTGTTTATTTCTTGTAACGCCCCGAGACCGATGTGCCAAGTGTCTTCCAGTTATTCGATGTTGTTGCCTTGTCATTGCTTGCATGTCATGCATTGCATATCATGTCATCATGTGCATTTCATTTGCATACATGTTCGTCTCATGTATCCGAGCATTTTCCCCGTTGTCCATTTTACAATCCGGCGCTCCTATGTCATCCGGTGTCCCTTTCTACCTCTTTTCGTGTGCGGGTGTTAAATATTTTCGGATTGAACCGAGACTTGTCATGCGGCCTTGGTTTACTACCGGTAGACCGTCTGTCAAGTTTCGTGCCATTTGGACTTCGTTTGATACTCCAACGGTTAACCGAGGGACCGAAAAGGCCTCGTGTGTGTTGCAGCCCAACACCTCTCCAAAGTGGCCCAAAACCCACCTAAACCTCCTCCATCGTCTAGATCGTTCGATCACGATCGCGTGGCTGAAAACCGCACCTCATTTGGACTCTCCTAGCTCCCTCTACCTATAAATATGTGCTCTTCTCTGAAATCTCGCGCAGATGAAACCCTAGCTTCGTCCTCCTCGCGCTGCCGGACAATTCCTCCCGCGCTGGCCGGACATGTCCGCTGCGCCGCTGCCACGTCGCCCGGCCAAATGGCGTTGCGCCACGTCGCCCTTTCCGCCGCCTCAGCCTCTCAGGCGCCGCCACCTGTCCCGCCGTCCTGTGCCCCGCTACACCGGCCCGCGTAGCCCGCGGCCGGCCCGCTCCCCGTCGCGACCGGGCCCGCGCCCTGCGTCTCTCCTCCTGCGCCGCCGCCGCCAGAGGCGCACCCCGCTGCCGCCGCCCGATGCTCCCTCGCCGCCGCCGCCATGCACCACCGGGCCGCGCCCGCGCCGCCGCATCCCGCAGCGCGCCACCCCGCCAGCTCGCCGTTCCGGCCGTCGCCTGACGCCGCTCCGGCACCGCCGTTGCCGGATCCGACGATCCCGAGCTCGCCGGCGACCTCCCTCTACTTCTCCGGCGACCGCGCCTTGCTCCGGCCACCGCGTCTCCATCTTCGGCTCCGACCTCCGGCGATCCTCGAACCACGTGCAGATCCAGATCCGGGTTGGTTGAGGGTTGACTTTTGCCCCAAACCCTAATTATTTTGCATATGTTCATCATGTCATAACTTTGCACCCGTTGCTTCGATTCGTGCGTGTAGCATATCAAAATGTTCGTCTCGACGAGTACATCATTTCATCTCATTGCATCATATTCATTTGAGCTCATCTTGATGCCCGGAATGCTGTTGGAAGAGGGCTATGTGATGATAGTTTCAGATCTGTTTCAGCAAATGCACTTTTGTCATTTTTGCTATGATTAATGTGTGCATGCTATGATTCTGAGCTCTACATGTGTTTTGATGTATGCCATGCCATCTTTACAGGGGTGTATGCCATGTATTTTTGTGATCTCTGTGGTGACTAGCACAAGCATGCAAAGTAGCTTACTCAATGATGCTGATTTTAGGGACTTAGAATTTCACTAAGTCCTTGCCCTGTCATTATTTTTATGCCATATGTTCATGTTGTTTCCTAGTGATCCGTGCCTCTTTGGAGCATGATCGGTAAGGATGTTTTGTTGATAATGTTGTGCTATATCCACCCATGTCTTTGTTTGCAATTATGGAGCACCCTAGCTTGAGTCAATCGAGCTCTACTTTTGCTATAAAATGTTCCTGGCAGATTGTTAACATGTTTAGCAATTTTGCCGAGCTTGTTGTTGTTGATTCGCGCATGCTATGTTGTTGTTCTTACCATGTCTAGTTTCAATGCCATGTCTATTTGCTGGGTGTATGCTTAGATTATCATGCAATGCCTCGTAGTGAGTGCATCGAGCTCGTAAACATGCCTACTTGATATCTGTTTTGCCATGCTCCAGTTTTTCACTAAGTCTGAATCTGTTTATGTTTTTGCTATGTTCACATGCTTGCAATTGTATTTTCTGATCCCTTTTGGCTTATGGTCAGTAAGGGACTTTTGTTATATGCTTTTAGTAGCTTCATGCCATGCCTTGCTTTGCCATGATATATTCCTGTAGCATGTAGTTTCCATGCTTTAAAGGTTGCTTCCTGATGATAAATTCCTGACTTCCAGTTAATTTCACTAAGTCTGAAACTTGTAATCTTTTGCACTTTTGCCATGCTTGTTTGAACCTGTTATTGAGTGAATTAGCCATAGCTCAGTGTTCATCTTTTCTCAAGCATCTTGAGTGGATCCCTGCCATGTATTTTGTTGCTATATTTGAGTGCTGTAGCACATTTATCTTGATGCATTTAGATAGCTACTTGCTGTTAATCGCAGACCGGTGCCATATTTGTTTTGCTTGCCATTTCCAAACCGTGCATCCGATTCCGGTGATCTTTATATAGATTTCGACCGAAATCAACTCCTCTTTCCAGTGGCACTCTTGATTTTCCAAGTTGAGGCCAGGTTCAATCATTCCTTTCAAATCATGCATATGCACCGCATCCCGCATATCATGCCATGTTCATGTGTTGGTTGTTTACTATGTTGTGTGCTTCTTTCCGGTGTTGCTTCTTCGGGTTGGTTCCGATAACGTCGCGTTTGTGAGGACCCATTCGACTACGTCCGTTTGTCTTCTTCATGGACTCGTTCTTCTTCCTTGCGGGATTTCAGGCAAGATGACCATACCCTCGAAATCACTTTATCTTTGCTTGCTAGTTGCTCGCTCTTTTGCTATGCCTATGCTACGATACCTACCACTTGCTTATCATGCCTCCCATATTGCCATGTTAACCTCTAACCCACCTTGCCCTAGCAAACCATTGTTTGGCTATGTTACCGCTTTGCTCAGCCCCTCTTATAGCGTTGCTAGTTGCAGGTGAAGATTGGAGATCGTTCCTTGTTGGAACATGTTTCTCGTTGGGATATCACAATATTATCTTGTTTATCTTAATGCATCTATATACTTGGTAAAGGGTGGAAGGCTCGGCCTTATGCCTGGTGTTTTGTTCCACTCTTGCCACCCTAGTTTCCGTCATATCGATGTTATATTCCCGGATTTTGCGTTCCTTACACGGTTGGGTTATAATGGGAACCCCTTGACAGTTCGCCTTGAATAAAACTCCTCCAGCATGGCCCAACATTGGTTTTACCATTCGCCACCTAGCCTTTTCTTTCCCTTGGGTAGGCCAGCCCAAGGGTCATCTTTATTTAAACCCCCGGGCCAGTGCTCCTCTGAGTGTTGGTCCACCTTATCAGCTGCCGGTGGCCACCAGGGGCAACTCTGGGCTGGCCTACCAGAAGTTTGGACAATCCGGTGTGCCCTGAGAACGAGATATGTGCAGCTCCTATCGGGATTTGTCGGCACATCTGGGTGGCTTTGCTGGTCTTGTTTTACCATTGTCGAAATGTCTTGTAACCGGGATTCCGAGCCTGATCGGGTCTTCCTGAGAGAAGGAATATCCTTCGTTGACCGTGAGAGCTTGTGATGGGCTAAGTTGGGACACCCCTACAGGGATTTGAACTTTCAAAAACCATGCCCGCGGTTATGGGCAGATGGGAATTTGTTAATGTCCGGTTGTAGAAAACCTGAAGTTGATCTTAATTAAAATACATCACCCGCGTGTGTAGCCATGATGGTCTCTTCTCGGCGGGGTCCGGGAAGTGAACACGGTGTTGGAGTAATGCTTGACGTAGGTTGCTCTAGGATCACTTCTTGATCATAGTCTCGACCGTGCTTTTGCCTTCTCTTCTCGCTCTCATTTGCGTATGTTAGCCACCATATATGCTAGTCGCTTGCTGCAGCTCCACCTCATACCTTTTACCTACCTTTAAGCTTAAATAGTCTTGATCGCGAGGGTGTGAGATTGCTGAGTCCCCGTGACTCACAGATACTTCCAAAACCAGTTTGCAGGTGCCGAGGTTACCGAGCAGGTGACGCAACCAAGCTTAAGGAGGAGCTCGATGAAGATCTTGTCCTTTGTGTTGTTTCGTTCTAGTTGATCAGTAGTGGAGCCCAGTTGGGGTCGATCGGGGATCTGTGTAGCATTTGGGGTAGTCTTCTTTTATTTTGGTTCCGTAGTCGGACCTTGAGTGTATTTGGATGAATGCAATGCTTTAATTCATGTATTGAGTGAAGTGGTGGTTGTAAGCCAACTATGTATCTCTTTCCCTTATGTATTACATGGGTTGTGTGAAGATTACCTCACTTGCGACATTGCTTTCAATGCGGTTATGCCTCTAAGTCGTGCTTCGACACGTGGGAGATATAGCCGCATCGAGGGCGTTACACTTCCCCATCAGAACTATTAGATAATGGATGTTACACTCTCGCAGAGGCCCCTTGGTAACCTTAAACAAGACATGGAAAATACTGGAATAGCTTGAGGCACAGCTTTGATAAGTACCTCCTTGCCTGCAGCGGATAACAATTTCTCCATCCATCCTCTAACCTTCTCCCAAAGTTCGTCTCTCAGATATTTGAAGGTACCATTATTCGAGTGTCCCACTTGGGTTGGCATGCCCAAATACTTCTCACCGAGAGACTCGTTCTACATATTCAGAATGGTTTTACTTCATGTCTCAAGTTCTAATGGCATCCTCTAATAAAAAAGATCGATGACTTTTCATTATTCATCCCCCGCCCTGAAGCATCACAATAGGTAAGTAGCAAGTTTGGTACCTCATTAGCACCCTCCACACTTGACTTAAAAAACAACTGTTGGGGCCACCTTAACTCCAGAAAGAACCGATGACTGATAATTGAATTTTAAAAGGCAGGAAAGGCCCTCTGCTACAATCAAGAAAAGGTAAGGGGAAATAGGATCTCCCTAAAGAATACCTTTGGTTGGTTTGATATGCTCCAACTTTTCACCAATGAAGAGGACTGAGAAAGAAATTGATTTTACCATCCCCATTACCGTGTCAACACAGGCTGGGGCAAAAACAAGTTTAGCCATGATGGTCTGGAGGTAGGGCCACTCCAATCTATCATAGGCCTTCATCATGTCCAGCTTTAGTGCACAAAAACTATTTGACTTGGATTTGTTCTTCTTCATAAAGTGGAGACACTCACATACACAAAAAATATTATCAGTGATCAAATCTACCTAGGACAAAATCTGGCTGCTCCTCCGAAGTGATATCAGGCAGGATAATTTTCAATCTCTTTATACTAAGTTGAATGGGCCTCACGCAGCTGCCTCTTCCTCCCCCAAAAGCCTAGGTGATGGTGTCCTGGACTAGGGGGTACCAACCTACTTGGCCCATAGTCCTCGGGCCGAGCTTATGGCCACCATTCTCACAAGGAAGGACTTCGGAAGTCTCGCACCTCGACGTGATCAAGATGGACTCTGCCAAAGACTTGGCGTGTACTCCAAGGACCGCTTCGGCCGTCGCCATGCGCATCTCTAGACCAACAACCGACCATGTAACCCTAGGCATCCCCCTGGCGTGTATATAAGCCAAGGGGTTTAGCCTGTAGAAGGGATCCGATCATAATCACATCCTCCTAGCCCTAGGGTTAGAACACTACTTACGATCTCGAGGTAGATTAAGCTTATACTCGATACACAATCATCAATACAATCAAAGCAGGACATGGGTATTACCTCTTTGAGAGGGCCCAAACCTGGGTAAATACTGTCTCATTCGTCCCTTGTTACCCATTGATCTGAGATCCACAGCTCGGGACCCCCTACCCCGAGGTCCACTGGTTTTAGTATCGACACTAGGGTTCCTTTGCCTCCCGCCGACGGCGCCGCTGGTCCCCCTCGTCCCCGGTGGCCTTAGGGCCATGGCGGCGCGGTGGATCCCGGCCCTTACCGGCGGAAGGGGTCCGTTTTTAGACGTTCCTTCAAGTTTTATTAGAGTTTTGTCCTACTCAGGAAGACGAGACGGCGGCGGCTCCCTGAAGATGAAATAAGCCTAGTCCCCTGCCCTGGTGGTGCATCTAGCATCGTCGGTGGGCGTGTGAAGGTGTGTCTGTGATGAATCTATCCTTGGTGGATTTGCTCGGATCTGGTCGTAGTTCGTCTACATTCATGTGTCTATAGGTTGAATCCTTCCGATCTAGGCTACTATTCAACGACAAGGTTGTTGTTCTAGTGCATTGGTCCTATGGGGCCTTAACACGGAGACTTTCCAACTATTTACTACAACAAGTTTTGCCCTGCTCTTGGGAGGGAGGGCGACGACGGCGGCGTGCCTTCGGCTCGCTTTAGTGCTTGTAGTCATTGCTAGGTGGTCTACGGATTTAGATTTTATTTTTATTATTTTTGATGTTCGTTGTACTTCCATGATTCAAAATGAATAGATAGAAAGTTTTCTCGCAAAAATAAAATCTGTTTGCAAAGACCTTGGAAACAAACTTGTAGAGCAGAGAATTTCTTTCATTTTCTGCCATGGACAGTCTTTCACCTGCAATCTGGGCCTGCGCCAAAAGCAAGCCAGAGAACACGACCCAACCCAGTAACCCACCAGAAACCCACGCAGGCCCGGCACGCGAAACCCACTCACCCATTCGCACTGCCGCCTCCGCGCGCTCACACCGCCGCACCTCCTCGCCGTTTCCGCGTTTCCTCCCACAACGGCGACCCCGATGCCACGGCCGGATGCCAAAACCGGCAACCCGGAGCGCGCGCCGTCGAAATATAAGGATGCCCCGTTTCCCTAGCCCTAGCCCCAGCCCGCGCCTCCTCCGACCCTCACCCGCCGCCGTCTCTCGAAACCCTACCCCACTCCGGCGGATAGATCCGGCACGTCCTGCCCTCTCCGCCGCCAGTCGCCAGAGATGGCCGCCCGCAACTCATCCGCGTTCGCCTCCGACCCGGTCCACCAGGCTGCCATGGCCGTCCCCAAGTCGCCCGTGCTAGCCGCCGACCCGCTCCACCAGGCCGCCGAGTCGGGGGGGATTGACGGCGTTCCTGGAGCGCTCCCGACCGAGCAAGGGGTGCCACCCCCGCCGCTGCAAGGCACGCCTGTGATGAAGACGGCCCCGCAGCAGGGCGCCTACATGGCGGCGCAGACGCCCCCGCAAGGCTCCCCCGTGACGCATCCGGTGATGCAAGGGGCAAACACGGTGGTGCCGATTTCCCTGCGGGAGCCGGTCATTACCGTGCCCCCGCAAGGCAGACCTGTGATGGCACCTCTGCCTTTCCCTGCCGTTCCTCCATCCTTCATCCATGATGCCGGATACATGATGGGGCAATCACTGTTGCCGGCCGGCCCTCAACCCATGGCGGGGCTGCAGCCTCCACCTGCCGGATACATGATGGGGCACCCGCTGTTGCGTGCAAACCCTTTACCGATGACGGTGCTGCATCTCCCACAGGCCGTACACATGATGGCACGGCCGCCTTTGCCCGCTGGCCCCCCTCCTCTCAAGCGTCACCGCCCTGACTACTTCGGTTTGTCCTTACTGCTCAATGCTCTGCCTCTGTTAGATTAATGCTTTGTTTTATTCCTGCAGATTCATATAAAAGTTTAAGGGACAACAGTAGTAGATGTGATAGTTTAGCAAAGAGAAATGAAACCGTATCAGATCTGTTGATGCTTATGGTTTTAGTTTATAGAGTAGATTTTGTTGATGCTTATGGTTTTAGTTTATAGAGTAGATTTTGTTGATGCTTATGGTTGTAGTTCATACAATGTTTTTTATGATTATAGTTGTAGCTTATACAATTGTCTGATTGTTGGCCATATGTACGGTCAGGCTTTCGATTATGTCTATATAAGCAGTATAGACATATCTTTGAGTTTTTTCTGGGAAGCTTAATAGTCAGCGCTGTGGTTGTTTCTCTTATGGTTCAACATGGACATTCGAAATGTTGTTGATTGTCATATCGTACCTGTTTTTAAGCATCACTGCATCACGTTTGTAGACTGGAGGTTTGAATTTGTTAATGACAGCTTATTGTTTCCTTAGCCTAAGTTTTCCTTTTAAATCTTCGAAGAAAAAAAATCCTAAGATAGTTATAGGATGGAGTTCTGGGATTTTTTTCTCTATGGTGGTGGTAGCATTTTGACATGTCGATTAAGTGTTGCCTAGCTTTTGTTCTGTTAAAAACATTGGCGCACAACTGACATCACATATTTCTACTATTGTTCTAAAGAGCTTTGAAATGGACCTCATATGACCAAATATATTATAAATCTGAAAAAAATGGAATTCGTCAATAGTGCTTCCGTCAATCTGGTCGGTCTAGCTTAGGGTTTGCATGCTGCTACGTCGTAGCACGATAGCACCCTTACTTTTGATGCAACAATTAATAGTTTAATAAAGCCAGTTGCTCTTTCCTCTTAGTACCCTTCCAATATTTTATTGAGTATGACTAATTGTCATTTGGGCATTAGTTTTATATTTGTTGTCGTCGTTGAGCTGCATGATATAGGTTAACTAAATCGCAATCTACTCAAAAAGCTCCCTACATTTATCAGTATGTGTGAATATCTTTAATGTGTGTTATGAAAAATCAGCGTGCATATGCCCATTTCAACCTCATAGATGACAAATGAGGTCATCATTAGCACGATACTGAAACGTTGATATACTCGTCATTTTTTAACTTATTTAAACCCTTTCCACATTGGTAACGCCGTAACAGTGAGATTACCTTTTCCCCCTCTCCGGATGTCCCTTTCTTGATGTGATCTAGTTAGATCCACATTTTAGTTAATGTTGTCCTGTTTCTTTTTATTGGGCTTGCTTTTTAAATGGTAGGCATAATTAATAATTTCAAGCAATCATGATCAGAGAACTGAGCGCTAGCCCAGTGGTAGGAGTTCAGGTTGTTCAACCTACACATCTGCGTTTAAATCCC